>NC_046332.1:91881017-94381017 GCF_000738735.6 Corvus cornix cornix
CGCTCCAGATCAATCCAAGCTTCATTTGGACAAGCCCAGCAGATGTCAGAGAAAACACAGAAGAAACTGAGGCTGCTATGGGGGAAAGAGGTATAGAGCACAAAAATCCATCCAAAGCTTTGTTTTGCTACTTGGAGGACAATTTTCATTTTAATTGGCATTTAAACCTCATAACATGCATTTTTTCTAACCATTTTGTGGTTATCAATGTTATTTCAGGTAACACTGCAATACCGATCTGAAGAGTTAATGGATCTTAAATAGTATTTGTTTTAGCAGATAAACCTCAAGATGATTCTTAATTGCTTTGTCACAGAATAGACTATAGCCTATGAGTAAGCTTACTCTATGACACTTAAAGAATGGGCTTTTACAAGACCTATCTCACTACATACAATGTTTTAAAGAAAAAACACATTTAAGATCACATTCAAAACATTGTTTTCTAAAATATCATGGTACTTTAAAAAGACTAACAATTTATTAAATGTAAATGTAACTTAAAGGGTCATAGAGCAGCAAATACACATCCAGTCTGTTGTTTCTAGTTTTCTGCAAGTTAATTTACTTAAAATAATTTCAAATCTAGAATAGTGTCAGCTAAGATCCAACCTCCAAAGTTACAGAAGTGCTATTTTTCACATCTAATTGAAATGACACTTCCCAGTTTTATTAAATTTCTTTTTGATTTAAAAGAAAAGAAAACACCCCGTAAACCATTACTGTAGCAGCAGTTAGCAACAAGAACAGGTAACAACTGTCAGTCTGCAAACATAAGTTACACCCTTTTTACTGTCAATTTTTTGTCAAATATGTAAATAAATACAAGAGCTAACACAAAATATACCACTATAAGAAAATATATTATATGCTGAAATTTGGAATAAAATATCATGCAGTACTGGCTGCATGATTTGGAATATGTAATTAACTGCTTGGAACTGATGTTAAACAGTTAAACCTTTTCTTTGTGTAGAAGACCACTCTTTTATTCACCACGAGAAATTTGTTTTGTAATTAATTTTATACTGCTATATTAAAATCCGAAATGTGAAAATGACTCAAGTCATTTAGTGAAAGAAGATACCATAGGCACCATAATATATATATATTTTTTTTTTTCCCTTTTTGAACAAAATCTGGTGATGAACCATCATTAACAGGATGAAAATTAAAAGGCACATTCAGGCAAAAAAATAATCAACATAGTTTGCATGACGCTATATTTTAAAAAAATAATTTATGCTCTGAATAACAGACTGGATCAGAAAAAAATATTCTAGCAGATTCCAATCTGTCAGAGTTAAAGTAAATTTTGTAAAAGGTGTGCAATTCAAATGATGCAATTACTTTCAGTATTGAATTTTGTTTTGCTTTAAGGTCAGTATAAGGCTTATAACCAAGTGCTTGTTAAGAGGACTGACTACTCAACAGGTCTTGTTTTCTAAGTGCATAGAAATCAATGAGCAATGAAGATGTTTTCCTTCCAAGAGGACATATTGTTCTATTTGTGCAAAACTTGATCAAGTACTTGAGCGTCTTTCAGGTTTTGGAACACATTTCATAATTGCAGCTCTCCACAGGGCAGGAGCAAGTAAAAGGCTTAGAGTAGTCACACTCAGAATAAGAAGATAGACCTGCAAAAGGCAAATAAAAGCCATTACTTCTCTTGGCTGCAAGGTTGTACAAAGAAGCGACCAGAAGTTTGGTGAGATTAGACTCTTCTAGACAATATTTTCAAAAGACTTCACCTGTCGTCCTAAGCAACTTTGCATATTGCTACAAAAGCAAACAAGTGCATGCTCAAATCATCTAATTACCTGTTTACCTGGTGTGAAGATACAATTGCAAAAACACCATTATGAACTTATAGAAAAACAATTGTTTGTATGTATAGTTAAGTGACCAATTTTGAAAATTCAGTATTTGTTAAAATGTCAAAGGCCAATTATCACTTTATTTAAAAAAATCAACAAAAAACCCCAAACACACAAACCAAACAGACCCCCAACCAATCAAACAAATAAAAAAAACTCCCACCACCACTCTAAACTATTGCGGTTTAGTGATAGAATGGCAAAGTTCACTGCTAGTTCACTTATCAACAGAAAAAAGCAAACAAAAATCCCTTTAAGTCATACTGTACATCTTCTGGAAAAAAAAGATCCTAACTACATAGTCTGAATCAGTCTTAGGAGTGGCAGGAAGTAGTTTTGAGGTCTTAAGAAAAAGAATGAGTTTAGGAAATTTCACAGCTATACAAACCTACACAGTAGATAATCATGTGAGAATAGAAAAAAATGAAAGCCTAAAAGCCTCCAAGCTCAGTGGGTGGGCCCCTAAACTGGCTCTGTGATCCCACAGAGATATCTTGAAACTCTATGCAAACATGCAATATTTGTAACTCTTAATTATATGAAAGAGTGAACATGAAAGTGAATCACCTTTACCTACAAGTAAACATTGTGTAAGTTTTTTACATGTGCTTTATTTGGAATTGGTTCCAACACTATGCAGTCCACTTGCTCATATAATGAAAACCTCAGAGCACTAGGAGAGTATGTTTTGTGAGCAGAAGCACAGAGGACAAAGCAGCTAGTACTAGAAAGTGAGGTCAGTTGTTGTATCTCTATAGCCATAATTTACTTAATTTCGTAAATCAGACTTCATCTTCAAAAAAAAAAAAAGTAACATTCTCACAGCTTCAGTATAAAACTAAGTTTAAGGCTTCTTTCCTGGGGAACTTTTTTCATGACTACTGAAAACATTGGTTGTTTCTTCTGTGGAGGATTTAAAATGAACAAGCCTTACAGGTTAAAGTGATTACAAGTTTATTTGCTTGTTTAAATGTCAAGGCAATTTTCACAATATCTGCTCTCTAGTTCTTATTTAATGGTATTTCCTTCTTCAAATCCTATATTCTCTCTGTATTGTATACTCCTATACCTCTTTCAATAGCTGTATCAAGATTTTAAAAGCAAAGGCCTCTCAGTCTGTGTTGCTTGGGTGCTATCTGCAACTCACTGCTCACATAATTAAGTTGTAAGCGAGAGAAGTTAAGGTAAAGCATTTATATCTAAGCTATTTAAAATATTAAAGTACAGTATGAAACAAGTAAAAACCAGCACTAAGAACCCTGTCAAGGACACAGAAGTATCCATTTGTATAAGGGTTGATTCTACTTTTTTACAGTTGAGAGGTGCGACAAAATTGGAGTGCTTTGGTATTTCAAATACTGGGATTTTGTATTACAGTGTAAGTTATTCAGGTGCAAAAATGAAGTTAATAACCACAGAACAGCTTACCTCCCGAGATATGATCCCTGCTCTGCGTGCTCTACTTCCCAGAACAAAAGAGAATTCACTGACTTGGGCCAGTCCTGCTGAGACAATCCACTTGATATATTGGCTGGTCTTTGGAAGAATCAAAGAAAGGACAAGCACTGCCAAGACAAACTTTCAAAACAGGGTTTTTTGAGTTATTGTGGGCTTGCTTTGTTTGTTTGATTAGATAAAAGAAGTGCAATAAATAAAACAGTACTATCTCTGTAAGATACATAGCATCAAATACAATAATTTTGGACATAACATAAAATAATGGACTTCCAAGTGTGTCTTCTGTATTAATGTCAAAACAGACAATGTACATTGCACATTAAAAAATAGCATCTTCTTTACTATAATAAAAACACTTGATAACTGTCACAAATACCAAGGTAGAGAAATAGATGCTTTTCCATGTGTAACTTACTTTTAACATTAAATAATTTTCTTTTTAAATACCTGAAGAATATTGTATCAACTGTATTCTAATCAGTAAGATTCCTCCAAATACAGATTTACAGTAGTATTCTCTGTTAAATCAGATATTCAGCTCTTGCATAGAATTTTCTTTAGCCCATGCAGCACAAAGATTACTTAGATTATTGAAGATTAAAATATTTTTTAAAAGCGTAAAAGAAAATACCTTCATTATGACGACAGACAATGTAAGGAATAGCAAGACTGTGAGTTCATATATTACAAATGTGGGAAAAACATGAAGTCCTAGAAGGAAAGAAAACAATATTGCACAGTTTGAGGCCAATATCTTACTATGGTAATTTTCTGGGTTAATAATATATTTAATTGAAAGACTATAGTCTCAAAACCAATCAAACAGAAAGCCTTAACTTACCTACCAACCACTTGATCACTAAAGCCCTAACTACCTACTTGATCACAAAAGCATTTCCTGCAATATCCAGCCCTTTTTTCCTTTGGGGAGGTTCAGCACAAGAAATATTCCCAAATGAATTAAGTTGCATATGACTGATGGACAAACACTTTTAATTTCTAAAGCTTTCAGTCCTCCACACCAGCCAACAATACAAAATCTGAACTGAAACACACATCTAATGAAAGCTATAAAAATCCCACAGGAAAATAATTCCATTGTTCTGCACAGTCACTGTAATATTTTGCTAGTCATTTAACTTTTTTTGTACAATATGGTCATGGACTATCACAGTGGAAGGAACATGTAACTCAGTATTTGCATACTGACTACATATATTTGACTATAGCTACAACAGAAATCCAAACTGCTTCATTCTATGACCCTCACTTCCAAACACTGAAAGACACCTGAACTTGAAAAGTCACTTAGACTGGAATCAGGTAAGGCTATAAACCCCTGAGCACGGTCTAACAATCAAGGAATTACAGAAAAACCCATTGCTTTGATGTTGGTGGGGTTTCTTTTGTTGGAGTGGATTGGCTTTTTTGGTTTTTTGCAATATTTGGTCATTGTAACTTGGTAATTATATGAAGAAAGGTAACAAGAACCACAAAGACTGCAGAAACATAAAATTAAATCCTGTTAATATTAAACATAAGAAAAAGAAGTATTTGTTGGAGAAGTCCTAGAGTCACCAAGGAATAATCTTACAACTAAGTCCATTTTTATCTCCTGAAGTATGAGGAACTTGTGCAGGCAAACATAACTGTGGATCTTTGGAAGCTCGTTCCTTTTTCATAAAAATTTCTAAAAGGTGAAATCAAAATAGTGGTGGTGTTCTCAACAAATTCATAATAGTTGGCATTTCTCCAATCCAGTTATTTCTGATGAAGGACAGGTATTTAGCTTTCTAAAGCATAAGGCACGTAAATCAATGCTGTAAATAACTTCTTATTTTAATGTGGGACAGGTTTCATTAATTTTCGCTCCCTATAGTGCAGAGCCAGACAAACTGTAGAGGACCAAGAGCTGTCATCGCTTCCAGACCTACAGTAACTTCACAATATTTTGTCTGTATGCACATTCAATTGCTGATGGAAACGTTCTTCAAATACACCAGGGATCTTTACCCAAGTACCACCCAGTCAGCACGCACACACCCTGTTTTATTTCTCGATTTCCTTCCAACTACTGAAGCAGAAATGCAAAAGACTGGCAAAGTAAGAGGAGAGATGGCAGAATAAGAGATGAACATCACACCAAAAAAAAGAAATCCACATATATACACAGATGCATGTGGAAGGGCAAGTAGCTCCTCTATATTTTCACTGTATATCACGTACACAGTGCTCTTTCACCTTTAGGCCGATCTCAGAAAATACATGAAAAGCAATTAGAGAAATACAGCCTGTAGCAATGGCATGTTTGATAAGAGGGCCAACTCTGCCACATCTAGAACTGAAGGTTTCCACGGTAGGCTATAAATAAAACCTAGTGCTCTCATCACTACTGGTGGCACTACACGTTCAGTTCTGGAGCACACAGGCAGTCTGAAGTCCATTTGAACTGCTGCCCAATGTGGAGATTATTGCTATATTCCGAAGAGCTAAAGCACAAACCACTGTACCAGTCCTTTGGAGGCGAGTGTCTGCAAGGTGAAAACAAGCCTAAACCTGTCACATACGCTATTCTGAGCAGACAAATCAACATCCCAGAAACCAGACTTTTTTTGAAGGAAATAAATCTCATTGTAAGTGATTTTTATGGTCAGTATAGACCTTTGGCCCAGTCCTAGATGAAAACCCAGGGTAAGGCCAGAAGTCATATCAGACTCCTATAAAAGCACATGAAACCTTCCTGACAACACAAACACCATCAGAAAGATTAAATTCATAGGCAGAAGGTGTATGAATATGGCCAGTTATTGCAATGGCTTTGATCAGATTTCAACTAAGTTCAGGAGTAATTTTGAAATCATTCTCTAACATGTAAGAAACACTTCAAATAACTCAAAAACGTCAGCGGCGTCATCAGCACATGTCACATTGGCCAGCAGTCAATAGCTAGGATAACACTTAGGTACACTTTTACAGAGCTGACCATAAGCTACCGGACTTCAGCTCTAAGCAGTGTTCACAAAGAGCTGGAACAGAGGCCTTGGGGTGCATCGATGTCAAGCCAAAAAGCACAGTTCACTCATGTAAGTTGGTATATATTCTGTGGACAATTACAGGCAAGACTTTGCACATTCTTTTTATAAGTACATTTTTCTTAAAAAGTACTCCCTCTTTCCTCGATTAGACAGATTCTACTGATCTGCTGGACAGCTTCCTAACAGCATGTGAATATCCAAACATCTTGACCATATCCTGGTTAGATCCAACATCAAAAAAAGCAATCTTGGAGATCCTTGACGGCAAACGAGTGCAAAAATCAGAACTCTGTGGGTCAAACTGGAGCCAGTAGAATTAATTCTGACACATCCTCAAGACAGGACATCACTCAGAAAAATCATGTTAGCTATGCATTGAGATGCTGTGTCTACTAAGAGTCCTAATGAACCGAAGATCATAGCCAGCAAATGCAATAAATGCTACAGCCCTGGCCAGATCATCAAGGAGCAGAGCAGAAAGCCAATTTACTTCATATCTCTGCAAAGGGTAAAGTCCTTTTGATTTTAAGTTCTGAGGGCATAAAACCTTCAAGTTTCATTGTGTTCCACGCAGGAAAACAAAGCAGTAGAGCTGCATGGATAAAGAGAAGGCGATGCATGCCACCTAATGAATTCCAGTTGGGACCTTCCTTTGATTTTTCTCAAATTCAACAGAAATGTTAAGAGGCTCATTGGACAATCCTTGTGTGCATGTTTGTTCTGGACAGTGATGGTGCTGTCAGTGTCAGCATCACCCATCTTCCGTAGCAAAGGACTGAGCTGTTAAAGGGTTTTCAGCATCTTGTATTCAAGGTCCAACACAGACCACAGGAGTTACCCAGAAGGGAAGCATGGAACCTGGCAGGTGGGTACATCTGTACAGCCAACTGAGAACACACAACTTGTCAGTGAAAATAATCTGTCACCTCACCAGTGGCAGAGAGGGTCCTGATGCCCAGTTTCAAACTCCATACTCCACATGTACACTAAAAAAATTGGAGCTTTTTTAAAACAGTCAAACAGTCAACTCAAAGATGTCTTCCATCTTTCTAAAAAGTAATCAAAACAAAATCAAATGATATATGGGTAAAGATCTGTGTACTAGGGACCAAAACAAAAATGAGGAAGAAAGTGCCCAAATGTGGCTCTAAGGGACTGGTCAAGATGTTCCCTCAAAACTCCTAGTGAGGACAGAGACTAACAGGAATTTTCTAACCTCAGCAGGTGGCATGAAGAGCGCCAGGAACCCTGAAGAACATCCAGAGGCCTAAATGAATGTACAGATTGAGCTTAACTCAAAGTGCAGCTGTTAATGCCTAACTGCAAAGGTGCATTATTCCCACAAATGCACCCAAGCGCAAATTTGAAAGCAGTACCATTGCACAGGTCAAGCTTAGGGCAGGTCCACTGCTATGGATATTACATGAAAAGTACTATTCAGCTCAGCTTTTAGGCACCAGAAGCATTTCTGTAGTGAGAACAGAAAAGCAGGCTTTTAAGACAAGCAAAATAGGAATGAACTTTTCCAAATGACATACTTACAGTCACTTTTCAATTATGATAATTTTTCCATTTGTGCCTTTATTCTACAGGGACCAGAAATGATACCACTGCAGTGGTGTTCCTCAGGATCTCAAGCGTTTCTCTATATAACTGCTCTCTATAATATGATTGCTGCATATAGTAACAAACAAACCTTCTCGTTAGGCAGGGGGAAGAACCTTTCCCTGTGGCTCTTACGTAATTTCACATAGTAAATCTCTATCCATTTATAGATAGATATAATTTGCATGTGTACATATGCAAGTAGGGAGCAAGCAAGAAGTCTTTAAAAAGAAGTCTACTAAGAAGAAAAATTCAGGACTACTTTTTATTCTACTCAGGTTTTCTTTGCAACATCACATTCACTCCTTTTAAAACCTACCTCTGTGCGACCCCACAGAATTTCCTCTTAAGCACAAAATTTAAAAGTAACTGAAAGGGAGAGGGGGGGCTAATTTTTATTTGGGGAGGAAGGGGATTTTGTTTGAGGGTGGGGGGTTTTTAGGGTTTTGGGTCTTCTTTCTTTGTTGATTTTGGAGGGGTTTTTGTTGGGTTTTTTGTGTTTGGTTTTTTTTAACAAGCAAGCATTTTCACATTTTGCCAGAGGCCTCTAACATAGCTCTTCTGATTTTTTAGATAATTTTCTTCTGAGGCAGGAATAATGCCCATTTTCTGTAAAATCACACCAACTTGTTAGGAAATTTTCTTTTCTTCCCTTCTTGCAATTATAATGGCAACAACTGTTAAAAAGAATTTTTTTCATATAATTCTGTAACAGAATTACTAAAATAATTTCCTTAGAGTACAATGTAGGCAGTATAGAGTGCTGCTAGCATGCCAACTGAGGTCTTGCTATTTTCTTGTACTCTAGCGAAGTCTTATCTCTAGTCTTAATTTATGCAGCCACAAGAGCGTAGGACAGTATTTTTGTTCAGTCCCTTGTAAAATTAACTTTGGGCTTATAATCACTTGTCATGCTTTGTATCCCTGATAACACTATCCACTCCATCACCATCTTTACTGAAACACATAAACAACTTACGTCTGTGAGCATTACTCATCCAAGCTTGTCAGTTATATAGGCCCAAGTTTCATCACAGCCCACCACTTTCCTCCCATTATTAAAAAATAAGTTATTCAAATAAACATATCTATTACTAAGTAATCTGACTCATCACCAGAAGCTATTAGCATGGGCTGGATTAAAAAAATATTAAAATAAAATTAAGACTGGCAAGCATAGCTATTTCCTTTCTGTTTTGACAGCCACCAGTTTAGCTTCTGTTACGAAACAATGAGTATCACACAGGTATATATGGAAAAACATTAAAATTATGCTGATGGTGGGACTTTACTGTTATCTCAATAAATACATGGAGATAAAAAGAACAATAAAAAACTTAAAATCCTACCAGAAGAAAAACCAAGGGTGGTGTTGAAAATACCCAAGCCCAAACCCTAAGACTTTCTGAGTAAACATGGGTTGAAGAAAGTTGGATTTGTGCACCGGGCCACATCCAAACCTCCTCTTAGACACTGCGATGTTCCCAGCATTGCAGGACATGCATCTCCTATACAATCCACAGGGAGAGGCAAGTACTTTCACAGGGCCTGTCTCCTCACCTGCTGATGCCAAGCACTTCAGCAACGCGTTCCAGTTTCCCTTAGACGAAGTGTATTGGGACATGCACAGACAGCTAGAGAGCGTAGCAGTTCAAAAGGAAATTACTGATTTACTGTAAGTATTCTGAGTTAACTCCTTTTGGATATCAACCATAATGAGTTACTCTCTCATCTTATGCATCAATGCTGCATTTCAGTTGGCATTCAAGTAGTGTCTGAGATACATCCTCTTTCAATTATTTTTTCCCTGCATTGAGAACATACAGATCACCCCCTCCCAATTAACCTTCTAAAGAAACAAGCTATAAAAAATTATGGTATTATGACGTTCTGCTTCTATAGAAAACCAAGTCACAAAAATCTGAAATCTACTCTACCAATTGACTCAAAATAGTAATACAATTTTAGTAAAAATTACAAATACAGCTGCTGGGAAGACAGAAGAACATTCAAAAAAACCCCAGCAAATCAATGCCCAAACCAAGGCCTTTTTGTCTTAAAATTTTTAGTTATGTGTTTTAAATAGGATCATTTCAGAATTGACATTGAAAAACTGACACTAAAACAAGACTTGGGAGTACAACATGGAAATGACTTCTGAAACTGAATGTTACATTTAAAAATAGCAGCAAAGGCAAACCAATACTGTGGTCAGCTAACAGCGTAGTATTTTAACAAAGTACAATCTATCTCCTCCCCTCACATTATAGACAACATTTTTTTCTCCTCACCCATACTGTAAGCAATGTTTTTATACATTATATATATTTTATATAGTATAGATATAACATTATTTAATATTATATATAAATATAATATATTTTAAAGTAAGTTTTCTTGGAAGTTACCTATAGATGCAAAGAAAATGATGGCAAGAAAGTCACGTATTGGTTCAATACAGCACATAATCTCCTCAGTAACCATGTGACCCTGAGAAGAGATCAGAGCTCCGGCTAAGAAGCATCCCAGCTCCATTGAAACATCCAACAGCTCTGTGATCTGTTAAGGAATAACAGAGAATCTATTGCTGAGTGACTTTATATACCATTTCACAGTGAAACTATAGAACTTTACATTATACGAAATGCAGGAAATTAGTATGTCTTTATGCAAGTTCAACAACAAACAGAATTCAGTGTACATATTTCAGTGTTGTGCAGTATTGTATTTATACAGAAGACTCACAAAACTAGTTTCTCCCTTTCTGTTACCTCCTTTCCCACAAAAAGAAAATTCAATTTCTTAATCTACATTGTAATGCTTTGTGTTGCTCTTAAGGACAGCATCTGATTTCACATGTCCAAGAGAGACTATAACATCTTTGGAGTTGGGGTTACATAACACATGGAGGCTGTGAAATAAAGCAGTAAGAACAGGGTATTTTCCAGCTGTCAAACAAGAGGGAAAAAATGAAAATCTAAGCTTGTATTTGGGAGAAGAGTCTCAATCTAGCAGAAGCCCCCGGCATAAATTACATTTAATTACTGTAAATTTGGTTCAAATGTACCTGTGTGCTTTACTGAACAGGGATTCATTTAAGTGTACGAAGTAAACTGCTGAAATGAAGCACAATGTCTGCTTGAAAGAATTCAGACTGCTTCATTGTTTTTTAATATTTTAATGTGGTACTAGAAGATGAGATGAAACACATGTAAAGAGACTAAACAAAACACAAAGCCAACTGCTTAAGGCAATGCCTGGAACATTAAAAAAAAAGTAAGCAGCAATTCTCATGTATGGTATGGTATAAAGTATGTTTTAAAATACTTCAAAATCATGCAGCTGCAGATGGTCATCCTGCTGAGAAAGGACAATGCTATTAATATTAATAGAACATTTAAAACCGATGACTTAATTTTCATTCTAATTTAGATTAAGCAAGAATACACTATAGTACATTTATGGACACCATTCATCATATCTTGAACAGTGCTATACTGTAAGATATGAAACAAAAACTCAGGTGACGTGAAACTAATGGAGGAGTGCAAAAGACACAATAAACAAGTCTCCACGCTATGCATAAAATGCCATCTAAAAATAATCCCAAGACTTTTGTGTATTGAAGTATTAATGTCTGAATGCTTATCACATACCTGCATTTGTAATAACACTCTTTAATTTATTGCAAGATACTTAAGGTAACAAATTGGTTCTGTCAACTAATATTAGTTGCTGATCATGCAAAGCAAACAAAATAATGTTATTCTCATTTTAAAACAAAAGGAATTTCAGTGCTTTTCAGAACAATTTGAAATTTTAAGAGGGAAGAAGGCAATATATACATAAAGGATTTAAAAATCACCAAGAGATGAATAAAATAAAGGAAACAGATATGAATAGGAAACATTTAAGTTCTTCTCAATCATACATTAGTTGTTTCAAAAGTCACAGCCTCTTGTGGATGATTAAGATCCAATATAGCCTATTCAAATAAAGTTGGAATTATTTTTACTACTCAGCTATAATCTTCCCACACTTAAGTGTTATCAGCTGCAACACAGTTCTACATTAAAACTTTTATAGCTAGTATTTTAAACATTCCCTTGGACAGGATTAGGTTACCATATGAGATGCAGCATATCTTGTACCAGAATTGCACGATACTGCACTGTTGTGAGAATCAATCTTCAAGCAAGGAGCAATTTGAGTGTGAAAGAAACATATTTGTTCAGAAAGCATCAGACATAACTGGAGTAAACAGCATGTCTAACTGGGAATTTGGTCCCACAGCATAAAAACTGAATTACATTCCTTCAGTCTATAGCAAGCCAAGTGTGAGCTCAAGAGCCTAGTAAAAAAATAGGCAGATTTTGCTATTTCTTGTCTAGTCTCTGGGTACCACACAACTTCAGGTCTACAAAATCTATAGGTCACTCCACATACAGAAAAGTGTAAAGTGTATCAGAGAGCAAGAAAAAACGCCAAATTTACATAATTTTAACACTCTCTCCCCTGCTCCAGTTTGTTTTTCAGATTTACAGAATCAACTAGGTTGGAAAAGACCTTTAAGATCATCAAGTCCAACTTTTATATGTAGCTTTATACATACATTCCTTTTACAATTCCCAGCTTTGTCTCTGGCTGTCCCATAGTATTACCTACAAGTGGACACATTTCCTCAGCTAAAACTGTAGAATCAGGGTTTATTATATATAATGTAAGGGCACATGTGCACACACATACTAGAGGACTTGTTTTACTGGCAGGAAGGCATTCAGAGCAGAATTTCTTACATAAGCAAAGCCTGGAAAGTATTGAGCGTTTAGTATTCCCTCTCTGCTTGCATCACTTCTAATGTTCCGCCTTTACCAAACAGGGCTTTAGCAATTACTAATCCCTGGGCTTTGCGCTGTCCTCTTCCCAACTCTTACACTACAGAAAGCTTTTTCAGTCAAAATTATGTGAGAAATTTTGTCAGTTTATATGTTTTCCTCAGTACAACTTAGTTTTCAGTTGTATTCAAAGATCCCATTTTACTCTAATTCAGAAAGGACTGCTTTGCTTTCACTAGAATATTGGATTTTTATGTTCAAATGTTCTACCACGTCAATAAATAAAGAAATAAACATTACTGCTATAACATGTTCTGTGCGAATCTCAACCATCTGTTCAGCAGTTGTTTTGCTTATATTCTCTAATGGTGTCTATCTTCTTGCCTCTCTTTAATCATCATAGAAGCTTAATGAATATGGTAAACCAGTAAAATTAAATAAAATTTTGGTGGAAATAAAGGTATTAGAATTTCAGGCGTTAGTAATTTAAATCTGCTCAAGAGTAAAGAGGTGAATTTTAAGCTTGCATTTCAAGAAAGTAAAGCCGTAATGGAAATGGAAACAATTTTTAGGGAACCTTGTAAAAACCTCTGTCTCAACTGTATTTTACGAAATAATTAACTAGAATATTTGAAATTAAAGTTCTTCCTTAATCTTCTTTTAATTGATAGGAAAGAGTTCATAAGCAGGTTATAAACCATTGAAAAGTACATGAAGCTAAGAATGATATTGCAGTACTAGTAATGATACCCATAAGAAATTGCAGAAAACCCCCTGTACGTATTCATATGTAAAATACTGCAATAACATCACTGTATTTTCGGTATGTAAAGCAAACTGGCAATTTCCCTCCGTTTGCTGTCACCATCCTGGGTCAACCATCAGGCAGTGAAACCAGAAGCCACTTTTCCCCGATGTGTATGCACAGTCCTATAAACTATAAATGTATACTATAAATGTAACTGCTGTCCTTCTTGTCAGATCCGGTTTTATATTTTTCCATTTCCCTAATAACATTCAGCAACTTCAGTTTCAAAACACAATAAAACTGACTACAGTTGTCCTGCAGGTGTCCAATGCAGCACTTCAGTATCAGGACAGCATTTAAAACAATTTTCCTTGTAATGTTTCCGTACATACAGAATATGAAAAAGCAACACTACACCAGTGAATGCTCAGGCTGACATATTCTTCAGCTGATCCCAGTAAGTATCTCGACTTACAACTACAAGTTTGGCCATTGATCCTGAATGGCCATATTTAAAACTGTAAGTTAGATTTGTTCCTTATGTGGTAATTCAGGAGAACAGTTCACCAACAAAAACAAACAAACAAACCAACCACTATATGCATATCCCAAAGCTTGAAAAGGAGTTGCTGAAAGTGTAATAATGATCTACTGAACCTTTGTTACTGAAGACAAGGTACATGATTCAAAGATGCACAACTGTCTCAGTGTCATCTATACTGTTACAGGATTGGCACTTGACACAATCCCCACCTCCCAGCCCCAATCTGCCTAACCAGTTGAAGGATAAAAGGGAGGGGAAGTTCAATTATTTCTGAGAATACTGGGAACAGAAAGAGTATCTTAAGCTCCAAGTCTTACTAAAATATCTGTTTCAGGTTTAACAAGTTGCAATGTTATTCAAGTGAGCCAAGCTCAGAAATGCTCAAAAGTCATGACCATACACAAAATCTCCTCAACTGACAGAATAATCCTTACAAGAAAATTCCTTACTCACACTGCAGTATAGGAACCTCTTCTGTCTCATCTTCCCTCTTGTTTTCTCATACAGAATTTGCACTTACTGACAAGGAAATGGCAATTCTTGTTTAATTAATCATCTGAGATTTTTCAAACACAGGAACCAAGTAAAATAAATTAAGTTTATATATAATGAGCATTACATGTCCTGGTGTTACACATTAATCCAAATACAGAATAAGCTTAGCTGGACACCAGAAACACAGCCAACACTGAAGCACATAATAAGTAACTATATGCATGAGGCAGGAAGACCATATCATTCCTACTCTCTTCTTTGTGTATTGGGAAGGATGTGTCCTGCAGAGTAACTCACAATGCTAGATAGTGAGTTAAAATATTTTATTTACAAACATATCTCAAATTTTCTAAATGGAGCCACAGAGCTGTCGTTGGTTAAGGACACTAAAATAGGCACTCTCTTAGTGCTCCTCTACAAATTCAAAAGCTTTTTTAGAATTACACCAGTACAGAGAAGTCTGTGTTTGCAGATTAATTATACAACCTCCTTCAATATTTAGACTTGGCTTTCCAATGAGAAAGATCTTTGCAGAATCCATGACAGTTTAATTGTTTTCCTACCTGGCACCCGAAAACCTTAATCTCACCTTTCCAAAGACATGCAACATTTTTTTCAGCTTAGATTGTGATCACCCATCCTATGTTTGTATTCCTGACATAGTACAGCATCTACACCAATTAAGATTGGTTTTCCAGAAGATTTGTTTGTTCACTTGTACAACTCAACAAGCAAATGCTTTTTTACTTTTTTTAAATATGTGTGTTCAAACTATAACAAATCTATCAGTGTCAGTGAATATCAGGCACCTCAACTGGTTCACTGAAGTTACCTGTAGTATCCTTTGTACCATTCCCTTCGATAAATCATTTATCAACTTCAAAAAGAAAGAATTTTGAAAATGCTGAAGAAGCCTTCTGGTTTCGCAGTATAAATCCAATGAACTCAAACATATTCTCCCCTCCATGTTTGTATACACATATGTATTGTGTAAAGTCATGTAGACAATCTCCTTGTATATTTGAAACGCAATTTGGGTACAGTAAGCCCAATTCTATGTAGGCCATGATTTTAATTAAAAAGTAAAACTGCTTCTGTGGTTTGTTTGCTGGTTTTCATTAAAGTTGTTTTACAAGTGTAATGTTTGCTTGTTAGACAGTAAAAAGGAGAAAGTAGTTTTGTTTCTTTTATTAGAGGACACATTTGAAATATGAATACCTGTTTAGAGCAATGGCATTTTTAACTCGTACAACAGAAGTCACTAACTGTAAAGCCATGGTCTCACTAACTACTTTTCAACCTTCTTCCCGAAGAAGGTCAGCTTTCCCTTGTTGGGCTGCAGTAACTAAGCAAATACCCCTAGAAAACAGGCACAGGAACTTTTGGGCTTAATTATTCTTAGAGGATGTAACAGTCTGCACATTCAGGATAATGGAGTGTCAAACCCACAACATTATCAAGCAACTGTCACATTCTGCTCTCCAGCAGTATAGTTTTTCAGAGGGCTGAAATGTGAGATAGAAACAAATAAGGAATATTCAGGGAAAAATGAACCACACCCAACAGGGTTAATCAAAATCTATGAGCCTTAAGGCACTTCTCTCCTTTCCTAACTTCATCCCAAAATGTGTCTCCCACACAAAAAGAAAATTATTTTATAATAAAAAACCTTGTTGAGAATTTGTTATTGAGAAGAAAGCTGTGAGCAAATGTCACAATCAGACATCAGTATCTCAAAATCCATCCTAAATTATTTTCAAATACATGAAGTAGCCCACAATTAGAACTCAGATCATGATTCCTAAACTGGCTGTATTAAAAGCTAACAGCAGAATTTCAGCTGATTCACATTCAAATTGTATCTCTTCCTACTCATCTGTGCTATAATGCAGGAATCTGCACATTTGGGGGTTGTTTTAAAACATTTTAAAACCAAATAATTAAGAGGCACATGTATATGCAATAACAGTAAGTGTGATGGCTTTTGTGATATTGATGAAGTAAACTACCACATGCATAAAAATGTTTTATTAATTTAAAAGATTACCGTTAACATAAGGAAGGTGAATGCAGTTATTCCTAGAATGAGGATTTCTTTATTCCCTTTGCTTTCTGTGTGCAACTTGCGGTAATACGGTCCTATGAGATAAGTCTTTATAACAAGACAGAGAAGAAAAACAGCAGCCAGAGAAAACAGAATTTGGCCAATCAGTATCAATATTCTCAGAATTTCCTTGAAAATGCTGGAAGAGAAGAACAAACAAAAAGTTTCTTTCAAGTGCTCTCATACTTCCCAACCAGTTCCCCGTAAATGAAAAGATCTAATTCCATAAATGTTCAAAACTGAGTAGCTACAGGAAGGTATTTAGATACGTTAGCAAACAAGATTAAGACTAAATCTGCAGATTTAGTCCAGAAACCTCTTTTACAGCCTAGAATTTACTTCCACATTGACTCAGAAAGATTTTTGTTGACTGATCTCCAAGGTAAGACATCAGGCACAATAATACTATGACTTAGTCTTTGACAAAAACATGCTCAGACAGAATAAAGTAAATGAAGAAATTCATTCTTGTTTTTTTAAAATAACAAACTTTCCACTACAAATTTTAATTACCACACAGGACAAAAGCAGCTATAGCAAAGAGATTATTTTCATACAACTACTTTTGTATGACTACTACAAGTTTCTACTTCATGACAAGTAGAACAATAAAGGAAATCCACCAGAGTGCCTATTTTCCATGGAACACACATTAACTGTAGTGCTCTCACATTCATATTGGTAATCTACATAGTAACTGCAAGGGATAAGGGGAAGATCCATACCATAATTTTTTTACCTGGAATATGTGCTCACTCCTGCTTGAATAAGTGTAGGCATGACAGCTATAAATAAACCAAGCTGCACATCCTGCATCACCAACATGCCAAGCAGTACGCTGCTGTAGTCAATGTCCCCTGTACACCAGCAAAGTGGTCATGGAAACAGTCATCAGAAACCATGAATGCTTGCAAATGCTCAGAAATCTAGAAAAGGCTCAATCCAATGGAAGCCCAGTATAGCTCTTAATGGGCTGAAGGTCATTCAAAGAAGTCTAGGGATTTTTTTTTTCCCCACTAGTAGGTATATTAAAATGTATCTATAAAGACATATTAAAATACAAACAAAATATTCATATGAAACTTCTGTTACACAGTAAAAACATAGACTTTGCTTAGCAGTTAAGCACTAGTTATGCATTTAGTGAAACTTCTCTACAGGCTTTATTCTGAAGACACATGTACGAGCCAGCATGTGTAAAACATACACTTTGAATTCTGGCATTAGAATGAATATTCTAGAGGGTGAGGAGTACTTTAATACAATTTGTATGAGGGAGATTTAAGTGGAAGAAAGCAGGATGTCAAAACTTTCAAAAGGAAACATTTAGAAGTATTTGAGAAGCTAGAAATATGGCTCTTGAAGGTACTTATTTGAAGAGCTGTTAGCTACGAAAGACCATCTGAACTGGTTTCTGTTTCCTGAAGAAGGATGTGAATTATTTAAATTAGCATTTCTGCCCTGATGACAGGTAGCAATGGGCTAATCTGGTAACCTCTTAAAAAGTTCAAGGATTCCAGACCCTCAGTAAAGTCAGTTATTAATGGAGAGCACTGGTTGTACTACACTGTCTTTGCCCAAAGAGGACTGGCTATGTACAAATCAAGTACACTTCCTAGCAAGAATACGCACAACACTGGTCAGCGTTAAACAAGGATGACTGCTTGTAAACCAGGCTTAACAGTGTGTTTTGTTTTGCTCTTTTAACTAGCTTCTCTTATAATATTACAAAGTCAACTCATATCAAATTTTATTAGATACTATAGTAGTCCATATTTAAAGTCATATTTACCTTCTTTATCTCCTCGAACACTACCTGCAAGAAATCTGGACACCAGTGGTGTGCTCGACAAAGACAAGCAAGTGGAAATGAAGACACTCTGTGTTGGTCTAATTTGGAGCAAGTGCCCCCATAGTAAACCAAAGGCAATCATCAGAACTGTCATGTAGCAGGGTCCTTGCAAAGATATTTTCCATACCTTGGGAAGAAAACATGTTTTAATGACTTTCCGCATTGCTAAGTTACAATGTTTTTCACTGCAAGTAAGCAGTTCTTTACATATAGTCTTCATATATTCTGTAGCCATATTTTCTACTATTAAAATTCTAGCTGGTTTATAACTTTTTCTTTTTAAATTAAGACCAAAAGAAACTTGTAGTTTTTGTTGAATTCTGATGGCCACGTCATTTAATATTCCAGATTGTGTTAACATACTTGCTTGATCAGTTTATTAGCCAGTAGAGTATGTATTATCAGTTCAGTATGCAGGACTTAAAATTTCTGATTTCTTCATAACAGGAATGGCAAACATCACTGACACTCCATAACAGCAACTGCACATTACTGCAGGTTAAAATAAGGCAGAGATGGACTGTCAAACTGTGAGAGATTTTTCTAGTAATCAAACTCTTTTACTACAATAAGGAGTAAACGTAGTTTTTTTTGAGACACTGAATAAATAATGCATTCTATTCTTCACAAAGTGCAGAAGCAAATGTCACATTTGTCTTTTCAAAAATGTACAAAGTTACACCACTGCGTTATAGGGAGTGTGTAAAAATCTAAAATATAACTAAAACCTGCAGTTTCAGTAATTAGCAATTAAATCCTTTAACGCAGAGATATTATACAAAAATACCTTTCTTAATCTTTCAGGAGAAAATTCCAGACCAACTAGAAAGAGAGTGAAGAATACACCAAACTCTCCTAATGTCTCCACCTGTACAATAGACTTAGAAAAAAAAAAAAGAAAAAAAATCAGTGCACAGCAGTCTACTTAGAATACAAAATTATAAATACACTACAAAACAAATGGATTCTCATTATGCTTCACAGGTAGCTCACTTGCTGCTCATATGACATCAGAAGTTCCCATAGCACCTTTAGGGCGCAATTATTTTTCCCATCACCTGGCTGATATTAGGTGATAATTTGGTTGGAGAGTCCTGGTCACCCAACGTGCACATGTGCATTGATCTTCGTAAGTGCTGAGGAATACATCTGGTCCAGGTAGCTTGGCTGGCAAGCTGCAGATTGAGATGGAGATTGAACTCTCAGTGGGAGCCTGCAACAAGTGTCAGTGAAGTGTCAGCCTTTGGGATAACCAAGGCCACGAAGGTGAATGCACACTGAGAGGCCAGAGACTTTCATCAATGGTCAGACGGGGAAGTTTCCTTAACAGTAAGCTTACTTGCTGGTTGAAAAAAAGTAAGTTATGTTTTATACAGGTCCTATTAAATCCCCAAGGCTTGCATTCAGAATCTACTTCTCGCTAGTTATTTTCTTGGTCTATTGGTATAACCTTTCTGCTAGACTGCGGTTGCTGTCCTGCTCGCCATCCTACAGGCTCCACACATCCATCTCTCAGACCAGCACAACTACCAGCCTTTGTGCTTCAGACAGAAGGGTCCAACAGCAAGAAAAGTGGCTGTCTTCCTAATCACTACAGAAAAATGGGGATACTTCTGGCTGGAAACTGGTGTACCCTCAGGGTTCAGTTCTCAGGACAATTCTATCATATATATATTGGAGCAGTTGAATGCACCACTAGCAAGTTTGCTGGTGATACCAGACCGGGAGGTGGCTTTGACTCTTTCGAGGGACAAGATGCCTTGCAGAGGGATATGGATACACTCGAGCATTTAGGCAATGATTAATGGGAGGAAATTATTTAACAACGCAAAATGCTGGATTCTGATCCACCTAGGATGGGGTAATGCAGGCACAAGTATGGATCAGGAGAGGAGTGTCTGAAGAGCAGCCCTGCAGAAAGGGATCTGGGCGTGCTGGTAGACAGCAGGCTCAGTGTGAGTCAGCAGAGAGCTCTGGCAGCCCAAAGGGCAAACCCCGCCCTGGGGTGCATCAAACAGAACATCACCAGTCACTCAAAATTATCCCACTGTATTCAGTGCTGGTGTGGCCTCACCTGGAACACTGGGTCCCAGCATTTGAGAAGGATGTGAAGGTCCTTGAATGCATCCAGAAGAGGACAAAGCTGGTGGAAGGGCTGGAAGGAATGTCCTGTGAGGAACAGCTAAGGACTCTGGGTTTGCCTAGCTTGGAAAAAAGCAGGATGAGGGGCAACCTCATCATTCTCCACAGCTTCCTGAGGAGGGGAAGTGAAGAGGGAGGTGCTGAGCTTTTCTCACTGGTATGCACCGACAGGATGCATGGGAATGGTTCAAAGCTGCCCCAGGAAAGGTTCAGACAGGACACTAGGAAGCATTTCTTTACTGGGAGGGTGGTCAAACCCTGGAACAGGCTTCTTAAAGAGCTGATTGATGCCCCAAGCCTGTCAGTGTTTAAGAGGCATTTGGACAATGCTTTACCTTTTGGTTAGCCCAGAAGTGTTCAGGCAGGGAACATGAACAGTGAACACTATGACTGAAATACCCTATTCTATTTTAAAAACCTAGTATTTCTTTTCTATGTACTTACAGGGCAGAGTAGAAGAAAAGGTTTATCATCAATTACAGAAGTGGGGACAGAAACTATCTTTTCTGCCAGATTAGAATCTGCCGGCCTTCTCTGTTCCTTGGACATTCAACTTTTTTAGGAAATGCAGAAGAGATCAAGCACAAGAGACCCAGTCAACATGAGTATTATCCAGATGAATAATGTTTAATCACAGCTCCACAAGAAAAAGGCAACTCACTTAAACTGTCCTAAAGAAACTTTTCTATCTGTTCTGACCACATCATCTTCTGCAATGTAAGTCTCTGAAAATTTGTTGTTGGGTCTCTTTCTAACGCCAAGCTTACAAACTTGATTCTCAGTCTAAGTGGTGAAACTTTCCAGACATTCTCCACCCAGAAATTATGTACAATGCAGAGGTTGAGATTATTTAATCTCTTCTAACATAAGATCAACAAAATCCTAGAATTTCTACTAATCCCTACTTACTTTTGAGCCCAACAGTCATTTCCAACAGAAGCCCATGTAAGAGCAGATATTGCAAAGACAGTTCCAAGGGGTTTCACGGATATCAATGCAATAGACACGTGCAACTTAAGCAGACATTACCGTGCAGCCCTAACGTGTTCTGTTTTGCCTGCTGGCTAAACAATCTGTTAAAGCACACCAGAGCACTAATCAAAATATGTCCAGCCAACCACAGCTCAAGGTTTCACAGGAGCCAGTAATCAGGGTACACGTGACGGAGCTAAAAAGGTTCAAAAGACTTCAGGAATGTGGGCAGGGTACTGGGAAAGGAATAGGGGGACTAGGGTGGATGAAAGCACTACAGAGGTGCAAAATAACTCTCTAGAAAGTCAAGCTATGTTACTTGGGGAACTATTTGTTTTAAATGCTTCCTCCACTGTCAACACTGACTTTTTGCAAGGTTCTGTA
Organism: Corvus cornix cornix; assembly: GCF_000738735.6. Classification (NCBI taxonomy): domain Eukaryota; kingdom Metazoa; phylum Chordata; class Aves; order Passeriformes; family Corvidae; genus Corvus; species Corvus cornix. Next base: position 91,903,069 of record NC_046332.1, read on the forward strand.
TATTTTATGTCATTTAAATAATTTAGCTGTAAATCATGATGCTTTATGATTAAAGTCAAAAAGAAAGAAAGAAAGAAACAAAAAAACCTGACATAAAACTTCCACAACACACAACCTTCGGTTTTCACTTTCAACAGTTGTCATAATTTTACAGAAGAAAAAAAGATTGAAAACAAAATTATTCAAAGACATAAAATTTGAAGGCCTCCTCTTGCAAAGGTACAGGTTTGGGGATATCTTTTTTTCAAAATACATTTGAGGTTGGCAACACCATATTCTTTTAAAACTACTTTTGAAGACTTCAACAAATTAAATCAGTCAAGAAGTAACTTGCATGCTTACCTTGATACTATTTAGTCCTGAGGGTCCTAAGAGTACTCCACAGATGATATATCCAAACATGGTTGGCAATCCTATTGTTGTGCACAGCCAGCCACATGGCAAAGACAACATTCCTATTGTCACAATATCCTAAATACGTAAGATTTACAAAGGCATTAGTATAAAGGACACACAAATTTGGGATGAAATTGAAGACTATTATCTTTCAAAAGATAAATAGCACTGTAAAATTAAATGTAGACTACTTCCTGTGAAAGGAAAACAAAACTTCTGTAAATTAACCTCAGTGCTGTTGCAGGTAGTAAGCACAGCAGTTTTTCAGATGAAGCAGATGAGGTACCGACCTTAAGTAACTGGGAGACTTTTAATCAACTCATAAACATTTTAAATATATTACAGAAAGCAGGCAATTTCCTGAGTGGAATGACACCTTGCATTAAAACAAGATGGTGAAACAGAACTGTTTTGGGGTTTTATAATTAAAACAAAAATCCCAATCCAGCTATTCTATATGAAGCACAATCAAAACTCTACCACATCTATGTATTTTCCAGTCTCCCTTTTTTCATCACAAGGCACAACCAGATAAATTCTCTCTATTGACAACATGCAAGTGGCTTATTAAGCAGTAGCTTTAAAACTTTACAGTCTGAAAGAAGGGACAGTGCCCCAAAGGTGAAACAAGATTAAGCTGAATAAAACCAGAGAGAATTCATGTGGCTTCATGATCAATCTTGTGAAGACAATCCTAAGAGCAGGGAACACATGGCCAAATCATCATCATAGATAGGGGAGTCATGAATGCTGGGATAACTTCAGAGAGACAAATGCTGAAACTATACTCACTCCAACCAAGTAGTACTGACATGCAAACTAGGGGGACTAAACCCAAAAGTGAAGGACAAGAATGTCTCTAAAATTATTACCTTTATGAAATGATGATCAGCACGAGGAATGGTTGAATCTCTGGGTTTAGTAAGGATATACTGATTGTTCTGGGAATCAATAAGCATACTAAGACCTAAGTCATCTTCTACTTCTCTTTTTGAAGCATTTCTTTTGGAGCTGGCTTCATCTTCTTCCACCCTTAAAACTGCTTCAAAGTTTACACCTCTAACCTTTAAGAAAAAGAAAACAAATAATCAAGGAAACAAAAAAAGGGGAGTCAATTAAGCATATAATAAAAAGGGAAAGACTATTAGCTGTGCTTGAAGTTTCTACAGAACTTGTTGACACAGACTAAAAATAGTGCAGGTTTCTTCTCTAAAAGTCTTTCAATCTCTTAATCAAAACGTGATGTCTTTAAAAGTAACATCTTATCACCTTGAACAAAACTACTTGGAGATTACAAAGTGATATTGAGTTCACGAAAATCTGAACTAAAGACTGCATTCCAGGTCAAGAAAAGGTCACTATCCTATAAACTTGATGGAGAGATTATAAGAACTATTTCTATCTAGTTATTTTCACGATTTTCTTTCTCAAAACAGCAATTCTTGAACACAGGTTGTAGTGCAGATTTTTTTTTTCATTTTTACCTGCTACACTTCTCCATTTGGCTATATTTTAATAGAAGCTTGTGTATCTTTATCAGAATACGGATTACTGTATTAAAGCTCCTCTATTCTAAAATTCCACTGTTTTAGTTTAAAGGAATGTTCCCTGCAATGACGGAGAAATACGCAGTCCTCCAGGTTGCATTTCATGATTCCTTTTCTTTCATGGATGGAGCTACAAGCAGAAAAGCAAGGAGATGGCGGGCGTTCTGCCCGTTCCCAGGCGCCGGGGGAGAGCGCCCGCCCCGGCCCCCGACAGGGCCGCTCTCCCCCGGCGGAACAGGAGAGGGCGCTGCCGCCGGCCCGGCCCGGCCCCGCCCGCCGCGGGCGCTGCCAGGTGCGACTCCCGCGGGGCACACCCGCTCTCATCCGCCGCACACGAAATTAAAAAGCTGCTGTCGCTTTCTCTCGATTCGAGCACTACTACTACAAAAAAAACCCAAACAAACAAAACAACGCACGGCTTGGCTCTCTGCCATAGAGAAACTGGTCTTGCGTCCTCAGCAGAACTCAAGAGCTATGCTTACCTCAGGAGTCAACCTGGAAATCAACAAAAACCTCCCAAGAGCAGAAGCCAAAAAAACTGTAATCCATGTTTATGCAAACAGGGCCAATCTGTCTGAGGATGGCAAAATCGGACACAGAATAAACTGACACATTGCTGGCTCTAGAAACACACAGCCTTACCTGAAGGATACTGTCCCATCATGCAACATAAAACAAGGATCAGCGCAGGTAGGCCAAGGCACAAAAAGCAGAGGAAGGCAGATGTGAAGAAAGTAACACCACAAACACATTTCAGGTCTTTCCTTTGAACAATATATCTTTTCCCAGACCGTGAAAACCAACTGCAAGGATTCTTGCTCTCCCATAACTTTCTCAAGAAAATGAAGAAGTGGTGACAATGCCTAACACGGTAACTCCATATCCTGCCAAGTCCAGCCATCACAGTCCCCACCACCACAGAGATGCCATATCTCTCATGGGCTGTATCAGTGAGATGGACTACACTTGTCTCTTGTTAAAGTGGCAGCTGCAGGGAGGACTTTCAAATCAAAACCACAGAAATCACTAGCAAAAAGGAACAATTACTCCTGTTTGCTCACTCTTTACCAATCACTAAAATCCTAACAGCTATATAAGACAAGAGAAACACACAGTGCAAACACCAACTATAAATAAATGCACTCCAGTGAAATGACTGAGTGTAAAGCATCACTTACAGATTTGTTGTCATCAAAAGCATGCTCTTCTATTTCCTCTTCCAATCTATCAGCTGCCTTCCTGACATCTTCCAGAATTTCATCAAGCATCGACAGGCTTTTGTTTTGGTGCTGCATGTTCTTAAGGGCTTCAACCTGGTGTTTTTCTGCTGCTAAGAGTTCAACATATTCCATTTCTTCCTGTTGAATTTTACAACACACAGATAAAGTGTTGGCCAGGCCTTTGAGCAGAAAAAACATTTGACATAAATATATGCTTCTTTTGACACTAAACATTTTAGCAGGGAATTGCAAAAGCAATATAGACTTCATGAAGATATTTAAAGATTGCTTTCTGTTGTGCCAATTTTCACCAGATAAGTGGGCAAGAAAAACAACAACCAAACAAAATATCCACCAATTGCATTTTCTAATCCTTTAAACAGTAGACTTGCCCCAAGGTTCTGATCCAGAAAATACGAGAAAGAATTTACTTTGAGAAACTCTAGGAAACATTTCAAAGCCAAAAAGGCTTAGAACTTCATGCTTTAGAAAGGAAGCACAATACCTTGAAAGCATAGCTATACTATCTACAACAAACAAACAAATTAGATGTGAAGCACAATGAATCTTAACTTTATAAGCCCTTTTATAAACATAGGAAGAAGTCTGTTTATGGTTTTCAAAAAATTACAGTAACTGTGGAAACAGGGAAAAAAAAAAAAAGAGCTGGAAGAAAGATGAGCAGCCAATCACTCTAGCCAAGCTTCCTGTTCATGTTTCCCAAAAAGCACTCTTCCTATCAGAATTAAAACATATGACTTTTCCCCCTATTTCAGTTTGGGCCTCTTATCAACTTGCATTGACAGCTCCTGAAATTACTAGGTTTCAGAAGTAAAATGAGAAAATATGCTCATATGGTTTGATATGGTGTGAAAATATTTCACTAAGGTCCCTGATAAAGTTACGATGTTTCATTTCTCTTTGGATGTTTCAGATCCGAGAACTAAAAAGCTTAATTTACTGATCACTACTGGGCCTAACACTGTATCTTTTCCGTAGTTACCATGACAGTAACCAAACAGAATACTTTGTGTCTTGACAGAGAACAACTTGAGGCTTTTGGGGAAAAAAGACTTTCCTTTATATGCTTCCATTCTTTTAAAGATTGTTGAGAGAACAGCTATGAATTAGGAAACATACACAAGGGCAGCACTCCTTCCTTTCAGTTAGATTCAGGATGCTGAGAATACTTGGATGAGAGACCCTTTTGCTGTTCTTTTAGAGAGCAAATATTATCAAAAAGGAAAAAACACAGGCAAAAAAATGCAAGCAATCTATAGGTCTGACTCAATTCCCAGAAAACACAAGTTTTTGTCTCCAGATGCCCTGCCCCCCTGCCACACCCAGTTAGAAATCAGAGAACATAGGTCTCCCATAGATTGTGTTTTATCTGCCTACCCTCCACAGATATCCTCAATAACCTGAGCTTATGAAATGGTCCTAAACACCTACGCTTAAATAACTGGAGTGTCTTCTCCTCCACACATTTGCAGATGGACATTTTTCCCCTTGGAACCTGCAAGAACATGCACTTAATTTAATCAATTCCTTGACGCCAAGACAAGAATATGTTCAGTACAACCAGTAACTGTAGCCGAACCCTTCTAAAATCCTGACAGTCGGAGGAATGCCTCTGACTGAGATGAAACCACAGTATTGGTGTCTGTTGGTGTTTAGAATTATCACAGTTACACCATCATGGTGAAAGTTACCCAGATCCCAAAATAACTGGAGCTGGGAAGAATGTAACTAGTAATGTGTTTGGCCCAATGTCAACTATTAGTTCTTATGCAATACATAAGTAGGAGACACAGTCACTCTCATACAGCCTCAAGGAAAAACATTTCCTATCTGTTGCTCTCTGCTAGCAGACATTGCTTGAAAGATGTAAGAAACAGCCCCCGTATGAGCTGCAGATTCCCTGCTAATTCAGCAACAACTTAGAACACAAGATGAAATTGATAATGATTAGATTCTTTCCCTTCAAAAATGGAAGAGGTTTTGGGTGCAAGAAGCCCATCTCAGTCCTTTCTGTCTGCCAAGACAAACAAGCTGAAGAGAGCTAGAGGCAAACTACATAAAAAATAATTCCCTAATTTCAAAGAAGTTAACTTTCCCTGAATAGCAAGGTAGAAAAGCTTTGAAAAAAATCAGAGTTTAGCTGCATGTTTCTTCAATTAATGGAGACAAAGGTTTTTGTAGTCTATTAAAGTGGCATCTGTTTCCACCGACAGACTAGTGTGACAGCCGTAGACTGGGACAATCACAGGGAATGGTGTCCATAAAAAGCACAAGTTAATTCAAACAACCTGCTACATGCTAAGCGGAAGTGCATCTCAGTACAAACACTGCTGTGCAATTCAGGCTGGGATTGGAGACACATGATCACCAGGTACATACCAAGCAATCCCTTAAGCAAAGTAATACAGATAAGGATTGTGCACTTAACAGGAACACCTACAAACACATGAGCAAAATGAAGTAAGATTAAGTAAGACTTTGGGGAAATGCTGATTCAGAATGCAGTGTTGCTGTTGCTCTCTACTGTTTAATCAGAGATGACAAAAGCACATTCAGAAGAGGTTGCATCTTGGCACTACTTGCAAGTTATTTTTTTCCACCCATGTCTGATTAGAAGGCATCCAAGAAATCAGAAGCTAATTAAAAAGATTTTGTTGGTTTTTCCTGAACTTCCAAACAGGATCCTGGAGCAAAAGAAGGCAGAAGCCATCTTCAGTGCTTCTTTCTTACTTCCCCCTGCCCTGCACCATGAATGATTCCACTACATCTTTTCACAGCAGCAGAACCAGCAATAAATGCATCAGACGTACAAATATACCCCAGCACTAATGACTTCCAAGCACTTCAGCTCAACAGAAATAAAATAATGGGAAGAGTCCAGCACCCTCTACAGTTATTTGTATTTTCGGTTCACTCACTGTTTAAAAATAGATGTTCTATGAGTATACCAACAAAATAATCATTACAGTTAAAATGAAACTGGGACAAAATTGGACTAATATGTGTCTTACAACATAAGAACAAGTCCAAAACAAATGTATCTCATGCAATTTTTATCTTTTTGGCATGCATTTTTCCATATCCTTTGCTTCCCTTTATACAACAATTACAAGGTAATAACCACAAATATTCTGTTTAAATAACCATGTGCACGGCATAAGAAGGAAGGTGCAAAAGATTGCTCACTCAAGTAAATATTTTGATAATACAAAAAAAGCCTGCACAATCCACTTCTGCAAAAGTCAGGTTTTCATAGCACACACTTCTAAAACACATCATTGTACACACAGGCCTCCTTCTAGGAGAAGCACCATTCTCAAGTTCAAGGATAAATTACTTTATTATTTTACAGTAACATTACCAAGAATTAGGTAAATGGGAAAGAAGGTTCTGGACTGCCTCACTGCTGCTACTTTACAAACTCCAAGAAAGAAAAAAGCTGGAAAATCAAGTAAAGCTTATGACAATTTCTATGACATTTCTATGCAGCAGAGGCTGCCACTACCATAGAGTATCAATATACAAATCATATAAAGCAGTTCATTGGAATACACCTAGATCCAAATTACTCTCTATTCAAATTTGTTATAATTCAGTCTTCATTTCCACTGCACAGAACCACACCAGTCTGCCAAGTTTGCATCCTAATTTCTACTTCCACCAGCCTATCTTGGCACAATTCAATGGATACCTTTCCTGCACATAATTTCTTTCCATCTTCACCTGTCAAGATCTGCACATGTCTTAGCACAAATGCCCTTCAGAGACTCTAACAACTCAAATGCTAAATGCCAATTACATTTTTGTTCCTTCTCTTGGTCCCTTGTGCAGGGGCAGCCTCTTCTTTCGGAAGACAGAAAACAAAGAAAATTCTTAATATATTCCTCCAGTGGTTGAGGGGTAAAGCAAGGAAAAAACCAATTTAAATACCAAATAAATTAACTTACATTTTCTCTCAATGGGAGACTTCCAGTACATAGTCTGAACGCTACCTAGTGACAGATTGTGCTCAACCTAATGGGACATGGGAACTCAAATTTTCCATTAAGTACTTGTGTTCAACTGTTACTCATCTGTGTTTTTTCTTGGCAAAGTTATCTCAGCTGGCTCTTTCTTGGAAGCACTGCTTTTCAAACCTGCACTTCTTAGGTTAGGAGTGCAATACTGACTTTAAAAATCCAGTCATCTACTGATTTGCATGTCCATTTTACCCATATCTATACAAACACAGAAGTGAGAGGCAGCAAGTCATTCTGTTTTAACTGTGGACTTTGGTTTAGCAATTCTCATTTAAAATGGAAAAACCAGTCAGTATTTCACGATGTGATGGCATTATTTCCACTCAGCTAGTCCCACTAGCTTGGCTAGCGCAACTGTGCTATGTGCACGGATTCCCTGTTCATATTCCTTTCCCTTTAACATAGTATTTGCCATAGGTCTTACGACTATGCTTAGCTTTGAGATAAGAAGTATTGACTGCTAATAAGTTTTAAGAATTACTTGTAAATTTACTAATGAGAACAAATACTTCATTCAAAATCCATTTTCAACAGTAAACATTGCAAGTTTTATGTAGATACCTTTTTATTAAAACAGACTGAAACTGTACCATAATAAAATTAAAATCACAAGTAGAATATGAATATTCTAGTAACAAACATGGGGAAACCAACCTTAATTGCAGCTTCTCTCAAGGCCTCCAGTCTCTGTCTACTGCTCTCTTTCATATTTACAACATCTTTGTAATCACCCTGTAGAGCTCTCTGGAGGCCATGGATTGCCTGAAAGACTGAGTTTTCACTTTCATTTAGCTCTTTTTGGAAAATTTCGAAGGTGTGCACCTGAAAAAGTTTCTCTTCATCAGACAGTCCTGCATCCCTCTCAACTGCTCTTATGGCATTTTTTAGTTTGTTGAGAACAACGTTCTTTTGGCGAAGAAGACCAGACAGTTTTCTGCAGCTCTCCAACACCCACTGCTTCCTCTGAGTGATAACAGCTCCTTTCCCACGGTGCAGCTTTATTGCATGCTTCACTACATCTTCACGTTCTGCAGGGTTTGCTAACGGGCCACAAGGCAGTGAAACCAATGTCCACAGGGAAATCAATCCAGTCACTTTCATTCTTCACTTTATATTGGTCTTGGGAGAAACTGGTAATCCACAGCTGCTCAAAGCTTTCTGCTACATGGTTTCTGCATCTCCAGTATGCACACTAGGCTGCAAGACAGAACCAACCAGCTATCAAACGTGGTAATGTTGGGCCATTAGATCAAACTAACGTAGAAAATAAATCCAAGACGGCCTCCTGCACAACTATCTTTAACAGAACACATATGGTCTTCTTCACTCAACATTTACGAAAACCAAGAAACAGTCCAAGGTTATTGATAGATTTTTGTTTTCCCCTTGACTGTTTCCTAGATAACACCTTGTTTTAAAGCAGAGACTGGTAAGCTTAGTCACTTCACATGGTACTCATCTGCACTTCTTACATGAAAGAAAAGCCTTTAAAAATATCAGGCCATGATGTCATAGGCTGCATTTCAACCTAGCACTAGAACTCATTATTCTTAGCTATCAGTAAACCTTCTGTCTCTTCTCAAACCTATCCTAAAACTTTGTATCATAATCATTTGTTATTTATAAAGTCTCAGAAGCATTAACAAACTCAACTACACACATTCAACAAAACATAATGAAAAAAAAAAAAAGCTTAACTGAATCAGATTACATTATAAATCATAATTGTGGAAGAAAGAACAGCAAAACTTCCTGGACTTCTGGGTACTACTAGTTTGGATCAAAGACCTCCTTCTCCTGAAAGGCTGCAGGGCCTTGAGGTACTTTACTTCAAAACTTATTAGGGATCTTCAAGATTTTAAAGTAAATTATAAAAACACTAAATCAATTCATTCTTAAGTTCATTTCCCAACAACTACTTGAAGATCCATATTAAGACTGCTGTATTTAATTTTAACACCAAGCAGGATAGAAGTAAAAAACTAATTTCCTTCCCTCAGAACCTAGAGCAAAATACTGATGTTATTGTAAAATAACAAAGTTACATTTTCTTTTAAAGAAATCCAAACAAACACAAAACCCCTCAAAAAAACCCACATACCACAAAGCTACACATAACAATATATAAAACTCTGTACATGGCATTCTAAAAACACACATCATACACAACATGTTAATAGATCACCAACATAGCAGGTATTTCCCTAAAAATTTATTTATAGTCTTGATCATTGGGCCAGCAGCCTTAATCAAGAACCAACACATGGACACAGTCATCTGGAAGCAGTCTGCCTAACAGAGAATCTTCTTTTCCCACAATGCAGTAGCAGTCACAATCCCAGGTATCCAATTGGGCCAGCGATCGTCAATACATGGAATGAGCCCTGAGCAACCTGGTCTAGTGGAAGATGTCCCTGCCCAAAGGGGTTGGAGCCAGAGGGTCTTTGAAGCTCCTTCCAGCCCAGGCCATTCTATGATTCGATGGGAAGGGAACACGGCAAGCACAGTCATGCACTACCTTAATTTTACAAATGCCCTCCCATGTCTGTTTCAGAGAGAAATGAAAAAATCTGTCTTTGGGTTGGTTTATTTCTTTTTTCAATGCATGAAATGCAGGCCAAAGTATTTAGTTACTAATAGCTGACTGTGGGCTAGGGTTTAACAACACAAAGAGCTAAAACATTTAAAATTAAGAACTGAAAGGGCAACCAAAGTAGCAAATGCAAATCGCATCAGTCTAATGTCAATAAAATAACGAAGTACAAACATTTCGAAACTTTGATAAAGCTGTGGGGCTTACTATTTTTAAGAAATCAGGAAAATAACAATCCCCACCAACTGGCAAAGTTCTAGAGTGAAATTTAAGGAAGTATTTCTTCATATATACAAACTAATACTCTTCCTGTTTAGTAGGCTCGGGGCAGAGATTTTTCTAAATATGTATTACAACCTATTTCTGCAAGAAAGAGGGAGAAGAAAAAACCCAGTGTATATCCAAGAAGAGTAGAAGACTCTACTGCCTGTCTTACGTGGTACATCAAACCACGTAACAAAATTTTGAGCAGAGATTTATACCAGCAAAGTTCACTCACTGTTGCGCAGTACAAACTTAGCACTGTGGTTCAGACGTGGGACATTTTTGTTTCAGTGCTTTTTACTCAGCTAGCAAAAACTGTTTAGAGGAGTGACACCTGGGGCAGTGCTCAAAAGCTCTTAAGGGAATAAAGACCTCACATACCGAAATAAATGATGTGATGCTGAGCGAAAAAAAAAAAAAAGGCAAAAAAACTAACACTCCTCTCCATTCATCACCAGTAAGTATCAAATCAGAGGGAACTACTGTCGTTTGGAGCCCTTATTTAAGCAGCGTTTGCTTCCTGCCGGATTACAGCTCATCTTCCCCCTTTTTGCTTCCTGAACACGACACTGTAGCACCAGATTTCATCAAGCTGATAATACTGGGCCCTGCCTCTGGACCCTCTTGCGGGTCCTTCCACATCTGTCGGTTCGCCTCCACTCGCCCCCTTTACCAATCCCAGCTCCGCCCCAAGAGCCGCAGAGCAGCCGGGGCCGTGCCCGCCCGGCACCTCCGCCCCGGCGCGGTCCCCACCTGAGCGCGATGGCAGCTCCCGGCGCCGGTCCCTGAGAAAGGCCGGGCGGACAGCGGGGTACAAGGGGAAAACAGAAGGAGACAAGTGAGCGCGGGGGCGACCGGCCCGGCTCCCTCTCCCTCACGGCGGCGGAAGGATGGGGGAAAAGAGGCGGCCGCCCCGCCCGGCGCTCTCGGCAGCGACGCTCACCTGAGGGACGGAGAAGGCCCGCAGCGGCGGGGCGGGAAGGGCGGGATCGCAGGGCGGCGAGTACGGGTGTAAGGGGGCGGCGGCCGCTGGCGGAGGGCACCGAGGAGCCCCGTCCTTGCGGCCGCCCCTCGCCCCGCGCCGGTGCCCGAGCGCCGGGGCGGCGCCTCGGAGCGCAGCCGGGCGGGACCCACGCTCCGAGCGCCGCCTCGCGGCGGGAAGCGTCGCAGCGGCTTCTCGCCGCACGCCGGGAGTTGTAGTCGGAGCCGCGGCCCCGGAGCTGCCCCAGCGCCGCGGACGCCGCTGCTCCCCCCGGCAGCGCTGCGGGCTCCGCACCGCGACCCCGCGCTCCGCCTCTGCGGCCCGTGCCCGGAGCGCTCCTCGGCGGAGGCGGCGCGGGCGGGCCGGTGCGCGCCTGCGCGGGAGGCGGCGCCGGGCGGTGAAGTTGGTGGGAGAGCCGGTGATAAAATGGTAGGTTGTGCGAGCCGGGGGGGAGGGGAGGCGGTGAAACCGGGGAGGGGGAGTTCCGAACGACCTCCGAGCTCCCCCTCGGCTGGCGAGCTGAGCGATCCCGCACCTCCCGCCGCGCCGAATCCCATTGCCCTGGCCGGGGAGGGGGGCGACGGTGCCAGGCGGGGGGAGACGAGCGGCGCGGCGACACGGGGACGCGCACCCCCGTGCGGAGTCGCTCTCCCGCCGCCTCCTCCGCCGGGCCGGGAGCGGGGAAGGTCACTGGGGGCGGCGGGGAAGGGAGGGGCCGGGCGTCGCCGCGGCTATTTCGAGCGCAGGCAGCCGGCGCAGCGCGTACCTTTCCCTTTTTTGGGATTAGGGCCGGCGGGGCAGGTCACCGGAGCTGCGAGTCCCTCGCTCCCACCGGCCCTTCCCCGCCGCGGGGCGCGGCAGGTGCAGCCTGAGGCGGTGGGAAAGGTGCGGTACAAATTCCCTTGCCGGGTCGGGGTGGCGGGGTCGGCCGGGGTTGTTCTGGGAAGGAAGCGCTCTCACGGTGCCTCTGCAGCAGCTTCAGCGCTTCCCTGGGGTGTGCGGTACGGTGTCATAAGCGCTGGGAGAGGGCTCCCGAAACGTGACTGAGCTGTGCCTGGGTGCGAGGTGCGCATCTTTGTTCGGGTGCCATCGGCGAGGAGTCATGCTGGAGACGGGAGTTCAGACTCGTCCCGGCCCCCCGGGAAGCTGCGCGGGTGCCGCTGCCCGCTGCAGGGCACTGGCCGCAGATGAGCGGGAGGAACTGTGCTACGTGGCAGGGTAGTGGGCTGCAGAGTCGAGTGTGTTTCTTATCGCTTCAAATAATTCAGTGTGTCATTTCGGTAGACACGAAGCTAGAAAATATCCGTAAATGCCTGACGTTAACTAGGCTTGCAAGAGGACATGGGGTTTGCTTTGGCGTTCGTTGTTGGCACAGTGCTCTGTTTTGAAGTGATTATCGCTAAGTTTGTAGCCCAAAAGAAGTTTATGTAACTGAGGAAGATCTAGGTGCAGAGGTTCCCTTAGCTAAACCTTCATGAAAATTTGGAGGCAGGCTGGAGCTTGCAGCCAAATTGGTTATTTACTTAGCAAAGTATGTTGTAGTTACTTTTTGCTTGTTTTCCTTCCCACTGTACACATTTTTTGTATAAAAAGAAACCCAACGTGTTTCTTCTTACACTAAATTGAAAAATCTTGTAGGAAAGACCAAAATCCTTATCTTGTTTATGTGATGTGTTTCTTGTGTCAGGACCATCTATAGTCGAGATGTCACTGCCCATATGGGTACAAGCGATAAAAAAGTAAACTGAAAGGTGGTCCCGTGTTTACTGCTGACTGGATCAGGATTAAGTTCTCTTTTAAGAGACCAGTAAATTTTCCGTATACTTGATGATTTAAGCTGTAGTGGGGAATTTAGACAAATTTCTCAGCTTAATTGTTGGCCCAGAACATGTGTTAGGTATGGTTTAACAAAATTGTAAACTACAGAATATAATAAAAAATGGAGTTTGATTTAAGCAATCTCCTTCTGCTTGCAGCTTCATGTAAAGAATAATGTTGAAATATGTTACTGGCAAATTTTCTCCCCATAAAATGCCCATTCCTACCTCTCGGGTGTTCCAGAAGTTTAGGGGTATTGTATCAATATGGTTGCTGCAATTGAGAGAAACATCATATTAGTTCCTGTAGACCACTGTAACAAGCTTTTTTGTTCTTTAATGTATTAGTAGTATAAACAGATTTTTCAGAGTTTAATTAAAGTTTTAGATTACATTTATAACAATCTTATACTCTCACTCATCAGTCTCCAATACGTCTGCTTCATCTATTTTATTTTTGTTGTATGTCTTCTGTTGGCAATGTTCTATAACATAATTATATGAGAAATGCTTCTGCCTTTTTCAGCTGATGACTTTAAATTATTAAACTTTGTGTTGTTAATTGTTGCTAAGAAAATACTAGGAAAACTCTAGGGTATTTTTTTTCCATGTACGAAGGACTTATACAGAATTTGAGAATCTATGAGTTGCACCTTTTTTATTTTTTTTTTATAACCACTAGGCATATCTTTCAGAAGATAACCATATTATACTATGATGATACTTGTGTTTACTGCTGTTACAGAACAGAAAAAACGTCAGCATATGTGAGCAATAAAGCAGAAATACAAGTTTGTTACTGACAGAATATGTGCTGCTAAAAGTGTGTATATAGATGCTGTCATTTCAATTTTCAGAAGAAAATGCTGTCTATTTAACTGCAGAAGAACAAGGCTTTGTCTTCCTGTAATTCTGAAGTGAAAGTTGTCATCAACAAGAAAACTAAAACCTTTAAAAGATAGGCATTAGTAGTAGAATGCTGAAACAAACTTCTGGATTAGCTTCATTGGCTTTCCTGCTTCTTTTGCATCCCAAAGCATAAGCTTAAATCATCCCAGAAGGACAAGGTCCGCCAGTTTATGGCATTTACCCAGGCTGGTGAAAGGACTGCTATATACTGCTTAACACAGAATGAATGGAAACTAGAAGTGGCAACAGACAACTACTTCCAGAATCCAGATTTATACTACAAAGAATCCATGAAAAATTCAGTAGACAAGAAGAAATTAGAACAATTGTATAATCGATACAAAGGTAAGGTTTTGGTTGTGGGGGGATTTTTTTGATTGGTGGGCTTGGGTTTTTTGATGTTGTTGTGGATTTTTTTTGTTGTTTTTTTCTAAATTATGTTGTGTGAGGAGTTTTTCTGCTTTTCCCTCTACCATTTTTAAGGAGCTTTAAGAAAAGCTCACTAGCTTTTGCATCTCCGAGTGTGTTTGCAGTAATAAGAATGAAAAAAGGTTTTAAATGCTCTTAATGGTCTGTACACGACTTCTGTAGAGATTTCTGTAGACTTCAAAAGTAGGAAATTAAACCTGTAGTGAGGAAAAAGTGTCAATTGTCAAATATGGTAGCAAAGTTTATTATTCAGCTTCCATGATTTGTTGTCAGTGGCTGCTATTAAATATGTGTATGATGTTCCTTCCATGGCAAAATAATACATATTGGTCTTATGCTAACATTTGGGGAAATTAATTCTGTTCAGAGACAGTAATATTTTTATACATTAAAACAAAAATTTTTCAGATAACATTACAGCTAGGAGTGTGACAAAACAGTCTAATGAGGAAACTCAAGAACTGAAAACTACATCCTTATTTAATTCCTTCATGCTGCCATATTACAGCAAAAGTGATGTGCCTTTTCAGAGAGGCTTGGAGGGAAAACCACAGGATAGTGGATTAAAGGCAGAGTTGCTTCTTTTCCAGGTTTTATTTTACATCACTATTAAAAAGAACAACAACAAAAAAGAAAAGATAGGCATTTAAATATAAGAATGTACCTGATCCAGGTGACAGTGCTTGCTGAACTATGGCCATGTGATATGAGTGTGTGCATTGTTCATGTTGGAGCGATGCAGGCTGGAGTCATTGTTAGCTCCTGTTGAAATCCATACATCTCGTGTTTTAAAACATGAACTTTTAGCCACTACTCAGCTATGATTTTATGTACTTTTCTAATTGAAATATATGGCATGCTTTTTATACAATTTATCCTGGTTTTATTATATTGTTTCCACCATTTTTATTCCTCTTTACATAATCTATTCTGTTTTAAGTATGGGGGTTCTTTAATACTTCATTATTATGTGGTAGTGAATTGTGCAGGGACAAAGAGGCAGCAGTGCTATAGCATTTCTTTGTGAAAACAAAAGCCCAGAGACAAAACTCAGAGAACCATGTTTTGGTTTATATATGCATATGTGTATGTTGACATATGTGTATATATATATATAGCATATATATATTAATCTTCTCTTTGCTCCTTGAATGTCAGTCTTGGAGATTCCTGGGTCAAAAATACGTATTCAGATTGATAAATGCTGTTAAGAATATCTAAAATGGAAAAAGATCATCACAAATGTTATTTGTTATTTACAAATTCCTAGCAGGGGCAAACTGCACTATCTGACTTTTGTGAAAGCAAGTCTAGCCAGTTTATGTCAGTGTTTTAGTTAGCAGCACACCTTTGCAGTTCTGGCACTTAAACACTGAAGTTGTAAACATTAAAAAGTTTCATCAGATTTGACAGAAGACTATAAAAGTTTTGGTTAAGCACCTTTTCTTTATTCGTATCTGGCTTAAACCTGAGTCACTGGTCCCTCAACAGTAAGGGATTCCTTTGTTCTACAAGGCCTATACAATATTGCACTGTACTTGAAATCTGAGATAAAATGTCTTTTTCTGTGCTGTTTTTTCTTAGTTTTCTTACCTGTTTATCCAGCAACTCTGTCAAAACAATTGCATTTTTTGTTACTAATTGCATGGATAATGTGAAATATGATAGGGATGAAAAGTCTTTGTTGAAATCCACCAGAATCTTTTCACTGGTTTCAAGACAGTGCACATCCAGCCTTCAGTTCTTCAATTACTCCCCAAATACACAAGAAATACGTTATATGTGTCTTAGAACTAGTTGAATAGATATATTTACTTGTTATTTGGGGTCAAAGGTCCCTGAATTATACCATGGGTGTAATTCTTTGTTTAATGGGTATAAGTCTGTTTGCCAAATTAACTTCCTCTCTGGAGTTTACCATTTTTTTCACTGTAGTATTGGCTGGAAAAGTAGAAGAGAGCTTAAGAATTAAAATAAAATGCAAAAAGTTTTATCTAGGCTTGATTTTTTTTTTTTTTTTTTTTAAATCATCTTGTTGGATCGGGACTTAAAAATAGCATGGTTGAAAATTGTAGCAGTTTAGGAAGTTAGTTTTAAATCTTCTCAAGGGATGCTTTTCTACACAGCCCAACTTATGATATTGAAATGTCTTTCTCTCAAAAGCTAGGAAAGACAGTTTGTAAAGTCTCAAGCTCTGAAAACTACAGGTGTGGATCTCATTTTCTTTTGTTTTCATTTGGTTTTTTTCTTCTCCAATTATTTAAGTTTACATGCAGGAGGTTGTTTGTTTGGGGGTTTTTTTGAGAGAGAATTTTGTTACAGAATTATTATGAGGCATCTACTGTGATGTAGGTAGTTCAGAAATGCACTTCTGACATTCAGAAAGGTACTAGTGGGGAAATACTATGTTTCGCTTGTTCTAAATTGTATTAATTAGCTTAAGACTGTTATGGTAAGGCATTATTTGAACAATGTTTTGGTGATTTTCCTGACTTAGAATTAAACCCCCAGAATGTTTAAATGTGGTCTTTAAATAGATACAGTAGATACCCATATGTCACTATCAGGGAAAAAAAAAAATCTGTGGTCTTACGTGGTAGGTGTGTTTTTGCTGGGCTTGATTTTGGGTTGCTTTTTGTTTTTAAGCTTAACACCTGCTGACCAATATAACTGTGTTGTAGATTTTGTTTATCACCCTTACTATTTCTAAATGTAGGCAGCATCTCCTGAGTTAATGCAAATCTTTTATAGAGGATTGGGAGGGAAAACAAAACTATTTTGTTGTTAGCAGATAAGTTCAGGAAAAGATGCAAATGAATTTCTCTGTAAGTGTACAGAATACTTAATTTGTTTACTGATTCACTTTTAAAATTACCTAGACTTCAAGTGAAAACATTTGTGAAGGTTATCAAAAATTGAATACCTGTATTATGCAGCACATCAGAACTGTCAGATGATTATTTCTTAATATGTTTTGTAAATAATTATAATTCTCCTCTCTGTACTTTGAACTGCAGATCCACAAGATGAAAATAAAATTGGCATTGATGGGATTCAGCAGTTCTGTGATGATTTAAGCCTGGACCCAGCCAGTATCAGTGTTCTGGTTGTGGCATGGAAATTCAGGGCAGCTACTCAGTGTGAATTCAGTAAAAAGGAATTTGTTGATGGCATGACAGAGTTGGGGTAAGTATCCAGTTCTGCATAGTTTATAGTGTAAGGCCTGAACTGTGTTTCTGCTCAAAACATTTTCAGATAAATTGTGTGAAGCTTTACAAAGCTGTTGAGGCCAGTGCCAAGCTTAACAGGTGCAAAACGTAGTGTCTTGTCTTCCTTGAATTGGTGCTTTATTGCAAAGCCTTAATGACCGCAGTAGGGGGGACGCAAAACAATTTCTACCTGTACAGCAAGGGAGTCAGATGAATTCAAGTATCTTTTTATGTAGTTCATAGTAAACATATCCATATTTGTGTTAAGGATTTGAGTTGGGCCTCCTGCTGTTAAAAACTGAAAGTTGCTGGAGGTGTGTGAAGGGAAAAAAATTTCGCTATTGAAGCAGAAAAGAAATAGGAAAACAGAAAAGAACCTTCAATTCTTTCCCTTGCTATCAGCAAATGGACCCATCTTTCTTTTTGTCCATTTTACCACCCATACTTTTGTCTCTTTTATCCTAGATACTTCATTTGTACAAAATACCTATGAGGAATTGAAATAAAAACTAGAATCTTGGTAGTAGAAAAGATTAGTCCAACTGTGGTGTAACTGATAAAAATTTCCTTCCTGGATTATGGAGCTGTTCTTGATAACAAACCTTGAACATTGCCTCTGTTTACCAATAAAGCCAAGCATTTATCATCATAAAATAATATTTTGTGTATAACTTTTCCTTGCAAGAGGAGCAGCATTTCTAATATTTAGAGATGTCGAAATAACTTACTTTTTAACAGATTGCATTAAATGGGTGGATAAGTACAGTTTATTACTTTTTCATGTTTTTTGTAGGTAAACAATTTCATTTGGTCTTAGAATGGCACCTTATCAATACATTTCTGTGACAGACCAACTTCTAAGAAATGTAGTGGTTGTTTCTTGAGCAGAGATCTTAGCAGTCTGATGTTACTGACCTCCTCAGTTACTGATTTTTTTTTTTAAGCTTCCATTTTCAGGAAATTATGATGAAATAACTTTTGATACCACTTTGTTCACTGCTTTATTTTGTCCCCTTGGGTAGCTTTGAGTAGAAGTGTACTAGTTTGAAAACAAACCAGTGGGAGGCACCAAGTCAGAATAACAATTTAATGGAAATTAAAGAAAAGGGGAAAAAAAAGGTAAAAGAAAACACTGTCAAACTGACAGTCAAGGTACAACCTGACACCCTGTTAGGCAAGGTGGTGGTAGCAGTCTGGTAGAATGGTGGCTGCAGTCCTCTGAAGCAGTGATCCTGTAGTAAAACAGTCTGCTCTTCCTCAGGAAGTCCAGTGGTGGCTGTGTAGCTCCTGTCCTCTGGAAATCCAGTGGGAAGCCAGTGTCTCTGGTGTTCAGCCTCAGATTATATCCACGATGGGATGCTTGGTTCCTCCCTCTGGGTGGAGCATCTCACAATGGGGTAACGAGTCATGAGGCAAAGTGTTGATTAGGCTCATTAACAGAAGATAGTCCAGAGGGAGTTATCTCTGAGTCAGGCGGCAGGACAATGATGGGCAATTAACAGAAAGATAGTCTGGGGGGAGGAGGCAAGGAAACACTGCCCCACCTGATTTTAACAGCTGATGGGGATGGTAATAGAATACACTGCAACCCAGGACAAGAAGTTACAAGAATAATTATGATTTTCTAACCACAGACAGAAATTAAGTGCTCATGTTATTATACTAAAGGTTGCCAGCATTTTTTTTTTTCCCCATGAAAGTGATTAAAGAGGTTTTGCTAAACCCATTGTGACTTTTGGCTTGGATTTTGTTTTGAATTTGATGGTCACATTTCTGCTGTGTTCGTTTGACTGTCTCTGATAGTTCCATAGCAGTCTGTGATTTTTATCTCATTCTGCTCAACACATGCTAAACTGTTCTTGGGAGTATAATATGGTTGTGCCCGCTTGCCACAGCACTTACTGAGAATTTGGAGTGATGTTGTTACATACTTGGAGGCACAATGTCTGTGGTTTTTAGCAATGAGCACAAGTGAGCATTCAAATGGAAAGAAATTCCCTGAGGCTTAGATCCCATAGCATCTTTAGGATGCATATGGGAAGGTATATTTGTTGACTAGATCAAGTCCCAATGAAATTGAACTTCTCATTTGAAGACCATTGGCAGAATTCTTTCTTTTCTCCACCAGGTACTGCTGGAGGCCAGAAAGGTACTTATTTTTATCTATACCATGCAAGACAGTTAAAACTGTACTTGCATTTTATGGGTGTTGTTATGGTTACCCATCCTTTCATAGAATTTTTCTGGAATCTTTAGAATAAGTACAAATATTTAACTATGGAGAACTTTCAAATACACAGTGTTAGTTGTGATAGCTGCTTCTTTTGAAACCTGTTTGCTTCGCTTTGAGTTTCTAGGTACAATTCAAGATATTGGTAATGTCCTGTAACCTTGAATATTCGTTTGATGCCTTGTTGTGGCAGAAATGCTTTCCCTTTTACAAATGTGTCTTATTAGCTCAGGTGTTTTCACTGAAAATGCTTCGGTGGTGTTATTCAGGGATGTGTTTCTGTTAAAATTTCAGTAACTTGGTTCTGTCTTAGCTTACCTGTGCCAGGCTGTTAAATAGTTTGCCAGTCTTCAGGCTATCATTCAAGGCTCATTTTATTCCTAGGTTTTATTCTCAAGTGTTCATGTAGTGTGAAGCTCTTTATTTAGGAGAGCAGGGAATAAGCAGTGTCTATCTAGATTAACGCAAAGCTCACACACTTGTGTTACAACATCTGTCCCAGGAGAAGGAATAACAGAGTTCAGTGAGGTTTGGGTGTTCTTTAAGAACAGAATAGCATCTGTTCAGAAATTCATAAAGATACAGAAAAGAAGTTAAACCATTGAATCCTGTTTGCATTGTGTACATAATGGATGCCTGTCTACAATGTTCCACTTAAAATTCTTTAGTAAAGGCACATGAGCATTTATATTTTTCAGAATGCTATCCTCAAAGACAATCTGGTTTTATCTTAAACACTGTTTTGTTTTGCTCTGAAACTAAACTATAAAAAAGGTGGGGGGAAAGTAGAAAGAAATTTTAAATATTTGAAAATAACATAATCTCTTTTGAACAGGTGTGACACCACAGAAAAACTAAAAGCTCTATTGCCAAGACTGGAACAAGAGCTAAAGGATCCAACAAAGTTCAAAGATTTTTATCAGTTTACTTTTAACTTTGCTAAAAACCCAGGACAAAAAGGTCTAGGTAAGTAGAAAAAAAGTGAGGAAATATCTGCAGTCAGTGAAGTCTTCCAAATGGTTCCAGTACTACAATATTCTCATTGGTGATTGTATAGTAAATTCATTATTGATTTCTTTCACTGACTTCTCTTTCCCATCTTCTTTCATTTAATCTCTTCTTAATGTCCCCTTGGTACAGATAACTTAATGGGGTTTTCTGCCAGTATTGACATTCTCTCACCTCTTGTCAAAAGAAGTTCGTGCAGTTCTTCAAGACCTGTCAAATTTTATTTTTTTTAAATACTGAGCTAGTGAGCTCTGTGTGTTAACAGCTACTGAAACAGGAAGTCCGTATCAGCTCAGAAGAGGGAGAAAACTGACAAAAGTTACTCTTCTTCTAAGAATTTTTAGTTTTAGCTCAGTTTTTATGTAAAGTTTAGGAAAAGGGTATTATGGACTTGGTTTAAAACTAGTGAGTAAAAATAAGCATAGTTTATAAAGCATTAAACTATTACTCTTCATAAAGTTTGAGATTTATCCCAATCCATGCCTTGTATTGCTGGAGTAAAACAGATACATTATTTAAATTCCTTTTTTATTTTTTCTTCAAATCAAAAATCTCTAGTTTGTGAATAGATGAAAAAAATAGTAAGGTGAAATCCACTCTTTTCAAATTTATGTCCACTTTCAGAAGATACTGTGTAGAAAGGAATTAGTGTTTTGCATATAGAATAGCACTTTCCCATCATCACCTTTTTGTGCTGTGGGTGAGAGGAAGTGGTTTGTTGGTTTTTTTAGGGTTTGGGGGTTTTTAATGTTTTTTAGCATAGCCACCTTAAATCTATGTCTAAGTTACTTGAAAAGTTGGTAAATGTTTTTCTCAAGAACTGCTGGGAGAGCAGAATATTGGTTTAGACCTCAACCAGGGGTATCTGTTCCCCATTCTTTACTTTGAATAATCTCTCTTGTCTTCCCTGGTGCCCTGGTGTCCTTTTTTTTTTTTTTTTGACTATGTACAACTTTTAGCTAGTTTATATTTGTCTTCTTTTTTTTTTTTTAGCAGTTTCATTTTTCATTTCATTTGTCCCTCTCTCATGGCTCACATGCCACTTGTACTGGCACAAAAATGAAGAAGTCTTGTAGTGGCTCTGTGAGGTTGGTTGGAATTCTAGTCCCTTAGCTTGTCTTCATTAACAAAGATTAGTACTTTGAAATTGCAGGAAAGGTAAGTTAGTTACAGCTGAGGTTGGAATTTATGGGATACCTAAAGAAATACTACAAATAGCTTCCTGTTTTAATTGGATCAGTTCCAACATGAAACTCTTGAACTTGGGCAGTCAGTACATTTCAAAAGCTTTTCACCTAAGCTTGTATGAAGAGTGGATGACGTCAGGCAGCCCAACCCAGATTTGGAACTGAAAGCACTTTTTACTTGACATGAGGAGGAAACTTACTTGTTTTCCATTACTTCTATTTATTCAGTATTGGGGGTCCTTTCATTGGTAAGTCTGTCTTACCTGTTGTGTAAGAAAGGTGTTTTATTGCCAAAAGTACCGAAGTTCCTTCTTGGACTAAGAGTTGAACTATTAACAGGAGAAAGTAAGGAGTGCAAAAACTGAAGTAAAGCTTAAACTGTAGGATGAATTGATGGGAGCTGTTGCTGATTTCAGTTTCAGGAATTTTAGTAATTTTGATAATATATACAGTCTCTTAATTTCTAGTACTTAGTTCTTACATGGTAGTACCTTGGTGGCATTTTTCATCAGACTTTTTCTGGTTTTGATAAGATGATTCTTGACAGTAAAGAAGTATAAGCAGATGCCACTGTTATTCAGTGGAGACCCCATATTTCTTGGATCACCATAGGTTGAGTAGAAAAAAACTGTTGAGCAAACATACAGACTAATGTGACATTTTTGAGTGATTGAGGCCAATGATAGCTTACCCAAATAAAAATTAACACTGTATAGGTTTGGAGTTGGAATCTTTACAGGGAATACCATCATAGTGGAGCAAAGAGGTGAAGGAAAAAAGTAAGTTTACAGGTAGGTGTTTGTAATAACCACAGAAGGAAGCAGTAAGTTGTAAGCAAGGAAAAAAATCCAAACAGTTATTTTACTGGAGTGTCTGTATGAGCTAAGAATTCTAGTTGCTTCAGCTACATTTAATACAGGTTTAGGTAGTTGGTTTGTATTTTATTTTACATCCTCTTCTCTGTATACATTTATGTATTTTCTCCTGGAATGAGAACCTTTGCTCCCTCTCTCCAGGGATGTTTGGTGTTTGTGTCTAATGACTGTGTGCCCTATTGTCAAAGAGATTCGGGAATTGGTATCAGCCATGTACAGAATCTGCTTCTGTCTTACTCAGTTTGGAGCCTTTACTTTCATTAAGTCCAGATACTTAAACAGAATGAAGAATTAGTTTTTTTACCAACTGAGCTGGTACAAATCTGTGCCTAGCTGTGTCTAGGTCATCTTACAGTGATGGCCTCTCCTTCTTCCCCACATGCACATTAGATGACATTCAGTCAGTATAGGATGCTGCTTAGCTCCTGCTCAAGCTGCTTGCCTTGAAGTCTTTCTGGTGAATTGTAACTTGGAGACTGAGAGGTCAGTAAGTTTGTCAAGTAAAGGATGAAGGTGCATAGTTTTAATGAATGAAGTGGAAATAATCTAGGAATTCTTTCCTAAATTTCAGTTGCAGAATATTTTAATATGATTTTTCTAGGGTCTGAAGTATTCAATGCTTTTTCTTATTAGTCTGGGAGCCTTTATCACCAAGTCTGGTAATTGTACTCATTGTTTAGGGGACTGATCTGTAGGCTAAAAGAATGTTGTTTGATTCTTGGATATACGCATCACCTATGAATGCACCTATTTCAAAACTCAGCAAGTTTGACATAGTGACAAATGAGGAATTTGTATTCTTAACAGATTGTTAGTAGAAACCTTTTATAAAAGAAGACGTAATTAAACCCCTTCTGTTGGGTCCTTCAGGCTGAGTGCTAAGGCATCTTTTTTTTAAAAGAAGTAACTCTTGAAAATAGAGCTTGCTAGAAATGAGGCTGTGATAGGCAGACTGACTTACACAATTACTTTTCATGTTTTCTTGTTTGTTATCTTAGCATATTGAAACCACAAGAAATTAATGAAGTATCTCTAAAATGTTCAAGCAGCAATGCTTTGATTATGAATCATGTTCATTACTCCTTCAGTACATTAATACATTTCAGATTACTTTTTTTTTAAATCTGTATCTGCTGTTTTAAGAAGTGATATGCAACTTATTGTCCCCTCTCCTCTGAAAAACGTGAGGAAATAGTGATTTATGGGTTCCTTTTTAATAGGTGGTCTTTAAATTTAAAAGGTAGAGAAATACTTATGTAGTGTATTCCCTTGTGCTAGACAGGATCAACATCTACCAAAACCACTCCTTGCGCATGCTTTTCTAACCAAATGCTCCGTGGTATGCTACAATACATACTAACTTGCCTTTTCAGTTTCAGTAAGTATCAATAAGATTTGAGGTCTGATTCGTAATGGTCCTCTGGTTGAACAAGTTTGAGAGCCATTGCCTTCACAAAATAGAATCTGAAATTTTTGATGGCAGGTTTCATACATCTTTGTCTATGTTTGCTTAAACCTATTGTTAGATTTTTTTTTTTTTTCTTTCTTTAGCATGTAACATAAATCTCTGTTTCTAAATTTTCCGGTCAAAGTAAGTATGCAGAATACATTTCCTTAAAGTGAGTAACAACTTTTTACATATTTGGCATGATGTATGCCAAATACATATGCCTTTAGTCTCTGGACCGAGTAAAACCAACTACCCTGATAAATTTTATCTTCTAGCTGATACTGGAATTTTGTGTTCCAACTCTCTTTTCCTTTGCAATCAAATTGATCTGATTTTCTCTTTGTCTTGTAGTACCCAAACAAGCCAGATACCTTCCACTTGTCTTAAATATTTTGCTTCTTGTTTTGCATCCTTTTGAGTGTTCTTAAGTTTGATACTGTCTGCAGTTTGCAATCTGTTTTACTATTGGGTTTCTGTAGCACTGCAATGTACCCAGTTAAATCTAATCCTGTATTTCTGCAGTTGATTACTCCCACTAGCAGTATGACTTTGCACTTCTCTTTAATGAAATCTTTCTTATTTACTTCGAAGTGGTTGTCCAAATAATTTTGAATCCTAATCCTGTCTTCTATCATGTTAGACTTTTTTCAGGTTTTTTTTAAGTTGCAAATTTAATAGAAGTTTTCTTTGTTGTATCATCTGAGTTACTTAAGTATTGGGCAGTGTTAGATACAGGACTGACCTGCTTGGATGAGTTACTTTCTCCCAGTTTGGCAGGGAATGACTGAGGTTCTTCCAGAACTTCCTTGACCTTTATGAAGTTTCAAACATGGTAGGAAGCAGTTTGAGATTGCTTCAGCATACTGAGGTGAATTTCACCATATCTGGCTTCACTTTGTGCAGCAGTGCTTGAAGACTGAATTTCTGAAAGCTTTTTCTGAAATAACTGTCAGTTTTTATTGAATCTTTTTGCTTGGAGCATAGCTTGGAAAAAAATCTCCATGTGTCCCAGACTTTTTTTCTTTCCGGAGTTATTACCAGCAGGACAGTATCTTCTATCACACCAGCTGCCATTTATAAGATGGGGAGTGGGAAGGCACAGAAGCCCTTCTTAAAGTTTTTTTTGGTCATAGAAGAATTTTGATGATACCTGACACAGCTGTCTTCATAATTCATTGGGGATTTTGCTCCAGGAAAGTGTTCTTGGAGGGTAGGAGTGTGTGTGTAGTTTTGTGTTTTATTTATTTTTGGAAAAGCCTGTCCTCCCTTGCTTTTTAATTTCTTCTTCTCCATTTTCCCTCAAAACCAATGCAAGAAATTCCGCCTTTATGTAATTAGATGGGAAGGATCCTCTCCAATAAACTAAGTTACATCTGTTCTGTCATTCCCTAAAATAGACACAGAATTGAGTACACCAATACTCATTCCTAGAAATAGGACTGCCTTTTGTAGGAGTCTCTTCCCCACAGTTCATGTGGTGACAGTAGGGAATTTTTATTTCTCTTTGTATATGCTGGACTTCTGTTGCTATAGTCTCATCCAACTCAAATGTTGGCATTTACTTTTATTAGCTCAGTATTATCAAGTAGAATCCTTCAGTCTGGACACGTGCTGTTTAAAGAAGTGAAAGTAATAGCGGTGCCCCAAGGTGATATCTTGTGTAAGGAGTGAGATGAAGGAGGCAGAAGCTCAGTGCATAAGATCTGCCTTGATGATCTTTAATCAGAACATCATTTTCTGGTTAATGTTGCTCAGCACCCAACTGTCAAGTGTCTTTCAAATACATCTGAGTAGATTTGATCATTATCAAAGAAGACAATGGATGCTTATAACTTACGACTCTCTAAGTGGTGGACAAAATTCAGGAAAAAAACCTAGCAGGGTTTCAACACAGCAGTGCCATCTCAACGGCTGCATGTTGGATCTGGCGTACATAATATTTAGATATATTAAACTTGATCTGCATTTTGTCTTTATATATTGAAGGTGCAGTTTATGAGGTTACCTTCCTGGTTTGCCAGGACACTTTAAAAAGAATTATTATGGATAACTGTGATTCTGTCTTTAGTCTGCTTTCTCATGTTCTTACTACTGGATATAGTACAATAAATATTTTTTTTTTGCATGGTGCAGATTTGGAGAGGTTTATCTTGCCTTTTACTCCCAAGGTTTAGCTTTTCTACTGCAGTCCGAATGAAATTTTGTATCTTAGTTCTTGTTGGTAAGTGTACTAAAAAATAGGATTATAGGTCTTTTGTCATGTTGTCTGCAGAGCAGTTCAGATTTCTAAGGGCACTTTGAAGCTCAAAACAAGGCCTTAGCTTTTTTTTTTTTTCCCCCTTCTTTTTTTTTGAACCTGATGCTTGCTGTGATTCTCTTACTGGGTCTCCCTTTGACCCCCAAAAAGACATGCTCAGGAGTTTGTTACAGTTTGTTTCAGCCCCAGGGAGGAGCTTAAAGCATTCTTTCATGATCTTCACCTTCCAACATGGAAACAAAAAGCCGATTTGGTCCTTCATCACTTCTTTGTGATCCCTTCGTCTGCTTGCTGGCTCAAAAGGTTGTGCTTCCTTCTCTCTGCCAGTTGCCTGGGATCAAGCAAGAGATGAAAGATGAGGAGGGCATTCAGACTTGAATCAAATATTACCTCAAGACCAGAAGAACGACTATCTTTGCATCCGGTATGTGGACTTCAAGGAGGTTTCCTCTCCTATAAGCAGATGAGTATAATGTACTCTTTTTTAATTGAAGCAACATCAACTTTGGCTTTTACCATAGCAGTATGGTAAGATTCTTTGAAGAGATCTTTAGACATTAGGGAAGGATATCTTTTCTTTGTATTTTGTTTTCTTTTTTTACTCCCTCTCTCCCCAACCTAGTTATCAAGATGTCCTCCCCTTTCAATGAAGAATTAGATTCGTAGGCTATTGGTAGGAGTGAGTGCATGGAAGAAGTTGAGGAAGGTCTATAAATGAATTTTACATTTATTTTGAAAGAGGTCTGTGAATGCTGTACTTTAGGTGTTCCAGTGACCTTGGTCTGTGTGTATGGTTCTTGCTTTATTTTTGTTCACATTTTCCATGTTGAAAATGCCAGCAGTTTGAGAGAAACTTGGTACAGAAGAGGTTCTCTGATCAGTAAAAGTGTGGCATAACTGCCAGTTCTAGTAATGCCTCATTGATTCTTTTACTCAGGTTTGGACCTTGTTTGGGAAATGTATGTCCAGTCAACTTTGAGTCATCTGTTGTAGTTTATCTGAATTGTACGTGGAGAGATTTGCAGAGGCAAAAGGATTTTTGAACTGGCTACAATCAGGTTCATTAGGCTGCACTCAAACTGGTGTTCAGACAGCCTAAATCTAACTTGAATTCCAAAGCAGTTCATCTGTTTTTGTGTAGTTAATGCTTAAGGTGATAAACATGAAAGGTTCTGCATGGAATCAGGCTGCTTCAGCATGGCAGATGCTGAGGCAGAGCTAATGAGCACAGCCAGACCCTGCTCAATTCTGCAGTGATTCCTGCAGTGCTCCTCTGAAATCCATGTGCTGTGCTTTACCATTCCTCCTGTCCGCCACAGGCACTTAACTGTGCGTTATCTGTCCCATAACATAGGGCATTGGGAAGCTCTTTTCTTACATCTTTGCTGGGATGAGTGGATCCAGCTCAGCTGGATCCTGAGTTTAGCCATGATCTGTATCTGTATCATCCCCCTTACTTGTTTTTTTCCTTTCTGTCTGTCTTCTGTGGGGGAGCTTCCAGTTGCAGCTACAGGCTATTTTGCTCTAAGCTTTTGGCAACTCAATTAAGTGGGTTTGGGTTTAAACCTCGTGGTATTTTCTTGTTATTTTGCTGATTAGGAAAGAAGAAACTAATTCTTGTGTCTGTGTTCTTAGCAATTTGGAGGCCAAAGAAGACTCTTAAAAATCATTTAGAAATGAAGAAACAAGGAATTTATTAACTCACTGGCTCTTGCAAGTATTCACTTGATGCTTATTGGTCAGGCAGTGTGATAGTTGTGTTGTTGAGACAGATTGACAACCGTTTCCATTGTTCTTACCTCTGCGTCAGTTTCAACACACTGTGGAAAAGTTATAGCAGTAATTCAGGTGAATTAGTGATAATACTCTATCAGTTTCAAACATGACTGCATGGACAGATCTTGTTGGTAGGGCAGACTGAGAGGTAGAAAGCTCTGTTTGGCAGATGCTAAAAGTAAGTGCTGCAGTCCCAGAGGATGGTTTTGGCACAGCAGGTCTAAATGAACTGCATTTCCTGTTCCTCAGAAATCCTGCTTTCTAGAAAATTCCTTGCTATTTGTTGATTTCTCTTTTTGTTTTCACACTTCCTTGATTTCTAGTGTGCAGTGACTTCATTGCCCTGGTCCAAAATCATAGCAAAGGCATGAGGAACTTAATTTGATTCTTACTTTTTTCATGCAGCAATCTAATAATGATTTTTTTCTTTCTTAACAAGATCAGCATTTGATCAAATCTTAAAAGCAGACACAGGCTGTATTTCTCCTCCTGCATTAATTGTGCTATTTGTTATCACTTCAAGCTTTCTGTTCAATCAGGATAGAAAAGGCTGAGGTTTTTTTAAAAACAAGTTTAGAATGAGGTTTTAATATTTGAAGATAAATCATACTGCATGTAAAATACTATTTCTGGTTAGGAAAAACTGATTGTTTAAGGGTCTGCATGACACAAAACTCTCAGTAGATATTGACACTGAAAATATTTTTGGGTTGAAAGGAAAGCTCAAACTACTGTATAATGTACAGTATATGATGTGGTATTTTTATGCTGTTTTTTAATCATTTGGCAATTTTATGCTTTGGATATGAACATGGATGTTAGCAATGAAGTCTCTTTTAAACTGGTCCTTGTCTAGGTGTTTTCTGAGATCCATGCATCTTTTTCTGTTTATAAAATTTACATTATTAGTTTGTAATGTGGGTAGTATGTATTTTGGTACAAAAAAACCAGCATATTTTATAGTTGTAGTTTGATTTCTATTGTAACAATGCCTTCATATCTATAGAGCATTGAAATAGGTATTCCTAAGACTGCCTAAGGAATTTTTGCCTTGCAAAAGCATCTTCCTGTGGGGATGCAGAACTCTGATGGCATAAGGGCTTTTCTCTTTTTTTACTGTCTATCAGTGGAGCACTAATTGTAGCAGATACAGTCTCCACAGCATTACTGTTTATTGATACTACTGTCAGCATGCTAATGTTGAATTTGAACCCTGTAACTAGGTCTTTCCTTTAAAGCAGAAAAATCCTCTTTTTTGTCCTCTGGTGCCAAATTTTTCAACCTGGGTAGGGAACTGTCTTCAAACAGAAGTGTAGCCGTATCCCCTGGGATTGTAGCAAATCTGAAGACCTAGTTTTCTCACGTACTTTAAGACTGCATAAACTGGCACCACTATCAAGAGTGATAGTCCCATCTAGTCCTTGTGTTCAGATAACACTTGTGTTAGTCGATGGGTTTGTGGGATTACAGTGAACCAGATGAAGAAGATGGATTTTTTTTTTTTTTTCTTTTGGCAAATTTTATCAAGAACAGAACTTTCCTCCTCATGCCTGTTGCTAAGAGCAGCTCTGATGTGGACCTGTTTCAGCCACTACAGAGCAGCATTCTCAGTGGGATATGCATTTGTTACATGTTACAGCAAATAACTTTTGCATCCTTGTGCAGGGGAATTCATTGGCAGACGCATGTACAGTGTCCCTTAAGTATCAGCTTTGGATAGTATTTCACATGCATTGTGTTTAATACAATTTTGAAATAGTCAAGTTCACCTTAACATAACACTGACTTTGATAAAAACCAAGGAAGTGTTATCTCTTCTTTCCCTTTTACCTCTTCTTTTGTGGCACCTTTAATCATTTTTGTTTCCCTACCTGTACTTTCTTCCTTTTTCCAAGGAATATTTCCATCAGAAGTATAAACTTTTCAACTATTAAGGTATTATTTCTTCAAAGCGCATTTTGCTTAAAGTTGTCACTTCAATGTCGCTTTAAAAATTACAGATTTGCAAGGTTTGCTTGGAGAGGTTGAGTCTTCATAAAGAAGCCTGAGTGAATGGGATCAAAGCCAGCTACTTCACAGTGAAGTTTAGCAACTTGTTAAGATTTTAGAAGTTTCTCTTTTTTAATTCTTTTTGCTTTTCATTTGGGATAACAGATAAGAATAATAAATCTGCATATCTAAGCAGCAAGTAAATGCTATTAATTACTCTCTTCTACATATTTTTTGGTGAAAAGTGAGAATGGTGGCAAAGACAGGAAGAACTGAAGTATTAATTTTTTCTGTTTTTTCTTCTTGTCTCTGAAATCATGAGTTCTTTTACTTAGTTTGGATTAAAATGCAGGAGACACTAGGTTTTTCTTCTAATTGATGTTTATTATTTTCTTATCTTTAGCACAGCTGCACAGGGTGTGCTTTCAAGTTAAGGTGGAAAATGTCCCCGAGTTCTAACTTTCAAGGCCTTTTAAAGTCCAAATCAACCAATTATGAAATACCAAGTAATATGTTTTTACTTATAATCCAATAACTATCTATTCATGACCTGCAGTGCGGGTTTTTTGACCCAATAACAGAGCACTCAGATTTATGAAGAGCTAATCCACACCCAAAATCCTCCATATTGTTACACATATATATTATTATATCCCAGATGTAATAAATTCTCTAAACCCAGGGTTCCAACACTGAAGGAAGTTTATTAGAGCATAATTCAAGTTCTGTACTGAAGAGCACTGATCATAGTAGGACAAACACTGGCAGCACTGTCCCTGTATAGGCAGGTAGAGGCATATTGCATTTCTCTACATCTTAACTGCTGCACTTCATCCGGGCCGCAGCCCTGTCTGAAACAGGGACTCTAGGGACATGGCTGTGTTAAAATCTGGAACATCACTTTCAGACATGAAACTTGATTTGAGGTGACAGAGCATCCTTTGTTTTGTAGTGTGATATGTGCAATTTCAAAAACTGCTCTTATTTCTTGGAGTGCAGGTCAAGCTTCTGTCTTGCATGCTATCACACTACTTTCTCTTGAGCTTCGCGTTCTCTTTACGCTTCCTTTACCCTGAAAGCACAAGCTGAAATATTTCTGTGGTTTAAGAAAAGCTGTGCCTTGTTTTGTGGTTGCCCAGTAGTAATCATGTACTTAGTGCTGTTACCTGTGGGAGCAAGCACCACAGCCATTAGGTGTTGTGAGCTGCTGAGGATGAAAGCAGGCCTTCAAGGAAACATCCTTTCTACCCTTAAGCTGCATCTAATGTCGCTCCTGCCTTTCTGCTGGAATATGTGGCTGTGCTGCATCTTCCTTGAACCCTGCTCTCAGATCACTGATCAGGATACAGAATGAGGGCTGCTTTCTTAGACTTGTATTTTCAGTATTGCTTATAGGGATTTGTCTATTGAACGATTCCAGAAGAGAATTATTGCTGTAAGGAGTTCTGCAGAATCCTAATGCCACAGACAAATGACTTTTTTCATCCTCTCATATCCTTAAATTACCTTCAAAGTCAAGTGTGTCCAAAATGTGATAAATTAAGAGGAGTTGACATCTGTGGATTTAAATGTTTATGTTTCAGTCAATATTTGCTATGTTTGTGTATGTGTGTGTATATTTTTCTTTTGGTTTGCAGACAAAGTTATCCATAAGTATTTTGTTCCTTTTCTGTAGATTGAAAGTAGCTTTAATCTGTAACTGGTGGATGGTGACAAAAATATTTTGGTTTTATTGACTTTGACGTTCAATACAAAATTTATACTGTTACTGCTTGTCTTCTACTTTTTGGGTCAGGGAGAGTAGAAAACAATTCCTTATAGTTTTTTTACTGATTTTAAAAGAATGTTATTCATTTGTATCATAATACACTAGATGTAGCATTAATAGTTTAACCATGAGGGCTTTTTTGCTTATAATGCGCTTAATATTTACATGTTGTTTTATCTCTTACAGATCTAGAAATGGCAATTGCATACTGGAATTTAGTCTTGTCAGGAAGGTTTAAATTTTTAGATCTTTGGAATAAATTTTTGTTGGTAAGTATGTACTTTATTCCTTACTGCCTGTCTTATTCCCCTGTAGTCTGGCTTTTGTTGGCTGTGTGCTTCCAATAAGAAAAAGATAGAATATCTCTATACTTTCTTCAAACTTTTTCCTTTTTGAACACTGATATAAAATAGTCTCAAATCAAGCCAAATTAAATCTTCTCTTTATGATTTTCTAATTGAGAATAATGCAAAAAGATGCAGCAAAGTGATAGTGTTCTGGTTGCTTAATCCTGTATCCTCCTACTTAGGAAAGTTCCTGCATGAAAGGAAGCCATGATTGTAGATGGAACTGGTGCTGCTAATTCTCAAGACAGCTGTGATTATTGTCAATCATGTGTTTTACCATGCTCTTGTAAAAGACCTGATTCACTCCTCCATGTTTCTACATTTGCATGTCTATATAATTACAAAAAACAATGTTACATAATATATAATTTATCTTGATTTTCTTTTTATCTGTAGTTTAGGAGAAATAAGAAGTCTTTCTGCATTTTTGTCCCCCAGTGCTTAATAGGGAAGGTGTATACTTTTTGAAATATTTTTCTGAAGTTTTTTTCTAAATTTTTAGGCAGTATATTTATTTGAATCACTGAATAATGTACCAGTTTCATCAAGAGGACTTCTGAAAACATTTCATATTTTAACTGCCTTAATACACTTTAAGACATCCAGATTCAGATCTATAGATGTAACTGAAGAAAAATCTGCAATTTATGACCTGGTATTAAAGTGTGTTACTTCAGGAGAAATATTCAACCTGAATTTTTAGTTCAGAAGAAATATTTAAATTAAAAGATTTCAACCTAAGAAAGAAGCAAGTTGGAACTCTTTCAGATGGTTGGGTTTTTTTAGGTTATTGGTTTTGTAAGATAAAGAAGTTGAAGAAGTATTTTTGAAATGTGTATTTCTGTATATGTCAATATAAAATACTGCTGTGGAATTTGAAAGTAGTTTGGACTGAACAGTACTGTTTTTCCTCCATACAGGAACATCATAAAAGATCGATTCCAAAAGATACTTGGAATCTTTTGTTAGACTTTGGAAATATGATTGCAGATGATATGTCCAACTATGATGAAGAAGGTAAGCAGTACCTGAATATCTTCAAAAGTTGGTACAGCAGAATTAAAATACTGCTATAAATTAACAAGAGAACATGTTGTTACCTCATGTCCTAATTTGTTTACCCTTAAAGTTTCGGCCACAAATACAGTGTCATACTTATTGCCAAAACAGTAGTGATAAGGTTAATTAGTTTGCTGTAATTTGAAAACAGAAATAAAGATACAGTCACACCATGATAGAACACACTACTTGAATGTGTTATGCTACAGACCTCTCAGTGAAACAATGTTTTGTACAAAATTTTTGCTAACTTATATGCAGTTTACTCTCTGTTACTAATTCTGTTTTGGAATGTGTGCAGAAGTAAGTCCTAAGATACAAATGGCTATAATAAGAATGCCATGGTTTTGCTATCAACTAATGCTTGTATTTGTAGTGTGCAGTTTTATGCTTTAAATGCATTTTGGTTGTCTTAAGAACTATTGCTGCAAGAAGAGACTCAAATGTGGAATTTATTAGTTAGGTGCTTTTTTCAAGTATTTTATTGTGTTGTGCATGTTAAAGCTAGACTAGGCCAGAAATCAAGATGAGCTTCTAATCCTTTGCATTTATAGACTACACCATTTTTTTGCAGATAATGGTAGGCTAATTTCTCAATTGCTTGACTTCTCTGTAGGAGCGTGGCCTGTTCTAATAGATGATTTTGTGGAATATGCACGACCAGTAGTCACAGGAGGAAAACATAAAACTTCCTAACCCCAGATTTGTCAATATGGACTAAATGAACTGCACTGGGTAATGAAGATTTGTTAGCTGATAACTGTGCACATTGGTGCTGGTTTCAGTGGTCGTGATGGACATTCTGCAGACAAAGCTGAAATTCTTCCTTTCTACCTAAAGAAAATGATGACTGATGTGTGGACACTTCAAGAACAAACTCAGAAGATAGTCCAGGCTGTTTGTAGGCTACTGGCTTCAATTATTCTACTGGTTGTATCATATAGGATGTAGATTTTGCATGATTTTATACTTTGGAGAAGTTTAACTAGAGGCCATTTTATTAAAGTTTTGACAGCACAGCATGCCATTCAGTTCATAATCCAAAGTGAACACCAGCAGTTACATAAATAAAACTGTATTATATTGTACTTATATAAGAGCAGTATTTGTGGTATATAAATTAAATCCCTAAATAAAACTTATGCAGTATGTTGTATTTTTATAAAGGTTAGTTCTGTGGATCTGTCCTACTATAGAATTGTAAAAAAAACCCCAAACCAACAAATGTATGCTTTTTTTGTTTTTAACTTGTTGCCAACATTTTAAATTTGTATTTTCACTTCCTGGATGTATACAGTGATTACATCCAGCCTTTTGTTTTCTCCCAATGAATTTGACTTCGTCATTATTCTTCTTGAAGTGCTTGGACATGTAACAATAGCATTGCTGAGGACAGGCTGCTGCTCTATGCGGTGATGCAACTTCAGCTTTTTTTAGTAGCCATTTTAAAGTAGACATTAAACAACCAAAGATGCTTTTATAATTCATTTTTGATTATCATAATTCAGTTAGTCTCCAATTATGTGTTTTATTTATTTTTAATAAGGAGCTGGTAGAATATGGATTTTATTTGTAGCTTGAAACATATCATAAATTCTTGCTAAATGCAACATAGTTGTAAATTCATTTCCTGGCACTTCTCATGGAAAATAGATGTGAATAAGCCCAAAGACTTAACTAGTTGGCTTCCATGTTGGAGAAATAGTTAAGGGTAAGGAGACTTTATATTAATGATTATAAGTATTCATGCCTGTGGATGTGTTGTGCATTCAATTGTATTTATTTAAGGGGAGAAAAAAGCAAATTAATGCAGTTTCAGTGATCTCAAGGCTGGTGAAATTGAACCAGTTTCACCAAACCTGAACTTGTTCAGTCACTTGCTTCTCCCCTTTTGCCAGCCACTGATTATGAAGTGCACAGAGGTGTCAGTCTTCTGTTTCTCATCAGTTTCTTCTGATGTCTAAGCACAAAAAAGTTTTACCAGAAACTATTCGGCATGTCTTCGCACAGGGCTCTTGCAAATGCTACCTCATCAAAATGAGTTTGTCATAGCCACTGTAAAAGTTTGTTAAAATGAAGAGTTGCTGAAGAGTATGTACAGCTATGATCAATATATTTTCTGTATTTAAGGCTGAATAGATTCAAGAATTTTGGATAAAATTGTGCATTAAGTTATATAAATTATATCTGTTTGGATAGTTGAAGTGTTGCATGACAGCATACTATTTTATTTTGTAGTTGCCAGGGTATAAAAGCTTACAATATTCTCTTAAACTCTAATATTTAGAGTTTCATACAAGCAGTCAGCTTTCATTATGTCAACACAACCTGCAAGGACAAGTGTACATGCTGCATACAGAGACTGCCTTCATTCTTCCACTTGATGGAATTTCAGTTGTGCATGATGTTTAAAAAGCAGGGTGAGGGAAAATTTGAACAAATTAGCAAATTTTCTCTTAGTAAGAGCCTAGCACTCAAGTTAGAAATGCCCTGTGAATGATTTGTTACCAATATTTGTCTTTTTTTTGTGAGTGCCAGCCCTGGCCGAACAGCCGCCAGATGTCAGCGTCTGAGCCTGCTGCTGCCTCGCGCTCCTGTGCAGAGATAACCACTGAGGTTGTGCCAAATTACTGCTTTCTCACTCAATTTGTTTAGAAGGGCATTTGTGTACATAACTCCAGGTATTCTTCAGAAGTCAACAGAGAGCTAGAACTAGTGTTACGCTCTTTTAACTGCATTTGATTTATCTATGCCTCCTCCCCAAAACAAGCCACTGCTGTATCTGTCCCGCAGGCTTTGCAGAATGTGTAACATCTTACAGCCTCAAGTGCATTTACCTAGCCAGAAGTAGTGGAATGCTAGTTACTCACACAATTGCCACTTAAAATATATAGATATAATATAACTGACCAGAAGTAGCTTAATCTATTGGTATGTGATGTAACTGAAGTTTCATAGCACTAGAGCTTGTGAAACATTTGCTCATGATGAGAGCTCCATCAAATCATTCTGATTCTACCTTTTAAAATAAATAGAGCATAAAAAATGCATGTGGGTTGAGGGGTTTTTTTCTTGTTAATCTGAGCAAGAAGGAAGGTGCTTAGCCTAGGATTCAGTGTGTGTACATATACATATATACACATACATATATATATGTATATACATGTATGTATATATATATACACACACGCACATTTAAACCTCATTCTTGTGCAGATCCTTCATGGGTGACACCTTCCAGCAGACAAATACTGGGCAAAATACTCCAA
Source organism: Corvus cornix cornix (assembly GCF_000738735.6). NCBI lineage: Eukaryota > Metazoa > Chordata > Aves > Passeriformes > Corvidae > Corvus > Corvus cornix. The sequence continues at coordinate 91,939,690 of NC_046332.1, forward strand.
AGATAGTTGTTCCTTGTCAGCCAGCTTTTGAGGTTTGCTATGCTTTTCCTTGTTCTTCCCAGTCTTCTACCCATTTTAAACCACATGTGCTTTTTATATTCCCATACATAATAGCATGGAGTAACACCTTCACACTTGAACAGTCATAAAAAATGCAAATAAACTGCTTTCACCTTACAGATTTCTTACCTATTTTAATCATTTGCTGCTGTCCACAGTTCCACTTTACAGGGTACTCTGACTTCCATTTTAAGTAAGCTGATACAGTGGTAACACCTAGGCTGCTCAATTTGTAATCCTAAATGGTACAGATGTCTTCAAGTTGTTCAGTGCATACAGTATTACTTCACAGATATGCTGTATGTATTTTTAAACTTGGTGCCAAGTTGTTTGGTTTGAAACTGAGCCACAGGATTTGTACTTGCCAGTTCTAAATTTAAATGTAATTTATCATGTGTGTCATGCCAAGGAGAGCAAACCTGCAGGCATCTGCTCATTCAATGCACCTGGGAGATTTGCTGCTGAGTAAGCTGTACGTGTGTGTATATTTTGTGGCAATGGAAAAAGGAATAAATGGACTGTCAAAGGATTGAAGTCAGTCATGTGAGCTGTCTGTATGGTTTTTGTCAGCTTTCTGCTTTGGAAGTCTTGGTCTGGTGGGAGTTTTTTTGTTGTTGTTTTTTGGTTCATTTATTAGGTTCTTGTGTTATTACTCTATCAGCCAGAAGAGGGTAAGGATGCAACTCAGCAATTTTTATATGGCCTTAATAAATGTCTGGTTTGGTCATCTGTGTCACAGTTAAGCTTTTAAGAAGCTTGGCATGTTTAGCTGCAGTACTGTATTCACTGCATGTGTCTGCTGGTCACCAAACTCTCCACAATTTTTGTCATTACTTTGTGCTGGCAATGAGGTTTAATTGCCAGAAAGTGTTGTTCAGTCCTGGCTCTGAGCTCTGTAGGAGAAGCAGCATGCTCAGAAATCTGTGCAAAGACCTTCAGAGGTATGCATTCACCTATCATTAATTCTCTTCTGAAAGTTTAAGTTAAAATAAATAAGTTGTCCTCTATTTTCACCCAGCTGCCATCCTTCTCCAGTGCTTTCACCAACCATGGGCTGCTTTGGTGTTGCACAAGTTTTGTCTTCCTTTTCCTGTGACAGTGAAACTGCAGCTGCTGATACTTCAACCATGGCAAGCCTTTTTTCTTTCAAGTCTCAGCACCAGTAACTTCCCTCAGGTGATGCCAGCCAGCACCTTGCTCACCAAAAGGCTCTTCTGAAAGAGAAGAAGTGTAATGTTTTTACAACCATGAACTTGTTCAGCAGAACATGTTTTCTGATCTTCTCCTTATCTGCAAAGTGCTGGGTAGAACTAGGTGACAGACCTCTAAAATTAACTTTTTTGTTCTAAACTGTTGACAGAGGGATCTGCAGCTGCCTCTACAATCACATGCAGAAAATACTGTATTTCAGACAAGTAGTTGCAATGTTCACCTCTTAATGAGAAGGGCTGGGGAAGTTTAGGGGCATTCACATTTTTGATTGAGTATTGGGATACTTCCTCTTGTTGGTGCATATACTTGACCAATTCCCATGGGGGTTTTTTGTGCCTCCTTTTCCAAGCAATGAACTACTCTATTGTTCAGTGAATCCTGTAGGTTTCATGTCATGACAGCTTTCTCTCAAGACAGTAAAGAAGTCCATCCTGTGGTGTTAAAGGATTCTTTTTCCTTCAAGGCAGTGGTATAAAACTGTATGGAAATAATTCATCTCCATTGCTAAAGAATTGAGTAAAGCCAGTTTATTTTTTTCCTGTATCTCAATGAATGTGTTTTAAAGGAATGATCCTGATGCTGGAGTAAAATCCTTCACTTCAAGATTTGTAAAAATGCAGCTCTGACAGAAGTCTGGCACCCATCTGGTATCAATGCTGCTTTTCCAGGATATGGCGCTGTGTCCTTTGGATGGATGAACTTGGAATCTAGAGCGTTTCTCTGCCAAGTGTCTTTGAATGGCAAAGGATCACTCACTCACTCATGGGAGAAGCATTTGGGGTGTAGTCTTCTTTTAACTTAAAAGGGCTTGTGTGGACACAGTGTCAGCCCAGCTCCATTTGCCAGTTCCTTGGTTTGGAGCAGAGCTCAGCACCTGTAGCGTGCACGGGTGTCCTGGGCCTGGAGACCATCCATGCACATCCCTCTGCTGGAGGAGCAGGAGCAGCCACGTTTGCCAAAGGCTGCTTTCATGTTCTCACCTTGGATTTCAAATGCAGTTGAGCTGAAACAACTGTGTTGCCACCAACACAGACAAGCCTTTTCTCTGTTCTGCCTTCCCATTCCTTTCTTTAAGGATTCTCCCCATCTGAAAGCAGTTGTATGTACACTGTGAAAAGACACCAAAGCTGCATTTTTATGTGATTTACCAAGTAGTTTGGAGCTCTGCTCAGTTTTGGTTTTTTTCCTGTTGTGAATAGTTACCCATCTTAACAGAGTTACTGTCTTTTGTCTCTGTTTAAGACATGTAGGTATGATATTTTACAAATAATTGTCTGCTTTGTGGGGGAGTTATCAGTGTGTCTAGCCTACCTCTGCCCAGAAAGCTCACAGAAGCTGGAAGTACCACATGAAAAGGAGACCCTGCATAATTAACAAATTAAATAAAAATGTCTTTGCTGCATGTTCTGTTTTACAGAGTTGAAAAATAGAACTTCTCTGCAATTTTCTCTGGGTTTTTATTATGGCTTTATTCCTAATTTGGGCTGTGTTCCGAGCAGCCGAGTGTGTTGCAACAGAGTGAAGTCCACAGGAGGCAAAAGGGCAGTGCAACTGCCAGCCACATTCAGAAGAAAAAGATAAATGGAAAACTAAGAATAGCTTTGCCCCTTTTCAGGGAGGAACCTTCCATCTGATGAGGCCCTTACTAGCTCACCACAGTGCCTCAGCAGGTGATTCCTCCTGTCCTTGCTTTGCAAGTTCAAATTCCCACGTGCCTCCAAACCGTGATGCTATGCAGGAATAGAAAACAGGTGTGTGCCACAGAGGGGTGGATGGACCTGTAACAGAGATGTCAACGTCAGTGCTTCTGCCTGGTGTGTTCTGTAAGCTGCCCTGGCCTTGGTTTTCCATTTTTAGTGTTTGTTTTCAGACACGTGGAACGTGAGGTAACGGGCAGTGCAGGGGTGACTCTAAGATTACCTCTGCGTTACATAAATGCCCTGGGTGTGGGAGATGATGCTTGTTCCCCCTGCCCCACACAGGGCAGCAGGGCTGGCATCCACCACTTGTGGCAAGCCAGCCTGGGAGTAGGCTGGCTGTGCCCCTCTGATGCTTGTCCCTGCATATCTTTTGGTCCCTAAGGCATAATTGTCCTCCTTTCTTTTGTTTTTTGGGGCATTTTTTGGGGGTTTTTCAGTGTAGAGCTTTTGCTTTCTAGCAATGATAACACACTCTCAGTGTCCTTTTCAGCTCTTCTGTTAACCAATCCCAATCTTTAAAGCAAGAGTGCACTAACAGAGGCTGCTTTCACCATTTGGGCACTTTATTTCTTCTAATGTAGAATAAGTATGGCAATGCTTCTCTGTGTCCTGAAACTCCATTAAGTACAGAGATATTTCTACACAGGTCAATAACTCAGACTGTGATTAACTTATTGCTTATTAACTTGTTGCTTTGGGTGCTAGGATGGTGCATCCTTTACACTGCTGGCCTTTTCCATCTGGGTAGCAATCAGTATTGCCCTCTGAAAAAAAACAAAGACCTTTCCCCTGGTATCTGTTATCAAAATTATAGTCAAGTCAATCAAAGCTTTCTGTTTATCTACCTACATTTATATTTACATTTCTATTTCTATCTGTAAAGTAGTACTAGTAGTTGTTTGTGAGTCTTTAGGATTTTATTAGACTCACAGGATGCCATTTCAATACATCTTTCAAAATAGTTTCCTTCCAGAGTCCAAGTGTGGACTGACCTCATCTTCAGGAGAAAGTCACTCTTTGCCAGGGACTAAGAGGCATGGAATTGAAGTTGGTGTTTTGCTCAGTGTTTATCCAGGGGTGCAGTGAATTAGCGGAACATTCTTGTACTAGGTGGAACAGAACAAGAAAGCTGCTAACAAAATATCTCTGTAGGGCGTAATTAGAAACGGGAGAGGTCATCTGCATTTCACTAGATTTCTTACTCCTTGATCCCTCCTTCTAGTGTGTACAGAGCCTGGAAAACTGCTTTTATAATAGCCTTTACTTCTGACTGGTCCCTGAGAGGGAGGCTGACTTCAGCATATCAGAAATGGGCAGAAGAAAAAATATTAATTTACAAGTTGTTGAATAAATAAGCACCCCTGTGGAGGCATCTGTTTTTCTGGGTGTAGAGTTACTTTGGCTGGGTAGGGCTAAGGATCTCTTGGCTTGCTTTAAGCTGGGTTGCAGAAACGAGGCTTTTGCAGGTCTGCTCTTACAGTTTCATTGAACAAAGCCCCTGCAAAATCCCTGGGTTATGAAATATTTCCTCTCTGTCGGGTCCCAGACAAGAGATGGCATCTGCAGAGCCAGAAAAGGAAGTCCTTGCCTTATAGAGAGAGCTCTTGGTGTGACACAATGGCTGATATAAAGTGTCGGGGGAGCTGAGTTGAAGGCAAAGGAACAAAGGAAGATCAAGATTCGGTGGCTGTCTCAGGCAAAAGGAAAGTGGAAAGTGTCTTGGGGATGGATAAATTTAAGGCTGCGCTTGTTCTGGCTGGAGTAGGGGATGCTCTCGGTTATCGCAATTTCTCCCGAGAAAACAATGCCTTAGGTGCAAAAATCCAGCAGGAGCTGAAGGAAATTGGAGGGCTTGAGAACCTGGTGCTCTCTCCTGACAAGTGGCCAGTAAGTGACAACACGCTCATGCACATGGCTACAGCTGAGGCTGTCATCACAGGTAGGTACGGCGCGAATGGCGAACGCAGTCTGCAGAGGAGCAGAACGGTCGAGCTGCTGCAGTTCTTAGAATAAGCCTGATTGCTGGGGAAGTCATAAGAAAGCATGTCAGAAATGCTGCTTACATGAATGAGAATGTGCATTAGTTTGGCTGTTCCATTACAATCCTGTGACCATCTTACGAACCGGGGGGTCGTCTTGATTTCTGGAGTGTGGAGGGGCTCTTCCTATATTTTCTCTAGAGATATACAGTTGGTTAAAGCTTAGAGACTAAAATATCACATGTCCAGCATAACAAAAATAATTGCCAAGTAGATTATCTGTATGCTGGAATACATTAGGGAATAATATAGCCACTAGATATCCTTCTGTAAAAGATAAGAACTCTTCTGAGTGCATTTTTTACGTGTTTGTGTCCAGAACTCCAGGCTGGAGTAGAGTTACCTTAGTACCTCTTTCAGGCTAAAAGCACTAGTGCTGTCTCCTCTTTGCTGCCCCTCAGACAAAGGGTTGCATCTGCAAAGCCAGAAAAAAAGCTATTTGTTTTATTAGGAGAGCTCCATGTCTTTAGTCCAAAAAGTATCCTAACATTCTGTATTTATGATGAAATCTGTCAGAATAGTGGAAGTTATTAAGATATGTCTTCTAAAATCACAATGGTTTGAGAGAGAACATTTGTTTTTTCTTAAAGTGGGGGTAGTCTGTTTAAGATAAGACAGTGTTTGTATCGACACCTTACCCATCAAACTAGAGCTGAGACTGGCAAGATCATAGAAAGTACACCAGAAGACAGTGACCTCTCAGCAGTATTTTGCCTCTTCACAATGATTCAATTTTTTTTATATTCCTGATTTTTTAAATCAGGAAATATTATTTAAAAATTTTTTAAATATTCCTGATTTTTCTTAAAACTCATAACACTGCATAACTACCAGTAGCAGAAGCTCACAGTGTAGCCAAGTATCCTTCACATCAATGAGATTTCCCTTGTGCTAGTGTTTCACTCCTTTATCTGCCTGCTTCCAATCTGCTCTAAATTTAGTATGTAGAGATCAGTTGAAGAGTGTGTAGGACACTTCATACTTGGCTATTAGCTAACCAATGGTTTAAGGAGTAGCTAATACACTAAAGATAAGGGCAAGATGTCAGCCTATCAAGAAAAAAGATGACTAGTATATTTCTGAATGTAGGCTATGATTAAATACGTATCATATGTTTCTTGCTTACTGAACCCTCTAAAACCATAACTTCTGGGTAATCAAGTCAGCTAGACCAACAGTAAAATAATAATTCTTTTCTTAAATATAGCAGCCTGTAAATTGCTCTAAAGAAAAAAGTTTAAGCTATTGTTTCCATTGGCTGCGTTTATCCTACTTTCTTATTTCCCTGTGAGCTGATCAGACAAGCATTTTAAAAAGGTGCTTTCATGGGCTGGAGAGGAAACAGCAAGATGGAGTAGGGAATTTTAGTAAGAAATCTTCATTTCACAGCAACATTGGTGAGTGGGATAAAACAAGTCCTTCTCCCTGCTTCCCACAAGGGAAACAAGAACTGCTCCTGCCCACAGCAGTGGCTCCTCCTGCCCACAGCAGTGGCTCCTCCTGCCCACAGGGAATGCAAAAAAGCCCCGTGGCTTGCCCATGGCCCAGCCTAGGTGCCAAATCACCCACGTCAACAGAGTGGAGCAGAGGAAGGGAAACATCTGTGAGGCTGAAGGCGTCTGCCCCCAGCCCTGGGGACCTGCCCTTACTGCTGTGGAAACAGATTTTAAAGAATATATTGGGTGACTGGAACATTACCAGCCAAAAAAAAAAAAAAAAAAAAAAAAAGAGTGGAAATAAGCAATAAAAATATCTCTGTTTCTCACTGCCCTGCTCCCTACACATCCTGTTTGCCTGGCTGGCTGCCTGCTGGCCACAGCATTCCCCGGATGCTCACCTGCGGGCAATTGCGGGATACTTGTAGGCTGGGACTAAACCTGCCCACGGCTTAAAGTCAGGCAGTCCCGTTGTCATTGTCAGGGCACTGCCCTCGGGGGAGCTCCCAGCCTGAGGCAGCAGCCAAGCATGAGGTGCAGGCTTGTGTTAAAGACAAATGCTGTTCCCACCTGGGGAGGGGATTTTGGCCAGCGCTTTGGCGGCTGCATGGAGAGCATCCCAGGAGGGGCATGGCCACAAGCAACCAGGGCTGTGGGCACTGCTGCAGACTGAGCTGGTGCTCCCCAAATCCACCATGTGCCCTGACTGAAAGGTTGATCTGACAACGAAGGATAGACAAAACATCTGCTTCCAGGAGGAATCTGTTTTATAAGGGAGGAACAAGGACAGCATCATCAAACCCAGGGACACTATCCCTGTAATGACAAAAGCCTTTTCCTCTCTTACTTACACATGGGTTTAAAAAAATAAGAGTTCATTTCTAAAGAAAGAACCTGTCCTATTGATGGCTGAGACAGCAATCTGGCTCCAGGCATGGGAACCGTGGTGGGCTTGAACAGCCTGGAGGTGCTGGACCACAGCAACTCTGGCTCTGGGGACAAGGTTTCTGGAGGAACTGCCAGGCAGTTCCCATCTGGATAAACTGTGACACCTGACTCCTAAGTCTGGAAAGAACTGGCAGCTTGACAGTGTCTTGTTTCTTTCGGATTACATGTGGGATGGCCAGTATAACTGGTAGGGTACTATTTTATGTGCAAGAAGACGAATGTTTGACCCTTCATCTTCTCTTTTGCCTGCCTCCACAACTGGTACTTCAGAATGTCTCTGGCTTCTGGACTCCAAACTTTCTCTTAAGTTAAACTGTGGATTTCCAGAATTCACCCTCTCTGACAAAATGAAGATATTTTTAGAAGAACTTCTCCTGTTGTGTCTTTCAACCTGTGCAACTAACCAAGTATTAAATGGAGTTTCTCTAAGTATGTAGAAAATATGTAAGTGGATAAATCCCTTTGGCCTCTGTTTCCACTGATTACGCAGTTGTAATAGATGCCAGTGGATGGTTTTCCTTGACAAGAGTAAAAGGCAGGACTCTTCAAGACCAACATCAGACAACACCAGCCGAGAGAAGCAGCAATACTGAAGAAACAGTATATGTTTAACAGGGGGAAGGTTCCTCCTCAGACAAGACTGTAGGACTTGGTAAAAATAATGTATAAACAGATATTGTTAGTGAACTTATTACATTAGAGAAATTTATGTGCTGGAAAGTGCCTTCAGGCAGTAGAGATTTACTACTCTTACTGATTTTTGTAATATTTTTTATAAAAGCTCACTGTTAATGATATTATAAGATATTTGGATCCCTACATGTAAGACCTACAAATTTTTGACAAAATTTATATAAAATACAGATTTTAAAAAGGGGTTGCTAATTTGCTTTTGTATCTAGTCATACATACTTCTTAAAGTAATTATATAATGTGGTAATTAAAAAAAAAACCAGCTTTCATTTTTAGATTGGATTCACATCTGTAAAGGCAGGGGCTGAGCTAGGCATACCTGGCTTTACCCAGACCCCATGGCAGCCACACTGTCACCAGACAGTTGAACATCTCTGTAACGACTTCACACCACAGAGCTTAAATACAGGCCCTCAGCAGCTACTGTGGATTAACAGAATGCTTCATCATTCCAGTGAAGGAATTAAACATGGGAAGAAATGGAGGGAAAGATGAGAATTGAGAGTGAAGACCATTCTCCCTCCAGCCGGTTGTCATGTTGTGTAAAAATGTGTCAACAGTGGCACCAGAAATATGACTTGTTATATTGGAAATGGAAACAGGAATATTTCTCAAATGCATAGTGAACTTGCTTACATGTTTTCTGTGGTGTTTTGCCCTTCTGCCTTCACACAATAACCTTCTCTTCCCTCCCCTGAGCAGATTACTGGTGTTTAGAAGACCTGTACCGGGAGCTGGTGAAGCGCTATGTGGATGCTGTTGACAAGCTGTCAGGGAGGCGGCCGGACCCCGCCACCATCGAAGGTTGCAGGGAGTTAAAACCAGACAACCACCTTCTCGCTTGGCACACGCCCTTCAATGAAAAGGGTACGGTACTGCTTTCCTTTTAGAGGCCCTGGCTAGAATAATGCATGCTCTCGGTGTTTGTGGCTGTGTGGAAAGTGTTTCCTTTTCCCCCGTGACATCAAAGGCCACTACCCCTGAAACATTTCCATGTTTGCCTGAGGATGACAAGAGATCTGCCAAGAATTCCTTCTGTAGGGCACTGTGTCCTCTTGTAAGTGAACCCCTCCCTTTTTAACATCTATTTAAAGAGGCTTTGTCCTTGGCTCTGTGCCTCAGGGTCCAGATCTTTGTCCTTGAGTTTAATGGTTATTTTAAGAAATATTTTCTGCCATTTTTCATTTAAACGTTTGTAGACTTGGATCTTTTCAGTGATACCAGATCTGAAACAAAATGCCAAGCCTGTAAATTGCTCTAAGCACCAACTTGTTCACTGGAGGGAAAGCAGAGACTTTTCTCCATTTGGACCCCCTGCTAACAACTGTGGTTGTTTTGTTGACAATCCCTAATATTCGTAGCCTGGTTTACCTACACCTGACCCTCTCTTTCCTTCTCTTTATGATCATTTATGTTTACAATGAATAAAATTTCCGCTTCAAGTTAAATAATGCTCATGCAGCTATGTGCATACACATACAGTGCAATTAATCTTGAAAGGCCGTAGAGACACCCCGTTATCAGAGGGAGACCCAGACAGCCATAAAACGGTGTCAGCTCACACCAGTGTTGGCTGTGTTGGTGTGACACTCAGCCACTGCAGAGCACACTGGCTCAACACAACTGCGTATTGATGCAACACCATGGCAAAGACCCGGTGGCACAGTGCCATGGCTATTTCTGGGTCTCTGCAGCCAGTTTTCTCTGATGAAAAAAAGCATCTCTCACTTGTCCCCCGCTCCTCACAACAGCTGCTGGGAGTGATAAGGGTTTACTTTTCCCACCCTGCTATCAGCCAGATCTGAGAAAGTGCCCCTTTGGCACTTGTCATGTGTTTTCTGACTGACACTGGATAAAATTTGGTGAAAATAATCATGGGAGATGCTGTTGGCCCCAAGTAGCTCTTAACATTGTTCAACAAGCAGTTGAGTATGGCTGTTCCCTGGTCCAGTGCAGTGTTGGAGCTACATCTCTTCTTTCAGCCTTCCTCCTCCCCAGCTTTCCATGATGGACTATCTGCTTTGGGGACACTCTGGGCTAGAAGAATCTAAAATTAATTCCTGCCTTGAGAGATCTGACAGCTAAAAGCCACCTTCTCCATCTGGTCTGACAAATAAGCATCCTGAACATCTCAAGAAGCCTTTTTTTCACCCTGAGAGCAGAAGAACCAGTGACCTGAATGGAGATGTTCTGTCTACTATGGGACCAAGCACTGCTATGGACCTAATTAACATTTAATTGAATTTGCACTAAATTCTTCTTGAGGCAAAAACATGCTACAGGCATTGAATGCCTGGGATTGAATGCCTAGCAGTCAGGTTATATTTTAGATAGGCTGGAACCGAAAGTCTGATTTGCTGTGGGCATTCTATCTTATCTTGCTTCCAGCAATAGTTCATGTGCCAGCCTTCATGGACTTATCTTAGGTAATTTTGCATTGCTTATGGATGCTTCTCTGCTCAAATTCTTGTGGGTTTAGGCAGCACACTGAATCCCTAAGTCAAACTGCCCAAGGTGTCTCTGCCACCTCATGTCATGCTCGTTGCCACACTCTTTGCAGAGATACCTGGGTTATGTTAGAGGCTGGTGAGATTCCTGTGACCATCAGAAAACCTGCCCAAGATTGTCTAACACCTTCCATTTTAAGAGCTTGTTTACCATTTACAACATTGATAAGTGCAAGGCTAACGTTCTCTCCATTAAGTGTTTGCCTTTCTTTGTCTGTCAGTATTTGCTTAAAGTTTTGATGCAGATGAGTTTGCTGTTTCTGAGACATGGTAAAAATGTTTTGACCCATTGCTAAAACTTCAAATTGTTCAGAAGAGAATCATTGATGTTGTAGAACTGGAACTAAAATCTGAGTAAGGTGGTACCCCCTGAGCCAGAGATTTGCTTTTGGAGCCGCTGCGAAAGGCCAGTCAAATGCCGAGTCAAATAGCTGGGCTCTACCTGTGTCGTGCATATTTCAGGCTGAGACTGCAGCATCCAAGCAGGTCTTTATTTGCAACTGTGGAAGCAACTTCTGGGCTTCCTAGAAGCACTTGAAAACAGTGCCCTTTTGCTGGTGGTATTGTCAGAGGAGCATGAGGGAAACATGTGAGGGAAAATGCAGAAATTGAGGGGAAAATTGAAGAGAGGGTTAAGCTGCAGATGCACAGGAGATAAAGGTTCTGGGCTCTACGTTTTCATGCAGAATTATCTGTAGTCACAAAAGGCACATCCTCTTCAGGGCTTAGCAGCCATTACCCTAATCTTCGTTATTCTACAGGTGTAGAGTGAAGAAAATCACACTGAGGTATGACATACTAAAAAAGAATAATGTAGTGCATGAAGGAAAATGAAAATAACTGGGAAACATGGATAGGTACAGCAAAATTCACTGTCTCCTCCAGGACAGCAACTAGGGGCTTCAAATGAAACTAAGAGGTCATGAGCTCAAAGGAAGCAAAAAAAAGGACTCCTTCACACACCTACATAAGCTGCATAACTATTTTCCAAAGCCAATTTGCAGATGATGCGGTTCATGCTAGTTCAAAAAAGAGCTGGGCAAATTCACCGAGGGGAAATCCTTCATGCGTTTTTAAGCAGAACAATGAATAGCTAGCTGCCTCCTGGATCAGGGAGACAAACTGTCAGCAGCTTAGTTAGTGCAAAGGGATAGTGCCATTGTACTTCTCTTTTACTCTTTTTTAAGTATCCTCTTCATTTTCAGACATGATAAGTTGGTATGACCTTTGGTGTGATCATGGAGGACACTCCTTATGTTGTCACATGTGTCACCCATTGCTCAGACTAGTCTCACTGTCCCTTATGTCCTTGGTTCAAATGGTAGACATGAGACATGGGAGTTAACAGCTCCTGAAGCTCTGTCTGGGTTTAATGTTACTCCATGTGATGGAATTTTTTGTTACCAAGTTTACTTTTCTAATACTGCAGAAGGTTTTAATGGAACTTCCCAGACTATAGGAACGCAATAAAGTGGGAAAGAGAACCTCCTCCAAACCAGAAGTCAGATTACTGTAGTACATCTTCCACTTTGGATACAGTGAGAGATGCTATTTAATTAGCAGCTTTGTGCAGTACAAGAGCTTTCCCTCTTGGATAACCAGCATGGATTGTGTCCTTTGGAGAAACCAGGTTTGCATAGTGAAGATTCTCATCTGCTACTCTACAGCAGCAGATGGTTTCATGAAGAGTTTGGTCTTGCAAGCAGGAGGAGATATTTTCTCCCAGTTGAGTGGTGCCCTGGAAGACTGGATTTTCTTCCTGGCTCTTCCTTGTGGTTTCTGTGTGATATGTGGGACCGGCAGACAGTTTTATCTGCTCCTGGATAGCTGCTCTCGGGGAGGAGAAGAACTCTTCCTAAGAGGGAAATTCAGATATTGCGCCTGGAAATGCCAGTAGGTAGCTTATGTTAGTTTGGCTCAGGCTTCAGTTTGGCTTGAAGTAGATCTCCCTGCAACTCTCACTACCCTACTTGTATCACACTCATAATCTTAGGACATCGGAGCTGGAGCCACTTGGGATGAGAGTAAATGGCAAGAGGTGTTCCAAAAGAGCCCCATGTGTTTTGCTCCCACAACAGACAAATCCCAGTGGAGCAGCTGAGGGCCCTTCTGCAGATAAGTGACTGAAAGGCATGACCCTGGCTCCTTGGCATCTGCTGCTTCAATTCACTCTGGCCCCTGAGTTGCTCCTACTATGCCATCATACACACTCATGGACATACAGCCTTTCTCCATGCTGCCTGTCTGGGAAAGACAAGGAGATTGGGCTCGTAATGCAGGTTCACACAGGCTAAAATTAGGTAGCATAAATATGCCCCTTATCTTCCAGGAACCAAATAGAGAAATGCTGATTGCTCTCAGCTATTCCCAAGGTCACTGGGAAGTGTGATTGAGCAAAGACAGTGCTGAAAAATGCCAAGTACTTTGAAAAATCAAAGCCTATCCATCTCAGGGTGGTTGCCTGCAATGAGTTAATGCTTTTTTGGGCATTGGCTCACCAGCTGCAAAGAGGAGATAATCACCTCACTGGTGCCTTGTGAAGATAAGCTCATTAAAACTTCTCTGGGATCCTGATATTACTGTGATAAGTACTGCAGAGAAACTCATTAATAAGTTTAACTCCATTCAATGAAGTGCTTAAAAGTTGAACACCTGGGATCATGCACTCAGTGCTGAGGATTAAAAGAAATTCTGAATTAGCTATTCAATAAATAAATTCTCTGCTGCACAGAGGCAGATGTTCCCAAGACCAAGCTCAGTAAGTGTAGGCTGTAGCACAACAAGCACTAATTTGAGGTTGCATGGGAAACTCCAGTTCTGACATTGCCTAACTTTGTAGGATTTGGCTCTGTAGCCTTTACTTTCTTTTGGACACATTATTTTTGTATGTAGCAGAAACTGGGGAGGCTCTCCAGGATGAAACGTGCATTAAAATTGAAAGGTGAACTCTGAGGCTCATATAAAGTGTTTTAATTGTGTGCTTACAGCTATAAAATAAGGGCATGGGGAAAATGTATCTGTTTCTCAAAGTTCTGTTTCTAGTGTGGGCACCTGGAGCAAGCAAAACAGAAGTGTCGGCCAAGAATGAGTGAAGATGGGATGAGAGTTTGGATCAAACAAGTGCTGTGAACAAGAGAGCGCACTGCTTTCTGAACCCACTGTGCTCTTCATAGCACTTGATTATATTGGAACATACCTGTAAAACCAGAATGACTATGTAGGAGCAAAATCCCTTGCAAGAAACTTTCAAAACTTGTAACTCATTTTGCATGTTAATTTCCCATTCCCTGAGGAGTTCCCTTCCCACACATGAACTGAATTAATGAAGTGTGCTTGTCTCACATTTTATCAACATATTTGTGTGAGATCAGTCTCCTTTTAAATGCTTGGTGTTATCCTTTCACTTTAGGTTCTGGATTTGGAGCTTCCACAAAAGCCATGTGTTTAGGGATGCGATACTGGAAACCAGAAAGGCTGGAGTCGCTTATTGAAGTGAGCATTGAATGTGGACGAATGACTCATAACCATCCCACAGGTAATGCCCACACTCTGACATCCCTAAGGCAGATTTGCTCTTCTGCAGGGACTAACGTGGCTCCTGTGAACCCCCCTGGTTAAACTACTTCTGCTTTGCAGGCTCCAAGGCCTCAGTTTGAACTTTGCTTGGTTAACACATACATGTGTATGTTACTTATATAGGCTGATATAGCTGCTTGTATATTATGCTGACAGCATCCTCAGGTTGTTTTCTTTCCTAAAATCCCAATATGTAAACACAACCTGCTTTGTCCAAAGCATGTTCATGTTAGTTGCCCGGGTCAAATTTTAGGATTCATGTCTATCTAGATGACTCACTGTTATCATGCAAATTTATGGTTCAGGGGATAACAGCATTTTTCTCTTGGCAGATTTAGTCATATCCAATCACCGTAGGTAAAGGTAGTAAGCCAAAAAAACCTAACTCCACATATTTTAGGATAGAATCTGAAACATTTTCTAAACAAAACCTAAATAAGCAGATTTAATGTTGTTTTTAATATTCAGGTCTGTCATTTTGATAATTTTATGCTATGTAAACATGTATTCATTCTGTCTGTTTTAAACAGCAATAAATAAAACCATAATGAATGGTGACATGTTCAACACGCTCAGTGCTATGAAGCAGTCAGAGAAGCCATCAGGATGGCATAAAGTTAGGGGAAAAGGGTTCAAAACAAAGCAGAAAATTAAGCTGGTATGTAAAGTCTGTGGTGCATTAGCAGCCATAAGACTGTTGGCAGTCTGCGTGCCTCATGCCAGAAAGGGCTTATGAGACCCAGAAAATGGCAGCAAGGAGGATCCAAGTTGTCAGACACCTTCCATACAATGAGATATTACATCCAGAGTTTTCAGCTGGGAAAGAAACAAGTGGTACAGCAGGGAGGCAGGAAGGAGAGGGGTGGAAGGGCCACATGCACCTCACTGCCACCCTGAAAGGTATCAGTGAAATGCCAGTTGTGATCCTCATAACTCAAAGACTCAGAAAACCCAACTAGTGTGTCAGTCAGGACTGAAACAAGCAGACAAAGGAAATACTTCTCCATGTTATACATAGTGAAGCCTCAGACCTCACTGCTACAGACAGCTGCAAAGTCTACAGATATGCCTGGGTTCAAAGGAGACCGGGCAAAGAGACTATCAAGTCAAATCAAACAAGCTGTGTAATTAAAATGGCCACGAAGCTAGCTTAGTTGCTCTGGGGAATGGAGAAGCCAAACCACTTAGGTTGACTGTGTTGCAGAGGCAGACACCCTGGCCAGGGTGTGCTTTCTTCCCCAGTGAGGGGCAGCAGGCTGTGTGAGGGCTGCTGGGAGCAGGGCAACAGCAACAGCCTGGGCAGTGGGCAGGGGGAGACTGCCAGCCCCTGGAAAACCTTCAGGGCACACCCTAGCCTCTGCCACCCTCTGACTGAGTTGTCCCACTGCCCCCTGCTAGCCCTCTGATTCACTCTAAACCCTCTGCTGCCACCCTCATGGTAAATGTGGCACTCAAGGATCTTTGTGTCATCTGGGATAGATGCTGTCTACCTGATTGAGACTCTTCAGATTGGCTCTACACAGGCTTCTATTCTTTATGAAAACATCTACTGGACTCTAGTTGGATGCGCCTTGGGCCTGACCCACTATTGCAGGTCTTGTGGCAGAGGGAATTAGTAATCGCCTCATCTGGACTTGTCACCTCCTAAAATAATTTGGTTTTACCTTCAGCAAAACACACAAAGTTCATGATTGCCTCTGTGCAGGAGTGGACGCTTTTGGATCCATGCACTGAGAGAAGCACATGCATCAATACTTTGCTCACCTGGGATTTATTTAAATAACTGACTGGTTTTCTTAAGCTTCTTTTGCACACTGCACCAGGTTAATTTTGTTGCCCTTGACAGAATGCTAAGAGCACAAGCAAATACAAGAAATGAACCCTACTGCTTCTGGTGTCATGGAAGTGTTGAGTGCCCATCAACAGTTATAATATTTGTAATATTTACAATGTTGAAATATTTGTAACCAAAGTAGAAGATAAGCGTGTTGTTCTTGGACAACTTCTTCTTTCCTCTAAGGGGACATGGGTTTGTTCCCTTAGAGTCAAATGAGCCAGAAATAGTGTTAGATCTAGCAACCACCACTCTTGGGCTGGATGATGCTGTAAACAAGCTGATACAGCTTGTAATTGAATCACTTTGTACAAGTCAATTATTTCATGTGACTTCAATTAGAAGATTTTCAGTATCACATTGGTGGATGATGTTTATTTTTGACCCCTACCTCAATTTCTATCACATTACACCACTGAGAACAGAAGCTCCCTTCCATGTAATGTAAGTCGCAAACCAGTGGGAACCACTCATTAGCCAATAATCTCGACGTGCCACAGGTCAGGCTGCAAGCAGGCGGAGATGGGCTGTGTGCATTTGTTAACCTACCTGACAGCCATGAGGCATTCCACTGGTGATTTTACGAGGAACAACAAGGACAACAAGGATGGTACCAGCACAGATGCACACTGGTAATCCTTGTTATTTGTGAATTCCAGGTTTTCTAGGGTCCCTTTGCACAGCTCTCTTTGTGGCATATGCTATACAAGGGAAACCCCTTGCGCAGTGGGGAAGAGAGATGATGAAGGTTGTGCCGATGGCTGAAGAATACTGTAAGAAGACCATTCGTCACATGGCAGGTACCGAGTTTGAATCAAGAGTTTATTTTCTTAAAGCTGTGTTTAGCTGAAAAGGCACTGAAGAAATGTCACTCCCTAGTCTTTCCAACTTGCTGCTTTCCCCCTTCTCCTCCCTCAACAGGTTGTCCTCCTGCTTTCTCTGCTCAGAGAAGCAAGCTCTTTACAGGTGGTGCACCTTCTACCACCAGTTAGTTGCCTGGTGTATTAGTGGCAAAAATACAAAGCAAAATAGCAATGACCATGCCCTAAGGCACAGTTTTATTTTTAGGGAATCTTCAGAGATTGCTGGCGGGGGGGAGGAAGGAAAATATATTTAGCAGGTTATTAGGCAAAGTGACTGCTGAGATACTAATTATTCAGCTGCCTTCCATCAATTAGTGGAGTTCAACATCATCCAAAAGAAAAAACACTGACACTCCTCATCCTGGCAGGAAAATTGCACCTGCAGATGCCCCTAACCAAGAGTTAGCTTTTGACCACAACCTCAGATTTGACTTGTTGCTTTTCTGAACAAATATTTAAGATACAACCTGTTGTAGCCTTGTTTTTAAAAAACTGAGTGTCACACAACTACTACTGTAGTAGTAGTGATACTACTACCGTATTATTGCTATGTATGTGGTCTTTGGGGCAAAGGTACTTTAGTCCCCTCTTGCCAGGGAGTGATGTGTTTGTAACGGTGAGACCTGCCATGGACAGATGAGTATCATTACACTGAAACATCAAGGAAAGAGATTAAGGGACAGCTGTTGAGAAAGATTGAATTCAATAGAAATCTTTACTCAAGAGCACCCAGAAATTAAACCTTCCCCCTGAAGAAAAGCTGCTGGTTTAAAATCTGAAAGGAGCACCAGGAAGGCTTTCTGAAAGACCCCGCGTTTTCGTCTGCGCCTCATTGCACACCAGGATTTTTTTAGCAGAGACCCATGAGGAGCAGGTGCAGGATTAATGTGATCGAGCGTCTCTCTGAGTGGCTTTGCAGCAGGTCCCTGTCACTCCACCCGAGCAGGACCCCTCAGCGTGGAGGTATGCGTGCTGGACTCCTGAGGCATGCCCTCTAGCCAGTGCCCGTATTGTTGAGCTTCATCCTATTTTGGTAGTGGGAAAAGTGTCCTGCATTAAAGTTAAGCTCCTTGGCTGCTGAGATGCGCTGCAAAGAAATCCTGCCAAACAGAGTCCTCCAGTTTTAGAAAATCCTATTTTAGCTATATTATCCCCCATGGATAACAAACAGAGAGTTTGTTATCCATGTCACAGAGAGGTCGACTCTACACCCCTCTCTGATATCCAATTGCGATTACTGCCAGATAGTTCCATGGACCTGAATGTGACCACCATCTCGGCTGGGCTCGAGGGGAGGTGCAGAGCCTTGCTAGGGTTAGTGGCATGGGATTCTGATCGTGCTACAGGTCCACCCAATAAAAATCTCCTTCAGCCGCTTGATCCGTCTATTTTGGAACCTGTGGAATAATCACACTTTCTTGCTTGTTTAGGTGCTACATAGAAAACATTCATTTTTGGGGCAGTTATGCTTTATTGTCACGGGGGAATTAGGAAAAAAGCCACAACCAAACAAAAAACCAACAAAAAAGACAGAAACCTGTCAGGTCACTCACATTCCTAAAAACAATCATAACCAGCTGCTGTAGTGGGTGTTGATAGTTTACATTTGCTCTGCTTACATTTCTTTTCCTCTAGATGCTGTAGATGCATCTAGATGCTCTCCTTGGCCTCAAGGCTGTGAGTGCACTTTCACTCTGTTTTTCTAAACACCTCCCCTTTTTTAGGGTTCTGGTGAATGGTTTCTTTGAAATGGGGTCAAACTGGGTCATAGACTCAGAAAAAGGTGGACATTTCCAGGTGTCTCAGGCATGTGGTTGAAGGCTCATTGCTGGCTTGGATTTTTACAAAAAAGCCCCTACTTAAAGGTCTTAATTGCCAAAGAGCATCACCACTGTGGCATTTTAGGAAAAGAAGGAAAATCAGATTACATCCTTCAGATGAATGGTTTGGTTGTGTGTGTGCTTCTCAGCCACTTGCAGCACACACCACTGAGCAGCCAAGCAGGAGAGAGACAAGGAAAAAGTGGGAATGTTAAATTTTATTTTACATCCATAGTCCCATCCAAAATTGCTAGTTTGCCTTGGCATACTCAGCCATCTGGGCCACTGTTCTCTAACTCCTTATCCCCCTCAACTTGCCAGGCAGGGTTTCCCTCAGGCCTCAGTTCTGCAGGCAGGTGCATGTGCTTAACAGTTCAGTGTGACTGACTTAGGTGCCTTTTTAAGCCTTTTTGAAAAGGCTGAACCAGAGCATTGGGTTGAAAGCAAACTAAATTTATAAAGTTTATTTACACGTGGAACATTAAGCATGATTAGAGATCACTTCCCGAAGTGACAGAAAAGGAGAAAGACATATGGTTACTTAAAAAGGCTTATTTCTATAGGCACAGATAGCAGGTGTGTGTTATTTATCCCTTTTGTTACATTTGATATGTATTATAATATATGCAAATGGGAATTTTGGGCTTTCCTATCTGTTTTTTCCTGAATGATCACACAATAAACCCGATGAAAATAGAACAGAAACACTGGAAAATTTATGTGATTAAAAATTGATAACTAAGGTAGGTGGCAATTTGTATTTAGGACATGGAAGCGTTTTTAGATATTCTTTAATCACAGTAAAGGAATAAAAACTGACAAAGAATTGATTATTTTCTTTTTGTTGACTCTTATATTTTCCTTGGAGTTCTCTTCAGTAAATTCTTGTAAAATTTCATCTTGATATATCTTAAATGCCATTAAAATAGCACAAAATTCTGAAAGTATTTTTTTCATTGCACCCTCTTTTCAATTAGATGTCCCACTCCATACATACTTAGTATATATGCAGTATATTACTGTAAAATACCTGGGGTTTCGTATCAGTCAACACTGTCATTATCCTTAAAATATGTTAAAGAAGAACTGAAAATGTTCTCAAAATGAAATACTACATCATTAATTTCTTTTGCTTTCAGAATATCAGGAGCACTGGTTTTACTTTGAAGCCAAGTGGCAGTTTTATTTGGAGGAGAGAGAAATCAATGAGGAAAATCAGAATCAACCTGTCTTTCCAGCCAACTATGATGCAGAGGAGAGAGAAAAGGTAACTGCAACTTCCAAAACTTCTTGGGATGGCTCTGAACCAAAAGAGATATTTTCAAAGAGACAAACCACTATTTTTCAACTGATTCTGCTGCCAGAGTAGTCAGGAAATTTTTTTTTTTCTGAAATTTCAAGAAAGAAAAAACAGCTCCCGTCCTTGGCTCAGGTACACGTTAGCTCAAAAAAAAAAAAAAGCAGTTGCCGCCAGTCCTGGGTTTGCTGCAATGAGAGAAAACAGTGCAGAGAGGCAGACTTAATGGTCTGGTACCCAGAGCAGGTACAGGACATAGGCCATGGCTATCTGAAGGTGGAAAAGGCAAATGTCTTGCCTGGGGCTCTCATTAAAGCCTAAGGAGCTATGGCCAGAGTCCCACAGAAATATCCCCAGGTATTAGAAGCTGGATTTGGTCACATCTAGTGGAGGGTATCCTGGTCCATGGCGGGGGATTGGAACTCAATGGCCTTTATGGTCCCTTCCAACCCAAACCAGTCTATGATTTTTTGGTTCTTCGAGCAGAAGACAGACATGCCAAGTGATTGATTCTCTGCCAGCTTGGGCTGTGCCAAGCTAGTTTTAAGTGTCTTGAGAGATGATGTTTCACCACTATTTTATAGTGTACATGATCTTTTCTTTGCTGGTTGTATCTTCTTAACTCGAGAGAAATAATGTGTCTTCTTTCCTGGTGTTTACAGCTATCTGATACATGCTGGCACCTCCCAAAGCTCTCCACTTGGCAGCTAAGCAATAAGTATGTGGTTCTTGTCACCTTTTGCCATAAACCAATCTTTTTTTTCGAGACTATTTAAGCATAGTTCTATGCTCAGAAGTCACCTTGTGTATGCTTGGGTGATTATCTGTGCAGTGAAAGGTGCCTATGGAAGTCTGATTGACTGCAGGTAATAAGAAATTGCTCACTCTAAAGAACAGATTCCCTTCCAGATTTATTTTACTAAATCGGTGCCATGAATTTGCTACTACTTTATAGTCCTTCTGGTACCACTGGAGTCTTAGCAAAGCTTTAGGAGAGATTAAACCAAAACAGTAATTTCGCATGGTCATTTCAAGAGAGAACTGTATGAATTCCTAATGCAGAAGCAAAATTTACCTTCATTACCCTGGCCCAACTCTTTTGGCCTATTGACTATTTATTTTGATGAACAAGAAAGGAAAAATGGTGCTTGACCCTCAAATCAGCAGGCAGAAATCACAGCCTGGCAGAAGCTGAGATACTTCATCAGTGTGCTAATAGCTATGGAAAGAACAGACAAGGAGAAGGTAACAACTCTGCCTGCCTTTTTCCCAGGAGTACTCTCTCTTTGCCTTTTGTCCAGACTAGCTGTCCCCTTGCGTTTGGGAGTACAGCCACTCGCTTTCCATGTGCAGTTAATAAAGCACCGGTATCTGGCACAACCCTTGCCAACAGGTCACCATACACATGTTCCTGTTTGGCCAGGTACACCTTTCTTCAGGCACAGTGCCAGCTGTATGTGAAAGTGAAGCACTCAAATGTGGCTTGGACTGATCCAAGCATGTTTCAAAGGCAATTTCTCTCCCAAAAACAAATCACCCCTTGAAATGCTTTGCAGCAAAGGCCACATTCTCTATAAGGTGGTATATATAATTTTTCAGTGATGCGCATTTGGAAGATGTTAGATACACGGTGCATGGGCAGACATTTCTCAACATGTGGGATCAGCCTTGATTCTGCAAACAAAACACTCGCCTGGCTCGCTTTCCTGTGATGGACACAATGTGCCACAAAATGAGGGAGGAACCAAACCAAAGTCATTCAGGACAATTAGACTGTAAGGACCTTGTTTCCTTAAGATGGAATTGCTTAAACCAGCAGTGTGAAAGAACCCAGGAAGCAGGGGGAAAAAAAGAATGGAAAGGGAGTGCTAGCCAGCAGCAGGTGAGCTCCTGAAGGGTGAGGAAGTCAGAGGCAGCTGTAAGTACTGGTGGCAGGGGTTGACAGCAAGGAGGGGATGAGTGAATTACCTCCTGGGCTTGGCAACAGCTCAGTGCCTTCAGCCGGAGAGTGCCTGCTGACACCCATCCAAGTACTAGGTTCTTGCTGGCCCAAGGCAAGCTTGGGCTGGTGCCACAGCACAGCACAGGGCTGCACAAAGGCGCTGGAGCTGAAAGGAGAAGGAAGAAGTTTGGGAAGTGCTGCCTTGGTGCAGCTAAGTCCCGCCAGGTTCAGTCCTAGGACAGCTATCCCCAATGTAAAGCTGTTTCAACAAGGCAAGATGACATCAGATGTGTGCAGAGCATCAGGGATGAGGAGGAATAACCAGAGTGACACTTGAGCCGCCCGGCTGCACACCCAGAATAGCCCCTCTGTGCTGAGCCCTCCTGCCTTTGGTAGCATTGCATGTGTGTTCATGCTGCTCCACTAGCATCCAAACTGCAGCAATAAGGCTGGAAATTTGCATGGGGCAGAGGACAGCATAAAGGCATAAATAATCTCCTAAATTGTAAAAAAGAAAAAAAAAAAGGAAGCAGCAGAGTGAAGCTGTGGTCTGACTCTGCCTTGTTTGATGTATGTGTAGATAAACCTCAGCCAAGTATGAAATGGCTGAGGTGAAAATGAATAGAGAGAAATGCAAACTCTTCATACACTTTGCAGAAGCCAAGAGCCAGCCAACCAGCAACAATTCAACTTGCCATGATGTAAGGTAAACGTCAGGAAATAAAGTTGCCCATTTCTTAATAGGAAGGTATTTTTTAACTATAAATTTATTAGTGTTGAGATAATTTGGGGATTTGGGGCTGGAGGTACCTGCTCTAGAGAAAATCCGATTTTCCTTTGCAAACCTCACTGTGGGTTTGGAGTTCTTTCTTCTTCCTTCTCCTGGGGAAGAACTGTTACATTTGCAAATTATTTTCCCTTTTGTTCAACAAGAGCTTTTAGAAGAGGAGAGAAAAGGCTTGGCAAGAAAAAGACAGAGGAAGGGGCTTGAATTAACATAGTCTGAAACTAAGGCCCTAAAGAAATTACTGAATCAGAACATTTTCACCCCCTATGAAAACTTGGCTAATTGAAACATTTGCAAATGTGTGACAAGGGGAGTTGAAAATATTTCCCAGAGGCAGGAAGAGGACTGACAAAGACTTACCAATCTTAATTTTTTATATGGTAAGGAATTTCTAGGATGTGAACTTGAAAGCTATCTTCATCTACTTTTTGGCATTTCTGGCTTGCTTAAACCAGCCTCTTGGCCTGCCAGGAACTGGCTGCATTAAGCTGGAGTGCTGGCTTACACCAGCACCTCGGGCATCACCGGGGCTGCTGGAGCTGCCGCCGTGGCTCGTCCCACGCCACACACAGAGGAGCCGGCAGCACAGCACAGCCCCTGCCGCCCTTCGCAGCCCAATGAGCCATTCCCACTTGGCAGGGGAGACTCCAGCCCGGCGTGGCCAAGTGCCCCACACCTGCAGTTCCCGTACCCTGCCCTGACAGTGCTGTCTCTCCCGCAGACGTACAGGCGGTGGAGCTCCGAAGGCCGTGGGGGAAGACGAGGCCACGACGCCCCCATGATCGCGTACGACGCCCTGATGGGCTGCGGCGGGGACTGGACGGAGCTCTGCAACCGCTCCATGTTCCACGGAGGTGAGGGTCCCCTGTGCTTCCCACCCCTGCTCCCTCGCCAGGGCCAGGATAGCGCCTTCCTGGCTGTCAGCTGCCTCTGTTGGCCAATCTGCCATGCTGTCTGTAACATTCTCCCCTCTGGTTTTATCCTCTAAGCCCCATTCTTCTGGCAGCAGCTGCCACACAAGCCATTAATGGCACTTTTCATATGTTGCTCCTCCTACATCTCATGGTTCTGCCCGAGGTTCATGAGGAGTAAGTCCAGCAGGCTGGACTTTCTAAAGGGCTGACAGTTCCTGACAGAACACAAGCACCTTTGGCAAAACAACCTTTTAGCTGCATGTACTGAAACTAAATAAGGGAGAAAAATAATATAGCACCCAAACAAGTGACAGCCAAATAAAATCCACCACTTAGAGGCACACAATTAAGTACTTCTACAGCTTTGTGAGAGAGAACTTTCTTATTAGCAGATGCATCTTGCTGCGCTTTTGGGAGGGCCAGCGTAGCTGGGGTGGGTAGGACCCCAGCCCTGAATCACCCACTCCCTCCTGATGTGGTGTGGGCCCTTTGCAGGGGCTCTGGGTCTCTCACCTGCCCCAACACAGTGGTGAGAGCTCACAGTCCCCCACTGCAAACCCTGGCAGGGACAAACCCACAGGCACTGCATGCACAGAGCATCAGTGCTCCTCAGCAAGACTGGATGTTTTAGAGCCTGCACAGTGCTGTGCTGCGCTGTGAGGAGGGAAGGGACACTCTCCAGTCCAGGACCTTTGTTGTATAGTAGACACCCCAACAACTATTATTCCCTCCTTTGTTCTTAGCAATGGCTAGCTGCTTGTAAGAGCTGCTGTGCTGGGGTAGATTTTCCCAAAACCAAGTGAGCTCCCAGCCCAGGAGTTCACACCACAGTGGCATCTCCATGTGCTTGCTTTGGCAACACTCTCTTAATCAGGCATCCTCAGCCTTTAGGACTGGCCCAACATGCTCCCACTGCACTCCATCAGTGTGGAATATTCCCTCCTCTGTGCAGCGCAGTTTTTTGGTTGTGTGTGTGAAGGTGACACTAAGAGACCACTGCAACTGTGCTTAAACCTGCAGGGGAAAGCGCGGCTACTGGGTCCATCGCTGGCTGCCTGTTCGGCCTGGTTTACGGCCTGAGCAAGGTGCCCAAGGGCTTGTACCAGGACCTGGAACAAAGGGAGAGGCTCGAGTTCTTGGGCGAGAATCTTTACCGACTATCCATGGAGGAAAAGTAAAGCAGTTTCTGCCATTTTCTCTTTCTATAAAGACTATATCAAACCCTGTAGATATCTGACTGGCATTCATAGAGAAGGAAGTAGCCCTGAGTTAGTCTGAAGAGCTCTATGTACATCGCGTGCAAGTGAACATAGCTGAATTATTAGACTGATTAGATATATGCGATATTTGTGGGGTTTTTACAGATGGAGGGATTTCTAAATATAAGGAGTGCTGCTTAAACCTCAAATGGCAAAAAATAAATAAAACTTCTTTTGACTGATTTCAGTCTAACTTGCTATAATACCACTTCCTAAACAGCTGTTTCCAGTAATTACACATACAAAATTAATTTTCAGAACTAATGCTTTCTTGCAAAACTAATGGTAATACCCACTTACAGGGATATTCTCTGTATATTTGACAATCCTTTCACCACTGTGTCCCTCCTTGTTCTCAAATCTAATGTGTCTGTGACACTTGTAAACCAATGTCTCGTGGATTACTTTTAATGAATCACTGATCCCTGTATCAGCACTGTGGTGTAAAGTATTGTTACATTAGAAGCTTCCAGAAAAGGAAAAGCCAACACTAAAAATACCTCCAAGGAACAGCAAAGCATCAGTGTGTCTAAAATTTCTGATCAGTGTGTCTAAAATTTCCGAATTATGTTCTTATTCTTCTTCAGTCTTCAGAACAAAAGTTTCTCTAAAATATAACTGGCTGAAATATTTGTAAATAAATTAATCTTGCACTATTTTCTAAGTATCAGTCTTTATTTTTAGATGGAACAGATTATATGTTGGTGTATCAGTATCAGAATTTTTGGCTGAGGTCTTCAAGCAGTTGTAATAGGTCAACGGTTAGGCTGTGATACGTTTCATAAGTCTGAGCACCACGAAAACCCCAAGAAGAAAAGTTACAACTGCTTTACCTTTTTTCTTTTTTTTTTCCTTCCTTTTATTACCTTTTGTTCTTTTTTGCCTTTCCTTGCCTGGCTTCATCTCACCTCTCCTCTCCAAGTTCTACTTCAACTTTTTCCTTTTTTCTTTTTTTTTTCTTTTTTTCTTTTTTCTTTTTTCTTTTTTCTCTTTTTTCTTTTTTCTTTTTTCTATTTTTTCTTTTTTCCTTTTTTATTTTTTTCTGATTTTAATTTTTATTACTTCTTGTCCTTTTTTTCATTCTTTTTTCTTTTTCTTCCTCTTTGCCTTTCCCTGTTGTTTTTTTTTTTTTCTTCTTTCCCTTTTTCTTTTATTTCCTCATTTTTCAAGAAAACCAACAAACCATGATTGGGTTAAAAGTTGCATACCATAAACAAAGCAAACAGTAGACCTTGACGACGGAGATCCTAATGCCCCCAAGAGCAGCACAGGCACAAATCTGGAATCCTCTATGAAATAATGCAGAAGCAAGCTCAGAATTTGTTCCTGTGTTTAACCTCATGTTTTACCTTAGAAGTTCAGAAACTGAGGTCTGCGTAATGCTTTCTAATTTCCACCGTGTGTGATTGCCTACGTGGTGTTGGTTTCTCCTGTCTTTCTCCAGCTGCTGAACTGTGTTTTAAAAAGATAGCTAAAAATACATGAGTACTTTCCTACGCCTTTTTCCATGTAAGCCATTGCTGGACTCATCACTGGGATGTTATGAGGCAGACACAGGAGCAGGTGATGCCTGTCAGTAGGAATAGCAGCCTGCATGACAATGTCCATATGAAAAGGTTTTCCCTACGATGCGTTACTTCTCGCACTGTTGTTTTAGCATGTTTTCTCTTGGCAGCTTCGCAAGGTGCTTTCTTGTTTGCTTTGGAGATGTGTTAAACCAAAGGCAGCAGTTGTGTCAGTAGCTTTTGGTACCAGACAATACCAAGACTTTCTGAAAACATTGCTTCTAGTTTAGGATGCCTCTAGCACTCCTGTAATAAATTCAGCAGTAGAGAAGAGAGAAGAACATATTCTGCATAAGGTAGGACTTTCTCTAGTACTTTGGCTTTTCTTCTTCCTTTAGAAAAAAAATAATCACTGACAAAAATTAAGAGCTTTCATAATTTTTCCCACTTTACCTTCTATCCAGCCTGGGCAGGACTAAGTTGTGTTTCAGAGATCAATAAGAGAATCTCATTTAAAAGGTGAAAAAAAAGATTGAACCTATAAAGCACCATTTCTGCAGCTGTTGGGGTGAGCAGTGCCTTGGCCATCATTTCATTGAACACACTCAAAAGGCCTGTTTGGTTTGAGTGGGCAGAGCTGGTCCTGATTGTCTTCCTTATCTAGGGGCAGGTCATTGGACACCACACAGAACCAGGTAGTGATGGGACGTCCAGGGATGAGGAAGGCTATGGGATGCAGCACTTTGCACACTCCAGCTCATGGGCATTTCCCCAGTGCCTACCAACAGAAAGGCAGACAAATTCATTGATCTCTGACAACTTTTGCAGGCTGGACAGCGTTTTCCAATTTGTTTCTTGTTTTTTGATGAAGCCTCCATAGTGCTGTCTCCTCCTGCCCATGCCACTGTCCCTGCAACAACCAGTCCTTCAGGCTGCCTCAGTGTCTAAAATGGTGATCAGATATTTAACATGAAATTCAGGATCAGGAGACGGGGCCTTCTCTTTTCCACTCCAGAGACAGTAAACCAGAAAATCCTGTAACTGTATGCTTTTAGCAAATGCCATGGGATGCCACCACCCACTGCTACTCAGCAACATCTGAACCCCTAACAGAATGGAAAACACTGGTGCAGGAGGCAGCGGGCAGAACTGGGAGAGAGTGCCAGCTCCTCTCCCTTCCCCTTGGCACCTCAGCTCTCCTCCGCTTGCAACACAGCGGTATCCACTGCAGAGGTTTCTCTGGGACAGGCCAGCCAGCGGGATAGGGTTGCACTGATGCCCATTAGCATATTAGGCTGTTACCACTCTGATGCTGCCTGTGATCAGTGTCCCCAAAGAACCTATAAATAAGTAACTAAGCAGCCTGTCCTATGCATATTAATTATTTGTGGGCCAAGAAGACAAAACTTTTGAAGGTGGCCCTGCCTCCTCTGCAGGTCCAAGTGTCCTCCAGACACTGAAAACCATGCAGCAGCACTTCCATGAACCAGGAGCACACTGAGGCACATCACACACATTAAAAAGAGTGAAAACCAGCATCTCCAGAGGAAGAGAGGGGTGAGGGGGATAAAGTACATGTTAGGCCATTTCACAGGATCAGGGAGGAGCCCAAGTATCTGCCTTGCCATACGGCATAGCTCATGGCACTGGGAAGTGAATTCTGCTGGCATGGGGCTCCCTCTATTCCTGGGGACTACCTGTCGAGGTACTCCCAATGGGACTATAATTGACTGTCTGTAGGTGATATAGAGGTGACTATATTTCATTGATAAGTGACATAGTTTAAGAACAGCAGGATGCAACTTGGGAAAAGACAGTAAGGAAAAATTAGGGATGATGACTTAGCCTGTTGAGAATGGTGGTCATGCTCCCAAACATGAGAAACCTCTTACTTAGCCCTCCTTCCTTGAGGGGGAACCATGGTGTTTTCCAAACACTAGGTCAAAGCTGACTCATCCACTACCTCCATTTTCTGTGGTGGTCTCAGAATTCAGTGTCATCGTACCACTGCCCTTGCACAGAATGCATTTCAGATTTACATGGTCACGATGGTCGTTTGCAGGTGACGTCATCTTGGAAGAACTGCAGATGCCCTAAATAGGTGCCATAGCTGTTTGTTCATTTTCTGCTGCTGGCTGGTGAATATGGATCAAACACTCAACCCATGCAACATGTCTTGGTACTTAAGGCAATGCAGTATTCCCACACATGCTACATTTCAGATGGCATCCTATAATAACACTCTAACATGGAAAAGGAAATCCTGGAATAGACCTCGCTCATTGTATATTTTAATGAAGCTATTTGAATTTTATAGCTCATATGTGATTAATTACTGTGAATATTCCTAGCAGAGAGAGTCTGATCCTCTTTCCTTCACAATCAATACAAGTTTGGCTATGCTGAAAGCAAGACTAGTCTGTATTTTACTGTGGCCATTTATAACATCCAAAGCAGTCCAGAAGGGAGAGGTAAGCAGGGCATCTGGTTCCACTGCTGTTCTGAGAGATCAGAGATGACCCTAAAACATATTGGTTGATGGCCCCACATGTTTTTCTGAAAACACTAGACACTAGTTAGGGAGGAGAGAGATGGCAATCTTGCAGTTAAAATATCGGCAGACTTGCTAGGAGAGGGAATGAACTAGGATATTTTTAGCCAATTATACTCTGAATTCTGGTTCTTTCTTTCTGAAAATTCCCATAGTTGAGACAAATGGGCTTCTTGGTGTAACGTAGAAGCTTTGCCTCCTTGACTGTGGTCAATTTGGTAAGGGAGAGGGTGGATGATACCACCTGTGCTATGCTGAAATGTGGTTATTCCCAATCAAAACCTACAAGGTATTGTTTGTCACATTAGACATGGGCCAGTTGTCAGGCATTTTCTTTTATTGGCCTTTAAAAATACCTACAAAGTCATTATAAATAGACCTTCTTCCATTCAAGATGGCAACTTCATCCATCTGATGAGGGATGTCATTTTCAATATGTGCACTTGAAATGCAGCCAAGCGGAATTCAAATGTCACAACCCAACTGGACGGGGACCAGCCCCTCACTTTGCAAACAGCCTCCCTAATATTGCAGTGGGGGGCCGTGTCCAGTTTCTTTCAGAGGCCATGGGGTACCAGCTGCTAAGGCACAGCTGGGCCTTCCACAACCTTCCAAGCTTGACACTCCCTAAAGGATGAGACTCTTTGAAGCCTTTCTTCATTTTCTACATGTGGACTTAATTTAAAGAATTTTTTATTCCACTTCTGCTCATAAAGATTAATCCCCTCCGGGTGTGCAGGCTGCATTCTGTGCATGAAACTATTTCACTGCACAGTGAAGTAACCTTCCAGCTTTTCATGGTGTCAGAAAGCTGACACCTCTTGATTTTTTCCTCCTAGGCCCATCTATTGTTATTGACTTCAAGCTCCAGCTTCTGTGCTGAGTTCAGTATTTTATTTAGTAACTGATCCACACCAATTAAAGCATTGCCTAAATCCCCAGCTGTCCAAAGGCCTGATTCTTCAAACAAGCAAAGGTCCAACACACCATCCTTCTTCCTCCAGATTAAAAGATGTTGTAGTCAAGGGACATTGCCAGGGTTGCTGTTGTGGTGATAGCCTTCACAAAGCAGATTTAAGAGCATAGTCCTGATGTCAGATTTGAATGCTATCAAAAAGCAAATAACAGAAACCCGGTTGTGTTTTTTCAATTCTGGGGAGGTATCTACTGACTTCTAAGCTGTACCAATAGCAAAAACCATGAGTGGCACATTTGGGCCCCTCAACCTTGATATTTTGTTTTAACGGTCGGTGTCTGGTTTTATAAACCAGAGACAGAACCATGGTTTCCGCTAACTGCAGTCTCATCATATTTATTTTTGCCTACACTTTACCTAGCAAAAAAGGAAAGCAACTTCAGTGTTGCCCTCACTTTAGGACATGGTAATACTAAACGAGGGACTAGTGGCACAGAGGAGATGCAGTGACCCAACTAGCATTGCTTGCTTCCCAAAGTGCTTCCACTGCCCACAAAAAACAGAAGAAAGAGCTGACAGTGCTGTGTGGGACGATGTGAAGCCCTGACAGTCCTGCTACACCACGCCTCATGAAGCTTGTTGACCACTTTGCATGCTTTTTAACAGGCCACTAACATCAACTCTCTTGAGACGTTCTAAATTTAAGTGTTTTTTCCATTTCATGCGTAGCAGCATGCCATTAAAGCAAAGTAAGAAGATAGTGACAATGTTCATGACTTGAAAAGATATTTATGTTTTCTCTTGCACAGCACCAAAAGCACACACTTCTGTGGAGATGATAAGATGCTTATAGACCCTCTGGTGCTGAAGAAGAAGCTCAATAGGATGGCAACAGAGCCAGGAGCCTTTGAGGTTCTCAGCAGTCTGCTGCTATACGTCACTGAGCTCGCAGCTGGTGATCCAGAGATCAGCAACAAGAGGACAAAATGGGCAGAAGGTAAAGAAAACCAGGTGAGCTCTAACCAGCCATGTCCAGGTCCAGTCAGGGTTCAGTATCCAACCAGATTTCAGCTCTTGCGGTCCAGGTTTCTAAACAACAATCGTGAGCCGTACACCAAGAAGAGAAGAGAAGTTGGCAAACTGGTCATTAAAGAGAAGCTGTGGATGAGCAGGGCTGGTAACAAGCTGGACAGAAGTAGAGACAGGAAGGGAGATGGAAAAGCAGTGGAGGAGGATGAAGACACAGCACCCAGTGAGAGGGCAAGGTGGAGTAATGTGCCTGGAAAAAACACAGTGAAGAACATCCTGAAGAAATTTTTAGCTGCTGAAGAAAAAGAAGCGAAGGAGAAGTCTCCCAGCTGGAAAAAGAAGGGAGCAAACATCAGTTTGCCAAAAATAGTCAACAAGAATTCAGTCCTGTCCAAACTGAAGGAGCAGTTTGAACAAAGTGCTTTCTGCTCAGCTGCAGAGGTGAAAGCATCCCTCTTGCGCAAAGGTGAAAGAAAGACTAAAAGCTTTCAGAGCAGAAAAACTATTCATAAGCCTGAGGTCAGAGTGCTGCGCATGGCAGCAATGACAGCCACAGGTATAAAGAGTCCAGAGTCCCAAAATTTAGTGTGCTCTATGGTCCCAGTGCCCAGACTAAGCATGGCTACAAAAATTAACCATCCCTGGAGCTGGTCGAAAAATAATGCCACAAACCAGCCTTTTGGTCAGGGAACACTACTGAACGAAAAGGAAGGATCCAACAGAGACCATGGAGAGAACAAAACACTGGCAAATGCAGCACAGGACAGGGAGGACAAAGAAGAGTTACTCATGGTACCAGAGGCCATGTTGGATGCAAAGGACTGTGCTAAAATAGATTCCACAAACCAGGCACCCAACTTTCATCCTGTTCTAGGTAACTCTTCAACTACTCATAAAAACAAAGCTCTTGCAGACTGCATTCCTCCCTTATCAGAATGTGGTCTAGATTGTGACAGAACTAACATGCCAGCTGGGCCTGACACATCTTCACTATTGGGAATTACCAGTGTTCTGCAACTTGTTAAGGAAGACAGCCCACCTTCTGACTCGCCTGACTCTAGCACAGCTGAAGAATCCCACGAGCAAAGCCCTCAGGATACTAAACCAGGAGAGATTCCTGAAATATCGATGTATGTATACAGCTCAGAGGAAGATGACACAGAGCTCACAGAGTCAGAAGAGGATCCTTTCTTTGCAGGCCAAAAATGTTTTCCAGAGCAGAAAGCGCTGGAAAACATTCTGCCATTTTACTCTCCAAGATTTTCAGCATCTTGTGAAGTTGAGTCTCCAATGGATGATCAACAGCTAACTGTCCTAATACCAGCTTCTGGCACAAAGCCACCAATGGTCCAAAAAGAGGCACTGGATTTAAGACGCAAATGTTCTGAGGAAGCAAAATTTCACAGTGAAGACAAAATGTCTTCTAGCAAAAATAATAGTTATATCCCAAATATGGAGGACAAGGAGAATAAAACACCCAACAGCCAAATGCAAAATGAATTTAAAACTACGCAGCCACAGCCTCCTCAAATCAATTGTAGCTCCCAAAATAGTGTTTCCGATGTGGACATGCCAATTCCAGGTGCAAATCAGAACAAACCTATACTGTCCTCAAATGAGAGCCTGGAGCCAAAGCCTAGTGCTGCAGAAGAAAAGGACACCTCTTCTCCTTTGGAAAAGACACAAAGCCCTTTGCCAGGTGACCTTGTAAAGCACAGTTCCTTTATTTCAGAAGAAGATTTGGGGACAGATAAATTATCTTCATCAAATGAAATGATGAATCACTCAAACAATCAAGCCCTGCACAGGAGTTCCTTAACTGACCTGGAGACCTGCCACAGGCCATTTGAATCTTTCATTGAGCATGAAGAGGACACTGTGGATGAGATGCCCTGGCCTGACTCTGAGGCATGGAAGTCACCCTTGTCAACCCCTTTACCAATATCAATGAGTGGGATTGCAGGACAAAGTATCCATCACACTCTTGGAAATCCTCCAGCACTTCTGCCTATTGATCTGGTGGGACAGGGAGCTGGTGGTGTGCAACATGAGCATGACAGCCATGGCTCTGAGAAGCATCCACACCCCCCTTCAGATGAGTTGACAAATGGTGGGAATGACACAATGGGGGAGAAGAAAACTATGTGTGATTTTAAGAACCAAGCACTATTCCCAAATCATGCAACAGAAAATGAAAACTCTACTGACAAAGAGACAAATACATGTCAGAGACTTGAGAACTGTCTTTCACATTCAACCACAAAGCCAGGAAAACATGAAAATAAAACCACGCTAGCAAGAGAACCCCCATTACCCTTGGAGAAGAGCAAAACACCAACATTAGATGATACCAAAAACCAAGGATGTGATATGCTGGAAGAGAACCCAATTCCTTCATCAACTGAATTGGTCTCAGACCAAAAGAAGGATGCAAAAAGTAGAAACAAGATATCTGAACACACAAGGGATAAGCTCTTCTCCTCAGATGATGACATGAAGGATGGAAGTGATAGAATGGAGACAGAAGAGAAAGAAGAAAAAAATGTCTTGCCTAAATTTGAGCAGGAACAAGTATTCCCACCAAATGATACTGTGGATCATGATAATAACTCTTCAAAGGAGAATGATGCTCATAGACCTCAAACATCCCAGTTATCTTCATCAGAGCATGATACCAACATTCAAGGAGTGAAAAATACTGGACAGAGTTTGGAGCATCTAGCACCTCCAAGAGATTTTGTGAAACACAAACATGATATGACAGGAGATGAAGACATCTACTGCAATAATAGGAAGAACCACCGGGACTCATCAGATGAGCCAATGAAACATGCAAATGACAGTGAAGGGCTAGAAAACACCAAGTCAGACTTCAACAATTATTCAATGCCACCCAGAAATACAGCAAGGCAAGACAATAAGACCTCTGATGAGGACAATAGCACTCTAGAGACACAGAAACAGATGTCACCAGGTGACCTTGTAAAGCCTGAAACTAAGTCAGACAAAAAAGAGGCTCAACATACCTCTGAGAAGTTCCAGTCATCTTCTTCAAACAAAGTGCCAAATTGTCAAGACAGAAGCTCTTCAAGGGAGAGGATGCAAACGACACCAGCAGCAGAAGACACTGGATCACCTGCAACAGAGGTAGTAAAAGAAGATATTGAGCAGCAGTTTTCTGGGAAGCACCAGCTACCTCCATCAAGAAAATCAGAAATGCATGAGGAAAATATTCCAGGAGACAAACAGCAAATGAGATTTGAAGATCTTCCAACACCTGATACAAATACTGCAAAAGAGAAAGACAAACTTCCAAGTTCCAGGAAGTATTCATCAGTACCACCAGAAACATTAAATAAGAAAAGAAATCAAGAAAAAATTACTCCAGAACAAAAGCAAAAACCATCAGATGCTTCAGGTTTTAAGAAGCCTGGTACTAATTCTGTAAAAAAAAAGGATGAAGATACAAATTCTGAGAAGCTGCCTTCTTCAAACAGAGTGCTGAAGCCTCAAGAAAAAAGCACTTCAGGAGAGAGGAAGCAAAAGACGCCAGCAAGAGAGGACACCAGGTCACCTGAAGAAAAGGCTGTAAAAGAGAAAGATAAATACCAAGGTTCTGGGAACCATCAGTTACCTCCTTCAAGTAAATTATTGAAGCCTGAGAAAAATATTCCAGGAGGAGAAAAACCAAAAACTGTATCCAAAAGTTTTACAAAGCCTGATTTAAATGCTGTAAAACGTAAGAGCAAAGATCCAACTTCTGGGATGTGCCAGTCCCCATACTCAAATTTTCCTGTGAAGTCTCAAGAAAATAATGCCACAGCCAAAAAGGAGCATTTGCCACCACCATATGATGAAAAACCAACGCATAAGACTGGTAGTCCAGAAAAGAAGAGGGAACCTGAGAGAAGAGAGAAATATAAGATCGGTTCTTCAGCCCAGTCAGAGAGGCACAGCAATCATGGCTCAGGAGAGGAGGGCCCTGTGATGGATTTCAGAAGCTATCAAGTTCCATTGCCAAGCAATGGCATAAACTGTAAAAGCAGTGCTGTCCCAAAAGAGACCAGTTTGTCTAATACAGAGAAATCCCCCAAATCATCCTCATCATTACATGTTGCATCAAAAGATGAGGAAAATCCTGCTGGAAATAGAGAAAAGCAGCCTGGATTTAAGAAGTACAAAGCACTCTCGTCAAAGACTTTGGTGAGGCATGAGAAAGACGCTGCTGAAAGGGAGGGGAGTGGGCAGGCAGCTGGCAAAACAAGCGAGAAAAAAGCAGAGCTGGAGGACTGCTCTAAAGCAACACCATTCTCAAAATACACAGTGGAAAGCTACAGTGAAGGATCCTTAGATTCAGCTTTCAAACCATTGATCATTAGAGTAACTGACACATTTAAACATCACAGCTAAAAATTACAGCTGCAGCTTAGGCAAGAACTTACAACAGATCATGCTACCAATTCTCTTGATCCTACTTTTCTCCTTTTTTCTCCAGGGCATTATATTATCATTTTTTAATCACAAGGACATTGATGTGCATCTATCAGAGCTAGGTTTTTTTTCTTTCTTAAACATTAGCCTGAAGACGTGAATTAAATTAATCACTGCAAGTGAATTAGCTAATCACTGAATTAATCATCAGTTTATAAATTAAATATGAGAAGGGCTTTGAGATCAGCGTGAATTCAGCCCTGCTTCAAATTCTCTTCGCTAACTAATGGCCTTTGTTTGGAACAAAGACAACTGTTCAGGCTGAACTCTATTTGTATTTACTTGTTCTAATGAAACTCTACTAGTACTTCTTCCAGGAATAGTGGTAGGCAGTGTAGCTTTAATTATGTCAAAAAGCACTTGTTCTAAGCTCTGCCTTTTCACAGATTAGCAGCAACTGTTGATCTATTGCTGCACTGAGTGACATTGCTAGCAGAAGTAGTGAGGGAAGGAGGGGAATGCTTCATTTATCTGCAGAAAAATCCTCAAAGGACATTGATGCTACAAGGGGATTTATGGCAAATGCAAATGTTCAGCCTCATTAATATTAATGTTGGGAAAATAGTGATTTAACCTCCTCTGAAGCTATTTGCACTTTGGTCATACACTGTATGCATTATTGTTGTAAAGGTACACCATTTCAAGGGGTTCTTAATTACTGAAAATGAATATGCAACAAGTGTAAGAGCTCAAAAAAGCTCGACTCTGAAAGGCCATGAGGACAAGGTAAGCCAGAGTGGCTCAACACTTTGACATGGCAATTCAGCTCTTCCTGGGACATCTGTCCCACTCCAAATGCTGGGGCACACAGACATGAGGCAGGTGCCTCAGCTCACATTTAAAGTCTTAAGAAGTCTTTATTTTACAGTGCAATGTGAAATAGAGCAGTAAAAAGCAGCCAGTGTCACTGAATCCTACTAATGCAGTATGATTTTTTGTGTTTACAATAATAGCCTCTTCTGCAAAAAGTTTGTGTGTGATGAATGTTGTTTTGGAGAAGGGAGGGCAGGGTTGCTGCCTTGGGTGTCTTAGTTAAGCCGTGACAGACAGAACGTCCCACAGCGCCAACTCTCCCATACACGAGTTTAGCTTAGCATTGTAGCCACACATTCATATTAAAACCTACTGTGGAGGAACCCTAAAGGCATATCCTAAGGATCCAACTTCAGGAGGAGAGAGGGTTTGTACAAACAAGGTCCTGCTTCCCCATGGCAGTGAATTCCCTTCCATTTTTATGATGCTCTCCATGACCACACTCTGCAGCTGAGGGCTGGCTGTTCCTTAAGCCCAGGTTGGCAGAGTGCCCCCACCCACTGCCATCAAGAGACTAAGGACAAGAACAGGCTGGCAGCAAGCTGAGATCAAACCCGTTTGCCAGCACAATGCACACGAGTCACGTAAGTGACTGGGCTGGCCCGGTCGGGGACATGTGAACATCATGTTTCCTGACCACTGAAGAGGCTGAAACTTTGACTTCTTTTTCCTTCCCAACCTGCCAAGAATTAGGCTTTCTGGCATCTGGAGGGTCACAAAATGAAAACTGCATTTGTATATCACACTCCAGTCCTCAAAAACTAAAATAGATTTTATTGGAGATACAACACTGCCCTTACACACAGAGGTTTACTTCACCCACCAAGCTGTTACAAGCTGGCAAACATAAAGGCCACTTTGTACTAAACCTAAAGCCTGATTTACTTTTTCTTGTCCATTATTTCATTTCACATTTGAGAAAAGTCCTTAAAGCATAGAGCATTTGCAACAGACTTGAATAAAAATTCCCTATTAGCTGGCTTCTCCTGCCTGCACAGGAGACTCACAGAATCACAGAATCGCTTTGGTTGGGAAAGATATCTAAGGCTATTGTGTCCACCCATTACCCAGCACTGCCAAGTCCACCACTAAACCATGTCCCTAAGCATCACATCCACATATTTTTTGAACACTTCCAGGGATCGTGGCTCCACCATTTCCCTGGTCAGCCTGTGCCAATGCCTGACACCCATTTTAGTGAAGAAAGTTTTCTTATATCCGATCTATACCTCCCCTGGCACAACTTGAGACCATTTCCTCTGGTCCTATTGCTTGTTACTTGTGAGAAGAGACCAATACCCAGCTCACTACAACCGCCTTTCAAGTAGTTCTAGAGAGCGATGAGGTCCCTCCTCAGTTTCCTTTTCTCCAGGCTAAACACCCTCAGCAGGTCCTCACCAGACTTGTGCTCCAGACCCTTTACCAGCTCCATTGCCCTTCTCTGGACATGCTCCAGTTCCACAATGTCCTTCTTATAGCAAGAAGCCCAAAACTGGGCACAGGATTTGAGGTGTGGCCTCTCCAGTGTTGAGTACAAGGGGGACAATCACTGCCCTGGTCCTGCTGGCCACACTATTGCTGATACAGGCCAGGATGCCCTTGGCCTTCTTGGCCACCTGGGCACACTCTAGCTCATGTTTACCCCCAGGTCCTTTTCTTCCAGGCACCTTTCCAGCCTCTCTGTCCTGTAGCTCTGCCTGGGGTTATTGTGACCCAAGGCAGGACCTGGCACTTTGCCTTGATGAACCTCGCACCATTGATGTCGGCCCATGGATCCAGCCTGTCCAGACTCCTCTGCAGAGCCTTCCTGCCCTCCAGCAGATCAACACTCCTGCCCAGCTTGGTGGCGCCTGTGAACTGTCTGAGAGTGGGCTCAATCCCCTTGTCCAGATCATTGATAAAGGTATTAAACAGGACTGGACCCAGTACTGAGCCCTGGGGAACACCATGGGTGACCAAACACCAGATGGATGCCAATTCCATTCACTCTCACCCTCTGGGCCTGGCCATCCATTTGGTTTTTCACCCAGCAAACACTTCACCCATCCTAGCCATGAGCAGCTGGTTCCTCCAGGACAATGCTGTGGAAAATGGTGTCAAAGGCTTTATTAAAGTCTAGTTAGACAACATACTCAGTTTTTCCCTTACCCACTAGACAGGTCACCTTCTCATAGAGGGAGTTTTAATTAATCTTATTAGAATTTAATTATTCTAATTAGAAGCCACCTTAATTATTCTTTAGCTAACATTTTTAAAGAAATTGGGGGTGGGGGGGGGAATATTGCCCCTTATTCACACCTGGAAATATTATTCCTCTGTAACAAATTGAAGGAGCTCTTGTCTCTGGCAGAAAGTTAGACAAATATTAAGCAGGTGTTTCCCAGAAGAGCTTGTCCTTGGGCACCAGGAGGCCCTTAAGTCTTTCAGTTTACACCTGCCTTGTTTGTTTTTCTCAATAGAGATGCAACACTAGCAGACTAAGATGCAGTATCCTGTGTTCAGGACAAGCCAGGCAGAGTCATCTTGTGGGGGTCAATTTTAGGTTGTTGCGTGCCTTAATCTCTGCTGGTAAGATAAAACATCCCTCCAAGTCAAATGACCCTCCCCAAAGTACACTTAAAACCTGACATAGATTTGCATTAAATGCATCCTTATGGGTAAAGCCTCACTTAAGGAAATCACTTCATTCTGGGATTTAGCACACTTAACCCTTCAGGAAAGAAGAGAACAATGCCATACAAATTCCAGTGGTGATGGAGCAATAGAGTACTGGTGTGCCTTGCAGTAAACAAGTCACTGCAGACCATGTGGGCAGGAAATTTAGCACTGGTGATAAGCAAAGAAATGCCAGAAATTAGTATTTCAGAAAGAAAACGTGTTTGAGGAGTGATATATTCATCTATGCTGGGGTGCCAGGTGTGTGAATGGCCAGGCTTCAACTCTGATGAGACCCTTTCTGAGGCAATAGAAAACAGTTTAATTCACAGTGTCCAGTAGTCCTTCACAGATTTTTTTACCCCCAGGAGCAGAGGCCTTGTGCCCCTGCTATCCTTTAGGCACATCTCTCACTCCATCACAGGAGAGGCAGTGAAGGGAGCCCTCCCAGCTGCTGTTTCAATTTGTCTGACCTAATAACAGATGCTTTTGAGGCATCTGCCAGCACATCTCTTGGCTTTTGTGGTTCTGGACAATGGGTGTAATTCCGTGCAGTTCTGTTCCTTTTCCATACTACAGAGCTCTGTTTTACTGATATACAGTTCTCAAGGCAAGCATCTCTCAAGATCACTGGAGGAATTAGCTCCTTAGCGTATACTAAAGGTAGCAGGAATTTTTTTTTTTTAATGCTTCCTTAAAGCCCTGGCTTAGCTATAGACACAGATACACAATCACAACCAGGCCAGGAACAGGGAATATAAAAAAAAAAAAAAGCCCAGGTAGACAAGGTTTCTCAAGGTTCCCTCTCTATGGTGACGTATTTTGAAATTTCATATTCTTACGGAATTAGACTCTCATGGAAAGAGATTTTTTAAGGAGACTGGGAAAAATTAATGACAATGTTATTGCTTCAAGCATAGTCCATTGCTTTTGAGTCTCCAAAGTGTAGCTTTCCAGAAGCTTTTGAAACCCTTAATAAAAGAGGCATTTAAGGGGAGTCCAGACTCTGAGCTGGAGCTGGGGTACCTGAAGGGTCCCATCTGCAGAAGCAGGTCTGAGGGGGGCTCAGTAGTTAGTGGTGGGTAGAGGTTGAGGCAACAGTAAACCAGGCAGGCTCCCAGTACCAGCCATCAGTAAAGTCCTTCAGACTTTTTATGTCCTCTCTAATTACACCATAGTCAAATTTCCCCGAGCCCTTCTTCTTGGCAGGACACCTGCCAGATGGGCTTAGTAATACAGAAACCACAAAAGGATTGCTTTGGGGTGATTTGGATAGTCAAGCTTGGATCTGGCCCATCAGTGTGATGGTACAGTCCTCTTCACAGTGCTGGACAAGTGCCCACCATCTCCAGCAGCCCCACTCATCCTCCCACATTTCTGACTGAAGGACAAACCTCTGCCTTTGGTCCCCAAACTCAGAAAAAGTTCAACTGCCCTCTGTATGTGCCTCTCTCTCCCTCCATCTCCTGCAGCAATGCAGTCCTTGACTGAGGCACTTGGGTCTGACTGGGACAAACCCAGGCCTCAGAGCCCAGGTTTGCAAAGAGACCATCACTTTCTCCAAAAGTTTAATGAAGTGAAAGTACTGCCTATATTTCTGGGACTTCAGGTGCTAGGAGAACTCAGAGGCCCCATGGGAGAGCTCCCTCTCCCCCCAGTTCAGGAAGGGCTGCTCAGCTGTGCTGGATGAGCATTGTCTCTATACAAGTACAACAAAGAGCTCCTCATTGATTTTTTTTACTTTTCAAATTTAAAAAGGGCACATAAAGCATAGCTATTCATAGAAAAAGAAGCCCAAACCCTGTGAAAGTTTACCCCATGGAAGAGCAGGGGCCAGTGCTGTATCATGAGACATGACTGGTCCACTGCAGTGTCAGGAAATGTGTCACTGCTTTTACCCAGACACTGAAACCAGGAAGAAATAGTTGTCCCAGTAGTGCTGTCTGATTCCAAATTGTTCAAATGAAATGAAAAAAATTAATGAATGCACATTCTTTTGCTCTGAACTTAGTGAAATAACTTAGTAATTGATCACCATCTTCTTCAGTTGGATAACCTTTAACACATCACACATGACAAGAAAGATAGAGACCAAGACCTCAGGTTGTACCATCTGACTCAGGTTTCCCCCTTTGTACTATTTTGGATGTCAATGGAACTGGTAAAAGAAGAAAGCACTAAAGATAACAGCAGAGACCTCGTATCCCAGCACACGGGACTATTGAGCATCTGTCCCAGGCCCAAGATGCCGCAGATGAAATGTGGGCTGCTGACAGTAGAAACGCCCCACCTAATGGTTGAATTTATAAAGCAGGCTGCAGGCAAGCAGTGGTGAAAGCAGAGGAAAAATAGTGCCAGGAATAGTGGGAAAATTTAGGGAAATATTTCTTCTTTTATTCCTGTGCCACTATGGACGCCATCCAAAAGAAGTTTTTCTGGTCGATCAGAGAAATCTGACAAGTAATAACTGGGATCCTTATGGATTTTGGGGCAGGGGGTTTCTCTGGAACATTAAAGTAAATCTCTGTTACCTGAGAAATGAGCACAGGGATATGTATTACCAGCAAAACAGTTTTAACTATTGCGCTCACAATGTGGTTTCCAAAATGTATTAGGTCCTGTGAGCTTTGTTTCTCCTTTTCATTTCCATAAACATCTTTTTATAGAATTGAAATATTTTTCACTCCGTGATGAGAATTTAGGAAAAAATAGGGGGAAAAAAAGCTTGCTGGGTATCGACCTTCCTGCCAACTAAAAGACTTTTTGTATACTGAATAACCAATGAATCAGCTGGCCAGTATTTTACCTCTTATGACCTGAAGGACCTGAAAGACTTTAGGGAATTGCTACATACCTCCTGTTACTGCTCTTGGTAGTAACCTCAATGTGTCCTTAGCTGTAGGTGCAAGAACAACTTTGTAAGACGGTGGGATTTTCATTTGGCGAACAAGCACTGCAGCAGGCTCTCAATGGTGCTTGTCATGCAACAGCAGGAATGTAGTGCCAGAGGGAAAAATCACTGGGAAAGTAAAGCCATAAAAATCTATAATGCACTGAACTGGTTATCCTCAAAAGCCACCAAATAGCTGTCATGGGCTCTGTTTTAAAAAATTGATAGTGACCCTGAATATTCAAAAAGGTGCATCTTATCATAGATCTGATTTTTGGGGAAAGTGGTTAGCATTTTCTCTCTGAAAATCAAGATTCTTTCATATGATGCCTCCTGTTAGGCAACCAAAGCCCCTTCTAAATAAATTTACCCAGGTTCCTGAAATACAGGAGAGTTTCATGGGCACCTACTTGCCCCTGCACCTACAAAAGAAAAGCACGTGAGCAAAAAAACTGGTGTGCAGGGATGGCCAGCTCCCTGCAGCCCTGTAGGTGAATGCAGCCAGCGCCTTGCTTCTACCACAAGGAATTGCAACCACCTTCTGCAGGCTGTACACCTTCTTTGACCTGCACAATGCCAGTTGCTGCAGTTGCTGGTTGAGATGCAGTCTAAAAAGCAGGTGAGTCCTTCCCATTGCTGTGCTTCCCAAGACTTCTGTAAGGAATCAAAGAAAGAAACCTTTTGGACACTTCAGAGCCAGTCCATCCTTCTCAAGAAACAACTGTGAAGTCAAATTACATCATCAGAAATCCTTGTGTCCCTTGGGATTTGTACCAATACAATGGACTATCAAAAGGCAGTTCTGGATTGCTAACCCAGTTACTGAGATCTTTCATTCTTCTCAGGAATGGGAACAGTGCAGGTAGCAGTGATCCAAACACCCAAATAAGGTCCCACAAAATGTATCCCAACTCTAACTGTCTCCAAGCTTCAGGACACTTATTCCAGAAGACCAGAAATACCCAAAAGACATCTTCCTTATTAACTCATTTAAATTACACACATCATGTGACAAGAAAGTCTGTACCATTGTCATGGCATACAGATTTCTTAATAAAACTATTCTCCTCCTCAGATGGGTTCCTTATTTGTACCACTGGGTCTTACTTGTGTGTTGGGAAGATTGAAATAGTAAAAGCATATAAAGTAACAATCTTGTATTCATTCTGTCATTATCAGGGAAGGAGCATGAGAAATAAAGACAAGGAGCACCTGTAAATGTCTCATCAGTATACAAACTGTTTTCCTTACGCCCAAGAGAGCTGACGCATGCCAAGTTTCATGTGACAGCTGGGAATAGGTAGAAAATATGGAACATTAATTACACAAATGGCTTGGCTTTGAAAAGAGCTCAGCAAACTACATTTTCTGCAGCTTGTTCCCTGCTGCCCTTTCCGTGCTGGCTCCTCAGACATGGGCAAAGGAAAGACTGTGTGTCAGGGAGGTGGCTCTGGCCATTGAAATAGGAGCAGTGACGGGCTAAGGACTGTGTTGGTTGGACCAACTTCCTTCTCCTATGCTGCCAATAGAGGAGGGCTGGCTGGCCAGGGCTGCAGGACCTGACATGACTGCCTGTCTTGCCTTTGCTTGGTGAGGGCAGTTTTTAAATGCACACCCGAAACAAACCCGGTGCCGTGGCAGGGCTGGATCAAGTTTCGCTACCTGTGGTTCAAGGCTGGCAGAAGAAGTGAGTAATTTGTTGATGAAATCAGTATGTTAGAACTGTGGAAAGGCCTCATGCAGCTAGTCCTTCACATATAACCTTTGAGGAAAACAGCTTTTACTGTTGAAATTGCCAGATGCTATTCTCCCCAGAACATGAAACTCCAGCAAAACTGAACCTTTGAACATAGAAATACAGTTACCCACTGAGTAGTCCAGTGTGACCAGCAAGCATTCCAGCCCTGCCTGCTGCTCAGCCAGAACATTTGGGCAAACCTGGAGCTAGTCTGTGAGGGGCAAACCCTGGCGAGACCCTTGACACTTCCTCTGGGCC
The DNA here is from genome assembly GCF_000738735.6 of Corvus cornix cornix. Classification (NCBI taxonomy): domain Eukaryota; kingdom Metazoa; phylum Chordata; class Aves; order Passeriformes; family Corvidae; genus Corvus; species Corvus cornix. The sequence goes on from NC_046332.1 coordinate 91,983,423, forward strand.
TTTGCTCTGCTCCCACAAATGCCACTGAAGGGAAGAGAAAGATCTTGCTGAGGGTTCACCCTGCCCCATCTGAAGATATTCTGGAGGAGCCAAGTTCAGTTCTGTTCCTTCTTGTCACAAACTGTCTATGAAATCATTGGTAATTAATTCATCCATGTGTCCTGCCTGCAAAACAGAAGATGTACTTCACAGGCAGCAGGAAGCTGAGGTGACAGCTGTGGCCAGGGTCCAGCAGGCATCCAGCCTGGAGCCACTGCCTGGATGTGAACAGCACAAGGAGACCAGGACCATTCACCATTGTGCATCTGACTCCTTTTCCAAAACCACCACCACTGATCCTCACTCCCCTTTGGCTTTTCCAGTGCTATTTCTCCAGGAGACATACATAGGTGACACTGAGCGGGACACTGTGGTGGAGAGGGAACAAGCTGTGGTGGGAGACAGCCCATGTGAGCACACAGGTCATCAGAGAAAACACCTACAAAGGCAGCACTTTTTCAGCTTTAGGTTTAACTGAGTTACAATTCCCCTATTTTTACCCAAACCAATGCGAGCAATTGCTCAGGGACTTGTGATGTTCTTCTGGTGTTTTTCTTCACAGACTCTATGTGTCAAAACCCATGTTTGAAAAAGGTACAAAGAGTGCATGTAAATTGTGTGGGAACACAATTCCCAGCAGAAGCTCAATGTCAGTAAGAATTAAAAGAAACAGACTTGTGTTAGTACCCCATGAAACCAAACACTTAAGCCCAAGGGAGTCCTAAGGAAATATAATGAAAATACAGTTAAGTCTTGATTTTGTTCCCCGCTTCCAATGCAGTAGGCTTTTTGATGTCAAGAGAATCAGCCTTGGTCTATGCCTTGCTTCTCCCCTTGTGTAAGGGGAAGGAATGACTCTTCCCCTCACCATATCTTTATACACTTAAGTTCTTTGGGTCATGGCAGTCTGCAACAAGCATATGGATGCAGATGTGCTACCCTTCTGACTGCAACCAAGAGCTCACCTGATGTTTCCAGGCAATGTGAAAACTCAATCTGAATACTGCAGCTATTATTTTCTATTACCTTCAGTCCCCTGTTTTCAGAATTCACCTGGAAGCAGATACGTGGCAGAGGTACAACATCTGGGTGCTTCCCTTTCAAACAAGCTAACGCTGAGGCTTGGTTTTGAATTAAAAATTTGGTTCACTGTCTTCTTTAAATATTTTTTTAAAAAATAAGTGGACACTGCTCTCCAGTATATACCACCAGTGCCCAACTTGAGACAAACAGAAATGCAAAATCAGGTCTTTCTTTATTCTTTCTTCTTTAGAAACCCAGGTTTAAATGAAAAATAATCTCAGGGCCTGAAGTACAATGACATAACTGCGCAGTTCCAGGGGCTGAAGAAAGTTCAACTTTACTTCTGAAGGTCATGAAATCACAACAGTCTCCATGAAGGTTGTTGAAATTTCTCTTCTAGTGTTCTGTGACTAATGAAAGATTGCAAGAGTGTATTAAGTCAAGCAGCAGGTTGACTGAAGGCCAATAGGACCCTGAGGCTTTGGTAGGTTCTCTAGGCAGCCCCTCGTCTGGTGGCTGCCCTCCATGTAACCCTATGACTGTAGAACAGATTCCTCCACAGCAGAAACTCCAGGTGAGACAAGACCACAACAAAACCTCTGGTAAGAGCCAGAAGAGGCCATGAAAGGCAGGTTTGGGTCTCACCCACAGTTGCTGGGACCAGCGGGGCCAAATGTGTGGCAAACTGGGGAGACAGGGCAGTAGGTGTTTCTCATTAATGCTCATTCTCATTAATTCTCATTTCTCATTAATGCTCAATTTCTCATAAATGCCACATGATGGTATTTAGGATGTGGCTTACAGGGGAGGGCTGCAAATTCTTTGGTTTCTCTGGAATGCTTTCAAACCTTTCTGTTGCTGCAGGACCTAGGCTATGCGTGTTTTCCTTTCAACAGCTTAGAGATAGCTTTTATTCAAAATGGGGGGAAACTAAGGTTGCCTCAGTTTCCTCTTGGGTTTTTGTTTGAGGGCTGAATGGAAGCATTATTATGAAAATGAAAAATTTTCTTCAGGTTTTGACTTTCTATGGTTAATTGGATGCAACTGTGATTCAAAAGCACTACAAAATAACCACTGAAATAAGGTAAATGTTCTCCCTAAGATTTATTTCAAGTAGACAAATGCATTCCAGTAATATTCTTCCAGCCTGGCAAAGAAAGCGCAAACTTCCTGAAATACTATATTTTAGTATCTTTAAAAACTAAAACATATTCTCATGGCAAAAATATGCTTATGAAACAGTATGTTCTAATCAAAACTGTGTCTCATGGGACAAAAAAGTGCTGATTTTTAGTAGCTGGGGGAGGGTGTTAAGGCCTGGCTGGGAAGCTTGTTCTCTCTCCTTGCTGCTGAGACCAGACATGAGTTATGAGGGTAGAAGAAGCCTGCTGCAGAAGAACATCAAGTATATATATATTTTTTTTTTTTTACATTTTTTAAGCAATCCAGGTTCTGGGTGTAGGATTAAGCTCCAGAGACAGACATTCTAAACTTCTTTGGGATAACACCCAGAGAGCGACTTCCTTTTGTTAAATGGCGCACGAAAGAGAGGGAAATCCTAAGACCACCATAAGCAAGGTGTCCCTGAGCTTGCGGGGCTGTTTTTTCCCCATTCTTGGCGAGTTGCCTCACTGGCCTGCAGATGGCGAGTTTGCCACGTGGAGATGTGTCTTTTTGCTGACAAGGAAAAGCCCTGCATCCTTAAGGGAGTCTGAAAAACAAATTCTGCCTGAAGATGATAGCTAAGAGTTAACTCTTCACCCTGCCCAACAGTTCTCCCACAATGCTTCATTTTGCGTGCATGACCAGCTGTTTACCAGGCATGAGGATATTGCCCCGAAGATGGTAATACCAATACTTCAGCAGATCATTAAACATTACCCCTTGTAACAGAAATAGGGATCTTTACTACCCACTTCAGCAGCAACCACAGTCCACAGCACAAAATCATTAAATCTGCTCTTCCAGGAGGTGGAGCAACATGTATATGATGATCATCCGATCGTTTTCTGGTCCCCCCTACAGTCTTTAGTAATACAAAGACATGAATTAAGAGATACCCATATTGACTGACTCCAAAGGTCCCACAGCAAGCTCCACGATTAAGACTCAAGCAATAACTTGCAACATTACTGATCTCTGTGCCACATTGAGTTAAATTCTCCAAGGAGTTCAAAAATTTTGAGTCTGGGCCCCACCGAATCACCATATATTTCTAGGAAAATATGTTTTTCACATCTGTCTTTTCAAAATCCATGTTTGTGTTTTAAACTCATCTGGATTCTTTCACCAATCCACAAAACAAAAATTATGAATACTTCACAAAAGTAAAAATCAGATGTTACAAAGAGTACTTTTAATAGACAAAGGAATATACATTTTTCCCTCAGTGCCCACATGGAAACTGCTAAGCTCATCCTGTGACACATACATTTCCTATTGTTGGCTTCCCTCTCTTCCTTTCCACTTTCCTATTTTTCCCCTTACATTTCTGTCTTGTTCAAGGGCTACATAATGAGACTGGAACATGAATCATGTGTTTCCAAGAAACATAGAGAACTTGCTCTCTGGGTCAAATTTTCCAGTTATTGTTCAATAAAGACTCCTGAGCCCTCCCAAGAGCCTCATGAGAAAGAATTTCTTTCCAACATGCAGCTGCTCATTAATTCCTGGGAAAACCCTGAAAACAAACAGAGTTTTCAGTAACGTAGTAATCTTTCCATTCTGAAGTTTCACTGCTATTTTGTTAAAGAAAGCACTCATAGGTATTAAAAAAACTCCAACATTTTGAATCTGCTATTTTGATCAGCTACACAAATCACACATATACTGCATTCTGGCAGCAAACCTCAATTTTGGTGAGAATTGGGTGCTCGAATAACTAAATAACTGAAATACTGGGGGAAGCGGGGAAGGCATTTCCACCCCTCCTGTTCTGTAGGGCAGTACCCCACTTATCCTTGGATACCTTGGGATTTTTCCCTCTGCCACCACCCCAGCTGCAGGAGGAGCCTGGTAAGGAAGGCTGAGTCATCTGCACCTTGGAGCCCTGGGCAGCACAAAGGACAGGCAGCTGGTGCTACTGCCAGTATTGCTGCAAAGCAGGTGGCAGCATCCTCTCTGACATTCCCAGCATGGCAGAAGGATGCTTCCTCAGCTGTCAGACCATAAATGCACAGCACACAAGCCAGGCCTGTTATACTTGCACCAGGGCTGAGCTCTGCCATCGTGTTCATCTCTACAAGCCACACAACTATAAGAGCTGTGTTCTGTAATGCAACCATGATCCAAAATTTCATATAAACACCAACCTCCTCTTGCTCTGCCACTGCTACCACTGTCCCCCACCCTTGCCCATGGGAATGGGCAGGTTTTGCAAGAACCTGGACACATACATGAGTGTATTTGCCCATGGCTTTCCCTCTGCTCATCCAACACCCAATGCTGCAGGGCTGCTGCCATGACAGGACTGTCTTGGGGCTGCTGCAGGGCAATCAGCAGCTCCATGACAATCAGCAGCTGTGGAGCACAGAAGATGGTGGAGGCTTCCTACTGTTCCAGGAAAGGAGAAATGCACAGCAAAGGCTGAGTGGAAAGAAAGAGGAAACTTTGATTTATGCTCAGAAGAGCATGTTGCTGGCAAAGAGCAGCACTTGGTAACTCATCCCTCCAGCAATCCAGAGACTCTACTTCATTCCTAGATTTTAATAGCTTGTCTTTGACCCCACAACAGTTTGTGAGTCATGTGGGCAAAGCTAAGGGGAACAGAGGCAATACCTCCATAGCATATTTCACCAGCCTGGGGGCATTCCCTTTGCACACACAGCACTTTTTGGCTGATAAAACTCAGCAATTTTGGCTGACTAAACCTCCTCTCCTTGCTGCAAGGCCTTTAATGCCATTATCTCTGCCTTTCCTGATGCACACAGGGCTTCCAGGCTCAGTTGCCAGTGAAGTTGCCACAGGGATGGAGGAGTACCAAATCATGGAGGTCTTAAAGCCCTATTACCACTTGGCACAGAGTGTACTTTTTATTTTATAGGATGGAAATCATTCAACTGCTTTTCCAGATTACTGCGGACAAAAATAATCTCAGAGTTTGGTTGTCATTTAGATGATGTGGTTGTGCAGGGCTGAAAGCAAGACTGCACCACTGGCAATCTCTCTAAGAAGAGCACAGGCTCTTCCATGTCACACAAGCCATTTTTGGAGTTCCCCTCCCTTCCTGCCTCCCCACCCACCATGCCCCCTCCCGATTTCTGCAAAGTTCTGCCACTTCAGGGCAAAAGGTGGATTTGGGAGCGCTGGGTTAATGGTTGGACTCAACTATCTTAAAGGTCATTTCCATCTGAAATGATGCCCTGATACTTTTGTCATGTGTGGATGGAAGGATTTCCATGGCACATCCTGGCCAGAATAAAGTAATGCCTGGTTCTCTAACACTTAAAAGGAGGTGTTGGAGAGTTTCTTTGATTCCCAGTTTTGGTGACACTAATACTCTATGATTCTATGTTGTGTCTGAAGTGGGCTCAGTAATTGCACTGAGCACAAACCAACAGCTAAGCGGCTTTGCCTAATGGAGCCCTTGCATTTTGTAGGTTCTGGCTCTTTCTTTCCCTTTTCCACAGTTGACAAAGTCTGGATGGTATTTTGCTGAGATCAACAATCAAATCCTCCACAATTTGCTTCAAGGCACTTTTGACACTCATTGATAGTGTCTGCACAGTGATTTCTTTGGGTGTTATTCTACTGCAGGCATAGATCAAAGTGCTCTCTCTGACCCCCCTGCTTACCACTCAACTTGCATTCCCCAGCCACCACAGCCAGTCGGAAACTTTTCTAATGAGGCTGCTTTATCACTTATGAACATTATCATTATCAGCACTGTAGATCTGTGAGTGAACAGCTTGCTAGTAGTAAATGGTGATAAGAAAGACACCCTTGGCAAAGGCAGATGGAATTTTGCCTTGCAATATCTCCCTTACTCTGGGCCAGCTCAGGATGCCCCTTTTACAAATGTGGGTCTATATGACAAATGTGTTCGCACGTCTCCTGCCAGAGATTACAGAGTCTTCTTCTTTGCTTTTTGCACCATCCAGTAATGGGGGAGACAGGTTTCTTTGTAGGGATTGCTTTGCTTCCCAAAATCTTAGAAGGATCACAGAATAACAATAAAATGAAGTCAATGGGAAATCATGGTTTCCATCCACAACACACACAAAACATAAAAAGTCAGAATTTTGTAGAAAAGTCATTCACTCCATTAAATTGTAAGAACTAAAGGCTGTAAAATTACTCTCAGGACTAATTTCTGAAAGGAAAAGAGAGGCAAAATAAAAGTGTAATTCAATTTGATGGAAACAAAAAGAATTATTTACTTTTTATTATTATTTGCCAAGCACAGGCTTTAGTTAAATCCTGAGAGCTGCACATGATGTCACTGGCTCTAGGAACGTGGCTGTCTCTTCTGGCAGTCATTAGTGTTGTTGGTATGTACAACAGGTCTTCTAAAAATAGTCATGTTCAAATTAGAGCTGCAAAAACCCTGATGCAGTGATTCTCTGTGGTGTCCTGTGTCATCTCTCCTCACATTTGTCAAAGACAGATTTTGTCTCACCTTCTTCTAAACTACTTTTACTAATCTTTAATAGTACAGACCATCAACTCAATTACTGTATTGCAGTATGTATGTTCAGGGAGGAGATCCAACATGCCTTTGTTTCTCAGTTTAATTAAAGGTAAGTGGTAAAATGGAAGTGACAAGATAAGCATCTTGCATGTCCTTTTTATAATATTTCATCATTCACAGCTTTGCTCCTTGCAATCATCTGCTGCAAATTTCTCAAATATTATTTGATGTTACTCCACTGGTTTTCAAAATTGTTTAGCAAGAAATGTTAAATGCAGCCTGGACTCAGACAATTGAAAGTAGCTCTGTGAGTCAGGGGAGTGCAAGTTGCAAAAGCCAGTAACTGCACAGGAGGATGTATTTACAAAAGGTACTGAAGGGTGCTGGAGCAGCAAATCAGACCATTGAAAAGCTAAGGCCAGACATTGATTCTTACATAAGTGTTACCTAACTGTTACTTCTTCCCGGAAATCAGTCCACTAGAGCTGTCTTTTGTTTCATTACAAATGATCCTTTGTGAGGACCCTCGACAACAACTGAGAGGTTTTTAAGTACTGTTTATTATCACTACATGAGCTTGACTGCAAGGATCAGCTTTAGCTTTCTCTCCTGGGAATATGAAAGGTATTGTCAGGGACATAATATCACTGCTGTGGGAAATACAACACCTTGTTAATCCTGCATTTGTTTCATGCTAGAACCTACACTGTGAACTCTGACCACCCCTTGTAGTAACCACACAGTAATACTCTAAAATACAGCCAGTGCAATCAAAAGAACCACCAGTGTTTGTCATGCTCATGAATACTGTGTGCACTTGGAAAGCTGAGTCCTCCCCAGAAGAGGACTTCCAAGAGTCCCCTCTTTTTTTTCCTTTTTTTTTCTTCTTTTTTTTTCTTTTCTAAAGCACTGAGTGAATCTAAGGAAGTTCTCGGCAAGGTGTCCCTGTTCCTGGTATCCAACCATTTGATTCTCATCTTGCATATGGGTGCTAGACTTGCAACTTTGCTGTGAGCAATAATTGATCCTGTGATGTGCAGGGAGGAAATTCTGCATTGTTCTGCACAATATCCAATGCACCAGAAGGTTTTGTGTACCAGATGGAAGGCTGAACTTGCTTTTGTTCTACTTGCAGCTCCTTCATGTTTAATTTCCCTTACTACTCAGATGCAAAGTAAAACTGTGACTATAACTTCACATTTGCAATTTGACCTGCTTTAATGAACAGCCCCCGCTTTAATGTACAGCTGCCACCTCTATTTTTTGTTACACACGCAAAGAAATGCCACATGAGAGAGAGAGCAGCCACATATAATACATTTTATGAGAGCCAGTTCGTTCCTTCAAGCAGAGACTGGGTATTTCTGGCTAGGAGGAGTGCTAGATTTTCCCAGCACTGTTTCTTCTGGATCAGCAACTCTGTGTTGCGCCTTGGAAGGCTCCAAGAGTTAGGTGGGTTTCAGAGCTGGGCACTGGAGCTGGAGGGAGAAACTACCTTTTTTCTTGAGTGAAGGCCTGAGTGACAGATTTTCACACTGGAGGAGAATCATCTCTTCTTGGGTGATTCTTACACTCTCTCTGATCCTCGACTGCCACAGCTGCTTGAACCCCAGGGGCTAGAACAGGATGAAACAAAGAACTGAAATTATTAAGAGGCATGAAGAACACTCAGCCCATTCTGTTGACTTCTGTGGGATTGAATCTGACCTTTCTTTGTTGAAAAGTGTATCATTTATACAAACTAATCTGTTGCCCACACATAAAGAAACATTAAATTCTCCAAGTCTGTAATTCTCAACAAACTTTTTTACAGGGTGTTTATGCTGCCTTCAAAATACAAAAACCTGTGTCTGAGAGAGGACATAGTAGTTAAGAGAATTGTAGCTGGAATTGCTTATACAGTCATTCTTTAGAATTCTAGATGGTTTCATCACACGTAGATATCATGTCCTAAACTGTAACTGAGTGTGGCAGAGAATCAGGGCCCCTACAAGGCATGTCCACAACTCTTATGGTCAATTCTAAGTATTACTTATGTATTTTGGTGAGTTGATTTACATCTACACATGGATTATAACTACAGGCAATTTTTCATCAACAATGTTCCATCAACATCTAATAAAAGAACATTGTGCTTTTGCAACCATATAAAAAATTACTTTGCATAGATCAGGAAAGATAATAATTATCATAAAGCTTACTTGACTGTGTTCAGAAAATTAGCAACTGCTCAGGGAGGACTGGCAGTGGCAAGATGTCATGTAAAAGGAAATTATAAAAATAAGACAATTGGAGTTTCTGAGCAGAAAATTTTTGAAAAATATGTTTTTGAGAAATAAGAAAACACCAAAATAGTACTTCTTGCAGAAGCAATACAAATGTGCAGCACTGTCACACTCAATGATTGCTATGGCTCCCTGAATAATTACAGCAAATTAAGTTCTATCATTTTCTTTAATTCATACACAGCTAAAATAAAATTTCTCAGCTGAAAAAAACAAACTGGTGTTTTGTTGACAAAAGAGCTACACTTTGAATGGAAAAAAGGATCAAACAGCTGACTGAGAACACACTATTTTTGTATCTAATTATGCAGCAAACCATGGAAATACAAAAATGTTGCTGCTGTTTTTCAATGTTATGCTTCCCTCGTCAATGTGGTTACTCTGAGATGGGAAAGAACAGTGTCAGAAATACCTGAAATATGAAAAAGGAAAATTAAATTATTTCAATTTTGACAACGTACCAGTTTGTGATAGTACTAGGACCATTTATATGCAACTTAACACAAAATGAGAATGACATTTTTCCTCCAGTATTAGTCTTGTGATATAATTTGTAACCTGGCAAAGTAAGCCAGAAGAAAGTCAGAATTTGATCCTAGATGTTGCAATCAAAGTTTCTTCCCTTCCAAAGGAATTTAAAAACATGATACTTCAGCTGATATCCAGATCCCATGTAAATACTGAGGCACATCTGTACCGATGGTTGTTGCTGTAACCTTGCGGTTCCAAGAAGCTTCACTCGCTCTTGCTGTCAAAACCAGTTTTAGGTTTTCACAAAACTTATTCTTTTTCTTTCAGGCTGTGAGTTTGAAAAATGTGTAGGGAATAAACATGCAGAAAACTATGGTGAAGAACAACCTCCTTGGGAGCACGTTACCTTCTGCACTCCAAGGCTTGGAACTCACAAGAAGGGAATTTGCTGATCTGATTTAAACTCAGTACCCCTGTATGTATGCATTATAAAATAGTATTTAATTACTGAAACTTCACATCTGCGCTCCTACTTAACTCATCCTTATTCCATGTGTGAAACAGATGTCTGTTCCTGAGTGGGTAGATATACCTTCTTCTCTTTACACCAAATCATGTCGTTACTTTAAGAATATTTTTACATAATGTATTAGTTTTAGAGAAACTCCTTACTGCATACAGACAACTAAGTGAAACAGATAATGTTCTTCACAGCTAATACTATGTATTTACATGCAAATACTGTATTTAAAGACCTGCAATGATAACTCCATTTCTTACAGATTAGGATACTACTTGAGACAACTGGAATGAGAGTCCTTGCAGAGAAATCCTAATGCAGAAGCAATCAAATGCCAGGAGAAGGTTTGCCTCAACTTTTCTCAACTAGGACCAAACATGAAATCATAGTAGACAGACAGAGAACATCCAAGTTAAAGCCCATCCCTAATCAGTAGATATTTGAGCTACCAGATTTGCTAGGCAGAATACCTTCACAACTGGGGACAAGAAAGAAAAGGAGATGGGACAAGTAAGGAGTTAATAATCTCCAATCTTGTCTGTCATCTCTCCCTACGAAATTTCAAAGTTCAGTTATAAGCCTTGTACTCATGCAGCCAGGAAGGTAAACATCATCAGCATGATTTAAAGGGCTTTCATCATACCCCTCATGATCATTCAAGTAGATAAGGAAAAACAAAACAAACAGAACAAAGCCATGTAGAAAATACTTCACTTTGTCAGTTGAAAAACAAACACTTTTTACAGAGTTGCAGATTAACCTAAGGTTGATTCATGAGCTTCTCTCCTGCTTTACTCAATTCCACACCATTGGGTTGCTGATCTGTGATAGCTACTGACCTTTTTCCTAAGGACATCCCTGTCCCTGCCTTAGGAACGCTTCCTGCTAATAATGTTCACGTACCTTTCCCATATCACTTTTGACATATAATTTTGCTGTGTTTTTCACACCAAAGGCACTACCATATAAGTTCTCTGCCCCTGCTGTTTCCAGTATTGTCACTTACAGCCTTGAGCCTTCTTTTCTGACGCAGCTGGAGGATGGCAGCTGAGTGCAGAAACCTCTCTGCAGAGGTTTACATGGGTAATGTTGATTCTCTAGGCAGCTGCAGTGCTACGCAGCAAGCTTTAGAGCTCCTTTTTATAGATGCTCTTATCAGTATGCTTTGACTCCTGGGGCCACAGTCATACCAAGAATAATCAAAATACTGGCAGTTCCCAGACTACACGTGGATGTAACTTGTCCTAGCAGCTAGTAACCTTCATAGACATTAAGCTGTGAAGCCTTTAGGGAATAGTGGAAATTAAGTTTTTTAAGTACATTTCTATCCTTGCTGTGTAGCCTATTCTGAAGTTCAGTGAATGCTGATGGAACAGTTCACATGAATAGGTTTAATCAGGCCTGCAGACAACAATTATGTAAGCATGATGCAATTTTCTGGGACAAAAACATGGAGCAAGTTCAGCATTTCATTACATTTCATTATGGATTGAGAGCCTTAATCCATATGTAGGTAAGGATTGACTAAACTTGGTAGGTAGCTGGTTGTAACAGGAAGTAAAGGTGTCTGGATATGATGGTTGCATTCCTCAACTTCATTAGCTGGATGAGTTGTCTGGTCCTGGAGCACATTATGTCTAGGTTAGAATATAGACAAGCAGTGACATATAGATACATATTTATACATAAGTGTATGTTTACTTCTTACTGCATATTCTGTACTGCCAAATTTACTTCACCTTAACTGTTTTCCCCAAGTATGGAGCAGTAGATTCACTTCAGGTCACGGGAAAGTAGCTCAAGCCAAATGATGCAGAGTAGAGTTCCAAGGAAGCAGAGTACTCTTGTGTGGTGTGGTTAACTAAGTACAGACACAAAGGTGAGTGGCTGTATGGAAAATCAGATGAGCTAGGGAAGCCACGTATGCTGTGGGAATTTCATCCCTTACTTAGGATACCACAGCACCCAGTCAGTAGTGAGAACTATCTTTTTATCTCTTCTCCAATGCTGCTGCTTTCTTATTTTTTAAACAGCGGCTATTAAACCATTTTGTGAGAAGTTAAGGTTTTTTAAAAAGTTTAAACTCCTGTCTGGATCTGAAAAAGCAGAGCTGCTACCTTTGCTGGAAATGGTGTTTCTCACTGGTATTTCTTATGAACAGATTCACCCATCCTGTTTCAAAAATATTAGGCACACTATATCCATGTACACTTATATTCACACCTTATTGTTTCTTGGTCTTATAGTGCTTTTCTTTCCCCTAACAATTTATATTCTTTGGCCTCCCTGAAGCCAGCAAAAAAGAACCTCAGGGGAAAAAACGTCAGACACATTTCTGATATATAAAATAATAGATATATTTCTTCCATTCTTGGATGGATGGATAAAGAATCCTTATGGTCCCCACAGGCAGTCAAAAAATACTTCCAGCACAAATATTATTAGGGAATTTCTCCTGATGCCCCTTCTCCCTGTCTGGCCTTAAAAGTAACAGTGGCTGTGGGATGTTAAGTGAGGAGCTGGACCACATTTCAGCACTGCTGATACACCAAACGTGGGTGATGTAGCACACATTTCACAGCCTTAGGAAGCATAAAGCCACTCCAGACTAATTCCTGATAAGGCTGAGAATCATCTGTCGGCGATTGAATGACTGACCCAGACCGGCAGGGAATCTGAATCATTTATTCAAAGGAGTGAGTTGGTTTTACACACTTTTCTAAGGCACAGTTACTTCTTTATATGGTGTGACCTATCCCATGGTGCCACATCAGCAGCACACTTTCTCAGTGTCCTTCTATGGGATGATCACTCACTGCTCACCCATCTATCCGTCAGTTCCCGGCAGGCTCCTCTCTGTAGGTGTCTGCCCTGTGACACCTCCTCCCCCCAGGGTCTGGTGGAGACAAGCCTCTCTGTGCCACCATGGGCTCCTTTGTGCTGCCATGTGCCTCTGCAGGCAGGTTTTACAGCTCACAACTCCATTCTACCTTATAATTCCCCATAATCATCCTGGTATTGCTATTTAGCAACTGCTCTGCAAACACAAGCAGGGAAGCCTTGCTCACTTAAAATGCAGGGTATGAGACAAGCAAAGCTTTGAACGTCTCAGCCTGTGAAACATTCATCTGCTGTCTCCATCTGCCTTTGCAGGGAGCACATCTAAATGCCTACCCTTAAAGGGAAGTCACTATTTTAAGGACTTACTCTGGCAGCAGAACAATGAGAATTTCTACCAAACACATTCACCATAACATAAAAACTTCAGGGATAAGGTTCAGATGCAAAAACGGGGTGTGGGAGAAGTTATATAAAGTATATTTCCTTTTGCACCAGGTGGCAGATAGGAAGGCTGTGAGCTTCACTGGTCTGAACGTTAACCAAGCCTGCCCTTTTGCACTCTGCCACTGTCACCAGCTCCTTCAGAAGTAAAGGATCAAAAGTAAATAGTATCCTTGTCTGCTGATCACACCACCAAGCACATGCAGTTTTCAGATTCGAGGGGTTGTGCATTAGTTTCTTTGAATGCCTTTAAAAGCAACCTGGTATCATCTGCCCAGAAGAGAGCGGCATTGATACCCTGGTAAGGACAACCAAGGTATTATCTCTTGCCAGACAGTGAGCTAGCTCATATTATCAGACAAAATATAGGGATCCAATTATTGTGCTGAAATTTAGGAATTATTTCTATTAATCAATTAATAACCTAAGCATTCTTAATGGGAGCTTTTGTGTGTAACAGGCATAAACCTGAATCACTCACACAGTTGTGTTTGTGTTAAGGCAACAGAAACTGTTCATAACATTTGAGGCTTGAGTAAAAGTACACTGTGCTATAGACAAGGCTACCCTTGATGCACTGCAGATGTACCTTAATTAATCACAGAAACAATCTGCTGTTTGCAGGGAATTTTTGATGGATCCATTTTGAAGGGCATATGCACTTAAGAGCCTGATGTTGACAGATGAAGTGTAACTCTGTTACCTAAAAAGCCTGTGGCTTCAAAATTTAGAGGAGAAGACGATATTCTGCCTAACTGAGGCTTCCTTCTTTTCTTCCGTGGGACAACATTGCCTCCTATTCACACCTCTGCCAAGGATTTTCTGTGAGACTGTGACCATCTCGCTGGGGCAGAGCTGTTTGCTGAGCGTGCCTCTGCCTACGCTCTGCCAAGGCAACGCTGGCGGCGAGTCAAGCGCAGCTTGGCACGGGCCCCGGCCGGCTCCCCCCGGGCTGGGCTGCAATCACGCTCCAGTTCTGCCAGTACCCGAGCGCGTTCGTGATGCCGCACAGTAATTCGGGCAGGACCCTGCTCCTGCAGGAGAAGCCCTATGAGCGGTGAAGCACAGAATTCCCTCCCCCAGCGCACAAAAACGTAATAGTTATATTTTGCTGAACAATCACAAATTTTCACAGCACTGCAATGGCAATCAAATCAAGTACAAACCTCTTTATTTTTTTTCCTTGCCATTGGAGCCGAACTACTTTTACGTTTCTGTGTGGGTGACTGCCTGTGATCCCGCAGAGGGGAGGTAGCTTTCTTGAAGAGTGTGCTGGAGCAACTGTTGATCTCCCTTGTGAAATCCCATCTGTTGTCTGCAGCAGCTCTTACTTGCTGGCTGAACAAGATAATGTTTCCCAAGCAGTAGCTGTAATTTTCCAAGCACTTTGCTGGGTGCAAAGTCAGAACTTGATTCGAAAAAGGACAAGCAGGGATATAATTTTGCACTCTCCCTTCTGTTTTGCAGCGTGTTATGAATTAAGCTGCTGGCAGTCAGGTAGGGCTGAGTCCTTGTGGGCTTCAGGCTTTTTTCGAGACCTCTAAAGATGAAGAACAGTGGGCTAATTTTAGAGGTGGATTCTGGAAATGGGGAAGCCAATTTTTTTTGGCATAATTTTGTGTATTATTAATCCACATTTTTTTACAATCTGCCATTTATTATTTAAATAATATCTAAATGAATGTTAGTTTATGGTGAAAACTAATCAGCAGGAGCTAAAGCTGGCAATATTGCAGTGTATTAGAAAAAGGTTCTTCCCCCAGAGGGTGGTTGGGCACTGGAACAGGCTGCCCGGGGAAGCGGTCACAGCACCAAGCCTGACAGAGTTCAAGTAGCGTTTGGACAATGCTCTCGGGCACTTGGTGTGACCCTTGGGGTGTCCTCTGCAGGGTCAGGAGCTGGGCTTTGATGATCCTTGAGGGTCCATTTCAACTCAGAATATTCTGTGATTCTGACCGTAATGAATAATTTTAGGAAATTAAAAAGAAGATTGTGACGATTTGGGGGAAAACCCCATAAATAATAATGCAACCACCTCTTCTTCGTGGTTATGGGGAAATTCCTTCGGTTTGAAGAGCTGTACCTGAAATCACTCTCCCCCCGTATTAGTGAGACATTTTCCTCGTGCTGAAACATTTGAATTTGTTTTCTCCAAGATGTGAGCGAAATGTGAAATACACAAATCTAAATCGCGATCGGCAGCAGACGCGCCTCTCTCTGACGGGCCGGCCGGCCAGGGGACGCGGCCCGGCCCCGCGGGCGCGGAGCTGCCCTGCCCTGCCCTGCCCTGCCCTGCCCTGCCCTGCCCTGCCCTGCCCTGCCCGGCTCGGTGGCGGCCCGGGCACGGGGCGGGCCCGGCGGCCGCCCCCGCCCCTCGCAGGGCGGCTGAGAGTTGAGCTGGGGAGCCGGAGCTCCGCGCGGGGCTGCGGCCGCGGCGCTGCTCGGCCTGGGGAGCGCCCGCCCGCCGGGCGCCAGCGGGGTGGCCGATGGCGAGGCGAGAGGACGGGCGGGACTGGGCGTACAGGTAGGGCTGCCGACAGGGCTGGGCTCGGACCGCGCCAGCCGTGCAGGGAGGGCGAGCTGCGCCTCCCCGAGCACTCGGAGCCGGCCCTGCCGGGGTGCTGCGGCCGGGGGAAGCCCCACGGACCGGCCCAGGCGCGGCTGGTGGCTGAGGGCACCGAGCGGCCGCCGCAACCTTCCCTGCCCGAGGGCAGCCGGGGAAGGTGGCTTCCCTGAAACTCTGCGTCCTCACTCTTTGTTTTCCCTTTCTACCTTAGGAATGGAGTGGAGCATGAAATTAATCTGTACTTGCTGCCTGGGCAGTCGCAGTCGTAAATAAGAGATGTGTGTTCATGGACGTGTGAGGGGGTTTTTTGTATGTGTGTGTTTTCATGTTCTGTGTCTTCAGAGCACTCTGTGTCGGGGGTCTCGGTGCTTTTTACACCTTTGGTTTTTGTGTCAGATTTGAGGAGTACCTGAATATTAAGGTGACTCTTCTAAGCAGCCAACAATGTAGTAACAATCTGAGGTCTGAATATTTAATTGTTCCTCATCTGATTCATGCTTTACTACCTGTGACGCTCCCGTGAGCCAGTTTTCCCAAGGCTGTTCCAGTGCTGCTCCGTGGCCAAATTCCTTCACCATGAATGAAACAGGCAGTGTTTTGGGAAGTTAAACCCTCAAGTCTATCTTGAAACCTTGTCTGACTGGACAGATCCCTCTCCCTGTTTAACTTCTGTGAAGCCCATTAATGTCCTGTACTCAGGTAGTAATTGGCAGGTATAGAGCACCCTGGGAAGTTGCCATAAATATAATTTATCAAGGTGAGTTGATATGTTAAAACAAAATCAGCCATTCAGTTCTGATACTCTGTCAGTATTGTGCTGCCTGAGATAATGTGCTGAACATTGAACAACTGTAAAAGATAATAAAATAAGCATTTTGGTACTACATATGAAGAAGGTGGATTGACACAAGGATTTGTCTTTTTCCAAGTTGTGTATTTTCATGAAGATAATTTCAGAAATTACCTATTTAAAAAATAATCTTTGTAACCTGTTACACTTGTACTTTCTGTTGTCATTTTTGTGCACAGAACTGTGTGGAAAGAGAGTTCAAGTCATATTCGAACTTTGGTGCCATACCTTATACTTTTCAACTGTTTGCCTGTATTGTGGTGAAAAATACCTCCCAGACTTTTATGTGGCCATAATTTTGTGTCAGTTTTGCACTCAATGGGTCCTTTGCTCCACAAACTCTGTACTTAAAAAAACAGTGAAATCTGTAAAACTGACTGAACAGTGCATGTTTAAATTAATTTACTTAAACAGTAAGTTTAAATGCTAAATGGAGTGTAACAGTTTGTGTAAAGTAGGTTTTCGTTGGGAGGAGGGAGTCTTGAGCTGCTTTTAGAAATAGCAACTGGAAGTTATTTAAAGCATACTTGCCTTTTTTTTTTTCTCCAGCTGTAGGTATGTAGAAACATTATTACAGGAATTCTTTTTTTATTTTGCAGGGTTGATCCATATGGGTTTGAAAGGCCAGAAGACTTTGATTATGCATCCTATGAAGCATTCTTTTCCAGATACCTAGTGGTACTCACTAGAAGAGCAATAAAATGGTCCAAGCTCCTAAAGGGGAATAACAGTATACAGAAGAGTTTAAAAGGTGAGCTTCATGTCTTTTTATAGGTAAATGTGCATTATGTTGGGATCAACAGAAATGGTATTCAGTGGCTTTGTGTTTTTGAATGTTGAATACTATTTCTGTCTTCAAATGAAAACCAGTAGTATAAACAGTAATAGTGCACAAGCAAGTATGCTGTTGTTAGAGGGATTTGATTTAAACCTTCCAAAGGAGTAATCCTTCTTCAGCACATTAATATCTTGTTACATCTGTAACCCAGATATTATGGCCACTGGCACTGCAAGATACCGTTTTGCAGCTGTTTGCTGTATTGTACTCTGTACTCTCTTTAAAAAGACATGAGATTATGTAGAAGATGCTGTCTTGAACCCCAGGGATCAGGATGTTAGGGTTCTCAGTTGCTGTCTCTTTGACAGTTCTTTAGGCTGCTGAGATTTTGCAGTTCTCCTTATCCTTCTTTTGTAAGATGACATTGAGCATGCAGCTAAAAAGGTGTGTACTAAGAACTGACGATGAATGCCTGAGGAAGCGAAGAAAGTAAGATTTATGCAGGGGCTGATGCAACACTGTATCCATGCTGATGGAAGTGTTAATGTCTGCTTCAAAGAGCATGAAAACCTCTAGCAATGTTTTATCTTGCAAGAGATACAGGTGGAAATACAGAGAGAGAGTCAGAAGGTGTCAGGGAATCATGTGAAACTAAAGGGTGGGGTTTCCTCCCACTCTCTCCCTGGGTTATGTTTTCAAATAAGCATCTAAATTTTCCTGTTTGCTCTTAATGGTGATATTCAGGTTGCTTTCTCTTTGGGTGCCTTTTGGAGTTGGGCAGAGTTGTCTGTAAGTATGTTAAAGAAAAAGTGAGTGAAATTAAGCAAACGTTAATCAGACATTGACTGTAACACAGCTGAAGTATTCAGAGCTGTGCTCCAGGTACAGACTTTGGCTGGTGATTCTGATGGTTTTGTTGTTGTGGGGTTGTTGTTTTTTTTTTCCCTTGGCACCAGAAATGGGATGATAACTAGTGAGACATTTTAAATATAACAGTGTATTTTGTGTACAGATGTCTATTTCAATGGTGAGAAATTCCAGGAGATGTAGGCTTGAGCTGTAAAGATGCTTTTGTTTGGGGTGTCAAGTTTGAATGTAGTGATAACTTTGTGCCATTTTGGATTGGTGAGGATTTTGAGATTCTGCAGAACTTAGTCTTCTAGTTGTGGAAAAATAATCTCAGTTTCAATTCATACCCTTCTCTTAATGTGTGAGTGGTAACATTGGCAGCTTTTAGCAATTTCTGTGTGTTCATTTCATTTCTCTTTCTTTGTGTTCCCAGTTCTAGCATTTTAGAAACAGAGTGTTACTGTGATTGTACTAAAAGTGTGAATGCCTTTGGTCTTATTTTGGAGCCAAAACTTTGACCAAATATCTCAACTTGTCCACCAGGCTTCAGAATCAATGGTCATGCTGCCCCACTGGGCACATAATGGCAGCAGCCTTTAACGTGGCTTTAATTGTCTCCAGCAGGCTGCTCTTTGTGAAAACTGGGATTCTATAAATCCACTGAGGGGACACAGGCAATGGCTCTGGACTGCGCAAGTCCTTGTGGGCTGGTGCCTCATCTTTGACATTACTGACTTTTGCTAAAGATACTTGGATTTGTAGGCTATGGATTCTCACATATACATGTAATTCCAGGGAGAGCGACAGGAATAACTAATACTGAGGAAATGTAGTCTTAGCGTAGATCCAGAGTTGTTACAAAAAGCTTCCTGCATTATCCTCAGCTGATACCTCAGAGGCGGAGAGTGAAAAGTTAACCTGTGCAATTACTGATTTTTAAATACTTTCCTTCTCATATCGTTATTAAGATTGAAGTCTGTGACATGCACAGGGAATTGTGTAAGCAGGTGTGTGCTTTATCCTGCAAGATGATTATGCAGTGATTTCCTTGCAGGCAAATAGCAGAAGCTCTGCAGGTTATCCACTGAATTTCCCTCCTCCAGGACCTGACTTCATTGCTATGAAGCTTTGCTCAGGGCTGCTGGCTCTGCCATAAGCTAGAACTGCCTCTTACCCCCCCGAACGCAGTAGTTGTGAAACCACTGTTGTGTGTCCTGCTGTGAGTAGACATGTGAGAGGCAGTGTACGTGTGATAGCTCAGTAGTTCCACACCCATTTGTCTACACACAGAGAAGCTCATAATTCCTGCCCAGGCAAACAGGAAGAAGTGATGACTTGTGTTAATTTTCCAGTTTGGAAATGTGGCATGTTCACATGCTACTGAGTTTGCCTCATATCCAGGGTGGTTTGAATGGATGTAATTCTGTTCCAATATAAAGAAAAATAATTAGACTACATTTTAATAATGGTAATTAAGCAGTGTATCCTGTTGTTCTGTATTGCAGCCTGCTGGCAGGGTGGGTCATGGGGCTTTTGGATGACAGTTCCTTTCACTCATTCTCCAGTCTCTTCCTTTTTGTTATTTTTCTGCTATTTTGCTTCTCCCCCTACCCTTATCTTCACCTTGTTTCCACTGCACATGAGAGTTTATAGTCACTGTTTGTCACTTGCCTTCTTTCTCTCTCCTTCTCCCTCTGCCACTATTGAGATCCTCTTAATTTTTTTCCTTGCTTCATTCAGCTCTGTCTTTATGGGACCAAAATACAGGTTTCTGCTCTGTTTTGTTTACAGGTGGGCAACAAACTGTCTGACATAATTGCTCAAAGTATCCTAATTCTGACCAAATTCATGCTACACAAAACAATTTGGCTCTTAGGGAATTTGTCAAAAGTGACCAGTAGCAGAAGACACTTTCTGGTCTTTGATAAAATACAGTGAAAGGGAAAAGTAAATTTATTAAACAATAGTTATAACAGGGGCACTTCTGTTCCAGCCCAGGGCTTAGTGGAAGGAAAGTCAGTTTGACTGGAACTTGAACATTTACAGCACTGATCTGCTCTGTTTCTTCTGTTATGTATTCATGAAATAAAGCTTTCAGTTCCTCATATGCTGTTTGCAGCTCTTTTGTAGAATTTTTCTTCTAGGGCCCAAGTTTATTTCCTATTTCCTCAACATTCAACAGTAATTGTTAGTAACTGAAAAAGTAAAAGTGCAGATGCTTCTCAAAATCATGCTCTTCTAATATTTTTAAGATGAGATAATTTTTGATTTTAAATGTTGGTGGTTTTGGCTTTTTTTTTTGCTACATAAACTGAGTCTATGATGTAGAGTGAAACAATGTTAATGGGGGAAAAAGGTAATACAACACTTATCTTGAAGCATAAGTCTCCAAAATTCTCATATTCTACCATCAAACAAGGACAGGCAGGTTTAAGTGACTTGTTTTTACATCTTGTTACTATAAGTAATGTACAGTATTAGAAAAATGTTATTTTCTTCATACTTTTCTCTTGAAGTTACTTTGGGTATTTATCATCACTTTTAGACTCCTACCCTATCAGGTAGCTGTTTTTTCTTGTAACAAGGAAAACACATTCATAAAGTGTGACTCTAAACTTGTGAAACTGGCAGTAAGTGTCAGAGGAAATTGAATTATTAAGAGTGGGGGAGGGTTTCATAAAAATTGATGTTTAATATTTTGTTAATGAACAGAGGCAAAAATTTTACATAAAGATATTTCTTACCTATGTATGTTCTAGAATTTTACTCGGGGCTTGGGGGTATTCAACAGTTCTACTTTTGAGGTCAAACAACTGGCATTGGATGTGTGGGTGGAGACCCATGCATGATCTGGCTTCATCTGGGAAAGCTTCTTAGATGTTACAGTGGGAGGATATTCTGCAGTGTCAACTGTTGTTGTGGGTTTCTTCGTTCCCAAGGATAATGTGGAAGAGAGCCTATACATACATATTTGTATGAACACAATTCTGTGTATAGAAGATGATATATCTGTATCTATGTATATATATATATAAGTGATATGTATTAAATTGCGACTGTCCTTCTTTTCAAAACTACTTTGCTGCTTCTGAATGCAAGTATTATTAATGGTGTCAGGAGACAAAGCACAATGTAAAGGGCTTTTGCATTCCTCAGGGAATGAGAGAGCTGGGTCAGTAGTCACTTGGGGTGATACAAGCCCCTGGCTGTCAATTGCCATGCAAATGATGACACTGAGGAATGATGAGTGTGTGCTGTGCTGCAGGCTGCTTTCCCCTTTTGCCACTGTCAAAGGCTTGTCCATGCTTCTCTTGGATTTAATGTGTATTGTTGGATATCGATGTTGGCTATGCTTCCAGAATTTAAAATTGTTCCAGAAAAAAATACCATTTGGATTATGTGTTAAAATATGATAATCCAGTATTTTAGCCAGTAAGTTTGTTTCTAGGCTCATCTGAGTGTCTCTTGTTAACCTAAATGGGACTGGTTCTTGATGCTCATTCCTGTATTTGCTATGTCAATTTATAGGATTTCTTGAGCATTAGAGTTCAAAACTTCGTAAAAAAGATGAAGCGGGGATTATTAAACCACCATGGAAACAAGTAAATTATTTCCAGTCTAAAAGAAGATTGTAATTAAGGTGCTTTACAGCTAGAACTGTAGAGACTGTAGCCTGTAGTATAAATCCTCATTGAAAAGTGAAACAAAAACTGTACTCTAAAGACCAGGTATTTATTACAAATATGTTTCTTTGAGAGAAAACACCAGATTTTAGGTAGGTGAAATAGTCATTATATGTGCATGTTTATGTTGGGTGATGCTGGGGAAGCAGCTTTGGGTCCTAAAGGATAGCAGTTCTAATTAGGTGGAATGTATTTAGAAGGTGCCTGGCTGAGTTGTACAACCTTGCTTCACTCTGCTGTTTTTAAGGCCTTTAATTTAGGCAGTATTTATTACAGAACTATGTGATTGAATAAAACCTGGCTAGGTAGCGATATTGTGTGTGGTAGTGTGTGGGTGGAATAAAATTCTCCACTTGGATTTGAGTCCCATAAAATGTAGAGAGGAGAAGTTGATGCTTTTATTGATACAACCTGATTCATTTAGTAAGAAATGTCTGTTTCATTTGTCATTTTCTTCTCCCCCCAAAAAAGGAGAAGAATCTCAAACATTCAGCTGTCTTTTTGGGTCAGGAAAGGTAAGCTGATTTAGGATTATATACCCATAAACAGCATTGACTCCTTATTAATATTTTTCATACCATTCCCAGGAGGAAGCTGCTTTCATTGCCAGTAGCCTGATGCTTCTTCCTGTAATCTTGCATCATAGTTATTTACACTGAATCATCTGCTTAAAAAAAACCATAAAGCACACCCTAATGATGAAAATTATGCAGGGGATAAGAGCTACTTTAGATTGGAAAAGACTTCCCCGGTTATTCTAGGGAAAATCATCTGCTGTTCGCTCACATCTCCAGTTCTTCCAGGGCTCATTTAGATAGGAGGCACGTATTTAATATTCCTCAGTTTCTGCTGTATTTCAGTGGTCAGGTGCTAAGCTGAAGCCCTAGGGTTATGTTAACATGGCCATTGATGTTAGAGCTGAATGGGCAGAGCCATCATGTCAGAGGCCACTGGTGATGTAGGAAAAGTCAAGTCAGTGCTTATCTGAATGAAAAAGGACAAAGATCAAGGGGGAGCTTTGCTGTTGTATCTCCATCCAGAAAGGCAGAAGAAGAGGAAAGGATTCAAAATTCTAACAAGGGAAGTGAGGACGGAATAAAACCTGAGTCTGGAGATCTGGCGGGGAGTCTGAATGACAAGAACTTCGGAGTGAATCTAAAATATACTATGCGGCTGAGAAGTAAATGCTTATCCTAAATGGTAGCATAGGAGAGAAAACAATCTCTAGTCAAGAGTTTTCCTATGACTTCTTAACTTTAGGTTGCTCATTTAAAAAAGAGTTATACAGATGGATATTTTTCATTTATTTGAAAAATGAACAAGCAAAACCAAACTTCTTGTCTTGCAGTGAAGAGATATATCAGGAAAGGCATCCCCAATGAACACCGTGCATTGATCTGGATGATTGTGAGTGGGGCCCAAGCCAACATGGAACAAAACCCTGGATATTACCAGAGACTGCTTGAAGGAGAGAAGAATGACAAGCTGCTTGAAGCAATCAAAACAGGTTATTCTCTTGATAATGCTGTTTATCTGTATTTATCCATCCTATGTCCTTAAGTGTTAAAGTTATGTCATGGAAAACTTAGTATTTCTGTAGTAGTGGTTTAAGTGCTGAATTAACACTTAAATTGGATTAGTCGTAAGCTCTTCAACAGCACAGATCTTTCCAGGTTCATCATGTGGTTAAAAGCATTAAGGAATGTTTTTAAGAAAGATGAGAAATTATTTGAGAAGGAATAAACTAGAAAACATTATAGTGTCATCTAAGTGAAGAGTTGTATCTTTGAGCCATGACACCTACCTTTGAGTCTGTTTCTCCTTAGTTCTGCCCCACAGGCCACTGGAGAAGCAGCAGGGGTGGTTGAAGATGTGGTATAGAGGTCTATATGAGGCAGGTGAAGTATGCTAGGATTTCAGGTTGAGTAAAAAGACTGCTAAGAAAGAGCTGTTGATAGATTTATATGAATTATAAATGGTGCGAAGATGGTGAATGAGGAACAATTGTTATTTGTTTCTTGTAACATAAGAACCAAGGACACTAAATGAAATGTGCCATGCTGCAGGTTTAGAAGAGTTGTGGCACTTGTTATTGTGCTGCAGAGTTTAGAAGTATGAACTGGTTTAAAAAGGAATTTGCTAAACTGACAGGTGGGGGAATCCACTTGATGCATGAAATATTAAACACTAAATGTAAATCCCTGGGAGAAGTGTACCCCTCCTCTACTGATCCATTTTCATGTGTGCTTTCTGTGAGCATTGATCAGTGGTCAATACTGATGACAGGGTATAAGGGCAGTGAGACCTTGGGCTGGCCCACTGGGAGAAAAAAGAGGCAGTAGGTGAGGACAAACAAGTAGGAGTTTGGTGTAACTGATACTTGTCCTGAAACCTGCAACAGCAGAGCCTTTGTGGCGAAGCTGATATTGGCTGAATTGCTCAATTAAAAAGTCAAGAGGTTGGGCTCTGCTCTGGAACAATGCTGAGGTTATTTGGTTAGAAAGGTAGGTTGTCTTTTTCCTCTTGCAAAAAACTCAGGTACCTAAAGTTTAGGCTTTATAGATTTTTATTCGAGTTGAATAAGCATCTAAACACTTGGCTTATGCAGAGTTTCTTCTTTGCCTTTCCCCTCAACAGCAGTACTTTTGGGACTACATGGGACTATGGGCTTTTGGGACTTTGGGCTTTTGGGACTACATGCCTTAGTAAGGTGTGTTGGAGCATTAACTTCATGTTCCTATGAATATGGAGACTAGCCAGAAATCTGCAGGCTTATATCCTGCTCAGAACTTGAAACAGTAGAGCTCTTACTATGAATAAAGAGGGAGCTAGTAAGATGACTTTCTAAAGCCTGCCTTGGTAAGGGTCTGGAGAAGCATCAAACTATTCAACTGGGGTAAAATTTCTGCAAGAGAGTTGAAAACAACTTTTTTCCAGTACTAGACAAAGACATGAAGGATCAGTAGGTGGCTTTCCACACAGGTTTAAATGAAATAAAAATATTTTTCTGGGGGAAGGAAAAATACTGGGTAATGATAAAGATCTCTTTGTGAACTATGGACGAAATAAAGTTTTGGAAGGGCTACTGCATTGATTGGAAAACTGTAGAAGAGAAAATTAACATGGAGCAAGTGAGGGAAAAGAAGAATGGCTTGGAAGACTTTATTGGAGGGGAAAAAATGAAATTAAGACCACAGACACTCCAATGGTAGATTTTCCTTCAGAAAGGAAGAACTAGTGTGGCCGTAGGAGAGATGAAAGGAACAAAGTACTTAAGGTGAATGTAAACTTTGTGGTTAGTGTGTTTAATGAACTCGTGCTCCTGTTCACTGCACATTTTATAGTGGGCTTTGGCTGAGGACTCTTTCAGTGTGAATTGGTGCCTTTCATTATGTTTTTTCAAGTGTTGTTTTCCCATTACTGTAGGTTTTTTTAATAGTAGACCAAGGTAAGATGTGGAATCGTACTACTGTTGCTTTCATGTTTGCAGTTTCCAGAATTTTCAGGCAACTGTGCTGTGTTCATTGCCACAGTCTAGCTGTAAAGTTACAGCCCAGCACAATGCTGGGGTTTATAAACAAGAGAACAGCAATCACACTTTTTTCTTTTTTCCAGGGGGAGGGGCAGGAGGACAAGGCCAACCAAAGACTTTATTTCAAATTCAATTTAAAATGTGTATGAGTCTCTGTGTCCTGTTTCTTTTACATGCCCAGAAGCTGCAAACAATTTTTAAGTATGGAACTTTTTTTCATATGGGAAAGTCTTTAATGGGTATAATCAGGTTAAAAAGGGCAGATAGATTGTGTCAAGAAATGGTCTAATCTTTAAAGAAAAATCTGACTAGTAATAGCAACAGAAGTCTTTCAGCTAATTAAATCTGTAATCTGTTCTTTCACCATTTTTGCCCTTTAATTTCCTGATTCTGAACTGATGAACTTTATTGCTGACTTTATTTAATATGCTATTTGTGGTTTGAACTTTTTTTTTAAGAAAAATGTCGGAGAGAACAGGCTTCTTACTCTAACCATTAAAAAAAGAGCTTAAAGAGTCCAGGTCTCTAAATTTTCGTGTCTTAGTTTATGTACACATTTAGAAGGGCATGCATTCCAACTACACTTTGTTTTTCATGCCCTATTATAGTCAAGTTTAGTAGCACAAATGATGATGTAAGATAAAAAGTGGCTGTCCTCCTAATGCAGAGGCTACATGCTGGGTACGGAAAGACTGGAGTATAAGTTGTAGCTTCCTTGGAGTAAGCTCCCCTTAGGCTGGCCATTGAATTTTGGAGTATGCCTGCAAGTCCTCAGGCACGTACATGCAGCTAATCCGTGCTTACACTCTTGTATTTCATGAGGAGGAGTTGTAGGTGCTGTGAAACCCAGGGTTTGATCTTTATCAGTCAGTCCCAGAGCCTGTGCTGTGCCGTGTGACAGCTGGCATAAGGATCTGACTGAGGATTGGATGGTGGTTGTAGGATCTTAATTGAGTTTATGATGGGTTCAGAAAAGTAATTCAAACAATGGTCATTGTCATTTCACTGGAGACAGGGAATATTTTACTATCAAAGCACTAAGAAGCTTCTCTGAATGTTAAACTGTTAGTGGAAGTTGGGAATTTTCAGGTGAGTTTAAAGCATTTAACCATTTGAGAGGAAGGGGAAGAGCAGTGCCAGCTCTTGTGGCTCTCTGTAAGAGGAGCCCTATCAGGTCATATTCAAACTGCTGCCTCATCTGGTCTTTCGTCTATCAGAACAGCTAAAGGGAGAACTGGAGGACTTCCTCAGAATGTTTTTCCTAGTCTCCAGTCATCTGAGGTTTGGAGAGTTGCCAAGACATATGCTGCATGTTTGTACCTAATAATGCTGGATGGGAAAAAATTCACAAAAACCCTTCTGGTTGCTCCTTTTTCATGTTGTTTACTTTGCTTATGATTTTGCAGATTTGTGCTGTCTCAATGCTGTTAAGCATCTCCCTCCAAACTAAGGAGCTCTAATCCACCTGGGTTTGTGCTATATATGGTAGCCATTTTGTATCTGTGGTCTTCCTTGCTGCCATTCTTTCCTGCAATTTCTCTAATTCTAGTGTCATCTTTTGGGGATGAAGGGGACTGGAATTTATGCACGTGCTTTTCGGATTTATACAGTGGCAATATTGTAAAAAACCCTAACTCTGTTGGCTTTCTTGATTGCTGAAAGCTCTTGAGCTGTTACTTGTTAGTGGGGGTTGTCAGGCTCAATTTTTCTGACTTTAGTTAATAACAAACTTGGCCTTAACTTAAAACAAGCAAACCCCCCAAGCCTCCAAAATAATTTATAGTTCCAGGTGTTGCAGGGGAAAGCTTGAACTTTTGAATTCTGGATATGCAGTGGAGTTTTTGAATGCTTGTAGTTGGCAGTTGAGGTGAATTTTTGCTCTGCTCTCTACTATGTAAAAAAAGAAAAAATTACCTGCCTTGAAGCTCTTCAGAGCAGATGCACATCACAGATGTAGGAGTAGCAAAGAAGTGGCCATAAGTGGAGTAGAATATATTAGTTATAAAAATACTTGTGTAATTTACTGACACCTGTGTCTCATAGTGAGAAGCACCTGGATATGAAAGTAAAAGTGCCATGGTTTAGGAAATGTATTCTCCAATTTAGCACTCCCTCTAAAACCACATGCTGGTCCCTCTCCCCCCTCCAGTTGGAGGGACAAAAGGCGAAGATCATGGGTTGAGATAAGAACAATTTACTGGAAACAGCAATGAGATATGAAAACAAACAGTAACAGCAACAATATTAATAACAAAAGGTATACAAAACAATTCACACAGAAAGAAAGCACACGATAATAGACAATACCTCTGCCACTTTCTCAACTGAATGGGAACCCCTTCTCCCTGGAAGAGAGTCCCTTTCCCACCCCCTGGCAGTGATGAGGTGGTATAGAACAACCTCCAGGCCCTATAGCCACACCCCCTCCCAGCTACTGCAGAAATTAACCCTATCGTGGCTAGAATCAGGACAAAAAGGAAGGATGAGATAGCAAGGTGAAGAAGGTTGTCCTGTAGATGCCTGACCTTTGAAGTACCCTAAGTAGGAAAAGCACGAGACTGGTTCCAAAAGCATTGGTTTTCTGGACTGCGCTTTCAAATCTCTTTGCTCCAGAAATAACATCAATGACTCTGATTCTTGGTACCGAAATAGACATCTGTTTTATAAACTGAGGCTAATGTGTTCTGCCTTTGTTTATGTTACTGAGTGAGGTAGAAATACTGCAGACCCATGAGAGGGAAGAAAGAAGCCAATGGTCTTCTCATGGTTCCTGCACAGAGATGAATCAGCAGGAAAGCTTTTGGTTGGTTTTGTTTCACAGCAGCATAAAACTGCCACCTCTGAGTGCTGAAAGATTGTCTAAAAAAATTCTATTGGGATTTAATCTAAATTTACTACAAAAGAGTAGTTAATCTTTTCATTGTGGCCTTCTTCCTGATTCTGTGCTCCCATACCTAGTTTATTTATAAGCAGA
Organism: Corvus cornix cornix; assembly: GCF_000738735.6. Lineage (NCBI taxonomy): Eukaryota > Metazoa > Chordata > Aves > Passeriformes > Corvidae > Corvus > Corvus cornix. The sequence goes on from NC_046332.1 coordinate 92,011,904, forward strand.
TCTGCACATAATGACAAGATAGTCATAATTTTGGGATTTATTTAGCAGTGTAAGATTCTAATGTTCATTTTGCTGCTTGAAAAGAATCCCGATTTTTTTTTTTTTCCCCCCAAACTGGACCAGTTTGAAGCTGTGTTCCTTTGGACAGTAATGTCCGTTAAGAACGAAGCAGATTAATGGACAGTAGGTCAGAGGGTAGGCTGTGCAGAGCATGAGAAGGAAGTATTTGGATGTCTCCCCTGGAATAGATGTATTAAAGTGGATATAAGCAGTGAAGCCAAATGAACAGCTCTTGCCTACTCCTGCCATTTGCCTCAAGTAATCTCTGACCCTCATCTTTTAGTATGATAAAATGTATTGGCTTGTGTGTGCCTGTGGGGTGGGTTGAGTTCCCTCACCTTGAGCTAGAGGAGCCTTAGAACTGGAGGAAGAGGGAAAGCATGCAAATGGAGCAGAAAGGGTAGGATGGAGAGGGAATGGGACCCTCTGCTCTTGGGCTCAAAGTAATAGTCTGGCACAAGGACCATGCCCTATATCTTCTATTAAGAGTAAAGTCTTTTAGCTCTTGTATCTTGTTTTTTCTCTCCATCCCCTTCCCCTAAACTAAAATACTGTTACTAAATATAAAAGAAAGTTTAAAATCCTTCATAAAACTAGGGAAGGCTTCCACCAGTCCTTGTAGGAAAAAAGTGCTCTCCAATCAGAAAACAAGTTGCAGCTGATTCTCTCAATTTCAGGTTGTGAAGTTACAGATGAGTTCAGTGTGAGTAGTCCCTGCTTTGTATGTGATGGACTTTTCTTACTCCCCGCTCACCTTTGCATAGCTGAGAAGAGCCATGGCCAAAATTCAGCATTAATCTTTTCTGTAACATTCAGCATATACTTTAATAAAGAATAAATTTTGATTATGCAAATACTATGCTGCATTCCTACCAAGAAGAAACAAAAGAAATTTGTTTATCCTGTAACTGTCTGTTGTTCAGGTCCTCTTTTTCCTTGTGGTTTTTTTCCATTCACATGAGAGGTGAAGTGAAATATTTTCCTGGTAATGATTTGTTCACTTTAAAAGGAAGAAATAGTGATTAGTATGATAACTTCTTAATGCATGTGACTTCCACTACACTGCTCGTGATTTTGGGGAGCTTTCTTCCTTTGGTTGCTTACAGCTGAACTTTGTGTCAAAGCTGTAACAGACTTCTTCCTTTGTGCCGGAAAAGGCTGATAAAAAGTGATAATTCTTAGGACATGAAGATCTGTACAGAGGTGCTGTTATTGAAGTTTGTTTTTAACTTTAACCCAATTTGTTGTTGTTAAATATAACCCAAGAAACTACTCATATTTTATTAATAACTCTTGGGTTTGGAAAATCTGCAAAGTTACTTTTAGACATTTAAGTTGGAGAGAAAATTTCTGTTTAAAAATCAGATGCACAAGTCTGGACTAGTGACCTTGGGTTCTTTCTTTATGGAGTGAAGCAGGCCAAAAATTAACTCTGCCAGTTTCTTTCCAACAACTATGGGCTGGTTTGGGGTAACTAGATCAAACTTGCATGACTAATTTTTAGACCTTTGTAAGGAGAGATGAGTCCTACTATTAGTGTTTGGTCTGAAAGAAATTGATGGTTGGAAATGTCAGTAATTGCATATTCCTTACTTGGTTAAGGATTGAGCTTGAAGCATGTGGGAATGTGCTCTGCTGCTTGGTTTTCAGAAATCACTCCCACTCTCGATCTTGCACCAGTGAAGACACAATTCCTCTCATGATCACATCATGGAGAAACTTAAATTTTTAAAAGTGATTTTTAAGTGGAAGTTGGCAGCTGTGGGAACGGGTCTGGGTTTTTTTGGCTGTTTGGTAGAAGTTCACTGAGTAAAGTCAATTGAAAGTTCATCTGATTTGTTATGAGAATATGCTTTTCCTAGAGGCACAACTCATTTCATGCCACTTGACTTGATACATTTGGCATGTCTTGTGTCTGTTGGTCTAAATACCTGGTTTGCTTTCATTTAAGCCTTTGCAGTCAGACATGGAGGGAGTCCAATCTGCAGGAAAATTTCTTTAGGCCTGCTTGAAATTGGTTTCTGTATACTAATATCTTGGTTTGAAAGACAGGTGTCTGGCAAGGAAGGCAGGAGTCTCCCTTGAAATGGAAGAGAAAAAAAAAATTAAAACCCCCTTCCCTCCAAATTATTATAATTTTGAAATTAAGGGGCTTTCAGGCAAAGATATGAGGAATAGGAATAACAGTTCTTTACTATTATATATCTATATGTGTATAACCAGTCAAACAAACAACAGTAACTATGGCAGTACCAGCAAACACAAACCCAGTGCCAGCCTTCTCGGCTGTCGGGCCCTTTCCCCTCGGGTGCAGTTCCGCTCGCAGCCGGCAGGGGCGCTGGCGGCTCCCGGTGAGCAGGGCAGGTGCGATGGTTCCCCCGCGGCTGCAGGGGGCGCTCCGGAGCGAGCTCGGGAAACCCGCGGCACCGGTGCCCTGGGATCCCGGGAAGGGATGGAACAAAGGCTTCACAAACCCCTGGGCAGCTGATCCCGGTGTCCGGCCGGACCCTCGGGAACAGCAGGCTGGAACGGCAGAGACGAGCACAAATCCCGGGTGGCAGACGAGATGGATCGAACTCTGGAGCTGCGGTGGCAGCCCCTGGAGGTCTGAGCAGGCAGGGCATGCGGGGCTACAGAGTAGCGAAGGCTCAAAGCAACGGCGGGGGCAGGGCGGCCACAGCCCTGCTCCCAGCGGGGCAGGGAAGGTGGGCTTGGGAATCCCAGGGCTTCTCAGGTAGAAGGGAGGCAGCTGAAAAAGCAGAAGTCTCCAGTGCTGATGAATTCCTTCCAGCCTCTCTCTCTGTCAGAACACAGAGAACTAACAGCCCACAAGCCCAGGTGAAAGAGAGTAGCCAGATGGACCCCTCCTCCTGTGGCCAGGTCTTTTGTTTTTCTTAAGCACCCAGTAATTTGTCCCCCTGGCAACATGTATGGGGAAAATTCTTTAAGAGAAAAAGAAAACAGAAGGAGAACTCCTAAAACCCCAACAACTAATAGGATTATTCTTTCTAGGAAGAGATTATCCTTGAATGCAAGTGCCCTTTTAGCCAAAACTGAGGTAAAGCTGTTTCTTAAGATGAATCCACCAAAACAACAGTTCAGTGAACCATAGTGAAGCTTCAGTTGTACTTCAGAAGACCTGTAAAAGTTTGTTTGGAAAGTGAGAGGGAACGGCTCTTAATTTTGGTCTTTTTCCCTTTTGTCTAGACATGAACAGAACATTTCCAGATAATGTAAAATTCCGCAAAACCGCTGATCCGTGTTTGCAGCACGCACTCTACAATGTATTGGTAGCATATGGGCATCATAATAAAGCAGTAGGATATTGTCAGGTAGGTAATCATTGTTTTGTAAACAATGCTGCATTTCATGAGTGGTAACTGTTCTTGTCCATTTGAATGTGTGTTTTTAGAAGCACACCCACAAACTATTTCTGTTTTTAAACTGGCCCCAGGAGGGGAGGGAAGGGGGGGCTGTATGAATTGCTTCAGGCAAGTTCACATGTCCTTCTGAGTTTCTCAGTGGCTGTTCTCATATGCCAGCTTGATCACTTTGGTTCCATTTGTCAGCTGCAACAGAAGTATTTTATCACACATGGTTGTATTAAGAGTAGTTGCTTTGGAGAGCAAGAGAAAGCAAGCCTGCCTTTCCCTCTTCCTCCCTCCTGCCATCTTCCCCCAAACAGTCCTTGGTATGTAGAAGGCATCATGAGATCTCAATTTCCTTTGTTTTCACTGTCACATTTTCCAAAGTACAGAGAGACCAGCATTAATGTGACATCATGTACTTCGGGGCTGGTAGCATTTATTTAGTGCCATCTCCCAATATAGATAACACAAGTAGGAAGAAAATTTCTTTGAAATTCAACCTGATACTGCTTTGATGGCAGCTCAGGAAAGCTTCTGTTGTCACTGTCAAGTACTGTAAAGTTTCCTGTGGGACACAAAGAAGATAAGTTGATTTCATGACAGTCTGACAGTCAAGAAAAAAAGCAGCCGTCCTTAAGGATCTTAAAGAAGCAGGAACTGCAAAATGTGTTTTCAGTTCACTTATTAAGTCCTCTCCTGTCTTGTCCCCTTCCTCAGCAAGAATATGTGTGCTAACATATAGCTTGTGTTAGTTGAGAAAGTTAGTGCAGTAAGTACAACTATTCCAAATTTGAAAGAATATGAACAGTATTTATTTAAATCTGGAGAGGAGAAGACTTAAAGGGACTTAAACCTACACTGAAGTCTCTAAAAAAAATTTTTTTTTCTTGTGTATCCCAACCAGTTTTAGTACAGAAATTATTTACTCCCATTCTTCAAAAGATGAGTGATATTTATGATTTTCAGTAATATGTATTTATTAAAATATAATTTTAATGTTTTGATAATAACAGAAGGGGTAGAATTACGAATACTCACTTTTGCCAAGTGTCAGGTTTCTGTATAGAGGCAGTTATACACAACATAACACAACTTCTAAACCATAGTAGCTTCTACATGTCCAATTGTTAATAAAATGTTTTGGTACCTTTACTGTTTAATGGACTAACGAAAGAAGAACACTTAAAAAAACTTTTGTGTGGATTCTTTGCACATCTGGTCTCCTCACAGGATCAGTGCTATTATATGTGTATATGGAGTACTGGAGATATTACGGAAGAAATATGTTTGTATGCAGCGTTTGGATGAGTTAAGCAGCAAAAACTTGTAAAAGCTGATGGGGCTGCAATGTTTTACTTAGTGTGTTTGGGTCAGACATTCTCCTCCTGCAGCCTCACTGTCTGCCTGCAGGTGTGTTGTGTTGGTAGTGCTCATCTAATACAGCTGTGGCTGGGTTCTGATCAAAGCAGCTTTCAGTTGCACTGGGCTTTGGAATTTAAAAAAAAAAAAGGAAAATTGAAAGTATAGACTGCTAAGCTTTTTCTTTTAATTTTCTTCCCCTTGATCTTTGTTAATAATTCTTTTTAGCTGTTGTCATGCAGGTTTAGCAGGTTACTCAACCGATGGCCTTCATTACTAGAGTTGATTTAGTACGCACACTTTGTAGAGCTGTAGTAATTTAGCCCTTAATCAAAAGAAGTAAACTAGAAACTCTTAAGATAAGTGTATGCATCTCAAAACCCTTCTTTCTGTTTCAGGGCATGAACTTCATTGCTGGATACCTGATTCTTATAACAAAGAATGAAGAGGAGTCCTTTTGGTTGCTAGATGCTCTTATTGGAAGAATATTGCCTGGTATGTTAAAAACATAGTTTTATTCATATATTGGAGCTTGGCTTTTATCTTTGCATTCTTCTCCAGTTTCAGAGGCTTTAGATGTTAAAGTGGGCTTGCCTGGACTAAAGGTTTTTTAGGTCCTGGAAACACAGGACAAAGACACAGCACACAGGCAAAATTTGTCAATATTTCATAGTCAGATTCCATCTTGAGGCAGTGGTTTATATGTATGTTAATATGCAGTCTTTCTTCTCACTCCCTACTTACACCTGTTATCTAGGTGTCTTCCTCTGTCACTGTGATGCTGGGGAACAGGGCTTGGGAAGGTGTCTGGGATTTGGCGCTTCTGGCTGCAGGGATGTCGCACAAAGCACAGATGAAGCAGTGATTGCAGAGCAGAGCAAAGGTGGGAGATGTGCCCAGTTTGAGCACTGAGCCCGGAGCAGGAATTCCCAGTGGCTTGGCAGGACACAACATGAGCTTTCTGCAGAGCTTTTTGACAAGGTGGTGGTAGTTCCTGCTGTGTCCCTACTTCTGAGTGTCAACTTCTTGGACACTTTACACATTGTGATATTGCAACAAAGCAGACAAATGTCAAAATCTGTGTCTGTATGGAAAGTTCTTGTTAAAGCTCAGTTACAATCCACAGTGATCTAGCCAGGCTGGTCAATAGAGTCCAGAGAGATATTCAGCTATTAAATTAGGAGAAATTAAGCTGTAGACAATATCTGCATCTGGTTTGTTCAGTAGCTCTCTGAGTTCCCTTGCCTGGTTCCCTGGGTTTGCAGGAGGTGTTTACACAATCAGTTTTGCCCTATGTATAAGCTGAACCTCACTGCACATGTGAGGTAGTTTAAAGCCAGAAGCAGACACCAGGCACATTTTTTACTCCTGTGAAATGCATTTAGGAATGTTTTTTCTTGGGATTTAATTATAGAAAGAGAATGGTTTCATTGTGAATTCCCAGTAGCATTGCACAGGACTAACTACAGATACACCTTTAATTTAGGTGGAAAGTCTAACTGGAAGACCAATAGAAAATGGAGGACTAATTCCTTATTGGCCTAGTTTTGCTTTTGCACAGATCTTTATCTCAAATGGTTGGAGGTAGAATTCAGTATTACACTGTCAACTAGGTACTGGTCAACGACATCGAGGTTGATTGATACTTTCATTTTTCCTTCTGTCCGTTCTTGTTTAAGATTAAACAAAAAGATATATAATTTTTGGTTCCCTATTGAATAGAAAGGAAAGACCTTGAGAAATAAAGAAGAATAGCTGGAAGATTCTTTTCATGCTTTTGAATGCCTGTAAAAAATTATTTTACATGGAATACATCATATAGGAACTTGGATTTTCCTTGTGTGGAAAGGGTGGTTGGACTTTGTTTCCAGACTGAAAGAGTAGAGACAGGCAGGGAATGTTATGAATTGTTGAATCCGTCTGCAAATATTTGCCATTATGCAGCCTTGAAGTTTACTTTTAAGCTATAAAAATAGTCTAAAGAAATCAACTGTCTGTTGCTTTTGTTCAGCCTTGAGAGCTCTAAGCTGTGCAAACAGGTAGGAGACAGGGCTGCTGTCTGCCATGTGACCTGTCAATACCTGGCATGGGTGGATGTCTGCCTTGACATCACTGTGTCAGGGATAAGGCACTCAGTACAAGGCAGGTTTATTGTGAAATGCTGTGTGGAAACTCTTACTGTTAATCCTTTCAATAGTCTTCAACACTTTTATTTGAGGCAAAGGAGGGAGAGGCAGAATTTTGTGTTCGTTGTTTTTGGTAGGGAACTTAATTCACTTTGTCATAAAACCTTCAGTTCTTGTATATCCTTTTACACTTCACTGATACTTGTGGCAAAAGTTGTTCTTATTTCTCCCTCTTGGTTGTTGTGTTGTTAGACAGGTAGCATTGGTGATGAGAAGAAAGTCATAACATGAAATGCAATTACTATGTATAAAGGAGGTGTGTATATTTACTCAAGTTACAGATATATTTTTACTTTCCTGTAACAAGATTGTTGTTACTGACTTTAGCCTGGGTCCAACTGGGCAGTATGAATCTTCTATATAGTATAAATATTTGTATTGAATAATACAAGGCTTTATTGACAGAAAACTTGTTGCTGGTGCTTTTTCCCCCAAAACTCTAAAAAATATTTTTATCCCTTCTATTCCCACCACTCTTCTATATCATGATTGATTTGTATATTTATAAAATTCAAAGCATGACAGATAAAATAATTGGGGTAATTTCAGTGAAATACTGTGTGTACATATGTGAGAGAAAGAGAATCAGACCATATTCATAAAGGAACTCAAGTAAATAATTACTACTTTTCTGTTAACAGTGCAATGTACAGCACATTTGAGTTTTAAGCCCTACAGTTATTTGTTAGGGAAGCAGAAAAGCACTGTACCTCTCAAGATCTTCTAGATCTTGAATGTTTTCCAGGTCTTCTGAGGGAAGACTAGGAATCAGTTTTGTTGGATGCTAACAGTTTGATTAGCCAACATTTTTCCATTAGTTTGGTTGCTGATGTGCTTTTCTTGATTTGTTTGCATTATAATCTACATGTTTTTCCCCTACCATGTCATCAAATATGCCTCCAGGTCATGTCCTCATTTTCGAGTGTGTCCTGTCGCTGCCAGTTAAATCAGTGGTGCTTTAGGACAATTTAGAAATCCATTCTCTGCCCTCTCCCGTGTCCCTGTGAGTGCTCCCTCCCCTGCCCACACGCATTTAATTACATTAAGCAGCCGCTCCAGTACCATCATGCTGACAGTGCTTTTCTTGGTCAGCAGGTGAACTAAGGCAGCCGCAGATCAATATCATTGATTGAAAAATGTACAGTGTGACAGATGGGAGCATTCTGGGGAAGTGACAGAAAATGGGACTCCCATCAGTAAAGGTTTTCAGGCTGAGTTGTTCTGTTACATCCAAATGGAGATAACACAGCTGGAGGAGAGAGCCAGTAAATTAGGATTTGGTTGATTGATAGGAGGAGTTCTGTGCATGCCTTTCATTTGGCTGAACATAGCACTGCTGAGTACATCTGGGGGAGGCTTCTGCTGAAGGCAAGCCCATGCATTTCTGCCCATTGTGTCTGTCAGCTGCTCAGCCAGGGATTTGGAGGGATTATCATTTAAACACAGCAAGGGGGAAGAGAATTATTTGTTTAACTGAAGTTTTGGGTGTTACCAAGTGTTTTTTTATTCCCAGGCTCATTCAAACAGATGACTGGAGCAGACAGCGTTGCCCACAAGAAGCAGTATAGATTCAATTCAAACTCAAAGTGGATGTGACTGCAGTGTGTACTCAGCATAGCTCCGATGTTTCTGTTCTGTTCATCACTGATCCTTGTTGAGAAGTTTTGGGGATTTTTTTGTTCTGCTAAGGAAATAGTTGGGAGATTGCTTTAGAAAGCATTGGGTAGGTAGGACCTTTTGACTGTCATACCTCAGTATGTAAGTTAAGGTGTGTATTTGTCATATTTTACATATTTGTGATTAAGTTGTGAGTTTATGAGAAGAAAAATTCAACAATTTGGTCTGACTTAAGCATGACAGTTATGCTTATATATAGGAGAATAATCCCCCTCCTGCCTTCAGTGGTTCTCAGTCTGGAAGCAATTGTGTATATCAAGCTATACTCTAATTAGTGTACTGGACTACTATACTGGAGTTACGCTTACTGAAAACTAGTTGTAGAGTACTTCTTCTGTGGTTAAGAGAGTTCTCATGAGTTCTGCACTGCCCTGTTCATGGCCAGTTTTACATCCTTTTATTCTAGTGTCAATGCCGACTTTTGGGGGTGAGAAAAGTCCCCCTCTCTTTTGTGCTCACTTTTCATGCATTTGTAGGATGCAGTCAATTAATTTTGGAGGTTTTTTGTATGGCTATGCTGCTTCAGTCAAACTCTTCTCTTGCATGAAACTTTTTTCTGTTCCTGTTTTAGCCTAGTAATTATTCTGTGTGTTGTTCCAGTTCAAACTGATTTTTCAATTTTTTTTTTTTAAACCTGATCACAGTGGCACGCATTTATTTTCCACTGGAGAATCAGCTAATGCCTTGTGCAGTGGCTCTTTTCACAGTGGAAAGTGTTTTGCTTAAGAGAGAAAAACTGTAGGCTTTCCCTTGCCTTTTTTCTTTAGTGGTGCTCTGGTTTTGATTTGTTATCTCCATCATAATGCATGTGCTGTTCCTCCTCTCTCATTGTCAACAGATTTTTTTCCACAGCATTTAGGAATTCATAACACCTTTTTGCTGAACTTTACTTGCACATCCTTGTTCTTGTTATTTTAAATGTCATCATGTCTCTTACTCCAGTCTCTACACTGTTACTTTGTTGTGCCTTGTGTACTGATGTGGGTCAGTATCTCCTAATTTAGGATTGTCAACAAATACCGGCTTTTTCTTTCTCTCCAATGTTCTTAATAAAAATCTTACATGAGGTGTAGCATTCTTCAAGAATCAGTCTAACAATCTTCCTTCAGTCTCGTTACTTTTTAGCAGCTTCTTTTAAATTTTTTTTTTTACCAATGTGTACTGCCTCTTTGTTTATAAAAAATTAAAAGAGCAGAGTTTTAAATGATGAAATAGTCATCAAAGTAGTAGATTGCACTGAAGTAACTGGCATTAGCTGCAAGGACACAAGGTGCAAAGCAAGGTGCCAGTTTGGTGTCTAACATAGTGACTGCTGGTTAAGGCAAGTGCCTGCATGCTGAGATAACAGATATCTCCCATGTTTGTTCAGCTCTCTCTGGCTTGCAGTTGTATCAGCCAGAGACTTGGCAGGTTGCACAAGAAGTTAGGCACAGTAAGAGACATGAATATTTGAACTGAATGGCATCATAGCTACCTCTCAAACTCTTTTATATCCTTCTCTTTTGAGTGACTTGTGTTGTAACATTCTTTCAAGTCCCATCATACAGACTTCCAGCTGTGAAGGGAAGGACCACTTGGGAAATGCAGAAGGCTGTACTAAGCTGTAAAGTATTGCTATTTAGACTGTTTGCTTTTAATTGCAGTTAAGTCTGTATTTATTTCGTTATTGTGGCTGAATTTATTTAAATACCCTAATTAGGTATTGCCAGGGAACCTCTGAATACAGAACTGGCTTGGCAGCTGCATCTTTTCAGACCTGCATCTCCAAAGGGAGTGGAACTGTTTCACAGGAAGCATTTTATTTAGCTCTGCAAGTAAAAACCACTGCTAGACCTAAACCGAGCTGAATTTGCAGCCTAAGATGGGGACTGTTATGATGAAAAGTGTTTCCTTTCAGAGAGAAGACTTGAGCACCTCAGGCATGTGCTTTTGGTGTGGAAAGCTCCTCTCAAGGCTATGCATGACACCATGTTTGCAAGTAGTTTTTGATAACTGAGCTTTTTTTATAGCACCATCAACCCAGAAAATTTCAGCAGATTGATCAGTTCTGGGCTTCTTCTTCCTCCTCTGGCAGCATTCAGCTGCAGGTCTGTGAGTTGGCAGAATTCTCACTCATCCATGGAGCTCGTCTGGGATTGCATTTGATGCTGTAGCGCTGTGCATCTCTGGACTACAGCATCATATCTGCTACTCGGACACAGGAGTGTTTTGCTGGTCAGCTGAACAATTAAGAGTTCTGAAATAGGGACTCCATCATGTTATACTGTTAACCCCCAGCCACAATTAAAGCATTAATCTTTGAGCATTAGAGATCAGTTGAATTTACCTATGAATTAAGCATGCAGTGTCCTGTTAAGCTAAAGGTGGAATGAAGGAGTCATGTGCCTGTATTTAGAAACTATGATAAGCCTTAAATCTTCATTACTTACAAATCTGAACTGCTAGGGGATTTGTGAGACTTGAGCAAGCAGGAAACAAGTAACTGTTGGGGTTTTTTCTATAAAATTATACAGATATTTATACTTTTGAAATAATTTATTTACTTTCTGTATCATATCTCCTTCCCCCACAGTCACATACCTCATCAATAAAAGAAGAATCTTGTTATTTAGTAGGTGTGTTTTAGTTGGCTGGGTAGAGCTCTTACACTTTTGTCTGAAACAGAAGCTTGCTGTATGTGACAAGAATATACATGCTGTCAGCCATACTTTTGTGAGGAAACATGCTGAGTTTCAGCTGTGCAGCAAAAGCACCCATAGCGTTTAAAAACGCTGAAGAATGTTGTGTCCCTTAACTTGATTGTATTTCCACTGGAAGCAGGACCTGTTCCACCAAGAAAAAGTCAAGAATGCCTCCTTTGTTCTGACAAGCAAGCCTTTTATTGATACAATTTAATTTTGTTGAACTTGAAGTATCTTCAGTAGGCCATCCATGGTACTGCTCTGTGTGGGACTGCAGCCTTTGTCTTTCTGTGCAGACAGTGCTATTTGCCTGTTTATCTCCCCAGTTAATCAAAGTTTCATCCCTTTCAAAAGCCAGCAGCAAAATAACTTGTCAAATGAAATCTTAATTCAGCTAGGGCTGATCAAAAGCAGAATTCCCTGGCTGCATGCAAAGGAGGAAGGTAGGTACTTAGGAGGAAGGTAGGAACTGTGGGTTCAGGGCTTACTTATTTTGTGCTTTGTATTTTATTGGAATAGCCATGTTAGAGGGATGTTCTATTTTTTTTTTTTTTTTTTTTGTGATGGTGGTGGGGGTTTTTTGTTGTTGCTGGGGTTTGGTTTGTTTGGGGTTTTTTTTTTAGTTTTATCTAATGGCTTGAGCTGTGAAAGCACTAATGTGCACATGTGGTATAGAAACTATACTTTTGACAGAGCCATCTCCATGCTAAAGGGACTGTGCTGTTCTACCTGCGGCATTAACACAGCAAAGGCACAGCAGCTTTTTTGGTTTTTTGTTACTTTCTGATGGTCAGCCAGGGCTCTGTATGTTCAGTTACAATTTTAATAAAGGAACCTTCCTGAATATGTCTCTTTGACAGTTAGAAGCATAACATATCAGCTGACAAATGTATGATGGGCTATACATGCTCAAAGCAAATCCCAGTATAGAGTTTTGTATTTTAACTTGTAAATCCCCATAAAATGTACTAATATGCTTGACATTATCTGTGTATGAAATACCAAGATTCATAAAACTGGAAGTGTAACTGGATTTTCCATACAAAAAGCCAGGTGAGGAAATAGTAGTAATTCCTCCCATTGTGGCCTTTCAGTACTTAAAGAGACCTTCAAAAAAAGATGGAGAGCAGCTTCTTGCAGGAGCAGATCGTGATAGGACAAGGGGGAATGGTTTTAAACTAAAATAGGGGACACTTAGATTAGATGTCAGGAGGAAATTCATTATTTGGAGGATAGTGAGGCAGTGGAACAGGCTGCCCAGAGAAGTTGTGGGTGCCACGTCCCTGTAAGTGTTTGAGACCAGGTCAAGATATCTGAGAGGTCCCAGACTTGGTTTGAAAGAGTGACCCTGCCACCACTGCTAGTAGTGTATTCAAACTGTAAATCAGTCTTATTAAAAACACTTGCTATATTTTTTATTGGAATTTTCCTTGTCCTAATTTGTACGTATTACTTCTTTTTAAGACTTTCTCCTACTACATTGAAAAGCCCACAATGCCTAGTGTGTTTTCTCTATGTGGTTAACTTTGCTTTTCATTTTTCTTGCATAAATGCTACAAATAAAGAGCTTCCTTACAGAACTCAATTTTTCTAAGTAGCATTCATAACCTTTTCTTTCATTCCTTTCCAGTTCTTCAACTTCCTGCCTGAATTGTAAATATCGGAGCTGGGTGCAGTTTTCTAACCTCAGTTTTGCTAATGTCATAATCAGAGATGATACACTCTATTTTCAGTAATAAATATATCCAAGGATTGCTTTGGCTTTTTTCTGAGCTGTGTTTACTCTGGATTTATTGTGTTTGCAACTTAAGATACTGCAAAATTGAGGGGTTTTTTCAAAAGTTCAATTCTATTGCGATGGAGTTTTTTCAAATATGTCATAGTAGAAAGAAGCACTGACAGCATGCTTTGATACAGTTTCAAAATACAGTATAATGCAAATGCAGCAGAGGTGGCAACATAAAGAATGTGTTGCTGTAAGGAGATGTGCTTTGGGAGTAAAGGAATTAAATTAAAAAGATGTACAGTGGTAACTTTTGTCTACCTAAGTGTACAAGACGTGAGTGTTCAGTTTGAGAGAGATGGTTGGAAAATGCAACCTTGGTTGAATTTCATGTGTTCATGTTCAGAAGACCTGGAGTACTTTACTAAGCTGTCAGTTTATGGCTAGTGGAAAAGTCTTGTTCCTCTTACAGTTTTAAAAACTGTTGCTTCAAGAATAAAATTAATTCTCTCGTTAGCTTCTTCAAGCTTGAAGTAAGAGGATTGTGGCTTTAATTGCCCTTCTATTCAGAGCGAAGTGTTGGATTGCTTTCCTTTTTCCAGTGCCAGACTAGAACCGTACATGTTGGTTTAGCTCTGTTTTAAGGTGCCTGCTTCTGTCCCAGTCTCAAGTAATGTCCTCAATGGTCCCTATGGTGTGACTGTAGCATTCTTGTGTAGAGCTGATGAAAATGTAACACTGGGGTTCTTCTTAAGCATGGCAGGGTATCAGTGCTGTGTTTTGTGCTGAAGTGTTCAGAATAATCTTGTCAGTATGGTCAACTGATAAAATACCTATTCTTCCTAATCCTGTGGAGGAGTTAAAAAACACAGACCCAAGAATCCTTATTCAGCTGAAGTCATCAGTCATTCAGACTCACTATAGAGCTGTAAGTTGTTTGTTTTTAAAAGAAAAGTTTGTTTCCTCAACAAGCAGGATAAGCAGTTGCAGTTTTCAATGAATTTCCTCTTGGTTTGAGGAAATTGGTGATAAAAGTCTGTCAAAGTGTTTCGTGAATTAAAAGCCTTGGCTTCTGGGACCATCGTCAGCTCCATAAGCTGCAGACTTCTCCAAAGCCTGCAACTCTTTAGACAGGCACAATTCATAGGGTGCAATGACTGGAGTCAGGCCAGGCTGTTTGGAAACAGCTGAGTGGGGAATATGCTCTGTCTGTTGGTGTCTGTCGGCTCAGTGATACTGTGAGAAAACCACTGTCCACAGAAGGAGCCATTCCAATGGTACTGGATATGAAGAGGGAAGAGAGGAGAGCTGGCCAACAGAATTTGCCTCAGCTATATCTAAGCTATAAGAGAGTGTTTTGGTAGCTACAACTTTAAGCTGGACTAGTTTTAAATGATGCAAATGTCTCTACTGAGCAGCACATAACAGAGCTGGTGTGTAAATAAATAATTAACATAGCCAGTTTCATTCTCTGTAACTAGAATGTCTGAAAGTTGCATTTGTGTTTTCCAACATGCTGCTAACTTCAGTTTGTTTCTCTGAGGGGTTACACATGAAGTCTTTGTTCCTTTGTATTTCATCTCTGCCTTCTGTAATGTCTGGAAGGATGGCATCTTTGCCTGCCTTTCCATTGTCATTCTAATTAACAAGCATGCTTCTTCAGTTTCCAAATGGCAGGTAGCTACTGCATCTGCTCAGAATGTGCTCTGTGAAATGCAAACGGGAAACCAAAGGGCTCTTTCAGCTCCCTGGGATCTATTTTCCAAGTCTGGGACCAGAAGCAAAAGTTGAATACAGGTAGATGGCATTATGTAGAAACAAACACTGCCTTTTTGTGCTTGCTGGAAAGGTGTTAATAGTAAGTAATTTCTCAAGATACATTACTCTAGATTTTGTGTAATCTCAATATCAACCAATAAGGTTCCATAAAATGCTTGCATTCCCATTTTTTTAAGGTAGTTCTGCCATCCAAAATAAAATTGGTTTCCTTATGTTTCCTTAAAGCTAATGTTGAATTGTGAATGATACAGCTAATGCTGGCTGTGGTGTGAGTTCAGTACCCCAGGACAGAAATTCTCAATCAGTTTAGTTTGAAGGAAGAGGTAAAATACGGCTTGAGCCTGTTTAGGGTTGCTTGGTTTGTTAGATTTTTTTTTTTTCTGTTCCCTGGAAAATTAGGAACTTGTGTTTTAAAAATAATGTAGTTAAGAGTTTTTAGCTTGCCATTTAACCACATATCTGCAGGATATCACTCTGGCCAGGACACCTGCAGGGGTCACTCTGGCCTGATATTGCAAAAAGAATTGGCAGTACTCTTGAGTTTCCTCCTTTTCCTGTTGTGGCTTTCTGATTTCTTCCCAAATTTAGGCTGTTCAGCTTTTAATGTAAGGCTCATGATGTAGATACTTAGAAGACACAAAAGTTGGTATGTTTTAAATGTTTCTTTTTTTCCCCTACAAATGCACGTGATGGCATCTGTTTTGGTTTACACTTGAAATGTAGAACTGAGTGCTTTTCATGAAATTCTGTTCATGAATACCTCTGATTTTTTTCCTGCCAGTCCTTAGGCCTGCTCTGTTTCCCTCCTGGATTCCAGTGAGGTCTGGTAGCAAATGGTATCTCCAGCAAGGAGACATTCTTGAATGTTGTTTGTTGGTATAAAAATGAACTATTTCTGCTACTATGGGAGGAGAGAGAACATTATTATTATCACCCCCCCCCCCCCCCCCAGTTCTCATGGACATTATAAACATATTCTTGTGAATAAAATATTTTGCATTGCTTAGACTGTGAGAAAAATTAAACCACCCAGTTTTTAACTTTTCAGCTGGTTTGGATCTCCAAGACAAATCGTTCTGTCCCAGGCTGGGCTATGTAGGCTCTTGAAATAATAGTCAGAAATGCTGGAAGGTAAGCAGCAGAGCTGAGGTCTTGTTTTGGGCATTTTTGTAACACTTAAGAATTTTGTTCTGCTAGGAATGTGTGTATTTAACGTGACATATGCACAACAGACTGGAAGGATTTTTTTTTTTTTTAACTTCTGTAGCTCTGACTCGTAGAGGTAATTTAAGGCTGTAAGAGTATTGCTTCTTAAACTTATTTTTGGAACCTCTTAATCTATTTGTAACAGAGAACAAGGTCATACAGTCCCTACAAGCTTTATCCTTACTTCCTACAAATCTTATTACTGTTCTGGAGCACAAGCAGCCAGTTACATTTTAGTCCTGGACATTCTGGTAAGATTCAGAGGTGCTAACTGTTGTGATAGGGAGACAATGATAGGGAGCGTTAGGAATGCATCTTTGCCAGAACAGGTTTCCAGCTCAGTGAGTGCATGCCACAGGCAGTGCAGTGTTAGTAACAAAAAGCCCTTTGAACAAGGGAAAAAGTGCCTTCATGTGGTCACCTGTGTTGTACAGTAGCAATAAAGTACCTGGCAGCTGGTGAAGCTGGCTTTTCCTGTTTGCTGCTTGACTTCAAGAGGAAGACACTGATGATCCCAGCAGAGCCACAGGGCTACACTGCTGTTCAGGGTCAGGACTTTGATGAGGAAGGGGCACTTGGCAGGATGAATCCATGTGGGATGCTGCCCACATTGCCCTCTGTTATGCTCTCGGGCAATCCTAAACTTAGCAAGGCATCCAAAATCCATAGGCAGTTACTCGGAACAAAAGAGTAGGCAAAGCAGGTCCACATGGGCAAGCAACAGAGGGAGAGCTGGGAGGAAAGTACAGAAAGCCTAGGATCAGTTTCCAAAAGCACTTGAAAATGCCAGGTTGCATGTCGAGGAACTTGATTTTCATCTAGATACTTTTCTGGAATTTAGCAATTAATTAATAATACAATAATAATTTATAATACAATATTTCATTTGTTGCCTTCCAGAAAATGTGATTAAAAATAATGTAGTTTCTGATCACCTAAAAATTATCACTTCCATTTGACCATTTGGAGGATAAAAGGAAACAACCTGGCTATGTGTTTTTTTTCAGGGGAATGATATTTTGTGAGAGGACACTCCCATAAACCACCTAGATCAACAGATACACAATATAATTGGCCTACCTTTTTTTTTTTTTTTAAATTAGTAAGTGGCAGATTGGGAGCAGTTACTGACTCAGGTCTGTTCTGGGTCATCAGCTGCTCAGTATCTTGCCAGATTATTGAGAGGGGAAAAATAATTAATATGCTAATTAAATGTGGATCATGCAAATCTAGAAATTTCAAATAATTTGTAAGATATAAGATATGGAAGGGACATGAAGCTAATGTGTTTCAATGGTAGATAAGTAAGAATAATTGACTGTGCTGTATTTAATTAAAAACAGCTTTGTGGTGTGGGGGAGAGGTAGGCTTGTGTAGACTTGGTTATAAAAAGGATATTTTGACTTCTGGGCAGAACAGCCAATTACAAAATACTAGGAAAGTAGGGCGCACAGTGAAGCATTTGCAGCAAGGGAGAGCTGCAGGATTTTTGCTGAGGGCACATTTCCAGAAGGCTTAATGACTGGGAATCCCTAGTAAATAAGAAGGGAATAGAAGGGCCATGTAAGTTAAATGTTACTAAGCACTTAGGCACTGAACCAAGTTACAAAATCATTTTCCCTAGTGAAACCAGATGTGGACTGTGAAAGGTGTTCCTTGTAACTGATCTGTGGGTAAGTTTTGCACAAATATGAGGTCCTCCAGGAATGTTTCTGAAGGATTTGGAAATGTGGCTTTCCTAATTTGAAGAGCTAATTTTATATACATACATTTATGTATAAAAGTATATATACAGGAAAAATAAATAGAAAATGATAATTACATATTAATTATGTGTAATAATTATAATTAATACCCACATGAACTATAATGTATAATAATTACATGTAAAAATGTCTTGAGTGCAGATTCTTTAACCTAACTTCTGTTGTGAACTGGCACCTAATATCCTGAAAACCCCTGCTACTCAGTTATTGGCATTTGCATAAATCGTTAATCACTCCTCCCACTTGTCCTGCAGCAGCGCTGGGCTGAACATTGCAGTGCTGTGTACCAGGGCACATGGGAGCTGCTCCTGCTCCGAGGAACAGCAGGGGGCTGCCCCAGATAGATGAATAGTTCCTTTTTTCCTTTCTGTCCAGCAGTACAGTCTTAATAGACTTGAATGAAATTTTAATTTACACCAAAGCTTCCTGGCTGCTTCAGTAATTTGTGGAGTGACGTATCCACGTTGCTTGTCTGTTAACTTTTTGCTTGCCAGCTCTCAAAGAGCTGGGTAGGTGTCCAGTTGTGTTCTTGAGATCCTGACATTTACTTTGCTGTACAGATCAAAAATAGCAGCTGCTGTTGGTTTCAGCATATCAGATTATTGCAGCAGAGCAAGTGGGCTGCTGTCCTTCCTCCTGAGGACATTTGTCGGTGGTAACTTGAAGTTTTCAGTACTCACATGTTTCAGGAGCACAAAAGAAAAGGAAAAGGTTTGTGGATGTGTGAGAGGAGGAGGAAGGATAGGAAAGAGAAAAGGCTTGTTCTGTTACTTGCTATTGGAGATGTGATTAGATTTCACTTGCATTAAAGCAGCATTTTAAAAAATATCTACTCAGCTAATTAATGTTACTGTTACCTGCATTCCAGTTCAAAAATGAGAACACCACCAATACAACATACGCAGAAAGAGAGGTTTCTGTGTTGGCTCTGAGGTTATGGTGTATTTTCAGTACACTTTTTCATGGGATTACTTGTGGTTTAGCTGTTTGAGCTTTCCCTACAAGCAATTGAAAGGCAGATGGTTAAAGAAATACATAGAGTGGCAGTGACTCTTAGGTCTGTAGAGGAGTTTTATGTTTCACTCTTCAGTGGGAACAAAGAAAAAGATCCCATACAGAAAGCTAGATTCCTAAAGATTGAATGTGATGTAGTACCATTAAAAACTCCTGTAAATGTTCTAGAGTTTGGACAGGACAAATACAGAGCAAATAGCTCATGGGTGGGAAGTCTGTTCAGGAAAACCAGTGGCACGGGAAAGTGGAATATTAAACTGCTCTTGTGAAATTGCAGAAATTAAAGTGGTTATACATGTACTGCATAGTTCGGACATATTTTTAAACTTGCCTGCAGCACTGGGAGGTTTTATTAGAATTACTGCAGGCAAATAGACTTTGCTCTTATTCCTTCACCTTTATATGAAGTGTGTGTCTGGGGACCTTGGCAGAAACCAGTTAAGAGAGAGAAACCTGAATTGCAGCTTTCCAAAATCAGTGAAGGAAAGAAAGGCATAGAAAGGTGTTTGTGTTACCACTGGTTTCTTTCCATAAACAAAGTTAATTACATAGGTCTTGTCAGCAAAGCACTCATGAACCATCAAAGGTTGCTTCCCATGATGGACTGGAGCAGCCAAGTCCAGCTTAAATGTTTCTGTCAATATATAAACCCAAAATACGAATTTCTTAAACATCTGTGTAATTCTCTTCCCTTTCTGGGGCATTTGAATACTAATGAATTGAAACAACGTATTTTTCTTCCCTTAAATATACCCAAAACTACTCGTTTATAGAGCTGAGATGCTCGTTGTTCAGCCTGCACCTTGGTAATGAAAATGCTTATTACTGACAAACAGGCTGTGGACTGACGGCCAGAGGGCGCTCTGTGGTTCTTAACTGTGAATTTACCAGTTTACTGCAGTGACCAGAAGTGCAGGAGATATAGGTCTTATTTCAATCCCTTTCTTGCAGGTAAATTCAGAAGAAAGACATGTTGCCTGAGGGATGTGTCATTCACTTCCTTTCAGAATTATTCTATGAAAAGTGGGATTTTTTTGGCTCAGAGAAAGGAGAGAAAAACTCCTACCTTAATGGCTAGGTCACACCTTAGGAGATGGGGAGAGAGAATCTGGCCTCCAGCACCCCTGCACAGCTGACACTCTGGGGAATTTGCATTTCCAGTTTGACTGGACGTGGTCTAAGGGCTGCAGGTTACTGTGGTGGTTTGAGTTTTTTGTTACCTGTCTGGGTGTTGTGTGGACTGGGAGTTGTGCAGCCCCACACCCAGGAAGGAGGTGGTAGTTATATTGGACTGTTTAAATATTAGTTACACTTTCATAGTTTAGGCTAGCAGTTAAAAACCACCTAAACTATCCTTCCTTGGGAAGGAAGAATGAATTGCCAAAAAACATCAGCGAGAAAGAAGATACTTAGTAGGCATGAATGAAGTGTTTGTGCAGAGGGATCAGCCTTGGCTGAAAGAGCAGCACTGTATGACCACAGTGCAGAGATCTTCGTGCTGTGGGTTAACTTACTTCACCTTGGAATTCATAGGCTCACTGTGCCTTTACACATTCAGCTGCAGAGGACATTCTCTTCAATTTCATGAAAAGATCATGTCCACAGATTCCTCAGTTTTGATTTCTTCTCTCCAAGATTATTACAGTCCTGCAATGTTGGGCCTCAAAACTGATCAGGAAGTCCTTGGTGAACTTGTGAAAATGAAAGTTCCAGCTGTGGCAGAGCTGATGGAAAGACATGGAGTCATGTGGACCCTAGTGGTGTCACGCTGGTTTATATGCCTGTTCATTGACATTCTTCCAGTGGAGGTAATCAGTAACATAAAGTTCTCTTACTACACCCATAATTATTTTGTTTGTACTGCTTTAGTAATAATCGCTTACTGGAAATCAAGGTTAATCTGAATTCTTCCCTGCAGACTGTGCTCCGAATATGGGATTGTTTATTCTACGAAGGGTCAAAGATCATCTTCCGCGTGGCCTTAACATTGATTAAGCAAAACCAAGCTTTTATTTTGGAAGCCACGAATTTTCCTGATATCTGTGATAAATTTAAGCAGATCACCAAAGGAACATTTGTAACAGAGTGTCACAGCTTCATGCAGGTAAATTCTCTGCAGCTTTTAGTCATTCCAGATTAAAACCAAGACTGACTTAGAAATGTTTTTCACTGAGCAAAAGATGGATACAGTTAAGAGAAATGTAGCTGTCAGGATTGTTTTTTAAAGTAAGAAACTCCAACCTTTCTAAGAAATATATTAATATATTGAATAATTTATATTTATTATTATCAATTAAATAATATGTTTAATAATTATTATCTAATTCCATATATAGCAACCCATCTGCATTATCTGTCATACAGGGAAGAAAATTCTTTTTGCCCTTTTTACCAGTTAAGGCAGGAAGTCTGATGAGAAAACAATTTTAGTGCATTTTTCCAGTGAACTATGGATATCGATCCTGTGCTTTTTTTCAGATTAATTGTAATACAGTATTGTAGAATAAACACAAAGTGAACTTGAAGCTTGCACTGATAAATGACTAGTGCCAGAACACACAGCATTCTGTTTAGAACAAGACAAGTAGCAGCAGGTTCTCATTTCCAGACAAAAACCCATGAAGTTGAGTGTCCAAGTGCTATGACAATATGTAATCTAAGAATTATTCTTGTAAATTATCAATACAGTGGGTGCCACATCAGTATAAAACACGAGACTCAGGGCTTTATCTCAGATGATGGAAACATAAAAGGTGGTAACTACAAAACAAGTAACAGGAGCACATCTGTCATAAATCACCTGGCCAACTCCACTATCATTGTTTGCTCAGGGTGCACAAAACCATCTCCTGGATGGTGACATTTACCCCCGAAAGAGTTTCATGCTCATGGCAGATCTCTGTGCATAGGTCAGTCACAGTAGGATGTCATTTATACTAACTTTTGGTTTTGCTCATGTGGAAGAAAAATTAGCTTAACTTACTGACACTTTTAAGTCTTTTAATTAAAGGAGTAACAGAAAAATCACAGGTACAGCTTTAATTTAGAAGGGAGATGTTTGAGAGGTCCATTCCATAAACAGTTTAGAATAAGAATTTTGTTAAATGTTAACTGCCTTAAGAACACCTCTTCAGAGGCTGATGCTAACACTTGTCCTTGAAGGACTTCCATCCCCCCTCTTTAATTGTGTTAAATTTTACACCAGCTATTTTTAGAAAATCAACCACCTTTTTCTTGCAGTTACCCTGAGAATTTTAACTTACTTACTGTAGTAATGGGGCTTTGAAGGCAGTTAGATAAACAATTAAGGTTAGGTTCTTCTGTAACTTTGAAACATGTGCTTTTGTGTTTGGATTTATTTGTTGGGTTGAGGTTTTTTTCAACAGTACAGGTATTAGTACCAGTAGAGGTGATGATACATATCTTTATGCCTCCTCCCCCAGAAGAGAACCTTAGTGTTTAAGCTGTTCTGAACTGGTTCAATTACAATCTCATCTCTAGAGCTGTTAAATGACAGCTCCAGAGAACTGAGGTACCCGCACACCTTAACTGTAGATTAAAGTGCATAAACTTGTAGCTTGCTTCACAGTTTTGTTCACTCAGAAGTTCTAAGTGAAGTAGTGGAAACAAATGTATTGTTCTTGAACAACAAGTGGAAACAAAAGAAAAAAAGTAATTGAAAATGTGTGATGGCATTCACAATGCATCAAGTTCTTACATCCGTATTCATTACTCCCCTGGAAAGCCTGGTAGAGAAGAGGAGCAAAGGTAGTGTAGTGAGGGATTAGAACTGATTTTTTGCAGTAGGAAGACAGTGGTTTCTTTGTGTGTTCCAGAGCCTGAACCACCTCTGCTAGCATCACACAAAAAGTACACTGGTGCTTTGTCACATTACCCAGGACGGTTTAATATGTTCCAAATATTCCACTTTCCACCACCTGCCATCTAAAATAATCTCAACTGGACACACATTCAGAAGAGATTTTCTAGTGCTGCTTTTGTGTAACTTACTGCACTTGTTATGAGCCGCAGGTTTACTGCGTGTTTACAGCACAGTAGATGATGATGTTACCCTGTTACAGGAAGGCCAAAAAGCAGTGAGCAATGTCACAGCATGGACATCAAAGCAGGGATTTCACACATCAGAAAACCATGTGAGAACTCTAGCATGCTGTCCCAAGGCCAGCATTTTAACTAAGAATTTTCTTCTTTTGCCCTCAGAAAATATTCACAGATCCTGGAAGCTTATCCATGGCAACAATCAACAAACTCCGAGAGACTTGTAGGGAGAAGTTGCTTTCTCAGGGATAACTTGCCAGATATAACCAGGTGGTCAGATACTACAGCAATTGACACATTCCTCTATTTGCACTGATTAAAGCACACTTTAAGCTTTCCATGAATTAATTGACACTTGACCAATTTTTCCTGCCTTTCAAGTAAGTGTGTTAACACTTTGTACTGTATGTCAGATTTGATAACTGGAACTGGTGGCTCTGTTATTGTTTGTTGGTGGTGTGTTGTTTTTATTTTTAAGGATTAAGGTATTTTCAGACTAGAATGTGATCAATGTCAGGACCCTCCTTTTAAAAAAATAGTCCCAGGGAATTTTGTAATATTAAAAGAAAACTGATGTATAAAATTATGTATTACTTTAATAACTGTGACACTATTACTGTTTGTACAAAATAAATTAATTTAATTTGTCAGAACCTGTTTCTTGGTGTAGAGAGTAAAATATGTGATCTGAGTCCTGCCTGGCAGTCAGGGGCTAGAATACAGGCATCTTTTTCCTCACTGCTCTCAAGGAACTCAAATACAGCAAAGTGCAGGGCAAGAGAGCAGTCGCAGTGATCTTCACTAGCAGTTGATCTATGCAGTGTGAGATAGAGCAACTGTAGTACAACTGCACACACCTGTGTCCCTAAAACTTTGAGGAGAAACACTTGTAAAGACATCCATGAACAGACTTCTTTGACAGGGGAAGATACTGTGTAGTTCTAAAGTTTGTATTGGCACCGGGCCACTTCCAGCCCTGCTGGGGCCAGGAGTCTGGGAACTGCTTTCTTGTCCATACAGAGCCCTCTCGTGGCCAAATCCTCTCCTTCCAGCTGGCGAAAGGAGGAAAGACGACTGGAGGGAGATCAGCACCTTGTGGAGGTTTATGGTCCCTGTGCAAGTTATTCCTGTGGAAAGCCTCACCTTTTAGCAGCACAGCCCTTTTCAAACTTTACTCCAAGCTCTCTTTGTTCCTTGTGAAGCACAGCTTCCCCCTACCCTGCAAATTGGGATTTTTTCATTCCTGTATAGGGGGGGGGGGGGGGAAATCAACTTTTTCAGAGGAAGTAGATGAGTGCTCTTCTAGCCAACTAGAGACTGCTACTCAACAGTGATTGAGCTATCCTATCCTTTTCCCTCAAGTACTGAATTACAAGGACAGTAGCACTACCATACTTAGGAAACACTATTCACCACTAGCAAAATTCATAGCTTCCAGGTACATTCAAGGTCACAGGGCACTGGTCCAAAGTACACCAGCCTTGCTGCCCCGCATTAGGTTCTCATGGTCAGGAGTGTTCTGGGCAATGTTTTGGTGTGCCCCAGTTCCTGCCCTGCAGAGCTGGTACTGTTAACACCAAAGCCTTGCTGCAGGAGGGAGTCAGGGAAGCACTAAACACCAAGGTTCATTTCCAGCACATTACAAGGCACACAACCCGCAGCCAATGTGCATTTCCTACTTTGTGGTAAGAGGCCAACTTCAAAATCAAACATGAAACATCATTTACACAGGCCTTTGACTGAGAAGCTCAGCAGCACTGTCAGAAAGTGATGCTTAGCCAGGCAGACTGGAGTACTGACATGTCTCAGCAAGTGGCAGTTTAATAGAAGAGGTACCTTCTCCAGGTCTCAGGTTACCAACACATAGCCTTCCTTGTTGCCAAACACAAAGTGCAAAACAGGAGTGCAATTCCAACACACACACACATTAAGGTTTGCTTTTGTGCCACGAAGAAAAAACCTACGCACTTGTTTAACATAACTCCACACTAAGGATTGTTTGAAGCTTCCCAAGTATAGCCAAACCATTACTTCAGCGCTCGATAAATGGTCAAGAAATGGTTTTAAGAATGATCAGCAATACGAAGAAATACAGAAAAAAAAGTGTCTTTATTAGCATTGTTACAGGCAATGCATACATAAGAACTGATCCTTGAAGTGTACAACCCCCCAGCCAAGTTTAAAGCAAGAGAATCAGCAGATTGAGATCTATATTGTACACATGTGCAGTAACAGGATCTCTCTGAACCTTCCAACAGAATAGACTGAAATCACTTTACAAAAAAACGTAAATAAAAATAACACCCATTTAAAAAAGTACCAGCTCCTAACGAGCTGGCATAGCATCAAAAATATCAAACAGGGGAGTTGTCCAATCATAAAGAGTTCCTGTAAGGTTTGAGTATTGCGTTGTTCACACCCTGCATGTGCCAGGCATTGAGTTGAAAGCTTAGTAAAAAATACACACCTAAGAGACAAGGTGAAGTTCAGATTTTAAATCTCAATTTTGTCAGTTGTTACTTAATTTTTTTAAATGCATCATCAGTATACTTAACATCATCGCTCAATGGCAGCGGTGCAAATAATGAACCTTTTCCCTTTGTTAAGAGTTCTGAAATTGAGTCAGTTAGCAACATCCCTCTCTGGAATCCATAGCAGACATGGTCTTATGCCAATTCCAAAAACGCACCCTTAAAAACTTTCAGCTTGTTTCTAAGTGGGTAAATATTAAAACTAGTTAGCAAAATTAAACACCAGAATCTTCAGAAGTTATTTTTGTGCATAGTTAAATGCTGCAAGATGATTTCACATTTAATAAAGCAGACTTTAAAGAAGCAATTTGCAAGAAAAGATGTTACCTTACAATATCAACTGGTTCAAGGGAAATGTGGGGCAATTTTTTTCCCCCAGCCTCTTGCAATTGCTTTTCATCTACACTGGATTTTAGTGCAAGTAATTAAATTGTTTGATATCCAGCATGGCTCCTCTTTCTGCCAATCAGGTAAGCAATCAAGACAATTAGAACAAGACCAGCAAGGGCTGCACCAACTATTATAGGGATCAGCATGTTATTTTCATCCAGTTGACATTCTTCCACTGAAGAGAGAGAAAAACATCCATGTTAGGTACTAGTGCACCAACAGATGGCTACATCCAGAACTTCAGCATTCTGCTCTCAGCAAAGATAAAATTGGCTCAGCTAGCTTACCAACAAGAAAAAGGAAGCCAAGTCCACTAACTATGACCATTCAGGATGAAGTCTTTCTAGTACCAGGTGTGTACACAATAAGGAGGTTATACTGATTGTTTCCTCCTCAAGAGCCATCATAAATATCCACACGACTCTTCCCACAATCATTTTGCTTTCACCATAGTCACAAGGTACAGGTTTGCCCCTTTCACACAACTGTCTGCACACAGTTTGGAGGGCAAGGTAGCAACCTTCCTTCACTCTTCTCTGGACCATCAGGAGCAAGTTCCAAGTTGTTTCAAAGCTTTTTACATACCTCTCACACTAGCCTCAACTCGGACACCTTAATCAGCCCCCACATCATCTGTAGTGGGGCATGCAGAGACTAAGCAGAGCACCCACAAGCTGACATTTGACTACAGAATGTTATATTAAAGTATACTTCACAAGTCTTGGGTTTGACAGGGGCTGCCAAATGCAAACCTCTTACCTGGCCCAAATTTGTCTCCATCAATCTTGAAAACCTGGATCTGAACATTAAATACATTGACAAGGGCTTGGTCCGTGACCTGCAGATTCTCCTTGGAACTGCACTTGTAGGAGTTCCCAACTGAAGCTCTCAGCTCACTTATGCTGTTGTTTGATGCTTCAAATTTTGGATCTGTGTAAGAGAAAGTCTTATTATATAAACCTGAAGAGCAGGAGCTGTAAGCTCATAGAGCTGAAATTTGATACATTCATCCCCAACATTTCTCATACATTATTTAATGCAGGCTACCCTTAATATCTATAGAAGTAATCTCAGAGAATAGATTTCTTAGAAGTCCTTACTTTTTGCTTCAGAAGGCAGAGTCGTGCTTACACTCACACCTTGCAGGAAGAATTTTTCAGCACTTGCATTCTTTAAAAAAAAAAACAACCAAAAACCAACAAATCAGTAGTTGTCATTTAAGCTGATGATGTACAACACAAGCTGTTCAGGTTCCATTCTGCATGCATTTTGACAAAGGTTTTCAAAGCATAGACCACAAATGGGATTAGCATCCCGAGGAGGTGCTTAGTTGGACTTTAGGAGAGAAAAGCTTCACAAAGTATGCACCTTAAGGAAGTTTATTTTGTGGGAGGGCACAGAGGCAGAGAAAGGGGGCCTTGTCACCCCCAAACTGTTGACTTGACTTCCACACTGCAGGCATAGTCCCACCCATTCCGTAAGCAGCCTACATGCAGTGATCTTGGTACCCCCCCCCAGAGCTGCAGAGAGTCATTTAACAGCAACAGCTCAAGGTGATCAGCATTAAAAGGAGCATGAAGCTCTGACAAACACAGCGGACTCAGTCCTCAAAGGTATGCAGCTCCAATACAACACCTGGGGCAGGGCTGTGGGAAACAGGATTCCCAACCATCACAGGAGACCAGAAAACAAGCACACTTGGCCTTTGGGCTGTACACAGAATATTAATGAGGACTTAAATCTAGCTCCAGGCTTAAAATTAGATGAGATGCCCACTTGTCACAGGCTCTTCCCAGTTTCAACAAGAAGCATTAATGAGTAAGCAACACAATCTTCAAGGAAGTTCCCATTCCAAACAAAATACTTTTCTGTGTACACATGTAGGTGTGCGTATATACATAAACATTCTTTTCTCACAGTGGTTACCAAGCATAAAACCCACTAATGCCCAGTATTAAAACCAAAGGAATTAGTTACTCCCCTTCCTGTAGCTGTGTCTTTTTCCCTCTTGCACTTGCCCCAGTTAGTTTTCCCACATGGAAAGTCCTGCAGGCCCTACATGCTTGGTGCAGAGACTCTTACCAATGCAAACTGGAAGATAACCCTCGTTTTCTCAAAAGTCAGATTCAGCAAGGCAGATGTATTGTTGCATGTCCCAGAAGAAGTTGTATTCCGTGGTATGAGATTCAGCAAATACAAACCCATCTGTCAGAGAAGAGGATCAATTATGACACTTGAAGAGACTTAACACATCTCCTGACACTCAGTCGAGGTGTAGCTGGCTTGTGCCACATGCCTGCAGTGTTGTGTTTGCCCTATGTCACAGACACCAGGGCAGATACGTGTGCACATTACAGACCCATGCAGGCTGCACCTGAATTACCAGGCTGCGAGACAACTAAGGGCACATCTAACAAAGCTTTCTGCAGCCCTGGCTGGCTGCAGCCAAGAACCCACTGCTTTCTCCACACAAACTGCTTTGGTCCTTGCAGCATAAGGAAAAATATCAAGAACCACCACCACACTACACAGAGGGCATTTTTTATGCTATAAAATACTGCTTTGACATAAGGTAGAAGCAATTAAGGGAACCACCTGTCAGCACAATCATCTTGCATGTCATTTCAGTTCAAAATGCTTTAGTTGTGCCCATGGTTCATGATTTTATACGGTCTTGCATCTGCAGAAGGCTGTGGGTTAAATGCACTTGCCAAACAATTAAATAGAAACCTTTCACAGTTACTCTTAGCTGATCCTCATGTGACTTTGGAAAACCTACTTGCCACTTCCTCACCTGTCATTACACTAGAAATCAGTTGTTCCACCAGAACCAGAACACCAGCATCATGGAATTTCACACAATTAAGGTGGCTAAAACACAGCTATCATCATAACAAGACACTACAGCCACAGATCAGCTATAAGTGCGCATGGTTTTACCTCTCAGTCATCATCAACATCATAAATAAATGCAGTAGTTTCTTTTGCAATACTATTGTTTCCTATTGGGGATCTTCAACAGTCCCTTTGGGACTTCGGGTTTGTCCACAGCGCTGGCAAGCTGGGCTCTGCCCAATAGTGGAGGGAAAGAACCTGTGCTAGGGCTGGATCTTACATAAACCATGGTTTATTCTTTTTTTTTTACTATTAAAATCAGCTGTTAAGTAGCTTTTAAGCATCAAAGTCAAACCCAAACATCTTCAGTGCTGGCTGGAAGGTAATTAAGTCACAAGCTTGTTTCAGAGTACAGTTTTACAGTAGTAAACTGTAAACTATAGTTTTACAGGAGTAATTTTCCCTTCTACTAGTCATTTACTATTTCTATGCCTCAGGCCAAATTTCTGTATTTTATTGAACAGTTTAAAAATCTTGTTTCAGTTGCAACTTTGGTAACAGGATTCCCGATCTCATATCTTGATAATTGTTACTACTTCTCTTAAATGACCATATACACTTCCTGGATTCAACAGTTTAATAAAACAGTTTAATACTGCTTTTAGTGAGTGGAAAAATCCTTAAGAAGCACTTTCAGTAGAAGTGTTTGAAATGTCACTAGTCTAGACCAAGTTAAGCAATTCAAATAGAGGAAAATGATGGATGAACATAAATACCTGGGCTTTTTAAAGAAAAAGTTTAGTTTATAATAATTTACCAAGTGTTCCCCAAAGAAGAAATTTGAAGGCTTTGAAGAAACAAAAATCAAAATGTACCTTTTCATCTTTTTTTGGATAGGTGATATTAAGCTGTAAGCCCATGTAAGCAAGTACACAGGTTCCATTTGGACCAGTCACATTGTATTTACCAACTGCAGGATTTGGGGGTGATGAGGTTGGTGCTGGGCCAGTTGTTGGAACCTGGCTAGTAGTCTGCTTAGGAGTTGTAGGCACAATAGTAGTAGTAGAGACCATATCTTCAGCACATTCCGTCGCTGCAGAGAAAGGGAAAACAGTCATTACCAAACAAAATGAATCTGTGGGATGATCTACCTTTTCAATCCTCAAGGGAAAGGAAGACACAATTTCAAGTAGCTTTTTTCCTAATAAAAGATAATAAAAGCTCAGAAACACAATGCTAAAGTATTACCTAAATTCTTTTTGCAAAGTTTGACACCCTTTTAAAGCCTGGCATGTGAAAACGACAACTCTGCTGGTAATTTACTGAAGTTCATGGTGACCACATCCACTTTCATTCTCATCTGTCATTCTGCTTTGCTCTTGGGTCAGGATAAATCTGACAGAGCCAGCGCTCCTGCTGTCTGTTCACGGCCAGGCTGGGATCCCTATCACTCAAGGAAAAGCAGAGGAACAGTTCTCCTGTCTACTGTTAAAAGTAGGATGTGTGATCCCAGGAGATGTGTTCTCCTTCCCCTCAATCTCATTATTCTGGCAATACCCACACAGCCTTAAAATATTGCTGTGGCTCTTCTCTCCTTAACAAGGGGATTCTAAAACACTGCTTCTGATGGCAAGTTTTCTGCTGGATCCTCTCACATCCATCCTCCCTTCAGTCCTGCACAAGGAGCCACCCTCCATGGGGTCAACAAGGCTGTGAAGGTGTGGAAGTTCACCTTCTCTTTTCATCCGGTCCAGCAGCAACTTCCAAGGGAACAGTGACTCTGATTTATTTGCCAGAGCAGTTGGAAACATGTGGCAGCAAGATCTTAACTTGATCTGGGAGCCAAGAAGATTCCTGCATTGAACATCTAAGCCAAAACCAAAGGTCATAACAAAGACATTACTAAAGTAGAGGCTTCCATGTTCCAAGCCAAGGTCATCTCCACATGCCAGGGATAACAACTTGCAACTTTTTAAGGACAACAACAACTGCAGCAACAATCAACTCTGACTCAAAGGGCCTACTTCTAAAATTTAATGCGTACGTATCTTGCAGATACCAGACACCTAATAAATAGCCTTAAACAGCAGCTTGACTTTCAATTACAGCTCAGAAAGAGGAACTCTAATCACACCATCTGAAGTCACACACACTCTAACATAGCTTGCTTTCCTATTTCTACTCCACTGCTGGAAAGTCAAAGAGCAGAATGAAGGCGGATGAAGGAGGAATGATCCTGTATTTTGTAGACGGATACTGGTCTGATCCCAAAATGCAATCATTTCCTAACAAACCAAAAAGCAACCTTCTGGGTACTTCAGTGGAGAATTACCCTCTATCTGCAAGACCTCAACACATAGAGGTTCTTATTTAAGTTGGCAGAGATAGAAACAACCAAATCACATCAAGTGGAAGTTTAGCCTAGATGGAGTTTTGATACATTATTTTTACTGAACTGATTTAGAGCAGTTTCTAGCAGCTCTTCAGGACAGATCAGAAGATGAAACAGATTCTTTCATCTTTTCTCAACAGTTACAGGAACGCAGCTGGCAAAACTACCAACAGAGAGAAAATCAAAGCCTCCCTTTTAGAGCTCCAGATAAGCACTACCATCCCCTCAGTCACTAACTTCTAGTACACTGACAGAAGTCACTGTTTCTAGTTATGGAGATGCACTGAATATTGACTCTTCTTCCCTTCAGTGAGCCTTGTACAGATCACCAGCAGAAATATCCTTTCACTAAAGATTTGCAGAGAAAGAAAATATTAAGGGAAAATTGCAGATCTAAAGATTATCAATAACTAGCTGCCTAAGGGACAGGGGAAGGCTCAAGCCAATGAGAATGGAGGGAAAGAACAGATCTGGAGGGCACAATATTATTTTCAGGTCAAGAAGACTAAGAAAAAGTATTAAAAAAAAGGATTGAAAAAAAACCCCAAAGAGCTAACTCATTGTGCACTAGGAATGGAAAAGTCAAATCCAACACTGTTATAAAAACTTAGGGAAGATAATAATTTAAAGAAAAAACCGCACATGGCAGTATGAATAACAGGAATGTGGAAGTAACAAAACCACAAAATAACATCCCCCTCCATCCCTGAACTCAGACTAGTGTCAGATCACAATCACAGAACTTCACATCTTTTTTCTAAGAATCAGTAGTTTCATCAAATCAGTGATATTACAGGATGGAAAAAAGCAATGTAGAGAATATGACTGTGGCAAGTTTAAAGCATTTATGTTTATCTAAAAAAGAGAAGGAAGCATAGGAATAGAAAATAAAGCAAATGCTGACAAATTTGCATTCCACAAGAAACACTCTCCAGAAATAATGCAATACTGACTTTTTTTAACTAGAGGACTATATAAGAGCAGATCTTAAGGTCTTAAAGAAAAGTATTACATAGGGAGATTTTATTGAAGTTTTGTAGAAGTTAAAAATCAGCTTTTCCCAGTAATCATGTCTTATGTTTGAGCCTGCTGATAAATGATCACTTATCATACTTACCTGGTAAAACAACCAGATCAAAGTTTCATAATTTTAAAAAAAGAGAGTTCTGAAGATTGCAGTAATAGAAATCTGGGTTTGGTGTGGGTTTTTTTAAGCATTAATGTAGGTCCACATCTTTACTGCAAACTAGTTCACTGAATGGAAGAGTTTGACCAAAGGAATGATACGCACAAATCTGAGCCAGTCATGTGAAGCAGCCATAAAAGAAGTCAATGCCTCTATTATCATGCATCAGGCAAGGTATTTTTCACAGAAACAGGACAAGGTAGAGATACTCCAGTAGAAGGCACTTGTTCATTGTATCCATTCCATGCTAGCATGGGCTACCCTAGTTTCTAGTATTTGTTTCAACTTAGCAGGTGCATAAATGGGATTAACAGCTAAAGAAAAGTTCTACATTTCCCAGGGAAGATGAAGACTCTAAAAGTAAGGCAAAGACTTATCACTCCTTAAGATATTATGGGTGATCAGCTTATACAGCTCTCTTGTGTTTGTGGAGTGCTGCCACAAAAGCAAAGGACATGAACACATCATGAAGTAATTGGCCTTTAATAATTTGAAGTAAAATTCCACACTGTTTTTCAGTACAAGCAATCAGGATAAAAGTATCACTTCGTGATCGTGCCTGAAAGAGAAAAACCTGACTGTTACAGCTGACATAAAATCTCCTGTAGGAAGATGTACACTTCTGCTCCCTAAAGATCAGTTCTCTACTGTCTGCCATTATTTCACTAATTTTCTCCAGAGCACACAGTAACTAGATCAAATTATTTCGGTAGAGGCCATAATGCTTGGAAGTTACCAGATACTTCTTAAACTAGGATTTTGGCCATGTGACCACTCAACCTACTGCAGCATGTGTTTAACACGCACACTCATGAACAGCCCAGTACAATACCCATGGGAACCCAGGGCACTATCTCCTAATCACGGATTCCAACATCCTACAGAGAAAACCTGATGCAAGTCCATTCATTTCAAAAGATGCTGTTATCAGAGCTTCAGATCCGGTTTGTACCCGCTTTAATATGATTAGTCAGGACTTAAAAAGAAATAACCTGTTATTGGAAATATTATCTCATCAAGTACATTTTCTGTTACAAGATACTTACTGTTCACACTGAAAGTGCCATTTGTGAGATAGGCTTCCAAAGTGACATTGCTGAAAGTAACATTCACAGCCTTCATATTGATGTGCTTGGAGTTGGTGCATCTGTATTTTGTGCCCCTATGTGCCTGAATAATACTTTTATGTGATACAGTCTTCACAACTCCTGTAAAAAGATACATTGCATTAGTACGTACCAGTATTTAAAGAAATGACTCAGTATTACATCTGGAAGGGTTACACAACAACAACAGGAAGTTTTCATTTTACCTGCAGTTGAATTTGGGAATAAAGTTGCATCTGACAGATTGTAGTGGAAAACTAACTCTTCAACTTGGTACTTGTCTGCAGATTCTGAGAAATTCAGGCTTAATGAATGTCCTGCTCCAAAATCCAGTATCAAAACTGGATGAGATGCGTTATCTTTACCACATGAGCTCTGTGAGTCTACTGAAGCATTTTGTGGAAGAAAAAAGTGTACAAACTGCGGGGTAGAAAAGAAAACACATGTAAGCTTTTCCTAAGAGCTTTTTAAATATCCTATGAAACTGTTACAAACATATAGCAGACATTAATATGTACTATAAGATGTCTACTTATATACCAGTATATAGCAAGCAGCATGTTACTGGCATTCAAATTTAAGAATCTTGCTCTCTGAAAGTGGAGTACAAAACAGTACATACTCACAGCACCTCTTAGGCTTTTTTTCCTCCTAAACTAGCAATATGAATTTGCAGGTACTTCTGTACTACAAGAATCAAATCTTGCAAACTCTGGACATGTGAAAATGGGAGAATTTAAGCTTTGCTTCTTGTAGTACAGCTGAGCAAGAACAAAAGTGAATGGTACATCCTTACATAGCTTGACTGTAATACTTGGAATTTATTACACATTGTGAAGAAATGTGGTATCTGAAGACCAATACAACATTTACTTGGAAGTTTTGAGCTTACTGTTTACAAGAAGAAACAGACAAAAGCATGTTATGAAAGATGTCAGTTCTGAGCGCCAGCATCACCATTGAAAACGTGGATTATACAATATAAGGCTCAGCTCAAATCACACATAGCAAGTGAACCACTGGCAAAGTAGTAGGATTTTTTTAACCTTGTATTACACTGATGGCTAGGAAAAAAAAAAATCTACTTCAACAACCCAAAACTGCAATAAGATTATAAATAATCCACAATTCCTATTCAGTAGTGAAGATACAAAAAAATCAGAAAACCTACTTGTTAAACCAAATTCTTAATTTTCCATTAACAAGCTTTTGCTGTTAATATGGAACAGTCTGTAAGCACTGCACTAGTCTGTAGATACATTGAAATCTAGAGATTTGCTAAGTAGGAAGGTCACAGACTTCCGGAGTTTAAAAAGTTTAAAAGTTACATGCCAACAGCCATTTCAGTTCAGATTTAGTCCATGTGAGTGTGACCAAGTTACCAAAAGAGAATTCGTAGTATTTTTGCCTTTACAGTTCCAGTGAAAACCATTTTAGTCATCAATAGGACTGGTGTGGAATTTCAGGCACAAAAGTAATTTCAAATGTTTTGTTTGTGATTGTTTCAGGCAGCCTTAACCTTGCCGTTTAATTAGAAGAAGCATCCGTAATAAAGAAAAGCTGATGCGACATGATTGGGAGGGTAAAAATCTTTGTTGAAGCAGTTTATCATGCATAAAAATACTCACTGAAAGTTTAAATACTGCACATGTGCAGAAATACCACACATTTTATAAATGCTAAAAATGCTAATAAGTGACAAGCAGTAAGATACTCACTGCCCTTACCTGTTTTTGCCCATTGTTTTTGTATTCCACTGAGAAGGCTACTGTCAAATCAGCAATTATGCAGACCTTACCACTTGAATCTTTCACTTCAAATGAAGAGGAAGCCTGTAAAAAGCCTGATAAAAATAAAAAGCGGTTAACTTGGTGTCACATAAATTTGCATTTTTGATCCCAAAGAGGCAAATATGTACAACTGTGTATTTTGGGAGTACAACCTAAGCAACTGAGTTTGGAAACTTGGGCATTAACAGTCTCTACCTTCAACATCACTAACAAACAGAAGACAAATTTAACACCTCATCTATAAAAATGCAAAGCCACCCAAAACAAAACTGTTGACTTGCTGGGTCCTAAGAGATAAGAAAAATATGCAACAAACACCAGTCATAGCGTTCAAGGCAGCTTCAGCATTCACCCTATACAGCAACAATTTTACCATCTTCAGCCAGACCTGACTTAGCTTATTTGATCCTGCACGCCCTACAACACTCCACCTTCCCCCCACAGCACACCATGCAGCCGTCGCTCCTGCTGTACCAGGACACTCAGCTGTACGTGCACTCAATGCAGCATTTAGAAAGCTTGGATTGACTGCAGATGTTTTGAAGGCACTGCCAAAAACAGCATGATAGAGCATGCTACCCTTGCCAGGAGAACTTCTCTTTACTGTCACCATGCTCTCCACACTTGAGAGGAGGAGGAGGCTAAGATCTTGATACACACTGAGGTTATGTTTTCCTGACTGGTTTAAGCTAAACTCAGACTGAGCTGCTGAGAAAAGCAGAGAAAAACTTTTCTGCCCCTTGTTCTGCTCCAGCCTCAACGCTCAGAGCATGCTGAGTACAAATGCCCAAAGTATCGACTTAACAGGGCAAGAACACACAGCAAGGGGAGCACACAGTCATCCCTTCTGATGGCAGCATGGACTGGGACCAGGGTCACCAGGGTCCACTGCCAACAAAGCTTCAAACAGGAGACAGACACATTGTGGCAAGCTGCAAACAGCTGGAAAGCTGGTTATCTCCAACTTCATTTGTGGCACGGGATACCTGACAGTGCTCCTGCACCTGACCAGTTCTTTATTTTAGAGCCTTTTATTTTTCAGATTCCCAATTTGTCACCACCACCACCCCCAATCGAACCTCACAGCAATAAGCCTGCACTATTTCCATGCTAGCACTTTACCAGTTGGCATTTGCAACAACTTCAGTCTTGCAGAAAACCTGATAAACAGCTGCAAGACATAAACCATTATCACAAGCAAATAAGCCTTAACGAGTCACACATGCTAATCCATTCAACTGTTGATAATAGCAAAGAGATCCAGATGAGGTATTATCCATTAGCTAGCTTCCCTCCTCAAGAAGTTTTTAAGAAACAAATCCTAATTTTAAAACTTTCCACTGTAGAACTATGGTGTGTACAATTGTATTAAGACAATTATTAGGAAAATTTGGACTTTTGTCAGCTGGACTTCAGTAGAAAGCACATCAGTCACAGGAACACATTGGAAACTATTTCTCTGGCACCCAGCAAGCATTTTCCCTTGTTGCCTTCCCCTTAGCAACAACACATCCTCCCCCCTCACCAAAGAGGGCAGAGCTTAAACTGGAATTCATTCAACTTTACCCAGTTTTTGAAGAGTCTAGACTTGAGATCAGAGATAGACAGAAGAAAGAAAATGCTTAAAAACAGATAGTGTAGAAAACCTATTTCAAACCAAAACTGTCCTACCTTTGCCTTTATGTCCAGCAATTCAGAAACAGGTTCTTCCACATGGAAGTTTCAATTTGCAAAGTTTCCTTCGATTTGCATTTACATCTGGAACTTGTTTACATTTTATGCAAGCACTAGTTTTCTCAAAAGCAAGCTGCTTACACTTTCCTCAAGATTTCTAGCAGAGTGTAAAAAAAGTGTAGAGGCAGGGAATAAGAATCCACTGCTCCTTGAACTAACACTATGACTAAAGAATGTGCTAGAATGAAAACCTTCAGTG
Organism: Corvus cornix cornix; assembly: GCF_000738735.6. Taxonomy (NCBI): domain Eukaryota; kingdom Metazoa; phylum Chordata; class Aves; order Passeriformes; family Corvidae; genus Corvus; species Corvus cornix. The sequence continues at coordinate 92,048,945 of NC_046332.1, forward strand.
TGCATGCAGACTCCCTTGTTTGATAGCTATTAAAAGTCTTGGCAATTTTAGAGCTAAAAATAATCAAGTAACAGGTAGTAAAAGAATGAAGGAAAAATAATTTTTAAAAGAAATGCAGGGGAAAGAAAAGACTGAAAAACAATTAAGAAAAATGTTGCTGACCTAAATGAAAACGTGACAGATCTGTCCATTACAGATGATTCAGAGAACAACAGACAATGCAGAGGTACCAGAAAGCACCAAATAGAAGACAAATTCTGGTAATGAAGAGCTGATAAATCACCCTCAGCAAGTTTAAGTAATACGGAATGAGGGGCATGAATAAACATTAAATAGTAACACCTGCATAACTACTAGATTTTTGTAAGGTTAAATTCATATCATTATATGAATCCTGATTTCATTAGTGTGGAACAAATGCTATAAAACCCTAGTCCATCTTAAGAAATATTCAGCAGCTGCTGGATTTGCAGTGTCAGTGATGAGACAGATGCAACCAGCACGAGACCCTGAGCTGTCCTCGATGGAGTGGTGAGAACTGTTTCACTGCAAGTAAGGCAATACTTACAGGGATGGTGATCAGAGAAAAATCTGCTGCAGCATCATCTGCTCCCAAGGTCTTGAAGGAATGCAGATGAAACCAAGTGAAATGTATAGGACATAGGAGCAAAGAAAAATTAGAAAAAAACCACTGAAGAACAAATCAAGACACTGAAGGAAAGACGGTCCTGCCTATTCTCTGCTCCAGCCAGTTTAAGGCAGAGGAACAGCTCACTGGGTCTCGCAGGAAAGCAGCTGTTGAGTTTTGTGAAGGCAGTTCCAGTGTCAAGCAGTGATTAATGCATGAATCATCACCAGCCCACAATCACTACGAGCCTACAGTCAAAATGTCAAGACTACAGAAAAGCAAACTGATGTTGAATCAATCTATCCCGGGAATATTTCTAATGAAGTTACATAATGTATTGCTTAATTCTATCAGGGCATACCTACAAGTTGAGAATATTGTTTGTACATCTCATAACAATATCATTCTTTGCTAATTAACACAAAAACTGATACAACCCTCTGATTCGTAACTTTAGGCTTTAAGTGCTCCTCTTAATAAACTGCAGAGCAGCCCTATATTGACAACTACTTGTGGCACAGCAAGTGCAGTACTTCAGATTTAAATGCAGTGGTCCAAAACTTCTCAATAGCAAAAAGTAAGTTTCATTGGGTTCCTTATTCACTTGGCTGGAAACACCACATTATGGATACCTAGCAAAGAAATTATCAAAAATTTACTAACATCAAAGAAATTTCACTTGGTTCAGATGCTTCCTTTGTATTTCAATAAGTTCCAAAAAAAGGCTGCTTATATATTTATTCTAGCTGCATCTTTTCAATTGAAAATTGTAAGACAATCTCTCCCTTTATACCTCATTTCTGCAATTACAGTCTCATGCAAGAAAACACTTAAGGTAACTGTTAAAGCAACAACTGGAGATGTTGCTTGAATTAAATCCAGCATCCTTCTTTATCTAACATACTTACCTCAAAAAACCTCCAAGTATATTAATACTCTGAGATAAAATAAGTAAGTCAAACAAAACAAATACTTCCCTGACTGTATAACAATTTATCTTAAAGAAATCCACCTCATAAAGTTGTTTGTTTTAAGCTGAAAGGTACAAAGCTAACAAAACAATCTAGCACATGCTTTCAGGTTTCAACCTTCTTATAACTGAAATCCTGTTAGTCAAACACAGCTACCGTTGATTTACTGTCCCATATAATGGAAACCTACTAAGGGAGAGAGATGAATGGTTGTTGTGTGCTAGAAAACCAAGCATATTTAATGGCAATTGTGTACACCATCTGCTTGCAAAGAGGACTTCAGTTACTAGAGTTAATAATTTACTTTGCCTCCAATATTTATTAGAAACATGGAACATTGACAATAACAAAACACAAAAGCTATTTCTGTATAATCTGGGGTTTATTACTGTAGTCATGTTTCCTGTGTAAGTAAAAACTTCTTTAGCATTTTTCTTCCTCCCTCTTGGAATAAAGGGCAGCAAGCCATCCAAACCCACCTGGGCACATATTCCATATCATCAATACTTTAAGCCATACAGATACAGATGGGAGGGACTGTTTGCAGTTGTATCAACTGCCTACGGTGCTTGGGAGGAAAAGCATGGCTGCAGCACAGCGCAGCTGCTGGCTCCTGGGACGTGCTCTGACGGGCTTCAGAGTATCCCACGGCCTGGTCACACTCACAGACTCTCCTCAGCTCCAGCCCACCCTGGAATTACTGCGCAGCAGCACTCCGGGGGTAAGGGATGCCAGCCCTATATAATCATTCTGTACCTAAGTTGCAGTACTGATGTGTTGCCCTGCACCTTTGCCCAGGTGTTCTGATGGCAAACACAGTGAAGACTGCTATCTGTGGGGCATTAATCCAAGCAGATAAGAAATGCAAGTTATTATCTAAAGAAGGTTTATTTTCTATTGTATATGTGAACCAAACTGCCCAGTAATTTACTCATTCTGATGGTTCAGAATGATCCTGTCATCTCAGTGCCATTTTGTGAACAGTGGTAACCTTAGTCACCACTTTAGACTCCTAAATCTATGCCAGAGAATGGAAAAATCCCAGAAGAGTTATGCTCTCCTCTAATGCTCTGTCTTCTAATGTACGCACCACTCCCAGAGGGACAGCTGGTGCAAGTCCTTTATCAGAAGACCGAGTCAAGATCACTTCCTTAGGATTCAAAATCTATACTGCCTTGGGATAATACAGAAAGAAAAAGACAGGAACAACTGAAAGCAGGAAAATCTCTTGACAGGCTTGATGTATGAAACACTTTGCAAGGGGTGAGATGGTCTCCATAAAATTAGGAGTTATACTTACCTTTCACCAATGGACATGCAAGACTGAATGCTGGCTACCTGGAAAGCTGGCAGGAGAAGACAAGGCTGGACTCGAGTGCACAGTGGTGGGGGAAAGGGAGAACAGAGCTTAATTCAATGCATGAGAGTACTTCAGGGCATAAGAGAACCAGCTGCAATTGTGCAGGTGCAGCACCTGATTACATCGAGTTCCCGATCCAGCCCAGAATATGCATCCTTGCCAACCAAGAGACAAATTCATGCAATCTCAGATTATGGTTTTGATATTGTTGACTTCCATTAAGGCAGCAAACACTTTGTTTCTCACTTCAAGTTTGCAGATGAATAATTTCTGTCTTTATAAACAAATTTATACAAGTACAAAACCATTAAAAGGAAGGGCTATCTAGTAGCCATACACTTGCAACTGACCAGAGAATTGCACAATTGCATCGAGTTTAGTCACATGAAACTTCTTTATGGCTTCCTATCTAGAGGAAGGAAGTCTTGGGATAGCTCTACAGCAAATGATTACATGAGTGCACTGGGAGAGCTAAACTCCCCTGGCCAGACCCTTTTCAGCATTCACACAAGTCCATTTTGTACTTGCTCTGGTTAGTGCTGCTGTATCACACCACACAACTAACACACATTCTTCAAGGCAGCTGCGAGACCCAAACAATGTTTTGAAGAAAGGAGCACTGTGTGACAATTTAAAGAGAAAGCTTCCCCAGAGGAGAGGATACTGGAAATAAGGTAATAAACTAACCGCCTGAGTAAAACCACTCTCCCAGTCCTACAGAGTAGATCTTAACCCTGCCAAGGAAAGTAAAGACATACAGGTGTTTGCATATCGTATGGAATGAATTCTTGTTAAGAAAACAGATGCCATCAGAAGTTTAATACAAGAAAACCAAGTGTATTAACTGTGAACCTCTGTGCTCAAGGCTGAACACTGGAGAAGGACCAAGTACCCACTGTACAGAGCTGAAGCACATTTAAAACTCTGTACTCTTAAGGCCAAGGTGCTCCTAAGACCCTCACACCTGGAATTAACAGTAGAAAAAGTAGTACTGATAGCCAGTGGTGCTGTCAAGGGACAGAGAAGGTTAAGAAACTGTTATACTAAGACTGGAAGGGATGCCAATCCATCCTGAAGTCAGATGCCCAAAAACCATGGAATCCTGATTTACCAAAACGTAAGGTACATTTAAAAGTATGTAATATAGAATCAAGATAATGTATGGGAGTGTTCAAGTAACTGTTGTAATTACCCCCACTCACATGCCCAAAAGTGTCTTCTGCCAAGCTTAAGAGAACACATACCAAGAAATCCATTTCAGCACCAAGCTTTCTCAAGGAACTTCCAAATAATCATGGCTGACTTTGAAAGCAAAGACAAACTGTTGAAGTTGCAACAAGCAAAGGTAAGGTGTGCCTTTTGCTAGAAATAAGCTTTTATCTTGGAGACCTACAGAGGCTTATCAGAGATAACAACAGCAGTTAATGTTGCAATAGAGTATCAATCTTTTGAGTCAGGTTCCTCTGTACGTAGAGGCAATTCTTCACTTTGTTGTCTGCTACTGATTAGAAAACATTATAATTGCCACAGAAAAATCTAGAAGCAGGTTACACAAAAAATTAAACTCTTCAGTCAGCCTGACCAGAAACCTTGGAAACACATCTCAAAAGTGGCGTGTCAGGGAACCTGCAGAGTTCTCAGCAAGTAAGAAGTTACTTCACAAGTCAGAAAAGCTGAAGTCACAGCCAAGTAACCTATCACATGATGACTGACACACTAATTCAGATCCTTAGAGACTGTGTCAACACACTTCTAGCAGCAATCAAGCAAACACTATGTCAAGGGCAGCATTTGACAAAACAGTGTTTCAAAGTTGTTCAACATTAAAGTAGTTCGTTTTTGTGAAAACCAAGTTACACTGGTCTTAGTTCCAAACACCCGATAATGCCAAACCTCAGAAAAACAATTCAGCACCAAATTGCTCACTGGCTGGAATTCATTATCAAGTTTCTCTCACGTATCTTACATCGGTAGCAAGGTTTGGAATTCCTCTTTGGACTAGAGTTGTGCAATAGAAACACGTGGATTATGTGTCAATGCCTCTAAAAAGGCATCACACTGCCTTGAAAAACGAATTTTTCCTTCCCTAAATCTCAAATACTTAATTACTTACTGCACTGAATCTGTGTCTGATTCTAATCTTAAATTTTCAGGAAAGTGTTCTCTGATGTGTCTGAGTTTCAGTAATGAAAAAATCTATGGGTGCTCTAGATCTCAGAGAGCACGAGCAGCTCTGTTGGGTTTGGCACACAACCCAACTGACTCATCGTGCTCAACAACAGACAAGCACCATCTTAATCAGTATTTCAAAAAGCAGCAGCTAAGTTTAGGGGAGGTGCTTCCATTTCCCACAGCCCCCTCTCCTTACATTTACCACTATACTACCTGTTTTCTTATTTCCATATGTATGTTTGATATTAATGAGGAAATTAATTGCAAAATGCTCAATGCTGACACATGAAACATTCAGCTTAGTGCTTGCTGCTCTATCTGAAAACTGAAACAGTGCGTGAGACTGGGAGAGGTAAAAAAAAAAATCTACTGTCCCAAAGTCAAGGCATCACCAAACAAATTTTCACATCTGCCCCACCCATGCTAATCTTTCACTCTCCTGTGACCATTACTTTATCCTAATCAGTGTTCACTCAGATGACTAAAAGGCTGCAAATGAGCTAAAATATCTGAAGACTTCAGCTCATATACTATCATTATCTCTTATTCTTCTCCCCTCACCTTACAACCCAAACCCCACACTCTGGCAAGGAGGGGGTCTCTATTTGCACCACAAAATCTTCCCCCAAGATTGCAGTATAAAGTTATGCAGAAACACCCCGCTACTAAGCTACTAGACACTGGTACAAAGTCCCAACTACCAGTAAATAGTTACTCTCTAGTAAAATAAACTATTCTGTTGCCTCAGCTGCAGAAACCTGACACATTTGATATGCCAAAAATTGACAAAGATAATGCACCGAATGATACTCATAACTGCTAATTAAGCAGAGGAAGACTACTGCAGTGGCAGAAAGTATTAACTATGGTACCACATAAAAACCACAAAAACTGATTTGAAAGCAAACTGTAAAGCAGATCTTCATTTAAGCCACAACTATATCAAATGAACTATACAAGTAATTCCCACTATAACACCAGTTCAACGACACTTCAGCTGCCAACCCTAAAAAGCAAGTCAAGGAGCACTGTAAGTCACTGTGCTCACTACACTGGCTCACAAGGGCTAGATATCTGAACCGCTCAGTGCCCTTTGCGAGTGGCATCTTCTGGGCTCAGTGAAACTGAAGTACGGTCAATGGTGATAAAGATATTTACTACCAAAGAGACCTTAGAGGAGTCGCAAAGACCGTCATATCCCAAAAATGATGGCAGATAAGCATTCTCAACTGCTGTTTTATTTGGGAAGTATTTTGGCCAGCTGCTGAACAAGTCTCCTTTGCTGCCAAAGCCACATCTCAGAAACCTGATAAGTGTTGTGTGATGTGGCTTTCAAGACAAGAAACCAAAAGCAAGAAGGTAGTTATCAGTAAACAAGCAAGACACACTTCCTCGTAAAACAGCCTTGCTGCCCTAACAAACCTTCTCATCAAGGCACTGAAATCTCTCTATTCCAGACACGTTTCGTATTTTACTCAAGATATGGCAGGAAGAAAGTCATTAAGCAAGGGAGCATTACATGCCTTATAGAAAATGCTGCTTCCTAGCAATGACATCAGTAGCTCCCGCGTCTCCACGCCTCGTGCTCCAGGCGTGTTTCCAGGTTCTTCCCGGAGCGCGGTCCCTACATCCAACGCAGGTGCTCAGACCAGCGTTCCCGGGCGCTACGCGGCTCAGCGCGCCGAGCCCGGCAGCCGCCGCCTCCCGTCCATCGTTGCCCTCGTACCTCGGCGGCCCTCAGAGGCTCCCGGGCGCCGCAGGGGCCCGGCGCGGGGAGGGGACGGGATTGCCCCCCAAGAGCCCCGAGACCCCGCGGGTCAGTCAGCACCCGGGAACGCCGACAGCAGGCGGCAGCGGGCGGGAGGGCGGGTCTCCAGATACAGGCGCCGAGTCCAGCGCCGCCGGCCCCAGGGCCGCCTCAGGCCGCTGCGCCCCCACCCCCCCTCCGCCACCCCGCCGAGCGCACAGGCAGCCCGCGTCCGCCCCTTACCGAGCAGGGCGGCCGCCGCCAGCAGCCGCCGGGCCATGTCGGGGCGCAGGGACGGGGCTCGGCGGGAGCGGGCGCGGGGCGCGGGCGGGCGGGGGGCGGCAGCTCCGCGCTCGGGGCGCTCTGGCGACGGCCCCGGCCGGTCATCTGACCGCTGACGTCACATGCCCCGCCTAGCCGTCACGTGACCCGGCTGGGCGCTGCGGATGCCCAGGGCCACAGAGGGAGGGGAGGATCTCGCGAGAGCGGGGAGGATCTCGCGAGAGCGGGGCGGGGCCGGGGCTGGGTGTGCGGGCGCTCCTCTGGGGGAAGCGGCGGTGAGGGGACTGAGGGAGGAGCTGCTTTGGTGAGCAAGTCAGCTGCCTGAGTTCCGAATTGCCTCCAGCATATGCTTCATGCCACTGAACCTAAAGGCAGTTTAAGGCGAGTACGGTCGTTTCGCACAGAATCAATTCAGTTCCAGCTGTATAAAAACATTGGAAGTTGATGGTCTGTTACCTCTGAAGTGTTGTATCTATATACTCAGGTCTACATATAACTCCCATGTGTTCCAAGACAAAACAGGGACTGCTAAGGATGTGTGTTTGCATGGGTAAAAATTGCCGTTTCACATAGCAGGTGTCTGATGGTTTTTAAGGAATCCCTTTTCTTTTATTGAGAAAACCTGAAAAGAAGGTGAAGTTAGTTTGTAAATATTGTCAGATGTAATGGAGATGGGAAGCCCAGGCCATTTGATCACTTTGTAATCCAATGGTCTCTCTTATCTACAGTGTTAGGGATATGCTTACTTCATCTGAAACCTCAGAATCATATATCTTGCTCCTGAAATCCTGTTTCTGGTACTATTGGAATGTGTCCTAATGTTAGCATGCCTCTGCTTTCTCACAATGACTGCCATATAGTCCCCTCTTCTCACTACAGGCTGCTCCAGATTAATCAGCTCTGAGGCAGAATCATTTCTGCTCCCAAGCTGCCTTCATACATTTTTACTTTCAACCCATTTGAAATGCAATTTAGCTACTCCCAGGTGCTAAAGTCAAGTTCAGCTACTGTGAACTTGACCTTTCCTTGCTGTTTGTCTCAGTTCATTCACAGTTCCTGTTTCCCCAAAATATCCTGGATAAGTTTAGTTGCTCCGTAGGGGGGCCTGGGGATCTACCTTTAATTTTCAATGCTATTGCTATAAACGTGCATTTCTTTTTTAATGCTGCAGTTTTAGCTGTGCATTTTTAGACACAGTAATACATTACTTTAGTTTGTTTTTCCCTGCAACACTTCTAGCAATCTTTATTCTTGCCATGCTTTGCCAAAAGCAGAAGTTAGTCAGTTTGAAAAAGGACATAACAAGCAGCTCTGGTCAAGTGTTTGAATGAGTCATCTGCAGAGGAGTTGAGGGTAATGGAGGTGGGATAGAGGCTGTTCTCATTTTGGATCACTGTTTTTGGAACCTGCACTGGGACTGGAGGAAGGTCTGCGGAACACAAAATCTCCCACAAGACAAATGGAGAGGGAGGCCCAAGGTCAGGTTTAAACTTGGTGTGCAGTGTTCTGCCTCCCTGCTGGAAAATTGATAGGCGTCTATGAACGGAAAAATGACATATGCTTGGATTACTACCAAAAAAAGATCAATATATATATATAAAAGTTGCATAAAGCAATAATATTGTGGCAAAATATGGTAAATAAAGAACATAAGGTTATCAGCAGAGAATGATGTTGACCTTCCATGCTGTGGATCATTAGCTCATTAGGCCTTTAATAATGGTGCAGAGATGGCACAATACCAATTTCCACCTCCTTTCAGTACAAGTATTACCAGGGTGTTCGTTAGACAAATGCATCAAGTCTTGCACAACCATGTTGGCCATCAGCCCCACTGCTTGGTAACTTGTTGGCTGACATCAATCAAACTTGATAGCAGGGTGAGACATACACAAACAAAGTTACAGCTTCTGTAAAAGCTGCTATATACACAGCCTGGAGGTCCAAATTAGTGCTGTCACTGAGGGAAGTGACATGTAGTCCATACCTAGCCCCTACACATTTCATTTGACAGAGCTGCTGGCCAACCAACAGGCTCACAGGCCCAGACACAAACCATGATGCACTGCCTGGCCTTTTTTCAGAGCTGTGGATGCAGAAGGGGCTGCTCATGGGAAACACCCAGGAGATGTAGGAGCCATTACTACAATAAAAGCTGTCCTCTGATGTCCAGGCAGACTACAAGCAAGGGAGACAAAATACAGGCTAGGAATTTTTACCAGGAAACAATTTCTGCATAACATGACTCTATTTTCCCACAGCCTTTTGCTGAGTATTACCTGACTTCACACAGTTACTTCCTTTCCAAAGAGACTTGCTAGGAATGGCTAACCAACTTCATGGTACTCTCCTGAACATACCTGCCAAAGATAATAAACCTGCAAACAGAATGGAACTATTTAGGTTGGAAAAGACCTCAAACGTTACTGAGCTCAACTGGTAGCCCAGCACTGCCTAGTGTACCACTAAACTAATGTCACTAAGCACCACATCTATAGGTCTTTTAAATACCTCCAGGGATAGTGACTTCATCAATTCCCTGGACAGCTTGATCCAGTGATTGACAACTCTTTCAGTAAAGAAATTTTTCCTAACAAAAATTTTTGCTAAACCTCTCCTGGCACAGCTTGAGGTCTTTCCCTCTCATCCTGTCACTTGTTACTTGGGAGAAGAGACCAACCCCCATCTGGCTACAGCCTCCTTTCAGGCAGTTGTAGAGAGCAATAAGGCCCCCTCCCTGAGCCTTGTTTTTTCCAGCCTTAACAACCCCAGCTCCCAAGCTGCTCCTCATGACTTGAGCTCCAGACCCATCACCAGCTCCACTGTCCTTCTCTGGACACTCTCCAGAGTGTCACTGTCATGTACTGAGGGGCCCAGAATCTGAGATGTGGCCTCTCCAGTGCTGAGTACAGGGAGACAATCACTGCCCTGGTGGTCCTGCTGGCCACACTATTGCTGATGCAGGCCAGGATGCCACTGGCCTTCTTGGCCACACTCTGGGGCTCCTGTTCAGCCACTGTCAACCAGCACCCCCAGCTGCTTTTCCACTGGGCAGCTTTCCAGCCACTCCGCGTCCCTGCCTAGAGCAATGCATAGGTAGATCTGCATAACAAGCTGAGACACTGAAGTTACCTGACAGGTGTGTAAGTTTTGGTTTTTTCTGTCCCAAAGCTGTATAACAGAAAGAAAGGATGAAAAAAGCTGCAGCAGATCAAGGGAGTTAAATGATAAACCCAGGTTCAGATACAGTAATCCAGGAGAAGCCAAAATACAGAACTAAGAAAAAAAAGACCCAAGGAGGGGGGAGGAAGGAGGCTGGTAAGGAGAGCTGTAACGGCCAGGCTTAGGAAGCACGTTTAAGTCAGCTCTCAGCCTACATTCCCACACTTGCTTTCCCTCAGGAAATGTTGGGCTATAGAACAGTGTGTCACACTTAGGAAAACTGCTTCTAAAATGCATATAATGTATGTTTGGATAAGTTAGAGCCCCCAGCTGTATCCAGACTCCTGCTGTTATTTTTGTCATTCCATAGAAGCTGCTATACAGTTTGTTCTAAGGACGCTGAATTGCCAAGACCCAGGTTTCCCAGACATACCTGAACATAGATGCTCTACACAGGACATCTGTTACTTTTGCTACTGGCCAACATCTTCAACTCTGGGTGATCTTCCAGGAAGAAATGTTTAACCTCACCCCTGTGGGTACAGGCACACTCAGGGCAATATGACACCAAAGAACCAAGTGATTGAGGCACGCTGCTCAGCCAAATTCCAACACCAAATACTGAAAAGCAATCAAATGCAGCTATTTCACTTTAGAGAAGTGATTTCCATGCTGACTCAAAGTAACTGCTTACCTGTTTGGTTCAGCACATAAAAAATCCCAGTAAGAAAAATTTGAGGAAATCAAATTAAAAATGAGGACCTGAGAAAAAGAGTCACAATGACCTGGCCTGTCAGTTTGTCCCAAAGCTTTGAACCTCTGAAGCCACTTGCAGACTAATCTGGAAGAGTAAAAGTCTTCAGGGATCATTACATTCTCTGTAGGTTCAAGGGGGTAAGGGGATGGGTAGAGATCAGCAGCTGGATGAAGGACACAACCCCCGCTCCCACAAGCAGAAAGGCAGAACCAAGGAGAACCCCTCTGAGTACTGCTGCTTGAGGTTATTTGTAGGGGAAGATACAGTCAGGGACCAAGGGCATACAGCACAGAAAGACACTGTTCATAATTTCCACTGCTGTGGAACAACTAATTTTTAACTGCTAGACCAGAAAAACATGGCAGAAGTTCTTTGTCTGTGGCAATTAAGAAAAACGGCACATCTCAGCACTTTTAATTAACATTGCTGCTTGAGGCAGAACCATTTCAGTCATCGTCAGGATAATACCACTGCCTGAAGCTGTTGTTGAAAACCACTGAACCAGAACATTTGGGTTCGGAAGGTGCAGGCAGTACATTCTCACTGCTTCAGAACAGCTACTGCACACTACTGCCAGCTCTCAGTGGGGATAAAGCCTCTCTGGCCATCACATTTCTGTCAGGCACATATTCTGTGAGGCACAAAGTCTGCTAAGATAGAGTTCATTGGTTTCCATACACATAAAAAGTGAACTACAAAGTGAATGGTGTACTAAAGAACCAACCACACAAACTGAAGTGCCACATTCTCAAAAAGGCTAAGAAATGAATACTTAATATGCATCAAAGATTTTATTTGCATTAACTGAAGATTCAAATATTAAAATAAGTCTATATTAAATTATAATATTAAATATGCTTTAAATACAATAAACTAAACGTGTTTAGTTTTGAAACAAAGGGAACAAAAATGATTCAGAATGCAATACAATTAATGACACCAGAGGACAGAATAAGGACTTTTAATATGTAGTTCCACAAGATGTCAACTCAGCACTGTTTACTTTAAGAAGAGGTGGCCTTTTAATTGATGCACAAACCCCATGTTACATAAACTTAGTAAGGTATCTCTCAAGAAGCTCAGTTAAATCCTCATTTATGTAGTGATCAAAACTCCTTTGGTAGCTCTTTTTCAGAATGAAACACACCAGCAGACAGATGAGGAAAATAAACAGTCTTGCAAGTATTACCAGAAAAGGTGTCTTCCTTATAGTTACAATTATCTAACAGACCTACAGTGTCTTTCACTCTAATTCAAATCAACTTACATATGTACAATATGTAACAAAGTACTCACAAAATCCTTAGTCTTTCAAGACAAAAAGCTATGCTTTCCCAATATTGAGACCATAAAAGTATTTTTTTAAAAAAAGGTTTTGTTTTCTTAAAGTGGAGCACACTGTACAGTAGGTTCCCTGGATGTTATTTTCAAGGCAGAATTGAATGTTACAGCAATTACAGAAACAGTGAAATACACCTGCTGCCCTAAAATGAGGTAGGGCCTCTGACTCAGATCTAATCTTTGCCACCCAAGCCAGCAGAAGTAGTAGTAATAGAACAATCCATATTTTAGCTAAATAATCCAACAGCTCAGTACACACATGAATGCAGTTGTCCTCTTGGCACTTCAAGGATCTCACTTCAAAACCTGATTTATCCAAACCAGACTGAAGTTTGCAATAACTTGGAAGAAAATTAACTGAACGCAAGTTTAAGGGTTTTCATGGTGCAAAACTTCCAAACTTCAGTGTATTTCAACAACACTGCTTACACATACATGTTCATCAATGAAGGGTTTTAAAAAAGTTACCCAAGTTGTCACTGTAGCTAAAGAATGCAGCATTTACGGACTTTATGGATGCAGTTAGGAACACCTAAATGAAGAAACCAGACTTGCATCCATTGCAGAAGTATTTCTCACACAGGTGATTTTACCTTTCCATCCAACTCCAATGACATTGTTAAACAAAACTGTAAAACTAAATTCTGAAGAACCCAAGAGAACAAAAGATTAACTAAAGGGTAAAAAAAACCCAGGACATTTAAAATTAGTAAGAAGTCTTGACAAAGGCGATCAATTAACATGTCATTTTGCTGCTTTTCCACAGCAGTGCATGCAGCTGGTTGAATAATATACATCAACCTGAAATCTGCCAAAACAAAAGTCTGGAACAGCATAGGTATTTGGTGTCCTGAAGATATATGTGGATGATTTTGGTTTTTATTTTTTTGCCTTTTAATTTCTTAAAAATAAAACTATTTCTTCTTTATGCAACATAGTGGTACTGATTGGGGTTGTCTTTGTCTCTCTCCATATAGTCTCTGTCAATGAGAGATTCAATTCTCTTTTTCAAGTCTCCAGGCTACAAGAAAAGATGAGATTAGTGTAACAGTTAGTAATATAAAGGCAAATATATTTTTTAAAAATACTGCTAAAAACTACGTAAGAAATGCACCACAGTATATAATTAATGTACTATGGATACTCTGGCTTCTTTCTCTTCACATAATACCTTAATCTTTATGTTTAATTCTATGATATTTCACATTTCTTGCTCTTGTGGACAAGCTGAATAGAAAAATATATTACATATATTTAGATAAATCTAGGATGGTTTGACAAACAAAAACATAAGTTACCTTTACAGGAAATTTCAGCTGATTATACAATTCCGAAACAAGAAGATTATGACCAAGAGTCTTTCTCATCTTCATTATTCGTACAATAGCAGCATCAATCTGGTATTGCCTGTCCTGAAATACTCTTTCAGTTGTGCTGACCTGTTCCTCAACCTGAAGAACAATACAACACCACGAATCATATCACCTTCTGCTACTACTTTTTATTAATTACATGTCTATAGTTAACCTTTGCAGTAAAATGAAATTCATGCATTCTTACTCATTCTTGAGACAGATGCACACATTACTGCATTCTAAGAGCTAAGTGATTCTGAAGTACTGCTAAAGCAAGTAAAAGAGAAAATTAACAATAATGTAAAGGAAAAAATAATGTGTCTTATTTTACATTATTTGATAAGTTAAAGTAAGTATTAAAAACTCCCTTCAGATTTCTGAGAGAACACAACAGTTTGACAACTCAAATACAGCAGCATTTTGTGTCAAACTCCAGTGTGACTTTTACGGAATTCAATACACAAAGGCAAAAAAGAAACAAGCCAATGTTAATTAAAATATGTCATCTTGTGTCAAGAATGGGGATTCAGATACAACAAAGATATCCACTGCAGAATCAGGGACTACCCTGACTTTTATAGCCCTCTTACCTGCTAAATATAGAAGTGACATGGTGACATTTGATTCATGAGTTCAATATAGTACCAACACTTCAGCAATACCACAGAAACTTCTAAGATGGACTGAAACCTCTACATCCTTTTAGTTTAATATATAGGCATTTAAATTTGCAAGTGCAAGAAGCAACCTAAGTCGTTTTCAATTTCAGTGATTTTAAAGTCTTTATTGCCTCTCTGAGTCATCTTGACTACTCTAAAAATTAAATAGCCTTTAAAATTAAATATTCCTTTCTTTATATGCAAAAATTACAAGAGATTATGTCTTTCCATATGGGACATGTAGATAAACAGTTAATACATAAACTGAATGAATGCAAAAAGTACGTACTGTTTCTTTCATTTGAATCTGGTTGATCTTTATTCTAAACAATTTATGCTTGAAATCACCATTAAAGATGAATTTATCTCCATCTTCTACCTCCTTGCCCTTTGGATTTTTAATCAATACTCGTGCTTTCCCGCAAGCTAAAGACTGCAAGGTTCTTCTTAATTCACTGTCCTCTGTGAAGGAGTTCAAATATGGGAGAAAGCAGAACAAAACATTTACATGAAGCGTTTTATGTGATTAATCTAGAAATAAAATTGAAAAGCTAGTGGTTTTATGTTAATACTTTCTTCCAACTAAGTTCCAATTAGAAAGTAGCTCACAGCCTTCATACTTCATCTCATCTTTCACAGGTTAAGTGCTGAGAGCACACACAGGATTATATAAATCATAAAAGACAGACTTAAGCTCATATCAGTGAGTTTTCCATCCAAAATAGTTTCAGAAAAGACTTCACATTAACACAAACTTAGTTCTATTGCTTTAGTTGTGTGGTAGTAACAGAACTTTATACCAGAAAAGGTCAGTATGACAAGAAACTCAAGCCCCTTATTTTAGTGTTTTTGTCACACAGCAGAAAACATATAATAGAATAAAATTACAGACATCTAAATTGACAGGAAGATGTTTTGTGGGAGGGTAGAGCTGACAGCTGTTATAGTCAAACTTCCCCCAAAACAGGAAAGTAGTAGACACAAGTATGTGAGGAAAACTTTACCTAGTAATATTTAAGGCTTAAAAGCATTTAGAGAAGAAGATAAAATGAAGTCTTAAACATTCTAATAATTATGTAGCAAAGTCTTGTATCAAGATTTTGCATTGAAACAGCCTCTGCAGTCTCTATAATACTTTATTCACAGAATAAAACTATCACTAAATGTGTTGGATCTCCTGAACAGTTTTAGTCTAAAAACTGAAAGAAAGGTTTTGCAGTCTAGTGCTGAAGTACAGCTGAGTAAAAGATTAACACTACTGCTATTTTTAAAATACTTAAGCTTTCACACAGAGCAACCTTGTATTTTTTTTTAAGCTTCCAAGTGTTCTATGATTTCTAAAAAAACCCCTTTAAACCATGTGGGCTAAACAGGCATTTATATTGTTTGAGACATTTTGTGTGTTTCAACCTCAGTAAATGCAGATTGTTGTGTTTTTGTCCAAACACAAGGATGCTGTTAAAACACTATGGAGCTCTGCAGGTCAAGTCACAGGTTACAGTATGCCCAAGGGAAGGAATTTACAATTACCTATCAATCCCTGAAGTAAAAGCTACTACAGCTCCTAGCGGCTTCCTTGATAATAAGGCAAGTAAGAACATGGAGTATATTTGGACAACACATCTCAAAGCAGCACAATTAGCAGAGAGAAGGTGAACATTCTTTCTCTGAGTAACAGTTTATGCATTTTCTCACTGTCCTAATGTACCAGGGACAATCTCATTAAAGAGACTGAAGGTAGTTTATTTTAACAGTGACTGGAAAACACAAGTTCCAACCATGGCCAGTTAATCCCTACAAGAAAAATGGAGAGGGACTTGTAAATTTACAAGACCATGTAGTGATATGGACAAGGGGGAATGGCTTCAAACTGAAACAGAATAGATTAGGTATTAGAAAGAAATTCTTTATTGTTGAGGGTAGTCAGGCACTAGAACAGGTTGTCCCGAGAAGTTCTGGATGCACCTTCCCTGGAATTGTTCAAAGCCAGGCTGGGTGGAGCTCTGAGCAACCTGGTGTAATGGAAGGTGTCCCTGCCCAGGGCAGAGGGCTGGAACTAGATTATCTTTAAGATCCCTTCCAAGCCATTCTGTGACTCTAAGCCATTCATCCTGGCCTTCCAGAAACCCTGTGGACCATTAACTGTCCTTACTACCTAAGTCTCTATACCTAAATTCTCCATAGGGGAGAGAAATACAGACATGGTGCTCAGTGCAGTGACATATAGGTAGCTCCCAACTATCAATTCCAGCCAGGTGCCTTAAGAACAGTCTACTGAATTCCTTATTCTGTGCTATAATGGAATGGATTTCCATGCAGCAGCTTTATCAGTTGCTGTCAGGCAGCCAGAATGCAAGCTCCAAGGGACAGCAATCCAAGATGAGAAAGCAGGACTTGGATCAGGGCTTGCATGAACCTGTGTTTGTTCTGTAAACATTGTACTCCAACCTATTGAGTCTCTCCAGACTATCCTGATGATTACTATCACTGGCATGGATTTTCTTCAGCTCCCTTACCACTAATGGAGAGGATGACTAAGCAACTTGAAGCACTGACACTGAGACAATGGAGCTGTACTTCCTTCTGCAATGCATCATTCTGAACTGCAAGGATTCTTGGTATCTCCATTTTACAGTATTTTAGTAAATATATTACAATATTTTAGTACTTGTATGGGCTCAAATTCTCTCAGATACTGCTGTATTAGGTTGATCTTAAGTTTCACATGTGAGGGACTATTGGGTATAAGCTGCTGATTGATGCAGAACTTTCAGAGAGTAGTGATGACAGTGTTTTGGCTAACTATTTCAAGAAAGTGTAAGAATTTGGGGGGAAAAACCCATCCAAGAACATAAAAACACAGAAGACAGATACTGCAGATGGTTAAAAGGGAAACTACTCTTCCTCAGTTTTCTTGGTCCTTCAGGTTCAAAAGTACGGGGGCAGGCAGCTATGAAGTACACACCCAGCACACACTGCTGCTCTGAACACATCAGACCTGCTGTGAAGGGGCACCCCAGCAACAGTAATGGGCAACAGGCAGGTGAGCTCTCAACAGTTCCACTGAAAATACTCTCTTGAATCACCCCCAACTGAAAGGGAGCAAAACTAATCTGTACACAGAACAGTCTTTATCACCATTTAAATTTTAAGAATTGCAATGATATATTTTGTAAATCTAATAGGTTGTTAGGAGTATCACATGCCACACAGCTCTTACTAATAATTTTGTGAAGCATCCATTTTACACACTAAGAAAATATACTACGAAATACCTGCAGTATGTTTTCCTCATCTTTTGTTGTGTGTATGCTATTGGAGCATAAAGTTAGGCCTAACAACCACGACAAATTTCTTTAAATTAGGCCTTTACATACCAAATCATAATTGGCAATCACTTGACAAATAAATTTAAGAATCAGAAAAGTATTCTTCTTACCTACGCCAGTGGCCATTTTAATTTCTTCAAAACTGAATTCATCCCCTTCATTAAACATAAGCAATACTAATGTCTGAAAGAGCGATACTTGAAACTCCTTCTTCCCCTAAAAGAGAAACAACAAATAATAGTAATATTCAGAGAATTTTCAGTTGTACCCCCTACCTTTGACAGTTACAGAAAGTATACACTAATTTTTCTATTTCTACAAGAATGGATATGCATTTTAGAATGCCTGGCACACAGAAGAATCAGACTGAATGTAGTATTGAGGAAACAGGATATTTTTAAAACCTCTATTTTTTTTGCTCTTCTAACAGTAACAATACAGTACACAGCAGAAGCTTGTTAGAATGGCCTGGTATTTACTTCACATCCTTTATTTTAGTTACAATACATGAAATTTTGGTGTTGCCACCATCAATAGTGAATTTCTCTGTACTTTATATTCACAATGAGTTAGTAAAAGAATTCAAGGGTTGTTCTGTCTTTGCTGTGGCTCACTGAAGCTGCACTATTACAAGGCAAGATACTGCATGAGACAAAACAAAACCACATGAACAAACAATGCAGTTATTTAACAGTTAAATAATTCAACAAGCATTTAAATTTTAACCACAGCCATCACATGACTAACACCCTTCAGTCTCTTTTTGTATGTCAAGCATACTAAAAGCATCACCAGGATTTCTACAATCAAAACAATTCCAGATTAAAGATAAAAAATGCTGTGTTCTTTTTCTTGCTTTAATTTCTTGCTTTATTACAACCTAATTTATTTGAATGAGCAACAATTCCTATCAAATGAATATTACCAAAAGGTATCACTGTTGTCTTGTTAGCTAGGTAGTATTTCAGTTTAATTATAGAAAGCCTACTTTCTGTACAAAATAATAGTATTGACGTGATTGTTCCTCCACAAAAATGTTACTACCTTTATAAAAAAATACAATACGTTACTAGATTCCAAATAATTGACTTAAATTTTAACCCAACAGGCAAAGCATTATACAAGCAAACTTACTTCCTTAAATTCTGCCTTTAGGACAGCATGTCCTAAAGTGGTCTGCCACTGAAGTTTTCGACCACTGTGTTTTCCCAGGTAAAAGGTTTTAAATACCTCTTGAAGTTTTATCATCTGTAAAGAAAAGAGAGAAAAACATTAGCATTATACCAGTGCAGTGATACCAAATGACTTCACACATAATTCCTTTATTTTCCTCAACCACGTTGAGGAAAAAAAAGCCACAGAAAATAATAGGCTCTTTTGTGGGAAAAACTTAATCCAAAGAGGAAAATTCTGCTCTCAAGTACATTGGTACTATTATACACATAAGAAAGCCTCAATTCAAAAATAACTGAATTTTCCTTGGGTTTTTATCTTGCTTTTGTTTTAAATAACAGTAAAATAAACTCCCTGTAAAGGGTTTTAAACCTCAGAAATAGATACTGGTTTTGTCCTGGACTTTGAATCTGACCTAGAAATCATGGGACAAAAAGCATACATCTCACACCTTTACACTGGCTAGTACCATGTGCTCTTAAGTTCTTCCTGTAAGTTGTGGATGGAATGGAACTCCAGTCCAATTCCACTAACTTTATGCCCTCTTACTTCCAAGTAAGGGGCTTCAACCCCTCCATTTTCATCGCAGATTGCTCAGGCTGGATCTTTCAGAAGTAGTCTGCCATGGAGGAAAAGATACCTCAGAAGCAAGAGCACAAGACCTTCCATATCTTCCAAACTGAGTGGGAACCCCATTATCACCTCTGGCCCCTGAAGCACTTCCCACACCTCCAGTCAAGCAAGGTATTGTAGGGGACTCCAAATACACATTTCAACCTAAATCACTACTGACAGGAGCTTTGCAAAAATCTCTCAACTTGGAAACAATCATTTTGCAGGCAAATACTATTTAAATGCAGGGGCTATTTTCTGTGTGACACATTGCAGGAAACAGGCAGGATCTTCAAAAAAAGGAACGTGCAATAACATAACCATTGACTAGTTCAAAGTGCCTAACCAATGTAGTTAAAGATTGACTAAACTGTGGTGAACAGACCAATTACCAACTTTTAAGTGATTGACTACAATGCTAAGTGAGGCAATTTTATTCCTATTAATATAAATTATTATAAAAAACCCCACACTAAGTGAAATAATCATCTGAATAAGGTGGATTTTATCCGCTGCATTTTATTTTTTGCAATTCTGGAATCTTTAAAACTACATAAACCCCTTAAATATCTAGCAGAAAAACGTAAAATGAAGGACATTATTTCACCCTGTGACAATGATTCCATTCTGTAAAGTGCATTTATAAGAAGAATTCAAACACTAACCTCAGAATTTAGGTGGACTTCCATAGGTGTATAAGTTGGCCAATATCCCATAGTTAAAATATTTACTGTCAGGTCTATATTTCCTGGGTCACTTTGGTTCTGCATATACTAAAATACAAGAGACAAAAATTATTCAAGTATACTATCTACATACTAAATTAGAAAATGTATACACTTAAATTGGAAATTTAGGGTTAGTATAACAATAAAAAATTCTTACAGGCCACATGCTTGTTTGGACATGCTCTACTAGGATTTTGAGTAACTTTCTAATGACCCAACTTCAAAACACAGCAAGCAGGTGGGAGTCCAAAGAAAAGATCAACATGCCTTGAAATATCCTAGACCACTGTCTATACAGGGTGCTAACGTCAAAGAAACTTTAATCACATGCAAATAAAGAAGAAAAGCTTTTGATCAGAAGCCATGGCAAGGACTACAAGATGAAAAGGATCTCTTTGGACTTCTACATCTGCTAGACAAAACTTTTTCATATAATTGGGGTAGAGCATCAGTCAAGCCAGACTGCAAAATCTGGGAGAGAAGAGTCTCTACAGTATTTTATTACAGGCATTGTCCTGGGTCAGATCTCTAACCCAGCACCCTGACTTCAGTAAGGCCCCAAAACAAGTACCCAGGGAGAAATGCAACAACACAGTGAGCATATACAGAATTTCCTGAAAGCATTCCCTTGGTCACCAACAGCTTGGAAACTTTGGGGCTGAGACATACACTGTTTCTGTGCACTTAACGACCTTCAGGGAGTTTCACTGGTGTGGGCCAATCACAAAAAATTCATTAGAGCAGCAGCAGTTTACAGAATGAAGGATACAGACTTTCACACATGTCAGTCAACTAAATTACTATGTGGTATTTAGACCGATTTACTTAAAAAGGAATCAAAACTGTAAAACTATTGTATACAATAAATAAATTCTGTTGTATAAACAGAACTGTAAGTAGACATTATTATTATTACTAGGACCTGCTCAAAAGCTGTTTTGTTTAATTTTAGCTTAATCCAAGGTATAACACAATTAAATGCCTCCCCGTGACTGTGAAAAATTTAGTATACAAACAAAAGCTAAACGTACCTGCTTAAACTGTACCATGACATCTTTGGACAGTTCCATGTCCTTGAACATGCCCTCCAGTTTGCTGGTAAAAGCAGCACCACATTCTGTCTCACAAAAAAAAAGCAAAGATCCCACAATTACAAAGAAGCACAGAACAAGTGATAAACATTTAACCTGAGACAGCTGAGCCACATTTACCAGGTTACAGAGCACCCACAAATAGGTACATGTTTTCAGGATTTTGCTCCTCTGTAGGTATATTAAATAAACCAGTCTCATACCAAGGAAGTCTGCCCAATAGTTCTTGCTGAGCATAATGAAAGCTGTTATAAATATATACACACATACATATACACACACACCCCCCTAAGTATTTAAGTAAGAACTGTTCAGGTATTACTTAAAATCTGGCTTATCACTTCCTAAAAGCATGAAAAAATAGGGATTCCAAGTTGCATGCCAAAAAGTAATATAACATTAATACATCTGAAGACACCTACCATGCTTAAGCTTTGACAACATGGACTTCTCAGCATCTACTGATGCACTTTTTCCAACCAGCAGTCTTTTGGCCAAGTCTTTCTTATAAAATGCCTCAAACACATCTTTCCCTGTAAGGAAATTGAAACAAAAAATAAAGTAAAATTAAATGATACATTCTCTCCACATCACTGCCCTTCAGGTTTGTGACATGAGCCTTTCTCATGAAAAGCTGATGAGCAGAACAATATTAACTATGCAGCAGTGAATAAAAACACGTAGACAACTTGTTCTTTTTATATTTTAATGATTTTTAACATATTTTGCAAAATATTTACTTCTTTCTTTCTTATTTCTCCCCCAGGAACTTGGGCTGCCTTGTATTTCCCATTGGAGCAGCTGCAAAACACAATAAATTACTCCGGAGTCCAGAAGAACATTCTCCCTCCATTGGTCTGATTTATTAAGGGGGGGAGGACAGGGGAGCTTTTCTATGTATTAAAGAACGTACTTTAAAAGCCTAACGTGAAAAAAAATTTAACCGAAGTCTTCTTACTTGATTTGCCAATAGACTTGAAAATGAAGGAGTCATACAGATACCCACAAACTTTCACACCTTAAACCCAAGCTTCTCCCTATTGACAGTACAAAGATATCAGCAAGGTGTTTCCCTTTTAAGAGGAACAAATTCACTGTAACGCAAGCTACTGTTCGTGTTGCCTGCAATAGCCACTTGCAATTCCTTGCAAACACCTTCCAATTTAGTGCTTCTTATGATAGTCTTCTTCCTTGCCCATCCTGTCCTGGTGAAGTGATGTTTCATGAACCAGCTCCATCAAGATATTATCAAAAAGGCCAGTGCTCAGAAACTACCTAATTATCATCTGCTTTTAAAAGAGCTCTTATGTACTAGACAGTTCAAAATAAAATTTCCGCTTTTAGCTCAGTACTACAAAAAATATGAAGAGTTGGTGAAAGTTTCAGATTAACAGAAATTAATCTCTTAGGCTGACAAGCTGCCAGTACAACTGTTTTCATTCACCATCTCCATCTGACAAAAATGATGCAATTATGATTCAATTATGCAAATGATACTACTTTATGACTTGACTTTCCCATTATATTGTACTTGTTGGGGGTTTTTTATGAGGAGAGAACCCCACAGATCTCAGACAAACTAATACCGAATTGGGTAGTTCCTGCTATTCCACCCCCGCCCAGGACACACATTCCACTTCCCTCAGAACAGTGACCATGTATCTGTATTGGACTGGACCACTGGTTTTTAGGGTATCTAGAAAAAAAAAAATCTCCTAACACATTCAAGGATTTTGCTCAGATAGAGACATACATGAGGGAAGTGCATTTCAAAGGCAGTGAAACTCAGCAGTTAACACTTTTTGCTACTATTCTGAGCCCTTCTCTGTGTTCCTTCTTAGCCATGATGAGAAAAGTCAAAAGAGAAGTTGCCGGGTTTTCATGCTTTGTACCTACAACATACATAAATGGATAGGAAAGAGGAAGTCTATACTGTCATTAGAGGAAAGGTTGTGGTTATAGACATGGTTAATTTATGTAAAAAACTTCCAGCAACACCTCTAACTCTTAGGTCTCCACTCACAAGACTCTGAAAGGTCTGTAACTTGCCAATCTCCATAGAACTATTTGTCCTCCCCGGTATATTTATTGTGCTGCTTCAGGTGTAAAGCAACCTGAATTAAAGACCAAGTTGAGCAGAAACTGTTGCTGAAAAAGATCTCTTACATTCAGAGGAAAGCAGCCCTGCTAGTAGCAAGGGGAACAGTTTTAATTGCATCAACAGTGAACCACTATTTCTTACCATGAATGAATCTAAATATGATCATGATTTTGTCAAGGATTCTTTCCAGTTCTTCATCTGTTGCTTCTTTATTACCAGCTCTTAATTTGGAATCCACATATTTTGCTACAAATAAATAAAATTATGTAACAGCTTAAAAAAAGATCAAAAATTACCAACTTAAGCAACTCCTGCTTGAAATATTACTGTGTTAAATACTACTGTATGTTAAAATATAGGATAAGTGCTAAATTTTCTGTTTTCCCTTTTCCCATCCCTATGTTCAGTGGAATGACAAGAGCCCTCCTGTATTAGTGGCATAATGGAAAAGTACTGCAAAAAGGAATAGTCCAAGGCAAAAAATGAGCAGAGTATAATAATTAAAATGAATGCATTTGAAATATTTGTGTTATAGTCATAACAAGCACATTATTTGTTGAAAGACAATGTTCTGGAAGTGTACAATGTACATGAATGTATTTTATGAGAAACAAACAAACAACAAAGAGGACTATATTTTTGTAGACCTTTACCATGTCTCTCATGCTCCTTGGCAGGAGCACATTAAAATTTAAACAAAAGCAATGCTTTCCAGTTAGTAGTTTCAGAATGCCAGAAATAAGGTTAAGCCTTGAGTTTAGCTAAGTATTCATTAAGCCACATTAGTATCCTTATACAACCTTCTGTGTAAGAAGAAAACCTTTGTGGGAGCTGGAACACCATGATCCACAAATGACAACAGCCCATATCATGGCTTTAAACCTGTATCACTATGTTGTGCAATCTGTCCTACATAAAGCTGATTTTAGAAGGAAGACACAAAAGCCAAATAAAGGCAAAAGAAAGTACAGAGGAAAAACAAACAAGCAAGGAGCAGGATCCTCTCCTGATGTAAAATGCCACAGCTCCAGTTTTTCAGTAGGCAATACTGTTAGGACAGCTTTTGCCAGATGAGGGATAAACAAAATAATAGTATTTTTAAAGTATTTGTTGTTATCTTTCCCCTTAATAACCACTAATTCTCCTGTCAAGATAGTGGGTTTTTTTCCCCCTCTATTAAAACTCCTTGTATCTGAAGGCTTTAAAATTGTCATCCCAACTTCAGCCATCAAGGCAGATGGATGGGCTGTACTTACTCCTTTTGGAGGGATCCAGAACATCCACAGAACTCCCCTACTACCACAATTAAAGCCAGTTCCCCTCTACTTGCCACAGCTGCTCTTTCCCCATGACCATTTACTCCTGTGGCAGCCCCAGAGCTCCACTGAGCAGTTGTTAGCAGCAGGCCCCATGCAAGCGGCAGAGCGCAGGGACAGGAGGGTGATGTGCTGCGCCAGACCCCCTAACAGCACACCCAAGCTCTCGGGCCCGCCACGCACCCGGGTTAACGCTCGCCTCGGATCCCAAAACCAGTGCCTAAAGCAGGATGCGACTGCACCGCCGTTGCACTGGCACACTCAGCTGCATTATCATGCCTTCTACAGAGTTTTGAAATATTTTACAGAAAAATATTTGTGTACCTATCAATTCTGCAGGCTTATTTGGTCTCTTGTTGATAAATGTTTCAAAGGACTCCTTCATCAAGTTTATAAATTTTTCATTTTTCTGAAAGCACACTTCTATGATATGGTCCACTTTATCCTTAAAATCTAGTAGCTCTTGCACCATATCCTTGTCTTTTTCAGGATTAACCACTATTGTTGTCCCAAAGTTCTGTAAAACAAACACTTTTGATAGTAAAATACTTCAGAGTGCTACCTATCTCCCCCAACAGACATTTACCCTCATAAAATTTATCATTAGAAAAAGTAATTTTTTTTACAGAACTACTTATGACTTCAAGTTTTTAAAAAATGAGATGCATTGAAATTTAAAATAAAAACTAGACACACATTAATGGATTTCAAACATTAGTGTTTGATTCAAAGATTATTTACACTTAAGACAAAAGTGAAAAAATAATTAAATAAATACACAGTAGACATGACTATGACATGCAAGTTTACAGTGAGATACAGAACTATGATTCATGTAAAATAAATTAAATGGAAACTGCCTCAGAAATGTTAAGTATAAAGGAAAACTGCACTGTTTTTATTAAACCCACTAGAGAGCTTACTTGATTAAACAGGTAGCAACAATTTAACTGCTGCTTAGCAGTCAAAGATTCTCTTTCATCAAGGGCTCTAAACCAAAAAAATCCTAGCTGACTTGCAAGGAAACAAAACTTTCTCATGCACAAGAAACAGTCACAGACCTGACTTCCTCTTCCTGTTCCTACACTTATTATCTTAGAGATACAACACCATTTGTTTAATGAACCAAAATATCCTGTAAGGGAGGATTTTTACCTACTGGACAATTTACATTTGCTTAGTAACACCGATCAGTGCTCTGGACAGAATGATCACTTTTCCGAGGTGAGAAAAAGGAACATCAGCACAGCAAAAGCAAAACAGTATTCAATTGGTATATTTTCACCAACTGAAGTATGTCAGCCAAAAACATTAAAAGAGATAGGGGAAAATCTTTCTCCAGCCTCAGAATTTCCACTGCATTATCTAATTAGCCACTGTCATCTTTCATGGAGATCTCTCTCAAGTTCCCTTTCAGAGTAAAGCTGAACACAAGGCTCCCAAGGCCCTTAGATTCAACAAGTGTATCACAGAATCACAGAATGGCTTGGGCTGGAAGAGACCTCTGATGATCACCTAGCCCATCAGATCGTTCACTTGTCACAACTTCCCCTTCATTAACACAGTATTTGGGCATCTCACAGTTTCCATCAGGTACATTTATATATTGCAGAGCTTTCTCCCCCATTCTGCAAACTGCAAACCAAGATACAGAAAGCTAAATGGCACCTCTGAAATCACAAAAAGGTGACTACAATGGAGCACAGACCTTTACCACAGTAACTTGGCTCATAAGATACACATTAGGAGTCCTTGAAGCCTCTCTTTACTGTCACACAATGTTTTCAAGGAGGAGATTTACTGACACTACAGAAGAGGTCTTCTATGTTTTTGAGTATGTACAAAACCATCTTAAAGCTGTAAGAGGTCTGATTCTGAGAGATACAGGGTATGATAAGCCAATTTAACAACTTCCTGTTGTGAAAGGACAGGTTCCTTTCCTGATTTTCTACCCGTCTTAAAACTCCTGCTTCTTTCTTTTGACCAGCACATGGACTTTTCTCTGAGTCTCTTTAGCTCACTAAACCTGGGATGAAACTGACCTTGCCCAGGTATTGTGATAAAACAGATCACAGAAGATCCTATGGAGTGTGGCAGGCAGCACTAGGATTAAGAGAGGAGCCTGATCTGGGAGAAAGGAAGAAGAAAGATGATGCTCCTCAGCCACAGCAAACCATTCAACTGGGCAACACCCTAAGGTGTAAACTCCACCTCAGTTCTGGGGGCAGATGGCAACCACGTTCCACTCCCATGAGCTGCAACACTGGTGGGTCATGCTGAACTCCAGACATAGGTGTGCAGAAAAGGCACCTCTGGAATTAACTGATGTTGTGCACTTAGTCCTGAAGGTTGATGAACACATGGGCAATCCAAGGGAGAGCCACTCCATCAGGAATTATCAACTCCAGGGAGAAAAATCTTCTGTGAAGCTTTCCTGCCTTCTTGGAAGGGCACTAGAGTACAAGCTCTCTGGGCCAGCATACTACATGGATATCACGCCTAACAAACAAACCCAAAGCATCTAAATGTGACCAATGATGGATTATTTTCAATAGGAGCATTCCCTTCCCAATAGCTTTGACACTCATCAGCACTGCTGTAGGCTGGTTACAAGTAGCACTGCTAACCTGCAGAGGAATAGCGACATCTGATGTTTCACTGGTTTTGCAGGTATGTAAACAGTTGAATGTATTTGCAGCAAAACAACACACAGTACAGTCCAGCACACTCTGAACACATGTGCATGTGGCTGTATTTAACAGCAAAGCAACCAAAAACATCCTGTATAACATTCGAACTTATAAGGAAAGCAATTTCCAAGTAGAAATTTAAAACCAAAGCAGGTGTTGCTGTTTCTCATCATGTGATTGTTACTGAGGGGGGAAGCATTAACATCCCTCCCATATTTACTTAGAACAGAAGTTTGGTGATACACCTACATGTTATTCTTGGCTCTGACAGAAGAAATTTCTAACAGCACAAATTTTTACGTTAGTGATAGATCTTTGAAATACCTTGATGTATTCACTCCAATGCTGCAAAAGGATCTGCTGCCCACCTTTTACCCGGCTGAACAGCTGGTACGTCTGGGTCAAGTCTGATATTCTATTTTCATCAAGTAGGTTATCAAGTCCTAAAAAAAATTAAATTAGAAGAAAGAGAAAATTTGAATACAGTTGCATAAATACAGTTAGAGAAATGTCTATGAAATATAACAAAAGACAAGACCCTCCCTCTGGTGGCCTTAAAACATACAAATGTTGTAAGGTTAAATTTCTGAAAGCAACTGATAAGTCCCCTTGTTTAAACTGGATGAAATTATTTACTGTATACTATTTCAAAAAATATTTCAACTGAAATACTTTCCCAACAAGGTGATGATCGTAAGCCTTTTGCAGAATGGTTATGAAGAGAGCTTGACTTCAAGGGTACAGTTTTATCAAGAACCTCTAAAAAACCCAGAAAGCTAAGTAAACTTCCTTAAATTTAAACTAATGAGAAATACTCTACATGATTTTTTTCCTGTGGCACATGGGGAGCCATGTCTTTAGATCAAGAATGTGCTGGGAACAGCCTATGCTCCTACCAATGGAATGACAAAAGATTACAAATTCCTTTCAAGCAACTTTTGCTTTGTTGATTCACCCTACACATTGGACTAACAAATGGAGAAGTGAAGCTCAAGGAATGTAACAAGCAAATAACTTCATGCACATTTTTCCGTTTGAGAGTATGATGAATGGTAGTTACAGTGTAATCAGAAGTACACTGTCTGGTGTCAGTTACAGAGGCTTTAGTAATACCGGAGCATGGCATCAAAGATTTATGACATCTTTTTTTAAAAAACAAAAAGGTTGATTTTACACACATTGACAAATCATACCATCAGCATAGCTGACACTGTACAACTGTCCTACTTCACCAAATATGTGTCATTAATGCTAATTTTAAAATGATATTAAAAACTGATTTGCAAATCACTACCAAATTAACCCATATTCTACTATATTCTTCAGCTTAAAAATACTTTCACTATATTGTAACTTACTTACATGTTCAGAAAGGCAAGCAATGTTCAAGAATGATGTCAGGTAAACTTTTGTCTACTATTTTGAGATTTCCTAAACTTTTGAGATATCAGAAGAACAGACATACTTTAAATGTAAGATAACAGACTATACAGTCTCAAATACAGGGTTTTAGGGCTCTTCTGTCATTGAACACAGAATCCTGGAAATCAAAGAATCATAGAAAGGCTTGGATTGGAAGGGACCTTCAAGATCATCTTGTTAAAAGCCCTGGCTGTGGGCAGGGACACCTTCCACTAGACCAGGTTGCTCAAAGCCCCATCCAACCTGGCCTTGAACACTTCCAGGGATGGGGCATCCTGAACTGGGCAACCTGTTCCAGTGCCTCACCACCCTCATAGTAGAGAAATTTCTTCCTAACATCTCATCTTGGATCTCTCATTTCTTAGTTTAAAACCATTCTACCTTGACCTATCACTATCTGCCCCCTCTTTTTTATAAGCCCTCTTTAAGTACTGGGAGGTCACAATGAGGTGTCCCTAGAGCCTTCTCTTTTCCATGCTGAACAACCCCAGCTCTCTTAATTAAGAGATGCCCATCCCAGTCAAGCATTACCTCCTATGCATTTAAAGACACCAATACACTAACTGCTTTATTATAACCTAGATCATAAAACTTAGCCTTCCCGCTAACTTTAGCTGTGTGACTGAAAAAATATTTAGTCACACATTTGTCAAATGAAAACAACATGCAGCAAAGTCCTCTGATAAAAGGCTTCAGAGAGCTTCCAGAAAGCACTGCCACAGCCTTGGAAAAATCTACTGTACTCACAAAAAAAACCCCCACCAATATCTAGTCAACAGCAGTTATACTAATGTAAGGAAAAAAAAAGGTTTCTTATACAGACTCCACATTTTTAAGCTTTTTTCTTCCTGTATCAAACTCACTACTGTTGTAAAGTATTTGAACCTTGACAGTGTGTCCCAGCCAAACCATTTTTAGTTATTTTTACCAGAGCCCTCAGAGTGGGACCAGGCTGGAATTACCCTCACTGGCTTCACCTGGCTTTTCCACCTTCAGCTGCAGCACATCAGCCCCAAGAGGGGTTTTTAAGCTCCAGTCTGAAGGTTCGAGAAGCAAGAGGTGGGGTGGGCATATATCTGCTTCCTGATCTTTGCTGTCTTGTTGTTTGGATTTCCTGGACTAACTTGGCTGCTGATCACTGGATGGGTGTTGTTGCTGTTATCATTTTGATGCTGCTTGCCTGGATCAGGAGCCCCACCTGTTAGAGCCCTCAGGAATTCATCAAGGACTGAAAGGTAAACTGTGCTAAAGTGGAAAAGAATTGGGAAAGAAGAAGATGAAAAGCTAAATACCAAGACATCAAGGAATAGATAAAAAAGAACTGTGCCGCACTAGGTTAAAACCAATCATGTTACCAGAAGAGTGCGTGTGGAGCTCATGGACAAAATAGAGAAACCAATCAAGCAATGTGAGATCTCATGCACAGCAGCTGCAAAATGTGTAAGTACTGTCTTATGTAAAAGCTGCAAAATATATAAGTAGAGTATCATGTAAAGGTTGTAAGATGTAAGAGTAACATGTATAAGTAAAACGTATAAGTAGTGTATTAGGTAGAAGTTGTAAAAAGTATAAGTAAGAAAACATATAAGTAGAGTGATATGTGTAAGTAGTACAAGATAAGTAGGTAGAATGTATAAGTAAGCAAAGTATATAAATAGGGTATGATTTCAAAGTTGTGAGATGTGTGAGTGGAGTGTATTTTAAACAACAAGCAGCTTCTGCGAAATCATATTTATTTGTTGATCAGAAGGCATGAGTTCCCGCAGACTACTTCACATGCCTCATCTTAATGAGGAAGACCTACAAAAGGCAGTATCATCTTCTACTTGCAGAGAATACTAAGATGTTATAAGCAAATTAAAACATGTCCTAGATCAAACGAATACAGAAAATTATGCAATGATAGAAGATTTTTAAACTTTTTTCCAGTGGAGACATACAATACAAGCTGATCCAACAATACTTGAGTCCTAATGCACAGTAACCAGAAAGATAAAAAAATGTAAAAATCTCTGTATTTACATGGATGGTTCATATACATTGTAAACCAAGAAAAAGTTTAGTTTTAAACAAGACCACATACTCCCTGTTTAAGCCACCTGATAAACAAGCTTACCACTGGAAAAGTTACTTAAAAATCATACTTGAATTAAAGAGTAAGCAAAATTGACCTGTATCAGCAGGATGTAATTATTCTTACCTTCTGTTTATGGTAAGTTTAAGAATAGCTAAGATGAAGTGACCAAGCTCATTTTTATAAATGAGCGAAAAAACAGTGAAACAACCTATCCTCAGGCTAGTTGAGAGAAACTGTGACTGTAAGTCATCTTTAAAGGGGACAAAGGAAGACATGGGAAAGGGTATGTGTAACAACATGAAAGTGTTAACAAACATGGATGTGATGAAGCTTGAAGATACCAGACTACCAGGGACATCAGTTTTGCAACATAAAACACAGATGTACGGAGAATTTGCTAGAAGATCTAAAACCTAAAATATGGCTACAGCAAGAGAAGGAAAAGATCATTTAAAGTATTAAAAGATCAGGGAATACTGAACAAACCCAGAAATTCAGTGAAAAATGAGAGATTAAAATTTAAGAGGAACAAAGAAATAGCAGTTTGAAGACACTAATGTCTGAATAAGAACTAAGAAAGCTGCAGTTCTTATCTGAAATTGCCAGACAAAACGTACAGACAAAGGCATATGAAAGTTCATTGCCTTGAATGCTGCCAGTTCCAATAACTCATGATTCTTAAACTACACAATCACAAGAGTAAGTGAAACTATTGCACTTGAGCTGTGTGATTATCACATGAAAGAAGCTACAACAGTAACTGCAGCTCCCATTCAGTAGTCTACATAATTCTAGGAAATAAGCAGTTCCAAAGGTTTAATTCCTAAGCCACTGCAAGTCAAAGGAGATTTAGAGGCTTAGCAACCTCTACATACATGGAATTAGATTTTAGACATTTTCTTTCCAAATAAACTTGTCATAGTGGGTGTAACAGTCACAGGGTTGGCTTTCTGTGTCTGTGGAAGTTTTTCCCATGGCTGATGTACCTCCTAAAGTAAAAGCTGTGGAATTTATAGCTATTGCAGAGTATGAGAATCCATTGCTAATCAAAGATTACATTAATTTAAAAAAAATACCTTTTTGCAAAATAGCTGATAAGTGCTCTCCTAGCAGCTGCTTCTCCACACAAGCAATCAGTGGTTTCCTGAATTAGGCAAGAAAAATATATTAGAAGCATTAGAGCATAAAGGAGTTGCCCTCTGTCACAGTGTATCTGTGTATAACTCACATTATAATGCAAAGAACCCCAACAATTTTCTACATAAAATAGAGACTATAAATTAGGACAAAAACATCACATGATATAAGAAAGACAACAATAAACTATGTAATTAAAAAATAAATTCAGGTTTGAATACTAAAAAGAAAGTCCTTATACAGTAGAAGACATGCTTACGTTGCAAAAGTCAATACAAAAGTATTACTGGAAAAAAGTCATATTGAATTTTGGAAACAAACAAAGCAAGAAACTCCAAGGGCTTGAACTCCAAACCGAAACAACACACACAAATGATCTTCAAAATTGAAACTTTCCAAGCATAAACTGAGCTAGAGCCACAAGACAAATTTGCAAAACATTTTAAATTTGTCCTTGAATATCCCATACCTTTTATTTTTATACATTCATTTTAGACAGAACTGAAAAATAATGGAAAGTTTTTCCTTACATCTTTCATTGCCTAAAAGATGAAGTAAATGCCTGAAGTGCAAAGGGATAATTAATTTTAATGTTTAAACTTCCACCTGCTTACAATGGGACAACAAAAGACCAACGATTTCTTTATGAGTTAAGTTTTATAAAACTGGTTCTCAGAACTTTGATTGAGATTTCCTAGAAAAGAGATGTTCAACCTGGATTGATGGAAGCCTTTCCTGTAGCAGCATACAAGTTTGCTAAAATGGAAGAGTACCTTTGCTAACCCACACTCTTTCCTGAAACAGCCCATCAGTGACATGCCTGACCTTCCACACAAAACAACAGCTTAGGTCCTCCATTTGGAAAGGCTCAGAGAAGGGAGCAGGGACGATCAAAATATGCAGCAGCAGCTACAAGAGAGACAACTGCACTTGTCAAGACTTCTTTGTGGGAAGGATATGACTTAGGGATACCATTAACAGGCAGGAAAAGGGTGAAGGGAAACTGACTGATCACTTTTCTTTCCAGTGCATGCACTGGGGTCATCAGCAATGGTACTGGGTACCAGAGTTACAAGGAGATACTTTACCTCCTGGTGGCTGTGCACTGGTGGAATGCTTTGCCAAAGCCTGGCACAGACAGAAAAGTTGATGTGAATCCCCATGAGAAACTGCAAGTATTTCAGAGATACAAAGACACAAACCACAGCAGGTTCAGAAAATACACTGAGCTGAAAACAGGCAGACACTAAGAGAGTATCAGGGTATCACACACACTTTCTCTATTCATTTCCTTCAGTGGTCATGAGTGAACATGAAATACTGTTTAGATAGACCCCTGTTATTAACACACGGCCATTTTTATGGTAATTTCCATATCCTCTGCCATTTCCAACTACTGCTATCTGCAGCTGCTGGCTGTTTCCAACAGCAGGAGTCAGGGGTGTATGAAATACCATCCTTTGCCCTGGAAGACCTACTCTGAGTACAGGAGAAGCAGGGACAATTTGTCTGCTTGAGGCCAAGAGGCAAAGCACTACAGCCTAGCAAGCAAACAAAATGAGTATCTATCTTGACTGCTAGCTAAGGAAGGTGCAAGAAGGTACCTTCTGTATGACCTCAAAGCCATGTACCTCGGTCATCTACTGACTGACAAGGAGATATGCTTAATCTGGTCAGCCGTCCAGAACAGCATGTACTGCTGGGCTGAAGGAATCCCTCTGTGGGCTGCAAAAACACTTCCCATGTGTTGTTTGAAGGACATGGAATGTGTTTCACATGATGGTTTTGTCCTACCAGTATCATTTCCATCTCAAGATTGAACCCAGTTACTAAATAGCATCCTTTCTGCTTTTTTCATGCACACACATAGAAAGAGTACGACCACAGGAAAACTCAAGTGCTCTAATTTCAAGAGCAGCTCTTTCTTAATGTAAGGAAAGGAAATTAGTGTGAAGCCTTTTAAAAGTAGGTTTTTAAGCCTTTAACTAAGGGTGAAATTCAACACGCATACTCGATGTCTATCTAGACTGAAAATGTAATGGTATCAATCTACTTTTTAACCTAAACAGTAAATAAATGCATATATTTGCTATAACTTTATAAACAGAAATAGCTCCATATATTTCAATGTGAGTGGTTTCACCAGAAAAAGCCAGTCACCCTGCAATCAGCATTTACAGGAAGAAGATCCAAGTTCAAATATGTGCAGTGACACAAAACACACATACGAATGTGTATGTGCATATATATATTTTTTAAAACATCTGAAGAATATAAAATGTTAAAAAGATAATTTGTATTCAGTTATCCCTTTGCCATCAAATGAAATGCCAATGAATCATCCAGAAGACTAAAACCCAATAAATTTAATGTTATGTTCTTAACGAAAGAAAAAAAGCAACAGCTTACTACAGGACAAATTATGTATGGATTTATGTAGTGCGTCAGTTCCTGCAGGAATGTGCTAACCCAACAACACACAAACTATTACTTAAAGCCCAAGTGAAAAAAGGACAAGCTACCTCACACAGTACACTGGCAGCAGCCTATCTATTGTTAAGCTCACACCTTGGACATTTTACAAATGATACTCATGTCCTCTGTCCTTTTGGGTTTTTTCGGGTTTTGTTTGGTTGGGTTTTTTTGGGCTTTTTTTGTCTGTTTGTTTGTTTTTTGTGGTTTTGCTTGTTTGGTTGGGTTTTTTTCTAACGAGCCTTTCCTTCCCTCAAGGCACTTGTGGTTAAAGATGTTATCAGTACATAAATGGCTAAAATCAGCTACTATTTTGATAATGGAAATTTGAGTTCTTATGCAATGTTTTTTTAGCTGCAGTATACAGAATTAGTATTTCTGAACAAATTTCTTCTTTCTTACTGAAAATATTCTTTTAAAGAAGTAACTTTTGATAAAAATGAAGTCTAAAAAAACAAGCTATTTCACAAGCACTGTCAACAAGATAGTATCTGTAAGACAATGAAGAAATAATCTGTGTCTCTATGATCATGGATAATCATACTGATTTATGACGAATGGTTGACTTACACTGAAAATCATAAAATTTGTACTCACTGTGTGCTGTGATCTAAGTATGTTATTACTCTATCTCCTTCTTCTTCCAAACGTTTATTAACATGGTGAAGATATTCTGGGACCTAACAAGACGGGAACAACAGGTTCAACTACAATGGTATGAAACGCAGCTAGCTAATCTTGTTCCATGACAATTATTTTAAACTACATTTTTGTCTTGGGGTGACTTTATGATGTGTATCCCATATCACTGCCCCATGCCCAGAAATTAATTTTTGTACCTTTCTATGCCTTTAAACTGAGCCTGAGAGGGGAAGGAAAAACTGAGCAAAACTTTTTCAAAGCAGTTTGCAGCTTGTTCAGGGCCACACAGAGATAGCGACTTTTTTTCTCAGCTGCAGCAGGAGAGCAGGGGAGCACCTGGCTTGCTGCTTTCCAGCCAGCTTTCGGCAGTTTCTTCCTCAGCTCTTTTTTTCCTTCGGAGAGTTGAACTTTCGTTTTCCTGGGACTTCGGTGTTTTTTTTTTTCCCCCTTTTCTCTCTGATGGATGGTTTCAACATCAGAATACAATGGGAGAACTTTCCACCAAGGCCTTGGCCCTGGAGGTGGGCCCACCACCCATCCCAGCTCCAAGGAGGGAGAGAGAGATCTACGGAAGGACTCTGAAATTTTCCCAGGTTTCTCTCAGCAGATTGAGAGGTTTTATTATTTAGCATCATTATCCTTTTCCTGTGTGTTTGTAAAATAAATAGTTTTTATCTCTTTCACTTTCTTCGAGGAAAATTTATTTTTCCCGAACCTGGTGGGGAAGGGTGGTTGTGCCTTCTCTCAGAGAATATATTTCTAAATTTGACCAAACCAGCACAATTTTTTAAAAGAGAATATGAATCAGAAAGGACTATTCCACCAGAATGCTGTTATGTACTACATAACCTGTATTTTTATTAATAAATATTATTTCATATTAAAAGTATTATAGCTGTACGACTTCAGCTACAAAAAAATGTCACTGGGTTACTACACAATTTTATCTATCAAGTTCCATGACAACCTGGGGTCTGCTCTCCCTGTTGATATCACACCGTGGTCCACATCAAAACACATGAATACCTGTGTGCCAGTAAATTTTACTAGACATTAATACACCATAGTACAACCAAAGTTCTCATGTAATCCCACAGTCGACAAAACTATCATAAAAGCAGTCATCTACCACATGCACCTACCTCTCTTTCTTGCATTAATCTTTGGCCTTCAGCAGCATATAAACAATTTGTCTCTTCCAGAAACCTCTGTTCAAATGATTCCTTGTAAACCTGCTCAAGAAATCAGTTTAGTTACTTACATTAATCTCATAGTAACAGTAGCATATTTTGTTTGTCAGGCTTAAGAGGGCAGGGAAAATCCGATGGATGCACACAGCTGTGAGAAGTGCCAATGTAACATTACATTAACAAATTCTATTTGCCCACTGGTTTTAGAAAGACTGAGATCAGAACTGACTTTGCAGAGCAGCAATGCTTTGTCTCAGTCATCAGTACTCCAACACTCTAAATTAATAGGCTTCTGTTTAAGGCACACAGCCCAACACCAGTACCCAACATCACAGCACAGCAATGACATCCAATCCACCTGAGATCTGAACTCCTGCTGCTATTTCTGTGGCAAACAAACCACTTTCAAAGTAGTGAAACACTGGCACAAAACAGATAACTCTCATCAGTAAAACAGTAATATGCTCAGTAATACACCTTCAGATCTACCAGGTTTCTCTCAGTGGCCCAGGAAAAATAAATTGTATCAAATAAGGTGAACTCTTTCTCCAGGGAACAAATAAGGTGTGTAAAAAAACAGCATCAACAACAGAAGCATTAAAAACTTTTGCATAATGACTAACAGTTTATTATAGAAAGGAAGTAAGTCAGAAAGGGCAACTACATAAAGTTGGAACAGTCTGAAGAAGGTAACTAGGGCTTAATATGTAAACAGAGGGACAGTGAAAAGTAAAAGGGAAAATTCCCAAGTGTGGTGGAAGAACAGAAGAAAATTTTCTTCCAAAACATATAACAGAGCTGTAAAACTCATTACATTCTGACCACTTTTTATCTCTTAAGGACTTCTAGTTGAAGGTTCCCTGCCCAATGCCGGGGGCTTGGAGCTAGATGATCTTTAAGGCCCCTTCCAACCCAAACCATTCTATTATTCGATCACTTTCAAAACATTAATTTTTTTAATGGCTTTCCTCTCAAACAGAATAATTTTTCTGGGATGATAGAGGAAGCTACATATTAAAGTCAAGAGGATTAACATGAAAGGCAGAAAACCAGGTAAGCTGCCTAACCAGAAAGGACTTTTTAATGTAGTCTGGCTCTTCAAACTCTTTCAAACCTTCAGCCGGTTTTGTAATGCTGTATGCCACTTTGAAATGGAGCAACCTCAACAGGTTTTAAGAATGAAAGACAGCCCCAAAGTTTCACTGCACATCACGCAAGGCTGCAACATCAACTCAAGGACAACCTATGTGCAAGCCAGAAACACAGCACTCATCAGTCTCCTTGGTTACTTACTATCCTTGCTCATGGAAAGTTCTGGTGAAGTTGCAGCTTGACATGATCTGTCTGAAAACCTTGGCCTTAATATGGCATCCTATTCTATCCTCAGCATTTCTAAGAAGTTGCCAGTAGAGTGATGTTTTTATGATACAGACCCAAGATCTGGACTTCAAAAAGTGACACCTTTTTACAGTTACCAAGAGGGATTTTTCTGTTCCTACATTTCACTGGCACTAGGATGAGACAATGAGTGATTAAGACAGACAAAATACTGCACATACTAAAAGACCTGTAAATCTATTAAGATCCGAGGCCATTACCTCTGCTAAGGAAAACAGGCAAAGAGGTCTCATTTAAAAACAATGTAAGATTGCACACAGGGTAAAGAAGAGGCAATCATACCAATGTAATAGCTGGATTTTAAGCACATTTACTAGATGAACTGAATAATTTTTGCACAAAACATGATTTAGGCAGTCCAAACCGTGTTTCTAAACAAAGCTGGTACTAGTGAATTTGGCTGTACTCACCTGCAAATCTGAGAGCATGCTCAACAAACTCCGCAGCAAACTTCTGTCCACAGCTTCACCATTTCGTTCTCGTTCAATCAGCAGGAGAATTCCATCAATAGTCTTGGTTTGAACTTGCTTGTCACTAATGATATGGTTTCTAAATAACTCTAGCCCCATATCCCTATGTGAATATTGAAAATTAGTAAATCACACTGTGTATTCTTTCAAAAAAATCATAGATACGTTTAAAATATATACACTGTATATATATTATACAGAAAGAGAATATATGAATGGTGTGTATACTCTTTTTGATACTGTCCTCTAACAAAACTGTAACAAGAATTATCCTAAAAATACCAGATCATGTGCTACCACAGGCATACACTTCAGCAGAGAACTGTGATGAGCCTATCCAACTTTCACATAATAAGACTATAAATTTCTCTGCTTAAAGAATTAAATCTGATCATACACCTTAACATAAGATTCCCTGGATCAGATATTGCATGTATAATTTACAAGTTTTGTTCCAAAGCATGAATTCGTTGTATCTTTAGGATCTTATCACCTCTATCAAATTCTTGTTTCATTCTAAGACGATGAGGAATGGCACCTCTATGCCATGAAGCAGCTAATTGTTAAACACTGAAAATTGAGCAATCTTAGATAAAACTTGTTACCTCTGACTTCTTCACATGCATCAGGTTTTCAATTAAAGGAACTTTCCCAGTAGGAGGAAAAATAAGACAAAGTATGAACAGACCTCATCAACAATATTTAGTAAAAGGAAGCCTAACACAGAGTTGGAGGAAAACTCCTGAAGCTGGGAACAAAAGATGTCCACTGGACAAGCAAGAGGCTGGAGAAAGATGCCAGGCTCCTCAGCCAGCCTGAGGAACTCACAAGAACACAGCAGCCAGCTAGGCCAAGAAAAAACAGGCTCTTATTCCAGTACTTTATCTACTTTTTTTGAGGGGAGCCTTTAGATAAAGTAACAATGCCAGAAATTTTTGGCAAAGCTTGGGTTTGTTCGCTTGGTAAATGATGTAAAATGCCCCTCAGGAAGGATGCTTTAAAGCAGAATGCCCAAAGATGTGACCATGGTGGGCTGAAAGTACAAAAGCAACATCAAGTGGCCAGTGCTGGAAAGATAATCTGCACCTTGTCACTGTATCTGACTTACTTTAAAAAACTCAGCAAGAAGGTGAATGTTGAATTTTGTCAAAACCAGGAGCACCTACAGTAATGCTGGGCCAGTGCTAAGGTGAGAGGCAGCAGTCAAGAGCAGGTTCCCACAGAGCCAGCCTCACCCAGGCTCTGACAGCTACACACACATGACTTTTAAGCCTGTGTTCACAGACCTTCTTTTACCCTCACTTGACAATGAATACTCCTGGGGAAGGAGGAAATGACACATGCATATGCTGACACACGTATTTCCATAAACTGACACAAAATTTTAGAGATCTATTATATAGCTCAAATATAATGTGAAATATTTATTTTCAATCCTCGCAAATCTAACAGCATGTCAACACTCTAAAGATTATAGGAACGCTTACATGGATACCTACCATATAGAAGGAAGCATTGAATTCTGAAGCACATATGTACGATCCAAAAATAAGAAAATGCTTCTGATCATGATCTGAAAATATATAAAGAAAATCTTTTTCTCTTCACCACCACGTGATATTTTAAATTATAAAACAACTTCTGAAAAACTACATCACAGGCACACACCTGAATTACTGATGTAAGTATTTTAAACTTTTATGGTGACTTGTACAGGTATGCAATTTATTGAAGTTACTACTATTACGTTATGGTATTCCCAAGTACATCCAAGACACTTTTCAAATTCATAACCATTAACTAAATAGTTTTATTAGTCTGTTAGGAGTTTTATACCACTGATATACATAAGCTATTCAAACAGTACCTCTAATACAATCAGTAACACCCTGAAATAGCATGCTGCTATGTTTTTTGCTTTAAAATTAAAAAAAAAAAAACCCAAAAAACAAAAACACAAGGGAGCTTTAAGCAGAGACAGTAATAAGCTGTGCAACAGATCTTTTCATAATACAACTTAGCTGCCAAAATTCATGAGAAAAATAGAGATACATGAAATCCAATAGGAGAAGGGAGGTAGAAAAATATATTATCTCTTTATTGAATTTAAAAAGTGGGAGGAGGAGGTGGTTTTTTAGCTTACTAGTCTTACATTCAAACTCCATTTTTAACTTTGCTCATAAGAAGGCTGCCCAACTCCCAGTTTAGCATTAGCGTAACTCCGGATGTCAGTAACTCAGCCCCAGGCCAGATAGAGATTTCTATTCCCAGCTGTCCACCTACTGCTTCTCTAAAAGATTTCACTGCCTCTGAAGCAATTCTCAAACTGACATAGCTTCTGGCCACGCATATTAAAGTAAAACAGCAGTAAGGCTGACCTTTTTTTCTTAAATAGCACAAGTGCTAACCCAGCACATGGGCAAGAAAGCCACTTGCTACAGGTTGTTGCTTTAAGGCAGAGAAAAAAAAAAGAATGCTTACAAGTAATTAAAGCAAACAGTGTTCACAGCGAAAGTCTTTTTATGAAAACACAGGTTTTACATGTAAACTACATTTTCAAGGCAGTATCTTCAACTCTGTTTTCATCAGACTGCTGAATTCAAAGAGTTTCCCTAACACCTTCAATTTTAAATTCAGATAAAAATCACATACCTCTGCCCAACCCTCACAGGAAAGGAGAGAACAGTGGATTTGGGAATGAAAATAGAAATTCAACCACATGGGGCATCTGCAGCCAAAGCTAAGTGCAGTGCAATAAAAACTCATTGTAAAATGTTGGTTTGGAATTATAATGCCGCCTTCTTAAAGGCACAGTTCTCACAAAGTGTGTTTCAGAGAGGACTTTTTCTGTAACGTAAGTCACCATGGAGGTAGAAGACAAGAAAGGTAGACAGAATGCAAGTTCCAGTTCTTTATCCTTTCTGTTTCTTAGCTCTATAGTCAGGATAATTATCTCTGCTTTGAAAAAGAAGTCACAAGCTAACCTAGCTCTTGGAGCTATCTGAAAGTGAAGATTCTAAAGATTCTCCAATTACTTAAAATTACGAACAGCAAACAACTTCAGCACTTCTCAGTTACTTTTTCCTTCCACCCACAGAAAAAAAGGTGTCAATTTATTTCTGAGTGCTGTTCAAACCTGGTATGAAGTCTACATGAATCAGAGTTAATAGAATCTACATTTCAACAACAAAAGGTCACTCAGCCAGCAAAGGGGAAAGTGAAAAGCAATGCTGAAACTTGGAGAAGATGCAGTGCAGTCCCAAGTTAAGCTCTGACAAACTCATTTTAGCCAGATTTCACACCTCAATGATACGCACTCTGAACAAACATTCAACTTACCATTTGTCTGCAATGATCTTGCCAGCATTTATTTATCTTCTTTAAAAATAAAAGACTATCCAGAGAATCTGTACAGCACCCATTAAGGAAAACTAGTTTGCCAGTATCTTTAGAGGCCAGATTCTGGAGATGATCTTTGCCAGCCATTAGGCAAAGCTGCTCCATGGATATTCCAATGCTACTGTGCCTGCCAGGGATAAACCGTTAATTGCGGAGCTGCCCAGCAGAGCGGCTGGCAGTTCTCCAAAAGGCCTCCCTGTGTTTTCAAGGAATAACATTCACAGCTCTTCAGTAATACCATCTAGTGGCTGTACTGTGTAACCTTA
The DNA here is from genome assembly GCF_000738735.6 of Corvus cornix cornix. NCBI lineage: Eukaryota > Metazoa > Chordata > Aves > Passeriformes > Corvidae > Corvus > Corvus cornix. The sequence goes on from NC_046332.1 coordinate 92,090,892, forward strand.
ATATAGATTTAAACAAGAAATCCCACCAGCATCAAACATGTATTTGTCACCAACTGAGGTGAGAGGGATGGAAAGGTTTTGTTTGTTTAATGAGTTCACACTGTGCACAACAGGAGTGACCCTAATCTCTTAAAAGCAGTTACAGTTCTAAATAATCCTCAACAAATCCAAATACTACTCTTTTCATATACATCTCCAGGTCACCCTAAGTAATCTACAGAATTTTCTTCATTACACAACAGATCCAACTGTTATTTACAAATAACAGAATTCTCATGTATCTCACAAGTAAATCTAAATGAGGCTTTACTCTCCTCTCCCGCACATTTATCATCTCCAACTCATTCTGGCCAAATCTGATTAATCTGATCTCATGTCCTTGGGATACAAAGTGGTACACCTGTAAAATACTAAATTTTCAACTCTCCAATCCACCATCACCCTATCAAGATGGCAAGGTGAAAGCAAAGTTTGAAAACACTAGTTTTAAACCATTATTTTCATAACATCATGTAAAGTCTGAAAAAGCATGCAAAAGATGGCTGTACACTGCTTTAAAGAAGACTAAGATTTGGTTCTCAAAGACCAGGTATGCTTACAACTGCTGTACTAATGTGCTATGTAGAAGCCAGATGTCTTAAATGGGACTCAAAAAAAAAAAAAACAAAACCATACCAAACCCCCAACAAAAACCAAAACCGCACAGCCCAAAACCATGCTGGTGCTACATAACATTAAAAACCCCAAATTATTCTGAGTGTAGGCACCTACCTGGAGAATGCAGTGAACCAAGAAACTGAGTGTCACAATCCACAGCACATTTAAAGCATTCACCTGGAAAGGAGGTTCTTTATTGGCCCTAGCCCTCGCTTCTTTCTACATTATCCTGTCATTTTCTGCCAATAAAATCCATACAGAGAGCTGGGAAACAATGCCAGCAGCCACAGTGCTATAATATCTGTTTAATATGGCACTCTTCATCCAGCACCTGCTTGCTAAGGCACTTTCCAAGAATATGCGGACAGCAAGGTGGACATAGACCATTCATCTGCTGCTCCAGCAAGCACAACCCCACGGCTACTACACAAAAGACACCCATCATATAAAGCACCTTCTCAGCATGCAAAGCTTGACTGGATTCAGGAAAACAGGGCTGGCTACAGCCAGGTGTCCACAGAAGATCTACAGGCACTTCTGTGACCCATTCAGAGAGAAGTCCAGCAATGTAACTTCAGTAAACCATGGGGAAATTTACCATAAAACTTCATCTTTCTATGCATCCCAAGACAGCCAAATGATCTCCTCAACTCAGAGCTCTCTCCCAAGAGCCTCCCAAGGTACACATAATATACCTGAAGGCTTGTTGATTGCCTCTGAGACACATCACTGTTGACCAGTAGTTATTTTTGGTCAAACAGGTGCACTATGTTTGAAAATTTTTTTACTGTTGTTGACAATCACCGTGATTTTTTTTTTAAGCTACTGCTGCCATAAGCATCTCCACTACTCACCCGTCACAGAAATTAACATCTGCTGAGAAATCTCATAGTGATATTGACATTTCCTACATTATGTGTAAAATTTGCATCCTTATTAAAATGATATATAAATTCTTATTAGCATGCTAGACATCAATACACAAAAATTATTCACCCAGACAAGTAAAGTTGCCTGTGACTGATTTAAAAACGTAAGTGGTCAAAAAACCTCTTTAACACATTGACAATTACTGGTGTAATTTTTGCAGTGTTGTTTTAAAAAATAATGATTAAAACTAACCATTCTAACCACTTCTGTGCACGACAAAAGGATATTCTCTAAACTGAAGGATTTGTGCCTTCACATGTTCTTCACAGACTTGTCGCAACTGCTTGTACAGTGTAGCAGAGACTTTGTAGGAGCAGAGATTTTCAACAGCCTAAAAACCAAAAAAGGATTACGAATGAGACAAAAAAACCTTAAATTTTTGTGTTTGTGCAATTAAGGCTGACAACAAAGGAAAAAAAAAAATCAGCATTATATGGTCAAGCTGTGCACAAAACCAAAACATCAAAATGAAGTTATGTAGAAAAATTAAGACTTCAGGAGTCCTTTTTGATTTTGACCCCTTCTTATTCTGCTAGATTTTGTGTACAAAAAAGATCCACCATCACAATCTGGGTCATATTTCTGATGTGCTGTTCAACACTACCAGAATTCTGCCTCCCTCAATACTGCTCAGCAGTAGAACTCCTCCGAAAGGTCCATTCTGTACATCCTTCAGTACGCACACGTGCTTTTTTGGGGCAGGAACACAATCATACCAAATATTTTAATTTCTTAGTAACTTTAAGGCAGACATTTCAACCAGTCTGTCTAAATGGTAAGTGAGTACAGCTACTTTCCTGCCTTTTTATCAACTTACTTCTTCCCAAGCATTTCCACTGATTCATGCAATGATGCTAAGGTACATAAACTGAGAGGAAAAAATAATTAAGAAAAAGCCCAAACAATAACAAAAAAAACCCCCCAAACCAACCCCAGACTAACCATTACATAAAAAGACTTGAACTGATTTATTGAGAGCTCATAGGATTTAGTTTTTATCCTTAGTTAACTAAGGAGACCAATTCTGCCCAAAACCAAATGTTCTGGTGGTCACTATATTAATATCAACTGCCTTTATATTATGAGGCAATACTGCCAAGAGATTTAAAGCACTGCCAAGGATTTAAAGCACTATGTCACCTGGGCAACTAAAACTGACCCAAGAATGTTTTCCTCTGCTCCAGAGGATTCTAACCTACTTAACCTAATTTTATTTCAATGCACATAAAAATGGCCTCCACAATTTTGATACAACATTAAAGCATACAATCAAACAAACAAAATTATAACACAGTGCCTATGTTTTTCATCTGGTCTTAAAAAAGGTAAGTAAAATAGTAACTTACAACAAACAGTATTCAGACAATCACTTTGCAGATAGTTTGTTACGTTACCTCAAACACAGCCACTCCTATCCACGCATACAAATATAAATCTAGTCAGGACTCTCATAATTTTTTCCTTCACTGCTCTACTGTCTTTCCTTTGCTACTACACTGTCCTGTTCTACGTTCTCCACAAGGGCAGCACTGCCCCATTTCAGGTTATTTAGGACCTCGTTGAAAAGGTAATTTTCTTCTTCCATTACTTTTATCACTCACTCCTCCTTCGGCAATTCTTTGTACTGCCCCACTTTCTCTATCCCATCAAGTATAAGCTACTTCTATCAAAATCTGTGCAATCTACCATCAATCCCAGACATCATTTCTATTTTAGTCACAAAAAATTGGCTGCCACCCTCCCATTGCTCACTGACTACATCTCTGCCAAGCACCTTCATGCCTTATTCCGTGCTGCCACCAGTGCCTGGAAAGGAGTATCCTTCAGGCTTCCCACACAGCCTCATCACTGTTCTTCAGTTTCTTCTCAGCCACTGTGCTAAATTAAATAAATAAATCAGAAGGTTCAACTGCAGGCTGCTACACCAGCCCGCTCAGTGTACTGAACTCTAGCAGGCCTCGCACTTCCTCCCATAATGTCAGACAAAGACTCATAAAAAATCAACAATAAGGCCTGATAATAAGAACTGATGCACCCAGAGATATTTTCCCCTGTGGATAACTCGGTGCTCATCAACAGGCAGTTAAAATGATCTGTAAATACAGATCAGGTTTCCAATGGATGCTGAACCTCATCTCTTATTCCTCCAGCAGGAGAGTAGTACCTGTCTATGCACAGGCACACTGAGCACCACCACCCACCATGCAGAAATCCTCCTGATTCACTGTGTTACAGACTATCCGACCAACCCTGCACAGTTTTTACAAATAAGCAAAGAGAAAAAGCAAGAAGTACAGTTCTCCCTTCACAGTTTATCTGAAATCTCTCTCCTCTTCTGCCAAAACTCAAGTGTGTACCCTAGTGATTTCATAGCCATATTACTATAATCTCATTTCTGAACCTCTGAAAACAAGTTAGGTAACACTCAAAGCATCTGTGGTTTTTTTTTTGCTAGACATGAAAAAGCAGGGTTTTTCAAATGCTGAATTTAAAACAATAAAACACATTATGTCATTCAAATGCTGCAAGTATTAGTAGATGAATATATTACAAGTTTTCTATTTAAAGGAAATCATTATATTAAGTCAATATACATTTACATAGCCAGCCATTTTAGACCCATATATTACATACCCTAGCTAAAGAGACAAGTATAGTCAGTTCTGAAATCCATCCTGATTTTCTTGAACATGGACTCAGCATGGACTACCAGCCTTCTCCTTTCTCACAGTCTGCCCTTTGCACCTCAAGTAAACATTTAGAAAATTTTAGGTGTGCATAATAATGTTTTCAGTCCTGATCTGGCAAGGACATCAATCTGCAGATCAAATGCCTGCACCTACAGAAAACTTGTAACTAACTTATGCTATGTAGCACATCATTAATTTTTTATAACATGATCACTGTAAAATGTTCCTACTTCAGTTAAATACCTGAAAGCACACATATCTAAATTAACTTAGAACTAAACCACATATAATTGGAGAAAGTAGAGAGAAATGGCTCAGGACTCCCATCTCTCTTTTGCCCTCCGTAGCCCCTGCTCCAGTAGTGCAGGTGTACCAGAAATTCTTTTTCACCACTTGAATAGAAAAATTAAGATCCTGATTGTAATGAAAATGCAATAGTAATCTGAAACGTGGGTAAGGTGACAGTCTGTTGCCTGCTCAATCAAGATTCTTTTTTAATTCCTCAAAAGGTATAGAAGTGTAATGTTATGATCTAACAACATCAAATACTTCAACATTACTATTTACAAGAGACCATAGCATGTACAAAAATAATCATAAAAGATATAACTTCTTAACCCCGTTAGAGCAACATCCTGTTTTCAGCATGTTGAGTGGGCAGAGTATTGAAGATACTAAGACTTAGATCTCAGCCCTGCCCAGGAATAGCTTTTTGTGCCACCCAACATAAACTGCTTTTTCATAGGCCCAGATCCTGGTAGCTCTCCAAGGAACTGATACGTAGAACTGCAAACTGCCTAGAAACAGAGTATGTTGCAAAGTATTCGATCAGCTTTTAAGAAATCAAAATACATTATGTTGTATGTTGCCAAAGCAGTTTATTTGCAAAAAAATGAAACCAAAACCCTATGTGGCTTACCTGGTAGAGCTCTTCAAGGTTGTATTTAATAGAAATACTACTCTGTATTGCTCCCACCGCTTCATGAAGTTTCTGCCAGGTGTCCTGAGTATAATTATCTGGTAATTTGGGTCTTTCTGTGAAGAAAGACACAGGAAGTTTAAAAACAGCCACCCAACGGGACTCTGCAGCAATCTCTCTCTCCCTGCTGCTCCATCAAGTTCTGCCAAGCCACTCTGCGCTTAGCCATGTAACTCTGGCACACTCAGAGGGGTCACTAATTCCACCCGAGCTTTTGCACGACGCATTTCACCCCCCGGCTGCTGTGTTTGACACCCGTGTTACTTTTAGCGAGGCAACCTGGCTTTAATCAGCGTTAATACTAAGGTGGCTTTCTGCCCGCTCCCTACGGGCGCTGCCCCCGCGCACGGAGCCCCACGCGTGTCCCCGGGAGCCCTTACACGGCCAGGGTGCCGGCAGCGTTATCAGTCCGGCGGCGTTATCAGCCCGCCAGCAGCCGCCCCTCGCCCCGATACGGCGGCGGGGCGGGTGACAGCGGCGGGGCCCGGCCGCGGGCAAGGGGCGGGGAGCGGCCGGGGCCGCTGTAAACAAAGATCGGCCCGGGCGCACCTGCCAGGACAGAGGGCCCGGGCTGCCCCGTACCCACCTCTGAAGTTCTTGATCACGAGTTTCTTGGAGGAGGCGGTCGCGCCTCCGCCTCCTCCTCCCGCGGCGCGGGTGGCGGTGGCGGCCAGCGAGGCGGGCTTGGTGAGCCCGTTCGTGTGTCCCACTAAGGCCGACAAGTGCGGCTTCTTCTGCGGCTCGTCCGCCATCTCCGCCCCGGGCGCCGTGTCCGGCCGGGGCAACGCGCTGGGCTGGGCCGTGCCTGGGCCTGCTGGTCCCCGCCTCCGCTCCCCTCCTCCTCCTCCGCCGCCACCACCCAGCCGCCCTCCCCCACTGCCCGCGGGCAGCTGCCAAGTGCCGCTGGGCCGGGAGGCACCGATAGCCGCCCGCCCGCCTCCGCCCGCCCCGGCGGCCGGCTCGGGTGGGGGCCCGGGTTCGAGTCCCAGGTCCGGGCGGCTCGCGGCGCTCGGGCAGCGCCAGCCCCGCTCACAAGATGGCTCCCGGGCCGGGGCAGCCTCCCGCGGCCGGCAGCAGCCCCGGTGTCCCCCACTTGCCCCGTCTCTGCTGGTACCCGCCGAAGGGCGGCCAGAGCCGAAGCCAAGGAGCAGCCCCGCTTCCCGCCCAGAAAAGCCACGAGCCCGAGGCCACCCGCGCCCTGCTCACCGGCAGCCCCCAAACCCAACCGAGCCCAGCCTGCACGAGCATGGAACGTGTCCTTGTCTCACACATCTCCCTTTAGGCGTCAACCTGTTCGGGAGTTTAATGCTCGATTCAACTTTTTCGACCCAAGTTCACCGAGACCCCTCTCCAGCGCTCCCCGAGGGCAGAGCAGATAGAGAGAAGGAAGGGGAGGCAGGCGTCCAGCACTCTCCCGAGAAAATTCCTGGACCACTCCGCCACTGGGTTCTTGCCACAGGGTGGCTGTGCCGCCCGCCTCCTTTACAAGCCAAAGGCTTAACGGGCAGCGACACCCGCCACAACCGACCGGCACCCCCAACTGCGGGCCGCGCCCCAGCGCACGCGGCTTACCGCTGACGCGCGCCCTGTGCCCCGCCCATCGCTCACTCCCATTGGCTACCCGAGGTAAGCCACGCCCCCAGCCCGCGGTGGGCGGGGCAGAGGCGACGCGGACCCGGTTGGCGGCTGTCACGTGACTCTCGGGGCTGTTCCCGCCGCCGTCGGATGCGCCGGGATCCGGAAACGCTGAGGGAGTTCCGGGAGTGCCGGGGCTCGCAGGGCGGGACGGGTGTGGGGCTCCCGCCTCATCTCCTTACCCTTTAATGGCGCACATCACCATAAATCAGTACTTGCAGCAAGTAAGCAAGATTTTTTATTAATTTTTTTTTTATTAATCTGTGGGCCCTGTTTGAGTATGCGCGTGTGTTTTTTGCTGTAAATATGCTGCCTTGGTTAAGAGTTACAGCAACGTAGGATAAGTGATGTGGTGGAAAAATATGTTTCTTCAGCGTGTGTGAAGCACACCGTCTGAGTGCCAAGGATGTACACCTGGAATGCCTGAAAAGTGTGGAGGTTTCTGAGAAAACTTATCTGTAAGAGCCTCCACGGAAGGTTGTGTGTGTGTCCAGGAACAAGGGCAGCTCAGGGATTCGAGAAATACAGGGGTCTGAGATGTCCAGAAGTGCGGACACACACTTTGACATGGAGGGTGGAGGGGCAGGAGCGGAGCCCCGGGCACACCGGCTGGACGGAGCTGCCAGTGACAAGCTTTTCGTGTGTCCACTCTGGAGGGTTCTTGCTGCACCATCGTAATCTCGTCACTGTTACCATCTTACTCACTTCATCTGGCATCAGTTAAGCCAATTAAGAGAAGGCACAAGAAGGGAGTAATTGTTTGGGTTTTAGTCTCCAAAAATGGAGCATCTGAGATCTCCTAGGATAGCGGTCTGCTCTAAAAAGTCCACATCTTGTTCGGTTGACAGTCCATTGAACATTTAATATGAAAAACTATCTACAAACATCAAATTATCTCTTCTTTTTCCTGCAATAAAAACTAAACACAAATTTCTGAAGAAGTTTAAGCAGTTGATTTTCCATCTTTTGTTGCTGTTTTAGTCTATGGCGTTTTTTCCCATTTGGTATGAGCTTTCCATACATCAAAAAGATTTTTTTTTTCATATTGGGACACAAAAGTATGACAAATAAAGCACAAGCAGTGGGAAAGAAACTCTTAAAAAGCAATACCTAAAGCTACTTCAAGTGAAGAAATTTCCACCTTGATTCACAATAATCTGTCCAGGCAGACTATTTTTAACAAAGAGTTATCTTTAGCAGGAAGCAGAATTAAACCATTCTCCCACAGAATATAATATTTACAGTCTTAGCAGGTTTCAAAAACATTCTATGTTTTTGATGATATAAGACTATCAATCTGATAGCAGACATTGCCTTTGAAGTGATATCTACATGTTAAATCTTCATTTTAAATGTCTTTGTTTTAAAGCATTACTCAAAGATTGTGCCTTCACATACATGTTTGATGCCTATAGCTCCAACTGGAATTTTAGAAAGCTTCAAATCTGGCTGTTGGCTGCTGTTTTACAATCCTAAACCCATGTACATACGTATGTTTGCATCCTACAAATAAGGATAAGACCACAATGGTGTTCTCTCTACCTTCTCCCTGAGACCTTTTTGAAAAACAGGTGTATTGGAAATACAAAATTATTTATTCAGTTTTAAACCTTTAAAATCTCACATTTGATTTGATGTTAATATATATGAACAGTGGTAACTAGATGGTGGCTTCTGTAGTTGTATAAATATGTTGTGTGCCTGTTACTGGGTTTTATTCTGTAATGTGACTGGTTACTTTGGTAGGTACAAGAAGCCATTGAGACCAGAGACGGAACATTTTGTGCAGAATTAGTATCATTTAAACATCCACATGTTGCAAACCCAAGGCTACAGGTGAGAATCTGGTTTTTGACCTTTTGTTTTACTTTCAGTTTTCCTAGTTCTGTGTGTGGGTTCCTTTCCATTGGAGAGGAACCTCAGAAATCTGTTTCACAGGCCGAGGCAGGATCCCCTTGTAGGTTTGCTTCCCTTTTCTTCTTACAAGGATACTATATATAATTTTTGTTTTCTGGTTGGCTCTTTGTGTTCCACTTTGAATTGTTTTCTGGATAAATACAGTTTTGAATGTCCTTTCTGACCAGGTCTGCATTAGTTACTAGCATAGCACAGTGGAAGGCACTATGGAGGAAAAAGCAGTGAGTAGTAAGGACCTGGTGTTTGTGTGTTTTGGATGCTTTTATTTAAGGCTGGCTTTGTTCAGGTTCTGGAGACAGAATGCACACTAGCAATTCATTACTCTGGACATGATTGTTAATGTAATTTAAGTTCTGGGAGGTGCATACTAGATGATCTCCAGAGGTCCCTTCCAACCCTAACAAATCCGTGAGAAATGCCATGACAAAATATGCATATGATGTTCTGTTTCTGGTGCATTGGATGTTCCTTTAATGTTTTATTGCTTTATTGTACACTTAGCTTCCATCTCCAGAGGAGAAGTGTCAACAAGTTTTGGAATCACCATATGATGAAATGTTTGCAGCCCACTTAAGGTAAAGATGGGCCCGGAATGTAAAGTCAGTTGTGAGGTGTAGAGCAGGGATGGGGAAGCATATCCTTAAGTTTACTTGCCTGTTTTAAAGGGCTTACACCTGAAAACTTGGTATTTATTACTCTTACAAATAATGTTAGGATTGCAGAAAATAAAGACTTATTTTTCCTCTCCACCTAAAGTTTGCTCTATGTACCTGGCTGTCATCTGTGTATGGCCATCAGCACAGCTTTGGCATCAGTGCCTGCTGTTTCCCTTGCTCTGCCTACTAGCTACACAAGAATTTAGAGTGAAATAAGTAAGGGAAATAAATATTTTTTAAAGGGAATTATAATCATAAAAGTACTCTTAAGAGAGCTTAGCATCTAAGCAAATCTGTGAGGTTTTACTTAATAATTTTCTGCACCTAGTCTTTTTCAACGGTCTTGTATTTTTTTAGTTTCATCTTGATGACAGTTTCAACAAGCATTAGCTTATACAAAATAAATACCTACTGTTCTCTAGGATCTGTTTTCTAAAATTATCAAGCTTAGTGCTCTATTAAAATACTTGTGCTAGTTTTCTAGGAATGTTTCTAATCATATTTCTTTGTGCCTTAAATAAACTGTAAAACTTCATGCCTGGTAGGACACAAAAATAAATATTTGGCTTATGTATATTTTCTGATGCACTAATGCATCTTTTGTTTGACAGGTGTACTTATGCTGTTGCAAACCATGACTTCATAGAAGCATACAAATGCCAAACAGTTATTGTCCAATATCCTTTTCCATAAATCTTGTATATTGTTTTCAGATTAAGTTCTTGTAGACTAGATTCTCTTTATGGTTTTTAAAAACCTAATAGAATGTGGTCTGCTTCCAAATACACTTCAGCTGTTCAGGTTTCTGAGCAAGGAAATGCAGATACACTCCTCTTCCAGCTTTCTGTAGGGCTAAGAAGGAATTTGGCACTTGTCTCTAAACTAGAAAATTAATTTCTCCCAGAACATAGGAGAGTCTCAAATCATTATAATACCTTGCAGTTTGTACTTGGCTAGAGGGGAAGATAAAGAAGCTTCTATCTTATCTCTGGCCAGTGTTTCTTGCTGCTGCTGCCACTCAAAGTGGCTGTGCTCACCTTCTTCCATACTGCAACTCAACTCCTCAACTTCTTGATGGTTTTTTGTTTTCTCATCTTTCATGAAGTCATATATGGTACCATTGAACAGCTATTTCTCAAATCTGTGCTTCATTTCATGGCATTTTAAATTTTCCTAAACAATACATCTTTCCTGCGAGCATTTCAGGCGCATAAAGAAGAAAATTGGTGAGTATATCATAGAAAGCTGCTACAAAATAGACTCATCTTTTCCTAGTATAATACCATAGTAGTGAAACTAAAATTATACCTATAGTTTTTATTTATCCCCAGTGATGCTAAAATCAAGCCTAATTGGCTTTGTTGCCTGGTTGAGTTTTTATGTCCCAAAGTGTGAAAACTAAATGTCGGAGCTTCATTAAGTACAATGGTCCCTGTGTAAATACATGAAGGATTTGTTTGAAGAGAAGTGGTATTTTATTAAATCCACAGTAAAAAAGACTTTAGAAATAATTATTGTAGTGTAGGATTTCTGAAATGCTGAGATCTTGAAGACCTGTCCTTTTAAGTGCATCCTTCTTTATTTAAAAGTTAACATATACTTTCCTAATTGTATGACCAACTAGCAAAAAAAAGATAAATTGCTTGTTTCTCATGTGTTACATATTGCTTGATTTGCACCTACTAAGTATACTATGGTTTTCTTTTCCAGGGCCTTACCTATTATGTATTCTGTAGCCCTTGATCTTCGAATTTTTGCTAATAATGTAAGTAGATCTGATTAACAACCTCATTACTTTTGTCTGTTTGGTATTTCCACAATAGAAATATTTTTAGACTTTATTACACAGCCTAATTTTGCTCAGTTCTCTTTAACTCATTGTTTAGGATTTTGTTGACACACTAAATTCATCCAGTTCTGTTGAAAAATTAGTTGCTCAGTCTGCCCACCTCCCATTTGCAGATGGAACTAGAGGGGTTGTGAGGACCTGAATGCAACTCCCAGCTGTTGCTTAGAATTTATGAAGGGATAAGTATTTTCTTTATTGAGTAGCACATGGCTTAAGTCGCTATTTCCATGTTATCCCAAGGATTTGGTGGAAATTGGAGGTATCACAGACAACCAAGCTGATCTAACCATTCAATACATCTGAAGAGGGAAGTTTCTGCTCCCCTTTTCCAAATATTTGCACCACTTTTGATGCTCTTTGGAGCCTTTGGTGAGCCCATACAACTGCTGACGTGCAAATAATCCCCAAATTTACATTATTGTTCTCAGATCCCTATACAAGCTACTTCAATTCACCAGCCTATTGAGAACTGCTAGGCCAAGGCAAGTGGCAGAGTTGTTCCTAGTCACTTTACCTGAAGAGTTGAAGCTGGAGTTCAAGTTAGGTTAGAGTTTGACAATATCCAGTATTTTCAGCGTTCATCCCCACGTCACTCTCTGGTGCCCACTTACCCACAAAACCACACATGTGGAATGCTGGCACAGGGAGTATTTTTCATGTGTGTGACTGCTCTGTAACAAGTCTCAATTCTCAGTCTGAATGAGGGAAATCTGTATCTCTGAGATGCATGAGAAAGGGAATTGTTGAATCAGTCAATGCTGGAAGTGTTTGAACTCTGTCTTCTAACCTTAGTGTATTCAGAGGATTTGGATGCAGAGAAGACTTCTGCAGCAGGATGCATTTCCATTTCTTTTTTTCACATTTCAGCTAGTGAGAATGCAAACACTGTAATAACACCTTCTAGAAAGCACGTAATAAATATCTACTTGATATATTTTTTCTGTTGAAGTTCTGCATTAATCAGTGCATGGATCTTTCCCATATGTTGACACCTGAATTCTTTTTTTCTCTTGCTGTAACATATGTTTTATCTTTCTTCTGGAAGTCTCAAGTCCCAGCAGTGTGTCTTATTACTGGAAAGTATTGAATATGGGTTAGAAATAAAATCTAGTATTTGTGGCTGTGGAGAAAAACTAAGTTATAAATGCTAAGACTCAAACTCCATAATTTTTGCAGGCTCTTGGTCTTTTTACGCTTGAGTTGAAGTGTTAATGCTCCAGTTCAGGTATTAAACCTGAATTTAGGTTTCTGAGACCTGCATTAAGCTGAGTGATACCAAAGGCAATAATGATCAGTGCTGTTTTCAAAGGACTGTCCTTCTGTACGTTGGGCTTGGTACATGTCCAGGAGCCTCTCTGAGTGTTTTGTTCTGTGAGTTTGACTGCCTTCTAGATTTGGGAGATAGCAGCCGTGGCTGATGTCTTGCTATAATACTTTATAAAATGCAGTGTTAAAGAACTAAACTTTGCAGCCTAGTAAACCATGTTGTAGAATTGCATATTGTTTCTTGCTGTGTAATGCTAGGCAGATCAACAGCTTGTGAAGAAAGGGAAAAGCAAAGTTGGTGACATGTTGGAAAAAGCAGCAGAACTGCTGATGGGCTGCTTTCGAGTCTGTGCCAGTGACACGTAAGTGAAAGATCCTCTATTGAGCTTGCACTGTTAAATTGTTAAGAACTTAATGAACTTTGCTTTAGATTTTCCAGCTTACTTAGACCATATACGGGTCTTTGAATGAACACTTCTGAGGCTTGTCTTCTTATTTATAGTCTGTTCTCTCTTGACTATTAACTACAGAGGGAGAGCCCTCACTTCAGGTTGAGCATTCCTAGCAGGTATTGTTGGGAGGGACTGATTATGTGTCTGCTTCTCAGGAAAGATGATTAATGCTTCTGTGCTCTGTTAGTTGTGAAGTTTGCTCCATTAGAATTAGATGGAAAAGAGGTGACTGGTTCCCAGTGCTAGCAATTTTAACACTTCGGAAGTGGAAAAAGTGGTTTTTTTCTGGTGTTTCTTTCACCTTGAGTATTATAAGCCACCACTGTGCTTGTGTATGTGTTACCTGCAGACTGGAGTGAGGACCCTGATGCAGATGAATAATATTTTGCATGACATCTTTTCATTACGTTGAGAAAATATATAGCAGTGCTACACCTGTGTTTACCCTAAAAATGCTATGGAGTGAATATCTATGGAATGAATTTACTGTAAGGAAAAAGTCATTATTTTCTTACAATGTTCAGTACTAGCAGGTTTTTTCTTTTTTCTTGTGACAGTCGAGCAGGCATCGAAGACTCCAAAAAGTGGGGCATGTTGTTTCTCGTGAATCAGCTGTTTAAAATTTATTTTAAGGTAAGGTGCAAGTCTGGTAAGCTGTGTTTTGTACTTCATATTCTAAGTCAAACCCACCCTGCTTGTATATGATACTGTCTATCTACACTCTGATTAAAATGCAATTTTTTTTTAACAGATCAACAAGCTCCATCTCTGTAAGCCCTTAATAAGAGCAATTGACAGCTCAAATCTGAAGGATGAGTATAGCATGGCACAGAGAGTTACATACAAATACTATGTTGGACGCAAGGCCATGTTTGACAGTGACTTTAAGCAAGGTACTGTGTGCCAGTAAGACACGTTTAAAATCTTGCTGCTTGGCCTGAAACCTGGCTGAAGGTGTGTGTTTGTGTGACTCAAAGTGTGAGTAGCAGGTGCAGTTGTAATTGCATTGAGCAAAGGAAGATTCATGCTGAAAGGTCCAAAACCCACAGGCTGACACAAAACAGGGATGACATTACGTGACACTTTTAATTGTAGTATATGCCCAGCTTTAAAATATTTGTGTCAGTGAAGTTCCCTGCAGTCTTATGCATTGTGTATGTGCATTACAAAATGTATAAGCATCCAAAACAATAGGTTTGTAAAAGTTTCACAAAGGATCCTTCAACTCTTCAGGTTGCTGTGTGCCACGTAGGAAATCTTCAGCAAACTGTAGAATTAGTTTCTCGAGGGATTGATTTTGGAAGATGTAGAAACTGCATTTCCCAGATTTCTAATAGATTTCACTAACAGAAATGCATCTAGAGCTAAGGTGCACAGCTTCATCACTAACTGAAATCCCTGACCAACATCTATTCTGGTGCTGGTTCTGTTACTTCAAACAGTGTGTTCTGCCTGTCAGGCTTATCATTTTTTCTCCATCAGTGGAAGCTGCTGAGAGATCTTCATGCTATATGCTGTGTGGTCTTACTGGCACGTTTCTGCAGCTCAGGTGATGTGTGCATTGCATTCAGCTTTCATCTCTTGAAGAGCCTAATCTGAATTTAGGAAATAGAGTGTATTACCAGCACTTTTTGAGATTTTCTGCTTCTGTAATAGGAGCACAATACTATTACTGAAATGAGCTGAAAACTCCAGTATTACTTGTAACTGTAATGTCTGACATCAAGACCTTGACAAGTTTTCTTTGACTTTCTGAAAGAGAACTTATCTTTCTGGTAATACTTTGTATTTTGTGTGAATCTCCAATCTTCCTTTATGTGTTTTGAGTAGTATGATGCTTTTTTATACAATTTCAAATGTCATGTGTTCAAGCTGGAGATGGATATTGAGCACAGAATTTGGGTTACAGCTTTAATCCGTTTTTGTTGTTGATTCATGTTACTTGTGTTTGCAGCTGAAGAGTATCTGTCATTTGCCTTTGAGCACTGTCACCGATCAAGCCAGAAGAACAAAAGAATGATTTTGATCTACCTGCTGCCGGTAAAAATGTTGTTGGTGAGTAGATACTACTTTCCTAGATAAGGGGAAGGGGTTACACATGCAGATAGTAAAACTGATGCTCAGTATTTTCTTGATTTTTCCTTACTGGAATTCAGAGGCTATTTTACCCCTGTAAGAGCCAGCATATGCACACCTTGTTGTGGGAGGGCAAAAAGTGTTGAGTTGTCATTTATAGCAACACAGAAAGGGAAAAAACACAGCCAAATGAGAAAACTCCACCTCAAACAAAACCAACCCATCCCTCCTTTCCCCCTGCCTTTCTCCCACACCTTCTAAGGGTGCAACCTGATCTTACTATAATAAAGATATATTTGAATTCTTTGGTGAAGCACTCAACAGTGTAACTTCTGTCTTACAGCAGAGTGCCTCTCTGCTGATCAACTGCACACAAAAGTCAGGGAAGATGCAGATTCACTAGAACAAATTTGTCTGCTTCTTTCACCTGGTGAAAGAAAGAAGGATGTGCAAACAGATGGCTAAGGACTGTTGAGAGGGGTTTGCCACAGCTGCAGCCTGTCTTTGGGTTTTCTATTTGTATCTCATGCATTTTCCCATTTGAGGCATCTCAGAAGGGTCATGAGGCAGAGCGTTTTGGTTTTGAAAAAATCAGTGAAGACTTGTTACTATTTTATCATTTCGTATTTCTGTTAAAAGAATTAAGCACATCTGTTTCTTGTTCCTGTCCATTCCCATGTGCTGTGCTAACATTTGTGTATCCCTGAATTAGTGGATTATGCTGAGTACTAATTCATTGTAACTGAGGGGACAGGAACTAGATTTTAGAGTTTCCTGTTCTGGCCCTGTTACCAAAATTACCCGTGGAGAATGCTGTTATGACCTGCCTCTACTGAGTTGCCATTTTCCACCTTCCCCCTGACCTGTTTGTGACCTCCCTGCCTTTTCCATTCAGTGCTCCCTTTCCAGTCCCTTGCTATGTCAAGTGGGTAAAGGGGCAGTATAGTGAGTACGATAATTGGCTTCTGTTTTCCTTTTTTAATTTGTTGACTTTCTTAGTGGTTGTTTTCAGATCAATTGTGGTAGGGTTGATAAAGGAAAACTTACTAATAGTCTTCCTAAAAACTTTGTTCCAGTCCTGACTGGCTGCCTTAAACTGGTGTGTCTTTTAGTGCCTAGAATTACTGTGGCTTTTCTGAACCAGTTTTAGTGTACAAGAGGCATTAGAGAAACTAGATAAAGGTCGTTGTATTTACAGTTGCTTTTTTAAAATCAGAGTCCAAACATTAACACTAACTTCAAACTGTACTAAAATAGCTTGTATATTGTTTTTTTGTTCCTAACAGCTCTCAGTAAACCTGCTCAGTTCTGCTCTCAGCTAATCCTCCATTCAGGAAAGGAGTTAGCAACAGCATAGCATGATGTAACTAAAGTCTGACCAAGTCAATGTGCATTCTGATCTTTGCTGTGCAGGGGATGAAAAACAACGTTTCTTCTTGATTCTGTAGATGCTTCAATCTTACCTGATCTAACAATAAGAATTCATTTTGTTTCTTTAAATTTAACCTTTCTCTCTTTTTTTGGAGGGGAGGGGCATGGTGGTGGTGGTTGTTTTTTGAGAGCACATTTTTATTTCTGCATGGAGGCATAGAAAAGAGAAGATCTGTTACAGACTGAGATAGCACTTGACAGGGCTGAGGTACTGCTTGTATTCCTGTGGAAATGCTTGGGATTCCCACGGTTCTTCTGTTTGTAGATTAGATCATACAGCCATGACATAAAATTCCAATCTGCCAAGGCCTCATGTCACAGGATCTTGATTCTACAAGTTTGATAGCTGCTCCCTAACGTTAAGTATTAATAGTCCCTAAATCATGATAAATCAGTAGTTACTGTGAGTTGTGCTATGAGGTGTTCGAGAGGGACAAGGAGGTTGTCTTACAAATAACTTTTATTCACTTCTTATTCTGTAGCACAAAAAAGTGGTTAAATACTCCTCTTTTTCTCTTAACAATTTTTTTTTATAGCTTAGCAGATTCTGTTTAAAATGCATTTGACTTTACCCTGGAAAACTTGGACACCATTTATTTTTCAGGGCCATATGCCAACAGTTCAGCTCTTAAAAAAGTATGACCTTATGCAGTTTGCTGAAGTAACAAAGTCTGTGAGGTACGATGCTTGTTTTGCTGCTTTGTGTTCAAAAAATATTAAGTAAAAAGTGTTTCTTTGGGGTGGTTGAGGAAGGCAGGGGAGGCATATTCCTACCAAGTCAGGTAATTTTTTTTCTCATTGGGGTAAGACCTTCTCATTTTTTCTTTTCTTTATCCTTGCAGTGAAGGAAATCTTCTCCTACTGAATGATGCTCTGACAAAGCATGAGACCTTCTTTATTCGATGTGGAATCTTTCTTATCCTTGAGAAGCTGAAAATCATCACATACAGGAATCTCTTCAAGAAAGTGTAAGCATAAGAAAAACTACACTTTTGCAAAAGCAGATTTAATATGGTTTCACCTGGGACTGGGGTAGAATTGTATATGCTCCTTAATTGTCTCTGAGAGAGCTGTCTTCCTGTTAAGGTAAATTTATTGTAGAAAGGCCATTTTTCTAAGAAACAGAATTTTTAAATGATTATTTCTCAATAACACTTCTTTTCCTGTTGTTTCTTTCAGATATTTACTACTCAAAACCCATCAGCTATCTCTAGATGCTTTTCTGATTGCTCTGAAGTTCATGCAAGTAGATGATGTTGATATTGATGAAGTCCAGTGTATTTTAGCTAACCTTATATATTTGGTACGTGTTGACCACTCATTGTCTGGTGCTTCCAGACTTCCAACAGTAAAAAATACTAGATAGAGAATAAAAGTTTATGACAAAAAACACATCAGTAGTCCCAGGTTTTCATGTGGTTTTTTGAGCAACTTGTGCTCAAAGGGAAATATTTTCATTTGCCCTGAGGACTTCCTCTAGTTCTTGCAGGAATCAGTTAAAATTGAAGTTGAATTTCACATTATGAGTTCAATACTGACATATCTATATATGCATAAACATTGATTTAAAAATACAAACCTTTTAAGTGGCACCAAAAAGATTTGTTCTGCATTTGAAGTAGGAGACTCTTGATCTTCCCAAATTAGAAAAAAATAGAGCCAGATTTCTTTGGTTTTGTTCCACATTTGTCTTTTACTCTGAAAGAATCTCAACTACTTATGAACAGATAAAAGCTTGAAATCTAAATATTTGTATTAAGTCAGGTTTTGAAGCATCATTGCAGTGTCAGCCAGAAAGTTAACCACTTCTCTGTTTCTGAAACATTATTTGGTGTGGTCTAGGTCACTGGGAGATTTCTTTCACTGTTACAACACCATGTCTGAAAAGGAAGTACTATGTCATTTAGTTTATTAGTTATGGATACTAATTAATTAAAATCCTCATTTTAAAGTGAACAAGAGTGAATTTAGAAACACTTCTGTAGAGCTCTGTCTCTTCAAGGCAGTGTAAGCAGATGCGTAGGGGGCCCTGGCAAGCAGCTCTGTGTCTGACAGCACCTTTAGTATACAAACGTGATGGTTGCTCCAACTTTCTGCTTACTCTCTAAGACCCACTTATATAAATTGGACCATCATGGATATTTAAGTACAGTAGTGCAGTGGTGATTGAGCATACACAGCTTTGCTGTGGTTAGCTTGTAGGTGTTTGCTTGGGTTGTGGGGACTGTGTTACCAGCTCCAAGTACTAACACCGCCTTTTTCTCCTTCTGCCAGGGTCACATTAAAGGCTACATATCCCATCAGCATCAGAAGCTTGTGGTCAGCAAGCAGAACCCATTTCCTCCATTGTCAACAGTGTGTTGTTGAGTATTGCATCTTAGCTATTCAAGTACTCTTCAGATACTCGGCTTGCCCAGTGGAACTGCTCCCTGTCACCCCAAAAACACTGTAAATGACCTGGTTCTTGTCCAGGACTGAAATACCAGGAACTGTTTGTGGCTCCTTTCCCAGAATGACCAAGGCTGCCAGTGTTACAAAGTGCATTGAGATGAAATGCTGACTTTTAAATGGTAGTTTCCACAGGCTTTCTAGATCATTCAAAGTACTTCATGAAGAAATAAAGCAAAGCATTCCAAATTCCTTCTGAACTACTTAAAAGCATTTATAAAGTACTTTGTGTTACTATTTCTGTGTTTATCTTTCAGGAAGAAGTATCAGCCTTTGTTACTTGTGTTAATCCATTCTTCAGAATGGAAATAATGTTTTTTTTTATGGTTTCCAATTTTTTTTAAGTCTCAGTAATCTTGCTGGTATTAAATACTCTCTTCAAACTTTCTCTAAAACCTAGAGAAGTGTTTGACACCAAAAGCTTTACTGTGTCAGTAATACTTATGGGTTCAAGTACATGTGGTAGGTGCCCACAGATGGCTTTGGGATTTTTTTAAAATTCTGGTCATATTTTGTTTTAATTTTTATTATGATGAACAAAAGCTGATGTAGCTAAATTATCCAAACTCTGTTTTATTTTGCTTCTGGGGAAAACACTGGATCCAGTATTTTAAGTATTACTACCCTGGGGGTTGGTTGGTTTGTTTGGGGGTGGTACAATATAACTTTGTCCAGACTGATGAGATTGTAGTTTTGGGGGTTTAAAATTATTTTTAAAAGAAATTAAACATTTTTTTCTTTTCTGTCTTAGAAAGGTTTTATTTTACCCTCTGACTGACATGGACATCATTCACAAGGGAAAACATAGATTCCATGTATGAGGGGAAGCATTTTTTAGCATGATGAAAGTGTCAAGTCCTACCTCAACACAGACATTTAAAAGCTTGACATTCCCCATGTCTTTGTAAGTTTTACTTGTATGGATCCTGAAATAAAAATACGACTTTGCTGAATCAAACCTCAGGGTACTAGCAACATTTAAAATCACAGAAAAATATTCAACATGTTTTGAGGTTTAGGATGAACAGTTCTAGGAAATTTGAAGTTAAATCAGTTTTTAGTTAAACAACTAGGTTTACTGCATCATGACTTTCACAGTACTGTAGTGTGGCAGCAGAAGGAAAGACAAACAGGCTTTTCTGTATAAACTGGAGTTAAATACATGCAACTTCCATTGCTGCAAGCTGTAGTAGAGTCTAAGGGGGGTACTGGCTGCATCCATATGTTTCCTTGCAATGATTGGTAGGGGCTCGGTGCTTGAGAGTTGGTTGTGTTTGTGTCTTACTTTACTTTGTGTTTAACCCATATCATATACCTTGCAGTGTTGGTGAAAAGCAATGTTTCCCAGTCAGCATCTTGTAGTGGCCAGGAGCCCAGGATACCAGTCAGAAACCACGTGCCCTTATACTCAGTAGCCAAAAAGCTTCCTCCAGCCAGGCGTTTGCCTATGGCCTCCTGAAGGTGCCCACAAAACTGCCTGTTTGTGAGGCTGATGTTGAGTATTTGTTTGCAGTCCTCAGCAGGAAGGTAGGAAACCTGCAGCTCTTCACCTTGAAGTTCATCACCTTCCATTCTCCAGCCACTGACTGTCCCAGCCAGCTTTGGAATTAAAACATGTTCTGCAAAGTCTCTTTCAGGGATGCACACAGGGAGGTGGTAGTTGTCACACTCAACGTGCTCTTGAAGCTGTAGTAATGCAATGTTGTTCTCACCAGTGTCTTCGTCATACCGGATGTGTACGTGCTTCTCGCTAACTTGCATTATCTTTCCAGTTCCACTTGTTCCATTAGGCCCTGTGAAGCAATGACATTTCAGTGCTCTTAGGAGTAGTTTATCAGAGACCTGAAAGCTGCATACAAGCTGCCTGGTTGTGCTGAGAAACACGTGCAGCAGGGTAACTAAAGGCGCTCTTCATCGAAACTGCTGCAATAAAGGGAAATGAGGAATAATACACTGGCAGCTTTTTAATGCCGTGTAGGGGTATGCATAATTTCAGCAGTAAGGACGAATACCCAACGTTGATGTGAATTTTGGCATGAAACTAAAGCTACCACCAAATCCACCATGTTTACCAGGTCCCTGGGTGCTGAGTTCTGAACTGTGCTTGAGAGGCGGTTGCCTCTGCTTGCCTTGTATAGGGGAGCATGGGGCAGCAGTAGTTCTAGCTCAGATACTTTACTGAGGTGCATACATGAAATGATAGCATATTTGTTTCCTTTAACAATATTTTTATGCAGCAAGAAGTTTAGTAAGGTGTTTTAAAATTTAGCTTGTCAATACTGAAATGCCCTGCAGCAAGAGAAAATGTGTTGGATCACCTACCAGCACCAACCCTGATTTCAAAATAGGAGTGCAGAAGGGCACACTCCGCTGTGGTCAACACGAAGTTACTTTTTAGCAACACTCCTCCACAGAAGCCTTTCCCTTCTGAGTTTAGCAGTAGTACCTAAGAAAATGCAAAAAGACAATAGACAGCACTGTGCATATGGGGGTAAGTGATAGGTTTCATGAATTGCTAGGAATACCTGCCAAGGAAATCTTTCATCACTTTTCTTCCTGGTTTCATGTATAAGGTTATCACTGTCTTGAAGTCTGCCACATGCACATGCATCTACCAAATGAATTAAAAAAAAATCAAAACTTCAGGCTGTATCATTTCAAGATAGCTAATACCTGCAAATGCCATCTTGTTCCACCTTGGTTTTTTTTACTTTGGGGTTCTGTTTTTGCAGAAAGAAAAAGGAGAATGACAATTTCTAAGCTGGTGAAAAGTGGAATAATTTGTTTGGCAATTGTAGTCGTAATAGTTTAGCAATGGGCTGAACATTTTGGGTCACTGCGTTAGGCTTGTAGTGACCAGGTGTCACTGTGCCTGTCACTAATGAAATGAGGCTTCCTCTCCAGCCAACCATCAGCACAGCTTGCTTTTTCATCTTTGTGTCCTGTATTCAAATTGTGTCAAATACCTAATGGCTGTCGCCCAGTCTAGACATGGTGCGTCCTGGCTGGTCCTTGTTACAGCTGTCACTCTTGGGGCATATGTGCCTTTCTCATCTGGTTCAAACAACACACACACTTTTCAGTTGGATCACCCAAACAAATCTGCATTTGTCACACTTCCGGTTGCTTTGGGCTTGGGTCCCACAGACTGGGTTCTGTTCAGGTGAAGCTAAACCACAGGACGCCTTCCAGGAGCACACATGACCTGTTCTCAAAGCTGTTGGGTGCTTAGTCCGCAGGATTGAACTAAGCCACTTTGATGTAAAGCACTGAAGTGTGCACAGTGTGGACATCAGTCTATCACCACCAAAAGCATGGCTCTACAGCTGAGCTCTGATTTGGCTGCCCCACCTGTGCTAATACAGATACACGTCTAAGTATACTTCTGTGTTTTTAGTAGACCTACTTTGTAAGGGGATGAGATTGAATGAGATACCTAGTAGGAGACTGGAGAAATGAAAAGGACTACTGCTTCAAGCTAATTAATATGGCAGCAAATGTTTCCCTTCATTTATCAGACTGTTGGTTGCCTGATGGGAATCAACTGAATCTAATTCCTAAGCAAACAGGTGTTCAGCAGAATTACTCTTTACCAAACATGGGAGTGGAAAATGTGGTCCAGTGAGAGAAATGTAGAGTGAAGCAAATCCTTTCTGCTGATTCATATTTAATTACTCCAGTCAAATAGTGCTTCTTTTACCATTTGGCATCTTGGGTGGTGGTCCCTAGATTCCTTCTTTTTCTACCCAGCAATATTCTCATCACTTTAGGCTTGAAGCATGCTGATCACATGTGGATGTCAGACGGTGGCCTGCCCACCCCAGCCCTGAAGAGATGCCCCCTGTACTTCCATGCTCACACCTACCTAATGCGATGCACTGTTTTTTATCCTTCCCAAGCTCATAGCCATCAGCACAGGAACAGTGATAGGAATTACTTCCTGGGTAGCAGAAGTGATCACATCCTACCTTTGCTTGGTGGTGACATTCATTTTTAGCTAAACAGAACAAGCAGAGGAAAAACATTGGCAACAGTTCACCTGGAGTATTCTTTCACAGCACGAGTCCTCTGGTTTTTTTCTTATTCACTTTGTGTGGAGGAGGGTAGGGACTCTGGCTTGATAGCATTTACCACTGGGTGGTTTTTTTTCCCTTGTTATGCAGAAATTGGAGAGAGCTGATTCTCTGCAGCATTCACAGACTCACTGCAAACTCTGCTCCCCCCTGCCCCTCCCTGCACCAGACATTGCACCTTTGACTTCTGGAGAGCATCAGCCCATGGGTCAAACTGGGCCTTCCATGTGAATCCATGGAAGGATTCCATGGGTTTTTAAGCAAAACACCAAGTACCTGCAGCAAGGGGAGCTGTTGCACGTGTTAAGAAGACAAGTTTTGCTTGAGGAAGAAGGCAACTAAAGTTTCTAGTTTTGAGAAATAAAAAACGCATAGCTCTCATTTTGCACACTCGTTTAAATGATCAGCCACCAAAGATTTGAAAAAAAGAAAGGGAGTATGAACTTTGAAACATGCACAATTTTCCATAGCTTGGCAAACACCTAAATCTTTAGCACAAAACAACAGCTATTTGATCTAGCTCATAGGTAGCAAAAAATCTCGTATAACATGGCTGCCTAAGGCTCACACTGAGATGATCTAGTTCCCAGCACTGGTCCAAGCTGTGTCACCTTCTGTGCTCCCACAGAAGCTGGTCACAGTCACACCCCTTACACAGAAAATGACCCTGCCTTGCTGCAGCCAGGGCGTCTCCCATCCCAGGGGACCTCTGAACCAGCAGAAATACTGATGTAAGGGCTGGAAAGAAGAACCTGGCAGATGTAAAAATGTAGTATCTGGCCCAGGGTTTTCCTGTGCCAGAAAGCATCTGTTTTACTTAATGCTTCTCACTTCCACTGGAAACCGTTTGTTTTCTGGAGTCCTTCTGTCCTGAGGGACTGTCTTGTGGGTGTGTGTGGCCTCAGAGGCCCCAGGGTGCCTGGGAAGCCACTCTGGCACTGCAGCTTTGGTCCTTCAAGCCACACACCAGGGACCCCAGCAGGACAAGCAGTCAGGCAGTGCAGGTGGCAGTGGCTGGGCTGGCTTCGGGGTCTACCCGTGAGGTGGTTTGGTTTCAGCCCTTTTGCCGCATCCCCAGAGAAGGGAGGCTCAGGGCGCAGGGACAGCCTGTGTAACCTCAGGATGCCATGATGTTCTGTGGACAGGCAGCACACATCACCCCTGCTCTGCCAAGAACTGTGTGTTCTAACCACAAACATGGGAACTGGCATAATGGGGTAGCTGCGTATGGTTTCATGGGGAGACCCTGTGACAGGAGGAGATGGGGCTTTTCAGAAGGGGGGCAATGCCTTACCGAAAGCACAGTTCTCTCCCTCGTAGCCCTCGGCACAGGTGCAGGTGTAGCCACGGATGCTGTCCTCACACACGCCGTTGTGCTGGCAGGGGCTCGAGGAGCACCTCCTGCCACCTGAAGAAATGGAGAGGGAGGAGTCACCACCACTGATCCCAAATTACACAGCCCCCTTTTTGGCACATGAGCTGCTCAGAGAAGTGTCGTGAGAGCAGTTTGGAAGGAAATGGGCTAAGTGTCACTGAGCTGCTCCTCAGGGGTTATTTTAGCTCAAGTCTGCTTCCAGAGACACTCTCGGAGCCCCTGTCAGAGAGGCTGGGAGCTGCCCAGAGGCAGAGTCTTCTTCTGGACAATGGATGCTCTGAGGATTCAGAGAAAAGGACTGAGTTACAGTTCCTGCTTTGTTACAAATGTGATATGAGACAGGTGTTTTAGGTCTCCCATGTTAGATTGATATGCACTGGATAGAAAAATCTGGCATCAAAATTATGTAGCAAGAGTACAGCAAACAACATCAAAATAGGAGGAAATGTAACTTTTATATATCTGCACAATTATTATACAGCAGCTCAGACACTAGCAAGTCTAATCTTTCTGATGAACTGAACATTGAAATGAGAGGGTGTCCTCACTATGAGTGAAGCACCAGGCAGAGCTGCCAGTTTCCCTTCAAGCTCCTAAACAATTTGAAAACATGCTCCAAGTAACAACTACTTATTGTAGGCATAGGCTATCAGTAAGCAAGCCAGAAAAGCCTAACCTGGGACATGTAGTCCAACCTTTCTAAAAATTAACACTGTCACAGAGGTTAACTCAGTCAGCAAGCTGCCCTAGATGATTTCAGGGATGGAAAAGTGAAAACTGTGCCTGCTACTGGGAAAAAAACACCAATCACTATCTGATTAGGCTGTGGGCACACATATCTTTGAGTGTTAGATGTACTAAAATACTGGCTGAAAGAGTTACCACCTTCAACGCATCTGCAGTCAGATGCCACCAGCACATCCAAGGACAATGTAGGCCTCCAGGGAGGCGTTTTGGGTGAATTAGGGGGATCTCACCTACACAGTGAGCAGGCAGAATTGAGGAGCTGGAGCTAGGGAAGGGTTGCCCCTGCAGCCTGAAGCAGCTAGATGGATTCAAGCCTCTGAAATGCATGCTGGGACGAAAATAAATCCAGCACCTAGCTTTATTAAAGGAGGAAAGAGAAGATTCAAGGAAGTATAGAGAAAATGGCCTGATTTCTGTTATTGAAAGGCTACTGGAATTATTAAAATGGAAGCACCCAGCAATACAAAAAGGTGGTAAGTAAAAACCAACATACATTTTTCAGGATCAAATAATTCAAACCCTTTAAATCTAATCATATTATAGGATAAGGGACCTAGGGGGAATCAGTGAACATCACAGAATAGAAATGTCTCCAATGACATTGTCATTAAGTGAGCAGACTGTTATAAGACATGCACAAGACTTTTGGAAGATGATGTTTAAAGAGAGTGATGTCAATGGCTAAGTTTCTACTGTTGATAGAAGAGGATCAGGAACCCTCTACAGGAACAGCTGCAACAAGTGTGACCTCAAAGTGCCCCAACAGCAGACATCCAGCAGATGCCACCACATCAGTTTTGACTTGAAGGGACAAAGGTGGAGCAGTATGAAACAGAGCTTGTGGGTTTCCCAGCAGTTAGGTAGGTGCTCAGCCTTTCTCCCCAGCCCTCTTTTACTCACAATGAAGATTTATCCACTGCACCCTGGACTTTTGGGGGAAAGCAACATGCATAACAGAGGTTTAGAAAATGAGGTTGTTGGAAGACAGGATGAAAAATTGTGGTTGATTAGTGAGGAGGAAAGAAGCCACTCTTCAAAATGTTAGAGAAATATCACAAAGAAGGAAACACACACTGCTGTTCTTTAGGAAGAAGACAGAAAACATGGCTTTTAATTACAGCAAGAAAGCCACCCCTGAGGCTGAAATGGGTAAGGTATCCTGATTGTGGCTAAGCTTGTTTGCAGGGACCATTCTGAACTGGTTGCCTTTCTCTCCTAGGCTAGAGAGGAAGCCTGCATGACATGCTTAGTCCAAATATCCAATGACTCAAATTAGAAATTAATCCCTCCCTCACAGAAGTAATAAAATGCCAGATATTTAGCATCATTCTTCTTAACATTTATAGCACTGATGGGATTCTTCTATGCAATGATTCCCAGGACTCAGTGGTTTAGTGGCTTGTGCAGAAAATTATTACTGACTGCTGGTTTTGCCACCTCCTTATCCACTCTTTAAACCTAAGATTGGAAATTAATAATAGCTAAGTTAAAAACAAGAGAAAAACTTCGGATGAAGCATACAGAAAAAAGGGAGGGAATAGGGCATAGTCACCATAAGCTGGTGCCACAGGCTCCATGTTCAGCTGACATTAATTACATCAGGCTCTCAGCTTCTACAGATTTGTTTCTCACCTTGGCACCTGACAGGGAATGATGCAATCCCAGTGTGCAGAGTTTTTAGACAACTCAGTAGCTTTTAATACCTATTTATCTCACTCAGGTTTAAGTGCTAATTCTGTATTTGGGAGATTTTGCTGGTAAAACTGTGCTGCTCTGTTGTATCAGCAAAACATACTGTCTCATGTTTCAGAACAGCTTTAGATTCAGGAAAAGAAGTAGCCTATTTACGGGGATAACCTTTACTCACCTTCCACTTTTATTATTTTTGCAGCTTTAAATAGTTTTTCCTATATATTACTTTTTAAAAATCATTTCACATCAAGAATTTTCCTTCTGCTTTACTGCAGACATGATAAACAGAGACTGTTCGTTTCTCATAGAACAAACTCATAGAAAACCAGTATTAGACTGAATCATAATGTTCATAATGTGACAGTACTATGAAGGAGAGAAAGCAAGAGGCCAGCTTACCATAGTAGATATCCCAAAACATTTTCTGGATAAAAAAAAATAAAGAAGGAAATTAGATTTTAATTCTCAAGTAATGTAATATGCCATATATATTTTGCTAAACCAAAAACATGTAATGAGAGAATACAACGGTTTAATGTTTACAAAGTTGCACACCTATGATTTCTGCCCTGCTAGCAAAATATGCATGAGAAGGGAGGGGCTTTGCCTTCTGCTTATTTTATTGTTTCTTAAGAAGCTGTAAAGGAAAAGAAGCACTTCACAGGCGAGAGAGGAACAGCTGGATCCTTTAACAATACAGTTTCCTGAAAAAACTGGCTGGCTATTGTCTCTCTGGTGTGCAGCAGCATGGGAAGTGACCCCATCCTGTCCCACCCCACTTGGCCCCCACAGGTGCTGCTGGAGGCAGAGCAATCAGCACAGAGCAGAGCTGCAGGGCACCACCACTGGTCACCACCACCATGTGCCCTGCATTTCCCTGGCTACTGCAGCTGGCCCTGATGCTTTCCCCAAAGGGACACCTCTGCCCACCCCTTCCTTCCCCAAAGAACCATGGCTACCCATAGGCAGCCCTACAGCTGCTTCCTCTACTTTCCCTGCAAACAAAACTCCACCCAGAGTCCCATTAAAGAGCACAGCATCCATCTGTACATGTCCAGAGAGCCTCTTGTGCAAGGGAATTTGCAGCTACTCTCCAAGTGAGCTTCTATCTATAGGTCCCACTACTTGCTGGTGCATTGATTCCCTCTGTCCCAGTCATAAAATCACAGAATGGTTTGGGTTGGAAGGGACCTTAAAAATCATCTAGTTCCAATCTCCTGCCGTGAGCAGGGACACCTTCCGCTAGACCAGGCTGCTCAAAGCCCCATCCAGCTGGCCTTGAACACTTCCAGGGATGGGGTATCCACACCTTCTCTGGGCAACCTGTTCCAGTGACTCGCACAACTCTAACTCCTCTCATTTATTCCCCATACTGCATGCACTTGCACAGAGGCATTTGAGATGGGCCCTGATGAAGCCAATTTACTAGCTGGAGTGGCTGGAATTCCTTTGTGCTGCCCTTCAGATGCTCTTCTGCTGACCAACACCTCTTTGCCCCTCCTGGTCCCTAAGGGATACTGAAGCTGCATTTCTGTGTGTGGTCAGGATGGGACAACAACCATGTGATTTAGTAACATAAGGAGCATGACACATCATTTTCAGGAGAGGACTTGAAAAATATCAGAGCTGACCTCCTCATTTCCATTTTGACCATGGAAGACACCTGCTTGCCACCTGCTGAGATTGCAAATGCAAAGATTTCACATGGAGAGAAATCCAAAGAAATGAAGCAGTCTTGTGTTTCCTTAAGTAAAGGATCAAGGCAGTAGTTTTTATTGTGCATGCAGGAAAACAAAATACTTACAAGCATTTCATCATTTTCAAACACTTCTCTTGCTTCTTCCTGTGTACATCTCTCTTCCAGGCATTCTCTTTCCAAGCTGCCTTGAAGGACCTCCTCCAGAAATAGGGAGCTGGCACGCCTCTGTCTCTTGATAACACTGTTTGCATCATTAGCTGATATAAACACTGGAACATGGTATGACAAAACACCTATGTAAGTACTTAGATTCATTTCCTTAAATACTTTGACCTTCTTTTTTAAGATAAATAATTTTGGTTGATTTGGAGTTTCTGACACATAGAACTTCCATAGAACTTAAAGAGCTCTTCTGTCTTAGCCCAAATTCAGCTGAGGAGTTGTGACCTTTTACTTTTGGGGAATGCCTGACTTCCCCCCAAGCAGGGTGAATTTGAAGCCCTTCCTGGCACATTACTTTACTACATGAGACATGCAGGGCAGAGTGCAGTGCCACAGCCAGGGAAAGGGGAAAAACATCATTATAAAATGTTTTGGGAGACTGCATAGGGGTTTCAGACTCATTGGTAGAAGTGACTATTAGTTGTATTAAGTTATGATGGTGGATCCAAACTGATGCTCTTCAGTCTTAGTTCATGGCAATTTTTTTTTTTTTGCTGAGCAGCAGAGCCATGACATGGCCGAGTTCTCAATAAATTCTCTCTCAAAGAAAATAAATAAAAGCTACCCCTCAGCAATGCTGGTAGTTAAGAGAGCTATATCACATACCACTGTTTATGTGGAAGACACTGCAATATTTTGGATTTGAGTAAAGAGGAGGAGAGACCAGAGACATGAGAGTTAACAGATCTTAAAACTCTTCTTTGCAAATGATACCTCCATCAGAAACTGCCTGCCAGCTGGGCAGCTGGTGCTTCCACATGAATCAATACGTGACCATGTGTGCCAGCACGTGTTTGTCAGTTCTTCTGTGCTTGGAAAGTAAATGTGTTGGGGCAGGGAATATTTGGGGTTTTGTCTCTTTTATACAGTTTGGGGGGGGGGGGCAACACTGCTGGTTGAAACAATCAATAATCACAGATCTGGGAAAAGTGAGAGGAATAGCAAAATTATTCTGAAACTGTGTACAGATGTTTAGTTACCTTTTTGAAGGATACCCCATAAGCAACAAACTTGCACATGATATTAAAAAAGGAAAAGCTTCATGACTCTGTTCTGCACTTTAAATGCTATCTGACCCCCAGCACACGTTTCTGCTGTGCAGTGATTCTGCCACATCCAGCACAGCTGGCAGTGAACTTCTGCAGGGTGTTCTGACCTTCTTAAGAGAACACCACCTTTTTCTTCCTTGCCTGGCTCCTCCTTATTTTTGATAAACCATGGAGGATTGATACAGAAACATAAATTTCTTCAAGCTATAACAAGCATAGGACCTCTTATTTTTATTTCTCTTTCATAGGCCTCTTTCATAGGACTCTCTTATTTTTATTTCAGCAGCAACTAGAAATATAAAATAAAATTCTCTTTAATATCTGGTTCACTCTAAAAATTGAAAGGAAAGACAAAATATTACCCTGGCATAAATGATGGTACTTCAAAACTACATTACCCCATTAGCCTACAGCAGTTTTCACTTAGCTGCATGAAATAAACAGCAGAAATGTAAAGAAAATAAGGAACAGACTGTTTTCAGTGACGTCACCCTGTGCTACAAAGTAAACATTATACGAGGTACAAAATTACTGGTGTTTTTAGAAAACCAGAAGCACAAATCAGAATTAAAGGTCC
Source organism: Corvus cornix cornix (assembly GCF_000738735.6). Taxonomy (NCBI): domain Eukaryota; kingdom Metazoa; phylum Chordata; class Aves; order Passeriformes; family Corvidae; genus Corvus; species Corvus cornix. The sequence continues at coordinate 92,121,312 of NC_046332.1, forward strand.
AACAAAACAAAACCCATACCTGTCTGCTCTGTCTGAAGGAAAAGGGCAGAGAGAAGGAAGAATGTTATCCAAGAGTACCTTGCCATTGTTACCCTCTGAGCCTAATGGTGCCTGCCTGCATTCCTGCAGCTCTTGTGGGAAATGGCTACAGGAGAGATGTTAAAGTTTAAAGTCCAGCTGTTCATGAGAAAACAAAACCTCTAAGGGCAAATCCTGGCTGCAATGTCAACACATGGGGAAAAAAAACCATAAAACAAACCCAAACCGAAAACTTCAACCCTTAGCTCAGTAGTGCAACAGTGCCCCGTCTCTCCGTGCCCTGGCTGACTATGGGGCCCTTTACCAGTGCCCCTGAGAGCTGCTCCAAGATTTGGGTGTTCCTCCCATGCCCCAGCATTCACTTACTGTAGCACAGCATGGGTGGAGATGGACAGCATGAACATTTCTTTGTACCATAGCAAAGCACAGGCTGGACAATGACCTTAGGGACCAATTATATGACGTGGTTCTTTTATATGTTGTCTCCACAAAACATGTACCAAGGCTTAGCTGCAATGGGTAAATCCCACCAGCTTTTGGAGCCACCAACCCCCCAAATGTAATTTTCCCCCTAGGGATGCATCTGAATGGATATGGCATTTTTCTTTTTCACTCTTAGGTTTGTAATGCTCAACCATGAAGGAGAGCATGGAAAATTTCTCCTGACGTCAGGATTCCAGTCACAAAGATGCACAGACAGACAGATCCATGAAAGGAGGTGTAGGTACGGAGAGGACATAAACATTCCCTGGGCTGCTGAGCTGTGCACCCGGTGGACGGGGTGACCCTGCTTCCCAGCCCTGGACAAGAGGAAGGATAAACCCATTGGCGTGCAATGGCAATGGTGCTGCAGTGCTCCCAGCACAGGCAGCCTCACGGGAAGAGCAGGAAACCATTTCTACACTCAGAGGAACAACCAGTGAGAGGAAGAGTGGTTTTTTATTTAATTTGACTCATGAACAGAGATTATTCTGTGTTTTCATGTCATAAATCCTCAGCTATTATTTGAGTATGCAGTTCTTTTAATAAAGCATGGTTGATCTGAACATCCGTGGGTAAATCCCTGAATAAAACTTCACTTGCCATCAAGTGCACCTTTGAAAGCAAGCTTCAGCAAGTATTGGGGCTGATGAGAGAAAGACACCACATCCCTCACCAAGGCCAGTCCTTACCAAGCCAGGGCTGATGTTACAGCTCACATCATGGGCCCTAATACCTGCTGCAAATAACCAACCTGCGCTTTGAAACTCCATTGTGGGAGGGTTTTCCTGCGCAGTTTCCACAAGGCTGTTCTTCCAGAAGTTCACTTGGAGTTAAAACCCTTCTAATACCAAGCTTAATTTTATTCACAGCCAGTTCATGACCTTACATATTTCTTTTGCCCTCCTTGATATTTCTGCAGAACTAATTAATACAGCCTCCCATCCTCTTAGGTTACCTGTGTGTCCAGCTCTCCTTAGTAAATGAGCTCTCCATGCTCTCCTCAGTCGCTGAGGCCACCAAGCCCCATTGTACCTGTCTCAGCCAGAGCTTTCTTGGCTAGGAAAGGGAGAGCTGTTGCCAGTGGTCACATTTGGTGGGTGCTGGGGGCTCAGACAGCACCTCCAGGAGTCACTGTGGAGGCTCATGTCACCCTCCTTGCCTTGCACGGCAGTGGCTGTGTTGCTTTTCCACACTCCTCTGGCTGTCCATCCCCACGGGAGCACCTGCCAGTGAGGCTGCTGCTGTCATCCCCCAGTGGCCTGGGGCTACTTGCTTTTACCTTCCTGTGATAATGAATATCATCCCACACATACACAGCACAGCCAGTCTGGCTCCCTTTGGCATGAGAAATATGTCACCACTTGATGTCAGCACAGGACTTTGCAGAACCCAGCACAAAAATGTGGGTCCGCAGATTTTTTTTTTTAAGAAACTGTTTACATTTCGCAAACCTAAACCTATGTCAATTAAGGAACTATTGTAGGTGTAAGTAAGTTACTCAAATTGGTTTAATATTACTAACACAGAGCTTCAGAAGCTATATTCTCACAAGATCTTAGTTTACATGGTCTTTTTTCTCTTACTGTGGGATTTTTTTACAAAACGTATCCCCTGCCTGAGCAGCTGTGTCCTTAGGAATGGGACACGGTGTACTCAGTACATATGGCAGTGACCTTGCTTCTTCTGTATTGATATCAATGCAACAGGTTTACATTTTAACTTTCATATGACTATGAAAAACTTCATAAACAGAGGGGTTTAAAAGGGCAGTCCTTTCCTCATATGTTTCTTTTTAGTTACTGGGATTTCTTTTTCCATTCCTTTAATTACCACAGTGGGCACATGGTGACATGTTTCATTATGGAGTCCTGCACCCTATTTCCTGCAGCCCTGTTTAGGGATTGCCTTCCCCTTGGAGGGTTACTCATTCCAGGATGAAGCCTGCAGGCAGTGTCAGGTATGAAGTCAGCAGTTCCTCAGGACGGAGCAGCTGAGGGAGTTAGTCCTGCTTTAGCAACTGGTTTGCATGGAAGTTGTTCCCTGCCCAGTGCAGCAACCCAGGGGAAGTGGGTTTGCAGACCAGCTGCCCAGACAGTGATGGGGCAGTGACGGGGCAGTGATGAGGACATATCAATTCCACCCATCCCATGCTATGGGCTGGCCATCAGCCCTGCTGCAGCATGATAGGCCAAGGGCAGCTGTCCTGAGTAACTCATCACATGCCTTTTTGGAAATGCATAGCTCAGCTAGTGAGCTGCTTTAGTGCAGTTAAAAATGGTCATGATTTCAGCTAAACACCTGGATTGCAATCAGCCAGGTCTGTTCACCACCTGCAGAAAAAAAAAAGTTTTTCTTGCCAAATCCAAAGTGTATCAGCATTTCTAAATGCAGGAGGAACTTGCAGCTGTTTCAAAAGAGCATCAGCACTATCTTTGTGGTTTGTTTACAGATTGCAGGAAACACTGGAGGAGTGAACAGGGGAAGGAATGTAACCCCAGGGAGTTCTGATTTTCTCCTTTAGGTGCCAGGCTCACAACAAGACTGTGAGCCTACCCTCAAGGATGTGCAAGTCTCTGGATGCAGTGAAAACAAAAGCTACCTTGGAACTACTCTGACATTTGCTCCATCCCTGGAAGTGTTCAAGGCCAGGCTGGATGTGGCTTTCAGCAACCTTGTCTAGTGGAAGGTGTTCCTGTCCATGGCAGGCAGTGTTGTACAAGGTTATCTTCGAAGGTCCCCTCTAACCAAAACCCTTCTATGATTCTATGATCTCTGCAGATGCAAGCTCTGACATTTCCTGTTTCTGTGCATATATTGTTAAAAATAGCAAATGTTGTTAATATTTCATTTATTGAAATACATTATTTCTTCCACCTTCATTCTTCTTTACCTTTTCCCTCCCTCAACTTTTATATTAAAATTATTTTCCCTACTAAAATTCCAACCAGTAAAACTGGTTATGGAAGAACAAGAAGATGGCAGAGCACGTGCACGGACAGCACCACAGCACTTCAGCTCCTAGCTACAGTTCCAATGATGGATAAGGAGGGGTTGGTAAGGTGCTTACTTTTGCCCTGAGATAAGGAATATTGCCTCATCCCCTGTGAAAAATGAATCAAAATCGCTTTATAATCTATGCCATTTGGATAAAGACTTTTTTTCCTCTGATTTTGACTGGTAACATCTCCCCATTGCCTTAACCTGGAGTTCAGGATAAAAATTATTAAGGATGGCTGTCAGAGAAACCTAAACAGCAGATTTTTCAGGCAAACTCCTGGAACACTGACACAGTCTGAAGTGGACAATGAAGAGATAAGAAAGAATTTGGACTTTACCCAGAATTCAGACTTTTTAATGCAGTTTCCTGTTCCTTTGTCTTTCCTCCTGACTCTCTCCACTGAGGACATGGGGCAGGCAGCAGCCCTGCAGCTTTGTCCAGATGTTATGATTTAAATTGTTCCTTTGACCAACCAGTCACTTCTTTTGCAACAGATGCAGCAGGAAGGAAGTCCTAACCTGATCTGAAGCACTGGTGCAAAGACTGCACCTGACATCTTCCACCCACAGTCCAGACATATGTAACTGGGAGGTGGAACTGGCTCCTGCCATAAACCTGACTTCCAAGCCATGGGAGACATGGATTCTGTGGACTTGTGCAACTGTCACACTGCTGGACTGCTTTTGGAGATTGACTTCTGCATTTATGACAGGAAAAAAAACTCCATCCATATTGAAATAGGATGGCAAAAAAGCTTATTCAAGTTTCAAAGTACATCCTCCAGGATGACTTGAGTTAAAACTCTATTCTGTCTGTGCAGACCCAAAGAGCGTTTGGGCAGAGCACTGATGATATGTGCCTGGGTATATGTTTTGAGTGAGGATTGCAATTCTCTGTGCAATGAAGCAGCTATGGTAAGTGTCCCTGCAGACAGAATTTGTTCTTATCTAGTACTGAGCATCTGAGGATGTCGATGATGGTGTTTCATGCCTGGCAGTGCAAACTAGGAGGTGAAGGAGGAGAAGCTCAGATGACTGATTCCTCTGAATGCTTGTTGATCTAAAGACAGCAATCAAAGCCCATCAGAGGTGTCTGTGCCCTCTGTAACTGGTTATGAATAAACCGGGAGTGCTGCAGAACTGCGGCAAGCGGTCATGGAGAGCTGGGTGGGAGGAGAGATGGATGGCAATGAGGGAATGAGTCAGCAAGTGCAAGTCCTGTGTTATGGCCTCCCTATAGTCCCTGGGACACATCCAAGCATGGCCCACAGCTCCATATATCAGGTTTGCCCTCCCTATAGTTTAGAGGTGAACTATAATTAGAGGCTTCAACAGAGGTCCTATGGGAATTCACACAGGGGTATATCCTTTGAAGCAGTGATGTCAGGAAGGGATATATGCAGCCATCAGGGGTTGAACTTCTATCCATGGCTTGAACACCATGACATACAATGCACTGTCACTCCTGAATTGAGTTCATTTAGCAGTCTGAAGTTCAGGGTGTTTCAGAGGACAATGGCAGAGAAATAATACAAATGGGACAGACAGAGTGGGTTTTCTGAGTTTTTTATAGGGAAACCAGACAGTAACCATCGCAGAACAAAGTTAACTGCTCTATTCCTTTCAAACTGATCAACAAATTCAATTATAAAAATCATCCCAAACTGGTGACTTTCACAGTTGAAAACTGGATATGGTGAAGTATTACAGGTGGTGATGGGGTCCGAGGCTGTGACCCAGGAAGAGATGACCAGTCCGGGGAGATGGTCCCAAAAGGAATCGCCTTCCTGAGGCCCGGTGTCTTCCTCTCAGCTGCTGGCAGAGGAGCCCTTGCAGAGACTGTCAGCTCTTTAGTGATATCAGCTCGTGATTCCAGCTCAGCTCTGCAGGGCAGCCTACAGGCCAAGCCAGACCAGAGAGAGAGATGAGAAGGCTCGTGTGGCTGGTTCCGCACGAAGGGAGCTTTATTGTGGGTCCCCTCCAGCGAAGGGGAGAGCTGGGGACGAGCTCTCTCTGAGCCACAGGGACCCATTGATCTTGCTTTTATAGGTATACAGGGGATCAGCAAGGGGACCAATGGATTACAGAGGGTCTGGGATAGACCAATGGGTTACAGAACGATCTGCATAGTGTCTCCCAAAGGATTGTGGGTCTACCTTTCCTCGCCATGACCCAAAGTAGTTGCCTTTCCAGGGAGTCCAGCTGAGAGATTGCTCAATCTCCTTATCTCAGCAGACATCCCTCCAGGGCAGTGGCTGGGCACACCCCACAGTGAAGCTAGGGAATGAGAAAAAATTGCACATTTTATGTCACAATCCAATTTCTAACATCTTCTTCCTGTCTTCCAAAACATGTACTGATGCACTTTTTGAAGTACAAGACAGAGTACTTTTTCTGTAGAGGCTCAAATATCTCAATATCTGCTTCACAATTTTTACATACCACTGAACTGGCTGCAAAACAAATAATTTTTTTCTCTGGATTGAAATAAGGCAGAGGATGTCAGGTTCAGCTGGTAAGAGAGTTAAGCTTTTATTAGTCTTGAAGTATTAGTTCCCCTTCTAGAGTTAAAATATTTTCAGTTGTGAATTATTTAAATAATACTTCATATAAATAATAACATATAACAATATTGTAGTTTTTAGGGTATGCAATGCATTCACTTTATTATAGCCAAAATCATTCTATCAATAACACTGGTGAAGAAGGTATCTCAGAAAGAAAGCAAGAAGATATCAGAAGAGCAGTGATTTTGGAGACGATAACCAAGCCTTTCCAATTCAATGAACTTCATCTAACAGCTCATTTCACTCAGTGACATGCACAGTTAATTAGACTCTTGTGGATACATGACTGTGGGGAATCACAAAAGGTGGAAAGGATTTTAGGTGTGAGAAATAGAAGCAGACCTCAGGAAATAAAGTAAGGGATTTAGAATTCAGCTTTGCCTGGGAAAATTAGAAGAAGATACAGTTATAAGCAGCAAGGACATTAAAAGACAATGGTTAGTTCTTAGGCTTGGCCTAGATGGATGCTGAGGTTGCAAAAAGTATATTTTGTTAGAGAGGTAAGTTTAAGCTTAATAATGGGATGTTGTATGTTATTATATAAGGCATAACAAGTGACTGTTGTGTACAATGGAGGTACATGCGCTATTATAGATAGGTTAAGACAGATGTCTGTTACTTTTAGAAGCACACTATTGGCCAAAAAGGCTTTTAAGAATGCTTTGCAGCCAGGAAATCAGGGGATGTCTCTGTGACAGCGTGAGCTCTGTACCAACTTTGTCTCAACTCTGTATGTGAGACTGATAAAAGCTCCTGGAACACTTGTCCGGGCCCCCCGTCCCGTTTGCCGGAGATCGCCGGCACATGAGTGGTTTTCACATTTTCTAGGTTTTTTCCTGTATACATGCTTATAGATCTAGAAAATCAGGTAGCCTTTTCAGAGGCTTTTAAAGCGCTGTCCAACTCTGATACTGTCTTGCTTTGATATTATTCTAGTCCAGCTTGTTTCTGTAAAGAATGTACTGCCACAGAAACATTGAAGTAGTTACAACTTTCATGGCAATGGTCAATTTGAATGAAGGCAAAGTGTAACTTGTTATTAATGTATTTAGGTTGCCACGTGTTAACTGCAGAAAACCTGCAGTTGTTAGAAGAAAAGAGAAAGGCAGATTGTATTTCTTTCAAATTGAACAGGTGATATTTGACGAGAAACAAGTGAGTTATAACTCAGTCATATTATGTTACTACCACTGAGATGATGATGAATCCTTGTGAACTGTGTACTGTAAAGGGAGAAGTTTCTCGGATTTCCACTTATTTGGATCTGTAGGTGTTCAGCATGTCCCAAAGACCTTGAAAATAGACACCAGCTTTTATCAATCAAAAATCTAACCTGTTACTTTCTAATAAAATCCTCCATAGCATGAAAGGCCTGTTTCAGTCTTTGGGAGAAGAGGAACCTGAGCCCTGTTGTAATCACCAGTTTCTGATATGGCTTTACCCCTGCTGGGACATGGGTTTTATAGTCCCCTGAGAGAACACACTCAATTGCACAGAATACTTTCTTGAGCTATTTTTGCTGCCACACATCCCTCACAGCTGCATAATTTGATGTTACTTAGAGTTACGTCCTTTAGCTAAGGTCTTACTAAATTTATTATCAACAGCTTAAGTAAGCCATGTGAGAGGCCTGCACAATTAACATTATTCTTTATGCTACAGTGGCACTGCAACACATCAGCATTTCCCAAACGTGGTACAGACGTGATGTGTCCCATAGAATGAACTATAAATGTGGCTTTGTACCTACAGAAACACAGGTTTTGTCATTGCCCAGGGCATAGCCAGCAGCACAAGAATATAAGACTCCAGCTTCAGTTTTGCAGATGTGCTCACAGTTCCCAAGTTGACCTTGCATCACCTGGTATGACTACAAAGGAGACAAAGGCAGGTTACAGATCCATGGTGACTTCATAAAAGTATAAGCAGCTTGTAAAAGCTGGCTCGCAAACATCAGTCAAACACCCCACTACTTCAGGAAATACAGTACAATTCCTGCAAGAGGCCTTAATAATAACAACAGATGTATTATTATTTTAAAAATGGTAAGGTGTCAACATTAGGTAGACCACTATTATTCTACATCTAATGCTGTGTTTCCCAGCTGTAACTAACAGCCCTTAGAGGGCAGTTCAAGGAGCAATCTGTACTTGCCACAGCAGCCGTCGTACTAAGGCAAAGATGAATGTGGGTGTGGGTAAGAGGCAAATATTAGCAACAACTAAAGCATCAATAATAAATGAGGTATTGGACTCTTAGTAGATCCTTGCAATATTCCTTTGTCATCTGTATATGGCTCATGCTACCTCAGCTCAGTCCTGGTATTGCAAGCACAGAGTGAGAGAGCACTTCCTGGCTCCAACGGTACAAGAGCAAGTAAACTGGTCCTAACAGATGTTGTCTAACCTGTTCCTACAGATTCATAATGAGATTCCACTGCTCGCCCACACTCCTTAATTAGCCTTACAATGTCTAAAAAGTGTTTCCTAACATCTAATCTCAGTTGCCCTTATAGTGATGGGATCCCATTACTTCTTGCCCTAGCTGTTCATCCTCATGAAAATGAAGAAGTCTGGCTTTTATTATACATTTTACAAATTTCTGTGGTTCTGTGTTGTGGGACCAAAGGTGAAATTTTGGTTCTGTGTTTACATAATTGCCTTCTATCTATGCTGGACCACTGTTTCTGTTTCCCAAGACTGCCTCAATGCTCATCTCCACTTATGGTAGTCCTTCCAGTCTGAAACGAGGTAAAGAAGCAGTGAGTAAACACTCTCTTCTGTCTTGCATGTTACTGTGGAAAACACCAGTGTCAGAGGCCTTCAGGCTTGCCTGTATGGAGCTTTGCACTCCGTATGATCTTTCAACCAAGTGGCACCGTTTCTTGACCAGATTTGCACCAAACTTACAAATGTTTCTCTTTCTGTTGCGATAAGTGTCAGATAAAATGATGTTAGAAGCCTCCCTTAAAGAAGAGACCTGAGGTTTACTCCATCTTTTGCAGCCACCCAGCCTGTTATCCTGTCTTTGGAGAAAATTGATGTGATTTTTCTCTTGGAGAAATTTGATGTGATTTTTTCCTGACTAGTGGAATTCGGCAGTTTCTTTCTTCCTTCTTGAGTGCAAGTTATTTGGTACCTTAAGGAAGAAAGACTTCCTTCTCCATCGGGCACAGACTAACATTCTTCGGCTTTCTTCCTTTATTCATATACTTAGATCAGCTCTTGATTTTCACATCATGTTTATCTTATTATATTTACTCCTCGACTTTTCTGGTTTTATGTCAGGATGTTTACAATTCTTTTATACAAAGCTAGGCACTTTTATACTTCCTTTTGGAGGTCAGGTCACTGAAGATCTCAGAGTTTTAATCAATTGTCCTGTCCTTTCCTGATCTTGGGACAGTTTTGATATATGCCTTAAACACTTTGGGGTTTTGAGGGGATTTTAAAAAGAGACTCTCTTTTAAAAATATATTAATTATATTCTCTTGTTCTTTTTCTTTACTTCATTAATGAGCTCTGTCATTTTAACAGTTACCTTTATGGAAGTCACCTTCCATCTTTGTTTTGTCAGCAACTTCTAGTCTATATGTATTAACAGTAAATGCACATGAGTGCACTCAAAATTGCTTTCTACATGTTTATATGAGAAGATTTTCCCTGAAACAATCTGAAGACTGTCAGGGCACCCTGTATCCCACTAAGTACCTCTCCCATCTCATCTTTGGGATGTCAAAATCTACCTCTAACTCATAGCTCTTATAATGGAGATGACTCAGGTGTTTGTTCAGTTGTCTCCAACCAGAGACAACAGCAAAAATAAAACATAAGGCATGCAACATATCTGCAATATGATTGATAAACTTGGTCTGTAGAGAAGATCTCAGGGTCCAACCTGAAAGAGAGGTGGGATGATTTATCAAGTGGAGATGTGAAAATTTTGTGGAGATTTACAAAAATACAGTGGGTAATGGGGTAGGGTTCTTGTTCCCCTCTGCACAGTTAAATATGGTGGGTATCATTTTGTCCCTCAGCAGCTTACAAATGGAAAGTAAGGATTATTTAGTGATCACATTTCTTGAGAATATGAAAAATAGCCCATTACTTGTGCTGTGCTTTTGAAAACACTACATGTTGACATACTGACCCCATAATTTACACTGACATAATTGTCAGTCCAAAATGGTATTCCCCATGTGCCTGAGCCCTGGATCTCATTCCACTGCAGCTGGCAAAAAGAACCAAGGTGGGTGAGACAGCAAAGCTACTGGCTGTTCACTCATGCCCCCTGCCTTGCAAAGCAAAAATATTGACAACTACCTGTGTGGTTTAGGCAAAGCAGCACAAAGCCAAGTTAAAGCAAACGTCTCTACCTGTCTGCATCATCTGAAGGAAAAGGAGGACAACGGGAAGAAGCCACATTGTCCCGCGATGACCTGCCATGCCCATCCTCCGAGCTCTCTGCGCATCACCCACCGCTTTCTCGGCAGGGCTCTGGGGCAGCTGCTAAATGAGAAACACCACGGTGCAAAGGTCATTCACTCATGAGAAAACAAAACCTCTAGGAGCAAAGTCTGTACTCAACGTCACCATGGCACAGTGTTAAGACACAAAAAAAAAGTGAGTGTGCTGCAGCAGTGCCACCCTGATAGCTTTGTGCTGGCAGAGCACCTCTAGGAGGCTTTCCTCTGGAAATTTTGACAAAGCATCCCTAAGGCAGCTGGACTATTTGGGCAGCAAGGAGCTAGAGTAAGTGATGTGGCTCTTGCCCTTGTCCCAGGGAAGGCAAAACAACCAGAAACAGAGCTTTGTGCCTCCTGCAAGCTGGGCCAAAGCAGGAAGGCACCCAAGAAGAGAGGAGCAGATCAGGGCACAAAGTTTGCAGGCCTTGGCAAGCACATTGCACAGATGTTACCCACCAGCTCCATCACAAGCACCCGGACAGAGCACACTTCCCCAGATTCATCAATTTCCATCTTATTATGAATGTTGGGGGGTGGTGGGTTTTATGTGCTGTTTTCTCTTGGTCAAACCACTCCAAGGGAACAGCTCTTGACAGGGCACTGTGCTCTGGGAATCAGCCTATGGAAGACAATCCTGCAGGGTGAGTCACCTGTGCCAGGGAGCAGTACACAGGAAGCTTGTTCTTACCATGCTAGTGCAGGTCACAAAGCCATGATCCTAACAGTGACACTTTGCTTGCGTTGCTCACCTGGAAACACAGAAAACAGGGGCTGCAGAGACCTCCAGGGGCACCCAGTCCAGCCTACTGAGACAACAGGGGGTCAAGTTGACCTCTATTATAGTTTGGCATGTTTGCCAAGGCTCCAGGGAAGGAGCTATCTGGGAAGCTGCTTCCCGTTGGACACTGAGCCTGCTGCAGTGTGTTTTTTCTCCCATACTGTAGGATACCCCAACAAAAGGCAGCTTGCCCACATTTGCTCCTTAGGGCAGCCCCCATCGTGCTGCACACCTGACAGCTACTTACATCTCCCACTCTGGAAGACACCTGGCATCAGAGACTTCACTGCCCTCCTGGGAAAATCTACTGCAGGGCTTCTCTAGTCACAGGGCTTACTTACCATCCTTCTTTTCTTCCCTGAAGTCTCAGAACTGGCTTTTCCTTGAAGGCAGAAGAAGCATGAGCACTAGAGGGTAGCTTAGAACCTCTCTGCCTGCCGGCCTTGGTACAGGCATGGAGTACACGTCAGCTTTTGCCTAAGCCAGCTGTGGCTACTCGTCAGGAAGAATTCTGGTATCTTAAAATCCACCAGTGTACTCAGCAGCTGTGTGCTGTACCCCTTTCCTGGATTTTGCAATCTGTTCAAATTTTGCTATGTGAAATTACTCCCAAATCATTTGTCTACATTAAAAAAAAGTGTGCTTGAATTCCACCTTTTCTTGCAGGCCCTAGGGTTGGTTATGACCTTTGACAGGAGGCCCAGAGGCAAGCAGAGGTTTCACTCATGTCCTCTCAGCATGGCAGAGATGCTGGCACACAAAAAGCAATGGCCATCAAGTGATGCCTTTGGCTGCCTCAGCACCATTGCAGCCCAGTCTGTGTTTTGCTTCAGTCCTTAAGCTCCACTGAAGTAGAAGAAAGCCCTCAGCAAGAGTATGTAAACGGGATTTGGGTAGGACCCAGACCTCAGGTTTTCCATTGAAGAGGGATCTTTCACCCTGATTGAGCACAAGGCAGAATACGAGAGGGACAAAGGATTTGAACAGGAATCCAGGGCACAGAAGAACTCAGGGAACAAACATTGCTGAATAAACACTGAAGCAAGCCCACTGAGGAGTTATAGAGGTCAAGACCATCACGCTGGGGTAACTGACCTGCCCACTCACCTTCCTGCCCACAGTTAGTGCTGACTGCAGCAATACTTGCTGTTTGCAGAGTTGTATTTTGAGTTTGTCAGCCTGCTTTGCTCACAGCACCTGCTACATGAAATGAACCAGTACCAGCTCAAACCCTGAGAAAGAAGTAGCAGGTATCTAATGAAGTTCCTCAGAGAAGAGGGGAGCATTAGAGATTGCAGGAGCCTTGGAAAACCCACCAGGATGGTTTGTTATGGGGAGAGCACACAATGGATAGAGGCTGATGGGGCTGGGCTTGTTAGGACAAAAAACCCAAAAAACAAGAACAAAAAAGGAAGAATGTTTTATTTCAAATGCTGGTATACATCAGTATCACACCTAACAGAAACACCTAGAACAATACCTGTGCAAGGAGCTTTCCAAATGTCAGCCATACAAAATCCAGAACAAGATACAGAAAACGGCGACCATACACATATATTTTTTCTGATGAGCAGAGTGTTCAAATTAAACTGAAGTGAAGCACAATCCTTATAAAGCAAAACCCCTTTATAATGAGCTGATTGTGATCTGAGCAGGCCATTTTGTGGCACATGTGGTTATTTAGCATCACACTTTGAAAAATTAGTTGTGTCTCAGCTTTTGCCACGCAAGATCCCCGCTCCCTTATTCTTCTGAACACATCTGAAGGTAGAAGCTAAACAACTCCAGCAAGGACGAACTCCCTGCTGAGCCAGGTGGCTGCAGTATGAGGATTAACTGAGTCCTGTCCTTCCTGCTTTCATCACAACTAGTGAATGTTCATAACATGTTTAGGAGCCTCTGGCAGGAGCACTCGTGTCAACAGACAGGCACCAAAATGGCCATTGAAAAATAATTAAAAGAAGCCAAAGACCCCGCTGAGCAGCCATTTGGTTTGGGGGAATTCCCTCATTCAACCAGCTCCAAACACCACCACAGTCCACAGAGATGTGCTTTAAAGCCAGCAATAACACAAATGGAAGCAGCACCATAACTTCACGGAATCGGATCTCAAAATGGGCTTAGCAGATGCGGGACAAAAAAAGGTTCCATTTCCCATCCTGCACCTTGGCAGCTAACACAAGGATCAAGGGACACACCACCTCTACATATTCATGACCGTTTTTACCCAACGCAAGAACCGGGACAGCTTGGTATAGACACCATATTTGCCTTTCCTTGCACATCCTTCGCCCCAGCTAACAATCCCAGTAACAAAATAAGTATCCTTATACCTGGTCACATGGGGGCCACCACTGTCTCCTTGGCAAGCATCTTTTTGCTCTGTGTCATAACCAGCACAGAACATGTTCTCAGTTATCACAAAGTTAGTGGATTGCTTGCAGGTGCTCCTATTAACATAGGGGACTTCAAGCACCTTCAGTTTTTTTGGGAGTTGTCCGCCATCAAATTCACGCCCAAAGCCGCTAACTCTCCCAGATCTTTGGGTCATCAGAACTTCATTAGCAAAGTCTGCTTTGGGGAGACACGCTGCCACGACGTACTCCGAAAACATGACAGGTTCCTTCAGCTTTAATAAGGCGATGTCATTATCATAAGTCTCAGCAACAAATTTAGAGTGAACAAATATTTTGTCCACAGTATGCATTGTTTCAGACTGTTCTTTCTTCTCTCTGTCCACTTCACCTGTACAAGAGTATTAAAAGGGTCAATAATGTGCAGAAAGTGTAAGAATTTAAGAACAACCTTGACAGAGGCAAAGAGTAGCATATTCATTCTGAGCACTTGGCCCAAGGCCTCAGACCACACATAGAAACTGTAAACAGGTATGGCAATATTTCTTAGTGGCAACTGGATTGGCTTTGGTCCTGAGATTTGGCCTATGGAGATTTTTGTACCAGTTCACATAAAAGCACAAGCTGATTCAGCTAGACTAATGCAACTTTGTGTGGAAGCACTTGCAGGAGCTTGAGCCTGGCTTAGAGAAGAGCCCGTGGTCTGGGTCAAGACTACAACAGTGACAAGATAAGGCTGGGTTGATCCTGTGTCCTGGCTCAAAAGTGAAGCAATGATAAATCTGAGTTTGTTCTTTTGTGCTCTATTCAATGGGCCATAGCTTTCCTGAGTGTTCCTGCAGGAACAAATGTGGATGCTTCAGAAGCACCAGGATTGATAAGCTTCCTGCAGAAGCACTGCTCTGCTGAACACATTGATAGCCAACATTTCTAGAACATTTGACCTTAATCACTTCCACCTAGCTGGCAGAGAAGAACAACAGGCACCACTATCACCTTCCACATCAGCTGCCCCTGTTCTTACAAAGCAGGATGCTCACAATAACAAGACAATCTAAAAAGCAGCAAAAAGGTAACAAACCTTAATGAATCACGAGTGCATCTCATGGGAGGTTTAGAGCACAGAAGGTTAGGCACAACAGATACTCCCACCTCACAGGAGTAAATTAAATAATCGCTTACCAACAACAACTTTGATTTCTTTGGATTGGTTTATGCAATGAGCTGCAGTAAGTACAAAATTTTCATTCAGAATAGTTCCACCACAAAACTCTTCTCCTTCCTCGTTTAACAGAACAGCCTGTGAAGCAAAAAGGGTAAGGGCAGAAGGAAGAAGTGCAGTTGAATGGCGATCAGCTACACACAGGTAACTGATTTCTCTGTGCACCACAGAGATGCTTCTTACTGCAACATGTACGTGGCCCTCCAGGTCTCCCCTAATATTGCATTCACAGGTGCAGGGGCCACAGATTGACGCCTACTGCTACAGAGTCTCAACTGTCTTCTTGTGAAGTTAACATTTGGCTTCCATGTTACCTCACTCCCAATGCTGAGTAATGTCCCTTAGGGCCCTGACTGACTGAGCAGGCGGAGTGCAGACTCTGGATCACCTCACGCCTTGGACTTACCTCCCCAAAGAATGTCCCAAATACAGGAATTCATTTTGGCTGGTCCAAACTCAAGAGTAAAACTGAGGCTGAGGGTGTTATTTGTCAAGCAAAATGCCTGCTTTATCTGCTTTATCACCCCGCTCTCGGGGGTGCTGCCTGAGTGGACGGTCTCAGACAGAACCAAAATGTAACCTGCAAAAATGGCCTGGGAGGCCAGCATGACCCCAAAATCCTCTCTGGTCTAAAATGGCACAAAGTCTTTTGTTTTGATACTGTGAGGCTGCAGTTTGCAGAACCGCACATCCAATTGCCCAGGGTCACACAGTTCAGCTACGCCTCGCTGCCACTGGCACGTGACATGGCCAACCAGCTGGAAGGAGCCACTGCTCCCCTTCCCTCAGAGACACGCTCTGACCACATGCAGGGCAAAACTCCCACCATTTACCTGCCACGGGCATTGGCCAGGAAGACACTCATCCCCACCTACTATCCTGGTATCGACATTTGGATTCCTGCTGTTTGTTCTGTTGTCAGGCTGAGGGGTTGGGCTTTCTGTGGTAATTACAAAGTCCTCCTCTGTGCTTGTTTCATTTGTGGGGAGGCCTTCTTGATCACTCGTTCCATTGCTATAGTCAGCGGGTAAAAGAACAGACCTTTTTTTCCTTGTCACAAAAACTTTTCCACAGGGGTATTTTACTGTAAAGAGAAGAACATTAAAATTGGAGATGGAGGGAACACCAGCACAAGAAGAAACTTCTTGGAAATACCATCTCACAACATATAGTGCAGCTTCCTTGTTTTCCAAACAATAGCAAAGTCTTGGCACATGCAACAAAGGAAAAAGATTATATGGTTTGAAAAATGAATGCTATTTTCTCATCATGAAACTTCTCCTTCACCTTCCATCTCATGACAATGTTATGAAAGTACTTAATACATCATCTTCAATTATTTACATTGATATATTCATGTAGTTCCTCTTAATAAAATGTTCTTAATTTGGAAACTGAGTGAAGTGCTTTATTTTAGGAATAGTATGGCTAATGACAGCAATTTACTATTAGCTATAAAGGATATAAAACCTGACATGATGTCTAAATGGTTGACTTACTCCTCCCCTGTGGTATTTTGAAATAAAACAAAACTGTCCATATGTACATAGCGCTAATCATAATTACCCAATCTCTTCAGTTACTAGTTGATAAGCTTAACTGCAATCTAAAGTATGATTATTTTGCGAGCTGCTCTTTTGTATGGCCTGTAAGTGTTTATGTAAAGGAGATCGTACTGTGATCACTTTTCTCAGTGTGTCCTCACCTTGAGTGCCATGTACAGGTTTTGGTGTCTAAATATATGAAAGATATAAAGCTCTTAGAGAGTGTCCAAAGGAGGGCAACAAAGATGGTGAAGGGCCTTGAGGGGAAGCTGTGTGAGGAGCGGCTGAGGTCACTTGGTCTGTTCAGCCTGGAGAAGAGGAGACTGAGAGGAGACCCCATTGCAGTTACAACTTCCTCCTGAGGGGAAGAGGAGGGACAGGCACTGATCTCTTCTCTGTGGTGACCAGGGAAAGGACACAGAATCACAGAATCCTTTTGGCTGAAAAAGACCTCCAAGATCATTGAGTCCAACATTTGACAGATCATTACCTTGTTACTCAGACTATAGCTCCAAGTGCCATATCCAGTTGTTTCTTGAAAATCTCCAGGGATGGTGACCCCACCACTTCCCTGGGCAGTCCATTCCATTTCTGGACAGCCCTTTCCATGAAGAAACCTGAGAAAATGGCAGGATGTTGTGTCAGGGGAGGTTTAGGTTGGATATTAGAAAAAGATTCTTCACCCGGAGGGTGGTTGTGCAGTTGAACAGGTTCCTCATGGAAATGGTCAAGGCCCCAAACCTGACAGACTTCAAGAAGTGTTTGGACAACACTTTCAGGCACATGGAGCTATTCTTGGGGCAGTCTAGTAAAAGACCAGGAGCTGGACTTTGATGATCATTGAGGATCCTTTTCAAAGCAGGGTATTTTGTGAGTCTAAGAATTTTTGATTCTCTTGATAACAGCGTAATTTACTCTGAGAGGCCTCACTGAGAGGCACCTTGCAAAGGGTCCAAATCACCTAGATTTTGATCCAATCCAGCACAGCACCTCACAGATGGAAGGCTTTGGAAATACAAATCACTTGGCCTCACTGCTGAGTCTGTGTCATGTAGGATACTGGTGGTTCAAAAGACATTCTTCAGCTGTGAATCGAGACATCCCTCAACACTGAAAGAAGCCTCACCACCATTGCTATTGGTTTATCTCATGGCTTCTTACCTTTTGAGACACAGTGTTTGCCATCCTCTGCTAGAACATACCCATCTGCACAGGAACACAATACATCCTTCGGCCCATCTCTTTTGACAGTGCAGAACTGCTCACAGTCTCCGTTGTTTATTCTGCAGAACTTTGGTATGACTATAAAAGAGATGGTGGGAGAAAAGGTGTACATAAACACTGACTTCACAGAAGGTCGGGGAGTTCCCCAAAACAAAACACACTCTTTAAAAGGGATCTTTATCTCCATCTGCCAAGCACCTGAAGCACCTTTCAGGAATAATGTGAGCGCTGAACATCAGCTTGTGCCTTACAAAGCAGCCACCTCCAGCACACAGAAAGTACTTGCCGAGTCCAAGTGGGCTCAGTGGCCATGGCATGGTGAGCTTAGAAAAGCAGAGACAAATTGTCAGGGGAAGAATGAACAAACCACTAACAGAGAACACAATCGTGTAAATCCTCACACGATTCTCCCTCCTGCCCTAAAAAACTCAACTCCTCATCACCCACCTTGGTCCTGGGACTGAACTTCAGTTCCACACTCCCACTCTTACTTCTGGGCTAATGATACCCCCTCCAGTGGCAATGTCATGGTGGTAGCTCTATGCCACACAAGCGAGACTCAGGAAGGATCTCCATGCAAAACATGCTTCCTTGTAAAGCTCCCTGGGAAGTTCACCGCCACAGTTCTCTAAAGCAGAAACTTACCAAATTCACAATTCTTGCCTTGATAACCATCCAAGCATGAGCAGGTGTAGGAACCAATTCCATCTTTACAGTGGCCACCATAGTGACAAGGATTTGAGCTGCACTGGTTCCCATCTACAAAAACAAACCAAAACCCAAATTGTTGTAGGTGTGCAAGCATTTTCAGTGAACACGGAAGGGCTGTTAGTTTTCTTAAGCCATCTTTCATCCTTCCTTTTAAAAGATAGGTCCTGTGAGCTGCCACATTCCAGATGGAACAAACAGTATAAATGCAATCATTCCTAACCTGCAAAGATTCATCTACATATCCTCAGTTTTGCAATCTCTTTTTGGTGGCCACTCTATGACGGTGTGTACACAAACATTTTTTTTGTGGGAAGGTAAAGTTATACATAGTGGTCAGAGTCTACATAATTTACAGTGAATTCTGTAAAACCAGACAGGACATTTCTACATTGCAACTACTGGCTAAAAACCATCAACTTTTGTTTCATTAAAGGTCATCTCAGGCCTTGTGCATGTCTTTTGTCTGCAGAGCTGTTCATTTAATGACACACATACCAGTATATTAAACAGAAGATAATAAAGCCCCCAAACTTTACAAAACCCTGCCAAATTCACACAAGGGGGCAAAACTTCTGTTTTGGACTGTTTAGAGCACCAAAATTTCTCCACTGTATCCACTGAGGTACGAGCTTGAGCTTCAAGTTATTACCTCTCACCTCACACTGCCCACATCTGTGCTGGCATCTCAAGTTCTGCAGCCTTTCTTCCTTTCCCGGCCACAGCTGGTTGACCTGACTCCAGGGCCCCAGCCACACATATCTCATAAACTCAGTTACATGGAGAACAGGGAGGTAACTCTGCATTTGGAGACACATTTCATGCAGCAGCCTTCCTCCCACCCCATCTCATTCCTTTTCTGATGCTCACTGACTGACATGGTCTTTCCCATTTCGTGCTCTCCTGCAAAAAAGGCGTTCCCCCCTCTCACTTGTTCTCTGGGATGCACTGTTTCATAAAAAGTAGGATATCCAGCAAAGTGACCCTTGTTTAATAATTCATTGCTATAGACAAGACAAATTTTAAATTTCTATATTTTACCACCTGTTCTACCTCTGTTTGGAGTAGGGTCAGAATAGCTGGGACAATTTATTTTATCAAGTACAGCTGTAATGTTTGTGTGGGAATTAAGAAAATCAGAGCGAATAATGGGTAGGGTTCTTGTTCCCCTCTGCACAGTTAAATATGGTGGGTATCATTTTGTCCCTCAGCAGCTTACAAATGGAAAGTAAGGATTATTTAGTGATCACATTTCTTGAGAATATGAAAAATAGCCCATTACTTGTGCTGTGCTTTTGAAAACACTACATGTTGACATACTGACCCCATAATTTACACTGACATAATTGTCAGTCCAAAATGGTATTCCCCATGTGCCTGAGCCCTGGATCTCATTCCACTGCAGCTGGCAAAAAGAACCAAGGTGGGTGAGACAGCAAAGCTACTGGCTGTTCACTCATGCCCCCTGCCTTGCAAAGCAAAAATATTGACAACTACCTGTGTGGTTTAGGCAAAGCAGCACAAAGCCAAGTTAAAGCAAACGTCTCTACCTGTCTGCATCATCTGAAGGAAAAGGAGGACAACGGGAAGAAGCCACATTGTCCCGCGATGACCTGCCATGCCCATCCTCCGAGCTCTCTGCGCATCACCCACCGCTTTCTCGGCAGGGCTCTGGGGCAGCTGCTAAATGAGAAACACCACGGTGCAAAGGTCATTCACTCATGAGAAAACAAAACCTCTAGGAGCAAAGTCTGTACTCAACGTCACCATGGCACAGTGTTAAGACACAAAAAAAAAGTGAGTGTGCTGCAGCAGTGCCACCCTGATAGCTTTGTGCTGGCAGAGCACCTCTAGGAGGCTTTCCTCTGGAAATTTTGACAAAGCATCCCTAAGGCAGCTGGACTATTTGGGCAGCAAGGAGCTAGAGTAAGTGATGTGGCTCTTGCCCTTGTCCCAGGGAAGGCAAAACAACCAGAAACAGAGCTTTGTGCCTCCTGCAAGCTGGGCCAAAGCAGGAAGGCACCCAAGAAGAGAGGAGCAGATCAGGGCACAAAGTTTGCAGGCCTTGGCAAGCACATTGCACAGATGTTACCCACCAGCTCCATCACAAGCACCCGGACAGAGCACACTTCCCCAGATTCATCAATTTCCATCTTATTATGAATGTTGGGGGGTGGTGGGTTTTATGTGCTGTTTTCTCTTGGCCAAACCACTCCAAGGGAACAGCTCTTGACAGGGCACTGTGCTCTGGGAATCAGCCTATGGAAGACAATCCTGCAGGGTGAGTCACCTGTGCCAGGGAGCAGTACACAGGAAGCTTGTTCTTACCATGCTAGTGCAGGTCACAAAGCCATGATCCTAACAGTGACACTTTGCTTGCGTTGCTCACCTGGAAACACAGAAAACAGGGGCTGCAGAGACCTCCAGGGGCACCCAGTCCAGCCTACTGAGACAACAGGGGGTCAAGTTGACCTCTATTATAGTTTGGCATGTTTGCCAAGGCTCCAGGGAAGGAGCTATCTGGGAAGCTGCTTCCCGTTGGACACTGAGCCTGCTGCAGTGTGTTTTTTCTCCCATACTGTAGGATACCCCAACAAAAGGCAGCTTGCCCACATTTGCTCCTTAGGGCAGCCCCCATCGTGCTGCACACCTGACAGCTACTTACATCTCCCACTCTGGAAGACACCTGGCATCAGAGACTTCACTGCCCTCCTGGGAAAATCTACTGCAGGGCTTCTCTAGTCACAGGGCTTACTTACCATCCTTCTTTTCTTCCCTGAAGTCTCAGAACTGGCTTTTCCTTGAAGGCAGAAGAAGCATGAGCACTAGAGGGTAGCTTAGAACCTCTCTGCCTGCCGGCCTTGGTACAGGCATGGAGTACACGTCAGCTTTTGCCTAAGCCAGCTGTGGCTGCTCGTCAGGAAGAATTCTGGTATCTTAAAATCCACCAGTGTACTCAGCAGCTGTGTGCTGTACCCCTTTCCTGGATTTTGCAATCTGTTCAAATTTTGCTATGTGAAATTACTCCCAAATCCTTTGTCTACATTAAAAAAAAGTGTGCTTGAATTCCACCTTTTCTTGCAGGCCCTAGGGTTGGTTATGACCTTTGACAGGAGGCCCAGAGGCAAGCAGAGGTTTCACTCATGTCCTCTCAGCATGGCAGAGATGCTGGCACACAAAAAGCAATGGCCATCAAGTGATGCCTTTGGCTGCCTCAGCACCATTGCAGCCCAGTCTGTGTTTTGCTTCAGTCCTTAAGCTCCACTGAAGTAGAAGAAAGCCCTCAGCAAGAGTATGTAAACGGGATTTGGGTAGGACCCAGACCTCAGGTTTTCCGTTGAAGAGGGATCTTTCACCCTGATTGAGCACAAGGCAGAATACGAGAGGGACAAAGGATTTGAACAGGAATCCAGGGCACAGAAGAACTCAGGGAACAAACATTGCTGAATAAACACTGAAGCAAGCCCACTGAGGAGTTATAGAGGTCAAGACCATCACGCTGGGGTAACTGACCTGCCCACTCACCTTCCTGCCCACAGTTAGTGCTGACTGCAGCAATACTTGCTGTTTGCAAAGTTGTATTTTGAGTTTGTCAGCCTGCTTTGCTCACAGCACCTGCTACATGAAATGAACCAGTACCAGCTCAAACCCTGAGAAAGAAGTAGCAGGTATCTAATGAAGTTCCTCAGAGAAGAGGGGAGCATTAGAGATTGCAGGAGCCTTGGAAAACCCACCAGGATGGTTTGTTATGGGGAGAGCACACAATGGATAGAGGCTGATGGGGCTGGGCTTGTTAGGACAAAAAACCCAAAAAACAAGGACAAAAAACCCAAAAAACAAGAACAAAAAAGGAAGAATGTTTTATTTCAAATGCTGGTATACATCAGTATCACACCTAACAGAAACACCTAGAACAATACCTGTGCAAGGAGCTTTCCAAATGTCAGCCATACAAAATCCAGAACAAGATACAGAAAACGGCGACCATACACATATATTTTTTCTGATGAGCAGAGTGTTCAAATTAAACTGAAGTGAAGCACAATCCTTATAAAGCAAAACCCCTTTATAATGAGCTGATTGTGATCTGAGCAGGCCATTTTGTGGCACATGTGGTTATTTAGCATCACACTTTGAAAAATTAGTTGTGTCTCAGCTTTTGCCACGCAAGATCCCCCGCTCCCTTATTCTTCTGAACACATCTGAAGGTAGAAGCTAAACAACTCCAGCAAGGACGAACTCCCTGCTGAGCCAGGTGGCTGCAGTATGAGGATTAACTGAGTCCTGTCCTTCCTGCTTTCATCACAACTAGTGAATGTTCATAACATGTTTAGGAGCCTCTGGCAGGAGCACTCGTGTCAACAGACAGGCACCAAAATGGCCATTGAAAAATAATTAAAAGAAGCCAAAGACCCCGCTGAGCAGCCATTTGGTTTGGGGGAATTCCCTCATTCAACCAGCTCCAAACACCACCACAGTCCACAGAGATGTGCTTTAAAGCCAGCAATAACACAAATGGAAGCAGCACCATAACTTCACGGAATCGGATCTCAAAATGGGCTTAGCAGATGCGGGACAAAAAAAGGTTCCATTTCCCATCCTGCACCTTGGCAGCTAACACAAGGATCAAGGGACACACCACCTCTACATATTCATGACCGTTTTTACCCAACGCAAGAACCGGGACAGCTTGGTATAGACACCATATTTGCCTTTCCTTGCACATCCTTCGCCCCAGCTAACAATCCCAGTAACAAAATAAGTATCCTTATACCTGGTCACATGGGGGCCACCACTGTCTCCTTGGCAAGCATCTTTTTGCTCTGTGTCATAACCAGCACAGAACATGTTCTCAGATATCACAAAGTTAGTGGATTGCTTGCAAGTGTTCCTATTAACATAGGGGACTTCAAGCACCTTCAGTTTTTTGGATTTTCGTCCGCCTTCAAATTCACGCCCAAAGCCGCTAACTCTCCCAGATCTTTGGGTCATCAGAACTTCATTAGCAAAGTCTGCTTTGGGGAGACACGCTGCCACGACGTACTCCGAAAACATGACAGGTTCCTTCAGCTTTAATAAGGCGATGTCATTATCATAAGTCTCAGCAACAAATTTAGAGTGAACAAATATTTTGTCCACAGTATGCATTGTTTCAGACTGTTCTTTCTTCTCTCTGTCCACTTCACCTGTACAAGAGTATTAAAAGGGTCAATAATGTGCAGAAAGTGTAAGAATTTAAGAACAACCTTGACAGAGGCAAAGAGTAGCATATTCATTCTGAGCACTTGGCCCAAGGCCTCAGACCACACATAGAAACTGTAAACAGGTATGGCAATATTTCTTAGTGGCAACTGGATTGGCTTTGGTCCTGAGATTTGGCCTATGGAGATTTTTGTACCAGTTCACATAAAAGCACAAGCTGATTCAGCTAGACTAATGCAACTTTGTGTGGAAGCACTTGCAGGAGCTTGAGCCTGGCTTAGAGAAGAGCCCGTGGTCTGGGTCAAGACTACAACAGTGACAAGATAAGGCTGGGTTGATCCTGTGTCCTGGCTCAAAAGTGAAGCAATGATAAATCTGAGTTTGTTCTTTTGTGCTCTATTCAATGGGCCATAGCTTTCCTGAGTGTTCCTGCAGGAACAAATGTGGATGCTTCAGAAGCACCAGGATTGATAAGCTTCCTGCAGAAGCACTGCTCTGCTGAACACATTGATAGCCAACATTTCTAGAACATTTGACCTTAATCACTTCCACCTAGCTGGCAGAGAAGAACAACAGGCACCACTATCACCTTCCACATCAGCTGCCCCTGTTCTTACAAAGCAGGATGCTCACAATAACAAGACAATCTAAAAAGCAGCAAAAAGGTAACAAACCTTAATGAATCACGAGTGCATCTCATGGGAGGTTTAGAGCACAGAAGGTTAGGCACAACAGATACTCCCACCTCACAGGAGTAAATTAAATAATCGCTTACCAACAACAACTTTGATTTCTTTGGATTGGTTTATGCAATGA
The DNA here is from genome assembly GCF_000738735.6 of Corvus cornix cornix. Lineage (NCBI taxonomy): Eukaryota > Metazoa > Chordata > Aves > Passeriformes > Corvidae > Corvus > Corvus cornix. Next base: position 92,145,711 of record NC_046332.1, read on the forward strand.
GCTGCAGTAAGTATAAAATTTTCATTCAGAATAGTTCCACCACAAAACTCTTCTCCTTCCTCGTTTAACAGAACAGCCTGTGAAGCAAAAAGGGTAAGGGCAGAAGGAAGAAGTGCAGTTGAATGGCGATCAGCTACACACAGGTAACTGATTTCTCTGTGCACCACAGAGATGCTTCTTACTGCAACATGTACGTGGCCCTCCAGGTCTCCCCTAATATTGCATTCACAGGTGCAGGGGCCACAGATTGACGCCTACTGCTACAGAGTCTCAACTGTCTTCTTGTGAAGTTAACATTTGGCTTCCATGTTACCTCACTCCCAATGCTGAGTAATGTCCCTTAGGGCCCTGACTGACTGAGCAGGCGGAGTGCAGACTCTGGATCACCTCACGCCTTGGACTTACCTCCCCAAAGAATGTCCCAAATACAGGAATTCATTTTGGCTGGTCCAAACTCAAGAGTAAAACTGAGGCTGAGGGTGTATTTGTCAAGCAGAACGCCTGCTTTATCTGCTTTATCACCCCGCTCTCGGGGGTGCTGCCTGAGTGGACGGTCTCAGACAGAACCAAAATGTAACCTGCAAAAATGGCCTGGGAGGCCAGCATGACCCCAAAATCCTCTCTGGTCTAAAATGGCACAAAGTCTTTTGTTTTGACACTGTGAGGCTGCAGTTTGCAGAACCGCACATCCAATTGCCCAGGGTCACACAGTTCAGCTACGCCTCGCTGCCACTGGCACGTGACATGGCCAACCAGCTGGAAGGAGCCACTGCTCCCCTTCCCTCAGAGACACGCTCTGACCACATGCAGGGCAAAACTCCCACCATTTACCTGCCATGGGCATTGGCCAGGAAGACACTCATCCCCACCTACTATCCTGGTATCGACATTTGGATTCCTGCTGTTTGTTCTGTTGTCAGGCTGAGGGGTTGGGCTTTCTGTGGTAATTACAAAGTCCTCCTCTGTGCTTGTTTCATTTGTGGGGAGGCGTTCTTGATCACTCGTTCCATTGCTATAGTCAGCGGGTAAAAGAACAGACCTTTTTTTCCTTGTCACAAAAACTTTTCCACAAGGGTATTTTACTGTAAAGAAAAAAATGCTAAAATTGAAGATGGAGAGAAACACCACCATAAGTGAAAACTACTTGGAAACATCAAGGAAAAAGAGTGAAGTAACATGGCTCAAATGAGGAATTTGTTATTTTTATAAAGGATGTAAAGAACAACATCACGAGGCTATGTTTGACATCTCTGATCAGTTTTCTTGTAACTGGGCAAAAATGTGCAGGTGTAAGTAGCACTACATTTAACTATCTAATGTTGTCAGTTTCTATAATAAGAAAAATTTTGAAAAGAAATGTTCTGCAGGCTGCTATTTTATATGCATGTATGTATTTAAGAAAATGAGTTATTACTGCAATTAATTTTCTCTTGACAACAGCAGATTTACTCTGGTAATTTGCTTAGAGGCACCTTGCAAAGGGTCCAAATCACCTAGATTTTGATCCAATCCAGCACAGCACCTCACAAATGGAAGGCTTTGGAAATACAAATCACTTGTCCTCATTGCTGAGTCTGTGTCATGTAGGATACTGGTGGTTCAAAAGACATTCTTCAGCTGTGAATCGAGACATCCCTCAACACTGAAAGAAGCCTCACCACCATTGCTATTGGTTTATCTCGTGGCTTCTTACCTTTTGAGACACAGTGTTTGCCATCCTCTGCTAGAACATACCCATCTGCACAGGAACACAATACATCCTTCGGCCCATCTCTTTTGACAGTGCAGAACTGCTCACAGTCTCCGTTGTTTATTCTGCAGAACTTTGGTATGACTATAAAAGAGATGGTGGGAGAAAAGGTGTACATAAACACTGACTTCACAGAAGGTCGGGGAGTTCCCCAAAACAAAACACACTCTTTAAAAGGGATCTTTATCTCCATCTGCCAAGCACCTGAAGCACCTTTCAGGAATAATGTGAGCGCTGAACATCAGCTTGTGCCTTACAAAGCAGCCACCTCCAGCACACAGAAAGTACTTGCCGAGTCCAAGTGGGCTCAGTGGCCATGGCATGGTGAGCTTAGAAAAGCAGAGACAAATTGTCAGGGGAAGAATGAACAAACCACTAACAGAGAACACAATCGTGTAAATCCTCACACGATTCCTCCCTCCTGCCCTAAAAAACTCAACTCCTCATCACCCACCTTGGTCCTGGGACTGAACTTCAGTTCCACACTCCCACTCTTACTTCTGGGCTAATGATACCCCCTCCAGTGGCAATGTCATGGTGGTAGCTCTATGCCACACAAGCGAGACTCAGGAAGGATCTCCATGCAAAACATGCTTCCTTGTAAAGCTCCCTGGGAAGTTCACCGCCACAGTTCTCTAAAGCAGAAACTTACCAAATTCACAATTCTTGCCTTGATAACCATCCAAGCATGAGCAGGTGTAGGAACCAATTCCATCTTTACAGTGGCCACCATAGTGACAAGGATTTGAGCTGCACTGGTTCCCATCTACAAAAACAAACCAAAACCCAAATTGTTGTAGGTGTGCAAGCATTTTCAGTGAACACGGAAGGGCTGTTAGTTTTCTTAAGCCATCTTTCATCCTTCCTTTTAAAAGATAGGTCCTGTGAGCTGCCACATTCCAGATGGAACAAACAGTATAAATGCAATCATTCCTAACCTGCAAAGATTCATCTACATATCCTCAGTTTTGCAATCTCTTTTTGGTGGCCACTCTACGACGGTGTGTACACAAGCCTTTTTTTGTGGGAAGGTAAAGAGATTAGCTTAGTTGGTTAGAGCATGGTGCTAATATGGACAGGGTTGTGGATTTGATCCCTGTATGGGCCATTCATTTAAGGGTTGGACTCAATGATCTTCGTGGGTCCCTCCAAATCAGAATATTCTGTGATACTGTAATTGTGGTCAGCACATATATACAGTGAAGCCTGCAAGAGAAGAGGACATTTCTACATTGCAATTACTGCCTAAAGATATTGAACTTCTGGCCTCTTGCATTTCCTTATACTTTCTGCACTGTTTCATACAAAATGCAGGATATCCAGAAAAGTGATGCTCGATAATTTTCTGCTTTAGATAACATTATCTTATCCTCCTATTTCACCACCTGTTCTGCCCCTCTTCGGAGCCCCTGAAACAGCAATGCCCATAGTGGAAACAACATGCAAGAAACTACTCAACCTAAGGATACAGCATGCTCCCTCTGTGGTATTTCTGGACTGTGATCTCATCTGCTGCAGCTTTGTCTGCCACAGGGAACAATTACCAGGCTTTGTGTCCTGCACCCTTACATTAAGATTCCTTTTCTACCTGCATGTGGCCAAAACCAATAGCTCTCCAAATGCTCCAGCCATGGAGGCTCTGGAAACTGATGTCCCTTCCAGAGGGAAGGCAAGACCAACATTAACCAAAAAAAAGACAGACTCAAGGCCTCATCATAACTTCTGGTTTCTTCCTCCTCTGCAGTGCCATAGCATTCTATTCTGTAGTGATCTTACCTAAGCAGCATCCTAGTGTTAGAAAACACACTTATTTAGTCTTACCCTACACTGTAGCTGCAGCTGTGGTAATGAGTTTTATATCAATATTGCACAAATTGCATAATCCCCTACAAAAAAGGAAGCAAGAGCAAATTGTTCTAGTAACTTGGCTGAACGTAGCTGTGGTTTTCAATACTTCTGAACACCCATTAAGCATTTGAGGGCTGTGGTTTAAAAGGTATGAAAACTGACATTTTTGCTAAGAGCACTGGCACTGATATTCTGCTGCTTGTATTCTCATGAGAAAATGGTTTGAAATATTCCAATCCTGTTTACTGTAACACTGACACAGGGTTTGCTTGAAATTTCAGTCTGTAGGTTGCAGAGTTCATCCCCTGCTTAGAGGATTGTGAAAGTCTGTGTCTTCTTCATGGCAACTGTCTTGGTTTTTCTGCAGATTCCAAAACACAAAGCTGAGCTGTCTTTGGTCAACATTTTTGAGGTACTCCTCCTAGGGTGCAAACTGGACATATACTTTCTGGGGAACATGTTATCAAACACTAATACATTAAAAATCTGTTCCCACACAGTACTTACAAATACTAGAATCCTAAAAAATAAAACTCACATATTTAGATAAAAAAACAGAAAAGACTGTTAGGTAGTATTTGCTGATCTACTGGCATATTTTCCTTGAATACCAAACAGTTCTGTAAAAAACACATCCCACAAAATGCTCTATAACACTCTGGCATGGAAGGTGACAGGAAACCGGCAAGTGACTGTGCAATGCAATTTAACTTTGTGTTGGTTATAGCATTTAAGAGACATCCTTATCTGTGACTCTTTGCATCTTGAAAACACCCATCTGGGGATGCCCCTCTGAAAGAAAACTATCTGGCAGTCCCACACAGAGTTTCTGCTTCTCACTGTCCTTTGCATGCAAAGGACCACTGTTCTTTTTTTGAGAGGACAAAGGTCAGCCCAGCAACTGGAGACAGCTGAACCTTACCTTCAAATGAAGCGATTGGGTTCAAGTAACAGCAGGCAGTAAATCAGATTCCTTTTTCAGAGGAAACACAATGTGAGGGTGTCCCAGAGGGAAAAGAGAGGAAGCAAGGGAGCAGGAAGGGGTTACTTAAGACGTGCATCCTTTCAAACCTTGCAATAAAGAAGCTTAATCTTCTAAACAAACACAGATTGTTTCTTACCTACATAGATGTTCCAGAATTCCTCCTACAGGTAAGTGTGGGAAATGGGTAATAAAAGGAAATAGAGTTAGATAAAAATTACTGGAATCCTCAGAAAAATATTAGACTTTTCATACACAGGATATTTGCAGCTAACAATTATTAAAAGAAATATTTACAATATAGGTACATACAGTGCCTTGCAGCCCACCACTACCATTTAATAACTTAAAATCATATGATCCATATGGTGCCCAGCTTTACAGAAACAAGGCTCATGCATTTTTCAGAAATACCTGAACCTCCTTAGAGATTTCCCAGTGTGACTCACTCAGCATAAGCCACTTGATTTCTTGCATAACTATCTTTCCACCAGTTTTGACTGAATTCACTTATATTCCCATAATGTCAAATTCTCAGCCTCGATCTCCACCCCATACTCCCATCAATCAGGACCTCACAGATCCTGACATTTAAAATATTTTGTCTGATTTGTGTTCTCCTTTCTGTCTGCACTGAGGACTGCAGGATGCTGTATGTCCAAGACAGTGCTTTCCAGTGACATCTGGCCACCAGGCAGAACAGGCTGTGCCGGTTCTGTTATAGGTAAGTCAACATTCATGATCTGAAGTACACTGGCGATGCACCCGCGACTCCCCACCCAGGACACCTCAGGGCCACTCCAAGAATATTCTGGCCATCGAGTAATGCTAAAGAGAAGTGAATCTGGCCTTAGCTCCAGTTTCAGAGCAGTTCTAAACAGCCGCATAGCTACAGTCTATGTTTGCAATATCACCTTTTCTACTGACTCCAGGCCACACAGCTGCCCCATCTCTTTAACTTTCCCTTGAGCTTGGGAACAAATCACATTTCTGTCTAAAGTTAAGCAAGCCATTGGGGTAGGGCAGGTGACACAAGAGTCACACAAACTTCATTCCAATCAACATTGAGGCATTTAAGAACTGTTCACAGTACACATTCTCTCAATTCACATAAAGAGTGCTACAAAATTACAAGCAAAGCTGCTTGAAGTAAGTTCAGTTAAATTCCACCATGAAGTCCCATGTCAGCATTTGCCTTCTTAGACTTCCCATGGACTGCCTTGACCACAATCATGGCACTCAGCTATGTCACACAGATAGGCTGAACGTATTTCCAACACTGGGAGCAATAAAGCCATTGAAGGTCAAACAACTCTCAATGGCAATTAAACAGATCAGAACAGGTAAAAGAATGGAGGCTTTAACACGGGCTGGCCTTGCAAGAGCTAAATTAAGTCTGTTATGGGATGATAAATGCCTTAGCAATTCCACCCACAGTCAGTCACTATTTGTTCTTCATGTTAAGTGATTTGGAACAACTTGTGAGTTTTGATGACTAGCTCAAAGGACTTGAATAGTAATTTTAAAACAGGAAATATATAGACCTATGTTTAATATTAGTTCATCCTTACAGTTTTCTCCTGGTCTTCGAAAGCTTCTCTTGCTTCTTCTTTTGAGCAGCGCTCCTCATTGCACTCTCTTTCAATATTCCCTTTCTTCAATTCCTCGAAGAAAGAGTTAGCACGTTTTGCTCTTTCCAAGAACTTGTCAGCATTTTCTTTCTTGATGAATACTAGATAGCAGAGAAAAATGATACAGGCGGGTAACATTTGGTGGTGCAAAAGAGTCATGACAAATAAGTGAAGTAGAAACAAAGTCAAAACAGACCACAGCATCTGTACACAACATTACCTGTGAGGTTAGTCCTCACACAGGCTGATACATCCCAGGATCTCTCAGAGCAGTCTCTCTCTGAGAATCAGTAGCCTCAGAACAAAATGTAGGCCCCCAAAGTTCTCTCCTACTCTTTTGAATCTTGAAAATAAGAACATGCAGGTTGTCAATGAGGGCTTATATTACTGTTGCTCCTACTCAAGACTCAGTTTTGAATAGAATGACTTTCACTGAATGCTGGGGAGATTACATTCCTTGATTTGTTTTTAAAGCTGACCGCCAGGCAACACCACGTTGTATGTGTCTGCTCCATGGGCTTGTGTTGCAGAAACTAAATGCCACTCAAGAGGCAGCAATGAGTCTTCTAACAGATGGAAAAAGGCCATGTATGAGTTCTATGGCTCTTCACCACTCCAAATCCCACTGCACTGCCCTGGGATCTTCGTACCCTCTTGACAGGACCTCCCAATTGCCTGTAAAAATGTACCTGCCTTCCTGATATATGTGCATGGAGAGCTAAGGCAGCTACCTTATAAGATTTTACAAAGAGCAGAAGTATATGAATATCAGCTTTAGCAAGAAAGTACAGCCTTAAGTCAGTTTGCTGAGTTGTTTTATTTCTGAAAAGCTTGGTGTCACATCAGCCTGAAATCTGCTACCTTCAAGATTCAGGTAGCTGTTGATTTAAACTGGAGGATCAGAGACATTAAACTCATCTCAGGCACTTGCCTGTGTGAACAACAGCATTACTCTCCAGTGACTTGTGAACAACTTACCAGGCAGGAAGAATAAAAACAGCACTGGAGTCAATAAGTTGCCAACTACCCTGTAGAAAGTATATGTTGTAGGAAAGTGTGAAGAGTTTGGAATCTGGCATTTAATCAAATTCTGCCACCTGGAATTTACATTGAAAAAATACTTTCCAATCACAGGCTGGAGTGTGGAAGAGTGTCCTACAGATGAGACTTCAAGGACAATGGCTTATGATCATTGGGAGGCTTGCACATACCTTCTGGAGCATTCTCCATACAGTTTAATTCAATGATAAATAAACTTGCTAATAGTAATTATATACCCTAATATCCTCCAAGTGAGCACAGAGGAGACTTATTCTGCTTTCACTGAAATTGGTGGATCATCCACAGGGAGACAAATTCTATTTGTGTTATTTACATTAAGCAATCCCATGCCTAATTTGAAGCCCCACTTACTTTGAAAAGGCTCAAGGAAAGCTTACAGAAAGTGCTTTTAACTTGCAGCTCAGCAACTCTTAGTTCATTCACCCACTATCTTATTTGCCCTTAAATCCCTCTCTTCAGTGACAGGAAAGTGACAGGACACAGCCGGTGGGGTTATCACCTCCATATTCCTTTGCTTTCATGCCACCCACGTAAGCGGATGTTTTTGAAAACTTGACCTAGACCATTAGTCTTCTGAGGCTGCTCGTTCCTTTTCCCAAGCTCTCTGTCATGCTTCCTTCTTTAGAGACATCAAGGAGCAGCAGGCATTTGTCAGCTGAAGCAGGATTCCAGAAACATGCCAAAGACCTTGTTTTAAACCCCAAGCAGTCTGACTCATTGAAGGAAGAGTTAACAGCTTTGGAAAAGTCGCTTGCTGATGCTGCCTTGGACTTAGGCGTTGACCCTGGTGGCACAGAGGGCAGCGGGACCTGCTCCCCCCTGTGCCCTAGCCCCTCCACGGCCAAATGCATCCAACCAAGGCTTGGCCAGATTTCCCCTGACATACGAGAGCATCTCAGGCTGCGAGGGCAGCTGTCCTCCCGATGCGAACGACAGGCAATCCCATTTCCCTACCCCATCCCCGAGATGCCCGAGCAGCGCCCTGCCCCCGGTGTGCGGGGTCGGCACAGGTGCTGATAAGCCTTCAGCCGTGTGGAAACCGAACCCGCCGGGGAAGACGAGCCGTGGGGTGCCCCGCTCCCTTTCCCCGCCGCCGCGGCTCCTGCGACTCTCCCGGTGCGCGCCCCCGGCCCGCAGCATTGACCCGCCACCGGCGTTCACCCGGCAGCCCCTTGCCTCCCCCCGAAGACTGCCGGGAATGGGGAATCCCCCCTCCCGAAAACATGGGAAAGGAGCCGCCTTACCGCCTCCCTGAGCGCGGAGCTGGGCGGGCAGCGCGGCGCAGAGCAGGAGGAGCAGCAGGCGCCCGGCCATGGCAGCGCGGCGCGCCCGCGGATGCCACTCCCGGCACGGACGGACGGGACGGACGGGACGGACGGGAGCCGAAGTCTTCAACCCCTCGGGCGGGGTGAGACTGAAGCAGCGTTGCTTCACCCTGCCCAGAAATAGCGGAAGCGCCGGGACAGGGTGACAGCCTCGGCGGGATTTCTCAGTCGGGAGGGATGAGGCTTCTCTTCTTTTTGTTCTTTATTTTTTTAAAGCCCAAGGCAGCGTGGGGTTTGTTTTGCTTAGTTTTGAATGGCACCTTTTATTTTGGAGGAAGGGAAGTGAATCGTCCCCTGCACGAGCTGGCGTGGCCCCGGCCCGGCGCTGGGCGAAGCCAGGCTCCCAGCCCACAGCAGCCGCCATCCCTGCTGCTCCCAGCCGTGTCCCACGTCCAGCACCGTAACCCCTGGGCTCCGCGCTTTGGACCAGTGACCTCGGCCGGGCGCTCGCCGGCAGCTGGCCTCAATCTCCCCTTTCTTGCAGGGAGTTCACAGTGCGCTGCGGAGGCCACGACTTCGGTGCTTCCAGAGTCAGCCATCAGGTCTCCTTTATCTTCTCGGCTTGCTTAAGCAAGCTGTTATATGAAAAATATATCTAAAACCCAGATTTGTTTTGAAACGTCGCTTTGTACAGCCATTATTAGTACTGATTTCTTTCAGCGTTTTACCCTTTTTCTACAAGATGATTTGTTCATAAATGTCAGTATTTTCACTGGAATGTTACAGAGGAGAAAGCATCTTGTGAATCATGAAATACACAAACTATTCTACCTTGAGGGGTCGTCAGGGATGGATTTACAGTGCCGAGCACTTAATCTAAGTGCAAATGAGGCTTTATTTGCTGGTCACTACTTAAAGCTTTGTCCTTGACAGTTGACTCTCTTTAGGACTAAGGAGAACCTCTAGTGCGGGTTTGAATACTGTAACGTCTCTTGTTTTTCAGGTCTCTGAAATTTGCTGCCTTTCCCAGTTCATTTCACTACTTCAATGAACAGTATAACTTTCTTCTCCGCCAGTAAAGTGGGTATAGGATGTTCAGTATTGCATGGTATATGTGCCATACAATGACACTGTTTTCCCCTAATAATAGAGTATGATCAATTGTGTTCTATTTGCTGATAAGCTTTTGTGATTGAGTTGATATTCTGCATTATTTGAACAATCTAGAACATAGAATCTGCATGAGATAGTTAAACTGTTTTCCAATCTTCTAGTTCAGTTTTATCTTCCTCACCTTATCAGTGTTTTCATGCTAAGGTTAGAAAGTACATTTTTTAACTGTATATGTTTTCAGAGAGCTTCAGGTTCTATCATTTATGCCTTAAGACTTTACTGAATGGTATTTAGTCAGTGTTTCACAGAGAGTTAGACAATTACCCTGTTCTGGATTTAGATCTCAGGATAGAGAGTACAATTGAGATTATACTGGACAACTGATAAAAAAACCCCATTCCCTTTCATTTGTGCTCTTTGTATTTACAAGCATAATACCAAGGCAAACATAAGATTAAATCAGTGGTATTCTTCACCACTTATAAATATAGGGTTAAATATTGAACTTACTAGCCTTACAGCAATAATGCTTGGTGCAACAAGATTTAAATCAAGTTTTCTTAGCAGACCTGTAAATATGGAATCAACCTTTTCCCAGATTTCTTGTCCTGGAGAGTGTCTGCAGTTCCTCCCCCTCAAATCTCCCTGTTGCCACTGCAACTGCAGGAGAAAGCTGTTTTAACATAAGCTAAAAGAAACACATTTTCAATTTTTTTTTCTGCTATTTCATCATTATATTACAGGATACATAGCATAGGAAGTTATGAAAGCCAGAAGCATAAATGTGTTCAAAGGAGATTGCATACAATTACGGACAACACGTTCATTCATGACTGTTCAGTCTAATGCAACTTCTGGCTCAGGAAGTCTGTACTTCACTGATTACCAGAAGTTGAGAGAGTAGCTGGAGGAAGGCTTATGGTCTGCATGACGTGTTGCTGACAGTCTTTCTCTCAGCATCTAGCTCTGTTCTTTAGCAGAAATGGATGCAGAACAGGAGGAACATTGTGCCTGATTTGTTATGGTCATTCTGTGCCTGCTAGACAAGATATAAAGTTTACAAACAACACTGAGAGGGAAATTATTTTATGTATTCAAGTAGGCCTTAGGCTTACTTCAAATTTTTAATAGTGTTGTGGGTATGACATATATCACATATCTAAGATAATGTAGAAATCCTTCAATAGGAAAATGGTACAGAGGGATTGGGGGGCAATAACACAACCTGGAAATGTTCTGGCTCAACACCATCAGTCCATGTGCTTCTTCAACCAATCAATGTATTTGGATACCCTTGTGTAAACCCCATAGCTGCCTTCAACAGCACAGCCCTTTCCCCAGCTGACAATCCCAGTCAGAAACCAAGTGTTCTTGTACTGTGTAGCATGAGGACCACCGCTGTCTCCTTTGCAGGAGTCCTTAGCCCCAGACAGGTCTCCTGCACAGAACATATTCTCTGTAATATTTAAATTGGTCTCCTTTTCACATTCTTGTGTCTTCACACGTGGCAGATCAACTCTCATCAGAACAGAAGAGGTGGCACCTCCATCTATTAGGCGTCCCCATCCGCTTACTGTGGAGAACTTGATGGTGGACAGTTCATACACAGCAAACCTTTTCTCAGGCAAACATATTGGTACCACATAGTCAGTGAGGTTCACTGGTGTTTCCAGGTTCAGGAGGGCAATATCATTATTGACTTGTCCATTTGTGTATCCTTCATGAATGATCATCCTGGCGACTCCACTTTCTTGCTCGGTTTTCTCATCGACATTTATTTTGTGTTCACCTGGAAAAGTTATTAATTGCAAGTCACGTCAGGTAGCTCCTTGATTCCTGAGAAGTTTGAGGATATAGAGTGTTTCTTGTTTGACACCTCTAAGGACAAGTACCTTGTACTACCAAAGCCTTCAAATCTGGTTTTATCAGGACGAGAATCTGCCACCACCTTGATAAGATGAGGAGGGGAAGATACATACCCAGTCTCACCCGAAGCTGTTTAGGGTGCATATACTCCAAACAGTGAGCTGCAGTGACCACCCACTCTGGGGAAAGCAGGGTACCACCACACTTTTCTCTCTGATCCTGTATTATAAGGGCCTGCCAACATAAAGCAAATTTGTCTCATATCAAATGTGCTTGACATAAATCTCAGTAGAGATGGGTTTCATATTGCTTCTTTCTGTCCCTTTATGCAACTGTGTTTGACAATACCATGCTGACTGCATGGAGAACTTAGCAGGGGAAATCTTCCCATTGACATTTTCTTCATCTTGCAGTATGGACCCTACCTATTATGGCCCAGAGTGTATCCCTGGAAGCTGCAACTAAAATTCTTGCTGGCTGTAAAGGACTAAAGAGTCAGGAGATAGAGACAACTGTGCTACCACTCTACTCCTATGCAACCAGGTACTCCAGAACAAGGCTAAAGTGCCTAAGTGAAATAGGTGGATCTGCTGCCTATGGATGAAGAAGGAATTTGGTTATCAAGACATGGCACTTTTTATGAATTTTTACATGATAGATTTAAAGCCATGAATTTAAGATAGTGATTCCGAAAGGAAATTAAAAAAATAAAAGCAATTAAAGATTTTTGAAAACTCACTTGCCATGGACATTCACCTGGAGGACAGATTAAACCACCTACTATTCTCCCTTTTGCAGTTGAATTTTTTTTTGCCAGCACTGGTATTTTTCCACATGGGTATTTCACTGGAAAAAAAAACCAAACAAAAACAACAAAAACAAACAAACAAACAAAACCAAAAACCCCCGAACCAAAACAACAAAAGGCAGCAAGTGGGACTGTACTGAACTCAATTCACAGCAAAATGCGTAAGGTCTTCAATAAAGCTACATTAGCTGAAAAACTGAGTTCTAGTCTAGGAGCATGGATTCTCAAAAATAATGTAAAGCAGCTCAGCAGGTGAGTAGACTTTTCGTTTGGAAACAGCCAGAAATGCTCTTACAATTAGAGTTCAGGCCCTTACAGCATTATTGGCATGTATTCACCTTCCATAGGTCTTTGCAAACAATTAACTTGCTTAAGATACATGTCAACACAATGAGGTAGGCTGCAGGCTGGAGCGCAGAAGTGACCCTGACAAGCTCTGTAGTCCACACATTTTCATTGTCCCTGCTGACTTTAAGTCAGTTGTATCAAGTGCACAGCATCTATGGCAGAGTGAGACAGAAGCTTAATCATGGGGTGTACATCTTGCAATCGTTTCTTTGGGCAGAGCCAAAGATGTCCTAAGAGCAGACACTGTCTTCTGGTATGCCTCTCCCAGAATACCTTGTTTTCTTGTGTCCAGAACATGCTGGATTCTTCCAGACTGCACGTCTCTGTGTTCTGCCTGAGCCAGCATGTGAAGACTGGCACTAAAGGGAACCAAATCCTGACTGAACTTGCAATAAGCTGTAGTGCAGAGGAAGTCTTGGTGTTTTCAGTACATCCTTCACCCAACCAAGTTTTCCTGTAAAGGGGAAGGTGTACCCTTGGGGGTGCCTGTGTGCCATGTGTCTGTGCTGTAACTGACCACACCATCCCTTCTGTCTGGCAGTCACTCTGTGATAATGCTGGGAGTGCCCTTTTTCTACCTCTTTGGGAGCCAGGGTCCTATAGTCTCTGCTGAGCTGCATGCAACATCTCCATGGATCTGTAAGTACTTCAGCTGACATGAAGACAGCATCAGGGTTTTACAGGTCCACATGAGGTATGGAGAAACGGGACTAGCTTTTTGGTGGTGGCTGGTGGAAGATTAGAACAGACACAACACATAACACCCACAGTTTCTAATGCTGTGTGTAAGCCAACACAAATCTGGATCACTGTGGGAGATGACACAGGGGCAGTGAGGGGACTGTCAGCCTGGCATTTACACAGTTTTCTCTATTTGCAACACATGGTCAGTTCTAAGGCTATTTTGGTTCCCAAGAAGCAAGCAGCAACAAATACATCTTCCTTGCAGGGAAAGATGCACTGAAAAGCCTGTGAGGAATTTTGAATTCTTTGTTCTCAACTTTTAACAAAAGCAGCTTTCCCATCATGTGGTATTGCAGAATCTGTTAATAAGGGATAAGCACATTAGTAGACATTTTTTTCTAATGAAATTTCTGCTGTTGAGAGCTAGGTTGTCATTACCAGCTCTCTGCATGAGTGCTCCATTGAGGTGTGTGTAGGGGGTCATCACCCCTCAGAATTACTTTGCATGCTCCCTGCAGCTCTGTCCATTATGTTGTTATATTCATATCCCCAGGGGTCTCCTTTTCCCTCTAATAAAGTACTTCAAATAAGCGTTTGCAGTAGAGTCAGGTGCCAGCTTATGTATTGGCAAAATTATTAACTTGCACTACCCTAGTCCCAGTTGAAATTTACCTTGCTAGATGAGTGAAAGAAATACCTAGCCACAGTGTCTATAGGGGTACCAAAAGTGTATTATTCCTAGCAATTAGGAAAAGAAGAGGAAGAAGAGGAAGAAGAGAAAGAGAGAGAAAGAGAAAGAGAAAGAAAGAAATACAGAAAAAGAAAGAAAGAAAGAAAGAAAGAGAGAAAGAGAGAAAGAAAGAAAGAAAGAAAGAAAGAAAGAAAGAAAGAAAAAAGAAAAAGAAAAAGGAAAAAGGAAAAGAAAAAGAAAAAGAAAAAAAAGAAAAAGAAAAAGAAAAAGAAAAAGAAAAAGGAAAAGAAAAAAGAAAAAAGAAAAAAGAAAAAAGAAAAAAAGAAAAAGAAAAAAGAAAAAGAAAAAAGAAAAAGAAAAAGAAAAAAAGAAAAAGAAAGAAAAGAAAAAGAAAGAAAAGAAAAAGAAAAGAAAGAAAGAAAATAATGTAACTGTTTTTCTTTGGTTTTAATAGACCTCTTCCTCTCTTGACTCCTGTACTGAAATAAATATAGTAATAAAATCTAGTCACAATTTCAGATTGGAGAGACAACACTAAAACAATTCTGCTCCCAAAATATTTTTCTACTGTGGGTGTAGACTAATACAAAGAAAGGACTTGTGAGCCCCAAAGCCCCTCCACTCACTAGAAACCACTCAACCTGACCCCAAATCCCTGACCACCTGCTGCCCTGCCTTATTTAGATCACCTGGTGAGGAGTTTGTCTCCACTGCTCAGTTCTTTTCTGCTTGACTAGTGGTGAGTGTGCTCCCAAAGGAAGAGATGGGTTCAGCTTCCTCCTAGCTCTGAGCAGGTGGGATGGTCCAATTTCCCACATTCCAGAGGAGTGAACCTCTGGGGCCAGGAAGAAGTCCAGAAGGATCTCTGCTTGGTGGGCATGCTGACAACTGCTCTTCTGGGGTGGCTAACTTGCACCAGAAGCCAAATGTACAATCTGGGACTCTGCCCACGGAGAAGAGGTGAGGAGCTGGTATCTGAGGGTTATGCATTGCACCTCCTGACACGTACACATTGAAAACTTTTCTTCCAGAGCTGGCTTAGACTTGGCATCAGGTTGGTAGTGTCTTACCTTGAGGGATGCAGGACACGCCATCACTCGCTAAAGTGTAATC
Organism: Corvus cornix cornix; assembly: GCF_000738735.6. Lineage (NCBI taxonomy): Eukaryota > Metazoa > Chordata > Aves > Passeriformes > Corvidae > Corvus > Corvus cornix. The sequence goes on from NC_046332.1 coordinate 92,160,872, forward strand.
ATCATCACAGAAGCACAGTCGTCTTTTGGAGTCCCTGTCAGTACAGTACTGTGTGCAGCCACCGTTGTCTAAAATGCACTTCAGTTTGTCATCCACAGCTGAAGTCAGAGAAAGAGCATTTAGGTTTCAAGACCTGGATTTTTGTGCTTAACATTGATAACTTGCAGTTGGAATGTTGTCAGGAAAGCAAGGCAGGAAAAAAAGATTTCTGTGATTTATGCAGAGCAACTTCATCAAAAGTGCCTTCCATCAAAAGCTAGGCAGGCCTGGATCTCCAGGGATTAGGGAAGAATAGGCTTTGCTTAAGAAATATATACCTAAAATTAAATCAGTCAGCATTTGTACAGTACCTGAGCTGTCTCAAGAATGGAGATATTGTAATAGTGTGGTAACCATCGTAATATATGACTGATAAATTATAATTCTTTGGTATTTTGCCATTTAGTAGGAGGATGCTCTGGGATGACTGTTGAGACTGCTTTCCTAGACTTGATGAGTGCCTAGCCCTTGTCCAGACTCTGCGTGTTTTGAGGATGTAACACTCAATGTGCAGTGTCCTCTGAAATCAGTGGAAAGATGTGTATTCATAAAACACTGGATCCTTCCCTTTGGGCTTTGTACCATGCATATGCTGTGCAGTTCTCACATACTGCATCGAGCTTCTAAATCAAAGTAACTTCAGCACTTGAGTAAGAAATAATTCCTCCTTTCCTCTCAGATGGTACACAAAAGGCAGTTTTAATTTTTTTTTCCACAAAAAGTACCTTGCTGCCTTGCAGTGCCTGACTGCTATCTGGATAGATGCATCTTGCAACACCAAAAGCAGTATGAACAGTAGCTGTCACAGCTAGAATGATACAGAATCACAGAATCATAGAATATCCCAAGTTGGAAGGGACCAATGAGGATCAGCAAGTCCAAATCCAGAATTCTAATGATTGCTACTCTTTATCTCAATGCCTTGCATTTGAATTAATAATAGCATTTTTATTTTGTTATGTCACAGCTGACCTTTTTCACAGTTTTTGCCCTCGTATTCGACAGGACAGCGGCAAACATAATCCTGAAACTGGTCATCACAAATCCCGCCATTCTGACAGGGGTTGGAGGCACACTGGTTAGGGTCTGCAAAACATTCAGTGTCAGTCCAGCTCACACAAAGAGCTGCAGCAGTGGGAGTGTTCCACAGCTGTTAGAACATCCTGCATGATCGTACCAGAATAGGAGCGCCAGAACTCTTCCTGGAAGAAAAAGATGCGAGATTTAATTAAAGAAAAATCAACTCAAGTCTTACAGCCCTTGTTGCACAGGATGGGTTACCAACAGTCAGAGTGATGCTGCTTCTGCCTTTATAGTCTGTGACAGTTAATATCCATAAAATATTCTATTTTCTGGATTGTACATTATTTTCATATACTAATAGAGAAGGGCCTTGTTTAACACACATGAATGGGTCATCCATAAATAGGCTCTGTATAGTTGAGGTGGGATTGACTGAAAAAGATGTTGCACAATACAATAATTTAAAGTATTGTCAGGGCAGACATTAGTGGGGGTTTGGGGAGATGACTTAGAGACCATCCATTTTGCCACCATCCCCTAGATGGGTACTGCCTGGGATTGCCCATGCAGTGTGCTCTCCTGCAGTTCACTGCTGCTGTGCACCCCTGTAAATATAAAAGAAAAATGCAAACAGCAGGACACAAAGTGCTTTTTTAACTCTGGTGGCTTAAAGTGTCAAAGCACACCCTTGAGTAGGGAGAGTCCTTATGACAATGAGTGCTCACCCAGCCCTGTGTTACTTACTGTCCTTTCAACATCATGGTAAATCTCTCTTGCTTCCTCATGGGAACACTTTTCTTCTATGCATTCTCGCTCTAGTGACCCCAACTTTATCTCTTCAAAGATGCTGTTGGCTCGTCTTTGCCTTTGCAAAACGTTGCTTGCCTCTTCCTGCTTTAGAAAGACTGAAAAACAGCAGCACGTTCAGTTTGTCATACAACTGTGCTTGCCAGACAGAGAGGATGGGGGGGACGATTCCCCCTGACAGCTTTTCTACTTCCCAAGATTTTTCTGAAACACTTTAGAAAAGAAATGGGCAAATGTGAAAGAGTCTCCTTCCTCTGGCCTGCCTCACAGGTAAAGTGACAACACAGGAATTTTGGAGATCCTGGAGCTTAGGAGAAGATGGCGTGTTACAACAGCGGTGTGTGTGTGTGTATGTTGTATGTCAGTGACTCCTAAGGTACTGTTGCATGTCATGTGCATCTTAACATGCGCAGCAGTTTCTTACAGCTGTAGCAGCTGCAAAGCCTGTGTCACTTTATCTAGCACTGGTGTACGTGGCAAAATCTGATTTTTCTGTACTTGATACAGTCAGTCACAGTGACAGGTGGACTACAGTCGTGCCCTCACCGACAGTCACATGTTATTTCACACCCCTCCACTTACTGGACGTGAAGAAGGGATTTATCCCACCACTAGTAGACCACAATTTAAGAACCACTGCTTTAATATATTGTCTTTGGTTTTCTTCTGTGGATGAGGTACATAGGAAGACTAGACAATGCTGATTGTATTTCCTAGTGGAGCCTGTGAAGGCTGCTAGCTCCTGCCATCACCACAGACTACAGCCATGAAAGGGTCTTCTTGTGTGTCTCTACCCATGCTTTGGAAAGACATTGGGTACATAGGTCTGATAGCAGGCATCAGTAGAGCTCATTTCTTAGAACTGCACCAACTTGCAACTGGCAGAAGTGTGCACTGGAAACACTAATGTCATTGTCACCATGCTGACCTGCTCCTCAGCCTCAGGATGTAAGCACATCACACAGCTATGCTCTCGAAGTCCGAGTGCTGGCACGTACTTTTGCTCCATGCACTACACAGAAAGTGTCTTGAAATTATTCTTTTTTCTTTTTTTTTCCCTCCTATATGTCAGTAGGGGAGCTTCTGGAGCTTCATGCCAACAGCTTACATTTCAGCACTTTAACTATTTCACCTCTGCTTGTGGGTAGATTTGGGGATTGAGGCTGATCTCCTGCCTTTCCCCAGGACATTCTCTCTGAAAGAGTGGAAGTTATCTTCTACCTGCTGAAAGGGCCCTGAGAGATGCTGAAGGACAGATTCATGTGTGTCCCCACCAATATACATCCAAACACAGATGCTGAGAGGATTTATTCCAGTCTGAAGTGATGCAAGGTGTCTGCATAAACATTTGTGTCTAATTCAGGATATTTGCATAATCACATGCAGAATAATGGTAATTTCCCCCTGTATTTCAAAGTTACTTAGAGAAATAAAGTATTGTGTGGCATGTACTGAGTTTATCCCTGGGTGCTTCATAAACCTTTGGTCATTATAGGAATGTCAGCTGGGTCTTTCTTGATTTCAGTCAGGCTCTATGCATTTGATATGGCTTTCCTTAAAGGATTTTAATTAACCTTATACTGCAGACACATGGCACATGTATCAGTGCTTGGGCACAGACTCTGACAGAAGAGCAGACCTGAGCACATGGCTGGGGATGAGCACATGGCTGGAGATGTCCAGCCACTCTTATTTTGGCATATCCACTTATTTGTATTGGATCACTTCTGACTTTACTACCTATTTTTTCACCTTTTGTCACTGCAACACAGAAGACCCAGTCAATGGCTAACTGGGAATCTGAGAGCACTGGATCTGCTTTACTAATATGGGAGCTGGTTTTTGGACACATACTGAGCAACTGAAGGGCTACCTCCTCTCTGCCTTCTACTGCTGCTGAAACAGGGTGGATCCTCCCCTCTTTAGTTACTCATCAGCTGAATGACAGGCTATTGATGCTTTGCTTTGAAAAATGTCCCAGTTCTATATGAAATAACAGTAAATCCTAGTTCCTTTCTTCATGTAGACAGCTGGTGGTTTGTCTGCTGTCTGTGCAGCAAGATAATAAATTAATTTAGCAGTCTAGAGGTGCTTTTCCTTAGTTGGCAGAACAAGTGCATGGAGCCATTGCTGAGAATAAATAGAGCTTTAGAATAACACACAGGCACAGCAGAAGACGGGATAAACATGCAACAGTGCTCAAAACTTGAAGTGGAAATCATCTCAGTAACAGGAAAGAGGTCCATTGCCAGTAAAGATAATTACAGCCATATCCTACAACATACCTGCATCCAGAGAATGATGAATCAGTAGCAGAAAGCAGAGAAACAAAGCCACACACTGCCTGGAAATCATGATGAACCCTGTGAGCCAGTGTCTCGGTAGTGTATTGACATTTCAGCAAGGACTGTTTGGCCAAAGGGCTCAGCTTCAAATGCTTGGAGCCAGAGGAGGGGCTGGCGAGTCATGGAAGCAGCAAAAGATCCATGACAGCCCGGCGAGCTGAGCAGAGGGGGGCACATGCAAATCCTGCAGTGTGCCCTTTTCACACAAGCAGGGAGCTTGGTTTTGAAGTGTGCTCTCCTGACCTGTGCAAAGGCTATGCTGATTACACAGGCTACTACCCCCGGCCCTGCATTTTCCATTTAATACACCTTTTCCATGAGAAACACGAACGCTGGGACCCTGAATCCATAGGACAGGCATTAACTTGGCCACATAGCACCACATGCAGGGAGCAGTGTTGTGATACTTATCTTGCATCAAGATACAGCCTTTCAATGCTTTTGAGTGTGATTGTACCACTGGCATCTGTCTATTCCCATTTTTCTATCACCAGTTGAAACTCTGCACTTCTGCCTGAATTTGCTTGGAGACACTAATTAACCAGCAAGAGACACCCTACACTGGTTCTCTCCATCTTTGCTGCCAGACCCATGTGACCTGCACAGGTTGTACCAGCTGGAAGTGGCATGGAGCTGATCCACGTTGTACTTGGACATTAGTAACTACAGGGGCTTGAGGGGACACTCTACAGACAGTGTTTTATCTAGAGCATAAGCAGTCCCCTGATTTAATGGAAATCAATTAATGGCATCAGACTGGAGAGCTGACAACATTCTTGGGGAAATATTTACTTAAGATAGCAGCAAGGTAAAGAGCATGTTTGTCTGTGAGAAGTGAAGCATTGCCTGAAGGCTGGAGTGTTTTCCTGGCTGTTCTCCCTGTCCTGCATGGAAAGGAAGGAGGGCGAGCCCTGCACCTGAATGCTACAGCAAAGGAAATCAACAGCAGGATTTTTACTTTGCTGCCAATGCTCAACATAACTCCTTGCAGAAATTGTGATTGCTTAGGAAAGTCAGGCTCCTGGCTGTTGTTTCCATGCAGTCCTGTTGTCTAGGGGCAGTACACACAGCTGGATATTCTCCTTTGAAATCACTTTCCCAAGAGGCGGTATCCAGGCACTCCTCTGGATCACAGCCTGGCTAATTCCCAGCAGCCCAGTTCCTGGGACAGCTGGGAACAGATGGCATGTCCTGTCCCAGACAGAGGAAGGAGGCCAGTTACTGGCATGTAAAAGAAGATACAGCAGCCCTATGCTGCTTTTTGGGAACCCTCTCCATACCTCACAGCCTGCCAACACAACACTTACTCCTTCTTTACTTGCCTGTCACAGTGCGTTGAAAATAGCAAGTGTGCGTTCAGATTAGCAAGACCAAACCTAAGCTTGAAAATTTCTTTTTAGCTCATCTTCTTGGAAAAGATCTAGCCCCATCTAGCTGCATGAGTCACACAGATCAGAGAATGAAGTTCTGCCTTCTCTGCCTAAGGCCAGCCTGAGTCTGCACCTATGCCCCCCACTCCCTTTGTTTCCTTGCTGGGTGGGCGTCTCCCTGCCAGGGAGGGGGGGGTGGCTGCCACTCCACAGTGGCATTGCAGCAGCTCTGCAACCTCTGCCTTCTTTGTAATGTGCAGATCCTGTAGGAGTCTGATGCAGTATTTTCCTTTTGCCTTCCTTCCTCTGCTGGCATCCCTTAAACTGGAAAGGTTTTGCTTTTATTTCTTGGGAATACAGCCAAACAGTTATTTTTAGAGCCCAGGAAGAAGCCCAAGGGCTGGGAACAAGAGTCAGTTCATATGGGGACCATCCTTCTTCCAAGAAAATTAATGAAATTAGGCTCCATCAGGATAAACCTGAGAAGGGTCACTGAGGATTCAGCACTCCCAGGACCATATTACAGCTCTTTAAGAATTTCATACTGACAGATCTCATCACAAAGGTGTTTCTTACTAACTTCAGCTGGGTTGAAGTAGTTTCCTACTTTGTTGCTTAAAGAGCTGTGTTTTTAAAGAAGAGCTCCCCTTCCTTACAGTCTTAGACCCCAAATGTCCTTGGTTTCAGCTGGTATACAGTTAATTTTCTTCTCAGTAGCTTGTACAGTGCTGTGGTTTGGATTCAGTGTGAGGATAATGATAACACACCTATGTTTCAGCTGTTGCTGAACAGTGCTTCTCCTGTCAGGGTCTTTTCAGTGTCTCATCCTCTGCCAGTGTGGAGCTACACAAAAAGCAGTGAGAGAGCATGGCCAGGACAAGTGACCCAAACTGACGAAAGGGATTTTCCATAAAATAGAATGTCATGCTCAGTACATAAACTGGGGGTACTTGGCTGGGAAGGGAAGATCACTGCTTGGAAATCAGGTGGGCATTGGTCAGTCAGTGGTGAGCAATTGTATTGTGCATCACTTTTTCTCTTGGGTTTTTTCTTTCTCTCTGTGTCTCTGCTTTTTATTCTACTAATACTATCACATTAGTATTATTAATATTATTATATTTTACTTTGCTTCAATTATTACGATGTTCTTATTTCAACCTGTTTTTCCTGATTCTCCTCCTCATCTCCCAGGGAGGTTGGCATTGAGGGAGCAGCTGCCTGGTACTTAGTTGGTGTCTGGGATTAAACCATGACAGTCCCCTTGGTGCTCAATGTAGGGCCTGGAAAGTTGAGATGATGTCTGATCTGACCATAGAGTATTAAGTTTGTTATAAGCCTTCATTGCATTGGTTTAATAGTCACTGGTCACAGTGCTGATTTATTTGCCACCAGAGTGGTTGTGCTTGTTCTCAGGGTTGTGTTTTGCAATACTTGCAGCATTTGTTTGCTGTGTTGGTGCTTGTCGCCTTCGGGGCCTGGGTTGTGTTGTACTTCCTAGTATCGGCTTTTTGATCTGATAGAATCTCTGGCTGCGAAACGAACCCAGTGTGTGTTCTCAGCATCGCTGTCCCCTTTGTATTTGGGGAGCCATCTACTGGGAACTATTAATAATTACACCTAGCCCCAAACCCCATGACAAGCACTGCTACGCGAAGGAAGAGGAAAGGGATTCAATTTCCAGCAACAGGCTCTAAGTTACACCAATTCTGTTAACGAGCATTGGCGCTACTCACACTCCAGCTGATTTCACTCGGGGGGTTGTCCAGCACACCCGAAATTGACTGCCCCAGGGGTGGAAGCACAGCCCCACCATCCACCATGGACAGACCAGCAGGCACCAGAACAGGGTGAAGCTTCAAAACACCTGCAGTATGTTGGTGATATCATCGTGTGGGGTGATACAGCAGAAGTTTTGGATAAAGGGAAGAAAATAGTCTAAATCATTCTGAAAGACGGTTTTGCCATAAAACAAAGTAAAGGTCAAGGGACCTGCACAGGAGATTCAGCTTTAGGGAATACAACAGTGAGATGGGTGTTGCCACATCCCAATGGATGTGATCATAAAATAACAGCAATGTCTCCACCAACTAACAGGATATACAAGGTTTCTTAGGCACTCCAGGTTTCTGGAAAATCCACATTCCAAACTGCAGTCTGATTGTCAGCCCTCTCTATCAAGTGACTGGAAGAATAATTTCAACTGGGGCCCTGAGCAACAAGCCTTTGGACAAGTCAAGCAAATGGTAGTTCTTGATGTAGCCCTTGAGCCAGTTGGAACAGGGCAAGATGTAAAGAATGTGCTTTACACCACGGACAGGGAAGACAGTCCTGCCTGGAGCCTCTGGCAGAAAGTACCGGGGAGACTCAAGATTGATCCATATGCTTTTGGAGCCACATTGACTCCAGAGGATTGAAAGCTACTGTACTGTAACTGATAAAGAGCTCCTGGCAGCTTATGAAGGCATTCAAGTGGCTTTGGAGGTGACTGGTACTGAAGCACATCTCCCCCTGACACCCTGGTTACTGGTGCTGCATTGGATGTTTGAAGGAAAGGTCCCCTCTTCACACCATGCAACTGATGGTTGTGCAGTGATGATGGAATCAGAACTGTTTTCAGCATGCAACAATCAAACACCACGTGCCGTATTTCCTGCCCTGAAAAATTATTATGAAAGATGAGGACCAGGGTCATGGATTGAATGAATACAGTGGACTTCTATAAGGATGGCCTATAGACCAAGAGAATGGTATCTGTGTAGATCTATCAAAAGATGGAAAAGGTGATGGGGTATTTGGAAGTGTGGGACCTGGAATGACACAAGTGGTATGGAATAAGGGTTGGGTACTGTTCTGGTTTCAGCTGGGACAGAATTCATCTTCTTCTTCAATGCAATGCTGGGCTTTTAGGATTCAGTATGAGAATAATGATAACACACTGATGTTTTTGCTGTTGCTCAGTAGTGCTTACCCTAAGTGAGGGACTTATTTTTGAGTTTCATGCTCTGCCAGTAAGCAGCTGCACCAGAAACCATGAGTGAGTATGGCCAGGACAGATGACCCAAACTGGCCAAAGGGATATTCCCTTCTTAGAAGTCAGGCCCAATATATAAACTGGAAGAGTTAAGTGGAAGGGGATGATTGCTGCTCAGGGCTGGGCTGGTCACTGGTCACTGGTGCTGAGCAATTGTATAGTCATCACTTGTCCTTTCTTGGGTTTTTTATCTCTCTCCCTCTTACTACTAGGGGTATAATTAGTTTATTATCATTATTATTATTATATTTTACTTCGTTTCATTTATTAAAGTGTTCTTGCCTCAACCCACAAGTTTTACTTTTCTGTTCCTGATTCTCCTCCCTAGTCCACTGGGTGGTGGGAGTGAGCAGCTGCATGACGGTCATCTCCTGTTTGGGGTTAAACCATGTCACCAGCCAGAGGAGGAAACGGTTTGCTTTTCTTCCCCAGAAGATCCCTATGTGTTACTTTTTTTCCTTCTTGTGTGGTCTTGCTCTAGTTCATGAGATCAGTCCTGTAGTTCTGCTCTATAAATCTCCTTTCCAGTGTGGGCTTCAGCTTTGGCTTATGTTTTCTGAGCAATTCCAAGAAAAATGAACTGCAGTTCAATTGAAAATTAATATATATTAATGCAGACATGTACCCCTAATGCTCATGGGTGCTACTAGAATCAGTCTGGGAACAGCTCTTTAGAAAATACGATTTAAGATATTTTTTGATGTGCCGAAGTTTTTTATTTTAAAAAAATAAGAAAGTTAAAAAATTAAACATGAAAAATGTTAACAATATGGAGTAAAATCTAAAGTAGAAACATGAGCCTGAAGACATGATGTTGTCTCAGAAGGTGTCCTTCTTTATATTTGCTTTGTTTCCTGCTGACATTTTTAAAAGAAGCACTCTTACAACTTTGTTATTTTTAGTTTCATGTTTTAGGTTGAAAAGGAGGTATGTATGGAAGCTATTGGGAACTGGGCAGTTTGATCTGATCCAACAAGTCACTGGTCATTTCAACATGAGTTTTGTCGTCAATACTCAGAACAACTTAAAAAAATAAATCAATATTAATTCCATTTTGAAGAGGCAATCAGAGGTCATTTGAGTAAACTGACAAAGCTGTGTCTAGGTAAGAAAGCTTTAGGAACAATCTGCTTCTTGAATTTGCAATAGCAGCTTGCCATCAATCATTTATCAGACTGACTAAAAGCAAAGACTTTGAGCAAGTTAATAATTTCTCATTTCTGTTAGACTAATCTATAAATAGATGAGTTCTATGCTGATAAGCTTTAAAGCAAATTATTTGAGATTTAGACCTCAAAATAGAACCACTTTCCAGGAGAAAATTATCTGCCTGTTTGACAGAGTTCTGTATCCCCATATAGCAATTATTCTCAAAAAGAGGAAAGAGAAGATGGGAAGACAATTTTTTTGTGTGACAATATCTGAATACAAGTGCTTAACATTGTATTTTTAAATTCTGATGTGGGCTATTTCTTTCTCTCTTCCTTCACTGCTTGAGAAGGATATCTGAAAATAGAGAGAACAAAGGAAGAAAAAGATAATAAAGGCAGTGTGCCCCAAAGTTTGTCTGTTTAATGCCACATATCTCAGTTGGTAATGAGAGATATTAACTCTAGTACAAACCTTTTCTTGACTGTCCTGAGGCCATCACAGCTACAAAAGCACCACTAGCAAATCCATAGTCTTTTAAATGTAGGTGAGGACCTCCCTGCCCTGTCAACGGATGGGGAGTGAATAAAAATTTCTCTCCTTTCAAATGAAAGCCCAGAGAAGGTACTTCAGTATCTAAATATCTTATTTTGGTAATACAATCTCTAAACACAGTTTACACAAAGTCTTATGGAACAACGGAATTTATCTCTTCTATTCCTGCATCCTTAATTAAGGGATTTTATTATTTTTACCTGAATTTACCTGAATACCCCTGAATTTGGGTTGCTTCATTATACCAGGCAGATCTGGTTCTGGCCAAATACATCAAAGGAGGTTTCTAATTCTGGAAACTTGTGTGGACACTCCAAACTTCACAGTGGAGTTCACAGTAACATCTAACATATCACTGAGAAAGGGAATGGGAGTTCCAGTCATTTACAGTTAAGTGATGGTCCAACTTCCTCATTTTTGCTGAATGACAACATCTGTGCAGGATGGAGAAAATGTTTTATATTCCAACTAGCAAACTGCTTCTGTATCTATGAAACACTGTGCCCCAACTTGGAGACAGTGACCTAAGAAACCAATCATTATTAGGTTTTTATATAGAAAACCCTTTACTTTTACTCTTTACTAAGGTACATTTGGGCTGGAATTCTTTCATTCTTTTGCTCTAACAAGTATGATGTGGGTCCTCTCAAAAAGGTTGGACCTCCTTTTGCTCAGAAAAGTAGGACTGCCTATTACAGAGGGAGCTGTCATGATAACAAGATCAAGAGTAAACAAAAAGCAGTCAAGTTTCAGTAACACCGTAACTGGTTCATGTAATGCACATGGCCAACAGCTCAGCCCAAATCACTCCAGTCAGTGTTAAATTCACCTCCTACCATGGCATGATGGTCCTTAAAGCCATCAATCAGTGAATGTACAAGTAAGTTCCTCTTCAGATGCAGCAAGGGTGAACATGGTGTCTGGTTTCTCACCCAGCCGTGGCCAGATGCAGACCTCCAACTTGCTCTGCTAATACCACAGGATCCATGGATACACAGCCTTCTTCGGGAAAACCCAACAGTGATGTGCTTTCTTTCAGAAAAGGGTGAGTGGGAAAAAGGGAATAAATCCAATTACCTGGCAATGGCTTTCATTTTTTATCCTCAGCCTGCAGACAGCCTTTAATTCCCTAGTGCCAGGCAAGTGATTCTAAGTGAGATGTGATCACGAAGGTGAAATGGTGTTTTGCTGAGATGGTCCCAGAATGAGCAGGCTGAGGATTTGAATACACAGATCTGGTTTTCTGTTCCAAATCCTAGAACCTCTCTCTGTTTTAATATGATACCCACAAAAAGGTTTCAAGATTGTGAATAAAATAAACCCCAGAGCATGTCTATATAAAGGCATTCAGCAAGAAGCGCTGAAATTTATTCAAATTAATTACAGTAGAGACCTCTGACTTTGAACTTCTAATTCACAACAGCAGTAAAAAAGGAAATGGTGAAATGGGTTGTATTAAAGTGCAATGATGTGGAAAAAACCATTGAAATAACACAAATGGGGCTGCAGTGAGAAATGAAATGACAGTCTCATCCAAGCAATGACAGCAATATATAAGTAAATTATGTTACAGATAATTTACAAAATAACTTACATAGATGAAGATAAGATGAATCTCATGTTGCTATTCCATTGTTAAATATCAGACTAAATATTCCTGGTCAGCACAGTATTATATGGAATAAGAAAAAAAAGATCAGAGGATTTCTGTTTTGAAAAAGATGCCTGAAGTAAAACCCTGATCAGCATTTATATTGAAGTATTGCAAGAAACCTAAGTATTTATGAATTGTAAAGTGACACATTCAGCAGCATGAAGACTATAAATACATCTTTTACATTGATACATTATATCTACACACATATACATATCTACACGTACATGTATTATACACACAAGCACATACATGCACATATATATGTGCATAAATATGTGTGTGTGCATATACATGCTTTAATTTGTGCTGACCATGGTCAGCTGCATTTTGATTGCGTCTGGGGTAGAGTTGCTTCTGCATCATTCTTAGGAGTGTTTGTCATTTAAGTTTTCTACTCTGCAGCCTCTAAAACATAAAATTCTGGCATAAAGATAGAATTCAGGGCTCAGCCATCAGAGAATCTGATGATTAACACAGTTCCCATTGACATAATCTGCTGTGCTTAGTGCTTCTGAAAAGTTATGCTCTTTATGTCCCCATTATTTTTAAATAATATGGTGCATGAATCAGTTAAACCTGTTTTCATATAAGCAAAAATATTTGAGAGATGGAAAGGAATGAATACAGTATTCTATACCTGCACTTAGTTTTGTACTGTAAGGTGTGCAAAGAACATCTGACAAAGAGAAAACTTGCAACACTGGCTTACATCATACCCTGAAAACGGACAAGTTTAGCATAACCCTTCCTTTAAAAAAATTTAAAATACTTATCTGTAGCATAAATCTGACTCTTCTCTAAGGTTTTTTCCTCCTGTGCTCCCCTTTTGTAGAAAAGTTATGTCATTGGGGTTTCTTCTCTTTCAATTAATCTGGAACACTATGGACTAAAAATGCATTGGATTTCCAGCCCTCATAGGTTTGTTTGAAGGAAGGCTCTTGACCCCCAGTGCAGTTACAATGCCTTCCTCTGGCTGTAGCTGCACATTAATTGTGAGAGCTGAAAGTAACCATGCAATTACTGTTTATTAAAAAATAATTTAGTGAATAAGAACATTTGTGTTTCATTGTCCACCTGAATAAGGAAAAAGATACTACTAAATTGCCAAGGCTGTGTAAACACAGTGATCTTGGTAAAGAATTTGGTTGTGAGGCCAAAATACCTCAGAAAAAGCTATTCCATTGCACAAGTCACTAAAATGTTGGAAAGGATAAAGTAATAGTTTCTTTTGATGTTGTTGTGGTCAGTGAATTGGTCATGTCTGCATCCCTGCCTCTAGGGAGCAGGAGAATATCCTGAAAACCCAAGAGGAAAGGGTGGACCAAACTTCCTTCCTTATTGCCGTAGGAGTCCCATTCGCTGCATTGACCGAGGTATGTCCTTGGAGAAAGGGTTTCTTGGGGAGAAGAAATTGTAAACGTAGATTTATTTTCCTCATACCTATCCTGTACAGTGATTGCTATGCTATTAGTTTACAATGAGCATTTAGCATTGAACACATTTTGTCTGCTCACATTCAGATTCTGGCTGTTACAAAAAGTTCTACAGAAACCTGATTGTGTGTCAAAGAGAAAACGCGCTTTATGCTAGCAGCTCTTCAGAGCAGAAACCTCTACAAAATCCTATTTCAAATCATTTTACTTTTATTTACAACTTCACATTCCATGCACTTTTCATTGGGATCTTCTGGGAGAACCTGTGGAAGTCACCACTAAAAATACTCAGAGCTGGCAACACAGAACTTGTGGTTCTTCAATGAAGTCCAAAGTCCAGAACTCTGCAGCAAATGACAATCTCCAGATTTACCTTCCAGGGAGGTGGGATGAACATTTCACATTAGCCCTTAATGTCAGAGAAGCTGGTGCTACTGACATTGCAGCTATCACTGCAACTTGATGATGTGCTCAAAGTGCTGGAGGCAGTGCCTGATTCTGGGAAAGGGAGGAAAAAAACCCCACAAGAAAATATTATATAGTGGTTGTTTTTCATTACTTTCTTTGATAAAAGGAATCTTCAAAGAGACAATAATCTCAGTTAAAATAAATAGCCTACCAGAGCTGCTTAAAGATTGAGCTGATTTTGAGTTGCCTATGAGCATCAGCAGGTTGCTTGCTGGAATCCAACCTTCTCTACCACTGCTCAGGTTCTTTACAAACCTAAAAAAAATAGATAAAAATATTAGAAGTCAGATTGCTTCATTTGATGCCTTTGAAAGTTTTGCCCTAAACATCTGCCTTCTAAACACAGTTCTGCGTATAAAAATTTCCAAACACAGATCTGCGTACCAAAGTCCATCCTCCCCTTCACGAATCAGTTGAACTAGATCTCCACTTTTCACTGTAAATTCTTCAGAAACTCCTTTGTCATAATCAGTCACAACTGTATATTTACCAGGAGTCTAAATGCACACAGAGGAAAGAAAACAAATTATTTCTGTTGAGTACTTTAAGGTATGTTGCAGCTTTTGTTATGTAATTATAGTACTTTTCCCTTCTTTCTCATGTACCTACATGCTGAAGATGGTGTAAATACTGGGGCAGTAAAATTCTGCTGATTGATTGCATGCAAATTCAATACATTAATTCTCATACCCTGAAAAACATTCAGTGAAATGTTCCCATTACAACAATTAATTCATGTGTCTACAGAAAATAAAACCAGAAGAAAAAGAAAACCTGGCAAACCCATGCCATGGTGTCTGTGTGGAAGTCTATTGGCATGGTAGCTGAACTTCTCATCACTTGATTGCTGTACCATGGCACAAGCAGCCACGACTCACTGGGCTGCAGGTGTGCAAAGCCACAGAAGGACCTCCCCAAGGTACAAAAATGGGGCTGATTTAAGAGAAGGGGTTCTTCTCCATTGCCCTGGGAATTTTGCCCAGCTGAGCATTTCAAGGCAGACATTTCCCCTCCTGCCAGCTGCAAAAGCATTTCTGTATCCTGGCACACACGCTGTACTGGTACCCCTTGCTTAGCTCCATAGGAAAGCATTTCTGGTTACCAGCTTCATCTCGCCTCCCCCTCCTCCTCCTTCTTCCTCCGCATCCGATGAATTCAGCGGTTCTTCAGCACTAGACCAGCCATCATTTTCTTCAGATGCATCAAGAGAATGGGATGGTTTGGCCCAACCTTGGGGAAGGAACAGCCAACAGTTAACTTCGCAGCAGTGAGCCACTGACTGGGAGAAACATTCTCCCCACTGAAAAGCTCGTAAGTGATCAGCATAAACAGGAGGAAAACTGTACACAGGGAGGTTATTACAGTCACTGGGTGAAATTCACTGCTGGCAAAAGTTGGCCTGCTTCCATCTGAGTAAGTGGAGTTGTGGCTATGCATGGAAGTGAATTTAGCCCTTTGGATTTATATGAAGGGAAATGAATGGAGAGAATGCAAATTTCCAACTGAAAGGCAAATACATATAAATATTTGTATAATAAATATATATTATACAAAGATGAACGAGATATAGATACTATTTTTCCTTGGGAGGAAGCAGAAGACAGGAACATACACTTTCTGGGAAGAGGTTGAACACCCAAAGCCACCTAACTGGCTTGCTGGAATAAGGGATAGATGAGCCTTGCCTCCTTCACACTGTTAACAACTGTCAAAAAATTCCACACAAGCTACAAGCACTCTATACTTCACCTGACAAGGTAGCCCATTATTTATGAAGGTTCAGGCTGACACAAGAATACTTAATTACTCTGACTTATCTTGGTGTTACATCACTGCAACAAACAACACAACAATCTCCTGCCTGACTCCTACTGCTTTTTCTCTCTCAGGGTGAAGCATTTAATTTATTCATAAAGCTGAATCATATCCAGAGTGCACAAAATTCTCTTTCAAATAAAATTAAATTAATTTTTATTAGTGGGATGCTTTACACCAAGTTCAGCGGCTACTAATAAATGTGTTGAGCTCATAATGAAAAAAAGTCAAAAGAGACAAGTATTTGTAAGCAAGCTTTCGTTTCAAGCAAAATAGTAACAACAGTGAAACTCAATGAAAAGAATGAAAAGAAGAACAAACTTCCCATTTTATGTAACTATTAGTTAAATTAAGAAAGCACCAGCATTTTTGCTTATCACTGCTCCTGAGGCATTTGTCGCCCAGCTGGTCATGTCAGTGCATTAGGAAAAACCTGAGCAGTGCAGAGTAAAGCCAAAGAAATCATAGAAAGGAATCACACCCAGAGCACACCAACAGAGTGGGGTTTTTACCTTGCCTATGCTGGTGAGTGACCTGCACAAGATTAGAAGTACTGACCCATTTGGCCCTGTCCAGGGTTAAGAATGAACTTCCATCTGTGAAGAAACTGAGTAATAAATTTCTGCTGTATTCCATGAAAATTTCCTTGGAAGCTTACATCTTGTAGTTATCTTGTTGGACACAGCTGAAACCATTTCTGTTATTTCCAAGTTAAGAACAATGCAACAAAAGAAAACTTGGTTTCTCCTAACGCTCTAAGTGCCTGTAACCTCATACTCACTGGCCTGCTCTTCTGGTACATTTTGGGTAACAGCTCTTGTTCTCAGCCTCTTTCTTTTCTTATATTGTGCTGATGCGCTAAGAGCAGACTGGCCTGATCCTGCCATACCAACAATAGTACTCCTCCTCATACAAGCTGGCACTCCACAATTAACAAGTCTATATAAAAGCCCATCTCCTCCTGGGAAGGGAAGTTGTCACCATGGTAGTATTCACATTAGCAAGCTATGGGCACCGAAATTATGCGTGAACATTCAATCTGTGTGTGTGTATTCTGCAGGGTGGGACTAACATCAGAGCTCCCTATAAAGGCAGGAAAGGTAGGAAAAGGGCAGGCAGTCTTGAGAAAAGACAAGGTTATTCAGAAATGAGTTTAGATATAATGATGCCAGGAAAACCAAGAATTCATTAACTGCTTCTCTTCAGAAATAATCAAACAGGTTTCTTCAAAGAGCTATGATCTACCTACAATATGTAATTCTAATTCATATTGCTTGAGCTCACTTCAGCATAAATCACAGCAACACAGCAGTGAAAGGAAATGAATGGGGGCCATGCACCCTGCACTGGGCACTGTGACCATCACCTGCCCCAGTTTCATCCTGAGACGCCTGGGTCAGCTCCCTGCTTATCCCTCTTTGAGTTGGGGAAGGAGAAGAGATAAAGTGTCAGAAAAGAGATTGGAAGATGCAAGACAGAAGGAGAAGTTAATAAATGTTTTAAATTAATTTACTTGGTTTAGCACTTTCATAAAGTAAGGTGCTTCTGGGACAGAACAGCAAATCAGGTAAGCCTGTTACAAGGACACAATAATTTTACTGTAAATAAGCAGTGATCAAGTGATTCTCTTCCTTGGAAAATTCCAGCACCTGAGGAAAAGGCCACAGAACACCCTTTTCTTTCAGACATTTTTGGGCCCTCCGAATTTCCATGGTACCTGGAGATCTCAGAGTTCTGCCTGCTACCTGCAGAAAAATAACCTTGTAACTCTCATATGCACCCTTGTGGAGTTTCTGCACCTGTCTAGCCCAGGATTACATTGCCTGCTGCTCAGCAAGGTGAACAGTGTTGCAGTTTTGCCAGCACAGCAGCTGAGCTTGCACCATTTCCACAGACAAGACAAAGACTTCAGAAACCTGGAGAGGAGGCTGATGGTAGGGTTTGAAACAGCTCACCTTTAGACTAATATTTTCTAAAGGACATAGTGGTGGAAAGAGTCAGAAGAGGGGAATTGCTTTCCTTGTACTCTCTACTACTCTAGTTAATCAGCCTAGGGATTTGCACTCAAACCTTCACCAATAGCCCTGCTGGTTAGAAATGGGTTAACTGAAATGCTTTTCTAAGCTCTGCTTAGCTGTGAGTTGGGAGGATGGGAGGCAAACTGCTGCAAGGGGTTCAGTTAAGTAATCTGGGGTTCACAGGGTGGTAAAAGTTGCCTACTATCACCCAAAGAAAGATGCAACAGGGTTGTGACTGCAGTGATAAATGCAGATCTAAAATGGAAATTCCACATGACAGTGATCTGACTTTTGGAATTTTTTTTCTTTTTTAAAAGATAAATCCTCTCCACAAGGGGTACAGTGACAGAAGGATTCTAACACATGGAAAACCATGGTTGCAGAGCAGCTGGACAATCCTGTAATTCCATTAAACACCCAGTTTCTGGCTATTTCTTCAGCAACAAATCTCTTTCCCACTGTCTTCTAAAAACTAGTTACCCATATGCTGCTTTATTTAAAACCAAGGTAAAACTTCAACCAGTTGTGCTATCAAAAACAGTATATACAGATCCAGTCAACAGTGCTGCACACAACAGCATCACACAGGTATTCCCAGCACTCTGATGTAACATATTACATGAGGGATGTGTGAGTACTTGTGGAGTACAAGATGTGGCATCACTGTACCTCTTAAACCAAAAGGAGTTGGGTCACTCACTACTTCGTGCCGTTTGGCTTTTTTGTCAGGACTGGTAGGAGAAGCTGCAGGAGTATGAATAGGTAAAAAACACAGAAGAGAGATATTGAAGAACTGGAAAAAAGAGAATAGGTGGATTGCATGCTAAATACCTTTGAGTTTACACTGGAAAACAAGTGGATTTCTGTAATCTAATTTTAGCTGTCACTGGTGCATGGCAGCAGAAGGAATTAATTATTTACAAGTAGTTATATGAAGATACATTGACAAATTTATTTTACCATAATAGATGAAAATATATGTAAACTTTTCTAAATTAAGTAGACATCAACTGAATACAATTTACTTCAATTTCAGACAAACATTACCAAATTAAGCAATCATTTTTATGTAAATCTAGTGCTACAGCAATACCTGGTCCTGTAAGAAGGATCATTGGCAATGTCTGGCTTTTAGCAGAAGGAGATGGAGTTTCTGTCAAGGCAAGCATGGGACATTAGTGCTCACCTCATTAGCATTAGATACACAACCCTAGAGTCTCTCCAGAAAGAACTCAAAGGTAATTGGGTTTTAAACAGGCATTCTGGAAAGATGCTTGGGGGAAAAAAATTACCATGCTGTTGAGAAAGTGGCATCATCTTAATGCAATTCAGACTGTTCAAAGACAGCTCTTCAAAGCAAGAAGTGACTGTACCAGTGTGCTTACTTGGCAGGAGGAAGCAAGAAAGGTCTCAAACTCTTATTGCCTGTTTTAGAAAAAATGAGGCAAAGACCATTTCTGGAAGAATAGGGAAATTCTTACTTATTTTTCTACCCAGCAAAACAACAATGTCAGACACATTCTGCTGTAGTTATTTGTGCTTTGAGAGTTTTGTTAGCAAGGATGCCCATAAAAAAATCCTCTATAAATCCTTCACAGAATCACCTTGATTCCTTTTTGCCAAGTAGAAATGCACTTGGGGCAGATCCACTGAAGCTAGAAGCAGGCCAGGTGTCCGGTCAGAAGACAACTTCCTTCCTCTAGTTTTTCTACAGGAATGGGGCACGATAAACTCCGCCCTTGGCCTTGACAGTGAGATTGGAGGCACTGGAAACCGTGCTCCTTCCCTTGCATCTCCACAGCCCCACTTTTCCTAGCTGCATCTCCCCCTCCCACTCTGGAGCTTGTTTCCCTTGAAATCTCCCTGTCAGAGGCACCGACTAAGGAACCTAGCTTGACCTTGGAAGAACAAGCTAGTGTGTACACTGAAAACCTATCACACTACACACACATACACAGTGATGCTTCAGTTACAGCTTTACACAGAAAACGGTCTAGCCTTTTTTTTTTTTTTAAATTACCTTTCTGACTTTTGAGGTTAGTAAAGCCCTGCAGTGTAAAGCACTTTTTTGACAGTACAGAGCATTCTGAGGTAGAGCTAGTGTTGTCTACAAAGGAAGAGAGAGACACAGAAAGAAAAGGGAGAAGGCCATGAAAAGATCAAGACAAAAAGTCATTTGCAGCTGTGCCAGGGACCCTGCATGTTAGGATGAGAAAGGACAATTGAAAATCCAGGTACAACACAAGTGTCCGGTTGTTCTTGCTGTGCATGGGCTTGTACTGCCACTGGTTCAATAAATAATTTCCATGATGGGAAAAAAATTAAAGAGAAAAAACAAAACAAAACAACCTTTCTTTAGACCAGATAATACCAAGAAATTTTTTTTCAGACAAAGAGAACCCCGAGAAGCTGGGCAGCTCTAAGAGAAGACCTACTGCAGACTTTGGCCTTGTAACAAATAGTTCTCACGTGCTTTTGCCTACCATCCATTCAAGATGGCTTTGGGCCTGTCCACACCACACATTGGAATGCAGAAATCAATCCCAAGCTAAGGGCAGATGGGACCAGCACACTGGTGCAACGTGGGCAGCACTTTGTGGGTGGGCTGCCTTAGGGCTGTAAACAACAAAGCCCTGCTTGTTCAGGAGTCCTGCTGCCTCCCCTGCACTACCGTGGCTACTCTGCTGGTGGATCTGCCTGTGCATCTGCAGTGCAGGCATGCTCCTTGCAATTAAAGACCACAGCATGTATGGGCAAACTCACCTTTGCCTTTCTCAGGGTACTTTGGTGCTACTGTAGTGCCACAACCTTCTAGACTTGTGATATCAGCTTTCTTCTCCTCCATTTTTTTGGTATTTCTGGTGTGGTTTCGTGAAGGACTGTTTATTAGAAGAAAATGAAGACAATCAATCCAATCACAGGCTTCTACATAGAGATATATAGGCTGAAAACCATTTATTTGTTAGATTCCCAGACTGTAGCTTCCAGGATTGAAAAAGTCATTGGTGATTGTACATGTAAAGACCTTGAGAACATAGAAGTGAGAAACACCTCTCCTAACTAACTGCAATCCCATGTAGTATGGCAGTGAGAGCTACTGGACAGATGGCTCAGGACAACTTCCACTCACTTGCAGCTAACAGGTTCCTCCTGGATGTACTAGGAAAAAAAGAAGAAAGATAAAGGAATAAACTCTGCCTTTCAGAAGCTCTTAATACAGGAACAAATGAGGGACCTTGCAGTGCATTCCCGTCACAACTCCATCTGAGAATGGCATAGAGAAAGACACTCCGTAAATATGATGTATCTGGGGAATTCTCCCTGAGCAATAAGTAGATGCATAAAAGATTCAGGGCAGAGAGCTACCAGTACATATTTGAGCACACACCATATGGATATGAGCACATGGGCTTATGGATAGACATATACACATATGAAAAACCAGAGAGAGTAGCAGAGAATTGAAGAGAGGTGTCAGGCAAGGGCAGAACAACAGATGGGAACAGAAGAATATATAGGTTGGTATGGTGAAGGATGGAAAGAAAGAAAAACTTCACCCAGAAATTGGGGCACTGGAGGAATTTACACATTACTTAGGCTAAAAATAAAGCAAATAAGAGTAAAAGAACAAGGGACAGAGAAAAGATACTGCTGTGGAAAAGACAGAAGGGAAGGTAACATGACACTGGAAAAGGAAGAAAAAGTTAATCCAGGTAGAGGAAAAGAACAGTGAAGGAAGAAAAAGGCTGCTGCATAAAACTCTCTTATCTGGAGTGTAATGTATACAATCAGCCGTTCAACAAGCAGACACATAACACCACCAGAATTTTGGCTGGTGAAGAAAATTACATTTCTGTGGTATTCTCTATTGATTGGCAAAGCCCACGCCATTGCTGCTCAGTTTAACAGTTCTGGGTATGTTTAAACTCCCAGCTTTACAGCTTTATAGTAGAAAGAGACCTAAACCAAAACCTTAAAACACAAGGATGAGTATTAAGGGGTAGGAGCAATGAAGAGCTGCAAACCAGATGTATGAGCATATTCACAAGACAGCCAGGCTGATGTTACAACATACTTACCTTGCACAAGATGATGCTGGTAGTGGTAGAGGTAAACTCTGTGTTTGTTCTAGTGTCCTGTGCTGACTAGCTTCTGTAATGGAGGAAGGAAAAAGAACTATTAATATTGATTTGTGTCCTACACAGGGAAGATCTACAGGGCAGGATTTGAAGATCAGAGAGAAAACACATTAAAAAAAATTTGGAAAAAAAAAATCTCCGAAGTATTTTACCTCTGCATGCCTGCAGTTGACTTGTCAGCACTTTTCTTATTTCACTCACCCAAGTAGCTTTAACTTCAGGGGTTGGTGCCTATCCAAAAGTAAATACAATCAGCCATCAAGCACAGAATACTTACTACACAAACAGCTGCATGCCAAAGCATAGCCTCAGAGGAATCCTTCAAGAGGGACAGACAAAGCTCCCTCTCCAGTCCTTCCATGAACAGAAACTGGTTGTAGCCACTGGAACAGGCTGAGGCAGAGGTTATGCATGTGCTACAGTCCAACCTCATCTCCCAAGCCATCCACTACTCCAGTGATAGCTGTAGTAATGGTGTATACAATATCCTCTATGGGCATTGTAAGACATGATTATTTTTTTCCCCCAGAAGACTCTTCCATTGAGATATGATTTAGGTTTTCTTTTTCTTCCTACATTTCCTCATCACACTATTAGTGATATAACAGAGGAAAAAAACCTCCAGATCTTCTTAAGGTTAGATTCCTTCTCCTCTTTTTCTCTCCCTTTTTTTTTTTTTTTTTAAATGTAGTGCCATGTTATTTACCTGTATAATGTAAACTTCTTCCCTTGCATTATACCAGATTTCAAATTTTTTTGCATCACCTTTGACATTTTCTGTTATTCCAACTGCAGCCATCTGGAAGCAAAGAGAACAGAAGCTGACCTACTGCATTGCAATTATGTTAAAAACAGAAGCAGGCAGCTATTGGTATTCTTTGGCACCTTATTTCTGAAAAGGAAAACCCTATCTGGCTTCTTGCACAAGGAAAAGAATAGCTAACAATATTTGATCTGCATAAGAGATTTAGTGCTTTGTACCAGCCTGGCTACCTTGGAGGGAAGAAGAGTTTAGGCACATTACATTGAGACTGACATGTAAAATGTCGCTTTTAAAATCCAGACCACCAAATCCTACATGTTTTTTACACTACCTTGCTCTACATTTTCTGTGTGATTAATGCAACTGCCATTCAGCTGGACAGACAGCAACACAAAATAACCTGCAGCACCAGCCAGGTTTGTCTGAAAGGGTGAAGTTCCCACTACAATGCTGCAACACAGGTCTGCAGAGATAAAACTAGAATGATGTATTACTACAGGCTAAGCCCTCAGTACCCTTGACCTTCAGGACTGATCAGTGTCTTACATTTAAGGAGTGTTTGTAGCTGTAAGAAGGTGCTTTCTCATATCCCTCTCCGTTTTCTTCTCGCTTTTTACAGAACAGGACGGCTTTCTCGTGGAGGAAGAGGTGTCGCTGCATTGGCTTGAAGCGTGCCAAATCTTTCACCTTTGTGTGACCCTTTTTATGATCAGTCCAGACACTGAAGGATCCTTGCATTAAAAGCTTGCCCAGCTCATTAAGGTTTCCCTGGAACAAAAAACCAGTGATATTTGTAACTACAGAGATAACATCAGATTAAAATATATACTTTGAACAGGTCTTTACAAGTCTGTTGTTCCCAATAATCTCTCATACCAGTGTTTATGTTGGATTTGGAAATGCAATAAAAATATAGTCAGTGTTGGATTTTTACATATAATTTTCACTGGCTGACACTGTTCCGGCAGGATTTTACAGTTGAGAGTACCTCTAGCAGAGACACAAGAACTTACCACAGAGAGAGGGAACCACAATACACATCTTTGGTTGGTTGTTTTTTTCCCCCAAACTCTGCTCCAAATCTGCTTATGTATTGTTTTGAGTTTTGTTATTTTTTTGGGAACTGAAAGTTTTGGGTGTAATTTTACATATAGATATAAAAACTTAGTAGCCACACCCATTCAGCTGTACTAACCCAGGCTCTTCATGAGAGTTTTCAGTTTCTCACTCACTGTCCAGAAGACCAAAGAAAAAAAACTTAGGTAGACAGAGGAAAATATTAATCATAGCAGGAAAACTTCAAAAGAGTATAAAGAGATCCCTTTTCCATTATTTTCATTACACAATTAAGTTTAAAGGCATGTTTTGTAGAACACTCTTCTCATTATTAGTACACAGTATAGGGAATGCTGTACATATATCTAAAAAACCAAAAGAAAAAAAGTTAAAAGTAAGCAAAAATACTGCTACTCACATCATAGCCAGTAATGGCTATCTGGTGCATAGAATCATTAACTGCTTTAAGAATGCCCAGTATAGAAGTTAGTGCTTCCTGAAGATCTTCAGCACCTTCACAGTTCTTACTGTACTTTAGCATTTCCTGAGTGCAAGGGAATGAGAACACACTTAGCTTTTGAAACAGTAGCAACCAGGAACGTTCAAATTTTAACACTGAATTTTAGGTGGGGGGTTGGAATGAGATGATCTGTAAGGTCCCTTCCAACCCAAACCATTCTGTGACTGTGATTTTAAAGTTAGCAAAGTACAGCTTTATACCATATAATCTAGTTAGTTCAATACTGACTGGAACTCAATAGATCCTAAAGATTTACTTCTCATTTCTCCTGCTCATTAGCCAAATATATTTTGTTCATCTAGAGTTTTTGTAAGCTGTATGTAAGAATTTTACAAGACTAACTTTGCAAACATTTTTCATCACAATTGCAAAAAGACCCCAAAACCAAACCAAACCAAACCAAACCAAACCAACAATCGTCAAACAAAGGGATAGGTTTTTCTTTCATTTGTTACTTTTAGAAGTGAACAAATTTAAAAACATAGTCAAATTTAATTTACTCTTTTAATTATGGCAAGGCCTGGCATGCTAATAACAGATTTAAACTTACTGCATTGAGTATTATCTACACATTTAAAAAATAATCCCTTCTCTAAAGGGATTATTGGTGAAGCAGCATCTTCCAATTTGATATAGAAAAAACACAGTTGCAAGTTCATATGGGATTCCTCTGACTTCACAGTATGAAAATAAGGATTTACTCATAGACTGTAGAAAGTGAAGATATTTTAAGTCAAAAACCTTTATAATTCTCCTCTCTTTACAGAAGCCTAACGTAATTAATTCTTTAAAGGCTGTTAACAGCTCAGTTGTAACTCAAGAGTAAATCTGGTTCAAGGTAAATTTTTAAGCTCCTGTTAAATACAATTATTATAACATGTCTTTGTGATGAATATTTCTTAGTTCAAACATGGCAAAATGTTATATATTAATTTAAATAAATTTATTATAGTACATTGCTCTTACTTTGCTCTTTCAGTATAGCATATTTAAGTGAATCGCAACAGCATCCTTCACACGAACACCATACAGTGCTCTCTGTCAAGTGCATTTCTTTAAGCCCAGCAAGGCACGTTCCTGCAATATGGGTGGGGTGACTATTACTGAAGAGTAACAAGTACTTCAGATATTCTATCTTCTTTGTTTTAAAGTTTTCTTGGACCTTCTGATTTTCCCTCATTAACTTTTCACCTTCTTTTCAGCAGAAATCTAAGGGCAAAAGCAGTTACAAAAGATGTCCCTGCGTAACATTTGGTTATTGTAAGTTTTTTGACTGAAAGAAAAAAGAACTGAGCTGAAAACTGATGGACTGGAATGTGTGTGTTTCTGTTTACACATCTGTTCACTAACTTTTAGGTTTCTTTCCAGCAGGCTGAGAGAAGCAGCATTTAAAAAAACAAATGCACAGAATGTGCTTAGCATTGTAGTTTAGAAATACATACCTTTAGCAATAATTGGTATTTGGTTATTCTTTGAACGGGTTTCAGCAAGTATGAGTCCAAACTGAGCTTGTGGTCGAGTTTTCTTTGACATTCCTGTAATCAGTGTTGGATTTCATCAGGACACTAATCAGTATTTGTGCTATTTGTTCTTGAGAAAATTCAGTAAAAATAAACCAAACAAAAAACCCAGACCCCAACAAAACCAAACCTACCATTATTTTAGGCATTCAAGCAAGCATACCTGGAAGAATACGGAGTCTGAAAACTGCCTCCACAAACTTTCAGATCGAGGTTTATTTTGACAGTATTTTTCATAAATCTGGAAGTCTTCCATCTGGAATTGTGGAGACAAGCAAAAAGTTCATAAATTCCTATGACTTTAATAGACAAAGCTCATAATATTTTTTTTCATTTGCAATAATGCTATGAAAAAAACAACCACCAACAAAAATTGAATCATTGTTTTTTGCTTGGGATGCCTCAAGGAATTGCAAAATCACTGATTTTGTAACGGCAACTAATTTGGGACTTTCAAAATAAAATATTCCTGTTAATTTTTGCTTCAGTTGAATGCTAAACACCTTATGAAGAAGTACATGTTATATTTACAAATATATTTCTACTACAATATGAAAAATATCTCTGACTGCCCAGCCATGAGACCCACTGTGCAGCTTTTAAAAAAGACTTTGTCCTTTTTCTTTATTTTCCTTTCACAAATGTGTTTTTCACTGGGAGTCACACTGAGGTTAACCAAGCAGTTTGCTCTCCCTTATTACTTCAGACATTAAATAGCATTACTTCAGCACTTGTTGAAAGCAAAAAGAAATAAAGAGTGTTGAAAATGTCATAGTAATCACAGATACAAAGGAAAGACCAGGTAGGAAATCAGCAGGCACAGAAGTACCTCCATCCCTCAGTTTTAGGAAACAGCATCTCCATGGATGTAGCCAGTAAACAGAAGGGGGAGGGACGGCTCCTCCCAGGAGCTTTAGAGCATCAACAGGCAGCAACAACAGGAGACTGATTTCCATACACACATTCTTATTTAGCCTTTAGTATACTACAGCTGAGTCTCATTGTTTAGTACATCCCCAATTAAAAAAGTTTAATTTTGTCATAGCTTTCTATTTTCAGAATAAAAATATTTTGGACTTACTCTGTTGAGGTCCTCTTTAAAGAAAACAGAAAAGAACAACAACAACAACAATCCAATAAAGAAATCAAACCAAGTAAACCAACCATTTATAGTGATGAGAAAAAATGCAGTGCATGATTCCTCTTCATGCTTTCCTAACTGCCACTTTAAAAAAGCAGTTTTCTTTTAACGAGGTAGTAGATTTTCCTAATAAAATTAATTGTGCTGCACAGGGGAAAATAACCCTCAAATAACATCTACATTCTCAGCCTATTACATGCTCAGGACAAACAAAGGGGATGTGGTGGCAATTGCTACATGAGAAGCACTCTCATGTGTTGCAGTCCTAAAGAGGTTTGTGAATGAAGTGCCAGCAAAAGGCAACACATACCTGATCCAGAAAGCACCGTCCTACTAGTTCTGGGTATTCCACATAGGTTTCTAGTTCTCTCAAGAATATTCTATGAGGAAGAGAATTTTCTTAGAGCACACATTAAAGAAAGTTGTCATAATGTTCACAGTCTCGCAATGAGTTCTCTCAACTTTTGGAAACAGAGTTGTAATGCTACAAAACATAATTCTTCTAGATCATGCACTTTAAAAGGGTTAGCAAATTAAAACAAATATTCTGACCAATTTCTTTTAGCTTACTGTTGCTGCAACTGAAATCAAATATAGAGTTGGGGAAAGAAGGGGGATTTAATTTCCCTTCCTTATGTATTCAGCAGCAGGATTTGTACAGTTTAAAGTGTTTGGGTTTTGCTTCCAAGTACTACCAACCACCACAAACCAAACAACCCAAAAATCACCTTCCCAAAACTAAAAGGAAACTCACCCAAAAAACAAATTAAAAAAATCAGTGGCAAAACTTTCATTCAGTTTTACCTGAATAAGAAACAACTACTTAATAGGCTTAACTCCTCTTGAAAATGAATTTCTCTTTCCTATGAATTTAAATATTATCATATGAAGAAATACACCTCTAGCAGCAAGGATTCAGACTCCAGAGAGGTCACTCAAAATATATTTTAATATATATAAATACATATGTTTTTTATATATTCATTTTATATATTATTTAAATATAAATGTAAGATGTAAGAGTTTGTGGTTTAGAACCATAATTCACTTTCCATAGCAAAAGTAATAAAAAAAAGAAACCCAAATAAAGCCCACTTTAATTATCTTGTAACCAGATCCAAATATCTTGCTTCAGAAAGACGACCACAATGCAAAATTCTACCTACTGCAAATATGCAGTTTCACACAGCTTTGGTCATCTTTTATAGATATTTTGCTTTTCCTCTTCTGTGCAATACAATGTTGACATGCCAGATAGATAAGTGGAACTCAGTAAGGAGTTAAATTAAAATTCAAAGTAAAGAATCTCATCCAAATGCTGTTCTTAGAAGAAAATGCAAATCTTCACCTGTTGTGAAAGTGATAAATTTCTTCCATATTTCCAAACAAGATATCCTTCTTATTTTGCAGTTCTGGTGAAATTAGATGAGCCATTAAGGGGTTGTCCATCTCTGCAGCATAACCCTACAACACAGGAGAGAGGCACAATGACTATCTCCCTTTACTTGCAGTACTTCTCTCTCTAACAAGGCAGTCTGCCTTCAGGCTGACAGACAAGAAAGAGCTCAGTATTAATCATGAAAGAAGCATACAAATTCTGTTTTTCCATCACCCCACTCAGACACACACAGAGTCTTTAAAAAGACACTTGAGTAATTCCTGCAATTCTAGATAAGTGAGGATGAAACGTTTGCAATAATCTTCACCCAGTAAAGGCTCTGCATTCCCATACTGCTTACAAATTACAGCTCATACTCTTTTTGTTAAGGCTTTACACATCTGAATTTAGAGCCCAAATTCCAGTACACACACAAGCCTTCATGCCTGTCTTAGCCATTATTATGAAGGAATAAGCTGACTGTATTTACTTGTGCAGGTAACAGAAACAATTAAGCTAAAAATTCTGTTTAAGGCACTTCCATTTGAATTGGAATCAAATGGAGTAGCTTTAGATTCCCACATCTTCCACTTGTCATGTAAGCACACATTCTCTCGTCTGTTTATCTGGCACAGATAAGGACACAGGTGGCTTTAGCCCAGCACTGTTCTCCTCTGGTCCTGAGGTCACTAATCTGCATTCTCTCAAAACACTGAAAACACTAAACAAACAAAACACTCCCAACAAATCAACCAGAAAAACTGCAGGTTTTTTATAAGCAGATTATTACAATGCCTGTAATGAAAAAGAAACCTGTTCCCACAGTTGTACCCAACACATGTGGAAGATCACTTAAAGATATGCAAAGAAAGATGTAAGAAACAAATTTTCTCCTCTGACACAGGAGTCTCTTGATGCAGATTCACATTCCTGTGTGACACACGACCTTCCTGGAACTGACCCAAGACTCTGGAAAGAACTTTTGCAGGAATTAATGATCATTACAAATCTCACTATGATTCCACCTAAATACTACGGCATATCTTATTTTCTGCTCAATTTGTGCTTTCTAATACAAAATCCTAGTTGTATGACTATTTCTAGAAAAAAAGTCACATACTGCTGTCTCTGTGAAAATATGATGAGAAAGGAAAAATATAATGATCACACTGCTTGACAGAACAAACAGAGGCTTTACAGTGGTAAGGAAAACATAAGAGCATCCATGAAATGCAAGAGATTCACTAATATCCACAGTGAAATTTAGTCTTTACCTCAAGAACACAGAGAAGTTCTTCCACATATGCTCGTTCAGTCTCAATAAGTTCATTCATTACATGCCTGTGGACAAAGAATGATAATTAAGGAGGGCCTATTTACTTATGCAAAGTAATGAGGCAACATTAATTTTGTCTGTGTTTCTTCTATACGTTAGATAATAAAAGAACAATTTCCAGGTAATGGAAAACATGATGTTCCATGGATATTCCTTTCGGCAGTTCATATATCCTTGCTGAGAGATATGTATTTTTAAAACATTTTGAAATTTTTGAAAATGTGTTTGAACAGGAAAAAGTCAAATCTAGCAGCTTAAGCACTGTAGTAACTGAATTGAAGCAGTGGAGTGTTTTATCATTGTATGTACAAAGCCTGGTTATGCTGTGTTTGCAGCTATTATGGGAGCTGGAGTTGGAGCTGCATAGGATTGTCAAATACAGACTTAAAGCTACACTGGTCATTTTAAATTAGAGGCATTTAGGGAACACTTTAAATATCTCGATGATGCTTTAAGTTTCATTTCCCTAATGATCAAGCATTGAATCATACTTCCCCCCAAACTCCTTCCCTTGTGATTTTGTGTGATGTAACAGAAGGTTATAACAGTAAAAAGACCATTTAAGTAGCCAGCTTAGGGGTAAAAATGCAAGGTCTGCTATATGCATTGCAGGTGGTACTAAGTAATTTCTGTAACGTAAATGATGCTGTTCAGTTTTTATACAAGTGATTTTCTGATAACCTTTATGAAAACAGGAACTAAAAAGAGTCCAATAAAAAGACAAAGTCTCAAAGCATGGAGACCAAAACCTTCAACAGATTTACAGGAGGCTTATTACTCAAAACTGTATCATCTCTGAAATGAAAATACGTAGTTGTCCTGCCACAGCATCACCTCACTGCAGCAAAGGTAGAGTCTGTTACTACTCAAACTCTAAATAATGCTCCAGGCAGCGTAAAATATCTTCCTCTGTGCACAGAGCATAGCCAATGCATTTCAAAAAGCACTGAGGGTTATTTCAAAGAAGTATACTGGTTTTATCAAATCCTTAGCCAAACTCAGGCTTTGCTGGAACCAGATCAGAGAAAACACACACTTTTGCTTATCAAAATATACTTACTGCCGTAACACAGCTAGGTTTTCTTCATCATCCATTGTAGATCCTCCTCTGCTTTGATGGAGTTCAGTCATTTCACTCTAAAGAAGGAAACAAATAAACAATGAAAAAAATAATCATGGCATCACAGATGTGGGAAGAACACTTTAAGATACAGAGCTTTGTGCTCAGCACTTTCCACTGGAAAGACTGTACTCCACTAAAAATGAGGGCAGTTTGCAAGAATGCTGTGAAAAAAATTCAAGTCAGTCTGAAGGTTTTGAAGCACACAACATTGGACGTGGGAAGTTCTCCATCAGAGGCCAGTTTAGAAAAGGTGGTGGTTCAAAGCCCCTTTTCAAGAAGACATCAGAGCACCAGCATAATCTTGTAGGCAACACTGGCCTTAGTCTGTTTTCCAAGCTAAAAGTAAGGTACTGTGCTAACTTTCCGGTTACTTCTTAACCTGATACAGAAATTCACTCTTAAAACATTTACTGAATGGCTAAACCTAACTATGGCTTGCTGAAAAAAGAGAGGGGTTCTGCTTTCAACCCCTCCTTGAACCACCCCTTTTCTCCAAATGTTGTCCATCCTGGTCATGTGGTTCTGCCTTCCTCCTTGCATTGTCTTTTGCTGAACCTTTGCTGAATTGATTCAACTCTCCAAACCGGTGAGGAACTACTTGTTTCTGTTGCTGCTGTTAGGATACTTCCCTTGCTGGATGCAGGGCAGGAATACCATCCCCACTTGGGAATGGCAATCCACTAGGTCAGGTGAAGCTGTCTTGGAGCCATTGACAACTACCTCTCCATGGTCAATGGTTTTAAGAGTAGCCACTTACTACAGGCAAATAAAAAAAATGTTTCCTCTTCATAGACTTAATATGT
The DNA here is from genome assembly GCF_000738735.6 of Corvus cornix cornix. Classification (NCBI taxonomy): domain Eukaryota; kingdom Metazoa; phylum Chordata; class Aves; order Passeriformes; family Corvidae; genus Corvus; species Corvus cornix. The sequence goes on from NC_046332.1 coordinate 92,192,361, forward strand.
TGCTGCCCCTAACATTTTTCCTAATATTGGCAGCTATATACTTTACCTTCCCTCATAACCAGCCCAGCAACAAAGCAGCCCCTATTTAAACCACATAACTGTTTCACCAGCGTTACTTCAACTGGTAGAATGCCATCACTTTTTCAGTGGAATGCCTTCTTTCTTATTGAGAGTTCCTGAATATTCTGTTGCACTACGACTTTTTCAAGTAGTGCATGCGTGAAAAATGCAAAGTAAAAAAAATACCTTTCCTTTTCTGTAGTTTACCCTCCGAAGCGCGCTGCTTTCTGAGTTGGACGTATTTTCTCTTTGAAGACCTAAACATGTAAACCACAATCATACAGAAGTTAGAACTGGATCAGATCTGACACAGATACTCATGCAACCACAAATTATGGCTGGAAGTTTCTTTAAGTTTCTCAGCATAGCACAAAAATTAAAGGCTAATACTGATACTTACCTGGAGAGGTACAAGGGGATTTTACAAATGCTTCAGGTCTTGGAGCAACTGGCTGAACAGGACGTGTCTGCTTAGCTGCCAGTTTCTTAAGACTTACTTGCCGCTTTTGAAACATTTCTTCCATACTTTCTTGCTTCTGGAAAACCTTTTGCACATGCTCCTACCATTGCCATGGAAATAAAAACCAACTTAAATTAAAAAAATAATTTAAACAATTGATTATAATTTTTAAATTCCTGTCAGAGACCTAGCAACAAGCTACCTTGACATCTACAGCATATAGATTTAAAATTGCAATTACTTTTATACCACATACAGAAATATTACACTAACTCTTCACTCTTAACAAGGTGTAATTTACTGTGATTTAGTACACTTAAAAATTGGAACATCACTTCAAAAATATTTTGTGTGCTTACTATAGAGAAATCTGAGATTCAAGTTTCAATTAAAAAAATTTTTTTTTGAGTGTCTAAAGGTTCTGTTACGTGAAGAGATCAACCAAGAAGAAAACGAAAATATTAAAAAAAAAAATTGCACATTTCTGCTACATAAAAAAATGATAAATATTCACGCAGGAGAATTTTTTTTTAAAAGCAATTTTACTGTCTGAAAAATTGAAGTAGTTATGAAAAGTCTCTGAAGCCCTTGATGCTTATCCAAAGATATGATGAGACTCAGGCACGGAAATGTGTTGGCTTTCCAGTTCACAGGTATAACTCCTAGTACTGATTATGTAGCTTTATCAATGCCAGTACAAGAGAGCAATTCTAAAATGAACAAATGGACACACAGATACATAAACATCATCTGGTACCTTTAGGTCTTCATTGAGGATGTGTGCATACTCTCTGTAAATTTTATTCAACTCCTTGATTTTATTGCCAGCACCAGTATCTAGGAATTTCTCGATCTCCTGTAATGCTGATTCTGCACCATCCTGAGACTGACACTTATCTACCGGCTGGGAAGCCAGCAGGTAAATTCCTTCATCACACCACTTCATAGACTAGAAACAGAAAAGAACAGGCTCAGAATGCACCAATATCAGCATCATACACTAAGAATCTAAAACACCTCAACCTTGTCATGTATTCAGCTATTTAAAGAGAAAACTTCCACCACACGGAGATAACATTACCTACCATTATGACAATTGTTTGACTGAGGTTTCGGGAAACAACTGTTGCATACTAAATTTACCTTCTCTAGTAAGTCATGCAGTTCCAGAGATTTGTTAAGAAGATTTCTTCTGTGTTCTATCTCAGTGGTGAAGGCATCACAAAGATGATGAAGTTCACTGCATTTTGGAATAATGGAGTCCACAGCATAATGATTGCTTTGAATAAAAGCATCACGCTCTGAGGCTAACATTCTGGCTTTTACTATGGTTTCCTAAAAAACAAGCACTGATTTAAGTACATCTTTCCTTGGATCAAGATCAATGAAAAAATTTTAAAATTGTTTTTACGCAGTGAAATACACATATTGATAAAGAATACATCTTTGGTTAATAGCTGTCCTGCTTAATAAATCAAAGTGATTTCCTGTCGTTCCAGATGCCCAAGAACTTTCATGTACCAGAATACTTCAGAAACAATAGTGAATTTAATCACAGGCCTTCTTGTGAAGGAACCATTGCTGTCTTTCTATGCCTTATTCAGCAGTGTCTATGTGTGTATGTATGCAACTTGGGCTACAGCAACAATCTGAACTCAAATTAAAAAATACCTATCTCACCCTTAAGAGCAATGACCTCAGGTAAAGAGCAACTTGTTTCACTGTGAAGCACAGATCAGAAAAAGGTTCCCTTTCTACACTGTTCAGTGTATGTTTCTGTTTGCCATCTTTATTGTACATTCAATATGCAGCTTTCTTATTTCTACGATTTATTGAAAAATGTGGCTTTAATAGGAATAGAAGTGGCCCCTTGATCAGTAAATGCAAAACTTGGCTATGTAAACACTTCATGGAATTCCTACATGAAGCAATCAACTTTGTGACTGGTCACTCTGCTCTTTATTGAGGAATGTCCAAGAATTACTCTGCTCCAATGGCTAAAGGCTTTATTCCAGGTTCCTTCTGTACATTACCTGGGACACTGATTCTGCTTTGCTGTCAGCTTAAGCTGACGCACTCAACAACCAAATCCCATTCCCCTCTGCATATGCATTGTCATAGTAGCAATTAAGGAGGCTTGCAGAGTTCTTACATATGATTTTTCTTCAAAGTTGGCAAGATCTTTCAAAATATGCTCCACATGTGAACTGCTGTTTCCCACATCTGTGAAAGCAGACAGTCTCTCAGACACAATATCCAAAGCTGCTTTGACCTGAAATGAGACAGAGCTATGTATGAACAAAGAGAGCGCCACCTCCCTGGAGACCAGAGTTAAATAGCTGATAGCCACTATTTGCAGTCAGGTGACTTGCATTATGTGGTTACTGGGGCACAGGGATAAAACACCTCTTTTTGTTAGCCTACCTTTCCCCCCAATTCGAAATGAAAACAAATACAAAGAAAAGGCAGTGAAGTAATCTTGTTTCCTGGTACTGAAAAAGATGCAGGAAAACTAATGCTAAGGAAACATTTATGATCTTGCTTTTACCAGAAGACAATGACACAAAGCAACACTAATGTTAACAGCAAACCATGAGAGAGAGGTCCCCACCCTAGCAATTGGTTTAGAGACAGACAAATGCTTGCAAGAGGGTTTCTGAGTGTTGCTCTTGTGGAGACACAGGAGCTGTGCTCCAATATTGGCTACACCAGGATAAAGGGTCTGTAGGTGCCACCAAGCACATGAGTTAAACAACATGAGATCAGAAACTGGCAGTAAAAATTGTAGTTCAGCCTCCACCCAGCTTCTGACACTGTGGTTGCAACTTCCCACCCACAGTGCTGGAGACAGTTTTCATAAAATTTCAGCCAGAAGGTTTAGTTGAGACTTGGTTCCATAAAAGGACCTATTGGAAAGATGAAAATGTTGCAGCAGCATTTTTTGTTTCTATGGTACAGAACAGGTTTCAAATGAGATTTTGAATGCTTATACACTGCTGAGTGCATGGAAACAAAATATCCTAAGACTGTAGAAGAAAAAGGTGTTATGTCTCCATAGGCAAGAATTCAAACTAGTAAAGATAGCAGTATGTCAAGTAAGGACAGGTACAAGAAAAAGGTTGGAAAAAGCTTTCAAATACACACAAGAGCTGTAAAACAAGAGCAGGAAGTATTTTCTTCTGAATCATTTCTACATTACCAAATATTGACTGCCACCAAGACGTTCTCACCTCTCTGAAATTCTGTTCAAAATTCCGAAGGCGCAGACACTGCTCTAGTTTTTGCTGGTGCTTAATCCAAAACTCATCAAAGGCGGTCTCTGTTTCATGTAATTGAGCCAGTAGCCTTAAAAAATCGAAACAAAACACATTAAAAAAATACTCTAAGAATGATGGGTGCAACCTTCCAGGGACAATGCAATCTTCCACAGTAAACAAAAAGCCTCCCCAAAGCAGTATTTTCCAGAACAAATAAACTGGGTACAGGAAACGTTTTTTGTATTGCACAGTATCATTTCCTACAATAACACTGATGTAAAAAACTAAAACCCAACACAAACATTAAGTTCTGAAAAACGGGCAAATGATTATTTTAAGCACCTTCTCAGCTTTGGCCTGGGGACATGGGATCTGGGGTTAACGTACATAAATAAAATACATAAATGTGTCTCAGTTAAGACTCAGAGGAACCCAAGCATTAGGATATAAGGAAAAATTAAGGTAAAAATTTGTACTGCTGTGACCAGCCAGCTGCCCTTACATTTCATTCTTTGGAGCAAAGCTCACTATAAACCTGAAGGCCATTGTTCCTTCTCTCCCAAGGAGAGTTATTAATTAAATATCACAGGCCAGTGTACAGCTGTACTGTGATAAAAAAAACCTTCTTTGATTATAATGCTGGCAAATGACTTAAACCTTTCACTTCTTAACTTACCTTCTATGATTGCATTTGACAGTATGATATCCCATGGACTTTATACAGTGCACTTTGCTGTGCTTAGGCTACATCCAGGGAAGGCTACACATCAGAATTTTAATGCACTTTTGTCTCCAACAGTATAGAAATGAACTCGGAATTTACAAGTTAAAACCAACTAGAGAAAAGGCAGTGACACACACACATAGAGTTTGTTCCAACTTCCGTCAGATATTGTATCGAATAGGAATGTTATGGATAAATTAGCAACCCCCACCCTGATCGTCCTTGGATAGATGATAGCAACAGTGACCAAAAAAAAGTGACTTCTGCCAAGCTTTGTGGATTGGAAAGGACAGTTATTTGGAAAGAAAAGTCGGCCTGAGTGTAGCAGAAACACAGAATGACAGACAAAAAAAGAATGCAGAATACTGCCTGGGGGAAATGAGCTATGCTTTCATAGCTTTGTGAAAATTTACATCTGTGCTACAGTGATATAATGTCTTCAAACCTGGCAGTAATTTGAGGGAGGCGTGTGTGTGGCAGGCAGGGAGCAAAGGAAAACAACACCTATTACTTATATGCCCAAAGAAAGCATATAGGAAATTGGTGCATAGATACTTCAAGAGTGGTGTACTCCCTAGCAGCCCTTTAAAGGCTTCTAACAACATTGATAAGGTTTAAAAGAAAAAAACCCCTCCCACTTCTCAGAGACCTAATGGAAATGGACAAATCTACTGAAATAAAGGGAGAGTTCACTTCAGTCTTCCCCTCCTGCCTTCTGTACAGCAGCAAAATTCCCTTGGATTGCACTTCAGTTTCTAAACAAAGCACTGATATTCTTTAAATAAGGAAAAGATGCTCAAGTATATAGTCCAAATGTGACAAAAATGAAAAGAACAGTGTTGTGTGAGATCAGAATTCCAACCCCATTTCCCTATAGCCAGGTGACCCCACAGTGGGCATTAGGCAGATACTTTGTTCAGGACAGATCTGACAACAGAGGAGTTGTGAATGAAATGTTTTATAATGTTCACATTGCAGCATTTGCTTATTTGCAAAGCATAAATATGGAATTAGATAACGGAGCTGGGGAGGGGTTGAAAAAGCAGAAAAGCAGCGTGTTTAGTATTTCACACCTCTCACCTTTCTACTGTTGTTTGATTGTCTAGCTGATCTTGATTCAGTTTGTATTCAGGATTCTCAGTAACTGGTTTTGTAATACTTCCAAGGATATCGTCTCCCTGTTCTACTGCTACCCTGATATCCTCCTACAAAACAAAACAAAAACAAAACAAAATCCCCACATGCTGTAGTTGTGTGTTGCTGTTTTTTTAAGCAGAATTCACAAGGCACTGAATTAGAAGAAGGATTTCAATAGCATTCAAGCAAGCACAGTTTGATTAAAAGCAGTGGCTGACAACAGAGAGTAAATGATAAATGTCAGCTTTTTCCATGTTTACCATCTTAAGATCCCAGTGTAACTGAGTTGAATTTTCATGGTAGACAGCCTTCTAGTGTTGCTTTAGGCTACAAATATCTCAAAAATTTTAGATGCACAGTTCTGAAACCGCCAAATAGCTTTCATTTAAGCCTTTTTGAAAGAACATTTGTTCATGCTTCCAAAGGCCATATATTTTAATTTGCATGCAAATACAATCAAATTTCCTGTTGCAAACAAAACTAGAAATTAAACACACCACTACTTACAAAGAAATTACTGTTTCGCATACAATTCATTATGCATCTGTACATACATAAACTGAGTTTCAAGAAAAGTAATTTTTCAATGCAAAAAGGCTTTTTAACATCAAAAAAAATAGAGTTCAATAAGATATTGATGGTTCACATTATTGCTGTCTATTAGCATTGTCCATATTTTCCATTTATATTGGTAGCTATAAATTAAAACAGTTTAACTAGAAGACAGCATCTTCACAGAAATTACATACCTTCATTTTGTCCTTCTTTTCTGTGTGTGTTGCAAGAAGGGAGCTGGTTGATTGCACATCATTTGGTAGTTCTGTTTCAGCCAGCTCAGTCCCAAAGGACTGAAGAATCTGAGCTGTTTGCTTAACCTTTTGGGCGAAACCTTCTATAGCCTTTTGGAATAAAAAGCATTAAAGATGTTTTGTGTTCATCAGACACATATGTACAAACAAGCACGTGCACACAAAATATAACTCTCAAAACAAACCCAAACAGATGAATTATAAGATTAAAAAATGGCCAAAGTATAATTTTGCAAGCAACAGATACCGTCACCATTAATTCCTTAATTGTATATTTTTCTTAGGCTTGTATCAGGTGTATCTTCTTCATATTTTTATAATCTGGAGTTATTTTACAACTTGAGCTTTTTCATTCTTGTAGCAAAACCAATAAACCTCCACACAATAACACACTGTAGCTCCTTTGCTCCAAGTGTTCAGAAAACCACTCCCAAGTTATTACTCATATTATTTCTCTAAGATGACTAAGTACCATTGGGAACATCTTCTCACACTGAGCAAGTCAACTTGCATCACTTGGAATCTGTTTTATAAATGACAGGGTATAAAACAGAAGGGTCCACTAGGCTGAAAAGTTAAAACAAAACCTAAGACTTACAGTGCGACGGGACAGCCATCTGCTATGGCAGTAATCCAGGGTGCCACCAAGATCTTCTGTTAATTGTGTCTTATCAATGTAACCCTGCAGTTCTGATACTGAGCCCAGCATTATGATCTGCGGCAGGACAGAAAAAAGTGAACGTGATCACTGGTGACAAGTCCCTTCTTAAGGATTCTAAGCCCCATCCTTCAGACACTGACAAAGAAGATGCATTTTAATATAAAAGTGAGAGATGGAACTGTTTCCTGTGGGTATAGAAAACAAACTTAACAGTTCTTTCAGTTGAAGACGATGTAAATGTAAATGACTGAATATGAGCATGGGCACCAGGCACATTAAAAAAAAGCTTATGGATTATACAGCATAACACTGCCAGATTTTTTTATCTTGATAAACCATACTTGACTATTTTCTAAAAGCAACATCCATTTCTTGTTCATTTTCCCTTGTTATCCTGGGTCTGCAAGAGAGAACGACAGTGTCTACATGGATTTGTCAAGTTCCCCAAAATAAGTGAAAGATGGGGGGAAATTTTCTTAAAGACCATCTTTCACCCTTGAAATTTACATCTGATAAGCACAACTTTTATATCATCAGCTCATATAGTTTCAAATTTTATTTTAAAATAGAAATGCTGTACACTTGCAAACAAAAGGACAATCTGTGGGTTTACTGGCAATTTAACAACAGGCATCCATTGCGTGTTTGCTCAAATGACAGAAACCATAGCGTTTGTCCATGGGAAATGCATCCACTTCAAAATTCACATACTCTTTCAAGAATAAACCACCACGAATTAGCTAAAATTGCTAGAACTGCCTCTAAGCATGGCTTTTTGTTGGGGTTTCTTTGGTCCTCACTGGCTACCTTAAGTACTTTTACAAATTCCTGGTCGTAAAGTGAAAACAGAGCATTACTTACAGGTACTTTCATTTTAAGCTCATCTTTGTTGAATCTGAAAGCAATGTCTGAGAGAGCTCGATGAAAAAATCCCGTTGGGCGCAGCACGAGGACTAATTGCAGATTTCCTGGGAAAGATGCCTGCAAAGCAAGTTTAGCCTGTTATTTTCTGTGTCTCAGCTCCAGAAAATATTTTTGAACAACGATAAGCCCCTGATAAACCACAAACTAACTGTATCAAAGGCCTCCCATAATGGGGTGACCAATCATATTCTTGCATGGCTAGTACAAGGAGCTTCATTCAAAAGACATTTACTTGTCTTTGGGAACAGGGAATCAATTCTCTTGGAATAAATTTTTTTCAGGGCTGGCTTGTACTGCTCTTCAGCTAAGATTACAACCTACCCAAGGAGGCTAATGAACAAACAGCAGTGGCTTAATACTTTTTTTAACAGCAAGACTTTCATGGTTACTTCATCTTCTCTTTAACAGAAGGTGCCAAGAGAAACCTCCATTATTGTATGAAAACCTAACAACAAATTTCTAATTTGTGCATATACTAACTTGCCAGTTGCCTACACAACTCTTTGCCACAGAGGATGAATTTCTCAGGCAGTAACTTAGAAATAAGCTTTAATTTGGCTGACAAAAATAAAAATCAAGCATAAAAATTCTCAGTTCTGTTTTTCTCATCAACTTCCAACTAGCAATCTCATGGATCTTTCCCAGCCCTACAACAGATAGAGGGAAAACAGAAGAAAGGAGAAACAAACAAAAAAAAGCATTAAATTATCAAAAATCAACCTCTACTGTGGCAGAGATTTGCATATTTGGCATTTAGCCACTGCTGGAAACATTCTCCTCTATTCAGTATTTCCACTGTAGGGAGGCAGTGAAATTCACTAAAGAAATGATCATTATAATGATTAAGTATGCAATTTTCTTCATTATAGTGTTGGAAATTATTTCACTTTTCTAGCAAACTGATTTACTGGAGGGAAGAAAGCAAGCCAACAAAAAAAGCCCCACTGACTGAAGGAGCTGTTATGCTATGCTCTGTTCCAAGCCTAGTGGAACTGTTAGTATCTGGAAGATTGAAGAGTAATTTAATAATAATGTTGAGGTTTCCAAGGGTTCCAGGTACTTAGCATTAGAAATGAAGAACTCTTAAAGTGAAAAGTAGTTTAACACTTTTCTGGAAAACTTCACAGATTCATTGTGGTTTCCCAGATATTCAGTGTACAACCAAGGCTTCAATTTGACTGAGGAACCTTAAAGGTTTGAGATTCTCAATCTACCTCCACTTCAGTGATGTCCAAATTTTCTAGAAAGTACAGTGTTTCAGTCCCAAAGGAGTCTGAGGGCTGGGAACAGAATCCCGGTAATTCTGAGTGGCCTCACTATCTCCTCAGCCTTGCTGTAAAGTTCACTAAAAAAGTACACTGTTCATTAAAACTAGTATAGATTGTGAAGTTACTAACCCTTAGGTATCAGAGGAAAAACTTTTCATAGAAAATTTCTGACTGTATTAAAAAGAAAAAGAAAATATTATACTTTTCTTACTGTTTTTTATGAATTACCATACAAAGCAAACCCACTAATTTATTTAAGAGACATTGCAACAGCAGACAAAAAATTTCTTTAATTAAATCTCCTCGATAAGCCTTTTAGAATGTCAGCCACATTTACTTCTCTGATTCAACAGACATGTCAATTTATTTTGTGCCTGTGTAACAGCACTGTTCAGTCTGACAGCTGTTACTTTTTACCTTTAACTTCCAAAATGTGACGTTTATCCAGTGGCAATGCAAATATTTCAGAATAAAAATGATAAAAGAAATATCTTTTAGACAAGACATTTTGAAAAAAACAAGGTGCCTCCTTGTGAGATATCCACCCCACCACATGTTGTCCTGACATACTGTCTGTGGTCGTGAATATTTGCAACCCACTTAGCCTTACCTGGAGTGCTGGGAAATGCACTGGACAGGGTGCTAGGTAATTTTGAGGCTGCCTTTCCCCACGGAAAGTTGGGTCAGATGGTCTTTCAAGGTCCCTCCCAACCCAACCAGTGATTTTGTGACATTTAGGCTATTTCGGAAGTAAACAGCCATACCCAAACGCAATCTAATAGTAAATTTTTCTGGACTGTGTATTAGCTCTTATGAAATAGAGTTTCATTGCATGATGAAATTAAGTATGGTGTTCAATTCAATGAAAACAGAGAATATGCGTTACAATTATTTTCCATCTCAAGTGTGTCAACCCAAAATGATGCTGTTGAAGTCAATACAGTCTTGTATCACTTGAATTTCCATTCAAGGCCTGACAGAAATTTTCCTTCTCTCTGAATAAAAGCTCAAATTCTAAATTACTTTGACTTTGTCTACAGTATAAACTTGTCTGTGGTGATCTGTTTACTCACTGCTTTTCTTATCCCATATTGTTCCCCCCCCCACTTTCCCCTGCCCCTAGCCCTGGCCCCTCCCTCAGGCTCTCCCTATTGGTTCCTGTACCCCAACTCCGCCCATGTACCGCCCCTGAGCCCCTGATAAAATCCCCCCTGCACCGGGATCACGAGGTCTCTCTGTTTCTGGGGATTGCAGGGATGAGGTGTAACCATTAAAGGTCCTCTGAAACCCTTATGGAGGGACCCTTCTCGCCTCCTTTGATGTCACTGTGTTGTAGAGCTGAGAGCTGCTGGAGCAAGAGTGCGGAGCCGTCCGAAGTGGACTACGAGAGGGCAAAATGGTCACACTGCCCTAAACACTCCACTGAGCTCCCAGGGAAAGCTGCAGCTTGCTAAACTAAACCTAGCACCACAACACTTGTCTCCACTAGTCTGTCTTCATTTGGTTTTGGTTTTTTTCTTCAAAAAAACCTCATGTCTTAAAAAACGATGTCTCCTTCCCTTGTTGTGGCTAGGAGTCAAATCTGCAAATTGATTTTTGTGAAACAAGAATGGGAAGCAGTACTACAGTAAACAATGTTGGACTTGTGCCAGCTATTACAGTTTATCAAAGGTTGTATCTGCACTGCCAAAATACTACGATTTTTCCTAACTTTTTTTGCTAAAGCCCTGGTGACTTGCAGAGACAATACTATGATGTAAGAGATACTCTGTAGATGCCTGTGAACTTCATTGACCAGTCAACTTCACCCTGAACACTGGAACAAAACAAAAATTCTCTGTTCCAGTCCAGCAGCATATTTGTTTGAAGCCATTGTATGCTAACCAGACAACAAACAATGACTTCTCAATAATGCTTTGCTAAATGTTAAACACCAAAAAATATTCATGTTATGTTTAGCAGTGCTATCAAATAAAGTGCCTTCAAGGACTGTTTCACTGAAGTCAATGAACCTTACTGAGACTTGTTGAAGGGTTTGTAAGCTCAAAAACTGTTTTTTTTTTTTTTCTCCAAGTGTCTTTCCTTACTAGATTAATTAATATTAACAGATCCCCCAACATCTTGTCTCAAATATTGAATTTATCAGATTTAATGTCAATGCAAAAGAGACTAGAGGTTATGTTTTTCACATCTCTACAAAAATTAGGAGACCCCAACCCCAGCCCATATATACATTAATCCTTGGTTTGATATTTCATGACAGGCATGGGATTAATCTTCTATCTGTTCATCTCTTTCACTTTCTCATCCAGTCAGGTCAGTGTCAAAGACACAGAAAAAGATGTAGATGTGCACATTGTTATCAGCTTTGAATGAAATCTGACCAAAGCAGCAATTTGCATACAGCACAGCTCCAGAATCAAAGCTTTCCAATACACCGAGATCTTTGTTGCCCTACAAGTACCTTGAACCTAGAACATGGGGAGGAATCTTTTCTGGCTGGAAAAAATAAGGAACAACCTTAAATTCTCCAGAAAACCAGTTTCTCAGGAGCAGGTTGACCTGCCTGCTTTCAGGCCTCTGTTTCTCAGGGATGGGGAGCCTTCCACTGCATGCCCCAGGTTTCTGGAAAGGGGAAAATGTAGAGAGCCTGAACCCAGTTGAGTTCTGGGCAAAATGTAAAATCAAATTATTATAGAATCACAGAACGGATTGGATTGGAAAGGATCTGAAATATCATCTGTTTCCAAACCCCCCACCAGGGGCAGGAACACATTCGACCAGACCAGGTTGCTCAGGTCCTCATCCAACCTTGCCTTGAACACTTCCAGGATTGAGGCATCCACAACTTCTCTGGGCAACCTGTTCCAGTGCCTCGCTACCCTTACAGTAAAGAATTTCTCCCTAAAATGTAATGTAAGTCTCTCCTTGTTCAGTTTAAAACAACTCCCCCTTGTCCTATCACTATCTGACTGTGTAAAGTCACTGTCCCTCTATTTTATAAGCCCCCTTTAAGTACCAAAAGGCTGCGGTGAGGTCTGGCCCAGAGCCTTCTCTTCTGAACAATCTCACTTCTCTCAGCCTGTTCTCACAGGAGAGATGCTCCATACCTCTGATCACCTTCATGGCCTCCTCTGCACCATATATTAGTTGCATATAACCCTAAGTATCGCTGTTCTTCACAGAGTATTACTGACAGAGAGGCTGTGTGTACCACCACTACTGACCCTGAAGTTAAACCAGCTTGCAGAAATATTGTAACCACGTGAGCTGTCAAAGAGCTGACACTTGACTCAGCTTAGTAGTTCTGTCTTAAAATATTTGGAACAACACTAATTTTCATTTTATGAACAGCTTCAAAATACCCACGTTACCGAACTCTGTGGCAGTGTCTTCCGTTCTGCACTTACTAGTATGCCATAAGCCACAGAGCACTTCTTTCTAAAATACTTCTGTATATAAAGGAGCTAGTAAATACTTGCTTACCTATTTTTCTTCGAGACTGTTTATTTGCAGCTAGAATGAAGAAGTGCCTTACACAGAATTTTTGTCACGAAAGAGTCTTGAATTAAATCAATTCCTAAAAAGAGCAGCTTGAAATCTAGTTTTAAAAACATAGAGCTGTTTTGCATTAGAGCTGTGTTTAATGCTTGTGACATTATGATTCTGCTCTCTGAGCTTAAGTGACTCACTTCTCTATTTTTACATATTAAAAAAATCTGTAATATAAAGGAAAATGGCTAACTACACAAGGATAACTGCAAAAGTGCCTGCATATGTAGTAGTCTCAAAACATCCAAAGAAATCAGACAAAACCATACTGATCTCAAAATAAACTTACTCATCTATCATTTACTGTACTCATTCATAAAAACAGCCACAAAATTAATACAAATACTGTTCCAGCTTCATCATACTGCTAAGTTCTTGTCTTGAACCCAAGCAAAATGAGAATCATGACCAGGGCTGAAAGAAGAGCAGTATTTTCAAACTTAAGCCATACAAAGTGTTAAGTGTCATAGTTTTCAGGACATGATGCAAAGAACTAACTAGAAACTGGGCTGATGGGAAATACCTATTCCATATAAATATGAAATAGTGCCTTTCATGGGGTACCACTTATGAAACGTATCTTTTCTACACCAAGAACTCACTAAGAAATTTAACATCTCTACAAACAAGGCCAAGGAACTCAAAGTTGGATTATTGCAATTCAGTGTTTCTCACCTTGGATGCCAAACCAATAACATTCCAGATGGCACAAAAATGGGACTGCCTGACTCCTGCAAGGTTTAGGCTGGTATTACACAATCAAAGAATCAATTAGGTTGGAAAAGACCTCCAAGATCATTGAGTCCAACATAAGCACTCTGGTGTCTCCATCGGCTTCTGGTTTCTTCCTGCCAGCCAGCAGTCTTGGCCCTAACCTTCAAAGTAATTAATGGGCTCTGGACAATGCAGTCCGAAACAGAAGGCATGAAATCTGCATGCAATGCATCTTTAGTTAGCGGTGGCAAATCACAAAGCAAACTTCTTCTCTAGGAGGCTGAATAAAACCCATCTCTTGTCTCATTTAGAAAGGGCTGCAAAGTTTTGTAACTGGATAAAAATTCCTCACTACCACCCCCAAGCAACCTCCATCCCAACTGCTGACTCAAGAGCAGTGGCTCACAGTTAAGTTATTCCCTATGCACCAAGGAAGTTTATTTCCTCTGGACCTTCAATATGAGGTTGATGGATGGCTATGGTGAAACGTTTAATGATGTTGAGTGCAGTTTTTTGTTTGTCTAAAAGAGTGAGTTCACACTACAACCTTTCCCTCAAGATGGAGGAAGACAATGATGACAGGACAAGAGACTAATACAATGGAATGACATAGACTTCATTTTTTTTAAGAAAATATACTGGAACTATGAAGAGAGCAGTGTGAAATCGCAGAACACACTGATCAGTAAAAAGCCTTGCCCCTACAACTGTGGGTTGAATATTGCTTGATTGGGTATAACATTAGGAGAGAAAAGAAAAAAAAAGAGGGAAAAAAAGAGAGTAATTTTTGACTACATGGAAAGGACAAGAGAATCAATTTTTCTGGCATTTGTCATTCACCCAACTTCAGCTGGGACAATACAGAGCTGCTTTACCATGACTGCTCCTCCTTGCACACTTATCCATGAGACTACCCAACTGCCCAGCCCCAGGAACTAAAAGGTTCAGCAAAGTCTTGTATGTCTCTGTATACTCTGAATACTGTGTTTAACTGAAAACAGGACATTCTAATACAAATTTAGAAGAATCACTGCAGCTGACAGGGCAAAAAGTTGAAAAAATTTTGTATTCTCAAACAACAAGGTAATACGAGTGAAGAATTTGCAACTACTAACTTCAGTATTTTTCTTGTAAGAACTTTCAAATTCCACTATCTCTCTAACAACATGGCAATTTGCTATCAAGACTTCACACTTAACATGAAACTTGGCTCTTGGAGTCTCTACCAGAACTTCACCTCTCAGCCTGACTATCCCAGTAGGCCAGATTCTTCCTAGGCTAATAACTTCACTTCAGCTAAATCAGGTGAAAAATAAAAAGAATAATGTTGCTTGCAGCATCTCTTAAGCCAAAGAGTCTGCAAGTCTTGTGCTGGCTAAGGACAACCTCCTGGGCCAACCACCTGTCCATTGCAACTTCATCAAGTAGAATAAAGCAATAGCAAAGTCTGTGTGCCTGGGCATGTTCTTGCCACAATCTCTGTCGCATCCCAGGAAAAGTAGGGCCATCTTTCAGCCCAGGCCTCTGGCTTTGCTCTTAGTCCCACTGCACTGCATGTGCTGCAGCAGCAGTCTTCTAGGCCAGGCACTGCAGCCACTGACCTTCCACTATGTCTGCAAAAATAGGTTAACCTCATCTCCAGAGTCTTGACTACAGCAACCTTTAAGTATCAGCATGAAATACAGATTCAGCTCATCATTGCTCACTTTCTGCCCCAGGAAAAGAAAAGTATCCCCAACAAAGAAGGAAAAATGAAACTTAGAAATTTTTCGTAATATAGAAATATTTTCCACAATAATTTCAGCCTGAAACAAAAATTTTTTTGTTAGTTTTGTTTCAAAACATACTTCCAACATCCACTAGTACCAACCAAACATTGTGCGTGAAAAGTCTTGAAAATAACAAGAAATAATAACAAAAAATACATGCTAGTATGAATTTCTGTTTAACAGCTGCTCAGTGCTTACAAATACACTTCCTGCAGTTGCCAGGGTATTAGTGATGGGCACAGCACCCTATGATGGCATTTCTGATTTCACAAGTCAAGAGGGTCAACTCCCTCAGGACGATTAGAGAAAAATCAGGAAAGATGGCAGAAAGGACACTGCAGAAATGACAACAAATAAACCGACAGCCAAAACTCTCCTCTCAAGTAACACGAGACTCCTATCCTCACACACAGTAATGAGCTTTAGCAATTGAAAAAAAAAACCACTGAACAGGGGCTTTTTACAAGGGCAGGGAGTGACAGGACAAGGGGGAATGGCTTCAAATTGAAAGGAGGTAGGTTTAGATGGGACATTAGGAAGAAATTCTTTACTGTGGGGGTGGCGAGGCCCTAGGACATGTTACTCAGAGACGCTGGGAATTTCCTATCCCTGGAAGTGTTCGAGGCCAGGCTTGGACGGGGTTTGAGCCACCTCGTCTAGTGAAAGGTGTCCCTGCCCATGGCAGGGGAGTTGGAACTAGATGCTCTTTAAGGTCCCTTCCAATCCAAACCATTCTGTGATTCTATGACCAAAACGGCCAGAGCTATCAGGCTTTCAGAGATCAATAGCCCAAGAAACACTCAGATGCTTCATAACCACCAAAAGAAAACTCTGACTGTTGGAAAACCAAATAAGTTGAAGTTTCCAGTTACCCCTGTGCCATTTGAAAGAAATCTTTGTCCATCAATAGGAACTCTCTAACTTGGTGCAATATATGTATCTTGTATATTTTGCTTTATTTTTTTGCTAAACAACAGACAGCTGAAATGCATTAGATTTCATTTACATCAAATACTATAGCAAAGATATTAAGGACAACAGAAACAATTTTTCACTACATCTTCTTTTGGAACAGGAACACAAAATTATCAAGTGTTCAGGGCTGATGTGACTTGCTGAAGCCCAACAGGAAGACTGCTATAAATATACATGGGTACAATTCAAAGCCTATACTGTTGCTGTTCAACAAGAAAAGCAAATATAAAAAATCATGCCTTTAACAGATTAGACTTCAGCTAAGAAGCATGATTTCTTTTTTAAAAAAAGCTCACAGAAGAATGCAAAAAGATGAAAAAAGCAAAATAACCCATCACGAGCAGTACTGCAACTGTGCAGTGCTCCTGCACTTAATACCCTTCTCTGGGCAAATCCCTTAGGCACCAACACCATCATGACAGTAGCAGATCCCTTATAATGGGGAATAGTTGCTCAGTTCTGTTCACTGTGCTTCAAAGCAAAATAACACACACTGATGGAACATTACCATAAATGTTATCATCATGGCTATAAGCAACTTGTCTGTAGTTGCTCCCTAACCCTTACAACCCCAATTATGCAAATAAAAGGACCATCATCTGTGCAACACTTATCTGTCCTTGAACAGAAACTACAGCACTGACTTTTGAAAGAGATTCACAACCTCCATAGATAGAGTCCTTTTTCTTCAATCATCCTAAATTACGCTGCTCTCAGTTTTCACTACTGGAATCTGCTCAATGTTGCATCTCAAAATTTCAAGATGAGCTGCAAAAGCAAATTTTGCTGATACTTCAATCTATTTTCAATGTTTTAACATTCCTAACATAACTATTGTGTAAAAAGTTGTATTGTGAGAATATTATATCATTTTATATTCATTCACAAAACATCATCTAGTGGGAGTAATGTATGACCTTTAAAGAAATACATTTTAACTTATAATAAACAAAAACTTCTTTGGCCATAATCAGGCTACATAAAAATGACATTTACTGTTTTTATTTGACTTTTATCTTACAGAGTCAAAAATTTTCAGCCATTAAAAAATAAAAGATACTTACAGCTGTGTTTTTCAGACCTTACAGTAAAGACTATTGACACTAACAATTCAAGCAAGGATAGCGAGGAAGAAAAAAAAGGCAACCAACCAACAAAAAACTAAAAACAAGTAAACCAACAGTAGAATAAGCACATGATAAACATGAATCTGTCTTTCCCTACTTCTGCAAAAAAAAAAAAAAAAGGCAAGCCTCTAAGCTTCTTTTTCCGATATTAGAAATATTAATTGAAAGGGAGACTGGGAGACTGAAAGCTAAGAGCACGTACTGTTGATTGACCACAGAAGGCACGTAAGATTTTCTTGTTTACAAGTAACCTTTGTTTTAAATCAAACATCACAAGAACAGTTTTTCCATGTGTATTCCTTTCACAAGTGCTAGACTCAACCAGGACTCTCACCCTCATCTCTTTGTAAAACAGAAGCTCACTTCAATAGTCAAAAGTGGACCCAAACTCTATGGGATGCATGGGGTGACCGTGCAAATATTAGTCCCCACCTGGGAGAGCTGCGTGCTCAGACATTCACATTCACACACACACACACTCTCTCCAAGTGCATACTTGGGAAGATGTCTTGAGCTGCAGACTGCATTAAAAGCACATCATAGACACATGATGCTCTGTCAGCTGGGATACAAAAGACAGCTGGGACACAGAAGACCTACTGGATACCTTCTGTGTCATTTAGTAGCTGAGATATTGTTGAAGAAAAAAAAAATGTTTTTTGCACTTGTAAGAGGAAGATTCAACACAGAAAAATATTTCTAAGGAGTTAATTTAAAACAGTACTCACTGCTATCCGCAGTATGGAAGCTTTCACAGAGGTCCATTTGTCCTGTCTGCGATCTATGACAAGAATAAATCCAATTCCAGCATCTCGTAAACTAAGTTTGGAGGAGGAAGGAAGAAAACAGGCAAGTTTAGTTAAAAATACAAATGTAACTTCTGGTTCCCTCACACAAAAAAGCAGTTACAAAATAGCTAAAAAAACCCAAAACAACAAAGTAGCTTGACCTTTTTGTGCAGAATCCTCTTCATATAAATATCTTAAATAAAGATACACTACACACCATTGCAAAGATGCAGCAGTCCCATATGCATTTCACAGAGTTTCAAAATGTGTTCAAATAAAGAATTCTTCTTTTTCACAAAAGATGGTATTTACATTTCTTGCACAGGGATTATTTCAGAAGAAAATAATACCAACTGATTCTCCACTGTTTGGTGCTGATACAATCCCTTCCTCATGGTGCTGTCAGTATAATTTCAGTATCAAAATAAAGTTGTTTTTCTTTTGCGTCTGCTTTTAACCTTCTGTTTGAATTGTCTTCCTCCTCACTGATATTTAAAACTCCTTAAAAACACAGATCCTTCTGATATTTAAAACTCCTTAAAAGCACAGATCCTTCTGATCATTCCATGATATTGCTCCACGCATCTGAAATTCTCACATGCCTCCAGGTTGTAAACTTCTTCCTAGGTGCATTTTCACATTCACTGAAACAAATAAACCTTACAGCATTTAAACTCTTCTGATCACAGATGAGAACAACGAGCTCAGATGCGCTTCTCTGGAATGGAAACATCTGTGAGAGAGATTCCGCTCCAATCCTGGCGTACGGGTGACCTTTCTCTCTTGCCTGTGCTCAGCTGCATGTGCTACCGAGCCCTGACCAAGGGATATGCTCCTGTTTTGTAATTCCCCATCTACGCCAATTGTGCAATGCCAGCAGCAGCCCTTGCCAGCCAATCGCAATCAAAATGGAAACAGCAGGCAAATACAAGGCAGACAGGCTCAGATTTATTGTTTTCTCATCTATTTGGTCCTTTTTCAGTATATGTGCTGTATTTTTAATCCTGATAATTTATTGCAAGGCCTGCTGTGGCACTGTGTGACATTTAGAAATATTGTGCATCAATTTGTTATGGTAATATCTTAAAAAATAAAAATCAACACAACAGAATGTCAGGATTCTTTATTCAAGATTGCTGAATCATGGAAACACCAGCTTTGCTTTATAAGATTATGTCAGTAGCACAACGATAAGAGGATGTTTAAGAAGATGAAGAACACAGGTACCCAGATGTGTCATCTTAAGCTACTCTTCAAAATTACAAATTTAAACATGACTCACAGTTTATTCCCTCTCTTTTACAAAATGCAGTATCTCTCAAATTTACAGACATACTATTTAGTGGGAAATAAGAATAATCATTAAAAAGGCAAAGGAACCCTTGCTTTCTTTCAGAAGAAGTTAAGCAGTCCTTTTAGCACAGCAGAATATTAGAAACGATCCTCACTGCCCACATTCAGTGCACATTACTTAACTCTTGCCTCTGGGTTAGGACAACACTGATAAACAACATCTGAGCACTTGCCTTGTAAGCCTGAAAACCCCTGCAGACAAACAGGGCTTTATATTAGCAATATGCTTCCCACTACAGTAAATTTCCATGATTTACTAACATTTCCCATCTTCTTTTTCTTTATTTAAAGGGCAAGAGGAGGAGAGAAATCCAGACTGATTTTAGCCTCTTCCTGTTCCCCATTTAAGGTTCTCACAATTTTAACCTTTAGTGACTGAGCAAAATAAAATTATAATAGCAACCATGTGCCACAATAATCAGATAGCAAAACAAACTCCTTGGGTACACAGCCTTAATGTGGATGCATGGAGTCAAAAGGGTGCTACAGCTGCTCCCACAGGAGTCAGTGTGGATTTTGGAGCGTATTAAGGCTTGCAAAGAGCTATTTTCCATGCTCAGTAGAAGTTGCCAGGAGCCCCGAAATTTCTCCATACAGAGGAAGCATAATCTCAGAGTACCTAAATGCAACATCTGTATATATTTCAAGAAACTACTGATGTTTCAGTGCAATATGAATAAAATTAAAGCCTCTGAAAGAGCATTAGTAGGATTTCTCTCTAGGAGCACAGGAAAATACAGGCTCAGCTGGGATTCCAGAAATGATCTACATAGCAGCTCCACACAGTTAATCACCTGCTTCAACACCTGACAATGAGCAGAGCTTAATATCATTATCCTGGAAAAATAAAAAGACAAGGCTTACTTAAGTGGAAGAATTAACAAAGAAAAGCACATAAGATAGCCCAAAAGGTGTCTTCAGCCAACCTTCTTTTTCCACTGGATCAAATAGAAGGATCAAATATGTTGTCTGCTTGCATGAATCAGCAAGCTCAGACATAAAAGCCAGGATTCCCCACTGCTGCCTAGAAGAGACCTGGTGGCAAAGTCTGGAGCATCTGGCTTAAACTGTTAACACTCCATTAATATAGACTGCTGGGAAAAAAAAACTAAATGCCCTGTTCCAAATCAATCAGGGTGGGAAAATTATTTGTTATCTTGACGACAGTGCCTTGTTGCAAAGGCCTGGCTCTGGAGTCTGGGATCCAGCTCCAGCAAGTCATAGGCAGGAAGCAACAAACCAAACTAAGACATTGTGTACAACAAAGTTGAGAACATTACAAAGACAACAAAGTCATGTACTCAAGAAAAGTAAATATTGAAAACAGGCCTGTTTGCCAATGTACCCCTGCTCTACTGAACTCTCTTTGCTGCCAGACACGCACCTGCATATGGAGTTGCAAGACACCTTGCAATACCCTCCTCTCTTCTAGGGCACAGGATGAATGGTGCTTGGCAACAAGCACATACTCACTTTCCCTTTGGCTCCTGATTTAACTGTGAGTGCCAGCTGTCCCTGTCTCTCTCAGCCACATTTATAACATTTTATCCTGCCACTGATTTTCCCCTACCCCACCACGTGCTTGAGAAAAATGAATTTTGGCTTGTGCTCTGTGTCTCAGCAGAGGCATGCTCTGATGGGCACAGCCTGTCCTGCTCATCAAGCCTTTTCCCCTGCCTTGGTCCAGCGGCATTGTACTCATCAGCTGAGCTCACATCTTCTCATGCCTCTGTATCACTCTCCAATAAACTTGTCTCCACCACCGACATTTGTCTCTCTCATTCATCACTCCTTGTCCCCAGAACAGTTCAAAAAGTCTTTTTTTTTTTCTTTTTAATTTTAAACTGTCAGGACAAATGACATTGTTTCTCACTCCTTTCTGACTATCACAGTCCCTTCATATTCCACCTGAGTTTCCCTGTACCCTATGTCCCACTCAAACTCCCAATATCTTCCCTTGGGTGGACACTTTCCTCAGCTGTGGTCCTGCCTGTGGAGTCCGGCAGCTTGTCTGCACTGCCTGCTGGTCAACAGGTGACACTCACATCCCACACCACAGCCTTCCTGCTCTCAACCCTGGTAGCACACCTGACTCTAGAGCAGCTCATCCTGCAACCACAGAGGAACCCCTGCTCAGCCCCAGGATGAAGCAGAACATTCTTGACAGAAGGGTTGAGTAGTTACTGAGCATCTGTGGCCTGGGATTTAGGCAGATTTTTCTCAAGGTCCTTTCTTGACACAAAAACCATCATTCTTCTAAGTGTCAAGTCTGAGTCCTTGCACAAAGGAAGTAGACACTTGAGCTTCTCAAAAAAAAATTCTTTCAATGTTTGAAAAGCATGGTGAATTTTTTCCCTGGCATCTTAGGAACCACTCAGATGTTTTGGCTGAACTTTACACCATAAAATCAGCTGGCACCTCACAAATAGAAAAAAAATATGGCGGAGTTTTATATGACTAGAAACCAACCCTTACAGTGAGAAACATTGGAAAACGTTAGCAGAAGCACCTGTCTATTCAGGCTTCTTAACATTTCCCTCATGACTTTTGTTGTCTTTAATGTATTAACTTGTATCCGGTGTACTTTCTGAAACATAATTTATATATGCTTTTAATTCAAATTTAGTATTTCCTTCCTTTGTTTCCCTCCTAATACACGCACAATAAAACCCCCCAAACCAAAACAAAAAACCCAAAACATCATGGGATAAGCACTGTTCTTCTGTTTATTGACCAGAACAAAGAACAGAACATTTTTAGAAAGGCAGAGAAACTATCCCTGCTCTGCAGGAAATGTGTCCAGCAAACTCACTGAGGCCAGGTTAGAAAGGTAGAAAGTGGAGGAAGAGGAGCAGGGCCACAGAGGACAGGAGTAAATGCAGCAGAGGGTAGACTTCCTGCTCAGTCCTCTCCCTCTGTCTTAGGGAGCCAGTGTAAAACCATTTGGAGGAGGTGACAGAGAGGTTGAACTACCTGCCTAACAAGCAGCCAGTTTTCCATATAGACTGTAAAGCAGGAACTGAATTTTCCTCTTAGTGACTCCTCAGCTTTAGATTATGGGGACATTCCCTCTTTGTCTTGTTTGCAAGATTTATTAGCTCATGCACTTGGGGAAAGGGTGGGAAAGCTAATAGTACATAGGACTGTGGAAAGAAACTTCCCTCTGGGGTATGTGGAAGCAATTACACAAATGTCCTCTGAAAGATCCTTGGTTTCTCCAAGGTATGGGTGGTGACAACTGCTACACAAACAATTTCCTATTGCTTCTACACTGCTGTATGAAAGTGGTAAGTATACATTGATCTCTGCTACAAATGAAACAAAGCAAATCTTTGCGTTCATCCCAGAGACTTGAAAATATCAAACCTTTTCACATTTGAAATTCTGTACAGCATTTTAGCTTACGTAAGTCCAGTTATTTAAAACTGAATTTCAGTCTTATAGCTTTATTATTAAACAGTTGGCCTACATTACACTCAGGATTGTTCCCTACCTCAACTGCCTCGGCATACAAATGGACTAGAAATTCTTGCTCTCAAGGGCTGAACAGCTATTTCCATAGTAGGACTTCAATAACATTCCATGAAGAATTACTGCATTGAGCAAAGCACCAAGGCAATGTCTGCAGCAATCTGTATTATAAGTAGAACTCTGGTACCACCCTATCTTAAAGCTTTGTCACCCACAGCAGCTTGTCACTGACCATTGATGTGCATCAGTGACACCCACACACTGCTCCAAAAGATGTGAGGTCTGGGGCACCTCATAAATCCTGATCTTTTTTGGCATGCAACTGTAAACCTATGTAGGAAGGACCTAGAATTGGCTCACCCACTCATCACTGGTCACTTAGCTTAGGAACAGGCCATTGGAAATCAGACACTTAACGAGCAAGGTTACTGTTTCCCCAGAGAAACTTTGCATTCTCCATTTTCAGAGACACTTCAACTGACTGAACCTGAACCACCTCAAAGACTACTTCTCCATCTCTCCTGTTTCTGCTAGGAATGATTTCTTGGGGAGTGAAGGGGAGACAAGAATTCTTTCTTAATCATCAGTGTTTCGCGCATTAAAAAAATTAAACCAAGAATGCCCCAGCAATTAATGGAAGCAGAGAAGAGTCACCTCCTTAGTGGCCTTTATAAGCTCTAAGACAAATAATATAGTGAAGAGTGTGATATTAATGGCATTAACAAATCAAGATAAAAATCTCCAGTTCAGCAACTAAAAAAGAAAAAAAATTCAGCTAAGCCCTGTGGTGACATTTCACATTACCAGTTTTATGCTGGTTTCCCAGCAAGAAAAATGGCAGGAACAATTCACCTGGCATAGCCTTGCTGCACATCTCCTCCCCTTCTGTCCCTTATGTAGGGTAACCCAGACTACTTCAGTGTGATCATTAGCTACATCCTAGAGAATGCAGTTTTTCCTAGAGCAGAAGAATTTAATGGGTTATGAATTTGACCAAAAAAAAAAAAAAAAGGGGGAAAAAAAAAAAAGAAGGAAAACTCAGCTGTAGCATTGTACCCAGCCACTAAACAGTATTTATATCTAGAGCAGTTTCATTTTCTTACAATTCTTGATTACTCGTTATTGTAAAGCCTACTTTGTTTCAGAACTGGCCAATTTATCCACTTCATTCCAAAAGAAATCCACCAGCTGGGTATTTTAAAAAAAGCACCAAAAAAAAACCAAAAACTTGGCATGTACCCCTAATTTTAAAATGTTTAAAAGCTGCTTAATAATTTTTAAATGTCTTGTACTCAACTAGTCTTTAAATATTTTGATCTTATGACAGCTTCTTTCTCACAATCGAAAGTAAAACTAAAATTAAGGATTTAACATTTTAAGCCACCATCTCTATCGAGAAGAAAGCAGACTTGTGCTTTCTTGAGCAAATGATGAAAATAGGATGATATATCACACTCCACAAAGCTACAGTTTGAAAGCTTCAGATATTGCAGGCTTTTATAGCCCGAAGAACCCAGCCTCACTGTAGAAGGTTTCTGATTAAGACAATTTAGAGACAGCAGGAACTGAAAAAGAACAATAAACCAGACATATGAGTTCTTACATTGAACTTCCTAGCTTCAATTATAAAGTGAGCCTGTAGGTTTTAACACTGTATCTAAGCTGAATACTGCTTTGTAATGCTGCTATTTCAGACCTTACTTAATGAATTTTCTAAAAACCTACACTTAAATTAGTACTTAAAAGCATTTAACTTTTGAAGAATATTCTTTCTTGAAGAATAGCCTGGCAAATGAAAATGTTATAATCCTTTGTAACAGGTTACAAATGTAACATTTTATAAAGTTACATAATGTTACAAATAATATTCTGAACTTGCAGTTTATCACATTTGATACTAATGAAGTTATATAATACATAATCATAAAGCGATTACACCCCTAAGACAAGCTGGAAGTGTTCTGAAAGCTGGACAGTAATACCTTCCCATTAACTACACTTGCTCTAAACTAGCAAACTTTAAAATGATATTTTCTATTTTTACAACAGAAAATTTGGGGTTTGCATTGTAATTGAGATGTCAGTGGCAAAGAAACCATCTCCCAAGAAAATAAATAGAATGAAAACGTATTTCCAAAAGATTGCTGTATATACAACTGCATGTTGCTGTCATGGCATTCAATCACTTAGACAGAAAATAGCACTTTGGTGCCAAGTTCTGCCACAGATGTAGACATATAACTAACTGAGGGCAAAAATACTGAACAAATCTGAGGACAGAATTGTCCCTAACAAAGGTAGCATTCATGAACACCTAGACGAAGGTCTTTGGCTACCTAGCAGACCTCCTGAGCCCCTAAAGCAAACTGGCACAATATTTTGGCTCCCACTCAAACAATGGGCCTGACATCTTATGGTGATACTCATTTGTGACATCTCAGTTCAGAGTCCTACAAGAATCACTTTCAGCTGAGGTGTGTAATCAGTCTATCAGTAATCATTCTGTAATCATTCTGTAATCAGTTCTTATTCCAGCAATAGTTATGAGAAAAATCAGAAATTACAGGTGCACTCTATTTATGGTACATGGCACTGCATATAGGGCAGAAAAGGGAATGCAATGATTAACAACTTCATACATTAATTCTATCATTTCAGGTGGAATTGTTTTGGCTTTAGTTTGTGTAATGTATATCTCTTCAGTTGAAAACACTGAAGAAGTCAGCTAGTGCAGAAGTGCAGGAAGGACATCTCCATCACTTCTATCTCCCTGAAAAATCATCCAGAGCAGACCCAAGGAACAGGCTCACCTCAAACTTCCTGAGGTGCTGAATTTAAAGCTGGTGCCTGGTGGTGTGGAAGTTGCTACACTGCACCTAACTCTCCATACCCTAATCTCTGGAGTCAGGGAAAAATCTTGCCATCTACTCACTGTGTTTAACTCGAGAGCAACCTGTACTGTGCTTCAACATGAAAGAAGGCTACTGATGTAGAAGAATTTGTTCTATTTGATTATTGGGCCCTGTCATAGTCAGCTCAATGAAATGTAGCTGCAGAAGGCAAAACCAACCCAGCTCAAACTAAGGCTGGCCACTGTTCATGAAGAAATATAGGAAAGAGAAGGAATTCCAGCAGAAGAAATTTAAAATAAGACAGCCAGAAGTGCTGTTATACAAGTGCAGCCTCTAGTGGTCTGTCTAAAATCACTGAAAGGCAAGTAAAAATTATCTTTTAAGCTCTTGGCACTAACAGCTGCATTTCACTCAACACACTTCATAGCAGCAGCACAGCCTGTAAACAAGGAGGCACCTTTCTTATTGATGCTTACACTTCGAATCTGATTTTGAAAATAAAAACTTCTTCCCCTCTCCTCCACTCCCCAAAAAACAACATACATACTATTCTACAATCTAATTAATTCTATACTGAAATTCTGTGAATAGATAGATTTTTAAATGCACATTAAAAAACCCAAAGCATTGAGACCTTCTCTTTATTTTGGTTTTGATAGTTACTGCCTTCCCTTCACAGAAACGGATGGAGCTGCACAGGAAATTAAGAAAATCTGTGCTTCTGTGTTGGAGCTGAACCTGTTAAAGCTTCATCATTAGACAAGGTTCAGATAAGAAATTTGATGCATTTCCCTGCCTCAGCTATGCACCTTTTTTTTCATATTTCTCCACATTCCAGTTAACTCTCCCAAAATCTTATCCAGTGCACCACTGATGAAAACCTTCTCTCTTTCCTTTCCTATTATGCTTACTTTTGGTCTCAGCTGTTATTAGTTCATGCCCCAGACATGTCTAAAACCACACTGTATTGCAATTTTCTCAGGACTGGGGAACCATCAGATAACCAAAATTGCATTTTAGGATCTCTCAGCAAGCAGGCAAAGAAGAATTTAGATGAATGTTGGGTTGTGAGGTGGCATAAATAAAAACCCTCACAGGCAAGTGGTTATAATTTGCTCATAAAGCAGAAAAGATGAGCAGAATTATGCAGACTGGCAGAGTGACACCATGAAAACAAATGCCTTTTGCCACTTTATAAGCATAGGCAAGAATAATTACACATAATGTTGTGTCGGTGACAGGAGATCTTGAAAGCCAGATAAATAGGAGAAAAAATAATGAGAGCAACTTCAAAGAGCTTTGTCTAAGGGGTTACTAACAATTCAAAATTCCATCCAAACTTCTCATCCAAACTTCACAATGATTGTAGGCCAGACAGCCACAAGTGGTTTTGTGTAGTGCCTGATATGAAAATTCCTCAGTCACCAGGACTGTGACAACAGCAGCTCACAGGACCATGGTAACAACAGCTCAGTGCATCTGCCAGCAGACCAAGAACCCACAAGCAAGATGGGCCACTATCAGAGATGTTCTATCAATGAGGCAAATGCCAACTCACTGACAAACAGGAGAGTTGCCATCCAGTCTTGGTCCCAAAAGCAACCAGAGGTCTTTATCCTGCACAGAAGGAGGTCTGTTGGAATTGTGAGATACAAATCCAAACATATTTACTTATAATTCTGTCTCAAGCACTGCTTGTGTTCCTCAGCCAAATGGAGAGCATTGGTACACACCTTATTTATTTTAAAATATTTATGCCAATTTATATAACATACAAGCCATATTTCTCTTTTATTTCCCCACTCAGATTCAAAGATATGGGCATCAGTATCTTCCTTGATTGGTCCCTGTATCTCCTCTTTACTCGTGTGCTCCTTTAGGTCCTCAAATCAGCCCCTCTTTCACTTTCACCAATTCCTCCTTAGACATGATGGATTGGAAGACAGTAATGCTGGCTATATTCCATCATATATGCTGACCTTCTTTCTGCTCCAAAAAGCTTATGCTGTTGGGGGAGAGAAGCTGAGGGAATGCAGCCATAGTTAAAAATAACAGTTAAAGTGTCCAGGCATCATCTGCCTGGGCCTGGACATCTGCTTGTACCACATGCACTTACTGCCTTTCCATGTTACCCATCAGCCTTTTTTCCTGGTAACTTCATAGAGTCATAGAATGACTTGGGTTGAAAGGGACCTTAAAGATCATCTAGTTCTGACTGCCCAGAACTTCACACATTTTATCCCATCAATGAACTAAAATCAGAGTGACCTTAATGCATTTTTGCAGGTAAAAGAAAAATTAATTTAACAAGTCGTTGCTTAACAGATCCTCTTTTAGTGTGTGAAATTAGGTAAAATAAGTGTTTTTAAGGAAGAGTTGTAATTTTCTAAATGGAAAACGCAGTGTGATTTCTTCAGGTCATGCAGAGCTGCTTTTAGAAGGACTGTCTGAAGAAAGACAACAACTTTGAGGACTGATTTAGACTTAACTACAGATGGCTGAAGTAGGTCACGTTATCCTGGAGGGACAATTAAAGATAAATAGGTCAATAAAGGCAAAAGGGCTCCATGTTGGTTTAAGCTTAAGTAAATTGAGCAACAGAAAGCCCATGCAACCCTCATTTTAGAACTATTAAGTCAAACTCCATAAAGGCATTGTTACACCTATTCAGAACTGCGATATTGGAATTACACTTATCTCCAGGACACTGCAATAGCCATTAATGCTACTGCACAAAGTACTGGAACAACCTTACAGGGAATGCTGCATAATTTATTTTAGAACTGTGCCATTACACTTAAATAGGGTGTTGAATTTTCTGAATTTAATACTGGGCTGATGTGTGATGGTCTAGAATTTTAGTAATTAACTTTCACAATTTTACAGTGCTTAATTTACTTTGTCTTATTAGCAGACTAAATTTACCACCGGATGGTGCATGTCATACATACTACATAAATCCTCTAAACCCTAAAGGTGTAAGTGGGATTTAAAGACTGGAAAGGCTTTACCTGTACCAGCCTGAGCTTTAAAACAAGTTTAACGCAGTTATAAGGTGGACATCGAAACAAGTGTAAATTGTTCTAAACCCAGTAATAATTCAGACTCTAAGTAACGATTTAGGCTTTGATCTTAATCTTGTGAGGGTATGTATCTGACACAAAAGCTTTGGACTACCAGTTAAATTTAAGATAAAATGCTCTTACTTCAAACCTAAGACCTTATATTTCCTGTCTGCTTACAGCAACATATGGTATTTACAACTGTTTGGCAGCTGTGCTCTGAGAAAGGAAGGGTACACACAGCATGACAGATTTTGCTGGAAGTCCTGGGATATTCTCACTGACAAATTTGAGGGGCTGCCAAAGTAACAGCAGGGTATAGGTTCCATATCTTCAGCCTGGATTGTAATCCAACAAAGACGAGAACAGGGAAATTAAGCACAGCTGACAGAAATAAACTCTGAAGCTGCAAAGCTGTTGCTCACATGTCAGTATGAACTATCAGGGCATCTGTTTTTTAGCACTTCCTTTCCATTATGTGGTGATGTTCAAC
The DNA here is from genome assembly GCF_000738735.6 of Corvus cornix cornix. NCBI lineage: Eukaryota > Metazoa > Chordata > Aves > Passeriformes > Corvidae > Corvus > Corvus cornix. The sequence goes on from NC_046332.1 coordinate 92,221,817, forward strand.
CCTGGCACTCTATAAAATGAAAGTGGTTAACTCTTAGTGGTGGGCTGCCCATTCAGTTTGCAGATAAATGAGGAAACACAGGCAGTTACCCTCTGACACTGGCTCTTCACAATGTCTGCTGGACCCTGATGGACTTACAGGCTCAAAACACAGCATTACCCCAACACTGCTGCCTCTGCTTTCAGAGCACAGTGGTGGATCTATGCCAAGGAGACTGGCCAGGCCCAAGCTGTGGGAGCCCTGTGCTCTCCTGTGTCCCTTGCACTGAGGTTTGCTAGCTCCAGCAACATCCATGCCATGCTGCTGCATGTCCTTCTGGTCCCTACCTAAATCTAGCTCATCATGCTTTGCTGTGCCCACACAGATGTGAACCCACTGAAAGGCTTAGCACACACCTTTCTCTTTCAGTTTTCCAGTGTTATCCCAAACAATGGGGAACTGGTATAGCAAACAAGGAGGGGTCTACCAGAAGCTTAGCAAACCCTAACAAGTGAGCTTTTGAACTGTCGGACGCCAACACTTCCAGAGGTCATCTCGTTCTGTTCCATTACTTGGACAGGATGGCTCCCTAGTTTCCTACACCACAGACTACCAAAAACAACAGGATTTTTTAGAAGGCCACGTGATGTTCAAGCATTTGTAAATCTTCAGGAATCTCAAAGAAGGGGACACTCTCCCAGCCAGGAAACTGACGGACACCTTTCAAAACAGGAAACTGCTGAACATGCCAAGTTAACCTGAGTTATGCTCAAGATCATGCAGTAGAACAGAAGGGCGTTACAAAGAGAAGCTGTACAAGGCTCTGGCAGAATACAAGTAAAAAGGTCCATGTATCATGTTTAATCAGCAATATGGGACTCAAACAGGCCATCAAAAACTGTTCTGAATTTTCTAATCTACGCTACTTCTTATTTCTCCTGAAAGGGATTTTGTGTTTAAGACTCACTTTTACACTTTTAAAATATTAGCTTTCCAATCTCTTGTGACCACAAGAATTTTAGCTTGCTTTCTTTGTTCAAAGATGAGCCTATATGAGCAGCAAAGAAAAGCATTACAACTATACTCTTTTGTTCTCAGAAACAGCATATTGTTTTCTAATTGCAGTAGAAACAGCTGATTAGCCAGAAGGAAAAACATATGTTGAAAAACACTGTCTAGTTAGGTTTTTTTAACCACTGCAACTATCTATTAATTTCTTTCAGAGCAAGTTTTCATGCTACTACCCATAATTGGTAAATTCATATTTCAACAATGTATACACAAGCTAATAAAATACATTTCAAGAAACAGATATGATGGAGAGAAATTAAATATGAGTAACACCTGCTTTCAAGGTACACTGCAAATCTTAGAAGTCTATTTACTAGGATCAATAGAAAAATAAAAAAAATACTTTCAAAACAAAGAACACTGAATGCCCTGAAATGCAATATTAAGTGTAAAGCTGGCAGCTATTTCAGAAGCCTTTTGCAAACCTGAATGCAATATTCTTCCTTCAGCCTCAGTAAATGTGTGATGTAAAAGGTACATTGCACAGGTGCCTCTCCCACTGTACAGTAAGAATTATGGTGTTTGGAGGTTGTCGGTTTTTTACTCAGCAAGAGAGGACAACCTTGATCTGCATGGCCTTTTTTTCCTACCGAGCTCAGCAGTCCTCCCCAAAGGACTCACAGAGTGAAGTAATAGGAGACGTTCTCTGCAGAAAGAGAATCAGACCAGCTACATGGACATTACAAAATCTCAAAATATCCCAAAAGAATGCAAGACATGGCTGACTGTCCTCTACTGAAACCCAGTTGAATTTAAAGTTGTCACCTCTTACAGACACTTTATCTAGAGACATTACCGTAATCAGCAACTCCCTCGATAAGAACTATTAATTCATGCAGATCAATATTTACATGTTAACCATTTGTACCAATTCAGCACTTCAGTTAAACTACTCTTCCTAGAAAGTATTGCTTTACGTACTGCCATGGATTCTCCTACTTGGGTAGCCTATGTATCTTTCTAAGACAATTCTCACCTTTTTAATACAACTTTATCTTGTATTTCAAGAACAATAAAAAAAAAATATTACCTGCTTATAGGAAAAACCTGCTTCAGAAGCATTACACACGTACCATTACAACACGTATTTCACTACCAAAACAGAAGTTATAAAAGCATTAGCTTTTACAGTAATCTTTTTTACAGTAATCTTCCACTGACTATTGTACTCATCCTTAATCCATTGTTTTTTCCTGACAAAGCAGCGACCTTTCAGCACACATAGCACATGACTGTTGTCACACATTATGTCAAGAATTTGTATGGAGTATTTTGAGATTACTACAAATCATATGTTAGACATCGTATTTTATCTCGCCATCTATAGAACACGAATTTACCTTGCAACATTAACAACACCCACCTGAAGAATATGGTTCAGCTCTCTGCTTAATGATATACAGTTGCACCAAGGTTAACTGAGTATCTTTAAACTGAGATGAGGTATTCCCTTTCCACTGTGTCCTTTCTTAACATCCTCATGTATCAGGCATGCTAATAACTTTACTATTTACACTATTCTACTCCATGATCATCTAAGTTGATAGCATGCAACTTTTAATAGTTCTATTCCTAAATGCAAGGTGCCCCACAAGACATTTATTGTTTCATGATTAAAGTTTACTGTGAAAAAGACAAGAGAAAGTTCACATAGAAAAAACCTGCGAAACCCAGTGTTTACATAATACAGAATAAGGACACCATAAGAGGTGACAAGGTCATGTTTATCTATAAAATTAGAAGGAATGAAAAGGTAGGTTGAGAGGTTTCAGTTTTTCCTCTTTCAATGAAGTCCTAAGCTAGCCTTCTTTCACTTGGGAAGAGATCTTGAAAACCTGAACTCACTGTTAAGATTTATTATACCAGTAAATATATTATTAGGTGAACTCTACTGCAGAGCACAGAAAGGTCCTTTCTTATGAGGCTCTTAGTAGCTCCTTACTGTCATCCCCATGAAATATAATTTCCCTTAACATGCAACTCCAGACAGTCAGACAATGAGGTTTGAGTTACTGCTGCCAACCCCTTGCTGTGATCTTGTACAGGGCCAAGTAGCACAAGTAGTTTTCTGAGGAACTGGGAAGGCTCCAGATGTGTCAGTGCTCTACAGTCTGTGCTCTTAGCAAAGTCCATTTCCCCTTAGTCTGTCAGAACAGCCAAAATACAGAGTTACATATCTGATAAACTAAATTGCAATAACTTGGGAGAGCAGTCCACGCATAAAAGCTGTGGGCTACATTTCCATCCTTTCTGTTATTCTGTACTCCTTACACGTCTTTAACCAATTTACAAGCTAAAAAACCAACTGCCTCCACTTCCCTCAAAAGCAGCTTCCAAAGCACCTAAAACAGTATTTGAATACTAAGATAGCAGGAAAAAACTACAACATCTTTAACAGCACTAGAAGTATCCCAATTCAAGAACAACTGCAGCACTGCCCCTCTTAGGGTAATACACATATCAATATATATAACATATCAACAGCAAAACATCCTTCATAAGGGGATGTATGCTAGCATCTGGCTAGTGTCATTTCTGTAGTTTTTCATTTCTATAAACCTGCACAAGGGCTCACAAACACAATTTTACACAGTAAGCTTCTAATATTGCTAGTGAAGATAATCAGATAAGCCCTTTGAGATTCTATTGATTCTCAGACACAAAAAGGTTGCACGTTTATCAGGATCTTAACAACAGCATTATTTTTACAAGATTTGAAATTGAATTGTCGTCACTTTAAACCTAGAGAACTGTTACATTCACAATAGTGAATATCTTAACATCTAGACAGCTGGGCTATCTCCTTTGTTTACAAAGAACAGTCATCTCTCTCTAAATACTTTTGAATTAAAGAAACAAGAAAATCCTTGAAGAACAGCTAGACTTAAGGAATGACCACTTCTAGCTCAATACTCACAGAATAATTGTTGTCAGGTAGGAGCAATTGACAGAAAAACCTCCAGAAAATCTGCTCCTGTCAATGTGGTGTGCTGGGATGCCTCTCAGTGCTCACCCACTATACCAGACACTGTTTGTTCTGATCAGAATTTCTCACAGGACCCCCACTCTGTGCCAAAGTTCAATGGGCCACCATGAAGTGCACCACCAAGGACTTTCAAAAGGAGGAGCAGATGTGAATTTAGTATATAATTATTTGCAGAAAGAGTACCCAAGATAAGATCAAGGGATGCTTAGCACCATGCAGTTTAACCACCATGAGGATAAACAAAGAAAATGCAAAAGCTGGCTTTTAGCTTTAGAGTTTCATTCCCTGATAAACTAGGGATTAAGAAGTACAACCAGGAGGGGCTGGTTACATCAAGTACAATTTGATGAGGGTGCACTGTTGGGGCCCTCCCCCTGCCATGTAGTCCTGGGAGAGAGGCCCTGGGGAGACACGGGGTTTCCCTGCCCCTGCTCAGCCTCGTTCCCCATTGGTTGTTTTGTGTTCCCCTGCGCAGGCAAGGACCCTCAGGTCCCGTGATTGCCTCAGTTCCTCGGCAGAGCCCCGGCCATGCGGCTGGAGAAATAAACATCTCTCTGAAATATCTACCAAGAATCGGTCCATAGATATTTCTTTTCCACGGGCCTTGTTGTTTGATATGCGTGTTGCAGTATCTGCACTGTAACAAATGGTAGAGAAATGCTGGCAAGACACCGATCCCTAAGGACAGAAAATTTGTGAGTAAAAACCACTCTAGATCTCTTTTCTCGCCTTGGTTTGGATATTCTCTCTAAATTATGGAGGAACCGTGGAAAGACTCTTGGCTCTCAGAGCCGCATATGGACATTTATCTTAAACTTGAAAAGATTCTTGAACAACAATTTGTAAATTTTAGCTTAATTCAAGCTCAAAAGGAACTGAAACATTTCCTTTCATGGTTGTTTAAGAACTTTTTCTACGTTTCTTGGGATTTAATTCTTACCAAAGACTTGGAATACCGTTTGGACACAGTTAATTTCTGAGTCAAAATATATGCCGATGGAAGACTATTTTCGTGAATATTATTTAATTACCGAGACTGTTGAGCAATGTCAGCTGTGTCCTGGCGAAGGGAAGCCTGGCTCAGGGACCATGTGGCCTTGGCCACGTGGACTGAGCGCTCTGTGAGCAGCAGCGAGGCAGTTCCCGCACGTGGGCAGAGCGGCGTGAGCTGCAGTGTCGGCAGCGGAGCAAGGTGCAGCAGGAGCGGGGCGAACCGGTGGTGCCTGCCCGGCCCCCCGCAGCGCGTGGTGGAGTGAGCCCCGTGAACGCCCGACCGAGAGGGGCGGCGGCTGGCGGCAGTGAGCGGAGCCGTGCCTAGCTGAGATGCACACTGGAGCAGGGCGCGGGGGGGGTCGTCGCTCGGGGGCCTGGCCGAGACGTGGGTGCGGCGCCTGGCAGCGGCAGCGAAGCTGAGAGCAGAGGCAGCAGTGCGCAGGCCCGGCCCACGCGGCCCCAAATGCAACCCCCAGAAGAGCGTGCAGGCATGAGCAGACCCGACGGCTCCAACGCGGGAGTGAGCGAAAATGAAAGTGATACCAGGAATGCAGTGAGACAGAAAACAGCAGCCACTCGGAAAAAGGAAAAGATCACCGTAGCTAAGGTTTTAGGAATAGTAAAATTGTATAATGTTAAACAAAATTACGGTTTTATAATGAGATGTGACAACCAAGAAGACATATTCATTCATGGAAATGCTATTAAAAAGAGTAACCCTGAAAAATGCATCCCAAGCTTGGGAGATAGAGAGCTGGTGGAGTTCAAAATTGAGCAAGGTAGAAAAGGATTACAAGCAGCAAATGTTACTGGGCCTGGAGGCATTCCAGTCAAAGGCAGCCGTTATGCAAAAAATCCCAGCAGCTTCCCTACCCACAGCCTACTTTCCCCTTTTACCCTATACCCAATACCCTCTCCTAAATTTACCCCATCCCTGGTTTATTCCTAATCCGTTTTTCACCCCATGGCTTCCCTGTACAATTCCCTTTCCCTACAACTCCTCTCCGATGCCGAGGGGGGGGATGAAAAGGGGGAGGGAAGAAGTTAAACCCTCTCCTGCCTCAGTTTCCCCACAAAGCATGCCCGGAGAGTCCTGTCTCCCTTCTGTCAGCCTTAAGATGTTCCAGAGAATCTGTTAGGACATTTAAAGACTCAGGAGGGTGGCTTGTTTTGTTTTGAAACTGTCCTTGTTATCTCATGTTTACCCAGTTGTTTTCAATGTTAAGTTTTAAATCTCTTTTTGTTAAAAATAAATGGGTGAAATGTTGGGGCCCTCCCCCTGCCATGTGGTCCTGGGAGAGGGGCCCTGGGGCAGAGACATGGGGTTTCCCTGCCCCTGGTCAGCCTCGTTCCCCATTGGTTGGTTTGTGTTCCCCTGCGCGGGCAAAGGACCCTTGGTCCGGTGACTGGAACAGTTCCTCGGCAGAGCCCCGGCCATGCGGCTGGAGAAATAAACATCTCTCTGAAATATCTACCAAGAATCGGTCCATAGATATTTCTTTCCACGGGCCTCGTTGATTGATATGCGTGTTGCAGTATCTGCACTGTAACAGTGCACTTCATCTCCTGCTCCAGATCCTTGCCAAGGACATCAGACAGCACATATGTGTACAGCTCCCTGAGGAAGTCTATCTCCAGATAAAACATCAGGCATTATTCACCTATCTTTGAGCAAAATAATCCAAGCACTTTCTTCCCCACCCAGCAGCCCACCTGCCAAATGTAACAACTCAAAGTGGATAGAAGAATTCTTGGCGGGACTAAGTTGAAAGTCTTGCTTAGGGTGAGGCAAAAGACCTGCACAGCTTTATCTTGTTGATGCATCCAGTATCGTCATCACGGAAATAGGCTGGTCAAGCATAATTACTGTTATTTAATTCATGCTGGCTACTCCCCATCACCTTCCTCTTTTATGTGCCCAAAAGTGTGTTTTAAGAGGACTCCATAATTTTCTCACAGATCAAAGTGAGGTTGACCAACCTGTAGCGCTTCAGATCACTATTCTTATCCTTTCTGAACATGAATGCAGTATTTACCTTACTTTGGTCATCATGGTTTCTCTAATCTCAAAAAGCTTTCAAAGATTATAGAGAGCAACCTTACTACGACACTGGTCAGTGTCCTCACCACTCTCAAAGCAGCTCATCTTATCCCAAACACTAGATTTGGGTCAAGATTTCTCAAGAGATGCCTTATTTTGTCCTCAGCCATTGCTTGTCATTCTTGTCCTCTCTCTGAACACATAGGCTGGGGAGACACTCTCAGAGAAGACTTAAGTGAAGAACTCAAGTGGCTCAGCCTCATCTGTGTTGGCTGCTACTAACTTGCCCAGTCCATTCAGCACAGGTCCACATTTTCCTTGTTTATTCCTGTACTGCTAAAGCACTGGAAGTTTTTTCGAGTGATCCTTGATGTCCCTTTTTTCTTGTCCCTCAGCTCCAGGTGCTCTTTGACTTTTTTGACGCCATGCCTACATGTTTGGACAATGTATCTACATTCTTCCTTTGTAGCCTGTCCCTGCTTTCACCTCCTGTATGCTGCCTTTGTAGTTCAGCTCAGTCATAAGTTTGCTTTCTGACAGTGGGGTCAGTCTCCTGTTACGTCTATTCACATTCCAGGACGTACCATTCTTGTACTCGGAGATTGCTGTCCTTCAAAACTTGGCAGCCTTCTGCAGCAGATTTACGCTTCAGAACTGCCTTCCTTTGTATCCCACCTACCAGTTCCCTGAATAAGCCCAAAATCTGCTCTCTTGAGGTCTAGGGTATGTACTTTATTCTGCTACTTGCCTTCCTCACCCCCATCAGGATTTTGAGCCCACTCTTGTTTCTTAACAGACTGTCAACAAAAATCATGATGTTTATTGAGCAGCCCACTGATAACACTACTGTGCCCTCTAAGCGAGTCAGAATTAATCCCTGAGCCTGCTTTTCACCCTCAGGCAAAGCTCTGGAAGTCTGCAGAGACTACACATTCAGCTAAGCCAGGGAAACAGCTCAAGTGCTGAGGACAAACCTCTGTATGTAGCTACAGAGTGTTCCCTCACCGAGTAATATCCTGAGCAGAATCCAGGAATTAGCATATTCTGCCAAAATTATACATGCGTTCAACTGAAACACTGAATATTGCATTCTAAGACACACTGAAGACCAAGAGGACAATGTCCATGATGGAACCTATATCCATACATACCAGGAAGTAATTTTCTGATGAAATATAAATAGCAGTACATAATTCATCTAACAACTACCCTAGAGAGCTGTCACTAACCAACACTTACTGACACTACACCATAAGCTTAATTTTCATTTTCTTTAATTAAATACTAAGCCTGACTTTTACACCACATGTAAGGGATCGAATGTGAAAAGTCCCTTAGCAGATAAAAGGTTATTTTCTTCTAGACGGGTGCTCACCTCGGAATGCTTGTCAGGTAGGTAAGGACATTCTGAAACTCTTTTTCAGGGATCTCGCTGAAAGCTGGATAGTCTGGAAAGGTGATAACAGGGCAGCCATCTCCCCCTCTTCCACCTACAAAAGAAGCAGCAAACGTGTTTACATGGAAGTCTCTTTACCTAGACTGAAACTTCCCAGTAATGAAACAACTGTATTTTTTCTCCTTTTTTTTTTTTTTTTTTTTTTCTGCAGGGCTCATGTGTGGACAGTTTATTCTGGACAGTGTCTCTCTTCTTCAGTGCTTAGGAAGTTTTATAGAAGGAAATTTGTTACACCACATTAGATTTTTTCTGGACAAATGCCTTGGCACCTGTGAACAGTTCTGACACCAGATGGCAGTGCAACTTTCTGCTGGTAAATGTCAATTGCATGTAAGTACAACCAATTGGGAGAAAGAAATCAACTAATTTAAAACCAAAAAAGTTAATTCAGAATTAAGTAGGCAAATCCCCATCTTGAACTGAACTCAACCTTCTTACCATGCAACATGCCCCTACTCTGCTCAGCTGGCTGTTTTGCTTCCAGGTTGGTGAAACAGAAGGGGAAGAACATTAAAAGAAATGGGCGCAGGTGTTTCAAATGAGATTTCCCATTCCTAGATTATGTACAGAAGGTAAGGCAGAGCTGAACAGCTACACTGCAGTAGAGCTGCTGCTGAACTAGATACCATTATATGTATCTTTCCTGGCATTTGCACCACTGGGTAGAATTCACAGACACAATGCTTCTTCATGGACTTCACACACATTCTTACATGCAAAATGTAATTAGTTCTTTTTAAAGGCATTATTAATGTTTCATGTCTTTAGCAAGTATATATTCATAAAGACAGGTAGGACAAGGGGCTTGCTGAGCCCTTGCAACTGCAGGAAGTTAATTGTTCAGGGGTGGCAGGAACACACTGCTGGGAAGTTATATTTGCTTCACAGTTCAAGAAGAGAAGAAAAACAAAGAAAAATAACAAGGATATTTTTTCCAGCCTGGAGATCTGATAACTGTGCAGAAATCAGCATTAAACTGTATTAACAACACCAATTATGAGAGCAATGGTGATTTGTGAAGATTATTACCCACTTTCAGTGCCTTTGCATCTAACCTCCCCAGAAAAAGAAAGAGAAATATTTGACCTCAGATACATTTGATAAAAGAAATCACAACTTCCCTCCAAACCACATGTAATTAGAAGAGCTCAAATAGTATCTTTATGTTAATTTGTGGTGAATCTGATTTTCATTTACCAGCTTACAGATGGCATGGTGCTCTCACTGTGAAGCTCTTGGAATCAAAATACATGAAAAAATAATGTGCTCTGGATGTATTTAAACAACAATAAAATGCAGCTATTATGCAAATATCACAAGTTTGCAAACATGACCTTTATGACCCATCCAAATATGGCAACACTGAGTCAAGGGAGCTAATTTTAGCTATACAAATATTCACAACACAAATATAAGTTAAGGCCAAATTTGATTTTATTGGTTTTTGTTCTACACAGGCTCTTATGACTGAAGCATTTTCCTCTCTTGTTAAAAGCATGATAATGATTATTTCTGTTGCTTATGAGGTGTTCTGCTCTCTCTAGAGTATCTATTTTTAGGTACAATCATACATTATTTGTGGTATCTTCATTGGTTACTTGCTTTGTTCTACTTAATTTTTATAAATAGGACATAAGAAACAAAAGAACAACAACAATAGACTTGCAGGACATGTCCTAAAAGCAGAAGCCTGGACTATGACCTTCAGGAAGTTCCCAGACCACCACCGACTGTCAAGGGCAAATAGAGCCATCCTGCCTGGACACTGCCCACCAATTTTCAGTTTCTAGTATAGTCATCTGTGTTTATCTTGGGTGGAGATGACTCTGCCCTGACCTGAGCTGTTACAAGGTTGTTCTTCACTGACTATCTTTTCCTTCAGTGTTTCCCTGCTGGGACACTTGAGCACAGATATACCTTCAAATGCTCCTTAACTGCTTTTGCCTATCAGACCCTGCTGCTCAAAAGAGTTTAGGGCAGAGTAACCTGAAATGCTACACATAATAAATTCTGTAAATTTCAGCTTTAACAATACTGACTTACAGAAGCTGCTCTCTATATTGTAACTTTAAATAGATGGCCATCAAGGGAAGACAAGTCACTCTAGCAAAAGCAGTCACTGCTTTAAAGGAAGCATTTATGAGAAAAGGGCATGGGAAATAAAACAAAGTAAAAATCCTACATATTAACTGTGTTTGTATTAAATAATAGAAAAAGCAGAAAGTGAGTTTACTTTTTAAAGTGTCCTTTATTTCTTAATTTATCTGATGCAGCAAGAAATTATTTTTTTTCCTTTATTCAGAATCATTGTTTTCTTCTTCATTTTTCTTCACCTCTGCAGAAGCAGCATTATTAAATGTTGCACTGTTTATTATGTTTAATAAACACAGTTTATTAAATTAGCTGTGTAAAATGTGATTTTCTTCTTTTCATCCAGAAGTAAATCAAGCCACAGAACTTAGGATGAGGAGATAAAAAAGAATTTTAGGAAGCTAAGAGGGGTTTTATTGTCATTGATTTTTGTTTTAGTGGTAGGGAAAGCATTCAAGTGACAGAACCCAAACAATTTCACTTCTCTTACCCTTTTTGAAACACAAGTTTAAGGCAAAAAAATTCAAAAATCTTATTAAAACCAATTCCTATAATAATCTTCCAGCACCTCAGGATTATATACACCTGATTACAAAGAAAAAAAAAAAGACACAGACTTAGATGAATCTTTGAGTGCTAAAACTCATGAAAATAATTCAAGGTGTGCAGAGTAATTTTCAAAATGAGTTACTGGAATTTTAATCACTATACAAAAAATTAGTAATTTAACAGCAATATTTTAATAAATTCAGGTCAGTTGGTACAGTGACCACATCTAGCTACCCCAGTCCTAATCATTGGAAAATCACCTCTTTCACATTCCCCTCTAGCTCAGAGTCCTGAAATTCCAGCTACAGCTGTTGAACAGCCTTAACTGATTTGCTGGACAAGTTCTGTCCACAGAGGCACACACAAGCCTGCTCTCCTATTTCTAATCTTATACAGGGATGCACTACCAACCGGAATTTAATAGTTTTATGTGTTTTTAAGACAGTCAAGTACCTGAGAGCATTAAGAGCATTTTCTTAGTCTAATCTTAGCCTTTTATTTTTTTAAACATAAATTTCTGAAAGTATAACAAATCCCCTTATTTTTGTTTAAAAAATTATGAACACTGTTCTGGCTCCATGAATGTCAGATTGAATGGATCTAGTGAAAGATGCCTTTATCCATAGCAGGGTAGGGATAGCCTAGATGATCTTTAAGGGTTCCTGCCAACCCAATCCATTCTGTGATTCTATGAAAATGCTGAAATACATTCAGCATAATTTCTCTATGAAATATTAAACAAATGCCACTTGAGTGCCAGCTTTAGATTTTGTTTATTGCAAAGAGCAGAAGACAGTGGACAGCATCAGTCCTTAAGTGGGTGCAATCAGTCTGCAGACATTTTACCTGAAACAATTCCCAAGAATTTCTTGATGCTTGTCTCATAACATGCAGCTGTAAGAAACATTGTGCAAGTGAGAGGATTATTGCTTTCCAGGCTATAAATGGAAACACCATAGAAGTACAGAGGACTGAAGCTCATTTCAGCAATTAAATAAAATAAAAACACCATAGCACTTTAAACTAAGCAGATCTGCTTCCACCCTACTTCCATGAGATTCATTAACAGAAAACTTTGCTATCAACTCAGTTATACATGACTTCAGCAGCCTATTTACATGAAACTTCTTTAACAGATTTAGTATCAAGCAAAACACAAATTGCCTCCATAAAATGGAAATTTTTCAGGGGATAAACCTCTACAATTCTAGCAAAGCCCTGCTAGGTAGAGCTCTTCTAAACAGATCTACAAGTCCAAGGTCAGTTTTTACAACAGCGTTTTGGAGAAACACGCATTTTAAAAACATTGAATTGCACTAGATCCACAGGTTAGGCAGCAAAATTACTTAACTGTGCTTAGAAAATAGCACTTCATGTTCCTAACTTCTGAACACAATTAACATCAGCAATAGCATCAGGTACTAAAATTATGTGTACCCAGACCACCATGGTCTTGTGGATGAAAAGAGTAGAAAAAATATCCATGGAAAACTATCTGTGCTATCAGCTGGTAAATGATGAGACTGGTAAAGTTTCCTTTAAGTTCAGGCGATTTAACATTTATCCTTTATATTCTGCTACATCTAACTTTTCCCGTCACAGTTGCTATCTCTTCTGCATCTTTTTTTTTTTTTTTTAATTAAGCAGGTTGGGTGATAGAGAAGTGCTAACCCAAGGAAATTGCACAGTATTTTAGAGAAATTCTAATCTAGAGGCACGTTAATGACTTGGTATCTAAGAACAATCTCAAATCAGACATAATTAATATTGTTTTTAATTTTAAAAAGCATTGTCAGGAAAAATTGCAGAACTTGTGAATTGTACAGTTGCTAAAAACCACACACACAAGTGCACAGGCACACACAAACACAAAGAAAAGGGTAATTCTCCACAACCCTGTGAAAGACTTGCTAGCTGTTTGGGGTTTTGTATGGACAGCAAAATTTGGTGGCAGCAAAAAAAATTGCCCAGACTTACTTTCAGGAAGGATGAGTAGGAGATTTTGTAATGTTTCCCTAACTAGTCTGCTCCCGTTTGCATAAAAAAGGTATTCCCAGAAGTACTCTGACCACCCCCACCAAAAGGAAGTAAGTAGTTGGATATAATTAGATGACAGAGCAAAGAGTCTTCTGGCCTGATTCTATAATGCAAATGAAATAGTATTTGGACTATGAGAAAAAATATCATCTCTATGTTGATCAGTGTGCACACACAAGATCCAAGAGCATTATCCTTGTTGAATGGCTCAGACCTACAACTTTAGTTCAAAAGACCCTGCTTAAAAGTAATCTTGTTTGCAGTCCTGTCAAAAGTGAAGTCCTCACATGATTTTGAGAAGGGATTACTTCAGATTTTTTTTACTATTTTAGTGGTTCAGCTATTATGCTTGTACATTTCTGATAAGGAATTTCTCCTTTCTGCTTGCATAAGATATTTAACTGGATAACTCAGTATTTGAAATTACATGTAGACTTCAATTAGGGAGTGAATAAAAGCTTCACTGCATATCCTCTGCAAAGAAAAACAGATTCAGGAGGAATTTATTAAAATGTTCTTTTCTTGAGATGAGAGTGAAGTTTTACTTGTTTAACTTCACAAGCTGCATCTTGTCCAGGCTGATCAGCAGCAAATATACTGGCTTAAAAACTGGATTGCAATAACTAAATTTGCATCTGAACATACTTGAACTGGAAATCTCTTAGCCAAGGATTCATTTTTTCCCTTTCTCTTTTTCTTTACTACATTTTTGGTTTGATTTTTAAAAAATCTCTACAGACAGTAGGTTTAGCACAGTGAATAAAAACAATAGTTAAGCTTACACCTGTGCAAGGCAAAGACTGATAAGCAATACCTCTCCCAATGTCCATACACAACAAAGATACTGTCTATATTATATCAGCAACAAAATAGCACTTCTTGTGCTATTTTGTTGGATATTTTGTTGCTATCAGTTGGATATTTTTAACCAACTGTTCCAGTGGATGTGGTACAGGATCCACACAGAAATGCTCAAACATAATTTTACAGACTCAGCAGCCAGAGCTACTTCAATGGGAACAGTTTGACCAGTGAGGTGTTGTCAAGTCATTTCCACAGAAGAAAGCAAGAGCACATCCAAGAAAATAAAGTTAGACAAACCGAAAAGCTTACTACCTACAATGATAGAGGTATAAGCCTATATGTTTAAATTTATAAATCAAAGGTACAAGCATTTTGAAAGCTAGTATCAATGTTAAATTTTTCAATGGCAGGAAAAACAATGAGGAATCAATAGACAAAAATGCAAATAGCATGAACTCATACTTGTATTTCATTTAATGGAGACACTTTGAAGTTGTTCAACGCATAAATAGGCATTCAAAGGAAAGGGAGTTAAATACCTGGTTCAGTACTCATGGTGCCCAAGAGTCTCATTTGCACATCACATAGCTTGAATGATTTAGGATGCATATCAACATACACAGGTGTCTGTATGCTCTTCCCCACCTACATTTACTTTAACACACCTGCACACTACGATGGCAGATAGACACAAGGCTGGGTGGGTATGAAAGTCACACAGCAATCATGGAGAGAGAACATACTTATGAAAGAAAATATAAAATATGAATAAAAGACTGTGAGGAGTACATAAGGATACATAATACATTTTCCAGAGACTTTTAAATAGACCTTACACTGTCCTTCATGGGATAAAACCCAAAAACAAACAAGGAAAAAAACAGGCAGAAGACCCTTTTCAATGCGGAAGAAAAAGTGGTTGCACGAATACTAACTAAAGAAAGCAAAGGTAAAAGAATTGAGACACTGAACCGTGTAGACACAACACTTAGTATAGCCTAGCAACAACGAAAGAGTAACAATTTTAGCAAAGATAAGGACCTTGTTCCACAGAAAGAAAAAACTCCAAGGCAAAAAGTAAACAACTGTGCCTGAGGTAAAATATTAACTTCAGGGTTTATAAACTTTCTGTGTGAATGACTAATTACAAACCTCATCCACAGCTTGCCCCAACATCAGATTTAAGCTGAACACAGCTGCATACTTGCTGCTGGGCAAGAGCGAGTCTGTAGAAGTAGTGAGCACCTTGATTTCATTGCACCTTGTTATATTTACTGACAAACCGAAGCATTAGTGGAAGTTTTTGCTTTATTTTGTTTCATTTCAAGGCTAATTTGGATGTTCCTGTAGCATTTCCATTCCAATCCAGCACAATGAGGGACACGAGTAAGAAGTGACCCCGATTTAGACCAAAACACAGAAAGCAGCTTGGGAAGGGCTACAGCCTTTAGCCACAGAAGCAGACTAGGTTTCATTCACTATTCAAGCAAGTGTCCCATGAGACCTAGACACATCCTATTAGAGAAACTAAAGCAATTCTCAAGTACACATTGACTTGCTGTTGAAAAGCCAACAACTAAAATCAGAAATGCATCTAAGACATTCAGCAATACCTACAAATATGCTATTTTACCTAAAGCATTAGTAATCTATGGACTTCCACTTTAAAGAGTTTTATGCCATGTCCTTAGATTCTATTTCCAAGGCAACTTAGTAATAAGCAAAAAAGTCCCATTCACACACGCTAGGAATGTCTTAAGTGGCCTTAGAGCAAAACCCCTCTTAAGAGCAAAACCCCTCTTAAGCTCAACTGTAACAACAAACAAATCATACATAAATCAAGTATCAAAACATTGGCTCTGTTCCTTCATTCACAGAACCTGTAACACCACTATTTGGTACTGCGCAGAGAATTAAGCATCAGTGTCCTGCAGGAGAACATTAGAATAAAAAAAACTGAACCAAAATTTTGAAATGAAAATGCCTCATGCTCAAATTTCCCAAGAGTAATAAAATACAACAGAGAATCTAGTCACAGTAATGCAGCTGACCTACGACTTGAGGCAAATAAAACAAAATTCTAATTGACATGAGGCTGAATAAATAGAAGAAAATAGAACAAGGCTGCTCTTACTAAGCTCTACTGCCAGGTGGATTTATTGAATGCTGAAGATGCTTGTGGATTTGTGAACTCAACAACTCTTCTACCACAGTCATCAGTTTTCAGTTTTCCCCCTCACTTCAGAGGGGCAAAATAGAAACCCTACTTAGAGTTTCATAGATAGGCTGATTCTTGCATAACACTCTTATGAGACATTTTCTGCCCATGGATAAGAATGAGCTTGGAAAGTCAAAAAAATTAACTTCCAGAGAAGAATTGTAGCTTAAACACTATAATCTCAAATGAAGCATGAACAGCCAACTTCATAAAAGAATATCTTATTTTCCAGCTGCTACCATCACCCCACAGAAAACACAGTCACTACTGCAGACCCACAGTTTAGCTTGTGTGGCAGAAATAAATCATAATTAATAGTTAATTATGAGTACAAAAAGATTCAGTGAAATCTTGCCAAGTAAAGCAGTACATTGTTTCACTCCCGTGTGTCTCTGGATCCGATGTAGAATGGGATTCAGAGGAAGAGGAAAAGTCATAGAGTCCAGCTGCAGCTCAGAGAGGTAAATTTCCTTTATGCTGAAGGATGCAGGGCAGCTCTGCAAAGCCACTGATGCTCTCCCTGTGTATTGGAGGGAGGGCAGAACAGGGCCATAACTCCAGCAAGTTCACTGCTGCATACCTGCAAGAGCTTTTACAGGCAGAAGACAGGAGAACAAACTCAGAGGCTTATCAGACACCTTCTTCCACACAGCCTGATCAGTGAGCAAAGGCACCATCTCCCTTTGCCCATTATCGGCCAGCCGTGGGCTCAGCGTGGAAGTGGACCAAGCTCAGCAGCCAACACTTGCATGGCACAAACACCAGCCCCCATCACCTGCCTGGCACAGGTGACCCAGGGGCAAAGACCCTGTGCTGTGTGGAAGTGGCTGTGCTGCTTTTGGAGACAGCCTTATACCCAAAACCAGGTTCCTCTGCAGTCAGTGATACCAATCCAAAAATCCTGTCCAGAACTCAATGCTACACTTGTCTGACCCCAGCATGGAGGCTGTGGGGAACATGGTACCACGCTGCTTGCTCCACCACTTTGGTCAAGACCAAGGTGTCAGCTTGGGCTTCAGTGTCAAACATGACAGCAGAGCCTGTGGCAGCTGGGGCTGGGAGCTGAGGACTGCAAGACCAAAGCAACCACCACAGCATCCATGCTGAGGACTGCAAGACCAAAGCAACCACCACAGCATCCATGCTGCAATCTCCAGTTAACTGGAAAATTAACTATAATTTTAAAATTTCTGTTATACTTTAAAAAAATCTTTTAATAAATCCTTAAATAACAAGTCTTGATAGCCTGAATTTTGAGTTACTCATTGATTTCTCATGTAAGAGACCTCAGAGACTTTTAAAGGACAGCAGGCTGAACCATGCATCTAAGCAATATGTATAGGAGGGAACACCATAGTCTTACCTGACAGATATGCAAATTGTTTCATTAATTGGTCCTGAATATCTGCAGCATAGAGGGGAATGATATCCTGATGCATGATTTCATCTGTGGAGAGAAAAAAAAAATTGCATTGCAAAGTCATTTTATGTAAAATTTCACAGCAGACATCAAAAAAAAAAAAAACATTCCTAGAACACAAACACTCAGAAAACTGTCTAACTTTTGAAAAATACGTGAAAATCTTTGGAGTCTTTCAAGTGTTTGCCAAGGGCAAACTTTTCTTTGAATAGCACACTAATAAAAGAGGAATTTACATTTACTGACATTTAGAAGCAGTACAGAACTGTCACTGAACACTGTAGAACTAACATTCCTCAGGAATGATGGTAAACAGTGGGACTTTTTACATATTAAATTCAATTTTTATTAAAATTGTCTCAATTCAAACAAAACCAAGAAACTTATCATTTCTCGAGTCTGTTGTCTAGATTCCCCAAGATAACAGCATTAAATAAGATAGATAGAACCGGCTTGAAAGTACATCCTCTCCTTGAACACACACACACACACACACACACACACACACGCTTTCTACCTCAATACTGAAAAGCAATGCTTAAGCTTTTTTCTCAGCCCTTCCAGTTCAGTTTAGTGACAACCATTCTGCTTTCCCAACCCTTGGTTTTCTGTCCCAGTTTTTCAGCAGAGGCGTTTCCCAGAGCGTGTTTCCAGAGGTCAAGCAGAAACCTGAGTTTCGCTGATTGTGACAAAGACTGCATGACAGAGTTGCCTCATTCATAAACTATGATTGCATTTTTTACAAGGAAACAAGAAGTTTTACTCTTTTGCAGTTCCTAAAAAATTATTATTCCACATATTAGCCTCATTGAAAAGTAGAGAAGAGACAACACAGCTTTTCCTTTATTTGGTTATGAACATTTCTTTTAATCTGACATTGTACTGACATGGAAGTTTTGGGTTTTAATGTACATTGAAATGTCATTAACATAGGTTTTGACACTCAGAGCTGTGAATGTGCACAGGAAAAATAAGTAAAAGCCTAAAACTTATGTAAGGATAAGTGTCACCTGCACTGAAGTACAAGCTAAAGTAGCGCTCTGGTCCTCAAGGACTTGCTGCCACTGAGGTCTCTCAAATGCTAGATTGTGAGCAGACAGACACCCACTTCTATGAGCAATTCTCACATATGTAAAATTCTGAGAACTGCAATTATTTCAGAATGGAAAAAAAGCCACTTTCAGTTACTTCTTCCATATAAGAAAGAACTTATACTGTGAAACAGAACTTCTCTGTTCTCTGTCATCCTGTTGGGCAGGGGAAGACCCATGACCACTTTCAAGGTCACACACTGATCAGAGCTATTTTCCTGTATCCGGCAAACTGCTGCCTGATCAGAAGACTTCTGCATACCATGCTGTCAAATCCATAAGTGGATACTTTTAACTGTCAAGTCATATTTCACCCAGACCTTCAGTTATGTCACCATTTCGATGTTCTCAACAGAACACTGAACACAGATCTTTCAAACCTCCAATCTCAGATGGCCAAGTAACTTCCAGAAGAGGAATACCCCACTTCCCCAAAGAAAAAAGGATTTTAGAGTTTA
Organism: Corvus cornix cornix; assembly: GCF_000738735.6. Lineage (NCBI taxonomy): Eukaryota > Metazoa > Chordata > Aves > Passeriformes > Corvidae > Corvus > Corvus cornix. The sequence continues at coordinate 92,241,011 of NC_046332.1, forward strand.
TTTTTGCTGTCTGTGCCTTATAATACAAGTAGCCCTCCTGCAGCAGTGTTTAAAACACTAAACAGCCCTGATTCTGCAAACCAATACCTGCAGGTGGACCCATTAACCTGAATATAAACTCTTATAGGATCGATGCCTATTTTTTGGTGGGAGATGGAAAAAGTGAAAATAACATCATCGGTCTATAAAATGCCATCCTGCCTAAAGTCACAGGCAGACATAATTTTCATTATTGCATAGCATTGCACCTTAAGCATGTAGTAAAATAGTTGAATGTTGCATATGTAAGTGAACACATGACACACAACACTGAAGGATGCAGGACATTCCCAAGGAAGAGAAACTCTTTATGTACCATTACCTAAGGATCACTGTTTCCCCATGCATCCCTGTGATCAATCCAGCTGCAATTCGGACATGTATCATGTGAATACCCAAGTCTAGATTTGATTGCTCCAGTGTTCCCTCTGGTAGGAGCAGCAGCTTTTGCCACCCACACAGGTCAGTCCCACAACACTGGTCAAATACTGCTTCACTGAAAAGACAGTCTCTTCCTCCCCCTGGTTTTAAACTCAGTTTTAACTTAAATTTAAGAGCCCAACTGTTTGCAACTGGAGGAGCAGCACAACGTGTCCATTGAGACACGAAAGTGCCCTTGCTGCTGCACTCCTCTGCACCAAAGCACATCTCATCTTGCTCTTGCTGATTCGGTTTCAAGACATACTTCTAAAAGCCAAGTATGCACTAAGATCGGAGCTGATTTTCAATAATTTGAAACAACCAAGATTAAAAAAAGCAGCACCAAAAAAGCGCAGGGAAATGTTACTCTTGGAATTGCCAAACAAGTCACATCCAGCCGCTTGACAGGATACACTTGAACCCAGGATCACCACCCATAGATTTAGCCAGAAATCCCTCTTCAATATCTTGTTTTCCTTCAGAGAAGATGCAATTGTAAAAACTCATTGCTCTGCACCATTTCCTTGACATTTAGCATCCCTCTGTTAAAGAGAGTTCATCACAGTTTGTTTGGGGTTCAATCTGATTTCACTTTAATGTTGTCCATCATTACTTGCATATGCTATTTCTTTAAAAGGATAAGGCAACAAAAGGCACACATGCTGAATAGACTATGAGAGCACACACTCCTTACTCTCATGGCCTTTGGGGAAAGTATTTTCTTGGAAATATTCTTTAAATAGAGAACCTGCCACCTGCTACATTCTTTAGGGACCATTTCAATTTTTGTAAAGCTAATTAAGTGCACATTAAAATACAGAATTACTGAAAATCTGTGCACTGTTTTCTAAGGATTTTTTATAGAATCAAATTCCACTTCTACTTGAATAGTTTAAGATTCACACAGCCCATTATTTTCCCTGCTCTAGCTTTTCTGCTTTACACAGTGTTTTCAATGCAGAGACCTAAGAGCCTGTCTGTTTTGCCATATCCCAAACTCATTGCTGAAAATAGTTGCTCACATCAAAACATGCTTGAATATCCTGTCTTTCTTGAGGAGCTTAAGAAGCTTACAAGAAAGTCCCTGGGAATTATAGTGCATGTGGTATTGTAGGTGATAATGAACAGTAAAGCAAGGTTCTCTAAAGTTAGTACTGCTTTTTTATTACTATTTTTTTAAACCCCAACACATAAAATAGCTGAGAATGTGCAAAGATTTTTTCTAAGCTGACAACTGGAGGTCCTTTAAAAAAATCCCCACATTATCTAGTATTCAAATTATGAGTGTAAGAGAGGGCAGAAGTGTCATCTTACTAACATAAAGGAATCAGTTAAATATATGGTTCTTACATAAAAAAAGACTTTCTCACTGAAAATGTGAACCACAGTCTTACAGATATATCATCTGCTAATTCAATTTAAATCTTGCTTTGATAGTCCTGTCTCAAGGATAAAGGATGATGGCTTAGAGGGACCTGACCCCATCCCATCAGAGGCACCTGACTGCATTTCAGATGAAGCAGGATGACAGATTTAAGCATGAGGGCACAAAGATAACTCGTGCTCGAATTACCTGGTGCCAGCAAGCCCCGAAGAACCTGGGATCTGAGAAAACAATCAATGTCACTGCAGTCAAGAATTTCCATTATTGATAAAAAGCTCCTCTTTCTTTTCCAATCAAACTAAAACTCATCATCATTTGGGGTTTGCCTGACATGCTGAAGCAAACCCATTTTCACCGAAGACAATACTGGAGTGGACTCTAAACTGACTGTACCCACAATACACACAAGGAAGTCTCCTGACATGATTTGTGAGCTTCCTGTAATGGGTTTAATAAACTCCCAGCAAGCCAGCTGGAATTACACCACCCTTTGAGTAATTCTCCAGGAAATTCTATGGCCATTACTTTATACCAACTTGAAAGCCAACCTATTTGTACACATCCGCACACAAGTTAAGCCTTTCAGCACAGATCCCAATAGCACATCAGAAATCAAATGACAAGTAATTTTATTTCCTCCTCTTTCTTGCTGAGTCTGCAAGATTTTAATGAAAACTTGTCTATGGTTTCTCTATAAAATCCATGTCTTAAACTGAAGAAATAATGTATTTTTCTTACACAGTTTTGTTTTGCTTCTGTTCTGGAATAGCTTACCCACTCAGAGAGTTGAATGCATTTTATGAAGGGGGTCTTCATTTGAAAAATCTCTTCATTAAACCACCCTCCCATCTGGTAATTATAAATGCAAGACAATGACTTTCAGAGAAGTCCCTTCATCTCTCTCAGCCCTAAGGCAAATCTTTCATTTCCTCATTCTTCCCTCTTCATCTTCACCCCCAGACCACCACTACTAACAGTCAGCTCCTTTGTGAAGCCCCCCAAGCAGGAAGGGCCAGAGCAGCAGAGCTGGTGCAGAGAAGCCTTCTTCTGCTCTAAGCCACCTAAAACTAATGAGCTGCTTAAGATGCAAAGTAAGCTTTCCAGCTCTAAAACTGAATTTTAAAAATCACTGCTGATTAGTGACAATGCCTGCAAGTTCAGTGCTTGGTGCTTGGTATGCTCAGGCACAACAGCTGCAGACAAGGCTCTTCAGGTCCTCATGTTATTTGTAGCCACGCTGGGCTGATGACAGGAATTTATGCAAGTGTTCATAAACTAAGATTTAAAACCTCACCAGTTCAAAATATACCTTTAGGAAGAGTTAATTCCAATTTCATTTGACTACACCATCATTAAAATGATGGACCAGGAAAAGCAAATTATTAAATTCAGATATTTTCATGCAAAATATGGTTCTCTGTTAAAGTGTAGTTGGGAAGGAAATTATCACCCGAGCAAAACAGTGCTTTTGCAACTTGTTTGTTTCTGGTGAGCTAAAACATCCTAAGCAAGAAGAAATTCAAGTTCTTTGCCTCTACCAGCATCCCAGTTGCTGGCACAAAGAGATATAAAACAACCTAGTGCTCCAAACAGCTTTATATGGCATTGAGTGTCCAAAAACCATTTTAAATTATATAGTTTCATGAGAATTTTACTTGTAAAAGCTTCACAGACTACAGCTAAGCTCTATCTCCCATTTCCTCTCCTAGTCAGAAAAGACTATTTCCTCTCAAAATTCCTGGTGCATAAAGCAGACTTCAAGTTGAGATATCTTTTCTTTTAAGAGAACGATGCTTTATACAAGCTCCACTTCTGCAGCATTCCTACCCTCAGTAAATTTTCTAAGACTGTCTGGCCTATTGTCACAATATGCAGAGAACAGCACTACTATGTACCCAGTGGTCCAACAGGCTAGGATGCATCTTCAGTGTTAAGTAAGGATCTAGTCGAGTCAAGACTTGGAAGTGCTACTGCCAAAGAAACTTTAAAATCTTAGGAACAATATTCCCTGTATTATAAGCCCAGGCACAGTGGACACAGGCACTTATTATTTGGGTGGTGTTTTAAATGTCTAGTGCATCAGAAAACCTGACAGATGCTTCACAAAGTCCAGAAATTATATTTATGCAGCACTGCTCATATTTCCTAAATTTTGGTAATATTTAAATCAGTTCACTGAAATGAAATTTGATAATTCTGCTTCGTTGATCATACCCGAAGAACACCATAACTACTAAGAAGACACATGAATTAGTCCCCAAAGGGTACAATTCCAGAACTTAAATGTAAGAGGCAGGAACTTGTCATGGGTTAAAGAACAAAAAACAAAACCCAACATCTTTGTATGATACAGAAACCTACTGAACCCCCTACTTTACTCGGGAATTTTCTACTTTCTGCAGTCACAATTAAAGAAAAAAATATCCACCTCTTTCTTCTTTGAGATCACAGAGTTGGAGATTTGGCACAAGACTACCTACAAAACTATGAGGATGATGGTTTGGTTTCAGGTAGGGAGATTAAACACTGATCCTTCCTTTAAAAAAAGAACTTTCAAGGTATACAGCAAATGCAACGCCGTTGGCTTGGCACAAAATGACCAAGAGGTATAACAGTTCCAATTTTCTTGAGTCAAATTATCAAATATCTGCTCAAAAGCATACTTTGAGAGCCAACCAAGATTTTGGTTTCTTTCAAACTCTTCTCTAAAATTACTGGATTTGACCGCTTATTATACATGTCAAAGTAGTGCCTGCTTTTCTCTTTCTTCTTCCACCTCCCCTTTTGTAAAAGGCAACAAAATTAATTGTCTTATTTTGCAAAAATAACATCACCTCAAAGCACAAACATGTGAGGAAATACAATCCCCTCCCTTTCATGTATAATAGATGCATTCACAGGATATGATGAGTGCTAAATACTACAGCTTCTTCCTCCTCTGCTTCATCAGTCACACTTACTTGACACAGTATTCCGTAGTCCACAGCTTGTCAGGGATCACCTTTAAGTCTGGATATGGCTTACAAGAGAGACTAAACACTAGCTAATCTGTAACCAGAAGAAAATGATGTAATAATTAGAAAGTCAGTCTAGGGATCAAACCCAAAATCTAGTATTTCTTTGTTTGTGAAGAAAATCTAAAGTAAGACAAAAGGTGAGGGGGGTGTGCGTTGCAATTTTGCAAGAAATATCAAAGTGTTACCAGTTATAGAATGTAATCTGTGTTGCCATGCTTTTGCTTCATACATGCTTAAGTGCACCTAGAGTGTTTTGGTGAGAAAGACACATTCTTCGTGCTATTTCAAGTCATATTAATTACTCCCTTTCCAAAGTGAGAAGTAAGGGGAACTTAGAATCATGCCACACAGCCATATTATAGCCTAAATTTGTATTAAGCACAAAAAGGCCTTAGAGATAAAGCAGCAACAGTAGGTGTACCTACTACCCAAATGTATACATGAACCTCATGCATATGGCACACCCTTACTATTGCAACAACAATATTGCGCTCTTCTTTCCAGGATGTCCTGAAGGAAGCCAAGCCTGCTGGTAAACCCTTTTCTGTTCTTGCAGGATAGTTTCAGACTCCTAGGAACCACATTTAAATATTGCCAAAACTGCAGCATTGTTAACTCCCTAATACTGCAAATAATGCTGAGTGTACAGAATAAAAATACTTCTAAAGTATTAGATGTACTTAGTCACCTACAAGCAGCAGATTTTGCAAAAGGCAAATTTTTTTGGTTTTTTTTTGTTTTGTTTTGTTTTTTTTATAATAAAGAAATAGTAGATAAAGACTGAGCAGCAGAGAATGCTGCCCTAGCAAGGGCTCAAGTGATAAGAAGGGAAGTGACCCAGATGTGTCTCACTTAGCACTTTAGCAAGCAAGCCTCTATGGAGTAGCAAAAACATTAGATTTTGCTAACCGCATTTTAGTAAGATTTAATGCTCTGAGAAAATTATTACAGGAATTTTGCTTTCTAAATAGTAAAGCTTTGCAAAGAAGGGGAAGTCTTCCAAATACAGAAAATTGAAAGATCAGCTCTGAGTAGAAGAGCCACATGCAAGCTAAAGGACTCATCTTCAGTGAGCTCTAAAAATTAACAATGCAATCACTCAATTTAAACACATAAGCTGAAGTGGACATATTTCAGAAAATGAAAGCAAAGATTTGTCTCCACCAAAACCATCTGCTTTCACCTCTTCAGAAAAATATGTATCTCAAAGCAGGCCCCAAAGCTTTAACTGAAAAGTCAACACACCCAGGACCAGCTGTATGAATATGAATACCTGGTGTATCAGTTTGGCATGGCCTGGTTTTAGGTAGCAGGGGGGCCACAGAGGTGGCTTCTGTGAGGAAGCTTCTGGAAGCTTCCCACCATGTCCGGCAGAGCCAATGGCTGATGGCTCTGAAGATGGACATGCTGCTGGCCAAAACTGGGCCAATGAGAGAGGTTGGTAATGCCTCTGTGATGACATACTAAGAAGAAAATCGAAACAAAGTCACAAGGTTTTGGCTTCTAGTCAGAGAAGAGGAGGAGGTGAGAACATGTGAGGGAAAACAACATGGCGACACCAAGGTCAGTGAAGAAGGAGGGGCAGGAGGTGCTCCAGGCGCTGGAGCCAAGATTCCTCTGCAGGCCGTGGTGCAGACCATGGTGAAGCAGGTTGTCCCCCTGCAGCCCATGGGTCTATGGGGGATGCAGAGATCCACCCACAGCCTGTGGGGAAGGTGCTCACACCGGAGCGGGTGGATGCCTGGAGGAGGCTGTGATCCAGTGGAAGACCCAGTGAAGAGAGAGGGCCTCTGCTTCCAGGCTGGAGCAGCCTGTCCTTGGAGGACTGCACCCCGTGGAAAGAGAGCCACGGTGCAGCAGTTTTGGGAGGACTGTGTGCCCATGGGAGGGACTCATGTTGCAGCAGGTGCGGTGTGGCTGCTGCTTGTGAGAGCAGACTCATGTTGGAGAGGTTTGCAGAGAACTGTCTCCCGTGGGAGGGAGCCCACAGCCTCACAGGGGAAGGACTCCTCACCCAGAGCAGTAGAAGAAAATTGTGGTGATGGACTGACCAAACCCCCATGCCCTGTCTCCCTGTGCTGTCGGTGAGAAGGAGGGAGGGGCTGGGGGGGAAGGTGTTCGAAGGGCTTATTTTACTTCTCATTATCCTCCTCTGATTCTGTGAGTAATAAATTCACTTTGTAACTTTAAGTTGAGCCTGTTTCAACCTTGAAGTGTTTCTCCCAGTCCTTATCTCACTTATGAAGCCTTCGTTAACTTTTTTTTGTTTTCCCTCCTCTGCCCAACTGTGGCAGGGGAGGGTGAGCGAGCAGCTCTCATGGGTGCCTGGCATTGGGCCAGTGTCAAACCACAACACCTGGCAATTCTACTACACTGAATTCAATTCTTCTGTGTTATTTTGGAAGCAAGGTAAGATTTTAAACAATGAGTGATTTTACTCTTTTCAAAAAACAAAACCCCAACACTTTTCTAAAGCAGCAAAGTGGTAAAATCTAATTGCTTATTGTATGAATCTGTTCTGGAAATAAATGATAGCAGTGCTAACAATTGTGAAGTTGCACAGAATGGGTTGGATCATCTGGTTCCAACCACACTGTTGTAGGCAGGGACACCTTCTACTGGACCAGGTTGCTCAAGGCCCTATCCAACCTGGCCTTGAACACTTCCAGGGTGGGGCATCCACAACTTCTCTGGGCAATCTGTTCCAGTGTCTCATCATCCTCATTGTAAAAAAAAAATTATTCTGTATACCAAATCCAAGCCTAGCCTCTTTCAATTTAAAACTGGTGCTCCTTGTCCTGTCACTGCAGGCCCTGGTAGTAAGGTTTTCTTGACTTTTATCATTTCAACAATATGGAAGATGGTGAGAATAATTTCTAACAGACAATACATTATTTTATGGTACTCTTACACAAGTACAGTTTTTCATGTAACTATACATCTATAAACTAATGTTTTGAAAGGGAATGTGTGTGAGTGTGAGAGAGAAAGAAAGGCTAAGTGTTCACTAAGAGGCTTATTTAGAGCTGTGTACTAGTTTTCAGCTAAAACATTTACTTGCAGTTGCTAGTAAACTTCCCAGTATTTGGGACTCCGATTACAGGTTACTTATAAAGAAGAGGTTGCTGAATTCATAACCCAGCTGGCTGCCCCACCTTACCACACAGATGACAGAGTTGTTGATGAAGAGCTCTTGAAGCACTGTGGCTTACTGTCTAATGCTATGTAAAAGATGAAACCCACCATGCCTCTCTAAAGCACTGCGAATATGAACTACTTCAGGTAGTTCTGAGGCAGGACATGGACAAAGTTTAGTCTCTCCCATAGGCAGCTACAGAATCATTTAGTGCAATACAGTCAGCCTTGCTGAGACATTTCCTTCACTCACATTTTCTCGTCTCTGCTGACTGTAGGTACAATAAATATTCCATACAAAGCTCAGGAGGAAGAGGAAAGAACAGTGCCAGGGAAAGGGACAACCTTTCTGCCCACTTTGAGCAGAATGTTCCAACAGCTCTCCAGAAAGGAGCGATCTCTGGCACACTGATCACACCCACAAGAAGTGGTGGGAGTAAACAGATGAGAATCAAGCCTTGGCAGTTGCTAACAAAAGCCCTGCTCACTTATTTCAGGGTAATCAAATACAAATGAAAACACCCTATTTTAAACTTGGCAGTCTACACAAGTAGTCCTGGCATGGTTACATATACACCACCATGATTTGACACAAAACACTCCCTGGTTCTACATTCACTGTCTCCTACAATAATCAGTTGTTTCCTAAATCCACCCCTCCCCTCTCAGGGATGCAGATGAGGATGCGAATAAAGAACAAAAGTTACTCAGGCTGATTAACCCCTCCACCCTTTCCATCTGGTTATCCTCACCTTTCTTAAACCTTTCATTCATTCCTCCTAACCAGCATGCCTTTTAGTATTATCCCCGTAGCATCAAGCACTACTTGAGAAGCAGAGCACTCAGACTCACTGTTGATAATTAGTAATACTAATTAAAGATTAGTAAGAAGATCCACCCTTTAGTTAGAAGATCCACCCTTTACATACCTGTTTTATTTAAATCTGACATTTCAAAAGCTACAGTATTGGAAGATTACACACCAGTCCATGGGCTCGGTGCTCTCTGTTTCCTCTGCAATAGTCACGCATACCAAAAGCAGAAAACAGAACTGGGAATGTAGATTCAGGCACCAGAATAAGGACGCAATTTTTGCTTGTTCCTGTTCCACAAAACATGCTTTCATTTTTCAATGGACTGTAGCTGCACTATTAACAGCAAATAATATCTCTACTATTTCATTATATCTTAACAGAAACAACATTTCTATAGAAAGCTCTGACTGAAGGAATTAAAGAAATAATTCATTTTAGATTAATCCCCCTATACTAACAACTAGGGGATGCCAAATTGTGTCCTGTGAAAGAAACATTGCTTTTTCTCTACCTCCATTAGGGATCAGGAGAAATTATGTATCTGATATTCAAAATGCAATGAATTGAAATTAAAACGCACTGTAAACCAGAAACAGCAGGACAGCTCTCTGCAACAGCAAATTCTCCTTGTAAGCTTTAGCAGCTGTTCTGATCACCGTAATCACGGCATGAATGAATCCTGAGCAAAGTACCTTCCATGTAAAATACAGGAATAGATTTTCTGGATACATCTGGTGTACTGAGAGATACATCTGCAAATAAAATGATACACTGCAAATTTACACAAGGACAGAACACACATACCCCCACCAATAAATTGTATTTATACATGAACGCACACAACCAGAATACAACTTTTGCCTTTGTACTAAAACGCATCCCGTTTTCCTCAGTAGGATAACATTATCTGGCAAAGTTCCTACCTGACCTGCAATCAAAAAACTAAGAAAATTTGAAATACTAGACACACCTGTGCAATTCTTCAGAAGCAGCCACAATTCGGCAATATCTTTGTAGAGCAAGGAGATCAGGCTTAAGGTCATGTTGCTTCTAATTGATTTAGAGCAAAATAGTTCCGCGGACAGTGACCTATTTATCTGTGAGCTCGTCCTCAGTGCAAAATGAGAGCGCAAAACTCCATCTTTCACTCAAAGCCAAGCCACTGGGGACATAATGCCTTTCTTTAAATTACAGGCAGAGTAAGTGTGCCTGTCAGCAGGCTCAGAGGTCCTCCGAAGGGCTTGCTGGCTGCTGGCTACCACTTCTTGTCTTCCTGCATAAACCGCTGGCACGCATTAGATGCAAGCTGTTTACTTTAAATATGAACGCATGCACTGTTCAAACATTATCAGAGTAAGAATGCATTAAAAAATTAATCCTAAGTGTGCCTTGTCAAAAAACCCTCCCTTTAAAAGCTCTAGTTTTAACAAACAATGGTACAGTAAATCTAGCATTATCATCTTTTTCTACCACCCACCCCTACTCCACACAGGGAAATTAACTGCCCAAGGGGCAAATGCCCTTTTTCAATGAACCTCTGGCTAGAAAGCTCCCCAGAAATAAAGTCAGCTTTTCCTACTTGTCAGGAAATTCTCACCCCCATGTCTTTGGTGGAACCGAACTGGGGTGTTTTCCTTGGTAGCAAATCCATCAAACACCTGTTCTCTATGAAGGAGCCCACCCAAAGCAGCAAGAGGTGACAAAAAGACATTCTACTGATGTGACTTTGCAAGTGGAAATACATTGAAATCTTAGGAATAAGACAACAGAAAATAAGGCAACAAATGACCAAAAAAACTAGAAGAGAAGTATTCCATATGATCTTTCAGACATGAATGCTGAGCTCTCTTGCTTTACCTGATCCTTTAAAGTAATTGCCCAGTGACAGACTACCTGTTAATTAATACACTTGAGATTAGTTATCGGCCATTCAGACTCACTAATACAAAGAGTGAGCCAAGGAGCACGAGTGACAGCAACAGCCATACGAAAACAAATGGATTGTTTTTCTTCACTTCACAGTGTTATAAGAGTCCTCTCCCAACAAGAGAGGTCAAGGAAAGAGGACAGCAAGGATAAAAAGCTTGAATTGATGGTTACATCTGTTCACAAAATCCCATTTGCAGATGGGAAAAAGCTCCATTTCTGCTTCAGCACTCCCAGCCATCAACCAATCCCATAAAAACAAACCAAAACAAACCCAGGTCACTCACAGACCACACTAGAGGTTATTTTCTGAAGCACTCCACATCTGTGTTCTCACCATTCATCTACCATGGGGCAGGAACTGTTGATAATCCCATACAGTCAGATGTATTCTAATAAATCTACCACCTATATAAGCAGCTCTATTCAGTGCATGACATTAATATGTGACCTGAAGAATATAATCACAGTAATTTATTTTCAATTCTGCTATTTCATTTTGGGGGTCATTACATTTTGTAGTTTGTCAAAACACAAGAGTTTTCTAAGCAATATCAGATGTTTTTAAATAAAGGTAGATTTAAAAGAATTTACACTCCTTAGAAGTATTTTACTTAACTGTTCAGTATTTTGTGAGTCATTAGTATATTGGATTGTGCAGAGAGTTAAAAATTAGTGAATGAGTCTTCACAGCACTCCCACAAGTCATGTAAATACTCTCACATGGGAAAGCTGAGATGGAGCAGGTGACCTCTCTTAGATCAGGTAACAGCATTTGTTGCACTGTCAGACACAGGATCTACATCTTGGCTCTAAGCCCAAACTCCCTCCTTTCTAGGACTGCCACCTAACCCGCGGGGTGGAGAGCGCTCCTAGATCAGTATCATGACTTGTACTCCTCAGACAAAGATCACAATTCACAGCACTTTTATTTCTGGCTCTTGCACTACAGCACAGCTCCAGGAAGAAGAGTCTCAGATACCTTATGCAAGTATGCACACTGATATTAGCTTCTTATTTAACAGCACCAAGCTGGTATCAAACAGTGGGCAGAGAGAATCCTCTGCAATATGCTTGGCTGACAAGATACTTCTGTTAGTAGTGGCATGGGCTTGGTGTCACCTGCAGCACAGCATGCAGGAAATGTAACCCTTATTATCTGGTTGATAACAAATGATGATAAAGCAGACATAGGAACACCTTCCAAACATCCATAGAGAGGGAGAGGAAGTTTTATAGCCTTTCTTCAGATATTAAAACCAAGCAAAAGAGGAGCTACACCCTTCTCCAGATAGGTATTACTCCCACTTAGATCCACACAATAAGATCCAGGAACCTGATACTTTGGCAAGCTGGCTACTTCCTTAAGAAGAAAGAAAAACAAAACCAAAAAACCCCTCCATTAATGTAAAAGAGGAAAAAGAATGACCTATAACATGTTGGCTGTGTTTTTTCTCATTGTCAAGACAGAGAGGAACTACAAATCTTTGTATTAATCAATACTAACAGCTCCAGAGCCCCTTCATGTTGTATGTAATGTGGATGACCACATTTTAACAGGCTTCTGCCTTCAGATTTCACAGCAGAGAACACAGTGAAACCATTCATTCAGGTGAAAACCTAGTACTGGTTTAAAAACAATTTAATTTCTTGGATTAGCACAATAGATACATGAACAGTCATCCTCCAGGCTCCCATCTAGATTACTCCTTCCTAGCCTTAAATCTCCAAACCCCACAGTTACATATATTTTAGAATCATGAAACAGCCTGGGTTGGAAGGGACCTAAAAGATCAATCCCTCTGCTGTGGGACACATTTCAACTAGGTCATTCAGAGCTCCATCCAACCTGGTCCTGAACACTTCCAGGGATGAGATTTTTTCCAGATCAATCAAGATGTAATGTCTGTGGCCAAGAGCACCAAAATAAAGCACTGTATGTTTCAACCCTGTTATCCTTCAATCTTGACCAGCCAGGCACATCTTCACCTCCCACTTTTAGGGACCAGTGTCTTTAGACTTAGCAACACACATGAAGAAATAGTACATACAGAGAGCTCAGTGTTTGCTATGGAGGAGCCTTGGAACCTGCCCCCCACTCTGCTGGAGGGACAGAAGCCCACAGAGTGTCTCTATGGAACTTGGTCTCAGATGCCTGGTTAAAAGGTGTTCAGGCAAAGATGATTTTTTCCCTAGAAGTTCCATTCTGCACAGAAAGCTGGGCTGATGATAATACAGGCTCCTATAAAGCACTCTTCTGTGTTAAAAGATTGTTCCAGCCAGTAACCAAATGGCTTTTTGTGTTGGCACTCTATTTTGGACTGTGTGCGTGGGGAAAATGTTTGCTCCATGGTTATAATACCTGAATTCCTTGCTGTGCATTTCAGAGAAGAGCAGAAAGAAAGAGCAAAAGCACTGAAGCACAAAACCTTTCCCTGGCCTTCATGATCCAGCTTAAAATAGAACCATAGAGGAAAACTGTGCTATGTGGGCATGCATGTTAGCTAGACTTTAGGGCAAATTTAAGCTCTATTAAAACACGAAGAAGCAAGAGCCCTCCTGAGAAAATCTTGGTGAGCACAAGTGTATGTATTTATAAACGCAAAGAAATTAATTTCAGCTCAACTCAAGCTCTGCACTCAGGTTAAGTTCTCCCTCCCACCTCAGCATGGGACGTGAGTGACAGGTGCCAGCCTGCAGAACGGAGGAAAACATTGTGGGAAAAGCTGTTAAAGGATGGATGCAAAGTCGATTGAGGTTAAAGACTGGGTTATCTTAGTTTTATGAAACCCAGAGAAGGAAGCTATGACTATGGCTTAAATACACAAGATACTGTACCTGCTTTATAAAGCATGTGCAAGTGTGAAGTATGAGGGTGGTAATGTTTGTGGCAAAAGATATTAAAGTCTGGCAAGTTCAACACTAAAATATAATTATTGAGCATATTTTTCCTTCAGGGTTGCTGTACTTAACAAAAAGCACACCAATAAAGTGATGTGGCACTTTGTGGCATTCAGTACAAGCACAAAAGCTATCTTCATAGGATCATTGTTACTATAATGCAAATGAATACTCTCTCTCAAAAAAAAGCCCCTGGCAAAATATGCCTAACTCACACCTGTAACTGCAGAATTTATAAATTTGTGGAGTTTTGAAGACATGGAGCAATTTGATGCATAATCTGTTGGCTTCTAGTTTAGCATACTAGACTATTTAAAAGCTCCATCCATTTTCTTCTTCTAATCTTTCTTGTTGTTTTCTTTAAATAATAAATGCAAAAGAGGTTTCATTCTTTTTGAAGTCATCAAGCATTCAAAATTTACAATTCTGTCTGGTTTACATCAAAAGATCCCAAGGATTAAAATTAGTTTACACACCTGTTATACACACACACAAACATATATGTTTGCATAAATCCATTATACTAAGCAGCTTGTTAAATCTTCGCACAGCAACAAAACTAACCCATTTTGAAACTGCTTAGGCAATTTTCAGCTTGGATGTGAAGTTATCAAAAAAAAGTCCCTACATGATATCCAAACTTAAATTTAAGCAAGTATAACCAATCAAAAATCATGGCCAGAAAACAATAACAAAAAAACCCAATTAAGGCTTCCATCCATGAAGAAATATACTCTTTCCATTGAAAATGAGCATGCTGGTAAATACAAATAGGTGCTGGAGCACTTAAAAGAAAAGGATGCTGTTCAATTAAAAGGCTGAACCCTGTACTATCTTTCAAAAATATGATGTCTGGAAAAAACATAAGGAAAGCTGCTGAGAAATTACATCTTAAAAGAACACTTTGCACTGTAAGACAATAATAAACTTCAAAGGTTTGAAGATTACACATCCCTCACACCAGGTATCAAAGAAGTAAGACAAAAGGCAAAAGAACATGTCAGTAATTTTTTAAGGCAGACTAACACCCTATCAAGGATGGTACTTCTCTGGCCTCATGACTACTCTTAGGGGCTTTCCCCAAAACCATGACAGAAGCCTGGTCACTGAATGCAGTTATCACACATCTGTTTCAATTTCTAATCTGAAAATTACATCTTTCTGGTGTTCTGTGAACTGTATTTTAATCAGTTTATACTTTTTTATTTACATGTCCTTTCTTCACAAGCTCCCCCACAAGTCTTTAATCATAGGTCTCTCCTTGGCTGTGCTGCAGGGCTTACCAAGGTTTCTTATTTCAGAGAGACACAAAAACTGGACTTTTTTTCAGGATTAGTTTAATCACACAGGAGTCAGTAGTAAGACACTTTATCCTGCAGTATTTAGTGACAGTTCCCTCTGTCCACAGCTGGAAAGCCAGCAAAGAAATGGATGTGACCATTTTAACTTCACAAACAGCAGCAGTACTCAGAACAGCAGTGCCTGCACAGAGATACTGCTATTCAGACTGCACTGTTGTGAGGAAAGAGGACTTCTGGCTTGGGGCTCAAGGTTTCTGCAGTGCTGTTCAAAATTCAGAGGTAGGGGATTGCAGTCTGATGACAACTGAAAACTGTAATTAAAGGTGGAAACCAAATCATTACTGAGCTTGGGTAGAAGGTAGGACTAAAATTTGGAAAAATCAAGACAATGAGATCCATTTTTATACCAGCAGTGGGATTAAAAGAACAAGGGAAGGAGGGAAAAAAATGGATGTGGAGTTTAGTGGCAGCAGAAAGGAGAACTCAACAGTGAGTAGTAACAACAGAACACATGATGAAAGCAGCACAGGAATTGAAATCAGGAAAGGAAAAACAGGTTATTACGTATTTTGAAACATATATGTTAGTAAGAATATTAATTCAGCAAGCAAGGAAAACCAACAGAGACCACTACAACCAATGAAGTGTTGTGCCACAATTGCAACTGTATTTATAGCCCAAGTATAAAATAAAACTTTGTCAGCAATAGGAAACCCTTTTTATGACTCCTAAAGTACACAGAATCTTTTTTTTTCCCTAGATGAACAAGATACTCAAGAAGCAGAAAACTTTCAGGTCAAAAGCTGTGGGAGAACTGGTTCCAAAAAAAATATCATATGCTCCTGTAATACTGACAAACACAGATAAAGGCTACAAAACTATTTATTGAAAAGGAAGGAGAGTAAAAGAAAATTTGCAGAAATCATCATTCCCAAAAATCCATGAAGAGCAAAGAGGACAGGGAGAAGAGAGATGTGCTTTTGATCTGAGGCAAAATTACCAGCTAAAAAAATATTCATTCCATCACATCTCTAAAATAATCAGTTGGGGTGGGTTTGGACAAGTTAGTTATGATATTTCAGTACTGAAGGATTACTCATAGCTTCAAATGGAATTTAAAAAATCTGATTATGAGATCATATCATTACTTGTCATCTTAGATTGGCAAATTTAAGGAAAATTCTTCAGAACTGGCCATCAGCCTGAAGTCCTTCTCACACTGTATAAATCTGACTCACTTTGTTGTGAGATCACACTTGAAAATGGTAAAACCTACATAACCGATAGGATAAAAATGCCACTGTCTTCTTACTTATCAAGTTTTGATTTTGACTCATGATTTGGAATTTTTGTGGCCTAGGCATGCATACTGCAGCAAGCTGTCTGTGGCTGTGCAACCCACTAAGTCCCCACACATGGGAAAAGTGTGAAAAAAATGCAAGCAAACGCACTGAGCAATCCTCAAAGGTCACCATTCCCCCCACTTAAATGTTTCCAAAATAGTATCTCAATTTCTCCCTTTGCCAATTCTTTCACCCTCCTGGGCTTCAACAGGCTCCACAGTTTCCTCAAGACAAGAAGGTACTTAATACCAGCAAAAGACAAGATCATTTTCCACTGATCAAAAAGGAAAGAAGTAGAAAACAGATTGGCTACTTCTGGAGAGCCAGCCAGGAGAATTGCTTTAGGTTCTCAAGAGAAATTCACTTCCTTTAAAGAAAATAAGTCTCACTACAATGAGAGAACAAAATACCTTACCCCTTGTGCTTAGCAGCATGATATTCTTGATTAAATTTAGTCAGTGGAAAAGAGATAAAGCTCACGAGTCGCTTTCTGTGGAAAGACGTGGCATAAAATCACACCTGACCTTTTTATTTTGTATACGCAGGATTTAAAAGAAAATATTAATATGTCATTTTAAAAGGCAGTGATAGCTTTAATGAGCCACTTCTACAAAACAGGTTAAGAAAATCTAACCCTGCAAAGAGCTGTTGTAACATCCATAAACAACTGCAGCACAGCAGCTGTAACTGTGTCCTGTTTCCAGTCTCCGGGAGCCAAACAGGAAGCCCATGCCCTTACCTGATTGAAAAAGCAGCCAGTCCCTGCGATTTTAATCAACCTAAGGCAACAGATTTTTTCCTTCTTTTCCAGTTTCCTGGGATGCTTCCTGGCCCATTCAGGAAAGCAGTATGGAGAACAAGCTTTTTAACAGCAGCATTACCTTCATTTTCCACATTACAGACTGCTGCTTGCCCTGTTACTGTATTTACTTTAGGCACACTTGTTGCAGGTGTGACAGCACAGGCCAGCTTGTGGCGTGGAACAACAAAACCCCACCTCTGCCAAGGGTGGTTTATGAGTCTCAGCCTCTCATCAGGCTGGATTTTTCAGCACACCTCAAAAACCTTCACACTGTTCTGAGATGAGCAATAACAGAAAGAGATGCACCAGCCATGTAAGAGATGTAATTATGCAAACTTATAGAAAATAACTATATAAACTTGGCAGCCCACCACATCAACCTCCTAACCCCCACCAATTAGGATGTTGCAATTAACAGAAAACAATGCTTCTGGGGTCCCCGCCATCTGCAGTTCTGGGAAGATGCCGCAACCCCAAAAGGCTTTTGAAACAGTTTTGTGTTTCCTCTCCTTTCCATAAGGAGAATGAAGATGTAAAGAAAGATGAAACAAAGGCCAAAGAGCAAATTCCACCTGTTCTGACACATGCAGCAGCTGAACTAATGCCCACGAATCTCACAAGAGACAACAGAGGCACAAGTCCCAGCCATTCTTTCTGCTCTTCCTCTTGTTGCCTCTGCAAAAAAATGCATTTATTTTCCACCAACTCCTGCCTTACCAAGTGCGTACCTGATTAGTTCAACATAATTTGAACTGAGCTCTTACCCCTGTATTTGCACTAAGCGAAAAAGCACAAGGCAAGTGGATCAAAGGTGAGGGCACTCTTTGTAGTTCCCTGCATTATGGTAGCAGCAAATGAGGCCTCTTCAGTTCAGGTCTCATCCTACAGCCCACCTTTGAAGTATTTAAGAGCGTCTTTTTAACATGACAGATTTTACGTCTGTTGCCAAAAGCCTCCCTCTCCCTATACTCAAACACAGCACATCCTGTAACTGCTGCTGTTTTCATCCCCACACTACAGCAGCTCAGCCAATGCTGAACACTCACAAACACCTTTCTAGCACACCAAATGCGCAGTACCAAGGATAACAAATGCAGACACCCACCCAATTAGAAAGATCAGCAAAGAACCAAATATACTCCTCAGACAAACAGAACAACAGCAAAGTAATATTAAAGAGTATTAAGAGTACCCTCACTTCCCAACAAGGATTTATTTGCTGAACCACACTTTTGAGGGAAGTTTCAGGGAAAGAAATTGAAATTTTCTGTAAGAAATATCTTGTACACACTTCAGAGCATTTAGGTGTAAGGGGCCCTCAAATATTCCATTTTTTTCCCCATTCTGAGACTCTGGAAATGTCCATCAGTGCTCAGGATTTTTTCTTCAATGGAATTCCTTCTCCTGTGCTATGAACAAATTTGAAACAGCTTACATATAACACATATTCTAGTCCCTGCTGTTACTTGTATGTGGTTCCTTAAGGAGAAAAAAATGGTGCACATCTTATTTTTAATAACCCTATTTTATTAACTGGAGAAGGAAACAACAGCTCAGCTACAAACAGGTAACAGCACATAAGTATATTAGTCTCCACAAACCAACAACAAAAAGCCCTGACTTCATTGAGCTTATTTCATGTTTTCTTCTTCAGGCAAGCAGAAAGAAGCTCTCATTGTACCTGAGTGAAAGGAAAAGACTCACAACTCTATGATGAGCTTGCCCAAAACCACACATATCTGCCTGGCACCTCCTGGCAGCTGAGTGGTATTTAGCTTCAGCCAGCCCTGCTGGGCTGAATTCACAGGTATTAAAGGTTCACAGGTGCAGCCACCAGCAGTTGGCTGATAAAGAGCTTGTGCAAATACTCCTCTTGCAAGGAGGTCTTTAGATCAAGCACCGTGCTATAAACCAGCCACCAAAGTTTCTCCTGAAGCCTAAGTACTGAGAAATAGACCTATTGCAAGCCTGTTCTCATCTGTGGCAGCACTTCCACTGAGGTTACTGCCTCCCATGCAACAGCAGAGATTGGCAGCTAATCAGTATATTTCTGGTGTACTCCACAATTTGGGAAACTGCAACCCAAAGTCTACTTTGTCACATTTTCTCTGGGCTTATATTATTGTTTTATACCATATTGCCTCCCCTCACTTGCTTAACTGTTGGTATTGTGCTCTAAAACATGTCTTCTCTCCCTGAAGCACCAATGCCTTTTGCAGGTTACAAGAGCAACCTCTGTTTTTTCCTTTCTAAAATAAACATGGTCACATAGAGGAAATTGTTTTAAAAAATTTAAACTATTCAAGAGTGAACAAGCCCATTGTTTGCAGAGGAGACTTCAGGGCAGCAGCACGCTACCATGACTATGCTATAGAGCATCCACAAAAATCCTGTGGACCACAAGGGTTCGAGGTTGGCATGTGCTGGGACAGGGAGAAGGGACAGAGCATTCTCATTGTTTAAATGTAAACAGTAATAATAATAGGGTTTTGTAACCGAGAGAAGGAAGCAAACTAATGTGGAAAACAGTTGTTATTACTCTGTTTATGACTCCTTGTTCCCAAAAAATATGCTGGGTTATTTTGTAGTGCTGAAGGGGATAAACTGAGATGACCTGAAACTGGGCAAATGGCTGAAACCCCATCTGATAAGATGAGCTTGGGAATACCTTTTCTCTTTTTTCACTGGAAGCATGCCAAAGTGGAAAACACTGGGTGGAGGATCCATAACTCTTGTGACTGTAAGATCTTTATCCTCAAACCCCCAGAAAAATTCCAGCTGTTTAGGGATTAAACACTGCCAAATAGTGGTTTAGCCATCTTCAGGGAGAAAGCTGTTACCTGAGTCCAAGCACATGATCCCCAAAACAACCTCCTGACACCTCAAAACCTGAAGGTTCATTTCAAATTTTTCCAACACAACTCAAGTTCTCTGCATCCAGTCTAATCTGTTTTTAGACAACTGAATATGGAAAGAAATTTCAAAGGTCAAGGGCTGGGCCAAACCTCCAAGTCCTTCTTTTGGCAAAGGCAAAGAAACAGGCTTTATTGGGAGCCACTAAGACAGTTCTTATGTTTTTAGGCTTTAATATTAAAGGTAGATACCAGCAAACCTCCTTTAATGCTTTCAGTGAATGTGGCAACAGAGATTGGTTTTGTGCTGAACTGGAGGTGCATGTTACTCATACTTGGGAGCATGCTAACCAGCCTAAAACACCCCAAAAAACTAGGAACCTTGAAATTTTTTTCCAAAGAATTGAGCCCTAAAATAACTCTCTGAAGGCAAGTGACAACATCTGAAAAAATTATTATTACAACTTACCTTGCAGACAAAGAACATCATTTTCAATAGCTGGAAGTCAGAAAAAAATCAGAGGAGGAACCAAGGTCAAATGCTATCAACCAAAAGGGGAAAAGTTTACACTGAAAGTAGTAGGCACCACCTGTACTTGCACCTGAAGTCCTTAAACAGTCTTTGATAGCCATCATGGTAGATGACACAAATCATTACCTGTGCCCCACATGCACAGTCAAGTTTAAATATCTGAAGACACTACTGGAGATTTAGATGGTAGAAGCTATAGAGTTTGAAGGGAGAAAAGAAGGAGAGCTGTGTTCTCTCCAGAAGGATATGTTATGAGTTTCTGTTTCAAAAATGCAGCTATAACAAACAGTATTAGAAAAGTAAGGTTTCTCTAATGTAAGAGGATAGAGGCAACAACTTGAATTCTTCATTTCACATACTACCTCTCTTTAAAAACAACTGATGTGTTGATCCCTATCTGCTTTCTCATATACACCTTTGGAATCCACCAACGATGGATTATGTGTTTGGCTAAAGCAGAGAAAATGTTTATTTTTTAATCATTATGTCTTAGGAATTACAGAGTATTCTGCTCCACAGACTCACTGCATGAAACAAATTACTCATGTTTCATGAAAAGTAATCTTTCACCTAGAAGACGAAAATGAAGGCAATATATATTGCATCTTTCCTTTAAATGAAAGCCTGAAAAGCAGGTAGCTCCTTCCCCGAAAGCCAAAAGACACAGATAAATGAGTTCTTCCATTAGCTCTCTGACACAGAGTCATATAAACTGTATGTCACATACTGTAGAGACTTCTAAAGTGATTTGTCAGAGAGATAAATCAAAAGAGGGAATCATTCAGAGAACTCCTCATCACTAACACAACTAAGCAACTATGTTAAGCTTGTGCATCTGAAACTCCAAGTGGTTCTCAGAATATAGCCCTGTCCAGATTTAGACTACTGTGAGTAATTCACACATCACAAGAACTGTTGTAATCCAGGACAACTCTAAGATAAATTGTCATGAGAATTGTACTGGACACGATTTTTAAAAGCGTACTAACCACTCACACCTGAAATTACAGCTTCACTCTCTCCCAGCTGCCCCACCAACTGCTATGTTTTGGTAAGTAGACAAATCTCCTTACTAAAAGACAACTGCAAGCCATTCGCACTGAGCCCTTCAGGATCTTCTTCTGACTTGGTCCCTGGACTCACTTTTTTGTGACCTCTATTTAAAAAGTTCCAGAGTTGACTAGAAACTTTGAAATTACAAAGAAGGGTAAGACTGATTAAAATAATTAGACAAGGCTGAGATTCACTGCATGCTGTCGACAGTGCAGGTGGAAAAATCTCCCATTTTTTCCACCTGGGGGTAAGAAGGGAGAAGCAGCCCCTACAGAAGACTCCCAGGTCCTTCAGTTAGTTCTTTGGCCTCACTCCAAAAGGAAAGAATGAACTTACTCAACAGCCTGGTCCCTCACCTAGAATTGTGTGCAAGTTGACAAACTCACAGTCAATGACACCGAAGACACTGACAGATACTAATGAAGAGTAAGTATATGTGAAAACTAGAGCTGTCAGCAGCCCTTGGCCATTACTTTCAGAAAAAAGCAAAAACCAATAAGACTGCAGAAGGTTTTATGCCATACTTGAGTCCAAGTGCAAGAAACAAACTGTGTGTGATGTTGGATTAACGCTGACTAAAATAGGGTGGTTTTTTGGGGTGTTTTTTAGATCACTGAGCAAGAAATGAAACACATAAAAGTTGCACTGAACTCTGCTTCCTGCTTTGGAAGAAGACGTGGTAGCTCCAAAGTAAGATAAATAAGTAAATACAACCGCTAGCTTCAGTCAGGAAGTTCTGGAAATCTTACAATAAACTTTGATCCTCTTGGCTTAGGTTGCATGAGGCCATGTGTGTTCGACCTTTTCAGGTAGGCTTAACCTCTGAGGTTAATTTGAAGATCATGTGGGATTTCGTTAAACACTGTAAGCATACACAGTAAGAGGAAGTAGTGCAAACCGCCCTATTAAGCAAGACTTCAGTAGAACTAAAGAGATTGCAACAGCACATGACATTGGCAACTTCTTGGAAGAACAATGAAGAAGATAAAGGGAGTAAATAAAGCTACATCCTGGCTCCAGGACTGGTTCTGCCCAGAGAGTAAATATCTACTTGTTGACAATTCTCCACATGGAAAAGCAAAAGTGTAAGAAAAGTGAGTCATTTTACTCTAAATTATTGAAGCAAAGTCTCTCAGATTATTGATCAGGGTGACTCCTAAGTTCTTTTTTTCACTATTTTCTTTTTTTTCATATGTTCTTCAGTGGCCATGAAAGCAGAAAAAAATATAAATTCTTACTTGCTCACTGCCTATTATGGTATAATGTCGTATATAGCTACTGCCTCTAATTAAATGGGTTTTTCAAATAGCACTAATGGTCAGGAAGACATTTTTTCCCCATTTCAAGAGTCAAAGGCACAGTCAGATTTTGTTTTCTGAGGATTCATTTTACATGTATTGAAGTAACAGAACTATTTTGCACATTTTTTTTCCTCCATTCACATCCACAACCCTTTATATCACACAACAACAACCTTTAGAAAAGGTCTGTTCCCTGTAAGAAAACCCAAAGACAGCTTAAATCTTAGCAAACAGGGAAAAAGAGAGGCTGAAGAGGTCCAAGGGACAAGTGAACAGGCTCATGGAGTTCAGTCAGTGTGGATCTATGGAAGAGGAGTCTAGAGGCATGGTCTGGTATTGCCCCTAATTTTGTGTATGTGTCTCTCGCTCATTAGAGACACTCTTGAAAGTCTTTGTTTTCTTGGAAGAATCATGATCCATCCAGGAACATAAAAGTGGTGGTCTGTATAGCAGTATCCAAGAACGTATTCCTTTCTTATT
Organism: Corvus cornix cornix; assembly: GCF_000738735.6. Classification (NCBI taxonomy): domain Eukaryota; kingdom Metazoa; phylum Chordata; class Aves; order Passeriformes; family Corvidae; genus Corvus; species Corvus cornix. The sequence continues at coordinate 92,264,312 of NC_046332.1, forward strand.
ATGCACACAGCTGGAGAAGTAACATTCTTTCCTCTGAATTAAGCCACTAAAAATTTGAAAATAGTAACTTTTACAACAGTGTAATTCAGAATGTTCTAATTTTATTCAAATCACTTTCTAAACACAAAAAAATAGGACATAATAAGCAATTTCAGGAATCTTGAGTAGGACCAATCTCACAAATCTGCTGAAAATGTCATCCTTTTTAGATATTTCTACTTTCTATCACAGCATACATCTTAATGTGATTGTAAGATACACTTCTCAAATCATGCATTTCCTTCACTTTTACTTTTTAACACAAAGAATAGAGATTTTAAAATTAAAAAAAAAAAGGCAGAAAGAAGTGCTTGAAAAAAAGAAGCTAAGTTCCCTTAGATTTATAGGACAGGTCAATACAGACATTTAAATGAAGGAAGAAAAACATTTGCCAGTGTTGCTGAATTGGTATCTGAATAGTAATAACCTCTTTATCAGAAAACATATACTGAACACATCCCTATTAAATTGTATGATGATGCTCTGAAAATGATTTCAGGGAAGAAACAGTTCACTTTTGATAGACATACTGCTTTGGACCTTTTCTGTCTTCAGAAGGATGTCAGCTGTCACTGGTTTTGCTGATGCGCTCACTTTTCACAAAGTAACTTTCCTGAGCCAAATAAATCACTTCAGTACATCACAGATATTAAATGGTAATAAGTTTGGGGAATGCTATCTGAAAAAAAAAAGTCTATAAAAAACTTATATGAAAATTTAAATCTTAAAATACCTAATGTTTTACTTCCTTTGGAAAAAGGGTTTTAAAATAAAAGCCAAATACTACCATTTACCACTCAGACTCTCCAATGATGTGTTTTCTATGAACAGTGTGCATTTTCAAGAATCAATGGGCTAGCAAAATTTATATTAAGACTCTTGAAATACATGGGGTTTTTGGCACATATAAACCATGTTTAAAATGCTCCCAGGAGCACAGCTGCAAGCCACACACCTTACACACCCCTGACTTAGCAGACTACATAGGTCTGTTTACATTTACAAGATCTAGGAGTTAATGTAAGTTAAGCCAACTTACCCTGTGCTACAAAGTCCAGCCATGAACACCATTCTGAGAAAAAATAATAACTCTTCATTTCTGCTACTGAAATTCCTCTCTGATTCATCATCAGAGAAGAAAGAGGTCCACTTTTCCCTTCCTCTGCTCAGAACAAACTGCCCTGAGAAGGCAAGAGCTTTTGTATTACCTGAACTTTGTTCCATAAATACAACAGGTGGCACAAGACGACTTTACAAATATATTTTCCTCCACTAATGTAATTGTTCTTGTAATTATCTCTTTAATTATAGTGTTCTCCCCTCATGACCCCACCCTGAATATTTACAGACTGCTGATATACCCAGTGCCTGATACAGTATATATAAGCATAAGCCCTCAGCATATTTTTGTTCATGTTAGGCTTTAACAAGGCAAAGCAAAACTGTTTTTCAGGCAGATATTCACAATGCTATCCGGAACCAGTCATATTGAACTGCTCACTCACAAGTACAGTTTATCACCTCTGCTATGGATTCACACCTAACTCTCTTCTCCATCTTTCTGATCAAAAAAGTGCAAGAGTATTTCAAGCAGGACAGGTCAATCAAAGTTGCAATCACAGAAGCCTAAAATCTCAAATGAATCCCTTTTCAACACCTTTATACAGCCAGCAAACTAATGTGTGAATGCAGCAAACAGTGAACACAGCATTACACACCTCGACCTATCTAGTGTGGGGACTAATAGTAATAAAGTTGTTGTGGCAGACTTTAACACTGACCAGAAATGTCAGTGTTTGCACAGGCTCCAGGCAGGCTTTGGCTACGCTGAAGCCTTCAGGTACATAAATATTTCTGCTATTGTTTGTTGTGTGTTCAGTCTGACATTTCCTATATCCACACATTTTGCTAGCCTGCCCATAAGCTAACTCCCTCTCCCCTTACGAGAATGCCCAATATCCAACAGAAACACTGATACAGCTTCAGGAAAAGATGTACCACATCTGCATCCCCTTGGCTGACACAGGTGATGCAAAAGTGCTCTTCCTCTAGACTCTTCTTCACTCTTTGTGGTGGATTATTCAGGTTATGGATTAACCAAGCTCTGTCTGACTCACTACAAAAATCTATTAGTATGAGACACCCACATTACAGTGCTGCTCACTGTACCTTTTCACAGAATTTCTTTGGATTGGAAGGACCCTGTGACACAGTCAGTCTCCACTCTCCTCAGCCACCCATTCATCACATGCCTAGAACTACACACAAAAGCACACTGGCCTAGAGCTTCAGTCATCTTTGTCAGAAAACCAACCTGAATCCAGAGTGAAAAGATGCAGACTACAGGATGCCTCCAAAGATGCTGCCCATCCATACCACGCACAGCACAGACTGAAGACAGATGTCTCTGGCGTCTCCACTTGCCAGACTTGTTCTACAGCTCTCAGTTCAAGCTGACCTACTGTTCCCATTTGTTTAGAGAAAGTGAGAAGAGGGAGGATCTCAAAGCCTGGTCTGTGAGCGCTACACTGGGATGCCCATCACAAAGGGCCACAGCACGTCAGCACCTTGGAAAACTTCCCCTGCTGATGGGAGATGGGTGTCCCCAGAGAAGACTGCTCAGAGCCACAGTTTTCCAGGGCTGAAACCCTGCACAAACCCACAACTGCTGTCCCACCTGCTTGCAGCCAGAGATGAAGAAGCACACCGAAGATACACAGTCAGTGATGGATTCAGAAAATGTGATGCTCTCACAGCACTCACTGCACCAGCCTGGGCCCTGCCTATCCAGGCAGGAGGGGCCACATGGCACCTGGTCCCAAACATCTGCATTCCAAAGAGCAAGTGTCACCAGAGCCAGGGCTCAACCAGGGTGAGTGGATAAAGGCAACACAGCCTGCCCTGAGTAAAAGACACCTGCAGAGAACAGCACAATGAGAGTTAGGCCAAGGAGGACAGATCCAACTGTCGACAAGCTGTAAGTAAATAAAGTCCGCTTTGTTAAAATGAAAATAAAACAGAGATGGATTTGATGAAGTATGATGACTCTGGAAGCCAGCCCAGCTTCCCTTATTAAGGCAAATAAGGTAATGCAAGATCAATATATGAAGTAGGAAATTTATTGTTTAGTTAAAGGTTTCTATATCCTATAATAAATATTTTAACATGAAGGGAAAGGATGAAGTGACAGCAAAGCAAACATGCTCTCAGCAATTTCCAGAGATGCTAACGAAGAGAGAACAAAGCTTTGTGAGACTTGGGACAACAGGACAGAGTGGCTCAATTTTGTCACAAGAAGAGAGGTGCATACATCATGGGATTCATAGAATCACAAGCACATTTACTTTGGAAATACGTTCTGCCAAAATTGTGATTTCACCCAGTGTAGCTACAGGACAGAAATGTTCCCAGGCTGAAATACCTCTCCCTTTCCACAATCTAAAACTTTGCTCCACCTTCTGTGTAACATTTGGTCTGCAAGTACCACTGAAAGCCGAGCCTTGCTACCATGAAAGTGGGAAAAGTCATATCAGTCCAAAAGGCCATAAACCAGCTTTGAGCAAAACAACAGAGTTATTCTTACTGGATATATAAGGTTAACATTAAAAGCCTATAATTGCTTTCCTACTGTCAACACAAAATGGATAACAGGAAGGAAAGGAAACAGAATTTTTGCATACTTGAAGACTTCAAACATAAAAGGCTGCCACATGATCAAAGAGAGTTTTGGAATAATAATAAAGATGGGTGGGAGACAGGACAGCTTCCTACAGAAACATACTATTTTCTGACTATACACACACCTCTAAATAGTGAAAGGAAGATGTAAGTAAGACATGATTACATAGCATGACAAGATTTATATTAAGGACCTTGGTCTAAAGGAAATTAGGCAAAAACTAGGAATATTATCTGTTAGAATGTGTTCAATATATTACATTTGTGTTTTTCTCCTATGTAGTCAATGCTTTGTCTATACTTTGGACTAGCTCCAATCCATTAATGAATGGCCAGTAGGTGCCTGAAACTCATAAAAACATAAATATCATAAAATATTTGGTGAAAGTAGTGGCTTTCATGGCTACACTATGGACTTGACTGCATTGTGAGTGCTGCCAAGGGATAGGTGAATCCTACATGAAAGTAAGACTGACATTGGAGGAGATCTTGTTTTATTTTGCTTTACAAGATGGCATCCCATATGGTTAAAATACTACTAAATTTTCCTGATTTTTCTTTACTGCTATTAACAGCAATTTACTTCAAAAGTTTTCTAGTCTCAGCTGAATAGAACTGATTGTTAGATTTTGATAATTTACTAGTAAGCAGTCCTAAAACTACTAAATCTTGGCCTCACAAATGCCCAGAACTGCTAAGTCAGGAAAGGTGAAATCCTTACATTCCAGAAGTTATAAAATAAAAAAAATTATTTTAAAAACCCCTTATAATTTTAATTCCAAACACAATAGATGACAAAAGACTCAGCAAGCACAGTACAAATGAAGGTGTAAGAAAATCAAATCACCAGAGAGGCATTTTTCTTTTAGTATTTTTTTTGTTTCTAAGAGTAAATGTCAATATCAAAGAAAGGAATACTGAAAATTAACAAAGGTAACTTCGTTTATGTTGATGTAGATTTCCAAATTAATTTTAAAAGAAACAAAAGAAGTGCTCTTTATTTTTTTTTTTTTTTTTAAAGTTCATAATAGGTCACTGTGCATAAAAAAGAACAAGAAAGTTTTAATTAATTACTGGAAAATCTACTTCAGCTTATCTTAGCCAGTCAGGGTTAACTTATTTCAGAGAAAAAACCCAACCAAAATGTAGCTTTACTAAACACAAAGCTTATATAATTATCAGTCACACTAACACATCCTAGATGAAACAGATTTTTAGACTGAATAAGTGGTGGCAAGCCCTAAATTTAGGACATTACAGATGTAATCAGAGGCTTCTTGATTTTTTAGTCTAGTTATAAATATTTTCTTTTGCATAAATAGGTATACTTTTTAGGAGAGGAACACTCAGCAATGTTCTTCTAGAACATAAAAGGAGGGCTGATGTAAAGCATTCAAATCTATGTTAGGTACTGTCATACACCTGGAATTGCAAGAAAAAACACGGTAAAAAGTTTTTCTCCAGTAGGTACTGGTGACAACAATTACTATCATAAGTAATACCTAATATATTGATAAAGATTTGTATTTTTTCACTGTAACAATTGCTGGATCCCTACATGAGTATACTTGCAGAAAAAACCTCACTTGTTCCTGCAAGAATCATCAGTTGAAAAAAATCAGTAACACAAATTCTAGGCTGCTTACTGCTCATATTCAACTCAAAACTTAGTTGAAACATTCTGTGTACACACACATCACACTACAGGATCATGTATACATTCACCTCACCAGAGGATATTTGATGTGGGTTATTTCTTGAGTGCCGTCTGCCATGAGGGATTTGGAAGAATCTTTGTAGGATCCTAAAAGGACTTTCATGTCCTTCCCTTAAAAGGCGGCGTTGAGACATGGGTGTATCTTCACCAAACTATTCGGCAAAGGAAATAATAGATCTCCTCTTTAGCAGTACTCTCTTCTAACACAATGAAAGATACTCTGATTTTGTTTTTAAATGTCAACAGAGTGTGAACTTGCTTTGTCAAATTCAGATGACACCAAAAATTATAAAAAAGGCTGCAGTTTTAAAGTCCTGGAAGAGGGCGCAGTGCAGTTATTTGTATTGTATATGCTTTTCTTCAGAAACCAATACCTAGTTCCACTAGAAAGGAAATGAAAGATTGGTTGCACTTAATGGACTGGAAACACCAAGACGCTCTTCTGCATGAAGCTGAAACAATCTCTCAGTTCCTAGCATGCTGCACCCAGCAGCAGGACATCTTGCCACAGCTTCAGTCTACTTTCAGTGTGAGCAGTATGAATAAAGAAGTCACAGCCTCTCATACAAGCACATCAGACTAGCAAGACATTTTAAGAAAATAAAAAAAGGTGCAAAACTGTCTCTGTTTTAGTGTTTCATCCAAAATAACTATATCCAAACTAACAGCCCTGTGCTGTTTAGGATGAAGAAAAGCTGCCACAAAACATCCAGGTTGTTAATGCACTCCAGCCGCACAGGGAGATCCAATGCCAGTGCTCATCCAAAGTAGCTGGCACAATCACCTCCTTCTTCACATCCTTCTCCTTAACGTGAGGGATGTTCAGCTGTTGCAAAGAAACTTGTGAGGTTTCTCCTGAAGGCAAGTTGAACGTCTTTCTTTTAATTTTACCGTCTTGCTTGTAAGTCCACAGCTCAGCACTCCGAGGACAGAAATCTCACATTGACACTTGCTGTGTTTCCTACTTCATCTCAAGCAACTGGTATCCTTCAGGGACAAGCACTGTGCTCATGCCAGAAAATTAAAAGAAAATACCATTGTGAATACAATGCTGTCAATTAGAAACTCCTCTTCAGCTCATTTGCCCAAAGTTAGACTCCCATCATCAATACAACTCCTCTTCCTCCCCCTGTATTTGCACAGAGAACTGAGCCCTTCAAAGACAGAGCCTGTTTCCAGAATATGTGAGTAGAGAGGTCTTACGAGAAAAACCTGGGTCTTCCTGGGAGTTAACAAACAGCTAATAGGAAGGAAGGGAGGGGAAATGAATCCCAGGCTTTCTTAAAACATATCAGGAAACCCTACACTGTCTGTTCCCCCGTCTCTTTCAGTGCAGGAGAGAGGAAATTGATAATGCTGCTTTACTTGGCAGTCAAGATTTTCCTCTCAATTCTGTTTAACTATGTCCTGTATGGCCACAGAGCTGCCATAACCCAAATATACACCATTATGCGCATCACCCTGAAGAAGTGTTTTAAAATATGATGTATCATCTATTACTCTGAAAGCATATTCAAAGACACAAACTTTAATTAAGTCACATTGAAGTAAATATTAAGTACCTTATTACAAAATATTAGTTTGCATACACTGTGTTAACAGAGGAGAATTGTTACAGTCCTAGCTGGAAGAGGTTCAACTTTTGACATGAAATCATGGACAAATGTGACAATCTTGAAATGTGACAACCAAAAAAAAAATCAAAAAAATAATTAAGAACAGATGAGTTTCATGCAAATAACTTGTTTTCCCAATTCATTATATCAAGCAGATGGACCACGGCATATTGCAGCTGTGCTACATGTCCTGGATCAAAGGCTTTCCAAGCTTATTTAAGTAAAAATTCACAGGAAGGAAGGACAGGAACAGCCTAGTAGTGGGAGGACACCACATGATACACACTGCCACTGTACTATATACTCGGGGTTCAAACAAAAGACGAACTGAGGTGACACGGCAAATTAGGCAAAATTCTGCATTTTCTTGCACTGCTTGTCACTGGGGGAACAAAGCAGTGGTTCTGGCCAGATAAAGGGTGACATCAACATCCAGAGAGACAACGCTGCAACGTGTTCCTTGCTGAGTTTCCCAGTGGAGGCACCGAATGTGACCATGGGGTGCCTGTGGCAGTTTGTCAGCCATCAGAGCTTCCCTCCTACCTGGCAGGATAACTACTTGTTTGGGGCTTTTGGAGCACGCCAGCCTCATGACCTAAGGACCAGTTCTGACAATCAAGTGGTATGATGATGAAACTACACATCTTCTTTCAGACATCTTCTGCCTCGTTAGAAAATGAGGCAGATAGGTTAAGAGAAAATGGCCTCAGGCTGCACCAGGGAGGTTTAGATTGAATACTAGAAAATATTTCTTCACAAAAACATATGACAGGCACTGGATCAGGCTGCCCAGGGAAGTGGTTTAGTCACCATCTCTGGAAGCATTTAAAAAGACATATATATATGTGTGTCACTTAGGGATATGGTTTAGTTGTGGACTTGCTAGTGTTGGGTTAATAGTTGGACTCGATGATCTTAACAGTCTTTTCCAACCTAAATGATTCTATGATTTTATGAAAAGTGGCTCTTTGTCCCAGCAGTGTTTTGAGCATGTGATGACACTAGTGGCACATGGTGAAAACCTCACCAACAATTTGTGTAGAGGATTATTACAAGGAAAAAGCACATTCTCCTTTCTTTCTTCACATATCAAATGCATGCAGAAGATTGATGACTTAAACTGTAAAGTTGGTAAGTACACACAATCCTACTGAAATCTAGCCATTAGCTACATCCCTGTCCACAAACAAGCTTTTAATCTTCTTTCAAGCACTCAAATTTGTGCCTAGAAGCAAAGAAATTAATCACAACAATGGCTATGGTAGTGCACAATCAGAAGGAAACAGATGGTGTAATGCACTGTTTTCCAAACAGCAGCAGCTTCTATCTCCAGGAAAATAATCTGAATATTTTCCCTTGCTGTTGGCATTACTACAACAAAAGCTCTTATTTCAAGGACATCTTCTCTGCACTGTACAGCATCAGAAAATTACGCTAGAGTTTACAGACAGCAATATTCTTTGAGTATTGGCAGAACCAACTAGACTGCACCTACCTCTCCTTTCACATCACATAAACAGTAACATTCAGTGGGTAACACCCCTGCAATTATCTTTAAATGACTGCAGACAGCCTGATGGAATCAACAAAATTGTGGCAATGAAATAGGGCTTATTTTTCTCATGCTTCATTTCCAGGTCTGTTTCTGACTGCAGGCAGAGTGTTTCACATTGACAACAAGCAGCCACACTGACTTACAGCTGTACACTCGCTCTGATTCCTCCTTTCCCAGGGACTCTCAAAATACTTTAGAACAGTAACTTCAAGTTTTCTTGGGAATCTTTAAATTAAGATGTCATCACTTTCTTCACCACTAAATGTTCCTACTGCTCCTTTTGATCTTTTTGTTTGTGCAGGGGCCTTATCTTTACAGGACATCTTGAATGCCCTACTGAGACTTTTCCTCCAAATCCTAACAATTATTTACAGGCTCTTCTTTACATCCTCACATTTGATGTGATGCAGAAAAGAGTCACATTAAGGACCATGTATCCCTCCTACCTGTACAGAGAAGGAGGCTCTGGCAGCAGAATCATCACTGTTCTAGTGTTTCTTCTAAATTTATTCAATTTCTCCACACTCCTTCATATCTTCTGATAAGCCACTGCCACTGGTGTTGCCATTTCTCCTATCATAGACCTTGTTTTTCAGGGAAATGAGTACATCTCACAGACAATAAACATGGCAGATCTCATGCACTTCAAGATCTCACCATGCACACAGGGCACAAGAGTCCACCTGTGCGACCCCTGTCTTCTGCTCACCCACTCTTTTTCCATGGAGTTCTGGCAGGCAGGAGAAACTCCACTATCAAAAGTGCCTTCACATCCCCAGTAGCAACCCAGAGGGCTGCAGGGCAGATCTCACATGAAGAATATAAAAGACTCTGAAAATTATATGGGGAATTCCATCTAACATACACATATGCAGAGCTCAGAAATTACTGTTTCTTGGATCAGTTTTTAAGAGCATATACAATATGCTCTTAGAAATATAAGGGCACATACAAGCTAAATCTTGCTATGTGGATCTTCCAGCATCAGCACACTCACTGTAACAGTGGAAATGAAATGAGGGGGAAGAAAAGTGAAATGTTTATATTCTTCTCTTTAAATCATGTTTCATCAATTATGTCCTGCATACATATTTATTTTGTTGAGAACAGTCATACAAATAGAAAGACAGACTGGACTCATGATACATTATTGTGCAAACTGATTGTTTAGCACACATTAAAATATAATATACAAGTTACTTCTAAGCTGAAGTGTAAGTTGTTTTAAAGAATTGAACACCCACACACAATAATGAGTTAGCACTGATTGTTGTTATGCTTAGTCCTGAGCTTTTTTATAACCCTATATAAGTGTTGAATTATGGTAAGTTGCTTGTGTTGATTTTTAAAATCGGAAACAAGTTGTCAAAGATTAATCCATGCCAGAGGCCAGTCACTAGGCTAAAACAATAAAGAGTCAACTAGAGGCTGATTTTAAAAGAAAAAGAAAGTGTAGCTGAGATGTTAAAGACACAAAACTTGATATTTTTACATCCACAAATCCCACAGGGCTCTTGTAGAGTGAAAATGCTGAGAAAACCTGTCTGAAAATCCAAGAAATAAATCATTATTCCATGGATATTCTAGATTCTTGAAATACAAGAAAAGACTGAATCTTCCTTTTTCAGTGTGAGCAAGTTTAATATAAAGTTTGGGTACAGTCTTTTGCCTTTATTATTTTTATGCTTGTTAGAATTGGATAGGCGTGCTTATATTTCACTTTCAGGCTACTCTAGCAGAGCATTCTACCAAAAAAAGGTCAAAAAGGGGTTTCATCAAGTATTTTAGAGAATCTATCATCTGAAACTGTATTTAATGACATACCAACAGAAGATGGAGTGGGAAGAAATCTCGGAAATAGGTATGAATGAAGATATATCTGGGCAAACCTAAAAGCCTCTGCAAACAAACTCAGTATCTCATAAAAACATAGACAGTGATAAATATTCTTAATATTTTGATGTTGATTTATTAAGGGCTGGGAGTTTAAAGAATTATTTGGTATCACAAGAAATCTAGACAGAAACTCTGAATTACATTACAAGAGTGAGTTACAAGAGTGAATTAGGTTAGTTGTCCAAGCTTAATCCTAACTGGATGTATCTGCTCAGAGGCAAACCACGATTGTAATAAGCATCAGATGAATATAAGTAGATCAGGACGGAGATAAATGGACAGCTTGCATTCTATTTATACTTCCACATTATGCTGCTGAGCCACTTCTGCCAGTCTTTCTTCACAGAAGAAAGATCTCTCAAAAAATATTAAATAAATCCTAAACCTAATACCGAGTATTTCATAATTTAAATGTACAATAACAAACAAAAAATTGCAGTATGTAAGATTAGGGTTTCAATATTCTGGAAGCATTAACATTTAACTGTCAAGATAACAAAAAGCTCTTAAAGCCTAACATCTGTCCCTCTAATTTAGGTAATCTTACACTGCATGTCTGAATTTCCTGTGGGTTAGCAATAAATGTGACCCATCTCCAAAAGAACAAGTTCCTTCACCATTAGCAATAGAAAATACTCTGAAAATCACAGTGGATCAGAGAAATAACTAGAGGAGGATGTCTCTTTATGACCAGCCACGTGAAGTGAGGGTTAACATCTAACAAGACAGCACTTCCACTTTGTCCTTTAATTCAAGTCCTTTCACTTTTGAAGGCAACTAGCAATCAATTTCAAAACCTCAGAGATGTTCTAGGAAAGAGTAAGGAAACTGCATACACACTGACAAAGACCAGGAGGTCAGAACATGGGGAAAGCCTGATTAGCATCCACTGCCAATGCAAAGCAGCAGGTAAATCCATTGTGATATTGGAGCTAATTATGCAACTGCCACCACCAGTTCACTCATTTACTTAAATTCTACCGAGAAAAATGACCTGGAAGGTGACAATACAGGTTGTGATTGAACAGATTTGTCAGAGATATGAGGTCTACCTTTTTGGTCAGAAGTGAGAGCATATGAAGAGGAATCTGTTCACATTAGGAATTCTTTCAGTCCTATGCCTGATGTGGATCCCTACTTTCACCCAACCACAGTGTCCCAGCTCTGTGTTCAGCACCCAACTGCTGCTGCTCTGTGAGCCCAATGCAAGAGAGGGAGGAGACCGCAGCAGGTGGGGGCCTGTAGAGAATGGATTTTCACAGCAAGAGAAGGAGAAAGAAAGTGATGGGAGACCTTTGGTGCCTGCACACTATGGAGTCACTGCAAGAGAAAGCTGCTGCTGAAAATCAGATAAAACAATTGGCAGTAAAAAGAAGTGGCTTAAGATGGTTTATCAAATACAGTTTTACTGACAATGTCCTATAAAGATACTATAATTTCAGGCTTTTCAGCCATTCCCTGCACCTACACCCTGAGGCACCGTGGTCGTTCCCATCATGTACCAGCTCATAATCAAACTAAGGGACTCAGGAAAAGTAGCTGACTTTATATATTGAGTTATGCTAGTGAAAACTCTGTTCAAAAATCACCTGCATGTAATAGGTGTATATATATGCCTATGCAACCACATATGAATGTACAGAAATGAAAAAAATATGCAGTCAACAACACTGACTGACCTTCCAGCAAACAACTCTGCAGAATCAGCTGGGGAAGAGACAACCAAAATTTGATGTTGGAAAAACTTTTGCTGGCATTTAGGAATATTTGATTTTGCTCAAAATAGAATTCTAGTTGGAAAGTTGTATCTTTTAACAACTACAGCAAGTACACAGTACTTTCCCATCAGGTTGAGTTCTGGTAGAAGCAGACAGAGAAGGGGTTTGTATGCATTTACACTCTAGACAGACACTGCTGCTCTCTCCAACTGGATCTGCCACATCTGAGATTAGCAAACAGCTCACTAATGAAACCTGCACTTCCGTAGTTTCTCTACGGGAGATAGAGCACCTGGGAACACATTTCCTAATTGTTCAAGAGGGGCTGACTTTGCTGAGGGCCAGGAAAATGCAAACCCCATGATTTGATGGGTGATTTTTAGAAGGTCATTTCCTGTAGATGATACCTTTGACAACTATGAAATGCAAAACATTGTATAGACCACTGCTGAATCAATGCATCCAGACAGCTCCCAGAAGGGGTGGGACCTGGCTACAGCTTCAGGTGTTGTCAATAATCTAACGTGTACAGAGGGAAATCACTGCTGAGCACCTACATAAACAGAGGACGCTGTCTTGCTGTGCTGCCACAGGCCAGGAGCACCCTTTCAGCCTTCAGTCTCTGCTACCCTAAAATTCCTTCCTCTGAAAAATTTTCTCTGTTGCCATGTACTTTGGACCCAAGGGACCCAGTGCTCAGTTCTCACATCTTCTCTTATCAGACTTCAATTCTTCTCCACTTTTCACAATCCTCTCTTAGTCTCTTCATGAATGGGCTATTAATAAAAAGAGAGAGTTTTCAGTTGAGTGGCTGCTTTGAAATTCTTCTGCATGCACTGTTACACCAATTACAAATGTATGTGGCAGTAATCCACTCAGCACAGAAGAAGTAGTGCTATTAATACTTTACAAAGCTTGTACGCAGCTGTAAGTAATATCTTTTAGGGACCTTTCAAAAATGCTGCAAAAATCCCTAGGCTGTAAGAACTTCATACAATTTTTCTCAGGTTACTGTTAGGATCCAGCACAGCAGGTTGTGCAGTGTAGTCTTCTGAAATGGTTATAGAAATAAATCACATAAACATTTGGAGAAGGAATGAGATTTTCATATTAATAAACATTGATTAACTGCTGATTTCAATGATGCTCATGTCGGCCTCTAGCAAAATAGGATTTTTCCTATGTACAGATAAGCATGCTTAACTGAAGTGGGATGAAGGGATTTCTGGTGGATGTTCAACAGTTTCCTAGACAGTCAAACTTTTTAGTTTGTTCATAGTTAGTATGCCTCATTCTGCTTATCAGCTACTCAGTTTAAATAGACATACTTAAATTACACAGTCATAATTAAAGACATGCAAGCAAATATATCTAAACACAGTGAGAGAGAGACCAAGGGTCTTTATGCCATCTGGAACTGCAACAAGTCCATGCTTCAGCTGAGTAGCAAAAAGCTCTTTGAGAACTAAGAATCAACAATTTCCTTCTGAAAACTTAAAATAAATGCTATGTATGATACGCAGTTATTATCATTGTAACCTTTAAAAAGACTGAGAAACTCATTCCATCTAGAGCACCTTACCAACCAGTACCAACACAAAATACATCCACAATCACACAGGCACTTTTTTTTACCTGACTCCATACTGCTGGCAAAAGCAGGATTCCTGCTCCCAGTGGCTTCTTGCTTCCTTTGTGTGGGCATTTGCATTTGTGCAGCCTAACAGTGAATTATGCATGGATACATTCCAGGTAGGACAAGCAGAGCAGAGACACGCGATGCGGCTCGGCTTGAAGAAGCCAATAATGATGGTATACAAAGGGGCATGTGGAAAGCTGCTGAAATTATATCTATTGCTTTCCAGGTTGGGTGTATTATTTAATGAATATTTCCTAAAATAGTACTGCAAAACGTGCTTGCGTTTGGATACTTCAGCTGAGATGTTCACATGATTTAATAAAATAGCACTACTAATGACTATTTATGGCTGTACATTTAGAACCCAAATAAAGGCACAATGGGTAAATACATCATTGGAGTTACAACTGCCAAACAAATTATTACATCAAAATGTGTTGAAAGACACTGAGGATTTTGTGAATTAAACATATGAAGTAGAAATAGGCAGTGATGAAATCATGGCTCCTCTTGACATAGTCATACAGCACGGAAAAACTGGGGGAAATAAAATTGTTAGTATGTAAGCTACTGAGAAAGAAAAAGTCAAGACATTACCAAAAAATCATAGGTTATTCCTCAGCCTGCGTATTCTCTGATGTGACTAAAGCCTGCAAAGGGCACAAAATGTGGGTCCCCATAGCTGTAGAGCCATACAACCAAAGGTCAATCCCAGCTAACAGTCACCTTCTCCCTCCCAAATTTTGATCTCACTTGTTGCATTTGGATTCACAGATTAATTTTTCCAGACATTCTAAATGCTGTCAGTGAAGACAGCACTGTGACAGCAGTTTTTATACGTTCCTCTTTTGTACAGAAGAAGTGTTAACAGGCATGCTCTGCTGTCCATTAAAGATGTGTTTCTGAAAAGTCTGATCACTAAAAACATTACCCCATTGCTTCACTCTTCATCACCAAACTGCCTTCATCAATCCCAGTTCATTTGAGGAAGATCATATGACACTGAAGACAGAACTATCCAGGAAGAGGGGCACAAGTGCTCCCACTAAAAGACTGATATTGAGGACTTGGTCTCAGGAGTGCAGCAGCTGAGATCTTTAAGGAGGGTGATCTGCTCCAGAAAGTTGGCATCTCCTCCAGGTGACAAATACTCCATCCACCATGCCATATATACTGTCCCTGTGCACTTAAACTGTGTGTATTTTGGTCTCTGCACACATTCCATCCTCCATACAGAAAAAGTGATTTGCTTTCCAAACAACCTCCAGCATTTCCCCTAGATGACTGAAAACAGTTAGCAGAGCAGGTTGTTCAGGAATCAGTAGTGGAATGCCAAACCCAAGGATTGGATGATCTAGGGGGCTGGTCCTCTCCTTGTGCAATACAACACAAATCAGGGACTTGATCACAGGAGCAATCATTGCTCAGATTTGTGATGTTTAGGCCACCAGCACCAGGCACCTCTATTAGTTATGTACAGGTCTGCATGGGTTTTTTTTTTTTTTTGTATCCTTAAATACAAGCAGGGTGTCTGGAAAGCATTATGCAAACTGACTTCCCCCTTCAGAAGAACTTATGAGATTCCCAGATATATCCCAGGAGTGAGAAGCAGGTAAGAAAAAAAACCAAAAAAAGCACAGATACTAAAGTTCATGTTAAATATATACAATACTTGAATATTTCAAAACTCCCCAGCTGCTCTCAAAGCAAAATAAATTCAGATCAAAACCAAAGTAGTATCAGAGAAAAGGCTGTTACTGAGTGCAGAAATTTTGCAGAACACAGGTTTAACTTTAGTTTATATAGCTCTTTATTAAACCACAAATTATACTATGCTCTGCTTTGCAGCTACATGCCTGGACTTTGCTGCTGTTCTGGATACTAATAATATCTCACCACATTTCCCTATGTACAATCATTTAATTCTCTTTAAACATTTAAAACAATCTGTGACAACTACTACAATGTATACTATATGTATATATAAAACACAGTAAATAACTGAAAGAAACAACTGTCTACTATGAAAATTGATACAAATTACTTCAAGTAGCAAGACCTAGAAGCCTTCATATAGTCACCATGCTTTGATCTATTAAAGATCCATTTACAGTGAGCTGCAAAATTTTCTGCTCTGCTACAATGGCACTGGAGCACCTGTACACCTTGCTGCAAAGGTTTTAATCTGCAGGAAAACTTTTAACACTGCAGACTACCACCAAAATCCACCAGACAGCCAGGCAACGGGTCTGATGTGCCCTGTCTATGTACCCATGGATACAGGAGACTCTGGAATGCCTCCATCCTGGATCATCTCCACTGTTGGAGGCATTCAAGACTCAACCAAGCTTGTCTCTAATAAGTAGATTGGCTTTGAGCAGGTGGTTGGACTAGATGATACCCACAGAAGCCCTTTCCAATCTAAATTATTCTATAATCATCTGATCCATTTAGCTCCCTCACTGTTACCCAGTAGTGTTCACTGCTTTGATCCCCACAGAGGAAAAGGGAACCATTTCCAGTGCTTGATTTATGTTGGTTGTTTCAATTTCCCAGTGAATCAATAATTTAGCAGACTTTTATCTTCCTTATTTTACAGTTGTGTGAAGAGGCCAAGTGGAAAAGTAAAACATTAAATTATTTACAAGTTGTACACACATGCAGGCAGATAAATGATGCATCATATATTTAACAGTTTTTACAAAGTACAGAAACAATAAGTGTGATGGCCAAAGTCCTTTGTCTAAGGAGAGAAAAGTAATCTTCAAGACTGTGTTAATATTTTTAGGCATAAAAAAGGGCTAAAGCAAATGTATTTAAGGTAGATTCAAAGTCTGTAGAAACTTCAGAACTACCAGAGTCGGCAGTTTCTGTCTGCAAATGAAGGAATGAGGCTCCATTCCACTGCTGGCAAAATTCTTCACAAAAGGCAATTAAAACCCTGTTCCATGTTTTAGGAGGACGGAATTGATTAAATCACAAGTATGCAGAACTGTCAAGGGTTGGCAGGTGATTATCACAGACTGGGAGAATAAATTACAAATTCATTTGTAATGGGTGGACAGTGCTATAAAACAACAAAGAGATCCTAAATCCTCAAGTCTCCAATTACCAACCCTATTTAGTTTGCTTGAATAAAGGATTACGTCTTTTTATTTTGGTGCTTGAGAAATAAATAACTAATATTAAACTGCTCAATTTTTATACAACTCCAAATAACCTCAACACACGACGAAGACTAGGACAGCAAACAGAATTCCCCATAATTCAACCTTTCTAAATGTACTTACTGCCTTATACACACAGCTGAACAAATTCCTTCCAATAAAACTTAACCAGAAATAGGTTTGAAAAATGGAAACAGTTTTGAAGTACAATGCTCTGAGTATTTTCTGCAAAGGAACCGCAAAATAGAACAAATACCGCTACACTTTTTTCCCCCCTGTAACTTCACGTTCTTCTTGAAAACTGATTTAAAATATATTTCTTTCTTAATGTGCATATATTTTACACAAAGACCTTCTGTTAAAATTCATCTGGCTATCTGAACCCCCCCTTCCCCCAAATGCACACAGAAAGACACAGTCATTAAAGGATTGGCAGAACAAGATCGCCTTTCTTTTCTGAAGGGGGCCCTACCAACAAAGAACCTTCAAAAGTCGTCTTTATTGTTAGGTGCTGGGTGATGCAATCTTCTACGGCAGTGAAGATCAAGGATCTACTTCCTCCATGTTCGAACAAGCAGACACATCTCTTATCCACACCATATTAGCGTTCTTCTACCCTCTGTTTCTGACAAACTGTTCTGGTATGTCACCCCTTTGAGCACCCACAAGCGAAGCAAGAACCCCTTCGAGCACCACAGACAGAGGGTAGTTTTCTCTCCATAAGGTGCACATAAGCTCTGTGCACCAGAGCACATAAGCTCTGGTGTGATGACAGCACACCAGAAGTGAAGGGGTTAAAGCACCTGCGGCCTTGGGGCTTGCCATGGCACCCCAGAAACACTCACTCTGGCCTGGAGCTCACTCCTTTCCCTGATTCAAGCCCCTGCCTCCTCTCACTGGTAGAAAAACCACCAGGTGTGGGAGGTAGAAGGATCCCCAGCAGAGAATACGTGGCTGCTGGCGCAGGGTGGACACCAGCCCAGCCCACAGCTTGGGGAAGGCTGGTCAGTGAGACTGCAGCAAAATGCGAAAAGAGGCCAGACAGAGTCAACTCCTAGTGAAAGTAGACTCTACAAGGAGGCCTGTGGAAGGGAAGGAACTTGGTACTGGGGAGGGACAGCTGGGGACTGAAAAGGAATGAGGGCACAGGAGATACAGGCGCTGGGAGGTGTGGTGTGAGGTTGGGTACAGCAGAGGGACCTCAGGCAGGAGACCTGAGGAGGGACCTGCTTAGGACAGCAGTAGCAGGAGCAGAGGCCAGGATGAGAGTTAACCTCTCAGGACTCTGAGGAGAGGAGAGAGCAGCTCTACCATGCAAAGGAAACTGCTTCTGGCTTTGCCAGAATGGCCCTGTGCTTCCTGCTCAGCGCTGGGGACTGATCCTCCAGCTACTCGGAGTAGCTGCTTTGCTGTAGCATCCCAGAGAAAACAGGCGAGGAAGACTTGGGATCATCCTGTCTATATTGTATCGATACAGAAATGGTCCCTCCCGTGCAGGCAGGGATAGAGGGGGAGAGACAGGGTTGTACATGTGCAAACAAGACATCATAATAATAAATAACATATTACAGTTTATTTTTACAAGTTTTGATGGTTATGGAGTGCAATTTTTAATAAAGTATAAAACGCAATGCCTTGGGTGAGAGACCTACTCTTTCATGATCTTATAGATCAGCAGACAGAGAAAAAACCACAAGGCCTCAAAGGAGCAAACACTGGGCACTCATTCAAACCTAGATGTACCGTTTCCTTTTCAGAATAAATCTCATGCCTCAATTCCATGATTTAAGGCACTCTTCCAGCTGAAGGAAGAAATTAAAGAGCTTGAATATATTCTCATCAAACGGCAACACAAGAATTGATAGCAGACACAAAGTTAAAAAAATGTCTCTCATATTAACTTTGCAAGTATGATAAATTATTAATAAAAGTTAATAACCAGTAAATGACCAAAATGTTCTCAGATAACATTTAAGATTAATAATTTAGCACTGAAAAATAAGTTTATTATGAAAATAGACTTCTAAATGAAAAGACAAACATCTAATAAGTATGTTTCATATCGAGGCTAGCAAAACAGCACATAGCTGCTACAAAATTATTTTTTTCTTGGACAGAACAGGACAAATGGCAAATCTTAACAATACTTATAGCTCTCAACAGATAGCTTGGAAAAAATCAAAAAAGGTGTCTCATTAAAAAAAATACTTCTAGCTCTTCTTATCATTGCAGTTGATTGCTTACACATACCTGGAAGTTGTTACTAATATAATGTACACTTTGTCTCTAGTTTAAGCAATGCTGCTTTTCAAACTTTTTTCTCTGATTCTGGACTCAGCTAAGGCAAAACTGTAAATTGATAAACTCAACCAGAAAACAAAAGGTAAATGAAAGTCACAACAAAATGTCACTTCTCAGACTCAATATGTACACTCAGCATTCAGCATCGTGCCTTCCCAGATCACCATCCCATCACATTTGTTTCTTTAGACATAGTACAAGGTCAAGATGCAAAGGGAAACACAGAGTCTAAGTCAATCACTGGTTGCACCTCCATCCTATTTACTCACAAGGTGAGTTAAAAATGTGGCACTTGAAGAAATTCTGGTTTATACATACTAGAATCTGAATTTCCCTGTAATTTCTAACTATACAGTTCTGATCTTCAAAGTAAAATATTGCTTAGTACATCATGTATTTGTTTAATAGGGTGAAAAAACTAAGAGTTTGGAAAAGTGGTACCATATAAAATGTAACTATTTCTAACTTTCACAGCAATCAAAATCTTGTGCGAAAACAAACTGTGTGCAGATATTACCCCTTGAAGTACAGCAGTCCTCAGTTACTGGCAGGGGAGAGAATGAACAGAAATATCACATTTCTATTTCATGCAACATGGAAGACTAGAAGCCCAATACTACACCTACTGAAATGAACTCCAAGATAACCGGTGAGCTCAAAATTCAATTAAATCTTGACAGAAGCATGTAAAAGTCACCAAAATGTAAGTGTAAAGACTCAGTCAAGAAACTGGGCTTAATGGGCAGTGGATCCATGCACATCTTCGTAGAAATCAAGTACCCGCAGTATGGTAACAAACAGATCAAGCAGCTTCTCTCTGCTTTGCCAGTCGACAAACTAACAGCTATAATGTTCTACCAAAAACCACCCATTTCAGATTTGAAGTTAACCAAGACAGTAAACTCCTAAAGAGATGATTGTACTTGATTCAGTTATCCAGGAAACAAAAATTGCGGGAGACCGTCACAGGAGTTTCACCATTTCTCCTCTTAATTAACTACAGACTGCTAGTGAAGGAACAGTCATACCCCATCCCTGTTCCTCCAATGCCATGGCCATGTGTTCTCACTGTTGCCCTGGTGTCAGCTCAAATGCCCTCAGGAAAAGAGAACAGCAAATTTCTGTTCAATCAACAACCAGTTTAATGGTTCGAACAACTGCAAGGCACCCACCTGATACAAGAGAAACCATGGGAAGCTAAAGGCAAGGGAAAAAGAAAAAGCAGATGTGCTTGGAAAATGGTTTGGGACCAACTGTTTCCAAAAAGCTTAAAAAATTAAAAACTTTATTAGAAATGGTTGCTGTTGGGTTTTGCTTTTGTTTGTTTGGATTTTTTAAACTGGTCTCATTTATTAGGTAGCAGCAACATGGTTTATTAATAGCAGTCAAACTGCTGCTTGACATTAGAAACTTTTGCGTGTAGAAACTCCAGTTCTGTTGACTGGCCATGTAACGGCTGTCAGAACCTAATAAGCTCACCAAATGTTGACTCTACACCATACAAACCCACAACTCTCCATCAAGCACGGTGAAACATGATATTTTACGCCATTTTTCAAACAATTTCTCAAAAACTAGGAAAAAAAGCTGCAAAGATGGAAACTAAAACATTGGAGCACAAATGCTATTTCATGTCTTAACTGTTCATAACCTAACTTTGGTTGCTTGCTGACAGAAACAGCTGAGGTGAAGAGTAAGACCAGGTAGCAGCCCCGGATATCCAGGTTTACACAGAGTCATCACTGACCAGACGCCTCCCAGGCTGCCTCCAGATGGGACGGGTGTTGCTGTTTCCCTAAGCTCCCACCCTTGCCGTGCCCTCACTTTATCAGGGGAGGAGACACTCAAGTGCCAAGCTCTGCCTCGCCCTGCTCCCTCCCATCCCACCTCATCTCTAGGAGAGGAAACCCAGGTGACTGAGCTGGGCAGGAGCCACAACAGGACTCTCACTTCTGCAAGCAGAGGACCAGACCTGCTGAGAGATACCATGGGGCACACACCCCTTATTCTCCCAAACAAGAAAAACTGCTTGAAGCCCGCTGGCAGTTCTGTGCAGTGATGCGCCTGACCTTATTTCTGCTGGGAATGTTTCTCCCTCCCTCCCTCACCAATTCCACCACGCTTGTCTGATGTTTCCTCTTCTGCTGTGTCAAATACAGATAACAAGTTACTTGAGGCAGGGATCTGTCGAGAGCAGTATAGCTCATCTGCAAAGGATTTGGCAGGCTGTACAAAAAATGGAGCAGAGCAGATGACCAGCCTTTAAAACAAACACAATTTCATTTATTCATAGTTTAATGACTTACTAATTCATTGCCTAATGTATTATTAGCAACACACTTTAAAAATCAGGCTTTGACCCTCAAAATTCCTTTCTAAAGGCATAAATAGTTAAACTAAGTTCTTCCTTCTGCAATTACCAGTCCATTGTAATTTTCAAAGTCAGAGGTCTCCAGCATTAATGGTGCTATAAAATTAAACCTGACACTTTTAATAACTTTTTCCTGAGTACTTTTCAACTCCAGTAAATCGTAGCCAGTGCAGCTGCCTGAGAAGCATTCTGATCTCAGTGGGATGAAGCATCCTTGACAGACAGGGCGGCCCTTACAGTCCCGGACAGGCTGTAGGGCAGGGTCTGTGGAGAGGCAAGATCTGCAAACCCCCAGCACAGCCCTGCTCCCTGCACAGGAGAGCAACACACAGTGGCAAGGCTTGTGAGAACCCCACAGAACCTAATGAACAAAAATACCCCCCTGTAAGGCTAACACACAGCTGATCTGCTGCCAGGAGCAGGAAGCAGAGAAAAGGGTTAGGAAAGAGAGCAGAGTGGATGTACACATCTTGCTTCCTTTTCTTCCACGTGTATCTCTAAAATTGAATATGATAAATTCCATTTGTTGCTATTTAATGACACAGGTCGAGCTCTCTGTACCAGCCATGCATCACATGTCTCATATGTCAGGAAGACTTGCAGACTGGTTGTCGAGCCAGCAAGACTGCTGGTCCAGGGTGGTGGTGATACCGAGTGAGTTGGGAGGCTCCTCTGCCTCGTAGCTCTGCCTGCTCCTGCCTTCCTTCTCAGGCAGGATGCACACCAAAGAGCCACCAGCCACACTGCAGCTCAGGCAATGTCCACGTGCAGAACGTCAGGAGCTACTTGATGGGAAAGGATGGGAGAGGAACTCCTGAGGGAATGTGGGGGAACAGGAGGGGCTTCTCCACTATCCAAGTGCCAAATGGTAACACCCACGTCCCTTCCTGCCTTGGCAGTCGCACATCAGGACTGTCTCAAATACCTGTATTTCCCTTCAAACTATTCTTGTATTTCTCTACACTCTCACCCTCCTTTGGGGATAAAATTTAAATCCTGCCTCTTCCCACCAGCTCCAACAAGAGTTCCCTGCAGCATCATATGAATGTCAGGCAGAGTCTTTACTGAATTCAGACCTAGACCATTATCCTAAAAGAATCATTGTGGGATTAAAGGTGTTTAAAAAGAGTATCAAATAAAGCCCAAAGTAATTGTTCTGTTTCCATGTTTTAAAAGGCATGTGGTAGGATGCAGCAAAGTTTCTTCCTGATTTTCTGAAGGCTGGATGGGAACTGCTAGTACTACTTTAACCTGGATAATTGCTAAGCACACCTAGCAAAATTAGCAGTGTAGTATTTAATTTGTACCTTTGCTCTCCTTATGCAAAATTATGCCAGCTCTCTATGCCACCCAGACCTTTTTAATTCCCTGTTGGATCTTCAAAAATGCAAACAGTTGCTTTGAAAAACACCTCCACCTGCCACACTGAAATAATTCATCTTCTGTCTTCATACAACAACAGAGAGAAGCTGTTTCTATTAATATCCCTCTCCTGCTCCAGGCTTTGTGGTCTCAAAGAAATTCAGGTATACCATTTTCAAAGGAATTGACTTTGAAACAATGATGGCACTGAAGTCAGATGCAGATTGCAATGTCCTTGAAAGGCAAGTAAAGCATGAGCTGGGAGTAAGAAACACTGAAGAGACTCAGCGGAAGGAAATTAAGAAAGTATGGAATTAGAAAGCTAAAAGAGCTATGTATTGGTTTGTATTTTTTTCTTACCTTTACTTCACAAGTGATTTATCTGACTTGGAGAGGTCCTTTATTTTTTTTCCCTCTGTCAGCTGTTGGTAGCATTTTGAAAACCATCAACAACTTTGGAATTTTGGTGACTTCCTTTTGATCCCTCCAGCGCACTCAGATGCTCTTTGCCTCTCTTTACCTTCAAATCTCTAGTATCAGAACTCCAATGTACATCCCACAGGCCACTTGCAGCCTCAGCAGCTGCTGCACAAAACCCAGAAATGGAATTTTTGACTGTTGCTGTCCTCAACAAAACCACCTGTGCCAGGATCACAGTAAACATCTGGGTCCTGAGCAGACTGGAGCTATCTCATAATTAGAGCCTGGCATGTACTCAAGCATGAATTAAGTAATGATGATGAATTTTCATCACTCTTGTGATTCTGTGAATGTAGGACATATTCCATCATAACTATTGAACATAAAGCTATTGTTTTTCAGACAGTGTATTATAGGGACCCAGCTTCATGTCCTAATAAACGACCATCTATGAGCAAAGCATCCAGAGAATCTTTTTATACCACCTTGTTTCTGCCAGCTTTCTATTCTCATCCAAGCTGCATAACCAAACACGCATGTTTTGCTTCTTTAGCCTATCCTTCTCCTTCTTCCATTGCCAACAGTCCTCAAAGAAAGCTGGAAAAATTCCTTCCTCAAAACAAACATGCTTTTTAATCTACTTTGTTTCACTGAATGTTTGTGTGGGAGCTTTAATTTTGTTTTTAAGTATTATAACACGAATAGAGAATTTTATATAAATGTACTTTGCCATTACAAATATACTGAAAGGCTGAGTAAAGTGTCTCAAAAAAGCGAAATGCTAAGTAAGAAAGCATCAAGCTTCCTTTTATAAATCTATTTGGTAATAACAACCAAGTTCCAGACTCAGCTAGAAACTGAAAACAAAAGCCAGGAGAAGAATTACCTGGTGTTTGGAGAGACAAATTCACGTATGTATCAGCAAAAGGATACAAGATGGGTAAACTTTGCCCTCCCACACAGCAGAAACCTGCCTGAGAGTTCGGGCACTTCTCAGAGGCAGACAGGGAATCAGAAAAACCCACTCAGCTTTCAGCTCCCCATATGAATTACCAAATGAGTCTTTTCACTGCAGTAAATCTGAAAATTGCAAATGCTGAGATAATGGAAATAGAGATAAACCAATTCAATTACAAATCTTCCACAGCAGCAGGATACAGAGCCATAAGAAACATTTCAGTTTGGTGGGGCTTTTCCACAGCAGTTGCTTCAGTAGGCACCATGCCTGTAGTAACACACGCTAGGTAAATGCAGAAAGAGGAAACAAGTCAGTCACACAATGCACTGGTTCATTTGGTTCATGGGCCAAAAGCTGATACAAGACTGGTTTTACAAAGCTCTTGTTCAAACACTGGCATGTGATGTGAGGTAACCTAAAATGACTGGCTAAGTAACACAGGGTTACTTGGAGACAAAACCAGCAGCCCAGGACAAAATAGTGACCAAAGGAAAGGACTTTGTCCATCCCAGAAGCCAGACACAAGACTGTTTACAGAAAGGCTGCAATTTATCATTTGATATTTTTAACAATGAGTGTTGTAGTCTGAAGAGTAATTTTTAAAATCAGCTATGTGTATTCTCATCATTTTCTGTTTGGATAAATTATCTTGATGTTTCATATGCAAAGCCACCCTCCCTTTAAATTCATCAGATGATAGGCAGGAATTGAAAGAAAAGGAAGATACATTTCTGGCTCAACAAGAATTGAGACTATAAAAGAACTAGGACAGTCACTTCTTGGTGCAAATTTTCTGCCTGCCACATGAAGTGCTGCAGGCAGAAAGAGTTCTAGTAAAACTGTCACTTAGCAAATGCCTCAAGCATAGGAAGGGTGACAGCCCTGAAATAACAGCACAGGTGAAAAACAAGAGCTTACTTTTAGCACAGCGGTGTGGTTCTCAACTTGCCAAATACCTGTTTGCCCAGATTATCAATTTTAAAAAGGCAGACTGCTGCCAAGCAGCATTACACACCTAAATCTTCAAAACCTGGTGGTACCATGCTGCACTGTGCTTTATCAGCTCACCACAATTTGAGTGCCACATTCTACGAGGAAACTGCCTTACCCTGTGTCCTGAAAGGGATTTAACTGCCTAAGGCACCATCACACCAGCTCCTACCAAGCTCAAACCCCACCAACCTTCACACAAAGGCAGATGTGTTTGGGGATGGCTATCACAAGGCTTCTCCGTTTCAGCTTTCTCCCATGCTGAAACTCACAGCCAGTTACACCTTTTGTGTGACCAAATTTAACATTTAGTCATTGCAGCATGGTTTCATTGTGCCCAAATCCCTGCTGCTCCAGGGAACCGTATGGGAAGCCCAACAGCCAGCTCCATGGCCCTGGTACACCACAACTCAATTAGCACTTCCCGTCAGTCATCAAGAAATGTAAAGCATTATCACAAAATCTCAAAAGCCACAGAAAGACCAGCAGAGACAGACTGAGGATATAACTAACATCCAAGACTGCTTTAAGTAAGGGGATCTATTGTCTGAAACTGCCTACACTGTGCAGGAAGTCAACTTCCAAGATGATGATTCCATCTCTACCTGCACCCAAGACTGTGTGCTTTGGGTGACTGTTCCACAAGGCATGAGGAAGCTGCACCCATGGTGCTGTTAAAGGCAATGTTAAAGGCTGGACTTCCAGACAGTTTGCATCACCACAAAGCTGCATTCCTATGTGTGGCAAGCCAAGTGGCTCATGCTTGAGCTATGCAGTTGTGGGGATAAGTAACTAGAGAGGTCAAAATAGCCAACACAGTATTGCAGGGCTAACTCAAGAGACCTACAAGCAATTAATCCATATAAAAGCATTCAAGATTCTGTTCTTTCTGTCGGAAATGAGAGCTGCTATTTAATGGGACAAAAGAAACAATGGAACTAAGCCGGATACTGTAAAACAGTAGACTCAAAGTTCCAGATGAAATGCAGTGTTTCAGATACTGAAAACCTTAAGAAGTTGTTGGAGCTGACACACAAACAACAAAATCCCAAGTAGCTGGCTTGATCTTCTTCATTAAATGAAAAAGTGAGTGACCCAAATGCCTCCTGCTCCCAGGCATTGGCCAACACATCAGCTTAGAGCAAACACCTTGAAGACAACACAGCCAGCGTTACATGCAGACACCCCGTCCCTGCTCTGTGCTGTTCTTTTTCTGCAGAAGTTCCCTGTTATTTGATATGCACAAGGTAATCTTGCAGTTTGGCTCTCTTTGGTTGGAAGCATGGCAGACAGCTGTGCCAGGCACTCTTGCCAAGAAAGTATTCTGAGACACCATGATAATAAAACCACATTAAAGTAACAGGCTTTTTTCTTCTTTCATATCACTAAGTATTTAAATCCAGGCAGGGCTTTCCCAGCTCTGCAAGCTTTAAGTATATCTACCCAAAGTCCATAAACTGAAGAGGAGACTGACAAGTATGCAGCCCATAATCCTATGAAAAGTCATTCTAAATGTGCCATCATTTACTATTTAATACCTATTTTGCCCTGAATCTGTTGAAAGATATCTGCCCAGATCGCAGTTTTCCTACTGTAGTTCAGTAACTGCCACTAAAATCAATGAAAGACTGGGGTAGGTGACATAAGAGAGGTTGCTGACAGTACCAGAAATTGCACATGGATATGGATATGAAGTCAAGTGGTTCTTGGTTTTTTGCTGTTTTGTTTGTTTTTTTTTTTGGGGGGGGTAGGGGCCAGGGGGAGGAGTTGTATGTAAAAAAAAAAGAAACCCTCTTGTTATGAACTGTTTTGGGACACAATCTTTAAGCAAAAATAGCTTGGCTAAAAATAAGATGCAATCAACCTTGATGTTGAACAAAATACTAAAATATTTTTCCTCAGATTCCCAAAAAGGCAGCTAGCTCCTTTTCATGAGGAAGATACTGTTGCCATCTCTGAACTTTACTCCCACTAGTTTCACTAGATTCAGCTGTTTCAGTAGTAAAATAAAGATTTTGTTTTAGGCCAGAATATGCTAAGAAATGGATGTCATGCAGGGGCTCCCAGGAGCTGTGACAGTACATCCCCATAGCAAATATGAGCAATCCACTCCTAACTGCTTAATTGTGTCTGTTCAACTGCAGCTCCCATCTTTATTTTTAAAATTTTAAACCTCATGTCAGGAAGGACATGCCTACTTTTTCTACTTTCAGCAGAAAAGCTGAAACTAAAGGCCAGCAAGTTAATACCAGGCAGAGGCATGCCCCATTACCAGTAAAGGCCACCTGGGTGCCGTGGATGTGCCAACAACCTGCAGATTTCAGACCTCTCACATGGCTCTCTCCAACTCTATCAGCTACATAGAAAGTTGCCAAGTAGTAAATCAATGCATTCATGCTCAGACCTGCCTACCTGCCAAATTAACAGAGGCAAACAGAGCACTCTGCCACATGGAGAAAGACTTTTTGGGTTCCCAAACCTGAAAATCAAGTGAACCAAGGACAGAAGCTACAAAGGTAAGAAAGTGCAGGCAAGCTCACAAGAGTGTAGGAATGGGGAGGACACACAGAACAGGTCCTTCCAGCTGCCCACAACTTTAAAATGTCCCTTCAGAATGCCTCAGGATGTTCCTGTTTGTTCTTGCAATAATCTAACTCACCCCAGTGATGCTTGGAGATGGTGTGCGAGTTCCTTTCTCCTACATCTGTGCCTAATTTGTCACTACAGGTGAGCCAGCTTTCAAAACTTCAAAAGCCTGCCTGTCAAGAACAGAAAGTCAGGGAAATGTAATGTAAAGTTTGGGCCCAAATTGTGAATAAGACTGAAAATCTGGAGCTATTGAAAAGTGACTGAGGCTGAAATGGCTACAGGATGCTACCTGTACTTAAAATACCAGCACTGCATACGTATTTACTGCGGAACCACATGTTTTCCTTCTTTGGTTTGCAGATGTTTCTTCTTTCTGAAGAGCATTAAAATTGCATTTGAGGAGAGGAAACAGATGGTAGCTGTAATAGTGGCGCTTTTCCAAGGTGGAAAGAAACTGTTATAGCGGGGCTTCCACAAGCTTAGGGCTGAGAATGTCAGACTTGTATTGCCTGTTTGCATGAATTAGACAACACGTCACTGCAAGGCTTCCAAATGATGCAAATGTAGGGTAGTGACTGACATCAGGAGCTGGTGCCTTAACACTGTTTCTGTGTCAGTCAGAGCAAAGGGAGTCCTCAGCAGAACCCCCATGGCAATGATATGGACAATGCATGAGGTCCCAGGTCAGAACTATTCATCATCTCAGGCTTCAACCTCTGAGCTACTGTTCCATGGGGAGGGGAAGCTCTGTCCATAAACAGAAATTTGTGGAAGAGAGTTGAATTTAACACAGCAACAACTGAAAAAGAAGAAGGAAAGTAAAAACTATGTCCAAATGAACAGAAATTATGCCATTATCCATCAAAACAATAAACATGGACAAAACCAGGATTTTTTTTTAGTATCAATAATAATGTCACAGTTTTTTTCTGAAATAACCTCACAATTCTAATAGAAAATAAATTTTAAAAAAAACCAAACAAAACCAAAAAACCACACCCAGAGAATTTCTTTAAATAATTTCTGCCTTATTTTATGGATTTATATGAGAACAGCAAAAGCAATTAGTCTGGTCATCCAAGTCCAGGTGGCCATTTGATAGAAGGAAAGTGGCTGGGAAGACTGAGGAGTGGATCTGCAAAAAAATTAAAGAAAATGCCATGGGAACACCCTTTATAGCTGTTGGAAAAGGGTAGGGTGCAATGTTATTTTGAACTGTGGAACAGGAGTCAGAGCATGAATATGAAGCAGATGATAATATTAAACTAGGGAGCCTGATTTTGGTAGCTAAGTGTGTTCAGAAGTAGAAGACACGTGTTGGAGGATAAGGTGAAGGTGAGGAAGATGAGAAATAATCAACCAAAGCTTTGCCAGAGAAAGCTGTCTGGATTTGTGAAATGTGGCAGAGGAAGGCACTCGAGGGATCCAGTGAGAGGATCACACACTCATAAGAGAGTAAGGAGAGGTCAGTAACGTACCATGGGGGCTGGGAATGTGAGTAAATCAGAATTTGGTCAGAGAAGAGGGAGCAGAACCGCTAAGGCAAGTGCTGCTGTGGCAGTGAGGGATGAGTAGCCCAGAAAGGTTGTGTGAGTGCCAGACTGACACAGGGGACTTGCCAGCAGGAAAGCAGCCAGAGGCATAAAGGCTGTTGTGGTAGAACAGTGAAAGATTACGGACACACCCAGACCTACTATTCCTAACCTCAGGCATTGGGAGATGCTAGGTTAGGAGCTGAGCTACTCCAGGCTTCCTGGCCCCCTGACCCAGTCACAGGAAAGACCAGTGCACCTCAGAAGGTAGAAGGACTTTCCTTCTTAACATCTTAACATGCCCCCTTCTCTCTGTTCAGTGCACAAGGATTTTAGGAGAATCCCTCTTCTGACGCAAAAGCTTAAAACTACCTGGGATAAATCTCAGCCTGCCTACAGTATAATTCAGAAAAAAAAAATACAAGCTAAGGAAAAACAGTTTTCTGGGGTTTTTTTAACCTAGAATCCTACAAAGGAGAAAATTCCTTGATGCCTGAAGGTGGACAGCTGCACCAGGAGGAAGCCAGGGTAACCTCTGCATTTCAATTACTCCTGAGTAGGGAGCTATTGAAAAAGTCTGAACATGATCTTGGGCTGTTAAGGAAATCTTTGTTTACAAAAGGTTTCTGAATCAACAGAACTGCTGTGAAGCCAGACAGGATAATTTGACCCAAGGACAGTGTACAGCCCAAGCATGGGAGACAGCGACAGAGAAACAGTCTAAGCAACCTGAAAGCAGCAAGGGAGGGAGGGGGGTGAAGGAAAAGGAAACCTGAAACAGTCACCTGTAAATACAACCACTGGCTGTAGAAAAGTGCTGGCTTTGGCCTGAGAATACCCACACAAGGATTATAATGGAGAGGAAGAAAGAGAAGGGGGAGGAGAGGGACCAGCTAAACCACATGAACATGAAACTGGCTGTAAAGTAAAGGCTGCCTTTTCTCTCTCTCTTTTTTTTTTTTTCCCCCCTTTAAATATGCAAGTTTAACAAGCTAAATACCAGCACATGGTCAGAGCTGCCAGCAAGTATGAAAACAGCGTTCGGAGCTGCTGGTGGCTACATGAAGGTCACAGTGTACCTGCAGCTGCACAGCTGAGAGACAGGCAGTGTCACAGGCAAACCTCCCACTCTGGAGGCTCCCTCTCCTTCAGTTCAGGAAGAAAAGGCTCTCACATTCCTAATCAAATCCACCATACATTCGTAAAATTTATCTTGCCTCAAAAAAGCTAGATCAACATTTTCATGGGAGTGGAAAAAGTAATGTACAAATTATTAAAATAAACTGCAAAAGACAGTATGCCCTAGAAAATATCAGACTGGCTTTCTTATTAAGAAAATCAAAACAGGAAACTAAACAAATATTCAGACATTTAATAAAGACATGTTTTGAAAATAGGAATATAATCAATAGGAATAAAAAGAAAGGAGAAAATAGTGTGCATGTGACTTTTACTTGTAATTTAATGCTTGTTCTTGTCAGATCCAATCTTGTTTCCCCCCCAGAAAAATGTTATTGAGAAGGTAAAATACCTTTTTTCCCTATCCAAGAAAACAGATGCAGCTGATCTGTTCATTCCATATTTGTCATTTAATCTATGTGTTCATCAGACTACAGCATCAGCCATCTTGCTAATTATCTCCTTCCACCCCACGGAAATTGCAAAAGATGAGAAAGTCACCCTTAAGAAATAGAGGACTAGGAAAACAGGAAGATAAATTCCAAATTTTGATACTGCAATGAATAATACCTTATATATTCTGTATTTTCAAATCACTGTTTTGCCTCACATGACAAGAAGATGCAAGACTTCTGTAATCTGTCAACCAAGAATAAAGGGCAAACCAAACAGTTTCAAAGGATGCAAAAACCACCTCTCTTGTCTCTCCAGGCAACTTTTTATTCTGAAATATGTTCACATTCTGCATAAGCAATAGCCAGGAAAACATTCCTAGATCTAATCAAAGATCACATTATCATGCACTGCTTCTTACTTCTAGTTTTGAACACACAAGCATTTACATTTTCAACAAATAAAAGAATCTCAGAAATTGTCATAATCTTTCTACAGCGCTAAAACTGTTTTAGCAGATCTGCTCTAGTTTTTAATCCATACAGGTGTAAAACTAACCACGATTAATTCATGCAACTCTTCATTCTCATGAAAGTGCAATTTATATCCACCCAAAATACTGGCTTGCAGTGCTTACAGTTAGCTGAGCTTTTCATTGCTTCATATTAGACCCATTTCACTAGACAAATCTGTAATTCCCCCAATTAAGGTACAGCCGAGTCAGATAAAAAGGGAATCAAGACCCATTTAGAGTATATGACTGGGCTAACAGCTACCCAAAACTACTCAAGATGATGTTCTAAAGCATGCTTCAGGAATATCTAAGCACTAAAAAATTTTAATTAGTGTTAATATCAACAAAAGTTTAACCTGCTGACAAAAGCTCATAATGTTTTCTTTCCTATTAATGAGAGCATGCATAAAGAAAGCTAGTCAGATTGCCAGGATTTTCTGTAAATCCTACAAAATCCCTAACAGCATCCACACAACACGTTATTTAAGACCAGCAGCTCCTCCTACCAGCGCACTGGGAAACCGCATTTAATCTTTGCATCAATTCTTCTAGGGCCATTTCTTCAATTTTCAGCCAGCATCTCATTCTCAGATAAAACAAAAAGAATCCACAGCAAACATGCCTCCCCCCCCTGCTCAAGGATTAAAGGAGGCAGGGGGAAAAAAAAAAACCCCAAGCCAGCCCACTACAGCAGTGCTTCGCAGCCCTGCATTTTAATCGCTCGGCACGGTTCCCCTCGGCACAAAGAGAGGCAGGAGCCCACGTTCCCTGCTGGCAGCGCCTGGGTGAGGCGGGCGCTGCTGGCAGCCAGAGCCGGGAATGTTAATGACAGCAGGACCGCTCAGAACTTCTCTCCCCTCTGCCGCGTGTGGGCTTGCCCGCAGTGGAGTCCTCACACGCCAGGATTGATGCGAAGCGCTGAGGAGCCGACGTATAGCCAGCGCTGGGAAGGGCTGCGCTGCATCCCGCGGGAGCAGCCGGAGCTCGCAGAACGCCCCATCCCCACTCACGTGAGCCGGGGCTCCCCCACCTTCCTGCCAGTTTGCTGTCAGGGTGAGCAGCTTGGAAGGCAAATGCCTTCCCAGTGACAGTGGCAAGGAGATCCCGCTCTCACCAGCCCGCAGGATGGCCTCACGTTCAGTTTGGAATGGTCATTTTTGAATTTCCTTTAAACGCTGTCGAATTTCCTTTAAACACAGCTGTCTTCTGGACTCTTAGGAGGAGTTTGCTTTAATGTTGTGCCACAGCAGTCTTACAACTCTGCGAAATTGGTATTTCCACAGCAACTGTATCCCCACCTAAGGCAAAGGGGTTTTAGAGCCGGGCTCCGTGGACCCCACAAGGTGTATGGAGTATACACAACAGAACTGCTGCAGAAGGCAGCCAGGAAAACCAAACCTCATAACCAGTAAACTTCCATTTACTAAAGAGGGTACAGTACCACTGGAAAACTTTTAGGGACACAGGAAAACCTTCAAGACTGAAAGCAGTACAATGCTTCTCTATACAACTCCTCATAACTGGTTTTCAGTACTTTTATACAGACTGTTTTACAAGTTTGAAACTATGATGCTTTTAACACTTCTTTTTTAAGATCATCTTGATGCCTACGAAATCTCACTGTTGTCACATTTTTGCTAATGGTCAGTTGAATTCTCCCACTCTTCTAATCCTCCTATTGGTTTTATCTATTTCCTCTTATTTTTTAACCACAAAAATAAGCAAATTATCCATGGCTAAAAGAAAAAAGGGATGTTTTTCTTTATGTTTAAGAAGACTGTGCTATGTTATTTAAGATGAAGATTCTTTTCTACAGATTGCATACAGCAGGTAAAAACAGCAGCCCTTCCTAGGAAAATAAGTGGATACCTATGATGATTTGTTCATAACTCTCAACAATACCATTAGAGAAGACATGAACTAAAACAAAAAGTTTTTAAGAGGACCCATCAAACTATCTGGGCTTCCTCTGCCAATGAAATTAATTTAGATAATTCATTTACTACATTAATTTACATTATTTCCACTCAAAATATGGCCTACAGCAGTTCCATGTATTATATATGACTAGAGCCTTATATGTTTCCATTTCAATCTTAACAGAAAAGACAGAATGAAGTCTTCAGTCAAGCTTTTCCATAACAAATTATAACCACTGAAAAACAGGATTTGTAGGAACTTTGTATGCAAAAAGTATTTTGTTTATGTGACTGTCATTTGAGACTGCATTTAGGAAAGGAACAAGTGATGGGCAGCAAAGCCATTATTACCAGGCCAGGCTTGGCCATTCTGGGGGTGAACCAGGAGGAACAAATGAATGAGAAAAAGTGTGCAAGTCTGCAGGTGCACTTGGATAGATGAGGCTCATTTTGAACCAAAGGCTGTGTGACCGTATTGCATCCACAGTCAGCCCAGGGAGAACTCCAGATGTCAGACAGTCCATGGGATTTGTTATGGAGCAAGTTAAAGGCCTGAGGCATTTTTGCATATGCAGAACAGCGAATTTCACTTGTAAGATTTCACGATTTCCTGGTGCAGTAAGAAGTGCAGCAAATATATTCATTTGTAAGCACCTACTGCAAGGGAAGATGCTAGTTCAATCCCAGCTTTCCCTGAGTATCCTGCCTCAATTCAACAGTAATTTCATATTTTCCTTGGAGAATCAGCAGACTGCTTAAGCTTCCTGTATATCAAAGGTCCATCTTTCCGTGGAGTTTCTCAGTGAAATAACCAATGAAAAGGAAGATAAAAATGTAGTGAAGAATTTTACCACATCAACCAGTCAAGTTTCAGAATCACAAGCACATAATAATTTATACTTGTGCAAAATGAATGGAGAACCCAAATATGTTAGTTAAACCTCAGTTACACCAACACTGCCACTTTATATAGACTTTCTACACCTTCAAACAAATTCCAAGCATGCAAGGCATGAGCAAAGCATCCACGTGAAAGGTTCAGTTAGATGGGTTGAAAGTTAGTTTACTTAGAATTGGGTTATTTGTAATCAGGTACTTGTTTGATCATGTTCATTCATGGAAATCAGGCAGCCTTGTCTTCCTGAGTAAGAAGCTTTGGCACAGCTTCTCTACTGAATGGAACAGAGAGTATTTTCAAGATACTTAACCAAATGTGGGATTATGATCTCTGCTGGTTTGAAACAGGATCATCCATGGTTTCACGAACAACCTTGAGTCAGACTAAAGAAACAGACCTTAAACTAATTAAAATCAACTCTTAACAGAAAGACCCAACTGAGCTTCCTTGCAACATGAATCAGTCCAGTATGTGACTGTGAGCTACCTAAGGAATCAAAACAGTCCTGAAAATACAACATCACTATAATTCAGGGAAGAGCTACTGCAGTTTTCACTCTTTTGAAGTTTTTACTTGATCCCCACACCCCTGCAGATCATCATGTCAAACATGTTATGGAATTAAACATGCCATTTCAGTCCCACACATCTTACGCTTAATTAAAATATGATAGTAAAAGGACAGATGCTCAGTTCTAACAGTGAGAGTCAGTAAATACAATAGGAAATGTTGTCATTTTTCAGGTACAATATGATTATTTTGAATTATTTTTTTAATTAAAAATTCAAGCTGCTTCTAGAATTCTGATTTTTACCTTCTACTAATGTATTACCTTTAGCAAAATATCTTCACTAGTCCCAGGCAAGCCCCTGCTGCAACAAAGGAATTCATACAGAAATTTGAGGAGTACACAGCATTTCAGTCCTGTCTTACATGTTTAAAATGCACTGGAAACTTCTTTTTGTCAAATGGTCTGTACTCCTGTTTCTTTCAGTGAAACTGCAAAGATAATAAGCAAGGAGCAAATATATTACAGAATTTAATCAATCGATTTCCATGGCTGCACGGGTGTAATATTTGGCCTGATTTGTATTGACTTTTTCCTGAACTTCTACTGGATTTGAGAGCCTCAACAACATTATCTTTTCCTTCAGTCCTCCACTTTGCTCTGGTTTTGGCTGTAGTCTTCAGCAAATCCTGTTCAAACACAGCAACATCACACATCTTTTATTTCGAAACAGTTTCACCCAAATAGGATTACCTAGTTTTTCAAGAAATTGTGGCTATTTTGAAAGTGTTCCAGAAGTAACACACAGCTGTCCACTCATGTGGGGGAACCAAACCGGTAACCAAAAGTCATTAACACATAATCATGTAATGAGTTTTTCTAGAGCAAAAGATACTTTCAACAATATACCTAAAGATTTCTCTGCTAACTTTACACTGATCTCCATAACATCAGCCATCAGTGAGTTCCAAAATTTAATTACGTGCTGTGTGAAAAACTGTTTTTGTTTAAACTACCTTCCTGAAAGTTTTCTGAGTGCCCCAGTTTCTCTTTTGTGAAGCAGTGGAAAAAAAAAAAAAACCAACCAAAAAAAAAGAAAACAGCAGGAAATAAACACTCTCTTTTCACATCCCCAAGCCATTCATGACTATACAGACTGCCACTGTAGGTGATATTATGTCTCCTCCAATTGCCTGATTTCCAGACAGAAAATTTCCTACACTAATTAGTTCCTATTTGTATAAAAGCAACCCCATACCTCCAACTGCCTTCACCTCTTCCACGTACACTAATTCTACTCTAACAAAGGGAACAAAACTGGACATGGTACTCCAGAAGTAGGCACAGCTGAGATTACTCAGTGACATAAGGATTTTGTGTGACATAAGGATTTTGTTGTTCTCAGTTTCACTCTCAGCAGTTTGTAATGTTTTGTTTGCCTTTCGGACCAACACTGAATGCCAACGGAGCTGCTGCTGTTTTCAGGGAGCTACCCACAGCCAGTCAAGGTCTCTCAGTGAGGGCAACAGCTTAGCTTACAGAATAGCATTTTCTTTTCTCATCTCATGCTTGTACAAACAATTAACCTCACCTTCTCTACTGATCACTTGCTTAGCACCACCAATTTATCCTCCAACAGTGTGCACTCAGCACTGAATTTTACTATTTGGAATAAATATTTTCACACATTTGCAAATTTTCTGTGCTTTCTTTCTATTTACAGTTCATTTAGAATTATGTTGAATAGCTGGAACCCCTGCAGAAATCCCTGAGTTTTCTCCACCAGTAACTCCCCCTCCATCCAGAGAAAAGAAATAGTTCCTTTAGGTGGTCAGTTATTTTTCAATCAATTACTAATCCACAAGAGGGCTTCCAGTTTAACCCATAGGAGCTTAGTTTCTCTACAAGCCAAAGAGCAGCTGCAGCAGAAGAAAAATTATGTACTGATTTAAAGCAGGACTACAAGGAATGGAAACACACAGAGGCTGCCAGGCCGCTTTGCACGGCTGCACTGGATGCCCTACTGCATCGCTTGCAGCAAAGGGAACAGGCAGAGCATATGGATGGTTGTGCCTGTGCAGCTGAATCCCCTGCCAAACATCCCATACCGCTTTCTAGTGATACCACATGGTCAACATCAGGCAGCCAACTCCACACGCTCTTTTCTGGATGGCCCCAACACCACAAAACTCTATATGTAGACTGTGTGAGCAGTGAAGCTACAGCATCCATGTCACCACTGCTCTCTAAAGACACTGCAAACATAGCCAGGGTGACTTACCTAAGCTGGGCTCCTGCAGAGAGGGAAGAAACCCATTGAATGTGGTTTTCACAAAGTTAAGTCCTCTCAGGTCCTACAAAAAACTGCCACATACACCCACTGCACAAGAGCGATACTGATCCCCAGCCTTAAATAAAAGGGAAAGAAAAGGGAAACAGGACAGTTGATATGAAAGATCCAAACAGAAAATGCATTTTTAACATTTCAACCTCCTCTTGGCATGAGCTCTTCCTTCATGAAGAAAAGGGATTTTTCCCTTTTATTTCCCTGAATGACTGAGTTCTCTTGGTAATCAGCCCAGTTAGGCTTTATTATGTAAAGCATCTGGGATTTGAAACTGGGATTCATAAGCAGAGATGGCAGTATTCTGGTTTTGGCAACACCTCACTCTTTCACAAGGAGAAAATTGTTCCTACATTCACAATCTTAAGGAATACAGAGAACTTAGGAAATACATAGAGGAAGAAGGGGAAACAAAAAATCAAAAGTTTTTCTTCTTACAAACTTGACACTCATATGAAGCCAGAGTATGGGCAAGGTTCATTCATACAGGAACACAGACTAAAGAAGCTTTCAGATGTGCAAGGACAGTTAACAGAACAATTCCATCAACATTAGGCCTTATTTAATTTATATATTATTTTACCAAATCTTCCTCAAGTCCTCAGTGCCTTCTCAACCTCAATAAATTTTCTTTTGAGAAAGTAAGTGCCATACAGAAGATGTCCTAGCAGCTGCTCTCCAGGTTCCCTATCTGGGATGTGTGATACTCCCAGAGGCTGAGGTGACACCCAGATCAAGTACTTAGCAGTAGGGGAAAAGCTTCACGCTCCCCTTCCTTTTCCATTATTGCTCAGGCCCATGGCTGAGTAGTAGTAAAAGATAGATGAAATGCAACATACTCATCTCTGTTGGATTGCCTCTTCTTCAATATAGCCCAATCTTGCTACAATCCAGCTCCCCATACTTCCCCAAACAGCTTGCTTCCTCCCCCAGCAATTGCAATCTAGCCTCTCCTTAAAAAAAAAAAAAAAAAAAAACACAAAAAACCAAACACAAAGAAACAAATACATCAAGATTAGTTCTTAAAGCTTAATTTAGTTACTGACTTTCCATATTTAGTTTCTTCTACAACCTGTGTCGAGGCTTCATGCTAGAGCAGCATTCTTCATCCTTCTGTGAAGTTTTGTAGTTAGGCTCCTCAGCCTGAATTAGCTTAAAATGATTGACCAGATCACAGGTTTCAATACTTCCTAGCATAACAGGCAGGGCCTTCTTTTTCCCCAGCCTCCCTTGCTTGGATGAAATATCATTTGAATCTCATCTACTGGTTTGCCATGTTTCTAAAGAGTACCAAGTTTCTTTGTAAGTGCTTCATTCAGATTTCTTCTTTGTCCCTTTTTGCCACGTGGGATTAAGTAATCACTGCAGAGCCAACAGCCTTGAAAGAGTTTATTTAATTTAACACCTCCAGTTGCTCCTGCTCCAGCTGAGGGGTGTTCCAGTCTTTCATTCTTCTTCAGTCTGAGGAGCTAAACTATCCAGATGTGCCCACAGCTGCACTCCTCTAAAAGCAGGCATGGCAATAAATGAATGAATGAATGTTGTCTTTTGCCAATGCAGTGCCAAATAAGACCCTTCCTTTCTAAGTTTACTGAGGTATCTTTATAGATGAAGGAAATACTTTGTGCAGGAAGTTAGGAAGACCAAGAATAGGAAGCTTAAAGGTGAGCAGGGAATGGACTTGCTGCAAAAAGGAGTAATATGGAAAGAAATTAAGCATCACTGTTATTTCCTTCATTGGGGCACTTCCACATGTATGTATAGTCAAAGGAAAGGCTCACTGGGGAAAATACTCCAACCCCTAAAGCACTGAAACCACAGTACTTAAAATGTAGAAAAATAAAATAGTGGATGTCAGGGAGCTCTGGTTTTAGAAGATCAGCTACTGGTACCATGATAATTAAACAGATGGTAGAGTATAGATGCAGAGATGCCCCAGTAATATTCTTTCACAGACTTAGTATTATGTGTGTAACTGCTGAAATTAAATGGATCCAGAAAACACACCTTTTGTCTTCTGTTGGCAGGGTGATTTTCTTTTCAAAGGAAATGCTGGATAAGGGGTCATAAAATCAATTTATTCCAAATAAGAGTGTGTCCAACATTTTTTTAGAGCTCAAATCTTTGAGGTCTCCTAAAAAGTATTAGGCTTTAAATCAAATTATATGTGTGTGTTCAGATTTGGAGTATTAAAAATAAATTTTAAGACATGCCCTACTTTGTAAAAATCCCTATTTCAAAAGAACAAGCTGCACACATAAAAGTTCAGCAGGTCTACCATTCAAGTCAGGATTGATTTAAAACACTCAGGAAATTTCTCTGTAACAAAAAGTGATATTTAACTGCCACATACAATTGTTAATTTTACATACAATCAATGAAATAAAAAGTATTCAGAATAAAAAAGTAGGGTATTTCCAGGACCATTCAATTTGATTACACAGAATAAAACTGAAGTGCTTACCCCTGAGGAACAGGCTGACAAATTTTATCACAGATAAAGGACACAGTAGAAGGATGTCAACTTTAATTTGGAACTTTTTTAAAATCACAGAACCATTAGGTTGGAAAAGACCTTTAAGATCATTGAGTCCGACCATTAACGCAGCACTGCCAAGTCCACTGCTAAACCGTGTCCCTAAGTGCCACATCTACACAGATTTTAAATACATCCCGTTCCATCCCTGGAGGTATCTTAAAAATTTCACTGCCCTTTTCCACTTGTACATCTTAAAAAGTAGCATTCAGTGGAGCTTAAGGTGACAGAAAGCTTTCCCCTTTTTATAAAAGGAAGTAGTGCAATGCTCAGGGGATGCACTGAGGACATGGGAAGATTCAGTCTGTGGCTGGTCTGGCTGAGCTGCCCACCTCTGGCAGATGTGCTGCCCCAAGGCTGCTTACCATTCCACACTGGGTGCTGGTCTCCCTCCTGGAATGCACCTCAAGCACTCTTAAAGGACTTGGCTTTCTCTTAATGCAAACCAGGAAAATTTAAGAAGTCTCAAAAAACATCTAGAAATAGGAAAATAATTTCCAACAACCACAAGGATATTTCACCTGCAGCCAAAGAGGCCACACCCCAAACAAGATCTCAGTTTTGCTGCAGAATGCTCACACTCATCACAGGTCCTGCAATGGTGCTGTTGTGTCCTTCACAACAGAGCTTGAAAACTTCTCTCACTGTTTCCTTAACAGACCGACTGCCCTACCTATTTTAATGCAAACAATCCTCAGTAAATAGAGTAACATTATTTTCTTTTTGTTTGTTGGTGGATACTTAATACAGCAGATACCATCAAAAGTGGCAGAAGATTGCAGGTAAGGAAAAAAAAAGTCTCTAAAAAATGTTTTGCAAACAATTACAACTTTTTCATTTTTTGACAAGCAAAAATCACCATATCCAATTTACAATAATTTGTTGTGCTGTGTTTTTTTGATTAGGATATAAAACAGTGAATACTTTCAGATCCCCTTTATTTTCCATTTAATGTTCTTCATGGAATATGGTACTTCTCGAACAAGCCAAATTAAATTGATCTTTCCTGGGAGATGGTCTGCACAAAACCCTCAGTAGGTGAGGGGAAATGACTGCTCTTCAGTTTATAGTTACTCTGCTGCATTATGGTAAAACTGTCAGAAAGAAAAATGTCATATAGATTTCTTTATATTGTGAGCCATATCCAAACCACCATTTTATGCTTTCTTGAAACAGAAAGACTGAATTTTTAATTCAATAGGCTTATGGAGGTACTACCATTAGTTTTCGTGAATGACCACAGTCAGGGGTTTTTTCACTTACTTAAAAATGCAGTAAAATTAAGTGCTTTTTGATAAACTATCTATTACGCGTAAGAGGTTTCATGGGATTCACTTTCAAATAATTTAAGCTTTAAAATTACTAGATACTTAAAAAAATATCACAACCATGATCAAGAGTTGGCCCATAAATCCACAAAGATTAACGCACAGGGACACGCTCACAGAGAGACTCATCCCCAGAGTACAGTACACCATTTCCTATTCCAGCTCAGGAGACGTTTTTTTTTCTAACCCTGCCCAGGTGCTGTCAGGTCAGCTGCAGAAAGTCATTGGTAATTAATCTCCAGGATGCATCAAGAAGTGCAATCAAAATATCTTCAACAGTTGCTTTGTAATCATGCTGCTCTTTCACTGTGTCTGTTTTCATTGAGCCATGTCACACTTTATAAGATCTAAAAGTCTGAAGTGAGATTTCCACAAAATTTCAGGTTTTGTATTCTTGCCATTTCTCAAATGCTTCAAGTGTTTTTCTGCAAAATTTTGCCTTCAGCGTTCTTTTTACAAGATCAGTTTCAACAGGCTGTAAAAGTTACTCCTTCAGCTGCCAGCTCCCTCCCAGCGCCTCAAAACGTCAGTGCCATGGCAAAGTCTGAATCCCTGAAGAAGAACTCTTTGATCCTCTTTACCATTCCTACTTGTGTAGTACCCAAGACGAAGAACATTTTCAGGGTTGAACACTGTCACTGCATCAGCAGAGCACAGACAAGCAGCAGGAAGAACAGGGAGGTTAGCATAATGAAATGTAATTAAAAGCAGAATTCCAAAGGGCAGCATAAAGAAGAGGCTTAAGGACACCAGATACCATGGAAGGCCTGACGTGAAACTTTAGCTCTATCAAGACCAACACAAATGAAAGGAAGAGTCTGTTCAGCTCCTAGAGACTGATCTGCATTAGCAACCCCTAAGACCCATTTACTTCCTTCAAGATCTCAACCGACCCTTTAGAGAAAAGACAAGACAGGCATTAAGGAAATAATCACTTTTGCATCCGTAGTTCTTAGCATGGTTGGATCTGTCATTGCTAGCATCCCCTGTTACAAA
The DNA here is from genome assembly GCF_000738735.6 of Corvus cornix cornix. Lineage (NCBI taxonomy): Eukaryota > Metazoa > Chordata > Aves > Passeriformes > Corvidae > Corvus > Corvus cornix. Next base: position 92,306,475 of record NC_046332.1, read on the forward strand.
AGCAAAAACCATTAAGTAACTTAATCTGGAAGGCCCTATTTTGTAAAACCAAAGAAATGCATAACCATAGACAACGTAACAAATAATGTTTGAAATGATGTCATTATATACAGAACTCAGAGATTCTTTTAAGTATCCAAAAGCTTTCCATAGCACAAAGTTACATGTATAAACTGTTATTCTATTCCATCTAAGTATCAGATTTCTCTTCACTGTCACATGTATGTGCACATGGGATATCTTGTAATTACCAGTGCTGCAGTGGGTTGCAAGCAAAGAGCTCTCAAAACCAGAGTAGTTTTAGACGGTTTGCCTTTTATTGCTTTCATGGAATGAGGCAGCATGCTGTTCAAGAAACTAAACTGTTTGCTCTACAATAGAAAAAAATTTTTGCTGTCTACATTTTTCAAAGTGTAAAGGCAGCAAGAAGGGGTATGATGGGATTCAGAAGACAGAACATGAATAACTGCAACATACAAATAGTTATTTTACTCTCCTTTTGTCCCTTTTCTTCTCCCCTGACATTTGCAAGGGAGTATTTAAAACTAAAGACTAGTTTCTCATGTAAAAGACAGTATCTGCCTGCTCTCCCCACCTCCTCAATCCCCCAATAGACTCAGTTTGTACACACAGTGCACAAGTCTAATGCAATATTAATAACTTAGAGCACCCAAAGCAAATAGTAATAAAAGAAAGCCCATGAAAACTTCAAGTCTTTTCTAGAGAGAGCTCTTTAAAAAGATATACCTCATTAATGACATTCCATATTATCTGTGGGGGAAACACAGTAAGGTCTCAGATTCAAAGGTTGTTTAATACTCATGAATAAGACCCCAAATGCAAAGGGTCTAGTGGCTAAACTCATACATAATTTCATGTGAATGTAATTTCATGCTGCCTCCTTTTAGAAAAGAAAAGCAGCTTATGAAATGTTTTAAAGTCTATTTTAGAAAGCAATCCCACCATAGAGTCACTGCCAGATGTCTATACTATTTGACAAGCTACAGACAAGGTTTTGTCACCATGTGTTGTGGTTTTTTATACTGCCTAGTCTTAGTACTATATGCTATTTTCCCAATATATACAGGAAACCCCTTTACAAACAGAAAGGCAGTCGCAAATATGACTTCATGTACTTGTGATCCAGGTACACACATGAAGCTATGCTAAACATATTTGCTGAAAAACAATTCAACTCTTTAACAATACTTGCTTAACAGAGTTTCTCTTTCTTAAAGTACAACAATACAAGTTGTAAATTAATTCTTTCTGATATAATTACACAGCCACACTGTTCCATAGATTTTTTTGGCTCAAACAGTTGAAGCTAATCATAAGCATCACTAAAATCTTCTCACACAATATATGAAATCATACTCCTTCCAGTCAGAGCAAAAATACTCATCTGTTAGAACCTATACATGTATCCCATATTGAATTACTTAGACAAATAAAACCAGTGTCCTGCCAAAATTCTATTATATGGCATATGTACTAGCAATTCATTTCAGCAGCTCTTTGATCTCCAGCTCCAAAAACCAGTTAAGACTGCAACAATATGCAAGCAATAGCACTGAGCTTTAAAAGGCAAGACTTTAAAAGTGTTCAGAAAACAAGATGCTGTAAGGAAATATTAACACACACGTACACAGCCCATGTTTAGACTTGTAAATACCAACCTTTTTTGTAGTTTTGTCCAAAATCCAAAGCATGTCGCACATCTCCGTTAATCAGGTATTTTATGTGAGAACAGCATAAATGACATAGCATTTGAGAAACTCATGTATCAAAAGGTCCAAGTGTGCATGTTAAACTCTCCTCAAATGCAGTACAATTGACAGGCTTAGTGCAGTGCATTTAGCTTTTGCAGTGAACTTGTTACCACGGAAACCAGCAGCTGCAGGTGTTTTCCCATACACCAGGGTATGAAAATTCAGCAGTGAGCCTGTCTACTCAGTATGTTATTCACACAATTTTTTGGCCTCAATAACAAACTACTTCTCAAACTCTGTTAGAAGACCAGACTGCATTAAAAAATAAATTTAAAAAGCTTCCCCTACACATGACCTTACCGAACAGTAAAGGGCACCTTTAAATGTTTTCTTCTTTATCTCCTCCATTCTCCTCTCCAAAAGTGACCTACCTCCCTTGCTTTGTCTCCTTCAACAAAAGTGTGCAAAACCCACCCCGAGCAATGGGTTTTCACCCCAAAAATTGCTCTAACAACTTGGCAAGGCTCCAGCTTCCATGAAACAATGCTGACTTGGGAGAGGCTACAGGAATGCCTATTCTGATCATACAGCATAGCTTTGCAAAATTGTACCATGCTACAGAGATATCACCATGACTGGTATGATTCATGCTTCTTAGGATGATAATATAAACACAAATACATAGTAAAACCATAATGGAGATGAAAGGTAGAAAACCCACTTTCAATGCAGATTTTCCACGGGACATTAAACCAGTAACTGAGTTATACACACAATACTTACTTCTCATTTATGCTACAGATTGGAAGGCCAATATATACAAACTAAAATATGGGCACTGCATTTTTTTTTTTTTTAAGCCCCTTTCCTCTGAATAAGATACTGGAATATTTACAAAATCTTCTGAGCTCACAAACCATTCCTCTACTTGTCCTCTTTCAGTGTTACTGAATCAACAGCAACATCTACTGGGCACAGAAGGGCAAGATACAATTTCTTAAAAGAGATTAAAGGGCCAGGCACAATAGGTTATAATACTTACAGTATCTATTTCTGGATACTTTAGCATCACTTTGGCAGTCACTGTGAAACCAAAAATGAACAAAACTTTTAAATATACATTTGCTCTCTCTTCACCTCTCCAAAAGGAAAACAAACCCAACAGAAAGATGGAGAGAAGGATAGCACTGACTCCTGGTTGCCCTTTGGAAATGACAGATTACATAATGACGCATACATACGATAAATAACATGTTACAGTTAGGAATACTAGATACATTGGGCTAACAGAACCAGTTGACAAGAATTCTGCCAGTAAAAGTATTCAGATATTCTTCAAGTTCATGCAATGGAGAGTTTTATTATGAACCTTTTTGATCTTTAAATCTGTTTTTCCTCTTTGTTTAACAATTACACAGACTCACAAAATAAATACATAAAGCTAACCCCACCAAACTGATACCAACCAAACGGCAATGACTAAAAACCAACCAGACCAGACCAAGCAGAAGTTCTTCAAAACGTCACAAAGAACAAGATGGATACATGTGAATCTAATAAATGCTCAGAACAAGGTTTCCAAAGAACTTTGGCCTAATAACACCCAGTATTTGCCTTTCACAATAGAACCTAGTGGGGTCTAAATTCCCTAACTACAACACTATAACTGGAGCCTTGTGAAAGGAGCACAGGACAATCCATATTTCTGACATGCTCATCTAAGCAATCAAAAGGAAATTACAGTAGGGCAAGCTCAGCTTCATCCTTGTTAGTGTCCTTCTGCAGGGACTGGTGTTCCACCTGCCTGATGAAAGGCACACACTGTGGTCAGGGTTCACAATCACCTGGATTTTGACATCTACACAATTCCCTCTTTTAAAATGCAATCAGATGAGAACAGGAACTCTGCTCTAAGCACTCACCGTGCATCACAAATCAAGTGATTATTTATTAGAAGTATAAATGCTACTGGAAACTGAGAAAAACTCAAGACTCTCCTTTTACAAGTTGGGGCCCCAGTCAGCAGTAAACCAAGTTTCCCCTTGCTACCATCCCCTCTGGTCTAGTGATGCTTCAATTCTTCAATACAGTGTGTTCACCCAAGAAGAATTCAGCAGCCAGACTGAGCATCCACCCAGATCTTCAGGCTGAGGAACAAACTGGAAAGCACTCTTTTTCTGGTGCTCCACTCACTTTGCCAGGACATATGTTTGGAACTCCAATGCCTTTGTACCCCTTCTGCATGAAGCTGATTACCCTGCCACTTGAGAAGCCAAACAAGGCGTGTGCAGGGCACACGAAGCAGCTCAAGAGCACCACACACACCAAACTGCAGGCAGCTTTCTCAAGAATGACAGCAGCTCTGGACAAATGCAAGAGAATCCATGTGAGGTAGCTTGACCCTCATCAGAAAAACTACTGAAGGAATTACGCCCTCTCAGACTTAAAACATCTAAATGCTACCAACATTGGTACTGTTCTTCCACATGCTGCTGGGGAGCCTCTTCCTTGCAGTGCAGTGAACAAAAGTCCAGCAGCGCTGCTGGAGCCCCACCAGTCGGTAAACCAGGAAAACAACTCAACTGCTCCGCTTGGGACTGGTGCCAGCTGCACACACGGATGTCATTTTGATACCTTCTATCATCTTATTGACAGCCTTCTTATGTAAACATGTTTTGCAACAGTAAAATGGGCAGGCACAGGCCCTTTTTTGTGCAATGAAGTATGCCCAGGTACACAATACACCACATCAGACCATTGCTCTGCACTGGAACAACACAGAGGTACAGTACAGCACACAAAGAGAGCAAATTTCAATCCACAGTATGGTTCCAGAACATACAGTCTATGTTCTAAAATGAGCTGTTTCTCAAAAGAAGCAATAGTAGGGCGGGGTAAAAAGTACAAAAGCAGACGTGTAATGTGGCATTTTTCCATATTTTTCTCCCTACTCCTCTGACTGCAAGCCCTGTCTATGTGGAAAAAGAGACTGCTAGTATCTTGCCTAGAAAAAAAATCTGTCCTCAACACAAAGAATGCTAACAAAGAGGACTTCAGGACTTAAGAGAGCTGACTCTGCTTCTAGGCCCACCAGCCTTGTTTCAACTGGGTTTTTTAGCAATTCCTGACGGCATTACAGAGGTCCCTAATACGTTCTCTGCACACACCTGGCCTCATGCATGTATCTGCACACCTTACTGGAAACAAGCTGCTGGCAAGACTGCCTGGTTTTCAAGGACTTGCTGCCTACCTCAAAGAAACCTCAGCAGAAGCACCACTAATGTGTTTTCCCCAAAACCTTCACCCTTTGGCCATGTTTCCTTGGCAGCAGTTAATCCCAGGGGGCTTATTTTCCACTGAATCCATCATTTTCAGTGTAGCTGTTTTTTCCCAAGATGATTTTTGGATGGAAGTGACACATCTCACAGGGATACCAAAAGGCCTTCCCCTCCTTCCTCCACACACTTAGTAAAATGTGTATTTCCCCGGGTAAGTCTTTACAAAACAGGTTGCACAAATTTGACAGCAGAGAACTTTAACTGACAGACTCCAGATACTTCTGTCTTCTCTATACAGAGTCGTTCAGCAATGTCAATGGAAAATATATTAGTCTGTTCAGTAATTAGTTTAGATGACATTTGAAGACTACAATAATCGAATTATGTGCAACAAATAACTTTGAAGAATCACAATTTTTCTAATGCCCCCTATGACCAACAAATAGGCTTAAGCAGGTATGATAAGCTGAGCTGAGAAAATAAAGCTTCTCACTAAACAACTTAAATTGCTTCCAGCTACAGCAGAAAGCAAAACTGGAGTTGAAAAGAAACTTCAATATTTTATTTCATTATTCTCAACTCCTTCTGTTACCAAAGTTCCCCCCGCCTATGTAAGGAGGGTTTGACTTCCTAAACACTAAAAGAGAGTGCATTGATTAGCCCCAGAAAATCTGTGCATTTGCATGAAACAGCCCTGAGTAATTCCTTATCGCCAGAGGCAACAACTGAACCCAACACCTAATCTGGGTATTGGCTAGAACTGAGGCAAAGCAATTCATTTCCATAACAAATGGTCCAGCACAAACAGTCCAGCTGGAAGCCAGTGAGTCTATGTAACCCCACATTTTACCCTACAGATATGTAGATGATGCTGAAATGATATTAAGCATGTGAGACCTTGTCAGTCAGATGGTTTCTACTGCACCTATCCAGGACCTAACATTTACATTCACAACTTCCCCATCTTCCCGGCCTGAGGAGCAAGTGCCAAATCCAGCAAGCAGCCTGCCCTTGCAGAAGAATAAGCCAGTTTCTAATATAGAGTTTGGGTTTTTTCTGTTTAGTTATTATAATCAAGCAGATTTACAAAGATATCCACTGCCTACAGATGCAGGAAAATGGGATTTACAGAATGCCTAAGCAGGTTAGACATGTAACCCCTCCTGAATTTCAATTATACTGCTGCTTAGGCACTTTTCCAATTTCTTTGGGGCCACCTGAGGCACCAGAAGCACAAAGGTACTCATGTCAGGGACTAAACAGAAGTGACAAAGCTTTCCTGCTTTAGTTTCAGCAAGCATCTATTGCTTCATCCTGCACTGAGAATATCTGAAAAGCAAAGCATGGTTTAAATAAAAAGAGAAAGATTCACTACATTCAGAAGCATGACAAAAGCTAGGAATTTTCATAATAAACTAAATGTTACTGCTTTCCATTCTGATTTCCATCTGGCTATACATTTCAAATAGGTTATAAACCAAAGAACACCTATAACTACATAATATTAAAATATATAAAGCCAAGAAAGTTGTATTAACTTTCACTGGTTTAATGTCGGTAGAGAATAATTTCACACCTCCCTATGTCCCATAAAAATGCCACTACTTGAGGAAATTCCAGATTTCAGTTTGCATTCATCACATCTTACCGTGGAAGTGTTTTGAGCACCACACAGAACAAAGCAGGTATAGTTTCCCTCAACTTTATCTTAAAAAGTCCTTGCTGCTTGTACAGATGATTGGTGTCTGCCTCTCCCTTGGCAAGAAGCTCCCCAAGCACAGAGAGATGAAGGCAGTCAGGCTGACAGATCTCCAGCTATACCTCCCAAGTTCATGCAATATCCAGCTAACAAGGAACTCCAGCAAAACTCTGAAAAGTAAATCACTCTCTAGGAAATGGGAGAATAGAAAGGAAAGAATAGCAAATGCTGTGTCCAGGCTGCTCATTATAACAGAAAACAGGGGAAGAAATAGAAGTGTAACAATGCAGCAAAGATATTTCCAATACACCATTAAAAGTTGTGATGTATATGCCACTGTGGTACATGGTGCTTGCGACATCTCTCTGAAATATTTGTCAACAGAGTTCAAAAAACTTTGAAGAAAAAATTAAAAATGCTTTTATGCCTTTGATAAAGGCTAAGAGCAATTTCAGGCAGGACCATTTCCTGAAAATGTTCTTTTCAGCAAGCAGCAGCTGAACTGAAAATCCATCAAGTGTGGCACTTAATTACAAAGATAGATAGATAGATAGATAGACGCACACACATATATACACACACTGAATTTTAGTCCTGACATTACCAAACTACCTCTGTGTAGCTCATTTTATACCTTTTTACACTAGTGAAGCTTTCCCACTCTGACTTCTTGAACTGAACAAGAAGTTATTTTTATATATTCCATATCTGCTGTAATTCCCAGGAAATAAGGAATTAGAGTAAGATGTTTAATATCAATTTCATTTAAGAGGGTGGTTAACTTGTATAGCTTAGAAGTTTTAAGACGAAAATCCTGACAAGACTCCTACTGATTTTAATCAGACTGGATTTCACTGCTCTATTACTCAAAGCAGCAACACAACACGGAGAGGTTTACCATGCAAAGGTTTTTTTTTTTTTTCCATGTTGTTAGACAGATTATTCCAATTAGCTTTAAACATGTCTCGTTTTGAGGAATAAAGCTCATAAGAATTTGCCACATTCCCTCAGCTGAAACTCAGTTTTAATAAAAAGCTGCTCCTTTAGCTAACACATAAAAACACTAGCTCACACACACATGCTGAAACTGGTACCAGTCCTACAGCCAGTAAGGGAACAGGCTTGTAAACACATTTATAAGAAAATAGCCACCAACAATGGGAAATGCTAACACTGTACACATAATATCTGCTGTATCTTACTTGGACATGCACTTCACATCAATCAAAACACTAGTACCAAACAGAAAGCTCTACATGGATTTTCTTAAAAGCTCCACAGCAAAACAGAACCAGTCTTTAAAGGACAACCCACTGACACCAAGCAGACGAAGAAAAGTGCACAGCAAAACAAATACCCTTTTCTGCCAAAAAATTATGTTGAGCCCAGATCAATGTTCATAAAAAAAGAAAACAAATCCCAGGTTCCCCCTCCTTGAGCATTGTGGCATATGCCACCAGGGATAACAATAGCTCCCAGCTACGTGCTGGACCGTGTATCACTAAGTGGCTTGTGTATTATAGCTTAGAGACTGCTGCCCTAGTTGGCTTGTATTTAAAGGTAGAAAAGGTCATGGGCTATTTAGCACCTGCACGACAGACTGAGAAGTCTGTAATGCCATCTTCCTTCCACGGAAGACATACCAGCGTTAATCAGATGACAGTACACTGGAGTCACGCCCATGAAACGAAGCGGTCTTGTAGCTGCACTTGGAATTTTAACAAAGAGGAAATCTCCAATTGCCTCACAAATTTTGGTCTTGACATTTTAGTTGGGATTTTTGTGTACACAAACAACCTCATAAAAATACTTAGTGTGATATTCATAGCCTCATTTTTCACATATACCTTCTAGCTATATTCATCTAGTTTATAAGTTATCCCCTGAAAAGAAACATTTCATCAAGTTGTTACTGGAAGCATGCTGTAATGTACAACTTTGCCAATTAAAATCAAAATTCTATTAAGACATTGAACCTGATAAAGCTTCTTGGAGAATATAAAACAGCTCCAAGAACAAAGGAACTTTCTAAATATATTGCATAAATGAAAGCTTTCTCCCCAAAAAATGCAGTGGCACTCTTCTAGCTACCAATAAAAGCAGCTTCTAAGAGATACTTTTGAGTTCTTAGTTTGTAATTAAGATTTTTAAAGATTGTCTTTGTACACTATCAAGGAACAGAAAGGACTCAATCCAAACAGAATTAACTATTGTTTTTCTGAAAAGTCACCTAATTTGAAACAGTATAATTATTGTAACAATGAATAGCTACAATGTTTCCATTGTACATTACTTTTGAAATCTTGTATTCATACAGTTCTGACTAGCGGAAGTAAAGGGCTAATACATGTAGCTGAAGTTATACTGTGGGCTCTGAGTATAACTGAAGTTACCAGAGGTACAAGTGTTTAAGAGAAATGTTGGTTTTTCCCCCTTCTGATGCAGGTGATGAGTCATCAGTGGCCTTGATAATGTACCCTGTGCATCCTGTTGCAGTGATGTTGCAGCTGTATATAATTCAGTTAAAACTGTCACCTTCAGTAACGCCATTGTGCAGTACCTAAAATGGTGTTTATGTATGGAAAACAATGCAATTTAACACTTTGAGATGGTACCATGCACATTTCTTTCAAAGAGCATGAGTGTAACACGAGCATTTCAAGTGCCTGTGAGTGCAACAGCTGATATTGTGTTTTGCAGCACTATTACAAGTGTTAGAATTGGCACATCACAGTCACTTTGCTGTCTTTTCAGCTGCCTTGTAATTTCAGATGCAAGAATGCCAAAAATCGGGTAAATTGAGGCAAGAGTACACACAAGTTGGGCTGATGTTATTAAGCTTCCATCTCACTTGTGCTCTGCCTCAAGCTGAATTTTGCATGCTTTCAAGCTCAACCCTTAAAGCTTTCAAGATGCAGTATCTTCTCTCTGTGTGCAAACTTAGAGACACAATGAAGACCTGATCTTAATTGTAACTTCTAGGAAGACACTGCAGTAAAATATTGCTGTTAATATGGTATCAATAGCACAGCAGATGAGTTCCTGGGGAGGGAGAGGGAATTAAAACTTCAGCAACAGCAACATATGGTTTAAATAAGAGCAGAAAGATGCTCTCCATCATACAGTATTATTAGTCTGCATGGGAGACTAACACCCCTCACATTTGCTTTCAGAAGTCAAAAATAGACAAGGGAGAGGACTCCAACATTATCTTCCATGGCAGGATCTCTCTTTCTGCCTTTTCCCACTACAAGACTAAAAGGATTAGTTTCACAGAGCAAGGCACTATGGATCCCTTTACCAACAGAAAAAATTAATTATGGCACAGAAAAGCTTTCATACTTCATTTAGCTGTAAAATTTATGAACTTTAGCAGAAATTAGCTGCCACCAAGTTTCTCATATAGTCTCTGCCTAGTTCTGGGAAAGCTCCTTTCCCAGTCTACACACCGTTGTCTTCAAGTCAAAAGAAAACAAACAGACCTTTTTTTGAAAACTACATCCCACTTTTTCCAGGGATAGAGAGTATCATCAGGTACTTTGCAGTTTCAACTAATGGCTTGTAATTCAGCTGTCATGATATAACCAAGAACTTCTTTCACTAAAGCTCATGTCCCTTCCACATACACTACAGTGACAGAAGGGGAGCAGCTACAGCTAAAAGATGAAATTAGCACAGTGAAGTGTGTGCAGGCTATTCTAGGCAGTCTCATGCCTATGAAGTACATCTCTGCACTCTGCTCCTGGTCTGCCTCCACTGCTTTCATTTCAATCCCTGCAGTTTACTAAGCTTCCTTTGTAGACAAACCAGTCAACCACTGACTTGCTGGCATTTCAGCAGAGAATACACACAACTTTGAACTCAACACAGCTCTCCCCTGAAATTCTGGGGAGGGTAAGTAGCACTTTCCCATTTGAAACCCTCCAGATGACACAAAACAGAACTATCTTTCCTCTGACTTAATCTTCCAAGGCCTGCCTTCCCAGGACCTGTTTCTTTCTTCTTCTTCCACCACAGAAGCACAGTGCTCTTAGCCTAGCTTAAAGCCCTGAGATGGAACCAAGTATACCCTGCTCACCTCTAGCAGTGGTTTGTTTCCCTAGAGATTTCATTAAGAACAAGCTAGAGACTGCACAAACTTTTTAAGTAGTCTGTTCAACAATTGCCCCAATTCAGTCTAAATTTTCTCTACAGCAATCAAGTTCACATTTTCTTGCTCTTATTCTAACAGTTATGGACAACAAGAAAATTGAAACAAGCAGATATTCACCTTCTTCCTTAACTAGCACAGATCTCCACTGGAAGGTCAGAATATGTGTGATTTCCCTTCAGTTTTCTTTTGTAGTCTAGATACACATGCCTGATTTCCACAGAAATCATATCTGATCAACCCTGACATCGTCCTCTGGAATTACTGTTGGGTTTTTTTGCATCTTTCCTTGTTGCCTTCAAAAGAAATTTCATTCTGGCTGAGACGTCACTGGTACAAAAGCAGAACGATTAGAGTAATCACTACTTCCTGTTAAGTCAGAGCAGAATATGAATCATTCCGTAGTAGCAACATCATTAGTTCATTCCAGCTGAAAGAATGAGCTGTTTTTCTTTTAGGACAAAGGAGTCATATCCTGTTTTATAATTGTATATTAAATGCAAAACTGTATTTTAGTGAATTCCACCTTTCCAGTTTTGGAACATCTTTCCAACTTTGAGTGGTTTGCATAAATATGTTTAGGTATTTTCTAATGAGGCTTTATAAAAACATTTTTCAAAATGAAATGAAGATTTGTTAATAAAAAACAAATGCCATCAGATGCAACTGCTAATCAAATTATAAAATTACAGACCATCTGCACTAGGCAAAGGTTCCATTCATATATGAACTATGTGACAACCTCCTGGATGGGTAAATATAAGATCAGATGGTACAGTAAGAAAAAAAGTAATCTTAGTCCCAGTAACTATAAGCTAGCACTCACTACAGTTTTCTGCCTATGGTCCACAGCAACAAAAGCAACGTCATATGGTGCAGAGGTATTTTTTTACTTGCTTCTCAGCAGTTTCTCAAAACTATGATTTTAAAACTGTAGGAAGGTAGGTCAGGTTTCTCTGGGATGGCTATTTTTTGCTAAACGATTAATTTATGGAATTATTTTAATTTCTTATAACAAGCATCAGTCCTCCCGAGTACAGGTTTTCACTGGCTGCTATTAAACATCTGTTTTCATGGTGACATCAGCCCCCTCCGAGTGAACACTCAGCTATTCCAGTAGGGCTCCCTACCCTACTCTCATTGTTAGAGACGAGATACAATTGCTAAAATTCTTGAAGCCATCAGTCCTCTTCTTAACAGTCTGGCAGCCAGCAGGACAGTTTCAAAATATGCTATATTTTTCTCACCTGCCATGATTTCTGTCACCTCCTGCTTATCTTGCACAAGCTGCATGGTATCTGGCACCACAACCTGATGGTTTGTATCTTCTTCTTTCTCTTCATTAGGCTGGTTGGCTGTCGCAAAACAGTTGCAGCTTCCAGTTTCTTTGCACAGGATCAGAGTCCGATACCAGTAGTCAGACATGAAAACTCTGTGAGCTGATTTCTGAAATAGAACAACAAACAGAAAGTCATTTGCTGCAAAACATAAAGAAAAAACCTAGCTACTTGAAAGAAGAGGCTGAGATGTTAAGGATGACAATTATATACACATTATCATATCTTTGATTTTATTTGAAGAAAAAATACGCAGTTTACAATAGCCATCCATGGTATAATACCCAAAGTAAAATGTTCAAGTTCCGTTTCTCAAAATGCTTATATCATAGGTCAGGAAGCCAATATAAAAAACAAAGGAAAGAAAAAAAAAACATATACAAGTATCAAATCACATGTGAGCTGCATAAAGGCAAAAAAAAAATCAATATCACTCTGTAATTTCAGCAGAATGAATCAATATTTATCTTACAAGCACCTTCTAAAACCAAGTTTAACTAGGTGAAAGAACACATGAGAACACAGGTTGTCAAAAAAGTGAAAGAATAAAATGATGATAAAAAAGGACAAGATACTATGATTGCCATTATATGGGGGGCTGAAATTACAGTACAAAGTTTTCAAAAACAAATTAACTGAATGAAACCTTAAGACTTGAAATCTGGCAGGAAGAGGAGATGCTTTTTCTGACACAGCACCCAGGTCCTTCACTGCTACCCTCTTCCTGAGCAGAAGGGGCAACAGTTCCCTTAGCCTAGCAGGAGCTAGAAATTACCAGAGGCTTATTATGTGTGTTTCCCGGTAAGAGAGCAAGCACATCCCTAAACACCTGCAGGTTTCTCAGTTTATGCCAGAGAACTACAGGGGCGCTTGTTTTTTAATATAAACAAAAATCACCCCCTCCTTGAAATAACAGCTAAAACAGCATTACCTGTGAAAGATTTCATCCACATGAGGAAACATCTTGATCTTTCCAGACACGTAGTAGTTGTTAAAAGGTAGTTGGGAACTTCGAAAAGTTGAATCATTGAATACTTCAGGTTCAAAGGGACTTCTAAAAGTCACCAAGTCCGATCCTCCTGCAATGATTAACTCAATCAGGTTGTTCAGAACCCTGTCCAACCTGATCTTGAATGTTTCCAGGGATGGGACATCTACCACTTCTCTGGGCAACCTGTTCCAGTGTCTCACTGCCCCATAGTAAAAAAAAAACGAAAACCAACAAAACAAAAAGCCCAACCTTTCTTACATCTCATCTAAAATCAATCCTTCTTCAATTAAAAATATTACCCCTTGTTCTATCTCAACATGCCCTTGTAGAAAGTCCCTCTCCAGATTTCCCACAGGCTCCCTTAGGTACTGGAAGGTGCTGTAAGGTCTCCCTGGAGCCTTCTCTACTCCAGGCTGAACAACCCCAACCATCTCAGCCTGTCTTCACAGGAGATGTGCTCCAGCCCTTCAGACGAACTTCATGGCCCTCCTCTGGACTCACTTCAACATGTCCACATCTTCCTTATGTTAGGAATCCCAGAGCTGGATGCAGCTCTCCAGGTGAGGTCTCACCAGAGAAAAGGGCAGAATCCCCTCCCTCAACCTGTTGCCCACACTGCTTTTGATGTGGCACAGGATTCAACTGGCTTTCTGGGCTGCATGTGCACATGGCTGGATTGTGTCCAGCAGCACCTGGACACTGTCTCATCCACCAGCACCTCCAAGTCCTTCTCAGCATGGCTGCTCTTGAGGTGTTCATTCCCCAGCCCAGATCGATACCAGTGGTTGCCCTCACCCAGGTGCAGCAGTTTGCCTTTGGCCTTGTTAAACCACATGAGATTCCCAGGGTCCCATTCCTCAAGCTTGTCCAGGTCCCTCTGGATGGCATCTAGTCCTTCCAATGTGCCAACAGCACCACTCAGCTTGGTGTCATCTGCAAACTTGCAGGGGGTGCACTTGATCCCTTTGTCACTAGTGAAGATATTAAATAACATTGATCCCAATACAGACTCCTGAGGGACATTACTTGTCACTGATGTCCATCACAACTCTGAGCCTTTGACACCACCCTCTGTATATGACCATTCAACCAATTCCTCATCCACTGAACAGTCCCCCATCAATCCATCTCTCTCCAGTTTAGAGAGAAGGATGTTGTGGGGCACCATGTCAGAGGCTTTACAGAAGTCCAGATAAATGACATCTGTAACCATTCCCTTGTCACTTGTTGTGGCCACTCCATCATAGATGGCCACTAGGTTGGTCAGGCAGGACTTGCCCTTGGTGAAGTCATATTGGCTGTCCCTAAACACCTCCCTGTCCTCCATGTGCCTCAGCACAGCTTCCAGGAGGATCTGTTCCATGATGGGGAAGGGTGAGGGGAGGATAACAGGTCAGTAGTTCCCAGGGTGCTCCTTTCTACACTTTTTGAAGATGGATACAATGTCTTCCCTTTTCCAGTCACCTGGGTCTTCACCCGACTGCCATGACTTTTCAAATCATGCAGCATGGCTTGGCAACATCAGCCAGTTCCCTCAGGACTCTGGGATGCATCTCATCAGGTCCCATACATTTGAATTCCTCCGGTGGGCACAAACCTGATCTTATCCTACAGTGTGAGGGACTTTGCTGCCCTGGTTCGCATCCTGCAGTTCATCTACTCGAGAGGCGTGGGAATAGAGGCTGCCAGTGAAGCCTGAGCACCTCAGCCTTCTCCTCATCCACTGTTACCAGTTTGCCAGGCCTGCTTATCAGCAGGGGTACACTTTCTTTGACTTCTCTTTTTTTGGCTGACATACCAGTAGAAGCCCTTCTTGCTGCTCTTTGCATCCCTTGCCAAGTTCAGCTCCAGTTTTACCTTGGCCTTCCTCAACACAACCCTACAACTGGACTGCATCCCTATATTCTTCCCAGGATACCTGTCCTTGCTTCCCCTGTTCTCTTCAGGAAATTACACCAATCCAGAGATGGGTTTGTTCCAACTCTCCACCAGAAGGCATATAAGCAAGAAAAATAACAGTCCAAATCTCCAAGCACAAGGGACCTGACAGGCTTTTCCAAGTCTATCTGGAAAACACTAGGCCCAAGTAGGGGTGATATGTATCTCCCTGGGCAAATTTAATGCTTTTAAGGTAAGATGCACGGTCAATCTTCATTTG
Organism: Corvus cornix cornix; assembly: GCF_000738735.6. Lineage (NCBI taxonomy): Eukaryota > Metazoa > Chordata > Aves > Passeriformes > Corvidae > Corvus > Corvus cornix. Next base: position 92,321,800 of record NC_046332.1, read on the forward strand.
TCCTGCAAGCATCAAAATCCAAGTGTTTCTAGTGTATCTGTTTCTAGCTGCTGAATAAATTGAGTAAAAGCATCACTCCAGACAATGGATATTAACAATGACATAAGTCTGCATTCTCTATATTACATTTGAAGGTGTCAGTTTTATAGACTTGAACAAAATAAAGTCTTTTATATTAAGAAGGCTTTTTAAATGGAGTTATCTGTTTAAAAAGAGGCAAAAAAAGACACATTATTTAGCTCCAGATCCCTCAGGAATCACCCATGAAGAATCAAGTACTCTCTCTGGCACTTACTACAATACTTTAACAGAAGAGAAGATTTCCAGATAAAACATTCTTCAAGTATTACAGCAAGGTGCAACTTCTCCCCAGTTTAAAGAGAGCAATTTTGTTTTATTTTAGCCAACATATTGCCATTTCCTCAGTTCTCCCTTTGCCTATTTCCAGACTTTGAAGCCTTGCAGTGTTTGTCAGACAATGGGTAATGGAGTTAAAAGCAAATTGCTCATCTCTTTCTATAGCTGCTGAACTGGACAGGTTCACTGCACACATCATTCCTGTCACACAGAAAGTGGCAAACACTCCAGCTGTACTAATGCACATTCTGCTAGTAAGCAATGTATGTAGCAAGTAGGACATAGTTTTAAGCTGCTTCTGCCTCTACAACTGTCTGGCATGCCATGTGCAACAACTGGCACAAGTGTCCACATGCAGGTACCTAAGCAGCACAGAGGGTTTCATAAAAAAAGCACTTCATAGCAATTCAATTTTTTTTTTTAATTCTGTGGGAGCAGGGGGAATTCTTTCAATTACCCTTACATCTGAGACATTAAATAGATTTTGCTTCTTAAAGCCACTTAGCAAAGTTAAAGTTATCCAGTCCAGAACTTTTTACCCCAAGAACTGGGGCAGAGATGGGGAAGTCTTCTCTGCAGGAAACAAGAATCCCAGAAACTTCCAGCAGTTTTTCTCCTGGCTCCTGTGCAAGGTGAACCGAAAAGCAGCTGGATCTGTGCTTCAGGAGTGAGCAAATTACTCAAGGAATAACTTTTTAATTTACTGCCTTTCCTTAAGGAATGGAAACTCCTGAAGATTAGCAGAAATAATTATATACAAACATGCAGTTAAAGACATGCACTTAATTTATGACCTTAATCCTTAATTATTTTCTGATCCACTGATCATCTTTATTTTAAGAGCAGTAATGTAAACTTAGCTCTCAAGCCAACACAGCAGGAACTCTGGGGGCAAAGAAGTTGGAGAAATACATACAAGAGAGATAGTCACTGTATATGTTTGTCACACTTCCATGGAGAGAGGCAGCTTGCACATTCATAAAACTACTTGACCAAGATTGCCTACAAAAAGGAAAACATAAAAAGGAGAGGAAAAAAGAAACCCCAAACCATCTTTTTCTTTTGGTTTATGAGCTAATACAAGATGTTCCAAATAGTCAAAGCATCCCTCATGGATATATCTCCACTTGGATCACTGCAGTGACACTGCATCATTTTCTTACTATTTCAAAACATCCAAAGATAAACTCATACCCCCAGCCAGCATAAAACTAGGCTGATACGCCAAGAAAAAAGCCCAAGACTAAAATCTCCTTTTGACATTTACAGATCTGAGCAAGTGCTCCTGAACCTCAGTTTCATGCGCTAGAACCAATACTGCTTTTGAGTTTTTCTGTTTGCTTTAAACTAGATTGCTGATGTCAAAGTTGGTGAAATACCCAGGCAAAAGCAGGGGCAGAATTTGGATTAATTTGTCAGGACACAAAGGCACTGGTAGATTTCACCGCAGCCAGGACCTCTCTACCTGTGGGCCCAAAAGCTGTATTTAAGTAATAATATTCTTAATACCCTTAATTCTTAACTCCACATTACTCCTTAATTAAGGTTCAAGTGCTTCCTGAAACATTGCTTATGAAATTCAGACAAAAGAACAGTTTTTGAAATCAAGAGTGCTATTTCAATCACTTTGCACACACACGTCACTGAATTTACTTCAGTTGCCCATTCAAAATCCCCCTTTAATTTAAGAATAACATTGCAAAGGCAGCAGTTAATTATTATCTTCAAATGTAGCCAGATTACATAAGGCACACAGTTATCTCAGAAACTGAAATCCATGTTCTGCAGCCACTCCTCCAAGGCAGTTAAACCCACCTCCCAGGGTTCCATCACCCTGAATCCATGCACTGTTACTAGATCACTGTTGCTGCCAAATGATGCAACTTCTTCAGCCATTTCCCTGGTGAAGTGCATTATTTCTAGTCAGGTGTAACACAAACATTTAAATATAGCTCACTTCTAAGACCATTTGCCTGATATTTTCAGATTGTCCTGTGAATCACCTCCCTCAGCATTTAATCATTGCAGCATTTTACTGTGCTTTCATCATTGTTCCATTTAAGTCACTGAGAAATAAAATGTATTTGTGTGGGGAAAACTGCTCCTAATTTAGCATCTACTAAGATTTTGCACACTTATTTTCCATATACATGATGACACTTTATGCCAATGCCTTTAAAGAAAAACTGTTTCATATCTGGCCTGGATAGCAGGCTTAAACTTAGTAATTCACCAAGCTCAGTACGCCCACATCAAAAGAGGTAGCGGAGTCCAGATGATGACGTAAGAGCTCATCCATGTATCCTGCAGGTCTCTGCAGGAGAATTGGACTGAACTGAATACCAACATCTGTATAGTAGTATTTCTTTATTTTAGAATGGATTAAAATACACTGAATGGCATTTAAACCTGTCAATATTGCTCTGATGAGAACCTTATTTCAGGTACGTGTATCTGGTCTGCAGCATTCTTTCCAATTTTTATTCTTTGCAATGCTGGCCAGCCATTCTTCCCATTGCCCCCTGCAAGGGGAAAGTGCAAAATACATCAGGCACACATTATAGCCCAGGTTCCTCCCATCCAAGATCAGACATGAAACTGAGATGTCTAAGTTAAGAACCTACTTGACCCACATGATTTCAGCATTCCCTGGAGTAAGATATGTGCATCCTCTGAGGCTCATCAGCCCCTTACTTCAACTCCAGAGCGTCCAAGGCAACTGCAGACGAACCCAAGTTTGTATAATGAAAAGTCCCACTTTTGTATACATTACCAACAGAGTGCCACAAAGGATGAGTCACATAAAATCAATAAAACACTTTAGGATTTCAGTAAAGTCCAATAAATGACTCAAGTTCTGCCTGTGGAGACACTGTATTTCTACTCTTGCCCTTCTCCCAGTCCTTTCATATTTTGTTCAGAAAGATGAAGAGGAAAAATCAGCAACAAAGCCCCTTTCTCATCTCTCTCTAGGGCATGCAGAATACCCTCACATGTTTTAAGTCAAAATCAATTTAAAGACTAAATTTTTTCTCATTTGGAGCTGTACTGTGATCAACTTTTAACTTGAATACTAAGTAGTCCTTCAAGATAAAGGGTCTCATTTTTTATTTAAAAGCCTTTCACAAAGCATTAAAAGTCATCAACAAGCTTATGTAGAAAAGACTAATTCCAAAGAAAATGCAAGACTATTTAGTGAGAGCTAACCTGAGGCCTCTAAAAAGGAAAAAAAAATCAAATGTGTTTCATAAGAGAAATGCTTTCTTATTTATTCAACTTCTCATCCTATAGGTAGCCACTTCTTCTTTGAGGAATGCTTACAAGCTTAAATGAAGTCACTCGCCTGTCTTCCTTCCTCCTTTTGGGGCAGACAGACATAAGAAGTTTATCTTTTGTTAGTCCACTCAGAACTGTGCATTATATTTTAAGACCTCTAACAAAAAGAATAAAAAGATAAACCTAAGATGACAGAGGGTAGCCGAGTTCCCAAGACTTGAGCAACCTTCCCTACTGCCTGACAACAACCACTGCACACGGGTGCAGGAAGAGCTTCAAGTACTCAGCCAAATTCTCTTCTTTTTCAGAGCTACAGGGCCAGTGCACACCAAGCCATCCATGGACCATCAGAGCAGAGCAGGAGGACAAGGAAACAACAGCTCCATGCAGGAATGAAATGAGGTATGGACAAAGCCAGAAGCTCCTCCGTCTCCTCCACTGGCTGTAAGCATCCTCACCTGAGCTACATCTCATGTCCCTCAGAAACCTGCACCTTATACATGCCTAATTTCCCCTTTGCACCCACCGCAGGAAAAAAAAAGGGGGCCTCAACTTTTATACAGCATAGAATTTGAAAAGTGGCTTGTCATTCATTCTGTACAAACTTGATGTCCAATGAGTGCAAGACTTCTGTATTTTCAGTGAATATAACCAAAGACAAGTCAGAGTTTGAGGAGTGTTAATGTAAATGTGAAAAATCTCCATATTACAGAATTCCAGTTGCCTAGGGATCATTATTACCAAAAGCATAATTTTCTTGGTCTTTAAAACTCCCACCAAACCACCTACATTCCTGAAAACTGAGCTCTTGGAATTAGACATCTCAACTTCTCCTTCTGCCTCCTCATACTGCTCCCACACACCAGCTTTCTTTCCCACTCATTTCTCTTTCCATCCATGAGATGTCAAATAAAATACTGGCCTTAACATGGTGTCCTCTGAAGCAGCATGGAGAGTGGCTTATACTGCTCTAGAACAGTTCACTGTATCTATTCAGATCACATTTCACATCCAGAGAATGACAAGCCAGGTTTCATTTTTAGATTAAGCCTGAAACACAATAGAAGCTGATAGTGCTATGCAGTACTCTGTGGAGAATGAGGTGATTTTGTACTTGACCCCTTATTTCAAGGGGCTGATAAATCTCCCCTTGTTCGAGTTGTTGTCATGATAAACCCAATCTCCCATCTCACCAATGCATGTTTTCGTGCACAAAGCCCTGACAAACACAAGATGCTGCCCGCCAGCATGAGGACACTACACAAATCCCATTTGTTTAACTCGGAGGTACCTGTGGCCAAGCATGCAAATCCCAACTCCTAGACTAATTCAGTTGAAAGAAAAATATACACTTCTTTCTGAAGGTCACTGAGTACATGGCATGTTCTGTTTTTTAATTTATCAGGGGAACAAGCATCGTAATATTAGCAGTTTCTCTTGAAATCAAACCTGGAACATCTAAGACGTTTCTCTGAAGAAAGCTCCAAGGAGAGTGCCTTTGTTCAGTGACCGTAAAACCGGAGTACGTGCTTTGCTCAGCTCAGACGACACAGGTCTCTGAGAGATCACTTGGGTCACTTCATACCACCGACTTGCTGACAAACATATAATAGGTGTCCAGTTTCAAAGGGCTCACAGAACATCTACTCCACATGTCCCTTCTCTTCCTCCTCCCCCCCCCCCCAACCCCAGCTCATGGCAGATCAAAAGCATTTTGCAATAACCCACCAAGAAAATCCTCAAGACTCATAGCTTCAGCATTCAGTCTTTTACCATCGCACACACAGAGGGGAAAAAAGACATAGCTGAGGTTTCCTAAGGCTCAAGAAACCTTCCCTAACTGCCTGTCTACAGAGATGGAGAGCACTGCCAATGTCCTGTGCCTGCAGAATTTCTTGAAGCTAAGTGCAAAGTAAAGGTAATGCTTCAGGAAAGAAGAGGCCAGTTCTCTTCTGATCTACTTGGATTTAATTTCCTGTTAAGTAACCATGATGAATACTTCCTAATGAAGTTGTTATAGATTTACCCAACAGTGTAATTTTGTTTGAAACAGCAACTGACAACTTTAATTGTGAAAGGAACAGAGCATTCGAAGTTTCAAGTAGATGTATGTTTTAAGACGATTAAACCTGGTGGCTATTTTGAAGCTCCTGCAAAGCCTCAACAGTGTACACAGGTGGCTGCCTTGAAGACTGATTTTACAGACCTCCATCATTAAAAAAAAGAAAGACCTTTCCATGCAACTTCCATAATTATTTTTGTATAGTCCAGTCCCAAATCAGTGAAGCATATAATATCTGGAAGCCATCTGAAGCACAAGAATTGCAAAGTTCAACAGGAAAAAAAAAAAAAAAAAAAAAATCACGTGCATGTGACCCAGACCTCCCTACAGAAAAGATAAGAATGGATAAGAGGGTTATGTGGTAGCAGCCAGGCCCAAAACACGAGAAAGGACATGCAACATCAAGTACAAAAACAATGCTCAAGTCTCTACCCTACCACTGTGCCTTTATTAGACACAGGTGGTGCTTTAGCACCTTCTTGAATTAGGATCCACATCAAATCTTTTTCCTCTCCACTCCTACTAAAATGATGTTTTACTTTTTTTCAGAATAGTATTATTTCTCTTTTATAATGCTAAACAAACTTGCACAGGGTAAGTACCTTTAATAAACACAGACCCTGCTACTGAACATTAATTTGACTGTTCCACTCCCCAAGCCAAAAAAGCTCTGTATGTACTAATAAACTCCAAAAAACACTTATAATTATCACAAAAAGGCAACCTACAGAAAATATTTTAGAAAACAATTTTGGCTTCTATTTATTTGCTTTCTGAGATTTTCTATTTCTCTGCTATTCACATTCTCAGTCATTCTGAAATCACTAAATCAAACTGACTGTATAAAGGAAATAAAGGGCTTACAAGAGCAAATAGGCAGTAACCATTGTCAAGTCTATCCAGATAAAGTTTTTAATTCCTTTTCAAGGTTTTTGGCTAAAAATATCTTCAAATAAACCTTTATTTCTTGTTTTTAGATTACAAACACTTAAGTCTTCTTCCTTTTGTAGGTACAAGAAACAGAAGTAAAAAAAAAAAAAAATAATAATCCCAAAACAACAAAACCACTACCAAACCTACAAACGCAGCTGGCAAATTTATTTTAATAGTTCACCCCCAGTGAAATACAAAAGGTAAATAAACACCACAAGCGGCAGAAACATCCTCTTTTATAGTCCCTGCGATTAACCATTGCAGGTAACACTAGTCAACAACACCCCGCATCTAAACACCTTCTTCATACCAAAAGACCGCTTTGTTTCTCCACTCCGGAGATGCAATTTGGGGAAGCAACCCCAAGAGCACAAGCACTGCTCGCACCACCACAGCGCAAGGCAGGGGCAGCCCCGGCCTCCCCCACGCCCCCTGGGAGGAGAGGGCATCCCGTGGCGAGCGCTCCGGTTTTCATTTGTCCGCTCGTTTTCAGGCAGGTTACCGTGTTTGCCTTTGTTTGGCTTCCTCCCCCAGCCCGGACCTATCCCCGCGGAAACCGAGGGGGGCAAAGCAGAGAGGAGGGCAGAGGCACGCCGCCCGGCAGAGCGCCGGGGAGCGCGGAGCGGCCGCGCCGCCCCGACACGCGTGGCCGTGACCCGGCTGGCGCGGCCCGGCCGCCGCCGCTCCCCCCGGGCTCCCGCGGGCCGGGGCGCTCCCGGGGCCGGCCGGAGCTGCCGCGGGCCATGAGGCGCCCGCCTCACTCACCTCGGCGCCCTGCCAGGAGAACCAGGTGGCCGCTGCCGCCGGCGTTCAGCGGCTCGCCCGAGCGAGTGGGGCAGCGCCTCCAGCCGGGGCCCGCGGCATGGGAAGGAGGGAGGGAGGCAGCGGGATGGGATGGAGCGCGGGGGAGGCGGTGCCGGGCCCCGCCCGCGGGCGGGGAGGCGGCGGAGAGGGGCTGCCTTTTGTCCGGGCTCCGATCCTCACCCCGGCACCGGCATCCCCCGCCCCGTGCGCGCTCCGCGGGAGGCGGCCGGCGGCTCTTTGTGTGGCGGGGCGAGGGAAGGGAGCGGAGCGCTCGTCCCCGCCCCGGGCGCGCCGGCCGCGCTCACCTCGGGCACCTGTAAGGGCTGGGGAAGCACCGCCGCCTCCTCGCCGCGGGCTACAAAGGGCAGGTGCTCCCCGGGTAGGGAAGGGTTGTTGGCATGAGGGGCTTTGCGTGCCCTCTTCAGTGAAAAGGGGTTATTTCCAGAAAAGCTTTTGCTACCTGCAGGCATATCGCCTCATATTTTGGGGAACTGTGCTACTTAAGGACATGGTTTAGTAGCAGTGCTGGATCAGCGGTTGGATTTGATGATCTTGGAGGTCTTTTCCAACCTAAGCAATTCCATGGTTCTGTAATAGCAGAGTGTGCCACGTGAAGTTTAGCAGTCTCAGTTCTGACGTTTCCTGGTGTTTCAGTGTTTGGCTCCCAGCGTTTTGGTTTGCTTTTATTGGAATGTGTATATGAATGTACACATGAAGCACTTTCTGTGCTTACATCTTGATCAGACAACTCAACAGCTGGAAGTGGATTTGTTTTCCCATTATAAGAAGAAAACAAAAGCAACAAGCCAAGCAACAACAGGTATTTGCTTTTTCATTCAGGGATCCCCAGACGTTATAACATTTGCTTTTAAGCAAAACAATGCACAGCGTGTGCTTTTGTGTGCTGCATGTATAAACATGTGAGAAATGGGAGCTGTAGAGATGTGTGTTTCATGGGAAGCACCCGAGGTGTGTCCCTAACCGACCACAGGCTTTCCCAATCCCTCTCCTCTCAGATGGTCAGCAGTCTTCAGTGCTACTCTACATCCCTGCTGCAACAGTGGTGCTTTATGTTCATGATAACGCAACTGCAAGGTTCAGACACTAAATTTTTCAGGAAAAATATTCCAGAACTGAGGACAAAGTGAGGGCCACCACATATTTCATGTACTTCTTATTTCTTGAGAGAAAGGTTTCTGATGACAGATATGCTGTGTACACTTGTCTCCTTAATAACCTGAAATGCTCTTTCTTAAAGCCCAGTGACCCAGGGTAGTGTCAGGAAATGGCTTACAGAAACAAGGTTTTGGTATTTGGCAGCTTCTTAGGGCAGCTTAACCCAAAATGTGGATCAAACAGAACCTGAGATGCAAGTAGGTAACCAAGTCACCTTAGCAGCAACCATGTTCTGTTCTCCATGAGATGTCCCATGCTCCCGTATGTCATGGGAAATAGTGACCCTGTGAAACACTTCACTGCGAAACGGGACTGCTGAGAGGAAGTGCAAATTCAGATAGATCACTCTTTTTCCTTTTTTTTTTTTTTTTTTTTTTTTTTCAGTACCTCACAAGAACATTTTCAGTGTTGGTTGAAAAGATTTGGTTGGTTGTCCAGGGAAAGGGCCAATTAATGAAACACATAAAAGAGCAGAGAGGACGCCTTAATTTGGAGATACTGTGAAAAACAGCTTTGAAAGAGGTCTCTGAAGCACAAGGGAGGCAGCAATCAAACACAGAATTTAGATTTCAGTTCTGTTTTGTGTTGCAGGCATTTTTTGATCTCTATCCCTATAGCTACCCCTAGAGCAGTAAACTAAATGGGGCTAGGGTTCAGGATTAAAGCACAGCGCTGGCCATCCTCTGTACTGTCCCTGGGTGGTGGTGTCCCCAGTGTGGTTCTGTCCTAGCAAACAGCAGTCCCTGAGGCACAGCTGAGGGTCGGTGTGTGCCAGGGCCATTCCCAGCAGACTGTCTGCATGCAACTGACCTATTTCAGGAGATAAGAGTTTAGTTGTGCATATGAAAGCCATGTTGTGCCAGCTGGTTCCTGTGCCAAAGGACAGTTCCTGACCTGCTTTTTTTGCTAGTAGAAACGTGAGGGTTTTGACTTTCGTGATCCCTGCTGTGTTCTGTGTCAAACCTTAGGCACTGGCCACAGTCAAGCAGTGAGAAGTCAGACTGAAGATCTGAGCATTTTATTGATTGAGCAGGATTTCTGCAGAACTCTTTGCTCAAAGGAAGATACAGTTGCATTGGCTACTAGCATCAGAGTTTATGGAATAAATGGATCGTATTATGAATAGACTTTTATTATGAATAGACTCAGAAGTGTTATTTCTTCTACATTAAGTAAAATACATTCATTAATACAACATTGGCTTTTATAAGAATGCTACACTCTGTGGAAAATACTTTTTTTTTGACTAGTGCTAAAACGCTGGGGCGAATTTCAGCAGGAAGCAGTTAAGTTTCAAGCAAATGTCAAGAACAGATGGCATTTAGGAGGTCTGAAGAAATTAATAAAGAAAGAAAGTAAGTCACTAGAGCAAATGTGTGCTTTCACATTACAACAGCTGAAGGTAAAAGTGGGCTGGAAAGAGGTTGAATTATCTTAAAATATCTGTCCTAAATATGAGGAGTAGGGTGGGATTCCTAGGAATTGTAAACCAATGAAGTATTATGGCTCTAGCAAAAATTGTACCATGGAGCACCTCCTTCACATACATGTACATGGTATTTCTGGTGCTGTCAGTGTGAAAGTGCTATAAATTAATTAATAGCATGAAATTTTCTTAGTATCAGCTGTATTTGTTTCTGCCATTTATGAAGTCTGGGGGGGGTTACAAAATGACAACAGGTTGGCTTTCAGGAACAGATTACATGAATAGGGTCTATTAAAAATCTGAGACTTTTATTGAGCAACTGGTCTAAATCACAACTTGTACAAAACCAGAAACTGCCTGTGAAATCATAGTAATGGACTGAGAAAAAATACACAGAAAATTAAGACTCAAAGCTGTTATTTGGAGAAGTTCTCCAGGGTAAGTTAGGGAGATTTTTGAAACATAACAAGAATAAAATAGTAATGACTGTATACGGGCAAGAGGAAATTAAATTTGGGGTTTTTTTACATAGATTGACAATGAGTCTTTTCTTTATAACTATAGCAATAATTAGTGAATGATGTGAACCAATTCTGATTAAAATTAAGGCAGTCCAAAAAACCCAAACTGAGCAATAGAGATATGAGTAAAAAAACACAGGGCTGAAAATTTTATTAGTGGCAAATGTAGTGGAAATGTGAATAAACTGGGAAGAGTCAAAACTTTGGAAGATTCCCATTGGTAAGCTGCACAAATCCATGTTTTTACAAGATGTGAGCAAAATATATTACTAGAAAATCTAGCCTCTCTTCTTATTACACCATGAACATTAACAAACATGACTCATAGGTTCAGGGAATACTATTGCAAACATACTCTGCTTTCTGATGGTGCAAAGTATCTCCAGAAATTCTTCTTTCTCTGGTATGAAGTATTTACTTTAATACAAATCCTAAGAACTCAGTAAAAATAACACCAGTCTCTCCGTAAATATCAGAAAGACTCTTGATTTCAGGGTTACTCTAGGGCGAAAAATTCAAGCTGAATGTGCTAGCAGTACCAGCAGAGGCCATGGTAGTCCTTTTAGCCTATAGTAAGTTCAATTTTATCCAAAGGGTGCAGTGGAAGATTCAGCTTGTTATGGCTGGATACTCCTTTTGTGTCCACCAGAGTTCTTGATGAAACAAAAGACAATTGCCATAACAAACGGGAAAGGAACTGGCTTGGGCAGGAATCGAATGGACAAGCCACTCAAATATGTGCCGTGAATAGGAAGAAAGCTAATTAGCTACAAGGTAAAAGCTTTGCACACCAACTGCTCTTTCATGACCTCCCTGAACTCCGTTTAATCAAAAAACAGTGTACAAGCTTGGGATTTAAAAGCCAGATGGTCCAGTGCGAGACTTCTTGTCACTACTTGTGTGAAGACACACAGGATTCTGGAGATGAAGTCATCCATTTTAAATCCCCTACCAATTATTGTCATAATTCTCTGAATCAGTCACTGGAACAAAAGTGAGGATACACTGGAGTCTTGTAAGATGTATGAGGAATGAATAAACCAGGACAAACATTATCTCCAGGAAATCAGGTGATAAAAGGAGAATCCTTTGGTGGGACCGTCCTATTGGAAGGTACTAGGAAACCCATAGCAACAAGAGCAGGGACCAAGGGAAACTATAGCTAATGTGGAGAAAGCCTCTCATTTACATGGCTTTAAAAAGGCAGATTAAAAAACTCTTCTGACCTTATGAAATCTGGAAAGGATTTTTCTGTGCTTTTCCATTCTAATTGAACCAACACTGTGGAAAGCATTAGCCGCAAGAAGCAGGCAGTTTGTGCAGCTGATGTGCCATAGCTACCCTGGACAGCAGAGCTTCCAGAAAGGGCCTGGAAGAGCAATGCAATTTTAAATGCCTGTCACAAGACAGAAGGTAATTTCCTGCAGGTATAGGGAAATCTACAGGGCAAGCATCTCCCTATATCTTGATTTAGCAAATATTCATGCTGGAAGTGGCCATGGAAAATCTGTCCTGTTGTTCACCTGGGTGGTTGGCACAGAATCACTCTTCCACCACTCCTGGTGCCTGTAAAACATATCTGACATGTGGAGCATGTGATCCTCTTTCCTCTCCTCCCTTCCTTCCTTTCAGGGTAACAAGTCAGATGAGGTCTCTTGCAGTCCCACAGCTGTTAAAGGTATTGGGAGGACTAGGGGATCTGCCTGTAGCCCCAAGTGTCTAAATGGAAGGAAGATCCCCTGGCTAGAGATTTGGGACGCTGAAGATGCTTAGGTCCTACAAAACTCTACAACTTTAGGCTGCAAGGTCCGACCTTGTCAGCTAAATAAATGAGTCCTAATATGTGTACTGGGGACAGGGCCACAAGCAACAAAAATCATGTGGGAGGACAAAGCTGTAAGTCCATCCTGCTAATGGCTTGTGCAAGAGCCCCAAATTCTACCTTTGCTATTCACATTTCAAATTTTGTGTCTCTGTGTCTTTGTTGTCATAGTGACAGAAGGCACCAAGAATATTCTATGGGATTTTTTCTTTGTCATGAATGCAGAACATCCTTTGGCATGTATGTTTTCTCTCCCTTCTGGTTGCTTATCTTCTTAGCTTCCCCAAGAGCTTAAAAAAAAATTGAAATCACTGTGCTTATGTTCAGTAAATTAGATAGTAAATGCAAACATACACAAATAAATACAGTACACGTTAAAGAACTTGGGCTGAATGTCATGATTAAAAATGTGTTGCAGGTACTATTTGTTTTTACTTTCAGTGACTACCCAACAGGAAATCTCCTGCTGGCTGTAATGGGAGTTTTGACACCTGCATTGAACACAAACAGCTGTAAGTGCCCGAACCTGAACCTCACATTTGACTTCTTGGATCATATTTTGATGTTGAGTTGTTCAAATACACAACTCCCACTTAATTCTGCTTGTGCAGAGAAGAGGCAGAGAGGGAGAGGGGACTGGAAAAGTTCCTGGGACTAGAAACATGGTGTGCTTTGGTCTGCAGTATGTGAGGCAGGGATTTCAAAGTCATAGGTGCTGCTGTCTTGTTCCGTGGGAAACATAATCAGAGTTTTGGGCTGTGCGCCATGAAACAACTGAAACAAAATGATGAAGACTCATAGTAAAGAAATTGTTTGGGACTGAACAAAAACCATGGACTTTCTTTTAAAATATTAGTAGAGCATATTAGTTTTGAGTACATCTGGTGTGGTGGTAGAGAATAAATGGATTTGCAACCCGTGAACACTATTAGAAGAGTGGTGTGACATGGCAGTAAGATTAAATATCTGTGAGCAGTAACGTAAAAGGTGAGGTGCAGGCAAATGTTCAAATGGACATTCATCAGATTTACAGGTCAATCCACATGAGAGGATGCCTGAACTCTTCTGTGGAAGTGAGATTTATTTTTATGCACTCTAATTAACTTTCCTAACTCCCAAGCTGACATACTTTCATATAACACCTGCGGTGTCCACATGTAGATGAGAAAACACATCAGTGACAAGAGTATCGTGGGATTTATAGTGCCTGGCAGCAGTAGTCCGGGCTTTTTGCACTACATCCACTTTCCTCCCTAAACCAGTAGAATTCCAAACAGTGTCTTGGCTCAATACCTGGATATAAAATTAATTATATCAGGATTTGTAAGTGTGCATCTCTGTGAAATGTAAGGGGAATGTAAATCTTCATAGACTGAAACAGTTAAAAAGTTAACAGTCTGGTTGGCAATTAACCTTATGGAACAGAAGTAGCTTCTAGCAACAGCTCTTAAACAATCAGCCAGGGTGGAGCCTTCTTGAATGAGAAGATTAGTTGCCAGTGAAATTAAGATAATATCTCAACTTTCTGTATTTCAGTGTTCATACACATTTGGAATTAAAATGTTGACAGATGGTTCTCATGAACTACATCTGGATATATAAGAAGCCAAAGTTGAGTGCATGAATATTATTCAGCTAGGATATGGAAATATTCATGGACTCAGGATAATGGCGTATTTCCCAAAGTTAATTGAGGGACATAATCATGATTGATGCAGAACCAGATCAGCAGGAAATCAGAGTGAAATTTATCTTTTGGATATGGATAAGAATTTCCTTGGTGGCAGTGGCGTTAGAATTTAAATAGCCATTCCCTTTTTATGTTAGCTTAAAATCTTCGGGTATGTATGAAAACAGACCCTTTTCTCTTGTAAAGACAAAATTGTAGGACACAGGTAGTTTGCAATAAATTAAGTGGGTTAAGAATTCCTTTTTTTCCCCAATACCTTCAAGTTACAATTTTTTATAAAGAAAAAAATTAAGTAAGTCCCATGAGACCATGTATCCTTTTGGAACAATTTGCATGAATGGACTCAATAGGGAGAAGGTTAATTTCCGGAACATACCCAATTTCCATAAAGAAAAAGGATGGATGAGCTTACCTTGAGAGATAATTTGCTGAGAAAGAAGCCTGGGAAAAGCAGGATGAAGATGAGTGATAATCTCCCACATGAGATGGGGGGGACACAGAGTTTGTGGTGTTTATGTGCATGTGTTCAAGTACTTTTTGTGTAAAAGCAACTTAAGTAACCATTGTACTGGTGACCATGTTGCTTCAGATTTGCTGGTTTGCCTGCTGAATGCTCCTCTGAGAGAGCATGAAAAAGAGAGATCACTGCTTAAACATAAAAGGAATGTTTTTTTTCCTTTCAGAATTAAGCATGGTATGTTAAACAGACTTCTAGGGGAAAGGGAGGTACACCAGCATGTCAGGTAAGAGGTAAGTAAGGGGAAATGTAAACATACTTTTTCTACCTGTAGCAAGAACAAGAGTTGAGCAGGCATTAAAGCTTGAAACAGTAGTTAAACTCCAAATGGACAGTTCAAGAAAGGTGGATCCCAAATCATCTGCTGTGGGCCATATTTGAGAAGACAGAGAGAAGCCTGACTCATGTTCCAGTACTATCTACAGTGGAACTACTATCTACTATCTTCAGCTTTTTCCCATCTGGACCAGTTCCTTTCAGCACAATGATGCACAAACATGGCTTTTTGTGCTAAACTAATACATAATTTGGACTTTCTGAGAAAAGCCACTTAAAAGCCAAGTGAATCCCAGCTGTTACTGAGCTGTATCCGTGCATCAGTGTTTTGTGGTCTTGGTCCTGAAATCCCTCAGGAGGAGAGGTATTTCTTTCTGGGCTATAATTTAGTCAGAATAAAATTACACACACTACCTGTTCATAGCTGGGAATAAACAATTAGATTTCAATTTAACTGACAGCGTTCTCTGGCTATGCAATTTTATTCATTCTAGGAGCAACCTGTTCAGTACTTCCTAGAAAAATGTTCTTCTAGGCTGGCTACTTGGTCGGAAGTATTTTCTGAAATAAAAGTCAGCATACCACTTGATGGTTTGATCCTTGGACCCGGATTTGTTTTCCTTCTCTTCTAGAACCCAGTGTTTATTAGACTGAAAGATTCAGAGCTTTCAGATTTGGCTAACATGTCAGCATGAAGTATCTTTACAAGAGATATCTGAAATCTCAAGGTAAGTTGTTGATGTACTTTTTGAAAAAAAATATTTACATTGCTTTCCTTGTTAGGAAGAAAAACACATCAGTTTTTCCCACATTAAATAAGGAGAGACCCAACAGTTCTCCCTGAAATAGGAAGCCTCTGAACCTAGTAGGACACTGCATCCTATGTATTTTTAAAAGCATAATGCACCATGAGATTTCTTAACTGAAATTAATAATGGGAAACAAGAAGCCTTTTGGTGGTTTAAAACTGGGTGCTATTTGTCACCTTTAAATGGAAAACAAACAAATTATTAAGACTCAACATTATTCATTTACTGCAGACTTGCCTGTTAAAAAAGAAAGCTCACACAGTGCAATTTTCTTTTAAAAAACTTTTAAACATAGATGGGGACATTAGGCACCTGATAAACTGATCTGTATAATGAAGGAAGTTAATGGATATATTTGGTTTTATCCCTATCTTATCACTTCCTAGTGTAAATGAAGCCTTTAAATGGGTATGGGTTTTGCTTTAGGCATTTGAATAAGATGAAGATTAATATACCTGTATGTGCAGTGGAAATGCACAACAACAAAGCTTTAACAGAACAGTCAAATACTGTTTCTAAATTTCTTCAGAGCAAATTGGAATATTCAAAAAACAAAACCAAGGAACTTCGGTCTGTCTCCAACCTACCTCACTTCATATCAAGATAACCTTCAGGAATGATTTTATAGAGCAGTGTTGCATATGGCAGAAAAAAGTGTAGCCTCAATGTAGAATATAAAAAATAGTTTTCAATTAATTCTATAATGTAACTTAATAAAAGAGCATAACTTAAGAGATAATGGAAAACACATAGTATTTGATTTAGATTATTGTTCAGCACTTAAATTATTTTCTATCCTTTTTTCCTTTAAAAAAGTAAATGTATTTTTATGTGCAAAATAAAAAGTTGTGTGGTAACGTGTCTGTATTGGTACTGTGCTCTTCCTGAAATCCAGATACATCATCACATTATTTTTTTTCAAAACCAGTTTCAATGTAACATCTAATTGCAATTTATGCTTTTTTTTTATTCTTTGCATGAATAAAGGGAAAAACATCTTCCATATTTACCTATGCCCTTCAAACTACCTTCTCTAGATGTAGAAACACAAAATTTCTTGATATACTAAAGGAAGATAGGTACAGCATTCTTGTATTATTAAGATAAAAATTTCATATAAATACAATCTCATTCCTCTGAAACCTTTATTATGGGAAGTGCACCCCCCAGTTCATGTTCCAGCCCTTCTTTGAATTTCCTTTTGTTAGCTTGCTTTTTTAGCTGACTACATACACTCTGAAAATCACAGAATTACAGAACTGGCAGGGTTGGAAGGGACCTCTGGAGATAATTTTGTCCAACTCCCCTACCAAAGCAGGGTCCCCTAGAGCAGATTACACAGGAATGTGTCCAGGTGGGTTTTGAACGTCTCCAGAGAGGGAGACTCCACGAGCCCCCTGGGCAGCCTGTTCAGTGCTCTGCCACTCTCAATGTAAAGAAGTTCTTCCTCATGTTGAGGTGAAACTTTTTTGTGTTTTAGTTAATGGCCACTGCTCCTTGTCCTGTCACTGGGCAATGCCGAAAAGAGCCTGGCACCATCCTCTTGGCACCCACCTTTGAGATATTTATATGTGTTGATGAGATCTCCTCTCACTCTTCTCTAGACTAAGCACGCCCAGCTCCTGCAGTCTCTCATAAGAGAGATGCTCCAAGTCCCCTTAATCATTTTTGTGGTGCTCTGCTGGACCCTCTGCAGTATGAGAAATGAGCATGACTACAAACATACTCAACAACAGAATCAAACACTCATTCTGTTTAGTTATATACTTATATTTTATTACAGACTAATATGAAACCATCTCATATTCATACTCGAATTATTGTAATTACTTGTGAGCAAACTTAAACCAGTCTTGAATGTTTCTATTTATTGCAAGCAGATTTGTATCTCCTGCTTATATATTCTACATAAGGATCCAAAATATGGCTGAATATAAACAAGGTATATTTGGTTGTCTACAGAAATAAAAGTTAAAAATAGCACTGAAAAGAACTTTACAAGTAATGTATTCACACACTGACTCTTCAAATCAAGTAAATGAAGTAGTATAGGATAATCTGAACATTAGATTTGAAGGCTGATTTATTTTCAAATAAATGCACCTAAAATTGTTCAATTAAAAAATAAGTGTCAGTATTTGGTGCTGATGACTACAGACATCTTTAATGTTTAAAGCACAGATAACTACCCCCATTCCCATACAGCAGCTTTCACAGATTCTACTTTACATTAGATCATGAAAGAACATCTAAAATGCAAAGTATACATAGCACAGAATTTATGTCCGAGACAATGCAGATTGAAATCCTGTGAATTTTCATAAGGTAAAAAATTAAAGCTATATAAACTGATTTTTTGAT
The DNA here is from genome assembly GCF_000738735.6 of Corvus cornix cornix. Classification (NCBI taxonomy): domain Eukaryota; kingdom Metazoa; phylum Chordata; class Aves; order Passeriformes; family Corvidae; genus Corvus; species Corvus cornix. The sequence continues at coordinate 92,339,830 of NC_046332.1, forward strand.
TATTCTGCAAAGTAGAATCATGTATGTTTTCACTTTTGTAATACTTTCACAAATTTCCATTAAAGCTTTTTTAACAGAGACAGTAGCATGAGCACAATGATCCCACTGGCTTCCAAAAGAAAAGTAGTGCAGTTCCTCAATTAAGCTATTTTTGTCCTCTTATTTTTGCAAGCCAGTTGGGTGAAGACAAACAGGCTAATGCAAGCAAGAAAGTAAACTGTAAGCTTTTACATTGAGTGGCTGAACAAACAATTACTGTACATGGTAAAACAAAAAAGATCTTTTGCCACAAGCCACTGCAGGAATATATGAGCTTCTGTGGCCAAAAAGCTTGAAATACTTTCTAAGTCTTCACATACATTTGGTTAGCGCTTACCAGTTTCAAGACATTTATAGAAGCAGTTATGGAGACATTATGCTGTTAAAGCTGCAACAATTTAAATGAGGCAAGTTAGAAGGTTACATAGATTTTTAGACTTTTCCTCTTTCTTCTTTTTTCTTCATACATAAAAATTTGTCTCCTTTCAGTGTCCCACCCATAATAAAACACTCTTATGCATTTTGATCTAATTTCTACTTTTTCATCTTTGTATATGTTGCAATGAAACTCCCAAGTTAACACCTGCTGCAGTAGACTAGGTTTACATGGCAATAGTAACATGGACTGAAGCAAAAACACATCAAATGAAGCGAGGTTGATGTTTTATGTTCATTTCATTAAACAGTCTATTTTAACAAACAAACAGCACCAACTTTTAAAGGTAAAAGTATTGCTAAATCAAAGCAGAAACTTCCACTTAAATTCAAGCATTCTTTCTCCTCCAAAAAATGCCAGGTTTAACTAAAATTTCTCAAACACATATATAGGTGTTTCAGCCTGAACAATGTTGTCAACAATACCTAAGTGCAGGGCTACATGAAGTTTGCAATTAACTGCTTTGTTAGTAGGCAGAACAGGAATGCAGCATTTTCAAAAACTTCAAGCAAAAATTTCCTTATTTAAGGCTAAAAGATAGAACTCACAAAGTAAAAAAGCAGGAGGCTTAATAGAGTAAAAAAAGCTAGCAATTATAATATAGCACTGCAAGTACAGCGCTCTAATTGCTGCTACCACAAATCCCAACAAAACATCGATAACTTGGGTGAGACTCACAGAGCAACAGACCTGTATTTCGAATTTGACATTCATTAGAATTTTAACATTCAGCCACGACTCCACTCTAAGCTAAATTTAAGTGGCCAAAACTTATAGTTATAAAAAAAGCCTTCAAAACATATACTTAAAAAAAATAGAAATGGTGTGTTAACAAATGTATGCGTAAAACAGATTTATAAATAGCTACAGTATGAAAAATATTTCAGTGCAAAGGCAATTTTAAGATTTCTAAAAAATACATTACAAATAATTTGTTAACTACACACAAGAAATTTGTCACTGCTACTGGTATAAAATGTATATCCATATTAACTTCTTAAAAATATACACACCAGTGTTTTATGTAGGGGACGGTTCTAACTGACCAACATTCAAGTCTGCAATGGCAAGTACATGTACACACACCCACACATGTGTATGTATTTCAAAATGCTACTGCTATAAGGACGTTCTTTGAAACTTAAAAGTGCTATATGTTAAATGATAGAAAACCTTTATCTGTGGTGCTCACTGTTAGACTTCGTAAAATTCTGTTATCTTTGGTATACTGAAGATTTCATAACTCACTTTACAATCTCTGCTTGACCCAGGGCATTTTAATAATAAATCACTGTTTGTTTAATATAAAAACTACTCAGAATACTGTGAGGAACATTTCCTAGTAAGTTGATTTTTCTTTTATTAAAAAGTAAAGTAGTAAGTAAACTTATTTTGCCTCTGTTTTTTCTTGTTAAAACACGAAAAGGGAAATAATTTTTCTCTGCCGCCCTTGTCCACATGAAAGACAACTAACAATGTCTTGGCCAGGTCTCCAACAAATGCTGCAGGTCTGATTACAAATATTTTGTTTTCACACTGAAATAAATTTTTAGCTAATGTCCTCACAGAGGTATTAAATGAGGATGGCCATTAACCAGTTGTAACCACCAGGCTGAAATCGACTGAAATCGGATTACTCCTTCAGATATTTTTGCACCCCAAAATAAAACACTGGACTAAAGAAACAACACAAGGATGCAGCTAATAGTTGAATTACTGCAAGGTAACATAAATGTAGCAGAGAAAACAGAAGTGCAAGTTGGCTGTCATTCTTAAGGGAATTCAAACAGAATCATTGCAATCAAACTAGTTTCTATATCCCAACTGTGGTTCAACTGTTAGTCAACAGCTGTGTGCCACCTCGTGGTTTGCTTGCAAAAAGCTAATGGTTGTGTGCTTCGTAATACATCTACCAAGCCCATTAGCCAGTATCTAACCATACATGCATACACACAAAAAAAATCAATATTAAGAGGATAAATCAAGATAGTAGAAGATACTCATCCAGAAAAACAGCTTTTCTTCTTTTAAGGAAAAAACCCAACAAACTGTGTCAAAAAAAGCTTAATATATAATACTTTCTGCTATATATATTTTACAATCACAGGGATAGGAAGTGGGAACACCAGGTAATGTGCATCTTTGACAAATTCAAAGATGTTTTAGGCAAAATGCTTACATTCAGTTTACATGTAGATACCAACATTGGTGATATTTACCTATATAACAGCCAACTTGACTTCATATTGTGTGTGCATACTCTACACAAGGATTGTTTTGCCTATCTTTCTACAGGGGAAAACTAACCAAAACCATACATAGCCCTGATTTGGCCACTTACAAGGAAGTGAACATTAGAGAGTGTTTCTTGAAAGCAGATTTGCACAGAGGAAACACCAGTTTGTTCTAAAGAAAGAGCAAAGAAAGAAAAAAGGACAGAGGACAATCAGAAACAGCATTTGTTAAATATGCTTTAGGAGACTTTCATTTGAGATAACTGAGATCATTGCTTCTGGCTGAAAACTAAAACTGTTGATCTGACTGAAACTATGCACTTCAAGTAACAAAGAAAATCACTAAAGATGACAGAAGTAGTAAATGCACAGAAGTCTTGACACAGGATGAAGAAAATTTTTAGTGCTACCAATGTCACAGTACCAGACTGTGCAGATTGTTCATTGCTCCAATAGGTCAAAACATAAAAAGAGGCCTATTGGCCTGGAAGGGTTCATACTTCTAGCTCTTGATCCTGTTTGTCTCAACAATACCTCAGACTGCAAAAGCCACATCTAGTTTAATATTTTCTGTGACATGTCTGTTTCCTGAAAAAAGAAATAAACAAAACCACAGTTTTTAAAGGCTTGACTCGGTGTTCCGTCATATGGACGTTTCCAAACCTGACCCACTGTAGTGGTAGCCTGCACTGGAATGGCAATGCTTATTTGAATAGCCAAAGACAGATGGAAGTACTGAATAATCAATGCCTTTCCACTGCGTAAACATCACTTTTTTAGAATGAGAATTAGACCTTCTTGCTGGGGAATTGCTGCAGTCACTGCTCCTGTATCTTGGGCTTTTCAGACAGGTGAGAGGTGTAAATTCTGAGATGTGCTCCCGACAGTGCCTCGATGCATTCTGTTAAAGGGAAAAAAAGAAACAAATACACAGTAAATAGACGATCTTGGAAGCAAAAGCATATAATTGTTTTCTTTCATAGGGCCACTGTCCCCTTGGTATAATGATACCTTTCCCTAGATGACCACTCTGGCTATTTGTTTCATGTGAAAGTATAATCCCCCTCATGTTGTTTTGCAATCAACCAGTTTCAACACAGTTAGTTTTATATTAAGACCTACAGAACCAGGCATGATTTTACACTTAATTTCTAACCTGATAATGGGCTTTTTAGAGAAGGGATAAAGACACAGAGGCCTGCTTTCAAATGAAAGTGTTTTAAATCAAGGTTATGTTTCATTTTGGAATTTCTCCTGGTACATCTTTTTATCTCTGAACTTCTTATGTGGAATTTTAAGACAGAACAGATTCAAGTACTTTGCCCTGTACTTCCAAAGAGAGGAAATTCTTTACAGTCAGTTTGTGCTAACAGATGAACATTCCAGAGATTTAATGAACTTGCTTTGTAGTTCTAAGCAGTATTGAATTTTGAACTTGCTTAGGTTACATGTAGTATCTATACAGGCAATTTATACTGTACATCACAATACTATCTTGGTCTAATTGCCCATTAAAATTTATCTTTCTCATATAATCGGTCCACACTCTGGCAGAATTGGCACTTCCACCCAGTAAATGCTCAGGACTACAGAACATCATGGCTGCATGACAAGACCTTGGACCATGTGCACAAACTGAAAGAAAACTAGCACAGCACTTTTCCCAATGAGTTTATGAAATTCTTCTCACTAAATGCACATATAATTTCCAGGTATAGAGGTGTGGAGGTTTTGTGATGGTATATAACATATAAATGCATTATAAGCATGGTTCAAAGCGACGTTATTCATCAGTCTCTCCATGAATGCTATATAAACCAGTTAATCCTCTATTCTTAATCATCTCCTTCCTTCTTTGCTGTTAATCAGAACACAGGAGCAAAAGGACAAAAGCACAAAGTAAATATTAATGATGTAGCTTATAGAACTTTGGCTGAAATGTAACATTACATTTTAATGCCAATCACAAGCTTGAAACATTACTCTTGCATAACCAAGAGCAATCTGAAAGTACTCTTAAAAAGATACTCTTGGAAAGGCCACAAAACTATCCTGAACCGCTCACCACAGTGAGGCCTGGGTTCTTTTAAACACATATAGACCAAACAGCAACATTAATACAGAAAAATCAGGCAACGGGGTAGAAGATGTGCTTTGGAAATGTAAGATGGAGTAGTCATACAGTTTGGTAACTAACTTTCCTATTCTTTCAGCTAGAAAGTGAAGCATTTTAGTTACCATAGATAGTTCTAAAAATAAAATGCTTTTTTCTACACAGGGCTCCAAGGCAAGAACCTTTACCAAGCCTGAATCTAGTCAAGGAAGTTGGGGTTTTTTACTGCTACTTGTCCAACAGTCATTAAAAGCAAGTCAGCTACTTTAGCTACCTTCGGGCTACTTTAAAGTCCTACAGCACACAGAGCACATGACATTTGTCCTTTTCACATACTGCTAACTTTGCACCTTCACTTAATTCCTCATGTGCAGCTTTTGGGGTCAGGAGAGCACAAAGGGACTGGAACAGTCATGGCATCCAGGTGGGAATCATTAGAGCAAAGAGTGTACCTTCTTACTTGTTCGTCTAATCAGTATAGCATAGCAAGGAGATGATGTAAAGCAGAGAACTTCGTTCTGCTGGCCTAATATTTGGGGAATTTAGTTCACCACTCCTGCTGTTTTCTCAGACATTTGGCTAAACTATCATGCTTCTCTCTTGACCTGAGGCAGTGACACAGCAATGCCCTAGTCTGTACAGAACACAGCACTGTGGCAGACACTGTCAGATGCACAGCCCCAGTCTTCTGATCCAAGGTCCTATTCACAAGTAACTTGCTATGATTATCTTCACATGTTACCATCTGCATTTGGTCTATATACGTATTCAAGAACATGAAAGATGATGGATAAACTGCTCGTGGGTAAGAATAACCTCTGACTGTATGACACTGTAGTGTAATGTGAGTACCCACTGCAAAAATGACTGCAGTTCTGATAGAAGAAATGTCACACAGCACCTATACATAATACAATATATTTACAGGACATAAATATGGGTACATTGATTTATTGGTTTGCTTTACACGATTAAGTTTCTGAGACAAAAAGATCTTACCTGTGGTGTGGAACATCTCTTGCAAAAACTAGGCTCTCCAAGTAAAACATAATGATTTTATATTAATACTGATAAAGTACATCAAAAACTCTGGAGGAAACAGTTGATTTGTAAATAGCACAAATTTTGTAAATAGAAATTAATCCAAATTGGCAACACGTACAGTACTGTTACCTAGCTTTGATCTAATTATGGCTCGGAAGCTGAAAGATTTCCTTCAAGAAGTGGCCCATCGCTGCTCGCCAGTGCATTTAGGACTGTTTTATGTCTCATACTCTTCTGCAAGGATGAGGAAAGACAGTGAGACTCTTGCTGAATACAAGAAATGTGAATGAACTGTACCATTTGGTAACTCTTATAGCAAAGCCCTGTAAAAGTGATGGACTTTTTGATAGATTTAAAAAGGAAAGGTTATCCAGTGTAAAACACGGTTTCTATTTCTGGATCCTGAGACTAATCGCTTGAGGGTGTTTTTAATTCAATTTCAAACTCTGTTAAAAAATTATTCCAAAAGCACTAAACTGACTAAGTACTGTGGGCTGTGTGTCCTGCCCCTCTAAGAATAACCTGCACTGCATGGGAGAGGAGCCTGTGATACAACAAGGCCAAATTGATTCTACATTAAGGAGTGGACATCCTGCTTCACTACTCCCCAGAACAACCAGCATACTGAAGGGAGTGCCCCACAGGGAGCTGGTGGGGCCAGTGCTAATGAAGGCTGACTTACAGCTTAGTCATTACACTGTGGGCAGAGAAGGCCAGGGAGTTGCCAAGGAAACTTCGTCCACAGGATTCAAATACTGCAACAGCAAGATCCATTGCTTTGCTTTCCACAGAGGAGGAGCCTGACATGTGACAAAGGCAGCAGTTTGCTGGTGACCAATTTTCTGAGCGCCCAGTGCAGTTGTTCAACAGCAGCTAAGCCCATTGAGGAACAGAAGAATGATGAATCCCCAGAGAAGCTTCCCCAAGCAAAAAGACCGCTTTGGGTTTCTCCAGGCGTGGCAAAGGGTAAAGATCTCATAACATGGCTGATGGCCCAAGCTTGTGACTGAGTGAAAGCGAAGTAAAAAATCATCAGTCAAAAACAGAGAAAAAGAAAAATATTTCTTAAAAAGGGATGAAAGTACAGAAGTCATTTACAGGTCAGGAACTAAACACCTGGTATTTCAGCTACCAAATACTTGCCATTGCTGAGACACTGTCAATCAAAGCAAAAATTATAAAGTTGGAAATAGGATAACTTAAATTGAATTTATATTTTCTCTAACAAGGCGGCTGAACTTCTGCTACTAAAAGTATAAAGAAAGAGAAACTGCACAATTACCAGTTAAAGCACAAAATTCAGTTCGTGTCATTAAGCCAGAGTTGCAGAGAATACATGTATAAGAAATAAGCAGATTTTCACCAAAATTACCAAAAGGCAACAGATTCCTCCAAAGCTTTTGCAGAATTAATGTTTTAGCCCAAGAAAGACAACAGCTCATATATGTATATATATCAATACCAATATACATGCACATATATATACATATACTTGTATGTACATACATGTATGTGTATACACATATATGTCTGTATGTGTATATATATCACTGAAAAGCTCTCTGAAAAAATTCCAGAACTATATGTGGTATCTTTAAAAACATCTGAATGTTAATGATGGTAAACAATCGCTCACCACACACTGGAGTGACTCTCAAATAACTGAAAAATTCAGAAGAACTACTTCAAAGGCTTTATGCATTCTCATTGCCTAAGTAGAACTAATTTAGTAACCTGGGAAATGGTCACTAGTCCTATGTTAATCTTTTCAATTGTTCCAGAAGCCCATTTATTATAAAGAAAGCAATATAACTTTTAGGAATGCAGTACATTTAAAAATAGCTATTTATAAGCTCAGTTCAAACCAATCCTAAGGCACTTAAGAGACAATTTTAGTCAGAATTTTTGATAGTGAAACAAACTGTATTTTCCCTCTGACTTATATAATTACAGTAAATTTTATTGACTATATATTCTTGAGAGGGAAAGAAGGAGGAAATATATTTTTTATCTTAACCACTTAAGAAATAAAGATATAAAATCTGCAATGGAAACCAACAGTCTCTGAATATTAAGTAAAAAACAGTTTTCTTGCAGACTGTAGGGTAAACAAGATTTACTAGCATTTCTTCTACTTTTCTATTAAATAATGTCATAAACTTTCAGATCTTGAGCTGTTTTATTTCTAGAAAGAGCACAGAATTTCATAAAAGGGAACATAAGGAAAGCTCAGTTTCAAAATGCATGCTGGAAAAAGAAAAAAAGCTGCGTTTTCTAGCAGCAGAGAAAATACATTAATATATTCCAAAGACTGCTTAAGCGGTTTCCAGTATCACATTTTCTGTATGATGCTAGTAACATCAGCCTAATCAGAATTATCACTTGTTTGTGTGGCCACTATCCTACTTATTGGTACAATGGAAACAAAACATGCATTCGCCTATAGACAGTCCAATGATTAAAATGGGGATATAAGAATCGTAGATTCCTGAGGCAGAAACATTCTGTAAAACGCAGCAAGAAAAGTGACAAATATTGATAGTGACAGTGATGGACTGTGACAACAATTCACACAATCTTTGAGATACACAGAAGGAAAAAACTATACCAAAAAGTATTCCTCAAAATATAGTTGATATGAATCACAAATGGAGATAATGAGTATGGTAAATAACTTCTGATTATAAACTCTTTAACTGTCCTTTGAATGAAATGGCCAAGCATGCAGAAAGGCAGAAAAAAGTCACCTTTTGTTCCATTAGAAACTTAGACTGCTTGAAGTCTGAGAAAGCATAAAGATGGTGGACTGCTCAACAGAAAGGCACTGATGTCTAGTCTGATTTCCCCAGAAGATTGTAGGAAGCAACCGAGCACATCATTTATGTTTAAAGCAAGGTAGCAGTTATTTAGGCAAAGCGGATTGGAAGACAGAAGAAACAAAGAGAGGGAAGAAGAAACACAAGCGATACAACTGGTTAAAAGTCACAGATCTTCTGCTAAATTTTAAAAAATGAATATTGCCAGTGTTGAGCCCAAAGTCTGCTTTACTACTGATTCATTTTCCAGTACTAATATACAATGTCTGTAAGAAATGCTACAATACTTTGTTAGGGTTTTTTTTTTAGTAGCTTGTTTCTTTACCTTAACCCTTGCTCATTCTCTCTCTTTAGACGTTTAAATTAACTATTCAGAATCTATACTGAGGTCATGCCCTTGGACAAGTAATATATATGGCAAAGAGACATCTATGATCTCAAAATGAAAAACCACTAAATACTGATATACCTGGGAATGCTTTCTTACTATATTCTTTATTCTTTCCTGAAGTGAGGCATTATTACACCCCTACATTCTTTTTTTTACCACAGGGAATTTTTATCTTCCTTGGTAGCAAAGTTCCTTTATTCCTTTCCTCTTAATGCAAAGTACCTTCTCAATTAAAACATCAAAATGCTACCTAATCCCTTCTGTTATTGGTAACTCATTATTTTAACCTACCAGTGGCAGCTGACGGGCTGAAAAGAGCAAGGGCAGTAATATTAAGTTTAAAGTTCAACACCTCTACTGCCCTTCACATTCTAAAATATATGATATATAAAAGTTTACTGGGGTTAAAACACAGGAAACATTTTCTATTCATGTCCCAAGCATAGCACCAATGCTTCCCACAGAACCTGGCTTCCTCTCCAGCCTTAGATACACAGCAGTTTCTCCTTTTGGGCTGATCAGATGAAAGGAGAAAATAGATTTTAAAATCCTCTTCCCATTGGCACAGCAAGGCACATTTATGTAGAAATAATGGAACAGAACAGGCAAAATGTAAGTTGAAATATAAAAGAGGAAAAAATTATTAATAGGATATGAGTAAGTTTTAATACATGTGTTTTTCTAACAGGCATCAGTATGTTATCAGATGTAAGTGCCTCTTATCTACCCTTACAGAGATCCCAATCCCCTTGCCCTTATCTCCTCAAATCAGAAATCATGTTGAGCCATGTAGCTGTCTCCCACCATCCTCATCAGCTGATTTTCCTGTGGTTGCTAGTACAGAGGCACAAGCGTTGCCCCAGGATTCAGGTTAATTGCCACCATGTAAATAACAGGCAGCATTTTTCACCATGTTGCTCAGACAACACAGATGGGGAACCTCTCCTCTAATCTTGTCTCTGACCTTGACCTAGGTTGTAATACAAAAAGAAAAACCCTAACTTCACAATGAGAAAGATTATTTACCTGGATTCTTTCTGTTGCTGTAGGCCACAACTGCCTGCATAAGACCTTCTTCAGAACATCTGGAAGAAGGCTGACAGTTATGAGTAGAATTATACCCAGCCATGCAGGACCACTGGACAGCATTTGCATGAACACGTAATACATCCTCTGATAATTGAGAAAAGGCCTGGGAGGAAAAAAGATAAAATAATTATTACACTTCACAAAAGAAAGGCTGATAGTGTTAAATACAAGAATTATGCCAGTGATTAAATACTTCAGGTTCAGCTTCCCAGTTTGTGGGAGTTCATCCATACCAGTTTTCTCAAAAGGAGAGCTAAACATGCACTGTCTGGAGATAACTACCTTTCTTTTGTCTTCAAGGCTGCAGGAAATATCATGCTGTCCCCTCCCTGCCATAGTGTTTCTTCCTTGCAAAGATAAACTAAGTTTCATTCTTAACTTGTTTATGTTCTTCCATGTACCCTGATCTTGCCCCAGGTATTTTCCACCTTTCTTCTTAGTGTTCTTCCCACCACTTCCCTCCTCTTTCCTAAGGCACACTCCTTTGTAGTATCCTCAGAGTAAGGCTCGTTAACCACACCTATTTTCATACCTCTCAGGCTCCCCTAAGTATCTCTAATGGTTTCATGTTATGCTCCCCATCCTATTCACCACACAGTAATCTAACCACACTATCAATAACTTGACTTCCCTATCTCCCTTGTATCCCATGCAGTTGCATAATCATTAAAACACCATCACCGTATGGTACTGGGAACCAGAGGCCATAATCTCTGAGAGCCAAGGTGAAGGGACAGATTGCAGCAACACTGCAGTGCGTAAAAACAGCAGGGCAGCTTCCTGACAGTTTCCAAAATTTGATACTATTTGCATTCTAAAAAGGTAACTAAGCTAAAATACATTGTTATATACAGATAGTCACATCCCTAAATACACAGCAAAGCTGGTAGGAAAACATTGTCTGGGAAAATGTCACTTCTGCAAACTGATGCTGAAGAAATTGAGATCTGATCTTACTAGGAAAAAGAAGAGGCAGCTACATATCTAAGGAGTTAAAAGGTAGCTACTCATTTGCAAAAGACGCTGAAATACAAATCCTTTCTCTAAATTAAATGGCATCTTAATCACCATGCAATAGTTAGCCTCCTCCTTCTCTGGTCCCTCAAAATATTGTGTATACAAAGTAGAATGGCTCCAGCAGTAGTTATAAAGATGGCCTTATAACTGAGAGCTCTACAAGCGTGAAACAAAATTTCCAGCTCCTGATGGCAATCAGGCACAGTAAGGAACTGAACTTGTTCCAACTTGATTTCCTTCCCAAAAATTTCAGTTTCAAGTACACAGAATTTTTAATAGAAAAAACCCCCAACACTTTAAATTGGCTATGCACATGAGTTATATTAATTCCTAAAAAGCTTCTTACCAACAGGAACAAGTAGGTGCTCAGACACCTACAGTAACTCTGCTAAGCAAGGAGGCAAAACAATGAGCACAAACACAGGACTCTTGGACATCCACATCACTTCAGTATTGAGTTCCACTCCTTGTCTCTGGTTTTGACTGCTACAGCTAGCTTCCAAGACAAGCCCAGCAGGTAAGTGGGTAGTCACCAACTGCACAGACATGACCTATTCTGTGACATTTTGACTCAGAAAGGCAATCTCTGCTCCTTGAACCAACCCTTGCGCTGCTTTTGACTGGCACTACTGAGATAAACCCAGTGGTAGTCTGAGGTCTGATATTATTCTCCTTGGATTCTTCTTTACAAAGATTTTAGCAGACATTCATGAAAAGAAGAGCTGAGCACTCTCCAATTAGTATTAATGATGTATTTAAAATAGAGTTCTGCATTGTAAAAAGCCTAAATTTAACTATGTCTGTGACAGAAAGGTGAAATATAACAACTTTATGTTTCTGAAACAACTTTTGCAATGCAATTAATATTAGGGTTCATACCAAATAATTCCTCCCCAGAGCAGAGAAAAGATAATGTAGAATACCAGTGATCCCCAGATCATGAAGTGATTTATCCACGTCCAATAGTGTGTATCTAGTGCAAGCTGAAAAAAAAAGATATTATATGGTGTTATTGCTATCTAGATGCAACAAGAAGTCCCAGCAGGAGATGAAATAGATTCATACCCTTTGAAAATAGGGAAGAATTCTACATAGAATTAGGTAAACACATCTTTCAAGTTTGAGCACAGTTAAGAAGGCACAGATAGCAAGCTCACTATTTAAACTAATAAAACAATTCATGGTGATAGAAAAAAATTGATATAAATAAGCAACAATTAAAAAACAAGTTTTAAGAAAGTTTTAGTGGATAAAATACAGCATACCTTACCTTAAATGTAACCGTGAATACAAGCACAGTAAACACCACTGTTCCAAAGGTCCAATTTCCAAATACCTACAAAAAATGGTCCAAAGCAGTTATAGGCAATATTGTCCAGTATGTTGTGAATTGTTCAGAATAAACATCTTACAGCTTAATATTGCTTTGTATCATGAACTGACCCTTAAGCAGAAACTGAATTTCTACATGATCTATCCAGTGCAAAGTGCTCTGGTTTCTTGCTCTGTGTGTACAAAACCCAGATTTCAGACAGACAGAAGAAGACCACAACCAATGCTCTCAGCCCGAAGTTCAAATGTATATTTCTCAATAAAAATCAAAGGTAGCACAAATAACAAATCACTAAGATTTAAAAACGAACTGCAGTTATTTCATCAATCTTCTTGGACATCATCTTTTCTCTGATTTTCCTTCTCTATTGGATGTCCTTGGCATCCAACAATTCCTTGAGGTTCAACAGCATATTATACAGATAAGCAACAGTACAAGAAAGAATGTTATAACCATCTAAGTACAAAAATGTCTATGTACATTTTAAGACAAAACACTTTCAACTTGTGTTTGATTTTCTCCCCATCTGCATAATGACGTAAAACACTTCAGCTTTTCAAGTGGACAGAAATGACCATTAATGCTGATGCAGGTAAGAACTAGTGGTGAACTTTGTCACAGATGATTGCTTGGACTTCAGCAGCTACCAAATGACCAGGTTCAGGATCCAGAGAAATGCTGGGAAAGTAAGCAACTGTATTTTAGAAGAGACTGTGTTTGATTCAGGGTATTGTACCCTTGGAAGAGAAGGGTCCAAGAGATCAGAATTATTTTGAAAGAGAACTCTTGAGATCTCATGAACTCCCTTCTGCAGTTATAACTGCAGGAATGAGACAACTTCCATGCAGGAATGGAATTTCAGCAGAAGATCCAGTTGGCCAAGTAGGATGTTACTGCATGGACAAAAAGGCAAAATGGGAGCATTTAAGTGATGACAATGTGGGCAGGCAGCAAACAGAATAAAGCAGAGGAACAAATCAGAGACAAAACTCGGTTCTAACTAGGATTACTGAGGGGTGTTGAGGGGGACAAAAACGATATTTACAGGTATCCTTGCTTCAAAGGAAAAATGCAAGTCTGCTGATGGAGTGGTAAGACAACCTAGTGGAAAGTTTCAAAGAAAATGCTGAATTACTCAATACTCTGAATATTAGTCTTCACAAGCAAAACCTGCTCCTTGCATTTAACAGCAAAGCTTGGGAAGGAAAGGAGCAAGCAACAGTGTGGGTTGAGTTGTTCATAAGGAGGAAAAGCAGTGGATGTATTTTGAATTTAGCAAGGCATTTGACCTTGGACAATAAGGAAGCAGGGGCTGGCTAAATGCACTACTACACAGTTGAAAACTGGTGGAACCTATGAACTCAAAAGTCCTTGATGGGTGATTGGCTGCTGGTAATAAGTGAACCACACTAGGAAGAGCAACAGCAACTTGGCTGGAAATTGTGGAATATCCCTGTCAGGTAGCTGGAGGGTGACAGAGTATCATGAGCAAACTGCCAAGTGGTATAAAAATAGAGAATAGCTGAATTAATGAATGACAGAGTTTCAATCCAGAGGGACCTCTGCTGATTTGAGAAGCAGGCTAATAGATATCTTATGGAATTAAATACGGAGAAGTGCAAAGATTTACACCTACAGAGGAGTAGTGACTGGCTGTGCAATGGTCCTGCTGAAAAGGAAGTTGCAGTGGGGTTATGTGGACTCCAGGCTGAATACAAGCCTGTATTGTGCTCTCTCTATACATAAGGGAAACTGCACAGGAATGGGGAGGAACATGGCCACTGAAGAAAGGTTACTATTCCCATCTACTCAGACTGTGCTCAGTTTTGGACCCCTCAGTTCATGAGTGATGTGAAAAAAATAGGAAATGATCAGTGGCAGGCAACTAAGGTGTTTAAAGCTCTTCTGCAAGGAAGGGTGGAAGTGCTTAGTCTGGTGAAGGGAAGGTTGAGAAACAACCTAGCAGCTGCCCACAAATGTCTGAAGAACTACAAAGATGAAGAACTGGAACAAACCTCTCTTGAACAACAAGAAATATTCTGCTTAGGTATTGTGAGAAATCTTTTCACCATGAAGACAGAAAAACATTGGAATAGGTTGCCCAGGAAAGCTATGGAATCTGCATCTTCAGAGATACTGAAAACCTGAAAATGACTAGACAGAGCCTTCAGCAAATTGATTTTAATTAGCCCTGCACAGAGCAGGGAGCTGAACTAGATCATGTCCAATCTAGACTTTTCTGTATGAGCTCACCCAATAGTACATGACAGGGTATCCATGTGGGAAGTTGATCACACAAATATGCTGCTGTGTGAAAAATTTTGAATGGAGACCACAGCCAGCCACAGGACATAAGTCAGTAGGAAGCCAGGCTAAGATAATGAGATCAACTGGGAATGGAAAAAAGAATTTAAAATAAACAAATGACTGGCCAAAAGATTCATTATTCTCAGTAATCATTTCACTATTTTAAAACTACTCACTGTGTGACCATGTCTATCGAACACTAGATGAAATTCAGAAAACCTTCAGCATTTTGATCTTTTACTTTGATATGTAATAGGCTCAAGCCATCATTATATTTTCTGTGCCCTAAAAAAACCTGTGCAGTTAAGGGATAGGAATCTGGATCAGGAACTTCCAATCATGCTGTGTACCAACTTTCTTGTTGCAGTTAAATTTTACAGTATTCTCGTGCCATATGTAGCACCTCTCAGAGAACCTACTGTCAGTCTACGTTTCTGCATACTGAACAGATTTGTCCATATTTGCAATAAAAGTTGCCAGATGAAATAAAGAAGTTGAAACAACCTTCCCCTGTCTGCTTGTTAGGCTAGATGGAAAGCATTGGTCTGCAACCAAATCCCTTATCCCCCTTTCTTATTGACTCAGAAAGTGAGGTCATAGCACAGGGACAAGATCCATAAAGCTGCTACTTTGGCACAGAGGAAGGTAAGTGAAGCAATATGGAAAGGTGTGAGTTACAAAAACTCACAATGTCTTTCTAGCATTGAGTATATCAAGATACTACTCATGCCTTCAGGCAATGAATCATTCTTTTGTAAGTCTGTTAACATCTAGTTTATTAGCAAGTATTTTTCTATGTTCTGCTCCCAGCCTATCCAAGACTTCCCCTCCTCCTCCTGTGACTGTATTTGTTGACCTTCTGTGTTCCAGTTCAGCATTCTGCTCACCTATCTTCCTTCCTGTTGTTTTGTATTTCTCATTCTGTTATTCCTTTTAACTTAGTCTCTCTCAACCCAGATTAACAATTATATTTAATGTACCCTGTATCAAATGTTAAAATAAAGAAAATCACCCAGGAAATACATTTTATTGTATGGGTAAACTAAGATAACATTTGCAATCTGCAATGACTTTTACAGCACCTCCCTTTCTTCTTACCTTTTTTTCTGTAGTTGGTTTTCTAACTGTATGTTTTTGCAACACCAACCATGATGTCCTATCAACAGCGGAACACCATACACACAAAGCAGTATGGCAAATTAATAACAATTTATAGGAAATAAATCTTTAACATCTTAGTTTTGCTTACCAGAAATGACCAAGGGAGGCACTTATGAAGTAGATCTCAGTGATCAGAAGTACACTTTTCCGTTATTCTAGTAATATCACACTACAGTAAGCAAACTGTTTCACATTAATTTCTAAGCACTGAGAAACATCTTGGGGGGAACTGTGTTTGGAAGCAAGCTTAATAGTACGTTAATTTTAGTCTGACAGGCATCATTCTATGTGAAAGATATTGACTTTGTTCACTTTTTACTAGTTTTGCGATAATAGTGATTAGTTCATTTGTGGGGGGAAAGAAAAAGTCAAAATTTTTGCTTCAGCACCCATTTTAAAAATCTGGAACCTGATTTGTATCATTACATATCACTTATGGCATTAGTGTTACTGTCAACTCTTTTATGTTCTTTACTGCTTTCTACTTTTCCCTGTTCCATAATAACATTTTGTTGCCATAGCAAACCTTTCAAACCTTCAAATTCTTCATTGACTTTTTCCAGACATAAGCATATTTTAAAATTGGGAAATAACCATCAATACCATGTGCATTCATGTATGTATGAACTCACATAAGTGTCTCTGACTACTCCTGAACACTTGACATTTTCAAGCCTTTAAATCTAAAATTGCAGCTCAATATTGCTTAAGTTTTATACACAAACACAGGCATGCATCCTTCAATAACGATAAATTTTCCAACACGGACACTCAAGACTCAGAATGTCTCCTCAAGCAACACGTCATCTTCAAGTGTTAACATGTGTATCTAGATGTAGACTTAAACATTTGAAATTAGAGAATTAGGCATTAATCTGGCTTTAAAGCCTTAGGACTAGATTGAATGTGTGCAATGGAAGACGACTAGAATTTCGGAAAGGAAATGACTCAGAATATTTGCAATACAAATTGTTTACAAAATTGGCACAGGTATGATAACTTTAATTTTCAAGACCATAAATATATGTTGATGAAGAATTTTGGACATCTAACAGAGAGCATAATGGTACCAGAAAAAGATATACTGCAGTACAGAGTTCTGTCTAGTGGAAATTCATTCTGTCCTTAGAAAAAACACTTTTAAACAAGAAGTTCATTTCCCTGACAGATGTCACAAAGGAGGTTTTTAATGATATCTGAACACTGCATTGCCAGCAAATGTGTATGTTGCATATAGGCAACAAAATTGTGTAGAGTTTATTTTGTCTCTCACTTTGAGGGCATTTTCTAAAGCCATTAAAGCAGAGTATAGCATAAACTGTAAAAAAATTTCTGTAGCAGAGAGTCAGCAACAAAATGTAGGTTACAGAAAAGCATACAACAGAATAACAAAATGCAAGGAAGCAAAAAGCTTTTTTAAAGTTCATGGTTCTTTACCACACCTCCTATACCTCCATATAGTTTGTATAAAGTTCCTTGTTGGGGTTTTAGTTTAGTCTTAGGTTTTCCTGTTAAAGGAATTTTCTCCCATATGCATGTTGCTAGGAGACAAATAGCTGTACTTAAGAAAGACAAAAAGGGGAGTGGGGCGGGCCTGGCTACTCCTTTGTCTACACCTGGGTGTGGGGTCAGTTCGCTCTGAGCATCCGGAGAGAGAAGCTGCAGAGAAAGGAGCTGCTGCTTCTTTCTTTTTGGCCGTTCTTTCTTCCTGCTGGAAACAACGCCGGGACCCCAAAAGCCGCTTTCCCTGC
The DNA here is from genome assembly GCF_000738735.6 of Corvus cornix cornix. Lineage (NCBI taxonomy): Eukaryota > Metazoa > Chordata > Aves > Passeriformes > Corvidae > Corvus > Corvus cornix. Next base: position 92,357,561 of record NC_046332.1, read on the forward strand.
CCTGCTGGAGACCGGGCTGTGGCTGCCCTGCCCCGCTGCTGCTTCGAGCTTTCGCTACGCTGTAGCCCTGCTCGCCCTGCCTGCCTGGGCCTCCGTGGGGTTCTCCCATCTGGATACATCTCGCCTGCCACCCGGGATTTGCGTCCGTCCCTGCCGTTCCAGCCTGCTGTTCCTGAGAGCCCGGGATCAGCTGCCCAGGGGTTTGTGAAGCCTTTGTCCCATCCCTTCCCGGGATCCCAGGCCACCGGTGCCGCGTGTTTCCCGGAGCGCCCCCTGCAGCCGCGGGGGAACCATCGCACCTGCCCTGCTCACCGGGAGCCGCCAGCGCCCCTGCCGGCTGCGAGCGGAACTGCACCCGAGGGGAAAGGGCCCGACAGCCGAGAAGGCCGGCACTGGGTTTGTGATTGCTGTTACTGCCATAGTTGTTGTTATTTTGTTTTACTGGTTATATACATATATATATATAGAAAGAGTAAAGAACTGTTATTCCTATTTCCCACATCTTTGCCTAAAGGCCCTTGATTTCAAAATATAATAACTTGGAGGGAAAAAGGGGTTATATCTGCCGCTTCAAGGGGGGCCTCTGCCTTCCTTAGCAGACACCTGTCTTTCAAAACCGAGACATTCCTTTTGTTTTAAGTACTTATAGAGTAGCTATAAAGAACATTTCTAACTATAGGCTGAAGTGATATTTTACTGCTCTTTAACAGTTTAATCAAAGAACAGTGAAAGATGAAACGGATATCATGACAAATCCACAATAGTCTTACCATGTGAGTGCTGGTTGTCATTAGCTGAGGATAGGAAGAGAAGCAAGTAGCAAAAAGAAAAAAAGCACACAAATAAAATAGACCAAAATATCAATGGATAAAATAAATAAAATGCAAAAGTTCATAAAATTTGCATTCATGTGACTGCAAAGCAAGTAGAGATAGATTATTTTAAGCTACTATATGTCAAAAATAATTAAACTATTAAAAAGCTTGTTATATTTAAGATCTTTTATGATCATTCATAACTACTCTACCAATAGTCTTTTGATATGGTAAACAGATATTCATCAGATGCATGTTAAGTATGAAACTGGAAAGTTACTGTATAAATTCAGAAGTAATACCTGAAATTTATGTTCTATATTTCTCCTCATTAGTATCCAATCCTATATCTGTGCTTACTGATACACAGTATGTTCCATTGCATAGTCCAGATTTTGCTAAACAGATAACCCATCTATCTCACTGTAACTCATAAAACAGTTATTGTCTTGCATGAAATATCAAAGAAAACAATTAAAACTATGTTCATTTCACAACTGGCATTAAAAAAAATTACCATTGACTGATGAAATCCAACACTAACCTGTCCATTGCTGGTCACAACTGTGTTGTCTAACAATAAATAGGCACCAAAGAAAAATACCACAGCATCAAACACTCCTAGGAATGTCCAATAAATAAATGCACGCCAGCGCAGCAAAGCATTCTTGGCAACATCTCTGTGTGAAACAAGAAACACGTATTCATTATCAGCAGGTTTGAAAATTCCAGATAAATGAGATCATTCATATTGTTTCTTGAAAAGCACCACATTTCCACATTACAACTGTCTATCGCTTCAAATCTAACTCCTTCCTCAAAACATCCTCTATATTTATTTTTACTTAACTCTTAGTAAATCCTTTGAACTGCTCCCTGTACTTCTGCTTATTTCAATAATAGCAAACTCCCTGTGCTGTACCCATTTACTTTTCAAACTTTTTACAGAAGGTATCTCTTTTCCAGTGCTTGCTGCACATGTCATGATCCACTGCAGATATTAAATGGAAACACTAGAGGTCCCTGGAGACTTTGCTTTATTTCCTCTAGGATACTTATATACAGACTATTGCAACAAAATAAAACATTTATTTTATGTGGAATGTGAAACAAGGGATTTGCAGTTGACTTGAAGGTTCAGGTCAAATAGGATTTCTTGAATGTTTTCCCACAAAAAATACAGGGATTTGTCAACAACAGAACTCTTCATCAGCATGCATTTTCTTACTACAAAAAATTTAAATTTTACAACTTTAGTTCTTGTCCACAGAATGGGTATGTATCAACTTGGCATACAGTATAAAACACATCAGAGTAAATCAGGACACAGTTAAATGAAAACCCTGAGTTACAGAAACATTTACTACCAACCAATACTTCCACCATATGAACTTTAAAGACTGTCTGATTACCATATAAAGTAATTTCTCCCCACAGATTAACAATATAGAGTGCAAACCCGTACACAGCCAACAATAGCCTCATGTGGCCCAGAACAACCACTATTGCCCAAAACAGCTTAGCAACAGGCTCTGTTAGGTATCAAAACCCACAAGTTTCTGACAAATAAGCTTTGCTAGCTTTCAAAAACCAAAAAAGATCTTCTGAATTAACATTTCTAAACTAAAAACATTTAAAATATCAAAGAGAAAATAAAAACATTACTGTTGATTCAACAGTAATCGCTTGTATTCCTCTTCAATTTCAGTGGTAAAAACATATCACTACATTGATTAACATTTGGGTGGCTAATATTACTTCTTTCAAAGAATGTTTTTCCTGTGATAATCTACTGTTAGCCCTACCTGAAATGTACTGGCTTTGTAGCTACGAGGATCTAAACTGGGCACTGTTCCTAATTTAGATGGCCAAATGCAGTTAATTGACAACAACTGTACGTCGAGTGGCTAAGAACCTAAACAAGTCAATTCCAACGCCCAGAAGTGAGTCAACAATATGCGGAGGACAATGCTGGACACCACACAGAATACATCCTCTGATACAACAATCTAACACTCAGTCATCTTTTCTGTCAGAATAAAACATGTATATAGAAAAACCAGCATGTTTTCTTTCTTAAAAATACTTCTGTTCCCCATGTTTCCTCCCCATTATTTCCTCCATAGCTGGAGGAAATAAAGAGTACTAAAATAAATCCTAATTTGATTTTGTTGAACAGTGATTTCTATTTAGCTCTCATTCCCTTTGTAGAACGCATGGTGTGATTTGTAAATGTGCACGTAAAAATACATGTTTATCTATTGCACTTTGTAGACCATGCATGTGGTCTGATGTTCTACTGTAACCTTGTGGCACAGAAATCCTGAGGACTTCCATTGTAATGGACACACATCCCACAACTGAACAGTCAAACTTTGGGGCACAGTGTTTTAATTTTACCTGTACAGGGAAGGCTCTCTCTTGAGTATGTCTGCACTGACATGTTGTTCCATTAGACTGTACAAGAGGATAGGAAGGGAGGTGAAGCTGATATTGTACAGTGTTAGATACGCAGTATCATATAAAGTCTGTAGGTGGAAAAGAATTAAATCAACTACTTTTAATTTAAAATTAAATCTTACTTTAAAATTAAATCCTCTGCATGAGACTTGATTTAAAATGAATATGTGAACTTCTGCAGGAAAACAAAGTTCTATTCCTTCAGAATGGAGGCAAATACCCCTCTACAGCTGCTAACTGATATAGGACACAACCCTCCACCTGTATCCCATTCACCTGGAGGTAAAAGATCAACTAAAAGATCCATTGCCTGGACCAGTCTGGTCCACATACTGGCTCCCCCTATTGTTTCAACTGTACGACCAACTCCAAAGTACCCAAACTGAACAGCAGATTCCTGTAGAGGCAGAAATTCCTCTCACATACATCCACATAGCCCCATCCCCTTTTATCTCCTCTATGTCTTTAAAACATGGAGATATTCAGAGAAGAAGTGAGAGCACTCCAGAGGTTTTTCAGCTGTGTGTGACTGCAGTGAGCTACAGCTCACATCCCAATGTGTCTTCGATTCTTCTTCTAACTGAAATGCTTTCTCACGTACGTATCATCAGTGTACCCTCACACCTACCATGTCACCCCACAAAAAGAGCTGTTTACTTCCTCAAACCTATTTGGTGATCATTTATGTTGGAAAAAATTTCTACCAAAACCCCCTTTTTGATTCAAAATTACATTTATCACTTAAAAGGATAAAAATTAAGCTAAATTTTCATCAACACATGCTTTCATATCTAAATCCTAATAATGCTCAATAAAAACTTACAAAGTTTTCAGTGGTCATTTGAAATGGAAACCAAAACAGATAAAAATAGTTTTGTCATTTTGACTCTTCCTGGGGCTTTCTTTCAACAAATTCAAAGCAACAGTACTATTTTCTCTGAATTAATTCATTAATTCATTGAATTCTCACTGAATTTAATACTGAAAACATAAACCCTATTTGTCTAAATTCAGTCATTCATTCCTTTGTTTTTTTGCTCCCTCATTCTGAAGAAAGAAGAGGTAGATCTTTTCTGCACAAATTAGATGAGAACAAGGGAGAACAGAAAATAAACAAAAAATTTAGGAAGGCGAATACCAGATCCTATCCTGAATGACAGCACTTTTCTGGTGAGCAACAATTCTCTTTTCTTCTATTTTTCAGTTTTTATATTTTCTTTTCAACTAATGGAACGCTGCTATTCATCTGAAATTTGTAATTCATACCAGTCCATGCCAGAGAAGAGTAGTTTATTCTCTCATTTTCATTCTGCATTCTAAACTTGAACAACTGGTTCAATTACTCATCTTTCAGGATTTCTTCTATTCATGTCCAGTAGGCTTAAATCTAATTGACTTACATTTTCCACAGACATTTTACTTTGCATTGCCATTTCCAAATTTTGTATTTCTCTATTCCTTGACTTTAACATTGCTTTTGTGATAATTCATAAAACGGACTTGTGTAACTTTACTGCATTTGCCACTGAAAACCGTATGAACCAAAAACGATGTTCTTCTTTGTATAAACTAACACAAAATTCTCAGGAGGATCCCTTTTTTTTTTAATAAAGAAAGCAAAAGACATAACATGACATTGATGGAAAAGGATCAACCAACCTGCTGTGAAAACCCACAGAAGAACTGATATAAAAACTGAGGAAAAATGAAGCAGACATTCTGAAAAACAAAGTGAATGCCGTCAAGTGAAATGCAAGCGCTTATTTATATACAATGCTATAGATATGTATATCATAGTTTTATAACACTAGCAATAGTGAGCATTGCAGGAATAGTGTATGTATTAAACACCAATAGTCAAATCTTGCAGTAATGCTGCTAGAAAAAAACATTTACAATATTTTCAAAACAATCTTATAAGGCTACAGTTTGAAAATTCAAGGCCAGTGAAATTTGGGATCCAGGAATACAGTTCAGTTAAAGCAAAGAATATAAGGGACAATCCGCAGGAGGAGACAAATCATGATAAGCAAGCATGGATACTCTGGTTAGTATGGTTTCCAGCAAAGCAACTTTAAGACGTTTCTAGCTGTAACCCCAAATGTCATCCTCTCCCAATTATACATATAGTCAAACACTAGAACCCTGAATTACCCTGTGACAGTTCCTTTCTATAATCTTCCACTGCTTACCAAAAGAACTTGGATGCCAACATTTAGAAATAACAAAGCTGTCTAAATAGGGGGATGCTCACCATGAACTTTCTCCACCTACACTATCCTAATGAACTTAGCATAACTTAATTTGCAGTAATTTTTAAGTTTTCAAATACTATTTCCAATGTGATTTAAAAGTTCACTATAGAGACAGCCTGGAAGGTACTGGAAATAAGCAGACCAGTCTGAGATGGAATTTGTAGGATATGAAAAAATAAGATAAAAATTTTGGTTTTAAATGTAACATCTCTTACAGAATGTATCTATTTCAAACTATTTCACTTCATGCTCAGAAAAAAAACAACAATTCCATTTCAGCACTGGATCTGGTACTCAAGAAAATCTCCTTATGGAATTATTGCTGTTTTGTAACATTAGCTGCAAAAACTGTAAATAGTTAGACATTACCATTTAAGTGAGGTTTATGTAACTAGAATAAGAATTCCCCTACCTTATAAAAGAAGTATTGCACAAGTTCAGATATCCTAATGTAATAAAAATGCCCATGAACAAGCAACATTTTTTTCAAATGTTTAAATTTAGGTATTGCATAGTCACTGTTTCTTGCTGCTTGACGACCTTCTTTGCCAATGATTCCTTAAAAAAATAAAAAGAGGTGAAGCTATTTAATAACTAAAGAACTATTAAAAAGATACCATTAATTGCAAAATTATATAATAACGCTATGATACTGATCTACTGGGTGATCACAACTGTATCTCATACATTATTCCTAGGATAAATGCACTAAAAGTTGTCTATAACACATATAACCTGATTCTTTGAGACTGCCTGTTTGTAAGAAATAAATGGATTTTATCATTTCACTTGAAATAATATGCTAAGGTGCAGGCTTACCTATACCAACATGTGCTTCTAGAATCATACTGACATCATTTGCTCCATCACCAATTGCCAATGTGATAGGATGTTCATCTGATAACTTAATCAACTTTACAATCTGGAAAAAAAATAGTATTAGAAACTCTCCTCTGTAATGGTTTGCTTATTTTGCGTAAGTATAACATTAAATAAAAATTACCAAGACAGTTTTGTAAGAAATTCTCTGAAAGGACACAAACCCAACATCACCCAATGCAACAAATATGCATAAAGATCACAGTTTCTTCATATTACAAAGTGCTTGTTCCAAACATTTTTAAAATACTTCCAAACTACTTTGAGAGAGATGGGACAGGAGGTAGGAAGAGCCAAATAATGGAAGATGTTGCTGAGATTGCTTAATGCTGTGCCAGTGCAGCAATAAATTAAGAGGGTTCCACAGAGTGCACCATTTCAAAGAAATCCTGAAAAGAAAGACTAAAATTTCTGCTTTCTCATCTGTATTGAACTTTTTTCCTACATTTAAGAAAATATATTGGACTCTGCATATATGTAAAAACTATCGACATATAAACTGTCCAGAAATTTGACTTCAAATCTCTCCATTACAAATGATCACCTCTGTAAATTTGGTAACCTAAATTTTTTTGCAACTAAAATCTTCTACAAACTTCCAGACAGTTATAGTGCTGGCTAAATACATTTGTTAATGTGAATATGGGCTATAAATGCTGTACCTGTGTACTGAGAAAAAGACATGACCAACTGAAAAAAAATGAAATGCAAATTCCAATACTTCTTTCCTTTAAAAGTTCTTCAGCTATCTTGAGATGTTTCAGTAATGGAAGGATATGTTTTTACTTGATACAAATTACAAATGCAACAGTCAGGTATACTTAAACGTGGTAACACCCACATTTTTTTGTCTGGATTCTTCTTGGCTTTCCACTTATGTTAAAACCAGAGAAAAAATATCCCTCTGCAGTACTAAGTAACACAGGTTCTTGTAGTGTCAAAAGGGTAGACTATTCAAAGCTTGTTAGGTTAAAAAGAGAGCAGTTAGTTCATTTATTAAATATGTTCGTATTAGTATATACCAACTATGATTTATGTACATACTGTTCAAATTTTAAATTCAGGTGCACGGCTGGGTGCTGTTTTAGCATACCATTATGTAAATTGTTTGCCAGCAGAAATTCTCCCCTCTCCTTTTTTTTTTACTTTTTCCATTTTAGAAGATACAAAAATGAATGGTAGCATCTTAAATTGTCATAGTAAGCCATACAGAGTATTAACCTTCAATATTTATATATGTGCATGACTAACAAGCAATTATGAAATTAAACACAAACCTGTGCTTTTTGCAGAGGTGCCATTCGACAGCATAACACTGCACTGCAGTTCCTGCAAATTTCAAGAAAGAGCTCTCTGTAGCTACAAGAGTTCCCATCTGGTCTTGTTTTCATTATCAAGGATAGTGCTGCTCCATCAATAATTAAACCATAATCTTGCATATCAGTTGAAAGTCTGTTCAGGAATAAAATATAAACTGTCACTGTAAAATTCTCAAAAGTACTTAAAATCTGGCAATAAGAATTATGGGAAAATTAATTAATGAAAAAATAATGAGCATAGAATACCACAAAACTAATACATTACTAAAGGAAATTTTTTGTATAAGACTGATATTTGCAACATTTTAAAACTCTGGACTATGCTGAAAATATTCAGTGCTTCACCAGTTTGAATACATAAATCTGATAGCTCAGTGACTTCACCAGTGAGTATGAGTGTATAATTAATGACTTTTCAGTTTGGTTTGAAAAAGTTCCAAGAACTGCAGTGAGGTAAACCAAGCTGCAGGAATAAAGTTAATTTTGTGGCACATTCCATAACACAGAGCAAAAAAAAACTGAAAGGCCTTTGGCACTCTGATAAGGAAATAATTTTCTTTCCAAGAGTTTACATTTACAGGAATAAATCATGCCTTGAAGGAAATGCCTAAAGGAAACTTTTTGGCCTGGATAGATAAGGCCACTGTCTACATCTAGAGTATGGATATTTTGCCTTTAGTGCAGTGGCTAAGTCAAATACAGGCTTACTTTTATTTATAATATTAAAATACAATAATTATATATGTTTCCTATAATATTACAATATATTCTTATACATAAAAATCTGTAAGCAGTATGCCTGTAGTAATTTGAGCATTGCTAGAAGTGTAATCACGGTCACAGGAAGTAATTTATTCACTACATTATATACCCTGAACAATGGGGGAAGATAAGACAGTCTGGACTGCAAGAGCCATTTTCTGCAGCATCCAGACAAGTTATTTCAGAGCACCCTTGCATCTGCCTGCATTACACAACAGCCTCAGGCTCCAGGTCAACAGTAAATGTTGTATAAATGTACACCGAGGTTTATTTTTACTCTCTTTTCAGTGTTCCAAGGTTATACACTACCGTGCATGGGGTTTCAACAAACATGGTTTCACCAGGACCAGTGTTTGTGAGAAAAACACCATATTTATTAATAGGCATCTCCATCCTTTCTACTAGAACAGAAGCTATTTTTGGCAAGTAAGATAAAATACTGTAAACTACATTTAATAAGTTTACAGATATTTTCAGCACTTTGCTACCCATTGGCACAAATGGGATAATGCCATTGATGTACAATGATATCAAATAAAAAGGTATCATTATGAAGTTCAAGCAATATACTGAATATTTGGTGTATTACAGTGAAATATTTTTAGCCTGAATTTGAACACACAGGCAGAATCCTGCTATTACTATCTTAGTACGATCTCTAGCTCTTGGGATTAATGTAAAAAAAAAAAAAAACAAACCAAATCTAAAGAGTTTTAACATGCAGAAAATTGGTATTGCACAAAAAGTTAAACAAATATGTTTGATCACACCTTGTAAGGCCTGTGGTATTTAAACAAAATGTGGTATGGATGACATGGAGGAAAATGATTTATTTAACTGAATATACAAATGTTCTTGATTAGATGAATGGGGTATAAAGCATAAGGAGAACTCAGAAAAACTATCTGGTCCAGAGATTTAAGCTGTAAGACTAAGAATTATAGCAAATCTCTGCTAAAATGGTATCACAAATGCTTGCTAGCTTGTTGCTAGCAGTTTTATGGTGGAAAGACAAATACAGTGTCAGTTGCGATTTTTCCTTTAATAGTTAAAACAGTACCAGAAACGAGCTAAAGAACCATGACTGAAAACCTAAGTTTACCTAAACAAGCTTATACTTAATTGCCATACGATAATTTACACATTAGCAACAGAAACTGAAACATACTGCTGCTTTCTTAAGGTAATTGGTCACCATTTCATTGTTTGCAAAATGCCCAGAAGCCCATTTTTAGCCTGAAAATCCAACTTTTTTCTTACCCTGAGAAGGTATCCCTGGTTAAGTTGCCATTGGGTTTTACAACAATTTTGTTTAGGTCAAAAAGCACATCGAGTATATTCTGCTCCTCAATTTTCTTTGTGGTTAGCTCAAGTATTTGTGTATTTCTTCGGAAGAGTTTGCAAGCGTAGCAAGTAGCTGCAGCCGTCTCCATTTTGTCTCCTGTCAGAACCCAAACTTTAATTCCTGCTTTCTGGAGTGCTTCAATAGTGTCAGCAGCTTTTTCTTGTAGTCTGTAAAGTCAATTGACAAAATACACTGACGGCTATTGCTTGGATATGAGAAATTCAGAGGTCTTTATTGAAAGATTTTCATAAACAAAAAAAGAATTTCAATGGAAGTTATCAGATCTAAGAATTTTCCCCAAAGTATGACTCCACAAATGTTTAGGGGACTAGTATATGTTTCTGAATCTTTTCAAGACGTAAAGATTCTTCCTTCATTTCCTCAATACCCATTTTGTAGTCCTTTCCTCCAAAACTTTTGCCTATAACTTGATCAATAAACTATTACATGCATGTAAAATGGTTCAAATACACTGATTTTTGTTCACTTAACTATTGTAATTGCTTATTAGGTTATAAAGTTACCATGTGTAAACTTTAGTGAGCTAAGGGTGTGGAATTGCTTCAAATAAGGGGTTTCCCAAATAAACCTCTAATGCAGAAAAAGAGTCTTCAATTACTTTGTCATCACCATTGAACATAAGAAACTAAGAAATGTACTAACCGATCTTCAACAGCTGTAGCACCAAGTAATATAAAATCTCTTTCTATCTTCTCATATGCCTCTGCCAATTTCTTTTCCCGGTCCTGAAGGGCCAACTTTGCATTCTGAAGCAGCTTCTGTACATTGCTATATTCTTCTGCTGTGAGCTTTTTATATGCAACACACAATGTTCGCAGTCCCTCCTAAAGAATGCAATGAAAAGAAACAAAATGCATCTTACAAAACTCCTCTTAGACTTCTTGCTGGTGTTTATGCTGGATGATTTGAAAAAGGAACATCATGAAGTGAATAAGTATAGACTGTTACAGTATAATACAGACTAGGATATAGTTGAGCTTGATTCTGTGCTGCTCTGGAAGCAGTTACAACCTGATGGACCAACCTCAATCTTCCAGAAGATAAACAGCTCAGTGATCCAACTGGATATATGAGATTACAAGAGAAGGCAAAGCCAAGGTAAACTTTTCCCTCCCTATGTGTATAATTAGGCAGGATGAGTCAGAATAAATAATAGTAATATAAATAGTAGCTCTGCAGAGTCTGATTTTGATGCTGTGTTGCAGCAGATATACGGACAGGGACCAAACATCACAAAGAGAAATGAAAATCCAACTGCACCATTTCAGTCAAGTGTAAATTAGAATTTAGCTGCAGGTGTTTCAGGCTGCATCAAACTTCTGGACTGTATGATGAACAAGAAACGGAGTATATAGATTGTGTAAGGTGGGGAAAAGCTGTTATAACACAGAAAAGTTTTGCTACCTCAGTTATATTCTGCTTCTCACCACACCATTTAACTGGCACTTCAGCTTCCTTAACTTTAATCCAGTAGGTCTTTACATAGTTTCTTATTATCAAACCAAGAAGAAGAATTATTAAAATAGCTCCCTGCCTCTTGTTATTGATAAAAGCAGGTGCCAGGTATTTTCTTTGCGAGGCTTCTGTATGTAGGAGCCAGCCCTATTTCCAATTATCCAGGATGAAAAAATAGCTGTTGATCTGGATTTCTTTCTTGATACATATTGAATGAATGTGATACGTAAATACTTTTTCAATTTCATTAGCCTCTTTTACTTGTAATTATCAGACAGCTGTCCCATATAATAAAGCTTAGTAAAGCACTTCGAGAGTTTTTTGCTTCAAAACAAAAGCAGGTGACACTGTAGGGGTTTTTTTGTCCACATACCTGTAATAATACTTTGGTTTCAGTTTGAGTACTGGATGCCAGCAAATTATATGCCATTTGTAAGACTGGCAGCTGTCCTGCATTGCAATGAGTTCTGTGTATTTTTTGACACAACAAAATTCAGTTTTACAACTCCAAATACTACTTTTAGGTAAAACCAAGTCCTGAATTTCTTTTAAAGGTGATCAGCCAGTTCATAGCTGATTTTTAGCAAGGAAAAATGTAAGATATGGATGATCTGTCTCCCCAAAGCTTGTAAAGCAATCAAAGGCAGCAGGTAACAGTTGCTAAGGCTGAGGACTAAAACTAGCAATGAGATTTACAGTTTTTCACTTTTCTTCTATTCAAAAATTAATCCAATCCACAATTGTGAATATACCATACTAACGAGCTAACTGATGATCTCTGGTTTAACTTACAGTTGTGCATATCTAATGCATTCATATTGCACCACAACTGACATTTAGAAGATGAGATGGATGACAGATACAAATAAGCAAGTTACACAGACTGCTACCCACAAAGCCTGAGTGAACCTTGGCACGGAATAACCTTGGAGCCTGTAAAGACAAATCTGTTAGCAGATAAAGGAGGAGGTCAGAGCACTTAACTTCTTTTTGACACTGATATCATGTGAACAGATCAATAAAATGGAATCTTACCACTGCATTGCGTTCTACTCGGGATCGTACTTGGTCAATTTTACCTTCTTTAACCCTAGGAAATATGGAGGAATCTGCTCCCTTACAAAACAGAAATATATCACCTAAAAGAGACAGCATATGGAATTCAAAATGACCAAATATACTTTCTTCAAAAAACATCCAAATTAGTAAGTCTTCAAAATGTTTTCTTCCAACTTTTTTGTAACATTTGTACTCACGCTAGTACCCGGTCCCTTATTTTATAAAGAAAGGCACACAGACTATGATTAATGCTTAACTGATAAATCTGAAACAAATTCAAGTGAAACAAAAAAATCGAACAGAATGTGACAGCCCTACCTGTTGAAGATTTAACAATTACACTCATTCGCCGTCTCACAGAATCAAAACTCAAAACCTCCAGTAATTCAAACCTGAAAAAGAAACAGAACTATTTTTACACAACTCTACTTTTCCTAATCCCTAAACTGACTTCAAGCATATAAATGACTTCAAGCATATAAATTAAACATGACTTCTAACATGGAAGATTATGTTGAGTACTATGGAATATGGAACTAGTACAGAATGAAACAGCAGGTTGCAAATAAGAAATAAGGAAAGCCCTTACCTCCTCATTACTTGAAACAGAACTCATGATGTCCTCAAGTATCTTTGAATGTATAGTCAATCTAATTCATTTAAGCAGAAGACTAGAAACTTTGCAGCATAGCACTGTACTGCATATAAAGTAAGTTTCTATGTATAATACTTAGACATAGCCTTAGAACTTGAAATGCATGCTTACACAAAGTCTTTATTCTATATTTTTCTCATTTTTACTATTCCTAATCTCCCAAAAGTGCTGACCTAATTCCATGAATCTTGCTCAAATGTTGAATGATAATTTATTCAAATGAAAAAAAATTATTTTTTACTGGTTTATATTTGCTATTATTTCTATGATTTGATTTTATCACATGTTCCTTTCCTTTCTAAGAGGAAAACTGAACACAAGCTCCTCTTGCACTGTTTTGGTTTCATCAGCTTGTATACTTCTATCATTTATTCTCTTACCTATTTCCTTTAATCTAAGAGAGCCTCTCTTTTACCAGCACAAACATAAGCAATCCAATCATTATTCCCAACTTTTTCAGGATTCATCTCTGTCCAGATCTGCTTGTTTAATTAGTCCTAAGTCCTAAGTCCTTCAATCCTAAGTCCTTTTAACATCCTAGAACTCAAACCTGTGCATAGCTACATCAGGCCTATGTCTACAAACCGTGATGCATTTGGGAGAAAATTCTCAATTATAGTGTTTTCTTCTGAGTCACCAAATTATACTGACTCCAGTTCCTAGGAGCTGAACCAAAAAAGTCTGAAGTAACCTTTGGGAAAAACACTCATATTATCCTAAAAGGGGATAAAGTAACAGCAGGGTTCCTAATATTTGTATCCAAGTGTCCCTGTGTAGTTAGCAGAGTACCCAAGCAGGAAGACCCAGATATACAACAGACTTAACCAGCAGACATCTAGAGAAGTGTAAGGTAAATTTTCAAGGGTATGTACATCCCACGGAACAGCTGCACTAGTTCAATGTTATTGAAAATTTGAGTCACATTATGGTCCACAAAATTTATTCTACAGGTATTACCCTCCTGTAAATTCCATGGATTATTTGTGAACAACAAATTGGGTACAGAGCATTTTCTATCAAGAATGTATTATTTACCATATATAAAACCATGAGAAACTACTAGATTAGGTCATGAATCCCACACCACACCTTAATTGTTGTACCAATATTTTATACTGCATATAATGTCAAAAAAAGTGAAAGTAATTAAAATTGCTAAATTTTCTTTATTTAATTTATTTTTCTACTAAAACACAAGGTTCCTGACTTTCCTGACTTAAAAATTCATGTATAAGGAAACAATAGTTTATTAAACACATCAACAAAAACTCATCATCAGTCTATTTTGTTGTATTTTTAACCACTCACTTTTCTATGTTATTTTCCCGATTTAAGATCTCCATAAAATTGTCCTTCAGCCTTAGATAGGTGTAACCAAGTCTGTAAAATGAAACAGATGAACAGAATGAATACAACAAATATATAATTATCTGGTTTAAGCATGTCATAAGGATTTAAGACTGAGCCCACAACAAACCAACACCAGGATCCCAGAGTGTTTTTATTTGATTTTAGACTATGAATAATCTTGAAGTCATGTTAAGGAATCAATCAGCTGTAGATTACTTGGTGTGTATTATTAAAATTTTTGTTTTGAAAATGATTTTGAGCTTCAGTGAATAGATCTGCAGTTTAGAAAAGTATAATACCTAAGTACACACATACCTCTGTATTCCTTCAACTAATGCAACTTCATCAGGTGATGATGATATATATATACAAGATCTTCTTGAGAACCGGTTTTTCTTCAAACCATCTACGCTGTCATCATCCTTTACCTGCACAGTGTGGCAAAGACAAAGAGCTCGGAAAAATAGTTCCTCTCTCTCCTGAAAAATAAAAGGAACGGTTGTCATTACATGTTATCACTTGAAATCTCTTCTTTTGGAAGGTGATCAATGTGACTGATTACTACTGATTACTACTGATTATTAATCGGACAGAGGCAGGCTCTTTTAGGGGCAGCCAGGTCTTTCCCTGTGGTAACAACACGATTGTGTCACAGCTGCTTGTACCCCTAAGATTGCCGTACAAGTCAGGTTGCTGGGATTGCCATACAAGTCAAGCTAATGATGCAAAAAAACCCCAAAAACCCAGTGTGCATCTTCTACCTCCTCTGAGTGCCTAGACGTGACTGAAAGGTGTTTTTTCTTTACTTTTGCTTAATCTTTAACAACTTGTATTAATTAAATACTAGTCAAGGTATAATTTAGAAGTCCTGAGTACACACAGAAGGATGTAGTATCTGGAACACAGGTCTTAGCAGGGCTTACAGATTTCCATCTCTTGAACAGCTTGAACACCCCTCAGAACTATAAAAATTACTGAAATGCATATACTTTGGCAGCTCAAGCAAACCAGTTCCTATAAAATATCAGATTGTTTGGTAATGACAGCTCCTGGCACCAGAAAGAGATTTCTATTTCATGGATACCTGGCTGCGTTATATCTCTACATTTGTGTCTGAAATCTATTCTTCTGTGCTGTTAAATACTGACTGTGCCATTGTGATTCCAAGATAAAAACACAGCATACCTCGGGACCACATTCTGAGGGCCATGGGTGAGAGACATATGGCTGCTGAATTACACAAACATATTTTAAGAGAGCTTATTTTGTCATAGTGAAGGGTATGACATGAAGTAACTGTGAATGATATGATACTGCACTGATTTAATTAAAAATACATTGTACTTTGGCTGTGATTATCCTGGCCATGTACACCGTGTTCACCTGTTGACATGTGAAGACTCCTGACCTTTCAACTAACTTTGCTTTACACAGCAAATAGCCACAATACATGCATGCTGTAGGTAGCACACTTCAAATTAAGTCACATTTTAAAGTAATTTAATTTGATCATAAACCATTCTCTGGCCCCATTTTCACTCAGTGATGACTAAATAAGTGCTTGCACTAAGCCCCCATTTTCCCCTTTGAGGATTTTCCTGTCTTGCTTTTCCCTGTTGTAGCTAAGGTTAAATGGAAACCAGTTATCTACGTCTGTAGCTATTAACCACAGGAAGTTCTGTATTTGGGTTTTAATTCAGTTTTACAATTGCATTTAAATGAGAAACTTCCCATTAAGACTTTAAATCTTACTCTTAACTAGGAAATGAAAATGTCTATGCAGTTATCTACTTTGATTAGTAAAATTCAAGAATGTTGAATTCCTAATATTACGTTCATTAGTACAGTTCAATTTTCATTTTTCACTGTAAAAAACCACGAACATAGAAAGAGTTATCATACCTTTCCACTACCTCCTGGAGATGAATCAATCATATCAATGCCTGTACAGTCATGGAGGATTTGTCCATTGCAGATAACATGTGGTACATAAACATGCCCTTCGATGCAACATTCTACGAATTCCATGTTGTTCTCAGTTAATGTTCCTGTTTTATCTGTGAAGACATACTCAATCTGCAAATGAGCACAAATTAAAAACAGCAGGAATGTGAACAGAGATTTTCCACCACCTCTGAACAAAACTGAGTTTCTTACAGGGTTACACCTTCCTTTCAAGATCCTTAAGCTCTTTCAGAAAAGGAAGATAACCATTTCTTTGGGCAGTTATCTTTGTAGAAATATAGGCCCTGAAAGATTTTATCCTACGAGAGTATCAAGCAATGCTATCTTTTGCCTCAAAACACATATAAATAATGTGTTTAAACTACTTCCACTCTTCTCTCTAGGTCCTTTTTAGTTTTTAATGTCTTTCTTCCTGCAAGAAATATATTTTTAGAAACAAAATGCATACAAATTTCATTTCCCAGGGATTATTATTTAATGCACTGCCTGGATTTGGATCAGTCACTGTCAGAACAGTCTTTAGGGCAGTATCTGAATTCCCCACTACAATTAGGTTAGTTTTAATGAGGATTGTGGACACATACAGTTATACACATGGGCACTGTAATTGCGCTGGAAACACTCATTTTGTCTCAATATTAAATTTTTCATTAACTTTATCTTTTACAATGAGCCCCAGTGCTTAAGTCTAACAACATTAAAAATAAAACCAAAATCTGAACAATAAACTAGAAGAACTAGATTGGCTCAATATTGGATCCTGGATGTAGGTATTGTATACATACTGCATGTAATATTTGATAAAATAAGAGAATGAAGTAAGGTAAGGAACTAAACTTTGAAAATAATGCTATTATTTAGAATTCATTAGATTGTTTAACCAATTTCACCATTTATGCAGTGCACTGAACAAACTAAAAACCAAACA
Source organism: Corvus cornix cornix (assembly GCF_000738735.6). Classification (NCBI taxonomy): domain Eukaryota; kingdom Metazoa; phylum Chordata; class Aves; order Passeriformes; family Corvidae; genus Corvus; species Corvus cornix. Next base: position 92,374,829 of record NC_046332.1, read on the forward strand.
AATTTTTGCTCTCAGTCTTCAAAAACATTCAAAACCAAGTCACTAATTATGCAAACTTTCCACTGAGATTAACCTTTGCAAAATTCACTAATCTGAAAAGGCAAATGCCAAATTTTCCTGTGTTTTTTTATCTGTGGACAAAACACCCGTAATTCAATCTTTTACAGAATGGATAGGATTTATACGGATTTTTTTCATCTCAACCCCTACACTCAGTTTCATAATACAAGCTACAAAACGCTATCAACCAAAGATCTTTTAGTCATTCAGTGTGTTGCTTTGTCATAGTGTTTCCTCATTTTCAGACAGACCCTCCTGTTTCACTGGGCACCACTGAGAAAATCCTGGCTCTAGCCTCTTAGTACCCTCCCATTCAGGTATTTGTACAGATTGGTAAGATTTTCCCCAAACCTTCTTTCCTCCAGGCTGGACAGTCCCAGCTCTCTCCACCTGTCTTTGCATGAGCCATGCAAAGTCCTGCCCCTTGCCTTTGTGGCCCTTCACTAGGCTCCCTCCAGTATGCCCATGCCTCTGTAGCTGGGAGCCCAGAATTGGCCACAGCACTCCAGGTGAGGCCTGGAGAGGGGTAGGATCACCTCCCTTGACCTGTTGGCAACACTTTGGCTAATGCAGCCCATGATACCATTAGCCCTCTTTGCCATAAGGACACACTGCTGGCTCTTGTTGAACTTGACTTCCATCAGGACTCCCAAGTCCTTTTCTGCAAAGCTGCTTTCCAGCTGGATGGCCCCCAGTCATCCAAATAATTAATGATCAGGATGGGAGTCAGTACTGACCCCCAGGGGACACTGCTAGATAGTGGCCTCCCACTTTGCACTGCTGACCACCACCCTCTGAGCGTGGCTGCTCACCCCTTTTTCAATCCACCTCACTGTCTGCTCATCCAGGCCATAATTCATCAGATCCTCTTTGAGGATCTTATGGGAGACAATGTCAACTGTCTGCCATAATAATGAAATACCTGGTACCACCCTTAATACAAATAGGTATGTATCCTTAAAAGCTTTATTACCAGTTTGACTAGAAAAATACAGCATCTTATTTATTTATTTGAAAAACCTATGAAAACATTTTTAACTGAGATCTTTTTTCTCAAACAAAATTCATCTGTATCTGTCTCAATGTGATGATTTTCTTAATACAGAACAGAATTTCTTTTCAGAAATGAGAATGACAATTGATCATTTTAACTGATGAAACTTGTGTCTGGAGACACAATGTCAGTCTAGTCAGACAAAAAGGGGTTTTTTTTCCATCTAACTTTTAATCTAAGGAAGCTAGATGCCTATATAATTTCCCTCTATAATCAATGAAGAGAAAGTGTTTATTCCTTAACAATATAGTAATACTAATTGAATTCCACTGACTGGATAAGAAATCAGAATTTTTGACTCTGAAAATAAAAATATCCAAATTTTATTTTTAAAATTAATCAGCACTAAAGAAAATGCACATGTAGCTGCAAAAAAAACCCCCAAAATAAAACAAAGCCAAAAAACCTTGAAGTGACAATTTTAAAATAAAAACCTACAGTAGAAACAGTTGAAAAAAAAATTATCATTCAATGAAATTTACCTGTCCCAACTCTTCATTGAGGTCAGAAGTATTCACCAGTGGTCCTTCACCTGTATCCTCATCAAACATTTCTTCATCCCATGTAATGAAATAAGAACCGAGAAATTTCTGCATTTCCACAGTGACATACATGGATACAGGAATAATGTAGTTGAAAAGAACCATGAATGCAAGGAAGTCTGTAAAAGCTTGAAGAAACTGCCAAAGAAACAAGATGAAAATATTGGTTTTTCATGTGCTATTAAAGACTGCAAGATTACTACATGTATTTACAAATTGGTTTTTTTTTTAGTAACTTTCAAACAGTAAGCAACGCCTTTCACAGCTCACAGTTCTGCACAGGATGTAGACCTTCATGATTTATAACATCACAACTGGCAGGAAATAGAGCTTTTTCTTTTAAATTTGCATTTTTCTTTACAGATATACAGGTGTAGAATACTGTTACATAGCATTATTGTGAAATTCTAGAGCAACTAACGTGCATGGTGAAGATGTTTTGGGGAACAAGGGAAACAGGTACATTCGAAAATAACCAGAAAAATAGCATAGATGCACAGCAACTCCTTCAAGGATTACCAAATTACATAACTTGCAGGCAGTATCTCATAAATAAATAAAGGCTTTCCTTTCCCTCTCTCTCAACACAAGCAGAACGTATACACATAATCTGGCTTAATTTTCCAGTGGTGGAGACTTGGTGGAGCTACAGTCAACCTGCTGAGCAGGTTGAGACAGTGCTACTGGTGGTAGTGAGAACTCTGGAATGCCTGGCTAGCATGTGCTCCTCACGCATTCACAGTAAGGAAGCAAATTTTCCCCTAGTCTGATTGGGAGGATTTAATGAAATAATATTGGGCTTTCTGTAGGTGAGGGTTCAGTTCACTACTTTGGATCATCAGGGTATCCATTCTGGACAATATCATTGTTCCTGTAAGAACATCTGGCACTAGTGACTGATGCTGTCTGATGCCTCGAATGCTCAAGACAGAGCAATATGAAATGAAGCTTTTGAGGGGCATTTTTATGGAGAGTCTTATAGCAGATTCTTCTGAACATGTCTCTTACAGGACTGCCAATAGCTGTGGGATTCCTTCCAGCCCTGTATTTCTCTGCAAGAGGTCAATTCTTTAGTAATTTATATAAATAACTGGCAATTCCAAAATATTTTCATGAAGCTTTTTATACTAAACCAAACATTTTCTCATCAGTTAAATTCACACATACAACTTAAGAGCAAAAATTTAACATACAACCTTTTTACAAGTACACTATCACCACTGTTAGCAAAAAAAGCATGACTGTAAGTAAGCAGGCTGTATATACTTTTCAGTAGAATGTCTATAAATTAAGGGTTTGGGCAAACTTTCTTGTTATTAAAATTTATTTCCATACCAAATTTCTTTTCCTTTCAGGCTCTGTTTTCTGATTATACCATGGCTCATCACGAAATGGTTCACTCTGCCAGGCATACTTCAGAACAGTATTTATTAGTGCTTTACTGACGAGAATACAGAGGTATACGACAAGAAATACATTCATTGATCTAAAAAAAAAATAAAAAGGCAACTTAAGATTCCCATTAGCATATAAGACACAGGTTTATTAGAAAATGTTAAATATCAGCCTAACATTTGCTGCAAGTCTAACAATGCTAAGATGTTAAATAACTCTTCCAAAATGCTTTTCCAATGAGGAAAAACATTATTGAGGACCATTTTCTATTTAAAACGTTAACTGCTATAATTGTTTCCAAAATGTGTGTGACACATTACCAAAACTAGTGTATTAGTGAAAGCAATAGCTTAGATAGAATAATAACAGAATAACTGGGCTTGTATCTGCAGACCTTTTCATGCCATTTCTCTGAATCAATACAAGATCACTCACATAAGTATTTTTATAGAAATATAAAACCAAAAAAGAACATTTTGCTATGTAGCTGTAATGTCCTAACTCTAGGCAGATCTAAAAAAAGAGCAAGAACATTTTGCATTTAAGATTGTATCTTCATTAATGATGGGCATGAACTAAAAGCCATGGGTTATACATCAATAACAGTAGAAGCAGACACATCATCACTGCTCAGTCACTGTGTAAGAGAAGGGCTGTCAGCTGGTCAGTCCATCTTGTCTCAATCAATGACATCTTGTTTTTCACAAGGTTGGACACCTTACTCAGAGCTGATGATTTCAGATAGCAGAGCAGGAATAGAAAATAGTCTCTATTTTGAAAATAATAAGCAACCAATGTCAGCCCACTCCTTAAGGATAGCACTGTCTTACTTTCCCACCATATATGTCTGTATGGAACTTCTTAATTTTAGCTAAACCATGGAAAACATGCCACAGTCAAGCACTGTTACTGTAGCCACTGTTACTTCATCCAAAGTGAAGTGCATTAAAAAAGTTACTTTTACTGAATTCCAAGACTTAATTGCAATGAAAAGCATTGAATGCTAGGATAATAAAAAACATAACCTTGGAAAAATGTCAGTAGATGTACTCTAATCAGCGAAAGAAAAGTCTTATGGAACAACCAAACATCATACATTAAAAAGCTAAGCATTAATTCAAAATGGCTTTATTTTTTAAACATCTAACAACAATAATTCAGTTTTGAGAACCTCATTTATATGGTGTTACATACATGTCTTGTATTGTAAGTAAAAAACTATTTAAAAATAACCAGATTTTAAGTCTCTCTACCTTTTTTTCATTTAAATCAATGAAACATACACTTCTAGAGAAAAAAAGTATCTGATTTGCACCATTCAAGCATGCAGCTTTCAAACCCCAAAATAAATACTAGAAATTTTACTTCTCTACAGCAGATCGCTTCTGTGATTTTGACTGGTAATTTAATGCCATCTTAGTTTCCATGCCAGTGTAGATAGCAACACCTGAAATTAGACAACTTGTTTTACTAAAGATTGCACAGTGCAGTAACTGCAAAAGAGCACAATTCACTACATCATTATACTCTGTCATTTCTTTAATTCTTTAGTCTGAAGAAAAACCCCACAGATTTGGATGATAGCCCAAAATTAGAAATGGCTCTATTATCTTGGTACTAAGAGAGAAATTTTAAGCAGCATTTACATCCCATTCCAGTCACAGTTTCCAATTGCTGAAGTGTTTCTATGTAACAACATTAAATATTATCAAAAAGTTGTAAAACAAGTGACTCAATAGAAATCATAAGCCCAGTAGTAACTGTAGGCTTGTAACCTTGTTTGGTGTTTGCTTATTATTTCAGGGTCCATTAAAATAGTCAATAGAAATATTTACCAAAGATTTTTTCTGTGTTTTTTAAAGTGGCTCCTCTAAGAAGCAGATTTTCAGATCCTAATGGCCTGCAAAATGTAAGTATTACAAAATGTTAACATTTAGAGGAAAACATCAGACCTTAGTGGAAGTCACATAAAACAGGAAATTACTTTTATTTTAACAAACTTACAAGGAATATTTAAAATTTTAAAGGGAAAATTAAAAATAGATAAATAGATGTCTAAAATTAAACTCAAAATTTCATAATTCAAGTCTTAAACCAATGCACCTCAATGCCACAAATGTAGGTACCCAAATAAAGACTCAACACCTTAATTGCACAGTACTTGTTTTTAAAAGCACTAATTCTAGTATTTTTTAGGCTTATATGAACTACAGTATCCTCTATGTTAGAACTACTTAAGGACAATACACTCTTCCATTTTAAGTATAAATGGCATACAAGATATTTTTGATACTTGCTGTAAACATTTCAAAAAATGCCAACAAATATAGGTAAAATAATTTATTGAAGAGTATGGAATTAATGTAAGGACCTCAGTGAAGTTTAAATAATATTTTGGAACATGGTATGTACATTAATCATCATATGAGTTCAAAACCAAGGACTACTTTACAAGACAGACAGCATGCAGAATTGTCAGATTCTATCTATACAGCAATAAAACAGAACAAAACAAAACAAAAAGTATATTCAGTGTTTTCAAACGTCATTCAAAGTGCACCTGTGGTATGAAACTCCCAAAAAATCAAGAAACTCCAAACAAACAGGGCCACAATTCTGATGTAAAACCTGAAACTTGTTCCAAGAAACTAGTGGAACATGAATGACCCAGATCAATCGACAGTTTCCATAGCAGATTGTGACAGAAAATAACAGTGTACAGACACGCTGAGGAGGTTAGGAACGCACTTAGCCAGCACTAACTCCCCACATGCTGGGATCTGGGCTATCACCCCAGCAAGCAGCTTCCCTCCTACTGCTTTCCCTCTTTGTGACAAGGATCAGAACAATTTCGAGTACAGCAAGTTGGATGTTGCCTTCCTTGAACACACAGCACTACGGACATATTAGACAGAAGTACAAACACATTTAGTAAAATTAAAGACGATCATTTGACATGTTCAAGCCCTTCAGAATCTAAGAAGAAAAATGAAATACACAAGTGATACTATTCATATTGTTTAGTGCACTACCAAGATCTCACACTAATGGGGCAGTATTGTACAAGTGCTGTCAAAATCCTATCAACATCAATGGAAGTTGAATAAAGACATTAATATACTAAAGAAGAGAAATATGATTAGAAGATGAAATATTTATTATTTATGAAATAACAGTCTGGAGTCTTCTACGAGAAAAATATTCTTGCACTAAGATAAAGCAGCACAATGTTGGTGAACCAAAGGTAATTCTCATTATTGATGCTTATTCAACTGTGAACTGTTTAAATGTGTAGAAACTCCAGATTTCCCCACCTTGCAATAGGCTCATTCCTATCATGGTAAACATTTATTCGACCAACAAATCTGAAAGGGAAATACACAAGTAGTTTAACAGTACTGCTAATAGATTATTTGAGAAATATTTTCTAGGAAGTACTTATCACAGAGAACATTTCCCAACTGAACAGGCTCCAATTATCCAGAACATGAACATGAACATAAGAGATACATATAGATACATACTTAAAACATGTAAATACAAAAATACAAAGAATGGTAACTTGATATAAATTTTGCATATAAAGAGATGTAAGAAATTATAAATTTAGGGATAAATCTTCTAAGTAGATCCATGAGCAAGAAATAAGTCTTATTCCCTAAACTGCCTAAGATAAGTCAGCGTAATTACTATCTTTTACAACATCTAAAGCCCACAACTGAATTAAAACCAAAGCAAACCAAAGCATAGAGCTAGTAAGTAATTCTCCTTCTGAATATCTGTAAGTACATTTTATCTGTATGTGGTGGCTTGACCCTGGATAGCAGCTAAGCACCCATCAGCCTCTCGCTCGTTCCCTCCCCAGCAGGATAGGGAAGAGCGCTGGAAGAACAAAAGCAAGATCTTAACAATTCAATACATGAAGGGAAAAAACCAAGTGACACAAAGGCAACCACTCACCACCTCCCATGAGCCTGAGGATGTCCAGCCAGTCTCCAAGCAACAGCTGCTTTGGACGACTGCCCTCTGGTTTTATTGCTGAGCATGACACTATATGGCACAGAACATCCCCCTAGTCAACTGAGGTCAGCCATTCTGTCTGTGTCCATCCTCAGCCTCTTGCCCACCTCCAGCCTATTTGCTGGAGGGGCAAAATGAGGAACAAGAAGTTTGACACTGTGTAAAAATTTGGCAACAATAGCTAAAACCGTGGTGTGCAATTAACATAACACTGTTTTAGTCTCAGAGGAACAACACTACACCACACTGGCTGCTATGAAGAGAACTGACTTCATTTCAGCCGGGCTGAGTACCCTGTATCTGCAATACTTCTGTCCAAGTGGATACGCTAATGCAAAGGGGATTAAGGTGGACATTAGTGTTTTCAATGGTAGAGGAAACTGTGGGGAGCTGGTGGGCCTGTTACCCCAAATGGGAACCTCTGAGGCTCTGAGGAGTGGAAACCTGTCTGCTTAGAGAATATACAACATGGTAGGGCCACATCTGAAGACAATAATGTACAGTTGGTTATGATGCAGCATGATACAAAATAACCACGTGCCTTTGGAAAAAAGATTCACCACTGTGTTTTGTTGAGAGGCAAAGTTTCAAGTAAAAAATTAGCAGAGATGCAAGCTGACTACCAATAAGCATTTTCACTATTTGTGAGTCAACAGCTGTCCCAAAGAATTTCACCATCTGTAATGAGTTTCAACTTCCAGCCATTCACTTTGAGAGCCAAGTATTTAAAGAAAGGATCAAACGAGTGATGGACTCAATATTCTAAAGAACCTGTTCTCACGCAGATTTCTAAACCAACTTCTTAATCACTAAGATTGGGGAAAAGAGATGCCTTCAAACCTCAGAAATAAGCAATGTTTTTTCTGCATCTTCCAACAGTATTTGCTGTCAAAAGAGTGCATTTTAGCTTGACATCACATTGTTTTCTGTGTCTTATTTCAGCTATTTTTTACTGTGGCAGAAAAAACAATTGTTCTCAATGGCATAGGACTTCTTGTACTACTATTAAGACAGAAACCTCAAAAGAAGCTTCTCAAGATTTATCATTAGGTTTAGTGGAATTGTGTACAGTTCTTTTGTAAAATATTGAGTACTGTAAGACTTTATACAACTTTAGACATTTTTCTTCATGTTCTGCATTAAAGTGTTTTGCTAATCGTGATGGCTTCATGCTGTCATTAGTTAGTATTTCAAAGCCTGTGGTGTGAGGTTTGTCGTTAACAACAGCAGATGTAAATCTGTATTTAAAAGAGTCTTGCCAATTTGAATTTTTTCTGGCTAACGTCCTGTCAGATCTGATTAGACTGACAGTGGCTTTACTTTGTAATATGACTGATGAATTTCTCTACCAGGAGCATAAGTGCTTGCCATTTACTTATTGTTCATTTGCGCTAGAATGTTACTATTACCTTCAATCTGCAATTTCTTTGCAAGAATCCTTTTAAGCCACTTCAGTATTTTGTGAGTCTTTCTTCAGTTAAAACTAGATAATATAATCTGCAAATCCATTTAACTGGGTACACATAAATGGCAACACTTTGCAATACTTTGCTGAAAGCAAAGGAGTGAGTGCCAAAGGCAACTTCTCCATATTGTGGAACACCCTCTTCCTCTGGAGAACCTCACAAACTGTATGTGACATACAGAGAGAGAGTATGGGTGCCAATATCAAGAAGTATACTAAGTATTAGTAAAGCTTAATTTCTTTCTTATTTTTATATTAAAAATAAGGAAACTGAAGTTCTAAAATTTTTGTCACATTCCTCAGTGGACTGCTTTGTGCCATCCCCCTTTGGAGATCACTACCCCAGAGCACATCTAGGGAACTACCTGCAGAAAAGGAGTATAGATGGAAGACCTACTTGACTTCAAGCTCACTGTGGGGCTTGCTCTAACCAGAGAGATGCAGCCAGTATCTTTTCATTAGGATATTTTTATGATTTATTGCTAGGGTACCTCAAATTGAACAGGTAAGGATCATTTTCTTACTTATAAAGGTCAGGCTGAGGTTGTTCACATTCAATGGTAGCATGTAGTGCATCGATTTCTTGCTCATTGCGAAATGCCTTTGTGTCTTGAACAGCATAGTAAGTCTGGAATAAATAAAAACATTTAAATAAAATAAAAAAGGACAGATACACAAGACATTAATCTGTACATATACTTCAGTTCAGCCTGAAATTTACTAACTTTTATGTTAAGAGCTCATAATTCAAATAAGATGCACCTCAAAATGCTCCTAGCTGGGCATCTTCTTACATGGTCTTTTCCAATCACTTTTTTAAATGATTCTACAGTTTCGTGCAAGTACCTTTCAGTGTATTCGTAAAGCAGGTCACCATGAAAGCATTTAAGTACAAAAGGTTAGTGTATTATCACTGCAATCTGCATGCCTATACTGGACACAGACAAAATCACAAATAAATGTCTTAAAATTTTTCATAAAACAGTATTACTTTTAGAGAAATGAAGTCAGATGGTAGAAACATAAATCACACAAATTAGTGTACCTGCTCACACATCTAAGCATGAAGCCATATTGTGATCTGTATCAACAATTAAAAGCAAACTTTGCCTTAAAAAAAAAAAAAAAGTATAGAACATTTAATTACTTTGTGACTGGATTCACCATCCAAACTAGTTGTTGTAACAAAACATGTTCCATCTCCTCTACTACTTGATAGGAATATTAAATCACATGGGAATTTTTCATCTTCTTTTACCATTACAATATCTCCAACCTAAGGAAAAAACACAAGAAAATAAAATGCATGTATGTAGCAGCCCAAATTTCAGATTTCAAAACTAAAATCTAGATTAACACAAATATTTTGAAAATTCAACAATTTTTATTTACACCAGGATTTTACCACAAGAGTAAAGAACTACAGAAATATCTCTGGAAAACTGAATTATACCTTGCAGAATGATAGAGATCTACTGTTTACGGCTTTCCTCTCAGGATAACCAACTGGCAAGTACTGTCTTATTAAGTTTTGCAACATTATTTGAGAGATGGAAGATATTATCCTTAAGACTAAATAAAACGAAACTGTTTCAAAACCACCAGGAGATGTGAGCTGCTCTCACTGGCTCATGAGGATAAGCATCTAGATCCAAATATTACAAGTAGGTGAAAAAGCCAACAATTCCAAGTCTGCTGATGAAAACAGGATACATTTTTAGCATAATTTAGCAGAATTGTGACTAGAAGTCCATCCTATTTTTATCCATTTACCCTATTTTAAAGGTAAGCAAACTAATTTTTATTCATGAAAACATAGGCAATATTTTACAGCACATTAGAATGCCACAATAGAACAGCCAGCCAATTACAAATTCAAAATATTCTTGCAAATCATTCAAGAAAAATGGCTTTTTCTACATTTCTGGAGGTTAAACAAGCAGCAAAGCCATACTCTGTATTCTAAGAATATCAGGGTTTTAATAAAAATCCCATCAAAAATATGCAATTTTTGCAATTGTTCATGTAGGTCAACATCTGTTGAATATACTTTTATGTCATAATTTATTATAATAAGAATCAGCTTAATCATTGTTCTTGTTATATGCTTATAAAACAAAATTCCACTATCCTTAGCAGTTGGCAGGAGTCAGTTAATTCCAGTTAAGCAAAACAGTCTGATAAAAATCAGCAATAGTAACATCTAAAAATAAATTTTTAGAATTAAGATAATAAATGAGATTTGTCTAATTGTAGATATGAAAGAGGCTTTTTTTCCTTAACCAATAGCAATGAAAAATTGCAGATTGTACACATGGCACAGGAGAATGCAAACTCTAAGCATACCTGCAACAATCAGGTAAGAAATTCTCATTTTCCTCATCCTAAAACAAATAAAAGTACTAGCGCATAGCACCTTATTAAAATTTAAAAGATGTTCCAACGTCTGCCACTATGTCAGCTAAGGATGCAAAGGGGACAGGGACAGGTTCTTTCTGATGGTGCCCAGTAAAAGGGCCTGAGGCAGTGGGCACAACCCGCAACATGGGAGGGTTCACCTTGTTTTCATCCTGTGGGTGACTGAGCACTGCAACAGTTGCCCAAGGGGGGTAGTGGAGTCTCCCTCCCTGGAGAAACTTAAAACCTTTCTAGATAGAGTCCTGAGCGAACAGCTCTTGGTGGCCCTGCTGGAGCTGGGGGTTGGATCAGGAAACCTCCAGAGATGCCTGCCAACCTCAACCATTCTCTGATTGTGTGAAAAAGAACTCCAACTTTCAGCAATTCTTCCTTCTTTAGTTGAATGCCCCCAGGCTTTAGCTGCAGACCTCTATACAACCTAGCCTGTTTTCTCATGTAATATAGAGCTGAGAATTTCACCCATTTACAAATACACATAGATATCCCTTTCCATGAAAGTATTTTCAAGGTCTGTCTCTCCTATAATTTAGTCACCCAATGTACACACTCTGAAAAGCAACAAATAGGGGAGAAATTAAGAAAATATGGGCAACAGATTAACCACTAAAATTCAAAATCCAGTTGCATGGTACTTGACTATTTTTGTTTGGAATATTTAACTGGTTAGGTACACACCTGGAATTCTCAAGCATGTGATGCCCTAAATTTTTTTATTACCAGGAAGCCCTAGGCAGAAACTATCACACTCAAATGGAAGGTCACAGCAGAAAGGCTGTGAACACTGTTGATGCACTTATGCCCAAAACCCACAGAGCATAAAAAGACATATTGGAAATAAGAAAATTAAAAAAAAAATCTATCAAATTTTCTGAGTTCTAAAGAAAATAATGTTAAAAAGTTAATCTGGTCATAAAAGAAAAAAAAAAACGAGCAGCAAAAATTAATTTCTGAAAATATATCAAGAAGGAAATGATGCAGCTTTCACAAGGTCAATGAAGAGATTGTGATTTGATGGGTTTTGAGAAAATATTTAGAATGCATTGCATCTGTACATATGCATGCATCTGTATACATAGCACTGACTGTCACAATCAGGCTTAAATAAATTAATAATGTGCAAAATAGTAGTTATACCCCATCTCTGAAAGTGTTCAAGGCCAGGTTGAATAAGGCTCTGAACAACCTGGTCTATTGCAAGGTGTCCCTGCCCACGGCATAGGGATTAGAACTAGATGATCTTTAAGGTCCTTTCCAACCCAAAGCATCCTATGACTCTGTGATAATGACAGTAGACAGAAAATAGAGAAAGGATAACTCGTGACAGAAATTCCAAGTTAAAGAATTGAAAACGAAAGTAACATTTATGGAAGGAGTTAGTTAATTCTAGTTAAGCAAAACAGCCTGATAAAAATCAGCAATAGTAACATCTAAAAATAAAATTTCAGAATTATGATAATGATGCCATGAAGATTTTTTGCCTTTTCTTTTATACCCCTGTTACACCTTTTTTACAACTTCTGTATTCCTAGTGCTTTTTGCCTACATTCTTGGACTTGTTTGTCAAGCTGAGAGACTAAACATTTTAGAAGCTTCATAGGTAGAGGATAGTGTGCCCCAGACCCCAAAGTCCTCTCCAGAACACATTCTGTAAACCAAGATAGAACCATCCAAGGGAAGGCTCCTTGGGGAGGAGGGCTCATTCAAGCCTCTCATTGGGGAATTTCTGATAGATATGCTAATTAGTAAAACCTATAATGTGACACCAGATCTTATGGGTGGAATTTGCAGGGTGCATTCCGGTGCATTTGACCTGGACGTGTGCACCTAAGGTTCCTTAAAATAAATACCAAGGTAAAATCCCTTTTCCCCTTCTAACCATGTTTGACTCTTGATTTTAAGACCAGGAAAAGGCATCATAATAAATGAGATTTATCTAATCTCATTAGACAGTTTAACTCACTAGGAGTTTAATTTTATAAAAATATTTTATTCAGAGGCATAAAACTAAAAATTAGTATACTGTGGGTCTAATCTCCATTACATGCAACAAATGCTACATCATCACACTACATTTCTGTATAACTTGTTTTACGTGCGAAGTGTACAAGAAGGGTGAAGTAAAGTCTGACTCACAAAATCTGTCAAGTTACTTACTCTTAATTTTCGGCTTTGCTTTCTAACCAGTTTACCATGCTGAATGAAATGAACAGGGCACTGATTTATTGCATTGTCAGCTTTATGTCGCAGCCAATCTTCATAACCCTAGAAAACAGTGAAATGGAATGATGCAGTGATGCACATTTGGCTATAAAGACACAGAATAGCTCTAGCTTGCAAGAAAAATTTTAAGAATTATCATTGATCACCGTAAAGGAAAAAAATATTCTCACTAGAACAAATGAAATTGTGATACATGTCAGTACTAAAGTCGTGCTGGATATCTATGAAAAAGAGCATTCATGGTTACAATTAGTCAAACAAAACCATGTATTTTAATGAAGACATTTGGATGAATAGGGGTTTAGAAAGCATAGAAGAGTTTCTGGTATTTAAGTGATCATCTCTTGCTTATGCTCTGTTGACTCCAGTAAGTGCACAGTACTTATAAAAGCAGTTGACTAGAAGGAAGAAGTGTAGAAAATATATTGTGGAAGAATGGGACTTTATCCTGCAAGATGATAAAGAGATGACATGACAAAAGGTTGTCATATTTGATGACTGCCGTACAGTTAAGCCAAACCTTTTAACCCTATATACAATATATAGTTGTGAAGAATTTTGTTTCAAGAGACTTTGCAGAGTACCCTATTTTTCGTGCTCAATTACCCCATGAATTTGTGTTTTATACAAGCAGAGAAACTAAAGGATAGGGAATTGCAACTTTCCATTGAAAAGGTCCTGCCATATGACAAAGATTGGGACTGACAAAGTCATCAGTGGTTAAGAGATGGAAAATACCACTTGTAGTGGTATTTTTACATAGCATTTTTACATCTAACTCTTTTGAGCACATTTGAAAATTCAGTGCAGAACAAAAGTATCACTACTTTGGATGGTCTCAAAAATAATCTGGGAACTCAGAGAGACTTTATGACTTTGCTGTAATATACTTCCAGGGGTTGGTACAGCTCCTCGAGCAGGTCCCAAAATCTACCCAAGTCATTGAGAGAAAAAATCAAGGAAATACACAGAACTGCAGTACCAGGCACAGCACATCATAACCCAGGCTTTGGTTGGTCACTGCTAACAGTAAGACTTTAAAGTGTAACATTTAAAATCTTAAGACTGGGAAAGCCACACTAAAATACTAGCTCTTGCACGTATCACAACTTCTACTCAACAAGAAGTGAATTTAACAATAGAATATACTCAGTGATGAATAGTTACCACTGTAAAGAAAGAGAAACACAACTCTCCATGGCTTCTTTGAAGACTCATGAAGGAAAAGTCTGCATTTAGCATAAAGACTGTGAAGGTAGTAAGTTATCTATTAAGCTATCTATTAAGGGACAATCGAAATTATCCTGGTTTGGGTCTATCTGGGGTGGAGTTAGCTTTCTGCACAGCAGTCCTGTGCTGCTGTGCTTTGTACTTGGGACTAAACCAGTCTTGCTTACACCCCAGCATTTTGGCTATGACTGAAGAGTGTCAGCATCAAGGCATCCTGTTCAACCTTCTCCCACACCAGACCAGCAGGGTGGGGGCGGGCAAGAGGCTGGGAGAGGGCATTGCTTGGACAGCAGACCCAAACTGACTCAACTGCTCTCTTTAGTTTTACTTTTGCTCACTAAATTACTCACCTGTTTGATAGCTGTGACAGTGATGACAAACAAAAGTGGAAGTCCACTTGTAACTGGACTAGTAGGTGTATCAATAATTAACTGCAACAAAAAGAAAAAATATTTTCTGGTTATATTTTTGTGAATGTAAGCAGTCAATCTTTCAAGTAAGATCTTTCAAGTAATTTCACCAATATGTTACAAGGCATCACAGAATTTTAATTGAAAAGAACAGTACTTCAGTACAACTTTCAGAATGTGTACTATACTGACAAAAATTTGAAAATTGGATGCTGTAAGAAGATACAACACTGTAGTTAGATCACATTAACATCCAGATGTTAATGCCTTGTAAAAATATTTGCTTGCAAGACTTTAAGGAAGTATTAGACTGGAAAGCTGCAGCTTTGGAAGCAAAATTATGGAGCACCATTAGAAATTAGCATGGCACTGGCTTTACATGCTATACAATGGAGCTGTTCTTATGCATGCAAAGAGTAAATTCTGAAATACTGAGCTGGGGCTTCTGCAAATATAAACAGAGAGGCAGAGTTCACAGAGGGAGTGCAAATGACAAAATCTAAGTTGTCCTGGGAATCTGCTTTTCTTTCTACAGAATCTGGTCTGCAAAGTAATACTGCTTCTCACTTAGTAAGATTTTTACTATTTAACACAATTAAGTGATTGTGAAAGGTTCAGAATTAAGACACCTAAAAAGCAGCACACTAGTTATTCATGGAACTCATTTAAAAAACAAGTATTTATGTACCTCTCTAAGCAAGCATTGTATCAGTACCTATTATTTCAGTTTCTCACAGGCTTTGATGACAGCACAGTTGGAAAATTGCTGCCAAGACATTATTTTGTTATAAATATCATATTTTTGCAAAACTAACAAAACCTTATCATCAACAGAATTTAAAGTAACAGTTTTACAGATGTGGATGCTTATTACAAAATAAAAATGACAGGCATTATTTTCAATTTTATCAAGACATGTTTTGCCATCCAACTAGAGATGCTGTCAAATTCTCTTCAGATTAAGTTCACATTTACAACCTGGAAATTAAATGAAACACCTTTTTGTCACATCACCCGTGTAAAAGGCTTTCTATGCTCAACCATTTACATCCATGGTCATCAAAACCAGTTAAGTTTTAAAATCTCTTTCAACTTCTCCCTGTTTTAGAAAGAGCGCAGAACTTACTAGAAAATGGGAGTAGCTTACCTGAACAAGGAAAATGATGAGAAAATAGAAGTTAGCTATTCTTCTGAATTGCTCAAACAAATTTTTTGGTATAAAGTTCCAAAACGTGTACTGAAAACAAATGCACAGATTATGAGCGTTTGTGAAGGAAATATTGTTCACACTCAATTTTATAACTAACATTTCAAGATTAAACTAAACAAGAAGCAGGCGTGTTTTGGTTACTTAGTTTAATAATTTACTGAATTTGAACCTTAATTGACAAGCATGTATTCTCAGAATAGCATCATTGTTCTGACCTGTGATAATCTTTCTACTAGGGACTGCAATAATTTTTAACTAGCAACAATGCTTGTCCAGAGTTAGTGTCCAGAGTTAGTTAGTTATGGAATAGTTTATTTAAAGCATTTTAAAATTTATTTAAATTTAAAATTTATTAAAAGCATTTTAGTAATTTCAAAGACAACTTTTAATTCACTTTCATGTCGTATTCATGACTTGAGATAGGTGGCACTCAGAGCTAAATACACAGTAATAGCAAGACAACCAAATAAAAGTTGTTGGCCCCTCTTCTGTTCCTTGGCTGGGACACAAAAATACTCCTCAAGATAAACTACAGTGGTGAGTAAGTGGCTGCATATTTCTGTACTAATTATCACAAATTATCACAAGTGTTATAAAATGACATGAGAAACATTACATAAAGCTGCAAACAGAAAATGCAAAAACTTCAAATTTAAAAAGTCATGTAAAAGTGATAATGGACCTTAACATCATCTAGTCCCCTTCCTCTGCTCTGCAGCAGGTTCAACTACACTCTCTTTACACAGCTCATTCTGTAGCTCCAGAAAAACATTGCAAGGATTGCTTATTGGAACACATGTAAAAAATGTCAGCTAAAATGGTGTAAAAAGGTTTGAAAAATGGCTTCAGAAAACTAACACTGCTTCATCTTATTATCCAAATTATCCTTTGACATGTAATAAAATGACAACTCCAATAAAACTTTCATTTCAAACGAGATGGGCTAAGAAGCTTATCCTAATTTATTTGCTCTGTTACAAATGTGCCTTGTCTCCTCTTGGCAGATTGTACTTACACTTGCTGATAACCAAATAATTCCATGAGCTAGACATCTTCTGAATTTGGCCCTGAAGGCAAAGACAGACAGAGCTCCAGAAGGAAAGCACTTCTATTACATCTGAAGACAAAAAATATCCCTGAGAAATATGCCTTAAATGTACGTGAAACCCTATTATATAGAGCAGTCTTTTTACCTCTTGGGAGTTAAAGCCTGAACATGTGTAAGACATAGGAATGAAATATTCTTCTTCTATCGTGTGCCAAAAATCAGTATATAACCTAAATATGCCCTAAGTTACCACTTATCCTACATAATAGCTAGTTCAGTATTAAATCACCTGTGAGCAAGCCAAAACTCAGGCAGGCAGACATGCAACAGCTAGAAAATCAAGCGTTCTAGTCTTGCAATTAGAACACTTTTCATCAGACAGGAATGTAGCATGCACTACCCATTATCCTACAGCTACTTGGAATTTTCAAAGAGAACAAGTTAGACTTGATTATTTTTCCTTGCACAATGCTGATCATTCAAAACTGCTATTATGATAGATGAACATATAAATTCTATTTGACAACAATTATTGCGTATTTTCATCATTAACTTTATCAGGTAAGTTATCTTTGTTTTCTAATTTTATCCATTTATTTTCTAAGAATCTCTGCCTGCTGCAAAGAAAAATCAATAGAGGTTTCAGTGAAAAACATTTGTTTACATTTTTCTGTTTAGCTCTTTTGATAGAAATAGTATTTTTGATAGAAATTTGATAGAAATAGTATTTTTTCCATGGTAAAGGGGTTTTGACCGTAAAAGTTCAGTGATTTACACAAGCCCCCAAATCACGTGATCTCTTATGTAATAACAACATATTATTGTTGGACTAGATATTTAAAATATCTGATTGAAGAAGCAGGTAAATAAATTAAAACAACAATCCATAAAAAGGTTGTTCACCTTTACCCTTAGTACCCAATCCTCCTTGCATTCCATCCTTAGTTCACTACCTTCCCTGCCAAGCTGTGGTCTTTCCACAGCTCCACCTTTGATCAGCAACTCTCTTAGCTGAATAAAAGCAAATAATATGGGAACAGATCACTTTTATGGCTGAGAAGTGTTTCCTAAAATGGATGCTTTTTTAACACAGACTACTTCTTAAAATTTATTTTCAATCTGATAGACTTTTAGCACTTCGAGACTCTGAGTTTCATGCACACAAAGTATGTCTTTATTCTGCCCATTCATCTTAAACAGAGAAGTAACGATTTTTGCAGCTTAGGCAAGAAAGAACGCTAAGATGTCTAGACAGACCTGCCCCTACCCAAGCCATCAGTAGCTCAGAGCAGTATCTACAAATGTGCAAGTAATGTTTAATCAACATAATCACTCCCTAGAGAAGCAATGGAGGGCCTGCCATTCAGAACAATATTTATCTCATGACTGCTGCATTCAAGGCAATTTCTCTAATGTAACTAGGCAGGAACAAACAAAAATTTTTAAAGCAAAGTCATTAAAAATGACGATATTAAATCCATCAGATTACTGTGCTCGGAGTTAATAACATCATCTCTCTTCTTCAGATAATTTCTAGTCATGCTCTTTGTAAACTCTTGAAAAGCAGTTTACCTATATTTAACTACCTTTTTTCCACTATAATTCACTTGAAGGGCATAAGTTTATCCAAACAGTTACACAGTATTTAGATATAAGCTGGGGACAGCTTAACTGATCTTTACCAAATGCTACAAAAGAATTAGAGGCCAGAGCTTGGGTGCTTTTTACATATGGGAGGTAACACATCAGACACGGAGCAGTAGTAGTTATGGATTCATCCAAGAGAATAACACATGGTGCCAACAGATGCATCTGAAACACTGTGCAAGAATCTGTAAGATCAGTCTGGTGTCAAAACAGCATCATTAAAGTAGATTTTCTTCCCATTTATAATTGCAGTAGCACCTGCAGCGCTGGTCTATTTCTGCACTTGTGAGCCCATCCATAGTATTCCCGCTTGTGCCCCTGGCTCCATCTCACCAATTCTTGCATCCTCTTTACTGACAACATCTTGCTTTCAGATCCAATACATCTTCATTGCAGCCAGATACACAGACTCAAAAACGTAAAATACACTGTTCTTGACACTGTATTTTGACCTTTTCATTTGCTATCTGCATGCCAGAAATTTGGCTCATGTTTTAAGCTTCTCTTTCTACCCTAAGAGGCAGACTTTTTCTTAAGAAAAAGGAGAGTTTCTTAGTAATCACTTTACATCAAAACCTGAAGCTGTAAGAAAAGGCACTTCATACTGAGTTTTGTCAACATTTCAGTTTCTTACAGATTATTTTAAATAGTTACCACCTCTCTTTTAACCCACTCTGATTTCACTCTTTTCATTCAACCATTTTTACTGTTTCTTGTAAATGCTTAAAACTATTACAAAACAAAATCTACTATATTGGTTTATCCCTGGTTTGTAGACATCTTCCTATGATGATTTTCATCCCTTCTGCAAAACAAAATTCATCCTGAGAATAATAAAATCAGGGTAGTATAGAAAAAAAGCTGATCTTGCAGTCATTTGTGTCCATGGTGACTTCAGTATTTTTTAACATACACATTTTTGTACTATCTATCAATTACCAAGAAACAATGCATTCTTAAAGCTGCAGTTTAAGAACTAGATTGCAGGCATGTGTGCATATCATAGAATGGTCTGGGTGGAAAAAGACGTTCAAGATCTTCTCAAGCATCCTGTGCCAACCCCCCTGCTGTGCGCAGGGACACCTTCCACTTGACCAGGTTGCTCCAAGCCCCATCCAAACTGACCTTGAACACTTCCAGAAATGCAGCATCTACAGCTTCTCTGGACAACTGGTTCCAGTGCCTCACCATCCTCAAAGTAAATCTAAACCAACCCTCTTTCAGCTTGAAGTCCTTTTCCCTTCTCCTATCACTTAATGCCCTTGTAAAAAGTCTCTCTCCAGCTTTTTTTGTAGTCTCCTTTCAGGTACTGGACACAACACTTTATATATAATACCACCTTACACGGTATTATGTTATTTGAGCAACATAAATATTACATATACTATATACATATAGGTAGCCCTCTTCAATAGAATAGCTGAAAAAGCTCTGATCAAAAGTTTCACGGTTTCTTTAAAGGTAGTTTTATTTATAAAAATAATACTTTTTTGAAACACAATTTGTCTAACTATATAGAGTAGAAAACGGGTAGAGAAAACTATAGCAGAGGGTATGAAAAAAACAGGAAATCAATAATTATCTGAAATCATAGGAACTGAGTAGAGAGTATGCCTTGTCTAACCCAAGTGACTCGCTTACAAGCATATAGGAAGTTTACAGCAGAACTCATCTATGTTCTTCAGTGTATTAAACTAGTATCAGGACTGACTCAAAGCAAAAAAATGCAGACTTCTGTGCTTATATGCTACTCAATAGAATTGGAATATTTTAGAAGTATTTTGCCATATTTATGACAATTTGAAATGAATGTAGAAAGACACAATAGATAACAAAAGATAACAATATTTTAACAAAAGTATTAACGTATGCACCATCTGCACAGTGTTTATCACTCCACTGAGGGAGGGACTCCTGTTTCTCCACCTCACAAGGTCATTCACAACACAGGGATCAGTGGAAGCTCTGCTACATGTAGGGCTTTTACAAGTGAAAAACCAGCACCAGTACATTCAGAGAAAGTGCAAAAATGAAACTGATTTGGGGACGTTAGATCAAATGGCATATTTGATGAACAAACATACATAGGATTTTGTAAAAACAGTTGCTGATAAAACAGGATTTCTGTTACAAACAAGTCTATCCTTAGTAGTCCCTGTTCAGCAACTCTCAGTCTTATCAAATAGAGGCTATCAACTCCAGGAGTTCCTCTGACAAAGATATCCCCCAGCATCTGTAATTATCCAATTATAATTCTTAAAAAGAAAAAAAAAACCTTGCAGCAAAGATGATTGACTGAAGACAGAAGTCACAGAGAATACTAGGAAAACAGAAGAAAGAGTGTGTGAGAGCAAGCAAGCTTCATGTTCTCACTTGTAGAGAGAGAAGAATTGCATCTGTCTTCCCGGGTGTTTAGGTTTGGACCTGCTTGTTTTCCTTCCTTCTGCTTCTCTCTTGCTACATGCAGACTCCATACTGATACAAAAAACTTAAAAGGCTCTGTTAGGGGGAGTACCAGCAGAAGACAAAATATTGCTAATAATCCTGGACTGAGCCATGGGAAGGGTAAATGGCTTCTCCTGGGAATACAAGGGAGGTTGCAAAGAGCCTCTGACCTGGAAATCCCACACTGAGCAGGCTCATCAAGAGCCAAGAAGAGCTTTTCCTTGCTCTCTCTAGGCACTGGCAGTTATCCCCAGAAGGAAACTGTAGCATTATGCCTGGAAGAACTGCACACTCACGCACTCCCATCCGAGCTGGCCCCTTCAAGAGTCCAATGATTCAGATGCATTTTAGCTTTACTGCCAACCAAGTCCATTTACTCTTCTCATCTCTAACAGCTCCTGCCCTGCTCACTCTTTGGCAGGGCTGGGTACACCTGACTCTGCAGCCCTTGCAGCATTGGATCTGACCTCCTGCTTCCCCCTCCACACTTCCCTCAGTGTGGCTGGCAGTCAGGGGATTACCCAGGCAGAAATAGAGAGCTCTGTGACACAGCTGCTTTTAGAGCAGATCAGTACATTCACACTAAAAGACACAACGCTACACTCCCTGCATTAGTCCCTGTCCCATGCGCATTTCTGTCTACCCACCCTCTCTGCCCCCCAGAGTATGCTACACAATTACGTATCGGCTTCACAAACACATGACCCTGCCTCTTCCCACTGTGAGCTTTGGATGCTTTTCTGACTTTCAAATGTCACGGCTTAGGGCTGTGTTTGAACTCCTCATCTTTAAACTGCTACATCACAGCCCTAGAGAGGCCAGACAAAGCCTTCCAGTTATGAAGCACCACCTTGGAAAAGTGTGGGACAGCCTAGGTCTGCTGGGTTCCAAGTGGCTCATCTTGATAGAGGTGGTTTAGTATTTCTTTAAGCTTCAGTATTAACATTTCTTCTAAATGTGGCAACAAAATGAGAAATCAGAGCACACCCAGTCTTTGTGTGTTTATAATGGCACTATGAGCGAGTGCTGCAGGGAAGAGGTACAGCACAAGGGCATGAATTTCTGCTGAAAGAAAGGAATATTTCAACATCATCTGCTGAAACATGTCAGAATTGCTTAACTTTATTTAACTATTAGTCACTGCAATTACTTGAGTCATCTCAATGAGATTAGCACTGAAGGTAGCTAAGGTTTCCCTGGCAATGTATAGGATTCTCAACTCACAGCATTATTGTCTCAGGCCACTATCACAGAAATCAGTGTTTGGATCAGTATTTGATGAAAAGTCCTAAGGAAACAGGCAGACAACAGAAGACTGCATTATTTGTGCAACAAAACCAGGATCACTTCTGATCCATGAATTAGCATACAGCATTACAAACAGTGGTACTGTTCTCCCATCTGAGTTCACGTTACTGCTTTTCTATAGGAAGAACAGGAAATAAAGCTACAGCACAACTGAGCACTTTGTAATTTCATGTATAATTTAATTTCAGTGACATCTCTTTAGGGCAAATTCTTCAAGTAATAGTTCTGCATCCAGTGTAGAGTCAATCTTGCATTTCATTCAAGGGTCACTCTTCAGTATCATCTTCTGGGAGCATAAGCCAGTCTCCAGTTATGTTGGTGACCTAGGCAAAAGTGGGCCCTGTAGCTGTAAAATTTCTCTTTATGAAACTATGACAGTAGAAGTTTGCAGCTGGATAGGACTACCAAGGCAAAATACTGTGTGTGTGTTGATTACCCACAGACTGAAAGGAACTTCCTCTATGGGTGGTATGGGGGGAGAAGAAAAGAAAAAATCAGTTCTCCTGCCTAAAATTAATTTTGCCAGGTGTCTCTGACACACAGGAAATTCTCTCATTCAACAGGCTATTCCTATCTAGAAATTTTTGAAATGTTTGGTTCTTTCCTGTGGTTCCTTCTTTATGGGTTTTCTTTGGGGTTTTGTTTTTTTCTAAAAGCCATAAGCAGCCCTAATTAAACATGTTCCTATGAACTCTGTGTTGTTGCCGTAAAAAAGATTTTCTTTTCATTACAATTTTTCCCTCTGTTCAGGAGAAATGTAGACATCCAATCAGTCTTCAATTCATCAACTCAGGTAGAACAAGAAATGCAAATCCCTACTTTGTCAACAAATGAGATCCTTGAAGCATAGCAATTCTAAAAAGGTATTTGATTAACTTCAGGAAAAGGGAATTTGGATATTGAAAAATATTAAATTACTAACAAACTAAAACCATCATCATGCCACTACATCAATGCATAGTTGGCTATGTACTGAATGATCCGTGTATGATTCCACTGGCTTGGGAAAATGTACAGACCAAACCTGAGCAAAGGCATGAAGCAGCTTCCACACAAACAATTACTGAACAGGCTAAGGCTATTCCTCCTGGAAAGGAATATGATGGAAGACCACCAACAGAAACAAGATTATAAACAGGGGATAACAGTCATTATCAGATTCAAGGGTTTGGAATATGAACTCAAATTAACAGGAAGCTTTAAAATGAAGGCTCAGTTACTTTCGGCAAACATTTCTACAATTGGAGTGCTCTTTATTCTGAGAATTTATATGGGCTTGAAAGGTATTGAAGGAATTCACAGAGGAGAAATCCATTAAAGATTACTAAATACAAAATCATATTCCTAGCACAATGATATGAAGCCTGAACCTTAAGGAAGTTTTCTACTAAGAAGTTATTTTATAATTTATCAGTTTTTCAAAAAGTAAAATCCTGTTTCAGAAGGAAAAAAGGTTGTTTCTCACAAAGTGTTGGTAGTTGCTACTGCTGACTAGTTTAACTTACAGATTAAAAGGAAACTAAGTTCTACCAAAAAGTAAATAGTATCAAAATGTGTATATATTATTTTTTTTTTTTTCAAAAAGCAAGCCACCTCCCTACCAGTTCAATTACTTTATTTCTTTTTCATTTGAAACACTGGGGTTTTTCTACCAGCTGGTATTTTGCCATCCTGCAGCACTGTCATGTGATAAATTCAATAGAGGGCACATAACAGCCACTTCAAAGGCCAACACCCAAGGCAGCTGAAGTAGCTAAAAGTTAGATCAACAAAACGATTCATGCTACAAAGGTCAGTGTCTCTAGGATGTAAAAGGAAATGTATGCACAATCCAAAATACATGAGTTTTTGTCTTTTACTACTTTAACACACACCTTTTGCAATATATTGTTAATATCATAATTGAATTAACACATCAAAACAATATAACACTTTTGTCTGGCCAAGGTCTGTCTCTGCATCATTTTTCACAACCAGGAATGTATCATTAAGCAGACAGAGCATTAACCACATTCCACAGTGACACTAAAATGTACACGAAATATCCCTCTGCACTTGAATCAAAGTATTACCTTGCTGACACCAGGAAGCCTCTGGTGAAGCACAGTAAAGTGTACCTTTGGAAGGACTAGTAAAGTCTACAGTTCATATTACTGCAAGCTGCTGTCTTTTTCAGGGCAGCTTTACGACATGACATTTTTTAGTAAAGCAGCATACCGACAGGCTAATTGATGACATTTTCTCATGGTCTTCAACTACCCTTTTTAGAAATTCATTTTGTCTTAAATTGGTAAAGTCTGTACTTGGAAGTTTAGAGTTCCTCATCCTTGAAGAGCAATCACACACTTTCTTACATAAGCACTAAACACCTATAAAAGCCCAGCTGAAAGTTACTGTCTGTCTCGCTGATGAAAGAGGAAGGAAGTATCCTTCACGGTTGAGGTAACGTTATACTGTGTGCTTGCGAGCACGTACCTTTATTCTACTGTAACAATTATGGATTTGCCATCTTAATTTTGGACATTTTAGCATTTTTCAAGAAGTTTATGTCTATGTTCCTTATGCTGTAATAGGTGCCCCCTCAGGAGGGTTCAGAGGCCAGCACGGGACAAGGACAGCTGAAATGGTAAGAGGTAGCAGCTTACAGAACCATAATGAGTGTTAGTCAAGTCACAATGGTGCTTTATTCAGGCTGTTTGGGATGGAGCATGGCAATAACAGTTTACTTGAAAGGGACAGCATGGAAAGTTGTCATATACAGACAACATTAAAACAGTC
Organism: Corvus cornix cornix; assembly: GCF_000738735.6. Lineage (NCBI taxonomy): Eukaryota > Metazoa > Chordata > Aves > Passeriformes > Corvidae > Corvus > Corvus cornix. The sequence goes on from NC_046332.1 coordinate 92,400,079, forward strand.
ATTAAAACAGCTTTCAGCAGTCTAAGGAACTGTTCAATATAATGAAGAATTTACATGAATTCTGTTCCCTCCTGAAATACCACCACTGTATTTACTTCCACAAAGACAAGCTACATTTTATTTTTTAAAAGAGAGAAGTTAATAATAAACAGAATAATTGAATTTAAGAAGTTAATAATAAACAGTCAATAAACAGAAAAACTGAGAAACATCATGTATATATAAATGTATATATTTCCACGAATACTTTTTGTTTATGAAAGGCAATTTACAGATACAGTTCACAACTAAAGAGTTTAACATTTAAAATATTTAATGGAATATGCTTTATAGCCAAATAAAAATACAGTGAAGTCTCCATCCTGAACTGGTTGAAGTCACACATATATATTAATTTCTGGCAGGGATTCCCTAGCTCAAAATAGGTTTAAGTAATATTTTTAAAAAAACCTCACTCTGCACAGCAAAATAACTTGAATTTCCACTAACTTCATAATCACAAAAAGACGTCAAAACACCTTGCATAGCTGAACAGTATGTTTTTATTTCAAGAAAACTGTCATCAGTTACTTCAATGGCTTTATTTACATAAACCCCAGATGAGATTAAAAAAATAAGAAAAATGCCACAGGAGTACAAAGATTTCATTAAGTGTGTTTACTTTTCTATAACTCAAAAGGCAATACAAATCAATGTGTAGAGCACAAGATTTCCCACTGTACCAGTTTGACTACTTCATCTGCACTTCATCTGTCTTAACTTTTGAACATTCAATCTAATTAAAGATGCCTAAATAAAGCTTAATACACTGTCTTTGAATGAAGTATGCGAAGAAGGTATTAAATACAAAATCTCACATGAGAAATGGCTGTCATTATGTTAATGGATGGCAAGTTCAGGTCAATGAGGGTAACACCTCAGTTCCTTGAGATCACAATGCTACCAAGGTTCTTAAAACGGCTGGGGATTTGAGACACTATTCAAAAAGTAATTCTCAGTAGAGGACATATTATTTTGAATTGATTATTTCATAATTGGCTGAAGGTGTGAGCTCATGAGGATTAAAATCTAAGCACATTATAAACTTGGGAGTTCTTGAGTTGTTAGCCATACATCACCTGCAAGCATTCAAATTTCTATGCCACTGCAGTGTAAACCTTTGGCTAAAGCAAGCCAGCTGGAAAGTACCAACATCCCAACTGCTCACAAAAAGCTGCTGGAGCTTATGGAAGTTCAAACTTACTAACTGAAGTGAGGGACAACAGGAAGGTTTCTAAAGAGCACAAATGTATCACACTACCAAGACTATGATTCACTTGCACGTGAATAACAAAGACTACTGACAAAACCCCATAGAAACAGTATGAGCTTTTGCAAGGAAAGACACTGTTGTGGTGGAGAGAGTATAATGAATCTAAGTGCTCAACAAACTAAATTATTTCTAGTACTTTGAGGTATTGCTTTTGAGTACAAAGGATGCAGTCTTTCTTCAGGAAGATTTTATTTACTCCAGGACTGCCTCAAATGAAAATTGCTTTCTTCTTTGTGGAAAAGCTCATTATTACTCAAAGAGTGTACTATAATATGTACTGCAGTAAACATGGGAGAAATTATTTTATTTCTGTTCATTTTAGAGACAACTTAGCAATTAGTCTCCCTAGAAGAAGTCTGAGATATCTTCACTTTAACTTTGCCGGTTTTGGAAAGGAAAAATATACAGGAAGACTAGGAAAAAATCTTGAAGTAAATAAATAAACACAAAGTAACTTCAGCTGATTTATCTAAATGAATGAAAGAAAATATTGGTACCTTTGATGAGACTATTCTATTATCTGGAAATCTCTGTGGAATGTACGCTTCAGCACCTGGAGGCGGTTCATGATGCCCAACATAAATAGTCCGACTGTCCACCCAATTCTCTTCTCCAGCACACTACGGGGGAAAAAAGAGTTACTGTGTCAGTTCAGTCTATATTTCTGCAGTAACGAGTCACACACTGAATTAACTAATCACATGCCTGACCATCAACACGTACACAGCCACCAGCAGATGACCCCTCACACTTTTCTGTACCAGCTCAAGACCACCAAAACACCTAAAGCCAAATCAAATGTCAAAATTGCCTTAACTGCACTGCACTTTCCCACAACACAATGAAAGAGCATCCATGAAAATCACTATTCCGACTTTTTCATTTATAACTGAAAAAAGGACAAATGGTTTAGGATTCTCACTCAAATTACATATTTAGTAAGTATTTATGTTTGTTACTAATTTTACCACTAAGAAAATCTGTGCTAATTAAAATATTTTTATGTATGACAAATACTTTACATTTTGAAACTAGCTGCCCATAACTTGGTATTTTATTTGCAGTAAAGTGAAACTCTGTTCTCCTGAAATACTAGTAGTAATCATTTCCCCACACATGAACAAGCTTAGAGACTCTTAAGCTGCCAGGAAAAGACCACAGCTTGTCATCTCGGAGCACTTGCTCTTCTATGAAAGCTGTAGAAAAAAACCTAGGTGTGCCAAATGATCACATTCACATCATCAAACTCCACCACACCTATAGCTTCCCCAAAATCAGTACTTCTGTGTTCTATTAACTGTAAAAAAGTACAAATCACTGCATAAAAGTGTAACGCTGCATTCCCCCCACTGTTTTTCTTATTAAATGCAGGCCTTCCACATTGTCCCCGCCCTTCCCCTGCCCCTAGCCACGCCCTCTGGTTCTCCCCATTGGTTCCAGTACCCCAACTCCACCCATGTACCACCCCTGCACCCTGAGATCATTCGTCCATGTGCTTTCCCCGCCTCCCTCGTCCCTATATAAATCCCCAAGCTCCTGGCCCACGTGGTTCTCCCTGCCTGTGGGAACCAGCTTGTCGCCCTGTAATAAAGGTTCCTCTGAGGTGCACATGGAGGGACCCTTCTCGCCTCCTGTACTGTCACCGTGCTGCGGAGCCGACAGCTAGCGGGAGCAGGTACGCAGGGCTGTCCGGAAGGACTACGGGAGAGTGGAATTGCCGCTCTATCCTAAGCGGCCTCGCAGTGCTTTCCGAGAGGGCTGCCGCTTGCTAAACCAAACCAAGCAACGCAACAGGAAAGTATTTACACAAAACCAAGATAACCAATTTTTTAAATTTTAAAAATTAATTTTTTGGGGGGACACAGATTATAAAATGACCATCCCTTGGTCAATTGTCTAATTCACACCTACCTTATGAAAAACAGTTTTGAAGCACAGAACACATTCCTAATGCTTGGAGAAGCCCAGGCATCAGTAACTTTAACATCATCGTATGGTCAAAACTGAGGTAATTTAAATATGTCATAATTTAAACTCAAAACCTCTGCTTTATGTCACAATGATTCATTTACACATACTTTCATTAAGCATATTGGAGGGAAGCTCCTTTTCTGCATCTTCAACAGCTACATTTATTTAGTACATTAAATATGTCCTGAAAGTGCTCTTGGGCACTGGTGGTTGATTGTCTGTCTCTATAGGTAAACTGTCAGACTTGAGCAAACTAACCCCAAACAAATAGTGTGCCTTTGGTAGTTTATACAACCAAAGCATCATTCCCCAAAGCAGCTGGATGTACCTGTGCAGTTCTTGACATAAAAGCAGAATTTAATCATACAGACATGGTATCTTCTTTTCCAACTAGTCTTGATGTCAATAGTTATAGGTCCATTTACTTTACTACTACACACTTGGCTAGTAAGTCTAAAATAAAATTTTGTTCTTAAACTTAAAAAACATTCACCCTAACATTTCCTTCATCATTCATATATATATGAATTTTCCACTGCCTTAAGTGCAGCACAGCCAAAGATCACTTTCTACATAATTTATTGTTGCAATAGATGTATAAAATCTTGCAATACTCTGCAAATTTGGCGCAGTTAAGCTCATAAAATAATTATCTATGTGATGTGCATGACTTTCTTGAGGTTGGAGAGAACATAAAAAATATAAAAAGAAAACCTATTGGACTCAGACTATTAACCACAAAATAGCTGAGTAGAAGTCATCAAGTAAAATGTAAAGCGAAGTAGAAGGATTAAGGAAAAGCAACTTCTATCATCCCAGAAGTAGATACTAAGAAGCAGACACAAAGGACCTAAATCATTACTTGATTCTTACACATGACAGAAAAATGAAGGCATTATGTTCAGAAGATACCAAAGGACAAAACTGTAATACTAGGCATAAAACTAAAACCAAAAGTAAACCCCACATTTTTCTTATGTGTTATTCAACTTCCAATAACTTGAAAGAGTCACTTATTTATATGAAGCTGTTGACAAAGGAGGTGAAAATGAAAGCCACTCGTAAGACTCACCAATGGCCCAGTCAGGGCTTATGCTAACCCCTGTAACTGCCCCGGCTCAGTGGGAGTGCACACACATTTCTCCCGTGCCACATCTGGCACAGACTGGAAACTAGGACAGAGGTCGGTATAAAAATTGCATTGATTTTCCAGTCAGACAACTTCTCCCTTACCACCAAGGGGACTTGTCAAAAAGTAAAGTGCCATTCAGCCCACTTCTGAAGACCAGGTAACATTCTTTGAGTAAGCCAAAATATTTCGGAAGGAATGGAACACAACAGTGTTTCCATATTCCACCTTACTTCTATGACAATAACAAACCAAATAACAAATGGTATCTTTTACCATTTTATTGGTACACAATACTTTTTTATCTTGTCAGTGCCCTAAATGTACAATGCACACAAATTACCTACTGACACTTGCACCACATAATACTCCTAGAAATGCAAGGGAATGTGAGACATTCCTGTATAATACATTAAATTGTACAACATTCTTTAGTTTTTCATTAGGAAGGACATTCCAGACATAAACGCAACAAAAAGGTTACTCCTGATAAGTGAAGTGCCTGCCTGAGTTCAGAGATGACTACGTAAAGGGCTAATGGGAATACCACACAAACTTTGAACACCAAGAAGAAATCCCTCAGCTTCTCCTTCCCTCTACAGGGGCCCAGCTTGACAATTTATCTCTAATTATTATTAACCAGTCCAAGACAGCTTGACAATGCTTTTAGTTCAAAAAAGCATTTTTTAAAGTTTCACTGCATACACTGACTCTTTATCAGGACTCACTTAAAACAGGCCTCTGAAATTGCCAATGAATCTGGGAAGACAGCTCTAAACAGCACCCTCCTGCACTACTTGCCAGTATTTACAGGTCTGATAGCCCTGGAGTATTGTGTCAACACTAAGTAAACCAACCACTCTGGAATTTGTGTTCCTAAAGCAAGGCATTACTTTAAGCTTCAGTATAAAACGAAGACAATCTCTTCTATTAGCTTTAATTTGACCTGGTTTTATCATGAATTGATAAACTTACGACAGATGTATAAAACCATATCTAACTTAAACTATCTGCTAGCACAGAACATTTTTTATTTTTCATTATGTTAATAGACAATAGAAAATAAATGCACTTTACTAACCTAATTCAACAACTTAAAACCTCCAAATCACTCACAGTCCAAGAGTAAAAACTGAGCAGGGAAGAGTAAGGCTCTCTTTGCCAGTGAGGTCAAACTGCAATGCACAAAGTCACATGCACTGCTCAATATGGCAATAAGGCAACTCACTTGTGTGAAGTAGAGAAAGATACTTTTAGAAAAACAGCACTGTAAGTCAGGACATAGGCCACATAGAGAAATCAAACCACACCAACTGAATGTCTGGTAATGCCAACCTCCAAAGCCAAACACCTTGATCTGAAAGTTCTTTTAGCGTTCTGGTATTACAACTTACAGAATGACACCAGAGTCACTGAAAAAAACAGTCTGAATGCTGCTGCCAGAACAATGAACAATAGTCACTTCTTTTTTTAAGTTTCATTGCCTAAGCCCATTAAGAATATGTCCAAGAAACCATAAATAAATCTTAGCATTATCTGCTTCTATTTATACCGTAAAGCTCAGTGTACTGAGACCTAGTTTTATTGGCACATCAATGAAATGTTACATAGCTTTTACTCTTTCAAGCAGTGTCAGCAACCATGAAAGCAAAGACCAGCAAAAGATTAAGGCATCTTTTCCTAACACTAAACAGAGACAGTTAACAGGATTTTACCTTTAGAGTTCAAATATTTCTGCAGCTTATTTTTTTCTGATTTAAAAAATCAAACTGAAACTAGCTTGAGATTCACCTTCATGCTGCTCTGGTAATTTTTATCTGGATTTAATTTAAACAAATGTATTGCCTGAAAAGGCAAGAGGCTTGGTATTCAATGAGTGACAGCAAAAGGATGATAGGAAGATGCTAGTGGTAGTTGCTGGAAAAGTAACTGACTTTGAAAGATTCCAAGTCTTTCCACATATTTTTAGTAGAGATTTAATGTATGATTTCGAAATCAGTGGAAACACTGAATGACATTTCCTGACTCTCCACTTGAACTATTAACTTGGGCATAATTACCAGCAACAATCTTCAGTTCAATATTGTATTTTGTCTCCAAATAATATAAATACAAACACTATTCAAATAAGTTAATATGCACTAAGTACAGCTGAAAACTCAAATCAGTCTGCCCTGGCCAGGCTCTAAGTACATTTCACTGAACAGTATTCTCTCTTACTTTTTTCTAAACGCTTTTTGATTAAAAGGGATAGTGCACTCTAACCACAGATTTGACAGCAACAAGTTCTCAGCATCCACTATAGCCTTGTTCACCCAGGATGTGACTCCATTCCTCCACACAGAAGTACTTCACACCCATAAAGGCAGGCTTTACTAACAGCCTGGTGTTTTATTGAATCACTGATATTTGATGTCAATTAAGCAATTAGCACCACTGTTAAAACTGCACACTGAACACACGGCTGCTCAACCACTTTGGAGTTTTAGGATCACAGATACTGACAAGCCATTATCACTCAGAATCTACAGGAAGAAATAATGGTGCACAGTGTGAAAAAACATTCATGCATTACAACATCTCTGCACTAAAGGCTCCCGGTTTCCAATTTTTCATTCCGTGAAGAGAAACAACTTCAATATCTCAAAGCTGTAATTCACTATGGCGAAGAGAAAAAAAGTTATTTTCCTTTCTAATACTGTACAGATACTGTCTTTATCATATACTCTTACCAAACCATGAGATCATATAATCTCATCTTTGTCTTCATTTGTCAAATGTACTGAGTACCTGCTCTTTTACACTTGACACCATTCTGCAGAAATAGGTGCAGCCATCTCCCTTTGCAAACAATGGCACAGTGTGCAGATTTTTACCTCATCTTTCCAAATCCAGTCCTTTTAAGGGTAGATTTGATCTATAGATCACAAAAATCCATCTAAAGAAGTAATAATTTTTAAATAGTCTACATTTCCTAGAATTGCTAACCATTAAAATATATTAAGCTTTTAAATAGTCTACTTTTGCAAAAAAAAAAAAAAAAAAAAAAAACTTTAATTTGTATGTATGTGTTAGTGGAGATAAAGGGTGAAATTCTCATTCATTTAAAGGATCTTAGATTTCAAATGACAGGCAAACTCACAAATATGTATAGAGAGAGAGCACTTAAGCTTTACATTTTGTTCACAGCATTACACCAGCCCTTCATATGAATTGGCCAAGCTGAGAATGAAGACTAACTTTGAAAGCTGTTAAGATTGTTATGTTTTGTATGAATATAGAATGGCATAGAAAACCAATATAATTCATATAATTATCAGATAAATACCCTATCAGGTTTTATGTTCTGAAAAAGGACTACCTCAATATGAGACATTGTAAACAGAAAGTAAATTACTCCATTCACCTACAAGTCATGGACATATGCCATTAAATAACTAATCTAATGGAATACCAAAATGCAGCTCTTCAGAGGCAACCACAAAAAAACCCAAAAAACCAACCAACAAAAAACCAACCCCAGAACAACTCTCTCCCAGAAACTTCTATGACTAATTAACACGTTTCCTATGGGTCACCCATAATGGGATCTGTTGCCACAGAATATTACTGCATTTCATTCCAACAAATGAATTTTAAATTCTTGGATGACGAGTTTTGTCAGAAATAACGTTTGAAATCAAAACTGCCCCAGTCAATTGCCTACAAATCACAGAATACTGGACATAAGTATATGCAGAGAAAGAACAAAGAAGACAATCACATTCTTTAACTGCAAATAGATTCTTTTATTTATGACTCTCAGTTAAAATATGTGATTAGAAGCAAAAGCAGGTACATCTTAACTACATAAAATGGTGCCAGGCCGACAAGTTTTCCAACCAAGCCATATCTCTACTACTTGGTGGATCCTGGTTTTCTGATCTTTCTTTCCACCTCCTGCAAGGATCTTGTGCATACAGACAGAGGGGAAATGGATTCATAGCAATAGGCTGCAATAAGTTTTTGTGGAATTTTTGAAGAGGAAATGGAAAAGTATGATGACAAAATGATGCAAAATTCCATAATTCAGAGCTGTTAGAAAAAATATTGTCACAACAGCAAATATTCCAGTTTCTGTAAAATACCTAACAGTTCTATATGTGTCCTTAATATAAATTTTATTTCAGCCTTCCAGTTCATGCCTCCTTGAGCATTGTACTTCGAGTAAAACATTTCAGAAGCTATCCTAATAAAGCTACATTCCAATTGTGTCACATGAGCTGGCACTGGGGCACTGCAATACAGCACTTCGAAGACAGTCTCATTCTCCTTTCTGATTTCCAGTCTGGAACATAATTTTTAGCTGAATTACACATACTCTATACTTTGAATGGTTGAATAATTTGACCTGATGGATGACAAAGCCAGTGATCTGCATTCCTCCTAAAAAGGGTTAAAATCTTTGTTTCACATACATAAAAACTCATCTCAGTTATTCAAGAAAGATGGAGATCTTCTCTAAGCAGTCAATTTAAATTCCAAATACTGCTGATGTACTGGCCCATTAGGTATAGCTATTTCTGATGTCTGTGCTTTCTCTTCGGGTGAATCTTTAGTTTCCCCATTTATTTCCATGAAAAGTAACAATTAAAGTGATACAGATAAAAATCTCCTATTCCATCCACATATGCAATCTTCATCTAGTTTCACAGAACCACTGCAATGATGGTAAGAAAGTAGATCTGTGATGTATGTGAATTACTGGACAGCTGGAAAAATGCTTTTGCTACACTTTTCCTTCCTCAGTGTACTGGTTCTGACACATTTTGCCCCTTGTTGCCAGTGGGATAGGGACACCGTGTGCCTTGTGCTCATCTGCCCAGGCCCAGCCAAGGACTGCTGCTACATGGAAATCCTTTCAGGAGTCTTGCTTGCAATTAGAAAGGCAAATGAGAAAAAAACTACACTGCAAAGTGAAGTGGTAAGAGAAACTAGAAGGGAAAGTGTCACATAAGACACAGGATATTTGACAGCCTTAGTACTTAAATTAATTAAAAATCAAGTTTATTTCTAAGTAGCTCCAGACCAAAAACTGAAATAAAGGTTTGCAAAGGAAATTTACAGCTTCCTTAGGTGCCAAGAAAAGCTGTAAAACAAGAGCAATTTCATTTCTTTTAAGGCAGCTAAAGGCCACAAATATTTACATGCAGTGCCAGTCAAACTCAAGAGTAGCTACAAAGATATTTTCAAGAGAGTTGTATAGATATTTCAGAATGCAGGGATTTTTTTTTTACTCTTAGTTGCCAATAACTACTTCCATTTGAAGTAATTCAACACGAAAAAAATCTAAAGCTATCAAAATTTTCAGGGCAGAAAACTGATTTTTTTTAAAAATTTTTTTTACAGATGCTAAAGGAACAGAGGGATGAAGGGAGAGAAGTAGCAGATTGTTTTAATTCATTCAAAAATATGTAATAAACCCGCAGATATGCCACACTATTTATTTCCTTTTAAATTAACATTTTTAATTATTAAATTAAGTAACTAAATTAAGAAAAATCAAGCAATAATACCTGTTGTGAATCTTCTCCAAGAAACAACGCAATGCATATGGAGACAGTATGCATTGGCAAGATTTACAAGATCAGATGTAACCAAATCTATTCCTAAACAGTATTCTTATAGGAGCTTCAGATTATTCAAAAGGGAATGTATTCTAAAAATATGCTTTATATTTAGAACAGTAAATTTCTCTACTATCAGACATGATCAGAACTGGCCAGAGTGACAACACATTCCACAAGGATTTTAGCAAACAAAAGTGGAAGAGCCAAATTTCCCATCCGGATTCCAAAACAAAGACAAAATATATGGGCTTCTGTATTCTTCTTTATACTTAGCACAAGGTCTGTCAAAATGCCTCATCTACATGTTCACTGCTCTCTAAATTGTTCAAGTAAACTATGGATAAAAAAAAAAAAAAGATAGTTAACTATTGCATTCTGCAGTCTACTGACACAGCTGAGCAACAGACCTCTACTCCTACATTAACTAGAAAAATATAATGTAGCTTTGATGTCAAGAAAACACCTCCCCCCATTGTTAACCCTTGTCATCACATTTAAATCTGTAAAACAAGTTCACTGCAAGTAGCAGCTACTCACTGTCCTAATGGTCAGTGACTGTTGGACTTCAAAAGGATTTTCATTCCTAAGTGGATTCAGAGTTAGTGAAGCTATGATTCTAGCACACGGAAGGTGGGGCAACCTGCTTATATTATGCAATGATACCGCAAAACTAACAGCTTGTAAAATGCTTGTCTTGCAGGACACCAAGTCAGTGACCAAAGAATGTCCAAATGTTATTACATTAACTGTTCCATCCATAATAATCTAAAGCTTATGTTACGTATTTGTACCGGAAAATCACCAAAGAATTTACTCCTTTACATCTCTATATATCTTTACATATCTAATTATTTATACTTACTTGATACTGAACTACAGTTTCTTAGACAACAGTGACTAACGCCTTTTTGGGGGTTTTTTTTGCTACACAAAGACTACTTAAAAAAAAAAGTCTCCTGGTATATCTCTGTAGCTATGCTACCACACATACTTTAGGTCAGGCTGCAACCTTATCAGAAGCAAATAACCCAAGATAAAACAGAGAGAAAAACTACCACATGGGTGCTACTGAAAGCTGTACTACTAAAGCAATTGCTACCTGTTTGTTTTCCATATGTATAAGGAGAAACCCAAATCCTCAGTAAAATTGGCACGTGTCACATTTTGACAATTTTTCAAATTACAGTCTTGCTCACGTAGGCTGGTCCTGAACTTACTCCCCCCTACGGCCAGACTATATTGGTCTACAGAACTACCCACAGAAGTAAACAGGTATAGTACAAGTGCCAAGCTCTCCCTGCATTACTGGTAAACTTATCAACTGCCTGGAAGGCCTGGAATACGGCAAAATGGCAATACTAATAGCCAAATTTCCTATTATGAGTAATTATATTTTGCCATACTCCCTTGCAGTGTAACATGCGAATTCTCTCTCTCTTATATGCAATCGGTTTTGAGCACTGTTTGAAGAGCCACAATATAAACCCAGCACCCCTGTACTTCATCTTGAAGAAATCTTTAACTTGTAGTTCAAAAATAACTTGGCTGTTCAGAATAATGGACTAATTATGTAGCACTAGAAGCTACCTAGCATTTTCCTTCATCTCCATGCTTTTTGCTGTGCATCAGCACCAAATCTGATGTTATGCAAATTCAGCTTGGTGAACACACACACTTTGATAGAAGGAAGGACCCTAATTACAGATGGCTGTAAGGTTAATGAAACATTTATTTGGAGCTATTTGAAACACTTTCAGCATACTTCTAATTCTTACACAATTATACAGTACTATTCAAGTGCAGTTCTGAAACATTCAAGGAATATAAAATTTTAACCAATTACTTCTTCCTATACTGTAAAGCAATACCATGTGTTAAAGTATTTGAGGGGTAAAAGCCATGTGCCGATTCAGGTAAAAGTTCACAAACTGTATTTTACAGTTTTACCTACTAACGCATAGGCGTTACTGATGAAATGCCACACTCAATCCTCATGCGTAATAGTGAAGATCTTTTAAATTTTCCAAGATTAGCAGGCATCAGGATCATAAATCTGACTTCAGATAAAGTCTACACTGATGAAAGACAAGAATTTTAAACTTACAAAATGGCACAAAGGACATGCAATAACTTTGAGTGTTCACATCAGGAGTATGAGTACACCCACTCATGATGCATAAGAAGTTTATGACACCAGTAATCACAAGATTTTAGAATCCCTTTTGTTTTCACTGCACTTGAGGAATGTGAATTCCATTAAGATTAAATATTACTTTACAATTCTTTTGATGCAGTGAGCTTTTTAATATTTACTTTTACTCTCAAAGATCAGATTTAAAGACTTGAAACTGAACAATCTGAAGTACAATAAATATTTCACAACGTTGTACTTTTACAAACATCAAAAGACTTCAAGAACTTCTACAGTAACCAGTTAAATATTTACAAAAAATAACCTTCATCAGCATTTGCTATTAGCTGTATTTTAAAGTTAGATATTCATACAAAACCATTATTTTACATTAGAGCTATTTCCTTTGTCATATATAGTCACATACAGAAAAATATATGTAACATTTTAAAAAAATTAATTACAATACAAAATATTGACTGCTAAGTCAGAAGCTAGTTGCCACTTGTTATTAAGAAAAAAAATAAAAGAAAAATGTCTAGAAAGTCCAGAACATCTATTATACAAGTAATTAAATCACAAGCTCAAGAAATCAAAAAAGTCAATGTTTAGCATTTAAAACAGTGAAAATGAAGGTTTGTAACTAAACTCTTTGGGAACTGAAGTCAGAGAAACTCCAGTATCTAATCCCTGAACAAGCAGGGCAGCAGAACTCAAGGACAGACTTTCAGTTTTTATCATCTTGAACAGTTTAGTGAAGACAAGGTGAATTTTAAGCCAAGATATCATTAATAATTCAGAGGAAACTTCTGATACAGCAAAGATGAGGAACACTTAAATAAAACATTTTCTCAACATATAGTCAGTCGCCTGTAAGGTACTACAAGTTGATCTACAATGACTGGCCACCCTGCGTAAACATTTCATATTTGTAAAATGCTACTAATAAAAGCATTAATAATAGCCAGGGAACTTAAAGTAAGGTCAACACAGTACACCCAACACATCTGGAGTCAAGCACCAGTATACAAGTACAGTGTGAAAGATATCTCTTGGTCAGAAGCAAAGATGGTTCAAATTGTTTTATTTTAGCAGTACTGTAGCTACTTCCCACTTTAAAAGGTTACTATGAGACTTGTATCAGGATAATTATACAATATGGGGAATGGTTTTTTAAGCTTTCAGTGATCCATGTACCTCCTTTTATTTATATGTGGAAGACAAAATGTCCACATTGCACTTCAGTATATCAAAACTGTTCTGTGTCCTTCATGCAGAAAAGGAAAGATATTTTTAAACAAAGATTTTTCTATCAAGTCTAGAACTGCACTGTACATTGAGATTAATATATTCTGACTTGCAATGATTTTGATAATAAAGGCAAAGGAGGTTATGCAGGTTTGTCTGGGATGAGACGATAAGTGTAATCTCAACCTCCACGTGTCTGTCATTCAGTGATACAGAGAAGAGGTTTAACAACCTTTTGATGCTGCTGGTTTCTATGCAGCAGCAAAAGCATACATAAAAACATGAGACGTCACCAAATTTTAGGCTTTGATTTACCGCTGTGACTTCTTTGATGTGGGGAGGGATGGAGGCGAGTAGTTACAATACATCATCCCCTAAAAAGAACTTGTGATGGGATAGTTTCTCTTTGCCATAAAACTCTCTCAGGACTCTAGAATCTAAGAAAAATCACCATTTTTTAACCCCCCTAGACAAACATACTCCACAACATCAACTTACATCTTCAAAAATCTCCATAAAGAAATGTTTGTCAGACTTCAAAGGCTGATCTGCCATTCCTTCCCTTTTCAATGATAAGCAAAGGAAAAAAACAAGAAAAAAAACCTAACCACATTTTCTCCTCAATAAAAGGAGTCTCTATACCCCACATTTTGGGAAACCCAAGTAGAAGTAAACTCCCAGTACATGCTGGCAGGAAAGACCTCTATTTAGCAAATTTGAAAAAGCATATATATATACCTAAGGACATCACAGGCCCTACAGATCCTTCAGATGTCTATGACAGATTATCGAAGGGGGGAAAAAAAAAAAACCACCAAAAAATAAACAATTCACCATTGTACTAGAAGAATGACACCTGAGAGATATTACTTCAACTGAACAAGTATCAAAAAACGTCTGAACCAGAATCATCAGGATTATCTATTTTAATCTGCTGTGTATGACCGGCTAATGAACTTACAACGTGAAATAGAGCTAGATAATCATGAAAAGCACATTTGCTAACTTTTTTTTTTTTTGTTTCAAATGAATACACATACTTAAGAAATGAAGTTATTACAACAGCAAAGAAAATATTTTTAATAGACTTTTCTTAGTATACTTTTTGAAAACAGTCCAATAGACAAATGTTCTTTTAAAAGATTCAGCTTTCATGCTTAGTAAAACTAATTCCCAGAAAACTGTGTGCCCCCTCATCTGTCTTTTCCTGTTGGACTAGAAATTCCTGGAATCAGTCCAAGCAAAAAAAAAAAAACCCACCAACCTAAACTGCAAATTCTCAGTTGCTGCAAAATTGGGTTAGGAAATGATGACTTTTGAACTAGCTTGTCATGCCATGTTGGTTTTTTTTACATCTATGTGGAGGAAATAAGAATTAAGTATAAAGTGGATATCCAATACTGTTATTATACAGTAACATATATTCCAAATACTGCTTATTTCAAAAGTACACAACAGTTCTGTACTTTGTAATCATTTGATACTATCTATGAATAAGGAAGTGTGAATCAGATTTAACTAACTTCGAAGTTCAATGAACTGTAAAACTGTCCATATTCTGAGCAGAGGTTTAGACCAAAAACCTTCCACATATCAGCTGGTTGCATAAACTGACAGACAAATGCCTAGAATTCAGTGATTTTAGGAGAGGCAATTCTGTGCTCTCTCTAAACCAGCTAACATGAGTTTATTGATTACCAGGCCAATTTCAGTCACAACTGTGTTTGTAAACAAAAGTCTAACCATTCATGACATTTATTCTGTCAGGTAATTCTTTACCTTAAGCCTTTAAAAACATTGAAAGCCAAAGGCAAACCCTAAATAAAATCAGAAATCGTTGTTCTAGACTAACTTCTTCGTTCCCCCCCAAATGCAGTAAAATAACGAGATTCTACAAATCCTACTTCACCCATAGACAGAAATACAGACTCCTAATGAATGAGGCATGTTTGACTCCTGCAGAAGAGCACATGACTAGTTTTGTAAAATCCACATTTCCAAATGTGTTTTGATGACATGGGGCACTCTTCAGGACATGTATCCTTATAGGCAGGATCAGCTGTCCTGTAGGCAATGAAAATGGAGCAAGATACCAAAAGGATAGTGCCAAAAATAAAACTTCAGGTGATAGCCCAAGGAGTATTACTACAAATGAGATAAGTGATCCTTAGCAGTGCCCTGGTTGGTACTACAATGTCTTACAGGAGTTATTTTTGTCCACTTCCTAACACTTTGCTTTTTTTCCTCCTTTAAATGTAAGAAGATACAATCCATATGTAAGTTAGAATTTCATGAGAGGAAAGTAATTTACTTTTGCCATCTAGAAACAATTAATCTTTCTTGATTTTAGGAGGCATTCTATTAGACAATTCCTCAGAAATAAAATGCAACTACATTTAATGAAGATAGAGTGAATACCAGGCACAGATCCCAACTTGAATTGTCTTAGGAGGCACAATACAAACAAAAAAGGAAACTCAACATTTTTTCTTAAAAATAAACAGCTATGAGTAAAATCAAGGAAAGCAGAAAGTATTTTCACATTTATTTTACTTTTTAGAATATGACTGCATCTGAGGCCTTGCCACAGCAGCCATATCAGTTATCATATCCAACAACCACACCCCTAGAAGCAAATAGCTGATGTAGATCTAGTGCAGAGCACGATTGTGAGCCTACCAGTTAATCTGTCTGTTCTTTTTCTAGCATACCTGGCTCCTAAAGGGTCAATTACACATTGGACATTGAATTCAAATGGAGCAAGTATTCTGATAAGAAGAGATAATTGCTTACTTTGTTTCTCAATGTAAGTTGATTATGTGCTTATGCAAGAGGCTATCCGGTGGCAGCTGGAACGTTTTACTTCAGCTGAGCCACTGCCTCTGTCAATGGGGGCACTGTGAGGTGGAAATGGCACTGGATCCACCATTAGAAGGAAAGCAGTGTTCACAGCAGTTTGACAAGTTCTGGCACATGCAAGGAGTAAGGATATTATGCATCAAGTTCATCACAAGTGAGTTAGATCTGCTATTGTTAAGAAAGCTTATCACTCTTAAGAAAATATATTATAGACAATATTCAAATAGCCAAGGACACTGCGGTTTGAGTAAGGGGTTTTTGTTGTTAGTTTTGTTGGTTTTGGTTGGTGGGGGCTTTTTTCAGTGAAGACATAACATTATAGAAGGAAGAAAACTGAATTCAACTGCAAACTTTTAGAAATAAAACCTCCAGATGCTCTTGCGAGGATATTGGCAGGAGGCTATTAAACAGATAACTCATTTGCAATTTGGGTAAATTTTTACATTTACAGAAAGAGTAAAAGGAAAGTATAGAGGCTAGGCCGAAATGTGCACTTAAAAAAAATCCTTTCAGATGAGAAGTGCTGAACTCCTATCAGAAAACTACACCTCCAAATAATCTTAATGATATAAAATTCAGATTTCATTTGCACACACACCATACACATACACAGCATCCTCTCTTGACTCATAGTACTAAGCTCTATTTCAAAGGTACAAACTGCCAAAGAACACCACGATTTCATTTGTATATATTAGTTGAAGTCTTGAGTGAAAATAAAGCAAGTACTATAAAACCTGAGTACAATACATATGTTAAATCATTTGTATTAGAATGTATATCATCCCTCCAATATATTCTATAAAGAGACTACAAAATGATGCCTTAGCTCTACATAAAACCAAAGGTGTGTCCTTGTAAGGAGTAATGCTAACACTGGACTGCTGTTAATGGGGAGGAAAAACAAAACAATAAATTGCATGTTTTCACTTATTCCAATGGAGCTATTGGGGGAAAAAAGGCTTGCTATCTCACAAATATAAAAGTTACAATGATCTAGTGTCCCTGTAAGAACTGTAGTAACTTTCTTTGTAAGCTGCTTAGATTTCCTTACTAGTAATTATTCTTACAAGTCAATTTGCTCTAAGTCTGTAAATTTAGTATCAAAATTAGCTGGTTAAGAAAACCTTGATTTTGGTACTTGCGAAATAACTAGTGTTTCACCCAAGACCAACAAAAACACAATGTCTCTACAACAGCGTTGTGTCCAACTGATGAAGCTGGTTGCTTCAGCTCCCTGAAAGCACAGAGGTTACAATCACATTTTCTACTTTGCCTTACTGAAGAAAAAGCCCCTTCAGTATCACCCTCTCAGAGAATACTTCTGCATTTGCTGAGGGAACTGAAATACGATGAACTTTAGAAAGGGTTTTCTTTGTGTGCGTGTGTGCACAAAGGGAAGTGAGCTAGACCACGGAGATGGGAGGGATAAGGTGTCATAAAGCAACTCATGTGGGAAAACTCCTACCATCTAACAAATAAATACCCACACCCTCCAATTAAAGCCTAAGCAAGTAATTTTCCTTCTCTTTTTTATTGTAGGAACCCAGAGTGCCGAGAATATTTCTGCCTGGTTTTAAGGGTTTTTACCACCCTGAACAACACTGTTTTAGCTTTAAACCTTGGAAAAAATTACCAACAGTCAGACAACAACTAGAAAATACAGTGGTGTGAATTAGGTTATAGACTACTATGTAAGATTGTCACAGGGTGAAAAATTTAGAGGTTTTAGGCTTCTCTTTATAGTAAATAGATAAGAGTTAAAAATACCAAAATGGAGGATTGTTGTCATTCTCTAGACCTTCTTCTCCTTCTTCTACCACTCCATATTTTGCAGTAAAAGTAGTTTGGAATGATTGGATAGAGAATTCTGCAGTTCCTAGTCGTGTTACTGAATAATTGGTAAGAAAGTGAAAATAATGTACATTTTCAGTAACTATTGGTTAAAATGTCTTTAAAAGGCTGCGTAAATCTTGATAATTAGTCTCTCTCGCTCTCACTCCTACTTTTCCTCCTTCCATGCTGTACCTGAGTCACGCTAGTGGCTCAGTTCCTCTGATAAGACTTCATAAACAACTATCTAGAAGCATTGAAACTATAGAAGACGTCTTGCTTTATCTTTTAAATGCCTTGCAAGGACTTTCAGCAAATTCTCTCCCATCAGGAGAGATTCAATTTATGGCACGTTAAAGTGTCAGTTATTATACCCTGCTGACCATTTTAAGGGTCTCCATACTTTAATACTAGCAGAATCACAGAATCATTGAATATGCTGAGTCGGAAAGGACCCATCAGGATCATCAAGTCCAACTCCTGGCCCTGGGCAGGTCACCCCACAAGTCACACCATGTACCTGAGAGCATTGTCCAAACACTTCTTGAACTCTGTCAGGCTTGGTGCTGTGACCACTTCCCTGGGGAGCCTGTTCCAGTGCCCAACCACCCTCAGGGTAAAAAAACCTTTTCCTGATATCCAACCTAAACTGCCCCTGACTCAGCTTCATACTGTGAAGGTTGGCTTTTAACTCTAAAAGTATTTACATCTCGTAATACAGTAACACAGAACATGTCTAAAAAAATACTTAAATCAAGATTTAGAGATGGCATATGAATTTTACTAGTGTCAACACTGTGATGCTACTTGCTTTTGGTTATCCATTATATGGAATGTGTATTGCTTCAGCTGCCTATGGTTCCATGGCATGAAAAAGTCATTTCTGTGTTTCTCTCTATTTAATCAGTATAAGGTAATTCTTCTAATTCTCAGACACTGTGTTTGTTTCAATGTTGGAGAGAGTGCAATAAAAAAGCCAGATTTCTTAAAATGTAGATACCAGAACAAGGAAGAAATAGCACACTGGTTTTGTTCTTAGTGGTGTATAGAAATCTGCTTATCCTAATGTTTCCACTTTAATTTTACATACTTACTTGCAGTAAGTGAAATATATATAAATCTTTTTGTGCTTTGTTTATACATCTGCACAGATACTAAACTGGACACAAGGAAATGGATTTACCTCAAATGTGATGTTAGCTGGAAACCTTATAGGTAAAACGCAACCAAATTCCACCTCTTAAATATTTTGGTTTCAGCTTTGTTTCCCTTTTAATCTCTCACCTTAGTATCAACATCCTCATTGATGTCTCCACAAAGTCTAGGCATTTCTAAATATTTTAAAGCTTAATACAGAATGAGATTTACCAAATATTCAATAGTTAGGAATAATCTCATGAAAAAAACATGGTTTTGTCTTGATGTCTTATGAGGTACAAGCTTGGTGTACCTCAGGTACATCTTAGAGAGGAAGGGACACCAAAGGTCACACTATGACCCCAGCAAGCCCTCCAGGAAATACCTACACTTCATATTTCTGTCTTACTTATTCACAATGGGATTTGCTAAGCAAATTAAACTGAAGACTGTCTGGTAAAATAGGTGAAGAGCCAGCAAGCAGAGGGATATATACTCAAGACTTACTTAATAGGGGGCAAAACATAATTTGCATGTCCCTGGAAGGAAACCTAAAGCTCATAAAACCTTTGCTACCTTGAAATTAGACACTCAACTCCATAATGCTCTCTTGTACTTACAATACAAAATGAAAATAATTTTAGATGATAGGAGCGGTTAAAAAAATAAAAATTACAAAAGGGAAGGAGCATGGAGGAAGTCCATACAGGCCAAAGGACTGTGGGAAAAAAGTAACATGCTAAAGCTCTGGCTGAAGGAGGCCAGGCGACAGGACAAACCCACCTTGGCGTTAAGCTCCAGGCACGGGGCATGAAGGGGGCCACTTTCCATGGCTGTGCCGGGCCGGCCCCTCAAGGCCCCCCACAAGGCCCTGTCTGTGAGGGCCCAGGTGGAAGCACCAGCACAAAGCCAGTGCTTGGCTGGAAATGCAGGGCAGGAGAGCCTGGTCACTGCCAGGCCCCATGCAGGGAGGGTCCCCAGAGGCCAGGCAGCACCTGAGAGAAGACTCTCCCCTTAAAACCAGAGGTGCACATAGACAAAGCTGATATGGTTTGCTCTCAAATGGCTGCAGAGCCCCTGCTGCAAGGCTGAGAAACGAGCAGACCAACAATTCCAGCTCTAACCTCACAAGGGACCATCCACACATCCTCTCTAAGCATTCAGGTTCCACTGACAGAAGAGTTTTTAAAGTGTACGCATCTGGTTGAAGGAATTTGATTCACAGATACTAAATTTCCTTATGTCAAACATGTTTCCAAACAACTTGTTTTGAAAGTCTAGCAAAACCAACAAGTTCCACCTCTGCCATACCCACACATCTACCACCCTGTTTAGCAGAGCAGGTGCTCCTAAAATCTGGCCTGACAGACAAAACAGAACATCACTGAAGTTCCCAGTCCCTGGAGCCACCACAGTGGCCACTGCTGTACAGTGTCAGAATGCCATGACTTGGCAGAGTCTGCTGAAACCCTGGCCTTGATCCCACTTACAGGGGATCTAATCCTTGTTTGGCCGCCCCAAGCACACGAGTAATTTAGTCACCATTGCCTCAAACATGTGACAGATGCCAGTGTACAGGAACATTCATTTCACAAAGTCTTTCTCTGGGGAAAAAAAAAAGACATGGAAAAATTGCACCTTCAGTACAAAACTGTTGGCCCATGTTAAAATTCCCCTGTGACAGTAGAGGCACCTTAGTGGCTTTTCTGTATCTTATGGCCACATGGTGCTGCCATCACTACCAATAGGGTTGAGCAACACAAATCAAGCTGCTTATTCCATACCTTGTAAGATTAAGATTAGTATCAGCTAAGAAAGCTTATTCGCCACATCTCTGTAAGAGGCTGTGAAAGTAAACAACGAATTTCTAAAAAAGAAACCAAACATAGCACTGAAAGCTAATTAATTTCAAACTTCATATATATACATGGAGATAGGAAAGTCATCTACCTGAGAAGGTCCCATCTACTGAAGCACAAAAAAATCCCAGTGAGATAACCTGTACAAAAAATACTGACTTGCACTAGGTATGCAGTCTTGTAGAATGATTGTTGCAACAACCTCTTGCTGCTGAAAGACACAGCCAAGTGTTTTCTCCTTTGCTATTCTGATCTTCTAAAGACACGTATTTTCCCATATCTAATTCCTGATACAATTTCATCTCTGGAACTGTATTTGCTGTAAATTATATATTATGTTAAAACTGAGTTTATACAGGCTTACACGGGAGAGCCAAAACACATAATCTAGTCCCTTACTGCTACCTTGTTAACCTGATCTATTAGTTGTCATCTATGTTCGCTCTCACACAACGTTACCTGTTCTAAGCTTTTTTTAATACTGTGGATCAGTTCACACCACTGAATCAGTTAAAATATCAGTAGTGTATAAGAGAACAGGAAACAATGCGGCCCTCTCTCAGCACTTGGAAAAGACAATGCCAGTACTAGATGTTGCACTGATTTAACCACTTTTTATTTCCTATGGTAAAACTGGGAAAAAATCAGCAACTACTATACTTGGCAGGAGATTCACAGTTACGTCAACTGACAACTGGACAACTTGGTTTGCGTTTTTAAAACAGTACATTTAACCTGTACTCATAGCCTTTTAAAACTTCTTTACGCAGTTCTTCAACTACCTTTGGTTTTTGTACTCAAATTTCCACAAGCTAGTGAACTCCCTAGATAAGGTTTGAAGGTGGTCTGAAACTGTGTGTTACTTTGAAGTACTATGCATCTAGCTGTGGATAGCATCTTTGATCATATTGCAAAAAATCTTGTATCTCTCCCATTTTATACAGAGCCAACATATGGCCAGTTTTCTGGTTTGGTCTCTTCAACATTAGCTAAGTAGTTCCAGTGTCTCTGAAATGATCACAGGCCAGAAGATCTAAGAACACATTTATTCTTTTGAAATCCCTCCAAAAAGGCTATTCCTCTTTTATTGCTAGCTTGTCATTATTGGTTCATGCCATTTCCTTTAAAATGAGTGGCTCTAATGCTATTGATTTAAGTTGTTCCACTCCAGGGAGCTCACATTAAATTCAGTCAAATGATGTAATGTATTGGATTGTCCCATCATCTTAGTTCAAAAATTCTCTAGGTTATAGAACAAGGCTAGGCTAAGAAAAGACATCACCTTGGCAATTCCTTGGAATTAATAAATAAATGAAAAGGTTCATACTTTTCCTTCAAGTTACAGCAAGTAATAAATCAATACACATCAAATCTATTACTTTAATTATTTTTTTTCCATTCTCCTGTATGTCCGTAAGAGAGCAGATCACAGCTCTAATTACAACAATTACTTCCAGCGATGCCAGTAGGATCAAACCAAAGTTATGTGAGGCTGTTTTAAAGAGATTATTACTACTCTTCCAAGACCCAAATTTGAAAAATCAATTAGCAGATGTCTATTTTGCAACATTTTAAAACTCACATCCTCTCCAGACACTTGCGCTGTTCCAGCTCTTTAAAAGTGTTCAGCTTTTTCTTTAAACATCCCTAGATGTACATTCAGTACTGATATACCAGGATTATAGGTCAGCACTGTCTTTTGCAGGCCAAATACAATAATGAAGGTGCTTTCACACACAAGCTGTTGCTGCTTTTTCCTTTCAGAAAAATGGAACAGAATAAAAAAGCACTGTAACGGTTTGCTCAGACTTACACCAACACTTGTAAAGAATTAGCTTGTGTATTTTCTATGATCATTTAAACACCAATTCTGACCTTTAGTAATTACTATAAGAGTGGCAAACACATGGTACCTTGTTTTAACCCTAGAAAAAAACCAGCAATTTCATCATCACTTAGATCTGCTGAACTGAACTTTCCTATGTTTCTCCCACTCCCACACAGAGCCGAGAACCATCACTGGCATTTAAAACAAAAATAACTTCTTCAGCTCAGCCTATTACAAATGCTTCCTTCAATATAAAACCAAACAGACAACTAAGGAGAAATGAACAGTCAAAACAGGAAAAGAACTACACATGCTGAGCAAGTAAACCTCAGAGCAGGATCTAAAGGTTCACAAGCTTGGGCTCTAGAGAATTCAAGTGGATCAATTTCCAAGGTCAGAAGACCTTCAATATCCAACTTTCAAGCATAAACAGAAATCCATCAGAAAAAGGCAAAGGGGAAAAGGTTGTTTGGCCACAGATTTCTACAAAAGCACTGCTAACCTTGTAAATTCGGAAGCATGGTGGATTTTGTCAAACTATGTACTATGCTGCCTGGTAAATCCTGTCTGCTCAATTTGTTTATTTCTATGTAAAGCTTTGAAGGTTCTGAACACATTAGGCATAACAAACATATTTGAAGTTGACAAAATGTGGGTCATCATCTTCTTCATGACACATTGAGAATGAAGACCTACCATACACAGGTGGAAGGGCATGTTAGGCCATGCTTCCGTAAGCCCTTGCATTTAGCTTGTTACCGTAAAACAAGAAAAAGAGCAACAGCAAAGAAAAGCACAAAGCACAAAAAGCCTCAAGCACAGAAGAAACATTTGTCTACCACTTATCAGCATCACTTCTAACTTCTAGTGGTATATAGGAATCTATATACCACTAGACAAAATTAAATCTGATACTGTTCTTCACTGAAAATTATTGTAAAGCCAGTCAATGACTCAAAATTCATTCTCACTCCTCACTGGACTAGAAGTCATCAGTATGACTTACCCATGTAACACCATTTCCACAAATCCAATCTGCATAGACAACTTTCCATTGCACATCACCAAAGGCATAAAAGAAGCCATGTAACTGATATGTTTTTCATATCACATCTAAGTTAATAAACTAAAGAGATAAAGATGAAGTAATTTTAGGATAAACAGTGACTTGACAACCACTTTATCATCACCAAAACCTTCCTTTTATGTAGAACACATACCAATCAGCAAAAATACTTCATTCTTGAAGTCAGGTATTTAAGGTCTTCAGAAATCTTACACGTCTCAATTTGTTTACATAGAATAAACAATTACCACATCAACTTCCCCCCATCATTACTTCTCTCTACATAACATGTGGTTACTCCTAACTGTAACAATCTTCATTTAAACATGGTATGAACAAGAAGAAAAAAAAAATCCTGTAAGACTCTCAGTGTGCCTAACCCTACGCATACTGATGTAAAGCAATCTGCATCTCAGATTTCTCTTGCTATATACATGAATAAATGCCTCCCTCCCTCAACAGTTAAACTACTAACTCTGAAGCAGAAAAGAAGATACAGCCCATAACCAAAAATTTTTACACTGTTGTAGACTTTCATATATTTGTGGTGATACTATAGAAAAAGCAATGTTCTTTCTCTGACAAGCTGTGCTACCATCCCATGCCATACCATCCTTCACTCATAACACTGTAGCTTGCTTTACCATTTCAAAAGGCACAAGACTCTGTCCTCTCTATTTCAAGATACCTGCAGTGCTATTTTATTGTGTACAGAGTATTTCCTAAATATTGCTCCATTTAGAAAACTACAAAAGTTTCTACCCCTTCACTCTATGTTAACACAAACAAAACAAAAATGCTTTGTTATGGGACTATGCCAGCTTTTTTCTTTTCTTGGGAAAACAAAGTACTTGGAATTACAAACTTCAGTTTCTGTGTTCTGCTAATAATACAAGATTAGAAGTTAACAATGCAGCAACTGTTACAGAAAATAAGACTTACTTGCTGGAACAAACAAGTTATCTACTAATATCTGCTAATATGAAAGCCTTAAAAACATCTGCAAAAAGAGAAAAAGCAACCTATTTATCTGCAAATTGCAAATACTGCATGTTTTACTCTAGGCATCACAAAGAAAAACTTGAGTCAGATTATCATATTAAATATAGTGGTACACACTGTCAAGTTAAAAAAAATCAGGGTTCGAGTTTCCTATACAGCTTCATTCTTAACTGTATTCAAAATAACATGATCTAAAGAACTATGGTAGGAATGATTCAGGATTATTCTAGAAGAAAATGCTTTTATTAAAATGGTTCCTCTTCCATGAAGGAAAAGTAAGTCATAGCATAAGCTGTTAAGTCACCCAGACATAATACAACAAGCAGCATCCTCTTATGCAATGTGTCTCTTGCTCCATCTTTAATATAGTTTAAATTGCCACAGCCCGGATACATGGAAAGGGAAGTAAAGCAAACACCACAACCTAACAGAAAAAGAGTTTCTTTTGTAAGACATATGAAAAGACCTTTAAACACTTCTTGTAGTTCTATCTCTAAGTTTTGTTTTCTCAAGGCTGCCATACATGAGAACTCTTTTTCCCTAAAATGTATCAACATTTTAACAAGATCCTTCTCTGCTGTTCCACTGTTTATATTAGCCATTTCAGCTATGAAATGTTGCTTTCTATTGTCTTCTTCCTGGGAAAGCATTCTTCTGCATTCATACTGACAAAAGACTTCCATCAAAAAAATCAAGTCTCACACTGTGCTCTCGAAACGAAACCAGCTCATCCTGTTCTTTGCTAACATGCAATTCTAACAAAAAACAAAAAAAATCTGATCATAAACACATCTTACCTTGAGAACCTTCCCACTTGAGATCAGTGTGAGTCAACACAAAAGTAGCTTTTAGGCTGTTCTTTACTAAAGAGTAACAGAACCATGAGCTAGGTCCAAGATCAACCCAGCAGCAGGACCACACACTGCACTGCAGCTTGATGTGTTATTTCTGTATCAATTCCCCAAAAATGATTAAGAGTGTTACATGAGCTGGTGTGTAGAGGAATGTGTGTGTGGAGGGAGGGTGGTGTTTATATTCCACAAAAAGAGATTCTCAAGTCTGTTATCTTTTCCTTTGAACCAGAACAAAGGAAATACATACATACAATATTATGCAGTGCTGGGTTAATGTTGGACTTGATAATCTTAGATGTAATTTTCAACCTAAACCACTTTATCATTCTATTGCCCTGCACTGTACTACAGGGAACCAAATAAAATTCAGAGTAGAACAACAAATCTTTTTTGTGGAGAAGTGCCAGATAATGAAAGCGTGGAAGCTGTGATGTGTCTGAATGACACTCAGCATGGCAATTGTGCAGACTGGCCAGTAGAACAAAGTACACCTACAGCTGGGGACTAAACAGGACTAAGGCCTGGGCGAAGTGAGGATCACCTGCACCACTGTACAGAAATAACCACAAGAATGTTTACAGAACAGTGGTAAATGCTGATGACAACACAAAGCTGAACACCAAAAGAGGACTGGGATATTGTACTAGAACACCTTGAAAGCTGTAGTAAAAAAAAGCAGTAAAATTTAATCATACAGAGTATAAGCTGAAGCACTTCTAAGGACTAAAAGCAAAAGCTGTGGCTATAAACTGGCAGTTCATCAGCTGGGAGAGGGCCAGAGGATGGGGTGCTGCCTGTAGAGAAAGTACTGTACTGATAACATTTTACAGGGCATGGGTGGCATCTAAAAAAAAAAAGAAAAAGTACTATTCTGGCCTTCCTTATCTAAAAAAAGATCAACCTAAATCAAACCAGGTACACAGCACATCTATATCAATAATCAGAGAGCCTTTGTGATGAGAAGAAACTAACCCTTCTTTGGAAGGCCTAGGAATCCATGAAATTTAAGTGTGAAAAATGTGTGGTTGTCCTCTAAAACACAGATTAATAAAAAGGAATCAATACTAAACAAATGTTTGGTTTATGAACAGATATGCACAAATTGCCTGTAAAGTTTGAATGAAAATGAAGGCTCCAAACAAAGTAGTGAAATTTTGGTTGTTTGTAGAGGGTTTTTTGTTGGAAGAGGGGTAAGAAAAACTCTTTCCAATAGGGAAAAAAAGTTATAGCAACTCTTGAACTTGGTAAACTGATGACACAAATGCTGGCCAGCTGCCTGGAATATGGAACTTTATATGAAAGAATAAAAGCCAAAGGCGTCTGGGGGAGGGGGAAGGTACTGCTCATCATTTGCTCACAAAAACATGCTCTCTTACTGAGAATGTTTTCAAGTCACCACCAATCTGCGTATTTCTTCCACTGTTAAATGTGTTAACATTCCAATGAAAAATGTTAAGTCCTAAAATAATTTTCATTACAGAAACACACTCACTTGAAATAATATGAGACTTTTTTTTATTAAATACATCTATAGAGAGTATTTCAGAACAGGGCATAGAAAAACATCACCTGCCATCTGTTTTACTAGAAAGTTTCTACCAACTGTAACATCTCAAATTGCTTATCTAGTCTATACTTAAAATGTTCCGCCATCCCAGAAGACTTTCTGCTGACAAACACAACATGGTGACTACACCTATACATCTGTATTTATTGGATATACGTATTGTGCAGTCAACAGAACTGGCAACATGTCAGAATTGAAAACTAATGCACTTGTCAAACAAATGGAAGAAGCTCAGACTTCGCTTATTTCAATTATCTAAGCCTAGCAGTCTGTAGCCTCAAAGCTGAAGATCAGTACACCTACATTATCAAAACCTCAACACTAAGAAATAGGACAGCCTTTTCTAATTGCTATGGAACAGCTTTGGAAACAAGAAAAACAGCAAAATACATTAAGAGAACAGTACAATCCTAAAATGTTCAAGCTTTCAAGCTGTACTACAATAACTACAGTCATTAAAATATCACTGCCTACCATTGAGGATACTCCACTGGGATAAGAGCCACCACAGCTGAATTTAACTTTTACAGAAATTATTTTTAAGTTCCTGGGTAAGTGGCAGTATTCAACTGAACAACAAAGCCCAGAGTTAAAAAACAAGTCCAGGTGGCATGGCTTTTCTTTGCTTAAACAAAAATCTGTCCATAAGGTACCAGTGGACTCCTGCCTAGGAAAACAGTGCCTGAGACTGGGAGTATCCCCATAGTATTATATGGGGATGATGTATGATGTCAGAAGTCTCATAAATATTTTCCTGTAATTACAATTATGCTGTAATTGCCTTAGTTTTGCAATAAGATTTCTACAAAACATATTTAGGGCCAAAAAGGTGATGAACCAGAAGCAACATGCAAACAGTCATCGCTGTCTGTAAGGCAACCTGTTCTTCCCTCCTAATTCCCCGTTAAGAGCATTCATAGCCTGCAACACAGGTAGAAGCAACTTCTGTTCTCACTTCAGTATGATCAAGTCAACATTGTGTCATAGTGTCAGCACGAAGTGATCTTGCTTCTGACTACGCAGCTGCTGCCTGAAGATACAGATAAGGAATAAGAACCTGAGTGCAATTCCATAGAAGTATCTCCTGTCTCAGAAGGTGATGGTGCTTCTTGGAGGCACTTTGTGCGCTGTACTCACTGAGTTTTTAAAGTATAACAGGTTATTCTGGTGAAGGAAACCACAGAAAAAATAGCACAGCTGTCTAAACATTCTAAGCTATGGCTAATGGAAAGCTATCTACTTCAGCCTTTGAAAGACTCATAAACAGTACTTTGGGGGATTGTCATATCAATATTAACACATTCACCTTCCCACAAAAGTCTCCACTATAATAATGGGCTAATTGTGAGCAAGGGATATAACCAGTGTGCTAGAAATATTTACAGCAGGCTTAGAATAACAGAATCATGGAATCCTTAAGGTTGGAAAGGACCTCCAAGATCAGAGTCCAACACCTTTGATCACCATCTTGTCAACCAGACCACGGCACGAAGTGCCACATTGAGTCATTTCATGGCTTCTAACAGTATTTGACTCACAGATCAAACACCTGCTATTTAGTGGCTGCAGGCAGCAAGAGCTGAAGTTTTAGTGATCCCTAAAGTTTAGTACCATACTTGGTAATTGCTAACAGTATCACAGCCAGGCATCCTTGATGGCTCCCTGGGTGTGAGCCACATACTGCCAAAACTAAACTATGTTCAACACTGAAAGGCAGACGACTCTTGGGTCATAGGAAATGAGGGGACAAAAGTGACAGGAGATTAAGAAATGTGAATTTACACCAAAGGATTACCTAACAGGAGGTTGACTGCACACTGTCTCTGTAAAGCAGCTGTTTCAGAATTTGTCCTGACGTGTAAACAAGGCTTTAAACTCTATCTTAACTGCAAACACAAACATACATATGTAAGGCACCCAGACTCCTGGCATACTACTAAGTACATATGACAAAGGCAGCTGGGAAGACAACAAAACCACAAAGAATTTACTGTGAGGATATGGCAATAAATATAAAAATTACCTTAATACATTTCTTCGGAAGCTTATTTAGTACTCAACTGAGACAAAGTTCACAAAATCCTGCCTAATTTTATTAGCACTGTAAAGCATCCTTCAGACATGACTGTTCACCAGAGATAGACATCAGAGGAAAGAATTTCACTCTTCTGAAATAGATGTGACATTCAAATCCAGCTTCAACAAAATACATTCTGAGTAAAGAAAATAGGTTAGCATGGGCATAGGAACAAAAATACATCATGGATAGAATGAGACAAAAGAATTAATGTCGAGGAAGAGAATAATCTCAGGAGGTGAAGGGTGCCCTGAGCATAAGAAGATCAGTATATTCTCATTTTCCATGCAACTCCTGAGCCCTTCCAGGCAACAATATCTGCAAGATAGCACCATATAACTGAATACAAGAAGCAAGAGAGGCTGGAATGAAGAGGAAAAAAAATTACTAAAGAAAAAGAGAACTCATGAAAATGAAAACAGCAAATACGCAGAATTCCTCTGAAAAACTATGTTTCTTCTAAAATAATTCTGACAGACTTAGATGTCACTAAAATAAAGTTCCTGGTAAATATGATTTCACATTAAAAAGGGAGCTACACAACACAAATAGAGAATCGATTCTATTCCTGACAGAAATCCATTCAAGAAAGATGTGCTCTATTAGCAAATGGCTACACTCAAACAATACGCAGGTAAGGTATTTACTTCATACTCCATAAGCATCTCTAAGACTGTCATTTTCCATGGGGCTTTTTCCGTTTTGTGGAAATAAAATGTAACATTATTTCTGCCACAACTGAAAAGCTTTTTCTTTCATAAGCACTGATACAAATACTGCAATCCACTTCCACAGATGTTTCTGTATCTTAATTTTAAAAACAGGCCCTAGAAGTTCCCAAAATAATCTGAAACCATGTTCTTTCCACACATTAGAGAATAGTGATTTCAGCTTTGAGAGGATATTCTCTAACTGGGAAATACTAATCCTTCTATGAACCACACAATTCTCCAGACAATTTCTGCTCCACTGGCATGAACAAAATATCATGCAAGTCTCCTTCCTCCAGTAACAGAGCCGCCTAAACTTGACAGACTCGCCAAGACTTATTCTTAGTTATAAAAAGAAAAAGAGAGAAGACTGAACCCTGTCCTTTAAGGAAGATATTTTGATTTTAAATCTCAACTGTTCAATGTATACAGTGTCTTAAGGAACAAAATCCCAAGCATTAAGAAAGCAAAAACTGGCAAAAGTGTGCTTTTCAGAAGTGTATCAATCTTCCCCTCTTCGTATCATTCCTTCTGCTCAGGTAACTGAGTAGTATACATCATTTTAGCCAGTGACCCACATTACACAGCATTAGCTAGTTTAACAACACTTAAGTGGAAAAAGGGCTTAAGTAGTTTACTCTGTAAATGGTAAACCACAAAAAAGACAAAATGAACAGAAGCAATTTAGTGGTCATTTTTCAGTATACTGTCAGACTTAGCAAACAAAACAATATGAATTCCAAGTACTTAAACAGATTTGGGCATTTCCAACAGATAAGGAATTATCAGGGTTTGATTAAATGAAGCATTTTGCCTAG
The DNA here is from genome assembly GCF_000738735.6 of Corvus cornix cornix. NCBI lineage: Eukaryota > Metazoa > Chordata > Aves > Passeriformes > Corvidae > Corvus > Corvus cornix. The sequence continues at coordinate 92,431,089 of NC_046332.1, forward strand.
AGACAAGACTGGCATGTGCATACAAATTGTAAATGAAGTCAAACATTTTTACCTTTTGAGAAATTATTTTCAACAGTCATAGTCCCTAAAGGAGAACCTGTTCCTTCCCTCTGCAGACCTAATCCTGTCATAACTTATTTCCACACAAATTCTTGCACAAACTAACAAAATCTTCCCATAAGAATAATTTTTGAAGTTGTAACTGCAGAATAACAACGAACATTTGAATTTACACCCAGAAACATTCATAAATCTCTTCTGCAATAAACATGACCAGGACTAAGATTGGAAAACTTCATTTTTATCCAAAAAAAAATCAGGTTCTGGTATGGATTATACTGTTTTAAACTGGAGTTTAAAAGTTCCTCTCTGCAAGAAAGCCTTAGAGAAATTCTGTATGTTTAAAGGCTGAAGAGCAGTGCTGTGGCAGTACTGTTCTGCAAACTGCTCTGGAAGTCCAACCACGACTACTAACAGGAAACATTCGATAGGCTTTTGTAAAAGCTATATGTAGATAAAAACAGAATAATTTTCACAAGAGTTCACAAAAATTTTAATTTGAGATAGCTGTATTTATCTTGCTTAATACTCAGGTGACTTCCACTATTAAGATATAGAGTCCAGTGCATCAGTCATTAAAAGAGGGTAGTCAATTCTCATCTCCACACACAAAATTTGACTTTTGTCTCGGTTCAACAAAAAATTAAGTGAAAAAAAAGTTTACAATATTAAACAGACACCCAATTCAACAATGTTAGGTCAGAAAATTATACTAACATTTAAAAAAAATGCAAAATCAAAAATCCTGGTTTTATTGCAGAATGATTTATACTATATGGAGAAAAGCTAGTATTTCCCAGAACTGCAGATGATCCTCAGTTCTAATAGATTCAAGCATACCAGAAGTCTCAACTATAATTTTATTTTCCACAGGTTTTAATTTGAGGAGAAAACCCACAATCTTTCAAAAGCAGGTCTCTTGTGATACAAGAGAAATAAAGTAACTAAAATTCCCGACTTGTATCAATTTCCCTTTGTAATTTTGTAGTATGTGTCTCAGCATAGATTTTAACAAGAACCAAATAAAAACCCCACCAACACGTGTGCAAAACCAGCATAATGTTAGAGCCAGACTGTCTTTGACAAGGTAAAACTTAGTTTGGAGGTTCCCCCCCAACCCTGCTCAAAAGTGACCCACACTTTATCTCCTTTTATACACTTCACTAAAAACTGTTCAGAAATTTCTATTAGCAATTTGGGGAAATGAAAGGAAGGGTTAATAACCTCACTCCTTTACATCAAATTTAAAATGAAAACTAGTGCTGTCAGCTTACACTGGATGATCAGCTTTTTTCTTCAACTACCCATAATACCTGACAGCAATTTACAGTAGGTGGTCATCAACCACTACAACTTACAGGGAGGCAACTATTCTGCTAGCCCATTTGGTGAGTCATTCAGGGTGACACACAGGAATATTTTCATAACTGAATTTGTAACACCTGTATTCTTCACAAAAGCAGCAGTGTTTAGCCATTAACCTGACCCAGAAACACTCACCAAGGTCTCTGAAGAGGAGACCAGAATTGTTACTTCGGGCCTGGAGGAAGGTGACTAAATTAAAGCTGCTCTTGTATTAAAGAATTTTCACTACGGTTTCTCCTGAAGTAGATAATCAGGGCTGTAGGTGATTAATACCCCTATAAAGAATGTTGGTTTTTAGGTTTCAAAGTTCACATGCCGAAGTTAGTCCACATTTGTATTTCTGTATGTAGTTAATGGAAACCCAAATTTCGTAAGTTTTACACAGGACACAATCATTCACAGACAGCAGAATTACAGACACTCTATATGACAGCCTCGAAAAGTCAGCTATATTTGCAGTGCTTTATTTTTTTATATTTAGCATTAATTCTTAAACTGATCAGGACTCTTCTCTAAAATCTTCTGTGACCTTCTCTATAAAATCTCCTCTGCAAAGCATCTTTTAGTATCCTACAGTAATCCATGTAATGGAAATTATCTTGCAACAAAGTGGTGGGACTTGCTAGAGAAAGGGGAGAAAAAAAGCACACAGCAGCACACCCTTTGGGTCCCTTTTCCAGAAGAACCTCATACTTAAGTTTAACTCACAAACTCTCACTGCTCAATCCTGTTTAGCCTTCTCTCAAATGGAAGCCAGGCCACAGTGATTATCCCAGGCACCATTACTAGTGTTACTCACAGACAATAACCAAAGATGGATACAGCATACAGTATGCCAAGGAATAACAATAATGACCTTTTCTGTTCTACTTCCTATTCCTTTCCTAAACACTTCTGCCTTCAAAGCTTATACCTTGAAAGACTTGCCCACAAAACAACATTTCTGCCAAAGGTTCACAGCTAACTAGGATTCTGTTAAAGCAGACATATAATCAGAGCTGTTTTCATCCTCCTCCTGCAGCAGGTATTACATTACAATTAGCAGATACTGAATCCCAGGACCTATTTATTGTTGAGTATATGTCTATTTTGAAATTCTTCTTGAACATCTCACAATTAACTTTGGATTGCCCGATTCTGCATTCCTAGCTGAATGCCAGCACACTTTGTTCCTTTGTCTAGAATATGTATGAATTTGCTGAGGGCACATATCCTTGAAGATCTCATTGCAAAGACCTCTGTGGAAACTGATCATTTAGCTGTACCTTTTCTCATCTTCTGGCCAGTTATTAATACAACAGGAGGTGGTTCCTCTTAATCCACAGCAGCTGATTTTCTTTAAAAGCCTTTGGCAGGAGGTCTTGTCAAATGCTTTTTATAAATCGAAGTGCATTACACCAACAATATACTTATTCCTCTCCCTCCCTGCCCCCTCCAAGGATTCTAACTGCTTTATGATGCATGACTTCTAGCTAGAAAAGGCCTTAGCTTTTTTTTTTAACTTAATGTGTTTAAAATTTTTTTATGGTACTCTATGTTCTTGAAACACTCAGTTTTACTTCTTTCCTAGGTCACTGTGGTATCACATTTGCAGCTTCCATTCCTCTGGTACACACAGCCTGTTTTAACTAATGGACCACATACTTCTGACAAAAACATCAGACACTTCCATGTCTGAGGTATTTTACACCTTGAGTGTATTTTAGCTGGTTTGGATGATGTCCTATTTATTTATACTGATTGCCTCTCAGCACATTAATTAAAAATATATTGTTGACCATGCCTGTAAGAAATTCTTCAGTCTGAGAATTCATGTACAGTCCTCCAACAGTGAACACCTCCCCAAAAAACTCCTGTGGCTTGTCTGCTGTAAAAGCACCTTGCTTAAGAATTCCCTGATGTGCTAGCGACTGAACAGACTACCGCCTTCCTCACATTCTTCCCAATGTCAGTGATATGCCAGTAATTATCTTAGGGTTTTAATTTTAAACCTTTCTTCAAACAGTTCTGCTCTTTGAAGGATTACTACCATCAGCTTTTTTCATTCTATTTAACCTGTTGGTTAAACACGTGTTACTTCCAAGTCTCCAATCTGTTGTCTTGACACGCAAGACTCACCTTCACAACTCTATCTCGTCATTTCTTCTTACTTGGCTTAACTGAGTCTGAGGCTTGACTTAGTTTTTGGGAGGGGAAAGAATAAGTCATATTAAAAATTTTGGGAGTATTTTTGTTCATACAGGAATGCCATATAACAATACAACACAGGTAATGTTTTCAAGGTAACTGCCAAGTAACATCTTGAATCCGACTTCCTGCATTGCCCAAGATTAACATTTCCTCTTTGCACATCAAGGTAGATGATCAAAACCCATCCTTGACAGCTGAGATAAATACTGTCTCCACCCCATTTAGTAGTGACATTTGTTCCTCCTCCTCTGTCTTGAGTAAATGAACTATACTACTTTTACCAAAACTTTTTACTTTTGTTTTTTTCATGTCTTCTAGCATTTTATGTAATTGTCAGTATTCTGATTATGTGGCTAACAGCACAGCTACACTATCAAACAGTCAACAAAATAGCAACAGTATTAACCCCCTTTTCCTTTTAAGATGTATTTCAATCAATTTAAACTAACAATTTTACTTTACCCCATTTTCCTTAATCATATAGCATCTTTCTACTAAAGCAACTCATCTGTAATGCAATTCCTGTATATTCACACCCAAATACTGCAGTCTCATTGCTTATCTCTCTTCCATCAAGTTTGTCACAACACTTACAGCATGAGCATGCTCATTTTAAAATTGTTGTTTCAGTCTACTACATTTTTCAAAAGGCACACAGCCTTTGGTAAAGGCATGCAAAGTTCCATGCTTTGTCAGCTTGTCTATTTTTATACACCATTTTATATACCATTTAAGAAAACTTAATTTGGCAATACATTAAAATTCAGGAAAGAGGCAACAAGAAAAAAGAAGCAAGTATTTTCCTTGGCCGTTCATCACTCAGTGAAATAGTATCAAAAAAACCCTTTTCTTCTACAGCTTTCAGTTTAAGGAATGATAAAAAATTTATTACAATAAAGCTAGTATACTTTTAAATTTCATTACAGATTTTGACAACAGGCAGAGTGCATCTCCAATCCCTAAGACTAAAAACGAATCCTTGCATTTTTAATTCACCTGCCCATTCACTGCTCATTCCTACACTTTCCAATAGTTCTCCACTGAAAAACCTTTTAGTCCCTTTGCTAGCTCCTGGGAGGTCTAACAGCACACCACCATCATTCAGCAATCCTGCTTCTCAAATACTGCCTTATGGCAGCTCCTGCTCAGCCATGTGTTTCATGAACCATTTCAGTGTCACCACCAGCTCACTATACCCAAGCACTCTGCATTCATCTTCTCTGACACTACTAGACTGTTCTTGAGAATGTCCAGAAAGCTTGTTGCTTACCTGAAGCATGTCTTTTGCTCAATATTGGCTTCTTTCAACTCCCCTTTTCTATCATCACTGTTTAACCCTTCTCACTGGCAAGCTGAGACACCTGTCTGCATACTGGTCTATATGAACTTTTTGGGGTCTTGAAATTTCTAACAGCATGGTATTAATACAACCCCACTCTACTACAGTTCAGTAGTAGATTTGACAGTGTAAGGTAAATGACTAGACTCTCTGATCTTTTCCAAACTAAATGATTCTATAATCTCATGTCTTACCATAATAGTCCTGAGAAAACCAGACTTCATTGAAACAAAACAGCAGACAAAGCTACCTACACGGACAGCAGCTGTTAACAAATGCCCAAAGTTCAGCAAGAATATGGCAGCTGGCAATCCTCACTTATGGTCTCAAACTGATTTCAGCTCAGATACTCTCCCAGTGCGATATGCTTTCTATATATTTATACATATCCTTCCATTAAAAATGCTAGCACACAGCAAATTACTGGCATTCCATTTATTAACACATCAAATTAAACCACAGTGCAACCTTTACCTTCTGTTAGGCATTTCTGATATAGCTCACTAGCTGCCAAAGTCTGATGCCTTTTGTTGCACCCTCTTGAAATGTCAAAGTTTCATAACCTGCAGCTATTCTGTCACTTCATCTGACTTTGTATATGAAATAAATGTAGTCAGCATCAGATCACTGAATTTGGCCTGCTTGAAGAGTGAAAAATTTAAGTCACAGCTCAGGAACAAAGTAATATAATGTGGCAGCCTCTTATTAATAGCATGAAGTAGAGCATAGAATAGCTTTCTTATTACACCAAAAATGACAGATTACAGTATGCTCATTTTTGGTCAGATTACATAGTCATTGCTTCTAGAAGGACAGAGAATTTGAGTCTTTGTCTAGTTTTTTTAAGTGTGATAAATTTTTCCTAGAGTTTGGAGGCTTCTTGGTTTTATTGTTCTGAAAACTATCATGAGTAGCAAACTACCTGTAATAAATATGCTGTTAAACAGAACTAAATTTTTTAACCACAGTTTTTCATTTTTGTTCTATTTGTTGAAATAGAACAACAATGTGTGACTAGAAGAAATACAACTATCTAAAGGTATAGAATGCAATCAAACAGAACCTTCAACCCCAAAATTAGATGAGTTTCATTGCTACTCCGACACTATTCAACCCTGCCAGTTTCTGCTTTGCTCAAAGCAACGTCTTTCCTCCCCTCTTCTATGGAAAAAACACCTTTGTAAGCATAGCTGGTGATATACACACTTCAGCATGCCCCAACATCTCAAACCTGCATTTGAGCCAGTGAAATCACAGTCACAAGAAAAAAAAGCTGAAGTCTGAATAGCACTACCTAAAAGGTGAGTAAAGGCAGAGACTGCTCACCAACTCTGCACAGCACCCACACGGAAGCAGCAGAGGACTGCTCCCCCATCCAGTGCAGACTCCTTTACTGTAGGCACTACAATCGAAACAACAAATTGGATGACTCTCAGGTGCTCACCTAGAAGGGAGGTCTCTTAAGGAAATCCAGAAGCCCAAATAAAAATAGCTAAAAAGTAGCAGCTTGAATTTGCTTTCACTTGTTTCGTTTAAGTCAATTACTTGATTTTGGAGAAGGGAAAACTTAGCTGTTTTCCATACAAGCATCCTCTGCTTTTTCCAGTTCTTTTTCACATGAAACTACAGTTGAGCTGTGCATTACCTTAGCACCAACCACAAGAGGTATCACGTGCAGGTATCTGAGTACAGTTGAAGTAGACAGACAAATCATGTGTGAGATTAGAATGGTGTAGTAACTTTAGATACATTGATGCAAGTGCAATAAGCAATTAGAGTATCACATCACTTATCTTCGCAAACCTTGGGAGTCAAAGCTAGACATCCTAAGCTTGAGCTGTGTTACTTGCCTGAGCCTTTTAAAGAAAGTGACAGTAGTAAACATGAGAAATTAAGATACTTGCAGCTGATCTGAAATCTCAGCCCAAACGCACTTTAAGTAATTTTAAAATTTTAGGCAAAGATACATCTTTTCTTAACTTGTCTTCTAAGTACAGACTTCTCAGCACCAGCGTCTCAATAATGGTTGAATGGAAATCAGGTGGGGAGAAAGTGATAGCAGGCAAATAACTCCACAGTGCTTTCACTGCCACCAGAGCTCCACCCACCCTGCAGCGCACCCAGCTACTTCTGCCAGTCCTCTCCATGCACAGACCACCTGCTGCTGCCCTGCACAACAGATGGTGCTGAAAGATTAAAACCTTCATTTTAGTTTATCAGTTTTATCAGAAAGCCTAGTCTTATTGAGAGCATTCATTAGGCACACTGCAGTTTTCAGTGTCACCACTAGGTTTGAGGGACCCTGGCTAAGTTGCTTAACCTGTCTAGGACTCTCTGTTCACATTGCATATGAAATAAACTCCTCCAGCTCAACCAGATCTGGAAACAGAGACAGCAATTCACTAGCATTTACTTCCTTGGTAAGACTTCAAGCACGCCCAGTACTGACCTAGCTAATCTCCCAAGGTCAAAATTACAAGAATTCTTGAATGTGTTAAATGATTTACATATTAGACTGAGGTGGGGCACCATACATGTCTGTTTCTACAAAGCTCTAATTCATCTGATACCAGCTGTATATATAATGGCTATGAACCAGGCATGGATAGCTAAATAGCTGCCTTCTTACAATTTAGTCTACAAACTTTGGCACCATCAGAAAACCAAAATAAAGATTAATAATCTTGTTTTGTAACAAAATTACAATTGCTACCTAAATATCTAACCATTTTATTCTTTTAGTCACTCTGTTCCTCAAGGTCTCTTGGGGAAGTAAAGCTATTAGTTACATGCCGTTTTCTGCTCTAAGATGCCCAGATGACCTGATGTAATAGCTCAATCTTTTGCTTTTGCCTTTCAAGGTTTAAACCAGTATAAACTTGTTCTTGAGAAGTATAACCTGCATGCTAGACCCCACTGAGTGTCCTTCCTTCATTTTTGGTGTCTTAGATTTGTCTTAGACAAAAAAAAAAAAAAATTTAAGAACTATTCAGATACAAACCCAAAAATTTCAATGAACAAATGTTTACTTGCCACTGGGAGACACTTGTCCAGCTCCACTTTCTCAGTAACAGGCCTGATGACTGGAGAAATAAGAGCAACACTCTTCCCTTGAAGCAGACTTAGCTAGTGTATAATACCAGTTAAAAGGAAGGATGCTTCACAGACAGTATCGCTGCTGGAGAACACAGAAAGGAAAGGCCATTCCAAAAAACTTTAGAAAGCTGTGCCAGTAATGGAGGGAGTGAAGCTACTTTCCACAATGCGTAACAGCAGCATACAGGATGTATTACAATATAAAAGCTTCAAACATGCACACACAAGAAGCAGACATTACATCAGAGGCACATCCTGAAATCTCTAGAGTAAAAAGGGATTTTTTTTTTTCTTTTTAAATACACAGAAGTAGGGTAACATCTATATGTACCATCACAATACATTGTGAGGGATTTATCCTCTAAGATTAAAACCCAGGGTTTTTTTCAAGAGTGCAATAAAGGGCAGTAACTGCCAAGAAAATTACCAAAGCTGCATTCTAAGCTCAAATAATTTACTTGACCACACTTGAGTGACCTTACCTTTTACTAAATGACATGGTAGTTCACAATGCTACCAGATTCAGAAAATGCAAAGAGGTGGAAACCTTGTATCGATTTTAGAAAATATTTTCTTTACGCAGACAACACTTTCTTCCTTCCTCATTTATATCCACCTCTACTGCAGCAATATCAGTCCAAGAGTCACATTACTCCAGGTCATCAATGTTATAAATATGGCACTGTAGGAAGGAGTCATTACTATCTGAGCAGTTGCTTCTACTGATTGGGCTTTTATCATATACTGCTGTAGTAGTAGAGGAGTCAAATGTTAGCACTATGGTAAATGGCAATATTGCTAATCAAGAGAACAAAACACACTTTACATCAGGGAGGCATCCTTCAAACTAATTGTGCTGCAACAGGAGCCTTCAGGGACTTCTGCAGAAACAACCAGAAAAACAATCCTTACTTCTCTTGGTTTCTCACACTTCCTGATGCCCAATACTCTCCAGATCCCTAGGTTTCAGAAAGAGCTCTCTTCATGCAGGGAACAGCAGCTCTCAGTAAGGGTCCTAACAGAAAACATGTGGAACTGGGTCTAAGCATTATCTTGGGTTTAATTTTTAAATGTACACTTAAGCTGATTAACACTTCCAAGTACTTAATTCTTCAAACATTTTAAATAGTTGAAGTATGAAATTAAAGTCCAAGTCCACGACACAATATGCTCTGATAAACAACTGTTTTGCATAATTTTTAAAGTTTTGCACCCTCCCTGCTTCCCTTCCATACCCAAGTGTAAGTCTTCACTTGCCTACTAGTTTTCCATGAGAACTGTTTTTATTATATCAGAACTGGTAAATGCATGACCCACATTAGAACACAGAAAGCATGTACAGATCTCAAGGACAACACAGGTCTGCATGCACCTGCAACTAGTCAAACAAAAATATTCAAGAGTACTAAGACCTACAATAAAAGCATTTGCTAAATGGACAATACTGTTTATAGCTTGAAAGCATAGCTTGCTGATTATTCACCATTCTGGAACAATCTACTTTATTACCCTTTCTCTAGGATGCTTTTTTAATCAGAAAGCTATCAAAACTAGTAACTAACTCCTTGAAATAAGAGGGGAAACCTAGCAAGAGCAGTACTTTATTTCAGTGTTCCTTTCTTACCATCACCTTACACAGAAAAGAAAGAAACCCATAAAAGCCCACACTAACAAAAACCACAAATAAACAATCAAACAAAAAACCAACATACATGCAACAAACCCCCCCAAAAGGTTCCACTGAAAGCATGTTCTGAAGTTATTCTGCATATAAGCAGAGGAGAACTGGTGGAATTTATGTTTGGTTCAACGTCATGAGTGTTTCAACACTTCATTCTCTACAAGCAAACCCATTCTGGCACTTCGAAGAATCACAAGCATACACAAAGTTAAGTGGGTTGTTTTTGTTAAAACTTAAGACCTTAAGTCAGATCAATTCTGCTGTTAGTTTACCAGGTGAAAAATAGACTTTGAGGCAGCCCTGAACAGAAAGACTCCTACGTAAGACACAGGTTTTTCCTCCAAACTGGAAGAAATAAGGAGCCTTCTAGAAAAGGAAGAAACTAATAGAGTATGCTAAAAGCCAGAAAAAGGTCTCAAAATTCAGACAAGAAAGGACAGCAGAGAACTGCAAATATTTGCTTATAAAAGACTCTTGAACATGAAACCCAGGAAAGAAACAGGTTCCTCAGAAGCTCAGACACAGAAGCAGAAAAACCCAAATGTGGATTCAACCAGACATGAGTCAGAAATTGGCAGTTTCTTTTGTTAAAGCCATTTGCTTTTTCTGCAGTAGACATGGGAAGCAACATTAAAAAAATGCATGCAAAACAAAACCAAACACATTTTATTATTTGGGAAACAGAGAAATTATTTCAGAAGCAGAACTGATGCATTCAAATAAGGGAAATGGAAAGGGCTACTTAGTAGAGGAGTATGAAGATTTTAAACAGTGACATCTCTCACATTTCATTTTCTCCTCTGACCAGCTACATCTTTGGTATTTACAACATGCAATTTGTTTCCACAAAAAGAGTTTTATATGTGTATGTTTGTATACACATACATAAACTCGCAGTATACAATTACACTGTTATTGCCCTAAAAGGAAACAGCTTAAAATAAATTGTCAAATCTATTTCATAGAATGTTTCAGAACACAAAAAGTCCAGTAACTCTCTCCAGGTCCACCAATATTAACATGCACACATCTCCTATCAAGTCCTTTATTAAAGATACAGCATGCACAACAACTGTAGAAAGTTAACTCACAGGCTCTATTTCAATCCTCCCACAGACATCAAGAGTTAGCAGAAACATTTCCAACAAGTGGCAAAAGCTCCTTTCATGCCTCTTACATTGAAGGATTATCACTGAGAAAAAGCTGAGTTCAATCCCATCATACCTCTTGCATCTCAGGTGTCCCTCACTGATACACACACCACCACATTTTAAAGCAAACCACAGTACATTTAAGTCCAACCTAGTGATTTAAAAACCCCAATCATTAAAACTTTTTTAATGTCACAATAACATATTTGATAATATTCATGCCTATTATACCACCTTATACTCTAAAATTTAAAAAAACCCCTCTCAATAGCAAGGATTTACTCTATCTTGCCCAAACTAAAAAAATAACAGGCTCATAAAACAGAGTAACTATCAGCATTTTCAGAGATAGCATTATTAAAGGAGAAATATAATGTTTGTGCCTTGCATAGGAACCCAGAGTGCCGAGAATATTTCTCTGCCTGTTTTGAAGGGTTCTTACCCCCCTGAACAACACTGTTTTAACCTCCAACCTTGGAAAAAATTACAAATGATCAGACAAGAACTAGAAAATACAGTGGTGTGAATTAGGTGATAGACTACTATGTAAGATTGTCACAGGGTGAAAATTTAGAGGCTTGGGCTTCTCTTTGTAATGAATAGATAAGAGTAAAAAATACCAAAATGGAGGATTGTTGTTGTTCTCCAAACCCTCCTCTTCTTCTTCTACTACTCCATATTCTGCAGTAAAAGTAGTTTGGGGTGACTGGATAAAGAATTCCGCAGTTCCTGGCTGTGTTACTGAATAATCGGTAGGAAAGTAAAAATAATGTACTTTTCTAGTAACCATTGGTTAAATTATCTTTAAAAGGCTGTGTAAATCTTGATAATTGGACTTCTCTCCTGCATTCTGCGCTCTATGTTATATCTGGGTCACGCTAGTGGCTCTGTTCCTCTGATAAGACTTAATAAACAACTATCTGGCAGCACTGAAACTCCAGGAAAAGTCTGGGTTTGTTCTTTGAAACTCCTTGCAAGGACTTTAAAATATTCTCTCCCATCAGGAGGGATTTGATTTACAGCACGGTTTAGTGTCACCTTGAACTACTATTTTGAAAGCTCACCTTCTACAGAAACGGCCAGCCAGATATAAGCACACACTAAGGGCTTCAGAATGGGTTTATTTTAACAGAAAACAGAGGAAGAGAGAACTGCAAGCCTACTGAGATGCAATATAAAAGCAGGAACTTGGTTTATTAAGGAGCTTAACTTCCATGGGTACTACTTTGAATCCGTCTTTCCTCATTTGCAGAGAAGTGACTTTGGATAATTTATATTAAAAGTAGCAGAACATGTTTATGTGTTTTTAAATATAACTGTGTTTTCACTCCAGATACACACAAGTTTATAAAAGACAACTTAGTTTCTTGTTTGGAGCATAATAAGCAAAAAAGAAAATTAATACTAGAAAGTAAAAGAAAATCCCAATATCAAAAGTAAACTGCAAAGCTGAGGTGTGCTAAAAAAGCATGTTTGAGCTTTTCACTTTAAAAAAAAGTATTACTCCTCTCACATACAGCCCGTATTTGTTTGCCAGGCAATCTTGCTCTTTTTTTTTTTTTTAATGCTCTAAAAACTACAGGAGCTTCTCACCAGACCAGCATTACATTTAAAGGTCTACAGTGAGCTGAGTAAAGGCCATCTCAGTACACGTCCTCCCATCATCAGCACAGACTCAGTTTTTAAATAAGTATTTATTATCCACGAAAAGAGCTGTGGTCCCCAGGGAAAACATACTAAAAACCCAACAACCAAACACCCACCAAAAGACCAAATACCTGTGAAAATGATAATGCTGAAAGAAAGCCCACTCTTTGCAGAGAGCTAACTCCTCAAATACTGGGCCCTTACCGTGAAAACCTAGTAAGCCCCTACCTTCTTCAGAAACTTTCACATTTCTCCTCTAACACTCTTCATTCCAAACAACAGCAATCAAAACACTAATACTGAGGAAGGGGAGAAGGGACAGATTCAGGGTGTCTCAACTAACTAAACATCCAAGGACTTGCACTTGAAGCTTTATGTCTGGGGACAGAGGAATACCCACACTGGTTTCTTTGTTTTTTCTTCTGTAACAACTTTAGTCTCCTTTACCTTCCATACCTCACTACTTCTGTTCACTTCTTCCCCAGCCCCTTCTGCATTTGAACAAAGAGGAAAGAATACTTTTTGCATGCTTTGTTAGATGCTCAGAGCATCAATTACACCTGCTTCACTTTCTTTCCCCTTACACTGAAGTTATAGATATACCAATAATCATTTCTCTTTTAATACCAGTAAAGCACCAGGGAAATTCATGTTCCCATGAGAGTTGATAGACATCTCTACCATCTTAAAAAATAATTTTTTAGTACAAGTGACAGTTTCATTATTAAGACTTTCAAGCAAACAGTTCATGCTTTTCAAATAAAGGGTTGCAAAGCAAGGTCTCCAAAAATTGAGTCAGCTGAAGAACAGAGCAACAGGAGAGTTCCCATCATCCCACCTGTACTACAGCTACCACCCACCCACACCATTTATGTCTTAACTAAACTGAGACCTTTACTCCTGCCATCTACATATAATAAAGCAAACAAACCATATCTCCTTACGTGCAGCATTTCATAAATAATTTAAAAAGTCAATTTCACTTCCTTTAGATCAGAACTTAGCCCGTTGAGAACAAGAAATCTTTACTATTCTGATTAAATATTTACTATATGGCTGTTCTGGCACCCTCACAAAAACCACTGCATACAAATGTTATGCATTAGAAAAACACAAAAGCTACATTTAAAACATTTAAAAGATGCTGGCAAGTGCACAATAGCTGGGAAATGCAAACAAAGCTGACAGCCTAACTTCCACTGCTGATTCTTTCCAGGACAAAAAGCAGTCACTTGAGACAGCTTAACCCTTTGCTGTGAGGTCAACATGCATCAAATAGTTTTCATAAAATGGACATTTGTCACTACCTGAAAAAAAATTTAAGAAAACATTTTTAGTGAAGCAAATCAGCCAATGTTTTTCCAAGCTTTCCACTGGAGTATGTAGCAAACCTAGAAAAGTCACAAGTGTTTGCCACGCATGCAATAAAAGCATATCTATCCACCTGTGCCAGCAACATTTCTATCTTCAGAATAGCAACCCTAACTAGGTGTGTTACATCTACAAAAAAAGCCGTAAGATGAAGAACGCAGGAGCCTTAACATAACACACTTTCTTCAACAGCCCATCCCCTGTCACCAAAGGAAAGTTTCAGCTTATACTAAATCTACTTTTTCACCAGGCTTTTTACATAGTTGTCCTGGTCATATTCATACAGCCATGTCTCAAGGCAACAGGCACACAGAACAACGACTGGACTCAGCAATCCCACTGCAACTTCCAGATTTATCCCAGTGAAGGAGATACAGCTTGCACTGCAGCAATAACCACAATTCCTGGTGTTTGGCAGGCCTCAGCACACACTGCAATGGAACCATTTTTCCCTGTGAATCTCTACTAAGAGGCCAAAGGAACATGCTTCCCTCAGGCTCTTGCTGTTTCTATAAAACTGCTACAAGACAGTTTTAAGCACCACAGCTCCTGCAAACCATGTGCCTGTAAGAACAAGCTTCCAGATTTTAAGTTTTATTTGAAGTGACCCAACAGCAACCACTGCCCTCACAAAAGCTTCCTAGCCTAAGCATCAGATCATTATTTAGATAACCTAAAATCTAAACCAGACCTGGACAGACCAAAATAATGCTGACTGGGAACGTTTTCAGGTGGTTCTCCCAAGTACAAAGCTTGCTTTATAGCTAGAAGACCAGTCAAAGTTCCACAGCCTCAAGACAGCAAGGCACCTATTTCAAAACATACTTTTATTTTCCAACTCCTTCTAGCAACAAGCAGCCAGGCTGCAACACTGACCATGCTGCAATCCATTTCTCTGAGGGCACAGGGTGAACACACTAACACTTCCCCTGTGTACAGAATGAAGTAGCCCTGAGCTACCATAAGCTAAACACTACTGTGCTCAGTACCAGCCTTCAATCCTCTTTTGATGCCAGGCTGAATTGCCACTTTCAAATGCATCAATCAGATACACACTAAATTAGGAACTGCACTTCTTCCTAGCACAGCCTGCCAAGACAGCTGCAGCACTGTTTTCTGTACTAATGACTTTGAAGGTACTAAAATAAAGTTCTGGCACTGATGTCCACTAAGAGAAGGTATTCCTGTCATTACTGGAGATAGCTATCATTGTGTTCTTCTTTTTAATCTAAAAAGTTAGGTTTTTTAGTGTAATGCAAAAATATATTTAGTAACCTAGTGTGGCATAATCCTTTCAGTCATACACTTCAGCTCAGTTAGAGGGAGATAACAAAAGCAGGCTTTGTTGGCTGTAGTTTTCCAAACACCCAAAGCAGTGGAATCTTCAAAGAAAGTAAGGGTCAATTTATCCTTCCTGTTTAAGGCCGCCACACAGCAACAGCTGATCTGGTCAGCTGGGGATCAGATGACCCAGAGCAGACTGTGGGAATGAGGGAGGCAATGTTTGTTAGGCCAGGAGAACTCATCTGGAGTTCACGATGTCATTTCCTGTAACTTCTCAATAGGGATGCATCCAAGAAGATAGACAAGCTAGGGCAAAGAACTGCAGAGAGGCCCTCCTGGCACAATCTGGGCTCAAGGAGGATAGTAACTGTGGAACAATGAACCAGGAAACCGGAGAAGAAAAAGACCTTTAAGAAAGCCTTTACAGAAGAGACGAGAACCATAGTAAGATTACCTGAGGCAGTGCTAAAGGGAAATTGAGGCACTGGAATAGGATGCATCTGGACTTAAAGATCAGTTCATTACTCTGACATAGTGCAAGGAGAAACAGAGCATCCTGAACCACCTGCAGAGGAAGCAAAAGCTGGACAAACAGAGCTGTAGCAAGCCAAGTGAGGCTGTTAGATGCCCTCCAGAGCAAGGGCTGTATACTTTCTGGTATCTATTCTGAGCTCAGGTTCAGAATTAAGTCTCTTCAGGAATGTCTCCGGTATTTTAAAGGCTAATCCATGAACAGTGCAAAATAAGAACAGATGTTTTAACACATTTGCTAATAAAAATAAACATTTTTAGCAGATTGTTTTATGTAAATGGATTTTACTGGGCTCAGCCTTTCCAAAGGAGTATCATTAATTCTTCAGAAGCCTACTGCAAAGAGGAAGAAAAATCTTCCTCCTGGAATCATCTACCAAAACTTTCAGAGCCTGTTTTAGAACATGCCTCTTAAGAGTGCATCCCAATTTAAAACACTTAAGCAGAAGCAGGTAGATTCACTTTGCCTTTCTTGTTTAAGAGTAAACTCAAATCAGAAGCAGGAAAGCTGGTTTAATATGCCAATTTAGTGGTCAACTTCTAAATAAAAGTTCCATCAAGCTTCAACTGACCACATAAGGGGAGAACAGAGAAGTATTTATAGCCTGCTCTCCCTCAGCCACCAGCTCAGAAACCACAGAAGGACACATTACAACATGTGACTTCAAGCACATGATATCAAGTACTCAAGTTTCTCTTTCAGCCAGTGACACTCACTCTTCTATGGAATATTCTTTCACCATTCTTCTCTCTTTGATATTTTAAAACAGACATAGAATACCATTGCATTAACGTGCCCCAAATTATTTTAAGAAAACATAAGTCAACTACACTGAGATCGAGGTTTTACTTTCATATTTTCCTTCCTAACAGTCAAATACCCTTCACCACCTTTTCCTCAACTTAAGGCCTGAGATCCTTTCCAAAACTCATCAGCTCTTAACCCAGTAAGAAGTCCTTCAAGAACAGCTTACTGGTACATGCCCATTACCATGATCCAGTATTTTTTCTTTATTAATGGCATTGAATAAGTAACTCTGCTTATAATGTCTATATTGTCTGTCTTCTTTTTGCCATTCCCACACTCTCCAAACTAAACACATGTAGTTTCAGCACCTAAATGGAGGTCCGAAGTAACTCTTCGGAGCACATGCACCCATCAGTGCTCCATGGTGACAACGATCTTGTCGTGAAAGCTGAGACAGGCCAGCTTAAGTCTCAAGGGCACAAGCATTTTCACACTATTTGTTACTAATTAAAGTCTAGTAGCTTTTCTTTTCCAGCCTCTCAGGTCACACTTACACAACAGCAACTTCCAAATTAAGTTATAGGCATGTAGCTCCCAAAGAGTTTCCCACCCCCAGCTCCCTCTTCACCGAGCTACTCACTACCATCGTTTTTCAGGCTAGGACTTCCTCAGATATTACGAACATCTGAATTAAGGAACATGAATCAGACAGCTTAACAAATTACTCACTACTTTGAGAAAAATCCTTTTTTTGATGAAAAGAAGTTTTGGAATAGGCACATGAGTTAAAGAGTACGAATGATGATAATAACCATGTATAGGCTGGCTGACTGTAATAATTTTTCTTTAACTAGAAGAACAGGCACCAGAAGAAATATTTCAGCCTGATCAGGTGCACAGCTATGAAAACCTCAGTTCCACCCACAGCAGTTTTTACTGAGCAGATGAACACAGGGAAGTTGTTGTGAACCTCTGTTGTAGCAATCTTAAAGCATGAATAAACAAACACACTGCACAGTCTAATTACTGCTGTGGAGTCTCTGGGTTATCACTTAAAGGTGTTATGCAGCTTTATCCACAGAGCCTGTTTTAAACTTTAGGATGTCTTATTACTACCATAGGCTCAGAGATGAAAACCAAGATGGCTGCAAAAGAGGCAAGAGTATTCTCTCCTTTAAATTAAGCAGAAGTCACTAGTTCTCATTTTAGAATTAGAGCAATGCAGGTTAGAAGGGATCTCTCCAGATCATCTTGTCACTTTTTATGAAGACTAGTCTGATACTAACAAATATTTTTTGTTGCTTGTTTTAGAAATGCTGAGTTTAAGTAATTATTTTCAGAATTAATTAATTTCAAATATTATTAGTGAAATTGATTGTGTACGCCTTGTCTTCATGCAAAGAAAACCTCGATTTTTAAGCATTTGACACTGGTCTTTACATGGAACCAAAGATACCAGTCTCCCACAGCTGCCTGTGCTATAGACTTTCACAGTCTTGAAGTACTGCTGCACTGGCCTCCTTACTTCTATAAAACATGTTCTCATAAACACAGGAGAAAACATTAGGCATTTAAGGGCTGTTCCATTTCCCCCACACATCATTATGTTTTGACTGCACTTAGAAACTTAAGGAAGGTCAAGCCATATGATACAAGTGCTGCAAGAGCATTCACATCAGAGAGTTAGTTTGGGGAGAAAAAGGGGGAGCTATTTTCTGGTTGGCTTATTTTAAAGTAACATTCCCTCCAGTATGTAGTCCCCCACATACTTCTCCTCATTCTATAAATCATCAAGCTTCTTGACATTTACACGAACTGTTAACTCCCACCCCTCTCCCAATTACTTCTTTTCTGATGCCAGATGCTACTCACAAAACAAGGCAGTGTTCCATGGATGTCAGCATCTTGCCAAATCAGTGCCTGACTCATCAGTCAGCACTCTGGGATGTCACTTCATTCCGGTTAGAAGCACTACCTAGAACTCTGGCACTTGGCAGCAAAACTTGCTACTGCTTCACCCATTTCAGCTTCAAACCCAGAGGAACAGAGCTGCCTCTCTAGGAATGCACCCACATACAGTCACTGCCCAGTGGCTTGTCACTCAGCAAAGTGAAACAGATGTCTCTATGAACAAGCCAACAGCACATCCCAAGTGGAAAAGAAAGCACAAACCTGTCTCTACAGCCAGAGTCCCTTCTGACAGCTCTTGCAAGACTACAGGAGATAAACACTTAACACTTCTGCTTTGGTCTTTTCTACATACTACAGGAAACTGAAGGAAGTCCAGATCACACCTTTAATCAGTTTAAGGAAGAAGTGACAAGATGCAGCTGCCTGCAGCACCACAAACATGCTCTTTCACTCCTCTACTGACCTAACTGCCCAGCGCCAGGCTTGGGAAGCTCCCTGTGCTCAAGTCCACCGGGCTGTAAAGACCACATTCCTCCTTTTCCACTCCACATCTCCAAGAGATAACTATGAATTTGACCTTTATCATAGTACTGTCAAAGATCAGCTACAAGCCACATAACCAAGCAGCTGCTATTCTGCAGCAAGAAATAGTCATTATAAGCAGAATTAAGTGGTCTGACTGCGGGCAGAGAGAGAAAGCAAGAAAAACCAATGCCACTGTCTCACTAGCCATAAAGGTCTGCAAGTATTTGCAGTTGTCTTAATGACTCAACTATTACCACAACTCAAGCAAACTTTGTTTGGCTTTTGTCACCGTTTTTAACATTTAAGAAAGCAAATGCCTGCGTAAAAGCATTATTATTTTCATCTTAAAATACCTTACAGTTTGCATTAAAATAGCAAAGGAATACTGCTATTTTAATTCTATATGCCCAGCAGAAATCTAGCCTCAAGTCATTTTCAAAAAAAATTATTTTATATATATGCTGCCATAAAAGATCTTTAAACAAGTTACAGCAAACATCACTAATAGAGGAAAAATGCTCAAGGTAACCACTTCTTAGGAACTAAATCAGAGGCTTAAGAACCTTCCTTTAAGAAAAAAAGATAAGCGTTTTAAATTTGAGACCTTCTGGGCTGAAAGAGGCAGGAGATGCAAAACCACAGTCCAGGTTGCCTTTATAAACATGTTTTCATACCTGCCCGTGTTCACTGTGCACTGCTTCACAAAAGCACAGGAAGCTTTCCTATTGCTTTTATGTCTTTACAGTCAAAGAGTATGGAAACATAACCTCCTTATGTCAGACAAAAGCTTACTGCTTCAAGAAGTCAACATATTCATATTCATGAATCAGCTTAAAGCAATCATGCATTTCTGGGCTAAGGAGAGAGCTTTTTTTCCCATTTTTCTCTTCATTTCTTCCCTCTTGGTGCCAGTACACAGGCACCTCCTACCTAATTAGGCCATCTGGTCACTTGACAACTGGAAATAGCAAGCAGTCAGTTAACACTGTTCAGGAGATTAACAATACTACAGCATTTGTAGCTGAAGTTACAATAACCTTGTGGGTTAGTTTTGTGCTGTCTTTTCTTTCTTTTTTAATTTTAGAAGGTGACAGAATTGTGTAGTTGTGCTCAGTAACTGTCATAAAACAAATTTCTTAGCCTAGCTTTAGACCACCTGCCCCCATCCTCCCCACTGTGATATTAACAACCAACCATATATTCAACTAGTCATGTATCTATTGTACCAACAATATACAAAGAGCTTAAAGTCAAAAATAAGGGGAATTGTTTAGAGCCCTGAAAACTGCTTGTTTAAGGTAGTCAGGAATTGAAAATCTGATAAAAATTTCTGGTTAAAAAGGATAAAAATACTAAATATTCTTTAAAAAGAAAAAGTATAAGACATTTTTAAATCTATACACTGAATTTCAAACATTAAACTAACTTGATAATGTTTGTAATACTTAAGGTTAAAAAAAAGATTTCTCAGGCATTATTTTTTCTTAGCCTAGGTGAGCAAAAAGTATGATTTATCAGAGTTAAGCTGTCAAAAGTTCACACTGGTGGTGAGGAGACTAGAAAACAAAAGGTTAAGGCAACTCTAAACATCATGCTTACACTTAATGTAATTCCATTTTTAAAAATCAAAGAAAAAGGAACTACACAGTTTAATAGGAGTTTACAGCTTAATACAGTTTACAGCTGTTCTGTAAGACACACACAACACACTAACAAATAACAGCATGTCAGTGTATTCTATGTTTACAGAAAAAATGTTGAGTATTAAACGAAATGACTAACATTAATCTATCAAAATCTGCTTAGAGTGTAAGGAGTCTTTGCAACCAAAGCAAAATGTCTAGCCTGAACTTACTTACGTTATACTTCTGCAAATATCAGCATAAAAGTTTGCTTTTTTTAGCTATGACCCAGTCAATAAACTGCTTTAAGCCTACATTTACAGTAACCTCTTTCATACATATTTCACATAATAAAAGTGTGTTTCTACCCAGGCACTTTTTATAGTAAGATTAAACAGCAGCCTGGTTTTTAAGAACTTTCATGCAGTTAAATTTTCAATAATGTCTTCCCCCTCTGAAAAAAATACTCACTAAATAAGTAGATGTGGAATTCCCCAACAATGTTTCCTCCACATTCCCAAAACTCATCCAGTGACTCTGTTACTATAGCCTCAAGCTCAAGCCAAAGGTAAAGACACCAGATACATTTTAACAGAACACAATTCTCCTTAAAGTGAGCTTTGGGGTCCCAGAGCCAAACGCTGCACTCATTCAGGAGCCATGGATAATGCCAGTCTGGGAAATTACAGTTTAATAGACTCACAGTCACCTCAAGAATAAGACCAAGTAAATAGACTTCAGCTTTTTCTCAACAACCCTTATTCAGATATATTACCATCCCAAAAATAGGATTAGATTCAACTCTCTAGTGCTCTGCAGGAAATAAATCTAAAGAAACTATGTGTTTCAGTAACCTTCCTACAACTGCTAGTAATGAAATTAAGACTGCAAGAGCAATTTCTCAGAGGCAAGTGTCACTTACCTAACTTCTTTGTAGCTTCACAGTGTACTATCCATGCTTCATGGAAGGCAACCATTTCTATCATTTACAGTATAGATTTGGAAGCCAAACTTCTCCAAAATACACACAGCCATTTATCCTTCACATTAATCCTTATACTGTCTAATGCACATCATATATGTTCCAATAACAGTAGCATTTTTCAGTTTTATTTTCTAATGACCTCTTGACAAATACAGCAGTGTCATGTTAGCCATCAAATGCCACTGCTGATTCAGATTCATCTCAAGAGATGCATAAAATAGTTATACAAGCACAGATAATGGATAGTGTTTATACTTTGTTACAATAATATGTGCAAAGAACTCACTAAAAGGACTCTGAAAAGAAGCGAAGAACTATGTAAAATGCTAAGTATGAACTGCAAGTTACTAATGCAATTCAGGTAACAAGAAATCCATTTTGGTACATCTGCATGTCTAGTCCACAGTGTAAATTAGAAGCATTAGAGACAAAAAACTACTGGACAAATAGTTCAGTATTCCTTCCCTCTCCTCAGTTCCTCCATACAATTATCTCCAGACAAGTACTTGATACACAAGGTTTTCTTTCTGCATACAACTATTTTGATTATTAACATTAATTTTGCAAAACTTTAATGGCACATCAGCAGATGTTCTTTTCAGAGGATTTCACAACATCCCATCTTAATGGTGAAGTAGAGGAAGAGCCTAATTGTCCTTAATCCTCCATTCAAAATAGGTTAGATGAAATCCTCTTTTGACTGAAGCAAAGAGATTAGTGAGTGTCACCAGGAAAAAGAAACACTATTCCCCCCTCACCCTGCCCTGTATCTAGATGAGCTTAATGATTAATGAAGGAAACAGATTCTCCTATTTCAAAAAGAGAAACTAGTCTACAGGGAAGAGCAAATCAAATGGAAAAATGTCTCTATGAAATCTCCCAATTCTTAAGCTTCCATGCTTGTAGTAATGACCACAATGATGTAAGAAAGACACATGCCAGAACACACTTTCACAGTATACCTCAGTAACCAGAAAAGAGCTCATATGAAGACCCTTTTTTTTAATACCAATACACATCTGGATCCCTGGAAAATCTTGGCATAATTTTTAACATTGCTAAATGAATAGCACACAATTTAAGGAAGAACATGTGCACCCATCTGCACATGAATGCATACAAATGTATGCAGATGGAGACATAAAGAGGGAAATGGGAGATATCAGGAGAAGCAACGCAGAACACTTAGGTAACTACGAAAAAAAACAACCCCAAAACAGAGTCATTATAGGCTTGTGTTCACACCCAGTTTTCTTCCTGTAACACAGCAATTTTGTTACCTGGAAGCATTAAAGTACCCTTACGACTTCTCTCTATGGAAAAGGTGGACACTACTCTCATCCATGTCCCAAGAAAAGATGAATGCACAGAGAAATTAACATCCAGATCCGCAAAGATATCTAGGTGATTTATCAGCCCGTGGTCTTCTGTGATCTTCTAAACAAACTCCCAAGCCACTGGCTCATCTCCTCAGTCTCCTAGAACAATTTAAGCTAGACTGCCAGTTTCTTCCTAAAAAGAGTGCTCTTTTTAATATAGTATCGCAAATACTCAATACTTTCAAAATTAAAATCAAAGTTAAATTGAAAAAAACCCCAAACAAAACACTTTTTATAATGACTCAAGAATCTGTTCATGCCACAGGCTTCTCAGAGTCATTACTGAGAGAGAAGAAAAACAGCTTGTGTACATGTGATATAGAAAAAGAATCCCTGGTTTGCTTTGTCTACCTGCAGCTGTTGCCATGGCAATTATAGCAGAGAAGATAATAGCATTCCAGTGTCATTTGGCTTCACAGCCCAGGATGAACTTCAGCTGAAATGTCCCCCAACAGTTATACAAAATAATACATTATCCTGTGTAATTGTAAGCCACTAGAATAAGGAGAATTATTCTGGAAAAAATATAATCTGTCTAAAAGTTATAGGAGGAGAGGCTGGCTATTTTGCTCAAACAACAACAACAACAAAAAAAGCCCAACAAAAAAAGCCCAGTGAAGTTGAATACAGTTGCATAACAGGTTCTAAAACATCTGCTCAGTCTTCTCTGTGACACATTTTTCTCTTGCTCCTACTTCCTGACACACCTGCACATGACATGCAGCAGGCATCCCACAGTAAATCCTGCTGCAGCACCTCAGAAACCACAATGGCTTTGTAGTCACACTTAAACCTACTTAGATGGACTAAGTTTTATTATGCCCATCTCAACACCACAAACGATAGCCAGCTATGGTATTTGTGGAATGCTTTACTCGTCAGTCCAGTTACTGTTTTCTAAGTGCTGGGGGTTTTAAAAGCAGACTCATTAGAAAATCCATTCCATCTTGTCACTTTCCTTGTCTGTCTGTATGACAGAAGAAAAAAATCAATGAGAAATGGTGATCAGAGATGTTAAGCTGTAAATGTGCTATGTTGTACTTTGTCCTCTTCCATTCCCCAAAATAATTTTCAAAAGGCTTCCTGCTTGCAGAACTGATACTCAGTGGTGCTAGAGAAAAACGCACAAAAGAGGAACAATATTAAACTTTTTTTAATCAAACAACACGTTATCAAGAGACAAAAGCAACTATACCATTCTCATCTCAGAATTTTTGATGCTAAAAATAGATTAAAACTTCTTAATCTATTTTAAGTCACTGAAACAGTTCTACGATTTAGATACTCCAAAAGCAATGTTTTCTACTATCATAGAGCATCTGATGAGTGCAGATGAGCAATATTTTGTAGTCAATAGCAACCAGCAATGTAACGTGTACACTGACTTCCTGTAAGTGAACTGTTTTACATACGCAATGTCCTATTTTCATTTGTTTATTCTCAAAAGAAAAAGGAAATGATGTTTTTCTTGTGTAAATTAGCTAATTGATGGAGTGGGGGGAGGGGAAAAAAATGGAACCCATGCAATTCTCCATATTTATTGCCCTTCAGCAATAAATAATTGATGGGGGAATGGAGAGTATCTGGGGGGTTTTTGAGTGTCAGATAATACTGAAGTATCTTTAAGAGTACATTACAAACCAGAATGAACACAAGACTCACTCCCAGTATGAAGAGTTAGATTTGCAAGAGTGCCAAATTCTGTCAGCCACATTCAACAGAATTAACTTCTAAGTAAGCTTTCAAATTTTGCCTTTTTAAAATAATTTGCTGAAAAGTCAGCAGGAAGCACGCCAGACAGATACCCACCCCCCAAAAAATAAGAGAAAAAGGCAATTAGGCAAATAACAAAGCAATGGTGCTTGGGGAAACAGGAATTCCAAAGTTACTCGTGCTGTTTGATGCCCTCTGTCGAACCTTTCACAGCAGGAAGAACTGGTACCTGCAGTGAAGCAGGGCTAAGAGATGGGAAGCATCTCAAGTTTCAAAAGAACATTGTGACACACAGACTTTCACAGGAGATAACAAAAACGGATTACATACCAGGAATAGACACAAACCCTTAAAAGCTGCAAGTTACTAATTGTTGACCCATGACTACATACACAGCTCCTACAGAGAGCATCTTTTGTACACTCAGTGCAGCTAGCAGACAAAGCCTGTCATACAAATGTGTTTACATACAGCTTAAAACAGCTTCAGATTTTGTCAAATTATACCTCTGAACTTAAACAAAGCATAACACAATGCTTTTGACTTACTTGACTAGGAAGAAAACTGTTTGTGTTAACAGGAACCTTGACTAAGAAACACAGACAGCACCAGTTTAATACTCATCTGCAAGAGTGCAAAGAAGGCTGAATAAATTCAGAAGCGAATGCAAGAACCAAACACCCTCAAATGAATTAACTAAATTTAGATTGATAACAATAGGTCATCTGAAACACTTGACAAATGGACAGTCCTTTAAGACACAAATAATTATAAAGCACCAAGGCTCACAATTTCACCAACTTTCAGGTCAAAGTAGTTATCAACCTTTAATGCATCAGTTAGATAAATAAATAAACTCAAGTTCAATATTAATTTGCATCTACTAAGACTATATATACAAGTAAAATACTTGGGAAATCTAATTAGAAAACCGTTTTAGAATTATAATGCCAATCAAAAGCAACAAAATCATCTAAGTCAATGAACAAAAGTCACAGGCTATCATGAAACTTAGTTAAGAACTTGCTAAAAATCCCTACCATAACCTCCTGGTTAGGCTAGTGAAACATCTTCTCTAACTACAATTAAAGCTGACCCACTTTTACAAAAGTGAAAAATAGAGCATCCATTTGTAAACTCAATTTATTCCAGCCTCCAAAAAAGGATATTTTTCAGAAATACCTGCACAACTAATAGGCCAGCAGCTCCCCAGAGACCAAAGCTGTAGTAAATCACTGTTCCTTCTGGAAACACGTTTTACCTGCTACTACAGGCATTTAGAGATATTTACACAGGTAACAAATACTTAAGATCCAGATTTGTAATCCAAAAGCAACAGGAGAACCCTAAAGAGGGGAAGCAGTAAAGTAGCAAGATCCCTAAATATACTACATAATACAAGCAAAACTCTTCAGTAATACAGACCTCTGACCCAGTAGTATTTACTGTACAACCCAAAGCCATCAACCTGGGCAGGAGCTTTTAGCGACGAGGGCCAGCAGTCTTACAAATACAGAACAGACTGTCACCATAGACTGCAAGATGTTTAGCAACCATTTAGCATCCAAACAGGCATATGCTGAAGAGCAACATCTTCCCAGATTGCCCAGATATATTAAAATTAACAGTCTTCAGGAATATCCAAATCCATAAACAGCTGCCGTGAATACACAAAAGACATATGCACATGCTTTATTAAAGAAAGTGTTCATTTTGTGAAAGATGTCACCAAAACTTGTTTAAATAATATTAACCAACTTTTGACTGTGATGAGGACAGACTTCAGAAGTCCTAAGACCAGCAAAAAATAAGTGCTCAGAGAAAACTAAAGCAGCTACACTAACACAGGCAGAACAGATCACCTAATGATAGCCAGTGTCCCAAATAATTTAACTATAAAACAGAAGCTAATTTTGTATGGAGGCAGCTTTAATTGCCATTGTATGCTTGGTTTTTCCTTAAACAGCTTAATATTAAGCTAACAATTTTCTCTTGTTACCAAGCACACAGCAGGTTCTGCATGACACTTACAGGATAGCCCATGCTAATTCTGTATTCTCTGGCTGTGCAGCTGCCTTCCCTGGGGTAGCACATATCCTCTGGGAATCCAAGAAGACAGAGAAGCATGTTGTCTGGTACAAAAGCAACATCCATAAAGAAGATTATATTTTTATACAGTATGTGACAAAAAGTACAGTCCCCTCAAGTAATGTTCATACTACCCACACGCAGCCATTACATCCATTATTTGGGAAATAATAAGTTTTGGTGTCAAAATTTTTCTTATTTATCTTTATGCAGAAGACTTATTCAGTTCCTGTGATTCCATGGAGAACCGAAACTGTATATTAGGGTGTTTCTATTTCATGACTTAAAGATGCCTCTAATATAGCTCATACACATTTTAAAGCAAGTAAAATACACAGATTAACCTCATTAGACACAAATAAGAAAATTACAATGCTGTACATCAGCTTGAAACATCACAAAGGATTTGGAAAACTGAACTTCATGTCAGCTGTACTGCAGTGAAACAAACACCTTTTCTGTAAAAAAAGTTATTTTTCACCATCAGTCCTGTAAATTGTGTTTGGCTGAAGTAATGGTTACAGGAAGCATGAGGTGAAGGAAAAGACCCCAAAATTTGCAGGAGGGTCTAAAGAGGCAGAACAAAACAGTGCCAATTTAAAAATTTAGTAAGATAGAGACAATATCCCCTGTCCTTCTAAGAGACTACACCATCTCTTGGTGAAGAGATATGGAATACAGTATGACTAGCATGCTGAACATATATTTTATTCAGCCCACATCACTAAACTCTTCAATGCCTTGAAGATATAAAAAGAACACCCAATGCAGGTAAAACAGCAATATTTGAAAATGCTAACCAGGAAGCTGACAGCACCCAGTCATTGCTGTTCTTCCACAGGGCCTAGGAGATATGTGCACTGATTTTGCACTGCTTCAGGACAGAAAATGTCCAGTAAGGGAAAGAGGAATGGGAGGGATCTTCACACTCACAACAAAACCCCAGTATTTAACTTATGCCTTTATGTCCTACAACAAACAGGACCGAGAAAGAAAAGAAATGACACAGAATTGTTAGAAACCATCCTATTAGAAGTCTCCATTAGTCCATCACATCACAAGTGTTTGTTTTCCCAAGATCATACCATAAGAACTCCCAGCTAACCCAGCATGTCCAGATGCATCAGCCAAGGTTCTCAGCATAATCCAGAGACTAGCCTTCTCTACAAAGGACTTGCAGCTGAACAAGTCCAGGAGACTTGCAGAACAAAAATTCATAGTTCTAAGACCTTGATCATGGAAAAGTTTTTGTATAGCTTTTAACTAAACCCAAGCTTGAGCTTATTTTGGAATAAACACAAGATGAAACTATCTATCCACTCCAGCTCTCCCACAGAAGAGTCACTGCCTTGTCGCCCTATTAAAAAGCAGTTTGGAAAGTGGCAAGCACATCTTCATCTGTGTGCCTGGCTGGTGCGTACAGAGCTTTGGTGAACACTGCTGGAGTGATACCCCTGACATGTACATCTGCTACTCCTGCAGAGCAGTCAGTTTCAGGCCCAGCAATCAAACTAGTACTTTTCATTTTCACTGCTGTAGAGGTACAAAAATAGTTGAACCATGGAGATATAAAAAATAAAAAACTAGAAAAACCACATACCACAGACCTTAATGGTTGCCAGACCTCAATGGTCTTACTGAAATGAACACAAATTTACTTACAGCATCTTTTCCTCAAAATTATCTTTCCATGGAAGAAAGGTTTCAAAGTTAAGACACTGAAAGAATGCAAAAGAGCAAGAAGCAACAGGTGGAAATATACCAGGCACCATGGACCAACCAAGGCAATTACCTAGGCACAGCCTATCAGCATACACACAATACAGAAGGTAGTGTGACCTAGGAAATAAGAACACCTCTTCACATGGGATATAGTAATGTTTCGTTCATCTTGTAGACTGCTGCATTAGTCTCATCAGCAGTGCAGGAGGGTGGTGTGAGTGCACAACTCAAAAGCTCAAGCCCCTTGCTTTCAACATACTGTCTTCTCATGTATATTTACTGCGGCTGCTCTCAAGCCCATTTCCTTCATATTTGATGCTTAAGTCTGCTTTGGAAGGGGTTAGCAGCAATGTTATGCAGAAGAGATTTAACGGTGTGCTTGCTCTGTGCAAAAAGAACACACCATTTGTACAGGCTCCAGATGTGAGCACACACAAAGAAATCTTAAACTAAATCCAGCAGTTAGATCAGCACTGACAGATCTCTACACCCAAAGTGATCCTACCTGTTTCCAAACAGACCTCAGCACAACTCACTTGGTCTCTATATCCATAGAGACCACGGCTTCTCTTATACCTCATTGTTATTGTTGCTACATATTATTTTGAGTATTCTCTTCCTTCCCTTAAGACTACTTTCTAAAGGTTCATGTACACATAGCTGCTTTCAATACTTACCTCTCCACTCATCCCACATATATGCTATTGTAAACCGGAAGAAAAAAAGAGTATCATTTTTCATCTCTGCTACTTTTCTTAGTTTATACTTCAAAAAGACGGAGTTCAGCCTGTATTGGGCAGACACGGCTCTTGGGACATACAAAACTAAGTGTATTTACTGTGAGAAAACTTGAGTGCTCTGACCAGGGCAAAGTACTTCCTGCATAGGAGAAAAAGCTATTTTTATTTGAAAATCCCACTTAATGTCTCCCTATCTTTTAAAAATTACTTCCATACCGAAAAGCAGAAATTTGCCATTTCCTGGTATTGGTGGTCCCCGTGCCTTGTACTGTACAACCCCACACTTACAAGCATTCTGCTAATCTACTTAAACTATTAACCTGAGTATTTATTAGTGGTTCTGTGGAATTGGAGCCGCACTCACTGACCCACCTCAGTCTACACTTGGACCCACTCCAATGCGCTGCCGAGTCGCTCTCTCGGGCGGTGCCGGTGGGTTTCCACACGCTGACCAACAAGCGACATCAGCCCTCTTTTCCCGGAGTACTCACAAGTCTGGTGTGTTTGAATCTTACTACGGACACCTACAAAAACTTGGGACCGTTCCGACCAGTACACTTAAGTTGGACAACGCCACAAAAAGTCGCTTGACTGAAACAATATAACGAGGAGAAAGGGAAAAAAGAAAACCAAGACGAAAAGTACTACAAAAACAACAACAACAAAAAAAAGCTAGACAGCTGGAGGTTTTATCTGCCCTGCTAACTACGTATCGCAGCACTCTGTAAATTACAGCGCTCTGAACTTAGGTCAAGCCGCAGTGGTTCAGCGAAGGACAGTCCCGTGGGGCGAGCGGGCTGCGGGGAGCGCACGACACCCGGTGCCGCCGCTGCTGCATCCGCGCTCGCACCGGGCGCCACGCGCGGCGGCCCCGAGGCTCCCCGGCCGCCGAGCCGGTCACGGGACCGCCCAACTCCTGACAGAGCCCTTCCTGCGAGCCCGGGGCACAGCGGGGGCTGCCCCCCACGCCGGGGGGCGAGCGGCACCGGCGGTACTCACGTATCGGCTGACGAGGGTCCGCAGGAGGCTGCAATCCATGGCGGGCGAGCGGCTCAGGACCGCGCCGCCGGGTGCTCGCCGGTGCCGCCGGGCTCCCTGGCTCGCCTCCTCTCTTCCCACATGCAGAGAGCCGCGCTCGCCCCGCCGGACCCGCTGTGACGCCGGCCCGGCGCTCGCCGCCGTCCCCCAGCTATGCCATGTGCTCGCCGCCGCCGCTGCGGCGCGGCGCCCCGCGGCCCCGCATGTCCCCCGTCGCTGCTGCTGCTGCTGCTGCTGCTGCTGCTGCCGCCGCCGCCGCCACTACACTCTCGCCGAGGGCAGGCGGAGAAGGAATGCACTGCCAGGAAAGGCTCCCACCCGCTGCACTCTGCCCGCCGCGCGCGCCGCCCAGGGCTTTATCCGGCGGGCGGGGCCGGGGCCGCCCCGCGCCGTTCCCCTCCCGCTTCCCCGGTCCTGGCGCGCGCGCGCGCGGGCTCGCCCGGTACCAGCCCGGCCCCCGCCCGGCCCCCGCCCGGCCCGCGCCGCTCCGAGCTCGCCGGGCGGCCCCGGCGGCGCGCACGTCACGCGGGGCGGGCACGCGCGCGCCGGCGGCCGTGGCCGCTCCCCGTCCTGTCCCACGCGCGCGACTCCCGGAGCGGCCGGTACCGGCTCCCGGCGGGGGGAGCGGGAAACCTGCCCGACCCGGGGAGTGGGCTGGGAACACTGGGGTGAGCCAGTGCGTTATATTGGGAGCACTGGAGGGAGTGATGCTGCGAGGGAAGTGAAAACGTAGAGAGAAGCCGGAGAGTAATATTGGGTGGGTTAGGAGGGAACTGGGAGCGCTGGTGGAGAGCCAGGGAGTGGCACTGGGAGTAGTGGGAGGGGAACTGGGGAGCACTGAGGGTAGCCATGAAGCGATACTGGAAGAACTGGGATGGCATGAGAGCATGGAGTGGAAGCCAGGGAGTGATGCTGGGAGTGAACTGGGAATACTAAGGGGAGCCATTGAATGATGCTGGGAGGACTCATAATTACCGAATGGATTGGGTTGGAAGGGACCTTAAAGAGATCTAGTTCCAATCCCCCCGCCATGGGCATGGGGACCATGGGGGGATGGGGGTAGAGCCAGGGATTGTTACTGGGAGCACTGGGGCGACCCAGGAAGTGACACTAGGAGTACTGGAAGGGAACTGGGAGCACTGGGGGGAGATAATGAATGTTACTGGGAGGACATGGAGAGCGCTGGGAGCGTTGAGGAGCGCCAGGGCGTGGTAGTGGGTAATTCCTCCGCCCCGCCTTCACCTGCCCCGCTCCGGGCCCCGGGCAGGAGGGAGCGGCCGCTGCGCCCTTCCGGGGCGGAGGTGCCCGCGGCAGGACGGCGCCGACCCCCGCCCGCCCCGGCGCCTCCCGCGGGCGCCCGCAGCGAGGGGACGCTGCCCCGCCGTGCCGGTCCGGCGGAGCCCGGCGTGCCTCCTCCTGCCCGGGCGGCGGGACGGGCTGCGAGAAGTGCTGCCGGTGCCGCGGGGCGGGCCCGAGCGGTGCTGGAAGCGAACCCCGCTCCGCCGGGCCCCGCTCCGGTCCGGCCCGGCCCGGCCGAGGAGCGGCAGCGCTGGGGCGCAGCGCGGCGGGGAGCCCGGCGCGGACAAGTGAGAGCGGCCCCGCTTGTCAAGTGCGGCAGGAACAGATAAAGAAACCTGTGCGCTGACAAGCCCAAACACCACAGCCCTGCTAAGCCCGCAAACAGTAGAAATTACTTGGTGGTAGGTGAAGGGATAAGCGGAAGCCGGCAAAAAATGCGCACGAAAGAGAAGTAGAAGCGTGTCATTATTCCTTTTTTCCGTGAATGCCTGAGACAACACCTTTTAGGTATTTAGGCCTTTGTTTTCCGCAGCTATTTTTTTTTTTTTTGCATGCCATTCATACCGAAGAACTCGCTCCGGTTTGCAGGAATCTCGTACATAGTCTCAGATAACTTGTGCATTACTATGTACAACTTAATATAAAATAAAGGCTCTAAACCAAATACTGTGTCAAAAAATAACTGGAATTTATTTATTTATTTTATAAAATTCAATTATTTTACTAAAAAAGTTCATTTTAACAAAACCAGAATTTTATGCTTATGAAAATCCATTCCCTTCTTCAGCAGCAATCACATAAGCTGTCCCTTATTGTCTAGTTCATGGCTAAAACAATGCAGGTTTTGTTTATTTTGGGTTTTGTTTTGTCACAGTTACGTAGTTCTGTGGACACCATCAAGTATTCTACCAAAAAGAATGCACAAATTTGTAATACAACAAACACGTAGAAAAAATAGAAATTGAACTATTTGAGACCATTACATAAATACTAAGGGAAAGGACATATGACTGTTTCTTTACAGGTCACCTTTAATGTAGGTGCATTTTATATATTCAGCAGTTTTTATTACGGGTTAGATTGCAAAATGTATAATTTAATGCATAAAGTGCACTGTGGTCAAGCTAATGTTGCTGTTCAAACTCTAAAGGGACATTGGTTTAAACCCCAGTTTTCATCTTTGTTACAACTAATAATTTGCATTCATTTTCTGCACCTCCCATTTTCATGCTCCTATTTACAGACCTAACACTTCTATGATATAGATTTCTGTACTTGCATTTCAGTTTCAAGAAATCATCACTGAAACGGAAAGGTGAAAATAAATAAAAGATCCATGAAACAACAGGAATTTTTCTCAAAATTAGCACTTCTGCACAAGTTAACACAAAACTACTTTATTTTCTATTTACATGAACAGTAACATATTAAAATAATATTATGTGCGCATGTCATCAGTCTTCAGGAAACTAGTTTATTATCAAGAAAAACCCACAGAAGAACTTCATGAACATAAAGTGAGAGTTTCAAATTAAACATTGCAAAACTGTAACAGGAAGTTGTTCCCAGTTGTTTTTAGCATACTTCTCTGTTTAGTTATTCCAATTTCAAAGAATTTATGGAGTATTCATATTTTGTAATATTTTTACAAGTTATTCCGCTTTTATTCAAACAGTACCATTTAATCAATCCAATATTTTTAATGACATTGCTTCTTACCTGTGTTTGGAGTAAAAGCAAATTTTCAAATGCTGCAGAAAGTTGTTTTCTAAAGCTTTCTTTGTTTTAATACTTTGAGTCATTTCTTTCATCCAAATGTCACAATATATTTTTTCACTTCCTTAAGTATCCCTCTGTGCAATGCCCACATTACTTGGTGAGTATCACGGAGCATCTCTGAAGGGAAGAAAGTTCATGTGGTGAGCTGGGAACAGTTAACAGCGGTTCAATTCTGAGCATGACCATCGTGGATATATTTCTGAACTCTTTGCTGTCTCCTCAGCTTGGGTAACCAAGGTGGGGCTGCAGGAAACATTTTCCTCAGATCCAGAGCCTGGAAGGCACTCATAGGTGCAGGTTGGCTGCATTTCCCTGAAAAGGGGACCAGGTTCCTGTCTTCACTCTTTCAGTCCAGGGCAGAGGACACACACATGCTCGGATACAGCCATTTCCAGGCTACTGCTCAAGCAAAGCTGAGCCATTTTTCTGCCCTTCCCTACACTGCCAGCAAAAAGAGAGAAAAGGAGCACAGCTGGATTCTGGGCATATACTGAGGTGAAGTCCCAGCCTATATGGAAGAATGCCCATATTTCCACAAAAAGGCACCTAAATGTGCAGCCCAGGAGAGAACACTGGTAGGACGCTGAAAGTTAACACAGGACCTTGCCAACTGAGCTGTGTTTGTGCAGGGAGGACTGCACAGCACATATATTTGACTTTTTGGAGTGACTAGCTTTTCCAGGGTCAGTGTGCAACTGAAGAGGGTGTTGAGGTCATACTTTTGGACTTAGGTACCTCAAATCTGCCTAAGTCAGGCTTAAGGTGCCTGAGTCCTTTATTGGATCTATCCTAAAGTGCCCTGCTAAAGGTCACGTTGCGACTTAGCAGTCAAGCCAGATGAGGAGCCTTGATCATACTGGTCATAGATCTGTTCTGCCTATTATGCAATGTTTCACTTTTTAGCAATTTATTAAACCTAATCATCTTTGTCTTTGAATATGCCATCACATATATTTCACTCCTCGTTTCTCATTTTAAAAATTCCTAAAATTACCTGTATGCTGTATATTCTAAATTTCTTGTGTCTTTTCTGACTGCAGATTAGACCTCCTCTACTGCTCTCTGTTTCTCCTTCCCCTTTTTACTGATTGATTCCTTGTGATCCATTACTGGCCTTTCAGGGTACTCCTGCCTGCCCAGCTGAATTACCACATTCTCTAGATCTTATTACTTACCTCAGAATCTCACACCCCTTCTGATTTACTTACTGTGTCAGTACAACTCTGCTTGAAACATCATTGTTTAAATATCTTTAGAAATCAAGGTGAACATTTTAGTGTGCAAAGGATTTACTTTTCTTATGAACAGCTGTATTTTCTGTTACTTTGCAACCCGTATTAAGTTACTCCATTTCATAATTGCAGTGAAGATGTTGAGACACTGGTCCGAGGGCAGCAGCTCACTACGTGCTGGATTCTCTTCTTGAGGCAGTAATAGATATTTTGTAGTTTAGTCCACCCTGATTTTGGAAGGTGGGAAGGCAAGATTTAAAGCTGTACTCCAATAAAGTGCCACAGTTCTCACAGGCATGCTGGTGATACAGTATAAATGGATAGCATGATAGACGTCAGAGGATTTTTGTTCAAGATTTTAGTTTACCATCTATTTTGGTTCCTGCTTCCTATTATGGTAGTGACTATATACCTCTAGTCGTTCCAGCCAAAGTTACTAAATACTTCTTGAAAAAACTGTATGTAGGTGATAAGAGTTGACTTGGGCATATGTGAGGATAGTGTGAGAATGGGAAATGGCAGAGATGGAAAAGCTGTTCATTGTATGCAGCTTATCTGCTTGAGAAACTGGTGTGTATGCTTTGAGTGAAATTGTTTATCCTGCAGCTTTTCCCCTATAAATATATCACTTCTTAATTGTGTCTCTCCATCTATTATATTTGTGAAAAGTTAATGAAAAGAACTTCTTCTCATTCTTGAGTCACCATGTATTTGAACTAGTTAATTTGTACTAATAAGAGAAATTATTCCCTCAGTGGAACGGATGTTTGTGTTTTGATCTACTGAATCTATTTTCTCAGATCCTTCTGAATATTGTTTGTGAAAAGAGATACCAAAAATAATTCTGAAGTCTGTTTTATGTTAAAAACATTTCACTGCCTGGACTTCGTGACAGATGTACTTCATTTGAAGAAGAATATAATTAACAGTTACTGTGGTACTCTGAGAACTTACCTGCCCAGGACAGATAACAAATGGAAGGTGAAGACAAAGCAAGTAAAATGACCAGCATCAAACTGCTCTGATGATGATTTAGTAGAAGCAGAGTAGCCCAAAGGACAGAGGGAGACTCAAAAAAGCACTGGAGATTGAAGATCGCTTCACTCTTGCTTGACTTTCTTTGTCTAGATCTGTTTTTTTTTTTCCAGAAAACATGTATGTGAAAAAGAGACACATTTCTGACTCTCTGACCTATCTACTTCTAACCTCTGGCAATAATGCATGACTTCTCTTATAGTCAAAAGCTAAATGCACTGTCATTAGGACAACATGTAATTCCCACATCCTTGCTAACAAAGGTGACCTTTGTTAAATAGTTTCTTGACAAAATCCTCTAAAAGAACAGAGTATGGCTTCTAAACAGATGCAATCAAACAAATGCACAAATCGGTTAAAATAATTTGGCTGCAATCTTCTGCCAACTCAGGCGGTCAGCTGCAATTACAACCAAGATTTGTTCATCTGCTTTACCTGATGCAAGAGATCCAGTCCCTGGCTGCTGCAAAGTAATCCTCATCATCAGGAAAGGCACAGGAGTCAGGAAGGTCTTACTAGAGACACAGAACAGTCACATGGACCATTTGGAAGACTTGCCCCCTCACTGTGAAACACTGTATGAAACTCATTAAGAGGAAGCCCAGCCTCCACCAGAGGAAGCTTCTCCTGGGATGAAATGCTGTTGGCTGCTATGGTTACTAATGTGATTTTCCATTTACTTCCTTGTTCACTCACCTGCTTTCTCATTCAAACACCATGCGCACGTACCTCCAGAGATATTTGTTGTTGGAATTGTGACAAACCTCATTAGTGGCAGCCATGCACAATCAAAGAGAAAAAAGATACAAATTATTGGCAAATAAACAGAAGAAAGGAAAGCACTGGAATCTATGGGTATTGCGAATGATATTCTGTCCTTGCTGCTGTGTGAACTTTGTGTTCTCTTCACTTTGGATTTGCATTAATGTTAGTCTTGCCTTATGTCTCTATTTTACACCTCAGTGCTTCGATCCGGCAGAGAACTCCCCAAAGTCAGACTCCTGTGACTGTAGAGCTGAGTGCAGCATCAGGATTTAGATGAGCAAAGTACTGTGGTTTATTTTTGGTGTCTTAAAGGGACAAGAACATTATTTTGCTATTTTATTTTTGGTAGCACTTCACAGGTCTTGTTCCCACCTTTACATACATTTTTTTCACCTTTTACATATTTCTGATCTGAGAGTCTAACTGTGTAGTAGTTCTACACTATGAAACTGTAAAATTCCAAATAAATTGCAAACCTTGAGGCCACTTTTTTCACCCCAAGTATCCAGAGAAAAGAGATAACTTTTTTAAAAGTGTGTGAATATTCCTGTCATATTCCATGGTAATAACCAGATGGACTAGTTAGTACAACTAGTATTCATCATAACACACTTCCAGGTCAGGAAATACTTTCTGACAATACTTTGTAGCCATAGAAGCAAGCAGCTGGTCCTCCAAAAGGGTAGTAAATAATGAGAATATCACTTTCTGGCTACTTTAATGTCATCTGTAAAATTACTTTTGTTTTGATGTAGCATTCAATCGAAGCTGGAAGAAATCTTTTAGTGGTTTGCTCTTTCCCACCAAACAAGGCACTAAATATAGCAGTATCATCATTCTGGGCTTCAAAAAAGCTGTGGTTCAGGTTTCTCAAGAATACCTGCTTTTTCTCCTGACTGTGTTCAATTTGTTTTATAACTGTTTATTTAGGAAGCATGAGTAACTGCAAATCAATACATAAAGTACCAGAAATATTAAACACTACAAAAATGAACCTTTTACTTAGATAATAATGATGCAGTGATACAGTCATCAGATTTTCCAGTTTGAAAATTACAGCTATCTGGAGGACAAATTCCTAAGAAAGGGACACAGCACTGCAGTCTAGGGCATTCTGACTTGTCCCACTGCTTGTGTACCTTTGCATCTTTCTCTCTTCCCTTCCCTCTTTGTTATTCTTGGAAGCTGCATGCTCATAAGCTGGGAGTGGACACAGTAGTGGAGTGGTGGTGGCAGGAGAGTGTCTGAAAGAGGGTCCTTTCTTCACCCCTTCATGCCTCCTGATGACCCCCCACAGGCAGTAGGGATGGAAGTAGGATGCCTACTGTCCATTATTTTTCCTGTAGGTGAATCCTAGGTGACAGTGACACAGACTGCACCTCTTTCATTTCCACTGTCCAAAAAGCATCAGCTTTTTTTTTTGCTAATCCTCTCAGATTAGCAAAAAAACCAGTATTCCAATGTATATTTTCAAAGTAATTTTTGGCCATATTTGCAGCGTTAATGGTCTATAATGTTTTTTTCATCTGCTTGTAGCAAGTGTCAAAACCGCTTGTATGGTGACAGCTTATTCGACTGAGAAGCAGTTCTTTAAGATGCTGCTGTTTTCCCTTACTGCAGCTATGTCTGTTTCATCTCCTTGAGCACTGCAGAGGCTGGGCATGATGAGCATTTTGTGGACTGGGAATCTTGCTGTGAGGGAACATGGTGAGACTTAGCATTTTGTAGATGGATTCAATGAAGTGTGTGAGATCCCCGAAGCTTTCAACCATGACAACATTCAATTCCATAATGTCACTTGCTGTGAAATGTGTAATGGCCACAGCCATTGCTTTTTTTTTTCCTGTAATAAGAGTTTGCCTGTAATTTCAATAAAGTTGCTGTTACAAGTTTGTTCCAATTGACATTTGTATATTAAGAAAAATTGCTTTAGTTAAGTAGGCAATAATTCCAGGAAGAATGTTTCCTCCCGACAGAGATGTATTATCACAAACCTTTACATCTTTACAAAAGGGCTTATAAAGATATAAATTAGTTGCATAAAAGGGCAAAAATAAAAATTATATTAGCATTTTCATGGTCTTATCTTTCCTCTCCAGAGCACAGCCTATTATCTTGTAAAATATCTCTATAATATATATAATTACAGAAGTTTCAATTCCATATTCTCCTCTAACATTCCATATTTTAAATCCTCTAGAGGGGAGCAGGAAGGGGAGTCAGACTTGTATAGAGGCTGGTATTTTCTGTGGACAGATGTATAAATTGGCAAATCTAGTTCTGGGGGGGTTTTTTAAATTTTATAAGCATGACAAAATTTGTGTAGCTTGCTGAGAGTGTGGAGGTAGATTTGTGTGACTATGAAAGTAGCTTGCTCACAGAGACTGTGTGTGCTTTTGCTGTACTGAAAGTTTGGTTTTTTCTGGGTCTTACTTTATTTCCTGTAATGGGCATAAGGACTGTGTGCTAAATAGAAAAAGATTAATAAATGGTAATGATGGCATCCATGCCTTGTCATGATACTTCCCAAAGCTGCCTGAAAGGAAGCCCACCTGACTTACAGCTGAGTAGGAAGGAAAGGGAATCAACATCTACAAAGGGTGAAAAGGCTGGTGAGGGAAGGATTTTATCAAGAGGCTGTAGTTTGCAAAGCATCAGTCTTTCCTGAGATGTTAAGTCTGTGCAGGCTAAGGTGGCTTGTTCTGAGGCAGCTCATGTTTCCATGTAACTGGTCCTAAGTTCTGGTTAGGCAAACCAAACCTTGTGTTCTAACCTGAGAAGCCTGTTTGCTGGAGTAGGCTGTTCTGGCAAGGGACATCAGCTACCACCCTGTCGACAGGTGAAAGTCTCTGCTGGATCCAGAAGCTGCTGACAGGGGGGTTGATCTTCTAGTGTCCAGAAATGTGGGACAGAAAAAAATATCCTTTGCTGGGAATTAATCCAGGGGAACTGATGTTTAATAGTAGTGAACTTAGAGCAGAGATGGATAATACTACCTGAAGCATTTCGGAGGAATGTATTGGTAGTAAGCTGAGTACTATGATTAAGTGCCACCAACGCTATTTGGTACTCTATAAATAGACATGTCTACTAGTGCAGTCCTGCAGCAGCCATTCAGTGTTGACTGATTTTAAAGCAGTTAAGGCTGCTGTTGCTTTGCCCCATTTTGATGCTACAGCTTCTGCAAAGCTGGCTGGTGCTGGAAAGGAAGGGCCAAACTGTGACAAGTGCATGGCTGCAATCTTCTACAACTAGTGCTTTAACATCCCCAGGAGAAAGGAGAGAATAAAAACTCTAACTTTTTGAGTATGCCTCTTTCCTTTGCTTCCTAAAATAATTGTTTACTGGCAGTTTACTGCCTAAAATTAGGCCACCATTACAAATGATCTTCAGTGTTAGTGCAGAAAGATGAATGTAGCTGAATTTTCCTATACATGGAGATGGAGCTGTGATTCGAAGCCACGTAAAGTAGGAGTTCTGCCCTGAGTGCCACAGGCCTGCCCTGATGCATCTGAACTGGGGAGTGCATGTGCCTGTGTGACATTTCTAGAACTAATCATCCTGGCAGAATGAGTTCTGTAATGGGTATTGATTTATAGCTGGATTGTGGGAGGGTTTGTTCATGTTTTCATAGTGCTGTTGAAATGGAGTTCTACAATTAGCAACTACTTTGCCTCCTCTATACTGAGAAGCACGTGAGCGGAGAGGAATTTCAAATTTTTGCCTTAGTTTTCCATATTGCTTCGAGAGGGGAGTAAAGGAAATGTC
This sequence comes from Corvus cornix cornix, assembly GCF_000738735.6. NCBI lineage: Eukaryota > Metazoa > Chordata > Aves > Passeriformes > Corvidae > Corvus > Corvus cornix. The sequence continues at coordinate 92,471,153 of NC_046332.1, forward strand.
AGTTTTTCCTCTCTTCCCTGCTATGCCCTGCCTCCCCCTTTGGGAAAAAAAGGTGGCTCAGGTTAATCATCAAAGGCAAGATATTAAGGGAAGAACCCAGAAGAGGGATAAGGGATTTATGAAAGCTTCCATGCTTTAAGGTCGTGAGTCAGGGATTCCTTCCTTGAAATACTTAGCCCTTAGGCTGCATTCCCATCTTTGCTTGCTACTGTGTAGTCCCATTGATGTCAGTGGACTGGCACGTGGGTAACAGATGAATTTGCTCCTAATGATCTCACACTGAATCAACCTGAATGGCTTCTTGCATTTCTGTAGAGCTGCTTTGAGCTTGAGGGGTGGTGGCAGTGAAGACAGAAACAAAGTCTTATGAAAAAAATTGACCAAGTCTTGGGCAACTGCTAGCCAGAGAGAAGAGATATGAGGGGAAGGGAGTAGACAGAACAAAGGTGGGATGGCTATTTGGTAGCTCATCAATTAATTCCTGGCATAATTATTTATAAATGTGCACATGGCCACATGCACACAAACTCCTTTTTTCTGTTTAACAGCATGATTACAGTGAGGCCCTTTAGTACTAATCACTGTATACACACACACATGCACAGAGTAATACAAATCATGGCACCTTTCTAGTAGTGCATAACCCAGTGGCTGATGCATGACATACTTGTATATATAGCACATGTGCAATATGTGCTATGAATGATGCAATGCATATACCTATGAATACCTATTGGTAGAGACGAACTTGCTGCTAAGAAAGAATTGGAACACAGAAGCTGAAACTATGTTACTACAGTGTATTACACATCCCTTAAGTGTTACAGTTATGGGACATAAAAGCTAATTTTAGTCAAGAAGCGGCAGATGTTGTCTGAGTTCCATGAGTAGACTGCTGCCAATATGCTTTATGCTAGTGAGCCTAAAGAGAATTTGGATGGCCCCATTACAGCTCTGTAGTTTTTAGAAAAGCTCTTAATGGCATTGAAACCCTGGATAATAAAAGCATTTGTTAAGTCATAGACTTTCTATTCAGTCTCATACCCAGCGAGCAAAAGAAGGCTGTGGGAATACTATGTTACACTCAGAAAAATTTTAAAAGCAAACAAACAAAATTTTATCTCACGATTGTGCATCTGCTGGTATCAGGATATATTTAGCTGTGTTTATACAGAAAGTAAACAGGTAATTGGACTCCAATGAGAATCAGTGAAGTACTCTGATGGGATTTTTTTTTAAGAAACACTTTATTTTACAGCGAAAGCATGGTTGGGCATTTTTACTGCATGAAATTAGAAATTGCTTGAAATATGAGTATTGACTTGGTTTATTCTTGTGTTCATCACATAAACAAAATGCTGTAAAATAACTTTACTGAGTAATGCAAGAAAAGAACATTTAGTAATAAAACTATCATCATATTCAAAGGCCTAAAGAACTACTGAGGTGCTGCATATGCATATAATGTTTTAGAAATGCACTAGAAAGCCTTGTCTAGAAGCCTGGATGTTTATTTTATATTACTTGGTGGAAAAATAAGAAAGAGGAGATAGTGAGACAACCCCCCACCTACTTCCCCTACATTACACTTTCAAAGATGCTCTTATTCCAAATACACAAACATTATTATTTGAAATAGATACTACATATTGCAGCTTTTACTTAAGTATTATTTTTGCTGAGAAGAACATAACTGTGCTTCCTTTTTGCTCAGTAATTTTCCTCCTTCTGTGATATAATGATATGGTTCTGCATAATGTCCTGCACCATAGAGGGTTTCCAGGTGTTTCAGTCACTGCTGACAAAATCAAACATGTTCCTTTTTTATGTAGTCTGTTATGTTTGTCAGGAAAAGGTGAAGACAATGAACTTTCCTCCATGACTAAGGTTAGCAAGTGCTTTCTGATTTCTGATCCTTTCCTTTTTCAATAAGCTTAGATATTACTCTTCCTATGCTGATAGGCTGCCAAGGCTTTTATTAAAAGCTGGAAAATTTGGCATGTTTTCCCCTCAGACCTGAGTGGATTGTTCATACCTCTGCAGGCATATATGAGGCAATTGATTTATCATGCTTGAGTTTTTGTGCCCTTGACTTTTCTATCTTAAAAATCAAACCAGCCTGGGACTGCACAGCACTTCGTTGCAAACAGGAGGTGTATCCCTGCAAACTTCAGCTACTTAGCATTGGTTTAGTGGTAAGGGGCAAATAGCTGTAAAGTGGAATAATAGTGCTCTTTTCACTTATATGTCATATTTAGAACCCTGAACATGTGTTCTTTGTGACAGGTAGGTATCAACACTATCATAATTTGATGTCTGTTACACTCAGATTACTTTTGTTATGTTCTGCTCCAGGGCAGGATTCAGCACCAACCTGACAAGGGTGAGGTAGGGGACTCCAGTTGTAGCAGCTGCAGAATATACCAAATACCATGCTAATTATTTTTTAGCTTATGTTCAACAGATGAGCAAATTCTTAGACTGTCCTAAACTACAGTGGTAAACTGAAATGGTAGTGGGAAGGGAAGTAGGGCAATCATATATGTCAAAATGGCTTGATTTCTCTAAATCTGTCCAGTAAAAGTAATCTTTTGTGAATCAGCAAAATAATCTGGAATGTTAAGCACAAGAAAGGAGACCCCAGAAATGCCTGAAAACACTGTTTTGGTCCTATTTGTGGAAAAGGATTATAAACAAAAATCTGTCTCCACAGTAGACAAAGGAATGGAGTGACTTTCTAGGATGCTCTTAGTTTGAGATCACAGCCCTTAGAAGCATTACAGAGCCAGGAATGCCAGCTCAATGAAACTTTTGGCCAGATTTACAGAATCACTTACCAAATGTAAATCTCTGATGGAAGGAAACAATAAGAAGGGAAGAACCATTTTCTGGCATCTAGTAGGCACTTCGGTCCCTGGAAAAATTGTTCTTTGTGTTAATATGATTTATAGGATGCTGTCAAGATTGATTATGCTAGAAAATCTGATATTAAAATTGTAAAGATTCTCATGGGAAAGGAAGAACCCAGAATGAATCTGTATATTTGAATCTATATATGGACAATAAAAAGGGAAAGAGTCAGTTCTATGACAATATTCTAGGAATACTGATGGAATTTTATTAATCCTGCATGGATTAATAATTTATGCAGAAAGATCACAGCTGGAAAGTGGTGCAGTGGAAAAGGACCTGGGGGTGCTGGTGACAGCAGCTGAACATGAGCCAGCAGTGCCCAGGTGGCCAGGAAGGCCAGTGGCATCCTGGCCAGGATCAGCAACAGTGTGACGAGCAGGACAGGACAGTGATTGTCCCCCTGCACTCAGCACTGGTGAGGCCACACCTCAAATTCTCTGTTCAGTTCTGGGTCCTCACTGCAAGAAGGATGTTGAGGTGCTGGAGAGTGTGCACAGAAGGGCAACAGAGCTGGGGAACGGTCTGGAGCACAAATCTGATAAGGAACATCTGAGGGAACTGGGGTTGTTTCTCCTGGGGAAAAGAAGGCTCAGGGGGGACATTATTATTCTCTACAGCAACCTGAAAGGAGGCTGTAGCCAGGTGGCCTCTTCTCCCAGGCAACCAGTGACAGGACGAGAGGAAATGGCCTCAAGTTGCACCAGGGGAGGTTTAGATTGCACATTAGAAAAAATTCTTTCACTGAAATGGTTGTCAAGCATTGGAACAGGCTTCCCAGGATGTCTAAAAGATGTATAGATGTGGCACTTGGGGACATGGTTTAGTGGTGGAGTTGGCAGTGCTGGATTAATGATTGGACTCAATGATCTTAAATATATTTTCCAACCTAAATGACTCTATGATTCTATGATTATATAGGGACAATTTTCTTCAAGGTAACTCATTTTGTAGTGTTTCATGTTTAGTCCATGGGTCCAGATGTATCAAACCCACAAATTTTGGTTGTGCTCCGTGTATATAATTTCAACTATGTTTGACTAAAATTCGATAATTGAATTCAGTTCAGAAATTTCTGCCTGTTCACCCAAACTTGGTTTCATGAATTCAGTTTAAAAATATGCTTGTAGTACCAGCAAAACAGGGTGTCTTCACTGCTCTGCATACTATTGAGGTTTTCACTTTTTTTTTTTTTGTCTGTAATTTAAACTTTTGTGACTTTTCGACATCATTCCTCTCTCAGTTGGGTATGATTCTGTATGTTTACCAGTTTTCCACTGATGTCACACAGCAGTTAAACTCTTCAAGAAAATCAGGGTAACAATCCCTACCTGGAATTTCATGAGATTTGTATGTCCCTTTGCAGTTTGGCTTAAACAAGCAACAATTTAACAAGTATTCTTTACTATAACTAAATATGCCTGGTTTAAATAAATAAAACCAAGAAAGCTACTAATGCAATTACTAACCTCATAGAAGGTTAATGCTCTTCCAGTGCCTTGTTGGTCTCCATTGATAGGGAGTTAATTGGTTTATGTGGTATGGAAGCTGTTTATGTTGCTGAGACAGAGCAGAAGGAGGGTCTGAAAGAGGTAGAAAACATGTGGACCAGAAGGATCCCCACACAGGAAAATACCTATGACCTGTGCAAAATCTTCATTAGTTTAAAATCTGTTTCTCTTAATACTTTGTTGTCCACCATTCTCTATTATAAATGCTGAAGGTGATGTGCACTGCTGTGTCATCATCCAAAGAAAAGGGAACTGGAGGAATGAGATATATATAGAGAGGCTGAAGTTGCTGAGACTGAGCATGGGAACAGCAGCCTCAAGCCTAGACCGAGAGAGGGAAAATCATGGACTGCAGCCAGTGAAGGCTACAGGTAATCAGGAGAGGTCAGAGTTGTAATTAACCTAGTACTTGTGAGAGCCAGAATCTCTCCTTTTCTTGATCTGCTCCCTTACTTCCCTCACAGACAATTCAGAAAGGAGTAATTCTGTAAATGATTGCCTGAACAAGCAGGACCAGGAACTGCTATTCCCACCAAAGTTCCAACATAACACAGAAGGAAACCAGACACACCTCTGCACACTTTCAAGTAAGGCCCCACCTGAAGGAATTTTTGAAGCCAATCAGACCAGACACTCCACAAAGCAGAGGAGGGCTCATACATTTATATCCTAGCCACTGCCCTTCTGTGGCTAAGTTTAATCTGTCAGTTCATATCTAGTTAAACTGTGAAAGAAAATCAAACACTGTTGCTTCAAAGGCAGAGTGCACTTGATACTGCCTGATATGTCAAGCCAGAATAGGTGACATGCAAATCAGGATCCAAAGGATTCAGTCTCTTATGCTCAACCAGGTGCTGGCAAGATCAAAGGGACCCCTAAAACCTTTGAATTTATTGAAGGGAAATTGGGAAATTTGTCTAGAGCTTACAGAGGGGGAGAGAGGACCCTAAGTAGAGACATGGGCAAAACTGCAAAAGACAGTGATAAAAAAAATCCAGACATCTTTTTCCTCGCCCAAATGATATCTCTTAGTCAATATTGAATTAGTGAAATTCCAAAGAATATTTGATTGACATCTTTGATATGGTGATGAGGTCTCTTACAATTCATCTTCAAAATTATTCAGAGTATAAAGGACCGGGATAAAAGGGTCTTTGAATACTATAGGCCATAGGCTTTTTCCTTTGGTTGATACTCAATGTCCTAGGAATCTGAATACTAAGTCTGAAAGTTCCCTTAAAGACTGTTTTTTAAAAATGATAGCCCATGAAGAGAAAGACCCAGGGAATAAGATAAATATTTCTGTGTAATAGAATATCCGAATTTTTAACCACCTCCTCAAGTGATATGGAGCTCAGAATAGGTGTATTTTGCTTACTGTTTCCTCTAAACTAACAAGATTTTCAGTCTTTTAGTAAACATTGTCTTCAGCAAACAACCTGTATCATACTCTTTTATTTTGGATTTACAAGTAGAACAGTTTCAGGAGTGAAGCAGCACTAAATTTCTAAAAGGGGAAGACTTTAAAACATTAAATCCTAAAATCTTAGATGCTAAACCTTGGTGTCTTTCCAGTGGGCATTAAGCAAGACCGCAATAGACAAAGAAGTCCTTTCTCTTCAGTATCTTGTTACAAGAACATGGGCTAAAGGATGTAATTAAAGGTTTAACCAGCATTAACTGGATAATACTAAAATAATACTAAAAATACTATCAAGAATGCACTGAAATTGGCTGGACTGCTTAGCTTTTTCTCTTCTAGCAGTGTCAACAGGAGCATCAGAACTGTTCAGCCTTGAGAAGAGGCGACTGAGAGGGGACTTCATAAGTATCTGAAGGGAGGGTGTCAAGAGGATGGACCCAGGCTCTTCTCTTCTACCAAGCAATGGGACAAGAGGCAATGGGCACAAACTGGTGCACAGGAAGTTCCATCTGAACATGGGGAAGAACTTCTTTACTGTGCTGGTGACTGTGCACTGGAACAGGTTGCCCAGAGAGGTTGTGGAGTCTCCCTCACTGGAGATATTCAAGAAATGTCTGGATGCGCTCCTGTGCCATGTGCCCTGGGATGACCCTGCTTGAGCAGGGAGGTTGGATGAGATGACCACTGTGGTCCCTTCTAACCTGACCCATTCTGTGACTCTGTAATATTAGGCTCTATTGTAGCTGCCTAAGAATAGACTTTTACTGGAAAAATCGATAGATGGTAACCAATAGTTTTCATCCAAATCTGCATTATATAAATTTTTACATAACATGCAAGGACTAAGAAAATATACCAGAAATTTTAATGCCTTCCTAAAATATTTGTCCCTTCTATCTATAAAGAGGAAGTTTTATAGTACACTTTTTTTTGTACTATTGTCTGTAATATATTTTGTCTTTCTTGTCATAAAACAGCACTGTGAGGCAGAAGTACTTTTCTCCTCACTTGCCAAAAGAAACTGGGGACATGCATCTGTGGTGCATTTTATGTGTTGTTTTATGTCTTCATTATAGTTCAGATTTTCCAAATGCAAGTGTACACCCTGGCATGAAATCTAGGAGTGCAATTTGACTTACGTTTCAGTGTCTGCACTGCAAGAATTTTCACCTGGATGAACTCCTGCGATAATCAATGAAGACCTAACCACTGCAGGCAGGGAACTCGGGGAGGCTTTCAGATGACCAGATGTGTTTCCCTGTAGACACCTCTCTAATGCAGACATTTCCACTGTAGACACCTACTGGGAGAACCCCAAGTGCTACATAATCCCAAGTGCAGCTGGATATACTGATACCTCTGCATCCTGGCTGAGCCCATGACTATTCAGCAACAGCCCTTCTTGGTGCACCCTGTGGCTGATGGAGAATGGATATGTTAGCCAAGGAGTGTGTGGTTGGTGTGGAAGTTGCAGTGGCCCTACGCCACATGTGGCACAGACAGCTGGGGTCTGTAAGCAGCTGGAGCCCAGGCAGCCACATCCTTTGATCAAGGTGGTCACAGACCACTCACTCCGCTACTGAGTGAGCCAGATAAGGAACAAAACTCTATCAGGAAATACTCTGGCTGTTATCCTACCCTCTGTCCTATGGGATAATATAGATATAAACAACGTGATTCAGACCAGATCCCACGGGAGTCAGGCACTGAACTCCTTTGGGAATTTGTCTCCACGTGAATTAATACAGGTTATAGAGGAAGTCTTTGAGGCAGAATATAAACAAACTGTGGCATGACAAATCTTAGGCTAATGTTTTACACCTAAATAATCCATCTTGAAGTGTCTCATGATTATTTTTTATTTTTCTGAAGTACATTAACTTAAAACACTTAAATGAGATATAGAAATAAATTTGAGCTGGCTGTTAACTCTTTACATCTGTTTTCATTGAACCAGAAATCAGTTTGAATTCGGCCATTTTATTATAGACGACTGACATGTCACAAAAGAAGAGACAGAGGGGTGTTACATGCACTTTGTGACTCTGAGTAAAGGTGCTAAATTTGCTCAGTCTAGCAAAAACAGGCAACATGTCGTATGCTGGTTGTAGCACAGGTAGACATAAAGAGGGTATGCCTCTGACTTAGGCTGGGAGGCATATGGAAGGATGACTGATGGAATGTGTGAATTCAGTGCAGTCAAGGATGACATGGCTGTTTTGTGAAGTTTAGTTTGTATATGTCATATCATGTAAGGCAGACGTAAAAAAAAGCTATAGAATGTGCAGCAATGTGTACACAGACTGTTATTTTGCAAAATCTGTGCTCCCCAGTGTTGCACAGCACCTTGGGTACCTTCCTCTCTCTAGTGCTTAGGGTCTTCTGTTGGCCCGTCTGGACCCTGCTTTTCCTCCCAGCTGGGTGCTCCTGTCCCACAGCCTCAGTCCTTTTCCTGGCCCCACATGGTTGTTCTCATGCTGTCATTCCCACAGCCTCACCTCAGCAAACACAGTGCTGTGGTGGTTCTCCTGGGGAGTGACCAGCACTGGCCGAGACTGACCCTTCCCTCTCCTGTCTCCATGCCTCTGCTGTAGCGTCTGACTGACCCGAGGAGACCCATGAGGGACTGCACAGAAAAGTCAGCATAGAGCACTCCCTGCATGCCCCAATCTGCACTGACAACACTGTCCACAGAAACAACAAATGTGACAGGGCCTGGGGCAGGTCCCGAGGTCACCCAGGGCATCCCCGCCGGGAAAGCGGGATGGCAGCGGTACCAGCTGCCAGGGGAGGGTGCTCATCGGAGGATCTGCCATCCCTCCTCTTCTCAGCTGGCTTTTTTTTTTCTCTTTCTCTCCACTCTCCTCTTCCCAAAAAGTAACATTCAACATGAGAGGTAGTGTAAGCCACCAGCTGTGAGTAATTGCCCCGACAACACTTTGTGCAGGTGACCCTGTCTCAGCATCCTCTGTGCAACAAATGTAATCTTGGTCAGAGCTTTTTAGGACAACAGTCTTTGATCACAATAGATTTAATGATATTGATGTTGATATTAATGTTATTGATGCCATAATTATCGAGAGTGAAAACTATTGCTTTTAAACCTCTCATAATATCCTTTATTTTCCCTCCTGCACCTTTACATAAATGCATCCCTGCTCTCACAATCAAGTCTAACAGATTTTGGTGCAGAAGAAAATACTGTCTTCACTTAGCACTAGGAACATGGAGTTGCCTGTCTTCAGTTATGGAAGAGATGTATTTATGGAATATGTAAAATCTGTTATTTCCTGGGTTGCTTGCCTGGCTGATATTAGAAGACCAAGTCTATCATATTTGCATTCCTGGCATTACTTCAGAAGAAGCTGAATCCCAAACGGGTATAAACCTCCAGGGCAAGTATAGGTTAAATCCATTTTCAAAGTGACTTCATGCTGTCAGCACTGATTTTTCAATTTACTTCAGAAGTCAATAGATATTTAGATCACTGGAGATTGTATTTAAAATCAGTTTCATGTGATAGAAGCATGCCTTGGGGTGACTTTATGATGTGTATCCCCTATCACTGCTCTATTCCCAGAAATTAACTTTGTGCCTTTCTGTGCCTTTAAACTGAGCCTGAGAGCAGGAAGAGGAAAAAACCAAGGGAACTTTTCAAAGCAGTTGTTCAGGGACACAGATACACACTCCTCTGCTCCTGCTGCAGCAGCAAGAGCGGAGGAAGCGCCCTGCTCGCTTTCCAGCCAGCTTTCAGCTCCTCTTCTCCGGAGGGAGACAGAGAGTTGAACTTTGTTTTCCTGGGACTTCAGTTTTTCCCTTCTTCTCTTCTGGACTGTTTCAACATCAGAACACATCAGGAGAATTTTCCACCAAGGCCCTGGCAGTGGGCCCACACCGACCCAGCTCTGAGGAGGAGGAGAGAGACCACACCTACAGAAGGACTCTGAAATCTTCCCAGGTTTCTCTCCACAGCAAGAGGTCTTATTATTTAGCATTATTATCCTTTTCCTGTGTGTTTGTTAAATAAATAGGTTTTTTATCTCTTTCACTTTCCTCCGAGGAAAATTTCTTTTTTCCTGAACCTGGTGGGGGAGGGATGGTTGTAACCTGCCTTCTACCAGAGGATATTTTCCTCCAAATTTGTCCAAACCGGCACAAAGTTCTACAATATGCGTAACAGGGAACTGCCAAAGAGTTTTAGACCAAGGCATCTTGATTTTATCTTCTGTATTGATTGTGATTTTTTTTAATGAAAACATTTATATTATTGCTATAGGAATGTGTAAACCAGGCCATTGTAAAGGCTGAAACCAACCATGTTTCAGATGGATAAGGTTATTTCCCTGATATTTGAAAAGTATTACATTTGAAAATATAAAATATGTTATATGTAATAGAGTAAGAAATAATCACATCTATTATTATGTAATGTCAACTAGTTTTGTATCTAATATCCAATATAATTATTCAATAAAGTCAGGTCAATTCTGTACTATCAAATATATGCTGACATTTGATAAAATGGTGGGCTTTTTAGGGACCAATGAGCACGGTTATTTGGAATAATGTTTCTACCAAAATAAAAAGATTGAATTCCTCATCCATGAGAAAATTTTTCTTTTCTTGGATATGTTTTTTAAAACTTGTCATACTCATTGAAAAGACAACACAATGGCAAAGGCAACAAAAATAATCAATTTTTTTACTTTAATAAAATTATTTAAGTTTTTTATTCTGTCCACTACAGCTCATATGCAGCTGCCTAGCATGAATAATATTCTGTAGACATCTATGGCAGTTAAAAAAATCTAGGAATTATGAAAGCTATGCAAAAATGGTGAAATTAATGGAACCTCCTAATTCATTTTATATAATTATGCAATGACAACCGACAATTTGTGCATTTTAACTGAGTTTTTAAACTCACTTTTACTTCTAATTCATATGAATATCCATTTAAGCCTTTAAAGGAGACTACTGTATAGAATAGACTTTCAAATATTTGCTCTGATTTAACTGTCTTTTAAGGAGAATTTTTTCATCTTGCATTTTAAATTATGTTAAATGCCAGTGTATTGCCTGTTGTTTTAGCTGGTATTTGCCACTTTAGCCTTTTTCCTAATATAAATTTTGTTTACCTGTGTATCATACAGATATATGTTGTATATCATTGAGCTGCATACAATCATAGAGATTTATGATCTAGATATTGGTATGTCACACACATAAAGTTGGTTTAAACCACTTCAAGTTATTCCCTGATTTAAGGCATTCTACTTATGCTGTGAGTTAGTGCACCTTCATGACATCCTAGGGCAACTTTTATTTCCTTGCACTGAGAAACTCCGCCTCATCTTGATCATCTCAAACAGTAACACAATCCAAGAAAATTTCTGTAAATCCTTGTAACTCTGAGAGGTAAGACTGTGCTACTCTGGAATGCTACTAGCTGTAATCAAGTCATAGAATCATAGAATCTTCTGGCTGGAAAAGACACTTTAAAAAGTTCATCAGCACTGCCAAGTTCATGACTAAACTGGGCACCTAAGTGCCATATCTACATGTCATTTAAGTCCAAGTGATTGCAATCTTGATTTAAAGTTGAACACAAATCATGCTAGTTATAATAGCATACCTGTTCTATACATCTCATGTCACAGAAGCATCTCAATTGACTTTTGCAATGCCTTTGTGTGAAAGTGAATAGGAAATCATAAATATAATGTAGAGGAGGAATTAAATGTTCAAGACATAGCTCTGCTTGAAACCATTTAACACCTGCTACTAATGACAGCCACCACTAATCTTGCTATTAATTTTATATTCACGTTATAAGGTTCTCTTTTCCCCTCTTACACATTTTCTCTGTTTAGTACATGAATAAATCTGATTGATATATTTTGAGCACTCAAATAGCACTTCAGGATCAGAACCCCATGCAAGAAATGTTGACTTTCTATAGCAACAGGGCCAGAAGGGATTTTCACTCTGTGTTCGAACTTTTAAGTGCAACCATAGGTGACCATAGATGTTACCATAGTAACACTTATGGTCACCTTCATTTCAGTTCAATAAATTCAGTGATGTGCATTCAGTTTGCTGATATGGAATTGTAAGACTGTGAAACAATCCTGTATATTGAATATGTGGATTTTCTTCTTTGAAATATGGATTCTTTGATAGTCATATATTGATAATTAAATCCTGGATAAAGAACTGAATCTCAAGATACTATGAGGAGCTAACTGGACAAGATTTGCACAAGTGATTAAATGTAGTTTTTCAAAGTCCAAATTAACTCCTTGAATTGACCTGTATTTGGCTTAACTGTTGATCATTAGAATGTGGTTTCAGAGGAAAAATAGAATGTCTTTTACCTTGTTCCTGGTACAGAGTGGACAATGGTCTGTAAAATTGCCATATGCTGTGGTTTTTTTCCTTTGATATCTTTTCCACACCGAGAAGTTTTTAAAAGCATGCGGTTATGCAGATTTCTATAAAGGACAGCTGGTACTTTCAGCTGTGTTTCTAGGAAGGAGTAGACAAGCAACAAGAAGACATACAGCTCTTTTAAAATCTCTCTGTGGTTCCACAGACTCCTGTGGAAGCTGTGAGCTAGAACCTGCAGTACTGCTATTCCTTCAGGAAAAGGTATAAAGTATTTAACCTGGGGAAACTCCTGCAGGTACTGACTCCCATGACAGAATTTTTCCTTTAGTGGAAAAGAACACCCTGGTCCTTTGAGGAATCTCCACCTTGTCTTACAAGTCATTTATGCTGAGTTGACAACTTCTTCCACCACATTTACAGTGATGTTAAATTAGGCCATTCAGAAAGTGGAATTGTACTGGTGTTAAGCTAAGTTAACCTTGATGAATTACAATACTAAAATATTGCAAATTAAGAATTATTGTTAGTTTACATTTTAAGACTGAAAACTAAAATCACTGCTAGATTATCATATAGAACTATGTAAAATGCATATTTTTCTCTAGATTGTAATAATAAAATACAGTTATTCTCACTGATAGGCTTTGTTCTGAGTATTTTTAGACTGAGATAAGTATTTTTGAGTAATGTAATTGCCCTAGAGTACCGAGGGTGTGTGTGTTTATGTGGCCAAGACAGGAAGGAATACCTATTTCAGAAAAGGATTTAATAAGTCATCTTCCAAAATATATAGGATATATACATGTTCTCTCAAAATCCTATCATAATAGTCATGGGAAGATGTTCAAAATTAATTTAATGCAATATCTTTCTTATTAGGTTCAGACTTGTAGAAGCTGGAGCAGGACACTTTCATTTTGTATGAGCAATTCTCATTGTAAATGAATGGGATGTGGGTCAGTGTTTCCATATTAAGAGGCGGCTCTGCCACAGCTCATCTTTTCCATCAATAATAGGTACCTGTCACCCCTGGCAGTTAAGAAATCCTAACTGGTACTGACTGTTTTCAGATGTATCTCAAAATGAGACTTAAGCAAAGGTTCTTCTGTTGGCAGTTTGAATCATTATTTGACTTTACTCAGTTTGCAGATGCAAACAGGCATGTTATAAATACACAAGCATTTTTACAGCATGCTTTATTAATTCTTTAAGTTAGAGATTGTCTGCTCCTATCTGTCAGAGGTAGATTTATTGAGATGGGCTAAAGGACTTTTAAATCTTTTCTTCTCACAGCCTGCCCCATTAGTAATGTCAGTCTTCATCATGATGGTGGAAAAAAACCACCTGTACAACATTTCATGACAGTTAAAGCCTATCCATAGCAATGCCTTGATTTACTAAAATATTTTTAATTTTCAATTAAAGTCTAAAGGTACTTCACCCAATCTTGTCTTAGCTCTGACAAGACAAAAGCATGACTGCATTTTAACAGCTAAGCAGTTTGTAGGAATCCCAGAAATAAACTTATATGTGGTTGACATTGTGTGTTGTTGTTTTCACAATGCTGGATGTCTTGCTCCAAGGTTATTTTCTAAAGAATTGACAGCAAATGCAAGCATATAATTAAGAATCAGTTTCACAAGCATTTTCTCTGTCCTTCGAGCAACTGTGGTGTTGTTCTACCAGCCCCTAATCAGGGCTGTCAGTGAGCAGCAAGGGCCAAGCTGCTGAAGACAAACATCTGTAAGGACAGGAATGCAAGTGGAGACTCCAGGACACTTGTCTACCTTAAGAGGTATTCCTTTCAGGAGGACTAGGTCACAGCAGGATTTTAATCAAACAAAATGACCCATATCCATCCTTTACATAAGGGATAAACGCTATGCTGAAGTACATGATTTTGAGTCGATTCAGGATTAAATGTAGACTGTGAAACAACATGAGGTAGAGTCCCAGTGCCACAAAATGTTAAAATCAACTTGTGTGGTATACTCTTGTAACTTGAGTCTTTGTGGCAGCAGTTGTACATTCCCAGGAAAATGGACAAGGACTTCATATAAAGATGGCTCTTGACTATGTGAATCAGATGAGAAGCTCTTCCTAGCAGTAAATAAACTTGCTCATCTTGTGTCTGAGTCATCAAAACTGCTCTGTCCATGACCTCTAATTAAAGGTTTTTTAATCCTTTGTCCATATTCTTGCCTACTTTTCTTATTACTGAAACATAACAAATATATACAAATAGTTTAAATAATAGAATAATACATATCCAGAAAAATGTATTCCTATTTTTACAGGAGAATCTAAAGAAATAATGCCTTCCTGAACTTTTATCTGTAGTGGTATTTTTATGGGTCGGCTTTTTTGCTTTTCCTCATGCATGCACACAGCTGCTGTTCAGAACGTGAAAATTTCAGGCCTTAAGATAACATTTCACCTACGTTATTGAGCATAACAGTCTGAAAATTCACATGAGAAAAAGTATATTTCTAGTGATGTGGAATGCTGAGACATTTATGCTATAGGTTACCATGCATGTCAAAATAAAGGTTTGGGAAAGACAAAAGGCTGCTGTTGTGCTTTTTGATTTCTGAGAAATTAAATTATTAATCAATCCACACTTTTATATACTGATGTACATAAAAGATTAACATACCTCAGTTGTAGAGATTAAGGAGAGAGACCATAAATCTTGTGATAGAGAAGCTGATGAATGTCTAAAAGGACATATTCCCCAAGTATCTTGCAGAGCTCAAGACTAACACAAAGACACGGTATTTGACAAAAGGGAATTAAAATGTTCCTCTCTTTTCTGCCTGCTTCTCCAATTGGAAGCCAGAGATGTTTTTCAGCCAGAAAGTCTTTGCCTGCAGGGGAGCATAAGATTATGAATCTGTTTTGTCATGAAAAGCCTACATAAAAAACATGTATTTGCTAAAATTTCTGAAAATAAATGGTAATGGATTATTGTAACTATTCATTTAAATTTGTTTTGTCACGATCACATCATGAACAACAGAACATTGTAGCAGAAACATACACACAGCCAGTTGTCCAAATGTATAGCAGGCTTGCTGAATGTAAAGGAAGTTCACTGTCAAGAGGCCTCAGCTCTATCGACAGCTGGGGATGTGGCCAGTGCTTAGCCTGTGGGAATGGGGACTGTTGCTGCTGAGGCTCCCTGGGATAACTCCTGTGCTGTCTGGAGACAGAACAGCCACACACCTCTCTGTGAACCCCACTGGTATGCCTGTAGTCTTTCTCAGTGCGTGCAATGCATACTCTGCACAGTTCTCTTAGCACAGAGCTAAACTGGTCATCATTGCTACAGAGGCTTCTTTAGACAGAATTCCTGTCAAGAATTTTAAGGAAGGGTTTGCTTGCAATCAGCTGATAAAAGAATATAATAAATGATTACTTGCAGCAAACAGCACAGTAATCCATTGTCAAACTGTAATGGGAAAAGAAGATAGTATTTGTGAAGAGAACCTACGTATCACATTGGGATGGTTCTTTATTGTCAAATGTTTACAAAGTTAAAGTACAAATGCTTTGATTGGTGGTGTTGCTTTTGACTGTGTGTTTTCAGGTTTTTTCAGTTAACATTAAGCTATGTCATTTAAGTATAGGAAATATCATTAAAATGTTGTTTAAAATTATTATAGATTTAATTTTGTGCACCACTGTGGTGAAAGTGTGGTTCTAGCTATCCTAACATGCTTTTTTTTATAAAGACTCAGGGTATTAAAATAACTACTTCTGAATACATAATTTTAAAAAAAGTGCTTGGCAAACCAGGCATCACAGAGAGTTAGATGACAAGTACATACTGGGGCCTCTCCATGGTATGGTCTGGGCTATATGGGAAGCTATATGGGTATCTGAGTTCAGATACCACTGAATGTGGGCAGATTATAGTAAGATAGCTAAATAGCTTTTCCCCTATCTGTCTGTTCCACTTCTTTCCTGAGGGCTTGTATGTCCATGATAAGGGGAAGTAAAGAGCCTAAAAGTGCCTTTAAAATTTCATGGGCTGCAGGTGGAGAAGGTGTCTGAGGTGTCTGTATTCCTTTGTGAAATGTGTGTCACTACACAAAAGGGAGGAAGCAACTGAAAACCAAATGAGGTCTGGAGTTGTGCACAACCTTTGTTCCCCATCTGGTACAGGCCAAATAGATCCTATTTCATATATTATTAAACTCGTACTGAGTTCTGGAAAGTGATAGTGGGGAAGAACATATTTTATGGGGAAAAGTGCTGTAGAATGCCAGTGAGGAGAAGTTGACTGTGAACAACAGTGGGAGTGTTTTTATTTCATCTAAGTTTGAAACAGGAGAACACGATAGACTGCTGAAAGCAACTCTAGCAATGCAATATCCAGTATCAGGAGAACAAAATCCTTTTGTTTCCTGACCTCGGCCTCATCAAACAAACCCAGAGAAAAGTGTTATTGAGCTGGAGGAATCTGTTTACTGGAACAAATACTGAAGCTCTACACTGGCATCTTAGAGCACAAAAGATGTTGGAACAGAATGGTCCTATTCTGGAAAAGAGAAGCAGCAATCATGCACGGATGGCAACAAAGTCAACAGAAAACAAACTTGATGAACTACAAAGTAAACTGTCAATAATTTTGTTTGGCTTATTTAGCTGACAGCTGTATCTACAATTGATTCAGTTATACTGAGTAAGATGTTTTAAGGACTCTTTAAGTGACGTCTACATTTAATTCTTTTTGAAATGTTCAAGTTAAATCTGCTTGCGCTTTCAAAAATGCATGATCTGGTTGAGTGAATAATGGTGAAAAATATCTATCCGTAATTAATGTCAGTTTTCTGCATTGTAGAGTTAATGAAGCTAATTGTTGTTAAGTGCGTTCCCGTAACGAGCTCTGGAAGCTCCTGATCAGCTTGCTGTAATATCAAAGACATAGTTTAGTATTTGTGTTTTGTTTTCCCTACCAAACAAGGTTCAGTATATGAATATTCTTTTACTCTATATCTTGATATGCATTCTCTGGTGTATGTAACTAATCATTTAAACTATGTACTTTGCTTCTTGACTGGATGATATACATTCAAAATAGGAAAAATATAGTGTATCATAAATAATGCATTTTTATGTTAGATTACGTGTATTAATTTCTTTATTTGTATTAAGCTTTATGATTCTTCTGCAGTTTATGGCCAATTTTGAATACTTCTGGATTAGCGTAAGTAAATTCTCTATTTTTTTATTTAAAATCACTTCTATTATTAGTAAAAATATAAATATATTAACTTAATTATGATCTTCCAAATTACCTTCCAATATATTATCAAGATTTTTCCACAGGTTTATTCATGTTTCTAAGAAGTATGTACAAAAATACATGAGACAGAAAGAAATTTTTGAATAATAGCCCAAAAGTTATAGAATGCACTACTGGTTTTTATCTTTAGGAAAAAAAGTTGCTTTAAATGACAAGATGGAACTTACCATCTGAAAGCAATGATGCACTTTGAGTTTTCATAGACCCATTTCATTCTGCGAGTGAACTACACACACCAAAAAATCACCAACTTCAACAAAACATATGCAATAAATCATACGACCCTTCCTCACACCTGCAGGAAAGAGCTGGGCAAGCAGTTGAATCTTACAGGGTGTCCTGAAGGTCGTCATTTCAACCTCAGGCTCTCATGCATCACAGCAGTGAAAGCAGGTGTCCTGCACACCTCCTCTTGTTCTCCCGAGGGTGACATTGTGCCCTTCTGATTTGACTTCATTCCTTTGGCATGCTTGACAGTGTCATGTCCTCTCATTCATGTGTGGAATTTGTTCATCTAGGAGAAAAAAAAAAAGGATTATCTGTAGCTCCTCTGTAGCTCCCTGAAGGACTAGGACACAATGGACTCAAGGGATCAACCCAGTCTAAGCAGCAAGTCATTTTACTAAGCATCTAAGAAAAAAGATGTAGGTGTACAGTTCTGTGTTTTCTGTAGTTAGATCTGACTTCTGCAATCCCTTTTTCAGTGTCTGAAGCTTAACTTCCTCTTGCTACTTAAATTCTGAATGTTATTTTCTTTCCTGGGCAGCACTGATACCACAAGCTCTCACATACCTGCTGAAATAGCACTGGCAATTTGTTGTATTCTGAACAAATTTTAATTCTATAAAATTTATTTTTGTGTTTGTTCTCTTTTCACAACCAGTTCTCCTTCCCCACTGCTACAGAGTCCTGTTAATCTGGAGTATACATGGCAAAAGAACGGAATGGCAGATGGGGCTGCTCCATATTTAATGCCTTCAGGGGGAAGAACACAAGGGCATGCAGAGCACATGTGTGGTCCAACAGCAGTCTGTCAAGGCAAACCCTCAGAAATATGGTAAGCTAGAGCTCCAAGAGTGAGAATCACAGAGACAGAACAGCTCAAACCCACACTCCTCTGGTGCAAGAAAGCTTATTATTCTCATGTGAATTTATGAAGCATTCAATCTGATATTTCATAAGTCAGAGATTTTGCTCAGAAGGCTGGGGAAGTTTTGGATGAGAAGATGTGAAGAGGGATACCATCACCTCCTGTTTCTCTGGGAGATGATAATGTGGAGGGGCACTAACAGCACAAAAATTAGATCCTAGCTGTTTTAGATCTTAGAAGCTGTACCTCATGTGATCTCTGTTCTCATTTACAGAGACACTGAGAGTAGCACACTTGGTATAATGACCTGCTTCTTCATATATCACTTATCCCAGATGGTGGTGTGTTGTTCAGCGATCTCCACAAAATCTCTTTTGCCTTAAAAGCAGCAATTTGGCTGGTGGAACCGGGTAATGCAGAACCCCGAGCGAGCTGTACAGGTGGAAGATCTTTCCCCCTTCCAATATACTCCTTTCCAGCCTTTGAAGCAGTCTCACTGAACTTCCCCTGGACCTCAGTCTGTTCTGTCTGGCTAGCTTCACTGACTGTGAGAAAAGAACGGGGCTTAGCTTCTGGGCCAGTCACGAGGGGATGACACGTATTCCTCCCTTAGATGAACAAGAGTAGTAAGGAAAGAAAGGCATCTGTCTGCTGCACCACACATTTTTTTAACAGCTGAGATGATTAAGTGTGAACCTGTGGAACTGAACTGCTGCTGTGGTGTTTGCCTGAGCAGAAGTGGAAAAGCTTTGGGAAGAGCCCATGCCCTGCGGTGTGCACAGGGAAGTTAGTTTGGTTTCTTGGCAAGTCTGGACTGTCTCTAGAGTGTGCACAAACAACAGCAGTCTCAGACAGCGGGCAGAAACCAGGAATATGTGTTGAACAGTTAATGCGTCCTGAGACAGCAAGGCAGAACTGAACAGCCCTCTTCTCCCAGGTGAGAGCTTCAGTCTGCATTCAAATAATACTATACAGGCCCTTTATTAACTAGGGGGTACGTGCTTTTCGTTTCTGCTGATAAGGGAGCTGATGACGGCCGCCGCAGGGCAGAGCCACCCAGCCCATGGCCAGGCTGTCGCGGCGGAGCCCGGCGGGGCATTCACAGGGCGCCGGAGCGAGCGCGGCTTTGGAACAGCGACTGCATTTTCTGTGCCTTCTGCAGTGACACCTGCCGTCAGCTCCGGGCATGGGGATGGACTGCAAACGCTCCTTTTTAACAAAGCGCTCTGATCTTCTGCATCTAAGTCTTTTGAAGAGCAGAAGAATGGTCACTGGACTGATAACTTCAGTTGGATATTCCAAATAAACCTGTTTTCATGCTCGTTCTCCTTATAGCAAAACTAATAGCAACACTACCAACTTACTGTTTCATGCTGCCTAGCAGCAGTAGCAGGTTTATAACACAGCTTACCAATATGATGCTGTGTCAAGCAGAGAAAAGGGCTCTGAGATCAAACTTGAGCTCTGATTTGTTTTAGTGTTGTTCTGCTCTTCATAGCAGCAGAATATTAGATTCAGATTCTGGTGCTTGTTTTACTAAATGTCATGTCGCAGCACTTGTGTTTTACTTGTCTCATTTCTGCTGTGGTACTCTTGTGTTCTCAGGTTGCAGTTGTTCGGCTGCATCTTCTGAAGCAAACACGGATAGAAATATAACCTGGAAAACTCACCGGGAGAGATCTCTCCCAACAGTCTATAGCTTGGTCTTACTATGCAGCCAAATGACCTCATTTTTTAAATTTAATTAACTTTGTAGAAGACCAACTTGGTTTTATCAGAAATCCAGAGTTTGCTGATTATTTGCTCTTTTGATCATTTTCAGCTGAGAGTTGTAAAAATGTTAACTTTCTCTAGACAACTTTGCCCACTTCCAAACAATAAGTAATTTATCCTTAAAATGGAATAGGGGATTAAAATGAGAGAAAATTTATGATTACCAGATGCACACAATATATTAGCTGAGCTGGTACTTATTAACATAGATAGTTCCCTTATTACATTAATTTTACATGAAGATATGTGGAGTCTGTCATCTGGTATTAGAACATCTGGTATTAGAGCTACAACACCCAGAGTTACTTCTGACAAGCATAAGCCTCCAAGTTTCTCAACCTCATACTGCAACACCCCCTGGGCACCCAGTAGCTTCCTCCTTATGCCCCTCTTTCCATGCAGAGGAAGACATGCGGGGGCCACCTGGGAGCAATGCTGCACCCCCAAGCAAACATCACTCCCTGATCTGCCAGCAGTAGGCTCTACAATTCTGCTGCAGCAAATGCCGATGGATAGGCTGCAGTATTACACTAAGGCTGTAATACTGGGGTACATCAGGAGGAAACATGTATTTTCTCCTATTTACCTCACCTTTTAAAGAGTCAACACCAGTGCAACACAGGTAGTAAGTATGAGCCAGATAAATGCAGTGGTGGTGTTGTATTGACTTTGTTAAAGAATAGCTATAGCTCCCTGCAACATAGGGTCTTACACAGAAAGAGCAAATGGAAATTGAGACCCCTGAGCTGGGATTGAATGTGTGGCAGTATTCCTGCCTCACACATGCAGTGGTCTATAATTACACAGTCACAGGCTTTCTATTTTTCCCAATAGATTCCAATATTCTGAAGTCCTCCCACATGACTACTTTTCTCTTAAGCAAATATAACTAGGCATCTCGAATACTAAGGTGCCCATAACTGAATTTAGATGCCTCACATCATATTAGACAATTGAGGAAAACTTATGATTTTCATCTAACACTGATTTTTCAAGTATTAGCTTGTATAAGGTTTGTTGCTGAAATTCTTTCTCTATTCAGTGAAGCAGATTGTGTTGGAATGACTCAGTGTGATGTTTTCCATCTTAATGGTTTGATAAACAGCTCTGTCTGGTTTGTGTTGTGTTTGTGTCCAGCAGAGGAAGTGACTGGGAAATGAAATGAACCTGCACAGTTTCCTGGACTGGACTCTGCTTTGTTTGCTATTGATCACATATTTAGTTGTCTCATAGTGTCTCTATAAAGCAGGACAATAATCCTCACCACGCAGTTCTGTAAGAAATCAGAAACAACGGAAGGAAAATTTCATTTCTTCAGATTGCCAGCAACTCATTTTGGAGAAAAGATGCTACTAAACAAGATTATTAGAAGACTTTTACACAGAGATTATGCCACTGTTACTATACTCTCTTCCCGATAAAGAAACAGTGATAACTGTAATCATAATCCAGAGAATCCCAATCTTCATGAAAAGAACTATTCTTTCTAAATTATCAGGAATATAGTGTTCACTATTTTTTCTTATACTGAGGATAAGAGGGTTTTCTGGCTTTTAACTCCGTATTTGCCCGAGAAAGATAATAATGACTTCTTTCTTCAGGAGACTTGAGAAACCTGAACAATCTGTTCTTAACAAATATATGCTGCTGTTGTGCCTTCTAGAGAAGTGCTGAGTATATATCCCTGTCTTTAAATAGAAAGCAGTCAAAGGATAATTGCAGCATTTAAAAACACTGAGAGCATTCTAAGTAGGAGGGAATGATGGTTCCATGGTTAAAGTATAAGAAAAAGAGAATATCCGGGTTATAGTCCTCAAATGGGCAGATTTTTTCTTTATAACCTTGGGCAAAAATGCTTCATCTCTGCCTGTCTACATCTCCATATTTTATTCTGTATAAAATGGGGATTATAACCCTTTTCTGCCTCAGAGAATACTAAAAATATATGTGCGGGGACAGACATCCTGAGATGGAAGGTGTTATCTGACATTATAAATGGAAACACAGGATATGGCTACACAGGCTTTCAGTTTAGAGCTGATCTAATCACACAGAGGAAACCCAAGAAATAGAGTCAACAACACTCATTCTCAAAGGCTCCAGTTACTACCTGATTGTATCGCTTGTATCTGTCTCTGGGAGGCTAATTCTCCTAGAATATGCTTTAACTGCTACAGATCTTCAGGAGGAAGGAAGTGTTGAGATTAGTTTCTAGTCCACCAGATACCATATTTAAGAAATCTTTGAACAGTATAACACATAAGAAGTTACCTACAGAAAAACTACTCTGCCTCAGGACAATGAAATGCTCCTGCATGTAGGAACCAAATGTGGTTCCCCTGCTAAAGCACACACCTAAAAATTGGCAAATGTTTGCAGCTCCAATGCTACTCCTTTTGTCCCTCTATTGCTAGCAGTGTAACAGTGGTAATAATAAGCTGCACTTGGAAATTCTACAGCTTCCTCTAATCCGAGTATCTGGGAGCATGTAATGTAGGCTTGGATTCACAGACATTTACAAGCCTAAAACCCACCAATGCTTTAACAGCCACAGGGGCATGTATTCCTACATGCCTTTATAAATTCAAGCCTTAAAAGTCACTTGGTTAGACCTATTTATTGCACCTCTTAACCTAATCAAATATGGTGGTTTTTTAACCAGGCATAGAAAAAAGAGTCAATAGTTTAATGCAGAAAACAGAGAAAAATGCCATATTCACTAATGTAGATACATGGGATAATAACCATCAGGCTAGAATGTAGCAGACAGGAACACTAGGAATTGTTCTTATTTTCTTAAGAAGGCTATGGATTGAAGTTTGTTTGTTTTTCCTTACAAATATATAGTAATATATACAGACTCCTCCTAATAGTGTGAATGAAGTCAGTAATCTTCAAGAACTCTAATGGAAAAAGCTCAGGCTGGTATGAAGTGGACTTGAGGAGACAGATAATCAGCTTCATAAATACAAAGAGTTCACTAAAGTGAATAGCAATTTGTCTTCCAATATTTGTAGGAAGATGAAGGTCAAGATGTGTTCTGCAAGGGACATTGTCACCTTGACAGTCATTTTTGTCTGGAAGTATGGTACACATTGCTACAAAATGACTAATTGCTATACTCAAAATAAACCTGCAGGAAAGAAAATTATAATGTTTCCTTCTATTTTTAAAACTGTTTACCCTATACATGTAACACAGCTAGGGACACAGCTAGTACATCATTTTCTTGACTAGTTCATTGGAAAGGAAAAAATGAGCATCAGGATAAACTCTCCAAACACTGAGAGGAGAGCAGAAAAATCAAAAAACACTCTAAAAAGCATTACAGAGTGAAATCTTCAGACTGACCCCTTAAAGAGTACACTGTCAGAAAACTGCTTAAATACAGCTAGCTCAAGTACAATCACAAGATGGCATTTGCTTATGTTCATGAATACTTTTGACATTTAAAACAAAAGCATGGGGGGAATTGGTTCCTCCTTTGCCAACTGATTGCTGTCTCTTCTTCCGTGTGATGTAAGGAAAAACCCAGACCTTGACCTAGAGGCTTTCAGCTCACATAGACATGAGAGTTGCTACTGGAATGAGAAATATGTGCCTCGGGAAATGAGTAAACAAAGTGAGGGTCTTAAAATAAAGTAATAACCCTGACTTTATTGCTTTATAGTGAAATCAGATAAAACAATACCACCAAAAAAAAAATCAGAAAACTCCAATTATTTCGTCATTCCTGCTTGCAGAATATCGCAATGCTTTGTAGAGCTTTATTATTGACTTATGCTGTATTTAAAGAGTTATGTTTGCCTAGTGAAATTATCACATTTATAGAAATAATTTCCTTACAAATATATTAGCACATCTTTCTTGATTAGTTTGCTACATGCTATTTTTTTATTCAGTGACTTATTTGGATAGTTTCCCCACACACACCTTTGTCTAGAGCTGATAAAGATCAAAAGTCTTTGCTCTTAAATACTGAAGCCACATATGGTCAAAACTCCTATAGAAATGCTGATGTTCTGTTCAAAATGAAACATATATATTTAGAAATATTAACTCAGTTTTATTACAGGGCTTCATTCCAGGCTTCCTTCCAAAATTATTGCTCTGCTTTTTAAAATTAAAATAGTTATCAAAAAGTTGTTTTAGCTTTCAAAAATATTTTGACAGTATTTTAGGGAGTTTTGACAAAATAGAAGTGTTCTTGCAAAATATTTTCATGGAATTGCTGGCAGAAAATGATTTGATGTGATTTTTTTACTGAAACTCCATATATGTAACATGACTGATATGACGGAGAGCACAGGAACTAAGAAAATGTCATGTAGTTTTACTGAGCTTGTTGGAATCTGTTTGCTGGCTGCAGCTACACTGTTCTTTAGAAAGATACATAATGGTGTCCACCCCTGTGTGATCAATAGCATTTAATGTGGAGTGGGCTTCAATGTGCAACTGTCTGTGTCTCTTCCTGTTGGAAAGCAATTCTGTTTATGACTAAAGACTACTGGAAAAGAATGAAACTTCTCAGATAGCCGAGGCACCAGCAGAAGAAAGACAACTGTCCCGAGATGCAAAACACCAGTACTACTTCCAGTTTGTAGCATATATTATTCATCTAGATAGTTAATGTTATTCATCTAGATCCTGCCCCTCAGGATCTAGATGAATACTCAGCCCTAGCACATAGCACATCTGGAGTGCTATGTCCAGTTCTGGACTCCTCAGAACTGGAGAGACATGGATCTTCTGGAGCAGGTCCAGTGGAGGGCTACAGAGATAGTTAAGGAACGGGAGCATCTCTCTCTTGTGAGGAAAGGCAGAGGGAGTTGGGCCTGTTCAGCCTCAAGAAGAGACAACTGAGAGGGGAACCTCATCAATGTCTATCAGTATCTGAAGCGGGATGTCAAAAGGATGGAGCCAGGCTCTGCTCAGTGGTGCCAAGCAACAGGACAAGAGGTGATGGGCAGAAACTGATGCACAGAAAGCTCGACCTGAACATGAGGAAGAACTTCTTTACAGGGTGGGTGACCATGCACTGGAACAGGTTGCCCAGAGAGGTTGTGGAGTCTTCCTCACGGGAGATATTGAAGAACTGTCTGCACACAATCCTGTGCCAAGTGCTCTGGGATGGCCCTGCTTGAGCATGAAGATAGGACCAGATGACCTGCTATGGACCCTTCCACTCTGACCCATTCTGTGACTCTGTGATCCAAAACTGTTATTTTATTGTAAATATTGAATAAAAATCCCAAATAAAAAAATGAAAATGTCCTTAGTTTGGCACTTATATAGCTGAAATCATAGTTTCTGGTATCTCTTTAAGTATTGAGAAACACAGGTTTCTTTTTTGATATACTAACACCAATTCAGTAGACTTTCTGTAAGTATATGGCATTATGGAACATACTTTAGGCTTCTCAGTCAACAGAGGAACAGCTGAAGTGAAGAGTTTTAAAATGGAGAGGTGGTAGTAATATTATGAAAGTCACAACAAATAGGCTGCGGTGCAGAACTAACACGAGCAGGAGGGTTAAACTGGATAAAACTCTATCTGAGCCCCAGTTGTGCACAGGGACATCTATCTAAAACCGAGTCATAGAACATCATCCCAAAACATATGCCCTTTCAAAAATTAGATCAGTTTAATAACCTTTTAATGCTGCAGACTCAGCATAGCAGGTCCCTAGGCCATTATGAGGTTGCCTATGTGGAAAATATATGCTTAGGGACAGAAGCCACATGGCGCCGAAGCCAGAAGAGGCCCAGCTGCTGTACTTCCAGGGCTGCCATATGCTAACTAAGGCACAGACAGTATCCATCCCTATTTCCAGGCACTGTAATTCTTAACATTGGCTACATGACACATAAAAAAAGTCTGTCCAACACAGTGAAATGCTGGAGGTGTTAGCATGATTCCCTACTGCTTTTGGTGTGCCTCATGAACAGCTAGAGCTATGTAAGGTATCGTACTCTGTAGACATAACCAAAGAAGAGTTCACAAAATCAGTATCATTAATCCTTAGGGTTTTTTGTAAGGATTAAGATCTTTTTCATAGAGCTATTGATAAGATTTAGACAATTTAAGACTAAAAGGGACAATGATACCCTCCAGACTGATCTTGTGCAGAACGTAAACACAACACAGTAGCTCCCATGCCAGTTCATACCTGGTCACTAGGCCTGTACCAGAAGGCTGATTGAAAATGTTTCAAATATGGAGAAAGTACCACGCTTTTAAACGTCTCTCACTAGTGAGTGAACATCCTTATTGAATTAATACTGTCATTTGTTTCTAGCCTTATTTTGGCAAGCTTCAGCTTCCACCTCCTGATGGATCTCATTGCATGTTCTTTTGTTATAAAACTATTCACTATCAGAAATATGATCTTTAAGCAGCAGATCTGAATCACCAGTCCCTTTAACCTTCTAAGGATGAGCTGATTTTCTTATAAGACACTGTCCTAATTTTAAAAGCACATATTTAACTCTGCTAACTGATGAACTTTCTGTACTGTGAAAAATCTGAGAAAAATCTTAGCAGCTATTACTTTTTTTTATTGTCCAATGCTGAGAGACCAAGCAGCAAGGTGAATTAAGCTTATGGTTACACAGTAAGAAAATAGTTTAAATTTTTTCTTTCTCCTTTTAAATGAGATTTTTAAAGCTGATTTAAGGAATCATAGCTGTACTGGAGTTGGTAAAACCACAATAAACTGCAAGTGCTAGCAACCTGCTTTATCAGAATTAGCATTTCTAAACAGGATTGCAGGATTCATTCTTTCCATTAAGAAAAAATCAAGATCTGTGAGGAGTGACACTAATGAAGCTTAGTTTCCCTCTATTTTCCATCTCACTTGTCTCTTTCTGACTACTTTCCACATTATTGCCAGAGTTCTCTGTTAAATCATCCATCCATCAGGCTGGGCAAGAAGAGCTGGTACCGTAGGTGGCTTGGAGCTAGGATATGTACCTACCTGTCCAGGGTGTGCACACCAATCTGCTGCTTTGCTAAGGGCAAACACAGTAGGGAGAAGTAAATTCTCCTTACCTTTCTTTTCAAGGGGGCACTGACTTAGGCCTCAGTACTCTCAGCTGCTGAATTCCATTAAATTTTGCTAATATCCTTAAGAAATCTATCCCTCTTCTAAATTTGTTTAAAATTGGTGATGAGATCCAGCAGTTACGAGGAAGCACTGCCATACAGAATAACTGCATTAAGTCTCATTTCCTTAGGAAAAAGAGGCTAGAAATGAAAGAATACATTCTCAGTAATGTAACAGAATGGTTGGCTATCACACTACTTCAGAAGCATAACATAGGATGGGGTTGTGCTGAAGTTGAAAAGCTTAGGTTTGTATTTGTACTGCTGCTTGCAGGAGCCCTGAGTGAGCCCATTTCAGTGGCATGCTCTCATTTGTGCTGCTCTATAATGTGTTCTGATTTCAGACCAGTGGCACAATCGCTTTAGTTAAAATGACTAACGTGACCAGAAAGAATTAGTAATGTCCACTTAAATGCAGTAACAGGATATTTGTGAGTGACTGGGTTCCCTTGGAATGTAAAGGTTTTGTAAAGGAACACCACTTCCAGATAAAATTGCCAAAGTTATTTTTTTGCCTCGTGTGAGCAACCATATTTGCTGCTTGCCAGATTAACACCTTCCATGGAGGAACCTAAATCTGAAGTGACTAGCAGCAGTGGTGAGTCACCAGCTCTTTGCAGCACAACTGTGTTTGCTTTAGGCAGAAAATGGAACAGAGATTCTTTTGCTGCTCAGTATAAAAAAAAAAATGGTCACACCATCTTTGAAGTCTTTACTTCAGAATTATTGGAAATGAAGCTTACAACCCTTACTTACAGGGATAAAGTTCTGGTAACTTTATTAGTTTTGGGTCTTATTTTACTTCTCAAAAGAATCTAAAGAATGTATCACTGAATGAAGAGCTATAGTGTGAGTGATGAGACTATGGACGTTCCTACTAGAATATTCCAAGCAACAAACCCCCATACGTCCTCAATGTGTTCCAGTTCTTGGCTTGCCATTGTGATTTGTTTCTAGCAGTAATGCTAGCAATGAGCTGATGTTTACATCTGTAATGTTCCCATAATGAAAGGCCACGTGTACGTGCCTGTAGAAAGCACCCACACAAAACTGTGGCTGCACAGAAACAATGAAGCCAACAGGGGCCATCAGAAAGCCACGTGTTGCACGCAGGAATAAATTTGTTCACAGCCAGCAGTGCACCAAGCTCACCTGGCTGCTGCTGCAGCATTTCCAATCACCTCTTTTGGGTTACGCAGGACTCCTGCAGCACAAGAGCAATAATTATTCCTAAGTATGTATTTTGGGCCGGACACAGCATGAATTTACTGAAGAGATGGAAGTTCAGACATCTTGTGATGTCAGTGTCTGTGCTAGCTAGGGGTGAGAAGCCTGAGGAGCAGGTCCCAGGGAGCAGCGCAGACCAACCATGAGCGTGCTGTCCCTGGTCCCCACGCTGCCCGGCAGCTCCGCAGGGACTGGGGACACCCAGCTGCATGGCAAGCAGGGCATGGAGACGTCTGTCCAGGATCCTCACACATTTCTCCAGACCCAACCTGATTGGTAATTACTTTGTGTGGAAAAGCCACTAATGTGCCTTGATCCCCAAGGCACCAAATCACAGGAAGTGCAGCCACCTCACGGCTTGTTCTTCTCTGAGGGGGAATAAGTGAACCTGATCTCCCCATAAGTAATCCACAGTGTTCAATTACTTCAACAGAGTTTGGGGGCAAAATCCTGAGATACCTAAGACATCTTTAAATTTAGTAGGGAAATTTCCAGTAAATATTCCTAACAAGGTGCAAATACATATCCATCTTAAACCATTTGTGTAGTTGGCCTTCTGTAAATGTAAAGTGCAAGGTAGTGATGCAACTGGGAGAAATTTAATGGGTAAATAATAGAAAAGAGTTGAGTTTCAACAATCTAATGGTTGTTCCTGCCTGTACATTCCCTCATTTTGTACTTCAGAATTTTTGTTCTCCCTGCGTTCCTTCTGAGCTCTTGTCTGTTGTTATGTTTGTGAGAAAGCTACATAATTTCTTTATGTATCAGGGCTAATGTGGGATTGTTTCAAAATGTGGAATATGTAAGATTTTCTGAAGAAAGTGTGTTCTCTGATGTTTGATCTTTGTATACTTTCAAGCCTACACAACAACAACAAAAGATTTAATCTGTGAAACAGAGCAGCTAAGAAGCAGTAAGTGATGTCCAGGTGTTAGAAAGACAAATTAGTTGTTGGAAGAATTGCCTTGTTAAGGTTTAGGGCTTGATATGTTTCAGTGATCTCCGACCTGAGGGAGGTTAACAAAGCTTGGGAAGAAGGACATACCACTGATGGTGGACACAATGAATGCAGAATTTTGGGCCACAAGGACATCTGGCAGAACTTCCAAGGAAAAGAAGACTAATAAAGCCAACTCAGCAACTGTGCTGAAATCATCTCTGACTGGATAAAAGGTAATTCCAGCAGGACAAGATTGTGACCACCGACTCACGGCCACCAATGCAAGAAACCCACCGACTCAAAAGAAGAGAAAGACTGAGAATGTGGACTAATTAGAATGAGAAGCAAGGGAATCATTAATAGAAGATAGAATACTAATTAAGAACTACATAACTTGTAGCCAATAAACACTAATTCACTCGTTTGCTAAAATGTATAAATAGTAAAAAGTTTTGGTAGCTGGGGTGCTATTGTGGATCTGCCACCCAGCACCCCTTTCAGTGCAGAACTGCAAATAAACCAAATACCTCGACTGTGTGTGGATTGGCCTCTTGCACACAGGGTGAAAGAACCTATTTTGGCAACAGGATTACTCTGCATCCGTGTGTGCATTCTGCAATCCCACGCCTGAAGTCCTCGCAAACCCTCCATCAAGGACTTTTTCGCTCCTGCCCGTGATGGCCTGAGAAGGCCTCCATCTCCTGCACTCGTTAGAAGATCTGTGTTGAAGTGAATCTGTGCTTTGATGGAGCGTGGCTTCAGAGGCTTTGAGGGGTAGGTGAGAGGCGTTTTCCAAGCCCGGAACGGTGCCTCGGACGGGGCACGTCCCGCTCCAACTGCGCGTTCCCGCCCCGGCTCCTGCCCACGCGCGCGGGGCGGTGCCTGCCCCGGAACCGCCGCGCGGGGCGCTCCCGCCGCGCGGGGCATTGTGGGTGTGCGGCCGCCGTTGCGGCTTTCGGCGGGTCCCGTTAAAATGGCGCCGTAGGCGGTGGCGGGAGCGGGAGGTGCTGCCGGGTCCCTGTGCTGCCGACTGGGTGGCGCGTCCTCGCCTCCCTCCTTCCCTCCGCCATTCTGCTGTGCTCCGGCTCTGCCGCCCGCTCCCGGCCCCCGCGTCACCTCCTGCCTCCCGCGCGGCGATGGCGACTCCGGACCAAAAATCGCCCAACGTTCTGCTGCAGAGCCTCTGCTGCCGCATCCTGGGCAAGAGCGAAGGTAACGGTGTCCCCCCGCCATTCCCCCGGCAGCAGCGCTTGGAGCCCGCGGGGGCTGCCCCCGCAGGGCTGGAGAGGTGTCGGCGGTCTCCCGGCCCGGGGGGTGGCAGCCCGGGCGGTGCTGAGGTGCCGGCCGGGTATGGCAGCGGCCCCGTGAGCCCGAGCCCTGCGGCGGGAGGCGGCTGGAGGCGGCTTCGTGCCCTCCTCCTCCGGCTCCCCCGGAGCGTTTGGCCGGCTCGTGAAGGCTCTTTCCTCTTCGGGGAGCCGGGCACCGGTGCCGGGGTGTTTGGGCGAAGGGGGGCTCGTGTACCGCCTCCCGCCGGTGCCTGCTCGAGTGGAGCCATTGACGTGCGCCAGGTCCGCTACAGGTCCTCGGTGTCTTGATGCTGCTGTGAGTCTCCAGCAGGGGAATGAATCTCGTCTGTTTGCGTAAGTTTCTCCCTTGCAGTCAAGCAAAGACTGTTTTTAGTAATCAGTCGGAGGGGTGGAAAGGAAGGCATGCATCTGCTGAGTCTCCTTTTTAAGTGCTCTCTTTGTAAGCACTAGAGAAATTCATCCAAAAGCTCTTATTGCATCTGTTTTCTTGTATGAGAAATTACTTTCTCCCTTATTAGTAATGGCTGTCAAGTCTTTTTTGTATTCTTTTCTCTCTCCGTGCCCTTCTCTTCTGACAAGTCCCTTTAGATATTTCCAGGACAGTAACTAAAACTTTTGAGCATTCACCTGTTGTAAAAAAATTACTAAAATGTGGCCCACATGTGAATTGTTGCTATCTTAGAAATCTAGAAAGTGAGTAACAAGATACAGATATACATGTTTTCTGTGTCTCAAGCTTTGTGTTCATCTGTTGCAGACAGCATGTTGTGGTCTCATAACCCATCTTTGTCTCTCAGTTGGAGAGATATGGGTTTAATGGATTAACTGTTTGGCGAATAAGGCGCTGAAACTGGCAGCATGGCCACATCCAAGGAGTTGTAGTCACTGTCTCAATGTCAAAATGAAGATCACTAGCAAGTGGTGTTCCTCAGAGGCCTGTATTGGGATTGATGATGGTTAGTATCTTTATTAGTAACACAGACAGTGGGCTTGAGTGTGCCTTTGGAAGACTTGCAGATGACACCAAGCTGAGCAGTGCAGCTGATGTGTTGGAGGTAAGGGAGTGCCATGCAGAGGGACCTTGACAGGCTTGAGGAGCAGGCCCATGTGAACCTCAGGGTTCTGCACCTGGGTCTGGGCAATCCCCAGCAGCTGTAGAGAGTGGGGGATGTGTGGATTGAGGACAGCCCTGCAGAGAAGGGCTTGGGGAGTGGATGAAAAATTTGACATGAGGCAACAAGTGTGCATCCGAAAAAGTCAACCATATCCTGAGCTCCTTAAAAAGAAGCATGGACAGCAAGTAGAGAGAGGTGATTCTCCCTTCACTGCTCTGCTTTTGTGAGACCCCATCTGCAGTACCGTGTTCAGCTCTGGGGCACCCAGTACTAAAAAGATGTGGGTGTGTGAGAGCAGGTCCAGAGCAGGGCCATGAAAACAGCATGGGGCACCTCTCCTGCAAAGCAAGTGTGAGAGAGTTGGGGTTGTTGAGCCTGGACAAGGCTCTGCTCAGAGATCTCATTACAGCCTTTCGGTGCTTAGAGAGGGCTTATAAGAAAGACACTTTTTACCAAGGCCTAAAGCGACAGAGCAAGGGGTGATGGCTTTAAACAGTTATAGGGTATGTTTAGATTGGATACAAGGAAGAAAGTTTTTACAGTCAGTGTTGCGAGCCTCTGGAGCAGGTTGCCCAGAGGAGTTGTGAAGGCCCCATCCCTGGAAGTGTTCAAGACCAGACTGAATGGGTCTTTGAGCAACAAGATCTAGTGGAAGATGTCCCTGCCCATGTCAGGGGAAGTGGATTAGATGGTCTTTGAAGGTCCTGTCCAGCCCAAACCATTCTGTGATTGTGATTCATCTGAGAACCTTGGTAAAATTGGTAGGAAGTTGGAATCTTTGTCTTCACTGAACTGTTGAGTAGGGACTCCTTCATAAAAAACATTCTATATAACTCGAAGATCTTAAGGGTCTTTTTCAACCTAAATAATTCTATGATCAACAGCTGTTGATTGCTGTGTTTTGTTTCTCAAAATCTTTTCCTTCTCTATTGCATTTTTAAGTCTTCTGCAAGGCAATAAATTTACTTTTTTCCAGAATCTGTATTATTTCTGTGACAGGAATTCCTTTTGTAAGATTGTATCAGGATGCAGCAAGTTTCTACTCTTCCCCTGTCTCCACCAAATCAGCAGTAGCTTCTAAACTGTTTAATGCCTCTTGTGTTCTTCGGTAACTATATTTCTTTTAGCAAGTGTTTTAACTGTATTTTAAAGGGCACTTCACATCAGCCTATAGTTCTAAGGTGCTCTTATAGCTCTGTTTTTAAAGCTGTTTCTTGCCTTTAACATTCTTTGGAAACTTTTTTCTGATACAATTGGTATGTGTTCTTGTTTAAGAGTACTTCAAACATTTGCTACCAGAACTCTCAAATTATTGTGCTAGTTGCTAGTTCTATTTCCAAAACTAAATTTAAAAATTGGAAAATAGATTGTCTTACTTTATTGGAATAGTGGATGCCTTTTTGAGGACATCATTTCTATATTGCCTAGTCGTGTTTTCTTCGTGACTCTTTTTTTCTTAGATTTGGAGTGCAACCTAAACTCAGTCTAAGCTTGTTTCTTGGTGTTATCTAGGTCTGTGATACTTACAAAAGTTAAACAGAGCATGAGAACAGAAATGGAAACCTTTGTTTATCAACTGAAGTATGAGTATTGATGTGAGGTGGCTCACTTCTAGCAACTTAGGATCCAGCTATTTTTGAAGTCACAGTTTCGATACATCTCTGTATCTTCTGACTGGAATAATAATTTTATTTATAAGCAGTATGTGCAAAAACATGCAAGAGAACTGGTTTTTGTTATTTTTTAAATAAATGTTGAACCTGTTCCTGTGTGTTGGGATTCTGATAATGTAACTAAAATACCTTCTGTGTTTGACTAATGAAAGTGGAAATTTTGGCCAAAATCACAGTAATTTTCTGCATGCAACCTGTAGCCTGCTTGTCTGCGCACTTGAGGGTTATCTGAGGACTTCAAAGAAGTGACAGATTAAAAAAAAACGTAGGTTGTCTGCCACCTTTATCATCTATGTTTTTATGCATGTGGCAGATGGGAAGCCCATTCTTACCCTGCTCTTTATTCCTGTGTTATGAGGGATGCTAGCACTGAAACCTCACCCTTCTGAGACAGGATTTCCCTTGAAGCAGTCAACTGTAGTACATGTTTCAGCTCAACTATAGATTTCCGATCCATACAGACTGATAAATCAAAAATTCTGTGAAAGTCTCAGCCATGAAATGTGTGCTGGTTTTTTCCCCCCACCTCCCAATATCTATGTCCAAGGAATACATAAAGACAATAAAGGAATTTTGTTAGCACTAGCGTCCTCTGTGTAGAGGAAGATGCATGTATCCATAGGTGGTAAGGAACCCACTGGACAAGTTATTTAGCATCTTGCTGTTTTTCAGGCTTGTAATTCTTGTTCCTTTCAGCACAGGGTAAGTCTGACATAAGGTATTAGTGTGTGGTTAGTGGTCTGCATGCAGCTCCTCTGCTACTTGTGTACTGTGAAGTTAGGCTCTTTGTATATATGCATTCTCTTTTTTGAAGCAAACTTTACAAGTATTATCAGTGTAGTCTTTGGAAAGTAATTGATGATGTTCAGTTACTTTTACAGAGTTGAGGGGCAAAAACCTTAGACACTTAAGAGATCTTTAAATTTAGTAGAGAAGTTTCTACTAACAATTCAAAACAAGAAGCTGAAAACATCCATCTTAAACCTGCTGTGAATGCAAAGTACAAAGTGCTGCTGTAATTGGGTGAAATTTAATGGGTAAATAGTAAAGGAATTGAGGTTCGATGATTTACTGGTTGTTCCTGCCTGTGCATTCCCTGAGTTTCTGCTTGAGAATTTTTGTTCTCCCTTTGTTCCTTCTCAGCACTTATGTGTTATGTTTGTGAGGAAGCTATGGCTTCAGGAGGAGCTGAAGGGTTCTTTTTATATAATGTCTGTATGATAATTGTGCACTTAAGGCTGAGGTGGGATTACTCTCCTTCCAAGTCTGCATTGTACAGTCCCCTGCCTGAAGTCTTCCATAAGCCCTCATCAAGGATTTTTTTGCTTCTGTCCACGATGGCCTTAGAAGGCTTCCACCTTCTCTGCTTGTTAAAGATTTATGTTGAAGTTAATTTGTGGTTTGATGGAACATGACTTCAGGGCTCTCAGTGGTGGAGCCATCTTCTCTCTCTTCCCCCTTTTGGGATCATCCCCTGAGTAGATGGCTTGCTTTGTTTCCAGAACCAGTCAGCTGCATAGGCCCAGTTACTGGGATTTTTTACTTTCTTGCAAACAGCTCTGAGAAATCCACTGAATTATGTGGAAGAATTCTGTTTAGTTGTTTGTTTGTTTGTTTTTAAATTATCTGCCTAAACTTCTTTTTTTTTCTAGAACTAAGGTTTGAAAGCTCTCTGTTTTACTGTGCTCTAGCCAGTCATCAAGGAGGGGCTTAAAGCTTTCCATGGTGCTGTATGTCTGCATTCAGCCACTGTGGTTAGTTTGGAGTCTCTGCCTCTGCAGTTGGAGCTGTTGCTGACCTCTCTCTTCCACATGTTCTTATACTGTCTAAGAATTACTGTGCTGGCTTTGTATTACCAGTCTTCTGTGTTTTTCCAGGCTATCCACCTCACTTTTATACTTGCGCTTGATCATGCAGGGAGCTTGCAGTAATTTCTATAATTTTTATTTTTTCCCCCCCTATGTTTGTGGACTCCAGCACTTATACAGGGTTGCATGCCTCTCTTTGGACAGTGATTTTAGTCCTTCTGACTAAGAATTTCTTGTTCTTAGCTGTCTTTCACAAACCTCCTGGTAATCTTAAAACTCTTAAGAACTCTTAGTGCCTCCAATGGAAACAAATGGTATTGCTGTAAATATTCAAGCTAAATCTATTTGAGTTTGAATCCTAAAAAGGTTTTTGTGTGCCAAAGTACTATTGGAGGTATGCATACTCTAGAAAGTAAAGTTAATATTTCAGTCTTTGGGGAGTAGTTTGCTACCTGAAGTCCACACTATGGCCTCAATTTAATCTCCAGAGTCAGTGGCAGTTTTGTTATTGCTGTTTGATTTTGCTTTTTTAAACTCTGAATTATTGGAGTAGATGTTAAAGATTCATGTCGGGGGAAAAGCATAGAGTTCATTCAAAAGGTGATATGGAGGGAGTTTTACCTCTGCTAATAACAGAGCAGATGTGAGTTGACAAAAGAGGCAAAAATTCACAGTGAGGGAAAGTTCTGAAAAGATAGTGACACAGAGTTGCTGGTAGTCCAGTGGGACAGTCCTCGAATAAATCTGTTTACTAACAGTGCAACAAGAGCCAGCCATACTAACAGAATTAAAGAATACCTACGTTTCCTGTGCTGTGCTTCAAAGTTTGTGGACAACTTCCAAGTAAGGAAAGGTATGGGAGTGTGTGTGGCTTGGGCTTTATTTTGTGCTTATGTTGGTTTAATTTCCTTGTAGGAAAGGAGTCTGGAGACTAGAAAAACAATTAACAATAATTTTAAAATGCTTCAACTAAAAAGTTGCATCAGCAGAAGAGAAGTTTAAGGTAGTTGACTAAATCAGAAGACTGATGTAAAATTAATTTTTTTTCAGGTATACTTCATAGAATCATAGAAAGGCTTCGCTTGGAAGGTACCCTAAAGATCATCTAGTTCCAACCCTGTTGCCATGGGATGGGACCCCTTCCACTATACCAGGTTGCTCAAAACCCATCCAGCCTGGCCTTGAACACTTCCAGGATAGGACATCCACAACTTCTCTTGGCAATGTGTTGTAGTATCTCACCATCCTCACCGTAAAGAATTTCTTCCCAGCATGTTGTCTAAATGTCTTTTATTTCAAAATCATTCCCCCTTGTCCTATTACTATCTGCCTATGTAAAAAGTTGCTCTCCCTCTTTTTTTATAACCGTTTTTTATAACATTTAAGTACTGAAAGGCCACAATAAGGTCTCTGCACAGAGCCTTCTCTTCTCCAGGTTGGACAACCCCAGCTCTTTCAGCCTGGCTTCTCAGGAGAGGTGCTCCAGCCCTTTGACCATCTTTGTGGCCTCCTGTGGACCTGCTCTTAGCAGGTCCACGTTTTTCTGGTGCTGGGGACCCCAGAGCTGGATGCAGCAGTGCAGGTGGGGTCTCACAAGGTCACAGTAAAGGAGAGAACCACCTCCCTTGACCTCCTGGCCACTCCTCTTTTGATGCAGCCCAAGATGTATTTGGGCCTTCTGGTCTGTGAGTACACATTGCTGCATCATGTCCTGCTCTTCATCCATGAGAACTCCCAAGTCCTTCTCTGCAGGCTGCTCTCAGTGGGTTCTGCTGGTCTGCAGTTGTCTGGGATTGCCTCAACCCAGTGCAGCACCTTGCATGTCATAACCAGGCTGGTCCTAAAATTGCACAATTCAAACCCAGCGTTTTCTACAGGAACAAGCTCACAGTGCGCATAGATTCTCATCAAGAGCAAAATAGTAATGCTAATGGCATTTGAGGCTAGTCTTCCAGTTTATCACTGTATGCCATGTTAATGCAATTGCTTTTCCCCCAGGTAATGCTTCATAGTAATGTAGAACATTGATATGGGTAAAACAGAGGATGTACAGCAGCATTACTGTCTTGACAAACATAATATGTACTCATGGTATATGTGAGAAGGTGGAAAGTTTTACAGCTTTTCTTCCCAGCTTAGTTTTGCAACAATAGCACATTAGGCATTTTGTAAACACTTTCTTACAGGAAAGAAGTTAGTTGCTTGGGGTTTTTTTCTTCAGCAGGTGTTTTTGGCAGCATCTGTATCTGAGTAGTTTGCAGCAATAATTTTTACCTGGTCAGTGGCACTCCTACAGCACTGAATGCAGTTTAGAGCGTAATTGTTTTACGATAATTTTGTATTGTGTTTAAGGAAAATAGTTGTCTGGGATGATGGACAGCTGACTGGAGAGTTTGCTAATCTTTGAAGTCTTTCAAGAAAGTGATTACTGTTTGGTTTAGCTACACTTTCTTTAGCATAGTCCTGTAGTTTAGAAATTGTTTATAGACATATTTAAATAACCAAATGTCTTCTTTCCAGGAAACAAGGTTTCTCACAATGATACATTAATATTTGGAAAACCTACTACTTAGGTTTTTCAGGACTTCCCCTGCCCCCTTTTGGAAACTTAATTGATCTATAACCAACCTTGTTTAAAGAAATGTGTAAGAATATAAACTGAATTTCAGTTCTCTTCCTTAAAATTATAGGCAATGTTAGAAGCTTCTTTATGGCAAAAGTCTTTCTGAATTTCAGTATGTCCTCTGAAGTACTGTCCTCTTGCAGTTGTATTGGCTAATTATCGCTTTGTCTCCCGATCTTTTACTTTAAATATTATCTTTGGTCCTATTTCTCCTTGCTGTCTTTATAACCAGAATCTTTCTGTGCATTGCTCCTATAGTTTTCTTTTCATGTGCTTTAAAGTGCAGTTATCTGCCTTTTGAAGTAGTCAAATTCTAATACTGCATTGTGTGTAGGAAAGTTTGAATGGCTGTGTGGAGTATAGATCTTTGAAGAATTGGTGGGTTGCTTTGTTCAAAGGAGACAGTCTTTAAGTTTTCATTTTTTTTCTTGTGATTCACAAGTGCCAGTTCTCTATTCAGCTGTGTGGCTGCTTATCAGTATTGTTAATTGTGTGTGTATTACTTAAGGGATATAGTCTGAGGAGATGTGGCTGGCTGTCTGCATTCTCTGCTGTGATCGGACCTCTGGAAATCAAGCCATGATCAATGTTGTTTGCCCCCCTTCAGCTCTCAGACAGCTGCATCAGATATATTGAGCTTCCTGTTATGTAACAGAGCCATGCTGTAATCATTTTCTGATGAAGGATGTTCAAATAGATAGATGGCTGTATATTTAAAGTACGTCTGCTGTCGTAATGATGATTCTTTGAGGAGGGAAGCAATTAAATGTGCCTATTAGTTATAAGTGATGTGAATTTTTATTGTATTGACACATACCTGTATTAAGTTACGTTTAATCACTTTAGGTACTGAAGTTATTTTACGAATTCGTGAGAAATAATCTGCTGAAGAAACACCAACAGCAGGGAATTTTTTTTGTAAAAGAGAAGCTGGACTTGATATGAATAAAACATTAAAATCTGAATTAAATAAAATAGAAAACCTGTCTTGCTACAGAACTGTTGAATTGCTGGTGCAAATCAGCAATGTATAAAGAGCAGATCACTTTTTCCGTGTTGTCAGTAGTGTAACAAGTTTAAAAAGCAGGACTTGTTGGATGGAATTGTACTCTTCCAACTAGAGATCTTTCTCAGATGCTTTGTTAGGGCAGTATGGAAAAGACTATGCTAAGTTTCAGTGCTTTAACTAGTGTTGTTATGGGTGCTGTTGAAATAGAAGGTCATTACAGAAGGTAATAGATTTTCATTAAAACTGCCCCATTACAGGAAAAACTTGCCCCTTTCCTATCTGCTGCCAAGTACACAGTTGAGGAATTAACAGAGCATATGTTGTTTGGGATAACTTAGTGCCAGTATTTGACTTTAATTGACCATGCAGAATATTTTTTGAAATCTTGAGTTCTGTTATGATGTGCATTAAACTTAAGAATTACAC
Organism: Corvus cornix cornix; assembly: GCF_000738735.6. Classification (NCBI taxonomy): domain Eukaryota; kingdom Metazoa; phylum Chordata; class Aves; order Passeriformes; family Corvidae; genus Corvus; species Corvus cornix. Next base: position 92,510,794 of record NC_046332.1, read on the forward strand.
AGAAATACTTCCTCATATTTAACTCTTCACACCTGGTTCCTAAGTAGCTGCACTGTTAAATTTTTATATTTGTATTTGCAAGACATATTGCAATCGAAAGGTTGCCTAGTCTAACAGTAGAGGAGGCATTTAAGTCATAGAGATTTGTGACCTTACAGTAGTCTGGATATTGGCATTTTCTTCTCTGACAATAGAACAATACTCTTGCTCCTTCTGTAGGCCAGTATTGTCAAATACTGTTAAATGTTAGTGATTTTGTCTGAGCAGACTGTTTTCCTGATTGTGTGAGGTATTTCTTTGTGTGAATTGGTTAATGCTTGCTGTTCTACAGTTGTATTCTGGTAGAGTAGGACCAATGGGTGATATTTATAGTACAAGACAGTATAAAATGCACATTCAAAAAGAATGTAGGGCATTCAAAGACAATCTAGCACGTTGTGATTTTCAAATTTCAAACTTCTTTCCGTAATTTTTTGATGATCTTAATGCATTTAATAATTGACTCTTAGTATCTCCCTGGTGATTTTTTTTTTTTTCAATTGTAAATACTAGTTAAAGACATTATAAATGCATAAAATATTTCTCCTTCTAGTGATCCTTCACCTTATTTCATTTTCCTGTTCCTTTTGTATGTATTTGTCTTGACCAGCATCCATGGTTTTTCCTTGGCCCAACCTTTGCTGCATTACTCGGCAATTTTCCCTGAAGGCTGACTGCTCAACTGGCTAAATAAAACACATGAGGACCTGGTGCATTTGCACACATAATGTTATATACAGAACAGACAATGTGCAGAATTGCTTAGATGGTTTTTTTTCCTGAAGTAAAAAGATTCAAATACAGGACAAACACACTTGGATTTCTTCTGTACCTTTTTCCTTGTGTTACTACAGTTGTTTCTATATAAGGAATAAAAATGTGTCTGACCCTTTAAAAGGGCACTTGATGTGTCTGTAGGCTTATTGTTTGAGTTTTCAGGTCAATACATGGGAATATGACTATGCTGTAGAGTCATTGATAGTGACCTGGCCCTATCTTAGTGTTACCAGACTGTTAGTTTTCCCAGAAAGCAAGATACTTGCACTAAAACAGTGCTTTTCAACAACAAGATTAAAGATAGAATTATTGCATGAGGAAGATGCAGTGGAAAGAGGTCACTGACTTGTGACCTCTGTGTTAGTGTCCACATTATGCATTGGGATGTGATGCTGATATCTCTGAGCTGGCTTTGAACCAAAGGATGAAACCATGCAAACTGTTTGAAACAAAACCAAACCTAAAAGCAAGATGCAAACTGGTAAAACCACTATTGTGGATATCTGAGTGAAGATCCCCAGGTCGGTGGTGAAGGTGACTATTGGTGTGGTGTGTGAACTGAACCGTGTGACTGTGTGCCAAGTCCCACAGCATTTCTGTCTGTGAGGATGGGCAGAGCCAGCTAAGCGTGCAAATGCTCTCTAATAACTGGGTAGACCTAAGTGTCTCTTTCAGCACAGAATAGGAAAGGCTTATTCACAAATTTTGGTGCAGTTATTTGTGGAGTGTGTACAGGTGAGTATGTTTGAAATATTGCATTAATACTGTGCTAAACTGGGTAAACTGGACTTTACTGCCCTCTGGTTAGAAGTATGTTTAAGAATTACAGCACAGCATTATCAAATCTAAGCCAGGTATGTTTATGCTGCTTTCAGACATAGCAGTTGTAATCTCATGTCTCACTTTTTTAAAATTAGTTTTAATAGAACTTTAGCATTCTCCTTAACTGAGTTTTCTTTTTCTTTCAGCTGATGCAGCCCAACAGTTTCAGTATGCAGTGAGAGTTATTGGAAGCAATTTTGCTCCCACTGTTGAGCGTGATGAATTTCTTGTAGCGGAGAAAATCAAGAAAGAACGTAAGTGTATCCTTTTCCTTTCTTAGAAATACAAAGTTCTTACGAAGTTAACCTGATTATTTCTCTGAAAAGGGGATAACTCTGCCTCACAGATATTATTAATGCTTACTTCCTGAATATCTCATGGTGTAAATTCCATTAATTTCCTAGTGAATATTCCTGAGTGTTTGTATTCACAGCTCAGATTTTTCTGAATATTCAGCTTAGACTTTCCTTGCTGCTTTGTATCTTAGCCACTATGAAGACAAATTAAAATTAAAACTGCACTCCTTTCACCTTAGTACTGGGAATTTATGAATTCATAGTTTTTTTTAGAAGATTAAAAGACTGATATTTTTGAGATGTGCACTTCAGGAATATTACACCTTGGCACAATTAACTTCATGAGCACCTGTGTGAAACTTGCTGAATGAGTGTCCTGGGAACTGATGGAATAGTTTGTGACTTACCTGATACTACTTGCCTTCAGTTCTCTGAGTTTTCTGCAACCACCTTCTTAAAACTAAAATCATAGAGCATGACTTTGTAAGGGATGTTGCAGTTCCATTCCATTGTGCTCTGTGCTGCTCTGAGTCAAGTGTGGCACTGTGTGTATCCAGAGGGGATGTGATGAATTCTTGAAAAGCCAAATACTGCTTTCAGCAGGTTCTGCTGCACAGTAGCATGTCCAGAAACAATTACTGGAATTGTGCAAATGAAATTAAAGCTTCATATTTGAGCTTTGAATATTGAGAGATTGAATTAGGATAATTGACGTCAGTGGCTGTAACTGTTTTAAGGTTCATGTGTATTTTTCTGCTAATGCAGAGCTTCCATGACTTGCTGATAGACACATAAGCCCATTAAAATTCCTCTATCTACAGCTCCAAAACACTGGAATCTACAATATATACTTTTTGCCATGCTTTGGCTACTTGTAGCCAGCACAGCATGTATTCTTTGGACCTGTTGTCAGTTTTCTGAAGAGCACTGTCTCCCTCATCCTCCTTCTCCCCAGCTTCAGCTTTTAGGCTTATGCTAGTGGTCATGTAACAAGTGACTGGATATATATCCTTCTAACTTTACATTTATTTTGGAGATACCACACAGGAAGTGACTTAGTTGTCAAAGTGTACTTACCAGTGACTTTTGATGTTAATTAACATTTCTAACATTTAATAGCTATTTTTCTTATCACTGAAGCTTCTTCAGATGTTTTTATCACTTTGGTTTTCTTTTAACATGGCTCTTTCTGATGTAATACAGCTTTTTAAAGAAATCATACTTGGAAGAGGTGTCTCCTCTGAGAAGAAACTTCTGTAACTGGCATTGATTTGAGACTATTATTTTTTGTAATACATAAAAGTTGTGTGACCCTGGAGTTCTGCCTGACTTGCAGCAAATGGCATTACTACTTTTTTTCCTTCATTTTATTGCCTAAAATAGAAACAATTGCACTCTAGTTTTGGAGCAATTACATGTAGTTTTTTTAACTTTTTTTAATGCATATCTGATTTCAGTTGTGTCTTCAGTCCCTTAGGTCCCTAAACCTACTGAATGGCAGCCTAGAATTTAAATGGACACTTAATTAGAAAATGCATATTTTGATTGAGCTAAGACAAGCCAGTACTTACATTGAATCACTTCCATTGCAAGAGTTCTCAGGGCTGGAATGCAGATAAGATAAGAACAGGCAAAGTGTTTAAGTAAATACAATGGAACAGTCCAGCATCATTATGCTTTCTTGGCTGCCTTTTATAATTTACCACAAGTATCTGTTAAGATGTGACTGTTACTCTTCTTTCAAACTTTTAATCTACGTTTCTTTGTTTTTTTAATAGTTGTACGACAAAGAAGGGAAGCAGATGCTGCTTTGTTTTCAGAACTCTACAGAAAACTCGGTTCACAGGTAGTTTAATAAGTGTGTAAAGAGTAAAGAAACTGAAAGCAGTCATAAGCATCCTTCTGATGTTAGAGTTGTTTTGGAGAGTGCTTAGGTCATAAACAATATTTTTTCTGGGAAGATGGTCAAGTACTGGAACAGCTTGCCTAGGAAAGTTGTGGAGTCTCCATCGTTGGAGACAGTCAAAACCTGACTGGACACAGTCATGGGCAACCTGCTGTAGATGACCATGCTTTAAACGGGGATTGGACCAGACAGTGTTTAGAGATGCCTTTCAACCCTATATTTTTAGTATTTGATTCCAGTTATATGAAGGGGTACTTCATATGAAGAAAGGAATTCTGTAAAAGTCAAGTGTTCATTTAATATATAAAACTGATGAATTTTCTCATCATTTATTTTACAGAAATGTCTTGCAGGATATTGATTTTACTAGTCTAGTATTCTCATGCATCTGAATTTTTAAGTGCTCCAAGTCTTTAATGTTGAAGGTTAAGGGTTTGCTGACTTGGGTGGCTCTAACACCAGTGTTAATCAAAGAATACGGCATGCCAATATTCTGAAAAAAGATGTTAGCATGTAGAAAACCTGAGTTTAACACAATAATGCTAAGATTAAGATTACAAAAAAGGTACTCTGTGGAGAGTATCGCTATTCAGAAATTGGTTCTCCTGCTGCCCTCTTCCATACTTACCCGTTACTTTGTTAGTGTTTGGAGATCAAGTTACTGAGTAAGTCTTCCTGGTTTCGGTATCCTGTGTGTTTGTGTATTATTTGCACTGGTTTGTACAGCAGAGCACTGATTTGCAGATGATTCTTAATACAGACTTTCTGTAACATGTTTCTGTAGCTTATGTACTGCACTGCCATTTGGCAAGCAAAGTGCTGCAGAGCATGATGACTAATCTTTGGAACAAAATGCCTTGCCTGTGTTACATGTTTGGTTATTCTTCTGAATGTAATGCAGGCTATCTCCTGGTATTTTACTGCCTCCTCAAACATTGAAGGTTCCTTTAACCCTTTTTTTCCCCCTCTGCTAGCGTCTTGTGTATGTGAAATGGTATCATGACTTCTTTAAAATTCACACTACAATTATTGTTCAATTTGCTGTTAGGTTTATTACTAAAGCTGTGCAATCAATTTTTTTTTCCTGCAAGCATATGGAAGGGCATAAAGGGATACACATTTTCTGAATCAACGAGTTTTTCTGCTTCCAACAATTCTCTTGAAAGCAGTTAGGAGAAAAAAAAGCATGTGTGAATATGTTTTAACTTTGTTTCATCTATTACTCCAAACAGAAAAGGAGGTCAGTGCTTATTTTTATGGCAGCCTGCCAGTTGAGTAAACTGCACTTCTTGGAGCACTTGGATTTATTCTATCCTGGCCAGTAGAAGAACCAGTAATGTTGCTGCTCCTTCTTTACCGCTTGTTAATTAGTTGCTGTATTAGTTACCTGCAACAGATGCAATACCGCTACTTTTTGCTTGTTTTTGAGATCAAAGCCGAAGATAATCAACTTGTGCCTACGTAATAATATAGAATGTCCCCTTTTACTCTTCTGTAACAAAGTAGGTTTGATTAGTGGGCTCTGTCATGAAGAAAGGAATGCTTCATGTTCAAAATTCCTAGACCGTGTAATACATAGGCACTAAATGCCTAATTTGCAGGAGGTAGGAAAATCAGAAAATTGAGAAAATGAAAATGTTTAAAAAAAAATTTCAAAGTGACCTTGAAAGTGCTTTTTGCAAGACTGATAGCATTGAATTATGTTGCTTCATACAGGATGGAGTCTGTGTTGAATCTTGATATGACTCAAGTTTGCTTTATATTCAGCATTGCTTAGTATTGCAGATCATAGCCTGATCAATATTGTGAGAGAATTTGTATGAGTTTCTTTGACTCAACTTAATGTCCATCATATGGTTCTATGCCCCTGGTAAATTCAGGTACAAGTGTTAGTGTCACAGAACTATGGAGTACCATATCTAGGAACATGGATATTTAAAATAAATAGTTTTAGTACTTGCCTTCACTTTAAAGTATTCTGTTTGTAGCTTGGGCTTTAGCTGAAGCTTTCTGCTGAGATCTAAAACTGCTGACAGTCTTATTCTAACAGTCTGTATGTGTCTGCTAAAGACTGTATTGTGTATTTCTCAAGTTTCATATTGACAGTGTCTCTATCTTACGCTGTGAAAATTTTGGTAGCTCTGTTAAATGGCATTTAAAGTAATAGAAATTTAAACCCTCACTTTTGAGGCCTCTGCAAAGGAGAGTGGAGGGGAAAAAGGAGAAAAGACAATTCCTTGCTAAAAACTTCACCAAGAGTTTTCCTTCTTCATGTTTGGGTTAAATTAATGGCTGCAAATGAGATGTTTTAAGTGGTGAGAGTGTGTGGGAATGCTGGTAACAGTTCAGCTCTGTATAAACCTCATTCTTAGTAGCTATGATTTTTAAATTGAGCCTGCTTGCTGATCTCAGAGGAGGTGAGAATTCATGATTTGAACACAGTGGAAAAAATTCATAAAATTAACGATACAGAGGCTGCACTGCACATTCCCAGTTTATTCAAGAATGTGGTTCTGAGTTAGTCTCATTTATTTGGAAAGTTTATTTATATGCATATATATTAGGAAGTTGGATAATTAAAAAGAATTCTGTTATTATCAAGAGTTAAGCTTATTTATGTTTGTCTTCATCTTTTTTTGAAGGGCATTTTGAAAAACAAATGGTCAATACTCTACCTCCTGCTTAGCCTTAGTGAAGATCCACGTAAACAGTCTAACAAGGTAGGTGAGGAGACTTTTGTTGCTTCTGAGAGATAGTAAATGTGTGTCACTTATTTTAGATGTCTTCAAGAATCATTATCCGGACTTAACCAATACCTCAGGTTGTTTTCATGGTATCTGTGTGTGAGACTGCAAGGAAGAAAACACTTAAGTATCTGTAATATTTGGTGTAGTTTTCTTACACTACGTAAATGTAAAAATATGAGCTGTCCAACACGTGTAGCTGAAGTTGTGACTGTATTAGATGGGTGTTTTTTATGTTTGCCTTCTGCTTGAGGGTGTGATGTCTGCTCATGTGATAATGAGTTTTAAATGGAGTTAGGGAAAGCACAATGCAGTTGCAGCTCAGCTAGCACCAAAGTGCTTTTTGCAGCTATTGCTAATGACAATTTGCAGGCAAAAAGAAGTTGTATTGCTAAAAGTACTGTTGCTCACTGTAAGGCACTTTTTTCCATCATAATTGCATCAGCAAAGTTTTCTTTGCATATACGTGATGTTCAGGTATTTCTTGTGTTCTTGATATTACACTCCTGTTAACTGAAGATGTGACTTAAAGCAATTCCCACATCTTTTTTTTAAATTATTCCTCTCTTCAAATCCTTATCTTTTCAGGTGTCAAGTTATGCCACGCTTTTTGCTCAAGCATTGCCACGGGATGCTCACTCAACCCCTTATTACTATGCCAGGCCTCAGACCCTTCCACTGAATTACCAAGACCGCAGTGCTCAGTCTGCCCAGAGTTCCTGCAGCATGGGGAGCAGTGGGATCAGCAGCATCAGCCTGTATGCCCTAAATGGGCCAACACCAACTCCACAATCACTCATTCCAGGGTAAACTTCACCTTACTGATAGGTTTGGAGAAGACTTGCCTTTTTTCTTTTTTTTTTTTTCTCCTCCACTCTCTGCTTTTGCATGCCACTGGAAATTCTGCTTTAGGTGCAGAGAAACAGAGTTCCTGAGCTGAACAGTTCAGAGTATCAGCTGCTGGCATATGACCATATGAAGCCATAAATGGCTGCCCAAATGTGTTCATTTTTAATCACTATCTTCTTGTCTTTTCATTTTCCTTCCCACCCCCAAGAGTTGTGAAACAAACACAAAATCACAAGATACACTCTACTAAAAAAATATATCTTCAACTCAAAAAAAAAAGCTTTGGTCCTTTCTGAAAATGTATTTGGCATGAGTTACTAAATTCATATTATAGAAGTAATTAGTGCTGACAGAACTGGACTTTATAATACAAATACTACAGTAGTGATAAGGTGATGTAGTTCAGGATTGTGGAAGTGGAAGCACAGTAAAAAGCAGTATTCCCTCCCTGGACTTCAGGGTAGGAGACTTGGGGCTCTTCTGGGATCTTCTTGGAAAGATCCCCTGAGAAGCTGCCTTGGAGGAAAGAGGGATTAAGGAGAGAACAGAATAGGATAGTTCTGTTTGAAGGGACCTACAATGATCATCTGGTTCAACTGTTGGAATAGAGAGCTGGTTGATATTCAAGGATCACCTCCTGCAAGCTTAAGAAAGAAATGGGCAAGGAGGAATTAAGAGTGGCAGGAGGCCTGCATGGATGAACAAGTTTTTTCTGACAAAACTCAAGATATAGAAAGGTTTACAAAAGATGGAAGCAGGGCCAGGTGCCAAGGAGCATCCAGGGTCAGAGTGACTGCAATGAAATTCTAAACTGACCTAGAGCTTAATCTGTCAAGGGACATGAAGGGAAACAGCAGATAGTTCTGCAGCTACATAAGCAGTAAGGGAAAGCTAGAGAAAACATGGGCCCCTGTTCAAGGGGCATGGAATGTGGTGACAGATGTGGAAAAAGCTGAGGTACTTGGTGCTTGCTTTGCCTTTGTGCTGGTAAAGACCCTTGGGAAGGTCTTTGTTGCTCTGGAAAGCATGTCCAGACATGTGATGGACAAGAAGGAGGAGTAGGAGTAGTCAGCCCAGACTTAAGAAAACAAAAAAAAAGACATTCTTGACCAATCTTACGGCCCTCTGTGATGAGATGACTGACTTGGTGAACAAGAGGAAAGCAATAATTGTTGTTTATTTCAACCTTACTAAGACTTTTGATGCTGTCTACCTGTGACAGCCTTATTGACAGACCTGGTAAAATGTGGACTAGATAACTTGACAGTGAGGTGAACTGAACCTGTTAGACTCAAAAGGATTATGATCAGTTGCACAAAGTCCAGTTGGAGCCCAATCCCTAATGGTGTAACCAGAAGCTGTATCCTTCTTCCCACCTGATGGCACAGAGTGAATCTTTGGCAGCTTTGCAGATGATACAATGCTGGGAGGAGTGGTTGTTAAAGGAGGTCATTAACTTGTTTCTCAGAGGGAGCTCAGTGGGCTCCAGAAACAGGCTCACAGGAGCCTGCTGAAGTTCAAAGTCCTGTTCCTGGGGAGGAGTAGTTCCATGCACCAGTACGTACTGGTGCTGACTGATTGCAAAGCAGCTTTGCAGAAAATGTCCTGGGATTCCTGGTAGACACCAAGTTGAACATGAGTGTGCGATGTGTGGTGAAGGAGGCTAAGAACCTCCTGGGTTGTTTTATGAAGGACATCACCAGGAGGGTGAGGCAAATAAAACTTCTCACTGCTCAGTACTGGTGAGGACGTATCTGAAATGCTGGGTCCAGTTATAGTACAAAGAAAAGATACAGGCGGGCTGGAAGGAGTCTGGAGAAGGAAGCCCAAAACCATTTAAGTGGTTGGAGCATCTGATGTACGAGGGGAAGCTGAGTGAGACCTGGAGTTGCTCATCCTGGAGAAGAAAAATCTTGGGATCTTACCTCTGTAATAGTATGATGAGGGACATAGAGAAGACTGAACCAGACTGGTTTGGGTCAGAGAAAGAAAAGGAGGTAACTGGCAAAATTTGTGAGTTTGTGAATCGCAGTTAATCAAAAGGGAAAAAAACCTTCTTGCATTAAGATGGGCTGCATGTTTGAGGGCGGGGACATACTGTGAAACACTGAAATGGGTTGCCCAGAGAGGTTGTGTAGTCTCTATGCTTGAAAATATTAAAAGCATGACTTGAACAATGCACCAGGTAACCTTCCCTAGCTGATCCTGCTTTGATGAGAAGGGTTGTAGGAGGTGATCTCCAGAGGTCCCTTCTAGCCTCAACCATTATATAATCCTGGTACAATATAGAAAGATCTGTCAATGAGGTTATTTCATATATCTGCTTGTTTAAAAATATCAGCAGAATACCCTCTTTCTGGCTGTAGTGGTTTTGGTTCAAAATATTCATTACTTACTTATTTTCCTTCTGTGAGATAAGAATTAGGAGAAAAGCAAAGCAGGCACAAACCTTAAACAGTTGCAGTACAATGAAAGAGTTTTATTAATAATAAGAGTTAAAAGTAAAGAGAAAATAACAAAACAAAATTAAAGCAAATCCCCCCCTCCCTCCAGCACTTCTCTCCTTTTACCCAGCTCACACAGGGGATAACAGAACATGGGATGTTAGTCAGTGTTCCAGTTCTTGAAAAGTCTCTCTCTTATGCTTAAGGAAAAAAGGGTTTTCCTTCAGTTGCACGTGGTTCCCAAACTGCCACTAACAGCAGCTCCGCCCGGAAACAAACAGTCTGCTGTGTGTAGAACATCTCTCCCATGAAAAATCTCACAGTTCCTTCACACTACAAAACATGGGCCATCACATGGGGTTATTCATCTTTTTAAGGATAAGTTATTTTGGCCTGCACACAAAGGCTTTTCTTCGCCACAAGTCTCTAACAGCCTCTTACTACTTCTATATAGCCTGGCATAGGCATTCTTCACAATCTTCACAGGCACACGAAGATACTCCATCCCCCCATGTTTCTTCAAATGGATTAAAGAGACAAACAGTTTGTGGTATTACAGTTTCTTACCACGGCATGCAAGAAGGTTTTTAAGCTGCGCGCCAGAATCGCGGCACCGCCCTCTTTTCTCCCGCCGCCATGCTCAGCTCCGTCCCACAGGACTCACTTCTCTTTCTCTCTGACTCTGAAACCGCCATGTTGAAGGGTGTTCTTGTTCAGGCTTTATGGTGGGGAAAGCCTCGCTCCCTTTGTGCTGCTGGCTGCATGGTGTCTTCTTCAGTTCAGCACGGAGTGTGCTGGCTGCAGACAGGAGGCTCTGCCGGCTCCTGCTGGCTCCACTGGCTCCGCATGGAGAGGAGAGGGACCCCCCCGTCCCCAGAAGCCGCCGTGCTGGATGGGTTTAGCTGTGAGCAGTCCATGGCTGGTTTTAGCTGCCTGCGGCTCTGGGACAGTTTCCCCCCCCCCAGCGACCCAGGGTCCGTGCCGCAGTGATGGGAAAGGGGGGAAGGGGCAGTGGCCCTGGCCCGGCCCGGCGGGGCCGGGAGGCTCGGAGCCCCCCCCCCACCTTCCAACAGGCGAGCTCCGACAAAAGGGGGAAGTCCCGCCTTTCTGTGCATTTTAAATATGTAAATTGTGAGAAGCGTAATTGGTCTTAAAGACTGTCCATCAACTCAGGGTCAACCCAATACACTGGCATATTTTTAGTCTGACCTGTTCATGCTGTTCCATTTTATAGCAGTTTCACTGTGCTCTTTAGTCCTGTAGTCTGAGCTGAACAACCCAAATAAAATCTTTGTGAGCTTTGTTCCTCCGGAACTTCTCTTTATACCTATTTTTCTTTTTTGTGGAGTACATTCTTCTGAGCAGCCAAAATTCAGTGTTGTACTCTGAGGTGTTACTAATGTTAAACACAACAGAGCTCAGTTTTCAACACTGAGACTGGTTATTCCCAGGACGGGTGGCTTCCTGAGATGGTAGATGTGGACAGGGAGCAGAATGGACCCACTCTAATCTGGGGGGCAGAAGTTACTGGCCTGCTGACCAACCTAGATGCTCACAAGTGTGAGGGACTTGATGGGATTTATCCTAGAGTGATGAGGGAGTTGGTGGAAGAGCTCACCAAGACACTCTCTGTCATTTTATCAGTCCTGGCCAACCAGGGAGGTTCTGGATGATTGGCACTTGGCCAATGTGACATTTTTTCATATTTAAGACTTCCTTTGTGAGGAGAACTGACAAGTTGGAAGGGAAATTGGAACTTGTCTGGATATTCCCTTCTTGATTACATTTTCAGGCACTTGATACAAGTTATCTGAAAGAGTAGACTGGCTGGAAAGTGAACTTTTTCCTCTTTTTTCTATTTTCCTTTAGTTCTTTGACATGTAACTGCAGCTTCAGGTAATAACAAAAGTTAGATGTTTAGTTTTTTCTACTATGACTGTGTTTATTATTGTTATAGTACCTTTACTTTTAACCTATTTCAGCATAATTATGTTTTATCAAAGTTTATCTTTGATACAAAATCATGTATGTCAAACTTTTCTACAGGTTGGGGGGTTTTTTGAAAGTGTAGACTTATAGGAAGAAATAAATTGCTTGTATGTTCTGTACCCTTTTTTAACGTTCCTTTATTAAACCACCCCTTCCCCCCACCCCGAATGAACCATCCACAGAAAACTTGGGGCATTTCTCAAAATTTGCATCACTTCACACCATGTAGTGGGTATAGAATCAGAGTTTTTAAAGACTTTTATTCCTTTTATCCTTGTAGACAATCCTATCAAGCTCCGGGCGTTGGAGATTGCCTCCGTCAGCAGCTAGGATCACGTCTTGCATGGACTTTAACTGCGAGCCAGCCTTCTTTACAAAGCACTACCTCAAAAGGCTTTTCAAATGCTGTCTCTCGTGGTGTGCCAAGGTCTAGGCGAGAAGGGGATACAAGTGGTGAGCAAAGATATAGTTGTTAAAGATAATTTTTTTCACAGTTACCTATATCCTCCATTATCTTTTCAATTATTTTGGAATCATAGCATGTTAATTTTTTGAAGAGTGTTTTTCTAGAATGTGCTTGGTAGAAGGATAGAAGCAAATATGCAAGACTAGTATATTTAGCCACAGTCTTTGGCTGGTTGTTAATTTCTCTTTTGCACTGGTTAGTTTGATTGTGATCTGGTCCTCTTAAAAGACTGACTTCATTCCAGTGTTTGTCAGAGTTAAGTGATTGTGACGTGAGCAGTGATCATTCTTTTGATGATCAGAAGATGCTACTGTTTTTAGAGTTAGAAAGAGAGCTCAGTAAATAGAACTTCTTGAAATACTCATCTGTTTGTGGTTCTGTGTCTTTCAGAACTTGGAAATGTGAACTGGAATATAGAGCTCTTAAACCTATTTCCTCTTTAAATTAGCATACTGTTTACAGTGGTTGTAATTAGAGCAAGTAACATATAAAATATTGTCAATAAAATAAATATGAATATAGACTAGTAAAATAATAGAATGGTTTGAGTTGGAAGGTACCTTAAAGATCATCTTGTTCCAACTCCCCTGTCATGGAGAGGGACACCTTCCACTAGACCAGGTTGCTCAGGGAGCCATCCAGTCTATCCTTGAACACTTCCAGGGGTGGGACATCCACGACTTCTCTGGGCACCCTGTTCCAGTGCCTCATCAGCCCTCACAGTAAAGAATTTCTTCCTAAATTCCCAATATTGCTAATTTACTTCCATGATTAAGTGGCTGTAAACTTGAAACTGATGCCTAGAGGATCTATTCTGAATTTACACAAGTGTAACTAAGGAGGAATTGTTTAACAGGTGATCTCTGTGACAACTCCTTTTTGTGTGGCAGACTTTTCTGAATAAGTGAGCTGATGGCAGATGTACTCATCCCATTATTCTCTGGCAAAGAAAGATAAGAGATGCAGGCTTTTGTCTGTGGTTTTTTGTTTTGGCTTTTTTTACCTTCTATACAAATAAGTGTGGATATTAAGGAACTAAAATATAGTCTGTCTGCCAGCCTCTGCATTTTGGAGTAGCAGTGTACAAAACAGTGGCTTATAGATCAGAGTTGTACTGGTGTATCTGAGGGCAACATTTGGCATTTAGAACCTAATTAACAAGACCATTGATGTGCAAGAAGATGTGTGTGTGTGTGTATATAATGTAAATACGTGTTTTATATATGTGGTAGATTTAATATATACCAAAATAGGAGAAAAGAAAAAATAGAAAAAGGAGTAGAAAAAAGCATAGGAAAAAGAAATAGAAAGACATGTAAAATCTATCACTGCCTCTTAATTTATGATACAGATTGCTATAAAAAACAATTCTTCTTCCGTTGAGTCAGCCAGCAGCTGTGACTTTGGTTCCTATGTGGGATGGGTATAAAGAGTGACAGTTGTCTTAAATGTAGTCACTTGCTGGTGTAGAAATAGAAGTAGGACTGCATTCAGAATATAGAAGTCTATTATCAAGAAGATACATTTCTATGAATAATGGATTCTTGTAATTAATTTTTTTCTCCTAAAGTTACTTGCTTTTATTTGAAGTTTTCTTACTGTTACATCTACACACAGAGTATAAAAAGGCACATTGTATGGCTGATGTTAATACTTTTGTACTATATCAATTAAAGAAATACGCACTTACATCTTTTACCATTTCACTACAAGTTCCTGAGAGGGACAACTTACTCATGCACATCTTAATGTTATGAGGGCAGACTGAGATTTAAATGGTATTGTGAAGACTACTTTTGCTGAAATAAGAGTAGAATTTAATTTTTCTTGGGTTTTTTTTTTCTGGAAAAGTGGATTGTTGGGGAGGCAAACTGACAAGAGTAAGAGTGCTGTCTAAATTGGGAGAAGCATGCTGTAGCATCTCAATTTCTGGATAGTTGTTGTTAAAATTGTTTAACTCTTGAAATCTTAAATGAAGTTACAAAAGCGCATGGTGATGGTTTGCCCAGAAAAAGTGGGGATAGTTTCAATGGCCTGCACAGTGCCTTTTTTGATCTTATGTTTCCTTTAAATCCATAAATATCTTACATCTCTAACACAGTCTAACCTCTAACTAGAGATAGAAAACAGAAGCAAACTGTATTCTACAATAGCAAAGGCTTTACTAAATCAAAGATGTACTTATCTTCAGACAGTGTTTATGCTTAAATGTTTTCCAGCTCCGTGACTAATATGCAGTCTAATTTGATCAGTCTTCTCACTGAGCAGTGGCATATGTAATTGAAAGCCATTATGAAACAAACAGCTCTTCCTTCTGGATTAACTGTCCTTTTCCTAGGTGAATGTAGAAGAGGTTATTCTGTAAGTCTACAGTCTAATTAAACAACTTCATCTCTTTGTTCAAAGAAAGATAAAGTTGCTGTGGTGCTTGCCTCAGAACTTGCACTGGTGTTGGATCAGGAGAGATAACAAGTTTAAGAACTGGCTGATGTGTTGGTTAAAATAGGGCATGCCTTGTGCCATACAAGCTGATTGCTCTGAGAGAACCACAGGTAGCATTAGAGGCAGGTAAAGGCAATCTTGGGCTTTCCTGTCAGATTAAGAGGACCTAAAACACTTCTTTGTGGGTTACAAGCACAGGCTTTATAGTTGTTATAGTTTGGGGTTTTT
The DNA here is from genome assembly GCF_000738735.6 of Corvus cornix cornix. Lineage (NCBI taxonomy): Eukaryota > Metazoa > Chordata > Aves > Passeriformes > Corvidae > Corvus > Corvus cornix. Next base: position 92,525,796 of record NC_046332.1, read on the forward strand.
TTGGCTGTTCTAAATAGTTCTTCAAAGTTGTAATCAAAACTAATTTTCTCAACAAATCTAAATACTTGTTTTGTTTTTGATTTTTTTCTTTTCCAGGTTCTGTTGAAATAACAGAAGCAAATCTTGTAAGAGATGTTTTATATGTCTTCCAGGGAATAGATGGCAAAACCATCAAAATGTGCAATTCTGAAAATTGCTACAAAGTGGAAGGAAAGGTACTGTATGGTGACTTGTATTTCATATGTGTGCAGAGAAGTATATAGGGGGAAAAATAGCCATGAGAAACATGTAAAAAAGTTAAAATATTATTACAAGTCTTTATTCCCTCTACCAGCCTTTTTTTTTCCTTTGTGCTGGTGTTGGTTGGTTGGTTTTATTTGTTTTGTTTTTGTGAGCTCTTTTGTTAATACAACAGAGTAGTTTCAACAGTAGTAGTTGAAAATCAATTGGGTAAATTAGATGCCAGAAAGAAACTGTAACATTTCACAAGATATGAATAGCCTCCCAACTCCTAATCCAGTAGAAGGATTCATAAGTTACGGCTTTGAGGACTTCTGTCAACATTTCCCCTCTCCAGTGTATAAGAATTAATATAAAGCAGATGCAGGCATTTGACTACGTTATTATTGAATTAAGTTTAACAGCTTGAGATGTGGAATGAATGCTAGCCACTTGATGTTATGGGCCTGATTACAATTATAAGTGATCAGATGCAGATTACCTGAGAAAGGAAGGACTGGTGGTAGAACTGAAGAAAGGCCTCATGTAAATTTGAATGAAGACATCAAATAGGGGACAAAAGAATAGGAGAGATGCCTGAGAGACTTTGCTTTAAGGTGGTGAGATGTTAAACCTATTTGCAATTCAAAAAAACCCTAGAGTGAGATTGGGTCAGCTGAACGAAGAAAAAAAAGTGGCTCTAGTTGCTTTAGCATCTTCATATTCCGTATTTAGACAGTACAGCTTCAGTGTTCAGTTTCTGCTAATTGGTTTTCATATTCTTGCTCAGATGGAAAGACGATGCTTTCAATTTTTACTTCTATTAAAAACTTTCTATGACAGTATTACATAGTCCTTAAATGGTGGGGAAATTACTTTTGGTCCATTTCATGTGCCAAGAGCATGGTAGACAGGTCTTAATGTTGGTACCTGAGTTAATTTCCTTTTTTCCTTCATAATAGTTGCAAAAAGTGAGATGTATAGTTGTTCACCATTACTTTACAATGACATTTACAGCTGCTTCATGGAGGGAAAAATGAAAAACTCAACTCTTGTTAAATAAGTTAAATCTTATTAATTAACAGATTCTTAATAAACATCTACCTGTAGATGATGCAAAGTTTATAATTCCTCAACACCTTCACTGAGTTAATTATATTTCATATGTAAATTTATATCTGGCAAAAGAAGGGTAGCATAATATATTTTTCTAGAGGAATGTGAAGAAAACTTAGTTAGCGATTACAAAATTGGCAATGGATTTCATTGTTTTTCTGTGTAGCTTTCATATCCAATAGGCTGGTTTGAGGTCAGAAGCTGTTTTACTTGGAACTTGTAATTCAAGGAGTTTAATTACTGACCACAAGCCAGCTGAATAATCTTTGCCTGAGAACTTTGTCTTCAGTTATTTTAGTGAGGTCAGTTGTCTTCCATTCTTCCTTATTGGCACTTGGACTGAGCTACCGGACCCAGTGAAGATGAGATTGACTCACCAGAGCTGCAGCTGGAACCACTTCTGACAAACAAGGAGGACCAAGATCATACCTCCTTTAGCTGTATTGACTGCACATTAGGCAAAATAGTAGTCAAAGCATGTAGTTCTTCCTCAGCTTACAAAGAAAATCTCATTATACACAGTCTGGGCTGTTGGGTTTTTTTTCCAGAAAGAAACACACTTTGTAAGGTGCTATTCTTGCTGAAATGTTTCCTAATCTTAGTGTTAATATTAGGTCTGGTGGTGACATTCAGCACTGTAAAAGATAGCAGCCTCTGATTTGATCTAAGACATACAAATGTAATAACACCAAGCCAATTTTGCTTGTTCCTCATTTAATTCCAGTGGATGTGTGTTGTGCTCAGTGTTTGCCAAGTACTCTGCACTTGCAGAATTCTAAATAGTTCTTATGTCATCTCTTTGGGTTTTAGCTGCGGGCAGGGTTTCTGTGTCCAATTATGCTTGTTTGGGCTGGAATTTACCCTACAGAAGTTGTTCAAGAAGTTAAAGCTGTACCTCTGTGGGTAAACAAGAGGGCTAGGGACTGAACTCTGGTCTTACAAGCAAATGCTGCAGCCTGGTTCAAGCCCACACTGGTGTGGCTAACACACTCTGACACTAATTGTTATCTTGGAGAATGCCTGTACTGTTAACTAAAAGGTTTAATGAATGAGATTGATTTCTAGTTCTTTGGCAGCTTAACTTCTTACAATACTTCCTTGCTTTAGTTTCGACTGTTCCAAGCTGGCTGTCAACGGTAAAATTGTCTGTAGGGGTGGGATAGGTCCAGTTGCTGTGGGTAAGTGTTAGTGTCTGCCTCTTGGTCTATTTTATCAGTCAGATTGTTTGGGGTTTTTTATTCAATGAAATTTTGAATACTTGATTATAGTGTTCTTGAGTAATATGGTGAAATGTGGTGGAAGAATATCTCAAGTAGGAGCAGTGTCTTATCTGTTGGTAATTTAGAGGAAGAAATGCACATTTCATTCAGATGAAAATAGTGGTAGCTAAATAGAGTGTTGAGACTAAGGTGGGCTTGCAAGGTGAGTGAGATACTAGAAGAAAACCAGAAACACGCTAGAAGAGTTCAGAAGGATATATGATTAAATAACTTATAAAAGCTGGACTTAAACTTGGAAGTTGGGTTCTGCAACTTTGTTCCTGATGCCTAGTCAGGCATTGGGTCATTTATTTTCTATTAAAGGTTTCTTTCACATGTAACAATAACTGATTATTTTGTCAAAGCTTTTTCATTAGTTTCATTCATTAACACCTCTGCTAGAACTCTCATATTTTCAGTCTTGCTGGTTGTCAGGATAAGATAAAGTCTGATTCTACAACACTAAACTGCAGATCTCTTCCTTTCTTCTGAAGACCATTTTGTTGCTGCCATAGTTGCCTAATGTAAAAAGTGTATGAATACTATTACAATAAGATTTCTGAAAGTGAAGGTCTCAGAGTTGCCAGTAGTTTGGTGCTGCTGCCTTTTCAACACGTGTGTACAAATTCAATGCTAATTACATGGTTGTCTGCTTTTTTTTGCACTATCTGTGCTGTAGAATGTAAAATGATTGTTTCTTTATCTGGCTTTTTTTTTTATGAGGCAGAGGGACCTTTGTGAAGAAACCAGTATTGGCATGACAGATTTGACTTAATTGCAAACTGTTGTTTCTGTTTACTTTATAGGTGAGCTTGTCCAAATCTCTCCGAGATACTACAAGTAGACTTGCAGAGTTGGGGTGGCTACATAATAAAATAAGAAAATATACAGACCAGAGGAGTTTGGATCGTGCATTTGGACTTGTCGGACAGGTGAGTCAGCTAAAAAAAAGTTCTAACTACAATATTTGGTCTTGTTTTGCTAAGAAACTTCTTAGTAAATGCAGTGCTAGAGTGGTGCATAAACTTTGGAGCTTGGATCATTCATCATCTGATTTACTCCTTTTGTGGATGCTGCATTTGATATGGGTCATAGTCAGAAGGCAAGGAAGAGGCATTGGCTCTTGCTGGTCTTAAGGATTTGCCCCTGTAATTAGTAGCTGGAAACTCTCATAAATTCCTTTTCCTAATTTTTTTTTTTTTTAATAATATTTTAAAATTATTCATGCATGTTCATAAACAAAAACATTTCTTAAATGGGATGGTGCTATCCCTGAGTTAATTAATGACCAATTCAGTTGTTAGTGACGTGTGCAGGAGACATTCTTGTCAGCTATTGTTGATGTTCATGTGTTAGTACTGCACTAGCTTACATAAAATGCAAATAGTCCATTATCTTCTGCCCTCTTTTGAATACAGCATCAAAAGAATATTAATTTTTGTTTTTATAGGTTTCATCATCATGATTTATAGTCTACAGTAACTTCACTGCTGCTGTAATACCCAAAACCACATTTACTGCTAAGACATTCCCGTTTCCTCTCACTTGCTCCCTCTGTAAAACTGGATATTATCCCTTCTGAGTCGACAGAAATGTTATCCTTGCCTCTAGCCATAACATCCTACCTAATCTGCCAAGAAATTGAAGTGCTTCTCCCTTCAATCTAATTTTTCTTAAGAGGTCAGTAGAGACACTGTAGTGCTTCCTACTTTTCTAATGTTTTATTCTGTTCCATTCTGTCTCTTATTCTAAGTAACCTTTCCAGTTACATATAAGTAATTATTTTTCTACTGATCCAATGCTGATTTCCATGCTTTGTATGGTAGTGCTACTGTGTATGCATTTTCTTTGGACTCTCCCCTTTATATCTGGGTAAAATTTGGTTCTTTATCTAGCAGCTTCCTGCTTGTGCTTATTTTTACTATCTCTGGCTTTAATCTTCAAGTTTACAATAAGGGGAGAACTTTAATTCTTCAGTGAATTTAAATGTGCAGTATCTTGGTTTCTGTATGCAGGTTTCAGATCCTGTGCAGAAGGCTGTGCAGTTAAGTTACCTGAATCTGCATAGCTCTAGTGCTGCTAATCTTGCTTGAGGCAAGCACTTGTGTATATTTCTAGGACATAAGCGTTCAAATAAAAACTTATATTCCACTCTTGCTGTCAGTATCTGGGCACAGAGTATGCCTTCATGCTCTTCATAGCTTTTATAGCTGAGAATTTCAGGTGCTGCACACTGTGCATTAAGGAATTTAGCACAAGAATATATGTTGTGTTATAAAGCGTCTTTTGCCTAATGTTCTAAAAGATTGATTGTGTAAACCCCTGTTTAAATCAGGTGTAGAATAAGATGTCTGTCACCTCTTTTGTTATGATTCTGGTGACTGTTTTTACCACACAAAATGTCAGGTATTAACATTAGAAGTAGAGATATAACAATATATTACACTTTTTTCTGACTTTGCTGATTAATATCTAAGTTCTGATTTGTCCTCAGAAAATAAAAAGAATAATTGGCAGTTAATTATAATTTGCCTTGTTCTTTGGCATTTTGCCCATTTAGATCCAGTTGAGCCAGTGGGCATTTTAACTTTTTTCTGTTTACTTCCTCAATTCTCTTTTGCTGCAGACCAAATCAGAATTCTAGGATAATGTCCAGTTTTTCTGTATCAGTTTGGGAAGCAAAAGTCTCTGGTTTGTGATGCAGGAATTGGTACTGGATGTAAACTTTAATTTGTAAAGCTTCTCTGAAAAATTGGTGACCAGTTGGATCCTGGCTACTAAATCATTAAAGTCAATGATTGCTGTTCTCCTTTTTGAGCAAAACAGTGCCTTTGATTGTTTTCTTGGAGGCTCTGCTCTACCCTCTATCTTGGCAAGTGCCACTTTAATAGGTTCAAAAATCTACTGAAGAAGCAAGTGAGAAGAAATGAAAAGTGGAGTTACACATAAAGGGATTTCTTTTTGCCCTTCAGTATCCTCTGGAATAAAATGAATGTCAAATTTCTTTGTAATTTATAGTGTCAAGTTGAAGAAAGGAACCTCCTTTCCCTAAAAAAGATACAATGGCAAGATTAATGACTTTTTTTTCCCTAGGCTGCTTAGCAGGAAAGAAGATTTATTTTCTCCTTGTGCTTCTAGAAATGATTTCTGCCTTTTACATATTCTAATGAATAAATATTTTACTTCAAGTTCTTGGGTTCTTTCTGTGAAGTTTTCCTTATTTTTTCCAAATTCTTTTGACTGTAATTCTAAAAGATCTTGAGGGGAAAGTGCTGGGAAATTTCCCATTAAAAAAAAAAAAATCCATTAAAATAGATATCAAATTCATTAGCTCAGAATTGGTTAGAAAATTTTGAAGAATTTGTGTGTGTGCATGGGAGTATTGTTCCAAGTAACCAAACAAAAAACTTTAGGCACTTTCTGGGGGGTTTAAAAGTCTTTTTAACTTAGTCCCAAATTAATGAGCCATGTTTTTAGTTCTGTTTTGAAAAATGTGTTGCAGGCAATTTTTTAGTCTGTGTGTTAGGTTAAGATCATTACAAAACCAAAGCAAGACCCCCCCCCACCTTAAACTGTAGAAAATATTTATCACTAAACAAATATTATTTCAGGAATTGTTTTTAAAATTTATCTTGAGTTTTAAACAACCTAAAATAGCTGTGCCTAGAATTGTTTTACAAAGAAGGGTTTTTGCTTTAGTTCAGGCCTGAATTAACTTCTGCCCATTTTACAGATTTCTTAAGATATACTTCGTAATGTTCATTTCTTCCATGTCAAGTGAAGAATCATATATAACTCTGACTTGATAAAAGGGCAAAAATTTAGAGTACTTGATCCCGCAGCACTTACTGGGAGTATTTTTTTTTTGAGCATTGTGTTTTCTTGTTCATGTCATATAGTCTATACTGTAAATATAAAAATAATTGCCTAACTTCTGTGTTCTGTTGTTAGAGGCCTTCCTGAAAGGTAAACTCTATTACTTCACTGCATAGTGTATCTTACATGATTATTAAAAAAAAATCTTCAACTGGGTCATGTTATAATTGGTACATCCCTGTGCTAATTATTAATGCCATTGCTGAGATGATACATCTACTTGAAGAGTTACACTTGTCATAGTTTAATCTGTTGATATAGTTAAGACAGCGAGAAACAAGGTCACTTGATAATGTATATATATTTTTGGAAAAGGTGTATGCAGCTCTTAGGGAAGCACTTACATGTTTGGCCATTTCTCTAAGAATTGGCTTTTATGCTGAAACTTGTAGAATGATTGCATTCAGGAATTTTCTGACTATGTTGGAAGTGTGGTGATAGAATCAAATCAGAAAGATTTCTCCTCATTACTTTTCCTTTTTTTTTTTTCTTTCCCCTTCTCTTACAGAGTTTTTGTGCTGCCTTACATCAGGAACTTAAAGAATACTACCGACTTCTGTCTGTTTTACATTCTCAGGTGAGTTAAGTGGTACGTATTCAACTTTACTGTTTTGTTCTACATTATCTAAATAGCTCCTATAAAGGTATACCTACCTATTCTGTTAGAATGTGAAGGATCTACAGCAGTTTCTGTTGACAGTGAAGACAATTCTCTGTAACTTGCATACTTCTTACTCTTTGAATGTATGTGCCCTTGAATCTTTTTCTCTTAGGAATTCATTGGTATTTGATATGTTACATAAGCAAGGAATACAATGTGTATTTCTAAGTCTCTGTCCCTGTTTTGCATCCTGTCAGTTTCATCTTGCATAATATCTTTATCATTCAAATCCCAAACAATGTGACACATCCTTGAGGGGAGAAAAAACCAATCTTTATTTCAAGCAGTGCATGATTCAGCAGCTAGTAATAACAGTTGCAACTTTCTTTTCTGTGTGGGGCAGTTTGTTCATCTTTTTTTGTCCCTTTGTTTTCTGAGAGTAAAGACATCTGTTCTGCAGATGTTTCAGTGTTTTACTATTTTTCTGTAACGTATAGACCAACTCAGTGCTGATAATCTTGCAGTTTGTCCACAAATGTTTGTAGATAAGTGCATCTAGATACTGTATCTAAAATTAAAGTAAAATAAACATTTTTCTTCTGCTTGCCTTTTTTAAAGGGTTTTTAAGGGGTTCATTACTTGTAATGGTGAAAAATTTATTCTGAGAATTGACTTACAGCTAAATTAAACTGCCTTTTAAAAATTCTAACTTCAATAAGATCTTTATAGTTTGTCATAGGCTTTTGTAAATGTTTTCAAAGCATTGTTCTTTTTAACTCACTTGCAGTTCTTGAATATTCTTGACTTTTGGAATGCTTGTTATATATACTTTTTGCTTGTTTTTCCTGGCTATTATCCAGTTGTTCCTTTTGTAGTTACTTCTTGCTCTGTCCAAAATATGTTTTCTCTCTTGGTTTGCTGAAGCTTTAATTTATTCTAACTTCTAAAACTTCTTGACCATGAAAATATTTGACTACTTTGAAATGCAGTTTTGTCTACCTTTCCTGCTCCACCAAACCTTTCAAAAGAAGAGATGAGTACGGTGGGAGGGAAAGCCTGTAAGGAGAAAACGAAAAGAAAGTTCTGGGGTTACTTATTTTCAAACTGCATTTGCCTTTGTGGTGGGTTGACCCTGGGCAGCAGTCAAGCACCCACCCAGCTTCTTGCTCCCCCCTGTCTCTTGAGGAATGGGGAGAAAATAGAAGGAAGACAAAAAGGCAAGTCAATCAAGTTAGTGATGGTTTAGAAGGGAAAGCAAAATCTGTGCGTGCAAGCAAAGCAAAGTAGGGAGTTCATTCACTACTTTCCATCAGCAGGCAGATGTCCAGCTGCTTCTGGCAAGCAGGGTCTCAGGATGCTTAACACTTGCTTGGGAAGAAAAACTCCATCACCACAAATGTTCCTACTTGCTTCTCCTTTCCCTGAGCTTTTTTTTTTCCTGAGAAAGCTCTTTGTCCTCCATAAGCTTGGAAGTGGTTTTCCAGGATTAGTTGCTATCCCAAGGAATGAAGTGAGTCTCACTGATGTGTAGCTCTATGGCTCCTCCTTGAAGAGAGGAGTGATATTTGCTTTCTCAGGGTCGTCAGAAACTGCCTCTAATTGTGGTGTTGCAAAAATAATGGAGAGTGGCCTTGCAGTGACATTGGCCAGCTCCCTCCCTCGACACTTATTGGTGCATCCCATTAGGTCCCACAGACTTAAGCATATCCTGTTTGTTTGGTGACCCTAGCCTGATCCTTTTCTACTCAGTCTTCCATGTTCCAGACTCCTCTTCTTATCTTGACATCTGGTCTACCCAACAGCAAATTTTAGCAAAATACCAAGGCAAAAAGGGCATTAAGTACCTTAGCATTTTCCATTTTTCCTGTCAGCCCTTTCCTAGCATCATTCAGTAGTTAGATACACATTTTTCCCAGTCTTACTGCTGTTCTTGTTGCTCTTCATGTTCCTTGCCAGGTTCATCTTCAGTGTTAGAGTTCATGTGTGCATTGAGCATGTTGATTAATTGCATTTTCATAGCGAACAGTCAATACAGTGTCTGTAATGCTTTGCAGCAGCAGCAGACTGGAGTTTCTGGGGAATCTAGGTCCCTCAGCACCTAACTGAAGGGGGTCCCTGAATCATGTTATGTTTGGATTTTCAGAAGCTCCTGGCAACATTCCTTCCCAAAGGTGTGAAATGAAGGAGATCTAGCAGTGGAGGAGAAATTCTTTTGTGGCTTGCAGGGTGGAAAGGATTGAAAGTCTCACTGCAGAATGGAGAGAAAAACTGTACCTTTCAGCTTCCTGAAAACATGTACAAAATTGACTTGAAATTAAATGTATGCAGCATTCTTAGATTCAGGAGATTGTACAGGCTGCCAGCTTAGGAGTTGTTAACTGCAGTTCCAGAGAGCAGTACAGGCATAGAACAACAAGAATCTTGGTAAAGGGTTCTATACTCTCTTTATAACTTATGATGTCTTCAGAGATTCCCCCGAGCATGTTTCTGCCCTTGAAACAGTAATCCTAAACATAGTGTGTACTATTCCATAAGTGTCTCTGGTCTTTTTCTTGCAGGTTGTTTTCACTTTGCAGCCCATTTAAAAATGCAGTTCCATGATGAAGATGTACCATGTCTTCCCTAAAGCCAAAGGGTGGCTTTTGCTCATGTCTCTTTTACCATTGCTGATTTCCAAAAACACCAAAGAAAAATCCCAAACATGGACCCAGGAGCATTTGGAAGCAAATGAATTTAACTGGCTTTAAGTTAACTTGTGAACTTAATGTGGATGACACTAGTCTTAAATTTAACTAGTGTGTTGCACTTGGCTAAAAAAATGTGCTAGATGGGAAAGCACCGAGTGGGTTGGTTGTCACATATGAGAAACAGCATCTTCCGTAAGAGTTTGTCTGCTTGTACTGCTCTAGGAACTTGCTTCTATATTCTTAAGTTGTGTTCTTGTCCTGGTTATTCCATCTGTACTTGTAAGAGATTTGCATTTGCACCTTGGATGCAAATATTTGGTTGTTATTTTCTATGGTGTTGGAAGATTCATGGTGGTCACATTATGATAGAGTTTTCTTATTGTACCTTTTAAAGTTTGGTGTTTTTCTTTCAATGTAGCAATTCCTTAATCTCACTGTAAGGCAAATTTAAGTTCTGATGGCATCTGGAGGAAGACATTGAATGGGATTCGTCCCATGTTGAACTAAAATAAGCTGCATGTGCAGTAATAAAAAATTTACCTCCTATAGCCTGCCTTTACTTTAGATGTTTTTCTTTACTCTTTTTTGAGTATCTCTTGCTGTCTTTCAGAATCTCTTCTCCTTCCTTTGCTCTTCTCTTTTCGTGACTATTATCTTGCTGTCTTAAACTTTCTTGGTCTTTGTGCTTTGTCTACCTTATTGCGCTTCTGCTTGTCTCTGTTCTTTCACCTGTGCTTAATTCTCTGTTTCCACTAAAAATTGACTCTCAGGTTTTGGCCCAGTGATTTAATGAGAGAATACATAACACAGGGTATTTCAAGTGTATTAGTAAAAATCTGACTTTAGAACAAACTATGAAACCTGAGTTCTGATTCAGTCCTGCTCAGTTGTATTCTTTGATATGTCTTTCTGTTTCTAACTTGATCAGTTGCAACTGGAAGATGATCAGGGCGTGAATTTGGGACTTGAGAGCAGTTTAACACTTCGCCGTCTTCTAGTCTGGACATACGATCCCAAAATAAGGTTAAAGACCCTTGCAGCTCTTGTTGATCACTGTCAAGGTCTGTTTAACATTAATTTAATATTTCTGGGGAAGTTACATACCTTTGAGTAGTTGTGCATGCTAGATATTGATATCAATAATATTAGTGCTTGTTTGGACTTTTTTTTTTAGAAAAATTTAAGTCGGTAATTCAGAGGATTCTCCCTCTTCTGGTTTAAACAAAGCATAACAAATTATAGTGCCATGTTGATACATTCAGACTTCCTACTTTTTTAAAACTAGAATGTGCTCAAAAAATTCAATTTTAAGTATGCACTTTTCATGCTATTTTCAATTACTCAATCATCTTGCAGAGAATGGTACACTGAAAAAACCCTAGTAATATATTATGAAGTGACTGGCTTAGTTTCTTCACTATGTGTGAGTATTATGCAATTTCTCTGTATATGATGGCATAGAAGAATAATTTGCCATTTGTCTGTGGATTCATGTTAAACAACAAAACTTTGCAAATTTGCAAATATCATGTGATTTTGTTGGCAATCCACAAGAAGATGGTGGGGAGAGTAATGTTAGAGTTTACCAGAACTTTGGCTAGTAACTGGCTAAACTGACCAGTAACTGATGCTTTTCCCTGAGGGTGCTTCAGATTTGAGATTGTAGCCCTTTAGAAAGAGCATCTTAGCCAAAAAAACCTGTTTTACCTTGATTATTGGAATTGGTAGCAAATTCTTTAAAAAGTGGGCTTTACTTTTAAGATATTAGTGAAAATTTTGAGTTTTATGGCCTCTGCTGCAAGGAAGCTGTAAGCTGTGGAGTATAGCAGCAAAATCAAATATTCTATCTGTTTTTTAACTTTTTTTTTCGACAGCCTCTTACTTTTCAATTGCAAGAAGACAGGAGATGTTACCTAATGGAGCTATGGGGGCAACTATAATCAAGAAACAGGAAAGCTGTGTTTGTGTGCATATGTGCGCACAGAATATAAGTGTCAAGAACAGGAGAGAAAGAAAACATTCTAAGGCTCCTTTAATGCTTCTCTGGAAGCATAACATCAACCTCTGTGTGTGATCTGATGTGTGATGATCTTGAAATTTGCATTCCTCTAAGCTACCATAAAGTAGACAGAGAACTCTGCTTTTAATGCTTTAGTAAGATTAGTAATTCATGCCTTAAAACCTAGGAATTCCCTGTTAGCAGTAAAAAAATCTACTTTTGCTACATTTTAGAATTGCTGTTTAGCAAGCTCATTGTGACACAAGGATAGCTAAAATCAATAGCTGCTAAATTGAAATGGAGTGTGTATGGTTTTCCTTCAAATGTTTCTGTTCCTCTCCCCTATGATCTTACAGGGAGAAAAGGTGGTGAACTAGCCTCAGCAGTTCATGCCTACACTAAAACAGGAGATCCCTACATGAGATCTCTGGTTCAGCACATTCTTGGCCTAGTATCCCATCCTGTACTGAACTTCCTTTATCGCTGGATTTATGATGGAGAGCTGGAGGATACATACCATGAGGTAATGTACGTGCTACAGTAAATACTTCATCTCTTTGCCTTGGGGTATAATAATCTGTGGGAATTTAGAGGAGAGTTTGAAAAGTAGGGTGTGATGAAAATGTATAACATGAGTAAGCAATACATACATTAACAAACTGAAATATCACTCTCTTCATGAATTCTTCGTGAATTTGGTATCTGCAGGTTGCAGTGTTGTGGTATGTTGTCTTCAACAAATCATATCCTCGGTCTGGTTAGTAGAGTCAGAATGGTGCACTGACAGTAGCTTCTTGTTTCTGAAGGCAAAACAATTTCTCTGTATCTTTTCTTGCTTACTGTAACAACAGTAATGTATGCAGAGTTCTTTGTAACAGTTTAGAATGTAAGCCTTGTATTTGAAATGAAGCTCATCTTTCTCTGACTGCATGCTATTATCCTTGATAAGTAAGTTCAAACTAGGTAGAAGAGCTTTATGATTCCAGAATAGAAACTCTGCAGAGTTATTTGTTGTGAGTTCTGTAACATCAAGTTCCAGTAATTGTCCTTTTTCTTCTTGGAAATATTTTTATGCTTTTTTAAATTCTCTCAACACATTCCTGTCTCCAATCACTACAGTCTTTTTAAAGTGATTAGATTTTTAAAAAATTTTTTTTCCAAGAAGGCAAAGAATCATTTTTTAAAATTATTTGAGCACTTCTGAGAAAATCTGAGTAATTTTACTTGAGAGTGAAATATGCTGTTTCTTTGGAATGTCCTTATTTTGGTTAAAATTTAAGTGAGTGACAGTAACAGCTGATCTTTAAGGTCAGCATTATGTAAAATGTCTATTAATCTTCTTTTAGAAGTGTAAAATAGATTCTTTTTTTCCCAGCTACTCCCCAGATATGAGGTTTTGTCTTTGTTAGCTCTAACCTCTGCATGTGCACTGTAAGAGTGTTCTTAATCTTAAAAATTATTGTTGGATGTGTTGTACTGAAAGCTACAATTTTAGTATTATAGACAGTTTTGAACTAAGACAATTGAGCATTCTTGGAGAAAATGGTGTTTGGAGGCAGTGAAAAAAGTTTGTGTCCAGAAAATGGGTGTATGTCCTCAGGATAAGGACAGAATCCATCCAAAATTCACTTCAACAAAACTAATAAAGTCATTTTAGTTTTTTACAAATGAGAGGATTCTCTTGTGTGGAGTTGAGAGACTATAGCATTTGATCACCGTATCAACTGCAAAATTTTTTGGGGATTGTGGGTTTTTTTGTGGGTTTTTTTTCCTCTCCATCTGTTAAAATAGTAGGAATAATAGGTGAAACTATAGGTTAGAATTTACATTAGTCTTTTGCTTTTAATATTTATTTCAATCTTCAGTTTTTTGTAGCTTCAGATCCTACAGTTAAAACTGATCGGTTGTGGCATGACAAATATACTTTGAGGAAATCAATGATCCCTTCTTTTATTACAATGGAGCAATCAAAAAAGGTATGAATCTAAAAGTTCATCTTCTGGTGATTTGTTTGCCCTATGCTGCTGCTTAGATTTCTATTGAGAAAATAGAGGACAAATTTAACAAAGAATAATCCTCTCAGGAATTTTAGAATTGTTTCCTGAGGAAGAGACAGTAGGACTGTTTTTCCTTTCCATTCTCTAACTCTTAAACTGGGGGAAAATAACTTTGTGTTTAAAACCTTTTCATGTTAGCATTGCTGTTCTGGATTGCTGAGGTTGGGATTGTGAAACTAAGGGCACAGAAAGATGACAGCATATCTTGTTGTCCTGGTGGTTGTGGGCGGCTTCTTCATTTGGTGTTTTTTTATGTGCAAATCACTTTTTTAAAAATCCTGTTTTGTTCAGGTTCTTCTAATAGGAAAATCCATAAACTTCTTGCATCAAGTTTGTCATGATCAAACGCCATCCACAAAGATGATTGCTGTTGCAAAATCTGCAGAGTCTTCAAAAGATGGTACAGTATTCATATTATTCAGTGTCTCCCCTTTGAACTGACCTCCTGTACAATACATGTTTTAGACTGTAAACTGACTTTATGGATGGTGGGGTGGAAAGGAGTACAAAAGTCCCATCTGCCTTAAAATATAGATAATATAATGGATACTTCTTTTTTACAGAAGATGTATGTTGATGCATGTGCATAATTTTCTTAATTTGATAGGTTTGCTGGATGTTTGTTAATGTACTGAATTTCTGAATGAAATCATTTTAAAAAACAGTTCGCCTTCAGCTGCCTCAGCTGGGGTGGGAGCAGGGATATTCTTGAGTGCTGCAACAAGAATATAGTATGTTCGACTTCTCATCAAATATACTTCATCATACAATTCCGTAATAATACTGAGTTAACTTTGTGGTTGAAAAATAAAAATACTCAATTGGTTGTAAATAAGAGAATGAGCAATAAAAACAGGACAGAAGCCTTTTTAACCTTTCTGTTAATGCACCATGCCAATATGTCAAAAAAAATTAAGTATGTGGAAGGCTAGTAAAATTCTTTTTGAAGATTACTTAAAATTGGGGTTGCTGGCTGTTGAACATGGAACCAAAACTTAACTATCAGAATTCCTTCAGTTTATTTTATTTTATTTAAAACAGATCTCGATTTTAATGAATGAGAACTTGTATATCATTTGGAGTTATTTTTTGGTGGCATGTTTGTTGCAATGAAATTAACATCGTTATGACCAAAGATAGCAAATAGTAAGCATCTAAACCAAAGAGGCTTTATGTCTGAATACTAAGCAAAAATTGTGTAGGATACCGCTACATCTCAGAGAAAGGAATGATTGCTGCCTTCTGGTGAAAGTGGTATTTTGCCTCTGTAACTTCTTTTGATAACTTGTTTAATATACCAAAGATAGTCTAACTGTTAAGATATCCCAGTGAGCTGTAAGTTTTCTGATGCTAATCATCTAAATATTTTTCTGTCAAATTCTTGTTTTCAAAGAATATCCTTCTTTACACTTTAGAACATAATATTACTTACATAATAACTTTAAAGCTTGTGTATGTGGGGTTGTTGGGTTTGGGGTTTTTTTTCCCCCCAAATAACCTTGGATTAGTTTTAATAGTAACTCTTCACAGTATGGATTTCTGGCATGAGTACCTCCATGAAAAATGTTCTAGTAATAAAATCCCACCCACATTTGGAAGAATAAGTCATCTAATAATGTGATTCTTGTACCATGTTCAGTGCTTGCTTAGTCAAAGATAAGCCTAAAGTGCAGAGAGGGGTCAGGGTTAAGTGAATAAGGGCTATAAATGCATTTAAACAATCATCATGCCAGCTACTCCTGGAAAAAAGGAAAAAACATTCTTTGGCTGCACTATTTTCACCACTTTATACAGCATTTATGGCCGTGCTTTTCCAATATTACTTTAAATTTGCACTTGTTTCTCTCTCTCCTTGACTGAATGGAAGATCTGTGCAAATGCAGGTTTCCTATTATGTAGGGGATGAGTGCTTCAAAGTACCTACATTATCTTAAGTGCTGAGAATAACTGTATGAGACAGAAGCATAGTTTTAGAAATATGTTACTCTATCTGCAGTGTGCTGAAGGCATGCTGACCTTGTGGTTGGCAGCCTAAATACCTCGTGGTATTGCATTGCTTTAATTTTGCATGAAACTGCATTTGCGTTTAGGGCATTTTACCCATTTAATCCTGAAAGAACATCCTCTGTCAGAGATGTTGGAAATGCTTCCTTTCATGCTTGTTTGTGCCATCTGACAATATTCTGAAAGTCCTTTTAGATAATTACTTATTATTAAGATCATGGAAAGCTAGGATGTCAGCCTGAGTTCTGGATGCTTTTTCTCATTTTAAATCTCAATATTTCATGGGTTTGGCTGTGTTATTGCTTTCATTTGCTTTGGGATCTTAATGATCATGTTTCTCCAGCTTCCTTTTGATGCTGAAGTAAGCAGGGTGTAGAAAACTGTCTGAACATGTATTAAAACAAGAGGTCTGACATAACTGTATAGAAGTTGGTCATCTTGCCTGGCAGGGAATTTTACAGCTTCTGGGAGAGAGGAACAGTAAGAAAGGCAGATAAAGTGACCTCAGCCCCAACATGTAGTTGTAGTCCATAGTTTGGGGTCTTCTGGACCAGGAATGACACTACATTCAGTAGCAGCTCATGGACCTGCCTGTCAGTGCTTCTAGTCTGACCCTTTCTTTATCCATTTCTGGCTTTTCAGTGTTCTGAGATCATTTTGCACAGTTTTCAAAACTTGTGCCTAGGCCTCTTGTTTGTTGATGTAAACAACCTTTTTAGCAGTTTTGCATGGCAAACGGGAATGCTGCGTTTTGCCTGTGCTGGGGTGTGTGTGTCTATACAAGGTGGTGCATTACAACTACATAGGTAAAACTGAACTTTCCAGTCTGAGTTGAAGGACTGTGGCCAGGTCACTTCCTTCAAGGCAAGAGGATCAGTACTAAGGAGAGGGGAAAGGCTGCTTTTCCTGCTTGAGACAGTAAGAAGTTGAGACTGGTCTGTGTGTCTCAGAGGTACTGCCTTAGACACGCTCACCCCTGTGTGAGGACCAGCATGCCTGACATGGTGGGCTGGCTACAGACAAGCCAGGGAGTTGCCTTCTGGCTTTGCCTGTGCCTTGAGCTGGTGCTAGGCCCAACCTCTGCATCCAGTGGCTGAAGATACTGGCTGGTAACTCTCTCTGGATTGGCTTGTTCCCTCTTGTTTTGCCTGTAAGGCTCACAGCATCTTGAGGAAGGACACTTGCACTTACTGCAGGTTGTATTAATTCTCACATCTGTAAGGTTGATGTGTGTTACTTGACTAAGTAGTATTTCTCTTGTGTAAGGATTTTAAACACAGCAATGTATTATAAAAGTGTCATCTTGTTGACATCTCTTGCACTTTTTGTGTCTTATGGAGAGTTTCACTGGTTACTGAATCATAGTTTGGAAACCTCTGGGAATGTCAGTGAACCAGACATTGAATTTTCCCTTTTTAAAGAGTGACTTCTTTATTAGAGCCACTGCTTATTTCTTCAGTTTGTAAGCATTTTATTAATTGAGTAGTTAAAGTGAGAGTATATCCTTTAATGCTGAAGAAGGTCTGATTTTTGTGATCGTTGGCAATCCAGTATTTGGAGTATTGTTCCATGTTGCCTGAAGAGGCTGCAGTTCTTGCTATCTTGTAACAACTTTACCTGAGTCCCTTTCTCGATAAGCTTATAGTTATAGAAAACAGTGAAATAAGCTTCCTACTACTTTCTACTGCTTCCTGCTTTCTGTCCCCAAATTGCCTTGCGTTAAAGATGGAGAGAAAATATCAGGTTGCTGGCTGTCCCCCAGGTAAAACGAGAATCTCTCGTTCTTTTATATATAGAAACTCTCTTCTGAGTTTTTTAACATCCTGATTCTTTGATTTATTTTTCCCCAGACCCTTAGAAGTGTCTTCTGATTTAGATTCTCCCCAACAAAGGTTTTTCCTAACTCTGAGCTTTTAGATCTCCATAAATTATTTCATTTGTAAACTGTGATATTTCAGCAAGCTTAAAAATCCCCACCTTTTTCTGTAAAAGTGACATAATACGAGCTTGTACTGGAAAGTACAAACTGGGCACAGATTAAAAGTAATATTGTTGAAGTATAGGCTGCTTTAGACTTGCTTTTGCTTTGGCTATGGCAAATGTATAGCTGAGTGGATCAGAAGAAATGGCAGTTTTTCTGTTTGTGTGTGTTTCAACTCCAAAGCTTGTTTGCCTCAGTTTTGGAAAACTACTAATTTAATTTTAATTTTTATTTTCTTTTAGCTGCTGATTTGTTCACAGATCTGGAAAACGCATTTCAAGAGAAAATTGATGCAGCTTATTTTGAAACCAGCAAATACCTGCTGGATGTTCTCAATAAGAAGTACAATTTGCTGGAACACATGCAGGCCATGAGGCGCTACTTGTTACTTGGTCAAGGAGACTTTATCAGGCATTTAATGGACTTGCTCAAGTAAGACAATAGGAAGGGTAATTGTGTTGAATTTCTGATGCTTCTGTGCATGATCAGCACAGAAGCTTTTTTGCTTTTTGAAGAGGACCCTCTAAGTACCTTGTTCAATTAAACCTTTGAGTAATAACTTTTAAATTCTATTTTGGATTTAATTTCTTTGACCCTGAGGCTTAAATTTTGTTCTTCCTTTTTGATTAGGCATACGTACAGTACCATTTCACAAAGTCTTGAAAAGTTGCACTAATGTAGATATCTTTATGCCAGCCCTGTGACAGCCTTGAGGATGTTGGCACTTCTCTTGCTCCTGTCAGCAAATTTAAGCAGAAAAGTTCTGCTGCTCTTGATGCTGCTGGTTAGCGCTGCTGGGACTATTAGGCCTCTCTGTATTTTGGGGGTGTTTGGTCCAAAACATTGTTTCAAAACCCCTCAATGCAATTTAAAAAATCTAATTGATTCCTCACTGGCTTCTGTTTTAAGCACCCAGGTGCACCCACAACTACCGATTCCAGTTCTTAAAGTGTATTGAGAACTCACTTTTACATGGTGGTGCTACTGATGAAATTTAGTCAGTCAGAAGGGTTGTTTGCAAAGCTTTTCTTTGATCTAGAGGTCAGGCTTTGTAATAGAGCTTTCATTAACTTGTTTGTAAATCAAAATCAAGATTGTCTGCTGGCAGTTTGTGTATGACTATGCTTTTTAATGTGAAGCAGAATAAGGTTGGTTTGTGGAGTCAGTATTACATTTGAGGCAGAAGGAGTAAGAGGCTTTCCAGTACTGATCCTGAGGGAAAGAGAGAGGTAGTACAAGACCTGCATGTTGCAACTCTTTGGAAAGTTGGAGTTACGTAGAGGGGGAGTGGGTTTCTGTGTTTCTGCCAGCACTTCTGAGCCTGCAAGATGGCGATCAGAAGGTTTCTGAAAACTGAAGTGAAATTATTGGTTTGATGTGCTAATGATGTAATCTGCCTCATTTTAGATATGAATGCAACTCAGATTACAGACTAGCTAAACTAGCAATCCTGGTAACTTCAAATTACTGGCATTAAATGAGGATTAAGTTACTCCTCATGCTAATGTTCAGGAGTATAGCTACATATGAACACACATACTCTGCTCATACTCTGTGCAAATATTTTGCTCACTGCTTCTTCATGATTAAGGCTGAAAGAGTAATACGAGAAGTTTTTAATGTCTCTTAGAAAAGAGTTTTGCTGTGTGCTGCAGTAACTACTGAATTCCTGCTGCAGAGTATTTCAGTAATGTGCTATGACTGTTTCATAACCACCAGGCCAGAGCTTGCACGACCAGCTACCACCTTATATCAGCATAATCTAACTGGAATCCTGGAAACAGCAGTGAGGGCAACAAATGCCCAGTTCGATAATCCTGAGATTCTCAAGCGATTGGATGTTCGACTTCTGGAGGTCTGTTGCATCGTGGTGACTCTGACCTGAAACATACCTTTGTGTGTGTGTATACATGCAGACATCTATTTTGTGTGTGTATATGAGTACATTTCTCCCCTTCCTTACCACTGAAGTGTACTTTGAATAATATAAAGGTCATTTAGTAAGTCTTCTTATTTTCCCTTTCCTTGTCTGTTGTCTATTTGTATTTCAAGATGTGGGTTTGCAGCCATTGACAGTACAAGGTTGACTATTTGGGGCCTAACAGAAATTTATGCTGATGGCCCTGATTTGAGGTTCTCCAAACAGCTCTTACTGCTGTTGCTCTTACAAGAATTGGAGCAGGAAGGGGCAGGTTGGGGTGTGTGTCTTCTTCTTGCCCTTAGTTAAAAAAAGAAAAGCATTGAAAGCACATTTCATGGAAGAGACCTGTGGTAAGAAACTTTAATTAATGTGAAAGCTTCATTCCCAGAGGTGAGACTTTAGTGATGAGCTATAGCATCTGAAATAAGTATTTCAGATGCCAAAGAATTTTTTCCTTACCTTTATTTTCCTTTATTGTGTTCAGTGGAGAAACACTGACATTAGAAACATCAATATTTGTGTGAGATGAGTCTCACCCTTGTATCACAGGGTTTGATTAATTTTTGCTAAATCTGCTACTTTCAGCAAAAAACTCCTGTATCTCTTGTTGATGTGGATGCTTGTTTGCTCATAGGCCTTTCATAGGCTTGTTTGCTCATGAAAGAGTAAGCAAGAGTTGGTCTTCAGCATTAGTATGCTCTGATTATACACTGACAGTAGCATATCTTTTTAATCCAGGTGTCTCCTGGGGACACTGGATGGGATGTCTTCAGCCTGGACTATCATGTCGATGGGCCAATAGCAACGGTAATGTCATACACTGCTGGTTCTGAATGTGTCTTGGGTGCTGAATTAAATTGCTAAGTGGTTTTTTTTTTAATTGAGGTAACCTTTTTTTGTTTTGCAGTGTGAGATCAGAGATGGTATTTTTGGCATCTAGGATGTACCCACTGTATTAACAGTTAAACAAAAATCTCAATTCTTAGCAGTTAACTGTGAGTGCTGAAAAGCTGCATTTAAAACAGTCATTACTGAAAATCAGTAATTCATTTGTTCCAGCAGTTTTTAGCAAGTACTTAATAAATTGAGTGCTCCTATTCTTTGATAATTATTAGTCTGTAGATGTTAATTTGGGAAAATTTGCAAGGAACTGAAGAATGTATTTGTGGAGAACTTACTTATGCTGTCTAAATGGCATTTGATCGGTAGTTGCACTGTTTATCAGAATGTATTTAGCCTCGATAAAGAACTTGTAAAGAACTTTTTTTTTAAGCAGGACAAACTGTGAGTCTGACCAGCAAGGAGGCATTTTCATGTGCAACTTTAAAGGAGGCTTAGGCTTTATGTTCACCCCTTCTTATGCTTCCAGCAGTGCCCTCTGCCTACTTAAATGCTAGGTAACTGTACAGCCTTCAAGGGAGGATCTTTCCAAAAGCTCTGGGAGTTCCAGGAAACTTTTTTTTTTGCTATATTTACCAATAAACTGCATGGATCAGGTAAGATGGACTGTGAAGAGGTTCTTGGTACTTCAGGACATATGGTATGTCTATTAATTTGTACTGATATTTTCTTTATTCTGTAGGTATTTACACGTGAGTGCATGAGCCACTACTTAAGAGTATTTAATTTCCTTTGGAGAGCGAAGAGAATGGAGTATATTCTTACTGATATATGGAAAGGACATATGTGCAATGCAAAACTTCTGAAAAGTATGCCAGGTGAGAGGTGTCCAGATGGATGACATGCTTGTAAAATGGATTTACATGACTGTGTTTTATTTTATGTGTGTTAAGAGGGGGGGGGGGGAAAAAAGGTCTGATGAATGATGTACAGATTAATTTTGTATTTTGTTGCTTCTCTTGGCTGGCTGTTTAATGGGTAGGTAATGGTGATGATGAAGGTTAAACAGCATTATTGTAAATGGAAGTTTCCTATTTGTTGTTTTACTTAATCCTTGGTCCCTTTCTTGAAAAGTCACACTAATACAAGTATCTTTATGCTGGCCCAGTTGTGAGACTGTAACTCTTCCATCCCTTTGTAGTCATATTCCTTTAGGCCTTCCTATTTGTACCCCATGTCTCCCTCTTTCTTGTGCTGTCTGTTAACTATTTAGTCTCATACATGCACAGTTCTGAATTTACTAGTTTTACCTTCACTTATTCCCTTTGCTTTTGTTTAGCTAAGAACAGAAGAGGCTGAGAAGAGAAAGATATTTTAGAAGAAATAAGAAAGCTCTGAAATGTAGTGGCTCTGGTGTATATTTCATGGACTGGGACTTTTTGATCCTATTTCTCAGTTAGAGAATATAGTCATATTTGTGAGCATCCATACTGGTTCACTCTTGAATTTTTTTTAATCAATCTACATTTCTTTCAGTAAAAAATACCTATTGAGAGTTACACTTCTTTATGTCACAGTAATACTTTCAAGTTTATTGTTTTATAATTAAGAACTTTTGGTGGGCGGGAGAGGACACCTGGCCTCAGAAGGTCACTGCTGCTACCAATAAGATTATTAGTGGCTGTGTTATGAAGTATTCAATTTGGTGACAAAAAATTTACCAAGCTGATTTGTTGGCTGTGCTTGTCCTTGCAGTCCTTAACATGCCATCTCTGGATTTTTTTACAGAGCTTTCTGGGGTGCTGCATCAGTGTCACGTTCTGGCATCAGAAATGGTCCATTTCATTCATCAAATGCAGTATTACATTACATTTGAGGTATACTCTACCCATGCAATTAGTTACTTGGAAAATGAAGCACTTTTAATATTCTGTATGTGTTGTGTGTCTTAAATTTCAAAGAGCTTGTCATCTAGCAAATCAAAACGGCCCAATCCTGTATCATTGCTCCAGGTGCTTGAATGTTCATGGGATGAACTCTGGAACAAGGTCCAACAAGCACAGGACTTGGATCACATCATTGCAGCTCATGAAGTTTTTCTGGACACAATCATAGCTCGGTGCTTGCTGGATAGTGATTCCAGGGTAAGTCTTCTCCTTTGCATGAAATTGTAACTTTATGATCTTGGCATATATGTTAGGAACCACCTTCTTTAACATGGTAGGAGCAAAGGGAAAAATCATTTTTATTCCTCTGATACATGATTTTATAATGATAGGTTCTGTACCTACTGTCCAGACATAGTGACACATGTTGATAAAAAACTTGCTGCAGTGTGGGCCGGTTGTTTTTCGTCCTAAGAAGCTGTGTGATCATGCAACAGCTGCCTTAGGGCTTTGCAAAACAGCCTCTCTGGCTGTGTAAAAAAGATTGGTTTTTTATTTACTCCTATTGTGGAGAAAGGTGGTAACCTAAAACTCTTGTGCTGTGCAGCTGTTTAATTAAAATCAATTATTTTGTTGACTGTCTCACAGGTACTTCTTAACCAGCTTCGAGCAGTTTTTGACCAGATCATTGAGCTCCAGAATGCCCAAGATGCAATGTACAGAGCTGCTCTGGAGGAGCTGCAGCTGAGGTTGCAATTTGAAGAGAGAAAAAAGCAGCGTGAGCTTGAGGTGCAATAAGAATATTACTAGAATGTGAAAATGAATTGAGGCCTTTTATATGTGGAGGATTGTAGATACCATGTAGAGGTACAGCAAAAATGAAAAATGTAGTTGGGACAGATGTAAAAGTCAGCAGCAGTTGCTAGTGACTTCAAGCAACTGCTTTGATTTCTGTCTTGCCCAAAATCTAAGCTGATTTCTCTAGTGGCCTTTGGAGGATGAGAAATTTAGGGCTCTTTTAGATGAAGTAAATGGAACCCTTTTGCAAAAACTGCCATAGCTCCATGTCTGCCTCCCTGCTGCATGACTGTGACATGCAGTGTTGGTGTGAGACTTGCCTGCTTTGCTGACCTCTTCTTTCTTTCATGTGCTGTACAACCCCCAAGGGGGGTCTGATAGTTTCCATATTGGAGGCTCTATGTTTGTCTTTCTGTGGCAATGGTTGGTTTTTAGAAACCTGATGTAGCTGGGCAGAGGGTGGCCCAGTTAGCAACTTGAATCATATGATGTTTCACCTCTTGTTTGGTTTCTATGTAGGGCAAGTGGGGTGTAACTGCATCAGAAGAGGAAGAAGAGAACAAGAGGATGAAAGAATTTCAAGACTCAATACCTAAAATGTGTTCACAGCTGCGAATACTCACTCACTTTTACCAGGTGCCTCTCAAATTATATTTTTCTAAAATACGCTGAGCTTTGTGTAGAAATGAATTTCAAATATTGAGTAGGTGTAACTTCTATATTCTCGTGTGTGTGGTTTGTGGATCTAGATCTTTGTTTTTTCCTTCTCTACTTGTAAGCCTGTGTTCACTGTTCCTTAGTAGTCAAAGGTTTTATGATCATTTATGTTCCCTGACAAAGGACAAGAGTCATTTCATATAAGTTGTCTTCTTCCTCCAGTAGTGAAAGTAACAGCTATCTTCTGGTGTAGTCTGAGGGGGGGAAAAAGATAGAATTCCTTCTGCATTCCATGTTTTCCTCACTGTCTTTGCAAGTTATTTTTAGTAAATACTGCAGAAAGTTTCTTATTAAGGGCCTAACACTTAATTTTAAGCTCACTGAGGTGGGCAGTGGATAAGATGTTTGGGAGAACATGTGCAGGCTATCTTCTATAAGTAGTTTATTCTGGCTTTGTCTTAATTTGTTGTATCTGATGCGAAAGCTACCATTCCCCAGAAAAATGAGCCTAAGTCTTTAAGTGTAGGTTGTAAATAAATTGTGGTTTATGTGCTCTACAAGATTGCTACAAGTTGGCAATGTAGGTGTTGCCTGCTTGGACTGTATTCATGCTGAGCCCTACTATGGATTTTCCATACAGGATTTCCCCTGGCCAGCCTTGGTCATCTTTGGAGATAATGGAGTGCTCTAGTTGTGGGTGTGTTCATGTTAATATTTAGTGGAGATTAGGAATGAGCTCTTCAAGTGAGTCTTCTCATCCTCCCTAAGTCCTCTGCTTTCCTGTGTCCTGCAGGACTCTTGCAGGGCTGAATGGGAAGATGGGATGCAGAGGTGTGCCTCCCACATGCCAAGTGCAAATCCCCCATCAAATCACTCCAAATGCACAGTCTAGTTGGGTCTGCAGCACTGACTGCCCTACTGGGCACATGCTTTGCTGTTCTGGGGTGTAAGTCCTGCTGTACTACCCATATCAAATGGGTATGTTTGAAGCAAGCAGTACTCTAAGGCTGGCCTGGATGGCATTGGACCCGCAACATGGACTCAAGGTGAGGTCTCCTGTTGGCACAGATTGGATCCTGAATGTTGTCCCGAGGCAGTGGCACGCAGAGGCAGCTGCTCTGCAGCCTGGGAGTCTTCTGACATTTGGAGTGTGCCAGCAGGGCACAGGGATTGGGGAGCAAGCTTTAAAAGACTGAGCTGTTTGCACTGGAGACTCTGGCATGCACAGCAGATACTTGAAAAATAAAAATGAAGGTCTGGGTTTTTGCAGAAAGTATGAATCCAGCATATCTGATTTGTTAACTGTTGGATATGGACCCTTGTGCTTGCCTTTCCCCAGATTCTCTCTGCCTCTTTACCAGGTCTGTGCACCACCTGATGTTCCTGTGCAAAATGCACCAGGGCTGTTTTCTTAGCTGTCTCTGGGTTTTTCTTTCCCCCTCAGGGAATCGTCCAGCAGTTCTTGGTCCTGCTGACAACCAGTTCTGATGAGAGCCTTCGGTTCCTGAGCTTTAGACTGGACTTCAACGAGCACTACAAGGCCAGGGAGCCACGGCTGCGTGTGTCGCTGGGCACACGAGGCAGGCGCAGCTCTCACGTGTGACACAGCTGCCGAGGGGGCACCGAAGGTGTGGGACCTCCCGCTGGACACACGGCCGCCGCTGGGGACAGTGCAAGCAGACGCTGGGATCGGTGTCTGCCGTTCTGCAGGCAACATGTTTTCAGTCATGTGATTGTGTGACACTGGATAGCAGAAAGCAAAAAAAGCAGGGTTTTTTACACTGATGTTTCTAGAATTACCAGACTGTATGGGCTGATTGAACCTCATGCAATCAACTTGTTAAATCATCCTTTTAAACAAACGCCAATTTTATTTGAAGCTTTCTGAGCTTTTTCCACTGTAACTTATATCTGTGTCAAAGGAATCACATGTTCTTTTGTTTATAGAAAGCACCATTTCCTTTTTTAACAAGAAAATAAGGAGGTTATTTTTTCTATATGTACTTGTTCTATTTGAAGAGAGCTTTTGTTAAAGCCAACAGATCAGGACCCAGACCTATTGTCCTTGTTAAGAAGCTATACAGCATTTCGTTATGCTGATTTTCAGTGTTGTGATGTGTTTGACTGTGTGAGAAACTTTGTATCAGGAGACATAAACTTATATTTAATTTTTTTGTTGTTTTCAAAGTTAAAAACCTGAAATAAAAATTTAGTGGGGAAATTCTATGGTTACTGTACAGGAGCAAACTATAGAAGCAGAGTCAGGAGTGTACCTGTTGCACATAAGATCTAAAAATGAGGTTAGAGCCTCGGTACTGAAGGGAAGTGTTGGTTAAGCTTGAATACTTAGTGTTCAAAATCAGATATATAGAAACAAACTGACTTGGCTAATGTTGACTTCATTCTCTTCTCTTTCCTATTTTTTTCATTGTAAATATTTATATATTGCTGTTCAGATGTTGGGGAGAGGAGGGGGATTCTTCTTTTGCAAAGTTGTCATTATATCAGGTCATTTATTATGTTCCACAAGTGCGAGCTTAGAAAAATAAAAACACAAATATCTTTCAAACAAGTGTGTTGCTTTTTGTAATTGAAAGTTTATGATTTTTTCACAGGTTAGGAAAGGAGAATCTTCCAGTCAGAAGCATATTGATTTACAGATCGCTTCCCATTGCAGGATTGTGGTACTAGTCTAACTGAGAGTTGTGTGCAGTTCATTAATTAACAATTACCCTCAGATCAACCAGGTCCGAGGCCTTTTTTGCCTTTTGCCCTTGCTCTGCTTGAACCCTTGGGAGACAGAGGCACCTGTCAGGCCATTCAGGTAAGGCTCCTGTGAGTGATCATGGCAGTGAGCTCTGATGGGGACCGTGTGCTGACTTGCAGCCCTGGACTAGCTGGTTTGCTCTCTGGACACCAGGATTCCTGTTGTGCAGGCCTTGGAATCCTTGCTTTTGTTAAAACATGTAGGGCTTTTAACCCTGTGCCCTGCTGGTGCAGGTACTGTCACGGGGTGTCGTGTGCAGGCAGCATTTCAGCCGTGAGCAAGGATGGACTCTGAAGCCGGTGCTACTTGGTGAGCCAAGGGAAGGTTGAAGGGTGCTCAGCTTGGCATCATAAGGTCATGGATCATTTGACAGCCAGAAATAACTCCATGTTTGCCAGTGTGGTGGGAACATATTGTTGGCAAGTCTGGAACAACAGCAAAGATTATTTGTGTTTTGACCAAAACTCAGAAGAAAGTTAGCTGCATGGGCACTCTTTCGGCTGTTGGGTTGAGAGATGGGTGTTGCATGATCACATCATTAGACAAGTCAGAGGCCAGAGAGGCAGCACCAATGTTGGAATTAGAGGACAAGTTCCAGAGGAAAGTTAAATTCTCTTTGCTCCTCAAATGAATCCAGCAGTACCCAGGAAACCCACAGTAGTGGCCATGCTGTGGATGATCATTTTGAGGTGATTCTACAGCAAGATGTTGATCTGGGAAAAGTCTTCACTGCTGCAGGAGTTGCTCTGACTGCCAGGCTGAGGGGACCAGTGGGGACCCCATTGTCCTCATGCTCTTTTGCGGGGAGACACCAGTCTCTTATCCTCTAACCTGGTAGCTGTTATGTTTATTTCAATCTATGTGGGTTTTCTTGTGACAACCTCACCTCTGTTGGACTAATGGATCCAGCAATTCCGAAAAAAAGTGGGAGAGAAATGATCTTATATTTCATTTGTGCCCAAAGACCAATATTGAATTCTACATAAACAGATATAGTGACAGGCTCCTGCTGCTGTGACTGCACAAGTGGCTTTCCTTGTAGTGGGTGGCAGCAACACCATTAAGGTATATTTCTGAGGAGAAACATGAGATTTTCACCTCTATTTTTCAATACTGAAGTTATATACTACAGTCACTGTTAAAGAATAATTCTTAGCAACACATTAACTATACAAGGCTGTTCTTTACTTTTAATGCACACTTCTGGCTGGTAATTTCAGTGTTTTTCTCTTAGAGTTACAGTGTCTGAAAATACAAATAGTGCTGTGGGTCTGTGTCTCCAGCCATGTTTCCAGGCTGGAAAAAACCCAGCTCCTTGTCACTGTATCCTGTCCCAGGGCCTTTGCTAACTCAGCCTGCACGCTCGGCCCCTTCCTTTTCAGGTTTTCCAAGGCCTGAAGAAATTTTGGAGAAACTGTAGTAAAAGTAGAAATGCAGAAACTGGGAATAAAACTGTCACCCAACTTAGGATGCCATACAATATGGGACACTCTTCTGGGTGAAGGGCTGTCAATGGGGTGCTACCACTATCACAAATACTTTAAAAGGAAAAGAGCTGGAAAATATTTATTCTTTTAAACTACAAGGGATATTGTTCTGGTAACTGAAGGAAAATAATATCTTAACCAGTATGAACTCTCAAGAAGAAAAAGTTAAAAAACAACCCCTGAAAGTTTGATCTCCCTCTGTTACAATAGCTCGACTGCACCAAGGTACAGTATGAGGCAGCTTAGTATTTTAGAAGCATCCCCTAGGACATGCAGAAGCTCATGATATAATGTATTTTCCAGTGAATTAGTTATAAGCTTAGGGTAGGAGATCAAGGACAGAATATAATCATAATCCAGTTTTATTTAAGTGATTCTTTTTGCTCAAGGCCCTGTGTGTTTTCTCCTCTTATATCAGATGCAGTGAATAAATGCCAAGGTCTCTCAGCCTTACACGGGAGCAAACTATTTTTTTTAAAAAGTCCGAAGCTACAATATTTATTTTGTTAAAATTAGTCGTGGAAGGATTTTATCTTCCTCCTGTCACATATGTAAGATGTTAATGTTTTGGACAAGAATTTTTTCAACCTTTTAAAATAGCATTTCTATCAAGAATGGCCAGTTATCTTTGGTCAATGTGAAGCTATAACTTCCAGTATGCTAATCTAACCACTCTGTTCAGTATTGAGGACACTCTTTAAGTACATATGTAACTTTTTAAACACACTAAGAGTTGAAAGATAATAAGTGATTTTAAAAAAGGGAGGCATTTGGACAGAAAATTGAAGCTTTGTTTAAAACTTCTAGACTTAAATATTGGAGTTGTCTGTGATCTTGCATGAATGTTTCCTAAAGCTGGCCTTAGAAACAAGCTGTGGGTGTGCACATTTGTACTCATTTCAACTTTCACCTGAATGAGCAGCCTCAGAGATGACAGAATATATTTCACACTCACATAAGGGTGCTCAGGGACTTCTGCAAAGTGCCTCATTAATTTTGAAAATCATCTTTTGACTACTTGAAACCTAAAATGCCACTCTAGCCTCTAATAAGATTCTGCTAACTGGAGAGAGGAAAAAGTTGGGAGAGCTGCATGAGATGTGCAAATACTGGCAAGTAGAGCAGGGACAGATACAAGAACCTGCTGTTTCAGAAGTCAGAGGAATTAATTCTGTCTGGTTTCTACAAGGGCATTGTAACCATTGCCTGCTCTACCCTATTTAACAAAACAAAATTATTTACAATACCAACGGTAACAATAAACAATTACAAGTAAAATATATAAAAGTTTCTACTGCCATTGATTTAACAAGTCATATATCATTCTGAGGGCTTGCTGAACCACAATTTTAAAATAAATGAAAACATGTTATTTTTATGTTGACAAGGAATACTATGAATTTAAGGTATGAACCACTCGGACTCCCTAAAGTAACAGGCTCCCTGATGTAGTATTTTAACTATTTTTGTTAGCTTGGTCTTTAGGGCGTGAGTATGGTTCCTAAGGCTTAACTTGGTGCTTACTCTCTTTCACCGGAAGAGCAGGAAAGGTACCTCAGTCAGTATTTATTTTCTTTCTTTTTGTTCCAAAGTTAGCTTATTTGCTAATACACTTTGACTACCCAATATTGTACACTCTTTCATAACATCATTGGACTAAATCCTGAGTGCTGCATGAGTGAAAATAGAAACTCAAGGGCAGGTGAAAAGCCAAAGCTGACCAGAATTGTATGGGGTCAGAGAGAACACAGAGGCCAGGAGAGTTAAAGAAACCAGTGATGGATATTCATTCACAAAAGGAGAGAAAAGCAGAGAAGAGAGCAGGAATCCTGAAAGGCATCAAATGGTGGCCAAAGAGATGCTCAGGAAATAGTAGAGAAAGAAAAACATACCAAGAAAAGCTGAGGAGTGTAGGAGGTGAAATTTCTATCACTGCGCAGTTAATTTACTTTAGCTCTTTGTGGAGCAAATTATGTTAAATGTTTTCCTTCAGAAGTTATCAGAACAGCAATTAAGTTAGCTAAACATTTGGGTACAGAAAATGCAATTGGAGTGATTATTACCATCAGTCAGAACATTAAAAGATATGATAGCAAAAAGCTGTCACACGGTGATTACCCCGTGTATGAATTCTTCCAGTGCCACAGAAAATGAAAATTAATTATTTGCATTTGAGTTACCTGCCAGAAGAACAAGGTAGTTAGGCATCTAGGATGCCTCTCATTTCTACAATGGGAACGTTCCCAAAGCTGCTCAAGGCCACTTCATCACCCTTTAAAGCTTTTCCAAAAATTACCAAGAGGGAGGCAAACAACACAGTATTCTGCCTTTCTTTCTAACAAGGCACTACCTTCACTCCTTAAAAGAGGGATATTTGTACTGACTTTTACCTCTTTTTTTGTTGAACTGTGCTGAAGAGCATAAAGAAACAGGGAAATTACAGACAGGCTTGCAACAGTAATTAAAAAGGCAAATGGGAGCTTTTCTTTAACAACCTAGTGTGTAAAAATAAGATTTGGAGCATATTATGATGAGTAAAAAAGCAAAAAACTAAAATTCTCTAGACAACAAGC
The DNA here is from genome assembly GCF_000738735.6 of Corvus cornix cornix. Classification (NCBI taxonomy): domain Eukaryota; kingdom Metazoa; phylum Chordata; class Aves; order Passeriformes; family Corvidae; genus Corvus; species Corvus cornix. Next base: position 92,556,524 of record NC_046332.1, read on the forward strand.
AATTGAATCATCAGATGGAGAGAAGTGAAATTGCACCATTTAGTGGTGAACAGAAAGCATAAAGAGAACATAAATGTGGGGTGAAAGTGGTATTTGATAAATGAGAAAAGAATAATTTCCACTCATTGCAACTTTATTAACACAACTAAAGTTTAAGACAAAGCCAGAATCAGATCCAGACTTACCCCAGAGTTAGAATATGTGCACAGGTTCCAGTATTTCACAGGCAAAATGTTCTGGAAATCTAAAGAAATCTCCTTCAAATGAAAAGATCAAAACAGACATTAATAACAGAATAGGAAATAATTACAATAAAATGAGTAATTGGATGCTAGCCAGGAAGCAAAATAAAATAATAAATGTTACCATGTCCTTGAGTCACTGTAAGTGACTCAGAAGAAATAGCTGTGTAGAAGAAGTTTACATCTGCTTGTGGCTTAAACTAGAGAGTTTCTTAATGGGCAATTTTATAACTGCAGGCTTATTTTAGGCTTGTCCTTTCTCCTTTATTTATAAAGAACTCCTCAAAATCACCTTTAAAGGGGTAGCAAGGTACCAAACAAGATCAGATTTTTTGGTTCAGTTTTGGCAAGCTGATTTGGATGCACGTTATTACTTGTAACAGGCACCTGGCCATGCTGAGGGACTTCCAAACCTCACCAGCAGAATTAACTGTATCAGGATGCAGAAGAATAGAAATCCTGCCGATCCCATACCTTGCCAGAGCCAGTGATGCTGACAGTGCAGTGTCACACATGCCACAGATGTGATCACTCTGCGTCCTATGTCAGACCAATCTTTTGCAGTGACTTGCAGAGCTGCAGCTGAAGCTCTTCATAAACCTCTCACATTTCTTGGACCCACTGACCTGTGCTCTAGTACATGGATACAGAGCAGAAGCAGCTTGCTTTTCAAACTCAGAGACTGAAATTCCTGAAGCAGCCTTTAGAGGACAGCGGAGAATTACAAATGATGCATTTTCAGCTGTGGCCTCATAATCCGGGATACTTCGGTTTTTATACGAATTATGAATTCTGATTCAAAGTGGAGACAAAGTAATAATGTGTGCTGTTCATAGGCTATGCTTTTTCAAGACAAGGTTGTGACTTGTATCAGCCATTTATTTTTAATTATATTGTAGTTTTTTCTATCATTAAGAATTCTACTTTCCATCTAGCTAAGCCATGGCCTCACTGAATGAACAGCTGCATTGTCAAAAGGAGCTCACTGCTTCATGTTGAGGTCTAGTGGAAAAGGTAACAGTGTCCCCCAATAAAAAATACTGGCGACCCTTTCTGGAGGCTCTGGTGATCCTAGCCTTTGGCACGGGGGTTTTAAATCTAAGAAATTTGCTGGCTGGGTCAAAATGTTGCACATCTCCGTCCCTGGGAAATCTTGGGTCGAATTTTAGGACAGCTTCTACCAATTATTCGACTGGAGTTAGGTTTTACTTGAAATGGCTGGAAGCTGGCTGGGGCAGATGGGCAGAGCCTCTGCTGTTCTGGGGTGCCATGTGCTGCTGTACAACCCACACTAGATGGGTCTGTGTGAAGCAAGCAGTGCTCTAATGCTGGCCTGGATGGTGTCGGACCTGCAACATGGGCTCAAGGTGAGGCCTCCTGTTGGCACAGGTTGGATCCTGAATGCTGTCCCGAGGCAGTGGCAAAGGGGAACATGCTTTAAAAGACCAAGCTGCTTCCACTGGAGACTCTGATGTTCATGGCAGGCATTGAAAGTTACAAATGCTGACAACCAGTTCTGATGAGAGCCTTTGGTTCCTGAGCTTTAGACTGGACTTCAACGAGCACTACAAGGCCAGGGAGCCACGGCTGCGTGTGTCGCTGGGCACACGAGGCAGGCGCAGCTCTCACGTGTGACACAGCTGCCGAGGGGGCACCGAAGGTGTGGGACCTCCCGCTGGACACACGGCCGCCGCTGGGGACAGTGCAAGCAGACGCTGGGATCGGTGTCTGCCGTTCTGCAGGCAACATGTTTTCAGTCATGTGATTGTGTGACACTGGATAGCAGAAAGCAAAAAAAGCAGGGTTTTTTACACTGATGTTTCTAGAATTACCAGACTGTATGGGCTGATTGAACCTCATGCAATCAACTTGTTAAATCATCCTTTTAAACAAATGCCAATTTTATTTGAAGCTTTCTGAGCTTTTTCCACTGTAACTTATATCTGTGTCAAAGGAATCACATGTTCTTTTGTTTATAGAAAGCACCATTTCCTTTTTCAACAAGAAAACATAAATCCTTTTAAATAAATTCTTGTTCTAATTGAAATCACTTTGGTTATAGCCAAGAGTTTTGGATTCAGACCGAATGTTCTTGTTAGAAAATTATATAAAGCATTTGATTATCCTAACTTTCAATACTGTGATATATTTATAACAAACTTATATACTTCGAATTTTTTCTTTGTTTGTTTTCAAGGTTAGTATTACAAATAGTAGTCATTTAGTAGGGAAATTCTGTGGTTACTGTACAGGAGTGAGCTGTAGAAGCAGATCAGGAGTGGCCTTACTGCTTATGAAGTGTCCTAAGACCTAAAGTTAAAACCCCAATGGTGTCAAAGGAAAGTATTGTTTCTTTTCAAAAATTGATGTTAGAATATATCTCAAGTAATCGAGATTTACTTTATTTCTCTTTCCTTGTTTATTTTCCTGCTATATGTTTATATATTTCTATTCAGATATTGCAGGAGGGAAAGTTTCTGAGTTTGTTTGCAAAAAAGGCATTATGTCAGGTGATTGAAGCATCCATGTATCACGTTTTACAAGTACAAATTTAGAAAAAACCAGTTGTCTTTCAAACAATTGTTTTGCCTTTTGCAATAGAAAGACGTTAATTTTTGAGCAGGGTAAGTGAGGAGAAGGCTCCAGTTCTGAGTGCAAGTGGTTTGCAAATCTCTCTAGCAAACAAACCCATTACATGGCTTTGGTGCTAGTATTAACTGTGGTTATAGTTGTGTGGAATTCGTTAATTAAATTTGCTCTCAAATGAACCGCATCTGTGACTTTTTTTGTCCTTTGCCCCTACTTTGCTTGAACCCCTGGGACACAGAGGCACCTCCCAGGCCATGCAGGTGAAGCTGCTCTGATTCATGAGGGTGATGCTTCAGACCTGCAGGTCCAGGCTAAGAGGTTTGTCCTCTGGCCATCTGACAGTGCTGACAGTGAAAGCAGTGCTTCCCAGTGGGCTATCCTGCAGGGTAACCTGCCTTTCCCAGGGGGGATGGACGCAGACCAGTCAATTGCACTTCGTGGTGTAAGAGGAATGAAACTGTAGAGAAGAGGTAACGTTCAGGCAGTGAGACAGCCCCAGGAAGGGGTTGGACACAGGGCAAGGGAGGTGGGGATTCAGCTGTGATGTCATTTTCTTTCTGGACAATTAGACATATCACTCTCAAGAGGAAGCCTTTTAAATTGAAATCAAAAGGAGTAGATTAACTTCTTAGCAGGCTGCCAAGTTCCCTTGAAACAAATCTGCTGACAAGACTTCACAAATTCTGTAGTTGAGGCAAAGTCAATCTTTGGCCTCCTCCCAGCTCCAATACAATGTGCCTGGTATTTTTCACTAGAAGAATCTGGGTTATAGAACCTGCAACTTAGACTGCTGGTCTGTACTAAAGTTTGTTTGAGTGTACTGCATGTTTGACTGTACTAAACTAGTATCATGACCAGTAAATGACCAACTCCACTGTTGGGAGGCAGGCACAGTGGTTCTTCTAAGTTTTCATTTCTGAACAGCAGCTGTGGATAACAGGTATTTGTGATAGTTGCTTATGATTTTGGGATACAGTAGAATTACAGAAATTCTGGTCTTCTTATCCTTTGCTTTTGGTGCTGAGTTAGTGTAGGATGTCTCATGATCAGGCTGCTCTTCTGAAGCCACTGAATCCATACGATTGCCCTAGGACTTCTCTCCTAGAAGTCATGGATAGCTGACTGCAGCTATTGTTGAGATTTGTATTTTGTATGGCAATCGCATCCTCTTTTTGCTTATATTCCTGAGTTTTGTCTGTATTCTTCTGATTTTGAATCTTTTCTTATATGGGCACTATCAGTATTAGTTATTATTCTTCCTCTATAATAGTAAAAATATTTCAGAAAAGGACAACAGGTGGACCCAATGATCTGAGAGGTCTTTTCCATCCTTTTCAATTCTCACTGATATGAGTTAAGAGGCCAATTAAAATAAAATTACATCAAAGATCTCAGTATTGTTACCAGCTAATGACGTACTCCAATGTTCAATGGTGAATCCTGTGACTGCAAACACTTAATTGCTAATATCAACCACCAAATAAAGAACTATATGTGAGGGGAGGGGATCAGTGGTTTTCTCCATCACTGAAGTAACTACTGAAGCCAATGCTGCCCCAACCAATATGAAATCAGAGACTGCCACAGAGACTGTTATATGGTGTTTTCATACATATCTGCAGCCTTCATGTTCCTCCTATCCAGAGGGAATCATGCAATCCATATGTTAGAGGGGAAGATCCTGCATTGCTGATAATCCTATGGAGTGTTTGATGTTGTTGTGTAATCTTGAGTAATCTGTCTTGACATTGACAGGAAGTTTTCTTTTTCACTTTGTTAGTGTCTCTGAATGAGTGAAAATCCTGAAACAGCAACATTTTTTTGATTTCAGTAGCAACAAAGGGAACTTCCAAGTCATTGCAAATTAATATGCTGTGGAGTATCTCTGTAGACTCTCTCTAGAACTGCTTTTATGGCTGTGGCAGTTTTGATTGTTTTAATTATCTGATTCAGTGAGATGCAGCCGCATTCCCTCTTGTCCTTACAGCCTACCCACAGTTACAGAGAGGATCAAACCAGAGGGAGATCACTGCTGTCTTCCTACATACCTCTTTCACATGTCAGATGCTCAGAGATTTCTTGCTACACAGCGTGGAACTGGGCCTTTAATAGGAACTGATTTGGAGAGCTGTAATTTCAGCATTCAAGGGGTACTCGCCAAGCTTTGCTAATGATTTAAATTTGCAGTTGTATTTAATGTTTTTTTTAATCTCTGCACATGTAGTCTGGGCTCTGGAGTGCAGGTCTGGGCTCAAAGCTGCGATCCCAAAGGAGACCTTGTCATCTGGACTTGGAGGCTGTTGGAGGACAGACCTTGAAAGAGATTGTTGGTGCATCCATTCTATTGATACTGTTGTGTTAAAGGATCTTCTTCCCTCAGTTGACTCATAATTCAAAGAGCATCCAGAGGATGCTTTAGACATATGTTTTAGTTTTAGGTAAACAGTTTTAGTCCAGTGAGGAGCAGAGAGTTGGACTTGATGATCCTTATGGGTCCCTTCCAACTTGAGATATTCTATGATTCTGTGATCTTGACCCTCAGAGCAATGAATGCTGTCTCTTCCCACTGATCTCACTAAAAGACCCATCTGCCATTGAATTGCTTTCATGGTTACACATCACAATTGTTAAAAAAACTTCTTCCATGGGCAATCTACACATGTATGTTCCAATGCCAACATCAGCCTAAAGGATATGCTTCTTTTCTTCCCTCCTTGTCTTTACACAGGACCACACAATGCCATGGTTATTCTTGGCTGGCATTTGGCCCTTAAGCATTTTTGGACAGCTTTAAACAAGAAAGTCTCTCTCTTCTTCTACTTAGTTTGGCAGAATTTCCATTCCTTCAACACAGCACTGCTCTTGCTTTGCAGCTGCAGAGACTACAGTAACATGTTCCCTCCTTTCCACTTTTGTGTTAATTCATTCTTCTCTCCATCTCTGCTTTCTTGCTTCCTTGTTCATTTCTATGTGCTCTGTTATTTTGATATTGCCTTCTCTCTCCTTTTCAACACCTTTTAAAAATGAAAGAAATGAGAGAGACCTTATACTACTTCTTTTCTTGGGTTGGTGTGTTTCTCAACTATCCTTTAGAGTTTTACTATCCTTAAGAGTTTGCTACAACACAGACCTAAAGCACTCACTTTGCTGCAGGGTCTTCCCTGAGGAATTAGGCATACTCAGAAATAATCCCTGCATATGGAAGTTGAAACACTAACACTGTCTCACAAAAAGTATTTTGGGAGTGTCTTAGGTTAATTCCACAGAAACAGCTGTAGATGGTGGGACAGCCACAGTGAACACTGAAACTCCCACCCAGCCGCTCACTCACACACACCCTCACTCGGCTGGGGGTGGGGAAAACAGGAAGAACAGGAAGAAGAAAGCTCACAGGATAAGATAAACCAGATCACTTACCAATTACTGCTGCAGCAAAACAGACTTAACTTGACTAAAATTAATCAATTGCCAATTAAAATAAATATTTACTTACTGAATCAGGTAGTGAGGAAAAAAAAACCCAAAACAATTGTTAAACCAACAGCTATCTTTCCCCCGTGCTCAAGTTCACTCTTTCATTCCAGACTCCTCTCCTCCTGCCCTTGTTACCACTGTAGACATTCAGTCCCTCCAGTGAGAAAATGACGGACTCCAGGAGGGTGTTTGTGATCAGTACGCAGTGGTTTCTCTCTGCCTCTCCTTTTCTTCCACATCTTTCTTCTGCTCCAGTGTGGGCTGCCAGGGGCTGCAGCTTCCTTCAGCAACATCCAGCTGGCCTGGTGTGGGGTCCTCCCTCCATCAGCTGCAGTGTGTACATCTGCTCCAGTGCCTGGAGCACCTCCTCTCCTTCTCTGACCCTGGTGTTTGCATTGCTATTTCCCATCTTTTTTTACTTTCTGCCCAATCAGTGTTTTTTTTCCTTCCTTCCAAATATCACCATCGAGGCCCCACCAGCGTCACAGGCGGGCGCAGCTGTGGCCAGTGGTGTATCCACTAGAGCCATATGGAAATGGCTGTGTCTGGCATGGGGCAGCCCCCTCACAAACGCCATTCCTGCAGCCCCGCTGCTGCCAGCCTCCTCCATTGAGACTCAACACAACATGCTCCTTTGGCATCTGAAAATCAACCTCAAACTGCATCTCTATGAACAAAAAGATGGAGCATTAAAAAAGATAGTGAAGTAGAGGGAGAGTTCTGGGATAAGCAGCATTCCACTGGACTCCTCATCCCTCTGTCCAATAAATAATGTTTCTGCCCATCTCTCTGTAATCTTCTACCTACAAACTTAAAATTGTAGGCTTCCTACTGAAGATGTTCTGCATGAGGGAATTATGTATCTTCTGCTTTTACTGCGGCATAATAATAACAACAGCAACAATGATAATATCATTACTGCACTTATTTTTCTTTGTTCTGTAGAATCATTTCAGCAGAAAAATATTGCTTTATTTTTTATATTTATATTTATATTAGAGAGCTTTAATTTTTAAAGTGTTTTCTTAAGGTGTTTTTTGATGAATTCTCAAACCAGATTTGCACAACTGGATTTCAAGATTAATGCAATAAACAGACCATCAGTTTGGTGCAGTGTCTCACTCCGAATTCTCATGTTTGGCCTTATCAGAGTTTTTTCTTTGTGTTCTGAATGACTCAATAACCACAACAGTGTCAGCAGTACCTCTGCAGCTGAAGTCATACAGCAATACAAAAACGTTTGCTGTCTTTCAGGTGAGTAAGACCCAACCCTAATCCCCAAAGCAAGAGTTCAAAACCAGCACAAGGATAGCTATATTTTACTAAATTTAGAAATAACAGGACCATTTTGGTATTGCCAAAATTATACCCCTTGCTAGCAGGCAAGTAGTCTTGACTTGACCTTGTGAAATACTTACTCTGCCCAGTGAAATGCAGAGAATATTTCAAGCAGAAAGAACTTGAAAACAGAAGTGAGATGAATAACTTTAGTATTTCAGTTGGGGTGAATTGCACTTGGAGGTGACTATATTCCACATGTACTGAATGGTGGCTCTGGTGACCACTTATCTCAGATAAGACTTCTGAAAGCCTGAAATGAGTTGTGATACCACAGTGGGCAAGAGGCGACGATGGGAAGGAGGTGCCTATAATTATGCCAGGGCTCCAGAGTTGCTAGGTTGCTGTACTGGAACTGACAATCATAAATTGACATTTTTGTATGTGTTTGGGTGCCACTGCTGCTTGCATTAAGTGATCTAAGTGATTGCCTTTATTTAGGACTAGGCAGAGCTAGTAGAAGCTCCTGGCAGCCCATTTCTTCCCCCTGAACCATAGGTAGATACTGCTGGTGGGCAACAGAAAGGAATTCTCCCAGTTCAAAATGCCTGGAGAATCAGTGGGTAGATCTCCTGTCTCAGGCCTGGCAGGGGGGAATGAAACAGAAAGGGTAGATTGCCCTAGTTTTTCTCCTTCTTTTTAAATCAGAGCAGTGCACCATCAGCCATCACATGCCCATTTACATTGTACTGCCATTTTCTTGGCCGGGAAGATTAATTTGGAAATATTTTATCTGCACAAATTTACCTGACACCAGGGCAGAGAGTGCTTTCAGAATGTAAATCATCATTTTCCTTTATGCAATGATGCTTTAAAACACAAATCAAAACACCAAAAATCTCTTGTGCGAAAGATGTTGCTTCTGCAAGTACCCTTTTAAACAAATGCGTAGTATTCAGACTGCTCAGAAAACACAATTTGCTCTTAAATCCAGCACAGATTGGTATAAATAACACAAGTCCATACAGTAGCAGTAGGTTACAAATCATGCTTCAAGACTGAACTAAACTTTGCCTTCAAATGGACATTAACAAACTATCCCCAAGGGGACTCTAGCCACCACTTGTGCCACAAACAGTGATGTCAAAGAGTGACATCTGTCCCCCAGATGCCGATGAGTGAGGGAGGTGGTCTCTCTGCAGCTAAGAGCCAATATTTTATAGGTCTGGATTGGGAATTGATTTTAACAGATTTCTTCAGATGTGACAAAAAAAAGACCACTGACAAATCTTGATATGAATGGCCAACTTGCATCAGTACATCTTGAAATAAAGAAATTGTTGAAACGAATGGAAAATTTCTTTGTGCTTATTATTTTAACTTTGGTCTTTAGAAGCCGAGATGGAAAAACATGTCTTGTTGGCAACAAGTTTCAGTAGTCAAGAATTGCTGTAATTCCATGCTCACTAAAACTTTCCAGCTTGTCAACAAGGATTTTTTAGCAGATGCTGGCAAATGCCTTGCTAAAATCAAGGTAGTGTTTTCTCCACAGTTCTCCCGTCATCTATCGAGTAAGTTGTTTCATCATAGAAAGCTATCATCCAATATGGTTTGTCTTAGTCACCTTCTTGACCTTAATTTGCTTGGAAATACCTTCCATGAGGGCTCAACACACAGCTTTCCCTGGGAAAAACGTGAGCCTGACTGGTGAGTAGTTTCCCAGATCTTTCTTTGGTAGATGATCATAAATTAGACTTTTCCTACTTGTCTGGGACTGTGACCTGCATGATCTTTCAAAGATGATAGAAAGCAGTTTTGCATTGAGGTTAACGAACTTTTTCAGCTCCTCAGCTGCATCTTATCAGGTCCCATAGCCTTGGCAATACTGGGTTTGTACAGATGGTCCCAAACTCTACTCTCCTCCACTTCTGTTAAGAATTTTATATCTACATTCCCTGTTCTTCTAAACCTCCTGGTGTATTGCACGTTGTTGAAATGAACATTTCCTGTCATTGAATTATTTTATAAAAATGTAGGTTTTAATTTTACCCTTCTTTTTTTTTTCTGATTATGATTATAGTTCCCTCATTAAAGAGAGAAGATTTTTATGCCACTTGACGCAACACAGCTGCAAATAAAAATACTTCTTTTTTTTTTTTCACATAGAAGTCATTAAAATGGTTTTTGCGAACAAGTGAATCCAGGTTCTGCAGCAAGAGCTTGTGATACCTGGATAAGAACTGCTAAAAAAACCACAGAGGAAACGCTAAAAAACTGTGAAGGTGATAGAAAAGGCAAGTGGCCTTTATTTTCTGAAGCACTGTTTCTCCCTCAAGGCTGAAATTCGGTAGTAAAAACAAAGCAGAAGACTCTGCCCTGGGTGTGTGTGAAGTTCGGATATGTTGGGCTGATGAGGAGGGCTCAGTGCCATGGCAGCAAGGCAGAGGCTGGTGCAGGCAGTGCTTGTAGCTGCAGAGATGTGCTGCCTGCTGGAAAGGCAGGACCAGCTCTGGGGCTGACACGTCTCCCAAGGAGACTAGGGAAAAATTCTGCAGACCTTAGGGACTCACACTGAAGCAAAATACAACCCAGCAAAAGAAGGAGGCGAGGTAAAAGCACAGATACGACCACGTAGCCTGTGTGGTTTGCAAAGTGAGGGTGAGGTAAGCAGAGGGCTTCAGCTTGCAAACTTGTTCCCAGGGAAAATTTCCCACGATTTCACTGCACATTCTGCCAGTACGAAAACCAGGGCTGGTCCCACGTGAGGCTGGCACGACCACCTCACCGCACCAGTGCAGAACCACACATTACATTCAGGAAGACTATGCAAGCTCTCCGCTAAACTCACAACAAAGCTGATTTTGAAACGGTTTTAATGATAGACAATCTGCATACCAATTGACTCATTTGCGTATACAATAGCTTGGAACAATACCAGAGAAATATGTAAAAAGTCTGCAATGCTGTATGACAATAGCTTCCAAGTATGCTGACCTTCGGCAAATGAAACAAATGAAAAGTACAGTACTCTTTTGATGAGGCATTAATGAAGGATTAAGAGCGGATACAGCTGCATCACACGAGCACTTTGTTAGACACACTGTTGTCACTCCACGCCTTTTCCGTAATTACCGCAGAAGCGCTGTGTGAGGCGGGCAGCGAGCACTTGCTGTAACACACCCGTGTTTTATGACACCGGGGGTCAGCGAGCAGCGTGGTGTGGCCTGACCCACCCCGTCCCCACATCGACTGTGCTGCACCCAAGTGCTCCCGGCTGGCTGCTCCCAGCGCATCCCTGGGCACGGACCGCCGGCAAGGGGGGCTGGCAAGGGGCCTCGGCAGAAAGGACTCCTGAAATGCATCCCTGCCAGCCGCGCCACCATGACGCAGGAGGTTAAGCAGAAGGCAAGAATATGAAGCCTAGAGAAAAACATTACTGATAAGTGAATAGAAAGGACATGAACGCTTGTGCAACTGTTTTGTCACCAGGACATCGTGTATAACAGCTGCAGAGAGGAGGGCTCACGGAAGAGTTTGAAGGCTGGACCACAGCCTTTCTCTGTGCAAGACAATCTTCTAGTGTGCAACCGCCCCCATTCATTTCAAGAGATTCTAGATGTTTGAAGTGGTGCTCAAACCCTCAGTGGCTGAATAGGGACTACTTATGGTTTTGCTCTTACCCTGCTGTCTTCCCTTGGTATCTGTCTCCAGAGTGGGGAGGCATAACATATGTATATGAAACGTAAAGTATATATACATATCTTTCCTTTTTTAGATCATTGCACCAAAGCTTATTGGTAAAGAATGAGTTGAATAAAACTGAAGTTACCAACATGCCAGGAGACTTTCTGTTTTAATGAAATGACTGTGAGTGGTTCAGCTCAGACACAACCTGAATCTGCTTCCTGAGTCTTCCCATTGACACATACCCAGGGTAACTCCCATGGAGCAACTGTTTCAGGCAAAACGTTGCTCTTTCTCTTTTTTTTTTTCTGCAGAGGCATATGTTCTGGCTGGGTCCCAAGTATGGCTCTAGAATATGCCTTCCAGAGGAATGATTACTTCTACTTTTCAATTCAGTTAGTATTTGGTCCTTCTGATCCCATGCCTCAATGTCATTGTTTTTCAAAGATTATTAGGGGTCCGGCTGGGAGCATTATTCTCACTGGCATTTCTATTCCCCCAGAACCAAGTGCGGATAGTGCTTGCTCCAGCTTCAAGTGCAAACTTTGGTAGTTTTGTGGTTCTTCTATATTTGTGGTTCTTCTATATTTGTGGTGAAGCAAGGGTTCTTGCCATTCCCTCCAGAGAGTCCTGACAAAGATCACTGGGGTGGTGTGTTTTTTCATTCATTTTTTATTTTCAATGCAGGTCATTTCAGTCATCTGCCTTGGAGCTTATCCAGGCTGCCATCTATGCTGGCACAAGTGCAAGTGAGTGCAGCAAAGAGGCAAGAACAAAAAAGAGTACATCTTAAAGGTGTATTTCTTAAATTTAATTTTTAGGTAGAAGAAAACTTTAGCAGTAACATCAGGAACCACTGGAGCCACAACCACAACAATATGCTTCAAACGGGTCTTAAATACCGGTGCTTGAGACAGCAGTGTTTTACTAGAGCTGTGTAGGAAATGGTTTCCTGTAGGGTACAGACTTGCCCTGAGCGAGCAGTTTAACCTTTCCACTGCTATTATTTAACAACTTCCTGGTGATTTTTTTCCTGTGGAAGTTGTTCACACACATCTTATCTATGTCATTGACTACTAACTAGTGCAAATCAAAAGACGCTAGGATTTGCTGAAAATGGTCAGGACAACTAAGTGCTTCATATGGCTACATAAAGCTGAACGGACAGATACACATCGCAGCCTTTCCTGTGCTCAAATCATACACAGCTTTTTCGAACTGTCCAGTTATTATATTCACAGCCAATATTCATGCAATCGTAGAATAATAGTATCATAGAATATCCTGAATTGTAAGGGACCCACAAGGACCACTGAAGTCCAACTCCTAACCCGGCATAGGATACCCCAAGGGTCACACCCTGTGCCTGAGAGCATTGTCCAGACACGTCTTGAACTCTGTCAGGCTTGGTGCTGTGACCACTTCCCTGAGGAGCCCATTCCCATGCCCAACCACCCTCTGGATGCAGAACCTTTTCCTGATATCCCACCTAAACCTCCCCTGACACAGTTTCAGGCCATTCCCTTGGGTCCTGTCACTGGTCACCCAAGAGAAGAGATCAGTGCCTGCCTTTCTGCTCCCCCTTGTGAGGAAGCTGTAGACTGGGATGAGGTCTCCCCTCAGTCTCCTTTACTTCAACTGCCTTGATATTGAAAGACAGCATATGAGTATAAAATTTTCATGAGATGAAATTTGGGGCAGTCTGTCAAGCACTTTGGAGGATAGACTCATAACTCAGAATGATTTTGGTAAACTGAAGAGATGACCTGATGTTAAAAAAAAGAAAAAAATTGAATGCACAGTGTGTATCACTGTGTGTAAGAAGAAGAAATTGATGCACAAATGTGGAGAATTTTTATTTCCAAGTGTCAGCATCATATGTTCCCAGTATTAGTAGCCTAATCTGAACCAGTGACATGATCCTCTTTCAGAAGCATCTTAGCAGAAACATCAAATGTAAGACATGGGAAGATGCTGGTGAAGCTTGCTGTGGAATCCTGTGACTGGCTTTGCACACTGGACTTCAAGAAAGAGATAAGCAAGGAAGACTGCTATGACAGTGGTCTTGCAGTACCTATGGATGGACAGATGATTATCCTGTTCTGGCCTGTGGAAATGGTCAAGCAGCTTAATTTTCCATAAAAACTTTGTAGCCTAATTGCAAAGCCAAAATTCCTAAAATAATTTAGCCAAGTTGATTTTCTGAGGCCAGTCTGGCAAACTGTGGCCTGATAGTGATGACAGCTGAGTTGAACTCTAGAGTGGCGTAAGTCACTTGGCCTCACATTCCTGCCTGCTGTCACATCATTGGTATATGCTATGGCCATGCCTAAGCAATTTCCACCTGCAAGTCCAATCTTGATCTGACAGCAGCTCATGGGAAATGGACTAAATGACTTTTTGAGGAACCTTCCAGCCTGACACTGATATTCCATAAACATCCTTTTCCCAGCCCTCAGTTACTGCACTAAGTCAGATGTCCGTGCCTTGGTATTCGGTCTGTGCTTATCCTGAGAAATGCTACGGTGGTTGGAATTGAGAGAAGTTCATCCAGAACCTTCGAGAGAAATGCAAAACTTAAAACAATTCTCAGCTGAGCAGGTAGCAAAGGGTGAACAAAATTTCTGTTTTCATTGGATCCGCTAGATACAAATGTCTCATTTCTTTATCCATCTCTTTTAATAATAACAACAATGAAAGACCCAATCTATTGATCTGGAGTACCTACAAGTTTGTGGCAGATGAGCTTTCTGGCAGTGTCAGCTTTCAGTTACCTATGGTTGTTGCTCTTGAGATGTGTGCTGGGTGTGAGGTTACACCAGGCAACTCTGTTCAGGCCTTCTACTTTTTCCTTTGGGGTTTTTTGTCTTCAATTTGTTTTACCTGCTTTTCAATTCTAACACCATATCTGTACAGACCCATAGTTCTGCACAAGAAAACAAGAATTCAAAATAAGAGTGGGGGAAAACTAGCTAATCTGTCTCCTTTAATAGTTATCCTTATTCCTGTAGAGGTGGTAGAAATGGACTAGAGCCAGGTTCAATTCCTTTTTGCTTGCCACCAAAATTTGCTAAATTCACCTGTGTATCTGCCTACTTTTACATTTACTCTTTTCTTTTTTTTCTTTCCTCCCCCCCCCGCTCTGGCTTTATCTCCAAGGGAACTTACTCCTAGAACACTTTTTATCACACTCAGAACTCTTTGGTAAGAGAGGTGTAGGGTGGTCTCAGAATAATATTGGAAAATCCACCCCAAGAGGGTGTTTGGGAAAGCTGATCACTAGAAACAGTAGCGCTATCGTTTCTGATTATATCTCAGCTATAGGAAGAGTTTGAAGATACCTTCTTGTGAAACCCACAGGCATATTAGTGGGTAGATTGACAATAAAGACCATGCAAATTGTAACCTTCTAGGAAACAAAAAAGAGAAAGGAAAAATTTTAACCAGTTTGAACTTTCTTGGTAGGAAACTTAGAATTAGCTGTATCAGTTGTGAAGACTGGTCCAAAATTTCCTTGGTCTGTCTTAGTGAATGGCCAGTACCTGATGGTTTAGAAGATCATGGAAAAACCTTAAAATTTACTCTTCCCTCTATGATGAGGAATAAATCATAACCACAGTTTTATATGCCTCAACAGCTGGAATACAAAATTAAGCAGAAAAGAGAAAGTAATTATCTGAAAAGTAGACTACTGTCCTGGGTTTTTTTCTTAACAGAAACCTCCATTTAGGCTACCTTTTCTGAATGAGTATCACTTCTGTTCAAACGCCATGCTTTGAAAAGACTGGGCTGATTTTCCTTCTGGCTTTGAACAGCCTCTGAAGCACGACTGCCATACTGGCTCAGCCCCAGGCTTTACTTACCACAGAGCTTTGTGCTCTAAAGGAATCAGGCAAATGCAGCAGATGATGGAGCTTCACCTGGTGCACTAAAACAGAATGGAGCACACCCAAACTGTTCCTGTGAACTTTTGTTTATCCTGTCCTTTTAGAGATTCAGCAGTAAAAATGCTACAATGCACTGCGTTGAACTTTTCCAGTGTTCTTCCATTGGGTTGGGAAGTTTGTTTACTCACTTAAATCTCCAGGGGTGCTCTTTTCTTGCCTCACTTGGAGGATTTTCAAACCAACTAGGGATTTCTAAGTAATTCAAGCAGGAGGGCAGGCCTGAAGGTCAATAAATTACAGTGGTTGAATGTCCAAGCAAGAGGAGACAAGACACAAGAGTGAATTGCATAGCTGGAGGTGCATGGAAAATAGAAAGGGATGAAAGTGATTGATTAAAGAAGGTGGTGAACTGAGATTGTTGTGACTGAAACCAGAGGTTTTGGCCTTCCATGTTTCTTTTCAAGACACCCACACTTGTTTCAAGTCAACTGAACAGAAGCCAAAGAAAACTGTATGGATGTGGATGTGGGCAGGCTCATGCATTTTGGTAAATGTGGGGATGCTGCTGTTAGGCACATTTCATGCTCCTGGCAACCTCTGATAAGAAAAGGGAAGAAGGCCTGGGAAAAGTGTCCAGGGTGACAAGAAGTAAATGTTTGTTGAAGTTAAAATGTTTTTTTCATAGAAAGCCAAGTTAAAGATAACTTGCTCTGCCAATTACTGATTTTATTAACTTTAAGAGTATACTTAGATGTATGGAGAAAGAGACCTGCAATTTGGCAATATACACTGCATACAAAGTAATAGCTTGTTTTAAAACACAAATGATGCTGACTATTATAATGTGAACCGTTTTCCAGATGAAAAGAATGAAAGGGATGCAATCAGAGAAGTATGCAACAGTGGCTAATATGCTATTATTTGCAAAGAGATATTACAACTTATAATCTTCTTTCATGGGTTTACGTTGTTAGTGTTTAATCAGGCGTGTGAGTGTATTCAGGTGTTAAACCATTCTATTAGCTAGGAAAATTGCACTATTATTTACGGAGCTGTTTGTGATAGATTGTTGTTGGCTTCTTTACTTTCTATTTCTCCTCTTTGTGCAGTTTATGCAATTGTCCTTTCTACTTTTGTCTTGTACAAAGGTTTGTAAAGTGTCACTAGTGGAAATTAGCCATGTAATAATCATGGTTTTTTGGGTTTTGTTCTTAATAAGTTATATGAACTAATTTTATTTCCCATCTTGCTTTTTGGAGGGCATCAAGCTACAAACTGGTTCCTTTGAGATTTTATCAGCTTTCCAAAAGTTTTTTAAAATATATGAGAGGACATATTATAGAAGTGAAAACACATGCTCGTCTCCATCCTTCTAGCAAAGAGTGAAACATAGAAAGCTGGTGGTGGACTAACCGTGTGGGTGGAAGTGCTAGTAGAGCAATCTGACTGTGGAGCTAACCCACCTTAACTGGGGTTTTGTGGAGACAGTCTTGGACAGGCCAGTTCCAGGAATGCTGTCAAGAACAGGGAAGGATCCGTGTACCTGTATGGAAACAGATCCAGGAGCCCATAAGTTTTCTGGGGGAATATTGGGAGATAGGTATGCAGTACACATGAAAGCTTAGCAGCATCCACGAAGGCAGCATGGATAGAGTTCATCTCCTCTGTCCTTTTTTCAGATCTTGCCTTGCACAAGGAAGGATGCAATTAAGAAAAGCCTCCAATATTTAATTACTAGATGCTACCACCAACTACTGTGAGGCCACAAAATTCACTTCCCTTCTTTTATTACCTCTTTGTACTTGTAAACAACAATGCCTTCTTGGAGTGAGCTGTACTGCTGCTGGCACGGAAAGTGGAAGAGAAAATCCACAGGACATGGGCGAGAGAAGAAGTGGTCTGTAGACACAATAGCATGCAACTTGTTTACACAACGTGTAAATATGGGACAGTCCCACTGTATGACAAAGAAAAGAGAAGTGGTGCTACACCCTATGGTTAACATGACAACATGTAGTTAGAGTATTTAATGATTACCAGTCATTTAACTCACTTTTTTCACCATTTTAAAGATCACTAGTTTTATATGTAGCACTGAAGCCTAAAAGGAATTTCCCTCTAAAATTATCTAGTAAGAAGGTTTAAAAGTCTGATGAAAAATTACAGGAGATCTTAATATATTCAGTATAGGGACGTTGAGTCATATACACTAAAATTAATTTTCACTTGAGAACAAAAGGGAAGTTCTCCCCTCACTGATGTAGGTGGAAAGACTCTTGGTACTTCTGGTGAAGTGAGGAATTCACCCAAAGGGACTGGATGCTTGTGAAGGGGACATCCATCTGACATGAGTGCTGAACCTGAGAACATCTTGTGAAGGTGCACTGAGAGCATTGCTGGGCAGATACTTGTGTTTACATCTCAAGACTTGGTGAAGAACACTTTTTCAGGGTCGGCCTAAAATCTTTGTTCAGTTAAAACTTTTCAGTGGACAACAAGATCTTGATATTTCCTCTATCACAGTGATTTTGGATCAGAGGATTCTGACCAGATTAAATGAAATGTGTTGATTGGCTGGATCACATGAAGTCTGGGGATGTGGCTTAGTAGGTGAAGCCAGGATACCCCAGTACAGAGCCTCAGGCCAACCACAGTCATGTTCAGACCACAGTGGAAAGAAACGTTCAAGACTATGTGTTTTGGCTAGCAATTTATGTCTGAAAGGGCAATATTTTGAGACAAAAGAGGAAGTGTGTTGAAGTACAGTATGTTCTTATGGGAAGTGTTTTAATGGAGTGAGACTAAAACAATCTTGAAAATTAATTTGCATGAATTTCAAAATTGCCTTTGCTGACAGAGTTCTGTTCTCATCTGCTTTACTAAGAAAATCTACAGAAATGCAGATATTTCCAGAAGTTACTACAGTATTCTTTATAAACTTTAGGTTTCTTTGCTAAACCTCCGTTCTGTCAAAAGTGATCCTAATTATCTGACATTTAATGTCATCCATCAGACCCATTTTTCATTCTTCACATGCTGTTTCAAGAACCCTGATCCCTAGTTTAATTAATGAATCATTGTTACCTAAGTTATTAGCTGCATCTATTCCTCTTCATTTTTTAAAACAATTGCAATATTTTTTTTCACTTGTCTCCTTGAAAACAAGTGCTGAAAATTGGTTGAGATGCTCAAAAGAGCTGTTGCTTTCAAGCCATTCTCCCTTCCCTTCCCCTTCCCCTTCCCCTTCCCCTTCCCCTTCCCCTTCCCCTTTCCCTTCCCCTTCCCCTCCCCTTCCCCTTCCCATGGGGATGAATGTGACCCCTTTAGTGCCTTCGAAGCTCCAATGGGGTCAGTTGCAAGCTATTTTATCTGTGGTCTGTCTTCTTAATGGCATCTGTGCCCCAATGACATCTGGGAACATTTTGGCATCCAGTGTTTTAACTCATATTACAGCTAATTAATTCATGCCTGTGAAGCACTTTGAAACTATAAAAACACTTAATATTGTTCTGAGTTACGAATCTTAACTCACATGAACTTTGAATTATAGGGTTTCTCTCTTTGTAATCTAAAATCCATTTTATCAAAGATTGACAGGTTGTTTCCCCTTTTCAGAACATGCCTTCTCATTTTTGGCTTAACTCTGCTATTCACTGAACGAAACACTGTGAAAACGTGAGCAGGGACCATAGAGAAAAGTGAGTCCATACAGAAAATGTGACCTCAGCCACGACTGGACTCCTAAAGTGGATGCAAGAAAGATTTTAGGAAGTTACATGAAGGACTAAGGCTTACCCTCCCACTCACGGGATCTGGTCAGGCTTCCTGCCTATGCTTGATCAGCCTCGTAGTCCAGCACTGTGAGGCAAGAGCCAAACTCAGCCACCTTAGGCTGCCATCTGCAGGAATGCAGCCGGAGTCAGGGGCCATGTGTTGGGATTTACACGGGGTTTACACCTGATCTAACTGTGCTTGGAAAATAACACTACAGTGTGGCGTGGGTAAATGGTATTTTCATCCAGAACTTCCAAGCACTCTATTTCTGTTGAGGGCTTAAGGAGGTGCCACAGATCCCCATACCTACAAAAAATTATTTTGCAGGAGTGAGGCTGAGCTTTTTATTAGAGAGGGACTTAAAACCAGAACAACCAGCTTTAATCCAAAAGCTGTGGCTTCCTTTCAAACTGGTTTCCTGAGCTGTGGTCCCAGGGGATATCAAAGTGATGGTGGTGGGATAAAGGAGGACGCTGTGCTTAGGTCTTACCCCTGACATAGCACAGGACATGGTTACACTGGTGCTTAAGATCATGTGAGTGTTCATGTAGAGGCTGGCTCAGACAAGGCTGCAGTGAACAGACACTTCCCAAAAAACATGTTTAGAAATCATCTTAATTGTGTCCATTGTTAAAATAGGTGGTTTTACCTTAAGCAGTGATATTATTATTATTATTTGTTATGCATATTATCATACTGCCTACTTGCACTTGTATGTTATTTGAAAGTTAATTATACCTCTCATCCTTTCATCGTCTCCACTAATATTCAATTTTAATGCATTAATGTGTTATTCTTGTATGACATGTATCCTAGATGCAGGAATAAAAATTAAATTGAAATCTTAAGGTAAAAAGAAGGTTCATCTCAGTTAATTAATATTTACCTTCAGCAGAACACTGACTAATTACACTGGTGCTGTAGTGGGGAGAGACCTGTATGAAGCTGGTTACCCATTATCTGCCCAGCCTAAGGAGCAATCCCAGCCCCTGTGAGCTGATGAGAGTCCTTGAGAGGCTCCCAGCTGCAGAGAAAGCACAGATGCTTTCTCCCTCTGTACTGTGCTGCTGAGGAACCAGCGCAGAGCTGGCACCAGCAGCTGGAGGCAAACAGCCTAGGCTAGTGGACAGGCAGACTTTGTGTGGTGCCCTGCAGCACCATGGAAGGGTGAGCACCTTTCTGGTCCTGCCTGTCCCTGTGCCTGGGCTGCAGTGTGTACTGGGCCTGGCTGCTGGGGACGTGGATGTGGCATTTCAGCTCTGGAGATTCACAGCACCACTTCTCTTGTAGACTGTGTGCCCTGGATCCCAGTGAGTGTCTGCCAATCCACTTTCCTCTTAGGCTGAGGATGGCTATGTCAGACTGGCTCCTTTTGGCAGGTTACTGAGGAAACATAATAAATGGTACCTGCCAGGATGTCCTGGAGTCCCTCAGCTGGGCCTGCTGCCTGTTACCTTAAGGTAAATGGCGTTCTCTTATCACTGGGAAGGAGCAGTGGGATAGGGAGTGCTGGTGCCACAGGCTGCATGACAGCTCTGCTCATCTGTCTGCTGTGATCCTCCAGCATCACAGCACAGCAGCTCTGTGGTCCAGCAGAGACAGGGACCTGAGCTTAGGAAGGTGGGGCTTAATCCCCAGTGACATTGCTTCCCTGTTGACTTTATTTTGAGCAAACTATTTCAATTTCTCCTACACCAACAGACCTTGCCATGTCAGACACTCGCTGGTCATACCGAGGTCTGTGGATAAACAGCTCAGTGGTAGCTCTGGGGTGTTCCTTATGCAGATGGTCTTGTGAGTACTGTTGAGAAGCTGGCTGGCATCAGGAGAAGACCTGGGTCCACAGCTGTGAGATTCCCACAGCCAGAACAGAGGGAAATAGCTGCAGTCCTAACGTACATTCTGTTGGCAGTGCTGGGATGGGAATTCCTTCCCCCATGCATGTCCCCCCATGTAATCCTTATGCAGCCAAAACCAAAAAAAATCACCCTATTTTCCATGCAAAGGACTATTTTATATGTATCTCAAGTGGGTCTTCTGTCTTGATGGCCTAACAAAGTCACAGGATTGAGTAGGCATCTTTTCTCTAAATCACTTTTGGCAGATCTTTTCATTAATAATTGCTGATCTAAACAGCTTGATTCCACTGAAGTATGTAAAGCATGCATTCAGTGACTGACTTAGTTATGGAGTCACCATTTAGTCCAGAGGTTAAATGCAAAGTTGTATTACACACAGAGTATTGCTAAAATAACTCCAGGCTTTTAGTTTTGATTTCCACTTTATTGATTTGCACTAGGTAAATTTAATTCCAAATCTTGGAGATGGCTGAGATAGTCATTCAATTTTGTTATTGTAGTGAAGAAACCATTAGGAAAATGGAGAAGTAAAGGTCACAGTAATCTTTCTGGAATGAAGAACCAATTTTATTCAGAGGTCAGATTTGTACCAAAAATTCTATAGCACTCTCACTATATCATTATTTAATCATTTACAGAGTTTCATGGATATACAACAACTGTGAAACACGACATTGCTCAGCAGAAAACGGAAAAGTGTGAAAGAGCTTCTTTCCTCCCATGCATTGGCTGTGAATTTCCCATGTTATGCAAGCAATTTCCTATGTTATCTTGCTTGCACTCCCGAATTTACTCTGTTGCAGCTCTTGACAACAGCAAGCTTCTCTTTGATCTCAGACGTATTCCCAGGCATGGTGTCAACATCAGTGTGTCAAAAGAAGGGGACTGATGAGGACTGGGCCTCCTCCTGACTTCTCTGCAGACTCCTTGTATAACTCCAGGTAAGTCCTATGGAGGCTTTGCTCCTTCATTGGTCAAAACAGGGCTAGCAGAGCAACTATGTTTCCTGAGGTTGCGATAAACATAATCCTTTTCTAAATAGAAATATGTGTGAACCGCAAACACAAAATAAATATCTGTAACTATACTTCTTCCTCCTTTTTTCACACTGAGTTACTATTAAATCTATCATTTTAATTCATATATGGTTTTATTGTCCTGAGTGAGTATCAAAAGTAATGCTTATTTACATAATACAAAATTACATAAGTTGATGATTTCACTTTCTGCTTATCATCCCTTCCACCAAGGGCCCCTTCCACCCTTACATTACACAGGACTGTCCCCTGATTTCTGTATGGAGATAAATGCCTCTGTTTGATTCATTTACTGTATTTTCTTAAAGGGAAAAATGGGCATAAAAGCAAATGTTCTACAAAAAGTCTGATAAGAAGTTTTCCCGTGATTTGTATGAGTGCCAAGATCAACTGCCTAAAGTGTGTGAAGAAACATGCTTTCATAAAATTTTCTCAGAAGTGGACTAAACCTATGGCATGATTTATATGCTCATTTCTTCAGTTGCCCTACTGAATAAAAGTAAAAATATTTTTTATGATATCAACACATTTTAATTAATAACATATTGTATTAAATTTTCTGGTTTATATTTTAAGCTCTTTTGTGCCATTGGTGTGCCAGTGATTTTCAAATGTTACTTTGGCTGAAATACACAGTAAAATGGAAAATGGCTTCAGAATCCTGGATTAGCTGTCACTGATGGCATAAGTCTGTCAATAGCAGCCGGTAAATGCAGGAGACTGACTTTCTCCTCTTATATTTATTTATAACTGCCATTTCAGAATAGCAATAAGACACTGCAGGCCATGCGTTTTGAAGGGATTATTGCACTTCTCTTATGACTAAAGTCACCTGCCCTTTAGCCTTGTGTCTTATAACACCTCCTGAGGAGTTCAGTAGTAGTCCAGAAATGACAGCATGCTGTGTCCTATAGCTTCAATATATTTAGCTTGATCATATGGAAAAATAATGACAAAGTAAGGGAATGTGCAAGAAACCCACCCCAGATATTCCATTCTTTTTCCATTCTTTTTAAACCAATTTACAAGTGAAATAATTTGCAGGTTACCAACTGTTTGTTAAAATGTACATGAAACATGGAAGAATTGTTTCCCTGTTATGGTATCTTGCAGTATATATGAAATACCAACCTTTTAGTACAGTTTGGATTGTTGCGTAATATAGAAATAAAGCTAAATTCTTAAAAGGGTTAAACAGTTCCATTCTGCCTTAAATTACCACTGTCATTCAATTCATTAGATGAGTTTATGGAGTTACAATATGTCTGTAATTTATAGCCTGCTTACTGACAAAGCTTAATGCTAACATATGCCTAATTTGCCAAGGTTATCTCAAGCCCCATTCATCTCCCCCACTAACAATATGCTGCTGATTCCATGCTTCATGGATGAGGTACATGTGGTTTCATATTTAGTGCTATCAATCACAAGTAATTGCCTCCAGCTCCCCGCCTCAGTGTTCAAAGTGATTTCTCCTCAGCCTCCGAGGCTTGATGAAAAGGGAACGCGCGTAGCCAGAGGAGGGCATCCTCCTCCAGCCTTAGCAACTGCAGGCCTCAAGCAGCTGGAAATTGGAGAGGAGCAGCAGCTGATATTTCCAAACTTTTCTCTTCTGGAGCACACGCTTTTGGCAGTCAGGAAAGTACACTCCTGGGTACATGCTTGTGCAGCAATGCCAACCCTCCATGGGAAGTGAGTTGGCTTCTGGACTGCTGCCCTTGGGATTTCCCCGTTCATGCAACTGGACTGATCTGGGACACCTCCAGCCCGAGTCCCTGTTCTCCAGATCACAGTTTGAGGATGTAGCACTCTGGTCCTCAGCCCTCAGTCTGTTTGCACTGGCATCTGAGATGTGGTAGGACCAGAGGCTGCCAGAGGAGATCACAGTACACATCTGTATTTTCAGTATCACTGAGTCTTTTCAGTGGGACTGCCATACCAACAACAAACTGTGCCTTATATAGCATAACATTTTTTAGTTGTAAGAGTTCCAGTTCTACCAACTTGTAAACCTGTGCCCACCTTTTTTTCTGGTTTGTCTTGCAGAAAAGTGTACGATATCCAGATCTAAGGAGAATGACTAACTCACAGTTCCCTGTTCTCTTCCTCTTTGCTTGCTGTTATTTTCTGCAACTTCACATTAAATTATAAGGTCCCCTTTTATCTGCATGTACTTACCTCTCTCCCTATTCAGTTAAGCTTTTTTGGTATGGCTGTGGTCACCCTAGAAGCTGGACACTGACTGGAAAATTCAGCTGTAGTGTCTGACCCTGGACTGCTTATGCATAGTCTTATTGGAAGTCATGGGCATTGCTCACATTCTCATATGAGTACTAACATTTTTATTTATAGCATGTGGGTAAAAATTTCAATTTTATGAATGTGAACAAACACACATACACACTGTCTGTCGAATGAGCTGCTGAGCCATGCAGTTATGTAGCTTCCTGAGCCTTCGGATAGATTCCAGACATCTCTCAGATCACATTAGAAAACACAGAGAATGAGTTAACAAATATGTTTTGCCTAAAATATATCTCCCACTTCACTCTGGAATCCAACAAACAAGAATATCAAGGAAAAAATGTTTGCTCTTGGATACTCTGCTATCAACAACTCTAATCTCAGATTTGTTGAGGCTGTTGTTGTGCTTGATATTCTGAAACTTCCCCAGAATAATGGAGACTGTTTGGCAGACCCAGTGAAACTCTCTGTTCATGTGAATTGACTATGATCTGCAGTACTGAAAGAAGTGACTGCAGCTAAAACAACCCTGAATGGATGAACAGCTGTATAGGATTTAAAACCAGAGTGATATTCATTAGTTTCACTGCATAGGAACACTGTAAATTTAAAGTCCACTTGGAAAATAAAAAGCATTCTGGAGAAAAAAAATTATTTAAAGAAAGAGCTGATGCTGATTTTGGCTGGGTTTTTTTTTTGTTGTTGTTGTTCTTGTTGTTGATTTTTTTTTTAAGAATTGAAATCACTATCCTGTGTGGAAGTGACAGCTGAAAAACACTGGTAGCTTCTGTTAGGGATTTGGGTTTTTTCCTTTGTTTCTGTGCTGTGCCAGAACTCAGGGGCATGCCGTGAAAGGATAGCAGTCATGGACTTCACATACGTTCACTTCAAAAAGAGCTAGCTCCTATAGCAATCAGAAAAACGATTGCACTTGCTCTTGCAGAAGAAAAGCCTAACTCCGTGGCTATGTGGTTGATTGTGGTTATGTTTGTTAGGAACTAACATTTGGGTGAAATTTAAAACTGTAGTGATTCTTGCTTGTACCTACAAAAGCTTTTGTTTCTAAAGAGTCTGATAGGATAAAGTCAAAGAATTTGCTAAAAAATTGTATCCATTTTACTGTCTGCCCTCAGACAAAAGACCAACAATTTTATTTTTATAGTATAGGTCTAAATTTTTAGGTGTGTATTTTAGTGAAATCAAATAAGTAACAGAAATACAAGTAACACTGTTTTCCATACAATTTATTAAATGGGATTCACTATTTAAGAGGGCTGCACTTTATGGATCAAAATAAATTCCATTCAAATAATTCAATATATTCAACTCAATAGGTATTAATTACTAGAGGGGTTGTATTTTTTTTCTATTAGGAATATTTGAAATAAACATCAAAACAAATCAGCGAATTTATAGAAAAGATGAAAATGAAGAATTTTTAGAGCTGTTTTTCAATGCAAGTGTTGTGAGGTTTCAAGAAGATACACATTTATCTAAACACAACTTAAGCAGCCCTAGCCAATAAAATAAGTATTCAGAAAACTTATCTTTTTGTTTTAAAGATTGTTTCTTAAATCAGTGGCTGGAAGGAAATGTCTTTGTGAATCTTTGCATACATTCCAAAGGGCTCTAAGGCTAAGTGGCTGCACTTTGCATAGCGTTTGCTGACTTCCCATTCAGAGCCCCTCTGGCAGGCAGGGGGTGGAGGGGTGCTGTGCTGTGGTTTGTGGGAATAGGCTCTTTCAGTTCTGGTTTATTACATGGCTAATTAACCAAGGTCACCGAGCTCTTTTATAAGCCTGCCAATAGAGACATCACTGGTGCTTTAACAGATCGGTTTATTATATTGCATGCCCTGATAATATGACATTGATTTAAAAAAATATATCGGGCAGCATTTACCTGGAGCATTGTATAAACATGCAAACACAGGAAACAAAAACCCCCCTGAAATAATAGGCAACACAGTATTTTTACATGTTTAATCTTAAAACCTTTTCTTTTTTATATTATTGTAGGATGGTTTGATGTAGCAAATATAAACAACTGGAATTTATAAGCTGTTTCGTTAATGTGTCACAGTAATAACCTGACTTACCTGTGACAAAGGATCTTCAGGAGACTGCCACTGTATGTACAAATTACCATGGAATGCCTGGCAGTGAACAATTGGTGAGTAAGACAAGGGACTCCACCTCAGGATTATGCACCAGGCTAAAATTAACCCCTGTCCCTGAAACTGATGTGAATGCATAATAGGTCTCCTTACTGCTGGCTCTGCCCAGAGCCATCTTGCAAGGTGTTGTCACCCTCATTTAAGGAGCCAAGGGCTCTCTTAAAACTAGTGAGTTTTAAGAAATTTCAGGTCAGAGTCCTCCTCAGGCTGTTCTCAGCGTGCATGGTGTCCTCATTCCTGCTCCAGCCCTGCCTGTGGACACAGGTGTGTGTGACATTGTCCCCGACAGGTGCAGCACTTCCCAGGAGAGCTTTGGCAGCAGCTCATCAGCCCCACAACACCCAGCTTGTACCTTCCTCTGAGTGACCTCGCAGCAGCTGTGCGTTGCTCCCTTCTTGTCTGCCAAGTGCAGCTCATGGAGGTACCGCTGATACATGGAAGTATCCTGAACATCAGCAGGCTATCCTCTGCTTTGTGCCAGCCTCTCCCCAGATGTGGGATGAGCTGCAGCTCCCATGTCTGAGACCAGGAGTGGGGGTCACTGCAAATTACTGATCCTGCATCTGAGCCGATCCATAATGCAGTGTGTTTGTCTGTGACTACATGGATGAGGCAATGTGTCTCAAAAGTCCCACCTAGAGGTCACCCGGTATGGTTTGACCCCCACAATGCCACAGACTTGAACTGGAATGATTTAAGGATGATCTTCAGAAAGGCAAGGAATATGCAATCCCATCTTTAGTGATGGTGTGGGGAGCAGTCTGAAGAGTCTTATATGAGAAAGGTCAACCTGCACTTCACAGAATCACAAAATCACAGAGTATGTTAGGTTGGAAGGACAGTGGGTCATGTGTTCCAACCTCCCTGCTTAAACAAAGTGCCTAGATAGTTCTTGAATATCTGCAGTGCTCAGTCACCTGCATAGCAAAGGTCTTCCTCATATGCAGGTGGAACATCCTGTGCATCAGTTTCTTCCTGTTGCTTCTTGTCCTATTGCCTGGCACCACAGAGAAGTAGTGTTATATCTGCTGTAGTGTTATATCCCTGTAGGGTTCTGCTTTATCTAGGAGAGGGATCACAGGGCTCAGTGTGCACCCCAAAGTCTCTTAATTCTTCTGTAATATCCACAGGGGGTGTGTGGCCCCAGCTGCAGTTTCGTGGGCTGTGTTCTGGAGAGGCCACAGTGGCCCCAGCTGCGCTCACTGTACTTCCAGGGGGACCCAGGGCAGGTGGCCAGCTGTGAATCTCTGATGACCTCTCTTGCATTTCCTCCAGAGGCCTCCAGAGCACTATGGCAACCATCTCTCAGTATCTCCCTGCATGTTATTCCCATCCTCAACCTCACATCCTGTCTTAGTATCAAATTATTAGCTCTTTCCTTGGCATCGAAGACAAGGATCCCAAAGAGTAGCATGAAGTCTGCTGAAAACCTGGCCTCTTGAACCATGCTGTCCTTATTCTGATTTGCACCTTCTATGGGTAGGTAATTCTTCTATTGTAGGAAATACAACCTCGTGTGGTAGGAAAACTCCTACCCTCACAAGTTACTTAATATTCAAATAAATGTCTTCTGGCTCTCTCCACTTAACAGAAAGCTTCTCCTAAATACTTGCAGTTCATCTCTCTTGGGGTTCTTCTGTTATATCTACAAAGATTCTGGACAGGGTTAGTCTGCCAGTGTACTGAAAGCACCATCTCAGATGGTGCAGAAACCACCACCCTCTCCTCGTCTGCTTCTCATGTCTACTGTATTCTCCTAGACTTACTGGGTGCAGCTCAGCTCTGGAACAGGATACCTGTACTTAGACATGTGCATGTAGAAGGCCTTTGTGGTCAGCAGCATCTAGTGGATACAGTCAGTGGAAGGGCAGGGTGTTTTGGCTTCCTCAGGCATGGATGCTGATGTCCTGATTCATCTACCAGAACTCTCTGGTAACATCACAGTGCACAAGTGGGAAGTCTACAGTAATGCAGGTAACACATGATGATAGCTATTAAGGGATCCTAAGACCATCTTGGACCAAAGAAATAAGCAAAACAGGAATTCTTCCTATAGTTGTCTGGCCAGAAGTCTTTGCTCCTTAGAAGTATGAGCTGCCTGGAGAAGCTAAAGAATGGTTATCAGTGCCTTATAAACTGAGTAACACCACCATCCATGAGCTGGTGCTGCTCATGGTGGACCACATCTGCAGTAGCCACAACTAGCAACAGTCATTTCTGTCGTCCTTAGGAGGATCTAATGCAGAACTAGCCAAGATGCAGAGAATGACCAGGACTTTTCACAGCCTTTTACAGTTCATCAGAGAAATCACATCAATGCAAATCACATCTATATACCTGGTTCCTATTCCTTCCTGCAACCATTTCTGGTCTTTTTTCTTGGATACAATTTGTTAGAATGAAAAGAGAAAAAGCTCAGAACAACAACAACAAAAAATCCTCCGTAAAACCCCCACCCTAAAGAATTACACTCTGTCAGAATGAAGTGTCAGTGGGCATCAGACTTCTGACTCCATGAAGGTCAGGCAAAGAGAAGATTTTTGCTGCCTGGCCCCTGTACTTCATCATTCAGTAAACTTAGCAGATGAATCTGGAAATATATTTTGCTTTTTTAGCTGTTTAATATCCTGTTACAGTCTTTGGAACATGGGTCAAAATACTGTTCTAGCCATCAGACTACAGAGACAGGCTGGTGACCTAGATTAGATACAGAGAGACAACCGTTTGCAGCTCTTCTGTCACACATAGATTTGTTTCTTCCCTGCCAAGAAGGAAATTCAAGCACATCATTCATGTCCTGGGTGAGTGGAAGGATGGAACAACTACCTCTCACCTTTTCAAAAAGGAGAAGAGTGATGGGTTCTCCATTTTTTATGAAACAAAATGAGCTTCATCTTATTTGGTCTGATTTGATTTCAATGTAATTGTATTTTACTTACTGTGGCCTAAGTATTTTTACACTCAGTGAGTGCAAACAGGCTGTCCTTTAGAGATGAGGATTAGAGGGTTACAGAGAAGGTTTCCACAGGCTTGTGTCCTGACACATCCATGCAATCATACCAGAAGTTTAGCCCTCTGGAGATGACTGTGGTAAAGAGTAATTTATAAATATTTCAAATTAGGAGCAACTTAAGATACTGGCTTGTTCAAACTGATATAAAATATGTTAGTCTTATTAGAATTTTTTTCTATGATTTGTCTGATTGTGGAGTCTTATATGTACAGACTGAATCGGCACAACTTTTTTCATATCACTCCTGAAATGTATTCAAACTGAATACATTCTTATTCATAAGTACAGTTTGAAAGGGAATCTCACTGTTGCTGCCACTCCAGGTATAAGGGCAGTGTACTTGTAAACATTTAATTACCTACCTTGTAAAACCTGAACTAATGTTTTATAGGAAAAATCAAACCACGATGTTTCTGGAGAGGAGCATGTTAAGACTTTTATTGCTTTTATTTTCTTCCAGCAGTGCCTAAAATCTAAATGACATAGATTTAAACCACTTCCAAAAGCTTTTGACTTGAGTAGGCCATGCCAACCATTTTACCAACAATCTTTTCCTTCCACACCTATATTTTTTCCAGTCATGTGAAATATGCTATGTTTGGTATTCATTTTCTGTAATTCTTTGGGTAAAAAGGTTGACAACCTTTTTACCCTCACCATCTTTTCTCCTGAACACCATCCTTTGTACCCAGCTAATAACTTGAAGTAGTACGAAAATTTAAGCAGTTAATGTCTGTTCCCAATGTTTGTCAAGAGTCCTTTTGGTTTTAGACACCCACACATGGTCTCCTTTTGTAAAAAGACTAGTTTTTCCTTTAAGCCCCATACATTGTTTGCTAAATTCTCAGCGAGCTGAGGGGTTTACACCAGCAGGATGCATACACATGGTCCTCTGAAAGCTGCTATTATAGCAATTCATAAATGTGGGTAACAGAGTGGTAAAGGCATTGTGAGTTCCAAAATACCTCCACATCTTGGATCTTAAAGTTGTCCCAAAACACTCTGTTGCTGCAGTTTTGACTTCACTATCACTAACAAAATTACAAACATTATGTTACCACAAACTGCTGGAAGACCTGTTAGGAAAATTCTTTAAGCTTATCAGTCTGTAATGTCTGAACTTCGTTTCTTTCAGCAAAAAATTCTTTAAAAGGTCTCTGAGCCTTCATTGTCCATCTTATCTGCTGATCCTAAAGCCCATGAACATTTTTTATATATATATGTATATATATATATATATATATCTCACATATGTCATTGTTATGATATACTTGAAACTACAGCTGTGCTCAGAGAATTGCTGAATACCCAACCTGGGCTTCCTATTGTGCAGCCCCATGAAATACTTCTGTTTGCTTTAAAATGTACTTGTGCTGCCTTGTGTAAAGTGGAGGCCAACAGTCTGCTTGTTAGATGATCAAAGCCTCACTACATTCATTTGGCTTTTCAAAACTAAGAGTTCACTCCTCCCAAAATTATTATCAAGTCAGTACAAAATGTTCTTTAACAGGAACTCTCCTGTAGCCAGCACCAGTGTTTATTAAGCTTCTTGAAGGAGGATGAAAGATCTGTTGAGAGGAACTTTCCTGAGACTCCTTTCAATAAACCCTTGGAAAAGATGCTTGGAACTTCTCTTCTTGCAGCCAAAAGAAAGAGGGGCAGGAGGTTCTGTCTGTGTGCAGCTTGAGGAACAGAAAGGACATTTGGGGCTTCGTTTGCTTTGATCCTGCAAGGAAAGACCAGTGGTTTAATACTTAGTCGGGAGGATTTGGGGCTCTTGTTTGTCTTGATTGGAAAGAAAGGAAATTCAGAATTTGGTAGGACTAAAACCATGTCCAAAACCTTCATTTTTCACACAAACTTCACGCAAAAGGAAAGCAGCGGTTAGGAAAGGGGACTGGCTCAATTTCTGGAGCAGATTTCACTTAATGATGTTGAGATGTCTGCATTACTTCTTATGATTGCCTAATTCTTTGCCTAATTACATGCTATTATTTTCTTCTGTCCATAATTCTGCCAAGTTTCTGTGATTTGGGATAAAATTTTCTTTGCTTGCAATCTGCCAATCCCTGAGTACTTGTAAAGAGAGGCAAGACTTCCCTGTGAGCAAAGTTAGAAAAGGCTTTGGTGATCTTTCAACTTTTTTATATAAATCTTCACCATTTTCATGGTTTTGAGCAGGCATTCTGTTTGTCATGAGACATGATCTGGGAATAAGGAAGGGTTTTTGTTGCCCCATCAGAATGCATGTGAATCAGAGCAAGACAGGGAGAACTTCACTACTTTTTCTGTCATGGGCCTGGTCTCTCAAAAGTGATGATTCATCTTAGGTATCTCAGATTTTGGTTCTCTGATTTGAGACATGTGAAGGAGGTTTGGAACCAGAAAAAATTTTAACAGTGTCACCATTTTAAAAATCTTTATTTAAGGTAAAACAAAACTCTTCCAAAATATTCCTGAATCCTGCTCAATATTTCCTTCTCTGCTACAATATTTTAATTCAATTTTTGATGTCGGAATTGAACTGCCTATTTAGCTTTTTCTTTAGCCATTTAAATTAATTTTTATATGTATGTATTTTATACTGTGAAAAAAGGACTTGACTTCACTTGAAGTTATTCCATCTCCAATTACATATGAGCATTTATCTCTCTATGTGTGTGCTTACTTAAAATTAATTGTCTTAAAGTATTTAACGAGATTGCTTTTTAAAGAATCCTAAGCATGCCTATCTTAATACTTGAGGATAAGAAACCTTAATTCTTTTTGTTCATATATTTGCCCTGAAAGTAGAACTTCTTATAAAGTGAGAGAAATGTTTTTGGGCCTGCCAGGGAATCAACTTTCCAAATCCCAGCCTGAACTCTGACAGGAAGAAATAAAAGAATGAAATATCCTCTACAAGTTGGTCTGAACAAGTATATATATACTATTTTTTCTTTTTCTGCATAAGAAAACTGATTTTAAAACTAGCATTTTCCCTTTGACTAAATCATCTTATTCTTAAACACCTCTCTCAACTAGCAAAAGCCATGTTTAGGCTTGGAAAAAAAGGATTGCAATTATGTAAATCTTTCAATCCTATATAAATACAGGCTGTCTTCAGAAGCTTGTTAAATCTCTCTCAGTTGCAGAAGTGGTGCTCATCAAGCCAGGAAACAGCTATAATGTTATATAACTCAAACTAAAACTCACAATTCAAACTCTGACTATTGGATATTAATTTATTAAAGATGTCACAAATTAATTAGGGTAAACATGAACAATGATATTCAATGTTTATTGTTTGAAATTTTCAAATAAATCAGAAGTAGTACAAATATTCTGTGGACAGAAAAGTAGAGATTTCATTGTGGAACTAGTAACTGATAATTATTTGTCTCCATGAGATAAAAAGAACACCTGAAACTTGTTTTCATACTCTTTTTCTGATCTTGGGTGAAGGCCCTTTTATGCTTCACAAAACTTTTTAGGGAGGGGGCATTGTAATAACAAGTGAGATAGACAGCTAGTTCTGAGACTTTAATTACACCACCATGTTGAGAGATCCTCAAAAGAGGCACATGGAGTGTTTGAGTTGTGTTACCGTTTTGTACATCACCTCCCTTCTTGGTACTTCACAGGTTCACTTCAGGCTGCCTCTCCCTCTGGCTGCTGACCTGACAGAAATGTTTATACTTTGGATGCTTCAAAGCTGCCATTCTTCAAAATTGCCTGTAGCTCCATTTGCTCAGTTCTGCATGCAAGGGGAAGACAGACTCTAATTTTCACCCTGTTATGTGTACATTTGCTTGTTGTTTGTATTTGTTGTACTTCTATTCTGGGCTTTCATCCAATACCTTTTATTAACATTTTTTCTTGGCTGTCTTTCCCATTCCACATCCTATTTTTAATTTATTTTTATTTTTAACTTATTTCAACACTTGTAATTTTTTATCACATCCTGCAGTCTTTTTCACTGCTTATTGGAGCTGTTTCCTTCACAATATTCCTCAGCAAAATCTCCATGTCTCAATAACAATGTTCCATTTAAGCTCTCTAAAGAAATTTTTTGCATCATCATCCACTGACATAGGCTCTCCCTGTCCTAAAGCTTTGAAATGGAGCATATGCAGCGTAAAAGCCAGTTTCAGGGGCCAGGGATTTAGTTTGCACTGAACAGAAATAAAGTGCTAGGCTTGTTTATTGGAGCCCTTTTCCACCTCCTAACAGGGTACTGGGAAAACATTGCAGCTGAACCTGGCACACTGGTGATACATTTTTGTATTTGTACTACTGGTCTGAAAGGTCTAGGTCAGTTTCCCTTCAGATTTAGAGAGCTGGAGAGACAGATTGGTCCAACATCTACGTTTTTAACCATCTCCGGTTAACCTCCATCTTCTATTAGGGTCTTGTTCCATTTCCTCAAGGATTAGGAAGAAGCCGTGGAATTTGAAACCCTGTGAACTGGAAGACCTTGGCAAACAGGCAGAGAAAGATATGAGGTCCCTGTGTTCTGGGGGCTGTCTCATCCTGACATGTGTCTAACAAATCCTTCTTCACAGAGATGGTCTTCTTGAGAGGTGGCAACCATGGAGACTGCTGTCCTCCACAGAAGCATTGTCCTTGTGACCTAACTGGCTCAGCCACCTTTTTATGCTCTGGAGACATTTCCCTGGACGGGATGGTACAGATACTGTTACACTTCGGGGTCTCCCTTCTGTCCCAAATGGCTGGCATGGGACTCTGGCATGCAGAAGTTGTGTCAGAAGCCCGGCCAAACCTAGGCTCACATGATACAGGTCCAAGCATTACAGAGGCTTTTGCTGTTGATTCACTCTTACTGTTTAATTAGGGCCCCCAAAGCACCTTGGTGTCTGACTCCTACTCCATGAATGGATCAAAACCATTTCTGCTTCAGTCCCGTGGGAGCCATGCTGTGCACTAGAGAGCACTAGATAACAAGGGGGCTTTTCAATCACTCTCTCTCTCTGTCTCTTCAAATAACAACAGTAAAACAAGTCAAGAGGTCAAGGGAACAAGTCAAGGGAAGGTTCTGGAGCACGTTAAGTAGAAAGAGTTGCACAACATGCATTCAGCAACCATAAGCAACTAAGGCAGGAAGTAACTGAGCTGGTAACAATCCCATGGCTTCCTGTCACTAAAATATATGTGAGAAAGGTAAAGATACATGTTTTAAAGAAAATTCTATAATTGTGCCATGGGAATTGCAGGGTACTGCCAGAGCAGTGGCTGAGAACAATGCAGAGTATGCCAGAGATCTAATATCTGACAATCAGTGAGGAAACCAAGATGTAGCAGAGCAAATCATCATCCCAGGTATAAGATGTGTCGGCTTTGTTTTTTCATCTTTCTCTTTATTTTGTGATTCCATGTGTCCTGCTTCTGTAGGAGAGATGTTGCAACAGTTTGGGCCACCATGGCAACATTTTCCTTTTTAGCAGTTGTTTGTCCAGTCCAGGACGAACATCACTCTTGCCCATCAAAAGCCTGACGAAGCTTGAGATGAAGGTATGAGCAAATTCACTAAGTTTTAATCTGGGCAAGACAGAGCTGGTGCTGAAGAAGGAATCTGCAGGAACACGTATACCCTGGGGGAAGAGAGATTTGATTTCTTGGTGAGCGTTTGCCTGTTTTTCCACGAAGCACTGGCAATACAGGAGTGTTTATTATCCTATGTGCATCTTGAGAGAGGTGTGATGAGATAGGCATTGCCTTACTGATTTCTGGAGTGGAGTATTTCCTCTCGCTGGGTGTATCCTTGGGGCTGCCAGGGAAACCACTAGAAGGTGTGCCAGCTGAGATGTGCCATCCTGGGACAAAGCACTTCCCAGGGCTGTGTCTACACTAGCACAGCTCAACAGTACTGCTGTGCACAGCAGTTAAATGGTTTGAAATCTACCTTCTTAATTTCTTCCTCCTCCCAGGACAGAAGAGGTCAACAGGCATTTGAAGAGGGATTCCCCAGGTTTAATTGTTCAGCAGTTTCTAGAAAGACACTTTCAGTGGAAGACTCTTGACTCCGGAGTTTTCTTCCAAGGAAGCCCAGAATGGGTTCATTGGCCCGTCAGGCACAGCCAGGCTTTCACCTGAAGGAGAAATGGAAAAGTTGGTTTTGTTTTGGAATTACACACAGAGAAAGGAGAAAAATATTGTGAAGCAGTGATTTGGTGAACTTTGTGCATCGATTCTGTGTTAAGCACATATTATACATGAAATGGAAATTGAATGATTGGTAACACAAGCTGCATCTTAACTCCCCACCTCCATTGTCTAGTTTGTTTTGAGCCCACAGTTTTTAAGGAGGGATTAATTTACTGTTCCCTGTATTCTTTTGCCTATGCTACTACCACCCCTAAAGACACAGACTGTCAAAAATGGGAAAAAAACCAACTGAATGTCTTATCCCCACTGGCCATTCCATTAGACTGTGGTTTGGAGAATAGTATTAAAAATCACTTTACACCATGAATGTTGGCAGAAAAATAGGTTTCATAACCTGGGTGACCGTGATGTCCCAATTTGAATAGAACATTCTGAAATCTGCTAGTATTTCATGGACTCCAAATGCCAAAGAGTGTCAGAAAATCCATTCCTCTTCTCCCTCGTATTACCTCAGCTTATCCACTGAAGAGTCATTCAGTGTAATTTACTCTGTGATGGATAGACTACACCAATCTGGTAGCATGCTCTTCTGCTGTGGATCATTACTGAATTAGACATGCAAGCAGAAGAATCTGAATGTCAAGCAATGCCAGAATTTATGATCTATCGTTTCATCCTGCTTTGCACTTTACAACCCGGGCTTGTAAGTAGGTGTATCTCCAGTGACTTCATTCATTTCTGACTTCACTAAAGATTTGTCAAAGAGAAATCCTGCTCTTTCACACTGGCAGAAGCTTCCAAACTGCAATAGACAGCAATCTCATGGTAATACCAATGATCAAGAATTGGAATCTAATGGAAAACAATCCATGCATGTGCCAAAATTAAAGCAGAGAATTTTATTTTCTACAAAAGCAAAAAAATCTGTGTGAAATACAGAAGTAGGCTGGTGGGTTTTTATTTATTTATGATTTTATCTGAAATTTTATTTAAATTATTTCAACTGGCTTTGGTACAGAGTACAGACACTTTGAGAACCCCTGGGCTACAGCTGAATTGGAGGGCTCAAAAGTGTTTCCAGGCTCCTAGGCTGGGATGTAAACCCTACCTGCATTTTAAGTCTGCACTGGAGTGAGATGTATGGGCCCATCATAGCATTGCTTCTTCTCTAGCAAAGCAACTTTTGTGTAAGGGCTAAAGAGGAACTACACCAGGTTCTGCAAGATGCCCTCTGCAGACAAGAGGTATCCTGCCAGGATTCAGACTTTGCCAAAACAAATAAGTGCAGAGATGCAAGTTGTGGCTGCGTTATTCATGTCATGGTAATGAGAAAATGAAGTTATTTTCAAACCCAGTAACTCAAAGCAGTGAGAGAACACTTTGAATTACTTCATTAATTATTTTGGATTAGGAGATGCCGCCAAGTATGCTGGAAATGTTGCTTCACATTTATAAAACAGTTCAGATTTTACATGTCACAATACAAAGATGTACATGGAGAGGCTCTGATACCATATGCAGGAAAAGGCATGGTATGTGCAAGTCAGAATGCCCCCAAATTACTTGTGTTTTAAATTTCCTTTTGCAATGAAACTCCAAATTGCCAAG
Organism: Corvus cornix cornix; assembly: GCF_000738735.6. Lineage (NCBI taxonomy): Eukaryota > Metazoa > Chordata > Aves > Passeriformes > Corvidae > Corvus > Corvus cornix. The sequence goes on from NC_046332.1 coordinate 92,593,494, forward strand.
ATCCCCCAAATCCCCATCAAGGGATGAGGCTACAGAGGTTTGGTTCTGAATTTCAGCAGCTCCTGGCTTTGTAATTTCTACTGATGCCTGTTCTTGGAGCAATTTTCATTCCTAAATGATTAAGGGATGCTTTGTCCTTCAGGTTTTGTAGGTCATTTCATTATTAGAAGCTTGCAATATTTTTGCCAGACTTTCTCTCTTTCTTTCTCTCTTTCTCAAAAACAAAAACCCAACTAAAACCAAACCTGATCTTTTTATCTAGGACCTCATAAGAGTCATTGGTGAGATCAGAAACTTTAATGGAGCTGTTTATTGTAGTTCGAATAATCTCTAGTGGCATCTTCCTGGAGCTATAACAATGGACGGGTATTTTATAGCTTTGAGCATAATAGTGTCATATGGAAAAAAAGAAAACCTTATTATCGCGAACTCTTTATCAGACTTAAAGAGCACACTAGAAAGACATTTATATATTTTTTAACTCAATAATTAATAAGAACAGAAATAGACCAAATAACAATCTTTACCTAAATTACTGAGCCTCCTGGACTTCTTACCTCTTTGTGTTCGAATCCATGCAGACAGTTTGAAAACAAGCCACCACTCCTGACTAGAGTAATTATTTTAATCTTTGTCCTGGAAGCATACTGCATTTACTCTTTGGTTGTGGAAGAGCCAATCGGGAAACATTGGCAGCTCAAGTTTTCTTTTCAAGAAAAAGTCCCCATGTCCTGTACGCTGGTCCTTGGCAGGAGCCCATTGGACACCTGTGCTCCCAAACCTGGCCTGCTAGAAGTGCCCACTACAGATGTCAGAGCTCTTTTGTTGACTTCCTATTAGGCGCCACTTAATGGATGTGAGCCGAACACAGCTTTGCCTAAGCACTTATCAATAGACAGCAAACATTCTTCTTTCCATGGGCAAAGGGTCAAACTGTTTTGCCTGGCTATAAAGCTGTGCCAGATAATTGCTGGTGATTAGCAATTTTAATTACCAGGTGCTAGGGGTTGTTTCTTGTGCAGCTTTTTTTGCTGTTGTTGTAATTGGGCAGGCTGTCAATAGGTATAGCTTATTGTACACATGGTATGTATTTTGCAGATAGATCGAGCATCCTTTTAAAGCAGGTAAAATAAAGTCAGTAGCATAACTCGCTTCTGTTTGCGTCTGATCAGCTGCATAGTGCTCCAACAGGTTTTTTGATAAAACTTGTCTGATACAGGAATCTTTAATACAACTTGCTAAAGCAGCTTTTAATCCTCTTGTAAACACTTTTATGTACTATTGTTATTGAAGAGAGGCAATGATTTTAAAGTCTTTTCCTGCTACATTGGTCAAGTTGGAACTAAGCTTGTCAAACATGTTCTACCTCATTGGTTTTGCATGAAGACTTTTAGGGGGTTTTCACAGAATCACAAAACCAATGGCACAATTAGCAGCAAACTAATCTTTTCCAATATTCAGCAACAAAATAGGTTCAAAATAAAACTGACACAAAAGATTCTTCTCTCATCTTCCTCACAGCAGAGAGGAAGTAAGCAACTACAATACTTCAGTGTCTGTTTTTACTAAAATTTCCATGTATTTCCTTTTACCTACATTATTCTACATCACAAGCCTTGCAGACATACTGAAGGTCTCTGAAAGCTGAATGTACTATTTACGAATCTACTCAGGTTAGAAGAATAGGGCTGTTCTTTGAGGCAATAAAAAGGATGAATACCTCTGCAGTACAGAGTTCTAGCTCTGTTTTCATTTGTTCTGCAGCAATATCTTTACGTCTCCCAGCTCCCATCATGGCTTTGTTTTTTCAGTGATAGCTGGGCTGCTTGAAGGAGGAGGAGAAGCTCACGAGGGGCTGTGAAACTGTAGTCAGGTCTCTTGTGTAAAAAATTGCAAGTGTCTTAATGCTTGAGATCACTGTATCAGTGGTTATGAAGTCCTTCAATACGGCACATTCTGCAGCTGCGGATTGTCCATACTGGTTCACTTTCTGCCACTAGTTAATCAGAGCTTTGATATCATTGAAACCTGCACTAAAAAAAAAAAAGTAATTAGTGCATGTAGAAAGATGTCTCTGGGGAAAGATGCCTTGGGGGAGGAGGATACAGTTCCCAGGGTGCTTCCATCCCATGTTTCCATGGCACAGCTACACCCCATGAAAAACACAGAGCATTCTCCTCTCTGTTAACTCCAAAATCTGTGGACAAGCTGCAAAACCCTAGTCCTGACAATACTACAAAGAAAGATGCACACAATTAAGATTCCTGAGAAGTGGGGTAGCCTAGAGCAGAATACGATTTCCTGAAATCAGACTTTGAGAAGTGGGAGATGTAAAGCCCTGGCAGCAGATGCATCCATCAGGGGCAAAAAATGTTGGTCATAGGCCTAACACATAGTCATGATGGGCTGATTAGTTTTCACAAGCAACCTTTGTTTCCAAGCCTGAAATCTGATCTTCGTTATAGAAACAAATTTCTTAGTTCAAGTATGATGACATTATTTATACTTCCCTCTGTATCTTCAGCTGGAAACAGACTATTTTTCTTCTTACACTGTATTCCTGTTTGCCTAAAATCACAGGCTGAAGGGAAAGGTTCCTGATGTTGAAAACCACTGATGCCATTTTACTTTGGTTTCAGCATGGACTTATATTCCCTCTTTTTCCTGTCTCCTGATAATGACAGTTCAAAAAGATGTGAAAATAAGCACAAGAGTGTCTGCTCCTGTTGCCACAAGAAGTTCATAAAATAGGTGTTTTCCTACCTCTGTGTATTGGGTTGTCCCTGGCTGGATGCCAGGCACCCACTAAAGCTGCTCTATCCCTCCCCTCTACAACTGGATGGGGGAGAGAAAATACAATGAAGGATAAGGGCCAGGAGAGATCACTCACCAAATACTGACATGGGCAAAACAGACTCAGACTGGGGATATGTATTGAATTTATTACTAACAAAATCAGAGCAGGATAAGGAGACCTTTCCCCACCCTTCCCTCCTTCCAGCTCTAGCTCGTCCCCCCTCTCTGTAGGCAGACAGGGAAGAGGGGATTGCTCTCAGTTCATCACAAGTCGTTCCTGCCACTGCTCAGGGAGAGGAGTCCTTCTACTGCTCCGGCATGGGGTGCCTCCCATGGGACACAGTTCTCCATTAACTTCTCCAGTGTGAATGCATCCCACTGGCAATGGTTCTTCACAAACTGATGCAGTGTGAGTCACCCTTCCTCAGGATGCAGCCCTTCAGGCACGGCCTGCTCCAGTGTGGGTCCCCCATGGTGTCACAAGTCCTACCAGGAAACCTGCTCCAAAGTGGGCTCCTATCTCCATGGGTCTGCAGGTCGCTGCCCAGAGCCTGCGCCAGCCTGGGCCTCCCATGGGGTCACAGCCTCCTCTCAGGCATCCAGCTCTGGCATGGGGCTGCCCCATGGGCTGCAGGTGGATCTCTGTGGTGTTCCATGGGCTGCAGGGGCAGAGCTATCTCACCATGGGCTGCAACACAGGCTGCAGGGGAACCTCAGCTCCAGCACCTGGAGCACCTCCTGCCCCTCCTTCCCCACGGAACCTTGTTGTCTGCAGGGCTGTTCTTCTCACATATTCTCACTCTGCTCTTCTCTGAGCACAACTGCAACTGCACAATAACGTTTTTTTCTTCTTCTTAAATATGTTATCCCAGAGATGTCTCTGATGGGCTTGGCCTTGACCAGCAGCACATCCTTCGTAGAACTGGCTGTCATAGGCTCTGCTGGACATGAGGGAAGCTTCTGGCAGCTTCTCACAGCAGCCACCCCTATAGCCCCCCTGCTACGAAAACCTGGCCATGCAAACCCGAAACTCCAATATGCCCCAAAAAGCAAAGAGAAATACTCAGTTATCTAAACTTATTCATCCCAAACACATCATGCAATGATCACAGCCTGTCTCCAAAGCCTCAGGTTTCGGCCTCAAGTAAATACGAACGCCAGCAGATGGTATCCTTACCAGATATAAAGCAATTGATAGGAATCTGCATGTAACAGTGGGTTTGCTTTCTCTCACTGTTTGTGTGGCAACATGGAGCTGCAAAGACCTGAGAAGAGACTTCAGCTGCATTCATAATGCAATTCCTGAAGAGAGTGGATTATGGATAGAGTTTAAGCCTTAACTTTGAATTGCCTTGCTTTTGTGGATTGAAGTTAGACCCATACAACAGTATTTGAACATAGACTCTGGTACTTTGTTGATATTAGTTACCTGCTGTGACACACAGCACATGGCAGTTTCAGTTTTGTGCACTGTAAAATGCAGGTATTGTACACCTGAATTATAATCTTGCTGTGATAATATGCCTCTATTGATTCAACAAAACAAGTTGTCTATTTTGTCTTCACTCAGACATCTCTATGAAGGAAAGACTGACAATCAGAAAGGTAAATATTTTGGACTTCACAACTTGTGGCATGACAAAAAGGATAAAAGTGCAATAATTTTGAAATGAGACCTCGCAGACAATGCCACTCCATTTGAACCAGTGAGATGAACTTCCTACAAAAAATTTTTATTATACAGCCATGTTAAAACATTGTGAACAATCATTTTTAAAGGTATAAAGTGAAAAATTGTCTATTTAGTGATGTACTACTGTCTGAAGTACAAATATGAAGGTACAGAAATGTAAAATAAAGCTGAATTTTGAACTTTCACAAAATGGATGGTATCGTAATCAATGGACAAAAATGCTTCACTTTTTATGAAGTTTTTGTATTTATCACTAAACTCAGATAACATACAGGTTTTGAAGATAGAATTGTATTCATAGAACATTAAATTTAGTCTGTTCCATGAAAACTAAAGTTTTAAAAAAGTAGCTGTCTTATAAGATATTTCAGTCTCATTTTACACTGGCTTAATTTTAAAATTTTATTTCTGTACCTTTGCAGCAAATGTGTTACAATCCTGACGGAGCTGTACCCAATAGGGTGCCCTTGGCAATGCTGATTTGAAAACACCCCTGTACCCAGAGCAAGTGAGATGTATTGTTAGAAGGCTGAATTCACCCTGGACCAGTGTTACTGACAGGAAATATTGGAGGACTTTAAGAAGAGACCTGTGGACCCACAAAAGGTGGTGGTTTTAACCATCTCTTCTACCCAGAATTTTTACTACAAGGGTGATCAGTGGCTGGAGGCTACACAGCAGCGCAGGTGGAGGCTGCACAGCACATCTGGCCATCACCACTAATGTGCATAAAAAGGCACTTGTACGAGCCACTTGTACTCAGATTTCTGCTTGGGGTGGCCAGTTGCTGGGTCCAAAGGCCAAGCAGAGGCGAGCTGGGCTAGCATTTGATATGTACCCCCTGCCACCTCATGGGCCATCACTGAGTCAGTGGAGCCTTAAGAAATACCTGTACACAGGCTGGCTCAGTTACTGACCTTTCACTCAAACTGCACCCAATATCTAGGAAAAACTAATTAAGTACATCTTTCAGTGGATATTCTTGCATGTTTTACTCACTTTTTCAAGAACTGGTGTTATTTAAATTGCATTAATTCAAGAATAGGTGTTCCTGTAGACCACTTGAGTGGGCAGACCAGGAGAAACAGTCCAATAAAGACATTTATAACAAGGCAAAGAATCAGTAGCAGTCTTTGAATACCTCATAAAAATGATGTTCAGGTCCTGTGAAGACCTCTTAAGAAGCCCAAGGCATGCTTAGGAAACTAGAGGAGATGAAGTGCTGAAGCATACTTTCACTCAGTAAATATCTGCTGAAGTTCACTTATGGTCCTCAAGCTTTTCACTTCCTCATGGTTGCTGTGTACTGATGTTTGCAGAGCAGAGGGAGGAGGCTGAATCATGAACTCTCCTCCATGTCCTTAAGGGTAAATGTTGGCAGCCTACTGCTGAGGACAGGTTTTTGTGAGAGGCTTAAGGAGGAGGTCCCACCTCTGTTGTGCCACGAGAACTGGGGAAATGGTAACCTGTGGCAGGATATGGGAGGCATTTTATTTTTCATTGCTCTGTGCATCTCTCACACCATCTCAAAGAGAAAGGTAGTTCCAGTGAAACATGAATATTACTTATTTCCACCACCTTATATCCCCTCATATGTGAGTTATTAACTGAAGTGCTCATGAAGTAAAATTGGGAAAAAGACCACGTACCAGAAACTTAGGTGCTTGTATAGGGAATTGAACTGCAATTCCTGGCCTTAAGGAATTACTCACCAGGATGGCAGGACTGTATTTCTGTGAATAATTAATATGCTCTGGGTCCTGCAAGTGTGCTGAAGGAGAAAATGCTGTCACCTATCAGGCCAAAGAAACATAGAAGCATTCAAACACAGTGATGAAGGGAGGTGTTCAGGGGAAGACCATGTTGTGGCGAGTTCAACTGAATAAATTGAGTTAGAGAAAAGGGAGATGACTTCTCTCTCATTCCTTATGGCAAAGGAAATGATATTTCGTGGCTGACGATGATACCAGCCACGGAAGTAGTTTTAGAATGATGCCTGGGTCCACAGTGGTAGAAAATAGACAGAAATTTGTTCATATATTCATATATATGTTCATAGGGCTTTCAGGGATTGGAAGAGGAAAGAGAGCTTGTGGCATGTAAGCATAAAAGTAATATGATGAAAGAAGTTAATGTGGTAGATATCTATGAGAAAGAATAAAGGAAGTGAGTCTAAAATGAAATTACTAGAAGATGAAGTTGTTATCAATGTCCTACAAATGACATTTACTTTTCTAGTCAAGGTTTTTCCTGAAATAAGAAGCACAGAATTTTATATACAAAAATATCAGTGACTTTTTATAACCTTTTGCTATTTGTGAGCCATAATAACTACAAGAAAAATAAGTGGTCTAGAAAGAATTTCGTTAAGATGTATACACCATATATGTCGAAGAGAGAGGCAATCATTTGTTGCCCTCCTTATTGCCCTTGCCTTTACATTTTTGAAAACTGTTGATCAGTTCCCTCAGTCTTCTTTTTCTGGCCATTGCATTTCCTCCAACTACACTTCTGGTATGTCCTGATTAGAGCACAGGCTTCATATAGACTCTTTCCAACTTCAGCACAAATCAGGCCCTGTAACTAGACTCAATGCTTTAGCTGAGGCCTTATCAGCCTCAAATAAAGCAGAAAGATTACTTTGTATGTCTTACAGATGACCCTCCTGTTTACACATTCCAGCATGTTGGGATTTTTTTTTTTTGCTGCCACATGATGTTTTTGGCTGACATTCAGCTTGTGACAACTCCAGATCCTGCAAAGCTCTTAAATGGTCAATTATTTTCCACCCTGTATTTAAGCAGCTGAAATGCAGAAATGAATGTGGAACTTTTAATATATTTTTTCAGACAATTCCAGTTTCTCAAAACTTATTCAGAGTCTGATTCCTGTCCTCTAAATCACTTCCAGCTCCCACCGGGTTAGAGTCAGATGTAAATATACAAAGTATGATCTCTATTCCACCATCCAAGTTAATAATGAAAATATTGAATGGAGCCAGACATGGGACAGAGTCCTGGAAAATCCCTTTCAATACATCCTTTTAATTTGATGGTTGACCATTGATGGCTAATTTCCTAGTACAACTTTCTGGCCAGTTTTGCCTCCACCCTATGGCTATTCTTTTGTTACTGCCCTACAACTGGGGGTTGTTCCTGTGAGCATCTGGTCTTTTGTCAAAAAATGCTTTTATTTCCCTCGGCCATGCTCACATGCTGGCTACCCCAGGAAAGAGTAGCAAGCACACAGTGTCTGAGGAGCTTCTCTGGGCTCTCAGACAGCCAATTAGTACACTTGGTGTACCTGTGGGCAATTTTTCTCTTCATTTTGCCAGTTAACTTTTATTCAGCATTCCAAGGTACCCTCAGTGTTTATGAAGATTTTTTTCATATACTGCTGTTGTCCTCCTCAAAGGAAAGAAAGTATTTGTCTGTCTGAGAATGAGCTAGTGATAAACACAAGGATTTTTTTCTCTTCTTAGTCCTTGATGGATTTTCCCCTTAATATCAATATTCTATTAACTGCTTTACTATCCAAAAAAGGATGTAAAGAAAAGCTATGTGAACACAGATAATTCAAATAAATTTTAGTTTCAAAGCCTCAAATACATGTTTTTAACTCTGATTGCTTAGGTAAAAATTTAATACTGTGGAAAACTAGTAGAAAGCTTTTTGCTTGGAAAAATAATTAGCCATGTGTAATACTAGATTTTTATGCTCTTCTGCTCTTTTTTTAACAAACTTGCCAATAATTTCTCTGGATGTTTTAAAGTCCTGAATTGAGTCCTACACTTCATGAAATTAATGTGTCCCATAAGTTAAGGATGGTGCTTCTCAGAGAGGACTGATAAAAAAGCATCAAGGGTTTGGATATGGTTCAGGGGTAATGGGCATTACCAAAGGTCAGAATGTTGTTATAACCATTCAGAGTAAGTGGAAACAAAACCTTTTAGACATTCAAAGATATACTCCCCTGAAGGTTGAATTGAGGCATTTTAACTCCTCATCTTTTACAAGAGAATACATGAGGTGAAGACAGATGTTCTGAGATATAGTTTAGGAGTTGTTCACAATTTGTAGAGCAGCCCATATGAACACAGCCTTCTCCATGTCCCACCTTCAGAAAATAAGTGTTTGTGAAATGATTTTTTATTTAGAAGTAACTCAGACCTTACAATTACAACATTTTAGATGTCAAAAGGCTGGATGGATAAGTGTGAAGAACATTTTTAAAAAGGAATCTTTCAGATACTGAAGTTTAAATCCCATATTGAATGAATAATCCACTGTAGAAATGTGGAAAATATTTTGTGAACAGCTGGAGTGACTGCAGTCAATTCATCACTCTTTTAACATGGGAAAGAGGTCAGGAAATGCTAACTATGTTTAATTGGGGATATGAAAATGAGTATAATCAAGAATTTTTAAAAATATAAACCATCTGATTAAATGAAGAGAATTAGAGGACAATTTTCCAATATCAGAAGCTAAGCTAAGGGATAATTAGGAGAGCAAAAATATGAATTTTGAACTACTGAGAACATTTCAGCTATCAGCAGAACACACAATGAGGCTAACACAAGCCTTAGCTCCACTTTTAGCAGAGTGGGGGACTGACATATCCATTTTCCCCCCAGGCAGTAAAGTCCTTCTCTGCAGCCAGTGGAGCAGCTGCTGTATTCCCACTGCTGGAGAAGTGACATCCTGCAAACATCCTTCTGGCATGTTGCTGCAAAAAGGAACAGTCAGCACTGGGAGTTTAAGGTGTGAACCTCCATCTGGGCTGCGAACACCAGTAGGATACACCTGCCTGGCTGAAACTGATTCCTCTCTGACATTTTTACAGTATTTTATTATGGGCTTTCCTGTTCTGTCTCCATAGTAATTTGGCCCTAAGTGAATAATAGAGAGGCTTGTACAAAATAGCAGAGTCGTAGATTGTCACCAACAAAAATAATAAAAGCAGTTCTATAATCTTTAATTTCCAATCAATGAACAAATGAGGTTATTGGCTGAGTAAGGGGTAGAGGATTGTCAGGCTTTTTAATTCAACCATTCTTCTGGTCTGACTCAGCTGTCAGAGCTGACTTGAAGGGAATGGTTGAGACAACACACAATCTGAGTTGTTAGAGGGCAAGGAAATCTATAGAATGAAAGCAATGATTATGACTTCCCAGTAACATTGATATGCTAAATCTGTGAGTGAGAAAGATATCTTGGATAAGACTTTTAAATAAATTCAAGATTTCTGTAGAAAAATTAGCTTTTCAGGCCCACAAGAAAAGCTTGCATTTGAAATGTTGGCTGCTTGGATACACCTCACCTACATGAATTGTCTTGTGTGATTTTTTGGTTGCTAAGGGTGCTATTGCAAACAGACAGAATTTCAGTTGGAGCCTGGAGCAGGCAGCCTGCTATTTATAGTGGAGTGTGGAGTAGCCTGTTCTTGATTATTTATTATTAATTTCATAATAATTATTTTAAGGTACTAGTTCCTGGAACTGGCAAAGTAATCTTTCTTCAATGAAATGTCTTCCATTTCAGGTGGGGGGATTTGGGATAGCACCACACAAGTTGATTTATTTACCAGACTTATCTAAAAAATAAGACCAGACAGAGTTTCCCAGGGTCAGGGGTTTTTAGGTTTAGTGCACAGAAGCTCAAAAAGGCATATTCAGACACAGCAGGTTATTATTGACAGTGAAATTGGGGCAGCACAAAGCTCAGCAGCAGTGTGCCCAGCAGGATGAGGGCAGCAAACATCCCCCTGTACCTGGCACTGTTGAGGCCACACCTCGAATTCTGTGCTCAGTTTTGGGCCCCCACTGCAAGAAGGACATTGAGGTGCTGGAGTGTCTCCAGAGAAAGGCAATGGAGATGGTGGAAGGTCTGGAGCACAAATGCTATGAGGAGTGGCTGAGGCAGCTGGGAGTATTTAGCCTGGAGAAAAGGAGGTTCAGGGGGAACCTTATCATTCTCTGCAAGTACCTGAAAGGAAGCAGCAGTGAGCTGGATGTTGCTCTCTTCTCCCAAGAAACAAGCAATAGGACAAGAGGAAATGGCCTCAAGTTCTTCCAGTGGAGGTTTAGATTGGATATTAGGAAAATCATCTTCACTGAAAGGTTGATCAGGCATTTGAACAGGCTGCTCAGGGAAGTGGTGGAGTCCCCACCCCTGGAGGTGTTGAAAAGATGTGTAAATGTGGCACCTGGGGACATGGTTTAATGGTGGACTTGGCAGTTCTGGGTTAACAGTTGGATTTGACCTTAGATGTCTTTCCCAACCTAAATAATTCTGTGATTCTGAGGTCACAGGTGGCAGAAAAATCCCAGTAAACATACTGAAATCAGTTACATTAAGTGGTACCATGTTATACAGCGATCAAAACCCAGGCAGTTTTAAGCTAACTGCACTATAAGCATAGCCTTAGTGGGGATTTGCTGTGCAGGGATGGTCTCAATCCTTTTTTCCAGAAGATGTAAGACCAGATGATGCCTAAACTACTGTTGTTCACAGAGGCATAAAGATGTCTGTGAGCTCCAGGCTCCCATGGAGGCTTTGAAATTTTTCCCTTAATATCACTGTCACTAAAGAAGAGCAGGCTTGTTCTGTCAGCAGCTGTTAAAAAGACCCATTAAAGCAGTTCCCAGTATCTGTTCTACTTCTGTTGCCCTAATGTCCTAAAGTCAGGATGTTTTTTATATATAGATACATATTTAGGTTTATACCTAACAGAAGTACTCTTCTTGCCTAAGATTTGGCAACAGGGCTTAAAAAAGCTCTTTAAATAAAGCTATTTAGGAGAGTATCTTGCAAGTTATGTCCCCATTCAAACAGACAGCTACTCACACAGTGACAATTCTCTGCATTTCCAAAGGCCTCTCTGGATGGAAGGAAGAAGGAAAGAGGGCACCTGACCAGCTGTCAGAAGCTGTGAGCTCCTGGCTGCTTGTGTGTCTTTTTGCACTGCTTTGCCTACCACCTGCCCCCAGATTATGCTCTGTGAGTGACTGACAGCAAGGCACACACAGGCAATCATTGCCTTTAAGCATGAGATTCACAGTGTGAATTTTAAAACTCTTAGCCTGTGGTCGGTCACTGTGTCTTTTTCTGCTCCTGCCTCTTTTCCCCCATCGTCTTCTAGATATGCTGTTGAAAGTCTTAAAGGAAGTTTGTTACCAGTGACAGCCCAATCAGTGACTCACCACTGTGACTCCAGAGACATGGAATTACTTTTATTTTTTTAAAAATCCAGATAAGCTTTTCTTTTCCTATATGGGAACAGATAACCCTTGTTATTCATTTGAAATGTATGCAATTCAGCTTGAGTGGGGGGAAGGGAAAACAGAAGGAAAAGGATGCATCCTGTTAGAAAATGGAAAATACTGTATTTATCATCTTAAAAAGAACAAAAAGATCTGCAAGTTATGTGGGTTTCTGTGACAGTAATTATCCTTCTCTTCAAGAATGAGTAATTACATTATTCTGCATGCTAACTTCCCCCCTCCCCAGTTATGTGGCATGTGCAGGCAGGTGCACACACACATGCAATGTGCTTGTACCCTGAAGAATAAAACCAGGGTGCACTAGAAAAGGTAGTTCTGTTGTTTTCGTGAATAATGGTGATTATGGTACTTTGTTTATGCTAAACACCACTGGGTGAGAGGAAGGCAAGCTGAATTTCCTTATTTCTTGTAAGGAAGCTGGGTGCTGCTCTGCCTTGGCACTAGCCAGTGCAAGGGTTCATTCCCTTCTGTCTACAGTGAGAAAATATTACGTACTGATTAAGATAGAAGATAGTTTGCGAAAAGCGTGTTTAAAGAGAGAGCTTTAGGAGTTCATTGCAGAATGAATATCTGCTACAAATATTATCTGAGTTTGTTCTAGTCAAAAAGTGAGAAGAAAACATTTGAATGCATGGATACAATCCAAGTATTTTCCTGGGAATTGTTTTTTCATATTATTCTTCCTGAATAATAATATGAAAAATTCTTACTGAATCACAGAATCATTAGGTTGAAAGAGATATTCAAGATCATCAAGTCCAACTGTTAACCCAGCACTGCCAAGTCCACCATTAAACCATGTCCCCAGGTGCCACATTTACACATCTTTTCAACACCTCCAGGGGTGGGGACTCCACCACTTCCCTGAGCAGCCTGTTCAAATGCCTGATCAACCTTTCAGTGAAGATGATTTTCCTAATATCCAATCTAAACCTCCACTGGAAGAACTTGAGGCCATTTCCTCTTGTCCTATTGCTTGTTTCTTGGGAGAAGAGAGCAACATCCAGCTCACCGCTGCTTCCTTTCAGGTACTTGCAGAGAATGATAAGGTTCCCCCTGAACCTCCTTTTCTCCAGGCTAAATACTCCCAGCTGCCTCAGCCACTCCTCATAGCATTTGTGCTCCAGACCTTCCACCATCTCCATTGCCTTTCTCTGGACACACTCCAGCACCTCAGTGTCTTTGAGATGCTGTTGACTTGCAAATCAGCAATAAACAGGGGCAGATTCTTATGGACAAGGAAAATGAAAACAGAAAAAGGGGAAGAAGGAAGGAGAGGAGAGGTGAGGAGAAGAGAAGGAAATGGAGGAGGAAAAGAGATCTAACACATTGATCAGTGAATGCAAGCCTTAAAAGAATCTGAGGACTGGTCACAGGGAAAACACAAAGCAGGTACAGCTTTATGTAGGAGATCCAGTCACAAACAAGACACTCAACTCATCAAAAGACATTTCTACATTTCTATGTGCTTACATTTCTGAAGTACCATCTGCAGAAGAAAACAAGGTTTTCCTTTTAGTAAGTACACAGCACATCAAGGCTGAACAATTCGTTAATGTGAACATTTGAGAGAAGAGCGATTACAGCAATAAAGGTTCTGACACATCAATTAAAGTAGTTGGGTTAGACTAAAAGAATATTGTAAAACACCCATGTGCCCAACTTTGTAGACAAAATCCATACGACTGGGGGGGTGACGGGGGTGGCTTTGTGATCACGTAACCAAGGATTGTGAAAGTGGGAGCACACCTGGGTTAGCATGGGTTTTGTTGCTGGTTTTGTGAATGCAGGTTTAGCTGCACACACAGCCCCAGGAAGCCCATGGTCCCGGGGAGACCGGGGACAGAAGCTTTGCTCTTACATAGGCTTTAACAGTTTTGCTAAGAAAATCCAGTGAGGGTTTTTTGTTGGGGTCCCTCCCCTGCCATGGAGCCCTGGCAGAGGGGCCCTGAGGGGACAGGCACGGGGTTTCCCTGCCCCTGCTCAGCCTCGTTCCCATTGGTTGGTTTGTGTTCCCTGCACGGGCAGAAGGACCCTTGGTCCCGTGACTGTGACAGTTCCTCGGCAGAGCTCCGGCCATGCAGCTGGAGAAATAAACATCTCTGAAACATCTAGCAAGAATCTGTCTGTCCATATATATTTCCTTTCCACGGGACTCCTGGTTTGGCATATGCGTGTTGCAGGATCCCCACTGCAACATAATGGTGGAGAATTGAGAGCAGAACGATCCCCGATCCCTAAGCGACTGATTTGTGTGAGTAAACCCTGGAAACTTTGGATTCCTCTTCTTGGTTTTGCTTTGCTATTCCATATCTAAACTATGGAGGAACCGTGGGAAGACTCTTGGCTCTCAGAGCCGCATATGGACATTTATCTTAAACTTAAAATGATTCTTGAACAACGATTTGTAAATTTTAGCTTGATTCAAGCTGAAAAAGAACTGAAACACTTCCTGGCATGGTTGTTTAAGAACTTTTTCAATGTTTCTTGGGATTTAATTCTTACGAAGGGCTTTTGGAAAACCGTTTGGACACAGTTAATATTGGAGTCAAAATATATGCCGATGGAAGAATATTTTCTTGAATATTATTTAGTTACCGAGACTGTTGAGCAATGTCAGCTGTGTCCTGGCGAAGGGAAGCCTGGCGCAGGGACTGTGCGGCCCAGGCCACGTGCACCGAGCGCTCTCCGAGCAGCAGCGAGGCAGTTCCCGCGCGCGGGCGGAGCCACCCGAGCCGCAGTGTCGGTGGCGGAGCGAGGCGCGGCGGGAGCAGCGGGACCCGGCGGTGCCTGCCCGGTCCCGCGCAGCGCGTGGTGGAGCGAGCCCCGTGAACGCCCGGCCGAGAGGGGCGGCGCGCGGGCGGCGGCTGGCAGCGGGTGGCGGTAGAACGGAGCCGCGCCCAGCCGAAAGGCGCGCTGGAGCAGGGCGCGGGGGGGTCGTCGCTCGGGGGCCCAGCCTAGACATGGGTACAGCACCTGGCAGCGGCAGCGAAGCTGCGACCAGAGGAGGCGACGCACGGAGAACTGAGCGGCGCGGCCCGGGCCGGCCCGTGCAGCCCCGAACGCAACCCCGGGAAGAGCGCGCAGGCACCAGCAGCCCCGACAATTCCAACACGGGAGCGACCGAAGGAGAGAGCAAAGACGCAGCGAGACAGAAAACAGCAGCCACTTGGAAAAAGGAAAAGATCATAGTAACTAAGATCTTAGGGATAGTAAAATGGTATAATGTTAAGCAAAATTATGGTTTTATAACAAGGGGTGACAACCAGCAAGACATATTCGTGCATAGAACTGCTATTAAAAAGAATAACCCTGAGAAATGCATCCCAAGCTTGGGAGATGGAGAAGTCGTGGAATTCAAAATTATACAAGGTAGAAAAGGGTTACAAGCATCGCAGGTCACTGGGCCTGATGGTGTTCCTGTAAAAGGCAGTATATATGCAAAAAATCGTAGTCATGTTAGACAATATCTCCATTGTAAGCCCCCCTACAGTCTCCCTTTCCTAATCCCACCTTTCCCTTTTATCCTATATCCTACTACCCCCAGTGTATTCCTAATCCATTTTTTCATCCATGGTTTCCCTCACAAAACCATGCTTTTGCCAATTGTTTCCCCAAAAATCCCTTTCCAATGCCAAGTGGGGGATGAAAAGGGGGAGGGAAGAAGTTAAACCCTCTCCTGCCTCAGTTTCCCCACAAAGCATGCTCAGAGATTTCTGTCTCCCTTCTGTCAGCCCTAAGATGTTCCACAGAATCTGTTTGGACATTTAAAGACTCGGGAGGGTGGCTTGTTTTGTTTTGAAACTGTTCTTGTTATGTTTATCCAGTTGTTTTCATTCTCCTTTTATTAAAATAAAACGGGTGAGATGTTGGGGTCCCTCCCCTGCCATGGAGCCCTGGCAGAGGGGCCCTGAGGGCACAGACACGGGGCTTCCCTGTCCCTGCTCAGCCTCGTTCCCGTTGGTTGGTTTGTGTTCCCTGCACGGGCAGAAGGACCCTTGGTCCCGTGACTGGAACAGTTCCTCAGCAGAGCCCCGGCCATGCGTCTGGAGAAATAAACATCTCTGAAACATCTAGCAAGAATCTGTCTGTCCATATATATTTCCTTTCCACGGGACTCCTGGTTTGGTATATGCATGTTGCAGGATCCCCACTGCAACAGTTTTTGGACAGAAAAATTGCAGGATTTAGCTGGAATGTGAGGAATCTTTGGGTCCCTAGTTAATTATGATCTGCTTTGTTACACAGAAATAGTGCTAGAGAAAAAAAGACATTTCTTGGAATAATAAGAGTAGGCATTCTTACTTTTTTTTTTTTTTTGTATTCTTCCTCCTTAAAAGCAGCTGCTGCGAACAACCCCTGCTCTCTCAGCCACTCCTCGTATGACTTGTTCCCTAGAACCTTCACCATCTTCACTGGTCTTCTTTGAACACGCTCCAGCACCTAAACGTGAAGTTTACCTTTAACTTGTCTTGCTTTTTCACAGGCTTGCTTTGTAAAGCATCTGAATCTTTGCCAGACTCAGTAGCTACTCACAGATTAGAGGTCTCCAAGGAAATTTTGTCTGCTTTTACGGAGCTATCCTTGCTTTATGTAATGCTTCTGAGCAGCCTCTCGTTTAATCAGTAATACTCATTTCTCTATCCTACTTTTGATGCACCCACAGCAACCCTCATAAAACCTTCAGTAGAGCCATGGATGTGACCTCAGGGGCTGAGCTTGGTCTTCCCAAGGCAGAGTCATCTACACACTCTAGTTGCTTAGGGAGTTTCATCCAATTTGTTCTTAAGCAACCCTGAAGTTAGAGGTCCCATCTTCCCCTCTGACATTCTCTCCAACTGCTTCTCCATTTCTGCTGCTACAGTGTCATTTGTTGCTCCTAACCTGAAGTTTTCCTGCTGCCATTTAATCTGTGTTTTCCAGCCCTCACAGAACACATTTCAATAATATGTATGGACAAGATGTATCAAAAAAAAATGAGTACTTATAATAGTCCTCTACATATTTGAAAACTGTTGCTGTATCTTCTCTAGGATAAATTCTATTTCATTAGCAAGTGAGTTTAGACCTCAAACACCCCTATTTCTGGGCAACGTGCAAATAGCCCACTTTAACCTGTAGCCAAGGGACCCAGAACCGGACACTGCTCTAGGCAAGTCTTCACCAGTCCACCTAACCTACTCACTGTCTTAGGTTACAATGTAAGATGTAACCAGAAATATGTATTCTATCACCAGCTGTTAAAACCAGGTGGGGCAGTGTTCTTTCTCTCTTCCATCACTCACCCCTGGTAACTCCCTCCAGCGGGATATCTTCTGTTAATGGAACATCCAGCCTCACTGCATGACTCATAAAATTACATTCATCCCATTGTGAGATGCTCCGCCCAGGGGAGGAACCCAGCATTCCTACCTGGATATAATCTGAGGTTAGGAACACCACAGTCAGCCTTTACCTACTGGATTCCCAGAGGACAAGAGCTACATAACCACCACTGGACCTTCAGAGGAAGAGCAGACCCTTCTACAGGATCACTGCTTCAGCAGAACCACATTTATCACTTCACCAGGACTGCAGCCACCATTGAATCGGACTGCTACCAGCACCCTGCCCGGCAGGCTGTCAGGTTGTATCCTGACTCTGTCAGTTTAAGACAATGTTTCTGTATTATTGCCTTTATCTTAATTTTCCTGTTAAATTGTAGTTCTGACCTGGGATTTCCCACTGGTTTGCTTTCAAACTAGAACACTCACCCACTTTGAACCTACATTTTTGCTGGGAAAGGCAGTATTCTCAAAATAATGCCCTGAATTTCTAAAACTCAATCTCCAGAGAAAAATTAAGTCTAGGGCAAGGTTTCTACATGTAGACGGAGAGATTTCCCCTCTGTAGATCATCAAAACTGTCTATCGCTCTGATAAGACTTTATCCACTGGTCAGGGCTCCTCTTCTCTAAAATAGTCAAGCCACATCCACGTGTGGCAGGCCACTGGGGCCCATATGGTGCCCCTTTAGACCTAATTATTATTTTTCATATGTTCCTTCATTCCGGACTTCAGAAGTGATGAGAGGGCTGTACCACAGTCCCCCAGAGCAGTGTTTTTACCGCACAAACCCCAGCCTGTGGCAGTGTGTGGTGTGGGGTTTCGCAGGGATGAGTGAAGGAGGCTGGGGCTGTGTTTGGGAACTGGGCAAGTTGTGGCAGTGTCACCCAGCCTGTCTGCTGTCACCTCTCTCCAGAGGGAGCTGTCCCCTCATGCTGTACCTAGATGCTGTTTCATGCCAAAAAACAGTTTAGGAGCATGATAACACAAGTACAGGACCTAGGATTTGTCTGGGGGATGAGGTCACTTGACAGCATGGGTGTGCATTGTGTTACAAGGAGGTTTTGTTTGTAGTATTTTTAGATACATACTTGAAAGGACTGTAGGAACAATCTTGTGTCATGGTCATGATAAAAAAATCTGTCTTAATGTTTATGCATCTGTCTCAACAGCTTAAAGTCCACTTCAGAGAAAAACTCATCACAGTCTCCTCTACTCTTTTTTGTGGGAGTTTGATTTAGCTGTGCCAGAGAAAACAACAGAATAATGAATTGAAATGATCGATGAAATTGCTTAAGCAAATGTTTGTTAATGCTCTGCATTTAAGCCCCAACTGCATTTAAACCCCAACCCTGCATTTAAACATAACACAAATTTATTCAAACATTTATTTGCCCTAAAAATAATTTTGTTATGGCAGGTTTCTTCCCAAGCAGCTATTTGAATTATTAGAGAATTAATCTTTTCTCACAGTTTGCAGAAGAATAATGTTGGGGTGTTTTTCATTTTTTATAGTATTTTCTTTTCTACTCAGCTATTGCAGGGACAGAGTATCCTGATAGAACAGGTTGCTTATTCCTAGCCTTGAACATATTTACCAAGAAAATATTAGTTTTAACAGGCAATTTTCAAGTGTCTCGTAAAAAGTCCCTCCATTCTTTGACCTTGATGACTATTTCCCTTGATTGTATTCATTCTTTGCTGAGAAAAAGCAAAGTGAAACAAAGAGGGGGAAAAACCCCAAACCACTCCATAGAAAAAAAGCCAGGTTTCAAATGTATATGCACTGAAATTTGATAAAGTCCTTGGAATATAAAAAGTGTAGGTTTTCTGTAGGTTGTCCCATTACAAACAACAGTACCACAACATGCATACTCAGAGATTAAAAAAGAAAATAATATTTTCTGCATTTTCCCACCGTGAAACGACATGTTTCACTGCACTGAAAAATAGCAGCTGAGTGTCAGTGATCTGGGTCAGTTTTCATTAACAGCCTAAATGATAGCATAGCAACTGCATTCAATACATTTGCAAATAAGCAAAAACTTGAGAGGGGATGCCGGCATGCTGGTCCAGGAATAGAATTCAAATGTTCCTGGCAAATAGGAGATAAACTGAAAAGGCTGGGTATATAAATAGCAATACAGCACACATCGTGTCCAGTTTTTCTCTTCTGCTCTGCATTAGCAAGGCCTTATATGAAATGCTGTGTCCAGTTTGGGGTGTCACATTTTAGGAAGAGTAATTGGAGGGGGAACAGTGAAAATGGTCAGAGCTCCAGAAAACAGAGCATCTCAAGCCTGCTTGCACTAGCAGAGTGAATACTGAGGTGTGACATGGCAGGTTTTCAAAGTACATGAAAGGCTGCAGCAGGGATGGACTAAACTGTTCTTGTTGAAGCTGAATAGGAGAGAAACCACAGACTTACACTGCATCAAATACAAATTCAGGTCAGACACAGAAAAAAATCTGCAAACTCTGGAAGCAGAAATACTGGAATAATACTGGGAGACTTCATTATTACTGAAGGTATGAAAAACATGTTAGCCTGACATCTGTTAAAAAGGAATTGGGATGCTTGAGCTTCCTTGTGCACAGAGGACAGGGGGATCACTGGGGTTTCAGCAGTCTACTGTTTTACAACTGTATAAATAGTCCATAAAGATAAGGGAATCAACATCAGAGTAGAAGGTAGATCCAATCATTTTGTCCCTGCAAGGAAAAAGGTGCTTGCTTTCTTCCTCCTGCCCCCCAAAAATCCTTGGTGACTGGAGTATTTGAAAGATCTCTCCGAACCTGCAAATGCAGAATTTGCTTTTGTGCTGCTTTCATAGACACTGTGTGATGGTGCAAATGTATTTCTGAGTTTCCATGTAAAACCATACAGGATAAAAATAAAATTACATTATATCTGGATCCCATGAAAGCTGTGGGTGGGTGGGAGGGCTGCTGCCAAAGCTGTGATTTTAAGCTTCCTGAATTGGGGAGAAATTGCCGCTCCTCAGTGAGATTGATTCCATGACTGCTCAGCTTGATAAGCTCAGCAGAAGATCGGCAGGCAAAAAAAATCCTAAAACCTGTGGGGATTTTTTGTTTGAATAAAAGCCCCTGCTATGAAACTGTAGTACTGCTTGTTATTAGCTTTTGCTGTTCGACACAAATGCTACCCATCAGCTGATAGCATTAGTGATTATTTATTATTTCAGCCTCTAGTTAACAAATATAATGATAAATTTCTGCTGAAAATACCATTGTATTTGGCAATGGATACTTTTTTTAACTTGTTTTATGTCTTCTACTGAGACACATAAATAGAATTCAGCAATAGAAAAGTTTTTCTGCATCGTTGGAGTAGAAAAAAGGGTTGTGTACATTTACTTCATAGTTTGAGAATTCAAGGACACAGAGAAGCTTTTGGCATTTACATCTTGGCTTTAAAGGGAACTGGGAAAGCTACACCAGGCTTTGCTGTGTTTTTCCTGTGGATCTCCATTCCCATTGCCATCTCTCCTCCCTCTTTTTAGACAGGCTTTGAAACTCCTTACGGACCTGATAGAGCATTGCTCTAGGAGTTTCCTCATAACCAAATCCTGTCACATGAGGATACTGCTAAGAGAAGAAAAAGCACTAACAAGTTCTAGCAATGCCAAATTACATTCAGTTCTTGTATTTTCACTTGGCATGGTAACACTTCCAAAGAGCAGTTGCTTTACAATCAGAACTTCTGCAGCCTGTTCATTTCTTTTCTCTTACTTAGCTGTTCAGAGACCATCAGACACCAGGCAAGCCAATAAATGTCCATCTGAGCAATTATGTAGCTTAAACATCAAGTGAGACAAACTATTTTTTTCCTACAAGTACAATTTAAAGGGAAAAACCTGATGGTATCACTAGAAATAATTCATTTGCATAGCAACTCTTTTCTCTTTAATGAGCTTCAGGTATTAATTAAATTAAAAGTCCTGATTTTTAAGAAAATTCTTCTCCTAAAATAGTCCCTCTGTCATGACAGACATGGGCCACAATTCTCTTAAACAAAACTCAGTACTTGCGCCATGATTTATGTGACATTTTCAGCAAACTGCTCAAGAATATGCTAGCTGTTCCCAGGTTGCTTGGACTTAAATTTACACTAAAAGCTGTATTTATAAAGAAGGAGCTTGTGTCTGCATCATTGGAAGAAAATCTGGTTTTAGACTCATCACTGGAAGAAACATAGTTGTGCATAGGGATTTCAATGGCTCTTCCATTAAGGATGACTGGCAGCATCATATAAAATGCTTTTAATAAAGATATTGAGAGGTTTATAGCCCTTCCCTCTCATAAGCATGTAAAGAAAACAAATTCCTTTACACAGCACAGCAGATGTGCAAAAAGATGATTGATGCTTAATATCCATGCTTATAGTCATGTTGCCCACAGGGAAGTCCTGAGTAAGAGGGATTTCTGAATCAGAGCACTGAGGGAGGAGGAAACTTGATTTGCTAAGAAATTTGTTTTGGTGGGATACTTGTTAAAGAGGTCAAAAGCAGCTGGCTCTGGTTAATATGTCCTGCAGTGAATTGCAGAAATTTCAGGCTCTGTCCTGCAATGTGGAAGTAAATAATTGACATTAAGTTTATATTATTTGGAGTCTCAGATTAATCGCTGTTCTTAACAGGACAATGACTTTCAATCATTTTCATCCCAGTAAACTGCAGGTGCTCAGCAAAGGGGGCCATGCTGCTGAGTCGCAAAGACTAAAACTCATATCTGCTGTCTTTAGATATCCACAGAATAAATGTCTGTGTGTACTCATCTCCCTGGCTGCCTTTATATCAATTGGAAGAGAATTTGACCATATTTTTGGCATCTGCTTTAAGATGGCATGAATCACACCTTCAAAATGTCTCTTCCTCCTTTCTGATTACACAAGCAGCCAGTTGTGGCTAGCTTAGGGACAGACACTTAACTATCAAATCTATTAGGTTAGGACAGATGAATCCCAAACAAAAGTGCAAATATACACGGTATGCCTGGACACACATCCCTTATGTTGTGGTCCTCTGCTGATGCCAAATGACATCTGTCTGGGCAGTGCCATGGGGCACTCCTGGGTGCATGTCTGCCTTTCCTCAGGAAACTGGACAAGAGGGAGGGAGGGAGGAGAGGGGCTGGCTGCCGCCAAGCTTTCATCCCAGTATGGTGTGGCAAAGTGGCTGCAGAAGCCATCAAGACCAAGAACTGACACGTATTCTGGGGTCCCACAGTGTAGAAATAGCCCATGTGCCTGCTATGAAACAGCTGCAGTTCAATTCACAAGACACCCCTTGGGCACTAGATTAGGACCTGTCAGCTGGTGGCCTCACTCCCTCTTTACATGATGCTTGTCATAGAAAAAACAAGTCAAAGGCACCAAGGCTGAAAATAAGAGCTTTCTTCTGTTTTAATTTTCAGATATAGGAAACTATTGCACAGCAAGGGAGGCAGTGTCAAAACAAAACCTCTGCCTAAAGGCCCAAGAGTCTTCTCCGGCTGCAGAGATTCACTGCTTTGACACCAGCAGTCTGGCACTGCACAAGTGCTCCATAGCTGAGTATGGTTGGTGGGAGCAGCAGTAGTGAGGCAGGTCACCTTCCCCCATTGTTCTTTGACTTTGCTTTCAGGTCATTTCAAAGAGAGGTTAATAAAGAGTGTTTTTCTCTGAGTAAGGCTTGCTTTCTGTGATCATTTTCTGATAATATCATTTGTTTTCAGCTTGGCAGTAGGTTTGTGGAATGAGATCCCCCTGGACCTCCATGACTTTGTATTTTACCTGGCAGCAAACATCTCAGTTCTTTCTCTTGTCACTTGATCTGGGATAAAAGAAACCTATGCCTTTCTTAAGGAGGAAAAAAAACCCTAAAAAATCCCTGGGGGAAAGAATGATTATAGGGAACATGGGATGTACACTGTACTGGGTGGCTATTTTCTGGCAAAGCCCTGAACTCAAGGAAATGAAACATTTCACCATGTGCAGTGTGCCTGATTCTGCAGCAAGCAGCAGAAACAACCCCATGTGCCAGGCAAGGGGTGAGATAGCATTACACTTCTCCAAGCTTTAAAAAGAAACCTTTGTGCCAGCTTTGGTGCAATATTTGGTTTGCTTGTAGAAAATCCAGTCTTCTATAATTTATAGTAGGTGTAATGAAATATGTGTAATTTGATGGAAAGTCCTTGATAAGATACCAGCGGTGGCAGCATGGGGTTATTTCCTAACTGGCATTTGAGAGAGCAAACGTGATTAAATCAGGGCTCATTTTAAGTTGACTTGTAATTGCCTGCATAGCAAAGGTAAAAAGTGAGTTCCTCTGTAACTATGAGATTTTGTTCTCCACATCCAAATGGAATATAATATTGCTGCATTGGCTTGTAGGCTTGTGGGGTTTAAATAGTGCCTGCAATCTGGTGCCATGCTGATTTACTAATCCTTGATCTTAGTTGAACATGATCACAGTCCCTGCTTCTGTTCTTAAGGGATAGGCTTACTGTTAATTGACGGGCTTTGGCGTCCTACCAAAAGAGCTGCTATGTAGAGAAGGAACTAAAACTGAGCAGAGGGTGTATCGGACAAGCCAATTTGGTGGGGGAGAAATCTATTTAATAGATCTTTATGCCAAAAATTATTTTCTGTTTTATTGTGTCATTAAAACTACAGTATGTGATTTGCATTTTAACATGAAACTAAAAAAACCAGAATAGTCTGAAATGTGTTTGCAGGGTGATTAAGTAACTAAGACGTGGTGTTTGGAATCTTCCCAGATAGTCTGCTTTCTGTTTATTTAATTACTGTGTGAACTTCCATGTTTGTGTCTGCTCACAAAACTTGTGTGCAACAGTACATGCCAAGCATACCCAATGTCATATTTGTGATATTGCCCACGGATTTCAAAGAGATTGTATCCCAGGGTTGGGGACTGCATGACATTTTATCCAGCATTTTTGAAATTTGATGGAAAAATGTTAGCAAGCGGTAATTTCTTTTCCAGTAACTCCCCAGAAGTTTCAGACTGTCTTCTTTTTATTCAGAACTATGTTTGCTCCAAGTTTTGATCCCTTTCTCTAGCTTTCTAAACCTGGCAAAACCTGAGAGAAAAATAATTTGGGGGGGGAAGGCTGAAATTCTTTAAGGTCCATCTTCTACACTTCTGCACTGCTGGCCTCGCAGGCTTCAGGCATGCTAAATTGAAGGACAATATTTAGATGTCAGTGGTACTCTAGGAGTTTACAAACTTCCACCAAATGGTTTTATAGCCTGCAGCCTTGTGTTCATTTGTGGATAACTTTAAACCTATCTTGTGTTCCAGATCTGTTGCTCACACTAACTTTGAGCCCACTTACCTACAGCCTAATGTAAGTGCTTTGAAATCCCTGGAATGTAGTTTTTACCCTGTGCACTAAACTTTGGGGAATTTCCTGCCTAGTTTCAATATTTCATTTAACCTATGGAAAAAAACACTTTGTGTTTTGGGGATCAGTTGTAACAGTTTTTTTACTGCTCTGTGCAAGTGAGGAGCAAAGTAGGAGCCTTCCTTCCTATTAGGTAATTCTTTAGGTTTAGTGAAGGGCAGTGCAATAGCATCTCTGAGGGTCTCACACCAGTGACTTGGAGTCAACTCTGAGCCTTCCCAGCTCTCGATTTTTTGGGATGCTCAGATGGTGCGTTTTCCATGGTGTAGAGAATATGCCTTCAAAGTGGCCAAATCATTGTTCCCTATGTTCTCACATAGGGTATTTGGAGGTGAGCACTGTGATGTCAACAGTCACCTCATGAGTGTATAACCCACCCATGAAGTCTGTCAATAGCAGGCAGACATGTCCATATCAACACGAGGTTTTTGTTGTCAAGATACATCAGTTCAATAGAAAAACAAGCCTTCCTCCAAGCCATTCCATGGCTTCTGAGATGGTCCTAGGCCTCCAAAACCACATTAGAGCTGTTGCCATTTATCTGCAGGTCTGCGTAAACCTTTCTCTTAGTGGCAAGGTCAGTTTATATTTCTAAGTGTGGCACATGGAAAAAGTGTTCATGTTCACTCTCATCTACCTTCCTGAGCTCTTCCAAACTCTGAGGTCAAAAACTCTCTACCTCAGGCTTAGTTAGCAGTGCCACAGCAATCTTTCCCTCATCATCTACCCAGCTGGGAGATGTCAATATTTTGGTTCCTGTGGGGTCACTCTGTGCAACTTTTCTATTGGCCTGGCTGGTTTTAGCAAAATATCTTTCTCATCCCTGCATATTTCTCATCCCTGCCAGCCATATCCTTATGGAAAGAGTGGCTCTCTTCATCCACCTTGTGTGAAGGGTTTTATAAACCAACTCTCTCATACCTGGGGCCTTGGTCTTCTATGGAACCTGACTTGGGCATGAATCAGATTTAGAGAAATCCTTCTTCAGCCTGTGATGGTGTTCGTGACTTTGCCTCAATAATTCTGCAGAATATCCTCTTCTCTGGCACCCCAGTAGTCTGGATTATGCTGAGATATGGCCCAGCTATTTCCGGTCTGTGAGTCCTTGGCTTTGTCCATGAAGATAAGAGAACTGGAGTCAGGAACTGAGCTGAGGGGATGCTGTAAGACAGATCCTTCCCTGTTCTGGCTTTGGACATAGCTGGGATGCACAGCTAAATGTGGGAGCTGGGAGACATTCCTGGGTTCAACATGCGAAAAATGAGCTGGAGCATTTTCTTACTCTCTAATTATTCTTAAGCAGGTTAAAAACAGCAAAGGCATCACCAGTCTTGACAGATCAATTCGCACAGCACTTCATAAAGTCATATTGAGGTAGTGGTGCGACTTCAAGGCAAAAAACCGTAATGCTCGTGTATCAGACAATTGTCAGTGAATCACTGAGCATCCTGATTTGGATTGGATCTACAAGGATCATTGAGTCCAGCTTCTGGCCCTGCACAGGGAAGCCCCAAGGATCACACCATGTGCCTGAGAGCATTGTCCAAATATCTCTTGAAACTCAAGCAGACTTGGTGGTTTTCGTCACTGGCTCCTTTGCATCCTGGGACTGTGACAATCCAAATATTGAAAGACCTTTGGCTTCTAACCAGAGAGGCATGGAGGCATGTGCTTTATGGAAACACCAAATGGGCGCTTTCTGGAGTTGTAAGAGAAACTGAAGCCTCTCACTTTGTCTTAAGGCTACTGAACTGTCTTTTTAACTCTGACCTGGTAATAACAGTTGGGCCTTTTTTAACAGTCTAAGAATAATCTTGTTGTGATCACTCAGAAGAGATCTTGTGAATTAATAGAGGTATAAAATTTAAGGGGATTAGCTAAATCACATAAAAAACTTATGTGTACGTTCTCATTCAAAATTCAAAAAGTTCTTAGTTTCATTTATTTCCTGCTGTAATTCTTTAAAATTGTTTTAAATCAGGGCAACTTTAATTCTGAAAAGGAAAGCACACAGGGAAGCTGAATAGGATTTACCTAAAATGCATTAAAAATTCAACTTGAATTGACCTCAAGAAATTCTCTTACTCTTACCTTAAATGAGAGAAAAACATATTTGCTTTACACTGAAAGTTGAAAAGATGGTTTTTCATGAGAGGAACATAAAAATGGGAGGTGGAAAACAAGGTCTATTCTCAAAAAGTTATTTTTTACAAATGTCTATAAAACTTAGGAGAGTTTCTAATGAAACAAATTGCCTGGAAAATTCAACTATCCCCTAAAGAGCCATTGTGTTCAATTTGGAGACACCACTCAACCATTACAGTGTGAAACAGCTTTGCTTTAATTGAAAATCTCAGAGCAGTCTCCTCCAGGAAGTTGTTTCCCACCTTTCAATAATAAGACTTGACTGTGAGGTGCACCTGCAAACAGCTGACAACTGCCTTATTACAAATATTTTATTAAAAGTACTTATTTTATAAATATCTTTCTATATTGGCAAGGATTTTGACTAATGTTGGAAAATGTTAACAACAATTAAGTAGCTCACTAATAATTCAAAGCTGGAGAAAGTTATCAGAAGGATGTTAAAAAAATATCCCAGGATAGAAATGAGGGCATGTATGTTTAAAGACAGTCCTAGGGGGAAGAAAAAAAAGTATTGTGGTGAGAATGTAATGTATTTATAGAGCTCCAAAGGGTGTTCTCTGTGAAGGTATTGATAGGCAGTCTGTCCTTTTTTCAAGTCTTATCTTCAGGGTAGCAGAGCTCAAATGTGCCAAACACTTCTCGTGTTCAACTCTGATTGCATCTGTGCAATTTTCTCTGAGATTTATGTCTGGTGCCAATGAAAGCAGTGGGAATTGTCTCACTATATTTAACATATTTGTTAGATTAACCGATTGCTTAAATGTTTTTATTCTTATCACATCTGCAGTGCCAAAACTTCACTGATCAACAAAAGGATGCTGGCTGGACAGATAGCAAAGTGACTGCTGTTCCAGGCGAGAAATGCAGGCTCAGAAGTGTGACTACTGCAGCCAGAGGAGAACAGAGCTCATGTGCCTGTTGAAGTTGTATTCCTGGTATTGTATTATGATTTTCCTAAGGGTTCTTGGGTATGCACCCCCTCACACACATGCTTTGCTTCTTCATTTAGGAGAGACTGTAGAAAACCCAAGGGTGTCTGGAGCAGGAAAGTCAAAAGATGCAGTAATGGGGCAAAAATATTCACAGTGTGACTTTTACTGGTGCCCTCTCAGTTATAATATTCTTGCAAAATATTTAATACCCCTCTATTTGTATGTGCTCTTCTACCCCAGCACACATCTGAGTTAACTGAATGTAGCCGCTGATCATGGATATAGGAAATCAATTGTTGCTGCTGTCTTTGTGTCACAATTTTTAATTCTAGAGGTAAGCAGAAGGTTTGCTTGAAGTTGGTCTTCTTCAGCTTTCTGATGTGTCTTGTGGGGTCTGGAGTTCTCAAGGCACATATCTGGGTCCAAAGAAATTATGCCTGCTGTTCACTGGTGCTCCTCTCTCTGATGCAAGTGGGTGCTCCAGAACATTACTCTAATGGCCTTTCAGAAGAGGTGAGTAATTTACTCCTGGACTATGCTTTGTCATAAAAAAACTTCCAGCATTGCATAGCATGGCTATATATGCCCATCAATACCCTCTGTGTGGGTGACTGAAGTGACCTTTATTGGTGTATTTGCCGTATTGCACTTGCCAGTGTACTCTGGGACTGGATGTAGTACTGTGTTTAATCTTTAATTTCTACTCAGAGAAGTGGGTTGTAAATGGTAGATATGGGAGATAGAAACCAGCAATGCACCTTCTGACACACTTTAGTTCATCTAGTTTCAGTTTACCAAGTGCCCTTTATCCCTACCATTTACCACTGGTTCATTTCTTGTAACTGCTGTGGCAGAGAGGGACTTGGGAGGTGATTTAAAAGAGAAATAAATACAAACTTTACAAATCAGCTCACTTGGAGACTGCCTAGAGGAAAAAGCAGTTACTGTGGTAGGAGGTCAAACCTAGGCTGACATCCCAGACAGCAAGGGGACAAGATCACTGGGATGAGAGGGGCAAGAGAAACAGAGAAAGACATAAGGTTAATTAGGAAAGATAAAATAAAAACATTGAGCTTGAGAGAGTGAAAGAGAGGAAACTGCTAAACAGGTAATGGAAGAGAGCATCAGACAAGGGGAAGGACATTTGCCATTTTACCTGCAAAACGACAGTGTATGCCAATTATTCTAACTTCTGGTTTAGCCATTTGAGAAAAATTTTTTGCTCGGGTTGCTCTAGAGTTTGCACTACACTTTTCATGTTCAGGGGGACCAGGGATTTCCATTCTCTCTAGATATTTAAGTATGCCTTTCTATTCATGTGAGCAAAATGAGTTTATGGACACTTGGCAGGTATCATTGTCACAGTGGCACTGAAGTAGAGGTTATCTGTGCCAACATCGGGCCTTGTGTGGCTGATACTGAGCTTCATGGCTGCATCCTTCAGTGTCCTGGCAGTGCTTCTGTCAAAACACATGAGCAGGGTGGAGTATGACTACTTAAAAGCCATGGTAATTTCAAATTTACTTCTCATTCAAGTTGAATATCATTGTTTAGATTGCGTGGGTCTCCTTTATGTTCCTGCACAAGATGTACATTCTTAGCCAGAGCACAACTGATAAGGTTTGAAACTAGATATATATTTCACAGTGCTCCCAAAATCCACGCAAAATAGACATCTTATAATGCCCAAATATGCTCATTTAAAAGTTGGTGGAGGAATTGTCCAGAATGTAGAGTATCACAACAAGGTTTTGTACAGAGCAAATTTTTTAAATGAGGCTTTTGGTTTTTTGTTGTTGTTTTTGTTTTAAGTCTTTGAAAATAGGATTTGATGCTGATCTGCTGAAAGGCCTTATCCAGCAGTACTGCTGGCACTAAGTCACAGGGTAAACACAGCCTGGCGGCGCAAGTCACAATGGACCACAGCTTGAAAATTACTGGCCTAGCAGCCCAGAAGTGGGAGCTCTCTGAGCTCTGCCTTTGAATCTCTTTTCTATTTCTTTTCTGAATTTCATCATGAACAGTATAAAAACCATCATTTCTGCTTCATTTCTGCCTGTGTAAGGGAAAAGTGCAAGCACAGAAATACACTGCTTTTTTCCCCCCCATAAAGTCTTCATTCAAATGCTCATCAACCTAATTTTTCCTTCCTTCTCTCTCCTCTTTGCTCATGGGCTTTCAGCTCTCCTTTGCCATATCCCCCTGCTTCTGTTAGCATTGCTCCTTTGTGCCTCATTTTGTTTCTCCTCTCAGTGTGGCCTGCTGATGTGCCGTCGTGCTGAGCAGAGGGTCTGGAGCAGGGAAGAGTCCTGCCAGCACTGGAAGAGGCAATGCTGTGCGTCCATTCAATGCCACACTTATGTTCACTGATTATCAAGAGGTGCTGGATCCAGCTGAGCCACTTCAGCTTGGTGTGACAGCATATCAGCAGGGTAAGGAGGGAGCCCCAGGCCCTGGCACACACTGATTCATGAGAGCATCCCACAGCAGACATGGGCTTTCTTTCCCTCTGGCAAGCAGGGACTTGATCTCTCTCATGTCTGTCTGGTAAAACTCTTCTGTAGCAATGTGTTTGTATTGCATTACTTGTCCACCTGGTAGCACACAAGAGGCACAGCTAAGGATTTGATCTCCTGTATTAGTTTCTTGGATGCTGTCCAAAACACATCTGCTTAGGCTCTTGGTTGAGAACATCAGCCTGCAGCAAGCATGCCCTGTCCTGCTGAGGGCTGGAGCATTTCAGTGTCCTTTGGGGTGCTGCACCAGCTGCTGTGTCTCAGCTGGGAGACTGTCTTGTTAAGCTGCTGTCACCTTGCTTACCTTTGGCTGTGGCTCTCCAGCCTCGAGTGAGATGGTGGCTTGAATCACCTGTTTCCAGCAGCAGTTTGTGGCCACAGAGAGGGCATTTGGCATTGGCTTGGCTTTACTGTGCTGCCACAGTCACCTGCTAGGGTGACAGTTCTGTGTTGGGCTTTCAGTCACTCGCATCCTTTGTAGCCCATTTGTATGACACTTTAGCATCTTGATTGTTCCTTGGGTTTGTGTAACATTTATATTCCCTCCCAAAATTCAAAAGCAGGTGGTTTTTGAGATAGAATTTTCATTTGAATTGTTTTGGGATGATATTAATATTTTCCCATAAAGGAAGTAATTTGTTGTAACTTACTGCTTAGGTTGGTTGATCTTTGAATGTTTACTGCCAGGTAGATGTACATCATTTGTCCTACTGCTGATGATGTTCCAAATCTTGTCTCAATTTTTACTGCAACACTTCAAATTCCATGCTGGTCAGAATTACTATTTGGATTATAATCTATCAAATAGTTTCCTACATTTGTGCTCTTTGTATGTTGTCTTCATAGTATGTTGTACACTTCCTTAGACAGCCTCAAACCTTTATTGAGAGGCATGTCCTTAGCCTCTGCATCCTTTCCACTATGATTACTTCTGCTGTGATTGGTTCAAAGTCTTTTCACAGAGTCCATTTTTTGAGATGTAGGTATCTTTGACAGTAACTTCAAAGAAACAGTAGAAAAGTCAGATGACTGATACTGAATGGACATCTTTTCTTTGAATTAGTCAATGGAAATTTTAAGCCTCCAAGTGCTCCAAAGGATTAGGAGGACTATGACAGAAATGTAAAAAATAGTATGAAGGAAAAATTGCAGTCTCTTTTCTTGCATGGAAACTTCCTATTTCACACAGAACCTGTTATGTTTGTCTTTCAAAGTTCTGTCTTAGTTTCCAATCCAAATCTAAACCAGTAGACTTTTCTGGGCCAGGCATATAGATTAAGGACCATTCGTAATACAAGGGGTTTGTCTCTTATTCTCACCTCAAGTAATAATGCTGTTTATTTTAATGCACTCTTTTTGTGGCTGATAAGATGCCATTTTTGTTTAGAGGTGATTCTGTGGAATATTTTGTTGGTGCAATTACCCAGCTTGTGCCCAGGTAATCTCCTGACTGCCAGCCACACTGAGAGAAGTGTGGAGGGGGAAGCAGGAGGTCAGATCCAATGCTGCAAGGGCTGCAGAGTCAGGTGTACCCAGCCCTGCCAAAGAGTGAGCAGGGCAGGAGCTGTTAGAGATGAGAAGAGTAAATGGACTTGGTTGGCAGTAAAGCTAAAATGCATCTGAATCATTGGACTCTTGAAGGGGCCAGCTCGGATGGGAGTGCGTGAGTGTGCAGTTCTTCCAGGCATAATGCTACAGTTTCCTTCTGGGGATAACTGCCAGTGCCTAGAGAGAGCAAGGAAAAGCTCTTCTTGGCTCTTGATGAGCCTGCTCAGTGTGGGATTTCCAGGTCAGAGGTTCTCTGCAACCTCCCTTGTATTCCCAGGAGAAGCCATTTACCCTTCCCATGACTCCTGTTTTAAGAGTGGTCATTTTTAAAGAACTCTATAGCAAAATACATATGCTTGTCCATTTATGTTCCTGTATTTTATTTTCTGTATGAATTTATTGTCATCTTGATCTGTGCTTATGTCTGTTTGGGAATTTAGGCATTAGGTTGGGTGCTTGCTACCCTTGACCTGAAAGATTCCAAGTGTGTAGGCATGCTTTGAACTCATTCCCCAAATCAGCTTCATTTTTGCACTCACTCTAGTGCACTGGTGGCTGTTCTTCACATGCAGAAGCCCTACACATAACATTGAGCCAAAACCAAGTACCATTGTAATTTGGGCTTCAGGCATATCCACTTTTATGTACTGTAATTACTTCATAAGTTCTTATCTCAGTAACTTTATTCATAAGTTACCTTTGCATCTTTTTTGCTACAGGTTTTGGGCAGCAAAAAACTCTTCTGGAGGCTCTTCCATCAGATTCAGCATTATCACATGAATTTTTGTGGCCTCTAATAATTTTTCAGCTGTAAGATTTTCCTTCTGATGATATGGTATTCTGATGTTGAATTTCTGCAGCGCATACCTTTATACGTGTCCTGGAAGTGCCTTTTTCCCCCTCAGTATTACTGATTTTTTTTCTATTTGTTTGGCTTAACTTTTACTTTTTTTTTTTCCTAGCACTGCAAGTAGAAAATGGTGTCTATCTTATCTTCAGCTTGCACTAATTTTTTTCTTCACATGCTGTGACTCTCTTTCTGCTAGAGCACTGATTTGTCATGGTAAATTATACATAGCTCAGTGTCATGTGGATTTCTGTGCTTTAAGTTGCTTCTTCACTATTTTCCTTAGTCTAGCACCTTTCATCAAACACGTTTCTTTCTTTTACAGCTCAAAAAAAGAAAAAAAAATAAAGAGAAGAGTAAATAACCTTCTGCTATTCCCTTAGCTCCTTTGTTGCAAACCCTAGAGAAGTTTATGCAGTCTATGCAAATGACTGTTTATCCAGAGTAGGATGTGCTGAGGGATACCACAAATCAGTTCTCAATGAGAAGTGGGAATTTGAGGAGCACTGTTACAGTCTCTTTTTGACTCTTCACCCTTGCCATATTTCTCAATTGCTCTCTGAGCATTTTGTGGCATGGTTGCTGTTATTTGGTATGATTTATTTTGTCTCTGGGCTGGTGAGCTGTGGGCTGCTCGGGTGGCCTGATGCCACTGAAAATATCCCTGGTGTGGTGGGACAGAGCTGCTTACAGGGCTGCTCTCTGCTGCCTCACAAGAGCTCTGCCTGTACCATGCTGTGTAAAGGAGCCCATGTTGTGTTGAGCAAATGGGGAAATAATCTTCTCATTCCCACTGAAATGAAATTGCTTGAAGGGAAATTTGCTGTTAAAAAAGGATGTATGAGGTAGGAAATCACCTTGGTCTGGTTTTTCCATTAGGGTGTGGGAAATGCCCTTCTTTGGTAGGTAAGTCAACCTTTTGCAGGGTCGAGCCCATGTTTGCTGGTGTAGCTACATGGTAAGGGAGGCTCATAACGAGGGTTGCTGTAGCCCTTGTGATACTGGCGTGGCTCTGGGTATGATCCCAGAAGTTGTTGCAAATACCACTTCCTGAGCCCTTGCTGCTGCAAGGGGGGGGACAGGCTCCTGGCCCTTTCCTGCCCTAACCTCAAACTAGGGAAGGCAAAGGGGATGGGGAAGAGGAGGCTGTGCCCATTTCAAGAGAGATGAAGCTCCACCCCCAGAAAAGCTGAGCTGCTGAAGAGAGAAATGACATTCCTGCGGAGTTATGCCAGCCCTTCCTCCACCTGTCCCCTGACTGCAAAATAGCCACTTCAAAGGCTATTTTATACATGCACTAATTGAACAGGTGAGCTGAAGAAAATAATTTTTGTGGACTTCCTAGCTCCAAATTATAATTGCTGCCTTGTAACCAAGGAATTCTTACAGTGGCAGAGTGAGGAGCATATAAATGCCAAGTAAATAGTATGTACATGTCTCTAGTTTATCACAGTAGGAAAAAAACATGAAGGAGCTGCATATCAAAAAGCTATGGCACCATGATGAAAAGTCTCCTGGTTTGTTTTAAAGTGAGGGTATAAGCTGTGGTCCTAACTCTCAGAAGGGGGTGCTATTACCTCATCTGATTTCTTTGTATTTTATAAGTATATCTATATGGTTTGCATGCGTATATATGTATATCTAACTCCACTGTAGTTTTAAAAGCAGGCTAAAACATTTATTTCCCTTTTCCCACTGCTTTAGTGCACGGTTTTTATGAACAATGATAACAAAGTTGTTGCCTTTTTTTTAGTTACTTGCTAGCGCAGTATGCAAAAAAATTACTTTGATTTCCAGCAATATAGGGTTCTTTTGAAAAGTATGAGAAGCCTTGAAAATGGAAAACCAGTGGAACAAAAGGAAGAAAAGGCACAAAAAGATGGTGTCTTTATTTTATATTGCACAGTGCTTAGAAAAATTTACAGTCTTGTGCAAGAAGTGAAAACAACATACTCATACTGTGTATGAAAAACACTAAATTGAAATCAATGTATTTAACTATGCTAAAATATGATGATTAAGATTATGAAATCAGATATTTTTAAAAGTCTAGATATTGTTGCAGTGTTTCCACTGGTTTTTTTGTCTCCTGAAATTCATTGTTTGGACATTGAAATAGTCTTGTTAATTTCTTACCCTCTTTGGACATTTATTTATTTAATTTGCACCTCTAAATTAGAACACAATAGTTGCATATATCTGTCTTGGACACACTTCTGGTGAATGTGACTGACTTACTTTCTTTTTTTCACGTCTGCCTGCCCCTGCTAACCCTTAGAGACACATCACACCTCTTCCCTACCAAAGCCCTGCTGGATCTGTAGCCTCTCTCTTTGAGCAGGAAGGAGCTCAGGTACTCAATATCACAGTTGGACTGGGCACAGCAAGCAGTGAAAGCTGTGCGAGCAAAGGATCCTGCTGAATCTGCAAGCTTTGCCCAGCATTGCTGGCAGATACTGGGACAGGAAGGCCATGCTCCCTGGTTTTCATGACCATCCATGAGGGAAGCTGGCACAGCTGGTTTATGGTCTCCAGCTGTACCTTTAAAGAACAGCCTTGCCCTCAAGCTGTTGGTTTGCAGGGCTTTGAACTCTTATAGGTGAATAGGTCACCATCCTGACTCAGAGGCCTTAGCATTGACTGATAATGATTAAATGCCATAACCTGTGACCCTGCAATTAGCAGCAGGATTTCTGTTTATTTGGGATTATGGCTATAGCTATGTTCTGGGTTTAATGGGTGAACATAGGTCCTCCTAATCCTTCCACAGTGTGGAGCATCACTTCCCTGCGATCCAGACTTCCTGCAAAACCCAACCATTGGTTTCAGTGGGTG
This sequence comes from Corvus cornix cornix, assembly GCF_000738735.6. NCBI lineage: Eukaryota > Metazoa > Chordata > Aves > Passeriformes > Corvidae > Corvus > Corvus cornix. The sequence goes on from NC_046332.1 coordinate 92,628,846, forward strand.
CTTAGAAAAGAATAATTTTCAGAATGGTTCCTATTTTGCATAGGGACCTCCTTTGGCAGATATTTGGCTAGTGTCCCTGAAATATTATAAAAACAAAATTCTCATTGTCCTGCAGATTGTACCTTCTAGGTTTCTTCTGCCCTATCATCTCCATTGTGGTAATATCATGGAAATGATTACATAGGAAGAGGTTTAATATACGGTTAAAATGACATCAAGATAATAATATTGCCTATTACTCCTCACTTATCTGGAATTCACAGTTGGAATTTGGATGCAGAAGAAATTGAATGTGGAACTTCAGAAGAACAATAGCAGCTTCTTGCAAACATTTCCCAAATCTTCTAGTTTTGTGGGTCTACGAATTGTTTATCCTCAACCAGGAATAAGATCCCAGTCATAGATATCTACTTTAGGGTGAGATGAGGTGCCTCTAGATATGCACATTTCCTTTCAATATGATGAAAGGCAGATTAATTTTAATGGTTAAAACAGATTAATTCTACTGCATCCAAGACCCCTGTGAAGACAGTCTGGCAAGTTTCAAGTGATTTTAAAAAGTGTCTTAGTCTGGTCCCAAAGAACTGGCTAGCCTGACATTGACCATTCCATACCTTCATATCTGCCATGTGCCTGGGACTCTGGCCATTCCTAAAAATTCACAGGATGAACATGAATTTGCCTTCTTGTCTTGGGTTGCAGTGTATTCTATTACCATCCTCATGAGCTGTTGAGATCAGGTGGGGCAGTGTTTCCTTGCCTCCTCCCCCCAGACTATCTTTCTGTTAATTGCCCATCATTGTCCTGCCACCTGACTCAGAGATAACTCCCTCCGGACTATCTTCTGTTAATGAGCCTAATCAACACTCGGCCTCATGACTCATTACCCCATTGTGAGATGCTCCACCCAGAGGGAGGAACCAAGCATTCTGTCCTGGATATAATCTGACATTCTGAACACCAGAGACACTGGCTTCCCACTGGATTTCCAGAGGACAGGAGCTACAGAGCCATCACTAGACCTTCTGAGGAAGAGCAGACCCTTTTTTTTCTACAGGATCACTGCTTAAGAGGACTGCAGCCACCATTCTACCAGACTGCTACCACCACCCTGCCTAACAGGGGGTCAGGTTGTATCTTGACTCTGTCAGTTTGAACCAGTGTTTTCTTTTAGTTTTTCCTTTTCTTTAATTTCCCCATTAAATTTTTATTCTGACTTGGTGCCTCCCACTGGTTTGTTTTCAAACTAGTACACTTCTCCAAGGACAAAGTGTCTAGAGAGAGTCAAAGGGTTTCACTTCACAGCTTCCTTGAATTTCTCCCTGTGGAAGAAGTGGGGTTTTAAGGAGATAATTAAGAGAAGGCTGTTGTGCATTCAAAATGGTTGCAAGAAGGCTGACAGGGATGAAGAGTAACTCTTCAGTTTGAGATGTTTACTTTGGGTATACATATATATATATAGAAACACAATGACCCTATTTTTTAGGGTCTAACTTAAAAGGTCGTCCTGCGGCACCTGTAGAAAATCTCATCTGGAATTGTCTAGCATTAAATTTTTTATGATTAGTTCTAGACAAAATTGATTTAATTTTCACTTTTTTAGCAACTTCTAAATATTGAATTTTAAATCCTTGGGTATAGTTTTAAAAATTTGCTGGTTTGTTGTCTGAAAGAATCACTCTGTCTTTCATAGCTGTAAACAGTCATCCATGGGAGGAGTTTTAGGGCTGTACGTGCTGGATGTTGCAAGCCTCTTTAGGCGCTGCTGGCCGGATAGTCATCATCCTTGGAGCACAGCATGTGTGCTCCCCTGCCTTGTGCTTTGTGCTGTGATGTGAAAACTCGCTTTCTGTTCTCATGTCTGAGACCTAAACGCTTGCTCCTGCCCCCCGGACCTGGGTGAAGATAAGCCCTGCTCTTACCCTGCACAGACACAGGGATGAAGGGCCCCCCATGGATGCTGGGCCAGGCCATGCCTCTTGAAGAACAGACTTCTGGAGGTTTCTTGCTGGAGAACATGCCGTTTATACTTGTGTTGTCCAAAAAACATGAGATGCAGTCAGCTGTGTGTATGAATGGCAACCTTCTCCTGTTTGGTTATCAAGGTGCTGATAAGCAGGCTAAGATGAGACTTTATGCTGAGGAGGTACAGTCAATTAATAAGGTGGATGTGATAAAATCAATGTGAAGCAGAATGCGCAGTCTGTCTTTTGGTAATGCCAGCACAGCACACAGTAATTGCTGAACTTGCACACCTCACCTCTGACAGCATTGCAGGATACAGGAAGAAAACATTTCTGGGGGCTCAGACTGCTTAGGTGGGTGTCAGGAAAAGTGGATGAGTCCGTGTTGGAAAGGACTGATACAATCCTCATAGGTACCTGAGTGCAACATGACGATGCTTTCTTACTGCCTTTGTCACTTCTTGTAGCTATGCTGTAAGAAATCATGGGTGTAGTCACCTGGGTGCTCTGCTACAGGTCACAAAACTCAGTACATAAACCTGGCACAGCATCTGTTTTCTACTCCGCCACCTATTTGTACTTCTCTTCTTGGCTCTGGCTGCAACTTGCATTGTTGTGTGCATGTATCACATATCAGATGGGAAAATCAGGTCCTTCATGTCTGATGCTTCTTTACGGCAAGGCTGAGCTCTCCAGTATCGTCTGATAAGACTGTGCTACAGAACAGTCCATGAAACACAGTGTAAAGTGATTTCAGATACCTTCCAGCATTTTACCAGCACATAAATAGCTGCCATTGGAAATCTTAAGCTACAGACAATGGGAGATGGTAACCTCTTGTGCATAGGATTTAAAACTATAGGATCATTGACCTTGAATCGTGCATGTAGCCTGGGAAATCTAGAGTTAAGCAGCTTGCAAAGCCATAAAAGCCAGCCACCAGTCTGAGAATAGAAGCCTTCTTCTAGTTTTCCTGCTGATATTCAATGTTGTTTCAATCAAAGTACAGGTAATACTTGAAGAATGACAGATCCTGTGAGCTTTATATACCAGTAAAATGACATTATGTTTCATGACCCTCCCGCATTAGACTTTTACGATAGAGAATATGATTCAGGAATTCATTTGAAAATCCACAAAAATACAAATTAAAAGATATTTTTTAATTGCTGGTTCCTCATTAATTGCACATCATAACTGACTCACAGGAAAGTAAGAATCATAATGAAGAAAATTAATGAAGAAAATAAGAAATAAAAAGGGACTCACAATCTTCATGTGTATCAGCACTGAAAAAATTATGAAAAATATAATGAAAAGCATAAAAAAACCTATATTTTTCTTACTAGCTTTATTCTTATAATATTATCACATTTTAAAAATACAATTTTAGAAAAAAAATGAACTACTGCTTTTTGCAGTGATAGGCGACAGGTCAGAAAAGCGTTTCAGAATAATTTTACACCTTTTAACCTTAAAAAATACTTTGCTGACAATTGAGAAAGGGCCTTAAAAGAAGCGCTGATAGGCATTCTCACAGCAGGGTTGCCATGTCCCATCACATAGCAGAGGGTTTCTGCATAATGTCTCCTGTAATAAGAAGTGTACTGCAAATCACCGGGCTTGAGTAGCAGTTTTAAGAAAGTAATCCTTGGCATGAACTGCTATTAGTGATGACACTGAAAGTTTGTTACGTAAAACTCTTCAGAAGACACAAAGAAGGTAAACTGTTTAAAATTTTGATTCGAGCCTTGAAAGAACTACTTTGTCATAGAAATTTTTCTGCATTTAAATATATATTTAGTGTGCTCTTTTTCTTTTTTTTTTCAATTTTTGCTTATGCTTGGACAGACTCGTTAAACGGAACTGCAGAGTTTTGTTAAATGAATGTCACTTTTCTCTCTTTCCATGCCACAAATGGTAATTGTTCCAAAAGCATCTTAATAATTACTGGTGTTAATTATGAATGTTAATACAGTCAATGATCACTCAGAGCCCCCATGTTGCAAACCCTTTATAAATGAAGTAAAAACTAAAAAAAAAAAAAAATTTAAAAAATTCCAGTATAACAAAGACTAAATCAGTCCATCAAAGCACAGCAAGCTATATTCATGCTTTAATGGCTAGACTAATCAAAATGGGATATGAATCTACAAGAAACCTTCTTGTTGAAATTAATTTTGTATTTGTCTGGAAATGTAAATAAAAGAAAACGTGAAGGGGCCATTTCCAGGCAAGTTCTTTTCAGTGTTAATGATGCAAATCAGTGAAGTTTCTCAGTCCCTGGGGAATCTTTTTGTCTTTCTCATTTCCATAAGAATGATTTTTAGGTGATTAAAATAAAAATCTAATGGAAAAAAATTCTTTATACTTTTCTCACAATACTGTTTAGTAGATATCTAAAAAAACCAAACCAGAGCTGGAATTGACTTTAGAACTGTAATAAACCTCCCTAGGAGAGTATTGGTCACAAAATGTTTTTGTATTTCTAATGGAGACATTTTTGGTTGTCTTTAGAAGTATTTGATAGAAGTTGCAGTCATCTGAAAGCTTGATGTTTCAATGTAACTCCAGAATTTTCTCAGCAGCTAGTAAGGGGTAATGAAATATTTCATTGTGTTGTTTTCTAAGTGAGCAGTATGAGAAACAGGCAATGACATAATAATTAAAATTTTGACTTTCAATATCTTTGGCAAATATTTTTTTCAGAGCTAGATTCTTCTAGCTGGACTATCAAGGACTGGACAGATAGAGAAATACTGGAAAAGCATTGATCATTTTAATCTACTTTTAATCCCATCCTTCCTCCAGAAAGAAACTACCTTAGTGACTCAATAAAGGGCTGGTATTAATGGCTTTGCTGCAAGGCAAGATGCAGCCCACAGTGGTTCAGGACTGGCTTTACTTTCCCTCTTTTTCCAGGGAACAGGTGTTGAGCTTTTGATGGGATACCCTTCCTTTTCGGATGAGGGTGAAAGAGCAGAGGAGGCTGCTGTTCTGCTAAGTTCTTTATTTCATAGTCTCACAGCTTTCTTGAAGGCAGATTTCAAGAGGGTTACATGATAAGGCCAAGCAGCAACAAGCAGCTTCTTCTTCTAGTTCTAGTTCTTTTTTTTCTTACAGAAGTGTGGATTATATTTGTTAATTGACCAATAAAATTAACATACGATTTTAGTTTTTCTTTTCTCAACCTATCCTGGTCTAACAGTTGTAAATCTGACACAAGTGTTACATAGGTAGCACACAGATTTGCATGTACAGTTTCTATCAGCTCTTATTGTTTATGTGAACACTATCTAAAAAGTATGAACGGTATAGTTCTATCTATATTTTTTCTAAAGGAAAGAAATTCTGTGAAAAGGTAACACTGCTGCAGCAAGAACTGTGTTTAAGGTCTCTGCTGCAGCCTTTCAATGTTTAAAGCACTTAGCATATATTTCTACTAAAAGTTAAAAATCTATATTTCTATTTCACTTCATGTGACTTCATGTACCTCAGCTTATCCAAAGGTTTTAATTCAACCCCTGTGCTTTGGCTTCCCTCTGGGCCTGGGTCCAGAGGAGCTTTCACTCCAACGAGCAGGAAACGGCAAAAATGAAGATGAGCATAGTCCATGTTAGCCCCATGTCCAGCATAGATAGCACCTCTCTCCCTCCCATGGAAGTGTGTAGGGGAAGGACTAAATAATGCCCCCCTATCCTGACCCACTCTGTACAGAGAGAGAGTAGCAATGTCCCAGACTCTGCTCGCACACGCAGGAACACGTGTGTGCACAAACATGTGCGTGTGCATGCCTCCTTGTGCAACAGGAGGGGTGACGGCCTGCAGGGGACACGGGAGAGCACTGGCCCTGCTGATGCCTCCCAGCAGGCAGCACAGCTCACCCTCACTCTGGCAGGAGAGGGCAGGTGGCAGGAATAACCCTGGCAGGAGCTCAGAGCAGGAGCTGCTGCTGGACTGCATGGCCAGGAGCAGAGCAATGACACGAGAGGGACTATGTTCCTATTTCCAGGCAGTGCTCAGCCAAAGTGTGTGTCCTCAGCATTCACTAGTTGTTATAAATTGCCCAGGCCCAAGCAAAGAAGCAAGGCAGTGTCTTTGGTGTGCTCACAGCCAGGGTCTCCAGTGAGAGAACAGCAGGGATGCAGGAAGCTGCTCTGGCACAGGCAGAGATTCCCCACTGTGGATTTAGGGCTGCAGGCAGGAGGCACAACAAGGAACCAAATCTCTGTGCTAGCCCCAACCAATGCACTCTTGCAGAACAGGGAGAGTGAATGGGAGCTGCAGCCTTCCAGGAAATTCACACAGAAAGGGAGTTGGAGATTACTGTCACTTGGGACTGGATTGCTTCCCACTGGGTCTCCTCTTCAGCTGCTAATGAGCCACCAGGGAGAATCAAGTTGTTCCCACGCCTGGTTGGGTCCTGGGTTTGGGTTGTGGAGGAATGAACAGAACTCTTGGGCTGGTTATGGGATCAGGGGGTACAAGGGACAACTGTTCAGGGAAAATACACCGGTGTCTGATGCCTCTGTGACTCTGGGAGGTGATTTCCTTCTTAATCCCTTGCCATAGCTCCTGGCTGAAGACTTCCTCTCCTGCTCCAGGCTTCCCTAGCCCTGAAGGGGGTCTTCCCCATCTCCAAAGGGGCAGACTCATTAAATGTTCCTGTCTGTGGCGAAGTCAGAGGATGCTCAAGCTCTGTTATTCAACAGATACTAGTCAAGAGCTACAAAACCTGAAATCAGATCTCAAATCTCAAAATGGACAAAACCAGAATTAACTCTTTATAATTATATATCTTTATAATTAATTATACATTTCAACATTGATTTATTAATTGTTTGCTATCTGCTGTTAATATTAGAAAGGTGACTGTTTTCAAGCTGCTCTCCAGACCCTGAGGACACATATTTTCTTGTTTCCTTAATGCGGAGAGAATACAAAAGCCCAGACTTTAAGAAGAAATGCAATATACCTGATGAAAAAATGATTTATGACAACACCACCACTCCATAAGTTTAATGCTGTTCTTCTTCCTTCTTTTGGGTGAGGCAAGGAACAAATTCCAGGAAAGCTCTTTGAAGTCTTTAGGGGAAGAAACTCCTTTCCACCTGCCACTCCTCCTCACAGTGGGGTCCTGAGCCTTATGCCTTGCCTCTACAGCCCCACACATTGTATGGGAGACCCCTGAAGAGCACACTATGCACCATAACCAGCAAGGAAAGAGGAAGAGTCAGAGTGAAGTGCTCCTCAAGGCACCTTCCCCCAACTACCCTGGAGTCAGCCCTGCCTGTCTGAGCACAATCCCTTACTCAGCCCCCTCATCATGGGAGGCTAAAACATTTATTCTAAAAAAAATAAATACACACAATTTTAATTGTCAGACACGTCCAGTGCTTTATATAATCCTTTACAGACACCTACTGTCCAGTGTGTTTGCCTGGGGTTTATGAGGCTCTGGTCCCACCCCTTTGTGGAAAGATGTTTTCTCCCATTCCCAGGGTGTGCTTGCTGCCTGGCTAGGAGCTTGCTTGTTGGAGAATTGCCACAGAACATCCAGTCATTTGCTTTCAGTGGCATGCCAAAGAGAAAGAAATTGACCCTGTAGCCTAAGGACTGAGTTTGATTTCTGTCAGGCAGAGAAAACATTGCACCTAAATCTGCAATTTCCTAAGGAAATAGAAGAGCTTTTTGGATACTGGACACGCACTGACGCTACCTTTTGCAGGGATCCTGGTCTGGCACATCAGGTAGGCAACTTGCTCAATTTGCTAAGACCTTTGCTGGATGCAGTCTGACCTCTTCTTGCCTGGGCTTGGAGGGTGTTATCTGGAAGGGGATGTAACTGGTAACTTGTGAGCATCCCATTTGGCCCAGGCCTCACTGTGCCATGTTGCCAAGCAACATTTTGCAATGCGCATCCTGCAGCCTTCCCTCGCCAGTTAGGTGCAACTCCAATGTGCTCTCCTCTTTGTCCTCAAAATGTAGCGTTATGGATTGCAGCCTTGTAGATGCCAGGCAGGGATGAGCCTGTTCTGGGAAATAGGTCCAGCAGACCCGCAGAAAGTGTAACTGGATACTACACAGCTGACATGAACTGATGTGGAAATGCTGTCAGCTCATCTAGTCAGAAACCTGTTTGAGACTGTGCCATCTGCACACTCCACTGACTGCTCCCAGCCAGTGCCCGCTGCTGCTCAGCACTGGAGACAGGACTGCTGCTCCTGAAGCCCTCGGAGCTGTTTCTTTCCCTTGGCAAGTCCTGTGGTGTGGGCTAGGGCTGGCTGAGGCTAAACAGGGTGATGTCAAGCTGGGGTGAGCTTTCCAGTCAGATGCAGGTTGTGCGAGTATGTGTTGCTCAAGAGATGAAGAGGCTCATGGTGTCTGCCCTGTACATTCCCTGGGCCATTCATTCACTTATTTATGCTACCTTTACAGGAAATATCCCTGCATCTTTAACAGGTTCTTCTTCTAGTGAGCCATAGAAAAGGCAAAATGAGGTCCGATAAGAAAAGAGATCTGATTGTAATGCATACTTTTCTTCTCTTACTCTCTCCTCCAAGACTGGATCAAGAATTTCCTCATGTGAATCCCAGGAGTATCTGCAAAGTAAGTTAAAGGAGGGGTTGTTTTCCAGACCGCTCATTTGGAATAGAAATAGAAAATAGAAAAACAAGTGGTCTGGCATCTTTTAGAGGAAAATGGGAGAATCCTGCAAACACTAATGTTTGCTTGGGGCTAGACAGCCTCCAAGCAGGAATTACAACATGAATTTAGACATCTTAAAATGCCTTTATGCTGTTTCAGGGGCCTAAATCCCACCTGACTCTCTTGGGTTATGTCTAGGACCCACTTGAGGAGGACTTCAAGGCACAGAGATAGTGAACTCTTACCAGACTTTATAATATCACAAGAACAAAATTGAAATTGCTCACCCAGTGAAGTGGTTTTTTAGTGATCCTCCTATGGCGTTGGGAAGATCCTCTGTAAGTTTTCTGGAACCATGCTTGCTGGATGGGTCCTGCACATGTTATATCCCTCAGAGAAGTGATATGAGATGGGATAGCTCTGGTGCAGGTGCAATAGAACTTTAAAAGCATTAGAAAAATACGTTCAGAAGTGTGAATTTTCTTCACTAAAAGGCTAAATCAGTCAAGATAACGAATCCTGTTATAATTAATTAGTGCATTAATTGGGAAGGACTACAAAAAGTCTAGCTACTTATCCTAGAAGATCGGCTGAAGCCAACACCAAATTTACATTTCAGTAAGGACAAAACATATCCCAGAGGACAAGAACATGGAAGATCACTCTGTCTCACATTTGCAAAAAGGCGTAGCTCTGTTGCTGTCACTCTGGTCTCAGGTATTTCCCAAACGAGGAATTCTCAAGAGGAAGCTCCTGTTATTTGTGTTTGTCTCCAATATTGCCTTATCACAGTTTCTCATGGAGGAGACTGCAAATGCAGTTTTTTGCAAATTTTTGCAAAGGTTTAATGAGCAGTTTTCACATACTTCCCAAAGCAAAATGTAGCCACTGAATATGCTGTGCTTGTGGTAGGGATGGTTTTGCTCTAGAAATTCAGGTTTAAAACTCCAAAGAAATCTTTCTGCATTACTGACACATTTCACTTTGGTTTTTTTTGTCATAGAGAGCGGCGTCTCAAACCTCACAGCCCAACTCCTAGAAAATTCACCCACCTCCCAGCCTTAAAACCCACGCCTGCCTTAGGTCCACAGCTTATGAAAAAGTTGTCCTGGGAAAGATGTCTCCCTCCCCTCCTCCTCCTCCATCCTGCAGCAGGACCCATTGTCTGCCGGCGGCAAGGCATAAAGGAGTTAACGAAGGAGCCGGCAAGGAGGTATGACGGGGTGATGTCAGAATATTTCCAGGGAAAGAATGTGTTGGGGGGCGCTGGCCGGGCTGGGGCTGGAGGCCCCCCGGCCCCACCCCGACATTCTTCTTGTCCGGTTCCCACAGGCGGAGAGTGGCACGGGGGGTCAGAGTGGACGAGCACAAAGAGAGACCCCCTGCTGCCGTGGCCATCGTGCTGGGCTGTCACTGCTACTAATTCATGACTTCACCTTTAATCTCACTGATCCATTATAGGTTAAAAAGAGACCCATTTTACAGCTGACAAGATTGAAGGGAGCGCAACCCAGGAACTGGGGGGGCGGGGAGGTGGGCATGGGGGAGAAAAAAAAATAAGAGAGGGGGAGAGAGAAATAACCCCTGCTAAAGTTTGTACAATTGGGACCATCTGCTAAAAATAGATTTTGTGGGGTTTGTTTGTCCTTTCCCTTCACTATGACAATATCTATTTTAAGAGGGAAGCTGGTAACTGCAGCTAAATCAGAATTTTAGTGCACAGGGTCAGAGTAAAAAGGAATGGGGAGGAGAGGGGAGACGGGGAAAAAAAAAGAGTAAGATTTTAGGACCAGAGCTGCACAGTGGAAAGGATGGGAAGCATTCAAATAGCTTAGTGCTGCTTTAGAGAATGTTTGGTGAGGTCATCATGAGGAAATGACTAAGAAATTTATGAAATGCTGATGTCAAAGGTAAGTTGATCAAATCAACATTGATTCAGCAGAGTAATAACTATATGTGTGTGGCACTTACAGCATGTTTATAATGACACAAATACTTGATGAATTTCCAGAAATCATTAGAGCTACTGTGCTGTGAGCTGTAGATGAAGTCTCCAGAAGTAATTCTGCTATTTTCGTTAGCAGCATAATCACGTTCATTTTGTCCTTTAATGAAGATTTTTATGTTGCTGCTTCAAGGAACTAAAGTGCATATTCTCAGTGAACTTGAGAAAGTAAGCAAATTGGAAAGAAAAAAGTGGAGTCTCTGAAAAAAAAAGACCAGAGGGGTGATAATTTGTGAAAAGAATTATTTTCTAGCATATAGCAAAGAATTCAACATTCTTGCATTTCCTGGTTTTGTCCTACATCAGTGAGGTACATGTAGGTACCTGCATGTAGTGCTAGTTCAGGAGGTTAGGGTATTCGTCCTTTTTGCTTCCTTTACCTGATGCTCTTTGACAAAACCTTTTAATTCCCAAAGCAGTTTTATGAAGTCTGCCGAATTAGTCTATCACTCCTACTGTCCTGATAGTATCAGAGAGCATCGAAGCTCAAGAAGGAGATTGTTTTCTGGATTCTCCCTGTCTTTTGCCTTTGAACTGCTGGAGCTGCATCTCATAAGATTTTGCAACATATGTATGGAGATTTATACTGCCAGGAGTGCAGAGCTTTTGCATCTGCTACAACACCCTGTTCCCTCCTTTTTCCCCTCCCAGCAGAGGAACTCTGGGAGTTGTTGGCATCATGGTTGCCTGACTGCCGTGAGATGAGGGTGGAGAGTCTGGAAGTTTATCATGAGGATGCAAAGAAATTTGCAAAGATTTTTGGGTTTATGGGATTTATGGACAAAGTCTGTGAAGGAGATCAGCTGCTGGTATCTGTTGTGGGAAGATGTAAGAGAGAACGGGGACCTTTTGCATGAGCCACTGTCAGTTAAAGTCAGTGATAAAAATCCTATTGAAAAAGCCTCTGATCAAATCAAAACCTGTTTTCCTAAGAGTGACATTGCCTGCAAATGGAGGCAGATTGAGGTCCGTAACTGGCCAGCACTTTGGACACATTCTGCTTCCTTTAGTCACACAAAATGACATATTGATGCATGTTTCTAGGATCCAAACAGGCAGCCCTTTCATAGGCAAAAGCCCTAATGAAGTCACTGGCAGGCAGCCTCCCTGGCCTAAGGCCTGCAGGCTATTTCCCTAGTCAATACACTGGACCTAATCTTATAGCCCTTGAGCATCAAACTCCATGTGTATTTTCTGCAAGTATTTGTTCTCTTTCTGCAAAAGTGCAAGATTTGTGTGCTGTAGAGTGCGGTGTCAGTGAGCAGCTGCTTCTCCTTCAGCATGAGTTGTTCAGCACACAGACTTCATTGGCTACTGGTTGGACAAAACCACACTGCAAAGCTGATGCGAGGAACAGCGAGGACCTAGGCTGCCAAATACAAACCTCCTGTTTTAGTTTGTAAGTGTCTGAAAATAAAACAAAACAAAATTACTAAAGCAAAAGAAAATTTTAAAAGGTTTCAGGAAATATTAAGAAAATTTGTATTTTTACCTGGTAATCTGACTATTTCTAATTTAGTGGAACACGTTAGCTACTCTGGTTAAATCAAATGCAATCAGTGGAGCTGTCTTAACAGCAAGTTAGAGCTCCCTTGCAGAATGGATTTCATTACCTCTTTGTAAGCTTAGTCCTTCTAGTTTCTGATCAGCCAACTGAAATTATTTTCCCATTCCTAAGAGTGTAAGAAATATAGATTGGAATGGCAGCTTCATATATTACCTTGGTTACAAAGTGTCATCAAGCACTAAGTTAAAATGATAAAAATCATAAGGATGTTTCCATAAGGATGCTTTGTTTTAGGCAAGGAACGTGTATTTTTTCTTTCTTTCTGGAATTTTTGATTAAGGTTTTTCCCACGAGCAAATATTATAATGCAATGCCTGGGTATAAAAGTAAAAAGCATCTTTTAGAACTGAAAAATTACCATCTCCTCCACACTTCTCAGAAAATTATAGAATGAATAAAATCCTTCTCAGATATTTTTTTTCTTATAAGTTTTGTATATCTTCTGCAATGCACCTGTAGGCAGGTGTCCAGAAGGAGCCAAGAAAGAAGCTTCTGTGTGTATTGGCTGGATCAGGGCTGAACTGCTGAACTGGATGGCAACAACTTGGCCCGGAAGGAAAAGAAGAGGGAATGAAGGTGATCCAGATTACTAATTAATTATGAGTCCTCCCTGTTACCACATCCCGGCACTTGGTAGGATAAGTGCTTGCAGTTCATGCAAAACAACTCTGAAAGGTTCTGCCTCTGGCTGTGCTAGATCTGATCTGCCACAGGCAGGCTCTCAGCTCAAATACATCTGAAAATGTGGGCCTTAAATATTTAGCTTTCTCTGGGAACTGACTTCCTTTGACAACTTGCATCTATGTTGTCATCATGCTTGGTGTGCTATAAATACATCAATGATCTTTGATGCCAATCAACTAATACCAGGTCCTTATCGCAACAAGCTCACACACCTCACAGCGTGCTCAAGGAGTTATCTTTCTATCTCCTTTTTTAAGATGAAATTAATCCATTGTAAGCCCCATAACAAGGAGCCACTCACAGGTTGAAAGTATAAGTGCAGTTTTCAAGTGGTATTGTCTCATGACTCTTGCCCTTAAAGACACAGGTATGAAAAGATGCTCTCTGTTTTTGTGCAGCACTGCTGTGGAAATAGAGTTCTATTTTCCTTGTGCTTCCCAAGTTGTGCATGGTTTAATTAAAATGTATTATTATCCTAAGGCTTTTTCTTTTTTAAAGTAAAGTCAAGCACCCTACTGAAGACACAGGACATTCATACACCCAAATCCGTGTCAGCATCCTGCTGGCAGTAAGAGCCTTTGCACAAACATCTGATTGCAGAGTCAGAATTCAACAAAGCAAGAAGAAACAGGCTGAAGAGCATCTACTACCTAAACACATGCAGTGACTCAGAGAGTGGGAAGCGGAACTGAGAGAACAATAAATGAAGAAACAATGAAAAGGTCAAGCACTTATTCAGGATTCATAAGTACAAATGTTGCAGTTCAAGCCGTGCAGGTGAAAAATGAAATTCCTTCTCTTCGCGATTTTTTTTTGTCTCCATATTTCTTTTTTCCAGCTCATGAATACCACTGAAGGGAATGTTGCTTCTAGTGGAAAATCTCAAATATGACATGCAAATAGTACATGGGGCCATCAAGATAGGATGAAGCACCATATTTGTGACTGCCTTCAGGAGAATGCACTGCATTAAAAGAGAGATACATTTTGTGCAAATGATGTTGGAACATTTGATGCAGAAACATGATCTCCAATCCTTCCTTTTGCACAGTGCTGGTTCAGTCAGAAATGGGTGGATGGGTGAATCCTCACTTGCTGTGCAAGTGAGCTGGGGCAATACATGTGTGGTGACCATGATTCTCCAAGCTCCAGAGTTTTCAGAGCATCTGGAGCAGAGTGTTCTCTGCCTGTGGGTGGCTCACAGGTGGCTTGTGTGTCAACAAGTGTACTGAGGCTGTGTGAGGGCAGAGGGCAGGTGTGCCCACATTGAGGGTTGTTGAGGAAGATGGAAGAAAGAAATTGTCATCTATGGGGTTGTTTAGTCTAATACTACTTGAACTACTTTTACAACCATCGGACCAAGCTCTCTTGGAAAGGATAAAAGAAAGCTAACATGGCACACTGAAATTCCCGTATGTGGTACCTTCAGGGGTTCCCTTCAACAGTGGTGTACCCCATCACTGCTCCTTACTCAGGAAAATTTATATCATTTTCTCAAATATTCTGCAGTGCTGTTTACATTCCTATCTTCTCTATCTCCTTCCTGCAGTGCATATGTTCCTCTGCTTTCTGGTGCTTTCCCTTTGGTACATGTTTCCTTGGCATGTGGTCCTTTCCTCCTCTGGACCTCCTGCCTCATCACCTTCTCCTACCAGCAGTTCCAGCCCCATTGTTTTTTTCTGTAGTGCTCATACAGTTCTTTCTTCATGCTCTAGAAAAAGCAGTGCAGAGGTGCAATGTCAGACAATGCTTGATGAAGAAAGAAGGGATGGATCTGACAACTCCATGAACCTGCAAGTCACTCACACTTGGAATCCTCTTAGCTCTTGCTGGGACTGGTTACAGTAGGTGACTGGGCTGTAGAAACTGGTTTACCCAGAATTGACAAAACAGCAAATGGAGTACCACAGCTTTGAGAAACAAGTGTGATTATACAGTAACCTAATTTCTATTTAAATATAATCCTTAATTGCTCCTGCATTTCTCTGACAACTTGCAGGGGTAAAAAAATATTTTAGTTTATTGTTTTTTAAACAAAACCAGATGAAAGCAAACAAATTGACAAATTAATCCCCATACTAACTGCATTGCAACTCATACAGTTACATCAGGGCGTCCTTTGGGTCAATATTTTCCCTTGCCTGAGGGCCAAAGAGGTATTTAAGCATCACCTAATAACCAAAGACCAAATACAAGCACCAGGCTGACATGTCATCCATTTCTCACCCCCTCCAGATTGTTTCTATCTGTCTCATGCTCTTCAAATGGCAATGCAAAGCGCATATGCTATGGTGTCAGGGAAAAATTCCCAACACGACATCTGTCTGCAGGGCAGATCCCAAGGCAGTCGGTGTGTCAGCTTTGGAGCTGCCTCTGCTTTTGTCATGTACCAGGGATTGGTGATGGGACTGCCTTGTCACCCCACATACCACTTTGGATTCCAAGGAATCACTAGGTTTGTGTTTTTCAATAAGCTTCTGCTTAAATCCCTCATGAGATCTCTATACAGGCCTCCTTTATGGCAAAATAATGAGAATTTCTTAATGCCGATGTGTGTGTGTTCAGCAGAAATATGTGGGTTTAGTTTAAAGTGGACCACAGCCTGGTACATACAGGTCACTGTGTACTAGGATTTCTTTCTCAGAAAACTCTTGAATGCTCTTTGAAAAGGTCTTTTTTTTTCTTTTTTTTCCTCTGCTCACGAGTGTAGAAGCCACTTCTTGATGAATAGGATCCATAATGCCCAGAGATATTTGAGATCAAGCATATGGTCCATTGAATATGCATGGAAGAGGGGCGGGAGGGAGTTGGTGTGCAGCACTGGGGAAAGCGTGTCTGAAAGTTAAGCAGTGCAGAGTTTGGGGGCAGTCTTTCTGCCCGTTTGGGGAAACATCACTTTCTGTTTCCTCTGATATACTAGTCACTAGGTAGCAATTTGTGGTCAAAAGTGTAGCTGGGGGGGTTGAGCACTCAAAGATTTAGTCGTGGCTTGTGTTAGACAGAAAAATACCATTTCATAGGGGTTTCCTGTAAAATGCTTTTTTTAGAACCAAAGTATTAGACAATAAAATCTCAAGTTATTCAAAAGTACATAAAGATAAGAAACTTCTTTAACTGACAAATGACCAATTCTTTGCTAGGAGAGAGGCTCAAATGACTCTTCTTCACATTTAAATGAAAAGAGTGCTTGGAGAATACACATTCTGGTAAGTTTTCCTTACCAGTGGAGAGAGAGAAAAGGAGACAGGACTGAATAGGAGCGATTGGGCATGAAGTAGTAACTATGAGGTCCTGGAGGCAGGAGAACAAGAGAGGGAAGGAAAAAAAAGAGAAGAGAACCCAGAAGAAAGGCAAGGGGGAGGAGGGGTGAAGGAAAAGATGCGTAGCAGTTATTTAAGGGATGCCAGGGAAAACTGGGATGTCTGTGTGTTTGAGAAGAGAGACAATCTTGAAATACAGAAATTGAGCCAGGAACTATGAAGATTTACCAGAAATAACTCTGGGTAAATTGTTGCATATCTAAGATTTGAATGGGTTTTTGGCGGGGGTGGATTTTTTTGTATCACTGCCACAGCATATTTTTTTCACATGACAAAATGTGAATTAATCTCTAAGTTACAAATATGTTATGGTTAATTTACTTCATGGACCAAAATAATGTATCACACTGCATTTATTTCTTATGGCTGCTGAAAGTCCTGGAGAAATGAAGAATTAGAAGAACTTTTAAAGTAACCTTGTCCCCCACGTGCAAGATGTGACAGTGAGGCAACCCCAGTGAAGTCCACCATCATCAATATTCCTTCCATAGGAAATACTTTCTAATCTTACTGGTAAGAGTGGGTGTGGGAGAGAAGAAAGATGCTTCATTACCACATGTAACAGCCCTGAATAAATTGCACAAAACTGACCTCTTGCACATCTGCATTGAGTGCTCCTGATGTACCATTTTGTGGAGTGTTTGCCTGTGTGTATGTGTGTGTGTGTGTGTGTGTGTGTGTTTGTGTGTCTGTGAAAAATGCCTCCAGGGAGACATGTTTTAAAACAACCTCTATGTCAAAACTAACACTATTCTGAAACAAAACTTTAGACCTTTCTGCTCTCTGTCTTGTGCAGGACTGACCCTTCAGCATTCACCCGTCTCTTAAATCTGATTTAAAATCACAAAGATGAGGGGAGGGAAAACACTAGGTACATTTACTGTCATTTTTATCTAGTCATGTAGGCATTTTCAATAGTGTCTTTGCAAGAACAGTTCTTCCTAGCTATGGGTCCTGTGTGAATACTGAGGATGACAGCTTAAAGTCAGACCAGTCAATCTATTACAGCCTGTCCTGTGCAAATGTGTCTTTGGGAATGCTCATGCATGTGCGATATACTTACATAAAATAGGATCATTTGTTTCTATACAAGTTTGCTTTATATATTTTTCTGAGGAAAGCCATGTATCTGTTTAAACAGTTTCTACAGTAACATGAAGATTCTCAGGTAGATATTTTGCAAGGTACTTAAGCTAGATGTTTCAAAAATAAGTGAAAAAAGAGTAAAATGGTGAGGTCTTTTAGGGCATCTTAGTAGCAGGCTGGAGAACAAGCCTTCTGGCTGACCTGCTCATGAGCAGTGATTTCCTCCCAGGAAATTCCATAGTGCAACAAAGCCAGATGCATTCAACCCTTGGCCCATCTGCGTGTGCTTGAAGGGAACCCAGCCTTTAGCTGGATTTCTTCTTTACAGATCTCTTAAATGACTTCAAATGCTGTGCCTATGGTGGTGTGGAGCCTGGGGCAGGATTCTACTGTAAAAGCCGTATGAGTGATCTACCGTTTTCTGCAACAGTGCATCAATCCCTCTAAAAACTTTCCAAAGTTAATGAACATCTCTGGGTGCAGTGGTCTCATGCCTTACATTTGAAGGTTAGCATCTTTTTACCACTCATTAGAAAAGTTTATTTCGAGGGAAAAATGTATAGATGCAAGGTACATGTCCTCAGAAAATTCAAAACGAAGAAGCATTGTGGATATGTTTATGTTCAAACCTACTTGCTACAGTTCTGTGCCCAAGAAAATTTTGTCCAAGTATAATATAATTGTCAGAATCTGGTTATATTCAGGATGTTTTTGGGTTCACAATCACTTTGGATCCTATTTCACAAAGACCTGAAATATGTGCTGGAGTCCAGCAGGCTTCCATGTAATTTAAGCACATGCTTTAACGTAGGCTTGGCCTCAAGCAGTTGCTGAATAATCACAGGAGTTCACGCACATGCTTAGATCCAAGCAGGTGCTTGTGTGCTGCACCGAGTCACGGCCTCCTTCCAAAATCTGACTTTCCATCACTAAAGAAGATACTGCTAAAGGTCTGGTTGCCTCCAGGCATGCCAGCCCAGGAATGAAGTGCCAGGCAGCCCTCCACTTTTAGGGGGCTGGTGCTGAAGAAGGCAGCTCTGTACAAATATTTCTCTGGAGTCATAGGAATGATGGCATGCATGACAACTAAACTCATGCAAAACCCAGCACTTTTTTTCTTAAGAGATAGGGGCAAATGTCTACTCCTGCACTCTTTGCAGATAAAAAGATAGCACTTTCTCTACAGTAAAAAGAGCCTTAATTAATTGCCTTAATTATACTAAAGAAGACTTAGTAGATGTATATATAAAACCTGTCCCAGATTCTAATGACATCCTTGTATTGTACACATACAACTGATTTCTGTATGCTTGCTTTTCTCTTCATTTACCATTTTTTGTCTGTCAGAGCTTTTACCTCTATTTCCCCTGTTTTACAAATAGTCACTGTGAGAATGACATACATGTTACAGCACCTTGTTTTGCTGCTGTAAGTCCTGACACATGGCACTAGGAACATGTGCGACTCAGGGAATTATGCAGGCCCATACATAGACATTGAAGATGCACTGAGGTAAGGACAGCAAAACCAAGAGGTCTTATGGTCCTAGGACACTTTGAGAGAAAATTAAATCCTTGCCCAAGTCTAACTGAAACACATTTCTTGATTTATGTTCAAAAAAAATTACATGTAAAGTGTGTTTATGTCAAATACATATTAAAAACAGAAGAAGTACAAGCCAGTTACTAGACTAAAACTGACTTCTGCTGGCAACATGATATAATTTGTGGGTTTATTTATGCTGAAAAGTGTGCCTCTGGTTTTCCCTGCTTGGGTCTTTGCATTCTTCCTAAAGATTTCATCAAAGCTAAATGATTACAGAAGCTGTACTGCTTAATACACAATGTCTTCTTTTATGTTTGGATATCACAGATGTACAAGGGACAAGCTATCATCCTACTCAGGATCCCGTGGAATAGTCATGTGTTGGACACTGGGCAAATAAACTGGGCTGGCTGGAAGCCTGCTCACTGCTGCTGGAGATGAGCAGCTGCTCTATGGCAGTGGCTGTAGCCAAAGGCAGAGGAAGGCACTGCAAGAACCTCACTGTTTCTGAATTCATCCCTTCTCTACTTTGTCCTCCCCATGACCTCACAGCTCTCTTTGTACCTGCTGTGAAGAGGAAGGGGGCTCAGTGGAGCTGATATTCCTGTCATCCAGT
Organism: Corvus cornix cornix; assembly: GCF_000738735.6. Classification (NCBI taxonomy): domain Eukaryota; kingdom Metazoa; phylum Chordata; class Aves; order Passeriformes; family Corvidae; genus Corvus; species Corvus cornix. The sequence goes on from NC_046332.1 coordinate 92,648,281, forward strand.
GGCCCTAACCACCCAAATTCCTACCCTTGCTGAAACCTGCTGCCCACTTTCCCAGTGAAGCAGGGCACCAATTTTTCCCTTTGCAAATGAGGCATTCATAAGAACAGTAACCAGGGCAGGAATTTTCCAGCAAAGAATAATAAGCATTTCCTATGTGCACTTCCTATGTGAACACAGGTATGTAACAGCACAGCCTGGACATCTGTTGTGTGAGGTAATTTATATCAGTGTTTGTAGAACTGGGGCCAAAATCTCTCAGCACTGGTGCTGTATTTCCACTCACTTCGTGCTAGGGTCTTCCTGTGAATCCCCTGCGGGAGCAGTTCAGTGGTACTTAAAGGGATGGTATTTCTGTAATTATCTAATTGTTGCTCCAAGGTTCTTTCTTGTGCTTGTTAAACCTTCATTCCAGTGAAAGTGTAACCCCACACCACTGAATTTGGACAAAATGTGATTGAGAATCAACATTAATTCCCCACTAGTCTTTGGAGTAGGAACTCTTGGCTTACTTTGATGATTTCTGGTTTGAAAACACAGAATTCAGATGAGGTCACTCTGAATACAGTGAAAAGTTTCAAAGGTAGTGGAGTATGCAAATGGGGCTGTAATTCTCCTTTAGATTCTTTATATTGGCTTAAAAATTCATGGGACATCTATTTCTTTAATGAATTCTATAACAATTATCTGAATTCCTCTTAGTTGTTGTCAATCTCATTTCTAAATTCTGAATTTTGCAGTGAGGAATCAACAGTGAATTGGATCATATTTATAATCAACAACCCTTACTAACCCCTTAATTAATATTGTTTTATGCTCTTTCTTAATTCCTTTATGAGTTCCTTCCCCCTGTGTGGGACACAGGAGTCTAACACAAAAAACAATTAAAGAAAAATTAAGGGTCTGTTGAGTTACTTCCTTCTAGTTTCTACTTTTTAATTCACTTTTCACAATCAGCCTTGAATAGTATACCTTCATTTGAATTTTCAGCTGCTGAATCATGATCAGTTGAAGATCCAGTAGCCCTGCACTACTGGATATAACTCAAGGGGTTATGCTGATTTTACTGTTTGGCACATACTCAGGAATGGCAACTTAGCTTAGCAGTTGGAGCATATGGCAGGGGGAGATAGGCCAGCATCTTGGATGAAGATGCATATATTTTGTACTCTCATGGTATGATGCATTCTTGTGCTTTGCAGATGGCACCTCAGAATTGTGGCTCCGAAAACTAATTTTGCCCAGCCACGCAGGTCTGCTGACACAAGCACAAGGATCATCTGTTTCTGCACAGACACTACTGCACACTGCAGATATCCTAGGCAGGAATTTTTCTGAGATGAACACCTGCATCTCAGTTGCTGTGGTAGGCAGGAAAAAAAGCTCAGGAACCTGTGGCTCACCTTTGAATCTAGAGAGAACAGCTCAGTCGGGCACGATCGCTACCTTTATGCAACACTTGGTTGCTGTTTCTCCTAAAAGTTTATTACATCACAGTAGTCAGGGAAAGAGTAACGGGAATATGTTGATCTTATGGCAGCTGGAAAGAGAGGTTTATTCTAACTGACAGAGATCTAACATCACCTTTGATTTGCCAGCAGCTTCCCTGCATACAAACCAGCCATCAGTCCTCAGAGAAACTGCTTTTGTACCACACGGGGATTGCAGCATCAATAGTGCCTCTCTCATAACTTGTTTGTGTTCTATGTCTGCCTCTCTGCCTCCACAAAACAAGCACCTTATTACATGTGCAAGTGGACCAAGGGCTTGCTAGACAGGTTTCAGGCAACAGATTCTGTGCAGCTAACAGAACTGCAGAGTAAGGTATGAGCACTTTCTGTTCTTTGGCATAATTTGCATTACTTAAAATCACTCTGGGAACATTTTTTAAATGCACTAGGCTGGAGTGAAGTTTTTCTCAGAACTGTATTGCTTTCTCTCCAATCTCGTTATTTGTGGTACTGTCGCTGATCTGATCAGGGAGATCATACAGGGAGGTCATTTAACAGTGCCTCAGGCAGATGTATTTTTAAAGATCATTTTCCTCCATGTGCAGTGGGCTTCACACAAGCTACTGTCAGGTCTTCTTAGCTTTCTTTTTTTCCCCCCAAATTTCTGTGCTCTCTGTAGGACAAACAGCCTCAGTACTAGTCTGTGCTTTTTGCTAGATACTCTCCTGAAACAGTAAACAGTTTGGCAGCAAATAAAGCCATGGGTGATGGACACAAACAGTTAAATTCTATTGTCTACCTGCAACAGGAGAGCTAAAGGAGAAGGAGAAATTGGAATTAAAAACAGATCTGTCAGGCAATGAATGGGATACTGTCTGGAGTAATGTGAAAATTACTGCCAGCTTACGGTGTACCAAGAGGCTTCTTTTTTTGTTTTTTCTAGATGTTTCCAGAGAGCTATTATTTACAGGACCCCTGAGCAATTGTTTCCACATTGAGCTAAGACAAGGGAACTGTTGCTGGCACTACCAGTAATATATGTCTGCTTGCTACCAGCAGGCTGGAAAGCTCAAACACCTGCAGGGTAAGGGATGGATTCTAGAGGGGAACCTCCTCTCATCACACAACTTCTGTGGACACTAAAGATGCACACATTTTTGACAGCATGAGAGTAGATAAGAGCATTTGCTGCCTGCAAATGAAATGCTAAAACAGCAGAGAGGTGCCATAATACAATCCTGCATTCAGATGTTGTGTAAATTAGCAAGAGATTTCAGAAGGTACCTCATTACCCACAGCAGAAGGAACCAATGTGCTACAATCACAGCATAAATTTAAGGCAGATTTGAAGACTTAGAATAGAAAAATATCTGCCCTCTAAATTTATGGTGCTCTATCTCCCTTATTTTTCCCATTTTTAGACTTCAGCTGACTACCTGGGGTGCCTGATTTAGGCTTTCTGACTACTATTGCATCCAAAATCTTCAGTGATTCAGACTGCTACTGACAAACCCTGGTTCTTTGTAGAGTCACTGGAGAGAGGCAATTTCCATGCCTAAGTGCAGATCTGACTAGGGCCCATCATTGTATCGTCTGTTTTATCTCCACAAGCAGGAAGAACAAATAATTATGAAGCACTGAGAAAAATCTTTTCTACCTTCCTGGGTCTCATCTGTCGTGGTCTCCCTGGGAAGAAGACAAGGAGAGGATCACATATTTCATTTTCTTTCTATGGGTTTTGTTTGCTTCAAAGATTGAACTGAGTTTTCTTTTTCTTTCTTGTTGTATCTGAGGGGCCCAAGAACATGAATAGCTCTTCTCTTGAGCCCAAGATACTTTCAAAGGTATGTTAAGTGCAGGAGCATCGCTGAATCATTTGTTCACAGTGTTCTTCACAAGTGCATAGAAATTAAAATTCAGTTCTAAAAGAGTGCACAGCACCAGTATGATAAAAATCTTTTAAATTGAGTTATTTAAGAGAAGATGTTTACTTCCTCCTTATCTTGGTGAGCAATTTATTTACATCCAGGCACTTTACCACAATGCATTTTTGGGAAAAATAAAAGGACACATGAGAAGATTTTGAAACCTTCAGAAACAGGACAAGTCTTGAAAATCATGGGCAGTATTTCTGTGACTACGCATCTGAAAAAGAACAGCAAAAAAACCTGAAAAAGTCTTTGAACTTTGCCATAGTGATCTCTATATTCACTGTTACTAAGCATAACTTTGAACATGTACATTCTGAGGGGGGTGTTTAATGATAAATGGAAAGTTTCTTGGAAACATTAGGGAAAGAATATAGCATGAATGGGAAGTAAAACTCAACTTGGTATTTCATTTATCCGTTGGTCTATTTAAAGTGGAAACCTCAGAGGTGAAAATAAAAGAAACAGTGGAAGACATGGAGAAATCAAAACAAAAAAAAGATATGTTAGCAGATGACTAATGAGAAAAAGGCTGTTACTGTACTGAGAAATCAGAGGCTGTTTTATAACATTTATCCTTTGTCACGGCACATGAGATCTGTCATACACATGTTGTGTACCTTATTTGAATGGTCTCTTGAAATCATTCATGCTGTTTCATGAGGTAAAACATAAAAAAGGCAACAAGAAGGGAATGAGATGTCAGCATACCACTGAAACTAATTTTTCAGCATATTATAGGAGGAGAAGCCATGGCACCAGAAGCTGAAAATCTATGAGGCCGTGCAAATTGGTTTTGAAACAAATATCAACAATGAAATACGTATTAGACTATCTGAGCCCTGGAAAGTCAGTCAATTAGTTCCAGCATTGACACAATGAAGTTATTTTACCAAGCTGATAGACTGTAATGATTATCAAAGGTGTTCAAGGAAATGAAATCCTGTAGTCAAGTCAATCCCAGCCAGAATCTGATTAGCTTTTAGAGCTCAAGCTTGATTACCTTGATTTCATTAGGTAAAAAACACCACAAAACTAACAGACACTTAGAACCATCAAATGATTTTTTTTTCCCCTGTGGTCTCAGAGTGGATGTCACGTGAGAAAGCAATGTAAGATTGACACAGACGTTGATTCTTCTTCATAAGATTTGCACAGGACTTTTTTTTACCACCTTTTGTCTGTGAAAAAGTTGTCAGGTGCACTTTTTTCCTTGAGTTTCTATCTGTAAGAACATGTGAAAGATGGTGGTATACTAAGGCAAATGGTTTAAACATTCTAGAAAAACACAACAGAAGAGCTGCTATACATGGAACTGCTGGTGGTGCATCGCATTTAAACACAAGCTGCTTACAGATGTTCCTGTTAGACACTGTGTGGTGCCCTTCTGAAAAGAGAAAGATCTGCCATAGTCTAGTGCCTGTGTTGCATCCATTTTTCTTATTTCCCGGGGTAAAAATTATGTTTTGTCTGAGAATGTTACCTGGTAAATAGATAATACCTGCTTACTGGTGCTAGCTGTCTTATTGAATATACAGCTGGAAGACTATGTGGATATATAGATGAGGAAATATTAGAAATTACATATAGCAAGATATTCAAAAACTGTCTGGACATGGTCCTGCTCTAGGTGTACGTGCCTGAGCAGGGGGGTTGGATGAAATAATCCCTGGAGGTCCATTCCAGCCTGTGATTCTGTGCTAACCTCACAAAAGCTCATCATTGTCTTTGCTCAGAAAACAACAGCTCATGTCACACTCTTATGATGAAAATAGTAACCATGTGAGCCTTAATTTTAGTGTCAATCCTCCCTTTTAATACAGAGATATCAACCATCTTGCAGACAGCTACTTGGTGGTGATTGTGAGTTTGGCTGGTATCAGCAGGTATAATCTGGGCTGATACTACATCCCAGTGAAACTTAAAGAGCCCACTTCTCATTTATGCCCCACACATCTGACATGGCTTCCCAGAACTTTGTGAAAACATTGTATTTATGTGGTGGATAAATGTACTTTGGGATCCAGAGTGTCTCTGTACCAGGTGTAAGCTTTTGAAAGGGTAAGTAGTCATTCCTTCTGCCTACCACCAGATCTGATGGTTTGTGTGGCAGCTGTAGAACCACTGCCCTGGAAAGACCAGTTTGTCTTTGAAGAACCTTGTGTTACTGCCGCTGTGAGACTGGAGCTCTGCCAGTACCCACATTGCCACGAGTGCTGGTGGGTACACGAGGAAAGTAAGATCCCTGACTCTTTCCTTCCCACAGCTCTCCCACACAGGTCTTTGCAGAGCTGAGCCTCACCTTTCAAACCAGTACAATTTTAAAAAATACTCTTTGGATAACCATTTTAGCACCTGACATTGTCAGTTATTAATCATAAAAATCCTCTGATGGAGCCATGCAGAAGGAACTGGAGCTGAACCCAGTCAAATACCATATTTTAATTATACTGCCTCAGCAATGCAGTTTTGCCCATGGTGATTTTCCATACAACGTTTGCAAGCTGGGAACTCTCACAGCTCAGAGTTCAAGCAATTAGCATACCATTTAAAACTTAATTTTTGAAATTATTTCATTGAGGTTTCATGTTGCAAAGAAAAGATGGTCATAGATTTCACAAAGTTTCATGCAAATAATTCTTCCCATTTTTCTGATACCTATGATGTTGGTAAAAAATAGTAGCGCTTCTGGTTGTCACTGGGAAGAAAGAATAGTATTTTAGGAATTTTTTGAAAGTGTTCTCTTTTCCCATACTTCTATTTTTGGGGGACAAATTAAATATAGTTGGGGCTTAGAACATGAAGGTGTTTTGATATGTGAATGTTGGTGCTGTGCTCAGAAATTACCAGCTTTTTCCAGTTAAGTTCTTCTTGAGGACATTTACCACCCTAGAACTTCAGCAAACTGCATTAACTGAGGAATATTGCATGTGCCTAAACTTTGTCACTTAACCAGAAAGTAGAGAACACTTCTGCCTTCTTCCCATGGCTCCCATATTCTCCTTACCTTTGGAATTCTGTACCTCAGAAATACATGGATGTCTGTGCAGTGTGTGATTATTACTGAGTGGTTGTACTGTGTTTCAATGTGGTATTCTTGACTGTTTGTGTTTTGGGGTCTTTTACATGGAGGAAGAGCTTCATTTCTGTGTGGCCTTGGGAAACCATTGCTTTTAGGAGTGCTACTGCCTACTGCTGTTGTAAAGAATGCAAGAAGAGGATGCAGCAGTGATGGCTTTTATCAATAATGATAACTGGTTTTTATTTATATTTCTGAAATCTATGTTGCATACTATTTTGTGTAGTGGTTCTGATACGTGTTCCAACTCCCACATGGAAGTAGCTACTCCCAGTACTGTTGCACTGAGCTGCCTACACTTAAAATATGCCAGCTGATCTTGTGTTTTCCTGCAGGATGCTTTTAGTAGGCATGTAAAAATGTGGTAGAGACTTGTCACGGGCTTTCTGAGAAAACTTCTGTATCCTGATTCCTCAGTCTGGCTGGCTAGCAGGCCGTATCCAGCCTGATTTCCTGTCTTACATGTAGTTTTACCATAATTCTTTGACCAGTTGACAAGGAGGAGCCTTTCACAGACTCTCAGGACATCATTTCAAGTAATTTCTTAGTAACTAGCAATTCACTTCCAGAGCTAGAGGTGGTCTAAACTGAGCTCCAAAGTGACCATTAACTTCTTCTCTTTCAAGTAGAGCCAGTGATTATTTTTTCCCTCTGGGTGCACACTTGCATATCTTTACAAACAGGGCACTGTTAGATTTCTACCCTGCCATAAACTCTGACTGTAATACCTCATCTGCTACTGACCTGAAGTGAACTCTGAGGAGAGGGAACAGTAATAAAGCAAAACCCAGCAAACAGTGTGAAGCTTTTGTAAGATCTTATATAACTGGATTGGCTATATTGGGAACTTGTCTTTGGTTTTAATTATAGATTTAAGGGTGCACTTATCGGGCTCTGTGCCATCTCTTTGCTCCCTCCCTTCACTCTCGATTTGCTTTATATAATGAGCAGCCACTACAAAAAGGATGTTTTTCCCCCTTCCTTTCAAGAAGAGGACAGGCCGACAAAAGTTCACTGGGGGATGGGGAGGTCTAATGTGTTAATTGTCTCATGTGTCACTCTGGTCTCAGGCTTCAGCTTGGTCCCTGCGGAAGGTTTCAAAGATCAGCTGTCAGAGCCCAGTGAAAATGTGTGGTGTCCCAAAACTGGCCAATGTTTCTTCCCAAAAGCTGGGGCTGAGTGACAAGTACCTCTTTGAACTTGCAGAAGAGTGTCAAGAGAATGACAATCCCCAAATCTACCCAGATCTATCTCTTACTCACATCTGTTCACTAGCATACACAAAAATTACTTTCACAGAAGCAAAGACAGAGCAGATGCAAAGCAACAAGGTCTTCTGAGGGCATCATGAAACGTTAATGAAACCTGAGTTGAGATTTGAGGAAACAGGACTTGGATGGTCAAAAAAATTTAAAATATAACAAAGTCAATTTATGCTGCCTGAGCATCACTTCTCAACTTAATCTTTAACTCAATTTGTATTCATTTTCCTGGTGACTTTTACCTCTCAGAGCATCTGCTGTATCAATTGTTATATGTGCATAGGGAGAGAGGCTTGTAAAGCAATAGAGAAGCTGTCCTGCAGAATTACTCTGGCTGTGCCTTAAAGGGTAGACACCTGCTGCCTCCTTTGGGGCGTCCCAAGCTCAGAAATTAGGTTTCTGAATCTGTTATTCATATCAAAAGCTAGTCCACTGAAGGGCTAACTGGAGTTAACTGCCCTGCCACATCCAAGAAGGTGATGATAGAAGTACGGGCTATCTCCCTGCTCTAGCTTAGATGTCTTCAGCTTTTTGTTTCAGTCTTGTGAATGGCCAGGTGTTAGTAAAATCAACAAAAAGGTGTCAAAATGTGAGCTGAATTCCTCTAAGTCAGTGAAATTAACAGTATTAACGTCCACTATCAATAGTAAGTAGAGGGGTTCTGTGATGTAAGGGTAATAAAAGTACTTGGGAGGAGAGCAGGATACCTGAGCATCTCAATACAAAGGCACGCCAAATCCACTATGGCCGGCCCACAGCCTAGAGCTAAAAAACTCTGTTTGCCTTCCTGTTGCTCTAAAATCTAGGTAAAACATAGCAGGGGAATTAAGAGTTCACTGTGTTAATAGCTTTTTTTGATCCTAGAATGTTCGTAACAGTCCATCTCTTAAATTACAAATGTAATGGCATAGCTCCTGGTTACCCTTTCACTGATACCAAGTTAGAAATATTGCTGAGAAGGACAGCAAAACTTTGGAAGAGTGGTGACCTTGATTCTCCTTAGCAGCAGCCTACTTCTTACCAGCCCTGTGACTACTGAAGAATTTGTCATTCCAGAAAATTATACATCATGTTGACATGTGAAATTGCAAAAAAGACGGCTCCTAGTGGAGCTATGGCTGAACAGACAGAAAGTTTCAATCCTAAAGCCTTACAGAAGACACTACAAAACATAGTCTGGGCTTCTAGGCTGCTATAGGTGTGCATGCTCTATAGCAGAAGTAGGTGTGTTCATCCTTGCTCCCAGCTCTCAACTGATATCGCTGCATCCAGTTTTGCTTTTTTTTTTTATGCTTTTTCCTAGGATGTGACTCAGTGCTTTTCAGAAAGCAGAGCCTTTGTCTGCATCATTCTCCCTGCCAATCCTTTACATCACCTGCTTGATCCAGAGTTGGGAGTGACTCATTTTTCTCATCCAAGCACATGTGCACACAATGAGCTGTCTCCCATCTAATGGCCCTTCACAGAAACTTATATGTAGGGTCATGATTGTGTTTTGTTGCAGATGCCCAGTGCCCATCTGTAGAGGACAGTCTCTGTCTGTCTCAGGATTTATATTGTTCTAAATGCTTTAAAGGCTTTGCAAGTGAAAGCAAATGATTTATTTTTTTTCCCTTCCTCCCTCACTAGCTAATTTTGTATCTATTATTTACTGTGGGAAAGCTATGCCAAACAAGCAATCTCTACATTTTGTTCTGAGGCTGATTTCCATCCTAAACTATTTACTGAAGTGAGCTTGAACCTGTTTCTGGAAAATTTTCACACCACTCACTCACCAACTTACCTTTGTTGTTTGCCCCATATGTGAAGATACAGTTTTAACGGAATCCCTTAAACTGCATAGAGACACTTGTGGTGGGCTAGGTAACTAAAATTTTTATATGAATGACCAAAAACAAGACATGTACAATGCAGACATGTGAACTAGTCCACCTCTTCTTTTGTCCTGCTAGAGTCAATGGAAAGATGTAAGCACTTTCTAGTAGTAATTTGGCTCAACCTGAGTTAGACAGCTACCATAGGCCACATGGCTTACAGTAAAGAAAAGGCAAAGCAAAACAGCTTTGGTGCAGATGTCTACATTTTTTTGGTGTCTATTGTTATGGTACCTTACCTAAATTAATGTTAGTAAACTCACTGGTGAATAGAGCAGAGATTCAGGAATTTCCAAAGAGGCAGATTACAACATTATCACAAAATGATGCCTCAATTTTAGATTTTAGTTCTTCTGCTGAGAGTTCATTTAATCTTAGCATTAGGTATAGGCATTTCTCTGTATCTACTTTGACAGTAACACATCCAAGAAAAGTTGCAAACTGTTAGAATAGAGTAATGGAACTGCTTAGGTTGAAAAGAACTTTTAAGACCATCAGATCCAACTGTTAATCTAGTGCTGACAAGCCCACCACTAAACCATGCCCCTAAGCACCCTGATTACATGTCTTAAATACCTCCAGGGCTGGTGGCTCTGCCAGTTTCCTGGGCAGCCTCTTCCAGTGCTTGACAGTCCTGAAGAATTTTTTCCTAATATGCAAACTAAACCACCCCAGGCACAACTTGAGGCCATTTCCTCTTGTCCTATTGCTTGTTACTTGGGAACAGAGACCAGCCTTCATCTCAACACAACCTCCTTTCAAGTAGTTGTAGAGAGTGATAGGGTCCCTACTCAGCTTCCTTTTCTTCCAGCTGAACACCCTCAGCTTCCTCAGCCACTCCTCATCAGACTTGTGCTCCAGATATTTCACCAGCTCCCTTGCCCTTCTCAGGATATAATCCAGCACCTCAGCGTCTTTCTCATAGTGGGGACCCAGAACTGAACAACGGATTTGAGGTGTGGCCTCACAAGTGCCGAGTACAGGGGGACAATCACTGCTCTGGTCCTGCTGGACACGCTATTCCCCTTGTTGTCCTGCTGTGTGATGGCCCTCAGGATGATCTGCTCCATGACCCTGCCAGGCACTGAGGTTGGGCTGACAGTTATAGTTCCCAGAATCCTCTGTCTGGCTTTTCTTATAGATGGGCATCACATTAGTCAATCTCCAGTCAGCCAGGACCTCCCCAGTTAGCCAGGACTGCTGCTAAACATTGAAAAGTGGTCCGGTGAGTTCTTTCACCATCCCCCTCCATACCTTTGGGTAGATGTCACCCAATCCCGTAGACTGCTATCTCACAGCCTCCTCCAACAGCTTCTCAGAACTGTGGGCAGGACAAAGGCAGATAACTACACTTAACAGTGGCGCAATTGCCCTGGAAGAACTGCATTAGTAGGAATCAGATCCATCAAAGAAACTGACTGTATCTCCAGGCACCTATTCTTGTATCCTGGCTGGATGTGAGATAGCAATGGAAGAATGGGAAAGATAAGGGCAACAGCCTCATTCATGGACTCATCAGGAAATCGGATGGACTAGTGAGATGGCTTTGACCCTTCCTATCAGGAAACGTTTCCACATTGTCCTATCTCACACATCTTCTCTGCTCATCCTTTGCATCAGTGTGAGCTAGTAATGTCTACATGTCTTAAATGCCACCAGGCATTTAAGACATGTAGATATTACTATGACACTGTACTGTGCCCAGGCCCAGTAGAGGGGACCCAACTTCTGGACCCTAAAATGTCAGCAGCAAAGAAAGGAAGATCCAATATGTTCAGGATCCCAGAAAAACTGACTCGAAGGGAGCAAGGTTTTAGAGAATTATTTTAGTGATGTCTCAGAGAGCCAAGGGTATCTGCTTCACTCTTCTCTCTCCCAACAACCTGAGGAGAATGAGCTGAGAGCCTGTACGTAGAAAACAAACCTTAATAGTTTATCAGACTTAGGTTGAATGCTGTTGATGCTCTCAACAATGCTGAGGCAAACTTCTCACTACTTTTCATGTAAAAGAATCCACTTTGCTTGTCTTTGTGCTCTAGGAACCTTGGAAATAGATGGCCTTTGAAAAGCCCATTTCCCAGGAGACACAAAAAATTCTGCTGCCTGTTGAGGCTCCCTTGTGTGAGCCATTGGCAATGTGTTTTTTGTACTGTTTTAGGAGCAGTCCAGAAAGCAGATGGCATTTTTTAGCATGACGGTCTTGCTGTCTTATTCCGTAAGCGGCTTGTCCTGTGCTGGCCTGATGACAATGCATCCTCCTGCTGACTCTCTGGGGTACAAAGGATGGGAAGAGCCACTGGTGAAAGTCCTGACAAGAGGACAGTGCTTTCAAGGCCTCCCTCTCCCTGTGCAAGGACAGCCAGAGGTAGAGAGTACTTTTCATTTCCCTGCTGCCCTTTGTGCAAGGCAGGTCACAGACTACTGCTGGTTTTACTTAACATTTCAATATATTCTCCAGGCAATATTTTTTCCTTCTGCTTAGAAGACTGTCTTTCCTTTAATCCATTTATTCTTGATCTGCTTTTCCCGTAGTCCTCATGCTCACTGAACACTGTAGCAAATCTGCTCTTATTTATTGTTAAAACAATGGAATTTTTCCACAAGACAAACCAAAAATGGGTGGCAAAAACTTATCCAGTTCTTGTTTCATGTCTTTTTTTCAGGAAGTATGGAGTATTTTAGAAACTCCTCTATCTGATTTGGAGTAAGTCTTAAAGACAGTGCATAAGAGAGTCCCACCGTTTTTGTTCTTCCAGAAAAAACTTATCTTCGTGGGGATAGCAAGGAAGAGGTACCAGGACTCTCTCAAGAGATCTTTGGAGGAAAAAGGGTAGACATGATTTAAATGAGCCAACACGGCCTTTGTTCATCTTATGACATGCTTTTCTGCTTTGGGTTTTATTCTTTTTGTGATACGTAAAATGTTACTTGAATTTTGATTTTATCTCGATTCCATGCAGATATTTTCAATTAAAATAGGCTAATGGAAACTACCATGAACAAATCTAGTGAGTATTACTATAAGATTGTTTTCCCTTGCCTTTTCAAGCAGCAATCTGAAATTCTATGAGGAGAGAAGATAACAACTGACATGGAACGGAGTAATACAAGATGAATGTTATTCATTTTTGGTTTGTTTCAAGAAATCTTTTACATTTGCAGAATAGCACATTGGTACTGAACTCACAGGGATATTAAGGGATGGGAAACCATTTCTGTAAAAGGTCTAAAAGTCTTGGAACCATAAAACTCAGCAGGAAAGGTTGCATTAGTTGCTGCAGCCCTTTTTGGAATTTGTTTCTTTCTAGTAACTCGTTCCATGCCAAGTTTGTGACAAACCTTTGCTCCAGATTCTGCCACAGCAGTACAGCTGGACATTAATTTTAACAAACTATATTCACAGCTCAGGACGAGAGAAATCATAGAATAATTTGGGTTGGATGGAGCCTTTAAAAGTCATCTAGTTCCCACCTCCTTGCAATATGCAGGGACATCTTCAACTCAATCAGGTTAGTCAGAGCCCCATCCAATCTGGCCTTGAATATTTCCAAGGCTGGGTCTTCTACTACCTCTCTGAGCAACCTGTTCCTATGTTCACCACCCAGTCATAAAAAAATCTTAAATGGCTTGGCTGGCTGGCTATTTCAATGTTGGTTTGTGAGTCTTACACTTTACAACCTTGCACAAACATATATGATCCTGTTCTGAGAAGACAGCAAGGCCTGAACTCACAGCATGGTTTGAAAATTAAGTCCCCAAATGACCAAGCCATCGAATGCTCACTTCCACTCCTTGTGACTTTGGTATCAGTGAAAATTTAGCAATTAACCGCAAGTTGTAAGAGTGTGAGTCCGCTTTTACAAAGAAGAGAGGGGGAAGAGAGTACAACTTTTCCAAAGGACCTGTCAGGGCACCTGGCCCCAGTGAACCCTCTCTGTGGGCGTTCATTCCTGGGATGTGCCCATGGGGTCTGCTGACCCCAGCATTGCCACCTGTGGTAGTGTGCGGGTGAGAACATCTGTCCTTCAGAAGTGGAGTGGGACCACCAACTGTTCCTACAGGTCAGTGAACACAAGCCTCGCGATAGCTGTAGGTATTCCTCTCCACTGACCTACATGATTTGGTCTGGTGACCTACTGCTTTTGTTTGGTTTTTTAGGTTATAAAATATGCTTATCCAGCCTCTATAAGTAAGTGTGCAAATCTGAGAGTTGCAGCTCTAGAAATCCACTCAAAAATGCCAAGTAAAAGACCGCTAACCAATCCTCTCTTGCCTTTAAGCACCTGAAACCTTCCAAACATGCTTAGAGGTGCAAGATTGCACATCCTATTAGGAACCTGCTAAGCTAGCCTGGCATACTAGTGGGATTTTTAAGGTACTCTGTGAAGATCATAATCCTCTTCTTTCTGGGAGCAACTTTATTACCCCAGGGAAGCAGCTGAGTCAAGATTGTGCCAATATTTCCATCACATTGTTAGCTCTCTTTTTTTCAAGTCTTCATGAAAAAGAAGTCATTTTGTCCCATAATTAAGAACCAAAAAACTTCTCATGGCAGCAGATTTTGTTTATGATTTTCACACAAATATTTTTGACAGCGTTGACATTTTTACAAGCATGACTAACTACACATTTACCCAGTTTCATTTTTTATTTTTTTTGGCACTTAAACGTGCTAAAGATAATGTAAGCTAGAGAATTCCAAAGTCTGGCAAGAAGTTTACTGCATGCCAGGGACTGTTTTCACTTATTTTAAAAGACAAGTAGATGGCCAAGATACTGAATTTGAAATGACACCTGCTGAGCTTGCATCGTGGTGACTGTGACAAAGGATATTCTTGTCATAGAAGACTTTTCTCAGGAACCGTTTTCATTCAGGACTTTGTCCCATGCTTTCTTTGCCATGTTGACAAATTTTACAGCTTTGGTTTCTCTCTATGTGAAATGAATTTCATTACCTACTTCACAGGAGTATCTGCTGCATAAATTATCAGTACTTAGACAATGCTGAGGGAGGAAGGGACTTTACAGCCTGGAAAGGATAGAAGGGGATCTGCACACGGCAGTGGTATGCACAGTGCTCACAAGTCTGCATATACAAGACTTTACCTGGGAGCCAGCTGAGGACGGAGATACCTTCACTCATCTGTAAATTTATTCATGTACCCGACTGTGATATCCACACTGCTCCTTGTGAAAGCCACTGCTTCTCAGGAATCCATCTCAGACAGCTGAGGAAATGCCCTGTGCTATGCAAATCACAGAGCAGCATGTTTACTAAAGGAACTACTTCCCAAAACTGTCCTGTCCATGCTGACAGTGATGTCACACTTGCAATATGTATGCTCCAGAGTTAGTACCTGCCAGCACCTCCCACACGGTGGCCTCTAAGATATTCATTTATTGTCTGTTTATAGTGTTGAGGAGATGAGTGGTGCCTTGGAAACTGTTGTGCACAAACTGCAGACAAACGCTGCCATTTATGGTGGTGTTGTCTGACAGTTTTAGTGAGTGTGATTGCTGTGTATTACTGACCCTACAAACCTTCTGTCACTGTACACTGGTGCCACCTTTAGCTGTCTCTGCCCCCTTCAATATCTTCTGCTTTTTAGTATGCCAGTACTACACTCCTGCCGAGCAGCTGCCTGTTTGGCATGACTCATGCCAGACATTTGGCTATTTTGGACAAATGGGGATAGGCTATTTATCCCAAATAGCTGCCTGCCTTGGATAGCACATTGTCCTGGATAATGGAAGCACTATCAACCTAAAATCCTTTAGAATCCTTCTGCCTGCACCCACATATTGCAGCAAAGAACCCAGGAAACGTGCAAATATCTATTAATACAGCAGATGACGAGAGACACACTTTTGAAATGATAACTTGGTTTGACTTGGTTGCACCCCTACCAAAGCAAGGAGACCACCTTCCCTGGGTGCAGGGTCTGGGAGCTACTCCAGAGCTCTGTGCCCCAACCCTTGAGGAGCCCTCGGAAAAGGTGCAGGTGCCCTGGTGACTTCCCTAGAACGATCACTGGTCCCCAGCTCCCTGGTGGCAGGCTTGCCATGGAAACAGTTCAGAATACGTTTTTAAGCTGTTGATTCACACACCAGAGAGATCAACTTCGGGTTTGAAAATCTACTGGGCATGTTCTGCCCAGGGAAACAAAAAGCCATACAGATTGGGTAGAAATTAGGACCTTCTTTGCCCTGCTTACCTGGAGATGGCTTGTATAGGATGTGAAATTCAAGGGGTGTCCTAAGAGTTTATAGTGTCTCAGGCACAGATCAAGGGGACTTGAAAGAATTTTCTGTCTTGACACAGACCCTCCTGGGAGAATTTTTTTTTCTTTGATTTTGTGCTTTTTTTTTTTTTTTTTGTTAGGTTTCCCAATCTTTTAATGGACCCATTGTAATTTATAGGAGATTCTTGCCTAATGGTGAATGATGTAGTTTGCTAATGATGGATTTGGTTACAGTGTGTGTGTGTTGTAGAGTGAGAGATGATTTTATCTTGTTCTGATGGAGGACTCAGGTTACCAAGAAGTCTTTATAGCTCTTTATCAATCCACCAGTGGAGCCACCAGTTTAAAATGTGGGATTTTTCTACTTTCTCCTCCAAATCTTAATGAATTTTAAAACAGCTTTTAAAACTGATTATTTCAGAGCACTGCTGTCCTATAGGCATGTTTGTCATCATTCGCACTGGTCAAATTTCCACTGGTTTCAATGTGTGATGGGAAGAGTGCTGGGTATGAAAAGAATGTGGGGTCAGACCCAGAGAGAGAAATATAGATGGACCAGCAGCAGGGCCAGTGCTCCTGGTGAGCATTAGGGTGAGCTGGTAATAGTAGTGGTAGCTAGCAGAGGGAATTGGTGGCAAATGGAAGACTCTCACATGGATTAACCTGCCAGGCTTTTTTTTAGAATCTGTTCTGCATTCACTTCAATGAATGGCTCATGGGCATCCCTTCCCCCTCCTCATCTCACTTGAACAGTTTTAATTTAATTTGCTTGTGTTTGGGAAAATATGTTTTACATCACTAATGTCCTTTATAATTTCCTGATATTTAGTGTGTTGTTTTATGTTTTAACCAGTAGGGTATTTTTTTTTTTTATATTTGTAATCTAATTGGAAATGATGACAATTTTTTATCAGATGAAATCCATATAATTTGGATATATGTGTATGTAGTTAATTTACTACTGTTCACTAGCATTATTCTGTCCACTATTTTTCTCTTGTAAACACTTTTTTAAAGGCAATTTTAGTAAAAATGGCTATTTTTTTTCCTTGAAGAGGGATGGGGAAAAAATCTTTGCCTGCAAAACCCTTTGAAATTTTAACCTTAAAATATGAAATTAGTAAATGAAAAGGTGGCATTCAATGACACTATTTTGCTAAGGTGTATGAGATCTACCACAATCATCCGTTTGCCTGTGACAATAACCAGAAGAGTTCTGTATCTCTCCTCACTATTTTTTTCTCCAGAAAGGTTACCAGTATGCTACACACAATATAGAATTTTCAAATTTTGAAACATTGTGTTATTATAGTAATGGCTATTGCTGTTCCTAACACATACCCTGTCAGAAGGCTTAAAAAATTTATGCCTTGCTTCATGCAAAAAAAAGGGGGGGGGGGAGGGGAAAAAAAAACGAAGGTCAAAACTTTTAAAATGTCACTTCTTCTACAGTTTTGCATAGAAAATACATTGAAGCAGTGGGAGGGCTCCTTGCCCATAGAAACAGGCTGTAAGAAAAGAATGTTATCCTGCTGCTGTAGTTTCCACTTTCACTGGCAGCTGCGGGCTGAGCAGAAAAGCACTGTGGGAGCCTATTGTTACCCCAGCTGGGTAATAGTTTTCTTATTTTACAGTCAGCAACCGAGGGGGGTTGGGGTGTCTCAGCAAAGTGCCTGAAAATATAACTCCTGCAAACAGATCACTTTCTCCTTTGCTATGAGAAAGAGGGATCCATAAATCTTTTATTTCATTTGTTTCCTCTACCAAGGTAATTAACTATTTCAAAAAAAGATGGATTTCTTTTCCAAATAAATTTATGCTGTGTGGAAATGTTGCTCTGAAAGCTCTAAAATCCCAGATCTCTAGTGGAAAGCTCAATAATACCCTTTGTTGGTGGTGGTGCTGGTTTTTGGTTTTGGGCTTGGGATTTTTTGGATGAAATTTGATTTCTGAAGAGTAAATTTTGCAAGAGTAAGCCTGTAGGGATGACAACCCACATTTTTACCAGAACAAAGTTTTGACAGGAAATGGAGGAGGTGGTGAGTAAACTTTGCAAAGCCTTTCTTTTCCTGACAGGGAAAGTGTGAGCACCCCTACAAAAGTGGCAAGCATGATTTTATGTTGAATGGTTATAGCTCATAAGTCTAACTCTTATAAGACTGTAGGTTTCTTTTAGTGCTGGCCTATCCAAGCAAGGACAACTATTTATGTCACCACAGCAACCTAAGCTTAAGGAAGCAGAGCAATGATAAAACCATTTAGCTCAGCAGACTTTCCTCATGTCTTTCATTTCCCAACAATTAGAATTTGCAAGGCCAGCTGCAAAGGAAGACAAATCTTGCCTATGGCAGGAAAGTTGACTAGCTGAATGATTTATCTCCTCAACTTTTTGATCGCCTCAGGTGTCACCACAGTTGCCATGTGAAGTCCTGCAGAGCACTCCATCAGCGACATGTAAAGGCAAAACACCCTCTGGTCAGTTGGATGAGGAGGTGCCCAGTTGATGGGCGGGTCACAGCTGATCAGAGGACTATTTTGATCAGAGGAGACCTGTTTTCTTGGCTTTTTCCTGTTGCAAATCCTTTGCAGCCCCTTGGAAAGAAAGGAGGATCTTCTCCAAAATGGGGTGGATCTTGTAGCCCTGTTTACTACCCAGGAGCATTGAGTTGTTTCTGGAATGGAACTCCCTCTTATAGAAATGATGCAGGGGAGTAGGCAAGAGGAGTACTTCCCTTACCACCCAACCCAATCTCTGCAAAGTGTTTTTTCTCTGTGTGGGGCTCATGCCAGAGGAATGTCTGGATCATGCCCAGTCTTTTACATTGATGGACTTTGCTTTAATCTTATAGTTTGTAATCTTGTGGTGGTGGTGATGTGACAACATCACTGGGTTCATGCTGCTGAGCCTCTGCTGCCTTTTGAAGCTGGATTACAGCTTGCTTGTCTGCGTTCTCCCACTCCTCCAGACCTCAGGGCAGACAGAGTTACTATTTCTCTCCCTTACTTGCCTTGTAGTGTCTCTCTGCTGTCTGTGCCATATAGTCAACACTTGCCTGACTGATGTGGCTGGCTGAGTTCATGGGATGAAATGCAGAGATGTGTGTGATATGTGAGAGCAGGTCTGATGCTCTGCTGTTCCTTATTTTTCTTCAGTTCATGCATCTACAGTTTTTGGGTTGGTGGAGGCACTGCTTCCCTGTTCTACAGAGAAACCTTCTGGGGTGCTGGAGTGCACATACACGGGGTGCATATGCAGCTAGGATAGACTCAGATATTTGTGTCATGGGAAGATGATGGCATGTGTGGTGGGAGTTCCCTGGAAAGGGCCTAGCACTGCCAAGGTCACAGCTCAAAGCCTCGGGGAGTCTGTGGCTGTGTTAAATTCACATGTATACCCTCTGATGCTCTCCACCATGCTGGAGGAAAACATCTCACTCTCCAAAGGAAGAACCTTATATCAAGGTGTCCTGGCTGCCAGTATTGAAGTTTTGTCCAGCACATATTCCTGGACCCCAGAGCTGTCAGTTGTGCAGGGAGAAAGAGAGGGCTGAGGCTTTGAAAGGAAAAGAAGCCAAACTCCACACATTTTCTGGATTTTCTTGGACAAATGCAATAGAAATAGTATTGTGGGAAAGAGTGATTCATTCCTTGCTTTCAATACTTCCTCTGCAGATATTTTCAAGGAAAAGAATGAGCAATGTTAGAGTTTGGCATTTCGACCAATAACAGCAACATAAATTACATGCACTTGTTACATCTGTCAGCATGGAGCCTCAGATCAAGCTGTGGCGCGCACTTGCTTTTACAGGCCCTAGATTCAAGCCCAGTTATTAAACAAGCATGGTTTTTGAGATTATGAATATTCCTAATAGCAGGGTTGAGCCAGAACTGAACAGGTCTTGTTGCAGACCCAAAGGATGTATTTTCAAAACTTCACACTATATTTCAAGATGAAGAAATTCCTGTCCTTTTCTCCACAAACTCTCATCTCAGTTCCAGGCTGCCACACCAACAACCACTCTGGTGTACCATACAAAGGAGGAACCCACTTTGGCTTTTATATCAGCCATGCTCCAACTGTGTGAACCACTAGAAGCAGGAGCTTTGGGCAGGCTGATAAAGGAGACCAATGAGCTTTTCTCTGCTCAGAGAGCTGGGACAGCATTCCTGCCTAAAATCTCCCTCATGCCCCAAAGAGAAACCTGTTGCTGGGAAGTCACACCTGAGGGTGTCTTCTTGGTGGTACAGGGTAATTCTGCTGGAAAGAGTATAGAGCATCTACCTCATAGGAAGTTTTGTTAAGGTTTAAGGATCAGTTTATGCAATGGATCTTCCCCAGTGGAATTCTTTTCACACTCTGCTAAATGTTTGAAAACATGTTGAAAGACTACAAGCTTGGAGTGTGGTATGAGTGCACAGTCATAGCAGTAAAATGGTTGGCTACTCTTCTATGATTAGTGGATTTTAGGTTAAGCTGGTTCTTTATTTCTAAGAACATTTCCAGCTAGTTGAATAAATAGCTGAGAAGCACAGCATTCCTGTATATTAATTATCTATTAGTAGCTTTGCTTCAGACACCAATACTTCTGTGACATTTTCATTCTGGGTAAGTAATTCACTAATTTCAAAGACAAAATGGTTGTATTCCTTGACTGAACCAAAATCTGTGAGTGAAAGCAGTGGTGAAGGGAAAGACAGGGTCAAAGAAATTTCCTGTTTTATCACTTCAGGAAATGGGGTTAAATACATTGCGTAAATGCACATAGATACATACACAGGTATACACACACACAACTTTTCCATTCATATTATTAATTTAAATTTGATCTCTATAGTTATTTGAAACCTTCTTCTGCTCTCTGTGGAAGTGAAGTATTATTTAGAAATGCCACCATCCCAGCTCTTTACCCCATGAATGCACGAACTGGATGGCTGGCCAGACCAACAGACACACATGCAGTCAGTGCTGTAAATCTCTAGGGCAGAGTTTACAGCTCCCTTTGTGCTCCCTGTTCCACACTCACAGAAGAAAAGACACAAGTGAGCAGGTGCTTTCAGTCTATGGATGTGTCTACCTGGACTTGTGTTCTGCCAGTGCCACAAGCTGAGCAGAAGTGGTTTCACTGTGTCTAACAAAGCACAAAGTTGGAGCTGGAAAGTGTTTCTGAGGTCCTAGGTATGTTACCTCAAACTTGGCACCACATCACCTTGGTCATGCCATTGTGGGTCAGGGCACAGAGACAGCTGGTTCCCATCTGACTGAAAATGGCCTGTAGCCATCCCCTGCACAGACAAAGAAGGGTGGAAAAACAGATGGTGGAGCAGTTTGCCCAAGGCCACACAGGAGGTCAGCAGGAGAAGCAAGAGTGGAGCAGACATCCCTGTGTCCCACAACAATGATTCATCTCCTGAGCTCACTGCCTGTTAGGGTTTTAGTAAGGAGTAGCATATTTAAAGTCTAGGCAAAACTCCATCTATTTTCTCCACTGCCACCCTTCTGTGAGCAGAGTCATTGAGTATTTGTGTCTGGCAGAACATCGGAAGGTTGTGTGGAGTTTTCCTTGATTCATTAAAGTTTGTAATAAACTATGAAATACATAGAAAGAATCCAGCATCGTTCAAAGAAGGACCAATGTTGACTGCAAGCTTTTGAAATTGTTGTCTACTCACATTACCTTAATAGCAAATGATACCCTCATGGGCAGCAGCCCTTGTCTCATCTGTTTTCAGCCATCTAGATGGACAACCTCAGCCAGATGTCTATGTCTCTGCTAGAACCAGTGGAGAGAAACAGACACCAATCTAGGGAAGAGTTGAATTGCCCTTCAAGGTCCTTTTGTTATAGAAACATTTTAGCCAAGTAGTTTTGTCTGGAAAGCGAACTTTCAGAGAGTTTACATTTGATATGAGAAGTTACGCTTTGGACATAATGTTCTAACTTCACTAGGGCCAGGTTTCACTCCTTGGTTTTGCCTGTTTATACAATATCTCTATGTTTAGCATACAAATACCGCATACAAGAGATTAAAATCTGCCTTCTCACTCACAAATTTATGCAATTTTTTGAAGACTTGAACTTTGTGGGAGCCCAGTAAGTAGAATGGAATTTGTCATCAGACTCACTCATAAAAATGATTTGTCTATGTTTTGTTTATTTTCAGGTTATTCTTCCTTAAAAGCTTCATCTTAACAATGGAAGGATTTAATAAAATTGAAAAAAACTTCCTTTAATTCATTTTTGCTTTTCAAGGTGAATTACAATATATTTATGTAGGTAAGTGCTTGTACCCCATTGAAAACATAAGAAACACTGTTGACTTGTAGAAGACCTTTTCAGTTTGATAAAGTTCTGTGTGTGCATAAAGCAGACAATTAGTTTTAAAAAGCAGAAATACAATGCCTGAGTTGCAGACTGCCTACTGCAATGTATTTTTATTTTGATAACACTTTAAAATTGCTAAGATTTGCACTGATCCCATGTTAGGTATTATAATGTAGCCACTCTGCATACTAGAAAATCACTGCTTCTTCAGGAGCATTTTTTAGTGTAGTTTTTTGGTACTGTTTACTGCCTTTTTTTTTTTTTATCCTTTAACTACAGGCCATTTCCCTTAAATTACAGGGAACTTTGCTTAAGCTAAAGGAAATAAGATCCTGGCCTATAACTCCAAGTTGGTGCAGAGCTATACTGTGGTATTCTTTGGAGAAGAATCTTGTATTTGACAAGTTGCAGTCACTTTATGCCTTTTGGAGAACTGAATGGACTCAATGGTCTTCCAAGAGTGCATTAGGTCTACTTGGAAATTTTACTGAAAGACAGACTCTGACATTGAGGATGGAAAACACAGACAGAGTTTGCCCAGAGGGATGATGGATGCCCTCTCCCTAGAAATATCCAATGTCAGGTTGGATGGGGCTCTGAGCAACCTGATCAAATTGAAGATGTTCCTGTTCATTGCAGGGATTGGACTGTAGAGGTCCCTTCCAACCAAAACTATTCTTAGATTCTATGATTGAAAGGGTGCTTTGAATGGAGTTGACATGTTGCTAATTATGCAGTTTGATATGACCAAGGACCTACGAATATTTTGTGACTTTCTCCCTTTTTCACAATCTTCATGGGCACAGGTTATCTCAAAAGTACATATTCAAAATATGTGTTTAAAATTATTCGGAGAAAACAGTCCCTAGATGTGTCTTTTCCTATTGCCTACATAGGGAGTCTTTGGGTCAGATGAATACAGGGCATATACATTGGATAAGATGCTCCCAAGAATCTTCCCGAAAGCTTGGAAAAGCATTAGTCCATTGAGGAGAAGTTACATATAATTTTTGTCTATCACCCTGATGTATTGAAGTGTGTCTGTTCAGAAACATAGAATCATAGAATGGTTTGGGTTGTAAGGGACCTTAAAAATCACCTAGTTCCGACATCCCTGCTGTGGACAGGGAATATTCCATGAGATCAGGTTGTCTGGAGTCTCATCCAACCTGGCCTTGAACACATCAAGGGGTGGGGCATCCACAACTACTCTGGACAACCAGTTCCAGTCTCTCATCACCTTTAAAGTAAAAGTATTTTTCATGATACCTAATCTAAACCTACCCTTCTTCAGTTTGAAGACATTCCCCCTTGTCTTATCCCTACATACCCTTGTAAAAAGCCTCTCTATGGCTTTCTTGTAAGCTCTCTTTAGGGCTTTACTGGAGGCTGCTATAACATCTCCCCGGGGCCTTCTCTTCTCCAGGATGAACAATTCCAAGTCTCTCAGCCTTGATGCTCTGGACCGTTGATCATCTTAGTGGCCTCGTCTGGACTCATTCCAACAGGTCAAGATCTTGTGTTGGGGGCTTCAGAGCTGGATGCATCGCTCCAGGTGGGGTCTCACTGGAGCAGAGTAAGGGGCAGAATTTCCTCCCTCTCCCTACTGGCCACACCTCTTCAACACAGCCCAGGATGCAGGTGGATTTTGAGTTGTGAGCATGCACTGCCAAGTCATATTGAGCTTCTCTTCCATGAACACCCCCGAGTCCTTCTCCCCAGAGCTAGTCTCAGTCCATCTTCCCCAGGGCTAAACATCCACTGATAAAGGTCTGTAAACTGCAGCATTTTCCTCTTTTGCTTTATTTTGTCCCAAACCTGCCCTTTCTCTTTATTAATAATTTGTATGTTCATTTCCATAAATGGAAATTATCTGGTTTTCCTTTCAAATTTAAATAGATTCTATTTGTCTTCAGAACTAGTTTGAATTTCACAATACTCTTTTCCTTTTTTTTCATATACAGATGTGGACTCCGTAAAAACATCTACTCCCTGCTGATCTTACATGAATGTGCTCATTTTTTTGTAGGAGGGTCTGCAGAAATACAACTGAATGTAGAGGATGATGAAGAGGAAACAGGTTTGTTGTTTTTTTTTCTCAAATGGAAACTGATGGGAAAAGAAAAAGGTATTAATTTAATATTTTTTTAAAAATACATCTCTGGTATCAAAGGCAAAACAATCAAGGTGTAGGATTCAGTTGCCTGTATGGAAATGTTTAGAGCTATTTTAGGCATGCAGGGTACCTGTTTAGTTGCCTCCATCTGCTCCTCCATAGGCAACTCCGAGGCTTTTTAACATGTCTGCCAACATCTGACACTGGCATCTAAAATGGTTAACCAAAGACGAAGGAAAATACCTTCAAGAGACATTATGTGCCTGTGTTTGGAAAGTGAATCTTGCCTTTTCTTTTTAGTTTCATTTGTGGTAATTTGTCATTGTGCCTTTTTTTTTTTTTAAAGAAAAAACCATCTAATTTTATATTTCCTTTGTTGTTTTTCTTCAGGGAAATCCCATCTTTGTTATATATAAAATATTGGTTGGCCTCAGGCACTTGTCAGTAGAGATTGCACAGAAAGGGACTGAAGATGCAACTCCCAAACACCACTTACACATTAAGTACCAGACATACACATTGTTTTAGGAATTACTGGGGGAAAATATCTCTTGACAGAACTTTTTCTGCTTGAAGACTATTTGTTTGTGGACTAGTGATTCAGAAATTTGTAGAAAGGAGAACTGAGATTAAACACTTGCAGGCTGAAGGACTCACTGAACCCTAACACTTGTTGTCCTGGGGGAAGATGCTGCGCAGTAGGAATGATGTGCTAAAGTCACCACCATGTTTTTTCTAACATCTGTGTTTTGAAAAGGAGCAGTGATGAGTGGAATAGAATAACCCTTTCATAAGAAACATGCCACACCATGGGAGTTCTTCAAAGACAAGTCACCTTCACTGCAGACCACAGTAAGATCCTGAAGTTCTTCAGAAGGCTGAGTCCCAAGATGTGTTTCTCTTTCTAGTGTTTCTCTTGGCTGCCTCTTGGCAGTGCCCTGCCCAGCAGGATAGCTGTGATCAATGTCCTAATCACTGGCCCATCCCTCCTCTGTGTAAGGGCCTGGGGGTTCATCTTAGACTCCTCTTGAAAGCCCATGTACTCAAAATCATCACATCATCTGATGTTTAGGCACTGTGTCTTTTTTCTTTCCATTCATCCACTGTAAAGGACCAATATATTATAAACAGACTGAAATCACCACGTTATTTTTATACAGACATGTAATGACTAACATGCACAGTAGATTTTATAGTCCTAATATTCCTTTGATGACTACTAACCCAAGCTAGTAAAGCCCCTTAAGCAGTTCCAATTGTCATCAAAGATCAGATGGGATTGTACAAACTAAAGGTGATGAAAGTGTTGTATGAGATGTGTCTGTATAAAATTCCATCTTTCATTCAAGTCATTTCCTCGCAATACCCCTGTGAACAGCAGTGAGAATTTTGTGTGAGTAAGAATTGGCTGAATATAGCAAATATAGACCTACACCCTGGGTATCTCTATTATATATTGTTGTAAGAAGTAGCACTGGGATGTATCACACCCTTAATTCATAACAACTAGTAAATTGAGGCTTTTTCTCACTTTGGTTTGCATGAAATATTTCTACTCATCTCTTTTTTGCTGTTGGATCTTTGCTGAAAGGGAGAGTTTGACCTACTGTGGAATGGATAGCCTGCTCTGCTAAAGCTGTTCTTGTGCGCAGGGATCCCTAGTTCTGCAAGAAAACTAAGGTCCAGTAAAGCCACTGATGCCATTTGCCTCTTGTTCAAGCCCCTCCTGATGGTGCAATTCTCTGACCTGAAGGCCTACTCTGAGAAGCAGCTTTGGCAAGGCTGCTTCTTCAAAGCCGCATCCTCTCACACACCCCTTGGTTTCCCCAGCTTAGGGGTGAGTTAAGGCAGAAGACGTATTTTTGTTGGCTGTGGACTGTTCTTGGGAAGGAGAAAGCCAGAGAACATTGTTGGGCTCCTGCCTCCAGCCTCCTCCCAGAGGGGACTCCACAGTTTCCTGGGGGAGCTGGGAGTGGCATCACAGCTGCTGACTGCCCTACACACCAATACAGATCTACATGAGTAAGTGACATCTTGCTTGGCTGTTTCCCTGCGGTAGCTGGTACAAATACTCTCCCATTCCAGAGTTACAAACCCTTCCCATCACATAGATGGGTCCATAAGAGTTTCACCTCCCTTACAATTCTGTCCAAGATGCAACATTGACTGACATGAATCATGTTTTTGCAGACATTTTCCCGTACGTGGAAAAATTAATTTAACCTTTGCAAGAACTTGCCTTAAAATAGAACTTCAGATACACACAGCTTTTCCTGTGGCTTCATTTTATGTTTCTGTGGAAGTAAGAAACCAGAAGAATATTTCCTTAAGACAAGCTTTAAAAAAATTTCATGTGTTAGTAAGGGTAAAGATACAGCAAAACAAGGTATGAGTGGACAGAACAACAAGCAAATCTGTTTAAAGTACTCCTTCTCCTCTGCAAAGTTAACAATGACTGAATAGTAAATTGTTTTTTAATAAGTTTTGTATTCTCCTGGGATATGGTTAAAGGGTTAATTTAACGCTTGACCCATTAAAACCGTTGAGTGCAGTGAGAACCTTGTAAGGCTGATCAGATGATTATTTCTGGAAGATAAGTGGTTGAAAACCGAGCCTCACTAGTTCAGGTAATCAAGGGAAATTGGCATAAAAGAGAAGATGCGGCTGAGTAAAGACAGAACAGCTACCTGAGATTCTATTACTTGTCGTCTTTCAAGCATAATAATGAGATTATAGTAACCCTAAACTGGCTGAAAACAGAAATCTGGCTGTCTGTCAAGTTCATTGTGTTGAGTTTACAACACTCCAGATCTGGTTCCTCTGAACCTACAATAATTATACCAGGAAGACAGGCTCAAAGAAACCCTTTTCAACCTTGGACCTTTGTCAGGTTTTGGCTTATGACCAGAGCACTATTGTTTATGTCATGGGAAAGAAAAAAGAAAAAAAAATCAACCAAAAAACATTGTTAATGTTTATTATTATTTTTTCATCATGTAATTCTTAAAAAAATATTGCCACTAGTCTTTCCTCACTCCAGCTGTCACACTGCCCTGTGATTTTCTGAATGAACGTGTTATAGAACCATGAGCCCCTTGGCTTCTCCGTTGTTATTCCAGTCAGAGCCTTTTTCTGGAATAATTTTTTATGCCTTTCATTGACACACAGTCTCATTTCACACACATGTGGTGTAGCGCTTCTACATTTTAAAAAATAAAAGATTACATGAAAGGCAGAAACACAGAGTCCATTACATTAGCCTCAAAGGTACATCTGTTTCCAGCATGGAGTAGTCTTAAACTCAGGTTGTTTTGGTGTGGAGAGTTGTCACAAACATGGGATGTGAGATCTTGTTTTGAGAGCAATTTGAGATGGCAGCTGTAAGGCTGTAGTTCAGGAAGACTTTTAGGCATTTTTGGAGTCCAGCTGCCTTCAGCTCTGTCAGGTGCACCATTTCTCCTGCTCAGAGGGAGCCTCTACCTACCCGTCCTTCTGTCTTGGTTCATGCTCATATAAATGCTCTTCCAGGTCAATGTAGGCTTGGGCTGCTAGTAGGAAGAGATGTTCACCTCCGTGACTCACTTCAGACTGTGAAAAGATAATCAGGTTTAAAGTCACTAATTACTGCGGAAAGAGCTGTGTCAGAGGAGGGTGTCACCAACCTGTTCCTGGAGGTCACCATTGTTGCTGTCGCATGGGCAAAGCTGCCTGGGTTAGCCTGGATGAGCTGGGCAGCTGGCATTAACCTGGCTGCTTCCTGCCAAAGTGCTTTACAGGATTGTTCACACAGCCAGAGCTGCTGGAGAAGTAACCTCCCCATGGTCAGGGATCAGCACCTCCACACGGTACTGCTGTCACTTCGCATGGCAGTAAGAGGGGACATCTTACACAGCTTCAAGCCTCCATGCAAGAGGTGCTGATCTCCTGGCCCCTGATGCTGGCAGACAAGCTCTTTTGCCCCACATGTTTTGTACTCTTGTGAGCTGATCTAACTGAGTTGCCAAAGAACCCTTTCACTTGCTCTAAACTGTATCTCCCAGAGGGAGTCAGACCACAGGAATGTCAGTTTGCAGTTCCAAAAAGTCCTTCAGACACAGATCAGGCCCTAAGCACAAGTATGAACTTAGGAATATGATTACATGCTTTGTCTAATGGAGATCTGTGCTTGGAGCAAGTGTGTCTCAGACACACATTCAGCATGTGTTAAGGGCTTTGCCCACTGCACTGACATAGTTCATGGGCTGCCTTTACTCACATTTTCAACTCCCAAATATCCATGTAGAAAAAGAACTACTGTTTGTTGCATCGAGATTATGACTATCACTGAGCTACCTTCCATGGTTGCCGTGAATTAGCAACCACTGGTAAATACTTCTTAAGTCACAAATATTTTTAAGACCTTAACAACAGACTTCAGAGCCTAATTTTCGGTTGTCCTGTTTCTTAAATGTGAGGTTGGTATCTCAGTGTTTTTTCTGGAAAGGCCAAATTGTATGGGCCCTTCTCATATGAGCAATACAGATCGGTCCTATGGCCTTAACCTTAAACCTGAACAGAATTTCTGGCAGCAGTGTGTTTCATGAATCACACAGCAGATGTTTTTATTGCAGAACTATCTTCCCTGTTTGTTCTGAAAATCAGATTCTTTGTCTCATAACTAATAACCAAGGCCCTCAGAATCACCAACTTTATGTCAAAACTGAGCTAAATTATTAACAACCTTTGCAGTCTCGGGCCTGATTCTCATGAATCAAAGTCAAATGATGCCTCTGCAGTACCTAAATCACTGCAGTACCTAAATCACATGTGAGAAATGAAAATACACTGTACTATGGTATTTACAATTAATACAGGGTCTATGGTGCCAAACCTTCAGAGCCCTCCAAGCACTAGCTCAGGGAGATGGAACACTGCAGTTAAACAGACTGGTGAATTTGGCATCAAATCAGATATTTTTCACTTCAAAATGATGATTGATCAAAATGGAACCTTTTCATAGAAGTCTATGTTTTAGCAAAACTGCCCTGAGAGAGTTTAACCCAACCTCAGAGGGGAGGAGCGGTCATTGCGGGAAGAGATAACAGCTTGAGGCCAAGAAGTGAGCTGAGCTCAATAACTGCAAATAGATACTAGTACTGGCTTTTTAGTTTACTGCAGATTTTATTTAAAGGGGAAAGAAAAAGGAAAAAGTATTTGTAAGAGTTCAATTACTAAAAATAGATATATATCTAAAATATTAGGTGTAAAATCCTAAGGCTTCTTGGAAGGCCACGTTGTATGGCCCTTCTCACGTGAGCAATACAGAACAGTCCCTTCCTGGAGAACCTCCCTGGCTGGGTTGAGCAGAGAAAGTTCACAGCAGAGTCCAATCTGTCCAGAGAGCAGAGGGGTGCAGGATTTGAACAGAAGGCTGCCCAAAAAGTTCCATGCACAGTGCTCTGGTTTTCCCTGACCAGCCATGTACCTGATCCCGTATCTACTCTCATGGATTCAGGAGTAGCTCACAGACCCCATGCTTCTGCCATTTGCATTGAATATGCCTGGTAAGATGAAATGCATTAATGTCCATTTGCATATGGAATAGCAAGTTTGGCTAAGCTAGAACTGAGAAAGTCATTCCTCACTCTTCAGTCCCATAAGTATATTAGTTCATACATTCCTGACACGGTTCAGTTACTATTTAATGCTAACATAGATTTAGGACCTCATCTTAATATATTAAACAAAAAAATTAATTGCATGAATAAGTGAAACACGAATGTGAAAAGAAACAGGAATACTTGAAGACCAGCACAAGTCCTGAAAGCAAGGAATTAAGTATGCTTCACTTCAATTGCCTCAGTATTAGCAACTCTGAAAAAGAGTGTTTGTAATATTGAATGAACCTCTGCAGTGATGTTAAGGCCAAATATTATGAAGGAGCTACAGGGAAACTGCAGAGTTAATAGAACTGAATTGAAGCAAGGATTTTCAGAAGTGACTTAATCTGAGGCTTGAAAACTGAAAGAACTTTTATCCTTGTTGAGAAACTGCTGGCTCCTTTCACCCAAACATATTTATATAGATATTTAACTGATTTCACTAGTGAACAAGCTAATGTATTCTAGAACAATTTATTTTAAAATGTGAACTGTAAAATTATGCTGCAAAGTTTATTAAACTTTCAGGTGTTACATTTTGACATACTCAGATCTTTCCTTTAACAATGACAGAATGCTACACAAAAATACTGCATTTCATCTGGTGCAGGTCTTTATCTTATCTTGACAGATTATTGCTGGTTAAATTGTAGAGCTGACTTAAAGGCAGGACTCTTCAAGGGAGTGAGAAATTAAGGCTTCACCAAATGGTAATAAAGCTATTAAAAATGCAAACAGAAAACAGCTACACTGTACAGGTTAGACAGCTAATCCAAACTAGCAGTTTAAAAAAGCAGGGCAATTACACTTTTATTTAAATGCAAGGAATATGAGCAAGAATAGAATGAGGTGCCTTGTTTAAATGCATTCTTTTGAATATTTATTAGAAATAATACATGTAGTTAAGCCACTTATCTGATTTCAGTGAATAAGTAAAATGAAAAAGATCAATTTTCATAATTATACTAAAGAAGTCTGTCTTTCATAAAAATCTCATTAATAACACCATTATTACTGAAAAAATATCTCAGTATTATTATTGTTATTCTAATTATCAGCAAAATGCTACTGATAATGTTGTCATAAAATTCCTTTTTAGTATCCTATTAAGGAAGATAGACTAAGTAGTGGTTTAAGTTATATCTAGATACTAAGTGGCATTTAGAAAAAAAATATTCTTTGTGTATTTGGATAAAATACGTTATGGGTATAATTACATAAATTACTTCAGGTTTGGCAAACAAGAGAGATATAGGTAATGCTTATGTGCATATGTATTGTATCTATAGGACTGTATAGCCAGCTTGGAAGGAAGCACACTGAAGCATGCAAGCAGAGTAAGAAAATGTTGCCTGAGGACAAAAATAGTTTCTTGGCAAAATTTTAACAGACATTTTCACTTATTTTTCATCATAATTATTACAGGGCCTGTCAATCCTCGCTATTTTTTAGTATTCATCTGGATTTATTAAATCGCTAAAGATCTGGGGATCCTTGAGATATTAGTATTAGAAAGGGCATATTACCTTTACACAGGAAGGAAATTTTAGCTGCTTTTATCCATTTTCCAGCATGATTCAAAACTAGGCCAGCGTGGGCTGTAGCACAGAGGAGGGAGCAGGACGGATTTTTGGATCTGGAACCTGACAGTTCTTCATCCTTGTGGCAGACAGGGACCTGGACAGCCAACATGGCTAGAGAAGAAGAGAATTTGTTCCTGCCATGTAATTCTCAACACATGGGCTGGCACCATGTCAAGGATCAGCAGGCACGGAGACCAGAACCTCGGCCAGATAAACAACACAGCTGGTTCCCCATCCGAAAAGCTGACTAATAATTAACAGTTCTGGTAGTAACCAAAGTCAATTAAGAAAACAGGTATGCAGGCTTCCTGGGGAGGTCCAAGGCTGTGAAGAGCTTTATGAAGCAGGAGGCATCTGGAAGATGAAGAAACATTTGGAAATGTTGCCGAAGTTTTCATGGGAAGGGAGTCTGCTGCCGTGCTGCCCTCTCTGGACTCTCACACCATGCAAAATGAAATACTCCCCTGGCAGTGTAACAATGTTATAACCCTTATCACTGGAAAGATAGTGCAGTAAGACATATTCAGGTTTACCGAGCGATAGATTT
The DNA here is from genome assembly GCF_000738735.6 of Corvus cornix cornix. NCBI lineage: Eukaryota > Metazoa > Chordata > Aves > Passeriformes > Corvidae > Corvus > Corvus cornix. Next base: position 92,680,321 of record NC_046332.1, read on the forward strand.
TCATCGATTTAGATGGTTCTGACAATTTCTGGTTCTGCTTTAGCCACAGTGACGTAAGTAATAGTGGAAACAAGTTCATTTGACAGTACTAGAAGATGATAGTGTTTGGGAGGCAATGAAAAGAGTAGACTGAAGGACACTTTTCTGCCCAGGTCTTGATTATTAATATACACATGTCCTTAAATGCACAAAAATATTGAGGGCAGTGACTGGGAGCATGGCTGTTTACCATAGTACTGATTAAGCAATGCCTACAGGCACAATTAAGGAGGATCTAAGCAAAAGTTCAAGGCTTTTCCTGAACAGGGTTATAAAGAAATGCATTCCAAAGTAGATCATAGACTGTTTTTCTCTTGATATGTATTATTTTTTGTTAATTGGTATCATGTTCTGAAAAAAACCCTGGCAAGTGAAATTTATTTATGTCTATAACTTGACTACCTTCTCCTGTATTAAAACACTTAGAGAAAATTCATTTATTTGAGTACAGAGAGTCAGGTAACTTTCAGAAACTTCCTGTGTATTGCAATCACTGGATGCAATTGAGATAGTTGTACTTATACCAGTGTATCACAGGTGGCATTTGCCACTATGCATAAGAGTTAAAGCAAACAGAAACAGCTTTTATCACAGCAGAATATCATGATCTGCACTTAGGGTTCAATCTTTCCATCGACTATGTGGGCACAAATTGACATGCCTCAGAGAGTAGGATTGAATTCTCCACTTGTTTTAGAAAGTGTTCTAAAAATAAAATCAATATAGGGAGTTGTAAAAATAACTTTATTTTTACTTGCTAGGGAGAACTGCATAAATTACAGCTTTATTTTCTTCTACTTGAGAATTATGTAAGTTGTACGAAAAGCTCAAAATAATTTTATACAACCATTGTGCTTTTGCATCTGCATTTCTCTAGTGATTTCTTTTTTCCTCCTTTTTTTCTTTCCTCCTTTCTCTTGTTCTCTCTCCTCCACTCTCTGTCTCTCCATGACTCACAGGCAAGCACACACGCACACACTCTTCAGTAATAAGGGCATATGCCATAGGCACCCCCAGTTTTCCCGCTTGAAAGTGTTCCCGTGGCTTCCAGTATGATTTTTCTCAGCTTTGATGTATAACCACCTACCTTTGCAGGACAAATTGATTTCAGTTGATCTCTTGGGTGCACACTTAGGGCAGGTTTCACTTAGTCAATCTTGGTCTCCATCCTACTGTTTGGATTCACTGTGAATACTTCGTAAACAGCAGCTACTTTTAAGGAGGAAGAATACAAATAAAACAATAATAGCAGCGCATACTATTCAAGACAAGAACTGTCTCCTTTTCTCTAGCACTATTTCTGTTACTGTAACAAAGCAGATCATAATTAACTAGGGACCCAAAGATTCCTCACATTCCAGCTAAATCCTGCAATTTTTCTGTCCAAAAACCCTCACTGGATTTTCTTAGCAAAACTGTTAAAGCCTATGTAAGAGCAAAGCTTCTGTCCCCGGTCTCCCCGGGACCATGGGCTTCCTGGGGCTGTGTGTGCAGCTAAACCTGCATTCACAAAACCAGCAACAAAACCCATGCTAACCCAGGTGTGCTCCCACTTTCACAATCCTTGGTTACGTGATCACAAAGCCACCCCCGTCACCCCCCAGTCGTATGGATTTTGTCTACAAAGTTGGGCACATGGGTGTTTTACAATATTCTTTTAGTCTAACCCAACTACTTTAATTGATGTGTCAGAACCTTTATTGCTGTAATCGCTCTTCTCTCAAATGTTCACATTAACGAATTGTTCAGCCTTGATGTGCTGTGTACTTACTAAAAGGAAAACCTTGTTTTCTTCTGCAGATGGTACTTCAGAAATGTAAGCACATAGAAATGTAGAAATGTCTTTTGATGAGTTGAGTGTCTTGTTTGTGACTGGATCTCCTACATAAAGCTGTACCTGCTTTGTGTTTTCCCTGTGACCAGTCCTCAGGTTCTTTTAAGGCTTGCATTCACTGATCAATGTGTTAGATCTCTTTTCCTCCTCCATTTCCTTCTCTTCTCCTCACCTCTCCTCTCCTTCCTTCTTCCCCTTTTTCTGTTTTCATTTTCCTTGTCCATAAGAATCTGCCCCTGTTTATTGCTGATTTGCAAGTCAACAGCATCTCAAAGACATTGAGGTGCTGGAGTGTGTCCAGAGAAAGGCAATGGAGATGGTGGAAGGTCTGGAGCACAAATGCTATGAGGAGTGGCTGAGGCAGCTGGGAGTATTTAGCCTGGAGAAAAGGAGGTTCAGGGGGAACCTTATCATTCTCTGCAAGTACCTGAAAGGAAGCAGCAGTGAGCTGGATGTTGCTCTCTTCTCCCAAGAAACAAGCAATAGGATAAGAGGAAATAGCCTCAAGTTCTTCCAGTGGAGGTTTAGATTGGATATTAGGAAAATCATCTTCACTGAAAGGTTGATCAGGCATTTGAACAGGCTGCTCAGGGAAGTGGTGGAGTCCCCACCCCTGGAGGTGTTGAAAAGATGTGTAAATGTGGCACCTGGGGACATGGTGCCAGGTTTTTTAATTGTGGACTTGGCAGTTCTGGGTTAACAGTTGGACTTGATGATCTTTAATATCTTTAATATCTTTTCCAACCTAAAGGATTCTCTGATTCAATAAGTCGGGAAGAATAATATGAAAAAACAATTCCCAGAAAAATACTTGGGATATATGTATGCATTCAAGGGTTACCATTTCACATTTTAATAAGCTCAAACACAGAAATAATATTTATAGCAGGTATTCATCCTGCAAAAAGCTCCCAAAGCATCATCTTCTGTACAAAAGTGCCACAGCTTCCTAAAATTACTTATATGCATGAAAAATCAAATTCCTTCACTTAGGCATTTTTTAAGACTTGAAAAAAACACTAGTGAAATAATTACTGAGTCCAAGAAATTTCTTCAAAGTAATATGTGATACATAATATCTGACAGTATTACTGCCAGTGAATGTGCTTTGGGCCAGATTGTGACCAGCCACTTAGCATTTCAGGAGAGAAAGAGCAGGCTACAACAGCTAAATAGCATTTTTCTTTCTTGAAGCTATCTTTCTGTGCTATCTGCTGTGTCCCTGTTCCTGGGAGAGAAGGTCAGGAAAAAGATGATTTTGTAAATCACTGGATGTTAGGCAAAGACCAAAGAAGCTAGTCCAGTCAGGGCAGACTCATAACTGCACCTGTTTTGCTCCAAGGAGCAAAACTGGCCCTTGGGAATATGAACTGAGCACCTCAGATGCACAAAAAGAAGCATTCACCCCAAAGCATGTCAGGGAGTATTTGATAAACCGCCCATTGAAAGTTAGAGAGAAACAATGTCCATTAATGCCCTCCAAGCAGTCCTTAGATACACCTGCAATCCTTTCTCTGCCAGTATTAGCATGAATTAGCTGCATTAGCTTGTTTCCTCTGATTTCTAAGTGTGACGTAAACTCCAAATCTTTTTTTTGTTCTGTTATGCATTTCAGGTTCTCCACAGAAGTTCTTGTAAATTTCACCATGGCTCCATATATAATTTCTCTTCACACAAGGCTGTTGTTGACATAACATTATGTAGAAAAACATATATCCCATCTCTCCAGGCCCTCCACCCTAATTTCTCTCCTGATATTGGAGGTGTATTATGACTTTTATTTCTATTTGCCACTTTAGGGGAAGGATATGTTTATAATTTTGACAATGCATATGCCTATGGTTTAAGGGTATTTTCTGTCTCCAAGTAGGAAGGCAAATAACTGTTTTCAGTTGCTACTTATTAAATAAAATTGGAGCTAGTAAATGGCCAACTTTAGCCATTTTTAAGTCTAGCCATTCAGTTAACATGGCATTCCCATCTAGAAGATATTTACCCTTAAGAAAATTACAGAAAAAAAAGGATATATGGGAAGGGGAGGGGGGGGACAGAATGATTCATAGAAAGAGTCATGGGTCCTGTGGAGCTATTCTTTGTTTCACAACACAATCTATGCTGTAATCCTGTCTGTTCAAAAAAGAGTGTAAAAGGGTCTGTTATTTCACCCCTCATTTACATGGTAAGAACGTGTTTTGATCCCCAGCTGCTAAACAAAGAAAATACAGTAGCCCATGCTCTTAATTTGACCCCTTTCTTTATGAAAAAGCATGCTACTGTAAATATTAACTCTGCTAATAGTCCTCAAAAACACTACTTTTTGTCTTTGCTGTGACAAACATCAGCCTGCCTTGGCTGTGAGGTTTGCCCTCATTTGAAGGTCCAAGGCTCTCTTACAGGTTCCCCTTTCCAACCAATGTAGCTGATGAGCTGACCCAGCATGTGCATAACTGTGCTGCACTTGTGACATGTCATCTTCACTGGCTTGGGGCTCCTCAAACCATTAGGACTTACGGGGGAACATGGTTCTTTAAGGAGCTTCACAGAGTCACAAAGTGTTAATGGTTCTAAGGGACCCCCAGAAGCTGGTCCAACACTCCTCCTCCAGCAGGCACACCTAGAGCCAGTTGCCCAGGACCATGCCTGGACAACTGACATGTCTCCAAGGACAGAGACTCCACAAACTCTCTGGACAACCTGTGCATGTGCTTGATCATCCTCACAGTAAAGTATTTTTTAATATATAAAAGGAGCCTCCTGAGTTTCAGGTTGTGCCCCTTATCACTTGCCTTGTCACCACTGAAAAGAGCCTGTCTCTGTCCTCTTTGCACCTTCCATTCAGGTATTTTTATACATTGATAAGATCCCCCTGAGCCTTCTCTTCTCCAGGCTGGACAGTCCCATCTCCCTCAGCCTGTCCTCACACGAGAGGTGCTCCAGCCCCTTAACAATCTTCATGGATATTCATTGGAATGCCTCCAAAATGTCTGTGTCCTCTTGTACTGGAGAGCCCAGAGCTGGACACAGCAATCCCCTTGTGCTGAGGACAATGCCACAAGTGCTGAGGAGAATGATCACTTCCCTTGACCCTCTGGAAAGCAATACTTTCTCTCCAGCTGGGCAACCCCCAGCATGCCCTGGCACCTGGGATATTTCCCTCCCCAGGTGTAGAACTTTTCACTTCCCTTTGTTGAACTTCATGAGGTTTTTGGCAGCTCATTTCTTCAGCCTCTCAAGGTCCCTCTGGATGGCAGCACGACCCTGACATACCAGTCAATCTTCCCAGTTTTGTGTCATCTACAAATTTGCTAAGGATGCTCTCTGCCCTGTCATCCAGATCATTAGTGGAGATGTTAAACAGGATTGGATCTCTGAGGTATGCTACTAGTGAGAAGCCTCCAACTAGACTTCATGAGACTGACCACCACCCTCTGGGCCCAGCCATTTCAGCCAGTTTTGAATCCACCTCACTGTTTGGTCATCCAACCCATAATTCAACAGTATCAAAAGCCTTACTGAAGCCCAGGTATAAAATACCCACTGCTCTCCTCTCATATATCCTGACAGTCATTTCAGCATACAAGGTTATCAAGTTGGTCAAATATGACTTTCCATAGATGAAGTCATGCTGACTACCCTTTGATAACTTTCTTGTCCTTCAGGTGCTAGGAAATTATTTTCAGGATGGTTCCATCACCTTCCAAGGGATCATGGTGAGTTTGAGCAGTCTCTAGTTGCCTGAGTCCTTCTTCCCTTCTTGGAGGTTGGAGTGATACTTGCTTTTCTCCAGCCTTTGGGAAGTTCTTCCAATTACCATGATTGATCTAAGATCATTGCGAGTGGACTCACAATTCACAGAGACAGCTGCTGGCTTCCTCAGCACTTGAGGGCGTATCTCATCCGGCCCCACGGACTTATGCATGTCTGGTGTGTTTAAGTGCTCCAAGACCTGATCCTCTTCCACCAAGGGTACATTTTTCTTGCTCCAACCTTTCCCCCGGTCTCTGATTCTTGGAGGCTGGTTTTGCTAGTAAAGACTGAGGCAAAGAAGACATGAAGTACCTCATGTCCTGCATAACCAGGTCCCCAGTCTCCTTGAGCAGTGGGCCCACATTTTGGCTAGCCTTCCTCTTGTCACCTATGTTCTTATAGTAGCCCTTCTGTTGCCTTTGCCATCCCTTACCCCATTCAGTTCTAGTAAGTTTGGCTGTGACTTTTTTCCACTGAATGCTGGGATAACACTTTGGTTTTCTGCAGCCCAGGGGATAACTGTGATGAAGTGTTAGAAGAACATCAGGATTCAGAGGATGGTATTCCCTGTCATCATGCCTAACTGCAGACCTGGAGAAGTATCAGCTGAAGGGAAGGTACTGCGAAGTGCTGCTAGCCAAACACTGTGATAGGGTTGGCAGCCTGGCTTGAAACCACCATCAGACTCAGACAAGAGCTTGTTAGGATAGATGGGTTGGATATTAAGAGTGTAGGAGCTGTGTTTAAGTCTGCAATGAAGGCTGTGACACCAGACACTGTTAGTCTACTTTTATTCCTGTAACATGGTCACCCTCACGTCTTTGCTGTATCCATGCTAGTTCACACCCAAACCCCTTCTCCAGTAAGTTACTTGTTTTCCTGTGGAGGGAAATCTTAGTGCAGTTGATAGGCCAGTTTGCTGAAGGATGCATGACAAATAAGCCACCTGGCCGTGGCTAATTCTGCATTGAGCAATCCTGTAAACTCTCCCACAAGTCCTTGTACAACCTAGCATCCACATGCCATCATGCGCCCTCCCATGTCACACAACACTCATTGTCAGAATCATGCTAGAGAACCCCTCTGCTGAGGCTCGGACCTGCTTTACACTGAGAAGTCACTTTACACCAGAAGTCCACAGAATTCTGTGGAGAGTAATGTCCCAAAGTCACAGGATGCCAGCAGACGCCTGGATTAGGCTAGGGCAGACAGCATTACCCTAAGGCAAGGTAGTCACCAGCCAGCTCCATGTTTGACAGCAGTCCCAAGGTCTCTCACCAGTGCACTCCCCAGAAGGTGTGGATATAGACTCTGTGTCTGTGCATTTTATTTTATACTATTTTTCTAATTGGCAATAAACGTAGCTGGAGGAAGAAGAATGACAATAAGACATCACCAAAGAAAACTCACACATTGTCCTGTAGGTTATCAAGGGGCAAGCTCCTACTGTGGAGCACTGTGACTGGAGGCACCCAGCACTGACAAAGAGACAAGAGCCCACCCAGCTGGGTGCTGTGTGAGATTCCTGTGAATTCAGTGGAGGGAAGAGAGCTGATCTCCAAAGACTGCATGCTGCAAAGGCAGCTGCCCAGAGATGCCACAGGAGAAGAGGTCTGTCTGAGCTCCTCAACACTTCTGCAGGCAGCCACTTCTGTGGCTTCAACTTCATGATTAGGCTCTATTCAGGAGTAGATATTCCTGGAAAAAATGTTTTTTTTTTTATTTTTGAGAGAGAAAGAGAATTTATCTTCTGACCTGGAATTAGGTGGCATTTAGATTCCTTTGGACGCATTTAGATCATAAAGTAGCTCAGGCAAGAGTTTAATCACCGAAATTTCCAGACTCAGGATTTCTAGAGGTTTTTGAAAGCTAACTGGGCACCTAACAAACAGAGGCTGAACAGTGAAGTGGACTGTTTTGGCCAGTTACCGAGGAGTAGAGAAAAAATAGCCTCGGACAGCCCAAAATATTGTCTAAAGCATTAGGCTAGTCACTGGAGAGCAGAGCTGTGATCATTTGGTTAAACTCTGATTGTTTCTCAGTTTAAAACAAAGACATGACTTGCGATTATTTGGTGGCTTGAAGAACGTTATCAGGTATCACATTTATACCATACTTGTGCTATATTCACACAGTACTGGTGATGCCATTACAGAACAGTTCCATTGTAATTTATGTTCTGGAAACTGGCAACAGACCTTTGATGTATAAAGAAGCTCTGGTAATGTCCAAATGAGGTAGTAGCTGCTTATCTTAACATATAACAATCTAATGTCAAGTATTCTTGCTCCTGTTATCAAAATACGTTTGGCAGACTTACTTTCTATTTTTCACTTAATTCTCCTTGAAGTGGGATTTTATTATACCATTTGTATTAGAATTATACTGTACCGTTGCCCATCTTCATTGCTGTATAAAGAGACAGGTTTCTTATCTATGAACTAAAAAAGATGCATTACACTTCTATTCCAGATAAATTGCTGACAAATTTATAAAAATAAAAGAGGTAAGACAGTTGCTCCCTGTATCAGGGTCAAAGTAAGTGGTATCATAATTTCAAAAGTGTTGATAATTTTATATGTGTGTTGTAATGGTGATAAGAAGTTTTCCTAGATATATATCTCCTACTTATGGTGTTCTCCCTCAGAAAGAGACACATTAGAGGTGTCTTCTACATATAAATTACTTTTGTCCTGTTAAGTTGAACTTGTCTCCACCAGATTCCTCTAATGGCTCAAAAAATCCTACACTATCTTGCTTAGTTAAAGAAACTTCCCTCTCTTCCTGACCATTGCCTCCCTCCGACAACTCATCTAAAGTCTTCACATCTGGGCAGCAGAGGAAGATAAAGCTGTGCCAGCAGTATCTGCAAGAGGACCATGCACCTCTCCCTGTGTCTTTCTGAATTTGCTGCTGCTCCTTGTTCACTTGTCAATACTACAGCAGAAGAAGAGCCCCATGGTCACAGCTGGAACTGTGATGGGAAGGCTCTTGCAGGGACATAGCTGTGTCCCTCCCATATCAAAAAGAAGGATCCACAGTGTGTGACAAATCTTTGTGGCAATCTCAAGAGTGCAGCCAGCATCAGCCTTCTGAGGGTGCAAGGCAGATCCTTATGAAATAGGGTGAATTTTTCTGTGGTCACCTCATCTTTTTCCTTCCTTGGTCTGGGATTCCTTGCAGTTGTTCCTATTGCCTGTCCATAAATTGGAGGCTGGACCAAACGTAACTCAGTTTGTGTACATATTACTACATGGTTTTAGATTACTACATAGTTTTAGTTTGTGAGGCAGTGCAGTGAGGAACAGCACCACTGAGCAAAGATCCTACTGAACACCAAACAAAGACTTGGTAGCTCTGCATTTATGTTAAAGTGACAAAACTGTGTGGGCATCTTTTCAATAACCTCTCTCAAAAGGCCTGAGGAGCAAACAAAGGTCTGGTCATGCCATTCAGAAGGAAGATTTACATGAATGTGTCACGTGCAGTTGCTCACATTAGTAGATGCCATTGGCATGTGTTTATATAATTATATTTTATACTTATTATATAATTTATAACATTTATTAATAATTTAATGACTCAAAAATGTGAGAGATGTGCCAGAAAAAGCCCAAAGAAATCACAATATGTTCCTTTCCCAGAATAGCATGAAGACTGAATTGAAGGTGAAAAGGAGCATTGAGACCATGGATCTAAGAAGAAAATCATATGAGTCCCATCAATGAGACATTGACAACTTTCTCAGCTGTCCCTCCTTACTTGTTCTTCTTCAAATGCAGGAGAATTAGGAAAAAACTCCAAATAGTTAGAAACTCTGGGAAATAATATTCCTGATATAAAGTCTCATCTCAGAGACTGGGTGTAAGTGCTTATGAAGAAGAAAAATATAATGCATATTGGATCTGATGTCCACTGGAGAGCAGAAAAGGAAGGAGCCAACTGACAAAACAGGTGGAAGAAGACATGGTGATTGGCAACAGATTTGTATTTTGAGAGTTTCCAGTGTTACAACATCCAGTTTTGTTCTCCCTGGCAATAACATGGCCATCTTCACCAAAGAAAAAAAAAGGAGCGTATTTTGAGGAAAAAAGCATTGTCTGATGGTCATTCTGACCAATCTTATCAGGGAGGTGATAGCCAAGTGATGCTGATCCTCAAGGCAAAGATAAAAGCTTTGAATTCATAGGTGACAGACATGGGTCAAGACATGCGGACTGAAGAATGGGTCAGACAGGTGAAGCAACTGTGGGAGAGGAATTTCAGAAAACAGAAAATACATAACTATCAGCGTAACAGGAATGTAATAAATGAAAAGAAAACATCATAGTATGGAATATAATATCACCTTGTTGGAAGGACTATTTTAGTCTCAGAAAACACATATAAATGGGACCATAAGGAACACGGCAGTGTTCATTGAAAATCTGAGCCATTAAAAGGTGAATCAGGTGAAGAGACAAAGCCACATTTCTAGGGAGCCTCAGCACATGGCAGAGACACAGAGATGCTTGTACAGTCCAGTGAAACTGACTGATGGACTATAATAGAGACTGCTGGAGAGTGAGGGGTACTTAGCAGGAAGAAGTGTCAGCATTCTGTCATGCAGCAGATGTCAGGAGAACTGCCGTTGATCCCCAGAATACATTTGAAGATAACAGAAAAAGCAGTGATTATGCAGGTGTATTAAAGAACAGGGATAGCAGAAAGTTCTGAACTGGTTTGTTCTTTTTCTACTTGAGAAGAGAGCATAGAAGCATTTGAGAATTAGACTTTTTTGTAATGCTAGTGAACGAAAATGAGCATTAAATTTGTCCTAAGCTTGTGACTTCACATCAGAGACTCCTAGGAACAGCATATCAGAAAAAAATATTTGTTATTGCTGCTGACTTTCAAAAAACTCTTCTATATTTCCAATAGAATTGAGGGTCCAGGAATCTTGAAGCTTGAGCTAGGTAGGCTTGTCCTTGCCCACAAAGAAAAGGAGATTCTCTTTTCCAGTGGGAAGGCAGAAATTAGTCCATAATTACAAACTCTTATTTATTAGTTTCACTCACCAGTAATGGACAAGAAACAAACCCATGTAACTTGGGAGACTGGTTACTGTGGGAGAGCATTAAGCATGAATAGTGAAGGCACAGATCCAGCATGCAGTGGGCTGAAACTGGTTGAAATATGTTCTCAGCAAGTATTTCTTGAATACTTGTAAGTAACAACAAAATACAAAAACCCCAAAACTGTTCCAATAGGTTTGTTAAATGATAATAGCCCATCATTTGGTGAACATACTGTTTGCCATCAATTGTTTGTCCATCCCTCCTGCTGGTGGAAGAGAGCTCTGGCTAAGTGGACAGATGTTCCTTTCTGCTAACTTTGACAACACTTGGGTCCACAGTCCTTGACCAGAGGAACTAATTAAGTAGTAAAATCAGCTCTTTGTAAGACAGGAAGAAAGAAAGGGTAGAACCACTGAAGAACATGAGGCACTGATTAACTCACAAGTGTTTCCTGTATAATGCAAATCATTAATGCTTAATGGTCTCTGAGAGTAATAAACCAGAACCGTAAATATAACAACAACATCACAAATCATTTATGAGTCCTACAGGATCTTTTTTCTTTCTTCATTAATTGTTCAATCTGTAAGAATAATTTCTTTAACTTCTTATTTACTAGTCTTTATTTTTTGATTCGATACATTACAACTGAACTTAGCTGGAAGGTTCTTTGTAGCATGGGTAATGGCGAAAAAAAATAAGAAAATAGCTCTCCTCAAGAACTGAAACGTGGAAAATTTGCCAGAATTAGCACAAATGCAGACTACAATCATCCTAATATTAAATGAACACTCACTGTAGCTTTCCTCTGCCTGTTAAACTACTAATTGATGTGCTACTGATGAATAAAACGGCTGGCATTTCAGCCATGAACTCACTTCACTGCTGCAGTTTACTGAGAGCCCCAAGCTGCTGAGCTCATTACAGATCCCTTCACTGAACTGGCTTTACAGGCAATTTTGTGAAGGGGCAGCATCAGAGCTAGCCCACTGATTGGGACTCCATCGGCTCAGCGGGGCTCCAGGAGTTCAGGGGAGAGAGCACAGCACTGAGCTAAAAATATGTCTTTGCCTCTGTAGTGCCAGGAAGATTGCCTGGCTGCGCTAATTGGGAGGGACCTGGAGATCTGGGTGGTATTTTAGGCTAATCTCGAGGTGGGACCTCTGCAGTATGTATGTGGCTCTGAATATAATCTCCTTCGGCACTGTCATTTATACCATTGCAGGCATTTACAATCAGAACCATCCTTGATTGACTCATGGCTGTCGCTGCACCTTAGACTCATCTTGCAGGAGTGAGGGGGGATGAGGGAAAGGGAGATGGCTGTGCACTGAACACAGTGACAATTTTAATGTGGTGTTGAAGTTATAAAATGGGAGAAATTGCCCTGGCAGGACCAGGGCTTAGGAGGACTGCTCAAATATATAGCCCTCCCTCAGAAACCGGCTGTAGAGTTGCACAACAGACAGGGTTTTCTTAAACCCCCTCTGCTAAGATTTGTTTTTCAGTCCTACCCTCTTTCTCCCTGTAATCTTATTTTTAATTCTCTGAACAACCTAGCCCTGATATCAACATTCCCTATCTCACCTCTATTTAGAACCCAAAACTCCAACCTTTGAAAACTGGGGTGGTCAGAGGAGTCCGTGTTTCTGCTCATCCTGCATGGACTTGGTAAGACAGAAGGAAATAGTGGAGAGAAAAAAACAGGAGGAGTGTAAGAAACAGTGACAGACTGAAAGCATGCATAAAATCAACAGAAGTAAAAAGCCTGACAGAAAAGACAAGAAGAAAAACTCGATCATGGGAAATATTGAGCTACTGAGCATTTTTGGTTAAGTAACGCACTGGACTATGTCATTTGCTTGCTTGTTTGCTTGCTTATTTTAACAGATATACAGTTTTACAGGGTATTGCTTGTTTTACTAGTAAAATGTATTTCAGCAAAACAGAATATGTCATTTGTCCAATTTTTTTTTATTAAGCAACTTCAGAAAATACAAGCATGATTAGGTGAGAAATGCCAATTGCTCATTCATTGTATGAAACCATACAATGTGCCATCGACCAGTCTATGAACTGTCAACCACAGGCTGAAATACCTAAAGTTTTATAAGTCTCTTTACATGTTACTGCAACATTTTCATGAAACAGCTGCAGTGGGGATTTTACAGCATGTATGAATTATAATAGTATGATTATCCAAAGAAAATGTTAATTCAATTAATTTTAATGTGTTACTTTTACCCCCAAGCGCAATGCTTTACAAATTTTAGTGTATCTCTTTTTTGCACAACATTGGTCCCCCAACCATGCTGCTGCAGTGATCTTAACATCGGACATAAACACTAGGCAACCTTCCAAGATGAAGAACAGTGCCCTCAGCCAAAGCAAGATGGAAAATTTCAGGATATTAGAGCACTCTTGCAAATAAACAAATGGAGAAGGCTTCTAGATTTTGGAACGGCACCTCTTTTCAGGCTACTACATCTATATTTAGAAACCCCAATGAAGAGGTTGATATCTGTAAGTGCTGAAGGCACTAACATCTTTTATTTTCCCATTAAGGCCCTGTACCTAAAGCTCTAACCGTGACGTAACAGCTGATATGTCACTGTTTGGTGTTTTAAAGTTGTTGCTAGCTATTTCTAATGCCTTTATGACTAATACAGTTCTAGTAAGAACTTAACACAAGCCACTGCTCCCGGTTTAAAATGGTCTTAATTCTGCACAGCTTCTTGAGAACATCTGGCTATGAACCTGGAGGATGTTGGAAAGATTTCAAAGGAGAACAAGTAGCATGGTTAAAAGACTGGAAAGCATTGTTGGCAGAGTATGTAGAAGAAAGGGAAGGTACTCAGCCTAGATAAATCATATTAAAGCCCGTGTTAAAGGATGACTTGACCATGTAGTGTCTCTATGGGGGCAAAAGGATGGCTGTAGAGGACTCTTCAGCCTATCAGGAAAAGGTATTCATGTTACACTGCACCTGGAAGTGCTGGCTAGACAAATTTTTACTTAGAAAAAAGGTCCAAATGGTCAACGGTGATGGCAATTAGCCACTGAAATTGTCTTCTGAAAGTTGTGGTGAATTTTTCATCCTAGAAAAGTCTCCAAATAAAACATGCTTCTAAAGTATACTTCATTTGAACCACAGGCTTTTGATTTGAAAGCAGAATTAATTCAGGAAAGACAGAGGTATTCACAGACCTAACACCTATAATATTTGCTACATCAATAAAAATGTAATGCAAAACAAAGCAGTGGGCCAATCATTCCATTTTACTGTTCAGTTAAATTCTATCCTGAGAGACATTGGCAACATTTTGTCCAAGGTTTTGCACAAAACTGTCACTGATGCAGAGCAACATAAGGGAATTTCAGGTACATCCTGATTTCAGATCTACAGAAAAGAGTGTAGTTGACTTTAGTGGGAGTTGGTCCAAAGTCTTACTGAGGATTTGAGAAAACAGAAACCTTTTTCTTCTGGCCTCATGTGTAAGTGGGTAAAGGTTTAGAATATTTATAAAGGCTTAGAATCCTTCTAATTACCATGGGGTTTATTGTGTCAGGCAGATAAATTTTCTGTGTTCTCTCAGGTATGAAGTTGGGATAAACTTGGGTTTTTCAGAAAAAGAGATTCAGCCCTATCATCAAAGCTAAAAGTCATTTTGTCTACAGCAGATTGTTTAGTTTAAATGTATTAAAAGTGTACAAAATGAGTCCTAGAATTTACTTTTATATGTTAAAAATAATGCTGCTTATGGAAGTCTTGTCATCATTTTTTACCAAATGAGATAGAGAACGTACTTCTGCTTCCATTTCTGCTTCCCCGATCACACAGGGTAATCCAACAATTTAAAATTTTGAATATTATAGACTTTTGATGGCATTTTTTCCTGCAATCTGAGTTTTTAATAGAGTCATGGACTCTATTTTCTGGGCCTGTAAATACCCAGAAGATAAGGGGCCAATGTGTATGTCTCAAACACTGATAGCCAGAAAGCTTTGGAGGCAACCAAGGATGGTTGATAAGAGCAGCCCATGAGAGAGAGCAGGATGTGGCTGGAGAAATGCACCATTTGAATGTTGGGCAGCACTTCTTGGACTAATACCCTTGTTCTGACTCCTGGAGATAAGCAGAACAAGCAAGTGCTAGAATGCGGTCAAGAAGTGGGCATGGACTGTTGACCAAAAGCCAACCCAGTAGGGGAGGATCAAGACCATGAAAGACCCTGAAGCCCACTTACCCATTTCCAGAAAGGTCTAGCAGAATGAACTGCACAAGATAACTAATTTGCATAGAAGCAAGAAACAGCTCCAGGCTGGGAAAACTGTTCTGTAAAAACAAAGGCCCTGTTAAGCCCAGGGAGCATCCGTTCAGGACCCTGGGCAACCCATCTGCTGGATCGACACTGGAGCCAGGACTTGTGATCTTCCTTTTTTCCTTTCTTCCATTCTTTCTGTCTTTCTCTCTCCCTCTGTTTAATCCCTCTCTCTTCTCTTTGACACCACCCATTATTCAAAATGCACCACTGTGTGTTTATGTGGTAGCATAAGGGACTTACTTATCTATTTCCATGTCGTGTGTACAATTTACTAATAAAACTTGGTTTTTTCAGACCCTCTGACTTTTGTAGTTTGCTTTTGACCATGGGTATCTATGAATCTTGGATCCTCCCTTCCCTTTTGAGGTGGGTTTCCACAGGGCTCTGTAAACATATATTTTCTATATGTGAAATTAAAGAAAGGGGGGAAAATGTATTTAAAAGCAAGATCTCACAAGTTCGTAGATTCTACTGAAACGGTAAACTCTCCTTTTACTGACAAACTCTGGATTTTTTAGATTTCACAGTGTCAATTTCTCCTAGCACAGTGAGACAAGCTGCATTCATACAGAGTATGACCTGATAAATTCTCTTTAAAGTCATGCTAAAGTGAGATCTGGACAATAAATTCCAAAGATGCCTAGTATACAGTAGTAGAAAATAGCATCTTGAATGTATTAGCACGTACAAAGCTTGCTTTTTAAAATTGGTTTGTTGTCTGCTTATGGGATCCTGGTGCATTCTAGATGCAAGAGCCATCTTTGATTAATGCTTTTTAGTACAATAAAAAATATGAATCCCCTATAAGTCTGTTTTGCCACCGGGTCCTGCATTTTTCACCCACCTGAAACTCCCACAATGTATGGAATGCCCAAGAAAGACTGGAAGGAGCCATAAATATTAAGTGATTGTATAATGGTGAGGATGCTGCAGTTCATCTGCACTGGTAAAGGCAAGACCTGCACATAAAGTTCCCACTCCTGTGAGTTATGGGTCATTTGCTCATTAGTGAAGTGACTAATCCAGTAGTGAAGAGGGTGTCTGCTGAAAATAAATTACATTATACTACTGACTGCTGTGATGGATTCTTTATATGCTCTTTGTGTTATCGTTCAGAGGAGCCCTTTTACCCAACCCTTGGTGTTGCTGCCATGTTATAAGGAATTTTATCAGAGCAAACAGGAGTCTTCGTGAGGCAAGAAACAATAGAACAAGCAGGAAATAAATAATAACCAGATAACCAGGAAACAGCACTCACACAATAGATGTTCAGTCATTAGTTTAAACAGTCGCATTTGTCCTGAAATGATCAGAACAACCACAGTGGAGCTGCAATAGTGAAGTTTACGATAAATCCATGCTTATGCATTTTGAAGGCCACTTCAGGAGGGTTAGAGGAATAAATAGGGATATCAAGGGCTAAAGTTGATGTTAAAAGTAGGTGAGCTGGAAAACATTTCCAAGCATTTAAATTCTGTAGAATTTTAGAAGCACTTACCGCTGAAAAGAAACATTGTTTCACTTACCCACCATTTATGATGACCTAACACTAATATGGTAAACTAGATGGGATGTTTAATTATGACGGGGTTTCTTCCCCGACATGTTGTCCTCCCAGATGGAGTTTAATGAGGCAAGTCTGTTCAGCCATTTCAGTCCACATGAGTGGCACAACATCGTTTCAACACATGGAAAGATTATTCTGCCACTGTCTGATCACTGATAAAATTTTATAGATTATAGATAATTTAACCAAACTACATTAATCCTGGATATTCAAAATCATAATATTTATGCAAATACTGTAAACTCTGAAAGCTAAGGTCATTTATGACAAGTTTTTTTTATAATTTAACCTGTTCAGTGCATACAGGATGAAGAAAAATGAGTAGATTCAAGTTTTCTTTGTTCCCTTTTGATGCTTATCAACACAAAAGGATTCTGCATTGTATTTGTAGCATCTGACTGCTTCTTCCACTTTGATTTCTCTTTTGTACCTCTTTTGCTGGAGATACTTAAAAGGAACTCTACCAGTCTGTAAGTAAAACAACCTCTAAGAGTGAGTGGCAAAGTTCTGGTTGCTTTGCTTTGCACTTCTCAGAGTCAAAGCTAAGTTTAATAGGAGCTAATCTGAGTCATCACTAAAAAAAAATCTTCTTATTTTTTCCCCCTCTACGGTACAAAACAGAGAGACATTTGAGTTTTCAGTTGTGGTTGTTTATGACCTTCTTTGGTAAGACTTGCTGAATTTCTATTTATGTGCTTAACAACTGGAACGAGCTCCTTATATTACTGCATAAAAATCCTCCTTCATCACTTTTTTCCAAGTTACACAGAAGCCTTGATCAGTGAAGGTATGGGATTGCTTTCCTTACATTTCATGAAGAACTATTATTTAAATTATTTTGCTTGTTTCAATGAATTTGTCATACATTGTATTTTACAATAGATTCCTTTTTCGCTTGTTATTTACATAAAATTTTCAATGTTGTGTTGCTAGAAATAAGGCGATGAATGCATACATGTAAAATTGAGATTCACCAAAAAAATCAAAGATGAGCGGAATTATATGAGAAAATGCAAATTTTTATGTTGCTGACAAATTGCATTTATTTGTAAGAAAAATTTTAAATTAAAAGTATTGCCATAAAAAGTAACCTTGAACATCTCTCTTCAAGCATTTCTAATTCTTTCCAAGTTAATCTGGTTTCACAGAAAAAGAAAGATGTAGCACAAATAACCTTTTTCAGCCTAGTGGCAAGAGGCACGGTGGTGTAAAAGTTCTTGAACCGCAGCCCACCAGAAGTCATTATACAGTGACATCACTCAGGGTTGGACCAGGGCTTGAGCAAAGGCTTTTTTGAGTTTTAAACAGATGTGAGACCAGAATCAAGCTCGACATACAGACATCAACTGCACTGGAATGTGTTTCTCTATTTTAGCAGGATCAGAGAACAATTCTACCAGTCTGCATCTGTACTTGTAAAACAAGTTGCTTTTCCAAAGAAATCTGAGTAGCTGACAGTTTGCTCCCAAAAATTATTTCCTTTCACATTTTCATCAAAGCTATAATCCAATTTAGAAAAAGAAAATAAATAAATACCTCAAACAGGTTTTTTAGTAGTATTTTTATAGTTCAGAATTCTACTCTGAAAAATGAAGTAGGAAACACACAATGCTATATATTTAAATGGAATTAAAATACCTGAAGGTTTGCTTTTCCATGGTGTAGACATTACACAATAACTGACAGGAATTTAAATTTCATCATTATCATGCATTTGTAGAGTTTCTTCAAAAGTTACATTGATAGTTAATTTGAGATTTCTGACTTAGATCACAATACAGTAATTAGCCAAAGTTAAAATTAAAGTAAAATTTGAAAGAAAATGAATCAAGTAATACAATACATGGTGTAGTACTTTTTCTATGGGCAACTCAACTGATAATCTTACAGTGCATGAATTACCAGGGAAGAAATATGCTTTGATTGTACAATTCTGTTACAAAACTGTCTTTGAATTAAGGTGGCAATGCAATATGTGCTAGCTTCACTGAAAACACTATGTGAGGTTTTTTACATCTACTCTGAAGATGTATTTTGCATCAATTTTTATCATGGCAATAAAAATAGCAAAGGTTTTGAGGTTTGCAGGATGTCTCGTAGTGCTCTACTGCTTTGGAGGAGTGTCATTTGTTACATATCACTCACACGTGTCTTACAGTAAAATAATTATTTGAAAGACTAGAACAAATCCTGAATAATAAGAGTTAATGTAAACATTTTAAAGTAATTCTGTTCCTTATCTGAGCATGAGATGAAATGAAACGGAGGAAAAGAAGAACCTGTATTTCAGCAGAAAGGGGTTCTTGTCTCCTCCTGGCGTCTCTGCTGTCCAATAATTTTTAATCTCATAACTGGGAGTTTTGGCTATCTTTTCCACATAATTTTAAACAGAAACTGGAAGAATAAGAAAAACAAGACAAAAAAAACCTAAACCGTGTATGCTCCATTTGCTGAATATATGGTTTTCTTCCCCCACACAGTGTGTGCATGTGCCAGATGGCACTACACTGGGCTGGATGAAAAATACAGTCAGTGCATGAGCAGAGATAACTGTGGCTGAATGTACCAGGACTAGGGCTGGTAGAGAGAAGGGCAGAAGTTCCAGCTGTGAGAGAAAAGCAAAGTTCAGCTTCTCAAGGGAGGAGCTGATCTTGTTTCCAGTTAGTTCCCCCTGCCCAACATGGGGCTGCTGGGGAAGGAGGTTGCCCCTGCTTATCCAAGCACCCTGCCCAAAGGGCAGATTTGGGCCCATTTCCTTCCCAGTAGAACCAAGGTCATTAACCTGATGTGATGGGAACTGGTTTGGTTCCATGAAGGGACAAAAAACCTGCATGGAGGTGGCTAACCAACCTTTGGGCTCTCATCCCTGGCATGTGAGGCTGACAGGGTGCTGAGAAGGGGTAAGGCCCAGCTGGCAGCATGATCTTAGAATGGGGCTCTTGTAGGAGAGGGACATGCCTGGGTCAAGGGTGTTGACATGACCTTGTGGGCCCCTGTCGCCCACCCATCGTCTGGGCCCTGAGGACATCATCCGTCTCACCATCAGCTGGGAATTGTGGTGGGCACAGAGGAGTCTCCCACTTCTTCATAGCTCCAGGGCAACACCTACATGGGATGTGTGACAAGAAGCTGCTCCTCTTTGGAATTCCTCCTTCACAACATCTTTCTGGCAGTGCTTCAGCAGAGACCCAGATGAAGATGCGCCCACTGACAGTACCAGAGCATTTGGCCCCTGGCCATGTGCATTTGCTGTTGTCCTCTGTGCAGGCACTGGCTTCACAACATTGTTTTTCCTCTGGGTTTCTGCATTCGAGTCAGTAAGTGAGTTACCCAGACCTGAGGCATGTCCAACACCTCCTAGAACATAGATTTTAGGGAATCCATTTGTCTAGGAGGTAAAGGTTTAAGGTGCTAAGTGATCAAATAGCTGGCAGAGAAGAGTGCTTACAGTGCATATCATCTCTATTGAAACATTTGTATGAGGCAGGTAGCAGTCTGAGTTCCTGCATTACTCGTTTCACCATGGGGCTGATGCAGTTGAAAGCAGGGTTTTTTTTTAACATAGTAGTAATCCTTGGAAAACTTTCTTTGGTGAGGGGAAAGATCTTCCAGCCAGAAGATGAAATGGTACCTATGCATTAATTTACTTGCCCCATTTGCTTCAATCTCTCTTTGGTTTTCTTTGTTACTCTCATCTTTTCCTTCTTATCCACCACAGCAATCTGAAAGGGGAAACCTTAACTTCAGGAAGCCAATCAAATCACAGTGAATAATTATTTAGTTTTGAATAATTCCATCCTTTGCTTCCTTTGTAATTTATGTGATGTTAAAGAATGCATTAAGCAAGCTAAAGGGAAAGAGCCAGTTTAAGGGGTAAGAAAGAAGCACTGAATTACTCTCGGTCCTGCAAAGAACATATTTAAGAGTTTCTTAGCTCAGCTCTCTTAGACTGGTGAAACTTTCTTCTCTGCTCCCACATGAATGCTAAACAGTCTGCACTGAAGGGTGACCACTCTCGTGTGTGACCACTGTGTCTGTCACAGTGTCAGAGGCTGGGCAGTATCCATCTCTGTAGGCTCACTGGAGTCAGACTATCATTGGAGAAGAAGCTTCGGATCCACTAATTCCCGTGAGATAAGACACCGGGAAGAGGAAAAGACAACCCCCAGCATTTTTAGATATCGGTGGCACAGACCTTTGCTCCTTGAGCACAGGCTCCTGACATGAGGGTGGAAGAGAGGGGAGTTTCCTCTGCTCACCACATGGTGATCACAAATGTCACCTACAGACAAAAGAAAATGAAAAGGAACAATAAGTGAAACACGGGCAGTGATTTAGTCCCTTGAAAATGCACATTAATCATCTGACATCCCTCAGCTTTACTGAACTGGAAGTTCGTTGCTCGTGGCAGAGCTAACTTTGGGACCAGTGCCGGGAGGCGAAGCTGGAGCAGGGCTGGCAGCAATATCCAGGAGCGACAACTGCATGAGTGTATTAAGAAACCGAGTATTCACAAAACTCCTAACGGACCCATAAATACCCAGCTTAGTTGCTGGTTTAATCACTCGCAAAGACATTGCCTCACTCTTTTAAAGCCGCGCGTATCTGAAGTTTTGGAAGCGATTGTGAATAAATACTTCACTGCCTGCTCACAGCGACGTTTCATCGGCGTTGGCTCATTAGAGTGCCTGAAAGAGACCCGACAGAAAATAAGTTAAATGCAACTTAAATCATCATCCGATTCGACGCTAAGAACAACATGAAAGGCGAGGCGTTCACCAAAAGGTTGCAAAAGGCGTCAGCTGCACCGCAGTTAGGAGTGGAGGGACCGGGATTGCGGGATGTGAGCGGGCAATGTGGCTGGGATCCCAGTCCCCAGTGGTGGTGGTACTTTTTCTCCTTTTTTTTCCCCCCTCCACTTTTTTTTTTTTTTTTTTTGGTGACTTCGAAAGATGTCACGGCAAAGTGAAATCTTTGTGGAGGGCTGATCATGCATTCAGACTGTAGAGTTTTCAAAATGTGATGTTTTGCAATGATGACATTAGAGTAGCAACCAAGGGTCCGAGACAGCAACGCCTGCTGCAGCTGGGCTTCGCTTTGAAATGCCCAAGACAATGGGGGCCACTGTTCTTCATCGCTTCGCCTTTCCATTCCATTTGCATAGTCTGTTCTGCCTGATTGACCAGCTTGGGCTGTCCAAGGGACCAGCATTGTTCACAGATCACTTCAAGATGGCACAGATGACAAGATTCAGGTGAGAGATGAAGTGGGATGATTCTCAAATGCCATAAGAAAAAGCTACCCTGGGAACTTTTAGCTCAAGTGAAATAATTCAAGAATTTAAGCAGGGGGTTTTTTGTTTTTGTTTTTGTTTATTTTTTTAAGAAACCGTTCATATTTGGAAACGCCCTGCCATGACACACAAAAAAGTAATAGAAGGTTTGTGTGTTTCGTTGAGGTGTTTTGTTTTGTTTATGTTTGGTTATGTTGGGGGGATATTTTTTTTCTGTTTTGTTTTTTGGTTGGTTTTTGTTGTTTTTTTTTTTTTTCCTTTTCCGTCCTAGACCTCAGCTTCCTCAGGTTAAGACACGAGTCGTGCCATTGGAAACCTTCGTGAATAAAGTTTGCTTGCGAAAAAAAAAAAAAAACAAAACACCAAACAAACAAAACAACCAAACAAAAACCAAACAAAACCTCTTAAATCAAATGTAAATAAAGCTCATCACAGAGGCGAGTTTGAAATTCTTTGGTGCCTGCTCCATAACTAAACGCCAGGATTACTCAGTTAACATTCATAAAGCACTTTCAACGTGGAAAACCCTCCTAGAAGGGCGAAGCGCGCAGAGCGCTGTCATCCAGCCCTGAGGTGGCCGGGCAGGACGGCGGTGGCCTCGGCCCGGGCTCCGGGCGGGCAGCGAAGGGAGGCTGAAGGACGCCTCACTCTTCCCGAAGAAGTTGTAAACTCTCTGCTGGCACAGATTCACCACTGAAATGTCATTGTTTTAGCTGCTTTTTTTCTTCCCTCCCCCCCTTCTCCCCCCCACCACCCAGGTACTCCAGTAAACACACACACACGGCAGCGCCCCTAAAATGAGTTTAATTTGACACCGATGTTTTGACTTCAACTCAAAAAGACAAAATCTTTGTCATACAAGTATGTTTTCCCTGGAGGGGTTTCCAGCACAATTTGCTATAATTTCTTTACACCTAACGGAACTGATGGGATCTGAGCATTAGAACATATTCCCACAGTAGTTTCGCTCTCTCGCACTCTCGGTTACCCTCCTGGGGTTCAGATCACTCTCTAGTATAAATATTGCCAATAATTGTGCTAATACGGTGATTCTCGGAAGGCAGCAGAACTCTCTTCTCGTGTATCAGACCTAAAGCCATGCGACTCCTGCTTAATCTCTGGGTGTATTCTCTCCTAGCTGCTCGTCTTTTCCCTGCAGAGACTAATACACTTAATTATATGATTTACAGGAATTGCCAACAAGGTCCCAGGGGCCGCTAAAGACCGACCCCCGCCCGACGAGCGGGGCGTAAGGTGCGTGTCTGTCTGCCACAAGGGCACCTCAAAGGGAAGGCGCCTTCAGCAGCCCTCGGCTGTTCAAAATAATCCAAAATTTCAGGCCCTTCTTCACTGTTTCACACACCCACACCCACACACACCCCTCTCATGTTGTGTTCCAGTCCCAGGTTGGTTTGAGGGGTGTCGTCGTCCCAACTCCCCCTCCTCCCGAGAAGGCGGCTAAAAGCTGCGAGGAAACTTAAGTGGCTCTGGAGTTTGTTTAATTTCCCTCCAGTGTTTACTGATAATTCGAGAGACGCTTATCTCGGGGAATATAACGATTAATACAACCGCAGGTTTCCAGATAAGTGATTGTGATGGAGATTGTTGGCGAGAAAATAGACAATTATCCGCTGTTAGCTTTACATAAAGATCGCATTAACTTGAATTAGTTATCAGACAAAAGAACATCAGAAAGCTGCACCTTTCTGCCAAGGCAACCGCTTGCAGGCGGTGTGCTCCGCACAAGCAAACGCACCGCTGCCTCCCCAGCATCTCACAAGCATGAAAGGGGCGGCGGGCTCGGGGGGCAGGGGGGGCCCACGGCACCGAAACGCCGCGCTCCTGCGGAGGCATGGCCGCTGCGAGGAGCGGGGAGGGCGAGCTTCGGGGCCGGGGGATCGCTTTAATATCAGCTGCCCGGCCGGGCCGCTTTCATTTCCATAGGGCGAAATTAACATGGACGTGGGGCAGGCGCTGGGGCGGGGGCAACGCGCCCGGGGAAGAAGCGGCGTGGCTGATCGCCAAGGAAACCTCGCTGAAAGGGAAGGGTAGAGCATGTGGCTATTAAAACCCCGACACAATAATAACATTAAGGAAAAAAATAAAACCATAATGATAACTTGGAGGCAGCTCGCCATTTGCATATGAAACCAGCGGCCAGAAGCGCGGCAGTCCCCTTGCCGCATTATGTGCTCGGCGGTCCGAGGTCGTCCCCCCTCAGCAAGACTGAAAAGCCTTTTGATTATTTCTCCTCTCCCTAGGAAAGGCTGATTCCTCCGTAATTGATAGCGGGGAAGGGCCGTAATTAATTTTTCAGGGAAGTAAAGTGCAGCTTCTTCTCTCGGCTGGAGGGAAGGGCTGAGAGCGAGGAAAGGGGGAGAGGGAGCGGAGGCGAGAGGAACTCCTTCCGAGAACCCCTAATTAAAAGTAATCACGCTTCACCCTCTCCGGCACCAAGACCCCCCTCGACTCCTCGCCACCCCCTCGCTCGCCGGGGAGGCAGGAAGGGCAGGGACCGTGGGCTGCTTTCAGCGAGTCAGAAAGCATTCACCAGGCGTTTGTGTTGCTGGAGGTTTCTGTGGGAATCGGGTGGCTCGAGTAATTGGGAGGGGAGGAGGGTGCACTCTCGGCTGGCTTCTCTCTGGAATTAAAGGCAGGCTTCCAAATAGGGTGTTTGTTAGAGAACTTCAGCTGGGAGGAAACCTGCCATTTCGGATCAGTGCGTTTTCTGTGCTGGGTTTCCAGAGACCCTTAGCACCGTGTTTATCTGGGGAAGGGAAGACGAACAGGCTTTTCGTGTGGGATGGGGTAGTGAGGAAAAAAAACGGCAAGGTATTTCAGGCGGCAGGCTGAAGACTAACAGATGCTGGGATACAAATCATTTCGGGGGAGCAGGGGCACCTCAGGTTCGTGCCTGAGGCAGCCGCGAGGGGAGCGGAGAGCGGATGCCAGGTGAAACGGCTCTGCTCCCAGCCGGGACGGAAAGCCCGTCCCCAGCCTTGGGACGTGCCGCTGCCGCCGCTGGGTCCCCGCTGAATGGAGAGGATAATGATCCCCGGTTCCCAAGGCAGGCTTGCTGCTGCCTGGTGAGCCTTGGATTTGTGTGGTCCAAGCCTTTCCCAGCTTGTCCCATTCTGTCACCGGGATAAGGGGCTCCCTCGGCTCGTTTGCACCTGCGTCGCTTTTGGCTCCTTCAGGAATGCGCTGAAGCTTGTAATCAGCTTTGTGAAGCCATTGAGTGCACGGCTGAGTGAAACTTCCAAAGCTCGCAGAAAACTGGCCCGCTGAATAGGAGTCAGCATGGGGCTTCTCTCCAAGCCCCTGGCCTGCCAAATTCCAGCAGAGCCCCTCACAATCAGTCCACACAAGCTTTACTGCTCTCCCCACACTGAGAGAAGCGAGAAAAGAAAAGCTAAAATACCAGTCACCGAGGTTAGCGGTTTGTTCCCAGATTAATGGCAAACGCCTCTCTGCCCGATGCTAACCAATTCACTCGGGTGATGTGTGTGTACATATATATATATATGTGTGTGTGTGTGTGTGTGTGTGTGTGTGTATGCGTATAGATATAAGTGCATATGAATATGTATGCAAGCCTATGGCTATAACAAGAAAAAGAAAAAGGAAATAAGGGAGAGTTATTAAAATTTTATGTGACTGCAGAAGTTCTTATGGCAGCAAACAGGTAGCAGGCTGTCTTGCTATCCCACAGGGTCACATTATTCTCATCTCAATCTTTTCTGCAACCGTGTGGTTTTAAGGCTCTGGGTGAGCATGACTCTCATCTGCAGTCTGGTTTTCCATCTGGAAGGGTTTAGTACCAAACAAAACTCCGGGGGAGAGCAAGAGAAAAGTAACAGGCAGGTTAAAAAAAGAAAAAAATCACCAACCCCACCATCACTTAAACCACTTCAGGATAACTCAAGAGAGCCAAGACTTTGGGGTACTTGCAGGACGTGTTTGCCATACCCAAGGTTCGTGGCCACTCCATGGTCCCCAGCTCGGGGGAAGAGGGGATTCTCCACTACAGCCTGGATAATTTCCACACTGGGGAAGAGCGTGCGGGAAAGTTCCCACTTGAGGGAATCCCTTTATTTCGAACACCCTTAGCACTTGCGACATGTATCCATTCATCCTACATTGCCAGCATCTGACTGCGCAGGCAGGAGTGACGCTAAACAACTCGGGAATACGTAGCACAACTTCATCATACTTTCTGTCTGAGTTCTGTACGGGGTTGAAGATTCACATTTATTAGAGGGAAACAATTACTTGAGTTATAAAACCACGTTCCTTTCTAGAGCAAGTCCTTTCACTGTAATAAACACTGTAAAATGTCCTTAAATCTAAAACTGTAAGATGAGTGCACTGTGACATCAAGTCTATGAGCATAGATCAACTGAACGCTCTTCCGGTCTTGGGATCTTTTATTCAATTTATGTCCTTCTTCTTCTACACGTATCTAAAACAATGAAAACAATATTATGACAACATTAATACTTTCTGCAAGCCCTCCTCTTGAGCTAGTATAAGGGGGGAAATGGAGACTTGCAACACTTGCAGAGAGGATCTCATGAAGGTTTTAGCCATGCCTCTGAATTACGTCATGCAAATCATGTTTTCTTGATGTCCACATTGAAATAACCGCGGCAGAAGGGACAAAACTAACTCCACAGAGCTGGTAGATGTTTCTTGTGAGTACAGCAGGATTTTGTCTCGCTTTGCTGTCATGCTTTTGGCAATTGCTTTCTCAATTACCGCAATTTTCAGGAATGTCCCAGAAACTGATGATGGCAGTAGGTGTTTTCGCCATTGCTTTCTGACGAGTTTGTAGGGGCTCATTGGAGAGTCGTTTGCACAGCAAACTGCATAGTTTAGCAGCATCAACACACAGTATTCTGATCCCCAAGTCCCTCTAAGGACAAGGTAACCTCTGATGTAAAGAGTTAGGGAGTAAAAGCTCAGAGGAGCATGTCTTAATGTTGAAATCCTGACCCTTCAAACTGCTGCTGCACAAAACCTTCTACATATGGCCACAAATGGTTTAAAGCCACATCTCCTTCTGTGTGTAAAGTTTCTTTTTGGAAGTTTGATGTGCTATTTTCGACCGTGTTGCTCCTTCCAACCATTCTCAGTGACAAGTCATGAGGATATGCAGTAATTCAGAAATTAGTGAAATTTTATTCTTGGTGGGGGCGTTGGATTAAGAGGCTGGGAGAGTGTGAAACAAGTCAACGTGTAATTGTATGATAAGGCTCTCACGAGGAATTTATTGGCCAAGTTGCTATTTCTATTCCTTCCTAATCTCGTTTAGCACATTCATTCTCTGCAATCTGTCTCCATAATCTTCTGTGACAGAATGGCAGCCAATAGAAGCATGCATGTTTGGAGAGAAGAGAAAATATGCAGAGGCGTGATAAACTGATGCTAATTATCCATATTTAGGACACCGAGTGCAGAAGATCAAGGTTTACAAATAACAAACCAGAGCCAGTGATGATGGCTTCCTAGTGTGGAATATATTGGAGGGGACAAGATAAGGGTTTCACATGCAGAAGAGATTTATTGGTCAAAGGGTTCACCTTCCACTTTTCCACTTTTATATAGCAGTAAATTATTTGGGCTAAATTCACCAGAACATTACTCTTTTATTTGGCAATGTGCCATGACTTGCTCTTTCTTTGTGTCCTTTCAATGCAAATCCTTGTAGTGTAACATCAGTTGATAAGAAACAAATAATTGAAGTAATAGGTAATTCCCTTTAAATTGTGCATATAGGACAGTAAGGTAATCATCTAATGTAGAATGAGACCGCAGTATAGAGCAGATAGCTGAAAGTGAAACAATATCCATCTCGGCTATTAAATTACATTTATACTGGAGAAAAATAACCTGCAGAAGACTTGGAGGCTGAGGAAGAGACAACACTAGTCTGGTCACCCTTAGGCCATTTTCCTACAGACTTCTCAAATTTATTTAATTTTAAAAGACAGCTTACCACCATTTTCCTGGCTTTCTCTTTCTATTTTTTTTTTCTAGAAAGCTAACATTTAAATTAGTGACTCTGCATTTCCTTTTTTAACAAGTGTTGGCTCTGAGAAATAATAAGGGAATTCAGTTTGGCAGTATCTGTGTAATATGGTTGAGGGTCAGTAGAGTGATCTTAGCAGTCTGCAGTAATTGTATTGTAAAGATTCCAAAATGAGAATAATATTTGTTGAGTTTATTTTTATTTACAAGTTCAGAAAGTATTCTGTACAGTGGCAAAATTCTAAATGTTGGTTCTATTAGCATCTTGTTGTCAGGTGGAAGCAAACTGTTCTTTAAGAAATTCGCTCTTAAATTGTGTGTCAACACTCCTCGCTTCTCGAATGGTATTTTTCCTGTGTTGGTGGTACAACAATACTCCGCAAAATACAGAACCCCGCTGTTGGAGCAGAAAATACAAAGTTCCTTCCATTAGGAACACTCTTTAAAATATCTGTTCTTCGATATAAGAAAAGGCATTTCTTCCGTGACCAGTAGTTCAGGAGGAGAAAATTTTCTGACTTTGTTTTACTGCTGAATGACTGTGGATTTATTTCTCTTCCTCTCTGAAGTATTCTTTTAAATGTGTTCATATTTTGCGTTTTGTGCAGGGGCAAAAATCCTGCATTACCAAGCTGAACATTTTCGCAGGTTTCCTAAAAATATTTCTAAAGTCAGTCACTCTTTTTCAAATTCCCGTAAGTAGCTGACTTCCCTCAAAATGACCTGAAGCACGTCTTTAGAGAAGGAAGGTAGGCAAGCAGACAGACTGCAGCTTAGGTCGTAGAAGTTGCCATTTGGTCACTAGAGGACAAAAAATAAAGGGCCTAGGGAGTGGAGCAAGACAGCCAGGGGACAAGCCTGGCTCTGGGGCTGCCCGCCGCAGTCGGTACCGGCCCATGAGGCGTCCCCGGGCTCTCTGGACAGGGAACCCCCGAGGACCGATTCAACCCCCGCTAAAATCCACCAGGGCCAGCCCCACCTGTCCCACTCGGGAAGCGCAGAGTGGAGCCCCTCTCAGCCTGAGTGCCGCCGGTTCCCTGACCTAAGTCAGGTGAACCTTTGTCCCGTGTCCCTTCTCCAGGGACAAGAGGCGTTTATCTCCTCAGCCCGGCCACAGCAGCTGCTCCCCGGGGGCGTGGGGCTCCCCACTCGCATTCCCGCTGCCACTACCCGACCTCCTGCTCTCCCCCCGCCAGTCCCCGCACCCCCGCTGCGGGCCGCCTCCCCCCCGGCGGGGCAGAATCCCGCTCCCCACGCGGAATGCGGGTGGGCCTGGAGGGAGCCCTGAACCTGCTCAGCAGAAGCGCCAGGGCAGCAGCCGGGTGCCCCCGGGTGGCGGTGCCACAGCGGGGCACAAGGGGCCGCTCACACCGCCTTCTGTAAGAAACTACTTGGCGCTGTCGGGGGGTGGGACAAGGGCGTGTGTGTGCACAGGATAGCCGGGTGCTGGGCTTCAGTAAATGACTTTTGGCAACTACTTTGTCTAATCAGGTCGATTTTCGAAGTTACGGCCTCTCAAGCCCGGCCCGGTTTGAATCAGCAGCCCCTTGGGCCGGAGGCAGAGCGGCAGGAAGCTCTGCTACTGCTGCCTCCACCCCTGCTTTCCGTGAGAAAGATCTTTTTCTCCCTGTCCGTAGGGAAAAGGCAGACGTCTTCCACCGAAAACTCTAAGAGTTTTGTTAAAATCAGCGTTTCACAGTTCCATTTGTCGTCTCCAGAGAGACACTGGAAACCCGTCTGAGCCTGGTGTTCTCGCTAAGCGAGGTGTGCGCATCGGCGGAGGGAATGCCGAAGTTTCCCTTTCAAGTGTTCTGGGATTGCGCTTACTATATGATACTCAGTGAGGGAAAGAACTCCATTCCAGATGTTGCCCAACTCTTCCACAGAATAGAAACGGAGCTTCTGTAATACTTTTTCTGCCCTTTCCTCTTTTTTTTTTTTCCAAATTTTTATGTCTTGCACCACACGATCCTCTGTGAATTTCAGCTATGATTTTCTGCCTCCATACACCCACTCAATTTTCGCGCCTGTAGCGAGTCCTTTTCCTGTTAGGCAATGGGCATGTGATATTAAAACTAGAAGGTACGACAAGACACCTCGGCTCGACGGTACCAGAATCTGGTGTGCAGCCATGTGTGTATGGAGAGGGACTTGCATTCTGCAGCAAACGTCCAGAAAGTGTGATGGGATGTTCCCAAGGACATGACGTCACTGCATGTATTTCTAAAGCAGTTGGTATCCACACACTGATTTTTATTACAGTATTTTTTTAAATAAGCCTCCTTGTTAAAGGAGATCAACAAGAATATCCTGAGGAGCAGAGACCGTGTTTTAAACAACGAACTCTGAGTTTGTCCATTTTCATGGCAATAAGCTTACCTATCAAATGTATTTTCTTGTATTGATCATGTAAGGCTACCCTAAGACAGATGATAAATACAGACGTCTAAATAGCAAACCTTAACCGTGAAAACATAAACACATAGTTTAGACATTATGAAAGATATAAAACGTGTCTGAGACGCACAGACATATTTAGTTTATCTATCTGAAACTACCCACTGAATAATACAGCCACATAGCAAGCTCCCACCAAATTGTACAAAACTGGGCTCGTTTGGTCACACTAGGATGCCTGTTGCAATAATGCCATTTCGTTGCTTTCCTTATCTTAAATATGTGGATATATGGCACATTCATAATGATCAGCTTGTCCCATTTATCTAGTTAGCTTTGGTCTGTGACCTCTAAAACTGAGATGTTGCTATATTCGGGAAAATCAGGCAGAACTTTTCTCTGCAGCTGTTTAGTCAAAACAAAACGATTAGGAGACTGTTCCTACGTTGTGACCCAAACTTAGCCGGCTAAACGGACATTTTGGTTGGAGGTGTAGCAGAAACTTACTCAGCCTTGCTAGAAAGTTAGAAACTGAGAGGAACATGAACGGAGGAAGTGCTTTTGGAGGGAGAAATGCATGTTCTACTCTCATTACTTTGTTCTCCACTGTTCCATAAGACACATAAGTAATGAAGTGACAGGAGAGCACCGAAATTCCCCGTTTGCAAAACGCGCTGCATGCCCGTATCCCTCCTCTTCACTCTTACGGCTGTCCAAAACACCGCAAAACACAGGCTGAACTCCACGCTTTCCTTATTCGTACTCTGTCCTGAAACTTGCAGGATTGAGCTCACCTACAGCCATGTATTTTAAAAGACGTTTCCCGCTTAGTTTTCTTTTTTACGGTCCTTCAAGGTAGAAAATGCACATGTTCACAGTGACTCGATTGCACAGCATCTTGGGGTTTGCACTATTTCCTACATTCTGACATCGGGGAAGAGGGGGACGATGACGAACCATGAAGCTTTCGCTTGTCCCGTGACTGAAAAGCAATTTAGGGGAAGGTAAAACTGATAATGCACTAAGGCACAGATAATAAAATAACCCCAAACAAACAAGTAAACAAACCAACCCTTAACAAAAGCAAAACCTCTTTCTCTCTTCTGCTACCTACAGGTAAAATGAAAGGTAATACGGAACGTTAATCTGATCACTTGATCAAGTAATTACTCAAGATTTTTCCAAAAGATAAAAATGCTCTGTGTGCAAGGAAGGAAGAAAAGACGAAGATTGAGGTGTACATAACTCGGAAGAACCGTAGGTGGTTTCAGGGCTTTCCTCACCGGGTGGGAATTGTGCTTTCGTGTCGATACTTCGTTTTGAACTCCCGTGCTTGGGGTTTTAGGTCTTTCCTGTCCTTGGGCTACTTGTGTTTGTAGCTCCAAACCTGAACAGCCATTCATTCTTCTAATCTGATTAGGATTGAACTATCCATTCTCCAGTGGTTTTTTCCTATAGACTTTTTCTGCATTGGAAAGATAAAAAAACCAACAAACCCAAACCTTTCTGTAATCTGGGTTTAACAATTTTTGGGTGGGAAATAAACGTCTCCCTACTCCCCCTGCACCCCTCCCGCAACTTCACCCCGCTCCGTGAATGTATGATGCCTTTGTTCACCACTAGTTCCTAGTTGCTATGGAGTTTTACGCCTTGGTAAACTATATTTCACCTCCTCCCGGTGAAAGCTATTCTTTTCCTAAATGCACACTTTGCAGACTCCCGTCCTTCCCCCCTGTGTCGGTCGCACTTCTTCAGCCCATGCCGGTCTGCCCCGGGCTAAAGTGTCGTTTTCCCACTCGGATCTCAGCTCACCCTCTAGCACTTGCCCAATTGTTTGACCACAGACAGATGCTCTCCTGCTTCTCCTCGGTTTCATTGTCCTTCTTTTTTTTTTTTTTTTTTTTTTTTTTTTTTTATGGTTTCTGAGAGATAGTCCCTCTATCCGAGAGCCGCAGCTAACCGTGGCACACGTCTTCTCCAAATCAATGAGAGGTGTCCGGGCTGAAAGCGTGGACAATGGGATTTTACCGAGCATGAAGCATATTACCCCCAAACCCGTCCTGACAGGCCGTGCTAAAGCATTTGAATGACTTTCTTGAAATGAGACCTTTCTGAAGGCTCCTCCCTTCAGAGAATTACGCCATCCAGGAAAGATAGGCATGAAACTGCACGGGGGCACCCCAAGGCTTTGTAAATTGGGGGTGGGGTGTGTGTTCTCTGTCACAAGGCACCACTGCCTCCACCCCAAAGCCAGGGACCAGTGTCCTTTACCTTGGGGGTTGCCCCTCACTCAACACAACCCCGTTAAGGGATGGGGGTTTTCACTTTGGAACTTCCAGACTTTTTGTTGGCACATACAGCCGTGTGGTTCAGCTCAGTCAGCTCCTACTAACTTCTAGCCTATCCTACAAAGGCATCTCTAGGTGTGTCCTGGGTTTAGGCATAAAGACTGGGAAGGACTTCCAGGTTTCCTGCTAGCATCCCTTACCGTTTTGGTCATGCAGCCACAGGAGCGGGCCCCATATATCACACCGCTGTTACATCAAAGATCCTCAAGATCCTCTGAAATTTCGTTTGTTAATCTTTACTTTTGCAAACTTTCCTCCAGCAGTAGAGTGGTTCACTGCATGTAAAAGTCAATGGGCTTCCGCTTCAGCCTCTAACGAAAGCCTCCCGTTACATCTGTACCTGCACACCAGGTTCCCCAGCTCCTCTGCCAGCTGTCCTGCTGCTCGGGGCCGCCCTTGTGCTCCAGCTTTTCCTGACATTATTAAGCAGAGGCACGGCGGGGCTGGAGCCAGCAGGCAGGCAGGCGTGGAAGCAGGCAGGCAAGGCCCTGCCCGCGCCGCACCCACAATCTGTTATCCTTCCTACCACCCGGGCAGCGGGAGTCGGCTCCCACCTCTCCCCCACGCCCCTCGCTGCAGCCACTCCGTTCACACCAGCCGCCCGGCTCGGAGCTCTGCAAGACCCTGTCCTGCCACATTTTCTGTTTTGTCTCCTCTGTCTTTTGGCCTTGCCTCTTCAGAAGTGACTTTTCAGCCAGGCTTGGCTGTCTAACTCCTCTTCGCCTCGGCCGTGTGAAACCACTTGCCCCAGGCTTCACTTTCCCCACGGAAAGCAGCATCCATCCCTAACCTCAGCACGAACCGAGGGAGAGTCACTTAGTCTTGACCGGTACCCTCTGGTGCCAGCCTGGCTGTCCCGAGCGCCAGCCCTCTGCGGAGCTGCATGAGTCCAGTGGCGCTGAGGAGTCGGAAGGGCAGCGGGGTGAGACGGCTCCGCGTTCCGCAGAGTGGGGCCACGCGTGGCAGCAGCTGCCTGGGGCTTCACTCTGCACTTTTACAAGGGATGTGCCCGAAGCGGGCCAGGCTATTTGGCTTCAGATCCCCTTCGGTTCGGACGATGTGCACAGAGGTGCTCGGTGCTGGTCGTGGGGTAGCGCCGAACCACCCAGCATCCTGTCTTTTTGGGGTGCTGAGTTTTCTGGAAGAGGAGGAGCCAAAATGTCGTGGGGTGGAGGGACCTCTTGCTTCACTCTCCACCACCTCACCCCACCCGCCACCAAAAAGAAGCAGATAGCTTGTGTCGTCTCCCCGCCCTGTGCAGTGTCTGTGTGCGTGGGGTGTGCGCGGCACGGCGGAGCGGCGGCACCGGCTCCCTGCAGGGCGCGGAGCGGCAGCCGAGGCGCCCACCCGCCACTGCCGGCCCCGCTCGGCGGCCCGTCGGGGGCCGTCCCTCCCCCACCGCCATCCCCCGCCCCCGGTAGCCGCGCAGCAGATGGCCCGCGGTCCGGGAGGGCGCCCGCCGGCCCGTGAACGCATGACTGGAGCCGGACTTTGGTGTCGCCCAGCCCGGGAGGGTCCCGCGTGGAGTTCAAGAGAGGCCTTTCCCGGTTGACAGCAATGCTCTTGTTTTTCCCAGATATCTCGGCCCGCCCCCGCCTCTCACGCCTGGAACTGTCCCTCCTTCCCTTCTCCCCCTACTCGTCCGTGAGGGGCCCGAAGGCTGCGGTCGGGGGACGGGGCGCACCGCAGCATTCCCCCCACCGCCACCCGCTGCAGTCTTCCGACCTCCCTCTGGCACCTCTCCTCTCACTCCCTCCCGACTGTGGCGTCTCCCTTCTCCCCGCAGTAGGGCCGGGCCCTCCCCCAGCAGACCCCGCTCTGTCCACGGGGGGGTCTGGTCTCGCTGGCTGCCCGGCCGGCCGCCGGCTTGCAGCGGGAGCCGTCGGTTTTCTGCCGGGTGATTGTAAACGGGTTTGACTGGCCGTTGATCTCGGGGTCAGGACTCTCCTCGCTAATCCCTCGCTCTCCAAACACCGCCCCCCCGCTCCTCCTCCCCGCGCTCTCTCTCCCTCTCACCCCTCTCCCCTCCTTCCACCCCCGTTTTCCTCTTGCATCATTCATCTGCCGTCCCTCTGACGGCACCGGGGGCACCTCGCTTCCTGGGGCTGCAGCTCTCAGGGACGCACTCGCACCCCACGAACAATATCCCCCAGGCCCACTGCTCCACGGCTCCGGGGGGATTGGCTTAGCAAGGAGGGCCCTTCATGCAAGATCAGCCCCCTGCACACTGACACGGACACACAGACACACAGGCACGCTGACGCTGTCCGCCCCCACGGGACTGCCCCTTCCCGGCGCTCCCCACGTGTTGCTGAGTGTAGGAGGGAAGGGGAGAGCTGGAGATTACTGGGGGGAGCTGACAGAAAGTGTACAGAGAGGGGGAGGGAGGGGCAGAAAAGGGTTCGGGAGAATCGGTGAGTGCCCGGGAAAGGCGGGGATATCGTCGGGCGTGGGAGAGCGTCGGCGCCAGGCCCGGGAGAGCATCCCGGCCAGATAACCCATCAAACCCACAGACACCTGCCAGTTTGCGTCTTTTAGCTCCGTTTTACTCTACAACAACGCTTAGATCAGCCGTTTGGTTTGGTTTTCGGCGGGGGAGCGTGTCTGTGTGCTGTTGTGGTGCTTTTCTTCTTTCATAGGATATTTTTTTCCTTCCGTGGCAGTTTACACATGATGATAAAATGCTGTAACCGCGTCAGACGTTCAGGTGACCCGGCCTGATGTCGCCTGCATGTGGCGCAGCTGGGAGGGAGGGTCCTCCCCACCCCCCACCCCGCCCTGCCAAGGAGCATTTCGCGGAGCTTCTTGTCCCGCTGTGGCCCTATGGGCGCGTTGAGTCTGATTTCTGGAATCGTCCCTTTTTATCTTCATGGACAATTTCGTTGTGCCCTCCTCCCCCGCTCCGTTGCTTGCAGAGGCTCAGAGCCGTCCCACCGATGCTCCCCCCCGGGGCTTGTTGCGGTGTGACTCCGGCTGAAGGCGTGGGGGAGTGGAACTGGAGGGAACGGCTTTTCCCCGGGGCCCAACGCCACTCCTACGAGCTCAGTGAGCCACGCACCGTGGAGGGGAAGGAGGGGGGGGAAATGTTTTTTTAAAAGGGAGAACCGTTGGGAAAAGAGCTGTGAAGTTCAGGCCAAGTTTGTGTTTTGGCTCGAAGTTTGCAGCGGATCAAACCTGTTATCTCTCTGTGCCTCCTGTCCTTCTGGCTCCTCTGCCGCCGTCCCCTTCCCAGGGCACAGGGACTCCCCGGCAGAGCGGTGACCGCGGGGGTGGGGTCTGGCCCACGGGGGACTTTGACCCCAAGCTCCCCACGCTACACGCATCCTAACTGCGCAGAGAAAGCACTGCTGCCCCGCTCCCCTTCGCCTTACTCCCTGGATTTTCCTTCCTTTTACTGAAAACGAGATGACTTTTTGCTTTAATTCTTCCACATACGTGATTTTAATAGCTCTGTCAATCATGCTATAGGAGGAACATTTCATACAATTTTAGATGTAATGTACTTAAACCTTGAATCGCTTAAACCTATTCTTAGTTTTGCATATTCAATTACTCTCTTATATATAACTCGCACAGCAAAAAGCCCGAAGACATAATTGTGTTACTGTACCTAACCCCAACTCATCTGCCTAGGAAAGTTGTTTTGTTTAAATACCCAAACGTGAAGTTTAACTCAAATCAAACTGAACTGCCAAACCAACCAATAAATCACGAACAGCAAAAAATTATACCCCGATGGTATATCAAGGGGGTGGGATGGGTGGATGGCTTTGGTATTTTATGGAGATAGGGTGGATTTTTTGGTTTTTGGTTGGTGGATTTTTTGGCTTTTTTTTTTTTTTTTGATTTGGTTTTGGTTTGTTGGTTTTTTGGTTTTTTTGGGGGGGGGGGGGGAGGCGACGTTCGCAGAGCGAATTGTATTACTTTGAAAGGCGGGCTGAGGATGTTCGAAGCTTATTTGAATATAGCCGAGATTGAGTCTCTTTAATCCCCTTGTGATGAAAGTGCAGGTATTCCTATTATTCTAGGCATAATGCCATTGAGCCGCTAAATTGTGAGGGTACGAGGGAAAACTCGTTAAAAGGAGCTCATTTAGAGAAATATAATATTTCTTTTTTTCTTTTCTTGTTTTTTTTTTTTTTTTTTTTTTAAGCGCTTCCCCATTGTACTTCTGTTGTTTGGACGCAAACGAACAGATGTTTATTTGCTTTTCTCCCTTGACCGCTCCAATATTCCTCTTCCGTCAGTCGTGTTCAGAGATACACGATCGTCTCGCTGGGATTTTTCTACTCCGCATTGTCACTAAATGTGATTTTCAATAGCTATGACCCTTAAAGAAAAAGGCACGTAACAAGGGTGCACCAGACGTGTATGTGTCTACATGTGCACATGTACACACACACACTTCTCTTCGGTCGTGATGCTATCTCCGGTGTGTACAGATATTTACGAGTACGTATGCACATGAAGGACAACACGTTTCAAGAAACAGTTCAACAGGTATCCAGCTTAATCTGCATACCTAAAGGTACGGCTAACAATATTTTAAATTTCGTCTAGGACTGTATTTGGCTGGAGGCGACCAACGCCACAGAAGGTTTCTCACAGTTTCTTGCTTTCTGTATGCTCTTTTTGGTCGCTGAACACTTCTAAAAGTCGTCTGCTGACTGTCTGAACCCGCACACTCTTCACACCCCTCACTTTAATAAAGGCTCAAATGGGGGGGGGGGGGGAAGGAAAAAAAAGAAAAAAAAAAAGCGTGGGGGATATTTTGGGTTGAAATCAACAGACAGCTTCCATGAAAATTTCGCGTTCAGTATGAGTGATGTATACAAAATTATCGACAGGAGTCTGAAGAGTTACGTATGTCAGTTGACATGTCAGCATTACAGAAGTGTAATCTGTAACAGCGTCCAAACCCGCTCCTCATTAGCTAACTAAACTTCCCCACTCCTGGATGGATGCAGTACTTATTCACCAGAGCTAAAAGATGAACAGTCCTACAGCCTGCTGCGATTGACATTAAAGTCCTGGAAGTTAATTCTTTTTCCTTTTGTTTAAGCAGTTATGACTACTTTAAAAATTCATTTGCTACAGTAGTTTACAGCAAACTTTTAATTCTAACATATAGAAAAGTATCTCTCAACAGCTAGAAAAAAAATTAAATTAAATTTCAAAGCATTAAACAACATTCTGCAATGAAATGACACGCATCGTTTTGCTCGACAGCTTTCGCACCAGTCGCTGAAAACGGGGGGCGGGGGGGGTGGGGAAGGGGGAGAAACGTGTGACCTCGCTGCTCTCCTCTAGCCCCCCGGAATGCTCCGGAGGGATGGAACTGCTTTTCGAGCATGAGGTTTAGAGGCCGCTTTTCTTTTCGGGACGCGCAAAACGAAGCGCTTTCTCCTTTCATGGTGTTAATTAGAGGGGAAGTGCCGCGCTGGACGGTGTCTTCTCGTTCCCCAGGGAGGTGGGTGTCCCCCGGGCCGCCGGGAACTCCCGGCCGAGTAGGGGCCCGAGGCGAGCAGGGGCAGGCAGCGCCCGATCCCCCCTCCCCCCGCCCCCCCACCGCAGGGGAAAAGTTAAGGCCCCGGCAAGGTCCGGACCGCAAGCCCAGCCATAAAATCCACAAAATGAACGTTCACGGCTAGAAGAGTAACGCAGTAAACTGCCTTCCCTTGGAGTAGCGAACGAATATTAAAATTAAATCTACCTTCATCCCTTCTGATTTACACAGGTTAGGTAACATCGACATTTACTGCAGACTGCACTTCATTCTGTGTTGCCGCTGCTGTTTAAAACTTCCTCCCCAAAATCTAGGTTTCCCTGCTGTGTTTCCAGGCTTACCATGGCAAACACTACTATGTTCTCCAGTTAGCTTTTTTTTTTTTTTCTCCTAACAGGTGACTTTTTCCGCTTTGAAATTTATTTAACTAAAAAAAAAAAAAAAAAAAAAAAAAAAAAAAAAAAAAAGCATCCTTAGGGTTTCCGTTTAGCAGAAAGGCTTTTTAGTAAACTATATACACAATCTGATTTCCTTCGTAACCCCTAAATAAAAATTATTCCACAATGCATTTACATGAAATGATACAAAAAGAAAACAAAATCAAAGAGAAAACAAGCAAACAAAAATATCCAGATACAATAAAATTTTACAAACGCCGAAAAAAAAATACGGAGCTTCTAAAACAAAACAAAAAAAAAGTTTTATAAATAAACAAACAAGTAACCAAAAAAAACCCAACCCCAACCCAACAAACCCGCGGGAATATCTACAAAAAACTTTAAAATGTTCTTTTGGATTTGTCTTAGTACATGAGTAATAAATGAGAACTGTTTCCTCATCAACTTCGAGTTAATTAGTCAATAAAAAGCCTTCGCAAGAAGCGATCCGTGACTGAAATCGTAGCGGTTCCGCGCGGCATAAAAGTTGGCATCACCTACAACTTTGTGTGTTTATTATTGGTATTTTTTCTTTTCGCCGCCGTTTCCCCCCTTTCTCTTTTTCTTTCTCTTTCTCCTCTTTTGCAAATAAACGCTCTATGTCTCTTGGGTGAATGATAAATACTGTACAAAAAGTCTCGATAAAACACAGAAGTTCAGTCTAAAACTAGTTTCATAAACTAGTCCTCCTAAAAAAAAAAAGGTAAGTAAAGCAACCGTTACCTTTTTTCTCTCTCGTTATTATTATTATTATTATTATTTATTATTATTATTACAAGAACATCAAAACATTTCTGTACAAAAAGGAGGGAAGAAAGAAAAAAAAAAAAGAGAGAAGTGGGGGAGGGCGGGAGGGAAGGGGCGCGAGAGGCAAAAATAAGAGGGGGGAACCTGGGAGCGGGGCAGGAGCGGCGCGGGGCCGGGGTGCGGGCAGGCGGCCGGGGCTGAGCGTGCGGTGGCAGCGGCGGGGCGCGCAGTCCTGCGGGCCGGCCCGGGGCCGGGGCCGGCGGCCGAGCCGGTGCCGCGCCCGTGGCTGCCTCCGGCACTCCAGTGCCGGCGGGGGCTCAGATATGCGTCAAAGGGACGGTGCCGTTCACCCCCGTGCTGGCGCTCTGGTAGTGCTGGGGCAGGGAGTGGAGCCGGCTCTGGGCGGCAGCGGCCGCCGGATCCCCGCCTTCCCCGGCCGGTAAGTACATGCTGATCATCTCCCGCAGGTCC
Source organism: Corvus cornix cornix (assembly GCF_000738735.6). Lineage (NCBI taxonomy): Eukaryota > Metazoa > Chordata > Aves > Passeriformes > Corvidae > Corvus > Corvus cornix. The sequence continues at coordinate 92,720,119 of NC_046332.1, forward strand.
CCGGGGCACGGGGCCCGCGAGTGCGAGGTGACGGGCGGGCTCACGCTGGGCTCCGACTTCACCAGCGAGCCCAGGGCGCCCAGCGCACCCGAGGAGGCGGCCGCCGCCGCTGCCGCTGCCGCCGCCGCCGCCGCCGAGTTCTGGTGGGGCTGGGAGCCGTAGGGCAGGGCGCCGTAGCCCGAGGGCGAGGCGCTCATGTAGCCCTGCGAGTTGGAGATGGGGCTGTACTGCAGGGCGCCCATGTCGTAGCGGTGCATGGGCTGCGGGTTGTGCGGGTGGTGCGGGTGATGTGGGTGCGGGTGGTGCGGGTGCCCCCCGCTGCCAGGGTGCTGGCTGTAGGCGAGCTGCGCCTCCTGCATCATCGCCGCCGCCGCCGCCGCCGCCGCCACCGAGCCCGGGTAGGCGCCGTTGGCCCAGCCGTTCATGTGCGCGTAGCCGCCGCTGGCCGTGCCGCCGGGGCTCTCCAGCCGCTGCCCGACGCCGCCCGGGCTGACGCCGACGCCCATGCCCACGCCGACGCCGGCCGGGCCTCCCCCGGCCGACCCGGCGCTCAGCAGCCCCCCGGCCAGCGAGTACTTGTCCTTCTTGAGCAGGGTCTTGGTCTTCCGCCGTGGCCGGTATTTATAATCCGGGTGCTCCTTCATGTGCAGCGCCCGCAGCCGCTTCGCCTCGTCGATGAACGGTCTCTTCTCGGCCTCCGACATGACTTTCCACTCGGCTCCCAGGCGCTTGCTGATCTCCGAGTTGTGCATTTTGGGGTTCTCCTGGGCCATCTTCCGCCGCTGGCCCCGCGACCACACCATGAAGGCGTTCATGGGTCTCTTGACCCGGTCCTGGTTCGCTTTGTTTCCCCCGCCGCCGCCGCCGCCGCCGCCGCCGCCTCCCGCTCCGGTCTGCCCCGAGAGGTTCGTGGGGGCCTGGGCTCCGCCAGGGGAGTGCAAGTCCGTCTCCATCATCATGCTGTACATTCAAATAGCTTTTTTATTTTCCACCGGTGCCAGACGTGAAAAATGAATCAAACATAGAGGAGCCCGGGAGGACGGTGAGTGAGCGAGGCGAAACCCGTTTGTATCTAGGTAGCGACCGCCGTGTGAAGAAGAAAAAAAAAAAAAAAAAAAAAAAAAAAAAAAAAAAAAAAAAAGAGGAGGAGAAGAAAACCGCGAGGAGAGCGATCGGCGGCCCTGCCGGCGAAAACTTTCTCCCTTTCGCAAATCACTTTCGGGGCTCGGCGGCGACGGGGGTTCGAGCTGCTCAAACAGGTGCACGGCAAACTTGCTGCTTCACTTGGCGCGGCGGGAGGAGTGTGCGGAGCCGTCGGCGGTGTCCTCCGCTCGCCGGCGCTCCCCGGCAGACGCGCGCACACCCCTCCGCTCCCGCTCTTATCCTTAACGGAGCTATTTTTTTTTTGTTCTTTGCTGCTAACTTGGAGAGAGAGAGGGAGGGAGGGGAGGGAGCGTGTGTGACTTGCATCCGCTGATCGCAGGTGAACGGAGCAGAAGAGAGGAGAACCCACCGCCACGCGAAAAGGAGGCGAAAAAAAAAAAAGTATTTCAACGTTAACTGAAAAAAAAAAAAAAAATGCAGGAGGAGGATCGGGGGAGGGAGGGGGTGGGGGAAGGAGCCCAACCAAAACACGCGCCGATTCCGGCGGCCGGGGCGCGGCGGCACAGCAATTTGCTGGCGGTGGTCTCCCTCCCGCGGCCCGGGCGGGACGGCCGGGATGGGGCCGGGACGGGGCCGGCAGAGGAGGAGGAGCCGCCGGGCGCGCGGGCGAGCGGCGCCGCAGCCATACGGCGCGCGCCGAGCCCGCCTTAAATCGCCTGGCGGCGGCCAATGGGGGCGCGCCGGCGGGCGCTGATTTGCATATGGCGCGCGCCGAGCGGTGACGTGCACCGGGGCGCGCCGCGCTCGGGGGGGCGGAGGGGCCGCGTCCCGCCCGCGGCCCCCGACGGCGCCCCCGGGGCCGGAACACCCCCCCGGCCCCCGGCCACCCCTCTGGCCCCGCCGGGCATCGCCGCAGGGAGCCCTGAAGCCTCGGGCTGCCGCGTCCCCGCCGGGCGCGCCCCTCACTTAGACGACCGTCGAGCAGTATTTAGGGGGGCTGAGGCGCCCCAGGCTGTCCGTCCCGGTACCGCAGGCCTGCGATCGGCACGCAAACACGCCTTTTCCGCGGGAATTCGTTCTGGAGAATTCTCTGGAGCCCCCTCAGACATTTCTCCCAGGTGTTAAAACTGCTCCCAGGCCCAGGCATGAGGCAGAGGCTGGACGCCGTCGTTATTCACTTAGTCCTAGAGGAGTTAAAAGCACCTGCGACTAAAGAAGGTACACGGAAACATGTTATCTTTGTATACAGTAACTACAGGTGCATGATTTTTTCCCCTTGAAAATATTAAAAGACTACCTTTGTGCCCTGGCTGTCCTGTGAGATTATAGTTATTTTATAGGGGGGAGAAAATGGTCCACACAGAAATTCATGCTGCAGTCTTTAATTGCAGCCATAGGAATGGCAAGTCCATCAGACAAATGCCCACGCATGTATAAACGGCCACCCCCATCATCTTTCACCAGGTGGAGAAAGGGACACGCAGCATGCCTGCTCTTTTCACGGTCCGTGTTAATTTTCCTGACCCTAGTGGCCATCCAAGGCTGGAATCACGCTGCAACTCCCCCAATTGCTGTTATTACCACCAGAAGTTTTCTGCAGGAGGAGTATGTACCGTGTACAAAGCACCAGCCTTAGGCACTGGGCTAGGATCAGACTTTTTTTTCTCATTTCCAGTGACTCGTCATGAAATAGTGATCTCATCACGATAATCTAGGTTTGCTGGGGAGGCGAAAGTGCCTCTCCGCTTCTGACGGCCAAAGGCTCAGGCTGCTTCTAGGCCCTTTGAGCTCAGCCTGAGTGATGCTAGTAACTCTGGTGCCGGTGCTTTTGGGAGGAGACTGTTCTCTCCCAGTGCACCTAAGGGTGCAAAGAGGGCATGGAAGACGGTGCAGGAACACACGCGTGCTTCTCCAGCTGACAGTTTCTCAAATTGCCATACCTGCCACAGCAAAACAAGGGAGGCCGTTGTGATTGTTAAATTATGTATTAAAAATATAATTGGTTAGGGTAGGAGGGGAGGGAGACGAGGAGAAGGTTGCTGCAGAAAGGCGTGTTTCCACTTCGACGGCCAAATGAAGATGAGGAGTAAAAACTGCGAGATAAGATGTCATGGCTTGCACATTATCCACCCAAGGCCCTAGTGGTATTTTCCCCTGAAATTTGATATAAAGGCACCTAAAGGCTTCCTGACAAATAAATGGGTGGAATCGCTGGGGGGCATTCTTTTCCGGATGAGTCCTATGCGTCCTGCCAGCCGGTGGACCCCGTGGGAACACACCCTTATCCCTGGGAATTGGGCATACACACCAGCTTCCCTCCCCCTCACACCCTTATCCCTGGGAATTGGGCATACACACCAGCTTCCCTCCCCCTCACGTACAGGGAAACTGTGCCCGAGGCTGAACTTTCCCTTCCCTGGTGCAGAGGAAGCTGCTAATCCACACCGTCCCGGGGCCTGCCCCCTCCTGGACTTTTTACCTCTTTTTCCTGATCCCCGGCAAATAAACAGAAAATGCCCCTTCCCTCCCCTAGAAGCAGCCAAACTACCATGAACGCGGTAGCGGGGAGAAACGCGGACAGAGAGCAGGGAGCGAGGATATGCTGCTGCCGTGAGTCCCTCTTGCCTCTCGCCCAGGTGCACCCCACTCACCTTCGGCCAGGGGGTGTCTATCGACTGAACGGGGGGGGGGAGGAAGGTGTAAAAGCCAGTTCGGGGGGGCAGACAGGGACTTTTCTTCTGTGGTAAAGGTAGTGCAGATCCCGATTCACGGGACAAGGAACGAGGTCAAGCACTGGCGAGTGTCGTTTGACAGGGCTGCGGGGCTGGGGTGGTGCAGGCCGGGGCTGCTCCCGGAGATGAGAGGTCCTTGGACTTTCCCCTGCAGAAAGGGGGGTTGCAAAGAACCAGGAGTCGGGTGGTGGAGGGAATAGGTGGGGGCGGCCGGGGGTGTGGTGTGTGCTGGGTGAACGCTGCAGGAAAGTCAGAGGGGAGGCGGAGAGGAGGTCCCGCACTGGGAGCAGAACCGGAGAGGGCTAAATGTCCGGCCGCGGCAGCGGTCTCCCCTCGGGCCTGCAGAGGGGACAAGTACCGGCGAGGGCTTTTCGCAGGCCGGTCGCAGTGACAAGTGCCTGCCCCCGGCCACGGCTCCCCCCCATCTCCGCGCTGCGAGGTGGGACGCGCCCCGGCGGGCGGTGCCTCTCCCCGCGCCCTGCTGAGCCTGGAGGGCCGCCCCCTCGGGGTGGGGGTCGCCCGCCGAGGGCCCGGCCGACGCTGTGCGCTCTGTGCCCCCGCAGACGAGGAGGGGGCAGCGGGGCGGCGGGGCCGAACCGGGCGCCCCGGAGCAGGCGGCGATCGCCGTCTGCTGGCTGCCGCCGTGCCTCCCTCGCCCTCGCCCCGGGTCGGGGCCGGCGAGCGCCAGCCCGCTCCGGGGCGATGCCGTGGGGAGACGCTCGTGAGAGATCCTGCCTGGTCCCTCGCCAGCCCTGTCTGAAACGTGAGGCGGGGAGGGAGTGCGCTCGCTTGCAGCTCCTCTGGCACTTCACTCCAAAACCCGCCAGCCGGCACGAAATGCAAAGCACTCCCTTGCTACCGGGGTGCCATTACCTGGGCCAAAGCGAGCAAACCGGGAGGGAGGGCAGGCAAAGGAGAGAGGGAAAGCATTTTCCCGCCTCGGTGACTTGGCGACTCGGGGACCACAGCCTTCAACACGACCTGCTTGATACCCAGTCGAGATGGGATGGTTGGAAAAAGGGCGCCTGAATAGAGTCTCGCTTTCTTTTCCAGCGTTCTGTGCAATCCTACAGCCCCAGTCCCAAATCAGCTACGGCCTCTCTGTGTTTTGTTGTCTTTTCTCAGCTTGGTGGGTAAAAGCGTATGGAGAATCTCTGGAGCTTTCGAGTAGGGGCTCACCCTGTGAACGGTACTCACACATATAATTCAAATTTCACAGCTGACCTGCTCTGAAAACCTCAATCAGCTTCTAATTGAAGGGAAAACAAAATATTGCTTCCCTACAGCAGAGCTAACGATTTAATCATTATATCAGACATTATAGCTTTTAATTAGGCTAATGCTGATACTGTATGGAAAGAGATAATTCAACACAGTTCTTGATGAATTCTGTAATTGGGTTAACGGAGGAGCAGTTGGGGGAAGAGACGTCAATATTCAAGCTGCGTCTATAGCCACCAGGTTTATGAATGAAAGGGAAGGGGGAAAAAGAAAAGGGGGGGGATGCAAAGGGCTAAAATTCCCTGACGAGAAATGTCTCCCCCCTTCGCCCAGGAGAGCCGTGCCAACCAACTGGAAGCGTGAGGAGAGTAAGGGCTGTCCTGCCGCCGCCTCGGCGCGCCCCGCTCCCGGCCGCCGCCCCGCTCCCGGCCGCCGCTCCCAGACAGCCCGGACTGCTGCTACACCAGCGCGACCCGAGCGGCGGCGGCCCCGCTGCGGGACCTCGCTGCGGCTCCCCGGAGCGGCTCGGGCCGGGGTCAGTGGCTCACAGGCCGCTTTCCCTCTATCTCCATCCCAACCAACGGGTCGTCCGCCGCCACGCTGGGAGCACGAGGGGAGGGGGCAATCAGGGACACCAGCACCGAGACTGTCCTGCGGGGGTGCGCCTGGGCAAAGTCGGGAGCACAGCGGGGGAACGCCGAGGGTGGTACGGGACGGGACCGAAGGGTTTCTGAAGTCCTAATGAGAGCAGGCAGGTACTCTGCACAACTGGGCTGGCGAGGCTCGGCTGCCGAGAGCCGCCCTCCCTGCGGGGCGCGGGTGCTGGGCAGGGGGCGCGACACGGAACACAGGGGTGTGCTCAGGGCCAGCCTGCTCCGGGCAAAATCAAAGCGGCCAGAGGGCAGGCTGCTGCTCCGTGTAGGAAATTCCATTTATTTATGTATTTATTGTGTCAGATAAAAGGGCGGCTGGAGCCATTTTTCTAAAGGAATTCTGCATCACCGCTCTCTCCGCAGTGTCGATAAATTGCCCCTTTCCGAAGAGTTTGTATATCCCAGCCTTCCTCTTTTCTCTCCTTCCTTTCTAGTTTTTACTGGCTTTGAAAATGAGCTTTATATTTTCCTTGCGCCTAAAAGAAGTACTATCGATCTCCCCACACGTTTGATCTCCGCAGCAGCCGGCGGCCGCCCCAAGGCGGCAGCGGGTCCCGGCGGGCGGGTGTGCCGGGGGGTGTCCCGTCGCAGCCCAGCTCCCGGGACAGACATTGCCAAGGGAAAGGCGAGGCACACCTCGGTGGGACGGCGGGACGGTCAGACCGCGCCTAAGCAGAGATTTGCTTCCCCCCTCCTCTTCCCGGCAGGACATTCTGGATGCCCCCTCGGCTTGGAACAGCCCCGATCCTTCGCTCGGTGGGACTTCTGAGTCGGTAGAAAAAACAGAATCGTGTCTTTACGAAGTTTTGCCAGCAGGAGCATTTTCTAAAATGTTTGTTTATGCTACGCATCAGCTCGACTTCCAGCACAGTATTGTTCCGAAAGAGGAATATCCTGTATTGTGATCCATCCTTGTCTAATTTTGTTAGTAATTACAGTAAAACTGAATAGGTAATTGATAACATTCCAATGACACAACTCCCTGTAATTAACAGGCTGAATACACCTTCTTACATTACACAAAAGTTGTAATTTTAAAGTCTGTCCAGATTTTAAAATTTCTTTTAAAATTATTAGTACTAAGGCACATGCCGGGAATATGTGCTGATCAGATGGCACAGCATCTCGCGGGAGATGAGGGTTTACACTGTTCTATTTTTTATGGTTTGGGATTTCTACCTAAAAGGATAGCCAGACCATTTACCTTTTACAGTCGAGTTACCGAGTGGCCCTTTAGAAAAAAAAAAAACAAAAACAAACCCATACCAAGAAACAAAAAAAACCCCCACCAACAGAAAACCTACCCAGCAATTTACTTTCCACCAAAAGAAAAATATTTTAAAAGTTTAATTTTGTAACTGAAAACTTTTAAAGGAAAAGGAAGAGCTGCGGCGATGGAGAGTCTGTCGGACTAGAACGACAAGGGGAGTTATTACCCAGTTAATCTTTAAAACTGCACTGCTGAAATGTCAGTCACGGAAAAAGAGCTTCACAAGCCCAAATGCGACATCCCATTTATAGCAGGGCAACCTGGGTAGTTATGTCTGTGGCGCGTCGCTCAGAACACCATAAAGGCAATATTTCTGGTTTGCATCCTCGTCAGTTATCCCCAAATTGCAAAGGCATCATTCAGGGCAAGTCAGAATGAATTTGTGCAAAAAAAAAAAAAAATAAACGAGGTAAGAAAAAGCCCTAAATAATATAGAAGCTTCTTTCTTGCAGGCCATCCTGTTATTGCAAATTAGATTAGCTACACAGGCTTCAATATAAATGTGACATGAGGTTCACAGAAGAGCGAAAGTATCATCCACTCCAATCTCTCCTTTCATCGAAACATCCCACACAAATTACATCTTCTCGTTTAATACACCTTTCAATGAGATTAAAACATCACTTTGACACGGTTTCAAACCTTTTCGGTAGCGCATTCAGTGCTTATTTTAGAAAACAGCAAACAAGGGCAAAACTACAAACATCTAAATAATCTCAGACCGCTGGTCTGGAAAATAAAGGTACCCAGAGGAAATACATGATCCTCTTGCTCCATCCAGTGCAGCATTCTGGCCATGGGAAGGCGGATAGCGAACCCCAGTGAAGGGAAGAGAAAAACCCGGTTTCTTTCCCCCCAACGTGACATCCTGGTTACTTGGTCGGTGTCGAGATCCCGTGTTTATTTGCCTTTTGGAAAAGGGGTGTTTGTTACCTGTTTTTCAGCAGATCACTGACTGATACTTCACATTCTCCTTAAACGGATTCTCTGATAGTCACCGTAAAGGGGGATAGTAAAAAAAACCCGGTACTGACACCTTTAGCAAACACATACTTTACGGCAAAGACTGGCAAACCTGAAAAAGGTGCTGGGGCCGAGGGGGAGGGGGGAGGCAGGTTGTTCATAGACTGTCCTGTTTTAGGAAAAGCGCTTGCAAATAGCTGGGGCTACAATTTAGCTGCACCCACAGCCTGACCCGGCCCGCAGCAGGTGCAGGGCGGTAGCCCCCGCCCCCGGCCGGACCCCTCCTCCCCGGGTGGGAAGTGCAGCCCTCACGGGAGATGCCTTTCTCGAGGTGGATGTGTCAATTTTTGCCTCAGGGTCTGCGCAGCCGGGCGCCCCAAGGCGGGCAGGGGATGGCGGCAGCCCCCCGGGGCCCGCAGCGGCCGCTCTGCTCCTCCACGGAGCCGGGACCAGGAGCGGCGGGCGAAGACGGGGCGCGCTGAGATGCTGGGGCAGCCTGGCTTGGTGGGAAGAAACGGTAGTTCGGCATCTCACTGCCTGCTCCATACTGGGCATTTGGGGACAATTTGCAACCACTCTCCCTATCCCCATCCATCCATCCATCCATCCACCCATCCATCCATCCATCCATCCATCCATCCATCCAAACCCCCACCCCCCTTAACAAAGAGGCTTTCAAAACATAACCTTTTATGGCAGCCTGCGGAATCAATGCGATAAAACGGGGTTTTAATGGGTTAATTGACTGGAGCCGCTATCATGTTTAAACACCTGTTTCTGAAAAGAGATTCAGCCAAAACGCGTCCCCTCCCTGATCGATAGATGTACAACCTTGCTGCATTGCCTGTTGATCGACCCCAAATACCACCGTCAATTATGAGAGGGAAAATCCATTTCACCTTTTTTAATATCCCGATACTTTACAGCAATAGTGAAAAACTCTACAGCCACTTTGGAGCTGGGGAGGGAGGGTAAGACCCTGGGTGGGACCACGCCAGATAGCCCTAACCTCCGGGCTGGGGCTTGGCTTCGAGAGGCTGGGCACAACCTCCCTGTCGAGAGGTCCCGGCAGCTGTCACTTTCACAGAGGATTGGATCCGGGTATCCCCGTTCCTTGGGAAAATCGAGCCGGGCTCAGCCCGGCCGCATTAGCAGTGTTGGAAGCCCATGTGAATGCTCTCTCCGAGGGGGAGAGATTAAGCAGGAATTAGTTGTAATAGCTGAGGGCTGCTCTGCCTATTGATTTCCCTTTTTTTTTTTGGCAGTATTAATGCAGCCAAGCCCTCCGGTCAGTCACAGCGAAATTGATTCTTTGCCCAAGACACCTTTCACTAAATGGCACCCGCGCACCGACATGTTAATTTTTGAACGTGTAAGGGGAGCGGGCGCTGCGCGCTCGGGAGGCAGCGCCGCCGCCCCCGGCGCCCTCCCCGCCCCAGCCCTCCCGCAGCCCCCTGCCCCTGCCCGGCCGCCGCTTTCCTCCCCCGCCTCAAAACCCAGTGAGGCGTCTTCCCCAGAAGGCGGAGGGGGGGCAGCCCAAAACGCTGTCACACCACACCCGCACCCCCCCAAATCCGTGTCACAGCCGATAACCCAGTGACTGCAAACGGCTCTTCCCTCCTTGAAGCAAAAGTAACTTGGAAGCCCTCCCCTCGCCGGCTTCCCCTCCTCCATTCCCGAGACAGGGTGAAGACCCCCTCAAAAGTTAGAGGCACACTTACAGTTGCTCTTCCGGCTCCAGCCTCCTCCCAAATATATCATCTGAAGGGGCAGCCTTATTATTATTACTTTTTTGGTTTGGTTTTTTCCTCTGCTCTAGCCTAGCTCACACCTTCCTCCGACCGTGCCCGCAGGTGCAGGGCAGCGCGACACGGAGCCGGCGGTCTCCTCCTCGCCCCTCGCCCAGCCGCAGCTCCCAGGCGGCTGTGCCCGAGCCACGAGTGCCCGGCGACACACGCACACTCACCATTCGCGCTCTCTCGCTCACTCGCTCTCTCTCTCTCCCCCTCACACACACACGCGCACGCACACACATACACACTGCACAGGAGAGGGGGAGAGAGGGAGAGCGGGAGACAGAGAAGAAAATGAAATTTATTATTGATAGAAAAGACTTTAAAGACAATTTCAAGTTATTGTTTCGGTCTGGAGAGAAAAGAAAAAAAAAAAGAAAAGGAAAGGGGAAAAAAAAGGAGAGGGGCTTTTCTCCCCACCCCAACATAATGAAACGCCTTTTGTGTGGCACCGAACAATACCAAACAAGTATTCTAATAAATAGCCACTTTTTTGTTCCGTCGCGGCAGTGAATAGAATTGAGCAGTTGGTTTGAGAGCAGCTGGAGCGCCGCGCCGAGCGGGGAGGTGGAGCCCGGAGCCTTCCTCCTCTTTCTCTTCCCCTTTCCTTCTCTCACACGCACTTTCTCTTCTAACCTTGCATTTCTGCCTCTCCGCTCCTGCTGGGCCACTGTCCCCTGCCCCTTTCTCTGGGAGAGATGCCTCCTGGAAGTGAAGAGCCGCCCCTAGGTGCTGCCTCCCGCACCTGTGCGGCGCCGTGGGGCTCCCCGCGCCTCCTCTCGTCCCTCACCGCCCGCTTCGGCCGCCCCGGGACTCTGCTCCTGCCCTCCCCGCCGTACCCTGAAGGTCCCCGGCCGCCCAGTGACCCCGCGCCCCCCGCCGCACTCTGCCTCCGACAGCTCGGGACAGCGGAGGCTCCGAGCCTGGTCAGACCCTCCTTTGTTGACAATAAACTTGAATTTCACAGGGAGACTCAGAGCCCCTCCGCCCTCTCGCTCCCCCTCTCCCGGCCTTCCCTCGGGATGGAGCCAGGCTTTGTCAACCTCCCCCTCTCCGCTCAGGATCTCTGCGGAGGGTCCGCTCTTCCTCCCCCCTGCACCGTTCACTGCCATCACCTCCCCTTTCCTAGACAGCGCCGTTAGTTTTCCTCCTGCATGGTTTTTTTTTTTCTTCCCTCCCCGAAAGACTCTTTCCCAGTCCCTTTCTGCCAACACGACAACCGCTCTAGGAAAGAAAGTCGATAGAGGTTATTAAAATGGACACAAATCAGCTAAAGATTCTCAGGTAAAGCTGAGAGTGCCCCGATTTCCGTTCTGCTCCGGCTGTGCGGGTGTGTGCCTGCCCGTCTGTGCCGAGGATGTGCGGCGGGGAGGGAGGGAGGAGTGGAGCAGAGGGCTGGCTTTGCCCGCCGGTGGAGCCGGCTGTAGCATCCAGGCGGGTCGTGGCTGCCGGGGCTGTACCCTTTGGGGGGGTCAACGGTGCCGGCGCCAGAGCGCTGGGAACGGACACCGCGGGCAGCCGCCTTCCTATGGCCGGACTGTCTCCTTTTATTAGGGGGTGGATCTAGTCTTCGTTCAAAAAATAAATTAATACATACATCCCCCCACCCCCAACATTAACCTCCGATTCGCTTGCCAGCCAGAGCCTTGCTTGTCTCGCAAAAGCTGCGGGAAGCACCCGAGTTTCAAATAAACCCCAGCAATTGCTGCAAAGGCTCCTTAGCATGCAGGGATTACCTCGTCAGCTATTTTGAGTTGCTCAGTCACATACAAACATTAGAGATGTTGGAATAAAAAGCAGATTGCTTTTAAGTTTAAGCCACCGTTGCCCTTTACAGACTCGTATTGATGCTTGGAGGGGGAACAGGGAAACCTGTTTAATGACCTGAATTAAATGTTACGTCCTCATCCGTGGGGCTAGAAGTGGGAGAGATCTCGGCCAAGGCTCAGCTCTCGCCCTCCCCTAGCGCCGTTCCTTGCACGTCCTTCCAGAGCTGCCCAGAAGGACCCCTGGGGGGGTGGGGGGGGCAGAAAAGAGGGGGGGGGGGGGGAGGGCGCTGCGGGAGTGCCGGGATGCCCTCAGTGTCCCCTCCCCAGAGCCCGTCCCTTTTCCCGGGGGGGTCTCGCTGTGAGCCGTGCCCGGTTGCGTACCTCTGCCTGCACGGAAAATTCCCCTCCCTCCTTTTTCCACCCCCCTCCCTCCCCTCTCTTTTAAGTGGATTTTTGCTCTCACTTCAATAACACGCCGGCTCTAATTAGCTGCAATATTAAGAAACGCTGCTAAATGACAGTTTTATCGGGTTTGTGCAGATAGGAGGAACGCGGGGACCCAGCGAAATATCCACCCAATACGTTCGGCGCTGGATCCCCGCCAGCAACCACCGCTCGCTCTTTTTATATGGAAAAATGGCAACATTTTGGAAAGCAGCTTTAAAACTTTGACTTATATTTTACATGCTAAATAACGGGGAGAATGGCGACAGCGTTACAGAAAGCTTCAACCCTGCAAATATTTGAATGGGGCTTTTTTGTAAAGTAGAGCAGCTGTCAGTCAGCTGGCTTTGACAGCCTGCCACAATTTTGTCATTTAATAGTGGGTGTTAGGCTAAGTGCAAAACACTCTGGCAAACAGATGTCAAACCTACATCTCATATAAATGGGGGTTGTAAAATTGAGTTTTAACCCACATATACGGTTTTAAAAAGCGGTGCCAGTGTGTAAACTGTATACAAAATAAAGATACTGACAATCTCCCGTGTGGGCTTGTTATTTAAAGTAGGCTTATTTAGAAATCTGACCTCCAAATTATGCTAAATCTTCCTACATTTCAAACAGTGGAATATGAGAGCAGCGCTTGGGAAAGTCGAAATTAAGGACAAATATGATGGCTTGTTGAAAGGGTCTTATTGCCGTGTGTACGGAGAAACCAAGGCTCTTAATTCATTCAACTTGTCATTGCTCTTCCAAATCTGAAAAGAAGGAAGGAAGGAAGGAAGGAAGGAAGGAAGGAAGGAAGGAAGGAAGGAAGGAAGGAAGGAAGGAAGGAAGGAAGGAAGGAAGGAAGGAAGGAAGGAAGGAAGGAAAAGAAGGACTTTGCAGGTTCCGAGGTTTCAGGGACTGTTTTCTACAGCGGGACCCGAGGGATTTGATTTAGGAGGAGGCGGCAGGGGAAGGAAAGACCACAGACGCAGCGAGCAGGCAGCTGCAGAAGCACAAACTCCGTAGGGTGAACGAGGAACCGTGCAATGAGGTGGCCAGACCCACTGCAAAGGGTGGAGCCCACCCGCCTAGGACATGACAAGAGATTATGAGTGGTAGCAGGAAAATATTGGTCGCATTTAATTCCTTTGGAAGTTACCATTCAAAACATGAGCTGCTCTTCCTTTTGAACTCACATTTCCAAGACTCGTATCTTCACCGAGATGTGGTTTCCCCCTGTACTTTGAGGGACCTTCCTGACAAATTTCCTTTGAACATCTAAAAAATGTCCTAAGTATTTACACGAAAAATTGTTCGTTACCTCAGCTGGTTAGAACGAAGCAAGAAGAGTAAAGATGATAATTCATTGCACGAATGATACTGTATGAATTGTACCAAATTCCCCAGAAAAAGTCTACACCCACATTATCGTTTTGGAAGGTAGACATGTAGCTTCCTAGACAAGTCGATATGAGGCGATTAAATGAAACATTTAATTGCAAAGAATTGTTCAAATTAATAATTAACCACAGTTTAAACACGTGCTCAGCTGATTTCCTTGTCGGGTACTCACTTGCAATATTTGCACTGTCCTAGCCGATGTTAAATGAGTAGAGGAATGCACACGGGGTGATTATTGATCATATGCAGTGACTGCTGTTTACATTTAAATCCCGTTTGATCCGAACTCTCTCCACACTCGTCTCCAAACCCCCAAAGCTCTGCTGCTTGATTACAGCGTTTTCCTCTTTGCAGGTTTTTTTTTTTTTTTTTGTTGCTTTGTGGGGGCTTCCGACACTTAGTTTGCAGAACGACAATGAATGCCTGAGACTGGCTAATCCTGCCCCAGGTGTTCGGGAAGCACGGGGAGAAGGGGATGTCCGCAGCCCCGCGCCCGGCGAGAGGTGCCCCCGCTCTGTGGGCGGCGGGCAGCAGCTCCCGGCCGCAGCTGCGGGGTTGTAGACCGCAACCCAGGGCTGGCGGAGAGGGGCTCGGAGCCTTCCCCAGCCCGTACCAGGACTCTTGGGTCAGTACAGTAGACACTCTGCTGCCGCGTTTGACCTGAAAGTTGCCGCTTCAGAAACCCCAGATTTTAAAAAATATATATTAAAAAAACCCCAGCGGTTCGCCTGGAGTGCTCCACGCTGAGGGTACTGGGAACTCCTCGGGTCCCAAACACCAGCCCCGAGGTAAGGGGCTTCCATGGCTTGACAACACCAACTACAGCCTAGCGTCGGGTAACATCGTCAAAGAAGAAATCAGGTTTTATTGTGGAATAATTGCTGCTGAGTTATTTTAAATCAATTGTAGCTGCAACTTTGATGGGCAACGCGGCTGGCTCTGCGGCTGGTCCCTGACTCTGGAGAGGAGCCTGAACTGTCTTTATTCAATTTCCTCATGCAGAAAAATGCCTGTAGCTGTTATCCAGCCCATTTGCCTGCAAAGAAAGGCTATGGTAGAATGTGATCCTTATTTTCAAACAAGTAAGTGATCAACAAATCTGGAAAAAAATGTATTGACATCCTCGATAGATATTAAAAATCTCCTCTTGTTACTTAAAAATGGACATTCTGTTACCTCTAATATTTGCTTTTTTAACCAATATACTTGTATGAATATCTGATTGCTTTCCATCATAGACACAGCTGTTTCTTTTTCAGCATTCTGCCGTGAAATAGTTGCAAGCCTCTGAAGTCAAAATATAATTGACATAGCTAAATGTTTTTTCCTAAATGCGGCAGTTTTATGAAGTCTTGAAATTAAGTCCAGTGACAACCTGCCTGTCCGACAGTTGCTCTGAAATACAGATTGGCACCCTCTCCAACTGCAGTGTCATAAGAAATCCAGGCAAATCAAATTGTGTTTATCCCCATACTTCAGATGTTAATATTAGCATGTTTTCAAGGTGGAAATATCATCGAACAAGTTCAAATGATAGAGATGGAAAATGACTAAAAAGACACAGGACATGTAAACAAAGATGATTCCAATTTTAGTGTTTAAGGGTTAAATGGGGTGTGTGCTGTAGACAGGAAAAACAAAGTTCACCAAAATCATGTCTCCCATGGGCTTGGTTCCTGTGATTGCTGTGGAGTGATGCCTGATCCATACTGGAGTGAAATCAGAGGGAAGCTATGACTTCTGTAACATGCAAGGTATTAAAATCAACAGGGGAAATCTAATTGTTTGTGTTGATTTTCTCATTTAATTTTGGAGCAGTAGACAGTAATGGAATTGTTTTCTCAGTGTGGTGGGGTTTTTCTTGGGAGGGGGGTGGGGGTCTTTAGGTCTTAGATTTGTTTCCCATTTCAGTAGGATCTGAAGTCCAAACCACACCATCCAAGTGCAGAATATACATTACAAGACCAAAGTGCAAAACAGTTTTTCAAGTGGCTTATGAGTAGAAAGCGTGGGGTGAAGATTAGGTTATCCCACTGCAATGCAATCGAGTTGTTTGACGACATCATGAAAGTTGAAGGTATTGCTTTAAAAGGGTGCATGGCTTAGCATCAGGCTTATCTTCAAAGAGACTGAGGCAAACTAACACTGCTCATTGAAGAATGAAGTGTTTAGAGACTGGCATCATTGTCATGAACCCACCAGAACGCCATAAGGCTTTAAGAAATCAGTTTCTTTCTGAGTACCAAGCACATGTACTAAAAGATCAGATTTTTATGGCAGTGGCAGAAATGGTTGCACATACTTTGTATACATTTAACATCATGTATTTGTATTTCCTGGGGGAGGTGACAATATATTTTCCATTTGATGCCCCAGCAGTATATGCAAAAAGAGGGTATATATTTTCTTCTGTTTACTCTGTAGATGTTCCAGTGCTGGAGAAGTTCCTTCTCAAATCATTGGGGTGAGTAGATCACAGTGAGGCATAGCTTGCTGAGACACCGACTGCTATGAAACTCTCCAAACCTTTCAGCTCCTCTTCCAGTGAAGATGATTCACTTTTGCTGTTTTACCAGGACTGCCCCTGGGTCACTCGGGTGTTAGATTGTTTTTCTGTTACATTAGGTCCAGCCGTGCTGTCAGTTTGCTGCCTTATGCTTCACCAAAGTGTCCTGATGCGCTGATTGTTACCACTGCAGAAATCCTGGGCTTTTGGCTGGGATGGACATCTCATACCCTTTGTGAGAAAACCTGGAGGAAGGAGAGAGGATGGTTTTGTCCGGAGCCCTCTCCTCGTAGGCAATATGGATATGAGCCAATCTGAGCTGGGAGTCATGGACTCACACCCTGTTTCAGCTATCAAAAGTTGTTCATGTGCATTGAAACAGTGCAATCAACTGGCTATTAAAAACTATTAAGAAACAGCCTGAGGTCCCTGGTAAGTCCTTTGGATTTCAGTATTTGTAGGGCTCCAGGATACTTAGACACAAAATTGTCATTGAAATGAACATAAGCTCTGCATCTAAATCCCCGGACTTAAATATCCTTGAGCTGAAGATGTGAGATATCTGGCTTAATCTCCTCAAGCCTCCACTGAACCCTGGATACACTGGTTACTACAGCACACAGGAACATCACAGAGAAATTATGAGAACAAACTTGCTAATACTTTTAAAGAGACAGAAAGAGGCAACCAATGTACTCAAGATTATCATTACTATTTACCACCATGACACTCACTGGCTGGGAAAGCAGGAGATAATATTTAGAAAAATCTGAGGAATATGGTCTTGTTTGAAAATATCTCTGCTACTAATGTGATGACTGTCTAGTGCAGTTGTGGTTGCTGGGAATTCACACACTGATTTTATGGAGAGATAAAAGAGTGGAGTTTATATGGAATAAACCCCTTTTGAATAAAACAATCTGCATAAATGCTTTAAGAAAGCCTATAATTATGATAAAAATGTTTCTCAGAGTTAAAATTATGAAGCAATCAAAATTTATAAACAGTCTCATCGACTTTTAATCATACTTTCTCATATACAAACTGTAGAAAACATATAGTAGCAATATATAACAATACATATTTTATTTTTGGTAATTTAGGGTGCCATGCCATGCTCTTTAATCAGTCCGGAGGGACTTGATTTACGGCACGGTACAGTGTCAGCTTGTCTTGTCAAGCTCTACAGTACTATCCTTAAATGTCAAAAACACATAAAGTCCTCTAGTTTTATATACACTTAGCTGAGGTTTTATCCTGCTGGCAGCTAAACACCTCTGGAGATGTGTTGTGCCCTCTCTGGGCTAGATTCAAAATTTTCTTTGGTCATATTCCCACCAAGAACCTCTGGATCAGGGCCTCTACTCTGACTGCCTGCTCTGAAGGTGTTCACTCAGCATAACACAGGATCCTACCCACATCTTCCCTGAAATTCCCTTGCAGACATTGTTCTTCTTTTATCATTCATTAAGGAGAATGCTCAAATTATATGCATCATGTAGGACTTGGATGGCAAGAGATATTCAAAAGAAAGAATATTTCTAATGGGAACCCTGCCAACTTGAATGGTAACCTACCATGTCTATATCCATTGTTTCCTTCGAACTGAACTAGCTGAACACATTCAGGATGCATCCTCATAGTAACAAGTTTCCCTTGGCAAACAGTAAAATTCATGGGTATTACTGTGTCATGAAAAATATTATCACCAATGTGATCAGATAGGTCAAATTAATGAAATATTTGCTTCAAGAAATACATGTTTTTAATGCAATATTACTAGATTCTTTTTTGGAACAGAATAGCATGCAGAGTATTCCACCTGAATTTCTTATGAAAATGAGATTTTCTGTTGAATTGACTGACACAGATATTATTGATAGGTTAACTGTCCAACTCGTCTTAATTATCAGAGTGAACAGCCTTTTTTGCTAAAACATTGATTCAACTGCTGCTTTCAGCTAGACATATTAATAAGGAACAACTGCCCTGAGTTTCACAAGGTGTACACCTTCCTAATGGAGTGTGAAATCATGTCCATAAATACACTCTTTCAGTGTTTTCAAGGGGTGACACCCTTCCAGGATTTCCTATTGATTCCATTTGTCTTCAGGTCCTTGTGACCTCACTCCCATTTCACTGACCAAAAGCCTGAAACAAAAGTTGCCAAGTGGACTACTGGTGAGGAGAAAGACTGGAGAAGTCTCCTTCCACAGTCTGTGGGGCAAGACTCTAGGGGATGTTCATCATCTTAGTCTGTGGAGAGATACGAATACTTTGCAGCTTTTCCAAAGAAATCATGCTGTATTTTATATGAATTCTGCAAGGAACATGTTTTTGGCCTGGGAGAGTGAAACCTCAGCTTGATCTTCAGCTAGATGATTTAGATGGCAGTTTTTGAAGGACAGAGAAGCATCATGCCTGCAGCTTGATGTGCATTCTCTGATAGCTTTTGACTATCAAGCAATGGCATTCTTGGATGCACTTGCCATGCTCCTGCCCATGCCCCAAATCCAACTTCCTTTTTCAGCCAAAAAAAAAAAGAGCATTGTCCTTTTGGGACTTTATGATTGTGGGAGAGAAAGGCAAATCTTGTTTTTTCTTCTTTTTATGGACCAGTTTTCTGACACTGGCCCTATTAGGTGTTTGCCTACAGAAGGATGGGTAGAAGTTATTTTCTGTGTGTAATACACTTCATTTAAAAGACTTCCTTGCTATGAAATCTCTGTATTTAGCAGTCTTTAATCACTAAATATAAACATCAAGTCTCACTTTGTGTCTATATGTGGGCCTAAAAATATTGTTCTGTTTCCAGCTGAGACAGATGAATGTCATGAATGCACTGTGTAGGATGGAGGGCAAAAATACTGCAGCAAAACCTAAACAAACCTAAAGCATGAAACCAAACATTTTGTACACTTACATTAAAATTATATTGAAAATTGGGAGCATGAACTACAAAACTAGGCTTCTTTCTGTTTTACAAACTGCAACATCTGTTAAGAAAAACTAAAGCATAATTGCAAGTTGAAATTTCCTGCCTATTCTTACATTGACATTTGTGTTTTTCTCTTATCATCTCCCACATGTTAATGCAGCAGCTTCCTAACCCTCTTGTTATATATCACATTCAATGTAACAGTTTAGCAAATTCTCCAAATGTGTTGCTGTTCACTTTCACAAACATGGAAAGCAATTTGGTGTGTCCTTTTAATGAGTCATTTTCATGCAAGGAGGAAAATAGTGGTTGGGGAAGTTCCTAAAGCATTCTGCTCATTGATTTTAAGATTCCCTTTTGAATCTATGTTGCTTAAAACCCAGATTGTTTTGTCAGAAGAGTTATTCAAACCATCTTTTCTTCTAACTCAGAAGTATGAAGAATTCCAGCTTCCTTTTACTCCTTTGCAGGGGCTGCAATTTTGTCACTGACAGTGAAGTGAAATTCAAGGTTTAGTTTAAAAAGTTTTTAACACTTGTGTTGCTAATGGTTACTCTGAAGTGTTAGAAGGATGCAAAACCACCTGTGCATGGTAGGGCAAGGGAAGTGCAGATGGAAGTCTTGTAGGGCAGAAGCTCTCTTCATCCAAAGCAGGTGTTGACTTTAAACCATAATAGTGACAATATAAATGTAATTTTTTAAGCTTGGCCCCTGTGCTATCATTTCTGTGGTGTTTCTTATGAACACACAAACCTGCTTATCTTGCTTGAATTCTGAGCTCAACAAAGGGTGGCATGCTTGAGAAGAAAACTAATGGCAATGGATAGTTTCTTTACAGGAACAAGGAACCTGGGACCCCACAAAAAAACTCTGCGAAGAACAGATGGGCCAGACCTCCTACACTGGTCACTGAAGCAACTAAAGTGGTCATCATAACCCTGCCTATGGTCACGTGCTCTTGCTCTAGCATTCCTTTGGGGTTTCACTTAACTGCCCAGACGGACAGATGGCACATACTGAGCTTTCAGGCACTAATAAAGGAGTGCTGAACTTTTGGCTACAGTGGGCCATATGAGCTGTGTCACATCAAAGAATGTAGATGTGCTTTCCTACCCCTTTGCTTTGGCAAGACAACTCAGATGTGGCCTAGCTCCATGCCAGGGGTAGATCATCCAATCCCTTCGTTCAGCTTTCTTTTCAGATGCACTGGCAAAGAGTTGTAGCGTGTATGGCAGTGAGATCCCTCATCTAAAGCACTGAGATTCATGACTACTGGGTGAGCACCCTACAACAAAGGATACAGCTCCAGTCACTTAAAGAGGTGGGAGAATGGGCAACAAAAAAGCATAAAGGAAGGTGGTCCCTGTAGCCTTTTGCATTCCCACATGTATGTGGCATTTAGCAGGGGCTGCAGGCAGTGTGTGTGTACAAGGGATGAACTTTTGGTCATGTTGTCAGGGCAGCAGGGGTGTGCACTGAGGCACTGGGGAAAGAGTTACAGGACACAGACTGCCAGAACAACTCATCCAGTTCCCTCCCTGGGGCAAGCTGGTGGGTCACAGGGAATAGGCTAAAGGATTGAATGAATGTTTTCCTTGATTTGGCTTGCTGGATACACGCAAAGCACTTTGGTGCAACTTGTGACTACAACTCAGTCTTGCAAAAGTAAATTTTGTTGGAATAAGGGACCATTAGAAAGCAAATTCTCTAGGATTCATGTGAGTCCATTTAAAAGTAAAATCATAGCTCATTTTTTTTTTAAACTAAAGAAGAGTCTTCTAAAACCAAGAATTGACCATAATTTAGTTGAAATGTAGGTGAAATAGGTAGGTGAAGCTACTAGTGAACAGAATTTGTAGTGTGCAGGCTCTATAAATTATGTTCAATATATTTTCCAGACTACAAAAATAAAATGACAATTATTTATTAAAAATCCTACTTCACTACAAAAGTTTAAAGTTTCTTTTTGGGCACAATGACATTGGCCATACTTAGAGTCTGTATATTAGAATGATAGAGGTCGTTGTGAAATTGTAAAAGCCTTACCAAAGAGTGAAACCACTGCATACATGCTGAACTACCTAACCCAGCCATGAATTGTCTAAACAAAATAATTTGATACTGGCTGTTTTCCACATTTTAATTAGCAAGTACAGACGGCTGTTGCATAACCCTATTTAATGTCTATGCTTGATACCTCCCGAATAGCTCAGTGATTAAATTCATACCTTAGCGTGGCTAACTGCATTAGCTGAAAGAAAACTGCTAACACTAAGATTCACTTTCTGACATAAATCTAATGCAAGCACGTCTCCTTCATTGGCTTAACAGACAAAATGCTCTTTTAATTTATAGTCTGTTGGTTGCAAAGATGCCCTGAGGTATTTTGTACAAATGCATATTGATGTCTTCTGCAAGTTTTTCCTCCCCAGCAGAGCTTCCTTGCGACAGAGATCACAGTGGCCCCATTAGATAATCACCACCCTCAATGACATCCAGCCTAATCAGGCAGTTGATCACAGAAATCACAGATAACCCTTTCTGTGCAATGGGCTGCCTTGGCCAGGTTTCTCCCAGGGGCAGATTTATGGGAGGGGAAGGGAGGGCAGGTGTGGAATTTGCAGCCCACCTGTCAGAGTGCTGGGCCCCCAGGTGCAGCGAGGGCTGTGCTCCTGCTCCCCATTGCTGCTGCTGCTGCCTCACACTGCTGTCTGCCACAAAGCTCTCCAGTCCTGTTAATTGTGGGGGCTAACAAGCTACTCACATACCCGTGTGCAACACAAATCACACTAGCTAAATTCTCATCATTTAAGATTTTTGGAGTCACAAACAGTGACAGTTCTACCTTGCCTACCTACTGGTAACCTTTTTTTTTCTGTGCTTTTTTTTTCCCCCCTCCACACAACCCTGCTATTTTAATTGATGTTATGAGAAACAAGAGACAGCGCTGGCATCTCACTGCTGCTTTCTTATTTGAGTCTTAATGTTCAACGAATATTTTGTTTGGTGTTCATGTAAAAGGGTAGAGCTTTAAGTGTTTGCTTTGCCACATTAGGACATATATTTTAACACGCTTAACTGTTTCTTCACATGAGAAAAAGAACTTGCCAGTTGATCAACAGGGGCATGAGTCCCTGTTGGTGGAGAACTTACGTGCATTTACTTAGACAAATAAAAATTTACATAAAAATAACCTTTAAATGTTTCAAATGCAGAAATGAACATGATAAAAAATTTTAAATGATTAAACAAGATTTTTATCTCAGCTCAGTTTGTCTCTTTAAAAAACAAATCCAAAACTACCATAAATAAAACTAATTATGTTATGTTTTATCTTATCTCTCCCAAAATATATTTTATTACAAAAGTCTAGAACATGTGTTGTGCAGCTTTCTGTGCATTTTAAAAACTATTTAAAAAAATTTTAAAGCGAGGGTACATATTTCTGTTTATTGAAATATTTATTGGATGACAGAATGTACAGCTCCCAGTGAGATGGTACATATGATTTTAAAAGAAAATGGCTTGTGGTGGGTTTGTCTTAAAACCAAAGGGTTTCTTTCTGTGGCTGGCATAAAGTTACAAAAAGCCACACTGGCATTTTTCAGGAACAAGGGACAATATTCTATCTCTTGTCAGTGGTAGAAGTAGAGATATGTAATTTTATGCTTGATTTTTATAAGGAAGTTAGTTTTGTGACTGTACTATGGCTTAGTAATGAAAGGAAGCATCAACATAAATTTGTAACAACATTGACATTGTTTGCTGAGCCAAGACCACAAACAAACTCACCAAAGGTTTTATGCTGTTAATCCATAAATTCAGGAAAGCTGAACTGAACTTCCAACAAGACCAAGAGGTATTCTTCATGTCTTCAAGACATTACCTCTGCATTAAATACCACCCCTGGCTATACCTGTAAAATGCTGCTTCCAGTGTTGCCTGGACAGTGTCATTTGTCCAGGGGGCAAAGAAAAACACAACTTAAGACCAAATTGTGGACAGGTACTGAGATGGACATCCCAGAAGAAGAGCTATTTCCCAAATCCTAAAATGGTTTTCATGGTGCTGATTCATCAGTCTTTTTTTTCCCAGAACTCCTGCTGGATGCAAAACAGAGTTCAATGGGAGAAAACAATGGCATGAGTGGATGATGTGGAGTACACTTGAATATATCTAGAATTAAGATAATGTTCTCTTGAGGAGAAGGTGAAAGCCAGTACTAGAGACAGTGTAATATACTATTGGTCCACAAGAAGTTTTTTAGATATTTTTTGTTTGTTTTGTTTTTATGCACTTCTCTTTGGGTGCTTTATTGCAGACAAACTCCATGAAGAAATTTATAAAGATTCCCCTTATTCCATCTATGTCCAACAAATACCAGAAAAAAATACAAAAGCATGCAAGAATACTAGATTAATTACAGGGAACACTGTGCTTGTTCATGATTTTCATGATATTTATTTAAAGACACCAAAATAAGTGAGAAGGATCTTTTAGTTTTATTTTTCTGAAGCCTCGTGATAACAAAAAGCTTGTGATTCCTTTGAGGAGCCAGAAGTGGGTGATATCCAGTACTGAGAAAGGAATCTTACTCAAAATAGGGTAATTCTTAATCTCTATTTCTACTTCTTCTGTTTCTCTCTACATTCCCAAAGAGAGTTTATGTGTTAAGCTCTGCTACTCAAAGTGAAACCAGGTATTGCTTAAAGACATGGGAGTACATGGAGAATCTTTAGGAACTGAGAGACCCTCAAACTCCATGACTTTTTATTTTTGTTAGCCTGGCTTGGAAATAAAGCTAAAAAGTTATCTTATGAAAATCAGTGGCATATCTTATACAACACAGAAAGCAAAACCACAGTTCAAGTAAGGAATGGAATAACTTCAATTATGTTTGGTTTGGCTGTACTCAGAAAATCTCACTTATACAAATGTGTTTTAAAGTTAATTACCTACTATAATTCCAATCTAAATATATTAAAGGGACTTCTTTCTCATTCTTAGTCTCCTGTGAAGTCATTCGAGTGTCCAAGTGATTGAACTCTAGCATAAAACTGTTGACATTAAAATAGGATGTAATAAAGAGAGCCAGTTAATTGCTAGAAGGTCAATGAAGAGAAAAGGACTTTGCTCAATTTAACAGTAGCACAGCAAGCAACACTAGGAAGTGAAATAGCTGCCAAAGAACGGACATATGGGTGACCTGCACTGAAGAAAATGAAAAATGACATACCATTTTCTTATTCTCGGGTAATTGAAGTTGCAGATGGTTCTGTGATTGACAATTCATACAGACAAACTGAGTGAGATGTACCTTGCCAAAAGTCTGTGTTCTCAAAGTCTGTATCTGAGCTGGTGATCTGAACACCTTGTAAAGTCAGTGGAAACAAATGGTTTCTTACCAAAGTACATGTCTAAAATGTAGTTCTCTAGAACTACATGTATTTTTCTTCACTGGAAGTTAAGACCTGGAGGTGACAAGTTCAGATGTGAATATCTAAAACTAGATGATAGAAATCCTACCACAGGCATGTCTGATCCCAGAAGACCATTAGCAGTATAGGTGGGACACGGGAAGACCAGGGAGTAACAGCCTTGGACACCTACCAACTGGTGCCACACCAGATCTTCAGTGGGGAACTTCAAGACTGTCCAGTGACACTACATAACCTTAGCAATTGTGCCAGTTCTTGGTTTTATAGAATATATCCAGACTATACACTGTGGTTCCGAACTTAGAAAGAAGATCCCTGTTTCACGATTCTGTTTCTAGATCAAACTTTCTGTATGAAGTACTAAATTGGCAGTTTGCATCAAAGTAGTCTTGACAGGAGAAATCCTCAGGAAGCAATATATGCTCTTACACTGGTGAGTGATGCATGAAGCAGCTGGAGCAGGACCACAAATCTTTAATCCTAAGAAGCCTTAGTCTTGCTTTTACCATTGACTCAAAAATATACACTGAGATGAAGACATTGTCTGTAGATAGGGCTGGTC
The DNA here is from genome assembly GCF_000738735.6 of Corvus cornix cornix. NCBI lineage: Eukaryota > Metazoa > Chordata > Aves > Passeriformes > Corvidae > Corvus > Corvus cornix. The sequence continues at coordinate 92,744,898 of NC_046332.1, forward strand.
ACAGGCTTCCTTGAAGACAAATCTACTTCACAGATTCCCAAACATCTTCAGTTGTTTTCAAGTTAGGCTTTGGAGGTGTTTATTTAGAAGTTGATATGTCCTGCGGATTTTACTGCACTTCCTTTGAACTGGGGAATGAACTCTAATACTGTGCTTTGCAATCTGCATTATCACCAAAATATTTTTACACTGTGATTTTCAGCAGTTGGGATATTTGAAAGGTTAATGCTTTGCACTCACAATTCCATCTTGGGCACCAGCCTGCTTTCCCAGGCTATAGCCATTAACAAACAGGTAGCTGAAAGTGCAAGTGTTCAGATGTATATTCACTTACCTATACTGTGATCATGAAGTTGAAAAGGCTCTTTCACAAGTACAAAATAGAAGGTTAGGCCTCTCTTCAGCTGAACAACATATTCTCCTCCCTTCAGCATCTTGTTCCCCATCAGACCACCAACATGCACAAAGACTTGTTCTCCACTGTGCTGTAAAACCCAACTCTTACCTTTTTTCTATCAATTCTCTGGTGCTATCTTGGGGCAAGAATACTTCTTATTCTTTATTTTCTCTAGTGAACAAATGCTTAAAAATGTCATAATTTTGTATGCTGGCAGTTGTGTCAGTTTGTGTAGGTAAAATTCCTCCTTCCCTGCTTCTACTTAAGCACACAGAATCTGGCATGTCTTGTCTATGTTATGGTATCTTAATTATATATCATCATAGAAGATATCTAAGAATTACAGCCCAGCTTTTGATTATTTGTTTCATCTAGCTTGTTTACTGTTTAACTCAGTTAATTTATTACCTTTATCATATACTAATGCTGTGGCATGATCAAATGTCACAGAATGGTTATAATGCTGTTGCAAGTTTAACCAGACTGAGAAAATACTGTTGATACAGGCATTGAAATTCTTCCAATCAAGTCTAAGAAATTTGAACTAATTTGACACTCTCTTTGGGGCAAAGCAGCTTTAAAAAAGTCTTCTGTGTAAAAACTACTGCTTTGTATCTCTTATTGATATACTGAATTTACTCTTTAATTTACTGAATCTTCACACACTAGGTATTTATTTCCACATGGTCTAAAAGTCTTGGCTTTGTAAAAAGTCCCTGAAAGGTCAGCAAGGCTTCTGCATGACACACTTCTTGTAAAACCAGGGTTCTCAATTTGCTGATCCTAAAGATCCCTTTTTTCCCATGGTGAAAGAGGACCACAGGCATACACAAGAAACAAGTCCACTTCAAAGGACAGAGAGAAGAAAGCAAGAGCTTCTATCTTAAAATGGACTTTCCAAGAAAGTGTCCTGCTAAAGATGAGTTTTTAAAATAGGGGTTTTAATAGAAATATCAGTACTTCTATGACTGTGCAGGCTATGTATCTCAGTTAATGTCTAGATTTATAGACAGAGCAGATATCTGTGCTCTTAGATATAGAATGAAACTAATGACAGAGAGGAATACAAGGATCTAGGAGTTATGCTTATATTATCATACACTGATGCTGCAGGCCTTCAGGCAGTTTTCTCTGACAGTTCTTTGCAAAGGACCATATAATGGGATGACAAGGACAGAAGTCAAAATCCTCACTTAAAGAGTGAATGTGGTAGAAAGAGAACAGAACTTTATTGTAAGGTATTTGGGCTTCTTTTTAAAAGAGAACACCTGTACAGAAAGGTTATATTTTTGCCTAACAAAAATGAATCCAGATTACTGGCTTGGAAGACTAATTACTATGTGTGCTTACTTAAACCAGGAGTGGGAAGAAACAGGTGCTGAGAAGCACTGAGGTTCTATTAAGACATCTGCTTGACATTCAAAGTTAGCAGCATTTTTTAGAATGGGTAACACCCAAGGATAAAAGCTGTAACAATTACAGATAGACTGAGGAATTCAAAAGTAACCCTCTAAAACTCATACAACAACTAAAGAGCATGTGATGGAGATAAGATCATAGGGGGAAGGTTGTATAAAAATGATAATATCAAATAAAAGCACTAAATAAACACTGGTATGTAGAGAAAGATAAAATTCATGTAAATGTCCATGCACCATTACAGGAGGCCTAAAACCAAAAACCAATTTTCCAGGCATTGGAGAATCTATAATCTGTATTGCTGGAGCATGATGGAGTCACAAAACAATGGGACATTTTTTGTCACACACGTAGCCATATGGAGAGAACAGACTGTGATAGAACTGGTGTGGGAGTGACCTTGCACCTGGAAAAAATCCATAGGTAACATTAAGCCAAACTTTATGTATAGGAAAGATCATGTGGCAGATCTTGCCTCAATACAGACCTCTGCCTTCAGAACCACTGTGTGGAAGCCAGCCAGAGAAAGACTTACTCCTAAGTCCTGACACCAATGAGCACATGAGTGGCTTTAGGATTTTACTGCCTTTACAGGGATCCTGAGGCTGCTGGCATAACCCTACCTGCTCTCTGACTTCTGAACCTGCAAGAGCAGCCCTTTTTGCAGTAGGAGAAGGCTCTCAGTTCTTCACAGCATCCTCCCTGCCTGAGCGCATCTGGCCAGGCACAGCCCTGCTGGCGTCCCCATGATGGGAGTGGAGCAGCTGTAGGTATGGAACCCTGGCAGGAGGTCCAATGCCAGGACAGTTTAGGACAGAGTGGGAAGAGACATCGAATTTTATGGGATTGGGAGAGCAAAGCTTATTCACAGAGATGCCAGAGGCAATGACACCTAAGTACCATAAAGAAAACAGCAGAAAGCAACTACAGTGTTTAATGGCAACAGTGACAACAATCATCATAAAGATGAAAGCACAGTCTGAGTTAGCACACAAGCTACTAAATTATTGATAATTTGAGCATACCTTTTTGGAATAGCTACTCTTAGAGAGAGAAAGTTGCTTTCTGATTTGATCCTAGCAGTTAAAATGTAAACTTTTCATCTCTCTGCACAGAAGGTGATATGTTAATTACTATACAGGAAACAGGAAACAAGACCTGCTAACTGAAATTAAACACTCCCATTACACGCTGGCACAAAAAAAACAATCGGAAGGGAAGCTGCCAGAATCTATAGGCTAAGTCATCCCTACCAGTAAGAAAGAGCTCTCAAATGAGGCAAAAGCTGTGGGAGAAGTTCCCTATTTAGAATTGTGTTCAGCTGGTGCTTCTGCTGTTTCTCTGACATTTCTGGCAAGGCTGGTAGATTTAACTCAGAGTTATTAATGTAAATAATTGTTTGAACTCACATTTAAATTAGATAGTACAGAAGGGAAGACATTAGCCCTAGTTTTTTGTCATCATGGTTTTGAAGGTTTTTAAAAGTAACATAGAAGAAGGAGCTGGTTTAAGGCAAATCTAAGAGAGCGTCTGTGTTTTCTTTACCCGTAACAAGAGCTATGTTATAGATTAAGTAATACATCCTTGCCTCTTCCCTAGTACTTCCTCTCCAGTCTACTTATTTTTGGAGTAAAGTCAACTAATTCAGTGAAATGAACAGGGAAACACCCTTGCCAGGGCTCTTGAACTTACCAGCAAAAAAAGATACTTCAAGAACTGGAAGGGTTTTGGGGAAAATACACAGTCAGTCTAAATGTTACAAAGATATACATCACCCTAGGAAAATTCCCAAAGGCAACAGAGATGAAAAAGCCTCAAATTTTGTGTTCAGACAGTAGTAAAAGTGCTGGTACATGGCAGACTACCTGCAGGGAGATGGTGGCTGTGTTGTAACCTGCTCCTCCAGAAGCTTCCCTGGGCCTATTAAGGGGTGTATAATTTACTCTGGATCACTGTGGTTATGAAGGATGGTGATGAATATGCGGAGACCATCAGAGAACTCAGGTTATGTGACCTTTATTAGATTTTCACTAACAAGTTAACATCCCCTTAGAATGAGAAAGGTGAAAAACACTGCACAGAGAGATAGAAAGGCTGATGAGTCATTTCAGTGACATTATTACTGAAGCCTTTTCCAAACAAAAATGGCAAGTGTTCACACTGTCTCTGCTAGTTTGCTGAAACTCTCATCGTCATCAGCCACCATTTCCCCTGCAATTGTTACTGCTCTGTTATTTAGAAAAATGAAAAATAGTGCTACACAGCCATATTTTCCCTTCAGCTCCACTGGTGGAAAGACAGGCCATTTAGGCCACTGGTGAGGACTGAAGACATCTTATTAGAAAAGTCTTTTTTTTGGGACAGGGTCTAATTGTGTATATTCTGGATTACAGTTACAAAACATTGTTCCTCCACTCAAAGCTCCTAAGAGGTACATCTCAGAAAAAAAAATTAAAATAATCTATAGTGGCTTAATTTTGATTTTGCTGTCATTACTATTACAATAATGACATGAGGCCCCAGACAGCAATAAGACCTTTTGGAAACATATAGGAAAATGCACCACCTGCCATCAAAGACCTTATGGTCCCAGAATTACCCATAGGGCCCAAGTCTGCAATACAGAGATCCCTTTGAAATACTTGCACTTGAAGGAACCTTTAGCTAAATGGTACAACCAGTTTACACTCTCACAGCAATGAGTTTCTTCCTCTCTTGTGTGAACAACCTTTCTTACAGAAGCACTTTAATAGCAAGAGGTGTGTTCCTGACAGATAATGAAATACTGAAAATAAGTAAGGTTGAACCTCAAAGGGGATATTTAGGATTCTTCACTACAGATCCCTCCACAAGTGACACTAGCAGTACAGCAGTGTTGCATATCTTGTCACCTTTTTAGGACTTCTCTTTTTATAGGAGAGCCAGTGTTCGGAATCAGGAAAACGTTCTCTGGTGAAAAAAATCCCAACATGATGAATGCATTTTATATTTTGAAACCATACATTGTTTGATGGAGAAGATGTATTTAATGATGTTAAAGAAGGTAGAACTGCTGACTGACATAACATTTCAGGACTGATTTTTGAGCATATCTTTCAAATGGGGTCTGTTCTTTGTGTGCTGGTTTTGGGAAAGAGTGAAGGCTTTGCTGTACACAAATTCCCTGGGGCAAAGGGAAGGTTTAAAATCTCCCACACTTCACCCTGAAAGGTTGATGCTAGATAGCAATCTTGGCACTTAGGTTGTGTTTAGACGAATCCATTGTATCTTTCTCCAAAGGTGTACACCATTCTGAGGTATTGCTTCCTGGGAAGCTGGGGGTGGTCACCCCAGAGTGCCGCAACCTTCCTAGAGAGTGTGTCCTGTAACGAACAACTCTGCCAGCTCTTCTTCATATGGCAATTCCACAGAGGTGGGTTTTATTGTCCAGCAGCCCGTGTGAAGGGAAGGTCAGAGACAAAAACCCCCTACTGAGGGGCAGAAACAGGGGCCTTTTATGGGAAAGGCAGGGGGTGGGGTAGGAACCAACTAGCCAACTGGGTACAGGCTATATTACCATATAGAAACAACACATGCTGGGGGTGGTTCACTTTCTCACCATGACCCAGAGGAAGGTTGCCTATCTCTGGGGAAAGTCTTTGACCTCAGACCTCTGTCCTCCAAGGGGTGCAGAGGGCTCCTGTGCCAAGGGCTCCCAGCCCTCCACACTGAGCTGAACACAACAGAAGCCAGCAGCAATAAACTGAAAAACAACAGAGGAAAAAAATTATATTCCTTGATTTGGGCATACTAAATTCAACAAAGAGGTTTATTTGGGGAACATTGCCATTCTAGACTCACTTTGTAAACAACAGAGAAGAACAGGCACTTCCAGGATGTGATTTGAATGAGGAATGGTCTCACTTTTCCTTCATCAATTTCCTTTCTGTCTCAACTATGTTTGCAGAAGGCTTTGAACAACTCTGCTCCTAACTAGGCAACTACGTTGCTAGTCTCAGCGGTTGTTCTCACTGGGCGTGAGAAAGTCAGGAAGTACGTTCACATGTTTTTGGTGCTTAGTACAAATTCAGGCAGAATTAAGCACTACAGTCTCTACAGTCTGTCAACCATGTCTACTTGACTGTGTGAGTGCCTGTATTACAAATTAACAGTAAAGAATACTTAAACAGCTGTGACAGCTGGGACCAAGCCTCAGGACTCTCTCATGCCTGCCCTCACCAATGGGCTGCAAAATCAAGCTCCCTCTTACCTATTCTTTCTGTGCTCCATAGCCTCACACAGTGAACAGAATGAAGAACTTCTCTAGCTTGATGGGTAGGATAAACTCTGAGGAAAAAGGAATTGCAGTTCAAACCCCTTCAGTCTGAGAAAGGCTTAAAATCCATGTTTCCCACTTCTTGTAAGAGTGTTCAAACAATGAAGTTATTCTGAAGTGGTTGCTGCCTCTTCCTCCTCCATCATTAGCTGCTTGCTCTCAAGAGACGACTCAGTGCTCTGGATTTCAAGTGGATGAAGGTGATTGAGGTTCAACACTTGTTTAGATCAAAATGGAGAGGTTTCCCAGGTGATTGGAAGGTGGGAGTTTCAGTGACCTGCTCAGACAGTGGAGAGAGAAGTTCCTAGCTGCTTTGAATTATTTCAGAGGTGGCCACCTTTCCCCACCCATTGTATTTGGAATGGAGATGTCTACCTTAGATACTCTGCATCATCCTGCTAGGCCAGGGGCTGCCTGGAAGCATGGCAGCACCCAAGCTGAGCAGTTCCTGTTGACAGTTCAAATACTGCCTTCATTTCATGACACAGTTCTTAGCCATTTCCTTTGAGCAGGAACCAGAGAAGTGGTGCTTCAGTGATAAATATCCCTCACCTTCCATGATCTACCTGAGTAGGCTGGAATACAGGAAAGGCTGCTTTAAGCAGTAGACCCCCGAAACATATTCAAGGTGACCAAAGGAATTTGTTTTAATTTCTCAAGATTTCCCTTCCATAATGAGTCAGTATATTTGCAATCATACTACTGAGCTCTCTGGGGAACTGAGAAATGTATTCAGCACATACATACAAGTAGAGAAAGTGTGTTCACTTCACTATAAATGGCTAGTTGCATTAAGTATAACATTTACATTTGCTTGTAGTTGTCTGAATTCAGAAGCAAATTTGATGTACTACACTCATACTAGTAGATCCTCTATTCTCCCCCCCACTTAATTGAACATTTTTTTTTGCTAGCTACTCTTCCCTTTTCAGTCCTCAGCATGCAAATTATGCCCACTTTCACTTATTTTCTGACTAATTTAGACCTAAAATTTATGCTGCTGTTCACGTCACTGCTGAAATTGGCTCAGAGCTTTCCAAGGGAGTTGCACTTGTTGACAGCAGGTATGAATATATTTCTTAGCTTTGAATGCCTTCATGTGAAAAAAAAAAATTGCAGAGCACTGTCAAAGCTGTGGCTGATACACTGCATAAATGTATAAAGTAAATAACCATACTTACCATGGTGAATTCTAGTCTTAGTCCCTAATAACCACCTTTTGCAGGTAGTAGTTGCTGAACTTTTATGTGGAAAATATAAGCCTGGTACCCTAGCATTTATGTACTAAAAAGCAAAGGCTGGTTATCAATATGCTTTCTAAATCACAAAATTCACTACATGGATAGGTGATTAAAAGATTACCAATTACTGCAACATGATGATGGGCTCCTCCACTGGGAACAATAAGGAAATCCCTCACGACAGCATGAGCCTGAGAAGTAAGTTCTATTCTAGACACTTTTCAGGCAGAAGGTGCTGAGCCTCCTGTCATATGATAGTGATTTGGATCTTTGCATTGTATATTGACTGGCCTGATATTGACCTTTGTCTGAACTGCAGCTGAACAGTTTCCAAAGCATCTGCCTACCAGAACAAAAGTAAACTGCAAAAGCATATTAGATACAAAGCACTGACCTCTCTAGACTGTTTTTTTTCCTTTTTTTGGTGTTTAAACATCAATTTGTAGCCTGAAAGGCAGCTTATGCAGGCTAACGAATTAACTGAATGAAATGTTAATGTTTTAGTCATAATATATAACCTTTTAGAGAAATTTTACTCTTTAAAAAATGTAGAGACTCTCTACTTTTCTAGCAAACAATGTAAGAAATTATTTCTGCTATCAAAGAAGCTGGCAAAGACCAAAATTCTTTACCACTGCACCTTTTTGGAATGAAACATTCAGTACTTTGAGAGGTAAAGACTGCAGATAAGAAATCAGTAAAAGCACCAGCCATGCACAGAGCACTTTTAGACACCCATGAAGAATACAGGTGGAATAAGGAGATGTAGCTACTGTCTCTATTCTTTGAAAGCAAGTATTTACAGTAGCCCTGAAAGCATGTGATTCTCCCTGTTACTTCACATTCGACTTTATTAAACATTTAGCTTGGTCTCAGCACTGTACTTACTACATTTGAATTTCAAAAAATTAAATAAAAAAGGAAAATATTCACTGCAAATAGAAAAAGGGAAAAACTTTAGAGATAATCTAAATTCCCCATCAACTCCACTCTAGAGAACAGAACTTTTCAGTGAAATACCAAATACAACTTCCTGTGAAAACAGAACTGAAAAAAATCCAGCAATGAACAGGTTTCACTCAGTCACTGTTTTCCAACAGGATTTGACAGCCACCTTCTGAATGAACATCTAGAAGGCCCTGGACCACTCTACCAGGCAGCAGTAGCTATACTCATGGCAAATAGATATGAGTAGGCACATACACATGGGCTAATACCACAATTCTGTTAATTATTCTCTGTTAGGTAGGAAAGAAAGGCAGAAAAAAGTTATTCCATTGAAATGGCTGAAGGCATGGGGGCTGGTGCCAGAACCAGTCTTCAAATGCCTGTAGTATTCTCTTTCCCTGGGCCTTGTGCTGAGCTCATTTGGTTCCCGACTGCTCTTTTCATAATTAGGTTTTCCACAGAGTAGTCAGACAGCACAATGAATATACTGAATGTTGAGGTCAGAGCCAGGCTTAGAAAAGACCAAGGATCTTTGCACTTGTCACTGGGCAGAACAACTTCCCAAAGCCACAAATGATTGCCCCAGCTCCCAGAAAATAATGCAGTTTTCCAGCTTAAAAGGCTCTAAGGCCACTGAATAAACTGTTGTGGGTGGGATGCCAGATGGGATCCCTGGTGGGATGCCAGATGACCACCAAAGCTGCTCTATCACTCCCCTCCTAAGGTGGGAGCTAGGAGGGAAAGAAAATATAATGAAAGCCTTGTGGGTAGAGATAAGAGCAGGGGAAGATCATTCACATGTTACTGTCATGGGCAAAACAGTCTAGGCTTGGGGAAAAAAATATTAGCAATCAAATCAGAGTAGAATAGTGAGAAATAAAAACAAATCTTAAAACACCTCCCCTCTTCTTCCTTCTTCCCAGGCTCAACTTAACTCCCAGTTTCTCTACATCATCCTCCCAGTGATGCAGGGGGATGGAGAATGGGGGCTGTGGTCAGTTCATCACACGCTGTCTCTGCTGCTCCTTTGTCCTCAAGAGGAGGACTCCTCACATGCTTCCCTGCTTAAGCATGGGGTCCCTTCCAGGGGAGTCAAGTTCTCCATGAACTTTTCCAACTCAGAGCCCTTCCAACAGGCTTCAGTTCTTCACAAACTGCTCCATTGTGGCTTCTTCCAAGGGATGCAGTTCTTCAGGAACAGCCTGCTCCAGCTTGGGTCCCTGTGTCACAGGTCCTGACAGCAAACCTGCTCCAGTGTGGGCTTCTCTCTCCCTGAATCCACATGTCTTGCGAGGAGCCTGCTTCAGTGTAGGCTTCCCATGGAGTCACAACCTCCTTTGGTCATCCAGCTGCTCTGGTGGGGGGTCCTCCAGGAGCTGCAGGTGGACATCTCTCCACTCCAGACCTCCATGGGCTTCAGGGTGACAGCCTGCCTCACCACAGTCTTCACCACAGGCAGCAGGGGAATTTCTTCAGCACCTAGACTCCCTCCTCCTGCTCCTTCTTCTTCACTGACCTTGGGGTCTGCAGGACAGTTTGTCTCACATATTCTCCTTCAGTTGCATTTGCAGTAACTTTTGCCTCTTCTTAAATACATTATCATAGAGGTGCTACAGCTGTCACTGATTGGCTCTGACTTGAGAGTATTCTGACATTGGCTCTGTTGGACATAGGGGAAGCTTTTAGGAGCTTGTCACAAAAGCCACCCCTGTAGCCCCCCCAGTACTAAGACCTTGCCATGCAGACCCAATACTGGTCCTTAGGAAAAACAGTCTCTTCCACCCCTCAGGCAAAAAACTCAGGTATTTGGCAACCTAAGCAGCTGTTTTTTACTTTTCTTGAAGAGTTAGAGTCAGAAAGAAGGCTAGGGTGGGGGAAGGGCAGGTGAGATGAAGTCAGAGCTAGTACTCAAGATCATTTGGTCTGCTAGGGACTGTGAGAGACAGAGGTCTCTATGCAGAGGATGTTGCTGTTGAGGAAGAAGCAGAGCACCCACAGAAGTGTACAGGTGGTAAACTGGGAAGAACATTCATGTCTGAAAGTGATGCCAACCCTAACCAAAGTGATTGACCTCTGGAGAGCTGAGAGCCTTGTGGGTTACACCCTCTAGCACAAATTTTTAGCAGAATGAGGAAAGCACAATGCAGCAAGGGAGTATCAAAATTTTCAAGTGTTTTTGAGAACAAACACTTATGCAAATTGTGCAGTGATGCCTTATCTTCTGCCCCCAAAACCTACCACAACAGAGGCCTTGTTAAACCCGAACTAACACATAAGCGGCCCATACAGGTACACACTGGTCCATCACATCAGCTGTGGGTACCAAGCCAAACACTAAGTAAATAACATTTGACACAGAGACTCAGCTCCCAAAGATCATTTGCCAAGGCTGGCCAATTTCCTTGCTCACTTTTTGCAGAAGGTGAGGACCCAAGGCATGACAAAGCAACAGACTGATAGTATGTGTATAACCTAAACTGACATAAAGTAATGAAAAAGGGCAGCAGTAGAAGCGGGTATGGGTCAAAAAAACTTAGCTGCAAAAATCCAGCAATTTCTTTGTCCAAGTCTCTGACCTCCATGACACCAATGCATATAGCTGATGAAAAAAAGAGATGTGTCTCCATGTTCAGTTCATCATTATTAGGCTCTCATTAGTAAAAGCATGAGTAAGAACTTGCTGTGGAGTCTCATCACAAGTCTTCAAAAAAAAAATCCTCACTACAGCACCACAGATACTGATAGCTCACCTGCAGAAGTATGATACTTTGTCATATGACACAGAGCACAAAATAACAAAATGAACACTGATCCATTAAACAGATTGTTCCTGACAGGGCACGACATTAGGGCAGAATCTTTTAAAGAGCAAATTCATGTAGTCATGTCTAATTAATTAGTCTGAAACAAGAGACTGACAAAACTTATGGTTGCAGCTAAGCAAGATTGTCAGTGAAATACACTACCAGAATTTATTGTTACTTGTTGTTCAGGTAAGATCAACAGCACCACTCCAGAGAGAACAAATCAGGGGTAATATCTAGGTAATTAGTAGTTAGGTCCACTGTGTCACACATATGCTCTGACCACACAAACACGACAGCAAGGACCACCCATTTACAATGTACCCGAACAAGGAAGCATCACAACAGTACACGTAACCACAGAGGCAGTTAAATCCTGGATGGGCTTACTTACAACTGTGGACACTTCTTTCATAAATTTAAGAATATCCTCTGTCAATCCACTTGTTCTCAGGGGCCAGATTCAGCACATCTACTTCAAGACGGTTATTTAAGTATCAAAATGCCAGATTCTAGGAAGGCGGTTCAGGCCACACAAAGCTGTCAGCTGGGAGAGGTCGGCATCTTCAATGGTCAAGCGGTGTCCTTGTCTACAGGGTGAATTTACAGCTCACTGACGGAAAACCCAAAACAGTGGACAGCACCTCCACCAATACATGGCCCTGAGCAGCAGCACTGGGGCCTGTTTTGGAGCTGCACGTATACAGAGAGAATAAATTCTACCGACAAACCTACTTCTGCTGTTTTCCTACTTGTACAGGATGCCTTCAGAAATGCCAAGGTACTAGGGAAAGATGTGGAAGGAATTCAGGCCATCTTGATCCAGATCCCTAATGTGCAGCCTTGAGTCAGGCACTTGACTTACGCCTGGATTTTGATGGAATCCAGGGACAGAAACAAAGAAAAGCCATAAACCAGTGAGGCTGGCAAGGGGTTACTTTCATCTTGCTTGGTGGAAGTGAGATGGAAACTGCACAAGTAATAGGAAGACACTCAGAGACAGCGGAGCAATGCATTGGCAAAGCTCCTGCTGGAGGTGTCTGAGGGAGCAAGAGATGGCAACAATTAAGGGAGCTGTGGCAGCAGGAGTAGGCAGAGGATTTGTCTTGATGATTTAGGAGACAAAGGAGATAGGAATGTATTTATAGAGGCAAGCTGGGTTGGAGAAGGTATTTTCAAAATAGAGGTTGCAAGAACAAGGTTACCGTGCTTGTGTCTCTGCCACTGAGTCATTGCGACAATTTCCCCATCTGTAAAACTGAGATAATAATACTTACCTATCTTACAGAGGGAGGGGAGTGTGTTGTGAGGATTAATTAGCTAAGGTTTGTACAGCACTTTGAACATGTAGAGAGCGATATAAGTGCTTGGTACTAAGATTATTATTAATATGGAAGAAATAAGCCAGGGTGGGGGTGGAGAGCGAGTGAGCAAGCTTTTAAAAGATAAGAGGAAGGAAGTAACAACAGGATGACAGAGAACAGGAAGGGATGGGATTAAGGGACATTTCTTAAATTAGAGGTAAACACAGGGAGACTTTACTGGAAGCTTAAACGAAGGAAGAAAGCATTAGGAGTGGAACTGTTAAAACTAGAGGCCTATGAGCTCTGATATTATTCTCCTCTCATTTTCTCTTGTTTTGTCAGCTTTATACCACACTGTGGGATTTTTGTTGTCTTCCCAGAAGTCTTTATCTGGAACACCGGCTGCAAGTAAAATAGTCTTTATCTGGAACACTGTAAGTGAAATAAACATGAACTGTCAAACTCAAACTTTAGCTCTGGCACTACAACTCCCACCACACCAGTAAGTTGTGGGTCTGAAACCAGAACTTAAAAAAGAAGTAGTTTCCTATTTGCATATTTTATGTAACCCTATCTCCCTCCTCCCCTGTAAAACCACAAGAAAGAAAAATCAACCTCCCTCCCAGGGATACTGCCTAAAGATGGAAAACCCATGTATTTTTAGCTGGTCTACAAACCACAAAACTAAGGCCATTTCGATCTCCTTCTTTTAATGGGGCAAAGTAGATGAGGGTATTTTACTGGCCAAGGGATTGTGACAGGTTTTGTAAAACTGGGAATTTTAAATAGAGTGCATGTTGATTACAGATAGTACAATTCCAAGACACTCTGTATCCTGGTTCTCCAAGGCACCAAGCAACTGCAGTGGTAACTCTGACTTTGTTGTCTATGAGTTTATTATGGAAAATTATATTTCCCCCTGCCAAACTCGCAGCTTCTGTTTTGTGACAGACAACTTACAAAATAATCTAAATTGTTCTCAATTTTACCCAGAATAATGAGATAAAACAGTGGGGGCAACACTCTGTTCACCCAGGAGATGAGATACAGTGCAAAACATTTTAACTAAGATTGGCAAAACAGACTTCAAAGTCAGTGCACTTGCAGAGCTTGTTTCAGCTCTATTTCAGCTAATAAAAGCAGCACTATTGAAACAAACCACTATTCTTATAGACTAGTTTGTCCTCAACCCTTCTTTGGGGATCATGGATTGAAACTAGTGTGGTTCTTGATATATCTTTATATTCTCTTGGTAGTAACAGCACTTGAAGTGACCTTTTAGTTTATCATCAGGTTTATTACACTGTATAGCTGCCTCCACACATATGATCCTATTCATAAACATAAGGAGACACAATTTCATGGAAATAGCTCATTTTTCTGCTGTGCTCAGATCCACAATAATAACCAGTGGTTCAGGATAGGGTAAGTGATTACTAATACAATGAATCTTCTTACCAAAGGAGCTGGCTTGAAGCAGAAAGTTTTTATAAAGCTAAGTATTTCTGATAAATTCTAAAAGCTCAAGAATAGCTTCCATTTGCAGTGACACCTGATGCTGGTAGCTGGTGCTAGTAGGTGAGGTGTCTGAAAGAGCCTGAGAACGCACCTTCTGACAGTGAAGATTCCTGAAGGCTCTCAAGCTGGTTTTCTCTGATACAAAGGCTGTTCCCATTTGAAAATTTGGTCTTAATATAACAGGAGAATGCATCAGAGCTTTAAGTGAAGCAAATACACATTTTCCCTTGAACTGTAACAAAATCAGTAAAGGAGAAAAAAGGGAGGCACTTTGTTGCCTGTGAAGTCTCCTGAGAATATTGTGAAAACACTTTTTACAGTTGTACTATCAGAGTTACATGGGCATTTACTCTAGTTTATTTAGGATGTTTACAATAGAACTTCATGGCTTTCCCTCTTGGGTCCAGGTTTTTAACAGTTGTCTTCAACAGTAAATTATGTATTTCAAATTAAGTATGCTTTTAGCAAGGTCATACTCTGTCTTTGTATCACTAGTAGAACAAAATACTCACCATATTTAAACATGAAAGAAAACAAAATGTCCAACAGCAACAAGGGGATGAGGGTGCTCCAGCTGTACAGCATAAATGACTGCAGAGATTCATTGTAGTTTTCATACACTCCTACAAAGGTGTCCTCATCCAATAATTCCAATCAGAGCCTACCACTACCTAAATCAAACTAGCTGATTTGGATAACTACATAAATATTGCCGATTTCTTAGCCAGTGGTTTGCATGAGAGACAGCTTACCCCTTCATGTGTGAGTCTGTATTGCTGCCCAGTAGAGAAGAGCAGTAGATCTCTGTGTAGCTAAAAGAGTTGCAATGTGGTGCCCTCCTATTCCTTCCCTTCCATTGCTTTTGGCTGAGAAAGATGTTCATGCAATGTTCCTTACACAGGTCATTAAGATGTTTTTCCAAGGAACTGCCAGTCTGGCTATCTAAGCATTGTTTCAGCCTTCAGACCCCTATTCTTACCTTACACCTTCATTTTGGTGTGGCACACTCCTTACTCTCTTACTTTGATGGGCCTAATGCCTGAAGAGCAATTAGCAGCCATACTAATTTTTGCAAGGGGGACTTGCTGTTATTATTAATGCTGTCAGGTCCATTAATCTCAGGGGTTTATAATGTCTGCATAGCATTGCAATGACAAAATGGAATCATGTTTTTGGGCATTTTAAAATCTGCACAATGCTTCAAAGAGATTGTCATGCCTAGGGGAGAATTCATAGCTCTTACAACCACTGATGTTTTAAAAAGCAATACATTTTTAAAAAGAAGCTAGGTATTCATGAACGTAATCCTGAATAAGAACTCTTGGTGAGACTTTGCAATTAAAAATTTGAGGGTTTGTCCATGTGAGGAAATTAACTATGGCCATAAAATTATAATGCTGCAGCAGCTACTGCTTGTGTAACTCTCTGTGTTCCTACACAGACACTATTCTGGAATAACAGACCAGGGTTGGTTTTTTTTTTTTTTGGTTGGCTGGTTGGGTTTTTTGTTTGTTTGTTTGTTTGTGTTTTTTGTTTTGTTTTGGTTTTTTTTTGTTTTTTTTGGTAGACCTTATATTGCTTTGGAACTAATATAAATTCTTCCTGCCTCATAATCACTCGGCCCCCTGCTACTGACATCAGCTTTCCATTTTCTCTTTTGTGCAAATGCCCCTTCACCAAATTACACTTTTGCAGCATAACCAATGACTAGAGAAAATGTCTGCAACTATTAACTATAGGCAAAAAAACAAAAAGAAAAAACCCAAATCAACAAAGAATGTGACATGGTAAGGGAGTGTGTGCAAAAGAGGGACAGAAGGCCAGAGCCAAGGCTACCACATTTTATGTACAGTACTAAGGGGAATGGTTGAGGTGATCTCTGACTGGGAAGAGAAATTGCTGTACTCCATCAGAGGACATGAAATTGCTTCCCTTACTTTTCTGGGATTTGCCAGCTTATTGTGTGTAGTACTGGCAGATGAGCCCTAAAAAAGTTTGTTGCAGTGATTTAAAAGAGAAGCAATACATGGTTTAGGGAAAAAGCTGAGGCAGTTAAACACAGCACCTTCAGTGAGTGAATTTCAATTAGCTTTCAACTTAGTATCACAGGAAACTTTGAGAAAAAATGGATTGAAGTATTTACAGTGCATATAAATCACAATAAAAATGGGAACACTTTTTCAGTTATCTACTTGATGAATAGTAAGGAGGAACAATATTAAGCTGGAAGCTTAAAAATTTAATATGGAATAATGCAGAAGCAGGGTTGGTTCAACCGGGGATCTGATATTGTAATAGCCAAACAAAAATGGAACTTGAGTGGTTTATACATGTTATCAGAACTCTTCAGGTGAATGGAGGTTTCAGTAAGAGGATATACTTTTTATGTAAACTGTATAGTCTTCTGATAAATGTTTAATATTAAACTTATCTAAAATTCTAATAAAATAAAACATACAAGGACAACATCTACATGAAGTGGTTCCAGTTGCTTTTACCATGGCTCTTAGAAACAGTTTATATTGTGTTTGCTATCACAGAACCCTGTTTAATAAAAAAATGGGAGTTGGAGTCACATAAATAAAAAAATGGGAGTCTCTGTTACATAAATAAAAGATTCTCACTCACCAGATGAAACTGGTCACAATACATTGTGCAGACTGGTCCAGCAGTGCACACCACACCATGGGCTCCATCCTACAGACACAGCTTTAACAGAGGTTTTACCATTTTGAAGTCTGTAGTCCCAAATTTTGTATGCTTGCCAGGAATGGGATAAAAATGAAAACTAAACATAATAGCTACAGAAGATGTCCACAAATATTCATACTATAAGTGACTTTTCTTTTTATATGTTTCTAGGCTTATGTACTTTTTCTTCTAAAAATGCCCAAATAATCAAGTTTATTGGTAAGAATATAATTAAATAAATAAAATATAATTAAATATGTATTGCAAAGTATTCCCTAGAATAAGTTCTTAGCAAGAAGTTCACCTTTTCCTAAGTCCTTCCCTCTTCCTATCAGGGGACAGAAACACAGCATGTGAACCATGTATCTTAACACAAGAATTTGAATTTTGAATCAGAAGAGGGTCTGAGCCAAACTCCAAAGAATAAAAGGTCTAGTCACACTTCCCATGTTACAATCTCCCTCTCCTACTCTGGAGAAAACAAGCAGGACTGAAGCTGGTAGTGAAGGGACTTGCCAGATTGATAGAAAAGCAAGGAATAAGAGTCCCAAATCCCCACTCAAGCACCATCTGCAGTGAGTTGCATTTCCTGCTCACTCTTATAGACTTTGTTCAGCTTAGAGAAGACCTGTGACTGAATTCTCTTAGTTAACTGATGTCAAATAATTCCCAACTAGGAATGTATGACCAATGTGAAAACATGAGAAAATCTGAAATGGGTCAAAGCAGTCAGTTAAGGACAACATTAAGAATTCACATACTTGTGCTGATTTTGCATGCTGCTGCTACAAATCTCAAAAAGTCACAGTTACACTATCCTACCACAGCTAAAGGAGTTTATTTGTCTAAATATGTTTTCAGGAAGGTGCCTCTCTCACTTAGATGCTGGCAGCATCAGTGCTCAAGCCAGCCTGTGCAAAAAATGGTCTCCATTGCTGGGAACTTCAGAAATACTCCAGTATTTTAGCTTTTGTTACCACTTCACCCTTAGGAATGTAGTGCATTGCTATGTACTAGTTAGTCTGTATATTACCCTCGGCTAGTGTAGAAACAACCAGGATTTTTTTTTTTTGTTACAAAATTCCAATTGACCATATATTTACAAAGGATAATGAAGACCCTTGGAGACAGAATAAAATCAGGTTTAATGCAGTTATCCCAATGCTGAGTAAATGATCTTTTCCTCTCTGTCTTTATTTCTCTGACAAGCTGTTCACACTTAATTTGTGCAGAGCACCATTTAGTCTTAATGTGCACTCCATCTTCCCAGATTAGTTTAGTCAAATAGCCACCTCATCACCTACATCCAAACAACCGTTTTACAACAAAAGATACCTTATGGCCAGTCAGCAGAGAAATCCTTAGTGTATGGTGGAAAAGAGGTGCTGAAGCTGCTTCAAAAGGAATGAATTAGCAGATAGTATGTTGGCAAGGCGACCCAAAGCCACAAGCAGCAAAATGCATGAGAACATGAGAACCTACTGGGTTGTAGTCCAGTATTTTTGCCTCAATGGCAAAAGGAGATGTCATTCATGGACAGCATGTGAACCTAGTCATTTTTTGCAGTCAATTTCTTTTATATTCCCTTAGCACACAAATAATTACACCAGGGATTTCAGAGGGCACCGCCCCGTCTACTCCTAATGACTTTAACAGACTTGTTGTCCATGAATTTTTCTGACTCCCGTTTTGAAGACCCTCTGAGGGTCTGCATCTGCAATCTCTTGTGGTAGCAAGCTCTGGAAATTCACTATAGAGTGGGTAAAATGATTGGCTGCTTCTTTGCTTTAACTCAGTTTCCTACTATTTTCACTGAGTAGCCTCTACTTCATATAATGTGGAACTTGGTGAACAGCAGTTCTGCATTATCTTTGTGCCAGAACTTCACTGATCTGCCACCTTCCCCGCCTTCTTCTCCAAAGAGAAGAGAGATATGACTTCAATTTATTACACAACTCTTGATTAGTCATAAGATCAAAACCACCTGTGTTGTATTTTATTTTAGTAGAGTATTTTGAACTTGTAATACAATGTTCTCATAATCTTTGAGAAGCTTTAGTTAAAAAAAACCACACACATCAATATTAATGTTCATATTTCTCTCCAAAGGGAAGCAAAAGGGAGAACAGAATGATCAAACATTTCTAGCTGTTATTAAATGTGTTCATAGAAATAATTTAGTTTATGTTGTGGGATTTGAGACTAGGTAAGCAATCATGAAATTAAGGACTGTACTGTAATGTGTATGGAGGGTAAGAAAAAACTTAAATTGTGAGGCCATGTGGAGCCCTTCTCAGAATCAGCACCTCAGAATTAGAAAAGACAGTGGGGATTAAGATACAACTGAGAATGAAAGGCCTGATTGCTCTCTCACATCTGGGAGCCTGGATGTCTCTTTCTCTAGGAAAAAATCCTTCACTATATCATTTCCAGACTTTAAGCATCAATTTAAGTATAATTTAAGAATCATCATAATATTGCTGTAAAATAACTTCTTGGTGTGACTTTTCTTTCAACATGTATCCTAAAATACAGAAAAATTCTAACAGACTTCATGAAGATACACCTTCCTATGTATCATTATACCATCTGTTGAAGGTATCTCCTTTCCTTTAACCTTAAAAACCTACTTTCATAATCCTCAAATCAAACACAGCAAGGTATCTCACCTCATTTTCTCTCTTTTATCTCTGCTGTTGTGGTATATTTTCATAGAAATACTTAAACTGTGATCACTAGTGACACAAACACCTTGAGTGCCGTGTCCTGTGAAGTCTGGGGACCAAGGTCAGGTCACTGCCTATTTCAATATCCATGTCTCCACACATGCACCTGAATAAATCAGGCACACATGTACAGCATTTATTTCAGTCCTTTCCTTGCTCATCTCAAAACAGTTGTTTAGTAATGTCTACTTGCAGGCTGAAATGTTTAAGCCTTATGTTTGACTGAGTACTAGAAAGCAGAAAGAACCTTCCAGCTCCAGTTCCAGTTCCAGGGACCTGCCAGGCTCCTCTTTTCCAGCCTTTGCTGACCCCTGAAGCCCAGATAAACAGAACCAGCTGAACTTGGCTGCTTCTTTGCCCTCAGTGTCAAAGGAATAATCACACCATAATTGCTTAATCTGCCTTTGGCTCCCCTTGTGTCTTGCTCCCCTTCCCATGCTCTGCTTTGCAGTGCAATTCCTTGGCTTTCTGACTGTTGCCTCTATCTCCCTCTTGGTTAGCCCTTCAACTTGGTACAACTGTATTGAGTTTCCTGTCCTTTGGCTTAGCTTCTGATTCCAGGTCTTGCCTAGATGCTTGCCTTGTATATCTTTACTCTTCCATTGCCTGACTTTGACTCACCTTGCTCTGATAGGGCTCTACATCCAACTCTAGCCAGATCCTGGCTAAGGTATTGATTACCTGTTAAAGTCCCCAGAGAAGATGAATTTTGTTCTTACTTTTATTCTTTCTTTTTGCTGCATTAGGAATATAACTCTATGTTTTCAAACTGAGATAGGAATGATCTATTTATTTGCAGAAATATTATTGCATATTCAGCTCTCAAATATGGAGTGACAAACATGTGCCCAGCCATTAACCTGTGACCCTTGCTTGTCAGAAATTGTCTGGCCAGCAGAGCTCAGCATCAAACACCTTGACACCAGAAAGGTATTAGCATTAGTTCAAGTGAAGACCTGTATTAATATGTCACTTCACAGGGACTTAACCAGGAATGGATGCACTGATGACTTTTTACCCTCACAGAGAACTGACTTAAAGAATTCCCAAATAATGGAACAATTTTTTGATCACACGTTCACAAATGCTTGTTCCAAATCTTTGAGAAAACTGTTAGTATGTGAAGCAGGGATACACTCATGAATGTTTTTTGCTTTGAGGCAGTAAGAAGAAACAAGCTCACAAGATAATATTCTACCTTTCTCACAATATAATATTCTACCTTTCTCTCTGCCCTGGAAACACCAGTGGTTTCATAAGTGGCAGTCAAGAGAAATGTTACACCTACCATTTATGAGCATACAGTTTATCCTTGTGTATAGCCTAGATGCCATCCAGGAACATACTTAAGCAACCACTTGAGTGCTTTCCTGACAAGGTGTATTTCCAACCAGGGCCTCTGGGCACATTCTTGCCAGGCCAAGAATGAACACTATTATCACCTGAAATGGTCACTTTAATTCTTAATTTTCACATTGTAGTTTTCTGCAGAACCCAATCCCCATTAAGCTACGTATTTTCCATGTGTGGCTTAACAGTGACCTGTTTTTTAAACAGCAAAGCTCTGTCCTCTTGGTTTTTTCTTCTTCAAAGAAGGAAAATAACCTTTTTGCTTTTTCTTAACTAAAAAGGTTCTAAAATCTGGTTTTGTACAAGGTCAGGGAAAAAGGGAAATGAAGAGACATGTCTATCTTCTTCAAATATAAGTTTTGCTACAAATTTAACTTGGTGATTACTGACACCCAGAAAAAGAGCTCCCCAATCATATAAACATATCATGTATATCCCTGATTGTAATTTTTTTTTGGCAGGTTGACTGACATTTGTCAGACACGACAGGATCACTGTCATTTAAGGCAGTATCAGGACCTGTTTCTGCTAATGCCACGCTCCTCTCAGAACAGAGCTCTGGTGATACACTGCCTGACTAGACTAACAAATAAGCCTTACTCTTACAGGGAAGAGTTTCTGTAAAGAAAAGTGCTAGAAAGACCTACCAAACTGCTAGCAGACCATTCTTTCCTCCTCATCTCTGGACTTCATTCTTTCACTGCTAACTAATATTTAACTCTTTTTTGTATGTTTTTGATCTTACTTCTTGGTTCCCTTTCCCTTCTCTCCCATTCTAGTATCAGTGATTACTTAAGGCCTTCTCTCTTGCCAGGTATTCATGTATGACATCTGTGGCTTGCACTGATAGAATACGTGCACACAGCAACACTATTTGAACAGATGTAAGACATCTACCTTTCAGCAGCAAAGGTTAACCTACCTTCCTTCCTTCCTTCCTTCCTTCCTTCCTTCCTTCCTTCCTTCCTTCCTTCCTTCCTTCCTTCCGAATTCCTTCCGAATTCCTTCCGAATTCCTTCCTTCCGAATTCCTTCCTTCCTTCCGAATTCCTTCCTTCCTTCCGAATTCCTTCCGAATTCCTTCCTTCCTTCCCTCCTTCCTTCCTTCCTTCTGAATTCCTTCCTTCCTTCCTTCCTTCCTTCCTTCCTTCTCCTTCCTTCCTTCCTTCTCCTTCCTTCCTTCCTTCCTTCCTTCCTTCCTTCCTCCTTCCTTCCTTCCTTCCTTCTTCCTTCCTTCCCTTCCTTCCTTCCTTCCTTCCTTCCTTCCTTCCTTCCTTCCTCCCTCCCTCCCCTCCCTCCCTCCCTCCCTCCCATGTTTTTCTTACCCAGGAGAGCAGATGACCTTGGAACCTGGATTCACAGGTAAGAACTTCAGTTAGCGTGCCACCCTTCCTCTTTGCACATTGCTTACAAACTGCTCAGAGACAAAGCCTGTCATCCCCCCTGCTCACTCCAAAACTGATCAGTCATCAGTCACAACTTAATTGACCAGGTGGAAAACACAACCTGGAACAGGAAAGTAGATGAAGGAACTTCTCTGACTCAATGATGGCCTGTCTCAGCTGTAATCAACAAATTCTTCCCAGTTGTGCATCCCTCTGTGGGACTCCCAACATAAGAAAGACATGGACCTGTTAGAATGGGCCCAGAGGAGGGCTGTGAAAATGGTCGCAGGGCTGGAGCACCTCTCCAAGAAGACAAGCTAAGAAACTTGGCATTGATCAGCCTGGAGAACAGAAGGCTCTGGGACACATCATTGTGGCCCTTCAAGATATTAGAGGCTTATAAGAAAGATGGAGAGAGACTTTTTACCAAAGTCTAAAGTGATAGGACAAAATAAAAATGTCTTAACTGAAAGAGGGTAGACATAGGTTGGATGTAAAGTAAAAATTGTTTACATTGTTTACCATGAGTGTGGTGAGGCACTGGCACAGGTTGCCCAGAGAAGCTGTGGATGTCCATCCCTGGGAGTGTTCAAGACCAGGTTGGATGAGGCTTTGAGCAACCTGGTCTGGTGAAAGATGTCCCTGCCCATGGCAGAGCGGTTGGACTTCCAACCCAAATCCTTCCAGTATCCTGTGATTCTTGTGGTACAAGCAGGGAAGCATTCACACAGGGTTGAATGTCGGTCAGTGTCCCCACACGCAAGCGACAGTCAGACCTTGTGATGCTTGAGTACGCTGAGAAATTTTCCTCACTTCAGCCACCCCACAGAATTTGGAGGAAGGGTATAGGGGTCATCAACTAATTATCTCTAAAATGATCAATAATAGACTTCTCAGCTTATGATGTGATATCAAATGTGAAAAGATAAGCAGAATAAAAAGGCATAGATTTTAATTTGCTTTGTTGTATATGGACCTTTTCTACTTTCACTGAATTTAGAAGAAACATTTCAGAAATGTAACCACCTAACTGGACAACAAACTTTGCTACTGTGGTTTCCTATGCATACAGATGGTGAGGTTTTGGCAAAGGCAGAAGCCAAACCAAACTCCAGCACTTGAATCCCACTGTTTTTTAGAACTTGGAGGTTTCATGCTTAGAAAAAATAGCCAATTTCTGAATAAAAGGAACTGGAAAGGAGGAATGACTTGATTTTGTTTTTCTTTCCTGAGATAATGAGTATTTTACCAAACATGGGAAAGTACTAATCTTCTACTTTTTGTAATTCATGGAAAGCAATCTGAAAACTCACCAAAGACTGGAGAATTACGTCTTCTATCCATCCAACTCTGTTTTTCACTATATTCCCATTTTTTTCCATCTTTCTCTCCAATCTGAAAAGAAGGGACTGGTGCTAAGCCTCCTCTGTTCTCCAGTCCTCAATTTAATTTGTGATATGAACACCTAAAGGTCAAAATGCAGAAGTCTGTCCTCAGTTCTTACACAGGCATAACTGTTGTTAACTTTTGATAAACCTGACTCATTTTTGTAACATTTTATGTATTTTCTTCTAAAATATTTTAAATGGTTTCCTCCATGTAGGATATACAGGACATGGGTATTTACCCACTTACATGGGTGATGTTGAAATGTAGTGCTGTTTGAGGTGGTATGAACAAAGCCATTGCACTGATGGTTTTGTCAAGCATGAATAATGTATCCAATCCAACTTCATTTTGATAATATCACTATACTAAACCATGATATATAATTTTAATATATTCTAAGTATTTTTTAGCTATATGTGGTGTAGAGTTGAACAAAAAACCCTACCCCTAAATGACATACTGACATTACCGAGGCTGGTTTCTGTGAAAATAGTACTTACAAAATATAGTATAGTAGTCACTATACATTCATTCCCTCTCCCATCACTTAATTACATCACTCTTTAAGACAGACATATAACGTAATTAGAGATTTGAATAGTTCACAGCCAGATCACTTAAAGTAACATTGTTAATGGGCTTTAGAAGTTCTCCCTTTAATATTGCCAGTGTTATAACTTCTAATTACCTTAATAATTAGGGCTGTGTCATTCAAGATTGAGGTAACAGTTCCTACCACTAATGGGTATTAGAGGTCTCTCACAAGGCATGTTTTGATGTTCTCACCGAGTTGCTTAGGGCAGGCAAGAGCTATTTGTCCTTAGAAACATAGTGGTTGCTACGTGGTGGCCTGGGCAGAGGCATCCGTACTAACCACTTTAATACTGCCACCACCACTGCTGTTTTCACTGAGGAGTGACTGTATTAAATGCACTCACCATGCACTGCCCTTGAAATGCAAATGTGGCACCTATGGATGAAATCTGTTGAACTCTAATTGCTATTGTTATTATTGCTACAAATAACAGCATAAAATTGAATGTCAAACCTGACTGAAATTCAAAGAAATCCATAGATAATTCTTCCCCATTCCCAGCCCTACAAATTAGCAATGGTTATGATTTGCAAAGTTTAAGATGACACATTTGCTTCATTGTGCATGAGTAATTCAGACGAGTAACTACAACTAGGTTAAAGTCTAAAGGAAAGCAACTGGGATTTGCAGCTATTTTGCCAAGATATAAGGCTAGAATCACCTTTTCAAGTACATATTTTCTAAAGATTTGTGGCATAAACTGAAACCAAGTCTTCTATGAAGAATAAGAGTCAAAGGTTCCTCTGTATTTGTCTGAAACTAGTGCAGAGATAAAAGCCTGTTTGTTGGCCATGATGCATTTTGAGGCATTTTGATACCTCAAATTCACCAAGATTCATGTAACTGGAGACCAAAAAAAGGTTTGGAGAACTATTAAACACAGGTAGATAGGAAAAATAGGCAACTTCACTGGACAGACATCACCAAACTGGTTTCAATAATCTAGGTTGCCCCTGAGGACTGGGGACAGAATTACTTCTCTTATTTACTTTGTTTTTTGTAGCTTTATTATACTGCATGATATGACTGTGATGGAAAATATTAAATCCCCAGGGATTGGAGGAGCGTTTACTTCTTAGATTTATTTGTTTTCCAGATACAGATTCAACTGATTTCTTGACTCAGGTTAAATTACACTGAACAGGTAAAAGGGCAACTCTGTGATGCAGAGAAGAATGCCCTGGGGATAAAATAAAAGATTGATTTATCCCAGTCCCACTAAAAACACCCAGGAACTTAACATTTATTAGACTGGACATGAAGGACATACTCATATAGATAAGATACACATGGTAAATTAGCCCTTTAGGGTACAACATTGAAATCAATACACTACACAGACACCACAAAGACGCTCTCATTCCTCTTCATCTAAATTAAAATCTAGGTAAAAAATAGAAAAAAAAAAAAAAAAAGAAAACAAATCCCAAACTCATGTATCTACTTGAGCAACAGGTGTGAAAATTTCCCTCCCTCATCAGGTAAATATATAATGTGCTCATGGTTGAATCAGATTTAATTTATACAGACTTCTGATATTAGTTTGGCAAGTATCTTTGCTTCTTTGTGTCCCTTTTCAGTGAAAACAAAGAAATTATAAGAGTACTACCACAGTCTCCTTTGACCTGAAATAGTATTAGATACACTCCTTCAGATACAAATACAATCTCATCACGGAAAGAATTCCAGTTAAGAGTGATCACATTTCCTGTTGACTACAAGATATAATTCCAGGATTAAAAAATCCCTATATTAAAGTAACCTTAAAGATTTTTAGATCAGCAAGTCATACACATATCTATGTGTTCATATACAGTGTATGTGCATACGTACTTATGTATATGCATACAACTCACACAAATTATAGTGACACTAGTGCCAAACATTTTGCTCACACATTCCTAAAAGTTTTCAGAAATCTTTACTAGCCATTTGGCTACAAATCTATTCCATTAAATTTCAGAGCAGTCACGACAGAAATTCTACTGCTATACTCTTAACTACAAGACAAAAGGTATTAGATCTTAGACTACATGAAACTATGCCAAGATCATTTCAGGAGTCCAAAGCTACTTGTAATGCAACACAAACAAGTAATTCCAGCTACTCTATGAAATATTTACAAAGATGTCAATCTTAGATGAACAAGCTGAACAAAATGTACCTGTACAAATACTGTCATAGAGGAACTGAAAAATGTTTTCCTCAAAAAGAATAGAAGCTCAAACTGATTTTCAACTTAAAAAAAAAATTATTTTGTGTTTTGGGTAAAGGCTCATGGTTGACCCGGACTGGTTAATCCAATTTTTGATTTTGTATCATATGGATGGAAAGTAATTGCGGTATATTATACACATTCTTAAAATTACCTCCAAATAAAGGACAAGTAAAGGCAAGGAAAAGGAATATGATGAAAGAGAGTCAAATCCATGCCATCTATGCTGCCTAAGTCTTAATTTAAGTGATCATAGGGGCAGGCCTTATTGCATCTCAATCAGGATGCCTCCATCTGAATCATCATCTAGGTTTTCTTTATATTCATTAGAGTGGAACAGGTACTTCTAAGGGCACAATTTAACTCACCCTTGGTGTATAGCCCAGAGAGGTTATGGAGCTTGTTACATGCTTGGAGATAGTCAAAACTTGACTGGATGTTTCAAACCATTTGGACAGCTCACGTGCTACAGATGTGCCTATCCCCCCCCCACTGGCAGTACAAAGAACCTGTGCTTACCAGCCCTGCCCTGTAGATTTCTCACTGATGAGGAGAGTTCCTGATGCTGCCCCTCTGCCGGGCCTCAAACACCTCCTGCGAGGTGACATTGCAAAGTCAAGCACTGCCTGTGTTTCAGGACCATAAAGTTCCCTAGACATACAGAGAAGCTTTCAAGGTCCGGAAATGGTTCACATAGCTCTTAACTGTCCTCTTAAATGATTCTGGAGCAAGAATGGTTACGTCAAAAACCTGACAAAGTCTGAAGAAGGTGTTTTCAGAGTAGACAGTGCACAGTAGAACTGCTGAAGCCAGCGCAAAACCTAAGAGTCTGGATCATTTTAATTACAAAAGGACAAGAATGGTGACTTTTTCATGCTGCTTACTTGGCGAAGGCCCTTACTCTATTTTGCCCTAGCTCATGTGTACCTCCAAAGGTGTTTGGGTAGCCTGTATCCCAACTAGATGGCAGTATATAATGAATGAGATGCCTTTGTCTAGTATATCCTATGGGCATGCATTAGGCTTTTTCTTTCCAAGGTGTGTGAAACTGTCTCACCCTGTGGATACTCAACACAAAAAAAAAGGGCAGTGTCTCACCTGTGCATGCACAGGCTTTGTCTAGCTGTTGGAATGTGTGCTCACACTGTACTATACAGTTCTAGCGCCCTCAAATCATCCAAATTGAGGCCTGGCCAGATTATTCAGTGGTATACAATCAGCTGCATGCCTGTCCTTCCTTCTAGTGAAAACCAGAAAATTATGGAGATGAGCTACTGGTATGAGCTAAGACAAATCTTTGTCAATACCAGTTTAAAAAAACCAACTGTAGCATTAGTGTCAACGTCACACTTTGCCCTCTGAGATCAACATGTGACTTCACATGAAACGTGACACCTTCTCACCTACCCCTAGAAGTGAGATACAGCCAGAAGAAGGTGCATCCAGATGTAGAAACAGAGAAATACCTCCAAGTGTCAAATACAGGCTGGGCAAAACTGCTTTTTCCACCTATTCATGCCTCAATCAACAAGGTTCCTCTGCAGCTTATTCTTAACCCCGACATACTAATCTCCCCTACCTTTCCAGGTAAGGAAATTAAGAACACAAACATAAGATAGTTTGCCCCATATTTCAAGAGGATATAAAGTTCATATTTTCTATCAGATCTAGTCAAAAGTTCACTGAATAGAACATCTTTCAAGTACTAAAATGTTTTACATACATTACATATGCAATCCATAACTGAAAACCTTTTACATACATGGAGGATAAACACTTAAAAAATTCCATCAGTGTTTTCCTGGAAAAAGCAGTATTGGTTAAGATCTTCCCACTAGATAAAATGAGGATATCTGAAACTGCCAATTCTATTGATCATAGTTGAGCTAAGGAAGGTATATTCAAACACATCTTTCTAAAAAAGCCCAGTAACTTTCCTGTCAATGTCACACTGTCACTAGAGAGTAAAAGGAGAAAAAACCAACCTCACTCCAAACTCTACTGTGATATTTCCCAACTTCCAAAAAGGCACAAGCTATATGTCCTTCTGATATTAATATATCCAGACTACCAGTTTTAATAGTGCTTAAGGTGAAACTACTTTATTCTATTGTCCTCATGCATAAAAAAATCATCACTGGAGTTACTAGAAGGCTGAACATCTGCATGGTTATGGAGAAAGCAGTGATGATTAAGATAAAACCATCCCCTTACTGATCTCAGGCTGCTCTTTCAGATTAAAAGAGTAAAATTAAATAATATCATAACATTAAAAACCTCAGAGTTTGCTGAGGGTGAGGGAGTTCATGACAGGCGCAAACACTAATAACTACATCTATCCAACATTCTTCACTGACAAATCATTATACTACAGGCACATGCACATAGATTTGAACATACCTCTATTTGCTGTGGATTTCTATTTTTCTACTTATTTTGCTCTTTTTGAACATAAGCATATTACTCTATCAAAAAATGTCAACATCTTGAAGAATATTGGAGAAGTGAATAATGTATACACAGGCTTGTGTGTTATGTGAAAATGTCGTATGAGTCAACTGCAATTCCACAGGTCTGTTTCCTTGCACAGAATTTCAGCAGCTCATGCTAAATAAAGCCCCGTTTCTGCCCTTCTCTATCATATGATTTAGCAGGTGCACTTTTGAAAAAATGAGTAATTGCATTTGAGTCAACCTGCATGCACTGAAGTTAAGCACCGCTTAAGTGTTTGCAGGATTAGGGTTTAAGCTTCCAATTATCCCTATTGCAGCTGTGTGACATATACCCCAATGAATGCATTTCTCATCAGTTTTAATTCACGTTTTCTCTTTCTGGGGACTGAAAATGGCAAACATGAGTAGAGGCTGAGTGGTGTTGTTTCTGTTAGGCCAACACACCTAATAAAACATAATATTTACTCTCATTATTATCATCAATAATTGACTTAAAGATTGATATGACCCAGTGATCATGCTACACATGCTATCTCACTTTAAGAAATAGCCTGAAGTTTTAAATTCAATATTGAGTAACTTCATAAAAAATATATATAAACATGTATATAAAATAGAAATAAAATATTTATGTGTGTGTAGTGGGTTCAACATGTCACTAGAATGAAACCAGCAATTGTTAGAGAGGTTTTGTGGTTGGTGTCATTCAGAAGGTCACAGTACCCTGATCCTAATAATACTTAAAAAAATGTTCAGACTACATTTGTTTACCACTAGACCTCGCTGTGGTCTTATGTATAAATCATATGCAAAGCAGGGAAAAAGAGGTATCATAATGTAATTTTTGTCAGATACTCAGATAATTAATTAAATCAGGACCTTGTCCATATCAACTTGAAAAGTGCACAAATTCCTGGCACTGCATTACTAGTTGAAATTTAGACACATGTAAGTAAGTTGAATTTATTGTCTGATGGCAGTGAAACCAGCAGTATGTCCTAAGAGACATCAGCCAACTCTTAGAAATCACTAATACTCAGCATTCCTGCCGAAAAAAAAACCCCAAGCAACACTTCAGGTTGTAGGGATCTGACTTTTTTCTTTGCTTAAGTCTGCTTTAGACAGACCTATTGACATAGACCCTGGAGTCACAGTACCTTACCAACTAGAAAAGACTATGGTCTTCCACACATGAATGGACATCTGGATGCAGAGATGCAAAGGTAAAGTTTGATGCATGCCTGGCTTTCCTCCAGGATGAGGTCTAGACATGGCCAGCATGAAGATGAAATCCAAGAACTTGAAAACACTTCAGAATCTGATAATAAAGACATGGCTCAATTAATTTGGTTTTAATGAGTTTAAGGTTTATTCATTAAGGTTTAATGGTCTTTCCTTGTTCCACCTTCCTTTTAGCAGGATTCAGGTTTGGGCTCAACAGGAAGTCACAGAAGAACTCTTCAGAATTTTAGGGTTTCTTCTTCACAATGACCAAGGATAGCTACTGAAGCAAGTATCAGTGAGAACTGTATTTTAGTTCCTTATGTTATGTATTGTAGAATCATAGAATGGCTTGGGTTGGAAGGGTCCTTAAAGATCATCAAGTTCCAACACCCCTGCCACAGGCAGGGACACGTTTCAGGTTCCTCAGCACTCCATCCAGCCTGACCTTGAACACTTCCAGGGATGGAGCATCCACAGCTTCTCTGGGCAACCTGTTCCACTGACGCACCACCCTCACAGTACAGAATTATTTCCTAATCTCTAATCTAAACCTGCTCTCTAAACTTGCTCTCTTTCAATTTTTCTTTATTTCCCCTTGTCCTGTTACTACATGCCCTGTAAAAAGTCCCTCCTCATCCTTCTTGTAGGCTTCCTTCAGATACTGGAAGACTGCAATTAGATCACCCCTAAGCCTTCTCTTTTCCAGGCTGAACAATCCTAATTCTCGCAGCCTTTCCTTTAGGAGAGTTGCTCTATCCCTCTAATCATCTTCATGGCCCTCCTCTGGACTCACTCCAACATCTTTTGGTGTGTCAAATGACCCCAAGGAAGGCCAAGTCCAACACTCCTCCTCCCTTAGACAAGCAGCAGATGCTCCAGTAATTAAGTTTCCTGAGGTTGTTGACTCACATGAAGATGACTGTGTAATGGCAATACAACAGAACGCAACATGGTGGAGAATCAACCTATGAAATTCAGATTTCCATTTCTTTCCTCTTGCACAAGACACAGTGTTGTCTGATCTTTTCCTTTTTCTAGCCCATCTTCTCCCAATCATACCATTATCCACTGCCCAACCATTTTCCAAAGCATCCTTTTTGTCCCTTTTTGCTTTCCCTGTGTCATTTTCTTCTTCTCACTGACTTTAGTCCAACCAAACTATACATTTTTACCATACCTGTTCTGGTTTTTTTACTGTATCTGTTTACCGTATCTGTTCCCTCTACACTGCCCTACATACCTACATCTCTATATATCATGTTGATGACTATTCTCAACATTTGACTTTCTGTAGCTTCCAATACTTTATCTGTTTTATTTAAAAAAATGGCCACAATATTACTAAACAACATGAGGAACCTGAACCAACAACTATTATTAAAATATGTTAAAAATATGCCACAGAAAATTTTCTATTACCTTGTTATTTTGAAAAATGCCAGTGTGTCCCATTTATTTATTATAAAAATGCTCCAATCACGGGTGTGACAAAATCATTGTATTTGTCATTGCAAATTTTAGAAGGTTTGTAATAAAAATAGGATTTTAATTGCAAACTTATGAAAATTGTAAATTTGGAGAAATTTTGACCAATAGTAATACAGAGACTCTTAAACACTTGCATGTTATGTTAAATGCAATTAATTTAGTCTTAGAACAGGCTGATGAAACAGATAGTGTTTTAGTGGAGGGACTTTGAGACACTTTCCAAAGTGAAACCCACAGGTCCCCATGTGCTTGCATTGGGTCATTGGACAGCAACTACCCAGACGATGGATGCTACCACACATTGTAGAGTACATAGTAAACACTAAATTTTGCTCTGGAATAGGATTTTGTTTCTATGCATATGCACATTTATACCAGCAAACCTATCTTTATTAAAGAATATTTTGATTGGGGAATTGGTTTAGGAACACTGGCTGACATAAGCAGCAGCTATACTCAGATAGCTTTGCAACACAACTCAACAGGACATCCATCCCAGAAGACCCATTCAAGCATTTGTAAGATTTCTAAACAAACCAGCAGTCACATTTCAGAACTCCTGCCCAGGTTAAATGGAAAATAAAAATCAGAGACTGGAATAAAATCTAACTCTTCTGGCTTTTAGTGATATTTCTCAATCAAGATGTAGTAACTGCAGCTCTGTGCTCAGAAATAAACTCACCATGCACCCTGCTATACTCAGTCGCAGCAACAGAATCCAGGACTCAGTTACTGGAAGTGAGAAATACAGTCTTAACCCTCCTGTTGGTTTTCCATATAGCACACAGGAAACCAGTGGGGAAGAGAAGTGTTCATCGTCAGCCCCCATAATGTTCTGCAAGTATAAAAAATTGTGGCAGACAATGGGAAAGAAATGAATATATTTAAATACTGAAGTGGAGAGAAGGAGCAGAGAAAATGCATATAACACAGCAGATGACCTCCATCACCACAGATTTTCAGGTTGCTGCTGCTGCATTGGGCAAGAAAAAAGTCTATCTGAAGGGGCTCAAATACACTAAGCCTTAACCTGCAGAGGTTTTGTAGGAATATTAATGGCATAGTCCATCCCAAAAAAAAACACTGCAGAGAAGCTAATAATTAGAAAAGGATCTTGAAAGGGAAAAAACCAAAAAGAAAAGCTGTCATGTGTTGAGGGTCAGGTGGTACATAGTAGAAACCAAAGGCAAGTAAGAGTTAACAGTAATTTTACAAAATTTCACCATTTTTAATGAGAGTTTTCACATTGTTTTTGCCCACGGCAAAGTGCATGCTTGTCAAAAATGTCTGAAGGCAAAGGCATTTTATATTATGGATCTGACCAAGTAACTCCTTTACCCTTAGAAATGAATCTAATAGATAACTCTGTAAGACCTCTATAACATAGGATATGAATTCAAGGCCATGACATGAGAGAAGAGACCAAGTCTACCTTTCTTATAAGAGGTGAGGCCATTCTTCTGAAATCAATTTCACAAAAATTTGTCAAGTAATGGACTACTGGGTTAGGAAACACACATCCTAACGCTGGATGAGAGCCTGACTGTATTGCAAGATGGTCAGGAGGGGATTCAGTTCTGCTACATTGCAACTTCTCACAGCACCTCATCATAAAGCCACTGGTAATTTTAAATATGGAAAAGGTGCACCGTTTCTGGAAGGGAGGGTGGGAGAAACAGGGTCTAGATGGAAAATTTCTATCCACATCAGCAGAGCTAGTCCTACCTGGCTATCCTAGGACATTGCTAGAAGGATGAAAGAGTACTACAGAGAGAGCAAGGCTTATCAAACTCACTTGGAGGAGGGACAAAAAAGGAGGGTTTATCTTTTCTCTAATTAAGCTTCTGGAATTGTGGACAAGCAACAAAATGGTAAGTCCTAACACCTGAGCACAGTGCTTGTGCAGTCACTTGGCCAAAAGGTTTCAGCAAAGTAACCCTTTGTTTTCTGTCTTCTAGCAGAGACCTACACCATCTCAAAAGTGGTTCACTAATGAGCCTGCATCATTTCTCCTTTATCAATGTGCACTTAAATGGTCATAAATAAGAACGGCTACTGCATTTTGTGGGAAAAAAAAAAAATTATGACCAAGGGGGTAAAAGGTTAACTTCAACATATATGCAGATGTGACTTTTAAATGCAGAGCTGTAATTACTCTAATTGTAATGCTACCACCTATAACCCATGTTCACTCCTTTTTTAATGATTGTGTCAACACTTTTTCTCTCTCTACTCAGTTGTTCGGCCAGCTCCATAGTGCACCATTTTTTTTGTAACTTAGAAAGACAGGTCAGTGTCACAACATAACAGTTGGCTCTGTACTAAGGCATTATGCATCTACCATTGTACAGGTAAATTAGGTTAATTAGGTATTACTATCATCACTAGTGCACTTTTGCAGTAATAGAAAAGAGAATTTAAAATGTTACAATTGATATTTTAAATTCTAGTGTGGAATGTATCTATTTAAACAATGGCACCAACAATATTCCAGTAGTTTATCATTAGAGTGGTAAGGGACCTGGCTGAGAGAATTTTGGTCCTATTTGTGTTTGTTTCTATTAAATACACATCCAATGCATACTCTTTGAGTGCTACAGCAGTATCAAAATACAAGAAGGAAAAATGGTACTTGCTAATTTAGCAAGCAACATTATTTTCTGTCTGAACAACACAGTTTTCCATTTTAGGACTTCAAGAGAAGCACCTGGCTTTACCAAGACAACAATCTGGACTTAAATCCAAACATTAAATCCATCCAGGAGGAGACCACACCAGTCCAATTGCCCTGTAAAGATGGTGTGTGTAATGTGCCAGCAACAAATATTGGAACACATCCTGCCACTCTGTGTCCTGTGTGATTAGTAACATGTAAGAACTGGGTCCACGAAGCTGGTTTTTCTTTTTCCCTCAGAACTGTCTGATACAAATTCATCTTCAGTTTACAGTCTGAAACAGCCTCTGAGAACCTCTCCACAGTAAAGCTTGCAAACATTTCTTTTGTAGATTTTCTTTGCATTTTATAAAGACTAGTCTTAAGAAAGTATGAAACAGAGCTAGATTTTTCTTCCTTCCTTGTCAGTAAAAAGGTACAAGCAGTGCCTCAATTTTTCAGTTACTCTATAAATAATGCCTCACTGCATTTTTTAGGAGTATATAAATATGCCTAGCTTTTGTATCTTAATGTACACAGCACATTCTGCTAAGAGATCAAGGCAAGTTCATGTCCCGTCTTCAAATTCTCTAAAGCTTTAGGAAAATGACTGCTACGAATATTTGGGGGTTAGAAGTGCACACAGAAATTACCAGTAACATTTCCCCTTTGATTGCCATCATTGTGAATAACAAACACTGTCAAAGTAGAAAGAGAGCAAGATTATATGATACCATATAAAATGACAGTACCAAAAACATACCTGTAAATGAAAGCTTTAAGAAAATGCTATCTTTTTTAATAGGAAATATAGATCACTTGAATGAATATGCAATATTCTCTGAGGCTTTGAATTAAATACAGACCTTAATAATTACCCTAATTACTTCTGTTGTGATTCTACCTTTGAGTCTATATGAAACAAACATCTAACAATAGTTACACTTTAATTTAATCATCTGGTTTTGAATAAATGGCTGTTAGTATTTCTTTTAACAAACTTGTTTTAGAAAGGCCAAAGACAAAATTGTTTTTTTCAGTTTAGCATCCAACATGCCATTTAGTTTGGTCTAACATATTTATTTGGGTTTTTTGCCCAGCAGCTGAAGTTCTCTATCTGGTGACAAAAGATACATAACAAAAGCTACAGCAGAAGGTGGAACACATTATTTGGTAACACATCTCAAACACAGCCTGGACTAACCACCTCTGAGGGTAAAAACATACATCATGTTTCAGCTTCCAAGCCCAATTTAGTCTTCAGTCTCTCAACTGAGCCTGTCAATTAGGGTGTCAATTAGGCCTTGATCCAGCAGAGCACCGAAGCATGTGTGTAATCTGAGCATGTGAATAACCTTGTTGCTCACTGCAAATCAGGATGATAGTGACGGGGGACAAATGAACAGGACCACCAGTTCATTCTCAGATACAGCAATTATAACACACTTTAAAATATTTTCTTGATGGAGCAACACACCGGAAAATTGTAGCATTTGTCCTCTCTGCTCCTTTCGGAGCCACTATAAACCAGGGTTGCCGTTCATCTTTTTCTTTTTGTTTGGCAGAAAGAAACTAGGTATTCAGTCCTCTAAAACTACATGAAAAATCACCTCTTTCCAAACTACACCTGATTTAAAGTGGCATCTCTCTTTATTGAGCTATACAACGATAAAATTGTTTCTTATGTGTAGTGCAAATGCAAGATTTTCAGTATTTGAGTTTTTAGTAGACTTGGCATTAGCAAGGCTGCTGCTCCTAGATATGTAATTAGAAGTGATTCACTGTTTTGTGCCTCTGCTTGCCTGTACCTAACGTGCAGAGCATGATCCCTCTCTTTTTGCAAAGCACTGAGGTCTCCCAATTAAAGATGCATTCCTCTAGAATAACTTTTTGCTTTTGTTGCTTAGGCATACACACTGTGGCTCCTGAGGCAAGTCAGTAGCCATTGCAAACTGATCTATACTCCTCCCCATGAAAATTAAAAGCATAGCATGAGATTCTCCAGTTGGAGAATCACAAAGTACTGCACAACCATGTGCCTGCAGAAGTACAACTGGAGGCAGGGCTGGGAATGTCACACTCAGGTGTCCACTGGACTGTGGCAATAGTTTTACTCTCTGGAAGCTCCCTTATTAACTAGATGAGAAATACAGAAATGCCATCTTTAAGAACTTTCTCCTGGACTCTTTAAAGCTTATTCCCATGCCAGTTTCAAAGTACCACAAATGTTTGGGATAAACAATGCAACATGGAACTTGCTAAGAAACAAGCCAGCCTTTGCAACTTGCTTTCAATGCTAGGCAAATGCAAGTAAAAATACCATGATATCACAAGTCCACAGTTTCCTCTCCAAGTCTGATCTTAACCTGAGAGACCGACAGCCTAACAAATTCTTTTATCTTAATTGCAGAGCAAGTGATGTAACAAGGAATACAAAACTAGGTTCGGGGTTTTGCGACACTCAGTTACAAAATGCTTCCGTGCTGGGTAATACCACTCAGAAAGAAAAGGGATCCAGTAAGAGCCTAATCTTGCTCCCACTGGAGTTTGCAGCAAAACTTATGCAGAAAGAGAATGAAACCTAAATTTGACACCGATGTTAAAACTGATGGACTCCTTTCTATAACCTGTCAAGTCAGTGATAGGTTGTTTGTACCTTTGATTGTTACAGGGAAATTACCAGATCAGAATTCTGAATCCTTGTAATAAATGAACTTTTAAAAATGTAACACTTGCTTCTCAAACACTGTGTCATATGTTTTGTCAGGCTAGCGTAACACAAAAGGTTGTGATGTATACATTAAGATTTAAATGCACTCTTTGGAAATGACATGAAATGTGCAGCCTTTCCATTGTTTTTACACAAGAAAATTAACTCATTATTTCTATCTCAAGATTCAACCTCCTAAGTATCTCAACAGCAATGTTTTTTACCTTTTGAAAACTGCTGCTGCTGAAATGTTTTTGTAGCTTTATACTGAAGGAAAAAAGAGTTAAAAATAAAAAAAATTAATAAAGACTGATATTGGCAAAAACTTTTCTGTCCAATGCATTGGCATGTTTACTTATCCACACATATTCAAAGCTCACCGAAACACCCTTCCTCTTTTGAACAAAACAACCTCCCAATTTTTTGGTTTAAGCAGAAGAAATCACACGGTGGAAGATGCACACACTCTATGAAAGGAGAAAGCCACTGAACCAGGAAACAATTCTAAAATGTGTACAGGGCTACAACAGTTAAACCTCAAAGCTGCTGAGAAATTGCTTGGATGCTATGAGCAAAAAGTGTGGTTCCAGAGTATAATCCTAGTGATACACTGTGTTCTTTGCAAAAGGTTGTGAGGCCTTGGCCTAATAAGCATAATCTCATTACACTGCAAATAAAAGTTTCCTATTTATCTCCAGATTTCAAATGAATCTAATAAGGCTTATGATACAGTCACCCAATACCCTAATCATATTTCTGCCTATCTAAAAGCAATCAGTAATTGTGTTATAGCAGAACGTGCTGACAATACCTCTGACACAGAAAGGAGAATGAGAGCCCAGCTGTACTAATTAAATTAAATGCTAGGCTGATGGAATACATTTGCTGAAGCTTGGAGAGTATGGGTGCAGAATTAATAAGCATTACAGCTTAGAGCAGGAGATGATATCATAATGGATGCAAGGTTTTGATGTGGAGAGCCTCATTCAGATTCAATGTACCATAATGTACGGATGTGACAGCTGCTTAGAGAGGTGCAGAACCTTGAACAAAGTGCACAGGAACTTTCTCTCCCCCCTCCTTCTTTTTTTTCCCTCCTCTCCCTCCTACCCCCATCTTTTTTGTTACTCGCTTAGGAACTGTATTTTAATATTATCTGTGAGCTCAAAAAAATACTATTGTGGCCCACAGTTTATTATTTATTGCAATCCTACTGGTTTGCACTGGGGTTTCTTTTCTCCCTATCTTCTCCTGTCTGCCGTTTTAAACTTACCATCCCTGCAAATTAGAGAAAAACCCTTTGAAATACAGTTTAGAACGCAATATATATATATGGTTAACCATAATTTTGCCTCTCTTCCCTTCTTTCTAATGCCAGAAATCCTGAGTACGGGGGAACTCCTGCAAGAGAGACGAAAAACCAAACGCAGACCACCCCGTCACTTCGGCCAAGCTGCTGCTGGGAGGGCTTGGGAAGGAGCAAGAACCCAGAGCACCCAGAGCACCCAGAGCACCCAGAGCACCCAGAGCCGGTTTCCCCGGCCGAGAGCCGCGGCCCCCGGGCCCGGCCCGTGCCAGCGCAGCACAATCTCTTGCTCGTAAATGGCTGGCGGGGAGCGCCGGGCCGGGGCTGCTGCGCCAGCTCCGCCGGCCGGGGCTCATTACCATGAG
This sequence comes from Corvus cornix cornix, assembly GCF_000738735.6. NCBI lineage: Eukaryota > Metazoa > Chordata > Aves > Passeriformes > Corvidae > Corvus > Corvus cornix. Next base: position 92,783,393 of record NC_046332.1, read on the forward strand.
AATTTTGACAGGATATTGGGTTTACTAATCCTGAACTTTCCCGGCTGACCCCTCATTCGCGAGCAGACAATGCCGGTGTCTGCCGGCCAGGCCCCTCCGCCTGCCCTCAGCATGTTTCACCCCCCGCCCCCGGCACACGCGCAACCCACAGAGGGGCACCCCCGGCCCGGGGCTCCTCTGGCTGCCGCCGCCCTTCCGCGCCCGGCCCTGCGGCCGCCTCCCGGCGCTCCCCTCGCCCTGTGTCCCCTCTCCCGGCCCGAGGCGCAGGGCTGCCCCTTCCCTTCAAGAAGCTGAGCCCCGTGCGGGAGCGGGCAGCCCGGCCGCTCACCGCAGCCCCGCTGGAGGGGCTGCCCGCGCCAGCTATCCCCGCCGGCCTCCCTCCCCCCTAAAACCGGCCACTCCTGAAAGCACAGTGCCTATTAAGTTGCTGAAAACAGCAGATTTCCACTGATACTATACAGATAGAGCTGACCATTAAATCGCAATTTTACATCCCCAGGCAGCAGTGGCCGCTGACAACCTCTAAAGCTTGTAATCCCATTTAACCCCCTCCTGTCATGAGCAGGCCCACCCTTTTGGAATAATGCAGGCCAAATTAAACCTGACACGGCAACAAGAGAAATAAAACCCCCTTTAGCTTAAAAGTCATGCCACAGTGGGTAACCCTGACCTTCAGCTTTCCCGCTCCCTTCTCTAGGGAGCTCCCCCCCCCGCCGCTGCCGTTGACAGAGGCGGGAGTGGGGAATTGCAAGGCGGCTGGATGGCCCTGGGGACAAATTAAAGGGAATTTTGCTAGACGAGAGAAGGAAATTTCACCTGAGGGGTTTTCTTTCCTTCCCCCCCCCTTTTTAAAGTCTTCCTTTAGTAATAAAAAATGAGCCCTGATCACTCCTTGCCAAGTGCTCCCAGCCTGACATGACCGCCGAAGGCCATCCCCGCTGGAGCGGCCCCAGCCTGTTTTGCAGCCTCCCTGCCTCGGAAAGGAACCTCAGGTTTTCACAGCCCATGGCTGGCATTTAGCGCCGATTTCAGAAGGCAGCTGGCCACTTCTAAGGTCCTCTAAAACAAACACCTCCCGAAAAAAGAAAAAAAGTTCCCTTCCTAGCTCAGACTCCTGCCTGTAGTCATCTGCTTTGTTAGGAGAGGAGGGGAAAGGCACTGGTAGGGTGAGACTCGTCCTGCATTATTTGCACGCAGCTAGTCCAGGAGTACAGGAGGAGCTTTCAGACCTAACCCAGGCAACATTGTGCTCATTACTCTGATCTCATTTGGGAAAATAACGCTGTTTGTTTGACATTATTTTCGAGAATACTGGACTATATGGACAAGCCTCTATAAACAGCATACATCCCCACCATTGCACCAGTGCTTGCAAATGTGGAAGATGGCCTTTCACACTTAATCTACACACAAGCAGACCACCACAAGTTTCTCTCCAGTTCTCCTCTCTGTTTACTGCCTGCTGAAGAAAAGAGCCAAAAGTCAGAAAGCACCTTGATGCAGGTAAAGGCCACATTGTCACTCTATCTGCGTTTTCTTATTTCTCTTTTTACGACAGGTGCACTGGGAATACAATTCTATAGCCAAATTACAAACCAACACATTTTTCTACCTATCTATCTGTCAACAAATACACACCCGTAATCAGCGGCACCTGCCCTTGCCATCCAACGCACTTTTCTCAGCACTCCCCCACCTGCCCTTATTTCTGTATGCTGAAGAGCATGCGAACAAACGCCATCCAAAACAGAGCTATGCCTGCAGCAGGAGAGGTAAATCCCCGGATCGAGTGGAAAGTTTGCTGTGGAAGTTTGCAAGCTGCTTACAGCGAACCTCTGCAAGGGACCCTGTCTGCACCACACCATTTTGCCCGTAACTCACCGAGTCACTCTCCCAGAGGCCCCACAGCAGGAAAGAACTTGCAGCACTTCTAAACACTGGAGCACTAAAAAAATCAGGCTCATTACCTGGACACATGGCTTCTCATTACTTCATTGCTTCAGATGCCAGATCCCTTGATGCTGCAGATCGGCTCAAAAATTTGAAGTACTCCTTCCTTTTTTTTCCCCCTTTCCCTTTTTCTTTCTTTCATTCATTCTTAAAAAAAATAAAAACCAACAAAAAAAGGATGCTTGACTAAAGTTAGCTTAAATTTGTTAAGAATAAAACCGGCATAAATGTTTATTTCGACTTCCTAGTGCGGCAGTGTACCGAAGCCCAGCCCGCCCAAGCCTCTTTAGCAATGGAGTGGTTTATTTAATTTGTCAGTATAATAGAAGCAGCTGAGTGAGAGACAGAGAATGCAGTGTGGTATAAAAGAAACAAAGGCTAAAAGTACCACTATTTTGATTCCCTTTTTAAAATTACTTCCAAAGTGTGGTATCTATTGTGAAGAATAATGCTGAACAAAGCACAGTGTCTTGGCAATATTCACAGAGCTCATTCACAGAGCCAGTTCTGTCTGTACATTCAGAGGTAGAATACACTTATAAATGATGCATTGGAAGGACTATAGTTCCTATTGTATTCCCAGTGTAAACAAAAAGACAGACAGAAGCTGAATGGCATATGGGCAGCAGGGCCACACTTTATTCAACCATTCCAGCATCATTGTGAAGGTAAAATGGAATGGGAGTTCTCTCTTCAAATCCAGTGAACACATTTTGGGTTAGGCTAACAATTTATATATATAAAACACAGATCTGGTTGTGATTTTGTATGCTTCTGTGGAAAAGTGATCTTTAAAGCCATCTAAAATAGGGATTGCTGTCAAGTTTTGGAGGTCATTCCCAATGGGATTATGTAGCCTCTGGAGAAGACTGTCTGAAAGAGGGTCTGTGTGGTGGCTGTGAAGGTGGGTGCTTGATTCATAGAGCCAAAATGGCCTAAAACAGCAGTAGCAAAAGCTGACAAGGAGGCTGAGGAGCTCAGGATCTGACCAACCTGGAAAAAGATACACTGTTGGAAGGGGCATTCTTTTTATGGACTAGAGTCTACCCATCTTTTCCCACCATTGCCCCCTGTTTGTTAGCCAGCAAAGACTGTCTGATCCTGCAAAAGGAGATTGGAAATTGGAAACTTTGCCAGATGAGCATAAATTGCCTTTACTAAGTCAGGCGTTGTCCCTGCTGAACAGTTTATGGTCAGAGAAAGCCTCTTCACTGTGTTTGAGGGGAAGAAAAAATTACTCCTGTGGAGGAAATATTAAAATTAGATGTGTCCTTTCTGCCCTTTCTGTGTCAGTTGATGCCGGGAAGTTTTATGATCACTAGCTCCTCTCCCTCCCTTTATATTTTCTGCTGTCACATAAAGGCTCACGTGCTGAAACACTACTCACAGGATTCAGTCTTTCTGATTCATGCAGGCATGCCTGTGTCTGTGTGATACAGCATATCTGCTGCACATCACACTCCTTGGTCGCATTTGGAGGGATTTGTGTGAGTAGGGCAAAGGGACCAGTCTGCCTTTTCCTTTTTTTTTTTTTTTTTTGTGTTGGTCCTGTTGCATTTGCTCACTACTCACCATGGGTGATCACTGACTGAGTTCCAGCAACCAGATTACGAATTGCATATTTGGTTTTGTCTGATGGCTGTTTTGTCCTCAGTACAGCTGGGGCCAGGCAGGATTTCACACCTGTTTGAAGTCACTGGAGAATAGTGTCCTTTGGTTCCAGTTGGTATGGGAGCCATCTGGAGATGAGCCTGCCTGACCTGTTCTGGTATTAAAAATCCTGGCAGAATGTGCTTTCTTATGATGTGATGGAGATTTTGCAAGTTTCTGCCTTAGATAAGTCACTGTCTTATCAAGATCTAACATGATCATATAAATACAAGAAGGCTCCAGATGAGGATTACTCAGCTTGATCCCTAAAGCTGAATGCAAGCCTCTCTTTATGAGTATTTATAGCCTTTAATTAAAACTGAATCTGGAAAGTCTGTGTCCCTGAGTACTTTCCTAAATTCTTTGATTCTATTCACAAGAAAACAGTACTTAGATTAAAGTATGTTTGATATTTCCAGGAAAAAACCCCAACAAATACTATGTTTTCACTGAGAGCTGCTGTCTGCCAGAACTGATGCCAAGAAACCCAAAATATTTTAGTACTGTGCTTAGATGTCAGCTTTGATTACAGATGTTTGTCTCCTCCCACTAGGGTTTTTCTCCATGAGGATCACATTAGCAACAGTTGAAGCTGTTAGGAAGAGTTTGCAGCTGATGTAGTACCATGGTCAGAGCTTGATCCAAAGTCTGTCAATGTACTTCATGAACTCCCTTGCATAGCACCAGGTCCTAGCGAGAGCCCTAGGCAGAGTAGGTAGTGACATTGCATATGGATGAAGGAGTGGGGGAAAAAAAAGGCTGTGCCCCACCCCCCCCCCCCCCCCCCCCCCCAAATAAAAAAGAATGTGTGAGTGATCAAAAGAAAAGAGCTTGGAACTTGAAGAAGACCTAGACAGAGTCACTACTAGTCAGAAGGTATATCCTCTTGTCAGTCTGATAGAAATTACATAATTTTGTGCTGTAAATTAGAGATGCAGATGGACACATTTTGCCTATTAGAAATCTACTTTAAATGACGTTTGAAAACACAGAGCCATGACATACATGTGGAAATCCACAATTTTTTGAATGTTCTTTACTCAGTGTCTCTGGTAGGCAGATATACTTTCATTCCTGACTGTTTTGGTTTAACACCAGTTGGCAACTACGTACCATGCAGCCTCTTGTTTACTGCCCCCCACCCTGCAGTGAGATGGGAAGGAGAATTGGAAAAAACATAAAACCAATAGGTTGAGATAAGAACAGCCTAAAATCTGAAATGAAGTAAAATACACCACTATTAGTATTAGTACTAATTGTAAGGAAAAGGAAAATAAAAAGAGAGAGGAATGGAACTCAAGATAAACAAGTGATGCACAATACAATTGCTCATGACCCACTGACTGATGCCATCCTGTTCCCAAGCAGTGATCAGTGGCTCCCAGCCAACCTACCCCCGTTTATGTACTGAGCATGACATTCTTTGGTATGGAATATCCCTTTGGCCAGTTCAGGTCAGCTGTCCTGGCTATGCTCCCTCCTGGCTTCTTGTGCAGCTCCTCAGTGGCAGAGCATGGGAAACTGAAAACTACTTAGCAACAACCAAAACATCAGCATGTTATCAACATTATTCTTGTGCTAAATCCAAAACACAGCACTGTACCAGATACTAGGAGGAAAATTAAATCTATCCCATATGAAACTAGAACACTGAGAGATTATTAGAGATGAGCAGTTGCCAATTGGATACCACAAAACAAGGGCTGAAGGTTTTGCTGAAGTTATTGCTGAAGACACAGGTGTATCTTTAGATGTCATAGAATTTGAACAGGTAATGCAGATTTGTCAGATACTCACCATCAGTGATGAAAAGTTGAATTTCAAAATAAGACAGCCTTTGCCTGTATTTTCCAAATCAGCAAGACTCCGTCGCCCCTAGATATTTCAGAAAAGGCTGCTGAGCCTTCACATAGAAGCCACCTCTGCACATTTCTGCACATTAGAAGGAATAATTATGACCTAAGTATCTATACAAATATTTTATTTTTATTTGGCATGTCAGTATATATTGTTTCTGTGGCTATGCTATGAAAATGAAAAGTAATCTCTTTTTCAGTCAGTCATATTATGACTGCAGGGTTCCAGTGCAGATATAGTGATCACTATTATAGCTTAAAGTATTAGAAGTAAAGATGAAGCCAACTCACAGTATCTAAAAATTCTCAGTGGGAACAAGATATTATTATTTGGTGTTCTGGAAAGAACAAAATTTCGTGCTGTTTATTTTGGACCACCTGGTAATTACCTGTTAAGGTAATAAGGAATTATCTATAACCTGATACAGAGAAAAAAAGTCTGATCAGCTACTACATCACTACCATTCAATCTGTTCTGAAAGGCAACATTCTTTTTATGACTTTCTAGCTCTTAAATTCTTCAAGAGGTGAGTGAAAACCCATAGCAGTTGTTCTTTTAGGAAGAAAAAAATGTGCTGAGAACAGGCAATAGATTCTAGATGCTGAATTTGAGTGACTGCCCTAGCACACTGCACATCTTATTAGGGTACTGGTGGAAATGTAATGTTTAGAGAAAATATTAGAGGAAGACATTTCATGGTTAAGATTTTAATGCTGTATAGGTAACAGGCTTCTTAGAAATGTGTCTGTCAGGGAACAGAAACAGAAACTCCTACTCTGTATGTCCTATTAAAACCAAAATAATTGAATTCAAATTTCAGCTACTTTCTATCCACAAAAAGACCAAGAAAAATTTAGAGAAATAATTTTTTGGAGAAATTGCATGGGGAGTACTTTTGAATTACAAATACTTCAAGAAAATTATAAGATGATTGAAAATAATTCATTAATAGATAAAGACTGAAATAATTTAATACATTATTCATGATATATTATTCTCTAAGCTCCCTTGTTGATGACCTTCTGGTTACAGTTTTTTTACAGTGCTAGTGGAAGCTATTCTTTATAAATGGATATCCAGAATTCCTGACAAAGCTACAATAATAAAATGTGGACATCATTGTACAGAAAAAGCATTTTTTATCTTTTTTCAGTGATTATAAAACTTCTTGCATCATGTCAAACTGGTAGTATTTCTGATTTATATCAGTGTAACTAAGATTAAAAAAGTGTCTTTTCACCTCAGAGGCGATACAGCTTCCACTTGTTTTCCTTTGTAAATTTGTACTTTATGAACAATTCCCTCAAACACTGTTCTAAGTAAGCATTTAATGGTCTATTGGCTTTTCATTCTGTATAGTTTTTATCAGCACGCGAGTGAAGACACTATGCATACTGAGGAAACAAATAGTTTCAGGAGGAGTGGTTGGGTGAAAGCCTGGCTTCCCATGGATTCCTATCCTACATTCCTACAGCAACATGCTATAAAGACTCTGCTTTTCCTTCCTGTGTCCTGTAACTTCCCCTCCCCAATAGCTTTAGCAGCTCCCCAGGTCTTCAAGGGATCTCCTTCCCCATATCCACATGCAGTTCTTCTCCACTAACTCACCTTTACTATATTTTGACCTCCCTCCAGCATTTCTTACAATGCCACACAATGTCCCAGATTTTTTAAGGTTCCTGATCAGCCTTCTACAGTTCACCAATTTCCTCAGTTCCCTCTTCTGTCTCCAACTACCAGCTGAAGAAGAGGCAGCATGTCTTGTGGGTGATTCTGTGCTGCATCTGTGCTTATTAACTTCATGGTGTTTATTTACTGCTTTCTGAAGAGAGAACATCTGTGCATATACTGCAATCTTCTGTCATTGGTGGGTAGGGCTTGATTTGGATTTCTTGCCTCTTCATAGTGGCTGCTTTCCTTGAAAGAAGAAAAATTAGATATCTCCGAGACGCTCGTGGTTAGACTTGGCAAAAGCTAGTAAAGATAAAAGGGAGATGGATATTCGAAGAGCAAAAATGCATAAAGCTTCTCATTTTAGGAATTCAGGCTAAAATACGCTTAATAGGTAGAGAGCATTTGAGGCTATTACCAACTTCTATCCTTTTGTTTCTCACCTCATTTCAACTCTGTCTTCACCATTTTTTGACCTCCAGTAAAACTGAAGAATAGAAAAAGAAAATTGTGGTGTTTTTAATTGCCAGTCCTCTATCCTTCACTGGACTGCTTGGTAAATGGACATAATGCCATTCAATTTTTTAAAATTTTGTTTTTGTCTCTTCTCTCTCCCTTAATTCCCTTCTGTCTGCCACTGTTTTATACAGTTTTTTATAGTGTCTTTTCTTCTTTCCTAACTATATTATATTAAAGCATCTCTGTTCTAATCCTTTCTGTTGCTGCCTCAGTTCATCCTTTCTTTATTACAGAATGTGGATTCTTGCACTTTTATTCAGTAAGTAGCTGTTACTTTTATTTTATATCCTTGCAAAGCATTTTTCTATTTTAACCATCTACTTTCTCCCTCTGCTCCATTTTTTCTCCATTTTTTTACTCCTTTCCCTTATCCTTTAGTTTTCTGTATTCTTTCCTTATCATCCAAGCCCCATTTGCTGTAGTAAAAATCTGACAGGTAATATGTTATTGCTACCTTGTATGCTCTATTTGATAGATTCTTGTTTGAAAGAATATGTTTGTTTCCAAAATGTCTGAATGTTACCAGCTGCTCAACTAACATGAGCAAGTTTTCAAAGTTCTCTCTTCCACCAGATGATTGATTCCTTAATTCATACAATACAAAAGTAAAGCAAATTAAAAACTGTAAATTAAACTGAGGATTATAACATTTTCTGCTTACAAGGTAATTTTCTCCCAGGTATTTAATGTAGATGGGTAAAAGTAAGTGCTTCAAGTATTACCTTGCTTGACATGAAAACTCAGATTGTGTAAAAGCCTAGCAGGAGGGAATTTTCTGTCCTAAATTCCTATTCTAACTGTGTTTGATCCTACACAGGTCTTAAAAAGAAGCCAAATCTGCCACAAGTAGCAGCTCCTTAACCTGATGTACTTCTATGTCATTTTACTGGTTTTACATGCAGCTACAGGCGAATTAAAGAGGTGGTCTTATGGGAGATGTCCCTAGACCTGATATTTGGAGTTGCAGTCATTTCTAGATAGATTGAATTTGTACAGATTGTCCTTCAGTGTCTGAGGGCAGAGGGTAGATGTTTACATCTGTGTTTCACCGTGCTGTTGCAGGTTTTTTCCATTGATTCCTTTGCTTTTTTTGTCTTTTCTAGAATGAGAATTTTCTGTCTTTCACACCACCTACTCTGGTGCTACAATAACAGAAAATCCAAAGTAAAAGTGCTAACAGGTGTTTTCATGGGAAAACAGACCAGCTGTATAATTCCCCATCTTCTTAAACTGTATTTACTTTAGGAAAAATAATCACTTTGCAGCATTAGAAATATTAAATTGTTAAATACAATCCCAAAGGAATCTACTGGGGCAAAACCCATCAGTCTTTCACAGGGCAAATGGGATGGCAGGTTGCACTTCCCTGAGGCTGTAATAGATGGTAATAGTTGAAGAAAGAAAGGCAGCAGAGGAATTCTTCCTCGATACAGAAGCCAGCTTGATCCTAATGCATCTAAGGATTTGACTGCAATTAATCAGTGTATACACTGAAGCAGCAATATAATGTTGATGGTTTTAGCAAGGCTACCACTCATTATGCTGAGACTGTGCATACAATTTAAGGTCTGCCATGGTGCATTTAGAGTGGAGTCTTGCAGAGAAGACACTGTTTGGTTTCCATGGTCTGCCTCGTCTCATCTTTGCACAGAAAAGAAAGGAAGCAGCAAACATCTCTTATGAATCATGGGTATGTTTTCTGGGCATACATTGGTTTTCCCCCTGTGTGCATAGAAGAAAGTAATTTCTTCAAGGGGGACTTCAAACTCTGCTATGTATGCTACTTGGAATTCCCTCTATAAGACTGTAGTACATGCTAGAGATACACCTTCTTGCTTTAAAAATTTGCAGAGTTCCCTGAGTCATTACTATCCTTTCTGGCACACCCTTTGGCACCTGCCTCTAGTGGCTATTTGTCAAGAATAGTGAAGGTCAAGAGTTCCTGTAAAGGTGGTCCATGAAACACTGGTTTTGGTGAGTAAGGACCAGTGGACCAATCACCCAGAACACTCACTTTGTGCTACTCTAGCACCATGGACTTGCTGCAATTCTCTTCCTTTCTGCAGCCCTGTTGGCAGTGACTGAAGATTATTTAGCACAGGTTATCCAGGAGAAGCACAAGAACCATTTTTTCTGTTGTATTATCTTAAAGCAAGAGTTTGAAAAGAAAAAAACCTGTAATAGTGCCAATTACTAAGCAACAGTGCTTCAATATACAAGTGGCTGGGGTTGGTGGAGAAGTGAATTTTAAAAATCGGGGCAAGTGATGGCAATAAAAGACTTTAAAAAAAAAGGTTATATAATGCTTTTTTCTTCTAGAATGTATTTTATTAAGTTTACCTTTGCTACAGTCATTGATTAGAAGCATCATACATTTTAAAGCCAGAGAGAGCTCTTGCAGTCAGGTGTTGTGACTACTGGTGTAACACAGGAGGTAGGCTTTGTAGAATAAGTTTTATTTGGTGTGAGAGATAATATTTCATAAACTGTCAAGTTTCAAGTAAAAATACCCAGCAACAGAGAATCAGCCATAGCTATAGATTGTTTGAGGGACTAGCTATGTTTAGTGTTGACGACAAATGTTCTGTTCCTAAACTATTTCTCACCCTTTAACTTTGTACCCTGGTATTCTAGTTGGAAGAGTTCTCCACCAGCATATTTTATCTCCTTGTGTTTATACTTTCAAACTGTCATCAAGTCACTTCTTAACCCTCTTTTTCCAGTTAAACTAGTCGAATTTCTCTTACTCTAAATCATGTTTTCAAGTTTTAAAACATTCTTGTAGTTCCTTAAATTCTGTCTAATTTGTTCTCCTTGTTCTTGAGTTGAGGACATGACAACCAAGCAGAGGATATGAAAAGCAACCCAGCAGTCCTACTTTCTACTCTCATTTCTTTATTAATTGAAGGTACGTACTAGTATTTACTTTAGTACTGGACTGAGAGTTTCTCCAATTTGCTACCCGTCCTGACCCTTAAGTCTTTTCCAGAATAGTTTTTCCAAGTATGGAGGATTCTAATCTTCAAATGATCTTCCAGCTTTATCTTTTGGAAGAACTGTCATTTGCTACTAACCCATTTTCGTCTTCAGGGCAGATGTTTTACATCCACTAATTTATGACATCCACTAATTTTATGGTGCCATGAATTGTCCTGTCCAGACTATGTTGTAAAAGAATCTTGCTACTTGAAAGACTTCAAAAAGTGTCATTCATGTTTGACACACTGTCTTGAACTTTGAGAAAGGGCATGTGTCATAGGTTAGCAAGCATAGTCCTGGAAGGGATGTCCTGGCTAAGGGGTGCTTACAGTTTCCTCTGGGACCTGACAGAACCTATCAGCTGGCCAGTTTGAATATGGACAATTCTCTAAGCCACTTAAAGTTGTGACTGCCTCTGTGATCCACACTTAAGAATAGGCAAACTCCCCCCCAAGCTCTCTCTCGTTTCCGGTGCTGGGACAGGTGGCTGTGGGCCCCGTGTGGGGGCCAGCGGGCCCGGCCAAGCCCTGCTCGGGCCAGGCTGAGCCAGGCCACGGCCATCCTGGAGCCGATGGACCTGTTCCAGCCATGGAACCCCCCCCACTGCCTTGCCATGGGCAGCCGGAGCGGCTCGGCTCTCCCCCCTCTCCACTGTGATAAGAAAAATTCAACATTCCAGCTGCAAAGCTGCAAGGCCGAGGTGAGATTAACCCTTTTACTGCTGTGAAGAGCTGAAAACCTGAGGGAAGAGAAAGAGGAGATGCTTAAAGCTGAAAGTCTGTTGTAAAGCTATGATATGTCCGAGTATCCTGTTATAATTTCATGAAGATATGGGGGGTGGAGTGTTCAACTCGTAAGCAAAAGCACCTGCGCTGAGATAGGCAGATGCTGACACAGCTGTAATTTCATGAGAAGTTTGGACAGGGAGAGATTAACCAGATGAGGACTTTTGCTCCAAATGGGAAAGGAGAAAACCTCAGTCCCTAGAGATGGACCAGATGAGGACTTTTGCTCCAAATGGGAAAGGAGAAACCTCAGTCCCTAGAGATGCTCCCAGAGATAGTCCTAACGATGAAGATGAGGAAGACCCTTTGCTCCCAGGGAAGGAGAAGGGCCTCTGTTTTTTGTTTCTGAACAGCTCAACCTTAAAATTGTACCCCAAAAAACTTCAAGAGTGGACCCTCGAACGCGGGAAAACCAATTGCTATCTGTGTGTGACCTTGAACAAGCTGCAAGTCGGGGGAAGGGACTCACATGCGAGCAGAGAGACTCCTCTTCCTAAATGGACTGAACAATATTTGGAAGTGGGCGGCTGTCTCGTTGTGATAATGTTTTCATAGCATGAGCAAGAAGAGACTTCTCTTTCTAAATGGACTGAACAAGGTTATTGTGGAAGTGGTAAACAGACTGAACATCTTAAGGGTTGTCTTTTTACATTGTCAGTGGGAGAAGGGAGGAAGGTGGGGGGAGGAGGAGAGTTCTGAAGGTGGTATAATTTTTTTTTTCCCTTCTTTTAGGTCTGTTAATAAACTTCTTTATATTCTTTCAAGTTTGGTGCCTGCTTTGTGTTTCTCCTAATTCTTATCTCACAGAAGATAAACAGTAATGAGTATTTTAGACCAAACCACTACACTAAATTGGTGTTTCTGCCCGGTTACAAACCCAACCCACGACAGCATGCACTCACTGTGAAACATATTAAGAAAGCATTTAACTGAGAATTGAGTATCTTTAATGAGAGATTGGCCATTAGTTTATGGCTTCTGTGACATGTAGTCATCCTTTTTAATGACTGCCTGTCCATAAAAGCTGTCCATTTTCTGACAGTTTCTAGCCCTTCTGCTCATATGTAAAAGCTCAAGACCTTCCAAGGGACTTTTCCTCTCTGTTCTTCTGAGTCCAAAGAATAATTTCCCCAACCATCTCTTTCATAACTAACCCCTTCTTCACACATTGTTTTTGTTTCTAGCTGTTCCCCATTCCTTTTGTCTTCTGTTCCAGTCCCCAGAAGAGCTTCCTCTCCTCACTTCCCTTTTTAGTCTGATAGCATCATGGTCTGGAGGAAGACTGAGTTGAGAAGTTATATAGTCAAGGAATGGAAGAAGGAGAGCATGGAGAGATGCTCTTCTGCAGCCAGCTGAAGTGACTGATCCCATCAGCACTTTCAACTGCTTGTCATTGTCAGCTGAAATGCAGCTCAGGAGAAGAGCTCAGTGGATGTTCCTGCCCCGCCTCAGGCAAAGAGAATTAAGTTAGTTCAAGTCACAGCTAGCACTGAATAAATAACCTGTCTCAGTTTGCCTGGGATTGGGGTGCACAAATATTGCTTGATTTCACCATGTCATCTCTGGTGCTGGTGTGGGAACAAAAGTTTGGAGATGGCAATTTCTGAAACTGGTGTAGCTGCTGGCAAAGTGCAACTGGATGAATTTGGTTAATCTGAACTGGTTTACACACTGTACCTTTACATTTCAGCCTGTATGTCTTTGTGCGCAAGTGTTTCCTTACTGGCTTGAAAGTATTTGTACTTTTGGTCTAGTTTGGAGTTAAATATATATACATATTCAGCTAATAAAAATCAGGTTAAGCTCTAGTGTATTCTCAAATTGAGTTGCTGTATTTGGTATAAACTCCTACAGCATTGTAAATAAATGAAGAAAGAAGAAGTAACAAAGAGATTAAATGAATGAAAGTATGAATGAGGGGATAAAATGAAGACAACTTTTCCAATTTAACAAAGCAATTGATTTAAAATTCATGAGGTAAAATGTGTGCCATTCTTGTAATTATAGATTATGTACCAATTTAATCAATAAGGTTGATCACAAATTCTCTTTGAAGGAAGGACTTAAGACTGTGTGTGAATGCATTCTTACCTTCAAGCTTACTAGCGTTGTTGCTGCTTGAGTGCTTACATTAGGCATATTCTTATATGCTGGAACAAGCTGCAGCATGCAGCACTGAGTCTATTTACAACCTGATGCTGCTATAACTTTATGTTGTCCTCATCTTAATACAGTGTGATAAAATAGTAGAGAGGTTATTAGTCTGAATAACACAGCCCAAAACATTTTAGTAAAATAAAACTTTTGTATCTTCAAACCAAATGAAGTTAAATTGATTGTTTAAAGAACATCTGATGGGATTCTTGTATTTGTTAAAAATAACTGATGTTATAAAATATTTTGTATTCTTTGTATTTTTAAGGCAAGAAGGAATTCCTACTCCATAGATGAAGCAGCAGATGATTTAGCCAGAATGCAAACCAACCGAAATCACCACAGAGGACAGGAACCCAAATAATAAAATTGTCAAATAAACAAAAGTAAAGACCTAAAAGCATGAGGTTACTATAAGCTATTTTCTATAATAATCCTCCCACTCCTTGAAAGGAGAAAAATCACCAGTCTCTTTATAGAGTACATCAAATCTCATTTTGTTCTAATGTGTTAAAGTGCATACTGAAAAAGGCAGAGTTGACTCCTGGGGAAATAATGTTAAATCAGTTCAGAAAAACGAAGTTTGGAAAAAGACTTTCATTTTCCTTTTAGTATTGCAACAAATGTATTCATCTGCCTAGATAATCTGGCATTTAAAATAACTTCACTCTTAAGCTCTGTCAATTTGATCTCCCAAGGTTAATTGATTATTTCTACAACAGTCATACCAGAAAAGATCAGAGCTCTTATATCTTTCCATTAATCCTTGCTGTTCAGGGAGAGGGTGCAAAATGAGAGTGCTGTGATTGGCTTAAATCTTTGTAGGTCTCTTATTTCCCCCCACTAAAGTCGTATCAGACTAATGTCTGATTAGTTTCACATCACGGCGCTCCATTTTATTAGTTTCACTGACATGGCGTTTCAAGTATGGTTCTAATGATGGGAACAGCAAATCTGCCATCGAGCATCTATTGCTGGTTACCACCCAAAAGCCCTAAACCCCTGTTAAAAAGGATGCTTGAGTCAAGGGTAGGAAAGGAATAGTGAAAAATTGAACTGATTTACTGGGAGAAAAGGCAAAAAGTTTTAAAACATCGCTCTCCTAAAATTGACATTCAGCATTTTGCTGCGGTAAACAACCATCAGCATGCGACACAGCCTCTCCGGGCTTTTCGAGAAGAGACAAGCTTTATCAGCAATTGCTGTCGCAGTCCTTCTTTGCGGTGGCATAGGGAACACAATGGGGGATTAACCCTCACGCAAGGCAGTGTGACAACTCATCAGTTGAAAAACAGAACCTGGTCAAACGGCAGCTTTTAAATCAGCATTAAAACCGCTGGCATAGAGAATCTCTTAAAAACAGCTAGACAAAAGCCCCGCTGTGGTTTGTGGGGAACCCTCATTTATTTGAAATGGTGGCAAATTGTGTTTTCCTGTCTGGAAACAAAAATATTTCCAGCTCATCAAAAGGCTGGAAATAATCAGAAGACAGAGATCTGTTATCAGCCCCTTCTGTTTTTTACCTCTTCTATCTTCTTCCCTTAAATTTGTCTCGCAGTTACACCTATTAGCAGTTTCCCCTTCCTTTTGTTTTGAATATAAATGAAGATTTGACTTGTTTAAAGAGATGTTGGTTTAAGACACACTTAGCAGTGGAGGTAAAACTCTCTGTCAGTGGCACTCTTGTGAATGAAAATTGCAATGGGTAAAATTGCCAGCCTGTAGGTGGGCAGAATTTGGCCCTTTGAGAATGTGGGCAGGCTGGCAAAGTGTGCCATGTTCTCCGCTCCTCTTCATTTCCAGGTAAAATCACTACTGTCTTAAAATCTGAAAAAAGGGGCCACAGCTGTATTTAAATAACCCTGGAGGTGTCACAATCAGCTGGATTTTATCAGGGTTAGTGTATTAAATGATACAATGAAATACTAATGGCCATCTCCCTTTGCTGTGGTTACTCTTAGATCAGCAACAGCAGTCATTTAAAAAGATCCAGGGCACCAAAATTAAAACATGTGTAAATTAAACACATGTGAAGTGCACAATATGTGGCAAATTAGTACAGAAAATACTGAGAAATGTGCATCTTCAGGGTTTGCCTGCACACCATGATGTGACAGGTATTATTGCCCTTTGTACAATTATTTAAACCCTGTAGGAATTCCCAGTGTCAGAGTATGTCAGCATACTGTTATTAGACAAGTTTAATTAGGATCTACCCTGCTGCTCCTAACAAGTATTTAATTAACTTCTAGGCAGGGTAATTAGCTTTAGATTGTGGCTGAT
This sequence comes from Corvus cornix cornix, assembly GCF_000738735.6. NCBI lineage: Eukaryota > Metazoa > Chordata > Aves > Passeriformes > Corvidae > Corvus > Corvus cornix. Next base: position 92,799,241 of record NC_046332.1, read on the forward strand.
TTTCTGCCTTACCTTCTGTTGACACTTGGCCTACTGTAAGGCAGCTTGCTTTCCTGACAGTGTAATGGATAGTAGCTTTGGGAAGACTAATATCAAGGCTGACTAGTCTAATAAAAAAAAAAAAAAAAAAAAAAAAAAAAAAGATGAAAAGACAAAATAATGACTACGAGGTCAGGGTCCAGAGGGATAAAAAAAAAGCCACTCACCACCACACAAGCAGACAGAAAAGCTTGATAATGGGAAAGAAGCAATCTGACTTTAAGCATTGCAGAAGAATAGAGAAAGAAGCTTGATACTGAAGAATCAAGCAAAGCAAAAGGACTTAAAAAGTATTTATTTAATGTATTTCCTTCAAATGGATAAAAGATGAAGCTTAATTCCTATTTACATAGTACTACTGAGGTGTGCCTGTGCTTTTCTGAAAAAGTCTCTCCAGTATAAATGAATCTTTGAATCCCTGCTCTAAAGAAATATGCCTCATTTCCCATCAGCGCAGAGAATATTCCACAAAGTGAGCATTTAAAACAATTAGCATAGACCAAATGAACCATAGCAAATTGGTCAGGTCACCATTTAACCCGTTGGTGGCTTCTTGAAGAGCTCTGTGATTTCCAAGGGTGTAGCTTTTGATATATGGTATGCTATTCTTCTACCCAGTCCTGATATATCATTAAAAATAATGGGACTGCATTCAGTGCCACAGCTACAAAAATTTTGGGGCTAGAGGGAGGGAACACTCAGGAATTTAAAACCCTTTCCCTATCATTAGGACAAAAGGGTTATAATTCTCTTGCATTTTGAAAGAAGAATAATTTTTTAAAAAGTCTTTTAATTTTTTGCTGAGTGCCCCAGGTATCAAAGCGCTGGTTCTTCCAAACCTGCATTTAATAGAAATGTACCAGCATTGCTCCAAAGCATTTCCTCTTGCAGAAATACTACTGCTGGGGCTTCCATCATTGTTAGAGTAGGCTAATATTCTCCCAGTCAGGCTCACCCTGACTATTTATATTAGCCCAGAAATATCCAAATAATCACTAAAATATTGTTTGAAGGGGAGCCCACGTGTTTCACGAACATTTTCATTATAGCATTTCAGGTGACTCACAAAGACTCCTGTTTGTTTCACATTTCTGCAGCGGCTCTGCTCTGTGAAGAGGTGGCAGCGCTGTTGAGCTGAGAGGGGGCAAACCAGAGTTACGACTGCAGTACTGCTCCACAGGTATCCGCTGAAGAGCCAGGGAGGATGACGTGCTTGATATTTCTTGCTGAGGTTTCAGAAATTTCATCCTGTAAGCTGACCATCTCCTTTACAAGAAGGCCAAGGACTGGACTGCAGTTATAATGAGATGGTTAAAATGATACACCTCCATCCCATTTGTTCGCAGCCATGAAAAGCTCTCTGAGACCATTGAAAGCAGCCACCAAGGTGCTTTTAGCAGTCATTTAAACTAACAGCTATAATTTTGGATAATTTTAACAATATCTAACTTCCTTTTTGGTGAATAATGACATTAAAATAATTTTTGAAATATATATTTCGGTTGTGAGTTTTTTGTTTGGTTGTGGGTTTTTTGTTTGGTTGTTTTTTTGTTGTGTTATTTTTGGTTTGAGATTGCAAAGTTTGTACTTCTATCATTAGCAGAGAAAACAGACCTCTTGCATCGAAAATAGGGTTAACTAGGAAATGCCTCAGCTGACTGTAGCCTTCTTTTGATGTAGAAAACTGATTTTATGCTGTTCTGTAAAACAAGAGTGTAGCTGGAGTTAGGTTCAGGACCCTGGGAGAAACCTATGTGGCACCTTGTGTTAAAGAAAACTCTGTGGAGTAAGCCATTATTCATTCTTCTCTCTCATACAAGTAGGTCTATTAAGAAAAAAGGAGGAACAGGAAAAACTCGTCAAAATGGTCAAGAATTACTAAGGGTGCACAGACCACACTTTTCCTTTCCTGGGCTGTTCAAGAGCACTAGCTAAAAAGATTTTAAGTGTTTTATATCAGACTTTGACTGCTGAAATTGCGGAAGGAATTTTAATATCTTGTGGTGGGTTGACCCTGGCTGGATGCCAGGTACCCACCCAAGCCCCTCTATCACTCCCCTCCTAAGCTGGATAGGGAAACAAAATATAACAAAAGGCTCATGGGTGAAGAGGGAGAGATCACCCACCAGTTATTTTCATGGGCAAAACAGACTCAACTTGGGGAAGTTAATTGAATTTATAACCAATCAAATCAGAGTAGGATAATGAGAAATAAAATCTTAAAAACACTTTCCTTCCACCTCTGCCTTCTTCCTGGGCTTTGCTCACAATTCTCTACCTTCTTCCTCCAGAAATGCAGGGGGATAGGGAATGAGGGCTATGGTCAGTTCATCACACCTTGTCTCTGCTGCTCCTTCCTCCTCACCCTTCCCCTGCTCCATTGTGGGGTCCCTCCACAAACTTCTCCAACGTGAGTCCTTCCCATGGACTGCAGTTCTTCACAAATTGTTCCAGCATGAGTCCTTACCATGGGGCACAGTCCTTTAGGAACAGACTGTTGTAGCGTAGGTCCTCCACATGCTCATAGGTCCTGCCAGCAAACCTGCTCAGCATGGGCTCATCTCTCCATGGGTCCACATGTACTGCCATGCTCCTGCGTGGGCTTCCCATGGGATCACAGCCTTCTTTGTGCATCCACCTTCTCTGGTGTGGGGTCCTTCACAGGCTGCAGCTGCATGGACCTCTGTGAGCTTGCAGGCACTCAGCCTGCCTTACCATGGTCTTCAGCACAGGCTGAAGGGGGATCTCTGCTTGAGTGCCTGGAACACCACCTCCCCTTGCTTCTCCACTGACCTTGTTGTGTGCAGAATTGTTGCTCTCACATATCCTCTCTTCTCTCTCCAGTTGCAGCTGCAGAACAACTTTTTTGTCTTAAATTTGTTATTCTGGATGTGCTTCCATTGTTACTGATGGGCTTGGCCTTGGCCAGTGGCAGGCCTGATGTGGAGATGGCTGAAATTGGCTCCTTTGGACATGAGGAAGCTTCTAGTAGCTTCTTAGAGAAGCCACTCCTGTAGCCCACCTACCAAAAACCTTGCCATGCAATCCCCATACGTATTTCCCTATCCTTACCATGCCTGCAGCACCACAGCCCGAGTCAGAAATGCATACTGTCTGCCTGGAAGCACCTATGTCACTGCACCGAGATAGCAAACCTTGAAGATCCTCAAAGTTTTGCAGCATCTGCACTTTGATAGAGCTGCCCCTTGGATGCCTACACACAACTTCAGGCCATTCCCTTGGGTCCTGTTATTGGTCACCAGAGAGAAGAGATCAGTGCCTGCCCCTCCTCTTTGCCTCACGGGGAAGTTGTAACTGCAATGAAGTCTCTCCTCGGTCTCCTCTTCTCCAGGCTGAACAGACCAAGTGACCTCAGCTGCTCCTCACATGGTTTCCTCTCAAGGCCCTTCACCATCTTTATTCCCTCCTTTGGATGCTCTCTAACAGTTCAATATCTTTTTTATATTGTGGCACCCAAAGCTGCCCCCAGCACTCGAGGTGAGGCTGCCCCAGTGCAGAGCAGAGTGGGACAATCCCCTCCCTTGCCCGGCTGGCGATGCTGTGCCTGATGCCCCCCAGGACACGCTTGGCCCTCCTGGCTGCCAGGGCACTGCTGACTCAGGTTCAACTTGCCATTGACCAGGACCCCCAGGTCCCTTTCTGTGGCACTGCTTGCCAGCCTCTCACTCCCCAGTCCTCCATGATGCCATTGTCTGTCTGCCAAATACCCCTTATATGTTTTCTAGTGGAACCATCATTAAGTAAGAGATGAATGGACCTTCCATAGCATACACAGATATAGAGGAGTATTTAATGGAACTGATTAGCAGGGCCACCCATAATGACTAGGAAAAAGGCAGTTTCTTTGCAACTGAGTTCCTTTTATTTTTTGTAGTTACACATGTAAGGATTGCATACCCAGAGGGGCTTTTGGATAGCATGATGACAGCTCCCTGCCTATAGGGCTTGTAGACAGATAGGCAGCTATATGCTACAGCTTCTATGTATAGTAAAATTCTCAAACCAAATGGCTACTCCTTATTTTAAAGCAGACAAATGTGTGTGGGTCAGTGTTCATGAACATAAATACCTATAATCAAGATGAATTGCAGAACTTGAATGAGTCTGGTTAAACATTTAACTTTAATTCAATTCTTTTTCTAGAACATGAAATGCTCAATTTATCTCATAGCCTCCTTGGCTGTAGCTATCAGCAGCACTAATCGCACCAGTGTGGGATTAGAGGGAATTGGCTGTTTCTCCTTGCCTCATAAGATCCCAGAGGTGTGATTATCATGGTTACCACACCCCTGTTGTGTCTCACTGCTTCAGTGAAATAAATGAACTGTTAAATTGACAGTTATAAATGAAGTTCCTGCTGACCAGCTGACTTTGGGGCTTTTTGAAAAAAAAAAAAAAAAAGAGAAAAAAGAGAAAGATACTGGAAAATAGTAATTTTTTTAAAAAAATGTTTTCTAATTATTTTGTGGCTTGTTTCCTCCTGAACATGTGGTATGAAGCTAGCATGACAGAGAACTGTCCTGCCACATGTTCCTTGCCAAGAAATCTGATATATAGGAACTGAGAAAGCTCAGCATGAACAAGCAGAAAAACTAAGCAAAAAATATGACTGCTAGCTGTCAGAAAAAAGTCATTATATAGAGTGTATTAGTAGTTCAAATGCATCAGTCACAGGAGACTGTTTGTCAGGTTACATCTCACCCAGAGCAATGTATTTGGCTTTTATCCTTGTGACAAATGATTTCTTAACTTCTGTACTTCTGGCAACCAGCCAAGAGACTAAAGTGACTGTAATATGCCCCCCCTCCCACTGCTGTCTCACCCAGCAGTGTCTTCAGCTAGAAAGCTCGCTCTCCCCTCACATGTGCACATGTATGTGTCCTGGCCACAGAAATCCCATGGCCCAGTTCTGGGGACAGAGCAGCAGCTCCCACAGGAACCATCCAATTGTGCTGTTAACTAAAAAAAGGTACATAGGGAGGATAAGAACAAATGCATTTTCATTTCTCTCTCATTAACCTTTGCTGGTATTCATCAGTTTTGTACTTTTTTCCCCTAGATGCTGCAAATAGCTGAAGGGCAATTTGCCAGGGGAGACTTTTTCTCTTGATCCTCACAGACAGCACCTGTGCCTGCAGCTTGGTCACTGCTGCTTTTGAAGTCCATAGGAGTTGCACCTTGTTCAGGAAGGCACATTAAAGTCCCCTTTAGGTGGAGATTCTCACTAAGATGCGTTTTTCACTTTTTAAATTCCTGTCCTTTTGCTGGGAACCACTCCTTGAATTGTGAATACACAATTGGGCCATTACAGGAGAGACAAACTAATGCCAGCTTCAGTAAGAGCCTGCTTGATGCACTCCTACCCAGATTTCCAAAGATGACACTGGATAGTTTTGGTGATCTGCTGGAAGCTCATTTTGCTTTCATTATCCATCCTACCCTACGGCTATTTTCCACTTTTTTTCCCCCCACTTTTTTCTTTTCCTTGTTGACTCATGCCAGGTTATCATCTCCAACACCATCTGCAGTTTGACACTGTAAATATTGTTTAGGCAGCAGACTGCTTTCTGTCCAAGAACTGTCACTGAAATGTCATTCAATGGAGTTTGGTCAGCTCCCCACCTTTAATTCATACCAGAATGGCCTTATTTTATGTACAAATCCAGATCCTTTCCTCCTTTAATAGACAAAAGCTCATTTACTTATGGCATTTGCCTGCCACTTGCAGAGTAACGCAGTTGTCAAATGAGAGGAAATTACATCCATTTCATGAGTATGTTATGCTGACAAAGCAATGTAGAAGGGTTTTGCTGTACATCATAAGGTGGGGTTGTGTCTGCTCTATAATCAGTTATGCATTTAGGCACCTTTCAGCAGAGCTGAGAATCTGGTATAGTGGGCAAAAAGACATACCTACCTATGGAGCTGTGGTTCTCTACAAAGTATCTACAAGCAAGGTATCTAGGCAGTCCCTGGAATTAACTATGGAAAACAGACCCCAGGAGATCTAGTTAAGGAAAACGGGCATTGCATAAAATCTTACAGATCTGAATTTCCACTTGAAAGTTATGCCCTGCTGTTAATTTTCCCTTTTCTCCTGCAAAGCTTGTTGTTTGTGCTTGGGTTCTCATTTTTACTCTGTCTCCTCAGTTAAAACGTAAAATTTAAAGTGGTTGGTTTTGGGTTTTTTACCCTTTTCATAGAAAATACTATATTTTATGTCTTTTAGGTAGCACACAGCAAGTACTGCCACATATATTTATGAACTCTCTATATACATGCATTTTTCTGAAGCAGTAACAAATGTATCTAGCACCAGTTATGGCATTGAGCTAATGCTAAAATATTTAAGTGCAGCTTTTGCTTGTTGACATGTCTCTATAATATGAAAAAAAATTTACTGTTGAAGCAGAAAATGTCATTATTATTTATTTTTGAATAGAAAGATATGTCTGCAAGAATTACACTTTGACACTGTCATGAGTTTTAAAATAAGATACTAATTTTAAATACTTGGTGAACAACATCTGATTGAAATGCTATAGAAATAAATAACATTTCGTTGTTTATTGTGAAAGATAATTGTATAGAAAACGTTTTTTCTTTTCTTTCTGTTACCACCATTTTCCATATTCTGTACATTAGACATATAAAAACCCCCAAACCTAGGGGAAATTATGAAGTTTTCCTATTGGAAACAGAACAGCTGTTTTCCGTTCCTGCACATCTTTATCCCATCCCAGTAAGGCAAAGTCTGGTATATTCCTTCTAGCAATATGAAACTTATGGCAATATCTTGCTGACAGTTTCCAAAATGTGCCGCTGATCCAGATTTATTGCAGCTAAAATTATGCTTTTATCTCTGGAAGTCTCAAATGCAGTCTTAAGGAGAGTGGTTTTACCAAGCTAAAAGAGTTCTTTTAGAAAGTTATTTTTTCTCTTATATTTCTACTTATAAGGTTAAATGTGATTCTCAGATAATCTTACAACTCCAAGAGCTAGAATACAAGGAGACTTCTCAGTACTGGAAGGCATGGGATACCACTGTAAAAGCTGTTGGTGCTGAGTCAGTTTCAAAACTGCCAGTGGGAATAGAAATGGATTGGCAGAGGAAACCCCACTAAGTAGTTTCTTCTCTTTCCAGTCCAGATTTTGATTAACCTTAACAACCAGATTGTCATTATTTCTGCATGAGAGAACATCCTTGGACTTATGGAACACTGAATTAATACTGTTTTGATGTCATGCCTCTTCTCTGCTAACATTCATTTCTGCTTCTGAAATATACAGTCAGAAGGGTTTGATGCCTGAACTGGTCAATTAAAAAAATTCAGTATGAAATGAAAACCAACATTTCTGTGTAGAAGTGTTCTCATGTCTCTGTGTGAAGACATACATGTGTCTGTGAATGCACACGCTGCATTTCATGTATTTAAGCTTGCCAGTATTCAAATCTTCAGTGAGACATTGGAACAGTGTACTGAAGTAGAAGACTACCTGCCAGATTTTTTTGGAAGTTAAGAAAGTGAATTCTCTGCTGAATGCTTGCTTTTGTAGGTTTTCCCCGTGAATGCAATAATCTCTGATCTTGCCAGACATTATTTAGCATTATCTTGCCAAAGAGTTCATGGGACTGACAGGTTGGAACATACCTAAATCCCATGCTGTTCATCTTTGAAGAGCTCATCCTCAGACTGGAGCTGGGCACATTACAGGAGGCCTTGCAGAGATACACAGGAAAAGTGGCAGAGAAATTGCCAAGTGTGCCTGTGTGCTCGGGGCTTACCAGGTGGTGAAGAGAAGCACATCACAGACAGTGAAATTAAAAAGGAGCTATTCTCAGCTTACCAAAAGGAAAAGAAGGAAAATGAAAAGAATGTCTTTCAGTGGAGGTGGCACTCACTGAATGAGGAGAAAAATACATTGGGATTGGTGGTATATTTTGGTAACCTTTTGTCATCAAGATCTTGTCCTAAGATTGTCTTTTAAATATGTATGTGTTTTATGTGGCCTGCTGAACAGTGAAATTGTTATCACTGTGATTATTTGATCCAACTATACAGGTTTCCCTCTCTGCTCCTCAGACTTCTCTGACATTATTTTAGGGATAGCACTTTGCATCCACTCTGCGAGGGACTGCAATGTTAAGTACAAGTTGGACAATAAATCTGCAGATATGTGTGGCAGAGGGTTCACAGTAATGCAATCAGTAATAGTCCTTCACCTCACCTCCCAGAGGGTCGGGCACAACCTCCCATGGAGTTATACTGAAGAAAAGCCACTGCCTTGGGGAAATTTCATGCAGAGGTAATGTATGGATGACATACACCAGTCAGGGGAGGTGCTGGAGATGGGAACACTGGAGCAGGTGGTGTTTGAGAAGGCCTCTCTGGCAGCTGATGAAGGCAAGCTCTGTTCTCAGGAGCTGCCCGAGGGATGTGGGAGGCTGGGATGATTGCATGGTTTCAGTGTATGCTGTGACAAATAGTTCCAGAGATACGTTTTGGTGTGAAGGGCCCTGACTTACGCTGCTTACACCCCTGTTAAAAACCACAGCTCCATTTTAATCACAGAAATCAGTCAGTAGAAACCACATACTTTCTTGAAGCCTAATTGTCTTAATATTTCAAATTAGTACCAGGCGTTGCAATTACCCTTTTTTTTTTTTCTTACCCCCCCACCCCCCCAATGTAAATAATTAGAAAGAGCAAGTTATTAAATCCTGTGTGAAGCCCTGACTCCATGGAAGATGGCAGTGGCTTTGTCACTGACATCACTGAGATAGGATCTCCTCACTAATATCTGGTCATTATTTTATAGTTCTACTTTGATATAACTTGTGGAAATTAATCTTATGATTATTAGGTTAAATTTACAACTTTTCCCATTGCAGAAATGTTTTAGGACATGTAGCTATCATGCTCTGCTTATCACTGTATTTTCTGAGAATAATTACGCCTTGAGGAATTAATTAGAAGTTTATTCCCATATATTCATGCACACACACATACACAGATGCAGCTAAGCTGGTTTTCTGTACAACCACAACATTTTGCTGAGCAGTGAAGAACTAGAAAGGCATTCTTTCAAATAACTGGTAATTTTATCAGAAAAAACTTCAAAAATTTTAATTGTTATTTAATTGGTGTTGTTTGATTAGTACCAATAAGGATTGTGTGAAAATTTGGAGCCATTTTGGATCTTTGTGTGATCTCACTGATACAGTAATTAAAACATGAGATTTCTGTGAAACCACTCTGTAAGGTCTTGAAGAAGTTACAAGCTTAATGTTTTACTGTTACTGATATTTTCATTTTAGCAAACCTTCCTGTCTTTTTGGACAGATACTACAAAAGAAGCATGAATACCTGGTATCTCATTTCTGTGTAATTTGCTAAATTTGCCAGGACACGGAAAGCTCAACTCAGGGCAAAATACGTAAAAAATGCTTATGATAAAATTACTCATATCCCTCTCCTCCCCCTGTCCCCCAATCCCTCCTTGCTAGAGACAAGGCTAAGAATAAATTTCATTATAAGATTTCTTGCTGGATAATATGAATTACATCTGCCATCTATCTCATGTAAGAAACTCCAGGTGACTCTTCTGAAATGAATCAACCTGTATGCCATGTTCACAGCTCTCCTGATTTAGGTATTGCAGTCCACATGGAGGATTAAACTATGAACAAATGTATACATTTCTGTAACCAGCCATTTCAAATTCACTGAATTGGTGCATTCTACATAAATAAAAGGACCTGATTTTGTGCTTTGAAATCAGTCTTTTGCCTTCTGTTTGCTGCACAATGCCATCTGACTTCTTAAAAATTGACTGATCCTTTTTCTTCATCTGCACCTGCTCTGCTTCAGAAATATCACTTAGGGAAATCTTGGGCCAGTTCTGTCTGCTATGACGTTAGCTTTTCCTTCAAGAGCAAGGAAGATGTGAGGTAAAAAAAAAAAAAAGAATGTGTAATCCAAAGCAAGGAGAGGGAAGTGATTCATTTGAACAATCAGTGCATTTCAATTTCATTTGACAAAAGAATGAAAAGGCTCCTAGACCAGTGTGTTGGCAAATTTCTTGCAAATAGACACATTAGCTGATATCATCAGCCTACCCAGGCTGTGCACTTGCACTACCAAACCACTTAAGTAGATGCTTTACTTTATGTATTTTATTGTTTTACCTACTTTGTTGAGACAATTCAGAGGTTTAAGTTTAAAGCTCCATGTAATTGCTTTGGACTGGAGCCCTATAAAGTGAATTTATTTCCTGTGATATAAGAAGATTCAGCCTACATCATCCCCAGCACTCTTTAGCTGGAGTGGGATTTGAAAACTGCTATACCAAGGAAGCGCTACTGGTTACAAATTCATGGAGAATAATGGACAGATAGGCACAAAGGTAGAGGGAAAGGCACCGTTAGGTGACAACTGAAGATCTGACCATGTCTTAGGCTCTCTCCAGGTCTCTGTCAAGACTGCCTGAATCACCTCCCCTTCTGACTTTGAAAGACAGGTAACACATGTCAAATTCCCAGGTGTCTCACTTATGTGACGAAATTTCTTTAACTGAAGGGAATTTATTATTTGAAGTTTAAAATAAATTAATTAATTTAAAATAAATTTGCCACTTACTTTTCCACTATTTAATATTGTTGCAAGGTTTGTTTCAAAGGTAAACCTTTATGCCAGGAATTTTCCCTACATTTTTTTCTAGAAATCATCTCACTGTTATAAAGGCTTTGATCTGTGTCTGTGTTTAGTCTCTGCTTTCTTGAGTTTCTCAGGTAAAGGGGGAGAGTGCTGTGTGCAGAGGTGAGACACACATCTGGGTTACCTCAGACTCCTGCAGTTTCACCTGGGAGGGAGAAAGACACTGGACTTTCACTGAAACCAGTATTTCCAAAGTGTTTTTACTTGACCAGCCATGCTTATCATGGCTGAGACTGAACTGTATAAATGTCTCCCAGGAGATTCCAGGACTAAGGAATTCACACTCCAGACCTTTCCCTGAAAGGCAGATCTCAAGAGGTTAGACAAGTGAAGAGGGAAGCCAAATCAAGAGGCAGAACTGCCTTGGTGTAGTGTATGAGTAGTGAAGAACTGCTTTCCCAAAGGATCTTGTAGAAATAGGAAAGAGAGAGAAGGTGGACAATGAAGACAGGACCATGGCTTTGTACAAGGAGAGGTTAAATAGACTAGAGCTCTTTTGTTTGAGAAAGAGATGATTCAAGAGGTTTATAGATACTGAGTGAAATAGAGAAGCTGAACGGAAAATTATTATTCTCTGTTCCTCTTTATACATGAGCTGGGGGGAAACAAATAGAAGGCCAGGGAATAAATTCAAACTAAGCAAGAAAGAAATTCATTGTAGAATGTATTAGAAGAGCAAAAGAGTGGAATGCACAGAAAATGTGGTTATGGTCCTTGGCTTCAAGGATTAGATAAGATCATGAAAGGATAATCTGTCCTGGGGAATTACATTTGAGAATACTTCCTCTGCCCTAAGATATCTCTGAACCTGTGACTTCTGAGAGGTATGAGGACGTAGGCTCTGTGTAAGCTCCCCTGGCCTTAGAAAGAAAGGGCTGCAGGAAAAGAAGGAGAAAACAGTGGGATTGATGGATGAGAAAACGGAAGTTGCAGATCATATGCTCAAAAGTGTGCAATGGGAAGCTACAAGGAGGGTTGACAGTTCCTGCTGCTCCCTGAACATATCTGAGGTAGAAATGGGTGTTACCCCCTCCACAGGCCCAGTAAGAAAAGGGAACACAAACTGGTCCTTCCCAAACTTCCTCCTGCTGATGGTGTGAAAGGCCAGCTTGGCTGGGGCCAGAAGGAAGCGATGGGATGGTCTTGGAGATTTGTTTGGTCTCTGAGAGGGAGAAGGGTAAGAGCTTCTGGAAGACAGTCACTGTTGGAAGCAGGATCCTGAGCCTCAGGGTCCCTCAGGCTGATCCAGTACAGCTATTTTTAATCTCTCCTCCTGCAGTGGCACTGCTCTAGCTGTGATGCTTTTGATATGGTGATGAGGTACCTTCAGGAAAGCAGAAAAGCATGAAAGTTATCATGAAAGTTTGTCAGAAAGACAAAGAATCAAGAGAATTTAGGAGTATAGCTGAAAGCTGACACTATCCCTTTAAACAAAGTTTTACATTCTCTAAATAATACATTCATAAATAAAGTCTGTCATTTCACTAGATGATGTAATGTAGGGTTAGTCTTGTGTTAAAATGACATATTTGCTCTACTATAATTTATGTGTTTTTTTCTTGTTTCACAGGACCATTTACCTCTGATCTCTCTGAGTTAGTTCTCAAGATCCTTATCCTTCTGAGAAAAAAGAATGTTTTTTGTTTTTTCCTCACATGTGGTAACATGTTCCTGTTGCAATCCTGAGGAAGGACCATTCACTCAGAACTTCTCCATCCTCCCATTGTCAGGGATCAGGCCAGAGACACACAGAAAGATGGAGCTGTACTGCCATGCATGTTAAAAATGATTTTACTTGATAAGTGTGAAATTACATCTAATTACAAAGTTAATGTAAGTGAATGTAATCAGATACTTACAATGGGTAATGACATGATATTTACAACTTATAATGATCTTGTTATTATACTGTATATAATGACATTATCAAAATTCCTTCTGAAGTTTTCTCCTCTTTAATTGGCCTTTTCATATAAAAGAAATTATTTTAAATGCTTTATAATATTATGTGTGAATCCTTTACAGTCAAACATATAGGTTTAAAGCCTTATTAAAGCCTTGGTAATATTATGGCTCTTTACTCTTTTAGGTTTTTTTAATGAAAATAAAAAAATGCAACAGCTCTTTTTGAGGTGTGAAGAAAGCCTTTGAAAAAGTCTGATTTCCATTCTTTTTATTGTATACCACTCGAAGAAGTGAGCGGAATTGTTAATAGGAGGCAGCATGTGGGCAAAACCTTAACTTAGATAGCAAATGACCTTGGAGCTATTCTCTTGGGCAAGTCATTTTACTTTTTTATGCCTTGGTTTCCCTATCTGTAAATGGGGAATGATGATATTGCATTTCATCTTTAAAGTACGTCATAATATACAAATGAAAACTGACAAATATCACATGGAAAGGAAATTAAGAATTCACAGAAGGAATGGAGACAGATTTTAATTGGAATGAAGGCGCTCCACTTTAGTAAACACCAGCCTTGCCTAATTTATGAATATTGGTGCATGTCCCCTACCCCCTTCACACAAAGCTCAGATAATTGGTCTTTGTTCGGGGAACTGCCTATGGGTTGGAATAACAGCAGGAGCTCCCTTTGTGAGTGCTTTGGGCCCAGCTCCAAAGGTCCTCTCAATACTGGTGTATTCAAGGCTGCTGCAAACACGAGGCCTGATTCATGTCACCCACATTACACCACTTCTTTGCCAGCATAATTCCATTTAAAGTGATGGACTTGCTCATGCAGCATAATACTGAAGTAATTCACCTGATTTTAGTGAAATTACTCTGGCATAGAACTGGAGTCAAACAAGGACTGATTGGAGACTGTAGGGCTTGAATTTTAATTGTTGTCTGAAGTCTCCCAGGTATAAAACACTGTATTCTGACCCGTGAGCATTTGACACCTTCTCTGCATGGAAGCAAATAACCCCAGTGAGAAGGCCAGTGCTTTAATCCTTCTCACCGCTGCCTCATGATCCCTTTTTATGTTAGGATCAAAAGGGCCAAAAAGTGGTTGCTAAGCTTGCTGACAGCACAAGAGAGTCGTCCAACAGGCCAAGTCTCCTTTTTCTTTGCTCTGGCTAGTAAGCCTGGCGCAGTTAGAATATCATTGAGGCTCCATCATAAAGGCTCTATCCAAGTCAAAGACCATGCTGCAGCTCCAGAACAGGCAGCATCAGTAAACAGCTGTCCTTTGAATCCAGAAGTGGAGTTCTAAGTCCATGGGAAGCATGGCTATCTGTCAGTGCCTTTCCATTGATAATGACACAGATAAGTCATGCAGAAGCTCTAGCTTTTTGTCATTTTACATCTTTACTGTAGTGTAATAATGAAGCCTGCCATGTAACATAGCCTGTGCTAGAGATGCAGGTGGCTCAGGTAGTTAAAAAGGGAGCAACATAGAGATAGAGGCTAGAGAAAGCAGAGGTGCTTAACTTAACCGGTGCTGGATGTCCAAAGCAGAGGTGGTTACCCATGAATAGACGAAGAGATACCTTTGACTAGGTATGGCTGACTAACAGTAACTTGCATAAGGCTGACAATGCCATGCAGAGCATGAGTGGGTGCAGCATTAAAAGGGAGGAGGGGAAGGAGGTCTAGATGTGGCCATCGTCATTCTGGGGTTGTGCTCTGAGTGATCATTAGGTTGCCTCATCCATTAGACCTTTTTCAGCAAAGGAAAAAGCATGCTTATGAGAATGGAAGGACTTAAACCACTGGAAATTATAGACTTAAATCCTTGTAGAAGCTAAGAATCAGGGATATTTTCTGCATACAGAAGTAGATATTAAGGATGAGACTGAGAAAAAGAATGCATAGATGTTTTATCATCACAGGAGGACAGAAAGTAAAAAGTAAGACATGCTCAGCAGGATTAGCATTTGAAACACTGGGTCTACTTGTTTGCTTGTTTTGGTTTTTTTCAACGAAAAATTGAGAGTAACAGTGGAAGAAAAATATGTTAAATTAGATTCTGAGGACAGAACACTTTGCAAGAAGGCTGCAAATTTTCAGAGATTCTCTTACGTCAAACACCAGTTTGAATCCAGGTAAATTTTGGAGTCAACTGCAATACAGTCCCAAAAAAAGTGGACCAGAAAAATGCGATCTCATGTTGCTGATGTACAAGGAAACAGTATCAATTCTAATGAACGACAGAAGAGTGCTTGTATGGAACCCAGGGAACACAAGATCTGTAATTCATAATCTCCCTGCCAGTTATAAACTGTGGTTTCTATAGTTTGGCACTCACAGCAGGCTATTAAAGCAGCAGGCTCCATGAAATTGATGGTACATTTGATCACAATGTACCTTCTACGGAAAGCAGGAGAGCTGGTATTGCTGTCCTTTTTCAGAGGCCCAACATAAGAAATGCCTGAACAAAGAATACGCCAAGAAGACAGACCATGTTTGATATAGACTCCCCATGTGTATCCTCTGGGACTACTGATGTGCAGATGTAGTCACTGAAAATAAGACAGTGCCTTCTTTCATGATTGAGGATATATTACACGGTTTTTCCATTGTGCAAGGATCCACTGCTATAATGTACAAAATTATTTCCATAATGGGAGGCTATACTATCTTCTTCACATCTCAGAGTGGACATAGAGGGTTCCCATTTGTGCAATGAGATGAGGTCATTAAGAAACATGCAAAAGAAAGGATGAAAAAGAGTAAAGTAATTCACAGGAATGACAAATCCATATTTTCTGCACATCTCTGGAAGCCTGAGCATCTTTGAAACATTTAAGACATCAAGATGCAGTGCACTCAGTTGGACCAGTGAAGAGAAGAAAAAAAAGGAAAGATTAAAACAAACCTGAAGTAATGTCCTACTGTTTCTTAAGGTGTATTATCCCAGATTATGAATCATGTTCGGAAGGAGCTAAAGTCAGGACTATTTCAAAATCAGAAGTTCACAGCACTTGTAAGACTCTGACTGGTCTGCAAGGGGATATAAATGGAATACATTCACCTGGATAGCCAGTTCAGTCCAGGAACTCAAAGGATCCCACTGGTTCATTTGTGAGCACAAGATGAGCATCCAGTTTGGCCAGGAGGAAAGTCACATGACTGAAGGTGTGAACTGCTACCAGCAGATTAGCCATAGTGCCTCTCTATGCATTTATCAGCTGCTCAGGTAGGGTTCTGAACATCAAAAATATCAATTCAAGCAGTTAGAGAGCTAAACACTGGCACTGGCATCAAATCAAGGAGTAAAGAGAACTGAGGGGATGTTGTCCTAAGGCAGTTACAGAAGTAAGAGCAGTGGACATGGCAGAGACTGATCAACAGAAGACCAAGCAGATGCGCTTTGAAGAGTAGCCTGAACTGTCATTATGGCTTTCAGGAGAGTCTTTCAAGAAGGACTTGGAAATAAGGGAAGAGGAAACAAAATTCAGAGTGAACCAGTGCTTAGCATAATAGATTTTCTACCTAAGAGAATGTGTTGGCCCTCACCCACTCAGAAGTATGAGGCTGAAGAGAAATTATGGGCAGAATTCTTCAGGATAGACCTAACAATAATGTGTTCAGTATTTTCTTTGATGAACAATCACAACAAGTGGGAGCAAGTTACCATATTTATTGACAGAGAACCGATGTCAGGGAGAAAGCTTACTTAGTAGTTTACAGCATAAATTAGATTAATTCCTAGGAACAGCATAAAGTCTATTTGGAACACTGCAAAACCATGTGCACAGTGCATACAAATAACCAGATTTTCTTAGCTATATAACAAGAAGCCAGACCTGTTAGAAGCAGAGGTGATGTCTATTAAGTTACATGGGAGCCTTGTATAGAAGGGAGGGTATATGGAAGCCTTTAAGTCACATCCATGATGCAACCAAGAAAAAAAGACATATTTTATTCTACCTGTAAGATTATGTGTTTCAAGTAGAGATGGAAATGATGAATTGAACAAGATACTTCTGTGATAAAGAACCTATGTTAAATTACCTGAGTTCAAGTCTTAGCAGATACAGAGGTTTTCTACAGTAATTGGGAAAGGACAGCCAACTTTGCAAGAGGAAACAAAGAGCTTAGTTTGTTTAGCCAAAGAAAACAAAGGTTGAGAGTGGGAATTATTGTGTTCTACAGATATGTCAAGAGAATAAGCATCAGAGAAGAGGGAAAGTATTTAACTAAAGAACAATATTGACATAAGAATAAAAGGCAGTAAACTAGCTAGGAATATGCTTAGGCTAGAAATTAGAAAACACTTGGAAACATCAGACCCATAGGACTTGGGAACAATCTTCCAAAAGGCTATCTGGGCAAAAAATCTCAGCCACTTTGTGGATAGAGACAGTGATCTGTTCATGCAGTAAGATCTGCAATGCAATCAACTGGGAGAAGAGGGAATTTAATTTGATGTTTTTGAAAGCATCTTTGAATCCAGTGCTAGAACATAGATGCCCTATGTTAATATCTAATTCTATGCCTCAGCTTTAGAATTTGATAATACATGATATTTTAGTTCTATTTATATAAAGAATACATAAGATTTTGTGCATATACTGTAGTAGTTATGATATAAACTTGTTTCTAACAGCTTTTCTTAAAACCAATGTCTGTGCCTCAAAAATACTGACTACAGTTTCCAGAACCCCTGAAAATCTAATATAATGGTTTGTTCACACCTACAGTACTCTCTTAAAAATAATGGATTTAGCACTAAAAATCACTACAGCAAGAATAAAGATTGACAGGCTGATGTCACTTAGCATTTGATGTCTTCAGTATCATATTATTCAGGACACAAAGCTTGCAGGTGGTAGATACAAAAATAACAAATCCAAGCTAAAGGAAACTACCTTCACATTCAGTTTTAGTTTATTCTCAGCAAATAAAGCTTGATTCTAAGCCTTCGTAACAGTCATGTGTAAGTAGACACTACTTGGTTCTGGCCACAAAGGACAGAGTTGGCCATTTACTGCAAATCTATGCTTTTCTGACTGCATTATTTATGAAAATATTAATTATAAATGAGAAGCCTGCCGAGTATGGACAGAGAGCAGTGAGAAATGGAGAGATGTCCAAAGGAGGAATGTGATCAGTTTGAGAACACTCCTTGCTGAAAAGTGTGGCTTGGTGCTGAAAGGTGAATCCCAGTGATTGCTCTCAGTTCTGACCTGCAAGCTTTGCTCTGTCATGGAAAAGAAAGGAGCTTACCAGTTTCCTGTTGCTCCCAGGTAGCTTTCCTCCTGCCAGGGAGGCTTCCTCTACATTTTCGTCTGACAGCTCACTGTTTTGTTTCCAACATCTCTATTAGCAGCAAGATTTTTTCCTTCCACAGTTTTAGTTTCAACAGGTGCCAGGATTCGAACTGGTCAAAGTACAGAAGATGCATTCTTTCCTAAATTGTCGCTGTCACAGCCATAACTATCAAAGTGTTGCCGTTCCACTTCCTAGGTCAATTTATGGCATAAATACCCTGTCAAAGGCACAATGATTTATTCATTCCCCTCAAAGATATGTATCATATGGTGGGACTCATTATATGATTGATTTCAGCTTATTTGAATGATTGCATTGCTGATGGTGGACGCAAAGGCAGGCATCAGAATTCTGGGAACTAGACACATAACACCAGTGTTTTTTTCATGGGAGCACTTTCTCTTACACTCTAAATCTCAGACTTCAGCTGGGTAATTCATGTCAGCTTCAGTAAGATTGCCAGAGCCCCTTAAAAAAAATTTTAAAAATTCTAAGCCAGTTTTGTTTAAAAGCGACATGAGACTTTCAGGGATCCTTGGAAATTTGTGCCTGTCACTTCTGATCTCTCTGATAGCAGTTTCACTAAGTGCCTGCCTCAGTGAGATAGGAAACTCCAGGGAACAGAGCAGCTTGAGAGGAACAGAACTTGTGTGGTTTCCCTGGGTGTTGTCAGATCCAGGTCTTTGCTGGTGGGAGATGGAAAAACAAGTGGGTGACTTTGGCTCTGCTGAACAATCACAGTCCCCCTTTGTGGTTCCACACACCAGTAGTTATTTCAGTGCAGGCAGAGCCTTGTAAAGATGTAAGTGGAGTTAAACTTTGTATTGAAATGGGAAGATTAATTGTTTGGAGACGAGTAGAAACTTTGTCATATAAAATAGACAGTGTCTTGAAAGGTACCTATATGGCACATGCAGCTTTAGTGTATAAATGTCAGGATTTGGTTTCCACACAGTAAAACACGCTTGGTGTTTTGAAGAATATGTTTTCATGAGTTGTTCTATAGTGTAAAGCTAAGAACAGAGATATTTTGATGAACCTATGAACTGTATATTTAAATGAAGTCCAGTGTCCTACATACTACTTCAGCGCTTCACAGCATCAAGCCATTCAGACAGTAGACTCTTCTTGGAGGTTGAGGGTGCACTACATTCCCATTTGAGTTCAGAGCAGTAGAGTGTTACTGAAGTAAATCTCCCAGTTGCCTCTACTTCCACTTTGTTTTGCATCATGAAGCAGTCTCAGAGTAAATGAACTGGTTTCCATTCAAATGAAACTAAACAGAAAGATCTGCTCCGGATGTGTACCTAGAGGTTTCTAATCACAAATAGGCAGAGGACAGATAGCCTGAAGTGACCTCCCACAAAAATCCCACTCTGAAATGTGCACCTAGAGAACATCAGGTCCTCAAGACTAATCACTCCACAGAGGCCCATTCCTGCTCATCCACACTGCTTGCTGAAAGGCCACAACATGTGTCAGTCTAGTCCTGTGGACAGCATGGTCCAAAAGACTGGTGTGACAAAAAGGGCCCACAGTCCAACACTTTGTGAAAACTGAAGGCAGCATTTTCTTACCTTTTCAAGCAAACACCACCACAGCCATAACTGAGTTTTGGGGTAAGTGTATTTACTGACCTATTCTGTTGCTGAAGCAAGGTTTGAATACAGGCACTGATAACAGTCGTGCCCCCATTCTTTCTCCCTTCATGTAAAATCCTTGAGAAATTTGGTGTATTTTTTAAAGCTGCTTCCTTGTTTTGAGAATCAGTCAAATGCAGCAGAACTGACGTTCAGTTAAAAAATTTGGTTTTCAATCTTTACCTGTGCACAGAAAAAATTCAAAATGTAAACTCTCAATAACCAATAGTGAATGAAGGACTTCATTTTTATTTTCTTTTATATTTTGGGCTTGGACCTGCTTCCTTAAGTTTTCAGGATCACAAAACTGAATAGTAAATTTGTATAGTTTAAAAATGAATAAACAGTTCTGTTTCATGCCCATCCTCTTCCCAGGTCCCCACCTTTGAAAGAATCATTCTGTTTGTACTTACAACAACATTTCAGTAGATTCCCTGGAAATAACTGGGTTCGGTGATAGTGAAATATTTTGCAGAAACACATTTTCTCAGGTTTAAAGGGATACCTACTTAAGAATGGTGACTTACAAAGTGATCTGCTGGGTCTGACATGAAGAGACTATGCTGCTGACTCATGCAGCAGGCAAAAGGATGCTGTTTACACACTGTTCTCTGGACCTTCTGATGACATTGGTTTATTTTCACCTCTCTTCCCCCAGAGTAATGGTAAAATACAGCTTTAACTCATGGATAGACATACGCAGGATTGTTGTGTTTTACGTCATGGACCATACAGAAATATTGATGTGGTTTTATCTGTTCAATCTTGAACCAGTTATTATAGCTCCAGAGAACCCTGATATTAAGCTGCTCTTTGAGTTTTATCCAGGCATAATGCGCTTTCAATTGAAAGGCTGGCACTGTGAAGAAGATGCAGAGGGTGTAATCACAGCCATTACAGAGAGCCATCAGTGGAGCCAAACCTACACTTTCCACAGTCAGCAGTAGGCAGCTAGATGAAAAGGAACTATTAGAAACCAAACCTAGTGCCCAATGTGTAATAAATGGCCACAAGGAAGCCTATTAGAGAACTGTTTCCACAAAAAGGAAAAATGCTGTTATACAGAAAAGAAAAGATTCGGTGCTGGTTCAAAAAGGCTAACTTTTCAGGATAAACTGACAACATTGATATTGGAAAGCTGCCACCTTTACCATCACCACTTGTATCTTCAAATTCTGCCCTCCAGCCTTTGTAAGGGGGCAGAGTTTATCAAAGGGATGTCTTCATAATTCTCCCCTCTCCCTGCTTGCCCTATTTTTTTATTTTCTTTTTATTTTGGAGGTGACTTTTAGGGTCATTTTTAGGTCATTTGTATTCAATGATTAAAGTAAGTCAGAGCACTCTAGGTCCTTCTCTGTCCTCCCTGCCAACAGTGCTCTTGCAAAGTGCAGCTCCTCCCACCTTCTCAGCATGGGGAAACATCAGTGACTTCCTGAGCAGTCTCCACGGGGAAGAGAGGAGGTCAAGAGCAGCGTTAATAATCACCTGTGAAAAGAGGAGCAATAGCCAGTGGGGCCAAGCATTGTTTAAAGTCAGTGCTTCTGAGAAGTTTGTATTAATTCACATCCTTTACATGAGAACCAGTCCTTCCCAAAAAATTGTGGAATGACAGGGCTGGGAAACATCTTGTCAGGTATTTAGCCCAACATCTGTGTCAGGTGCACTTTTTGCTAAACATGCTATTTAATGTGTTCTCTAAGTCTGACTTCTTTCATGCTGAGGTCTCTGCAAGCTCTGTAGGGGACAGAAATGGTTATACTCCTCCATGTAAAGAGATTTCTGCCAGTTTTCAACAGTTAGTGAATGCAAACAAAACATATTCATAGTTGAGAAATCCTTGGAGATGTGAACTTTCCCACTGTCTGGATCCTAAGGATCTGGTTCAGTATGAAGGTTTGGAGTGGGATAAAGAGAAGAAAAGGGATAAAGAGATGAAAGGTGAAAAACTCTGCTTTTGAGATCTTAGAGCAGCACTAACAAGGCAGGCACTGCCCTGCCCAAATCCCTTTTTGCTAACGTAATATGTCGCCTTCAGCCCATACATGGCACCGTATGAGGCTTGACATTTTTTTCCCCTTTTTAAAATCAGTCTCATGTCTCTTTTTCAAATTTTTTTTTTTTTTTGGTAGTATGACTCAGCACCAGGCAAGTGTGCAGAAGTGCAAAATGTATTTCAAGACCTAACCTGAGTAATGCAATATGATTAAAGCTGGGATTCTCCAATTGCCTCTGCAGTGTAACCTGTTCTCATGGAAATTCACTGGTGTTTGAATAACCACCTCCCTCAGGCTTTTTAAAAAATCCCAGCAGAACTACAACTGAACAGCAGAAAAGAGCACTCTTTGAATGCTAATGAAATTAAGCTAATCTTCATTAAACAACTGGAAAAAAAGTAAAAAGTGGCTTAGGGTTGATATTGCCATGTATTGTAAACAGAACACATAGTTATTAAGAGGATTATGGTAAGCTCTTGTGAGAGGAGCAAAAGGAGGAGTGGAAACTGGAGTCCTGGGCTGAAATAATGGCTGACTTATTTCTAGAGATTTATGCACAGTGAAATGATAGATTTTAAAAATAACATCCCAGATATCCAAAGGAGCTCGCCCCAAAGGAGTTTAACTCAATTTTTGCAATGAGTTCATTTCAGTAAGCTGAAGAACCCTTGAAGTTCTTCAAAACGTTTCATAATGCAACTCAGGTAAGTGATTTTATGTACAGTGGCACTCCCACTCACAGGCAGAAACATTAGTTGACAGAGCTGTAACATTTACTATAAAATTAAATGAAATTGTTGCTAATTCAGCCCCTTAAAAATGGAGCTTCACATACTTTTTCAGGCTAAGAGTTTCAGAAAATTTTCATTTTCAGAACTTTCAGTTTATTTACGCATCTTCAAAAGCAGTTCATCACCTCTCTTATGCATAAGCCCTACCGGCTCCTTAAATATGGGCATTTTCTCTCATCTGAAGCAGATATTTTGGTCTGGCAGTCAGTCTCAGGGCTGATGTTGGCCCCTAAAACCTTACAATCCCTAAAGAAGGAGGTGGTGCTTCTCAGTTTTTGTACAACAACTGGGTGGTTTGAAGATTGACCTATGACATGGGACACCAGCCAATTCCCTTTTCTCCCCGAATCCATTTTACCTTGGTGAGGTATGGCTGCTTTACTTCCCTGCCTCTCTCATCCAGTTTGCTGATGTTGCTTTTCTGTGTGGAGTGCCTTCTTGGCAGAACATAAGGAATGGGACTGAGCATGGCTTTCCAGACTCATGGGTGCAGCTTGCTCTTGAACAGACTAAATCCCAAAGTTCCAAGGTTTGCTTGTGCCTCTTATCCAATGCTGGGTGTAGGTAAAATATAAGACTGTGTAAGAAAGTACAAGATCAGGGACTGGCAATCAAGTTTTCTGTCTCCTGGAATATTCCTTGTTCACTCCTACACTCCTTCTCAGTTAATCTCTTAATATTACATGTACAAAGGAGCTACTTCTGCTGGGAAACTAGAGAGAATTCCTCCCACTCCCTACATTCACTCCAGAGATACTTGTATTCCCATGGTATATCCTTTTTCTAGGATTGGCTTTTGCCACATTTTGAGATGCATGCTCTAACCACCACTGTTTTTCACCTTGTAATGGCAACGAAAGCATCTTTTGGCTCCACATTTTAAAGAGTGAGAGTGACTCTTCCTCAGTTTTTCAGACCCATTTTCGAGGGGAAAATAGGACAAGCACTGACTGAGCTGGTAAAGGCAGCAGTTTCCAATTGCGGTGCCTTGAAACTTGTGCCTACTTGTTCTTACAGTGGGGGTGAAGAATACAGGAAGAGCAGAAGCTTTCCAAATGTGGTGACAAGCAAGGGATGCTGCTGAAAGAGCATTTCTGGGAGATGTGGTCATAGTGGTGAGAGGCCAAGGTGTTTTTAGAAGGTGATCCCAGCACAGTGAGCCAGACTGTCATCAGCACTGTTTTGCTGCGGATGGTGCATCCTGCTTGCCTTGAGGAGGCTGATATTCTGGGGGAGACAAACTTGTCTTCTCTTCATGAGCTACCTGACAAGCTTCACTAACTGCTTACAGGAGGCTGTGCCTGGCAGGATTTTTCAGTCATGTAAGGCTGGTAAATGGTTACAACATGTTACTAGTTAAAGGGCATAAAGAAATTGGGGAATATAGCAGCCAATGAGATGGGTAAAATATTGTGATATATAGCATGAGCACAACATGTGCCTTTGTACCTGATTTTCTTGGCAGAATACAGCATTCCAGCCTCACCATCCTGTTGCATGTAAACAAGTCACTATAATTTGCATTTGTTCATTCTGTGTGGTGCATACACAGCTCACACATGCTAGTTACACACAGGGGCAAGGCAAACAAAACTCTCCAAACCCTTGTGGCTTCACTGCTGTAGTAGGGATTGGGCAGAAGAGTTGACAGTGTTAGGCACCCTCCCATAAGAAACATCTAGTCATTCTTGGGAGGATTTAGAGCTGGCATGTTATACCCTCCCACTAGCCCCTAGTTACACAATCAAATCCCAGTCTCTGCCCATTCTGTCCATGGGGCTCCATGAAACATCAGGCAAAAGAGAAGATGAAGGGAAAGGACAGCAGATATGACCCAGGGGCTGGTCTCAGATGATTCTGCCTGCATTGCTCTCCTAAGGATTGAGCAAACACTAACCTAAAGATTCTATTCTAAAACTGAGGTCAACTACCTCTCATTTAGGTTAAGCCTATTTAGAAGTTGCATGGACTGGAGAACAAACAAACTGCGTCCAACGAACATGCTCTAACCAGTTTGGAGTCAAAATATGCAGCTGGCCACCACTGGAAAGAAACTGTAATGGGCCAGGCCTCCTCTGAGGGAGCTGTGTGTCAGTGAAAAATAGTGGGGAGGCCAAAGGATCACAGACAAAAAGTGAAAAGAGGGCCCCAAGGCACCAAAATGCAGTATTTGTAGCAATACCCTAAAAAACCCTCTTGTGAGAACAAGGACAAAAGTTCCTGTGTGTTTTTAGGAATGAGGGAAACCCAGAGACTTGGAATAGCAAGCAAAGGCCTTGCCTCTGGATACTTAGGGCCTCTTATATTTACTTAAACAAGACTTCTTCTTTGTGGCTACATCTGACCTTACCGATATCTGTTTGCTTGATAATTAATGTGGTGGCAATAGCCTGTGAAGGCATAATGTTGGTCAAGGATTTAAGTGCAAAGAGGAGAATCAATTCTTTTATTTTTCAATTCAGTTTACTTTTACTGACAACTTGCTCTTGTGTGTTGAAAAGTTCACTTTGCTTAGCACTTGGTGAACTTTCCCTCTAATTACTGCATGTCATTAAGGTAATACTACCTCTTTATCCTAAAGAGAAATCACTAATGACTATCCAAGCTTTGCTTGCTACTCATGTCACCAAGTCATTGCATAGCATAATCTTATGGTAATTTAATGCCTGAATCGGCTTGGATCTAAGCTTAGGCATTTTTTCTACTTAGTCAGGATTGGTCTGTAACTCATTTGTGCCATGTGGAAGGAGCACTACGATATCATACATACGAGTTTCTGTCTGAAAAACGAAAAGTAATCTGATCTTACTAAGTCTGATGGTCTGTAGGTTCATTGTCCACTAGATGTGTTTGAATTTGATGTTTGAACTATGCTACACAGTCCCCTGATCTCTTTGCTGCACACAATGGTAGACAGAGCAAGTTCAGCAGTACCAGGCAGGACAGATTGCGAGGAAGAGTCACCCACCAATGGTGATGATAAACAACCTTTTACAACAATTATCTAGTTAAAACACCACGAGCAATTAATGACATATGTCAGAGAACTTACTGAACTCATTTAAGACTAATTTACTGGCCATAAAAATATGGCATTAAGTATTTATGGATCATTAGCTTTTATTCCAGAATGAAATATTGCTATCTGAAACACTCAAAAACTGTTGAAAAAACCCACTCATTAAAGCCATATGAAATTAAATAAAATAATGACAGGAGGAAAGGGAATGGAGGCACAGTTTCTAAATGTTTGGGTAGATGAAACTAACTTCTTGTGTCACTGAATGGATGAAGATTGCATTTTCAGACAAGATTGAAATCTACACTTAATTCAAAAAGTTGTAATATGCAATAAATCCTTCCTTTTTAAATAAAGAAACATTATATCATTGATCAAAATTCTTATCATGGTCTATTAATCACAGTCAGTTATTTTGAGACACTGTTACAGAGACTGTAACGATGTTAAAATTAATTAACTATTTCCTCCAAATTGGTAATACATAAATGAAAGTTTAGCAGCTGCTCCAACCTCATATGTATTATTTCAAATATGCCTTGAAGACAACACAAGGCTATTAGAAATTAATTGTAGCTAAATACAATTTCCACTTCACTGTTGCTCAATGAGACTAACTCAGAGTGGAGCTTCACGTGTTTGAAACAGGAGAATTGTAAATGTCACATCCTCTAAAATTCTACTGAGAGCTTTTAAAATAAGGTGAAATACTTGCATCATTCTGCACTGTTTCTATAGGAAGCTTAGTTTCCTGAAAAACAGACTTCTGGGTTCTGCAACAACAACAGCAGTATCTGCACAACATTTTATAGATTGTTCCAGACTGAGAATGTAAGGCTTGAAATACACACTTGAATGGTCAACCCCCTTATCATTCACACCAATTTTATTCTGCAACTTCTGTAGCATTCTGTAAGCTACCTCTCAATACAGCACAAGGAAAGAATTTGGCATTAACTAGATTGGGAAGAAACTATTCAAGTCTGATTTATAAAGTAAGAAGAAGGGAATTTTGGCAAGCCTGGTATTTAACATGTCTAATAGTTCCTACTATGAAGTTTTATCTCCTTTTCCGCAGAAGTTCAGGTGTCCCTGTGATTTGCAGAAAAATTTTGATTTTTGACAGGAGAAGAACCAATTCACAGGATAAGCTAGGGACAATATTTAAATTTCAGTTGCATAGTTTCCAAATCAGAGTCCAAATTGCAGTGTGGAGGGAGTTTGGAAAGTCAGCCTCACCTGCAGGAAGTCAAGACAAACCATCCTGGACAATCTGTCTGTCAAGAGCTCAATAACTTTTAGAGTAGAGACAGGTTCTTTTGTAAAATTAAAAGCCTCATGGCAGATAGTGCCACAGTCTGAGAGGCTTCTGTCTCTCCTCAGTGACCCTGTAGGTAAGTGCCCTTAGTACCCAGAGCAAAGTGGAATGGAGGGAAAGGGGGAAGGAGAAAGGGTGCAGTGTTCGTGCAGCCACTGGGTAGGAAAGAACACAAAGGTCACTGTCGCAGAAGAAAAGCAACACACAGCAATAAAATGACCCAGTGTAACTCTGTACCTTTAAAATGTGTGCAATCACTTAAGGAGAGTTCACAGGGTTGTATTTCCACCATATTCTTTGAGCATCTGGATAAAGGACCTTATTTCACAACAGAGAAGTAAGTCTCCATTGCACGCATAACTGATGCTTCTAGGACAGTGTGTGTTTGTCAAGAAGTCAGATTTGGCAGTGACTCCCTTCCTTTCACAGTATATCCCATCCGCAGGTTATGCAAGGCTGCAAAACCTTCAAAGCAAGCCAGACTGGGAAGGTTTTATGATATCAGCTCTGGATCTGCAAACATGATGGTAAATTTGATAAAGAGATGATCAAAAGAAACATGTTTTATGGTTTCCTCAATATTTATTTTACCAATTCAGCACAAACTTCAGCAAAACCTTTTTCTCAGTCTTAATATTGTCTATGCTACTGCACCATTTATCAGGACTAAATACAGCATTTATTAGGACACAATCCTGTTATTATTTGGGCTCTTGTTAGAGAATAAAAAAGATTAAAGAAGGACACAGATTAATTTTTTTTAAATTAATACAGAGTATTTTCTGGCTATCATCTGGTTTTCAAAACACTGTGCTTGCAGCTTTAACAGGGCTTTATTTTTATCCCTTTTAATCCAAAAACTTTCCTCAGGGCTCACATGCTAATCATTCTCAAACCATTTTACAATCTGTAAAATTGTTTTGACTTCATTCTAGGAATTCTCTATCACTTAAAAATGCCTTCAGAATATTTCAAACTTAAAATCATAGAAAGTCTTGAGTTGGAAGGGATATTAAAAATGGGACCTATTCAATGATTACATGCCTTGTCAGAGTGCAACTGTAATTTGCAATACAGTATTACTTGAGTTTGGTTGTCTAAATACAGAAATCAATACTGTTTGTTGTATTTTCAAACTTCAATTTTTATTAGATTCTCCACAAAATTATGCTTTGGAAGAGTGGAAAACGTTTTCACATAGAACAGGGAAGGACCATTTATGTAAGGCTTTGACCAAAATTGTACTCCTACATCTGACTACAAAATCCTATAGTAAACTGCTCAGACTGGACAGATATGAAATAGAAATAACTATCAAGGGATCATAGAATCATGGAGTGGCTTGGGTTAGTAGGGGACCTTGAAGCTAATCTAGTTCCAGCCCTCTGCTGTGGGAGATAAAATTTACTGTATGAAACAATTATTTTATTTGACTAAAAAGTTAAAAATCTCTCCCCTGTAACTCTCCTTTTAGATATAGTGTGTGAGGAAAAAGACTCCAGTAGTATCCTTTTTTTTTGGCCAGACCTGATCCTCTCTCTGTGAAACTGTAAGATTGTGTGGGTATAATTCTGTGATAGTGAAATTAGCTGAGTGTGAGAGGGTTAAAAAAAGTCAAGGAAAAAAATGGTGCATGGGAGATGGAGATGTAACAATTTTTCTTTGAGAAATTTAGAACAGCTGCCATCACCTCTTTAGGTTGTTATTCTGAGACCACATGTTCAATCTCCTTACTAGTTCCCTGTGAGGATGGAAGAAAAACATTCCCAGGTTGTTATTAATGTAGTCTGAGATATAATTCTTCTTGTGTGTGGCAGAATGTATGGCTTCTCATCCCTCTGTAGCATTTGTTGTAATTCTGTGAGACCTTTAGTAGGTGGTGAAATAGGGATTAATATACTATGTCTGCACAAGTGTGTGTGAATCCATGGTTTACACTTCTGATTTGGGTTATAAAAAGCTAGACAAATAAGAACCACAGAAAATCATATTAAAAATTATCTTCTTATTTGTTCTTCTTGTCCATCTTTTTTTTTTCTTTCTCTTTTTATATGCAAAATGAAGTTTATTATAGGAAATTGAGGTTATTCCCTGTTTGTGAAATAATAATTTTCCTCTTTGCTGAAGAAATGGATTCTGGGGGTCATTTTGGTATTATTTCATTAACTTGAAGGCCAAAGACCTTCTAGTATATTAGCATAGGGTGTAATTATTACTAAATTAAAAGTAAGTACCCTTGAGATATTGTGGGCCAAATCCTCAGCTGGTTTAACTCAGCATTACTCTGCTGAAGCAATAGCAAGGTGATGTGCATATTCACTGAGAAACAATTCAGCATTGATTATAAAGAGCCCTAGGAATGATTAGCTTAGTTATTGAGAAATAACTTCCAAGTGGTTAACTCCATCTACTTTGAATTATTTTAAATAATTTGGTGCACATAAATTAAGGAGTTTAATTTACCTATACAGCAGTAATGGAGACAAGGAGGCTTCTTCAGAGGGTAACTGAGAATGGTTATCCATTTATAATAAATGGTTATCCATTTATACCAGGGCTGAAATTAGTTGATTATGTTCTCTGTCAGAAGATAATAATGTGATTGCATTCCCAAACAGATGTATGACTTAGCACTTGCTCACTGATGCCAGAGAGCGAAGCCAGAAACAATTTCTATGGGCTGATGTCACACACCATATAATTGTAGCTAAAAATTATGCTGGAGCTTATCTTACCAGTCATTTGTCCCAGGGCTGTGAGAGGGGCTCTGAAAGTTACCATCAGCACAGAGTTCAATGTGCTGCTTCCACATTTTTTCCTGGTAAAACATGAAGACATAGTGAAATACTATTAATCAGAAGTATGATGATGGAAATACCCCTCAGTGAGTCACTTTTTTTGTCTTTCTTCACAGGGAGACAACAAACACACCTGCTTGCAGATGCTAATGTGTTTTTTCCCCTAACAGCTCTTCATCCTTGCACCAAATAAAGTTCTGTAATGTTCTGAGCAATGATTTCTAGAGCTTCTCTGCAAGACTTTCCTGCTAATATCTCTGCTAAAGCCATTCTGCTGTAAAGTTATCAAATTCTTGTTGTTCTTCCCTCGGTGGACATCAAGAACTGATTCCCATGCTCTCTATACATGCCTGCTACAGCGCAGCTCAAGGCCTCTCAACAGTGTAGGCAATCCTGAAAGTTGACAGCTTTCAAGGAGAAAGGCTAAATTCAGACTATGCTTGCAAGATATAGAAAATGGACATTGCTGCTCCTGTCCCAATCCTAGATTGCGACTCTTGCTTCTGGGATCTCCTCTTCCTCCCCAAAACAACTGTAAGTCTACTCATCCCAACCCTTTTCTTGGCAGCAGCAGCAGTAGCTGGCAGCCTGGCTTTCTAGGACACTGTCACAGCACTGGGAGTAGCCAATAGCCATTTAGCTGCCTCCAGCCTCCTCTGTTTACCCATCACAGAACTGTCTCTGCTTTCACATGTTGAAGGATTGCTGTGTTTCTTCCTTAACTTGGTCTTTCATTCCTGTGTCTTTGTCTGCTGGCTTCCCCTTAAATTGTTTTTGGTGTGAAATGTGTTGAGCAAATGGGGCATCAAGGTGCAATGGAAGCCTGACTGACTGCAAGTGGATCAGAATCAGTGTGTTGTTTCTTCTCTGTGTCATTCCTCTGAGTTTCATCCAGAATTAGATTTGCTTTATTTTTTTTTCTCCAGGAGTGTCACAACTTCTACTCATATTCACTCAGCAAGCTGCCGCAACAGCGGGTCCCTTTCTGATGGATTGCTGCCTCTTCAGGTTTTCATTCTATAATTGTGTATCTGTTGTCTTTTTCTTTTTGGTGCTCTGCATTTGTCTTTATTGAATTTCAAGTTTCATGTCCAACGTGTCAAGATCAATTAGTTTTCTGATGCGGTCTTCCCTTATGTGCTTAACGTTATGTCATCACCTTAAGTGTATTCTCTACTCTGTCCCCCAAGTAATTCATGAACACATTGAATCAAACTGGATCTAGGACAATTCAGTGCAGAATCTTGCTTGAATTATACCTACACTGATAATGTATTTGGGGCATTTGTGGTTTAAGTACACTTTCAGCTCTTTTACGAGGATTTTATTTAGGCTGTATTTCTGCAATTTGTTTAAGGCAAGATGACACAAAACAAACTCAAAAAAACATATCAAAGTATAGGTATCACCCATATGCAGTATAGATATTACTGTGTCTTTTTCAATTGCCAGAGCAGCTGTCTTTCTGAAAGGGGTGAGTAGATTGATTTGATGTGATTTACTCCTGACAAATCTTTGTCAGCAGTTTTAATCACTTTAATATCCTAAAGATGTTTATACATTGAGTATTTAATTCTTTGTCTAATGTTGCTTCTGACACTCAATGGCTATGGTCTCCTATTCCCCCTTTTTAATGATAATACTATGCTGACTTCTCTGCAGTCTTTTGAATTCTTTCCTTCTCCTCCTGAAATTGTCAAAGATAGTTCTAATGCCTTGAGGGTTGCTTTGGGTGATTCTTTAAGTTCTCAGTGGTGAATTTCATCAGGAACTAACAAATACATTTGAAATACCTAATTGGTACTGAACCTATCCCTTCTCTGTTCTGGCCTTCATATTGTTCTTTTTTAAATGAATTGCAGAAACATTTGCTCTCAGTGAATCTTCTTCATGAAGACTGAAGCAAAATAGGAAGATTCAGCTTTCTTTATGCCTGTTATTTGCTGCCCTCCCCCATTAAATGGTGAACCTATACTTTCTTTTATCTCCCTCTGATTTCAAATGTGTGTCCTTACTGGTATTAATTAATTTTGCACTTTAACATTTCTAATTTTATCCTCCATGCTTACATCGCCTCGTTATATGCATCCTATGGATGTAGATGAAGGTGCTTAATTTATTTTACCAGAATGTTTGAAAGAAGTCACCCCAAGACAGCACCTTACTCTTCATTACCCTCCCACTGGTAGAGGTTACTGCCTCCATAGCTGACATGTTCCTAATTTTTCATGATGGTACACTGGGTGGGTTAGTGTAAATCATTTCTACAGTGAAACACAAAAGCTGCTCTGCAATACCCATAGTCATATCTTGCTTTTCCTATTTGTCTTTTGGTTTTCAAAGAACTCTGTATTTTCATCTCGCTCTTTTTCCTGCTTCCTTCCACGCTGGCAGTTCTGCTCTTGTGTTTTTCATGTAACATTTTTCAATAGCTTCCAGATCTTTGACAGTTCTGTTCTCAGAGCTGCTTATCCAGCAATACTTACTTCAAGAAAGTTCCCTAAGTTTACAAAATACATTTATTTTGAAAAGCATGATTCGTTATATAAAAATTAAATATAGATATTTACGAACCCTGGAGTGAACAAAATAAATACATTTTTAAAAGAAGGCTAAAATATTTCTCCCAGAGGCCTGTAAGGCATACACCTTTTATGTGAATCAGAAGTTTGATGGCATTTTTTTGCAATTAAAAAACTTTTCAGACACTTGACTCAGACTACTTTTGGTTCACATGCATGATTGTAAATGAACAGACATATAAAGTAGTAAAAATTGTCTTAGAACTAATGCATTTCATTCTCATATTAGTCTCTGCTTGTCCTCTATAAGCCCTGATTTGCATAGCAAACCTGAGTGGCAATGAAAGGTTTAAAGTAAGAAAGTGAGCTTTGTTGTTGTAGAGCTCTCAAACTTGAGTGTGAAGCATGGGTGGTCTCATTTGCTATTCTCAGCCTTTTCCTTGTCTTGTGAAGCAGTTGTCAGAGAACTTTTCAGTCTTGCCATGACATGGTTAGTACAGCTACAGTCCCAAAGCAAAGAATATTTGATCAGATGCTGTTGCTAACAATGTAGAAGGAATTGGTATATTGGAGGAACCAATCAATTATACATCTAAAAGAAACTAATATGCTTCAGAGGAAGCATTGCCTTTAATCTGCTACATCCTTGTAGTGTTATTGAATAACTTTGGACTTACTGGTTCAGAGGAAAGCACTGTTCTGTGCTTAAAATTATCGGCCATCATCCTATTGATATATAGATAAGAATTCTACTGTAAGTGCTTTAACTCTTAACTTTTTCTTGGCTGGGGAAAGGAAATTCTTTTACCTACAAGCCAGAGTGACATGGTGAGACTAATTAGAATTCAATATACTTGAAAATACTGCTGCAAATGTGTAGCCATACTGAAAGTTTAAGGGAAAAATAAGCTCAGAATGAAGGCTAAAGAATTAAAAAGGGAAAATGTTTATTTGTTCTTTTCCAAGATTTTTTTCAGTTCATCTAGGGGAAAATGGTTTTAGCTGTAATGCCTATGACATCAGTACTAGAGATTTCTTCTAGGAAAATACACTGAACTAGGTTTTTCTACACTGCCATTCATTAAAGAGGTCAGTTTTGAGGTGGCAAGTAGTCAATTAATTCCATTTGCAAAGGAGTAAGCAGGATCTCAGCCTCTTAAAGAGAAGGAACATGAATGAGAGATTTTCAATCAGCTAAACCTGATGAATTTCTTCTGAGGATACTTAAAGAACTGACAGATGAATCATATGGCTGTTCAGTTATTTTTGAGAACTTTGGAGGGTGAATGAATTGCCAGGAAATTGTCTCTGGACAGCTATGGTTTCTATCTTTAAAAGAAATGGTATTCGAGAAATTACAGACCATCTGAGTATCTTCAATTTCTAAAAGAAATGAGCAATCAAATGAATTATTTCTAAGCACCTGAGAAATAAGGAGATGAGGAATGGTCCCCATTGATTTTGCCAAGAACAAATAACATGAAAGAAATATAATTTATTTCTCAAAGTGGGTAACAGACCTTGCTGACTGAGAAGAACAACAGATGTTATCTTTCCAGATCTTAGTAAAACTCACACTGTCTCACATGATATTTACATAAGCAAGCAAAGGAAAAAAAACTAATGACAAAGAAATTAATGGACATGTATAAAATGAGTTTGAAAACTGTACTGAGACAATAGTTAGTGATGGTTCACTGTCAAAATGGAAGACTAAATTATATGGACTTTCACAGAAGTCTGTCCTTGTTGTTGTAGTATCTGACACTGTTGTTAATAACCTGGATGGTGGAAGAGAGGAATGTCCATTTTAACACTTCAAGGCATGTAAATCCTTTTGTTGAACCTGTGCCAGAGAGACAGATATGAATAACTTTGTTTTTTCTGCCTTCTTGCTGCAGCCAAGTAGTTAGAAATACAATTGTGCTAGCTTGCTCACTTAAGAGAGTTCCCCCTCTAAAAAATACACCCTGCCTTGTTCTAGAAGGGATTGGGCAACCCCAGGCTGAGCTCCCAGAGTAAAGCGCAGAGTCACTTTTCATCCAGCAATGGTTGCCTCCCCACTCCTCTACAATGAAACTCCCCACACTCAATAAGCATGGCTGCATATTCACCAAATTAATGTAAATGTTGCTGTTTGTGTGCAGAGTGTGTGGGGAGAGCAGGAGCAAGCACACTGTTCAATGGCTGAGCTCATGTCAGTCATAAAAAATGAGTAGGCTGCAGGACAGATAAGCATTTTCAGATGTGACATTGCAGCCAATTTGATCAGTTGTCTGACTGCCAAACACATCATTAATTTAGACATAATGGCAGTGAAACAATCAGCAAGTAAAGGGGGATGGGTCTGAAAGGCAAAAGCCAATAGGTTTCATAAAAAAAATAAATCTAAAGCAAAAAAGGATTTTTTTGGGCTTTGTTTGCTCTCATTTGCTGGTATGTTGAACTCTACTAATTGATTCCATTAATAGGAGACCTGTCTTTGTGAGGAGACTGGAGTTTTAAGGACAAATACTTTTACAGGCTGCGTGTATTATAAAATTGATGTATTTGGCCTCTTAGGCAAGATGCAAAACAACATCCTTGAAGTTCCATTAGTGGAACACAGTGTTTACATGTACATGATCCCCATAAGGACTTTCTTACCAGCATACTTTAAAAAATAACCAAACATTGAGAAAACAGCAAGCAGCGTTCCTAAGGGAAGGATATCTACCATATTCTCTCAATAGGAAGATCTGCCACACTTTCCATTAGATAGTGGAAATTTCTTAATCCTGGAGAGCTCCATGCCTAGGGTCTGCTTGCCCTGTTCTTCAGCAGCGCTTTTAACTGCCTTTACCATGCAGTCAGGCATGAACTGCTCTGTTTTGCAAAGCCAGTCAGTGTAAGTTTTTTTAAAGGGAACTTTTTAGGAGAGAAATGAAAATTTGGATTTTAAATTACAAAAGGCAAATTTTCTGAGGGAGCATGTCTCCTTTTGTTATGTTCAAGATGCTACTTTCACACAGGAAGGTGTTTGCCATATGATAATGTTGATATTCTGCATCTGAGTCACCAGAAGTCAATGGAATAAGTGGAATTTTTCTTGTGGATTAATAATATCCACAGATAAGGAAAACCACTGGGTTCACACACTCAAGGCTCATGAACAACATGTGTTAGACAGACTATAAGATTCTGGACAAATGCTAAAAAGCAGTGTGGTTGAGTTCAGTAAACACTACTGGAATGTCCTCCAATGTATTGCCAGTGAGATGGTCCATGCTCAAATCTATTTATCTTGCAGCAGAAAGAAGTGATCTCGTGTTCCTTCCAGTCCACTGTCAGGACACTCTCCTGCTTAAGACTATATTGCATTCAATTCTCTACATTCTTGAATCAGCTTTCCTTCTTTCAATCACATGGGGAACAATAATACTGACAATTATAAACAAAAGCACAGGTCATCAGGAAATGACCTTCTTTTTTTACAAGCCATGTGGAATGTGTAAGAACGCTGGTAATGCTTGGCCAGGTTTATGCTCTTTCTAGAAGAAGAAAACACTACGTGCCAAAACACAGAATAGTACCAAGAATAAATTAAAACTGATGTAATTAATAGGAGGACAGTTAGACCCAGTGTCCTAGTTTCAGCTGACATAGAGTTAATTTTCTTCTTAGTAGTTGGTACAGTGTTGGGTTTTGGATTTAGTACGAGAATATTGATAACATGCTGGTATTCTGCTAAGTAGTGTTTACCCTAATTCAAGGACTGTTCATTTTCCCAAGCTCTGCCAGTGAAGAGCTGCACAGAAAGCCATGAGGGATCTTGGCCAGGAAAGCCAACCTGATCTGGCCAAAAGGGCATTTTATAGTATAGAATGTCATGGTTGGTATATAAACTGTGGGGGGATTGGCTCAAATCAATCATTGCTCAGGGAAGGCTGGGCATCTGTTGGTGGGTGATCAACAAATGTCTTGTGCACCACTTGTCTGTCTTTGGTTTTATGCCTCTCTCTCTTTTTATCATCATCATCATCATCATCAAAAAACCTGTTCTTATCTCAAACTATCGGTTCTACCTTTTTTCCCCACTTGGTGGGGAGAGGGGGAGTGATTGCATGGTACTTAGCTGCCAGCTGGCATTAAACCATGACATCCAGGTAGAGAAACCTGAGAATAGTGTGCTTCTGGAAACCATTTGAGTACATGAGACATTACAAAATATTCCAGTGATTGTATAATTTTATTTAATTGTGACAGACCCCCTCATCAGGGTCTGCCACACCAGCAAAAAACAGGGGATATCCTGCTTCCAGTTCGTTATAACTTCTTGTTCTTATCTGGTTTCAAGGGATCTCAGGCTGGATTTTGTTATATAAAAATTGACATTAATCATATCTTACTTATGGACAATCTCAGATTTTTTTCAAAGTCAAAAAAAAGACCTTCTCATTCTTTGAAGACTCTCCCTGTGCATCTGTATGCAATCTAGTTGGGTAAGCAGTATGCCACTGTGTCCAAAATGTAAGTACTGATGGCCTAGCACTGATGGAAAGTATTAACTAAATAATGTATCCTGCCACTTCAGAATTTGTCCCTATGAAGGACTGCAATGGTTGAAAAGAATGTCTGCTTGTTAGGAGAAAAAAAGGAAATCCCATCAACTCCTGAAGTTCATGCTCTGTGAAAAAATTGTGGTTTTGGAAATTACTATCTATAACCTATCAGTGATACATTTGAATGCTCGTAGTATGGATTAGCAAAGAAGAACTTGCAACTGGACAACGTTCATACAGGCAGAATGCAGTGGCTGTATTCCTCTTACTTGGCTTTAGGTCCACAGTGGAAAAGGCTGTGTGTGAATCGATGGAGGAAATGTGGCTCCTCCAGAACTTTCTTTCCAGATACAAATACCCCAATTTTTTATGAGCTTTTGTGACAAAAAACTCTCTTCTAAAAAAAAGACCCCAAACTTGTATTAAAGGTCATGTCTTATGATCAGTGGATTCTGCTATTCCACAAGTAACAATAATAAGGAAAGGATTATATGCATAAAAATTAAGGTATAAATGTCTGCTGCCAACAGAATGTTCTCAAAACTGCTCACAAGGTGGCCTGTCAGAGAGCAAGACAGTACTTTTAAATATGACTATGATTTTTATTCCAAGTTGAATTAATTTTATATGGGTTTTTTCACTACTGTTGCTGTTACTTAAGTGCACAATCTGACCACTGGAAAAAAAATCTCATTATTTAATAACATAAAGCTGAAAATACGTGGAGTGGCTTCTGACAATTGCCTTCTATAATTTTAGGCATTTATTTTGTTTTGAAAGATAGCACTTCTGGGTAGAAAGAAAACCTTTTAAAACATGGATGCTGCAGTGCTATTTTCATGAATCTACAGGCATCCAGACTGAATCAATAGTTCTAAGAGGAATGCAAACTTTACCATTCATCTTAATGGACTGTTTACTTCGAAGACCATTTATAACCTTGTAAACATTTTTATTATTTATTGATTTACTTGCTTACTAGAATGAAAGTTCAACCTTTTTGCTGTAACAAATCGAGTTTTTTGAGTGTAGCTTTTAGGCTGTGCTGCCTCCTCTATCTGGTCCCCACCCTGGTAATTTCACCCCAGAAAAATGGGCTGATTTTCCCCTCAAAACCACACTTCTAAAAGCAAAGATCTTAATCATTAGGTAGGAGATCTGTTATCCCTAGAAGCCAATGCCCATGAGAAGTTCAGGGAAAGGAGGGAATAACCAGCTGTCTTGGCAAATACAGTTGCTAAAGCTGACAACTGAGAAATCAAAAGCTAGCAGCTGGTTTCCACCAGGATTAGAACAAGACCTGGTGGTGTTTGTTTTGCTCCCAATGGTAATTCATAGACTGCTTCATGATGCTGTCCATTGATGCAAGGAACTAAGGATTCCCTAACAGAAGATTTAAACTATCAGCAGAGAGTAGACAGAAGCAGCATCAGTGATAAAAACATAAGAATCTTATTCCTGAACATAAGTGCAAATTTTGGTGGAGGGAAGGTAGGTAAAACAAACCAAACTATCATCATCTTTCATTGTTGAATGTTCTCGTAGGATGCTTGAGTTTTTCCAATTGGAGAGTGAATTTCTTTTTTTATATAATACAAATCTTCACCAATGTTTATTTATGTAACACAGTCATGTAACACATGGGTATGCATCTGTATCAATTTGTTTCACAGTCTTGCTCTGTAATTAATTTCATTTCAATAGTGGAAATTTCACTAAAATGAGAAATATAAAGTGATGTCACAGCTCCTGAAAGTATTCTAGCATCTTAAACTGGTAAAACATACTTTCTGCTGAAAAAAATAGGATATTAGTTTTACATACACTTCCAGCCAAAGGAAACAGTTCACACTGTGGGCACACAACCGTTATGTCCAGTTCACTGATGAAGCAGCCATAGGCTCTTCATTTATTGAAGAAGATGGAGAGGTGAAATACTTGAACTGACAGAGAAACTCTGCTGCCAGAGTTAGAAAGGTATCATTAGAAAGATGGCCCAAATAACCAGCCTCAGAAGAACAAACAGTCATAAATGAGATGACCCAGTGACAGCAATACCAAGAACTGAATGCTTCCTCCCTCTGTCTGACAGAAGAGTAATAAACCTGCAACCACCACCTCTTACAAACCAAGAGGAAGGTAACTCCACCAGAGTGCATGTTTACAAGATAAAAAAGCATTTATCCAGCATTCATTATGCTGTGGGAGGAGCTGACTCTTTAGTGGGCTCAGACCCGCTGCAGGTAACTCAGCACCTTCCTCTCCCACTGATGGCAAGGGACCAGAGATCTTGTGCCCAGCCCTTCCTTGAGCTAAACTGATACAGACTAAGAAACAGGGTTTATTTATTCTGTAAGAATAGCTTCCCCCCGCTATTTGAATTCATATTAGAATGAATTAAACTGGAAATACAGAGCGCAGCAGGGAGTAGTATAGTCTAATCTGAAATGGATGTGCCAGATTCCATGGCTAAAATCCATAATCAGCCATGAGATGGTTCAGCAGATGAGTCTGATATTGAGTAGGCGTCCCTCAGTCTACATACTTTTCTGTACTTCTATTGTCTCAAAAAATCTTGTGATGTCTCTCTCATGGGCTGAAAGCCCGTCCCAGTGTCAGTCAAACAGATGGTACAAAAATAGAGCCTCCTCTTGATGTAACAGAAGAACAGAGGCAATTCCTTAGTAGTCTAACCACAATCCTGGTCTGGCCCATGCAAGGTGTTATATTTAGAAGCAGCACGGGGTCTGTGAGGGATGGTCAGAGAACAACTTTCTCACAAAAAGCACAGCATACCACTGAGGATCTTGGCATGCTCAGGACTGTGAATTCCTTGCACAATACCCAGGGTCTTGAGTACACCTTGTGGATCAAAACTGCGAGGGTCTAAGGTCTGGGTTACTTTTTCCTGAGAGTGGTGATGAGACAGCAGTTAAACCCACTAGTGTCCTCATGAATCAAGTTTTAGTTCTTTGGTGGTTCAAAACTAATTAAAGTATTTTGTTATAAAACCTCTTAAATAAAACTCCAAGACTTTAATTTCTAACAGTTCCTCTTCTTTATACAATAAGGAGAAGAGACATTTTCCCTGACAATCTTGAAGCAAAAAACTTTTGACAGATGTGGTGACTTCATCCCTATTTATTGATCCTTTCACTTCCAGAAGGCCCAGAAGAACCACTGTTTCTTTCAAAACCATCTTGCTCCACAGATATTTAGATAACACATTATTTTGTGTCTGTGTCTTTCCATACCTACTCCTGAAATTCCCTCTCAGCTTTCCTAATTCCTGTCCTGTCTTTTACCTCTTATAAATTGTGCTGTTGTCTTCAACTGTATTTGAATTCCTTTCTCCAAAGGACATGTGTCTGACAGAATAATAATCCTGATGCCTGCCATCTAAACTTGGTGTTTTTTCAAAGTTTCCTTTTTAATTCCTCTTTTGCTTAGTTATCTGTTCTTTCTGTTAATCAATCATAATACACTTAAGTGGTTACCACTGCTGATTTTACATCTGCTCACTCTTAACATACAGCATGAAATTAGGTAGAATTAAATTTGAATAAATATAGATTCGGTTTTTTTAAAAAATTGTAATCTCAGTTTTCAATCTCAGTAAAGTTTAGCTCTAGGTCAGCATGAGCTAATGTTCTGTCCAAAGCAGATGGTCCAATCCTGTCCAAAACTGCAGCGTCAGGGTATGGCATGTACAAGCAGTAGTGTATGATTATTTAAATAGCAATCCCCCATGCTTTGCAGTTTTCATTACTTTCCCATATTTAAGTGAAGAGCCTGTGAGTACTGACTGAAGTAGAGAAAATGGGCTATTTAGGTCTTTTAATACATTCCAGTGTTCTTGTATTTGCTACAAATATAGAAGTCAAATATAGCCTATCTAGTCATTCAAAGATGTTAGAGTGATTACCATTGCTTGGATGACCTGAAACATATCTTGATTTCAAGACTGGCTTGAATACGTGACCATAAAATCATCAGGTTGAGAATAGCATCACTTCTATTAAGATGTTTAAGGCAAAGATATTTGGATAGATGCATTAGATGTCATTAGTTATGAAAATGCCCTTCACAGCAAACCCTATTTCTTTTCATGTTTTGGGGTTTTTTAAATGATTCTGTGATGTCATAACCTTTAAAAATCCCACTTTTACTGTCTGCCAGTGTTCAGATATAGACATAGGCTGGGCTTCCTGATTTACCTGTATGTAGGTAACATTCTTGGAATTATCCTTTTGGTGTATCTTTTCACTGTAATAAATGAGGAGAAGCACTGATCAAAGGAAATATTTCTATTCACAGAGCATTTGTGTTGTCCCCTACAGGTGTGTGTTAAAATCTGTGAGAAGACAAGTCTGTGTCAGTGTTGATGGCTGAGGCCAGCAGGTGCCCTTCAGCCCAGAACAGTCCCTCAAGGTAGCCAGGCTACCGCAGCAGACGGGATGAGAGTGCAAGGGTCTTACACAAGCCTGCAGCACGGCCTCATCTGTTCAGAAATTTTCAAGGAAAAACTGTTCAATGGAAGAATGGAGAATCCTCCCTGACTCTGCTCTTGGCAATATATGATTTTTGTTCCCTCAGCATATTTGCTTTCATTTGGTGTCCTTCTTCAGTGTATAGTGAGCTGTGTATTGTCTTTAGCCAGAGGCTGGCATGGTTGTACCTTACTGCAGAAGCAGATCAATTGACCAAGAAGCTGCCTAAACTAGAAAATGAAAAGCCTGCCATTCTCATGAAGGCTCAATGTTGCAAAGAAGGGGTTCCTAAGCCTCTGTTGTGAATCTTCTTCTGAAATCAAGTGTCTGCAACAACTTCACCTTTTCCTATCCCTTTCCTCCCCTACAAATAATAATCAACTCAGTCATAAGGACCTTGAACCCACTCCAACTATGGCATGATCCAGGCTCTAAGTTCAGGGTTGTTGTGCCCCATCATCTTCTGATGAGGTATTTCCACTTTACATATAAAACTTCATCTCACTAAGGAATTAGATGGATTCCACATTCCTTTCTGGATCAACGCCTAAATTACTAAAGTGGTGAGTTATTATCTGGTTTCTCCTTAAAAAAATCTTACTAATTTCAAAATTATTGAACCGTTCAGTAAAAAAGACATGGAGAGGTATTCCAGTTCCAAGAATACCCTATCTTTTAGAGGACAGTCCTTTTTCTAGGTCTGTGAAAGATACATAATCTTGTCTTTTCATACACAAGAAAAAGCTGAGGGCAGCTTTCTGTACAGACAAGTCTTTAGACAAAAGGGGAAAAGGGTGGTATTCATCTGTTGTCTGGCACTACCAGATTAGTGTTTTGGGTTTTTTGGGTTTTTTTGGTTTTTTGTTTTTTTTTTTTTTTAATTCATTTGGATTTGGGCCTTGTAGGTGAGATAGGCCTCTCTTTTGCAAAGC
The DNA here is from genome assembly GCF_000738735.6 of Corvus cornix cornix. Classification (NCBI taxonomy): domain Eukaryota; kingdom Metazoa; phylum Chordata; class Aves; order Passeriformes; family Corvidae; genus Corvus; species Corvus cornix. Next base: position 92,841,285 of record NC_046332.1, read on the forward strand.
CCATGAGGGCTTAAACAGAATCATGACGCCTGAGTGCTCTGTGCTGCTTTTGACTTGCTTGCACAGATATATGTATAGAAACAGGGATGAAGGTACCTTTGGAACTTCTCTGGTGTATGTACATAAATGTAAAGCTTTTGAGATTTGCAACAGTTTTGAGCACCAGTATTCTCAATCCCGCCTGCACCCTATATACTTGTGTTCACAAAATGAACAAGCAAGTAGTCTTTCAATGCTTTCAATTAAATTAGTGCCCTCAGAAAGAGAGTTCACACATTCAATGATACGTGGTTGAAACTGGAGGAAACTAAATGAAGACATTTAATGAACGGTTATATTATTATACCATAGAAATATGGCAAATCCCAGTTTCATTCTTAGAGTTTTAGAGTTGTGAATCCTCCACCACTGAGTCCAATGTTAAATGTTGCTCATACTAAGCCATGCAACACTCACACCATATGTTTTTGCTTTTGTAATGTTTCTTCAGTTTTCCCAAACATGTGTGGTATATCTGAGTCTTAAGAAAGATAATTCCAGGCAGTAAACAGAGCAGATAGCTGTGTTTACTTTCTAAGACCCGTGAGAGATAATAAATATACTGTCATTGAGTTTTGTGTCCCATTGTTTCCACATGGATGAGCAGTGCAAATAACAACCATGCTGTCATACTATAGTCTCATTATTTGGAGTGATCTTCCCTGCTTGGATATTATGCCATAACCTAGTTTTTTTTCCAATACTTCTCACCTGTCTTTGTCTCTACTTCAGAGTGCAATCTTTCTGAGGTAAATATTGCTTATTGATGGATATATGATGGATTGATGGATATATGAACTTCTTGTGTGTTTTGAATACCTGAGAAATATAAACAAATATAGTAATGCTGTTTTATTTTTACTTCATGGGGGAGAGATTTATTTCACATGTGTGAAAATCTCCTTCTCCTGGCATTTCAGATAATCCTAACAGTAGCTCAGTAATAAGGTGGACAGTGACTTCTGGAGGCCATCTGCTTAGCCCCAAGTTTGAAGCAGGCCCAGCTTCATGGCTAGAACCAGTTGCTCAGGGGCTTGTCTAGCAGTGTAGCAAGTATCTCTGTGGCACCTCTGCCAGTGCCCACCCACTTCCTTCATGACAATTATTTTCCTTGCCTTCTGTTAGAATATCTCTTGTTGCCTCTTGTATTTTCTACAACTCTCTATTCCCCTCATGCCACCTTCCAATCCTGTTATCTGATATTTTAGTTTCTTACAAGAGGACTTCTCCACAGCACAGACACCTAGCTCATGTTATTTTGGTAAGATGTCAGTTGCAAGCTCTGTTCTTGCTGTTCCCTTCCCTAGCACTGGGAACTGGAGACTTCTAAGAGGTCTGTTTGTATGTAAGCAAGTATTTCTCAGAAGTCTGTGTTTCTTGCTCAGATGTCTTGTAATGCTCTGAAGACTTAAGGTCCAAGCCAGATTTCCTCTAAACATGTAGTTTCTTACAGGACATGCATGCTGCTGTGTAATGCTAAGGACACACAGCTCTTACCATGGCTGGACAGGTCCATGGCACATGCCAGAGGTCTTGACTAATGGTGGTGTCTTAATGCTGCTTATTCTTTTTGTTTAAAATTTCTTACTTCAGCTTTTCTATTCCATAATGCTAAAAATGGAAGAAGAAAATCACGTCTGTGACCTTCTCCAGTTATTGAAGTAGAGTCAGTTCCAATTTTCCAGTTTTTAAATATTTATTTATGATAATGTCTGAATGGGTACTATTTTAATTTGCTTCTCTGACAATTCTTTCCTTTATAGTTTTGCTAGTTAATGCTACTTAATTAACACACTATTCTGAGTATAGAGAAATCTGACAGTCATAATCTTTAGGTGATAATGGGAAATGTATTTGTACACCTGCAAAACACTGAATTAAGATCTTGATCATTAACCATTCTTCTTCTTCCCTTTCTGTTGTCTCTAGGAATGGGTGTAGGTTTTGTCCCTACCAGAACTTTTTTGTCTCACTATGATGCAAGTTTCATTTTAAAATAATCTCACTATATTTTCTATACTATTTCTTTACTTTTTTTTCCCCAGTTCCCTTTGTTTGTATTTGGGTTTTTTTCATCTGCACAGCAATAAGGTGTCGAAAGCCCTCTCCCTTCCTCTCTCTCTCTAATAGGCTGAAGAGGTATTTTGTGGGACATCTCTCAGTGATGTAGTAAAGGTTCTTGAGAGAGGAGGGTTTGTATTATGCTTCATAAAAGGATAAACACTGCAATATTGGTGTATATTCATTTATCCTTGCTGTGTGTGTTCAGAATGTGGAGGAACATCTCTGTGAACTTTGACTTGATAGAGGTTACACAGTCTGGAAGGCTGTTGTCAGTATGCTTTGGAAGTCATGGCTCAAAGCTATTCTTCTCCAGCAGAAACAATTCAGTTTGTTCATATGTGTGAACAGCATGTTCTACTCTGTTCCCAGGAATCACTGATTTGTAGATGGCTCCTACTACTATCCTTTGAAGAAAATTGTAAAGCATTATAGTCTACCTTCTTTTTAGCAGGAATGATTTGAATCTAGCAAAAAGTGTGCCTTCGTTTTTTCCCCTTGAAATAACTGGTGAGCACAAATCCAAAATTTTCAGATTTCAGACACAACAGAAGGACTCTGTTTTCCAACAACCATGAGGCTGAGTTATATTACAGAAATTTGTTTCACAGTAGTGTATTGTGATGGAAAATACTTTGTGAATCGTTCTGCTGGCTTCTAGTTGGACAGTGCTGAGCTTCACAACACCCAGATATAAACTGTCCATGGATACATTCTTAGAATCTTATGTCTCTGTAGAAATAACAAAATCTGGAAAAACTTCATTTTATATAAAATTATTAGAATTTATTTATATGACAAAACAGATATTTATGACCAATAATCAGCAGTTGGGTACTAAAAATACTTCCAGTGCAACTATGTGGATTGCAAGAAAATCCAAATTGTCTTTTGGTCTGTACCTCTTCTCAATGATGTCACAGTGGCACTAATTCTCACTGCCACAATCTGGGTGCCTCCTGGACTGTTCTGCAGTTCTTGATAGAGGCTTAAGATCAGCATCTGCTTTTACCTCACCTTAATAACAGTATTGACTCCATGTCTGGAGAAATATGTATTTGTGTGATTGCCTTTGGCCTGCCCTTTGACTGAAGCATGGACTAGGGATGGATGCAGCAATAAGTGGGATGGGGCCATAGCTGTAACCTGCTGGCAAGCAGATCTGTGGTAAATCTTGCTGCAGAGTTCAAGAGTTAGGTGATGAGAGAGAGAGATGTGCCAAAGTATTTTTGGTGTGTCTTTCAAAAAATACCATGGAGTTAACAGAAAATTGAGTTCAGGGGGTTTCTAGGAACATGTTGAGAGAGCTCCACTAAGGTCAGGTACACAAAAATAATGCCAGCTGGTGGGGAAGGGACATTTCCTCTTTCCTGAAACCAGAAATGTCAGTGCTAACTTGCAATCTTTGTTCTCTTTGTGGCTCCAGTGACCAAGATACAGCTCCCTACTCTGCAGTGCTATTATAGCATGTAAGAGCAGCCTCTGTGCTTTTAAAATGAGCATAAGCCATCCTGTCAAATGCGTTTATTTTATTCATGTCCCAAGCACATATTTTAAAGAAAAATATGGTCTTCATCCTCTGCCTTCCACATCTATTCACAACTCTGATATTTACCAATACAGAAAAAGATGATGCATATAAAAAAGTAGTATTTAGAAAATGATAAACAGTTAAAATTATACAAAATGTAATCGTTTCCAACCAATTTGAATGAGCTCAAATAAGCAGGCAACAGAAGTAAAATTAGAGGCACTAGAGAGAGCAGTGACATGGATAATGTGGAGAAGTGAATGTGGCTTGCAATGAAAAAGAATCCCAGTGAGCACCTACTGTTAAGTGTAAGCCACAAAAGGCTGCTGGCAGCAGTACTTTGGGGAATAATGGCCATTTCATTTCCATGGTTTTCTACTCTTTTTCTCCCCAAATGCTGTCATTAAATAAAAACCCTTCCTAAAAGCCATTACACCTAACATATGTTCAGAACTATTTCCGAAACTATCTGTTTTCCCTGTTCTGATTTCAGTGGTTCGGTATCTACACCTAAATCGTTGCTATTTTAATTGTCATACAACGACAGACTTCTGGTGCACTTCATAGAAAATTTTGGAAAGTTAATTTCCCTCTCAGCACTACACGCCATCCGAGTGACAATTTTAAGTCATTTTTAAGAGCATTTCTTAAAAAGTCTTTCGGGATAAATGATCATGCAGTCCTGAAGAACCTAACTTGTTTGTTGAGGTGCCCCAGTGAGCAATGCAACTGGCAGTGTGTTGTGACCTGAAAGCTGTTTATTTGTCTATGTACAGTAGTTTTGTAACTACTTCTTATCAAGAAAGCATATGACACAGAGGGTCCAGAGGAAAATCCACTGAGTCACAGCTGGACCATACTGGCAGTGAAGGTTGCTTGGAGAAGCTTACATTTCATCTGTTCTTTGCAGAGGGAACTTGAGTTTCTAGAGGTGATACTCTGGATGGTCCCTGCGCCTTGTGCACTACGATACTTTCAGAGTTCATCACTCATCAATTCTTAGAGCCAGTTCATGGCTTCACAAGGCCAAAACCAAGCTAAATGCAAGAAAAGGTAAGAAAATGAAGTATGACGATAAATTAATAAATTAATTTCAGGACACTGTCTTTCCAAATTTGGGGAACTGAGTATCTGCTCCTGAGGCAAGCAGCCATTTTCCCACTGCTTAGGGAGTGAGTTGCATTCTGTGCCTGGCTGTAAGCAGCCTCCCTGCCAGTCCTGGTCACTTCAGACCATGATTTTGTCACTGTTATTCATGTAGCATACTAGGAATCTGTTGCTTTGCTTATGCCTAAAGCAAACCCCCTCCATGACATTACCTCAAATGCTATCAAAAATACACTGCTTTGTTTTGCTTCAAGTTGCACAGCAGGATAAAGAATGAAAAATCAGAAGAAGATAGGAATTTTATCAATGGTGTGGTTGAAGAAATTTTTTATAGACATTCCCCTCATATGCTGCCATCAATTTGCATGTAGTATGGACAGATAAAACTCATTAGACTTCAGTACTGTATATCTTCAGGACTGATTCTAAATACAAGTAGCCCTCAAAAAAAAAAAATAGTGCAAGAGAACAAACAGTGAAACTAACTGTAAGCTAATAATAATTTCTGTAGAATGTAACACATAGAGACATGTAGCAGTGTTTACTAGCTTCTAAAAGACTAGCTTTGTAGAGTTAACCATTCATTAAAATGAGAATAGCAGGGAACCTGAGTTATTTTGCTGATTCATGAACTCTGCAGACACAAATGCTGGTAGAGTAGTTATTCAATGAGCTTCCATTACATTAACAGAACTGTTCTGGGTATTACTACTAGAAAAAACAACCTATAGAATCAAGTACTTAGAATCTGATTTTCAAATTGCTCTCCTTTTTGCATTTGCATCGATGTTTTGCATTTGTTTGAAGCTTGCATCTGCTTCCAAACAATAAGCACTAATTTTAAACCTGTTTAGTACTCATTTAACCCAGATAGTTCTTTTGTGGCCATTTCACATGCATCTGGGATTCAGTGCAAAGAGGTTGCATGGAACAAAATGAGAGGGAAATGCTACTAACCAGCAGCTGCAAGAAAGGGCCAAAAGAAAAAAAAAGTGGAAACACTATATGAATATGCTACCATTATGACTTGAGAAACAGGCACATAGATAGTGACCCTGTGATTGCGTTAGGTAGAGGCTGCTGTGGATGATTGGCTACTGGGAAACCTAAGCTTGATTTGTGCAAGAGATACTTTCACTGATTCAAAAGATCTTTGATATGCTTTAGGTAATTTGCACTACTTACATGTCAGCTGAGGTCAATGAAGTTTGCCAGAGCTTTATACTCAAAAGCATCCTAAGGAATAGAATGTCAGATATTGTAAACTAGCAGAACTAGGAGCCTGTTTCCTGCGACAATTAAAGCATCCACTGGAAGGGTGGTGAGATACTGGAACAGGTTGCCCAGAGAAGCTGTGGATGCCCCATCCCTGGACCTGTTCAAGGCCAGGCTGAATGGGGCTTTGAGCAACCTGGTCTAGTGAAAGGCATCCTTGCCCATGGCACAGAGTTTGAAACAAGGTGATTGTTAAGGTGCCTTCAAACCTAGGCCATTCTATGATTATAAGAAACATCTGGTTCACCACTGACCAAGGCTGCAGCTTTCATTTAATCAGAATAAATTAACTGGAAGTCAGTGACGTGACCCAGTAAAAAATCCACTGAAGTTAAGGATGGATGTGTTCAATTATACTCTATTAGGCAATAATCATGGGTGAGAGAAGAGCTGTTCCCTCAGTTTAACCACCTGTAACACAGTGCAGCCTTGCAAAATACCTGTGATCCAAATCGAAAGCAGTACAAGCATGGACACTCTATCCACTTGTAATCTACTACAGAAGCATTTGTCTTCCTTCATTATGTCAGCGTTAATGGGGCCGTGCTTCTCAGCCTGACCCCGTGGTTGTATTCCTGGATCAGCACCTCTCGTAAGGTGAGCTCTTGCAATCTGTCACCTCTGCTCCTACACTGGATTTCTTGTTATGTTTTTTGTACAGAGACTTAACACATAACAGTGTGACAGACATCTGGAACAGGTCCCAGTGCCAAATGCCACATCATCTGCAGTTCCATTTCAAGGTAATGAGAGGACGATGTTAACTGCTTGTATTTCCTGTCAGCCCCTGGTATCACTTGTGAAATTCATGGGAAAACAGTACTGACAGAAATCTTCCTTCCTGTATATCTGAGTATTATTTCCCTTTAACCTGTCTGCAAATGTGGTTCATAAGGTGCCTATTTTGATTCCAGCATATTATCTTAATCTTTACACTATCTTAGCATTATCTTAGCATATTGAGCTGATCTTGCTCTGACTCAGTTATAAAACAGGGTAAATCTTTAGGAAAGAATACGTTTCCATATCAAGAAGTCTTTCCTGGATGTACAGTAGGAAACTGAAATGAGGGATTGTATTTTCAAAGTAGTGTGTGTGGAAGTGTGACTTCAAAGTTTCATGGTTCTTAAGAAGTTGCTGTTCCTGAGATCAGTGGAGATTTGAAGGACTTCAGCACATTTGATGCAACTCTCTTGTCTCATGCTACTTAGAAATGCACAATTTTCATTAAAAAACTACCTTTCTGGAAATTTAGACTTGAATTAATTTCTATTTTTTATTATGAAGAAAATATCTATATAAAATAAATCCCACCCTTTGCATCTTACAGGGTGGATAAAACAAACAGTTAAATAATAAGTAAAAAACCACAGATTTTTTAAAAGACCTGAACTTTCTGTCTGTACAATTTAATGCAGAAAAACCAGGTCTCAAAATAAAAGCAGAAGACCATCAGCTACCTCTCCTTCACCCAAGGCTTGCACTTATTACTGGATCAAAAACATGAAAACCTTTAATGGAACACTACCCAATACAACACATGTAATTGAATAACCTTGAGAGGAAAGATTGGGGATTTAAGGGAGAAGATCAATTTAAAATCACTTAATGGATGGAGGCATTTAAAATTACATACACTGAAGAAGGTGAAAGGTGCTATGGAATTATTACTTCCATCCTTTGGAGATAGTGTCTTAAGATGTAAATGAGAGTCCCTGTTTCAGTAATTTATTGTATGAGAAATATACCATCACCAAAGGAAAGGAAATTGTGAGATAAAGAAAAAATAATTTCTGAACCCTGTAAAGATCATCTCACCTGAGGTCTGATTCAGTGTCCACTGCAGTCTATGGGAGATTTTATTCCCATTGAAAGATGCCAGTGGATTTCAGTAAGCTTGCATGAGGCCTGCTATGATGGTATAATTTTACAGGAGAGAAATAAATTGTTATAAAAGATACAACAGCTCCTGAAGCTCAAGTCTATAGCACTCCTGCACAGAAGCAGGCTCCGTGAAATGAACACATTTGGTCACATTAAAAGCAAAAATCTTTGAACTGAACAGCTTTAGAGGGGCTCTTTAAACTCTTGGGTGGACATGGGTACATGGCCTGCTTCATCCATCACATGCTCCACATCCTACAATATGCATCTACATTGCAAGACTTGGAACATCTGTGGGTCAGTAAATTACAAATCCAATAGCATCTTTTTCTGTGCAGCAGCATGAATGTATAAATAGAGCCCTGCACTGGCTGCTCTGTCATGGATTTGACATTTTTGTCCCTAGAAGGCAGTCTTGGGCATATAGTGATGTGAGTAAGTGTGGGCAGTCATGTTTAAATGTGGTTCTTCCAAGCTGCTGATATTTCTGGGTGTTTGGGATTGTGCTAAGGATGGCACAAGTCCAACTCTTTATGCCCTGGAGTTCATACAAATTCCCTGTGTAAAAGCATCCAAAAGATCAAAGCTTGGGAATTATTGGCTTCCATGAAGAACTGAACATACTCTTAAAATCTATATGTAAACCTTGCAAAAGGAAGTAGGAATCAGTCTTTAGCAAAAATGTTTCTCAAGGATGAAGACATTTGAGGTTCAGCAAATCCAGTTTGGGACGGCTTCTTGCACAGGGTGCATTCCATCTGCTACAAACAAACACAAGAACTTTGTAAATAGCTCCATGTGACTAGCATATGTCACACTTTTCAACTGATAGAAGCTAAATGACATGCTAATCATCTTCTAACACATCTAAAAGTATTGCACCAAAGTCCTAGCCCTTCTTTTCCTTTGTGTGTTTTCTGTTTACTTCATGAGTCACTTTTTGCCTGGTGACTAAATCCTGATGGGAGAAAAAACAAATCACGTAACCCAAGGAAGTTTTCTTTCTAAAGAAACTTTAGTGTGGAAAATTCTCTTCTTAAATGCTTGTCATCTAATATCTGCTGCCCTTGCCAGATGCTGAAGAAACAAGTTTACAAAGTGGAGATCCTCCTAACCGCTATTTCGCTCTCCCTAGCCCTCCATCTCACAGGAAATGATTCTTTCTCTAAACTCTGACACTGCTGCTGCTGAAGAGCACTTCAGTTCTGAACACGTTATTTTACCATTCACAGGCCTTTGAACTGTTGCTTTTAAATGTGGCTGTTGAATTAATGAATAATTTTGCCAGGTGTTAGAGCACATGAAGGGAATACCAGCCATACGCTTTGGTTGATCTGTGTTCATTTTTACATTACAAGATGTTTATTATGGTAAGATAAAAGGTCTGGCTCATTCCCATACCTTTAATATGAAATTCAAATAATGAAGACAGAGTTAGTAAAAACTTCTAAGAATGAATGAATAAATGCGATTTACAAAGCCGTAGAAACCAAATCATTTGTTTATATGCAAAACTCATTAAAAACATTGCTTATTTAATCTGATTTAGATTAAAGGAATACTGCTGTTATATCAGGTTGTCATTTTTTCTGATGAGGACCAGGACATATCAGTGACTATAAAATACATAAAAAATAGAGAGGTTTCAGGTTTTGAGATACCTGAGGTGTTTGATTTTTTGGAGAAAGCTGAAAAAATATTTAGTTGCCATTCATTAGCTGATAAGTGAATATCTATCTTTACACTTCTGGCTTTCCATGAACAAAAGATGAGTTCTTCTTGCAGGATGGACTGCTTTTCAGTAGTGGTAGTGGGGAAGCAGAAGGATTGTCCTTCTTTGAAGTTCTGGAGATAGGCATCACCTAAGCACAAACTGAGTGGATGGTGGTGCCAGAGGTGGAATTTGGTTCTGGACTGTGCCTGGACTATTTGTGATGCCATGAATTTATGCCATGACATGTTTAGAGGTCCTAGATGTCCTGCTTATCCAGACTAACACCTTTATGGCACATTTTTGTTCTATTCACATCTGGGTTGCAGGTCAATGTTTCCCCTGTGTAGAAATCATGATACAAGTAACAGGGGAGCAGTATCCTCCCAAGTCTTTCTCTGGGATGAGGTGTGTAAGAAGAACTGGAAGATGCTCAATGCATGAGCTGGCATAGATTAGGCCATCATGATACTCCATGAAAAGCTCTCTGTGGTCTTCTGTCATGTTTTGCTCACAAGCTGACATTAATGGCACCACTTTTGTAGTCCAGAAGGAACATTTTCTCCTAACAGGACTGATAAGGTTTACCAATACTTTTTGTTTTCTCCTGAGGTGTGGTCCACTTCCTGGGATGTCTGGAAAACTAACAACATGTAGCATAGAATATCAACTATCCTGAGATCACTACCTTTCTTTTCTAGTGGCAAGGTGTGGCTTTTGTGGCTGCTGATCATTTACACCACAGTTTCTATTTCTGTTCTACCAGTACTCAGCTTTCCTGATGTGCTTTGTCATCATGACTCTTGTGCCACTGGATTTCAAGAGAGAGGTGAAAGATTCCCACTGCCTGCTCTCTGGGGGGTCTTGCCCCTGGCTTTCCTGAAGAGAAACAGCCTTGTTGCTTAGGTACTAGTAGCAAGAATCTAGCTGGAAGGGGCTTGGGTTTTTTGTGATGAGGCAGTGCCTTATGTCCTGTTGAGTAAGTGGCCTGGGGAAGTCTCCTAGGCTGAATCTACATTGCATGCCTTTCTGTAGTGCATAGGGTCTGTAGTCCCTTTCTAGTCTGCTTGCAAAGCCAAATCTACCACACTCACAATTCTTCCCCTGAAGGGTGACAGAACAGAGAATGAAACGTGCAGCAAAAGTTGTTCTCATCAGAGTTCATCATCTAGAACCACAGAAGCAGTATAAGAAGCTACACAGAAAATAACCCTTACAGGGAAAGACTGAGAAAAGATAATGAGCAAATGTATGAGCTACAATGTTTGCCATGATATAAAGTTTATTATGGTGTGCTTAGATCAACTGTTCTGCTATCCAAGAAATAATGCTTTCCACTCTGCTGGTCTTAACCAACAATTGCTACTTAACACGGAGAAACAGGCATCTTAAGAAAAAGGACAGAGACAAAGAACCTCTCCTTGAATACACTGATATTAAGATAATGAAAGGTTTCAATGGTAGTATTATTAAAGGTTGACAATACTGGGTTTTATGATTCTCTTTATACAGTTCAGATAAATTAAATAAAACTAGCTCTTATCTGTACAGCTCCTAAAGCCACACTGTAACAATAGTCTCAGGATCATCCTCAGTAAGATACCCAAAGTCAGGGCAGGTCTGTGAGGAAGGAACTAATGTCAGGTGCTGTCTTTAGACTCCTAAGAGAAATACCAACAGGACTGAAGTGATGACCTACAAATTTCCTGTATGTTGCATGTATGTCAAATACAAAGGGAGACTAATCAAAATAACTTGGTAAAGATAAAAATGACAAAACATGGTGTAACACCACTGATGCCTTAACTGATAGCTCAATGTCAAAGATATGATGCATGTGTCGCTCACTGTAAAAATGTCAGCATTTGTCAGGTATAACATCTCCCTGGGACTGACTGACACATAGGTCAAATTGCAGATTCTGCTCCTTAAACATAAAGTGACTAAGTAGAGCTTAAAAAACTCCTTCAGATAAATAAACTATGTTTAAAACCATCTTCAGTTTCTCATTGGTAAACACTGTTTCTGTCTACTAATATATATTGACAAAATTAGTGTTTTCATGCAAAGTTTTATGGTACATTACCTAAACTCAATGAGCAACACACTCTGTTTTTTTGTTGCTAACAGTGGTTCACAATGTTTCTCTACTAGCTATGGGTGTCACAGCAATAATTTGACAAGCAATAAAAAGAGAAAATGTTCTTTGGTGCAGTTTTTACAGTCTATTCTACACAGTCTCAATCACTGAAGTGGAAAAAATGAAGATAAACAGCTTAACTAGTATGTTTACATGCATCTAACCAGGTATTTTCTTTTAAAATTAATTGAATTTCACATATAAATAAAAATGCTTTGATTACAACTTTATGAATTTGAAGGAGCTTTGAAAGAACTGTCAAGTTCAGAAAGGAAAAATGCTCCATTTTTCTGACACTGAAACACAGTTTAAAAAGTGCCATGCCTTTTTTCTTTGGCAATTTCCATAATACTACACCTTAAGTTCTTCATCAACTATTAAACTAATGGTGAGATTTTTGATTTCCAGATAAAACAGAAAGAATCCCATCAGATTTACAGGACAAAAATCTGAAGCCATTTTATGTTTTCCAATACTGTGTCAGCTCAGCAAGGTACGTAGATATACAAAATTCAACAGGATGAGTTACTCCAATTGAGTATGTGCTGACAGGATCCTAAAGCAGGGCACAGCTGGCTGTTTATTTGCTAGATTTCTGTAAATTACTGTTAAAGTTGCAAAGGTAAGAATTAAAAACCAGGAAATATTGAAGAAATGGAGTGGTTGTTCTTATCCCTTCCTTGTTACAGCACAATGTTTAGTTAGCAGTTTGTGAGCTATTCCTTTGAGCTACATGGTTTAATGCCCAGTGACTGCCCCTATACATTGGAAGGAGAAGTATGAAAAGAAAGCAGTTGTAGCTAACAGGATAACTATTTAAACACCATCATAGCCTTTTTGCAACAGCCAAGATGACAGAACCTTTAAAGGCAAGAAGAAAAAAAATCCCTAAATCTGTGTAGAAACCACTGGTTTCTATGATTCTATGATACTAATGGGATTGATTTAAAGGGATCTTTTATGAGTGCATTGGGAAGAGCAAGGAATCTGTCTGCTAAGCAACTCATACAAGAAGGGAATATACCTGGCTTTTAGTATTCATTCAAGTATTTTTTTTAAAAAATATTTTATAAAAAGACCATATATATCTGTGGCACGAACAAAATTCCCAAGAGTAAACTCCAGAGTTCCTAGGGCTCTTTCAGGACAATGATATGAGACTGACCAGCCCCTGTGCAAAAAGTCATCCTCTAGGGTGTACAGATCTCTTTTTCAGGGTACAGTCTTTAATAGTAAGTCATATTGCTTAGCACAAGGCATCCAATGTTACCAAGTTATTTAATAGAATGCAGTTGCCCCTGTAACTTATGTAGCACTTGCTGCAAAAGGTGATTTCAAAGAGCTCTTAATGACTGACATGGACCTCTTAGGAGTCAGCCTCAAGAAGGAAAGAATGCCTAGGTGGGAGAATATGGGGACTTAAGCATTTGGTGTCCATAGTGATGCCCTGCTAGATACACACACACACACACACACATGCACACACACACAAATGCATGAAGAAGAAGACAAATCTGAGACAATTTTAATGCCAAAAAATTAAGGAGCATTTGCAGTTAGCAGCTCAGTGGTGGTCTGAAGAGATTTGGAGCTTAGAAATCTAAACCTTGTCCAAGTCTCACTAAGATTCCAATGTAGCACAATAGAGGTCTTGAGAAATACCAGTCATTCGGGGTAAATTAGCCAAGGTGGGATGCCACACTGATGTGTCTGCCTGACATCTCGTGCCTGAGCCAACTCACTCAGGGCTAAGTCGAGCATCTGCGTGTGGTATATTCTGTACCATCTAACTTGTTTTTTATGGAGAAGTACCTAAAAGTACACTGCACTGCTCTTGTGCTCCAAAGGGAAGTCATCTGCTGCTGATACACAGTTTTACATTTTCCCTGCTGTGATGATTCAACTGTGCTAGCTGGCACACCAAAAGGAAGAAGCCGAATCTCCACTCATTTCCTTGCTCTTCCCACTCACTCTCCGTGAAGAAGAGGCACTAGCAGCTGTGCAGAATCACTGTTATGCTGCTGCCTGCCACTACATGCAGCCCACACAAAATCTTGCTATTAGTAAATAAAATAAATGCCAAGATAATTTAAAAATTATAAAATGACTCTTAAGTGAACATTTAATACAGCCTCACAAATAGAGGCAAATTACAGTGACAGAGGTATCTACCCCACTTCTTAACTCATTGCTCATAACAATGGAAATGACTCCATGTTATGATGATGAGAATGTCAGACTGTCTATTTTTAAGGATATGTAGAAAAAAACCCACCATAAACCTGCACAGGAGAAAGAACCTCATAACTGGAAGGACAGTTGCTGAAACAAAGAGTTTTTTAAATCTTCAGTCTCATGATAGACCCTGGGCAGAAAAGTCCTGTTCCTGATAGCCATGGCACACACTGTCAGGACTGGAGGACACCTGAAGGGACCATCCATTTACTTCATGGCCCAAGGCAGAAAAACATCCAATAAAAGACACCACTGCCTCCAGAGCACCAGCTGCAAGGCTTTGCTACTCTTGTTTTTAAAAGGTCTTCTGCATATTCAGCCTGTGTCTCCAATTCATTTAAGGGCTAAGGAGAACAGATACTCATATTTTTGCTGTGCAGGGATGTTTCACATACTTGAAGGCTGTTAGCTTCTTCCCCTGTCATCCTTGCTACCAAAATTTACCAAATTTCAACCCAATTTTTTAATGTTCTTTCACAGGTTTTGCCTCTCCATTTGCTGCTATGTTCATCTTGACTTTCTGCTCTCAATCCAAATCTTTTCTGAACCGTGTTAATGAAAGATCAAGTATTACAGAAGGGAGCTCATGAGTGCTGAGATGCAATGAAAACCACAGAAATGTTTCTCTTTTGTTGTCATCTTTAAGTAACCACTTCTTTAATTTCTTGGTCTGTCCTGGGAAATGTGTTGTAATGAATTGTACCTGATGTCAAAGGAGGAACTCACACACATCCAGAGGGATTTAGGAAAAATTATGCCCCTTTGAGTTATTGTTTTGGGCATTTAATTTTCTTTTCTAACAGAAGTAATTCCAGTGATGAATAATGCTGATGCATTAATAATTTTTAGTTAAAAATAGCGAAACCAGGTATTTTATTTTCAAATTGTGCTATGTGTTGGTGACATTTTCAAAATTAGCAACTCACATACAAGTCCTGAAAAAGACTTAAAGAAGATATCGGAAGAATTGCCTAACTGCAAGTACTTAAAGCAAACATCTTAAAATTTGGGAAGCCCCAAAAGAGTGAGACCTGCAATGAAATCTGGTTATTTAGAGGAGTCTGATCAGTTTCCTGGGATAGCAGGGTAGAGTCACTTGTTTCATGAAAAGTTAATTTGTGATTCTAGGAACACAGACCTAGAGATTAAAAATCTAATTAATGCCAATCAGTATGGTATCACGAAAAGTAGGTCTTGTCAAAAAACCCTGATAGCTTTCTTTGACAAGATTACAACTCTGCTTGATAAAGGCAACTGTGCTGACATAGTATACCTGGATTTCTCCAAGGCATTTGACACAGTAATGCATGATTAAAAATCTTAGGTTACAGATGCAAGTTGCGTGGATTTAAAATTGGTTCCGTGACAGGTCTTAAAATCTGGTTGCTAATAGGAAGGCATCAATGAGCATTACTGCTAGAGCTTCTAGGGAATGGTCCTCGGTCTCACAGTATCATATTATTTTAATCAGTTACGTCGGTAAGCAGCTCTTAAACTTTTCTGCTTGTGGCTTTCTGTTTCCCTCATACTCACAAATACTTCCTAGTAAAAAAAAAATGTAATGCCTTGCAGGGCTCATTCCTCTACTCTCTATTGTCTCTCACGTACCCACGCCCTTGTTTAACTGTTGCAGCACCACTGGAACCCAAATTTGGTTGCTGCCATTTTAGGTAAAGTGAAACAATGTTTTCAGTACATTATCAGAGGGTGGAGTAAAGTGTAATCCACTGCTAAGCACTTTATGTGGAATGGTTACATTCAGAAATGAACACAGCATTTGGAAATCTAGAAATTAATGTTTCTGTAGGAACATTATAAGTTCTATCTATGGTGTGGAAACCTGTGTTGGAAAATTCAGAGGAGATGGGTGTTGCCATCAATAACTGCCTAATCCTGAGTTTTATTTCTGATGCTGTGACCAATGTAGCCCTTGCTAATTAGAAATATGAAATAAAACCCAAGAACTGTTTGGTTTTTTCCCTTGATGAGACTTCTATTAAAATCTTGTGTCCAGCTTTGGTATACATCTTTTAGAAAGAGGGGGGAAGCACTCAAAAGAGCTAAAAAATGGAAGCACAGAAATATTTCAAAAGATGGAAAAAATTCTTGGGAAAGTCTATCTACTGTTGCTTTTTTAGCAAAAAGGTTGATAGGCAACTTGATCACTCTCTTTAGATTATCAGACATGGAAAAGATGTTCTGTAGGGAGAAGCTATTCAGTCTTTCAGACAAATGCATAACAAAAGCTGGAATACAAAATTAAACTGGAAAAAAAAAAAAAAGAATTCCTAGAAATAAAGGCAAATAAATGCTGGAGCTTCTTACCAGGGCAGGTAGCAACCTTGTTATTCTCTGGAGTCTTTAAAACGGTCTCTTTGTGCAAGGCATGCTGTGTTCCTATTTCTAGGAAAGATACCATGTCCTGTATGAACAGGCAATCCAGCCAAATACTGCAGCATTTCTTCCTGCTCTCAGTCTATGGATTTTTGAATGAGGGAATAAAATTTTCTTTTTTTGGGGTGGGGGAGGATGTTAAACTTTGAGATAGTCTGGTACAGGCAGGGTTCACTGACATCAGCTGCAGACTCATTTGCATTCCTACAATTTTTTTAAAACCAGGCTTATAAATTTGAGACATCTTCATGATACCTGAGACTAAGTGGCACCATTGGCTGTTAGATATTGCTATAGCCTGTAACCAGCTCTTCAGCTACAAGGAGAGAGTCCATTCTTGTGAACAGTTCCCACATTGTTGTTATGTTTTCTTGTTGTGGGTGTTGACAGATGTTTGCACTGTGTAGAAGGATATGTATTAGCAGTTAAGCATTTTCTGTGTGCCCAGGTCTTAGATTAGGAGTCATCTCCTTAGGCTGAATTAATCACAGAAATTGAGCCACCAGAGTAAAAAAAAAATCTTCCTGATTTCTTTGTTCTTGGCCAAAGCAAGGTCTGCCTCTCATACCCCTCTTCTGCCTTTCCCACCATGATTAGTGTTTCCCATCCTTTCCATAGGAATCTAGGATGCTTTTTACTCTCAGCACCAGGGGTGCCCCTTCCTCCTGGGAAAAAAGCCATCCACTTTGATGTGGGGTTTTTGGGCTCCTCTCAAAGGGCCTGTGAAAAATACCTAAGACAGAAAACTCTTGCTAACAGGCATGGCTTTGAGCAAGGACATAATTTAGGTTTAACTAATGGATTATAGAAATGGTGGGGAGGGAGAGAGCAAAAAAAAATTTATTTCTCTCTCGTTGTCACTGGCCTTTAAGTGTTGTTATGGATCATTTACCCTGAACTGACTTTTAAACAGTACACTTGAAAATACATTATGCAGACCCTACTTACTTCTCCCACTTCTAACAGAAGAAAGCAAATACTTGTGGCTCTCCAACCAAGGTAATGCCAGGTCCTTACACAAAGAAGCAAGGGAAGAACAGCAGACCAAAGACACTGAGGATCAAGAGTAAGAATGCATTTCTGAATACAATTACCAAGAGGGCATTCCAAAGAGAAATTCAGTACACAGAATAGCTTTACTCTGGACAACCCTGTGTAGATACTTCATATGAATCCTATCATCGAATTTTCTTGGGGATAGTTGCTTACTGAACAGAGATGACAAACTAGTACATAAACATACACACCAGGCACACTTTTTGTGCCATTAGAAAGTTACGAACAGATTAGTTTGGTACGGGGATGCAGTTAGGAGACATTCTGCTGGAACAGCAAGGCTTTGGATGCATCAACTTAATTCAAATTTTACTGCTCTTTCTTCCTTTTTTCAGTGCTTCTATAACGTTCAACACTCCACTTAGTGACGAAGTTCAACCACCAAAACCTTTCCTGCTGTACACAGACATGATACTAGACCTGCCTTGTGGCTGGGTAGCAAAATTCAACTGGAGATGAAGAAAAGCCTTGAAGAGTGATTTTACTTACCAAGCTCCAGTTTGGTGCATTGCCTGCCTGCCATTCCTTTGAAATGTGAGTCAGTTTTGGTTTGCTTCATGTTTACAAACTTGATTCTACTTCTATGAATAAACCTGACCAAAACCAAAGCAAGAAGGCTTATTTTTTATGAAGTTGAAATAGGCATAACTGCTTTCTCCAGTTCATGTCATAATATCAAGAAGCAATAGGAGAAACAGCTTGGGGAAAACATTCTCCACCTCACCCAAGTAGACCAATTACCTGCAGCAGCTGTGCTACAAGAAAAGCTGGAGACCATTTTTGAAATTCATGAGTAATGTTCAGCTTCACAGTGAGGCACCTACCTGTGGGTGTCTGCAATGCAAAAGTCTACATGGGAGGAAGGTGTTTAAGCTCTTGTCATACACAGGATGTACAGTCAAAGGAGCCTAGACAATGCTTTGGGTGAACAAGGTACTTGTCATTTTTAGATGACCTAGATTCTAGATTGTGTCTCATCTACATCTACAATACTCTGAGTCTGGAGCTTATCCTATCCTAGAGCCAAATACACTGGTGGTGAGGACTGATAAGAAGGCAAGATAACTTGTGTTTATAGCTCTAGTTTGGAACAGCAGAACTAGAAAGTTAAGAAAAATCAAGATGATTGTTTTTCTTTTTCCCCATCAACTATAAAATACATGACCCTCATGTATACTGGTTGACTATTTATTTACAGCTCATTCATGTATTTCATATTAATAACACTATATTCCTGCGGGGAATAGAACTCTGTGCTCCTAAACAGTGAATTTTCACTATATGAAGACCTGCTGCAGGAATTGTTTCTTATGCTTTTCTGACCATAACCTCTCAGGGCACATTCCATCTGCTCTGCTGGGTTCATCAACCCATTTGGATTCATGTGCCCTCTAAAGTACCAGTGCTGGAACTTGGACTTATAGTTACACATTGATCCAGCCAAATAGATGAGACACAGCAGAAAGCAAAGAAGGAATGGACATTCTGCAAAGAAAACCTCAGCAGGTAGCATGAAGGTGCTCAGGCCGAACTGTGTATTTCACTGTTCTACACAAAAAATAGAAGCACGTATCAGGAAAGACGCTGGTCTAAGGCTGCACATTCTGTCTGGGAAAGGCCAGACTACCTCCATCTCCTTGGTTAGCTCTGCTGGAGTCCTTTAAGATTGAAATTATTTTGGTTCATGTTAGGAACAAAGATTAAGCTCCAGTTTGGTGCATTGCCTCCCTGCAGTGCCCTACAACTTTCCTTGCCAAGAACAAGAACTTTCCCACCCTCTGACATTTCCATCTAGACTTGACCTGAAGTCATGCTCATTTGGTAAGACCAGCCTAGCAGTTACCTACTGGACATTGTGAAGACTACCTCCCCTTTCCTTCCTCCTCCTCTAATCTCTGCTAAGATTTACCGTTTCTAAATAACCCTTCAGAACAGGAAGCTGCACCCAGGGTGATGGCAGTGGTTGTTGCACCGAACTCCTGGAGGATCACAGGGCACAACATGTCAACGGGAATAACCAGCTGAGTAGGAGATGTTCTACTGATTTCTCACAGTGATGTACAGTGGTGTAACCTTTAGGAAAAATCGATACCAAATGCAGGCATTGGTTGGGTCTTCAAATGAGAAAATATCTCATTTGCAGTTTGGGGTTTTTTGTTTGTTTGGGTTTTTTTGTTTGTTTGGTTGGTTGGTGGTGGTGGTGTTGTTGTTGGGTTTTTTGGGTTTTTTTGTTTTGTTTTGTTTTGTTGATTGGGGTTTTTTTGTGGAAGTAACTGTGGTGCCTCCTGGGGCCTCTTCTGAAGTTAGTTTGTAATAGAATATTAATAATAAAGTATCTGTCTAACTGCAGTCACAGTTTTTCCTGCAAATTATTTCACAAGGCATTTTATGTCAAGAAAAGCTGCAGTTATTGATCTTAGATTTTTTTAACTGACATTTTCTCTTTCTAACCACAAGAAGTGGGAAGAGATTTTTTGCAGCTGTGTCTAAAATAAATACCACTTTGGTATTGGATGGACCCTACATTGTTCCATAGCGCTAAAAAAACCCCCAAACCCTAAAATCTGAAACACAGCATGCTTCCTTACATTTCTTTGCTTATCACGGAAAGAAAACAGGCCTTATAAGAATGAAAGCAATCTCTTGCACATTTATGTAGTTAATCTACATTTATGTAGTTAATCCTGCAGAAACAGAGGATTCTGTTGATGCATGGTTCAGTTCTGTTCTTGATGACTACCACCTGCATGCAAAAATATGTAAATATTGCTCTGAAAATGCTGCTGCTTGTCTCTGGACTGGACACTTGACTTCTGGATGACAAGAACTCACTTGAAATTAATCTTCCTTATAGTTAAGGTTGATAACAACCTTGTCCACAAGCATATATCTACGGTCAACCATTGTTCTAAGCTCTCAGCTCAACCTTTAGCAGTAACCTGGTATGCAGTTAACCAAATCCTTTCTCCCATCCAGTCTTCCTCCTTCTGGCATTTTACCTCGAATTCATTCATATGTGCAGGTTTTGAGTGCAGCAATAAGTGCATAATGGCCCTTTCTCTTTAACAATCTTGCCTTTATTCAGTTACCCCTGTTCCTGTCTTCTTGCACTTCAGACTATTAAGCTAGTCTTTGTTCTGCCAGGAAAATTGAAGCAAGTAGTTCATGGACAGCTTCTTAGGAAGACCCTCCTCTACACTCTTTATCTATGTTATTCCACACACACGGAAACAGTTCTGGTTTTCTTCTCTACTCTATTCCTTTGCTCTTCATGATCCACTTCTGAAAGTGATACTTAAAAGAATCAGCCAAAAAATAGTGGTTAAACAGCTCTGTAATAACAGCAATCATTATTTATTGATTTATAAAAGGGATAGTTGAAAATTATTCAGAATCATCAAGCTGTGACATTACTTACCTATGTAATGAATAGGAGTCCACTATTCTTTCTTTCTCTCCTTCTTTCCTCATTCATGCTCACCTCTGTCTTAGATCAAATTAGAAAGTAAGCTCTTCAAATCAGAGACTGCATCCTTCTATATCTTGGGGACCGGGATAGCAATAATCATGAGAAACTGAGGTTATGTATAAAAGTTATGATTCATTGGAGACATTCTTAAATTGTGAATAATCAAAATTATTCTGGATCAGGAATGATACAGTTTGTGAATGATCAGAATATTAGAATGATCAGAACAAGCTTGTATCATCCTCTGCAGGAAGAGCTCTCAATAGTGGCACTGAGGAGGGAGGCTGAAAAAACAAATGAAATGTGAAGTAGGAAGAAGAAACGACACGTTTGTGTGGCAACCTGTTTACTGCATAAAAGTTTTGAAAAAGAATGACCACTGAATGTGATTATCTCTGTTACAACTCCAGGAAAGAACACAATTATTTCTCTTACCCTGAATGGAAGGCAGCCAATGCATCTATCAACTTGAACAATGCTTCCCATGCCCTCCAGTGTCAAATTGTGTGTAGGCTGACGTACACCTGTTACCCTACTGCTGCACCTGAATGTTCCCAAACACACCAGCAGGCACTATGGCCAAAAGACCATATGAAAATTTGCACAGGCAATATGCAGTATTCCCCAGTTTATGTGCCCTTCAGCTACCTCTTGCCATCAGGTCGTGGCACATTCCTTTCACCGAACTTCCTGAGGTTTAAACAGCAGTTCAGAATCTGACATAATTCCTCATGTTAGGCATTCATATAGTAAGTAAAGAAATTGAGATGCTTTTTCTGGAAAAAATACTGGTTTTCACGATTGAGAGGAAGAGCAGGACATGGATGTCAATCCCATGTGATTATGGGAGAATGCCAGGTTAGGTACAGATCATAAACTTCCTCTGTCTGATAAAAGATTCTCTGAAGAGAAAAGATGGGCGCCATAGGTGTGGAGGTCACATGCTGGGGAAGTATGTGTTAGAGTTGGCTTATTGAGGGTCTTTTCAAATCTAAGACTGACCAAAAACCTACATACCATTCATACTCTCTAGAGACATTGGGTCTGGGAACAGCAATAATTTTGACTGGGTTACCATTGCGATTATAGTGTCTCAGAAGATCAAAAAAGGGGGAAATCTCACTTAGGAGAAATTGACTCTCACTGTAGATGCATACTTTATGAGAGCAAAGCTTAGCTCTATCCACTAAAAGAAATATGCATATATATATATGAAATATATATCAACCTCTTCCTACTTGTCCAATCCTCGATGCACATCTGGCTTTCCACTCATAGAGGCAAATTCTGTGTTAAGTATCAGTATTAGCTTTCTTATAAAATTCAGCGTAGTGACGATTTGTTTACAGACTAGAACATATTGTCCTTGCTAATACAGTACATAGCATGTGTCTGTATGAAAGAAAAGTGAATTCTGACTCCTTCTGGAAAATACGCTATGGTTGTATCTGAAACTGCAGATCTGTCAACTCAAAAACATTGTACATAAATATTTCCCTAACTTTTAATTGAAGTGCAAATAAAATAGGCTTCTGTTAGAAATGTTCATTTCTAATTTCTGTCACCCTACTTGGTAGTCTTCAGGAGAATTTGTTGTATGTATGTATGTATGTATGTATGCGTGTATGTCTCTCTATATATGACACATGTGTGTGTGTGTGTGTATAAATGGTTGAAATATGTTATGAGAAAGTGATAAAAATTTTTCAATTGGCCAATTGTATACCTAAATAGGATAATAGATGCATATGCGACATGGTAAAAAACATGAGGGGAATTTTGTAAAAAAAATCACTTCTAAAATGACTGTTACTTTGTTACAAAATAAAAATGGTTAGTCTTTGGTGAGTTGCATCAGTCAAGCAGAACTATCTTCTCTCAGGTAGTAAGTATTTTGTATATGGAAAATTTTGTAGCCAAATTCTTTTCTCTTGCTGTTGAAATAAAAAGCAATTCTGCTGAATAAAGTGGAGACACACAATGGCAGATAGGAGAAGAAGAAATTTGACTCTAGGAAACATCCAGAAAATTGAAATAAGTCATGGCATGCCATTACACTTTAAAGAAATAACTTATGCAGTGCACTGTATTTGCTCAGTAACACTTTCTACACACCTCTAGTCATTAACTGTGAGGGAAAAATAAGTCACCATGTCTCAACAACAAAACACGATGCATAGTGTCAGAACTGACACCATACTTAGTCATTTTGATAAAGACAGTTATTCTGCAGATTTTTTTCCTCAGCTGTGGTATAGTTTCAATAATTTGATACACCTAATCCTACCAGCTATTAATATGAACTTCGACTGTCATTGGGAGATTCAGCAGCAAAAGTAAATTAATGAACACTACTGATACTGTGTTTGGTCAAATGACTGCATTTTTAATAAGAAAATATTAAAGTCAAAGCCACAGGATAGGTGGTGTTTATGCCATTAATCAGAAACAGGAAGACTGTTGAGCAGGTCTAGGTTTGGTTGGCAAGTAATATATTTTATTTTAATTATATGATAATGTATGTCCACCAACATGCTGATATCAGTGAATGGATCCATACTGTGCCACCAAATTACCAGACATTCAATTTTAAGGGAATTTTTAAAAGTTTGGCTCCTATTCTTTTCATCAAAATATGAACAACAGAAAAAATAAAGGAGTAGATTAGAGCACAATTGGACTTGTTCATCCATTACCAAGAAATATAGGGGCTTGCTTGTACATCTGCAGCTGCACTGCAGATATCTGTTGGCCTTGCTTCTGACCCCTGGAGCACCTATCGATTTGTGATCATATTTTAGTCACAAAGGTTCCTCCTAGACTCAGATCCCAGACAGAGCAGTGAAATCCCTAGGCGTGTGGAAGAATAACCCCCACCTGCCGAGCACCCCCTTGCCTTTCTTGCCACCACCACAGCCTTGAGCGCCTCATCTCAGATAATTATGCTGCACATGAATAATTTTTTAATGTTTGGCTTAATACACACAGATTCTTTAAACAATAAAAAAAAAAAATCAGCAAACATCATCACAATCTGGAAATCTCTTTCTTAACTTAGAAAACGGTTTCTTAATGGCACAGGGGGAGAACACGACAGCAAGCTTGACAACATAATTAGAAGATTGTTACAAGGAAAGGGAAAAGCATTCTTTATACAGCTCTTACTACTTTCAATAAGATTATTCTCCCTGAATAGCTAATCAGCTTTTCTAGCTTCCCAAATCCATGTGCTTTAAGCTGCTCTCACAGTTCTTCTTAGTTGCTAAATGGCAAACAGTGACACCTCCAAAAGGGAAATTTAAAGTGTTAACCAAATGTGAGCAAACAGCATGATGGAGACTGCAGATAAAGAGATCTTTGGCAGATTAGAAGCAATTTAAGAAGATCACACTGTTACACCTGGGTTGACAAGAGCTGACAGGGTTTGTTGATCTCTGCTCCTATCTCCAATTTGAGTGTCATGTTTCAACAGAAATGAGAGGAACACACAAAAAAAAATCTTTTCAGTACTGAACATTGGCTCCACAGCAAGTGTTTATGGCAGCTGAAACAAAAAGGAGCTGGAGTAGATGAAAAGATTAAAATAAAACTGTTCATCTCTAAGTGCACAGTACTTCCTCCTAATGCCGAGTGTCCCATTCTCTCCCTTGACAGAACCTCATCCCAGCCACTCACTACCCACTTTGATGTATGGAGGCTTTTTCTGTTGGCAAAATCTTGCAAAATAATAAAGATTGAACTAGAACTAGGAAGCAGGAAGGGGAAAACAAGCAAAAAATCTCTGTAACAATAACATTGAGGGCTGGTTTTGCATTGCTAATGATACAACTTATTAAAAGGCTGACTTTTTTTTCCTGTAAGTCAATTACCAGGCATTTATTTACTGAGACTTTGGTGCTCTCTGCTTGCTATCTCTGTCAATAAAGAAGCCCTCTTCAGCTGAACTCTGTCACCCTCATTTATTTTAGAAATCTTTATTGATATGAATCCTCATACAGATTCCCTTAAAAAAAAAAAAAGACTCCCCTCTAGTAGAGAACAAGAAACACATGAGGCTCCCCAAATGCCACTGAACTCAATATGAAATAAAAAAAGGAGTAAAGAACCAAAATGTATCTGGACATCTATAGAGAAACATAGCTGAGTAATGAGTATATCTGTTTTCCACTGGGCCTCACAAGCACCATTCCAGCAAGCTTAAATTGGCCTTAAAGTGGGTATAAATATAATTTATATTGGGGGATCATCTTGGGGGATCAGGTGCA
Organism: Corvus cornix cornix; assembly: GCF_000738735.6. Taxonomy (NCBI): domain Eukaryota; kingdom Metazoa; phylum Chordata; class Aves; order Passeriformes; family Corvidae; genus Corvus; species Corvus cornix. Next base: position 92,866,452 of record NC_046332.1, read on the forward strand.
TCTAAAACTCAAGTAAGTGGCTCCATGAACTCTCTCCAGCAAAAAACCCTGCTGGGCAGATAATGAGAAGGAACCTTACATTCCTTAAACTAAAGATGCTACCTTGAAAGAAGAAATGCACTGAATTATGTAGAGAGGGATGTGGTGAGCCTCTAAAACATTTTGGGGTAGATGTCACCCTCTGCAGAAACAAGTTGAACCCACCTTTGCTTTTCAAGGTTGCTATTCGGCTTTGTGCTAATCTATTTCAAGCGCAGCTACTGCTGACCGGGCCATGTGCAACCTTTTCCCATCCCATGACTCCTCCCAGGGCTGTGAAGCTATGCTGTGATCCAACCATGAACGGCTCATTAGTTTTCCAGTAGTTCATCAAACTGATCCATGTCACCACATGGTCATTCAGTAGATCAGGAACCTTGGAAGAGGAAGGAAGGAAAAAGGGTACAGTATCGTCCTTTCTAACATTAGATCATAGTCAGCATGGTATGAAATTGCACCATTGTTGGGGAAGATGAAACAGGAAAGCCTTATAAGTATGATTGCCTGACAAAAGATTTTGGGAATATGAAAACTATAAGCGACATCGAAATGAAAGCCACCTTTGAGATACCAAGTCTTAGTTACTGAACAACTGGAAAACAATGGTATGGCCGACTGAAGGTAATCCCCTCTTGATTGACCAATACCCTCTGCTTGCAGGCAGGTCCAAGGGTCAGAGCAGACCCTACTAGCTCAGCAGAAGGGGTCCAAAGAGTAGTTTTTAGAAGTCAAGATGTAACACTCTATGGTAATATAAGAACTCTTATAGGCTGTATGTAAATGCTATAGGATTTGTATCTTGTATTAGATTGGTTAGTGACAATTAGAATATTCAGTACAGAAGATGATTTATTGTATTGTAACCAGGACTTCAGACACTCTTACTACACTCTCTCTCACAGACACTCTTATTCCTCTCTCTCTCTCTCTTTACTTACCCGCTTGCTCTCTTGGGCCTGCTCCGAGCTGAGTCTGGCAGCTCTAAGCAGTGCCCCTATACCCACGCCCTTTGCAATAAACCGCATGTTCCAAGATCTGACTTCAGAGATCTCTCGTCTCCATCCGTCCCGACCGTCCGACCCACCCCAGAGCTCCCGCACACCATTAAAGGCTTCATGGTCAGATGAAGCCAGTCTAAATCCAAGCTTCTACTAGAGGAGGTAGCTGTACTTCCTTCCAAGTGTAGCTGCATGGTCATGGACCCTCCCTTGTACCTGCACAGGTGGCTTTTTGTAGCCATGACATGGAGGGGATCACAAAACTTCTCTGACTTTTTTGTCCTAGATAATTTTAATGTGTGTCATGTTTCCACAGGCAGTTGTGTGGCTGCTTGCACCAAGAGGGGGACACAGCTGGTGTAAGGTACACAGATGTCCAGTCAGGGGCAATAGTAAGGAGAACTGCTTCTTCAGTGGAATTATAGCCATAGTTGATCACTGAATTTAGGTAATGGTCTTCTGTTATTACGAACAAGTGTTAATTAACCTGGGTCCATTGCAAGACAATAGCTGAGGAAGCCATTATCTCTCTTAAAACAGACCAAATTCCAATGTCATGCTCTGCTCTGTTTTTCAAGACCCAAGATTTTTTTATAACTTGGTCCTTTGGCCACTGCGACTGACATCAGTGAGTGCAAGTGTGATCTTGGGAAAAAAGGTCTTTAAGGCAAAATACTTTTTTTCTGCTTAATATCTCTGCAAAGACAGTGCAGATTGGTATGTTTCCTTGCTGTGTGAGCAGACAATATGAAATTTAGTCATGCCATCTAAATGGAGAATTAACCAGTGATCACAGGAATGGAGGGACTGATGGAGAGCTGGCACCATCAGTCATCTGCAGCAGGACTTTAAGGCCTAATTTTCCCAAGAGAGAATGCACTTTCCAAATTGCAGTGCAATTTTCAAAAAGTGGGAGCTGAATATTTAAATGTCTGCTTCCTCCACACCCAGCTGTGCTTTCACCTAAAGTCAATTTGGAAACAGCAATAAAAAACATTCTGCATCTAGTTTACACATATAATGGCATCCCTAGTAATGCACAAATCCTTCTAACTACAGTAACAGTCCCTTATTTTTGATACACAATGTCAAACCCAACTAATATCACTTATATTAGAAATATTTGTATCCTGGGCATTGTTCCAATTGTGAGTCTTTATGATCATATAAGACCAGTAGAGCAATTATGGACAAGGCTCAAAATATAACTATATTTCATTCAACCCAGTCATAATACTTATTTCGTTTATTAATGTGAGCTTTACTCCAACATGCTCTCTCCTCCCTTCTGACATGATGTCAGAAAGACCTGAAAAGTAAGATGATGATGTGCCTAGTTTAAATGGGCACCATCCTTTTGGTTAGCTAGAGTCTGGAGAGTGAATCTGAAGATGTGAATCATGACTGATTGAAGCTGTCTTGGCAGATAATCAGAAAAGGGGTATTTCTGCCCCTTACCTCACAGTGAATTCAGGCTGCAGGACTTTGTACATTTTCATTTAAAATGAAATACAGCAAACCAAACAAACATCAGCATCAGTGTTTGCCAAAATAGATGTGAAACAAGGTATTGCAGGTCTCCACAAGTAATATCTAAAAGGTGGTCTTGAGGAAAGAAATGCTTTATTCCAAAATTCTGCTAATTCTATTGAAATCCCTTTTAGGTGTCAGATATAGAACCTAGGGGGACCATGCAAACTGCAGAGCATACATTTGTTGCTCTCCTTTTAGCTGTACTGGTTCCCAGCTACAGTGACACAAAAACCTTACATTAGGACAGGACATATTTTTCAGGAAAAGCATAAGGCTTCTCAGTTCAGAAACCGCAGGGTACCTGCTAATTGTGGGGCAGGAGTGGTGGTGGCTGTGATGCTTTCACACCTTCCCACGACACTGGCTGCTGGCAGGCACATCACAGCACTGGCAGACAGAGCCAGTGCTGCTCTGTCCCCAACAAAACATGCTAATTGCCAGCCAGTGGATTTGATCCAGCTCTTGGCAGGTGTTTTGGGTGCATTTATGAACACAGCTTTTGCTCAGAAAAAGTAGAAAGATGGTGTTTCAGGATGGGGAGAAGGCAGAATTATTACGGACCATTCAGAGGCAAGAGATATAAACCACTGGCAGTGAAATATCCTCGTGTTAATGGAGGATGCCTGAGGCATTGCTGGGAGCTATGTGTAGTTTTGCTGAGCTGCAGACCAGAGTCTCACTCATCCTCTTGTTCATCCTCTCACAACCAAATTCTCCCTGGACATCTGTCATGAGTGACAGAGGTTCTGGAGGTAATGCGATTATACGAAGGTTAGGCTGAGGATATTAACTAACTACTCCAATTTTTTTGGCTTCACTGTAACATGCCAAAGCTGTTGCTGTTAGATTACCCTGTCCCCTAGTCAATTATATTAATATTGTCAAAAATAATGCCAAGACTGTATCATTTTTGTTCTTGCCAGCTGAAGAGACTATAATGGACATTGTATTTATGTGTTTTCCATATCTTCTGAAATAAACTAGTCTATCTTTTTAGACAAGCAGCTTTTCTTGGGGGTTTTTTGAGTATTATTTATTTTAAAAGTATGAAGTATATAACTAAGGAAAGCCAGAAATATTTCACAGCTAACAAAAAATAGGAAGATGGATAATTTATTTCCACTCTTGGCTTCCAAATAATATTTTTTTTACAGTTTTAAAGACATTCTTCATTTTGTAATCTGAAGAAACAGTCCAAGGCATAAGCAGAAGATTAGCTGAATATTACATTGATAATGAACATGTTACATGAGTTCCTACTCTGAAAGAAAAGCAGGCAAAAGATTACCACAATGAGAAGAGAAAACTACTCAGTCTGATACTAAATATGCATTGGTACCAGAATCTGAAACGAGCGAAAGAGACCAAAGATCCTCCAGTCAGTTTCCCTGCAAGTGTGAGATTATCCACTCTATGCTTTTGCCAGTGCTAGAGACTTTTCACTTTTAAGGGTCTTTTTACTTCTCTTTTTCACAGCCTAATAAAAGTGAGGGCTTTTCTTGCAATAGCCATTTTAGGTGTTTTATTTATAGTGTCACTCCATAAGTGTTAATTACAAAATGAACAAGAAAACCTTTCTCTTGGATATCTATAGCCATATCAAAAGGTATGCTAATGGTATCCCATTCCCTGATTTTCCTCCACTTTGTGTATCATCTTAGTCATGGCTTAATCTAACAGTAGTTTATATATTTATGTTTATGCCTCAGTCCACACAATCTTTTAATCAGTTTTGTTGCTCTTCCAAATTCCCTTCAGACTGGCAGCATTTTTCTTGCTAAGTGATTGTTGTCCAGAATTCACTTGAGTTTTCCAGAAGGATTTACAGAAGTTCCTTAGGAAAAAGGATGCCTTTAAGCAGAGAGTCCAAAGTAGTATTCAGAATAATCCCATCACTATAGCAATGAAGTGTTCACCACTACATCTTCCACTCCATGGTTTGGGGTTTTTTTCAATATTACCACTTTATGTGTTTCCCCTGCACATTGAGACGTATGTCTCAAATTATTATTACCTACACTGCAATCAGTCATATTTTCCTAAGACAAATCTCATATTATTTCCATATCATGTCAATGTTTTCAGGGTCTATCTGGTTCTTTCATTATTTCTCTGTTTTGGCAGTTTGCTTTTCTAAGAATAATAGTAGTAGATGAGGGGTTTGTACCATCTCTGAGAGCTTTGCAGGAGTGCAGTGACTCAGAAAGCAAGGAAATGTTCACACCATCCTGGATAATCTGACCAGCTATTTAACAGAATTGCTATATGGTTGTCTGTCTCTGCTTATGGGAATAGGAACTTCTGGAGCAAGGTAAACATGCAGGGATTGTGGTTTGTCCTGCTGACTTTCAGGGAAATGTTCTTGCACCTCTCCCTCCACGTGCTTACAAGCCCCTGTAAAGGGCATTGGTGTTCTCTTCTTTACTCCTGTCATGATCCTTGCTAAAGATAAAAAGTGGGGACCCATCTCTGAACCCACTGAAAGCTGAACCATCTGTGTGACAAGGAATATGCAAACTGGATAACATTCACCATGACAGATTTTGTGGAAAAATCATGCTTTGGTTGGGGAGCTACCAGCCAGCACATCATATATGCCAGATTCCAAACCAAGTTCCTAAAGATGTCAATCATGCAGAGATGTTTTCTGACAGAAGAACACAGTGACTAGGAGAAATTCTACATTTGTCTCAAAAGTGTGATTGACAGAATACCAAAACACAACTTACACTTTGTGATGGGTGACATTAATGCCAATGTCGATGCGACAACTAAAGAATGGAATGAGCCAGCAGGGAAGTCTGGCAGAGGGACGTGTCAACCCAAATCCAAGGGACCTTGACGCTGTGTTTTATGTCTTACTGTGTTCTCATAAGTAACCCCTTCCTTCTAAAATGCAAATATACAATGAACACGGAATTTGCCAGACAGCAAGAAAATCCCAGGATATTGCAAACCTCTGTTCTTTTTATCTTTCAAACAGACCAATCACATCAATATCAATTTAAGGTCCAAACAAACTATGCAAGATGCAGTGACTTACGAAGCATTCAAAACCAAAACAAGTGCACTTGAAACCCATCAGTCAAATAAAAATGCCCTATGGAGAAAACAATGATCTGCTTTTCTAGGCAACCTGCTACTAGTCACAGAAGAGCTCAAGAAAGAAGTAAAATCAAATATACAGAACAGAACTTGCTGGATTTGGCAGTTTATTGGAATAGAGATTTATAGAACAAAACCAGGTCAACCTGGTTGCAAGAGGTAATGATCTGCTGTGGCATTAGAGAAGAAACTAGGCATCTTTGAAAAGCACTGTCTGTTTTAAATTACTGGCCTTTGAAAAAAAAGGAAGGAAGGAAGGAAGGAAGGAAGGAAGGAACGAACGAACGAACGAACGAACGAAGGAAGGAGGAAAAAAAAAAGAAAAGAAAAGGAAAAAGAAGCAAGCTCTGCTATAGCAGAGAGGCACTGGAATGGTTTACAGTGTAGTGGAGTTAGTCTGTATTCAGACAGACAGCTCTCCCCGATGTACTTGCATTCGTTCTTGCTCAGCTCAGTGTTATACATCCAGCAAAGAAAAATATGTGCCAATGGTAAGTGAATGTTACCTGCAATCTGAGCTAGCTAGTTCACTGCAATCTGAACTAGCTGAAAGAACCATATATGCCTTTTCAAAGAACAGATGAGGTTTCACCTGTCTGACCCAAGGACCTTTACCAGCTGCTGGCCTAAGCAAAAAGGTGTAAGCAACTCATTCTAGCACATCCAGACATGGAGGTAATGCCTCGAGTTCACAGCCAAAAGGCTGTCTGTCTTTTAATGTACTATACAGGTCTTCTTTTGCCTTATATTATACAAGCTTCAATAGAAATATTTAATTCTATCACATCAGCTTACTGTGGAATGTTATGTAAAAATTTAATGTTGATGTGTCTAAAACAAAGAAGTACATTAGTTCTCACATGACTGGATACCTCATACTTGTTCTACTAGTTGTACAAGCTGCTGAAGGGCTATGGATGAAGAAATGTCTGTTACAGATGCCAGCTGGCAGGGCATCGAGTACCTAGTGACTGTCTCAACTTTCAGCAACATGAAAAGCAATCAGACAGCTCTCTAAACAGTGCTTTTGGATCTATTTTCCTTAAACATTTCCAAAATGAAATTTTTTCCCTTCATAATTATTTCAAATTATTATTCCTTTGGGCAGAACAAAGCAGACATTTAAAGCCTGAGCTGGTATTACCGCAGGCCTGGGCCCTAGGGTATATCACTGTGTCCCACAGCCGTAGGGAGGAGGAGGAGAGAAGATCCAGCAGGCAGGAATTGTGCAGCAAGATTCATTTATTTAATTATTTTACAAAATGTTTTATAGACTTTTTTCCATAGTCTAATTGGACAAGGATCAGCCACCCCTTGGGGTGATTGGCTAAAATCCTAAAAAAATTGTCAAAATAGTTTTCTACTGTACCCTAAATAAGACTTTCCAAGGTTGCAGGTGGTTTGGTTGTTTACATAACTCTGCTACCTCTTCTGCGTGAGAGAAAAGTCTCTCACGGGCTTAGAAAATAGCAAGAAAATCCTTGCTAGCAGCATTTTTGTATCTACAAACTGCAAATGTTTTCCTCCCATAGACTACAATCTCTGTGTGTGCATGCATGCAGGCATGTTTAACTATTTTTGTACAATTATCACTGCCTGCCCAAAGACTTTTTAAACTTTGGCTGGTTTCAAATTTGGTAGAGATTACAGATGTCAGAGCTACCTTGTATGGAAACAGAAATAAAGAATGACTCCTACTCTCTGTAAAGTCTCCTATGTGAGCTCAGCAATTAATGGACACTAAGCAATTTGCTCCTCAGTTAAGAGTTCTGTTCTGGGTAGATTTTCATGTTTTTTATAAGGCACAGACCACAAATCTCAAACTTCTGTACATTTTGAGTATTTGCAACATCTCTCCTGTTTGGATTCTCTGGTGTTTATAACGAATGTTTGTAAACTGCATGTATTAGTATAATTAATTTAAAAAGTAAATTATCAAGGAAACAGATACATGGGAAAGAAATGCTCCAGTTTTCAAGGAACAATTTCTTTCTATTAGACAACATTACTTTTCAACTAAAACTATTTAAAAGTATAGTAAGAGAAGATGTTGAAACTGAAAAATGGTTACAGGCTAGCACAACATTCTCAGTTGGAAAGTCATACCATGCAGACCTCCCTAATCTCAGACACTGTTTTGAACTTTGTTAGGAAAATGCCCCTTAAGCATTCAAGCCCCTCCCTCTTATGTCTTATGTCCCTCTTTATCTTCACATAAAGATTTCTTCTCTGGTATTAATAAAAAGGTCTCCTGTGAAAATATTTCTCCTGCAAAAATTCTGGTCTGTGTTCAGGCATTAATAGGATTAATATTACCCAGTCTGAGCTACTCCACTGGAGAGCCAGCACCAGGAGTTCAGTCAGCAGAGTCTGAAGTCTCTGTCATAAGAGAAGAGTTCGAGCAACTCCCAGAAAAAGGTTCCCGTGTGTCTGCATTGACTCACGAGTCCAATTCAACTACAACAAAACTTAAATTTCTTAATTAAGTTCAGTTAGTCATGGCAAGATGACAAAATGTTATTGATATTCACTTCTTAAGAATATACCCTGGGTTCCACCTCTGGTTTTAAGCATCTTAACTTCCAGTGCAATCCAAACCATGGTCTCCTGACTGCCTGTGCATAAGTTTATCTGGCTCTTGGGCTTGCTTTCAGCTTTTTCCCTCAACAAACAATTGGGGGCATTATGGAAAAGGTGACACCTTGTGTCATGGTCTGAACCTGACAAGACGGTAAGGACTCAGACTGCAGCCCAGGCTAGGTTCCCTGCTCCAAAGCAAAGCATGCAGGCATCAGGATGGTATGAATGCAGATGTCCCCCTAAAGAAGCATCCTCTCCCACATAGTGTAGATGCAGTCAGTTTCAAGAAGCAGTGTGTCATGCAACATGAAGAAGGCTGTCAGGAATTAGCTTTATGTCTCATTCATTTCAGTCCTGAATTATTTTTCACAGTTGTTATTTACAGTCTAAGCCTGTAAAATTTGAGCCAGCAATATAATTATGAAATAAAGATTAATTATAGAAAATTTCAAGAGGAAAAAGCATCTTTCTTTTTTTTCTTCAGAGGAAATTGCTAAAAGCAACGATCTCAAATCCCATCTTTTCACAAGCTATTATAAGGGAGAAGGCTCCAAGCTGCAGTGGCCTTACTCATGCACAGACCGTAGGATTTACATTAGCTAATATGTTTTCCTTTATTGACTATGCTTACAGAAGGGGCAGCTGTCAGTTCTGAATTGGTTTCCCTCAGACTTTTTCAGTGTTCAGAGAAATCACTGCAGTCTCAGATGTGGGCTAACTCAGAGAAATTTAAATTTACAGGGAAAACCCATCTGCCATCAACTGGGTGGAAAGGTTGGAGAGTCTATTATGGCATACACTGCTGAGGCAGGTGGAAGACCTCCCAGAACCAATCATCTCTCTCCTCCCAGAACTCAAAATGCAATGCCACGTGCAGCCTGCCCAGTTGTGTGCACGGCAGCAGCTACACAGATTCCCCTGATTTCCTCACGCAGCTCCTGCTGCTTCTGAGCATGTTTCGTTTCAGGGCCAAATCCCAGAATGGACTATGTGACAAAGGTGCAGAAATTATTTAACAATGAAAATCCTGAGCCTTAACAGGGAAGTCAGAGAGGACAGACTGAGCTCAACTGATACCTTGAAAAGAGTTTGTTTGCTCCTTTCAATATATTACTATAAGCACAAAACCAGAGGGCATTCATAGAAACTTAGTCTGTACAATTCTAAATTACAAATTACTTTATGAGCAATTATGCTTTAGAAAAGGCTTTCAAAAAGACATTGAGGTTTTCAATGTGTGTGTACTACAATTTCCCTGAATATTGGAAAGCTGGCAGTGTTGACATTAATCTGCACAGTGTGAACTTACAGGCTCAGTCCATTGCAACAGGAAGGGGAAAGGAGGGTAAATCATTGAATATCTTGTTTTAATCTCTTACAACATGAGTGCTTAAAATTTAATCCTATCATATCAGCACTTAAAAAGAGCATTTCCATAACTGAAGGAGATCTGATGATATCTGTGATAGCAATGCTCTAAAAATTGAAGAACCAGAATAGCCTCTAATAGGCAGATATTGAACTGACATCTTACCCTATCTTCAGGATTTTGTGGACCCTAAAGTACTGACATACGACACAAGGTAAAAAAAAAAGTAGACTCTTTTGGATTATTACATGCACATTTTGAAAACTGAGTAAATAAAAAATGGTTTGGGGGAACTTGTTTATATGGAAGATCTGTATTATAGGAGACACCTGCCTTCATGGTTACCCTGCACTAAAGCTAAGTGTATAAACTAATCACTTCCTATTTATTAATTTATGTGTTGCACTTATCTTTGTCCTAAATCTACTCACTCTAAAGTCAGTATTTAAATTTCTACTCACTTCAAAGAAAGAAGAATTAGAGTAATAATGAGGACTTTGGCAAATACATGAAAACTATAAGGTATCTGTTGGTGGTAACTATCTAAAGCAGACACAGAAAGAAAAGGGTCATGGAAACACAGAAGAGAAGCTATAAAATTAAATATTTGCTTCTTTCCTATCACTTCAATTCCCTCTGACTGCACAAATGTAAAATGCAATTTTGATTCAGTATAAAATAATAAGCAATAGAGGAAAGTGTTGACGTGTCAGACTCTCAGCTGGTTTAAACCAGCAGAGCAATCTATATCAGCTGAGAGCCCAAACCCATGAGATTGTTAAATGATTGTTAATTATTACAAGAAAATAGCTCCTTTCATGGAGTTTTCCCTATTCACCCCCAAGAAAATTCACATAATGGTTAATTCCATGCTGTCAATTTCAGAGAATTTTTAGACTTTAATGCAACACCAGAATAAGAGAATGATCTTTTAGCATTTTATTTATTAATAAATTTATTTATTTATAAGGAGTGGAAAGAAGACAAAATAGCTTCTTTGCACATGTAAAGATAAATGATGAGAAAAGCATTTTTGAATGCATAAAGACAAATTATTGAGCGGCTGCAGATGATGCCTCTGTAATGATATAAAAAGAGAACCTAGTTACAAATGGTCTGTAAAACTAAATCTCCAAATGAGATAAAACAAGAAAATAGTTAAAATGCATAGAGAAGTTAAAGGTATATAAAGGAAAACCTACAGGACTTTTACTAAATCAGAAAATTAGTATTAATTAGCCAAAACAAGTAATGAAGAATACTGACATTTCAGTCTGCTGATACAACATTTGTATAGTATTAGTTTAGTTTAGAATCTTTATATAGAATGTAACAGCAGTAGTTAATATGTTATAAACACTCATATAATTCAGACACATTGGTGTGTTTCTCATTTCAATCAGAGCTGATCTTAATGGTAATGATCCTGAAGAAGAAAACAGCCAAAGTTTCCACAGGTGATGTTGCATATAAGCAGCAATAATGTATGGATCAATCAAGAGCTGGGAACCAGAAGAGTTAAAAGAACTTGATTAGAGTTTCATAGTTAACATGTCACTGAAATTTATGCTAGAAGTCATTAAATGTGTCATAAATACAGACACACATGTACTTAAAGAACGGTTACGAGACCAAAGGGGAAAAGAACGTAAGGGTGAGTAACAGTTTGTTTTAAAGGGAGCCTGCTCTGCCACAACATCTAGTTCTGTATTAGAACTTGCTTTAACCAGGAGGAGAAATGTACACCAGAGGAATGAAATTTGTTGATGATACACACTAGGAAGGGGCATAATAAAAATAAAAAAAAGAAGGAAAAAAGTCAAGATGACCCTTAACAGACTGTGACTAAAGGAAGCTAAACGCCTTATGCAATTAATGTAGAGAAGGACAGTGGTTAACAGTAACATAAAATGTTACTATTTCAGTTCAGAGGGTAACAATAACATCATAGATGAAGTTATTCCAGCTCTTGCATGAGGGATTTATGAATGAAGCTGCATTTGCAGTACTATGAGGAGTTCTCTGTGCTTTATAAAAATAGCAGAGGCAAAGGGGACTGGACAATACAAACTTAATTATTCATAAAGGTCAGAGAACAAAACAAAATTGCCTGCAGTCTTTGCAGAGGTGAAAGAAAATGGATCTTACCGAGGAATTTGTGGTCTGGAAAACTGTAGTGGTAACAGGAGAAATTGCACTACTAATTGGTCTACTAATAAATAGAAGAATAAAAAACATGGTTGGAAACAATCAAAATGAAACTTAAAAAAAAAATCAGAGTGGAGTGTAGTTAGTAAATGGAATATGTTGTCCAAGTTGACAGCTGAAGCAATAGGAATTGAGATTTCTTTCCTGTCTAACTTTAGGTAGCTAATATGTTTTGAAGGACTGAATTCTAGGTGGACTACCTCATACCCTAAATATTCCTTTCTCTCACCATTAAATAAATATGGAGCCCACATATATGAATGCATGTAACTCAGGAAAATTTGTCAGTTGCCTAAATTTAATCATAAATGTGGGTTTGAAGAAGTATTTAACTACTGGGGCCAGGATTTCAATGTTAGGCAAGTGTCTGTCATAAGAGTCATGATCCTGAAGTCACAGACTGAGCTGACCCTTGGCTTTGGAAGAACCTGAATTCTGCTGACATCATCTTTAAAACTTCAAATTTCCCTTTAATTGTGCCACATGTACTTGGGTTATATAAAACTGCATATCATGACCATGCTTAACTGCAACTGGAGTCCAGGAACAAAATCTGAGATGCATTTACAAGATCATACTCCCTACTGAATGTAGTTACACCCATTTCTTTCTTCTAAAACATGGTCATTTTCCTCTTTTTACTTCACAGCTGTCCAGCTAGAAAACCTACACATATGGAAGATGGAGGGCTAGTGCTCTCTTCCTTCATGAGAGAATGCAGATTAACACCTCCCACATGTCCTAACCATACACTTATAAGCTCTCATCCTGAGGAAGTTCATCACTGTTCAGGAAGGGGCCCCAGAAGGATTTAAAATATCCACTTTCTTTAGAGGTAGGATTAAGAGTGCTTCCAGTCTCTAGAAATTATATATATTATTCAAAGTCACTTCCATTTAACCTAGGAGGGAAAGGCCTAGGAGAATCAATCAGAACTCAGAACTCAAATTCTCTTCTGCTCAGGTGGTGGCTAGACAGCAGTCCTTCTCCCTTTTAGTCCCTTCCAGTTAATTTTTCATTCCTTTGTTAATAAAGTCACAAACAAAGCCTGAGTGATGGTAACTGTCCTATGTACCCATGCTTAGAATAAATCTTCATGAGGAGATTCAAATTCACCAAAAAAAGGCCTAATTTCCTCATCAATTTTCAAAGTCATCTAATAATGATATAAAAATTTTATCACAGTGGCTCTGCCATCCAGGTTTAAAAGGCAAAAAATGAACCTCCAAGGAAATGAGTCTGCAAGCCTACCTTTAGCAGGAGTGGACTGTGAATGCCCAGGGAATGGAAGGGTTAGCTTGTGTGTCACCTTGAGCAACACTTTGTAAAATGAGAGATTTACCTCATCTGCAGTGTTTTCATACTGGCTCTATGCTGACCTCAGGTAGCTTGCTCATGTCTCTCCTGAGCTATCAAACAGTCCCTGGTGGAGGCCCAAATAACCCAGCTCAATATAGTAGATCTGAGAGGTCTTGCAGATCCAAGACCTCCTGAACTCTCTTTATAGATTTATCTCTGAGCCCATCAGAGGATGTCTGTTTATACGAGCCCATGCACGTGTGTGTATCTGTACTTCTGTAAGCTGAGGGCATGTGTGCATTCTCACCTTTCATCTAGTGTCTGCTTCATTTCTTCTGTTTTTAGTTTGAAAGCCTAAGGATTACTGGAGTGGTGTTTCTTCAGTTCTTTTTGTCATCGTTTCAGCCTACAGCCTGGACATATGGGAACAGCTGCTCCTTTTTCACAGGCTAGGAAGGACCATATGCTTGATATCAACACATCCCTAGCATAACAGGTGGCAAATGTATTTTTGTTGCTAATAAATTCCCACTTAGGTTTTAAATTGCCTGAGCTCCAACTCTCTTTATAGCAATAATACATGAGAATTCCAACCTCTACTTTCTGGAAATCAAAACAGCATGAACTGGTTCCATTTGTGTTTGCTGATTTTATCGATATAATGTTTTCTGCTGGTGCCTGTATCATTATATGAATTTCTAACATTCAAGGTTATGACTGGTTTTCATAGATTTGTCACTTATTTTCAGATGACTCTGTATTTACACCATTATAAGATAATTACAGTATCACAATACAATAATATGCACCATAAGCACAGGATGCTCAAATGGATTAGCTTCTTAATCAATTCAGTAAAATGCTGACAATGGAAAGGGGTAATATTTTAATGTCTACAGGCCAGAATCATGAGACCATGTAAGCATGTGCTCCCTCCCACCAAAATCAGTGGGATCAAAGTCCCTTCTATAACTTTGTTAATAAAAACTTAAATTCCACTGAGCTTTTATCTTGGGACTGATTTTTTAAAAGCCCTGAAACTTAGGGTGCAACAGTTTGGCATTTTTTCCCAGATACTCTCTTTTCATGAGCTACACAGAGATTGAAAAGCTCTTCAAATTATAGATCATAGCAACAACAAACAAAGGGAGAAACCAACCAACCAACATTATTGCCAAAATATATTCAAACTGGTTGATTTTACATTTGCAAAAGCTGTTTCTTTAGAAGATACTGCTGAATTGAGCCTTCAAGTCAAATAATTAACTTTTACATGGAAGAGTATGAAAAGTGCTGATTTATCAATTTTCAGGTGGAATTACTTTACTTCCTCTATCTTTTAACAGCTTCAGAATTTTCCTCCTTTTTGTAGCCTTCATAATAGGTAGCAGAATTTGGTATGGTTTTTTCATATATTTGCACTTTAAGGGTTTTTATTACTGTGTCTGTTTTCTAAGCATTGCTACCTCGAGGCAGAAAGTGTTGCCTCTATGATTGTCAGCAAGGTTATAATATACATAGACTTCATCACAGTCCGTGAAAACAACTGATAAAGTGTATCTTAACACATGCTTTAATTCTGTAAATGCTCTATATAAAAATTTTGAAGTCTGGATGCCAGCCTTCACATGAGAGACACACATGAGCAGTAGTGGCTGAACTAAGGAGCCATGTAGATGAAAATGTTTATATAAAGAGGGAGATTCTTGCAGTGCTTTTGAGAGGGAAAGAAGTATGTGACCCCATAAGAGTTTAGGTCCAGGAATCTGAATCTGTGAGGATTACTGCACACAGCTCACCCCACATGATCCCCCTCCTGCAGATAGAGGTTTGCCTGCAGGGAATCCCCGTGTAAAGCCTTTCCTCTCCTCGCAGGCACTGATATGCTTCCCTCAGGGAAGTACCTTTTGCTTCGGCACATAGGGATGTAAAACCAAAAATCCAGTGCTTTGCTGTTGTGGTAAAACACCAACCACCAGTGTACCTGTCATGAAAATTTGGGTGCCCTCTTTCATCTGAAGGTAACGAGGAGCATTCACTTTGCAGTTTGAAAGCCTGGAGCATAAAGAGGCAGTTTGGGGTCAATGAGTGACAGCAGCTGATCAGAGCATAAATATCAGAATACCAGGAAAGTGTTGACAATAAAATCTATTGCTTTTTATCATACATTATTATTATTACTTATTCCAATGTATTAGACATCAAAAACCAGGTAATTGTGTTTTGAATTTTTCTTGATTGTACTCAGGTGACACTTGAAGTTTATGTCATCTGCTTTTCTTTAGCAATCTTGCTGCCTCTTGAAATTCATTAGTACGACACAAGTCTACTTCGGACTATCATTTGAGACCGATCTTCTAGCAGAAAAAAATGTTCTAAAGCTTTTAAACATACTATTTTCTTGTTGGGCTGCCACTGAACAGGTCAAAGCAGAGAGGTGCTCAAACCTTTGAACTTGATGCCTGAATTTAAATTTAGTTTAATTTTAGTCTGCTGCAAGCAGTAAATTAAAAACAAGAGTTTCCAGGGGTTTTGAGAATGTCAAGATGATTTGTTCCATTGTGGGGAAAAGTGTTTTTAAACTAGTATTGTCAGTATACTGGTATTTAAACCAGTACGCAAGATTTTTTCAATACAAAACCACTGAGAACTTCCTCTTAGGATCAAGGTCTCATCACGTTGAGTACAATAAAGGCATTTCTGAGAATATGATGGTCATAAGAATTTAATGTCTAAAGATACAGGTAATACAAAGGCTGAGGAATAAAGTTGATTTAGTATGGTTTCTGTGTATGATCACACTTGTAAAAGTATATACACAGGAGCAGGAATCATTATATGATTATTTATCTCATAACAAAATGACATCATGGTACCTGCTGGTCCTGAAGAAAGACAGAAAATATGTGCGAGAAATGGGAAGAATTCCACATATAAAAGAGAAAATAAGCTTTGTATAAATGAGATGACAAACAAGAGGACACAGAATGGAAAGCATAGTAAAACCAAATAAAAGATAATGAGAACAGTATATGAATACATAAATACCTTTTTAATAGATATACACTCATAGATACACACTTGAAAATGTATAATAGACGATTACAGGAGTTGCTAATATATTACAGATGCTGAAAATCTCCAACAGTGCAGTCACAGACCACAGACTGAGGCAGACATTTACTACACTTCAATCTGGATCCAAAGCTACATGAAGCATGACTGGAGGGGATCTTATCAATTAGTACCTGAAGGAGGGTGTCAAAAGGATGGAGACAGGCTTTTCTCAGTGGTGCCAAGGAATAGGACAAGAGGCAATGGGAAGTAACGGATGCACGGGAAATTCTACCTGAACATGAGAAGGAATGTCTTCACTCTGAGGGTAACCGAGCACTGGAACAGGTTGCCCAGAGAGGCTGTGAAGTCTCCCTCACTGGAGATGTTCAAAAACTGTCTGGGCACAATCCTGGGTAACTTGCCTTAAGAGCCCTTGCTTGAGCAGGGGGGCTGGACTTGATGACTTCCAGTGTCCCCTTCCAACCTTAGACATCCTGGGATTCTGTGATTCGGTAGGGTCAGCGGTCATCATTTTACCTCCTTCAGTGGACTTTCAGTTCTTTGCTTTGTGCCTAGGCATGATATGGTAATAGCTGCCTTTAGCAGAGTCCCTGTGAGCAGGTATTACCGCTGCCGTGTTTGTTGGTTCACTGGTCTTTACCTGTGCAAAGCACTCATTCAACAGCACATGTGTCAGAAATGGCCAGTCGTTTTCGTGGAGCACTGCTGTAGGATATACAACACATCTGCTTCAGCAGTACTTGAGCAGTAGTGGAGATCCAATGCTGGAGCTGTGTTTTTTCTCGTGAAACCATGGATGCTGTCTATTCTGCCATCAGTGGTTAAGTTTCAACATAAAACCCTTTATCTTTAATTTGAGTTACACTGACTATCATTTGCTAGTTTAAGGCAAGCTATTGATTGACATGTGGATATGGAAAAAACATATTTGGAGATGGAAAAACGATAGCGGAATACCCATGACAGAAGAAACATTATTCTTAACAAGACAGCACTTACAGAACAATGTCAAAAAAGACAGAGGCAGAAAACTAAACAGTTTTCTAAAACTACATCAGTGTTGAAAAAGAGATCAAACTTCACATGAACCACGAAACTTTAAAATGAAGTAAAGATTCAGTGTTCAGCAATGTCATCTTTAAAGAGATATGCCAAATAGTTTGGGATGAATTCAAATATTTCCTCAAATGGAGACAAGTGCAATTGGTTTTGGAGAAGCTTGGCAGAGTAGGAGGATATCTCCAGAGAAAAGATAGATTTAAGACACATTGCTGATGAGGGTGGAACTTGGTAGAAAATACCTTCTAAGCAAAAAAAGAGCAGATAAATTATATTTTGCACAATAAAGTCATTGAAATAAAGTCCAATACTGGGAGTAGTAGCATAGAAAGACCACCATCCTTGCTCTTTTCTGTATTTTGGACTTTAAATGGCATCTGTCTTTGTTGCATGCAATTTAAGTCATAATCATGAAGCAGTGGTGAAGATTTAAACCCACAATAATTCTCTCAAGGTTTTATTCTCATATGACATTTGACACTCTGCTGGTGTGTGCCTAACTGTGGATATACTTGATGTTACCAAGTAAAAAAAAAAAAACACACGGAAGATAATAAAGATTGCAAAACAAACAAACAAACAAAACCCAAGAAAAAAAACCCACAAAGGTTGCTTCAGGCTGATCCACCTTACATTCAGGTTAAAGCTTCAGGAAACAACTCTTGAGAAAAAAATAATTACCTTCTTTGTCACTCATATTGTCAAAAAACTACTAGAAGGAGATTGTCAATATTAACAACTCTTCCATCAGTTTTGTCCATACCTTGCTTGTTGTAAGACCTCAGGGCTTCTGGAGCTTATTCCATGTGGGCAGATCACATGACAAGTAGAGGTGGACCTTTATCAGGGCTCCATTAGAGTGACCTTTCCCTGCTCCTCATTTTTTCACAGTATTGAAACATCAAATTATGACTATAAAGCTGTAACTTATGAAAACATCTCTCCAACACAGCACATCAAGGACTTGTACATCTCTCTGTTGATGAGTCACAGGCACTTCTACTCCCATGCTGCTTCAATTAAAGTATATATTAACAAACACATATACTTGAGTGCAAAGATCTTGCTTGATTTTGAGGTATTTTCCTGTTTAGTCTAAAAATGCAAAAGTGATCAATGGTTGCCACCTGAAAAGTGTCTGTATAGTACATTGATGATACAATTGCCTTCATTCATAGAGTGATTTAAGCAGATCTAACAAATTAAATAGCTCTGCTACAGTCTGAACCTTAAAATTGGCATTTCACTTAATTTTTCCATTAATAAAATCTATTACCAATTTCTACCCAATACTTGAAAGTCTATAATTAGCAGGAAGTAATGCAGACACTAACAGATTAAAATGAAATTTAAATTGTTCCATAATATTATCCAATACAATTCCATGCTAAGTCTTCTTCTATCTGCAAATACAGAGAGGTGTTTTGCACATTATTTTGGCGGAAAAATTTATTCACCACCTATACAGAGAAAAGACAGTAGGGAAACCTATTTTTTCCTATCAGTCTATCATGATGTGGGGCAATGCTGTATCCCAGGAGAGAGGAGAGGGAGCAAGGTTTGCATTTACTGTCTGGGAAGGGGCAGCTAATAGATGTGTCTGCTCAGCCAAAAGCACTGCCAGCTGGAGTTGCTGTCCTCTGCTCCCCTCCTAGAAAGCAAATTCCTGCACTGGCCTGAAGCACTGCTGTCAGAGGTCAGGGCTGCCAGTTGCATGAGTTTGCCACCCAAGAACAGAGGGAGAAGTGAAAATTTCTGGTGCAGCCTGGGAAACAACACTAGTCCTCCTACAAAACCAATGCTTTCCTGGGGATGGCATGGGCTTGTTGGGTCAGCAATTTCTGTGGCTAAAATGTGGGCCTCAAGCCCAACACAATCACAGGGAGTAAGTACAAACTCAGGTTCTTCAATGTAGGTGCCTTAAAACAAAAGTTAAATCTCACACAATTTTCTGAGATGTTCTTGACTGGAAGTCTAAAAAGACCCAACCGAAGCATAATATAATTTTGCTCACGATTATATTTTGTGGTGAAAAAACACAATAATTGGATCAATCTGATGTTAAAATGTACCAGTTGGCACTTAAAGATGTCTAACTACTTGAAAAAATGGAACAGCTGCTCCTTAATAGGAGAACTGTATCCAGCAAACCTTGACATCACAGGCTTTTGTGAAGTTTGATGCACTGGCAATGCCACTTCAATGTTTCTGAAAGGATTTTAATACCTTGTATGTTGAAACAGAAGAGATTGTGAGTATCACAGTGGCATTTCTTGTAGACATAAATATGCCACTATTTTTGATGTCATACACTCTTTTCACAGACAAATTTAGTCATGCAGCCCTGATGAACCCAACAACATTTGAAGGCAATAATGAAATTGAAGAGTGAAGGAATTTATGGACTAATTGCTAAACCAAGATTCTTTTGTTCCTTTTTCTGAGGAACAAAAGAATTCAATGCTGAGTGGAAATAAAGGACAAGTATCAAATTATTAAGAGCTGAAATAGGTTATAGGTGATCGATAAATGAAAGCATTTATTACACAATGGTTGACTGATGATGTGTCTGAATGATGTTGTCCTTCATAGGCTTCAGTAGTTGCATTTATCAACTCATACTCCAGTTGGTGAAAATAAAAAGTTACGATTTAGCTGGCTTCAAGCTGACGCTTTCCTGTATTTGTTACATAGGCCCCATTGGTAATCAAAATCTCTCACAGTAGGTAAGATTTTGAATAAACTCAGTAAGGTCCTAGTTTCACCACTTCTGTGAATTTTCATAAAGCTGGGTTATACTTGCCAGAAAAAAAAGTAAGAAAAAGTGAATTTCAAAGTCAAGTCCTCTTTGCTGGAAATTACTTTTACAAAGTACTGACAAATGTGTCACACAAATATGTTCTACAAAACCGTGCATTGCCCTCATTATGTGCCTGATCAATCACAAATAACTAAAGTAAATCAAGTTGTGTACACTCATAGAAAATGGTACATAGAGTTTAAAAAGGCACCCCAAACTAATCAAATACTTTGAATAATGAACAGATTAGACAAAATCATGGTCTGCTCGTGCATACGCCACAATCAGACAGAGAAGCTATACTCATTGGATGCATTATTCATTGGAAATTATTTACTCTACCTATCGGTGGGGAAGCTTGCAAACACTACTGCTCTATCTGTTATCATCTAACAGCCTGAAGAAGGAGATCTGATTGCCTTTATCAGTACATAGCATCTTGCCATTTAGATGAGGATTCTATTTATTTATGTTGCCTGAGAAAAAATATTGTCCATCAAATGCTCAAACGTGTTAGGGACAAACCAGGATGGCTGCTGAAAAGACAATTCATGCATCTTCAATCTACCAGTATTCTTTGCAGAAGTCAGGAAATGATGAATAAAGAACCAAAAATATGGTGGTTTTGGTCTGTCAGTGACATTTATAGTAATGCTTTTTTCAAAAGGGGTAATGAAAACAAACACAGAATTGGAAAAAAAAAATAGGTAATGCGCTCCGATGTAGAAAAAGGACAAATAACAAAACCCAGTATTTCAGTTTCAAAATATAAATGAGTTAAGTCTGTGTAGGGTAAAATAACGATCTAGAAGGGAATACAGGGTAAATTGATAATATTTGTATGTGAATCAAAATTTTTAAAAATTTAGATCCAGTGTGGATTGATAGAGAATCTGGGAAATTATGTGACTATATAATAGAGTAACAGATGACAAAGCTGTTCTTCCACCAGGTATATTTTAAATTTTATTTGATGAATAAGAAAACACATTCATTTTTCTGTGTTGACTGCACTCTGTTATAAGAACATTTAAATAAGAACATTTACACGTAGCAGAAATGCTGACTTAGCTTTTATGCATGCTATGGAGTTACTAATGAACTTCAAGTGAACTGAAGTTCTTGATCATCTCAGAGCAGCAATGGACCTGGCCCTTATTCAGAATGGTGTAAGAAGAGGACAACCAATAATATTAAAAAGCCCCATCAACTATGTTTAAAATTTTCTCACAAAGATAACTGCTGATAAATTTTAGGAAGCCGGAGTGCCTAGTAGATAAACACAGGATAAGACATCAACTTTAGATGAATAATAAAAATCTCCCTCATTTTTATAGCCTACTTTTAATACACCTGCAAAGTTTTGATCATGTAATGATTCAGGCATCAAAACAACCAGTAACTTCAAGAGTATGAGCAAGGCACTCATATATGCAATTCCTAACCTGAAAAACCATGAAATTATATAACTGTTATCACTGTGGAACATATATATAATTTTATCTGCTTAATGATGGTGAGATATTAGAGAGTAATCTATTTTAGATACCATGACCTCCTTTGAAATGTCTATTAATGGAAGGAACATGACAAAATGTAAAGCAGTGTCAGACTGCAAAGGAACGGCAGCTTCTATATTTAAAAATTGTCATCTTAACCTCTTCTGAAAGGAAGAATGGACAGTGTCCAGCCAAGGGAGTGAATGGTAGCCTTCCTCCCTGTCTCCCTTCTCAAACAATGGCTTTGAAAATGTAGAAATGACAAATTACTGAAGCTTCCTCCCTTTCAGGACTGACCATCTTGATTTAACACCATTTAGTAGTGTACATATATTATTAACTCAGCATATTTCATTGACAGAGAGAGATGCTCTATCAGGATTTGAAGGTGAGGAACAATAATTCCTTACAGAACAATTTCACTCAGCACCGAACGAATATCGCAGTATAAATTTTAAGACACTCTTTTGGATGGTATCCCTTCAAATGAACCATAAATTATCTCTTCTAAATATGCCACATGCAAAAGGATGTTATGTGATTTATGCTTTCTATTTTGTCCTGTCACAAAAATGAAAACTATTTCAATATTAACATGAGTAGTCCAGTTCTCCTGGGCATTTTCATCAATGGTAATATTTACTTAGGAGTCAAAAGACAATTTTAAATTGTTACATTTGCTACTTAAACTTTAATAACCACTATTTCAAATTAAATGCAAATGAATTCATTATAACTAGCAAAGATAATACATGCAAAATAACCTTTTTTGGTCATGTTCTTCTCATGTGTTCCTTAATGCTCCAAAAATAAAAAAGAACTATACCCAGCATATTGAAAGATTTCTAAAAATCAGGATATTGGTGTTGCTCTGTGAGTGCAAAATTCAGTTCTGCATCATCTTCAGTAGAAACCTGCCATTAACATAAACTTTAACAAAGCAACAGTACAGCAGTGGTATCAAAATGTGATGTAAAATGCTTTAGTTACCCCAATAGTGTAAGACGTTGTTAACAGCTTAAAAAAATGTTCTGAGAGAACACACAGAATACGCAGAATAGAGTTTAAAAATAGTTAATATTATTAGGTTGAGTTAGACAAACATTCATATGACATCTTTCTAAGCCTCTCTAACAAATACATGTAACCAGAAGTTTCATTACAGTTTTCAGAAATTGGAATAACGGGAAAATACAGTTTAGAGGAAACCTCAGGAGGCCTCTAGTCTACCCTCATCCTTAAAGAGGAGTCAGCTACGTGCTTGTGTCAAGTTGCTCGGGAATTTATCTTGCTGGGTCTTGAAAATGA
The DNA here is from genome assembly GCF_000738735.6 of Corvus cornix cornix. Taxonomy (NCBI): domain Eukaryota; kingdom Metazoa; phylum Chordata; class Aves; order Passeriformes; family Corvidae; genus Corvus; species Corvus cornix. Next base: position 92,889,327 of record NC_046332.1, read on the forward strand.
CCCACAATGGAGACTGTATAACCTCTCTGGGCAGCCTGTTCGAGGGTTTGACTGTCCTCCTGGTGAAAATAGAAAACTTTTACTGTTAGCACCATCAAGTCCAGCAAGACTTAGTTTTATGTTCAGATGCATTAGAGACCCATGAGGAGCTGGATTTTTCCACTGCTTTCACAGCTAGAGGTACTTCTTGCATGATGCTAAGTTGCCAAATACGTGCCTGGTCTCAAGCAGAGCTTTCCCTTTCTGCTTCTTCGACCTGCTCACACAGTGACGCCCACGGCTGGGGCACAGTGTGAAAGCTGTGTTAACTGAAATAAAATAGGTCATCAGACCAAAGTAAAGAATGGAGGAATTGATAAGGGAGAAAGCTCACTTAAGATGTTTAGAGGTGGTTATAGCAGCAAAAGGATTTCTTTTGCTAACAGAGCTTGCCCAAGTACTCAGCAGCTGCACCCTGAGAAGACTCTTTGGCCTCTGTATGTAGTTTTGCTGGTGCTGCTGGATGAGTTAGTCTTCCGTGGCATCAAGTCTGAGCAGTGTATACTTGAACTACCCTTTCTCAACTTAAAAAACAGCCTTGGACTGTACCCCAAGAAATGGGCAGAGAGTTATGTGGGCTTAAAGCTTCATCGCATCACTCACGGTAGGGAAAAACTTAATATAAAATTAGTCAGTGTTCTGCTACTATAAAGCTAAGCCCACAGGGAATGAGATTTTTGCCCTTTTTCAATAAATTTTCACTAAGTGTATTCCTTTGAACGCTTGGAGAGCCAGCTATTGTAGTGGTTATATATTTTTCCGTGAGAAATTTCTGCCTGCTTCAATTAAAAACTCCATTAAATTCCCAACGAGACCAAGAGCAGCCTCCTCTGCTGAGCTTCCCCAGCACAGAAACGCACAGGGCCAGGAGGGGTCTTTAGATTGCCAGCTGAGGAATGTCACCTCTGCCCAGTAGGACAGAGCGGTGACATTTTCTGTGCTTAATCACACTTGTGTCATCATGGGACCACTATCACCACCCCCTCTTTTATGAGGCCATAATCCAGCTCCTTTTCCACTCAGGACAGGTGTTTCTGCATTGCAGAGCTGGGGCAGCTGGTGCTACTGCTCGGGTAAATGCACTTGGGAGCAAACACGAGGAAAGCAACACCTGCCTTTGGGCAGATTATGCTGGTGAGTTTCACTGGGAGGGGTCCCCCAGAACCTGTAATTCCTGGGCCGTGGCTCGACCCCCTTGCAGCTCAGTTCTGGGTTGGTCTGGGAGGCAAGGGCTGAGGGGAGCTGTTGCGAGGGCGCGAAGTCGGGCAGGCACAAGGGCAGGCGCAAAGGCAAGCGCCACAAGGACAGAGCCCTCGTGCCTCCAGCTCACAGCCTGGGCGCCAGGGTGGGCACAGCAGGGATTTGTGCCGGGAGGGGAACGCTTTGCCTTGCCCCTGCAAAGAGCCCAGCAGAGCAGCTTCACTGAGCTGTTCATACTGTATACTAAATTTCCCTCTCTCTGTTGCTCCTGTCATGGGAAAGCAAGGCCTTTCTTTTCCAGCCTAGTTTCATTTTGTTGTTAAATTGCATTGGCCAGCCCAGCCGATTGAAGAGCAGCCCACTTGTTGGGATTTCTTCAAATGATTTTGACAGGTACATTTTGTCTGAAATATACCACAACTGTGGCTGTCTAATCCCAAAAAGGCTTTGTTTAATTTTAAAGGTGTCAGCGCAAAACATGACCAAACACAACAAGCAACTATAATCAACTGACTGTGTAACATGGATGCTGAATTATTGTTATGCTTCAAGAAAATCTTTGTTATTCCTTTCTAAAAGAAAAAAAAAATGAAAAGTATGAAAGTGATATTAAGCAGATGTTAGACTGGAGTTGTCAATCTTGTCTAAGCACGCAGGTGCTAATGTGTTATAATTATCCCTTCTGGCAGTTGATATTTAGAATTTTGGATCCCACCTAGTCAATCATAGCTGTAATTGTTAAGCTTCTTACATAGCTAATATGCTGGGTAATAACCAGATCAAGATTTAATATTTGACGTTTACCATCAATTATCTTTTCTTCTGACATACATCTCCTCCACTCAGGTTCTTGCAGATCGGAACATTTTTCTGATTTCAGTAAAATAAATAAGAATCTGGTTATAGAAGAAGACTCAAATAAAAAAATATTCCTGTCATTGCCTCTTGTCTCACTGCCTCATGTTTCTTAAAGACCAGTAAGATATCTCCTTGTTACAAGCTGTACAGGTATAATCATTTGATTCAGGACAATTCCTTCTCATTTTACTTTTTGATGGATTTATTTACAGGAAATCTCATGCCTGCTATTGCAAAATCGTGGTGTAAGCATTAACCAAAGTAAGGCATATTTTCAAATGACAATATTTGCTATAAAACAAAATGTTGGCTTTTTTTTTTGTACCTAGAATATAATATGCATTTGTTCACACCACGTATATTATACCAGAGGATTCTTCCTGCTAAAAGCATTGTGAAAATTAATTCTGTGATTAAAATACTTAAAAATTAAATTCAGTTTGCCAGTTCTACCTTTTTTACTCTTGTACTAAGTAAAATATGTGCTATAAAATTTGCTTGAATAAGCACCAGTAGAACAAAAGGATTCTTTCTAAATGTTCTGAGATTTCTTCCTGTGTCACTGGGCTGAAGTTAACAAAACTTACACACTTCCATTCCAAATCAGCATGCAGGACTCCTAGCATGCTCAGAAGTTAAGTGTAGCTTACAGGTGGCCCGTAAGGAACTATGTGAACCAAGTTTTCAGTTGCTATAATTGGATGAAAAGACTTTAGATTTGCATCAGAAAGAGTTCTCTATTATTATTTGTCTCTAGCGATATTACATGGTTTTCCCCTTAGATGAGAGTGGGTCTTTTTCTAGTACTTCTAATCCTGTCTCAAAAGACCTTTGACAGAAAAAAAAAGTAAAATGCACATTTGTCTTTGGTGCTGATTCAGCAAACTTCTTCAGTATCTGCCCTTATTTCTATACACTGACTGGGCTCTATTTTGCATTTCCTACAAAACAATGCAGGTACACCATTTTAACATTTTGCATTTAAATTAAATAACGACTATCAAATTTCGGTAAGAATATATTCAGTCCAGACCCTCACCTTTACACAATTTTTTTGTCTTTCTACAAAGGATACAGAACACTATTTTACTGCTCTTAAATTATTTTCAGTTCTAGCTTCCATATGAATGCAGACAAGTACTGTATGTTAATTAAAAAACTGTAATTTTACATAATCTTTTCCTTTACAGGCAAGCTAGCTCTAAAGCAATAGCAAATTGCAGTGGATAATATTACAAGAGTGGAAGCCAAACAACTGAGCTTGAAAATGGCATTTTTACCAGTGAAGTTCTCCCTGTTGTCTAGAGAAGACAGTATCTTGGTTCAAGGGGATCGTGCTCCAAGTTTGAATAAGAAAAGGCTGCAGTCAGGCAGCCAAGGGACAAGAACACTTCAAAGCAGAACAAATGAAACTGGACCTTGTCATTTTGCAATAAAATGTGAAGTCATGTAATAGTGCCCTTTTAAGCCACTTGTGACTTTTAAGACTTCAAATGAAATGCTATTAGCACAGACAGATAAACATGCTAAGCTGTTATTTGCCTGGGGCGATACCCTTGTGATTTGTAACAGGCAATGAAAATATAGCAGCCTAGGTGTTCAGGAAGAATGATATGAATACCAGTAATCTCTTCAGACTGATGCTGAGACTTCTCATAGTAAATCCCCCAGAAAATCTTGTGTTAGTCAAAGTGACTGGGTATTTTTTTTGCCTTATTATAAAAATTTCCTAAAATAGAAAAGGATTTCTAGACGCTAAAGATGAAAGATGAAATTTGTAGAAAAAGAAAAAAAAGTATTTATATCAATCTCACATTCAGTTTTGAGTTAGAAAAGAAAAAAAAATCACTTTGACTTTCTAGAAAAGAGTTACAAATACCTGCCTTGATTATACATTGTGGCACCTCGATCTATTTGCCCAAGAAAACCCAGTGAAAATGTTGTCAATATAACCTCTCTGGAATTTGTAACACAATTTGCAGAACCAGGATCTTGAATAGAAATCAGTCCATATCTGGTTAAAAACTTGCAAATAAAGGGACAGGTTCACATCACGTCTTATGTGAAAATTTACTCACTATTTTACCTGTTCTATAGTTGTGTTGACTGGAAAACATTCAACAGTTCTGTGTTTAAATTTTTCCCCAACTCCAAGGATGTATGTATTTCTTGACTGAGAAAGCAAGAAGGGTGCAGTGTTGAATTTCTTCTCATGAAGTTTAGGGGTACATAAATAAGAGACAGAAAAACACTGCTTTGACAGGAGGCTATGAAAGAGCTCAGCATTCCTAAAACACCAAAAAGGAAGTCCCATCTTTTTCAGAGCTGCATCGGAGAGCTCAGCAAAGGAGGTGCCAATCCAAATTAACCTGGAGTGCCACAATAGGCCAGGGTGTAAATTTAAACAAAAATCTGGATAGCAGCTTCATTTTTTAACATGGGCAGTATATCTAGTCAGTAACTGATGTATGCTCTGTTTTTCCAGCTGGCACAGGCTCTTTGGGTATGCAGGCACATATTTCCAAGCATGTTGTTCTTCTGAGTTGTTTGTGCTTGGACCATAACCACAGTCTCAGCAGCCAAAATAAAATATGCCAAGTAATACTGGCTGAGGGACAGACGGATTGGACTGAATTCGTGCCTGATACAATGCACTTGACATCGGTGGAGTCACACAGTGACAGTTCATTGTTCTCCACTTTCAAACACAAAATATGGAGGGGCTTTAAGGTAGGATGGTGAAAGCAGTGCTGCCACTGCCTTCATGAAATTGCTTTTGTTCTCTTCTGGAGACAACATGGAGTTATCAGCCATGAGGATTCCCTGTTTGACCAAATTTTGTGACTGCATGCAGACAGGACCAGTGGCTTTGTATAGATACAGATTTACCTGGCAAAGGATGGGGAGACAACCAAGCTAATTTCCTCCTCAGACCCCTCAGTGACAGTGTCACATCTCCTTGAGTGCTTCCCCAGGTGCCTGCACAGGACGTGGGGCCGGTGAAATCCACAGGAAAAGCCATGTCTGCCTTACGAATTTCAGTGTTGATCTGACAAGTCAACAACGTTTCTCTTCCTGGGCTCACCAGTTGCAAAACAGAAGTGCAGAAATGCTTGCCTGCTTGTGTAGTGCTTGATATTCAAGTGATGAAACTGGTACAGGTTTTAAATAAAGGGTTCAAATAAACTTTCTCAGCTAGGCTGTATTTGAGACATGCATGGCCCAACTCCCTTTCATCATACGCAGTGAAATCTGGAGGAATTTTCTTGGCAGGAAAGGCAGACTCTGGAAGGAAAAATATAGAACAGCTTTCTTGGTGTGCCATATTTTATGATTAAAATCTAAACTAAATATATATGAGCTCAAATAAACAAAAATAATCTCCTATAGTTTGCTTTAAAGCACCAGGCTATTGTCTCTTTAAATAATAATGGAAAAGGAGAAAATATTCTACAACTTCCATAAAAAAATGTCATATTTGTATAGACCCCAAATCCCCTCTGTTTAAACAGGGTGATTAATATCAGCTCCTGTAGGAAATTAAATTCAGGGAAGAACAGTAATATGCAGATATGCAGATTTCTAGGCAGAATGGCTAGCCCTGGGTAAGAGAGTCAGGTTGATTAATCTGCATCCTCAGAATACAAAATGAAATGCTGGGGTCTCCTGGGTAGTACCAGAAATGACTTTTCTTTCTTACATTAGAAATAAATGGACAAACACATACACGTATATTGCAAAAGGCCTTAATATCACATGCAGTGTTTACAAAGGTGATAAGAGTTTAATATTTAAAATATCCTATTTCATCTGAGAGGGGAAAGAAAAAAAAGAGCTGCTTCTCATTAGGGTGAAGAGTTTTCTTTATGCTAAAACAGTATTTTTTTTAATCTTTCATAAAGACTACAAAATTATAAGGAAATCCTGTATCAGCATGCAAGGAAATCTTTAATCTGTTCATAAACATTTCACTGAAAGAATACTGGGGAGATATTGGACACTAACATGGTCATAATGTGGAAAAAAACTGGAATTGTAAAACAAAAATACTCAGTCCTAAGTTTTTAATATAAATTTCAGTGCACTTTGCTTTTTTATTTCAAAATTAGAAGTACAATAAGCACAATAGACTAAAAGAATGATTCCACAGGCTTAATTTCCACAAATACAAATTCCTCCATAAATACAACCTTCCTCTCGTTTCAGAATAATAGCATTTCTACATTACCAAGAGTAAATATGTGATTTTTAATAATTCAGTCTCTAAAAAAACACCCCCAAAACCTCAGAAAAATATTTACAGCAAAATGCAGAATGTCATTTCCAGATTTTTTTTCCCCCTGTCGTTACTGGAAAACCAAGCCTGTTATTTAAAATCATTCAGGGTCTCTCCAATAATTGTATAGAAGTAGGCATTATGCTATATTATTAAAGCTGTAATTTCCTGCTGAATCTGGCTGGATGTTTCTTTTTATCACTTGGCAATTTCTATCTAGTTATGGCATAATTAAGTTTCCTGACCCTTGCTCACTCTCTTAACAGGACGCTTAGAAATATACTAGAATTGCAGATCTTCAACCTGATGTCCTCTCTCCCCACACAGTAATGGAATAAAATTATTAATCCAGTAATTGTACAGAACACATTACTTTGCATTGAATGTTCCTATTTCTCATTTTCTGTTAGTGACAATCAGGCAGAGGTACAAATCATTTCTGCAGGGAGCAGAGCCCTTGAAAAAGCCCCTCATTCACTCCACTGGAGCTACCTGTACAGCTGTGATTATTCAAAGTCTTACACAGTACTAGGCTCAAGCGAACAAAACAAAGTTAATAAAATGGAATAAGGAACAAGATATTTTCCTGTCTGCAGCCTCCTATGTGCCAAAATTAGAACCTTACCTCCAAATGATAAACCACACTTCCAGTTGTGTTTTTATAACAAGACTAATGAGCCTCAGTCAAGCATTTCAGGCTTGGCTAGTGTTAGCAGTGGCCATCTACTGTGGGGGTACACTCTCTATAGCTGGGCCATTAAGGGGACTGGCTGGGAAAGAGAGGAAAGAAGTCAGAAGGAAGACAAAGGATCCCTGTTCTTGAACCTTGGTATCTAGGCCCCAAGGAGGTGTGTGTACACATATTAAAATCTCCACAGAAGAGATCCAGTGAATTGCAAAATCCCAACTGAATTTGGTGGAGTTACTATTTTCCACTAAGAAATTTGAAAGTTATCTTGATATGTCTTGAATTGGATCTCAGTTTGATCATTGTCTGCATGGAACAGCTAAACTCAGTGCTATTTATCCTAACATATATTATGAGCTTCATAAGCTGCAAATGAATAAAAGCTTGGAAAACAATTATTTTTTTTAATCAGACATTTCCTCAACAAGCCCATATAATAACTTTAGTTTATTTACAGAGTAGCTACAGCTGGGTCAGGAAGGGAAGAGGGGAGTGTTATATTTTATCACCCTTTTCTAAGAATACTAGTTCAGCCTGATCATGCAGAGTGTTTTGACTCCAGCAGTGCATCTCCCTAAAATACATAGTCATAATCTTTGCACTGGTGTCCTTCCTCTTTCCTGATTGCACCAGACTTATCCCCTCTCTGCCTCTTAGAAGAAATATATTATCACGCTAAAACATGCTGGTTTATTGGACTGATGTCCTGCAAATATATCTTCAGTGTGCATTTGAATTGATGGAACAAGCTAGGGAGAAAGTCTCTGAAGCAGCATTGCTCCTTTAATAAAATCCTGATCTTAGAGAGGATAAATAGCAAAACAAAATCCTTATCTTCATGAAAAACACTAGTGATTTTATTCAGATGCAATAGCATGTTTCAAACTGAAACAAGGCAAAGTGCTGTGTATCATTACAGAAAAGAAACACAAATAAAGCCTAGAATCATGCATTAGGATATTCCATTTGATCACAGTTTTTTCTTCGTATTTTTCCATGCTCTTGTCCTCTAGTAATGAATATCTTTGGGTTTTTCTGAAGCACAGACTGCACAGCCAGAAAGTGCTGGTTGCATAAGCATTTCCATTACAGGCTGTCAGGTTTCTAAACTCATCTGTGTTCCTTGCTTTACATCTGTACGAGAGGAATGTGTGCAATTTTCATGGCTCTGGTAAATCAAATTGATCAAATAATAAAAATACTGTTCTAAAGTGCATTAGACAATAGGCCATTTCCAGTGGTAAACAATACTGCAGCAGTTGTTTCAAGGTGGCTATTTTTGGTTGTGTGGGGCTTGTTGGTTTTTGTTGGTTTTCTTTCTTTTTACCTGCTACAAAATAGCTCTAGTTTTATTTCCATTGAGTCAGTCACTGCAGAAAAGGTAATCACTATAATCACAGCAAAGATTTCTGTTTGTCTAAGGCACTTAAGTGACTGCCATCACCATAGTGTCTGAGCAGATTCCAGAGAAGTCATGTTTCATGGAAGGCTTGTTGTGGACTAACTTTGTTTAATTTATAAAGCAAGTAATTTTGTCTTGGACTTGTGCAGTCAACTCAACCACTTCTACAACTAATAATCAGCTTTTATACTGTGAGTATTTCCCAATCTGAGGCAATAAAGAAGAGATGGAGAAAATAAAGCTGTGAACTTTAAAAATATTAGTTTCTCCCTCCTACACTATCACTTTAATACAGCACACAATAATTGAAGTTTATTCTTCTTCCACATCTAGCAAAAAAAGCACCATTTGCACAGATCAAGTGGCAACAAGTAATACAGTGATTTATCAAATTATGTCCTTGCTCATATTTGCAAAAGTATCATGGATAGAGATGCATAACCTATGAGTGCATTATACAAAAATATACTTACGTATTCATGTACAAAACAGTTATTAAGATTATAGCTTTATGCTCTTGGCTTGGTCTGTGGTTTTGCTTTGGCAATGAGATCATGGTCAGCACTATGGACACAAAAATTATATATTTATGCAAACCACAAACATTTGTTTTATACAAAGATCTTTATGTATTTAGATAATAATTTCTTTAGCATATCTACAGGAAGCACAGTGTTTCTGTTTGAGTTCAACTTGTTCTAAAACATGTGGTTTTCCAATAAGGAGGTTTTGCACTTCCCCTCCCAAACTTTTCCTTCTTTTCGGTACATGGTAAGCACATCCAGGGACAGAATGCTCTCTACTCAGCCTGGTCTGGCTACCCATGTGGATGCACAAGGCCTGGGACACTGCATAAACTGCTAATGAGCATCATTCTCATTTTCACAGTCTGATGATACTTAGGATTGCTAAGCACCCTAAACACAAACATCATAAACAAACAATACATATGTAGCCCATCCATCTAAGCAAACAACCAAATAATTGCATGACATCCACGGTATTACATATGTTCCTACAGTCAAACCATGCCAGTTCTTGTTTGATTTCACCTGTGTGAACCTACTTAATTTTACCACCTGACAAGAGAGCGATCTTTGAAAATCACGTTGATGTTGTAATTTCATTTACAGTGTTTTGCTTAATAAGAGACTAACAGTGAAACAATTACAAATCCTCCAAATCAGCTGCTAATAAATACATGCATTCATTATGAGGAGGTGGCAGGGAGGAACTATCACTTATGTTCCTATAGTTTCATTGATAAAAACGATCTTGGAAGCAGTAGAATATATTAATTTTTTCCTTTTGGATTTTTTTTATCTGGAAGTCTGGAAGACATTTCTAAAATAGATCTATTTTCTTTTCATTCTGCAGAATAATGCATGAATGATTATAACATATGCTCTATCTCGAGTTTTTTCAACCAGTGGAAAAGTGCCTGACACAATAATCACAACTTGTTGGGTTTTCAATCTGATGCTGTCCTATTTTATCATGGTAGTTAAATGTCCATTCTTGTTCGGCGTGATAAATGTTATGGCCATTTAACAGTACCGAAAAAGAGAGACATGTTAAACCAAATATTGCTTCAGATTGTGTCTTTTATTCTCCTTTATCATCATATCTTAATTTATAGTATAATCATCATTATCACAACTGTCAGCCTCATTTAACCTTCCCTGCTCTCCCATGATTCTCCGCTGTCAGGCCTGATTGCCTGCCTTCTGCTGACGGGCTGATAATGCCTGACTGATTAGCCCTCCCCGAGAAGAAGACAATGATATATAGAACCGCGCCGCTCGCTCTATATATTAATGAGGAGCTGGCAAAGCTTTGATAAGGCAGTAGAATAATCCATCAGCCAGAGAAGGAGCTTGTAAAACTGGTGGAACATTTCATGGGAAAAACACCTGGGAAGGATGTAATGACCCAGCAGCTAAATACCTCTCAGCCCTCCTTCCCCTCTTGTAATTAACATCAGATCGCTGCTGCGTGGATGGCACCCGGGGCGTTATCAGTCCCCAAATCCTGCTTACCTTCTCCCTGTTTTGCACCCAGGGCTTTAGGGCCTTTATGATGTCTTTAGCAAGAGGGCAATTAATAGCTCATTTTCCTTGGCGTTGGGAACTGTTTATCTTCTGAACTAGCTCTTATCGCAGGCCGCTACCTATGAAAGGCAAGAGTCATCGGCGTTTTTGTGCTCTAGTTGTTACACTTACTCAGCAGAGGCCTGCTTTGCCATTAGATACAAAGCTTCTGATGGCTACTTGAGTTTGAATGCACTGTTATTACAGGTATTATATGAAATTGCTTGTGTTATGTGAAGGGGATTATAGAGGTTTTGGATCAATAACTTCAGTGGATGTTGGGAGTGATTACAGTGCTCTGTCAATTTTTCCCATTTGGCTGTCAGTACTGATTTACAACACACCACCTCTTTTATTCACATCAAATCACTCATTTCATTGGTAAATTCTATATATCTCAATTTACTTAAGTAGCTGATTTGGGTAAAATAAAATGACTTCCCCTCTCCTATGTATGTGAGAGTGTGTGTGCATGTATACACACAACAGACATAACCCTATAGAGCTATAAAAGGCACTGACATTTCCAAAGCTTTTTGTCCTTTTAGAAAGGACAACATGCAACATCATATAGGTCACCTAAATAAAAACAAATAGGTACACTCAAATAATTTCTCCAATGTTTTCTTAACATGTTTTTTTCTTCCTTACACAAAGCAGCAGATCTGCTGAGGTGCAATTGTGCAGAGGATGCAGAGTATTTTACATGTCTGGAAAATCAACAAAGAAACAAAATAACTTGAGAAACAGGTGATGTATCACTGGTTAAACACCCCAAAGAAACTGCCCCTGGTATTTCAGGCTTGTGTCTGGAAGCCTTGTGCAGAAGGTCCCTCCTGCAGAAAGATGCTCAAGTCAAAGACATGGAGAATATTCAGGACACCACCCCATAAGACTACTTGGCTTGATTTTACAGTACCCATGGGGACTAACAGAGGTTGATTCTAAAGAGGAGATACTAGGCATTTTGCAAGTCAAGAAAAGTCAAGATATTTTAAGAAAATATCAAGCTTCCTGTTTCCAGAGATGTGTCACTCAGAAGTGACAAAGGTTATTGAAAAAAAAGAGAGCTCTTAGAAATGACCAGTGATAAATCACATTTGGCAAAAGGAAGAGAGGCGAGATGGAACATTATGAGATAGTCAGGCCTTTATGTACCTGTTGAAATTCTGTATTAGAAGACAGGGGCATGATGTGCAAGCCTTCTAACCAATGTAGGTGGAGATATATGTTTCCACTGTTATGTTTATATAATAATTTTATTCCATGTTGAGATATATATGTACCTGTTCTGTTAATTCTGGAATAAAAAGCTAACAGTGTTTTCTATTAACCTTGACCTAAAAGGGGCCATATATTTTTTCTTAAAGGAATAAGCAACTTTTAGGAATAGTCCATAAATAGCAAACAATTAAAATTTTACACCCTTCCCAACTAATTGATTAAGATTCAAAGATTTAAACTGATAAAAAAACAGATTTACAGAAAAATTTCAGACACTTTTGAGTGCTAAAGTCATTACACTGAGGTAATAGATTATAGGATATGGAAAAATACATTTATTATCATTCCTGGAATAAATTGTCTTACGTCTTTATATTGTTTTTTCCATTAAAGTGTACAGATTAACTTTCTCAGATTTGTAACTCATTCTTTTTCCTCCACTGCAATATATTTCCTGATAGAGTTTAGATATTTTAAAACATAAACAGAAAAAATACAGAATGATGCTTAAAAGCTAACAAGTAAAATCTGTATAAACTGTGTCTGTATTTTTGAACAGTCATATGACTACAGGAACACTGTTTTTGGTATATGATACTGAAGGCAGAGATCTCTGAAGTCATCTATTTTTAGAGACCTAGCACAAGAGCTTGCAGAGGACTGCTAGTATTTTTATTAATACAAAACAAGCCCACAAGTTATATGTTATATTTATGCTTGAATTAAATATTAACTGGGAAAAAATGCTAATGAAACAAACTCTTTCGAAATATTCAGTCACTGGAAATATAAAGAATGTAAACATGAGTCAAAAACTTTATATCCACTCATCTTTCAAAAGGCTGAGCTGGTTGCACATGGAAGTAGCAATCAACCAAAATTCAAAGCTCAAAATAACAATTAAACTGAGAAGCCATTTATCCACAAACATGCAGACTGCTACACTTATTTGTACTACACTCTATCTGTAGATCAAGGGCAGTTTTGCCAATATATCTTGTGGGATGAGCTGGTGCTTGGCAGGAATAATGTTAGCAGTATTGACTCCAGACTTGCACAAAATTAGTTATTTGTGCTTTAAAAAGGTATAGTCAAATAACTTTGTTCTGAGGCCTAGAGAGCTTAAATTTAAGTTCTGTAAGGTCACATCTAATTATTCTTGTGGAAAAATGAGGCACAAGTGTAGGTGGCTAAATAAATCAAAGCTTTATCAATCCTTTACATGGATTTTGGCTCTAGAACATTTGGAACATGTATGAAGTGTGAGGATACATGCTGCATTTGAATAAGTTGTTAAATAAAGATTTACAATAGCCAAAGTAATAATTTGTGTGTGGCTCCAACAAAGACATTACATTGTCTTGGCCAAAGAGTACATGTTGACAAAATGTCCTGATTTACAAATGGAAAATAATAATCTTGAAGACAGTGCTACTGTATATTGGTAAAAGATTTCCAATATACTTAACCACTAAATAGCTTTTCCTTTGAGAAAAACACAGAGTAAACAGAAATTTATGAGAAAATTAGTATTGTCCCCTACCAGTTATTTATCTACATGTGTTCACAGCTCTCAAAGCAGGTATATGAAAGTACTAGTATAGTACTGCTTTCAGCACAAAGTGGTGAAGAAAATTTCAATGGTAGGAGAAGAAGAATCTTAAACAGGTGTATAATATCATTGAAATGTATTTTATGACTCAGAGTCCTTTGCCCTGATGCACACGTTCACAGGTCATGCATGCCCTTTTGCACATCAGAAGAGCAGTTTTCTCTGTAGCATCAGTTACTCAGACATGTTAGGCTAGCTGGCAAGATGATAATTTTGGGCAGAGAGGTGTTGAGATGTGTTATTCCCCACGTTCCTCCATGGGGAGCTGCTTCTGCCCCTGCTCTGGCAAACTGAAAACAGACGTCTCTATCTTCAGCTAAGTAAAACCCCACAAGTGGCCATGGTCTTCAATTTCACAATGAAAATTTAGACTTTGCAGAAAGTATCTCACCTCAGCTGCTTAAAGCAAGCTTGAGTAGAGTATGTACAGCAGGGAACCGATTCTCAGCAGCAGGCAAGGTCAACACAAGGCTGGTAAAAAACATCACCACCCAAAAAGCCTTGAGAAGGCACTGTAAAGGTAGTAAAGCATTCCATCAGGTTTAATTCAGGTGTATTGTTTGTAAACCTCTCTCACATTTAAATGGCATTTTTTGAAATATGCTGCACAAGTAAAAGTCAAAAGAACTATTGTTTTGATGGAAGTTGAGAAGCTCATATGGCCACAGAGATCTAGCATCCAGGGGCTGTGAGAAAGAAAAAACAATTATGATGCTCGCGATGAAGCTGCCTGCCAGGCTGGAGCTATGGGCAGGATGCTGGGTGGTGGTGAATTTAAAAATTGCAGGGTAACATGAACAATTTAGGAAGTAACTTTAGCAAATGGGTGATTATCTGAATGGTTAATGGCATAAAAATATCTTCTAAAATTAACAAGTAAAAATAAAAAAAATCCGGGAAGTGTTGAAACAAAAAATATCTAAATGATACTTCAGTCCACACTCAACTGAAACCTGTTTTAACTGTTTTAATATCTTGATTCTCACCAGTACCATATTTATTAACTGTCTAACTCCTCAACAGGGCTTCATGTAGGGCTACAAGGGTGGCATTAAATGTTTAAAATAAAATTGGTTGGAGGTTGTTTTGATTTATTTTGGTTTTGACAGAGAGAAAGTGAAAGTCAGATACTTATTTTTACAGTTTCCTTAGAACTAGAACAACTTCATGCATTTTATTCCAAAAGTAAATGCATCATTTTTTTTTTTCTGGAAGAATGTTGTCAAGGTGTTTTCAAGGATGTTCTCTGGACTCTATTATAGTCAGTTCTTGCAGAAAAAAAGCTATGTGCTACATGAGATCATATTTCTGCAAAAGCCACACGGATTATTATTGCTGACCACTTGCATGTGTGATTTAATTGCCTAAACAGGCAAACTTAGTTGCCTTACTTACCTGAACAAGCAACTACTCTGTTTGAGATAGGTGAGGGTATGCAGGCTGCCTCTCAGTCACCAATTCGGAGCAGTGCTGGCGCTCCATATGTCCTGCAGTTATACCTGGCAGCACCACAAGGACGTGTCAGACAAAATGGGTTGTCTCAAATGGTTGTAGCTGTCTAGGCTTAAGCAACTTAAGCAAGGTCACAAGATTGCCAGCCATTGCAATGGGTCTTCTAATCAGATCTTTGCTGCTGAGTGCTGTTTGCTAACTTTTAAATAATGGCTCTGAGCACTACTTATACATGTAAGGTTCCTGTTCACTTGAATAAACCCACCACAAAAAATCGACAGTTGCTAAAATTCCACATTTGATTTGTTCTGCATAATGGATTTGGCAAAACTAGGGCCTAAATAGTTTTCCCGCAGAGGAGGTACCTGTAGATTGCAGAAGTCAAATGACTTGTCCAGTCTCACGTAACACCAGGTTCAGGAGTTATGCTTCATGACTTTCAAATTAGTACAACACTTTTCAGGAAAATATCTTCAAGGTTCTGATTTGATAATAGTTAAATTGTACTTCAGAATGTTGATTCATTTCTGAGACTTTTGCAAGATGTTTTATAAAAGTTGTCTGCACTAACACATAGCTTATGATGAAACATTATTTTGCATCAACAGGTCTTCCTTGAAATTGGAACTGTATTTGCATAGTTGATCATTATTTAACAAAAGACAACTTTGCTGCAGACAAGAAATTACCTGAAAAATGTGAGCCTTCCCCAAACATCCTGTGCATCCTGTGTGTATGAGGACAGAGTACCTACTGAGTTGTGGAAGACATATGAAATGGAAAACATACAGCAGCTTGTCACTGTACTGAGTCATTGCTAATACCCTTTTCCACAAGTAACAGTGTTCTTTTTTCTGTTTTTATCTCTGCCCTCTCAGACATCACACATTCATTTTAGAAGATATCCTCTCTAAAAACCTAGAGCCTAAATCTTCCTCTGAATCTCTTCCCACAAATCCATGCACTCCCAGAAGTCACAGGTCAAGTACTGATGCCCCTTGGCTTTTAATCCTACAAAAGAGTATCAGGGCTAGAAGGTTCTTAGAAGCTTTGCCACAGATCATCCTTGAGGGCACTTGTGCACAGTCCTGAGCCCGTGTGAAAGGTCTGGGAAACACAGACCTCTGTTTTTGTTTGACAAAATTAAATTTCAAAGACATAAAATTGGTAAGATAAAGCATCTTGTCCTGGGATGAGCATTCCAGGTATGCACTGACACACAGGCTTTTGAGGTTTTTGCTCATTCCCTAGAGATGAACGTGCCACTCCAAACATTCTCTGTGTCAGTACATCTGTACAAAATCAATGAATCCTCCTCATTTACCTGTGTGTCTTTTATCTTTGGGTAGATGATTATATCTTGTGGTTTCTGTTTCAGCACATCATCTGAAATATTTGATGTCCAAGCTAGGATGCACACGTGGGCTTTCAGTTCAATCTGAACTGCTTTTCCCCAGTTTAGAAATGCTTTTACCTCAGGTGAATGTGTCTCAAGCATAGCTGAGGGTTTTATCTAAACTGTTTGCTATGAAGTTTTCAGTTCAACACCGGGTTTAGGATGCCAGAGCTCATGTTTAAATTCTGGTTGTAGCTGTCATTCAGCCTCAATCTTCCTCAGCTGTCAAATGGGAATAATGACTTTTTTTTTCCCTGAAGACAAAATGCCATGAAGGACTTATCATCGTATGCACTGTATACAGAAACACAGAACCATAGAATACTTTGGGTTGGAAGGCACCTTAAGGATCCTCTAGTTCCAACCACTCTGTCATGGGCAGGGACACCCCTCATGAGACCAGGTTGCTCAATGCCCCATCCAACCTGGCCTTGAACACATCCAGTGACGGGGCATCTGCAACTTCTCTGGACAACTGGTTCCAGTGTCTTACCACCCTCACAGTAAATAATTTCTTCCCTCTTTCAGTTTGCATCCATTACTTCTTGTCCTACAAGAACTGTACTTTACCTGTCACTAGAGTTCCTGACAAGGAGTCCGTCTCTGACTTCCTTATAGGCTCCCTTCAGATATTGGAAGGCAGCTATGAGGTCTCTGGACAACTTTCTCTTCTCCAGGCTGAGCTGTTTGCAGTAAGGATCTCTGTCCCCTTCTACAGAGAGGGCAAAAGCAATAGTTGCAGGTCTCTGTGCCTGGCCTTGCAGAGTAGGAGTATGGGACACCTGGTAGATGCACTTCATGCAGTGCTCTGCAAGGAAATCCTCAACCATTCAGCCAGACAGGATTCCCACAAAAAAATGCATC
Source organism: Corvus cornix cornix (assembly GCF_000738735.6). NCBI lineage: Eukaryota > Metazoa > Chordata > Aves > Passeriformes > Corvidae > Corvus > Corvus cornix. The sequence goes on from NC_046332.1 coordinate 92,906,428, forward strand.
TATCTGCAGCATTAGCATTGGGTGATTGAGTTGAAGGGGAGTTATAGGGATACCAGGGGAGTTAGAGGGATACAGTTCCTGGGCGTAGGAATGGGAAACCAGTGCTAACAGGTCAGAGCTTGACCTGCATTTTATCTCCTCCCTCAGGTAAAGAGAAGTCTGCGTTTCTGGATCGTGAGAACATTCCCCTGCTGTGGGGGACCTGATGGGTTATATCGCATACAACCCACCTGATGCCATCTGCAGTTGGAGCATTCCCTGGGAAATAAAATATCAACATAAGGATTTAGTAAAAAGGGCTAGAGACAAACATAGTGATAGAATCTTGTGTCAAGAGCTTGCTGTAGTTAGCTTAATGATTGCATATGACTGTCACAAACCCACCATCTTCCATTTACCAAATTTATATGTCCAGATTTTTTCACACATATGAATATGCAAGATCAATATTTTATCATGAATAACGTCCACTTCAAAACCAGAAATATATCTAAGGTGGTGGAAAGGCTGGGGACAGATTTTGCCCAGATATTCATTGAACCCACTAATTCTGGAAACATACTGCAAAACCAGATTACATGGAAGGAGCCATTTTTAGCACACATGTACATAAATTTCTTGTTCAGTTACTACAGCAAATCCAGAAGGAGTCAGCTTCCTTCTGATTCCAGCCATTTCATAGACATATGTTTCTCCCCTTCTCCGTATAACACCTGTCTTCTCCAGAAAATGGAACAAAGAGAGTATTTAATATATTTTATTTCTTAGCATGGGAACACCTGGTTATCAGTTACACACCTGGTATCAGGGATCGGAACTTGCCCTTTTGAGTAGTGATGCTCACATCAAACAGTGGCTCATTTAAATGAGCATTCTCTATCGACATGCACAAATGTGATTCAGCTGAGATCAGTCCGGTATTCTGATGCTGCACTTAATTTATGGATGAACAGATACTTTAGCTTTTTTAATGCTGCAGGTGTTTTCCTCTCTGTTAACAAATACCAATCAATCTTAATTTAGTTGCTATATCACAGTGTTTTAATTTGAACTGTCTTCTGATAGGACAAAGTTATTCTTTATTTTAAACATGGTAATCTATGTGAATGAAAACAGCAATGGGGAATTTCTGTGTGACACATTTAATAGTTCAAATGAAAAATAATTGAATACTTTGCAGCTCAAAAGTGGTTTATCACCATGGGTATTGCAGTGTTTAGAGTTACTTAGTTTGACCATGTTAAAGCAAGAATGGATTGTTCAGATGTGAAGCATATTATTTGTTGTCTATTTAGTCAGCTGTTTCTTCCAGAGAAAAATCCTCTTCATTTGGAATAGAAAGCTCAAACCAAAATGTGTAGGGACAGTAAAAGCTTGCCATAATAAGCCCTTACCTAAGGTGAAAACATTACTGTTTTGAAAAACAAGATAATTTGGGAGTCTGCCTACACTTACTGATTCCAAGCAAAAGTACCATCTTAGCTGTTAAATATTTTACTACTCAGCCTTCTATCTTTTCTGATGTTTCTGTTGCCAGTCTTCTGTACTCACCTTCATGACATTGATCAGTGAACTGGGAATTTTATTATTGTGATGTTAATAAGCTTTCAGGTCAGAATCCATTTTTTGGCTTTGTTTTCTAAAGGATCCCATGCACTGTGAAGGGTCATTAATGCTACGCCACAAACCCATGACTTGGGGGAAGTATTCTGTAATCCCTACTTACAATTATCTTAATATATATCGTTCCAAGCAATGTCAAAATCCTCACCTTAAAAAAAGAAACACTCCCGAGATGATAACTTTGAAAAACTGATGCCGTTTGCACTGTGAGGGTCATAGGTTTGAAAGACTGTCCCTTGAAACAGCATTGAAGATGTCTAATCCATTTTCTCGTCCTTTAGTAATCAGATTAGTATTCAAACATACCAAGCCTTAGCTTCCCACATGAAGGCAAGCACACAAACACCTCACAGCTACTATGTAACCAGCTGATTAGAAACTGCTTTTATTTCTTTTATTACAAGTTTTGCTCAATTTTAACCCTGAGATTTGCTTTATGGGGAAGTGTCTGCATACTGCCTTCCTTTTGTCTCAACCAGAGGGTTTAATAGCTAAGGTAACTGAAAAGGACTAGCACCAGAAAGGCTTTGGTTACCAGAGTAACCGTAAAAACAGACCCCAGTCTCCATGGCAAAGAGAAAAGCTATTTGCTGCAGCCTTTTCAGACCTTGAACAGACACTGACAGTTTTCCTATAATCAGTGCAGATTATTTGTGGCAACTAACTATATTATAATGTTAACTATAGGAGGTCTTTGAAAATATACAGTGCAAAAAAAAAAGGAAGTAAATATAAGGATTTTTTTGCTAGACTAGATATGACTATATCATACATTTGGAAACGATAGAGAAATCAATCTAACATTGTATTTCCAATGAAATCACCTCCTTCTAAAGGTTCCTCCCCCCTATACCTTTTTTGTTTGCTTTTAATTTTCAGCAGGAAATGTGTGGGTTTTGTGGTGTTTAAATACCTAGAATTCTAGTAAAGAAGTTGCTATGATAAATATATATGCTATTGTTTAATTGCATGCTGACTTCTATATATTTCCCCAAATACTATATATCAGCAATGCTTTATCTTATCTGAATGACTTGATAGCTGATTCTTCTTGGTGTCTGTTTCAGGATCTGTTCAAATTGCACAATATATATTTTTTAAAAGATCTCTGTAATTCATGGGTCTACAAACCCTGCAATACAATTACCTAAATTACCAGTGCACATTGTAAGTGCTCCTTGTGGCTAATCATTCTGTCCTCAGTGAATTGCCTGACTTGCCAGTGGCTTATTCTCTGTAATGGCACTGTTCAGTCTCTGTCTTCCAAACCAATGTCTGTGAGCAGAGTCATTAATTCTAATATGACTTATGATGAAACTTTAAGTCTTAACCATTTTTAGCTATACATATTTAAATAGCTTATGATTGCATTGGGGAGAGATATATTACAATGTCTTCCCCAGGTCGCTTACTTTCAAAAGAAAAATTTAAAGTAAGTATTTTAATGAGTGAGGTACAAACATAATGAATAGAGGAAGCAAATATTTAGAAGAATAGTTCATTTTAAAATCCGTGTGCACATATCTAAAATAATGCCATAGACGTTTTGAGCAGCTAAGGTGTAGGAGTGGAGGAAGTGTTCTTAAAAATCATTTGAACTAATCTGTCCTGGATTATGCTAGCAACATAAAGTTTAAATACATATTTTAATAATTGCAGTATTCCACAACATATGTAGCTCTATATATTTGTTTACATACTACAGTTATTTATGTAACTTAAATTGAAATATACAAAATATACATATAAACCCTCTAGAAAATTCAACATATGTCCTTCAAAACAGTTTATAAATTGGCCAAAAATTTTCTTGCAAATAAAAATTCAAATTAAAAAATTATGCTTTTTATTTAAAATAAAGAAAAAAGAACTGTGTTAATTATGTTAAGCCAAATTTTCACTGTATGTATCTGTGTTGTTGTGAACGAAAGAATTGGCTAAATAATTGAATGAAAATTATTGCCAGATACCTGTCATAGAAAAGGAAAGAAAGCTTTTATCACCTTGTATAATACGTTTGTTTTAAAGGAAACTGAGGCAAAAATTTTTTTGCTTAAAGCCACAGAAGTTCAAACATCAAATCTAATTCAGTACACCAGCACCCTCATGCCACAGCCCAGGATATGATTCTTCAATTTTCCTGTAAAATAAATGTTTATAAAGTGTCTTCTGTGTTTTGATGCTGAAATTAAAGTCATAGAACTATGCGGGCTCAAGCAGTGTAATTTCTGGAAATGAGTGGTGTAAGATTAGAGGTGGAAGGCTTGGAGCACTTATCCTTCAAGTCAGGATGGATATTCTTAACTGAAGGCATTTTCACTCCAGTTAAAACCAGTGAGCTTCACTGAGAGAGAGAAGCAGAGTTTACTGAAGTAAAAGCTAAAGCACTGAGATCATAACCTGTTTCATCAGTTTGTCTCAAAAATGGCATATTCATATGATAAACAAAAAACCAACCCCCCTTGTCTTATTAAAATCTACTAATTTCAATTAACTCTTTTCTGGAAAAATGTTATCAAGTGTGGTTAAAATATGAACAAGTTGAGAAGGCTTAAAGCCAGAAGAAACAGAGATAGAAGCTGTTCTTCTAAAATGACTGGTCAATGTACTTGGTTTGGAAGACAATGGAAGAAAGAGCATTAAAGAAAGGTCCCCAAAACAGGCAAAAGTCCTACTACTCTGGACTATGGAAGACATGCACCTGCACCACCTCCTGCAAAGTCTCTTGGCTACTCTAGATTTCTGCCTCTTTCTAGAGCCAAAACTCCTGGAGCTCATCTAAAGTTAATAATATTTCCCAAGGGAGGCTGTTAGAACAATCTCAAGACATCTGAACTTCAAGTCCCTATTCCAATGAATAGCTGTTTCCAGAGAGATATATCCAGAACAGCCAATAGCCAACAGGGTAGGCTAGATTGTCTTTGGGAGAATGGCAAAGCAGATGTTCAAAACAGTTTCCTACAACTCCTAATTGCCTGCGTTACAAGGTTGTTGGCTGCTCTGAAATATTTCTTTTCTCTTCCACCTTCTTCATCCTAATGTGGATTGGGACTTCTGGGAATTTCAGGAAGTTTTGAGACAGCCAGTGCCATGTCTCAAGACTAGTAGAGAAGAACATCATTGTCAGTTTTGCTAGAGGAGACTTCCTGCTGCACCAGTTCACCCAGTGTTTCCTAGGATATGGGAAAATATCTTCTGACTAGTAAGGTGAATCTTAAAACCTTCTGACCCAAGCCTGTATTTTAAACTGGTCCTCCAAAGCATGAAAAGGTAGGCATAGATCATCAGATTGCTTTTTCTATATGGATTATGGCTTTTTTTTTTAATGCTACATGCTGAAATAAAAATTATTCTTGAACATAAAAGAAGAAAATGTAAAAACAAGTCCATAACAGATAAAATATAATGTTGAATTCTAAGTATAATGACGAGCACTCCTGATGCCCCTTATATATTTAAAATTGCCATTCAGTTGCATTGAATGTAATTCATGCTATTTTTCCAAAGTATAATCCCACAAGGGTTTTGACCAAACAAAAATGCTCTAATGACTGCAAATGGTTCAAATATTCTGTCCAGTGAGTTGAAGTTAAGTGATAAAAGTTTCCATGTTAAAAGAAATAATAAGTGGAATTTCACACATATTATAGTAATCATGAAGCATCCAATTTACATAGAAATAATGTAAAAGAATTCTGACCATGATGGTTTAAGTGAATCATTACATGCATTGCTGATACATTTAGAAAACTGCAGCATGCCAGGTATGTTTCTTTTAGCATAATAAGTCTTGTAATGGAGCCTTTAAAAGCCTTAAATGTATAGTTAGATTAACCTTTCTGTTTGGATTAAAAAAAGGGAAGAAGAAGAAAAAGAAGAAGAAGAAAACAGATAATCATTAAATAGCCAATTAAATCAACATTCATTTCCCTTTCCAAGTTAGTCTAGTTTCTTTTGAGTGTCCTCTCCAAGAAACATTTTGTTATTTACACTGCACTCACATTTAAATTGTTCTGCTGTGCTAATGTATTTTATTTCCATAGCAGTTCACTCCTCCTCTCTGGATCAGTTACAATTCACAGCATTACTGAGGTACCCAACCCTAGGTGCCATTCCCAAGTAGTTGTTTAACATAGACTGATACTAGAATACAGCTGTGGGATCTGAGGTCTCAGAATTCAGGTGGAGAAAGGTCTTCAACTATACAAATCTTCAGGAGCTGTCACCTAAAGGTGCTAAGACAAACTTCCAACAAAATGCATGGGAAAAGTAACTTGCCTTCAAAACGTTATAGAGCTAAGATTTCTTAATGTTATTGTATATGTTTTCACTTTAAAAAAAAATATTGACCCTGTCCTTGTTATTCAAACATCTTCTTTTCAGTTTTAGATTCTACGTTTGTGTAGTTTGTTTTTTTTGTTGTTGTTGTGTTTGGGGTTTTTTTGAATAAAAAACATTTTTTGGTGTTATAAAAGGTGTGCTGAAAACAATAATTGAAACTAATCAATCAATTCCATATCCCAAAGAAGTGCATTCTTGTCATCACCACTCATCACTGCAGAGCTCAGAAGGACATCTTAAATTACATGTGAAGAAATTTGACCATCACATTGTCAGTCCCTGAAAATCAGACCCCTCTCCCAGTCTGTTTCACCCCTATTTGGTTTTGTTTCATGTGTGGTCTGTGATTATCACACCATTTGTCTTTACCATTTTCTTCAGGCCTCAAGGGAATGCAAAATAATACAGATCCCAGAAATAGACTTGGATTGAATTTGATTCTTTCCAATAGAGAGTTCAAACAGCTAAAGAGGGTCACAGAATCAATATGCTCGAAAAATGGGTATTTCAGAGAAAAACTCAGTCAGGATGTGAGAGGGAAAAGCAGCTGTTCTTCCCTCTTCACTTTCACCCTTCCACACTGTTGCCGCTGCCCTCCTCTTTCCCATTTCCCTCCCTTTTGGAAGCTGTTTTCCATTCTTTTTTTGTGTACCTCTCCTCCTGCAAACAGCCCTCTCCCTCTCTGGCTGCTGCTCTTTCCTAATGCTGGCTTCCTCCACTGCTTCTACAAGGTTCTTGTGGCTTTGTATGCTAATTCCTAGGCATGAGATCACAAATAAAATTCAGGTTTAAAAGACTATTCCAGTCACTGAAAAAACTCCCAGTCTGACTACATTTCATGGTACCTTGTACTTTTAAGAGGTAAATTTTGAGCATGATGGAGAGGCAATATAAAGATTTTATAAGCTTATTTAACTTATTCAAAATCCAAGACCCTCCAAGATGAAAGATTCTGAATACTTCCAAAGAGATACAGAAAAAAACCCGATGCCCTAACTTTTATTTTAACAGTAAGTGTACTAGTGAATCAGTTCATAGTTGTTTACTCATGATCCCGTTCCACGACTATTCACATTCCATGTAAAGAAGTGATGCCCCCTTCAAACGGTTCCTACTGCAAATAAAACCTCAAAAATGCATTCATTAACACACTAGCAATATTCATTTAACTGCTGTTGTATTGGCTTTTTTTTTTTAAGTGGTGTTTATTCACATCAATTCACACTGAATATCCCCCACATACTAAGGTACAAATGCAGCAGCCTTCACGGTATCCCTCTACCATCATGAAGTGTCAGGATGAATTTTTTGTCAGGATGTCATTTTTTAACTCCAAAATGAGTGTGGAGGAGAGCACAAAGAAAATAATGTGCAGGCTCGAACACTTCTAGTCCTAGAGCAGTCTGCATTGCCATGGGCATATTACAGCACGGAATTACAACCAAAGCGTCTCCTCTTGGAATCACTGGAGAGAAGATATGACTGACAAACATGGTCTTCCTTTGAGATCCACCTTAGCCTCCAAATGCCATTCTAAAATGTCAGAGATCACCTACAGGAGCTAAGTTACATCTGAATCCATACTGCAAGAATCTTGGCCAATATCTCAGGCACCTGAAGTACATAGCATTAGAGGTAGGTGGTGGGTAGTTGAATTCATCCTTCAAATTTAAAATTTCACAATATCTCAGAATTCAAATTTTCACAGCAAAAGAAAATGCATAGCCATCCTGCTCACAAAGTAATTTAGAAAATATGACCTGTGTGTAATCAGTACTAGTTGAATCTGCTGGGAGATGGAAGCATCCCAGATATATTCACAGAGTAACTTGGTACTAATGAGGGTTTGCAGCATCCAGGTTTAGACACTGCAGAGCTTTAAAGAGGTGAGATAGCTGGCTGGTTTCCTCAGTAGAGCTGATCTGTGTGTCATCATGCAGAGCTGATAGCTGATGATGACAAACTGACATGGGTCAGACTCAGTCCTTCTGCAGGTATTGCATAATGACATCAGGATGATCAAGCTGTCAACTTGGCCTGGTAAATTCAGTGCATAACCATGGCTTGTCTGAGCGATTTTACTGTCAGTCCCTGTTCTTTAGTGACCTCACAGCATATGCAACACATAAGGTCTGCAAGTGGAAGAAGATGAACTTTGGAGGCAATCAACTCATCAGTTTATGAATTACTACCTTGAATGCTGGTGGTTCAGACTGTTTTGGAATCTGAAAAGTCCTCTACCACTTCCTTGGCTAGAAGAAGGAAATACACTTGGCAATCAGCTGCAGGACCAAGTGTTCTTGGAGCAGGTAAAGAACAGGGCTGGCACAGACACTCAGAGCTCTGGGTTGTTAACATCCACTCCCTGGTCATAGGTTTGTCACAGACAAATGTGAGGTAGCCAAAATGACGTAGTCACCAAGAAGGGACAACACTGCTAATTTATGCAATTTATCACATATATATGCCACAGCAGTTCAAAAGACAGTGCCAGAGATGATTTCAGAACAGAAAAAAGGCCTTTTGTTCCTGTCTCTTTCCTTCCTAAGAGAGTAAATTAGAAAAAAAATCTGTCTCCTGAACTGTGAACAAGGGTACCAAACATCACCTATAGAAGTAAAAGATTTAGAGATTGTACACAAGGAATTATAAATGACCCATTTGTAAGGAAGGGTTTATACCCTGCTCTACTGTATAATGGCAATTTCCTAAGCCTCAGTTCAATGAAGGGCTTTTCCACTTGCCTGCCTAAGCACGTGAATAGTTCTACTTACTTTCAGACCACTACTTGTATTATTCATGCTAAGTCCATGTTTGTATCAGTGTCCTGTAAGATGCAAGGTACTAAGAGTCATTCCTACAATATTCTGTACAGCAAGTTGGAAAAGATGAACTGAAGTTTGAAACTTTTCTGTCAGAGACTCCAGTTGGTGTCTGAAAGGTTCTTGTAACCATGAGAGCTAAATGAGGGATATTCAGGAATGTGTTCCACAACAAAAATGTTAACATGAAAGAAGAAGTATTAAAAGAGAATACCATAGACTCTAACTATATGGAGTACTTAGCACACAAAAATATTACATTAAAAACTATCCTTCAGTAAGAAACTAAAAATGCCTTAACTGTTCTTGATGTCATACTTTGCATGTTTCTGCCATGATAGACTATTTGTGTTAACTGATGCAAAAAAAAAGTAATCTATTAGAAAGCTGTGTAGAAGTTTATATACTGAGAAAGAAGTCATATTGTTAAAGAAGCATGTTTCATGGATATATGTAGAACATATCCTTTTCATCCTTTAAACACCCAATGATGCAGCTTAGAAGAATAAGAATTTTTTTTCAGATCACTAGATCTAGTGGAACAACAGATTTCAACAGACAGCAGGAGGTACCTGATTTAATTTTGTGTGGTGGGGATACATGTAAGCCGGAGGAACCAGAAGTGATAACTGTAAAGTTATCTTTTCATCAATGACTATAACTGGTCAAAATTGCTAGAAATATATCAGAAAGCACAGAAGTGTTTCATGGGAACATATTCTTTATCATATCCCTTAATATAAATTCATCGAAATGTTTCATTTTATTAAGGATTCAATGTTTCATTCTTATCCAAGAAAATATTTCAATAAATGCTTTAAATAACTCAAAAACATTTGCAGAAGGAAGTTTTGGCATTTTTCTAATCCATGTTAACAGGAAATCTTAGTAAGAGTAAACAGTCCCCATGAAAACCAAATGAGAAGTTCTGGCCAGTTCTAAAAATGGTTTGGAAGTGACACAGAACAACACTGCATGCAAATCAATACTGCAATATTAGTTCTAAGCATCTCCTCCTCAGATGTTAAATCAAAATTTGTTTCAAACTGCCCAAACTGACCACCTTCTTCCTCATCTTCTTACAAAATAAGCAACTTTAGAATGGCACTTTTCCAACTCTTAATAAAAGCTCAGTCTCCCAACTTCATTGATGATGGAGAAGAATTGATAAAGCCTAGGTTGCTAGTTCGACCCCTGGATGGGCGATTCACTTAAGAGCTGGACTTCATGATCCTTGTGGGACCCTTCCAACTCAGAGTATTCTGTGATTCTAACGGATTCTAATGTTCTGTGGCACATATGGGACAGCACAGGGCATCCCTTCCTGATTTTCATGGTGATGGCAATGGTCACTGTCTTACAAAGCTACTAGCTTTGATCACAGCTGCTCCCCAAAACAGCTGAAACAAACTCAGGATCAGCTGGGAGCCTCAACTCCCCTGTGCATTAATTTAATCTTTTGCATTGTCTGAGAGAATGGGTCCTACAGGAAATAGCTGAAGGGGAAAGTGGCAAGAAGACACAACAGCTCAGAGCAGACAACACTGATTCTCCCCAGTATCTGTCAGCAAGGAAAACAGGCTTGAGTTAAAGATGTAGGAAGAAATTTATGTTACCTAAAATTTATGTTATGTTACCTAAAATTTACTTTTTTTTCTCCTTCTGTGTCAACAGTCAAATCTTACAATTCAGTTACAAAAGCAGGAAATTCTGTCAGTCTGGTATCTGATACAATCAGAAGGAAAGGAAGTAACCCACAAACAGTGCTTTTGAGAATATTTTGGGGTACATCTGGATGCACAAATTTGCCTTGTCTTGCTCTTGCTTTCAGCTGGCTGCCTATGAACGAGCTCTGGCCCATGACTTGTATATCTGTGCAAGCATGGCACCATGCCCAAGCTGATAAACCCCTCTGGGAACATGCCCAGCTTGCAAAACAGACAGGTGACCATATATCTCTCTGCATCTGGCCACACCAATACATGTTTAAAGCTCCATTTATTGCCTACAAGATTCTATTCAATACACATCTACACAGATGTCCCTAGATGCTTAGAGAATACTCATGTCCACATGTATGAACATCAGTGAATACAGCAAAAAGCCTTATATTCTAGCATTAATGAAATTCAAACCTGATAAACACAAAGGTAAAAAAATTACTTAGCTAATTTTAATATATGAAGTATCAGGAATATATGAATACTAATACCAAAGTCTTATCATGAATACCTTTTGGTTCAGGAGAGATTACTGGAAAATACTACAAAAGAGTTATTATATGGTGTAATAAGTGCTGTTGTTACAGCACTGGGACGACAGTGGGTGGTGGCAATTCCAGCAGACTTAGTGGCAGCAGAGGAAGATGTATTAGAGAACACCAGACTCACTCACAACCAATTAGTAGCATGGAACTGAGGAGAGCACAGCAAGAAGACCTAATAATAAGCATTCTTAAATATAAGAAACTGATGCAGAGGACAAATTAAAGTCAAGTGCCATGATTTTTTAGGAAGCCCATTGTAGCTTAGCATCTATTTAGTGTAGTTTCTCCTGCCAACTGAAGCAAAGCTCATTACGTGAGATTAATACCATATGTGTTTGAACTCAAATGTGTTCTCCATGCTACTTTTTGTTATTGTGATGGGTGTACCTTTTAAGCTAATCAGTTAAAAAAAAGATGATGATGTTGCTTAGTGATTTTTTTCTCCTATTTTGTACTATAATGAATGCTCATTTCACTCTGAAATGATAATTAAAAAACCCTATCAGTGTAGGTGATGACTATCCACAATAGAATCTAGTAATAAGCAAAGTTCTTAATTCTGGAAAAATAGACTGATGATTTAATAAAAAAATAAAAGAGACATCATCTTTCATTTAGATTTTATTTCATTCCAGTCCAACCCTTTACATGAAAATCAAAGTTCCTGTACAGAATTTAACTAATTTCAAATAAATACTTATGGCATACTTAAAAAGAGAAATGGATAAGGTTTGTTCAGCAATTTTTGAAGCAATATATCACTCTCATGATGAAGAAAATAACAATGAAAAAGAGTTTCTGACAAGTCAAGTGTGCTTGCAACTTGCATCCAATTAACATTCAGCCACAAAAAAAAAAAAAAGACAAACCCTGAAAAGTCAAAATTATTTGCTACAGCATGTCTGAAACACTTAATTTTTTCAGTTCAGATTCACAAGTTATTTTTATAGTTGCCTTCATATTACTGCCAGTCCTGCAAAAGTTGGTATTACTTTATTTTTATGTCAGTATAATTTTGATTTGCAATCTCAAGTTGCACAGTTCAGTGGATTTTTTCTATTTATACTGAGAGATGCCAAGAGAAGCTCACTAAAAATTATCTTTTTAAAACTCGAGACTAACCCATACACTCAGTTTGTGTGAACCAGCCTATAATTTCATCATGATTTTTAAAATTTCTTTAGGGTGATCATTTAATTTCAAAGAACTTGGGATCATAGAAAGCAAAGATCAGACATTATGACAGCAAATACATTTTACTAATAAATTACCCAGAAAAAAAAGGAAAAAAAAAATTGAGTTGAGTAAATTCTATAGTTTTGTTCCAGGGAACCATATGAAATTGCTCAAAAGAGAAGCAAACCTCTAGGTACTTTTGTTTTGAAGGAAAAATCAGGCAAAAACCTGAAAAAGAGCAAGAAGACATGAAAGAAATATTACTGTTTCTCTACTGTTGAGATAAATCTTCTTTTAACTAAGTGTCCTTAGTCATTTTCATCAACTTAAAATAATATCCTGGAAGCTTATTATTTTAATTAAAGCCAAAAAAGTAAACCCATCTTCAGTTGAGACTTGCTAGTCATACAGCTAGTTTAGTCTAACCAGTTTAAACACTTATTTGTGATGAGAAATCACATTAGTAGATGTCACAACTGAATAGGAAGATATCTGGGAATCAGAGGAGTGGCTCATTTCACTCCTGAACAACACAGTTACTCCTGGCTGATGTTGGGCAATCCCACCATGAACTGTCATTACATGGGAGATGAGGGCAGATGTGTGCAACTACTTATTTTAACAGGTTCAGAAATTGTGTGAGACTGAGTCAGGCATTTCTTGGATGCAGTCTTTTACCTGTCACACAGACTGATCTAAATCTGCTCTCCCCAGGTCAGGAGAGGTGGAGTTGTTCAAGACAGATGGCTCTCTCTCTCCCAGACTCAGTGCCACTTTGGTGATTTCCCAGACCAAAACAGATTTCTCTCAATGTTTCTCTTGGTCCATCTGGCCAATGCTTTGGATTTTCCTTCCTGTTTTACGCCATATCTTCTACTTCTCTCTCTCCCTCCTCTTCACACCTACTCATAATATTTCCTGAAGCCCTATATTAAAACATTCATTTTTAATATTGGACAGGGATGGGTGTTTTGGTCCTACTTGATGGTCAGCTGTTACAGGTTAATGCAGCCCATAGCAATACTCCTCCTAGCAAGCTCAGAGGAAGCATCTGGAAACTGCTCCTCTCTAGTGCACAAGAAACCACCTTCATGTATGCAAGAACTCTTGTTAGTCAGCTGCAGCACTCCATCCAGCTATCTGGTCATTATCACTGCCTGAGCTTTACAGCTGGATTTTTGGTTTCTGTGTGCTTGCACAGATCTTGCACAGGGCCTTTACTTGGCATTATAAGATAAAAACCAGGAGTAACAGAAAACCCCAAAGTGCAAGTCTAGAAATCCAAAGTTAAAGGGAAAAGAGGAGCACTGGCCCTCTTAATGCAACTGAAATACCTTGTACAGCATGAGTAAAGCCTTGCAGCTGTGGCATCAACTAATATAATTCCAAAGATTGAAGTACTTAACCTAATAACGGTAGCTAATTAAGAGTATTAAACGATAAGACATGGTTCTGCACCTTTGTTGTGTTGGATAGGATACATTTCCAAGAAACCTGGCACAAGTTCCTTTAGCCTGTGGAAAGGCAAGAAAATCTGGCATAGTCTGCAATAGTGAAGGGAAAAAAATTACTAATGAAGTGAAGAAAAACTCCCAAAATGTTGAACAGTGGTAACTAATTTATGATAAAAAAATTATTCCAGTTGTAAATAAAATACTCCTCTAGTAGCCACCATTTTACTACTTGATGACATTTAAGTATTTTTGTAAACAGATGTAGTATGACACTGGTACGATACTGTCAAAGAACAGGTGATCAATGACTCCCTTTTCCTTCCTAGATACATTTATCACATATTTATACATTTATGTGTTACAGTAGGTCTTTGGTATCTCCTGCTACTGAAATAATACCTTTATCTCTGTAAAAGTGGGGTGGAAACTGAGGATGGCACTAGATCATGTATACTCTGTCCTCTGACATGAGCAAATCAAATACCTTCTGATGTAACAGTAGATATGAATTAATGAGGACTATCAATACATCTCACTCATTTTCCAAAGCTGTATTTCAGTGTGTTCTAACAGAACCAGAAAATTCAGGAAAATAGTACTCTTTTCTGGAGAGTGGAAAAGGACAGTTGGCACCTGCAGATGAACAGTCAGAGATCTTGTTCTTATCATTCAAAGGGGCACTGGTCAGAGCTGGCAATAAAGGAAAGAGACAGAGAAAGAAGAACGCTTTGCAATGCACTCTGTAGCGTTTCCTCACTTTTACTAGACTGTCTTTCATGAGTTTTCTGTCACCCACACTGCTTTCACTAATAGCAAGAAGAAATGTCATAAGGAGTGCTGATTAATAAATATTTGATGTAGCTTTATGCTTTACCAGTAATACAATTCTGAGCATCAGCTCTGTGACATCCAAGATCTCCCAGCTCCATTTATTACATCCTAAATATCTAAGGAAGAGTGGAGCAAAGCTCACTGGACTTCTGCCCACCAACAAATACATTGAAAATCAAAACAACCCTTTTTGAGATTTATTTTTCTTCACCCAATCTAGAAATGCAGAAATATTCTTCCTATAACTTGAAAAAACATATGTTTGATACAGGTATATTATTCTCCATAACTTTGAAAATGATTCGACAAACGTCTCATCATAAGGATTTCATTTCTGAACTCTATTTTGCAGCACACAGCTCCACCTGTTGAACAGGTTCTAGGAAAATAATCTCTGCTATGCTAGTTCACCTTGTTGTTTCTGAGAACTTCGAAATTTCAAGGTCTCTTGAGCAACTAAAAAATAAATTATGAAATAATTGCTGACAACTCGAGCATAAGAGACAACATACTACCAGCCTCAATAGAAGTCAAAGGGAACTGCCTCCAGTCAGCAGTACTGGGGTGGTGATGTATTTCTGACAATATTTTAGGAAGAGAATAGTCCTCTCCTATCTTATTGAGGGAAAGGGTTTTATCTGAAGTACCCTGAAGATGAACTTTACAGTAAATTAGCCTTTGATAAAATGCGTTCCTACTTTTCAACACAATTAAGCAATGAAGCAGGCATAATAAGTGTTACCTTTGCTTTGAAGTGTCCATACTTTCGGGATAGAATGAAAATATCAATTATCTCATTAACTTT
Source organism: Corvus cornix cornix (assembly GCF_000738735.6). NCBI lineage: Eukaryota > Metazoa > Chordata > Aves > Passeriformes > Corvidae > Corvus > Corvus cornix. The sequence goes on from NC_046332.1 coordinate 92,921,746, forward strand.
AAAATATGTAAAAATTCAAGCTACTATAGAATTTTGGAAGAAATTTGTAAGTAACATAGTCTCATATACTATTAAACAGAAACATCCATAGTCACCTTGGAGGACATAAAAATACCATCGGCCAAATGTACGGAATTAGAGTGGTACTAATCAAAAACATGTCGGTGGAAGATGACAGGGGGTAAAGGAGAGGGAAACAAAGATTTCTGCCAATGCTTTAAATGTGCTACCAGACTGAAGGAATAATTAGGAATATCCTGTACATATTTTTTCTACCAATGATTCTCAATAACATAACTCAGTAACTGATACATATAATTATTGTTTTGCTACCATCTCTCCTAGGTAACCTGCTGGTATGTAGGACATGAACGCCTCTTTCAGTTACACAATTACAAGGGCTCTGACTGGGCTTCAGTGGTGAAAACTTCCAGTAATTTCAGTTGAAAATCAGTATTAAAAGGAGCATTGTAGGGCCTGATTTCCATGTGCCAAAAATCAGAAAGGCCACAAAGAGACCTCATTATAAAAATGTCTTAAATCAAAATGCATACATAGACTTAACTATATAAGATTTTCTTGTTAGCTTCTCATAATACCGGAAATAAGAAATAAATTCGAAGTAAGTAGTTGAGATTGTATCAGAGATTTATTTTATCATTCTCAGAAGATTTTGATGATGTCCAGAATCATATTGTTGTCTAACCATTGTCATGTTAAGATAACAGGAAGGGTGTGTAATAGGGGATGGAGTGCCGCAAATTTGTTTCATTTTTCACTTCCTTAAAAAGGACCTAGAAGTTCATAAGAAGTAATTCAAAAATTAAAAAGCTTTAATTACTTCCATTATTCTAAGAATTATGAAAATGAGAGATCTGTGCTGAATGACAAGGAAATTAAATTGCTACTTTTACTGAAATACCTAAAGGTCAGTAAAATAAACAAATAGCATTGTGTACAGCAATCACATGAAAGCGGTTAGAAGTTAAAAAAAAAATACCTATAGGCTTTATGGTGTTAGATATTTTAAGCTTTTTGACCTGTCTCACCTCTCTTCACAATGCTAATTTCTGGCAGGCTGAAGAGTACACAGAAAAAAATATTGCATTGGCAAAATGAGCTTGTATTTGGCAGGGGTGAATTTGGAAGTAAAAGGAATGTAGTATTGGCCAGTCAAACTTTAAAATGTGACCAGCTTTTCACCAATGTAAATTTTTCATTAAAAAGTGCATTTAACTTGAACTAAATTTTTCTAAAGATCCCTGTGAAGACACCCCCGATGTATTGATATTTACCTTGTTATTTACATTTATATAACATAATTTTACTGTACTTGACACTAAAATACACCGGTGAGATGCTTTATGGAAGTTATGGCATGCAAGGTGCACCTGCCCTGTAGACTGGTCCCAGTAGCTGGTCCTTGAAGCCCTGTGGCCAGTGGCTTCCTGTAGTGCATGACAGTGAGTCCCTGACTGATGAGGCTGCTGTGCATCGTGGGAGTTACACTGCCTGTCCAAGAAGCCCAGCTGCAGCATTCAGAAGGATTTCTGCTGTGGATTTCTGAGGTTTAGCCAGAAAATTTATGGGGCTTGTTTTTGGCCAGTTTTAGCTCGCTTCTTTTTTTCTATACTGCCTCTTTTGAACTCTTTCTTTTAAGGAAGAAAAGCAAGACAATAATAACGTTTCCTTTCTCCCTCTCCCCTAAGCTTGTCTCATACACTGACTGATGTTCCAGCAAATCCTATTTACTAGACTTGACTTTTTTATCTTTTGACAAAGTGTAGAAAGCCAGAGTAGGTAAGATTTGAATAGGTAGCTGCACAGCACGAACAATGCACAGTAAGCAGCAGCCTGCAAAGTTTACATTCATGTAGTTCTTTAGCTTAGATGCAGTCTCGACCTAAGGAAAGGGACACATCTCTAGTGTCTACATACAGTGCCACAAGTAGAGCTCCAGCAAAGAGCTGACACACAAGACGTTCATCTGACATAGGTAATTATGATATAAACGTAACAACTTCATGAACCTTCAATTTTACTGCATCCTTGCCATCCCATAGCTGTAGTCAATACTATCATCTGACATTTTCTGAAAGCTGCATGTCAAGCAAGAGTGGCTGTAGTGATCACTTGCAAATAATCTTTGGTAACCAGATGAAGGCAGATGTACAATTTCCCTCCCCAAGGTTGGGAACTCTGTAGTGAGGGCTATACAAAAGTACACACACCCTTCTGGTAATTCACTATTCCCATTAAGAGTAAAGGTAGCATGGAGGCTGAAACATGAAATCTCATCCTCCAGAAAATCAGGATAACACAAAGCAAATTCGTTCGATAGAGATGTAACTGAGCTGCATTGCAGACATTTTCAACTTGTCAAATGAAAATATCAGGTTTTAGGTAAGAATTTGAGGGTTTAGATTATTTTCCCCTGTTAAAGTATTTCCCTTCTCATACACAATCCCTTTATGCAGTGCTGTATTGTGCCTGATGCAGAAAAATGCACTAACAAACAGCAACTTCTTTGATATTTTCTTTACAAAGCATCATGGAAATCTATAGTACTGCACAAATAAAACACAGTCCTATTAGCATAATGCTAAAAACTCCAGCTTTTTTGACAGTATACCAAACTAGACTTTGGTATACTGTCAGCAGTATTTTATGCAATTTATGTTTTCATCAGTGCTTTGACAACTTTTCTTTCTTACATACTGGCATCTAATTGAAGAAAGATCATGCGGTTGGACAGCACAAAGGAAACTGATTTTTATTAAGAGCAGTTGAATCTAAGGGTAGGCTTGTATTAAATATCTTTCCTAAAATGATGTGAAAATGAGATTTTGGAAAACTGAACAGAGCCTGAGGGAAAAGTAATATCATTAAGAATGAATAATAATCCTGAATGCAGAGAAAAAGAAAAAAAAATACATACAGAGTTTCATTTTTAAGTTTGTTTTACAGGACATGTGTGCAGTTCGAGGTGATGATGCAAATATTAGCAGATAAACACTTCACTGTAGTCTTCTCTGAAACCTTAAGAGAAACAGACTGTGATATTTCACTGCTCTCCTCATGTGAAACATATTAACCTGTCAGAAGTACTTCCAAACTGTGCCTGAGGGTAAGAGATCATCAAAGGGGACAGCAGAGTCCTAGGGAGTTATACTAAGTTCTTATGCCAAGGCTAGAGAGAAAAGAGGTCATGGGACATGGAAACGTGGAGATAGGCTGCTGTTCAGCGATTATCCCTTTTCTCTGCAAATATTGCCTTCAGTGCATTGTGTCAAGGCTATTCCCTCGAGTCTGAATCAGAGCTGCAGTGAATGGCAGCTCTAACAAAGTGTAGGGGAGGTGGCAGTTCAATCAGGAAGGTACAGACAGTACATTCTATGGGTAATTGCAGGATTCCCTGTAGTATGTAAAGCAAATTAGAAAATATAAATAAATGAGGTGCAATTACTAAAATGTTTGTTTTGGAAACCAGAAATATTTTTTCCCCACTGAAACAGTTATTGTCACCTCATTCTCATGGATTTAAAAATGGGTCTAAACCAAAATTTTCTGGAAAAAAAAGTTGTTTCGTGACCAGGGAGTGTTCGCATAACCGGGGCCCAATTTGTTCTGTCAAATGGAGACTCTATGAAGTCTAATAATATGTTTTAGCTGGCATATATCTCCTTACTATGACTGTCAGTTTCAAGAAACTTGACAGAATTTCATCTGTTGAAAACTTTACTTCTTCACTCAGATTCAAGTGGAAGGGGTGAAAGCATTCATAATTTATATGTCATAGCTGCTTACAGAAGACAGTGCATCCAAATAATTCACCTTTTATAGAAAATGGCCAATATCAAACAGGAAATCTGTTACCCAATTCCCAAGTAACTATCACAGAACCAAAACAATTCTCAAGAATGTCTTACAGTGGATATTCTCATAATTTTGTCAAAGCAAAAAGGTGAACTGGAAGGGGAGAATAGTACGTGAGATTCATTGCATGAACCATTTAACTGTCCACAGATTGATTCCATGATAACAAGTTTCCATTTGGGTCCTGTTTATGCTACTGGCTGTAAGCAACTTTCCTAGTTCCTCTGTCTGCTCTGGCTTGATAACCTGTTAGACATGATAGACGAGTTACATGCCTTTTGCATCAGAGGTAGCCAAACACCACAAAGTATTCCTGGCCACAAATAATTTTCAACAAGCAAAAATTAGGCTGAAAAAAGCACTCAGTATTCTGATCCTTAGAGAACAGGCAGCACAGTATAAATACTCTAAGAATTAATAGTTGAATAAGTATTCAGCACACTCAAATGACTTCCTTTTATTGTTTGAGGCTTTTTAAAAATCATGAACACTGCTAGGGTTTGTAAGCATTCATTGAATACTGGGTGGGTTAAAACTACACCATGTCTCTGTTTTCCTAAAAAGGCATCCACTGCATGTGCTTTGATGCTGATCCAAAAACAGCATTCTGTGTTTGTCTCATGCTGCAGGGTTCTTGGCTAATCTGTGCCATAATGTACCATAGCAAACAGAATCAGGCATGTGACAGTTTGCTACATCTGTGCAGCGATAAGTCATTCATCTCAACCTGACACTTTTCTCTTTTCCAAAGTGACACTGCAATAGAGAAATATGCTTGCTCATTTATGGGAAGGAGAGTAATCAGTCCTGGCAAAGGGAGTTGAATTTCATTCATATAGTACATAACTCGCAGTTTGTACTTTCCTTAAATTTCCATGGATAGTGTCCCACTAATTTCAGCCAGAAAGCTACATTTCTAAAATTATTTTACCATTGAACTGTAAAATGGGGTCCTATGAGGTACTTTAAGAGACATTCTGTAGCATCAGAAGTAAAAATAGCAGTACTTTCTTCAGAAAAATTATAGCTGCCAGTTCCAGATTTTCTGTGGTAATTAACCTAGATGCACTCAAGTGATGAGTACTCTCCCTAATGACTCTATTGGTTCAAAAAGGGAACATTTTCCTGTGATCTCCTCTGACAGTATCATCAGGATGTTGTCAGTGCAAACAATACCCTTATCTAGCTTCTTTTCAAGTCACCTGATTAACTGGAGAAAATAGAAACAGAAAGAAAAGAGCATGTCCTTGCAGAGAGGCTGTAAATGTCACTGAAAGGCCAAGGGACCAGTTCCACCTGTCCTTCCTTAGTTAGTTCAGCTTCTCCTGCTGAAGTGGTGGCTTACTGGGGTGCTTTATTTCCCAGTCTCTCTGCCAGAAGGTGGATCTTTACTGTTAGAAACCCAGTTCATGTATCCTGGTCACAATGGCGCCTTTGTAAAGGGAACAGTGGGTACAGGGCTTGAAAAACTACTTTCCTTCCCATTTAGAGCCCTATAGGCTCATTATTCAATAGCACAGTGGTAACATAATGCATTTTCATTTACTTCACCCTAAATGTATGTAAATTAAAGGGTGGGTTTTTTATTAAAAATAACACTGATGTGTTTTTTGTTATTCAGAAAAGAAATTGTATTAGTGAAAAACAGCACTAATGACATTTCACATTCAAATTTGCCACTTGCTGGAAAAAGGCAGGTCTCACCCTGTGCTCAAAATATAAAAAAAAAAAACCCACAAAATCTCTACTAATTGGTATTGTCATCCATATTGTTAGTACATATGTGTGTTTTGCTTGTTTTAACTTATGATTGTCTCTTTGGATGTAAGATTGCATCCTAATAAAAAATGCTGTGCTCTTTACAATGAAAAATAGATCTGAAATGAAGTGGCAGGATCACAACACACCATTGCTGGAGGGATTTTGGGTGGCAAATGTCATGTTTACCAGGAAGGATTACACATTTATAAGTGTTTAGGGCTTTAGGAAACCGGGGACACTGCAAGATGTGACAACTTGCCTTCAACATTTGCATTTTTGAGGCACCTGGGGCTTTAAATCTAATCTTATTTGGCCCAAACATTTAGATGGCTATACTGTAAGACCTGCTCCTGTGCCCAGTTGAGTGGCTTCATAATCAAACCAAGCAAAGATACTCTTCTTCAAGGCTGCCTCACCTGTGTGAGATCTGCAGAAAAATCATGGATTGTCTAGGTAATTATGAATATAGAGAGACAGTGTATGAGCACAGATTGAAGTATTTACTCACATCTAATCTAAACTTCTTCTACAGCTAGAATATTTACTAGTCTTCTCAGTTTTCTGTTTGAAGCTTTTTTAGTTACATCCTGGGATATGATGAGCTCACACACAAAAGATAAAGTATATAAAGAAGAAGAAGGAAAAAAAAAGGAAAAACCAAAAAGACATTGACTATATGTATTGATGACAAAGTAAATGAAAGCCAACCAGAAAATTTAGAGGTTTGTATTTTATTCTCAAGATGTTCAAGTCTATGATTTTTTATGATTCAAGCTCTCATTTTTGCTTCTTTCCCTTCCAGTTCTTTTGATTCTAATGGATCAGATCTATCATGAAGGTTGCCTCTTCATGAGACACAGAGGAAAACATAAATGCTGAAAGAGGCAGGATCAATCTCATGGAGAATTGTAAAAATCAGAAAGGAACCTTAAACCATGGATCAGAATTCAGCTGGGTGAAAAGTGAACCGTAAGATGTGTTCACAACTGACCTTTGTTGTCAAGCAGGCAGTCTGCTGCTTCCTCCATTCCTCACCTTTCCAAGGTGTTTTGTTTCATTCCAAATATACTGAAATGAAATACTCAAGCCCTGAAGTCAGTTATGTCAGACATTAGGGCTAAACACCAGTTCAGGTACAGACAGCCAAACTGTAGATGAAAGGTCAGAAATGTTTTGGTGGACAAAGCATTAGGACATTGAGCATCCTCTAAAAGTCCAAAGGATCCTTCTAAATGGGGAAGCAATTTAGGAAACTCAAGGAACATACTCTGAACAGTGGGGGAGATACTAAAGTAAGCCAGTTATTGTGAGAATTATCCCTGAATTCATCTGTAACTTGCTACTTTTAATCTCAGTAACAGTTTTGGCCAGGCAATGAAAAAGTGCAAGATGTCTTTGTTAAGCAAGGTACAAAATAAACTTCACAAGAGGGTCATAAAGAGATAGATGCCCACTGCTTTTGTCTTGATCTGTGTTTTTCCAATATCTGTCATCTCTATTCAGATTTTAAACACTCTGAGAATTAGAGGTTTTCTGTTGATATGAATAAATACGACAGCAAAGCAACCCGTTGCACTTTTATGAAAACAAGGAAGAAAAGATACTTCAATTGAACCTCTTCTGCCACTTGTGGATTGGGATGCTTTGATTCAGTTGCCAAAGAAAGGGAAAGGTTATAGTATAGCTTATCTGTAAGGAATAAGCATGGATGTGATGTTTCTGTACCATGTCTTGGATTCAAGTTTGATTGGTGCTACTGTCATCTCATGAATGACAATAAATTACGCTTATGCTGGTCCTCAACCCCATTACAGAGAACAGTGACTTTAGAGTAAGTGGTAGCCTAAAAGTTCAATAGCTTGAGTTACTATAATGTCTTTTGAGAAATATGGTTGCTGTATAGCCTGCTCTAGGTCTCTCTGTTTTTACTTACAGGTGAAGAGACAGCTAGCAATTTCTTTCATGGCATCATTCTGTTACTGGGGGTGTAGGGGAGCAGTACACTCAGCTTTTAGACATCTTCTGATACTGAAATCAGACCATTCTACCTTGTGATCTGGAATTCCATCTTGAACACAACAACGTTGAGAATTAACAGTCCTCAAAACACAAGAAATTAAGTTTCAGGGGTAAAGCCTTGAATTCCGAGTTAAACAAACATTTTGCACTGTGAGGCACATGATACTTTCTTGCATGACATTTAATATTAGTCCGAAAAAACGCATCTTGTAATTTTTTCTCTGACATCTGCTTTTCATTCTCTAAGCATTTTTGTCCTGACTCACTCTCACAGGTAATCCCAGAGTGGCAGCAAAAGAAGTCCATTGACAGATGTCTTTTCTTGTAATTAGGGAGCAGTGCAGTACCTCAGATATCTCACTCTTTAATTTTTTTTTTTTTTTTTTTGGTGGGGTGGGGGGAGAAATCTAAAAAGTTATGCAAAAGGATTTTCAATGAAGACATCAATCCAATGTTATACTAGATGTAACAGAGGCCTTGTTAACTTGCACAGTTTAGCATACCTATTGGGTTTTTTTCAAAAAAGGATGAATTTCTGTGCTCCCTATGAAGAAAAAAAAAAAAAAGACAAGGCTTTATAATTCTAAAATAAAAGTATATTCCCGTTAAACATTTCACATAAGCACTGGTTGACAGCTCAGCATCATCTAATTTGGCTACACGTATGTCACATTTTTATTTACGAATTGGTACAGTGAATGAAAGTCCATGTGTGATCATTCATAAGAAGTGAACAGCTTTCGATGTACTTTTATTTGAAAATGAGGCAAAATTTCACAGCAAACGCAGCTATAGCAAGGGAAACTCTCTCAGAATTTGTCTTATGTTCTTCTGTTACTTAATAAGTCAAGGTTAATCATTAGTGGAAATAATCTGGGAAGCACAGCTACTGAATAAACATTAAAGCCATCTGTGCCATGTCACTGAGGTCCAATATAAAATAACCATAATTATTAATACCTTTTGGTGTGCTTTAAAAATTATTACTTGTGAAATGAATTTTCTACATGTAAACTCACTTCCAAGGGACAAAGTAAAGGTCTAAAAAGCCTTTGTGAATTAATGATGGATTTTAATTAGTGCTGCCTAAAATGGATCCTCAGTCTCCAAGTATGCTGAAAAAGAAAAAACTGTAAAACTAATTTTCTATGTCTTACTGGTTTCCTAATAGGAATAAAACCTATTAGAATAATAAACTCAGTTCTAATCGGAAACACTGGAATTCTCAAAGAGAAAAAAATCTGAAGTTCAGTAAATGCAGTAATTTTGGAAGGGCATATATGAAGTGGAAATATTGGTTTTAGTTATCCCATATTGTATGGAAGAAAACTTAAAGGTTAAGAGAGTAATCCTGAGAACCGTAAGTGAGAGAGTTGGTTGCTCTTGCCAGCTGCCCTTACAATACCTGCGCACACTTGTACCAGCAAGACCCTCCCGCATGCTTGCTAGAGGTAGCTGGGAATTCTCCAACAAAGTCAAAACTCTGTGTCAAAATAAAAATTCAGAAGCATTTACCTGTTCAATAAAAGTTTGAAAAATACTTTGAAATTGTAAACTGCACAAGATAAGTAATTTCTAATGGACTGACTTATATAAAACAACCACTGGGATTCTGCACGGACCATGCCAGTTTGCTGTGAGTATGAGGCCTGTGTAGTTGCTGGGGTAGCACCCACAAGAAAGATGCACACCATTATATGCCACTTTCTTAGATGCAATAATATAATAGAGCCAGGCAAAATCTGACCACAGAAAGAAGCGAGCTTTGTCCAAATTAAACACTTGCTACCAGCCCCACCTCAAAATGTTCCTTGGAACACTGTGGCATATGAATTCATACATGCCTAGTAGGCCAATATATGTACCTCGTGCTCAGACGCAATTGCAGCATCTTCATTTCTATGAAGAAATCTTTCCTACTATCCTATCTAAATCTCCCCAGGTGCATGCTGAGGCCATTTCCTCTTATCCTATAATCAGTTACTTGGGAGAAGAGGCCAATATCCACCTGCCTACAACCTCCTGTTAGATAGTTGTAGACAGCAGTAAGGTGTCCCCTGAGCCTCCTCTTCTCCAGACTAAACAACCTCACTTTGCTCAGTACCATCATGCTGTACTTCTGCACCGCAGAAAGCAAAAGTGAAAGGATTTTAACCACTTCATTTATTGCTTCTACACTCTAAAGATAGTAAAGAACCATGCAATCTTAAATCATAGAATATCATAGAATAGAATTAAAGGTAAATCTGACAATGCTTAACCAGTTTGTAAAGACCTCTATTACAGGGTGGGACACAACACAGGTATGTGCAAGTCTCCTCTCCTGTATGTTCTTTCAGAAGGGAAAGAAGGCTTTATATCCTAGGTGGGGTATAACAGCAGCCACTTCTGTGTAACTCCAGTTGTGTCTCTGATTAAAGAGGAGATGCAATGGACCAGAGAAGGAGTTGGTAGACCCTTTACAGTATAAAACACTGCAGTGACAAGTCTTCAGGCAAACTCTGAGGTAGTACATCATATGAGTTTTTTTACCTGTGTAACAAAAATGGGAATGAAGACGTGACTGTATATGGAGCAGGCTTAACTATATATGGAGCAAGAATGCACCATTAAGCAAGGACTAACAGTAATTAAAGAGCTGTAAGTAAAACAAGCTTACTGGCTTCTTCATGTGCTTTGGTATCCTTTCAACTCAAATGAAATATGTGTTACATCAGCTGCTATTCCCACCACACTTAATCAACCACTTACCACTATAAACATTTTATATACTGGTTTTTTGCATGGGGACTAAACTCTTCCTGATGTCATTTCGTAGAAGTATATTGAATTGCACCACGAATTAATTTGGCCCTGCACCTCTGCAGCTGTGTGGAAGATGTTGGCTTTTCACCAAGTTCACACAAAGATGGAAATATTCATTTTCCACCAGTAATTTGCAGCTCCCACATTTGTCAAAAGCAAAAAGCATATTTTTACTTCCTTATTTATTTTTCCCATGAATACTGTTTTTGCAAAGCACAAACAGAAAAAAACCCACAAATAGAAAATATAGCTATCTCCAATCATAAAAATTCTCCAAATTAATGAAAACTTGCAAATATGTTAAAAGACACAATTTGAATGCTTTGAAGCAAATTTCTGTAATTCAGAGAATTTTGACAAAATATATTCTCTATGAAATCTTAACAAACTCCTTCCTCTGCTTTCACAATGGTCCTTGCTTATGGCAATGAGCATCCATACCAGCTCTGTATCTTTCAAGCTCAGGCCCTAAAAGTTTATTTTTTAAAGCCTTTTATTGAGACCTATGGAGGTATGTGCAGAGATAAAATTGAACAGGAATGGGTGCTGACATTGAGTCAATTCAGTCCTCAAGAGTCAGCCTGGATTCCGTCATCTAGAAGCAGGCTAGTCAGCAATGACTGGGCACAAAACTGCAGGTTGGAACTGATAGACACAAATGTGCTAAATTAGTTCAATAATTACCAAAAATTTAAATGAGCATTAAGAAGAGATAGTGCTGTACTCTGGATCAAGTAACACATGAACCATGTTGTGTAGAAGGCACAACCCCTCCTCAGCTTTTAGCACCACACTGCCTAACCTTTCTAGAGAGGGAGCTATCTAAAACTCCAAATAAGACACAAAGATGGGTGGTTTCCACCCAGGGAGAGAGTGTGACATATCAGACTGGGCTGCAGTGACTGAATGAAAGGTGTATTTGAACCTGTGTATTCAGCGGAGTCACAAAGGATAAAAGGTTGCTTTCCACTGGCCTACCATACTATGCATGGTCCTCAAGTAAGACTTATATTAACCAAATCTCATTGTCTTATTTCTTCTTATTAAATTACTTTCATTGGAGTTCCATATTTGAAGATCTTTTAGGGTCTAAGCTCTTTCAAGTTATATACCTTCTTCCTTTATAGTTTATTTTATCAGGGTCTGTGGCAACAATGCCAGGACTAATGAGAAAATCATGATCCCATGGATTTCAGAGACAAAACTCTTGGGCACTTTAATAAAGTTTGAGTTGTATCCCTCAATATTATGCTGAGCTCTGCTAAATCTTGCTTAGCAGCAAGTGCCAAGGCAATTCATAATTGTGTGCTCTTTCCTCTTCCAGGTTATCAGTCTTAGACTGCGCACACTTGTACCAGCAAGACCCTCCCGCATGCTTGCTAGAGGTAGCTGGGAATTCTCCAACAAAGTCAAAACTCTGTGTCAAAATAAAAATTCAGAAGCATTTACCTGTTCAATAAAAGTTTGAAAAATACTTTGAAATTGTCAAACAAAAATTTTGACACTTTCCAAGGAGAAAATTACTTTCCCGCTTGAAATATCATCATGCAAAATATCTAGTAGTGCATGCAATTTTATATGTAGCATACATACAGTACTACATCACACAATTGTATCTTGGGTAGAATACGTACATGTTAAAAGGTAACAAAACCAAAAGGTGAAGATCAAATCATACCAAATTACTGCAGCCAAACTTTTTAATTCACTGAATTCAAAATAATGTCTGGATGGGATTTCAAAACTGAAATACCAGCTTCTTTGAGATGAGAATGGAATGGGAATTTTTTTTGAGTTTTTAAAATTTTTATGGGATGGAAAAATTATTTTTTGTCCATCTCTGGCAGCTTATACAAAAATAGATAAAGAGCTGAAATGTGGCTTTTCCATGCTGACTGGGAGTAATAATTCTTTAGTGTACAGTCATGTCATTACCTCCTCAAGCCAAATTGTTTGTCAGTATGGGGATAGAGGGCAAATAACAAAAGGTTTTGTGTTTTGGATATGGCCCCTGCTTAACTGAGTTCTCAGAAATTAGAAGTTATGGGTTTGCTGCAGTAACTGTTGATTGCTACTCTGTGAACTGCTATTGGATCTTAGTTGCCACTGCATTCAGGGTAGAAAGAGCATCCTAGACATCCTGTGATCTCCAAGCATTATCCTTCAGGGTCTTTCTACAAAAGCTGAGCAATGTCTTAAGGGCATTATATCACATTATTTAAAGTAGAACTTGCTGTTTTCTATATATTTTTTCACTGTTTCACTGTAAGGAAGCTGTTGCTTTCCACCATCACTGTTCTATTTTTCAGATAGAAGACCTTACAGAGTGCCAAATTCTGTTAGCCTTAGTCATACTAAACAGCATGCCATGCCAGGATTGACATTTCAACTGAAATGGGTGTGTAACACCTGTTAGAGAATGCCTTTCTCTGTCCAGACAGAGAACATTTGTAGCAAAGATGTGGTACTCAGCTTTCTAAAGATGTGCTAAAGTTACTGTGTTTGAAAATGTCTGAAAAATGTTGAGCCTACATGTGTTTCACTGCCTTCAAAACACGAGTATGTTTTCAACAGCTCAACAATTAAAGCCTATAAAATGAGGTCATTGTTGTCAGGTAAAAAATATAACACCTTCACAACTTCAACGGAGCATACAATCATTCAGATTTTGGAGATTTTTCAGTTGCAGTGTGGCAGCTACTCAAGGCCAGCACTACTGATGCCCCATTTTGGTGTCATTATGCCTCACCTGGCTTTAATCTGGGACTGAAAAGCACAAACCCCTAGCCTGTTTGCAATCCAGAAGCTGTCACTGCTGCTCCCTCTTATAAAAAACCTGGCATGAATGAGGACAAACATTAAAAGGTGGTAGTACAATCCCATTTTTGAAAATATAGATATTTTATTTGTACATATTCCTATTGATTCGCAGCCCACGGTACTGGGGCCAATGCTTAAAAAATGGATGGAGTTTGCAGAGGTGAAATTACATAGTTGGACATTACTCAATTCTACTAGAGATAAGCTTCACTAAGGAAGATAAAAGCAACATCTACATAGAAAATTCTCTATTCAAATGTCCCTGGTGGTCTAATGTTATGCCTGCAGTAAATAAATAATTAAATAAATAAACTCTGAGACAGTGCAGCTCGACAAGTTTTCCAAAGTACTCACTACCAGGTATAGCTCTCTGTCATGATGTACAGACACCACATCAGAGCCACAGTCTTAAGAGAAAAGAAAGGACTTAGGTAGTCTTACAACCGTAATAAAAAGTTAATAAGAATATTTGTCACTAAAAATATTAAAAAATACAAGCATTAGAGCACCAGTGGGAGAGTAATGATTAAATTATCTGATTCAGAGAAGATACCTGTAATGTGTAATAAACACTAACATTAGAGCCTGACTTGTAGTAATGATAAGCAGCAACTGATTATAAGCACTTTGCCTTCAGTGTTTATTTGTCTGCACCTGGATATTGCTGCTTGGCAATAATTGGACTCTAATCACTCAAGCAAACTTTAAATTTACCAAGTGTGAGCAAAACATGCCATGTTCTGTTTACTCAAGAACAAACAGATCTCATTCAGAGAAAAGATGTCTGGTTGCCTCGCCTGACAGGAAAAAAAAAATCAATTCTGCAAAAGTAAATAAAGCTGACCATTTTCTTTTAGTTGTCCCTATGGTACTTACCTGAATAATTGTCCAGATGATTTGGCGTACAGATATATTTTTCTACACTTCTAGGAAGTCTGGTAGTAATCTAAAATGTGGAGACATCTTGGCAATATACCTTACTCTTGGCAAGTCTTTTAGAAAAATAATTTTCTTTTGAATGGCAGTATATTAAGAAATGCCAGTCTTCTGATATTGCTATGAGCTCTCACACAGCTAATGAATGGATGCTATCTTTTCAGAGGGTTTTTTTTTGTTTTGTTTTGTTTTGGGTTTTGTTTTATTTTTTGGTGTGGGTTTTTTTGAGTCCAGTTTCAGTGGTGAAAGGAGATGGGATCAAATATTTATGGGTAGCTCATTAGCACCTCTAGTGTCTGCCAGTCTTGATCAAATGCAACTATGCATAAATTGAGTATAAATGGTATCCTTAGGAAAGTGCTTGTCCTTTTAAAGGGAGAAAAGACCCTCTTGTGAGAATGAACTAAATTTTTAGGTTTATAAATATTCCCTTAATCAGACATTTATATATATTTTTAACCAGTCAGGCATTATCAGGCATGCTTAAAACCTGTCCTTTGGACTTTGCTATGATGGGTGCTGGAGCAATGCATAATTAAAAACGAAAAAGGCTTTTAGAGCCTGTTTACTTCGGTGACTACTGTGAAACAAATGTTTCTTTCTCCTTGCATCGCCCACCCACAGAAAGGGAACAGAACAAAGATGGCTCTGTCAGGCCTCTTTCCACTAGAGAACGCCTTGAGAGGCCAGAATGTATTAGGGCCCTGCTGAGCCCATTCAGCTTCACATAACACTCATACACACCGTACAACTAATTACATGTCAGATTAGCGATTTCATTATTACCACACTACCACTAATTAAAACTGCTTTGATATTTCTCAAGTAGTTTTGTGTGTTTACATAGTTTTAAAGTCTGGGGTTTTGGATTTTTTTTTTTTAGAAAAATCAAATTGGTATTGCTGAGCGGGTGAAAATAACACATTAAGGAAGCAAAATCTATACTGCCACTTTTCTCCTGCAAACCAACTTTTTACTAGCGAATTCTAAGTGTAAAGTCCCAACCATACCTTAATCTGCAAATTGATAGATTCATGTCAGCTTTCCATTCCTAACACTGCCCAAAGCTTAAGTTATCCAAGTAAGTAAATTACAAAAGTTACATCATTTTAATCTACATTCATCATTTTAATTGCCTGGATCTTCACTCAGACAAAGCAGCACTGTAGTTTTATGGTATTTGATTAATGAGGGCAAGAAAATTGAAGTTTTGCAATAAAACTAAAAAAAAAAAAATCAACAGACTTTTATAGTTTTTTCCCTTATGATTTTAATTTAATGGCTCGTGTTTTCATTACTGCAGAGGCTGTACACTTTAGCTTGCAATTATGTCCCATCTGTGAAGCACTGTGTTATTACAGTTTATTCTAGTAGCTTTTCAATCACTTTTGAGTTGTGCTTTACAAGTATTCTTGCAGCAGGTGGGCTTACTGGCATGGGACCAGAAATACACAAAGCGCAAAGCTGGAGTTTAATGGCAGCCATATGCATGTGGCACAGAGCGCCAGCCTTCCCCCATATGCTGCTAAGCAGCCCCTTCAGCCTGCCAGTCACTCTTCTTACTGACTACAGTCTCTAAGTAGTTTTCTGCCAGGGAAAAATATACCAAGGCAGCAAATTTCTCCAGTGCACCATCCTTATTACTGAGACAACCCTGTCATTAGCAAAAGCACAATGAACCTGATCTGGAGATGCATACCAATTAGGTTGCATGGAGCACTTTTCCTTCTTATCTCTATGGAAACTCGGCCTCCCTGGCTGCAGTGGACAATCAGTAATGTTTCATCCACCCATATGTCACCTAGTTAACACTGTACACTTTTATGTGAACCAAAAATCTGCTCTAACCCTCTAAACAACACAAAGTAAAGAAATTAAAGAAAGGGACCAGGCAAAGTGCCCCGCACAGTTCTGAGCAAGTGTGCCTTTGAGGTATACAAACCTGTACCATCAGCACTCCTGGCCTCAGATAAAGAGGCAGGAACCATAACTTTAGCTGAAGTGAACACAAAATCTACATTTTCCAGTTCTACATCTGAAGAAGCTTCTGTAAATAACTCGAAGCCAACTTGTCTATTCCAGTAGATACAATCTTTACAACATCAGCAAAATGCTGTGCCACCTGCTTTGTCCAGGAGAGTGCTTTACACTACTTTCCTCCGCATACCAGCCTTAAGTGTATTTTCCCTCCATGTACCTAAGGTATTTTAAAAAAGCTAAATTTTACCCTGAGATAAACAAATACTTTTGTTCATGTTTCCCTGACTAAAGAGGAAGGACTTGAGAAATAAAAAAATACATTTGATTCATTCCTTCTGTGCTTATTTTTACACTTTTTTACTATTTAAATATTTGCTTTCAGTTTTACATTTCTTTGCTTAAAAACAGAAACGGGAGGGACTGGAACAAGATTGCAATAGTATTGATTCTAACTGCTACAGGTTTTATCTGCATTTTAATGTAAGAGAATGGATACCAATAGATTTGCCAGCATCAAAAGCTACAGTTTTGATAGTACATATACCACATACATGTTAAAAATACAGCCTCTTCAAGGCAAGAGAAGGTGCTTTATAGCTGTTTACAATCCATGTTTCTCACCTATAATGTATCACTCCCATTTGCTTCGTTCTACAGTATTGTTTCATCATTTTGGATACTGGACAGCAAATAATAATGTGTGGAATAGCTGTACACCATGTCATGTACATCACGCCCATGTCTGGGCAACAATACCTTTCCTAGGAAAGAATGTCATCTTTATAGCAATACTTTGTAATTAGCAAAGAAACACCCCATAGATAGTTCAAATATTGACCAAAAAATAGAACAGGTCATAAGTGTCAAAAGAAAAAAAAGGAAATCTGCTTTTGAAAGCATACAGAGCTGCATGAGCACAGACTTTGAGAATACTCCAGATTAAAAGCAACTAATATGCTTAATATTGGCAGTGGCATATCAGCAGAGGTGAACTCCTATTCCAGAAGAACAAACATTTAAAGAAGCTGAATGGAATTCAAATAGAATCTATCAAACAATGGGTGTTGAAAAATAAAGCCAAGCTGGGAACTGGTGGTGACTCAGGAAGCTGCATGAAAAGAAAAGGGAAGAAAAAGGAGCTCAAGGAATGCTGGCTTCTCTCTCAGAATTGACTAGACTTATGTCAGTGCTGTTGATATTCCCTCGATACTCTCACTTATAGAAGATTTATTTTTTATTACAAAAGCAATTCTGGATATGTGTAAAATTCTAAGTCTTCTAGTGGGAGCAATTTAAAACTGGATAATGCTGTCCTAAGGGGATTGTACTACTCTTTGGGTTTTGTTTTTAGGTTTAACTCATCACACGGAAAACTTCTTCTTCACGAGTAATTATTAATAGTTGTGACCCTTGAGAACAACGGAGAAAGAGTTAGTAGAGAGTTGTGTGGGAGCTGTACATTCAAGTGTTAAATACGCTCTTAGCAAAACAGAGAGGACTGGAAATCAGATTGAAGTGGGCCAGCAGAATTTTGGCCAGTCTGATCAGGGCTGTTACCAACCTGCCATTCAGCTGTATATGGGTTGCTACAAGCAGAGATTCAGCCAATTTATTTGGAGATTTAATTTGAGAGATACAACAATATATTTCATAATGTTTTTCCTGTAAAAGATGTCGTACCTGATGTGAGCTTTGTCCTTTATCAGAAAAAGGGAAAAAGAAAGACAGAATAGAACGTAAATATTTCACCTGCATCTCTTTCAGATAAGAAATCCATTGCATTTCTCAACCTGCAAAATGAGATGTGGTATGCTTGGTGTATTTGTACCCTATAGCCCTAGAAGGGTAATGTTACAATAAGGGCCCAAATCTGTGCTCAGGGAATAGGGTACAGAACACTTTTTAAACAAGTTTCCCTTTTTCCTTCTACGATCCAGTCATTACTTATACACATTTTAGTCTCCAAAATAATGACTGAAAATACACTGTAGGTGACTTAAAGAAAACAGAGAATAAGAAGGAGGAAAAAAATTATACCCATGGAATTTTTATTATTATTTGGCAGAGACTAGGACATCTTAAAATTAAACATTTTGCTAAAAATAACCATAGAAATTTGATGCAAAACTAAGAGTTTTCAAATACAGACTATTTACTGAGGATGGACATTTATATAGTAGAATAAAAATAACTACTCCAAGGTTCAAAGTCCCTGGAATTTCACAATCATTCTTGTAGCTTTGCAGCTCTGTTGTAGTTACGTGTTTACTGTGATTGCTCTGTAATGAAATATAGAAGTCTTCATATATAGTTGGCTTTTGTGCTATGGAGATGTGTTTCTAGTATGCTTTTTCAGATATGTCCTTAGATCCTGCCAGGAATGACATTTAAATCCTTGCATCACATAACTCGCTTTTTTTTTTTCCCCCTTGATTTACTTCACACTTTTTCTTTGCTTAAGATATATTTCACTGACCTTTTATTTTTATTTTTCTGAGGGACTTTAATAGGATACTTTTGGCAGGTGGGCAAAAACAGCTCCTTTACCTTGGTGTTTATGATGTTTGTATAGAAACTTTTGAATTTAGAATAGGTCAATTCAGGATCAGAGGTTATTTCAGTAAAGAAAGGAAGGAATGTAAGTGTCAGTCTTCATGGGCACAGGATAAAATGGACTTCAGTCAGCATAACCACATGATATTTTTACTTGAAGATGTGAGGATGCATTCAATATAGTATCCTTAATATTTTCTTGATATTGTATCACTGGCACTATGGCAAGTTAGCATGTTTTACTTTCTGATGTTGCTGTACAATTTAGTGAGGATAGTCTCAATGCAAAACCAGGCAAACAAATTTCAGTGACCCAGACCGTGGTCTGCTGAGGACTTGAGGAGAGGTGGAAAGCTGTTTGAGCTGCTTTTCTCCAATATGATTTCAGAACAATATCAGGTGCATCAAGGGGCACACGCTGGGTTACAGCCACTGCAAAACTCCTGTACTAACCAGCTAAAGTGCAAAAGCTTTATCTGCTTTCTAATAAAACCAACCTTACTTTAGATGTAGCATCAAAGACCTGAGTTAGGAGCTTGCCAAACTCATTTCCCTCTATAGCTGGTGAAGAAGAAAGCCTTTAGCCTGACAGAAATCTGAGTCTTCTTCTGAAGGTGAACTTTACTCCATATAGGCACTCATGAAGTCTGTGACAAACACACTACTACCATTGGCTTCTTAGCCTAACTTTGACTGGGAGTAACTGATCTTTTCCAGGACATCATGGCATGCTGTGGCACCCTGGCCTTAAGACTAAGGGACAAGTCTTTCTGAATTGTTTGTAGTTAAAATCATAGAATTGTTTAGGTTAGAAAAGAATTTTAAGATCATTGAGTCCAACAGCCTTACTCTGCCAAGTACACCACTAAACCATGCCCCTAAGTGCCACACTGACATACCTTTTAAATACTTCCAGGGATGGTGACTCCACCACTTTCCTGGGCAGCTGTTCCAATACTTGAAAGACCTTTTGGGAAGAAATTTTTCCTATTCAATCTAAACCTCCTCTGGCACAACTTGAGGCTGTTTCCTCTCCTCCTATATCACTTGTTATTAGGGAGAAAAGGCTGACTCTCATCTGCCAACAGCCTCCTTTCAGGCAGTTGTAGAGAGTGATATGGTCTTCCCTGAGCCTCCTTTTCTTCAGGCTAAACAACCCCAGTTCCCTAAGGCACAAGCACTGCTGTATTAGTGGGGGTTTCCTAAGAATGAGTGTACTCCTGATGGAAGCGATCTGAGTGACAGGTCTACAAAATGAAGTTGTCTACTTACACCAGCCTTTACTGAAATGGCCCTTCAATTTCCAGCTATTTGAAACCATAGCTTCTTTTTCAAGAAGGCCAAGTATGACTAGTTATTGACAAAATAGAGGAGGATTTTTCTGCTTTTTTTCCACTTTTTTTTTCTCTGGGGCAGAGTGAAAGCACTACCTCAGCTGACTGCTTCTGATGATGCTAACTGCTGACTAATATTGAATTCAACTTGGGTGTAAAGTCAGGAAACTTGCCAAGTTACTACATATTTGTCTGTCTCCACCATCCCACAAAAAAGCAAAGCCTATTCAATAGCTAATAACTTGTAACTAAGGGAGAAAAGGTCATATACATATACTAATGAAAATTAATACTGAAAATCCAGAAAATGTAATGGGAAATAAAATTTCTTGGGAAGCACTGAAATGCAGTCATGATCATTACACAATTTGAAGTCCATTCCTGCCATAATTCTTAAAAACAACTAGAGATGCAAGTGTAACATTTCCATTCATAAAACAGGCTTTTTAAGATTTTTGCTCCAAAATGGAAAAAGAAGGTATTTTCTGTAGTTTTACAGAATCTAGCCTAATTATTATATACTTCATTATTCTACGATATAGGGACAATAAAACACTTTGTTTCTGAAAGTCCAAGATCCAGAAAACAGTAAAATTATTCAAGAAAACTAAGAATATGGCTTCATCCCCATTGCATATATGAAGTACAAATTGATGCAGTTTTGTACATCATGCAGAAAGGCATTTCTACTAAAGATATGACTTCCAGACATGATTTAGAGAGGTGAAGGGGAATAACGTGCATAATATAACAAATGTGGTACATTCGCTTGGAATAAATGCAAATTTTTCAGAGGGAATATTCTAAAAAAAGGCCACTAATATGGAGAGTTCTGAAGTTAGTGTAGAGATGAAGTATCAAAATTATTGTCAGATATATTGTATAATTTATGATATCAGATACAAAATCAGCATTCAGGCTTGAGATTTTCTTTGCAATTATTATCAAGCTGGATTGGAAATGCAGGCTAGTTATCATCACAAATCCTGCAGATCTTAGGAAACATGTTGATAAAAGGATAATCTTATAGTTGAGGAAAATTTATAAAGTGAGGACGGCAGTATGTCAGAGGCCAATAGTCCACAATTACTTCAGTAAATCAAGAGTGGCCTTTAATATTTTTTCATCTTTCATTCAGTTTCTCTAGGTTTTGCTAAATCATGACTGATTATGCTTTTTGACATATAAACATTAATTTTGGGATCTGCTTGGAAGCTGGTTGTCCTAAACCTGTCTTTTTATTTCCAATATGAATTGGTGCAACACATAAACAGGCTTCACTGCAAATTTGCAACTTTACAGAACTTTTGCAAAATTTGTGATGAAAAATACCAGTGTGCTATTTATTACGCTTTAATTAATGTAAATTAGATTGTTAATTAGCATTTTATGGTTATTGGTTGTTACAGGATATTTTTACCAGCTCTTCTTTGGATGTTTATCTAGTTGAGCTACATAGCTGAACACTTAAACTGTATCATGTAATTTCTGTTCTCTTGAATAATCCAAGCATACACACATAATATGCGTACTTATGTATACTAATTTCTCTCTCTATACACCTATATTTATATGTGCCCTGACATTTACATAAACTTATACACATACATATACTGATACACACACATGTATATGCATTTGTGCATTCACACAGACAGACACAAGCACAGATTTGTGCCATGTCTGCTAATATCAATCACTATTTCTTATAAAGAAAATTATTTCTCCATCCAATTACAATATCTACCAGTCCCTAGCTTTACTTTGCATTTGAATGGTCCTAAAAGGGGCTGACCTTTGCGGGAGTTCCCAAAAATCAGGAATCAAGATCCTCAAATCAAGATATGATTAAGATTCATCCAAAACACTATGGGTCTTCTTCCCTGGGTCACTCGCTATCCTATGCTGTAAGGATTCCTTTTGCCATCCAAACTAGGACACCCTTCTCTGGTGAGACGCACACACAGAAATGCATGAGAAGTTTGATGGGAACTGGCTTGCTTCCATGACATGCAGACGTGCACTATATGAGACAGTTACCTTGCCTTTCTGCTTCCTTGAAAATGCCTTGCATGAATCCTTTTTTCCCAGTTTATGTGCCATCCTAAACCCAAAGCACCTGCATTTTTTAAAGACACTATCAGGCAGGAGCACGCCTGGAGAACCATAACCCACACAGGAAGCGTACACTGACACACCCAGCCCGTCAAACATACCTCTGCCTAAAAGGAATGCTTCCTGTCCCCTTCCCCATCATTAAATCCATTCCTCAAACCAATGCACATATATTAATTATATGCACAAATAATGAAATAAAGTAAATACTTTTAAAGCAAACCTAGTATCCAGGCTAAGAGAGCTGAAAGACAGCACCCTCATTAGGCTTGGGGAAGGACATGTGCAGCATATTGTCCTCAGAGGCAGAGAAGGTGCATGCCACTTCTCTCATAACTTTTCTTTTCTGCATGTCTGCTAGGTGGTCTGAGGGGAGCAACGAGGAGATGTGCCTCACAAGACAGGAGAAATTAGCCTGATCAGGCTGATGGACAGACTGCCCCCATACTGTTGAATGGGCAATGGAGCTCAACTCTCTGCACTGGTGGGGAATGTGACAGATTTCTGGTACGGCATCGGCCCATGCTTTCCACCTGGTCTGCCTCCAGCCATGCCTGGGTTCAGTAGTCTGAGGTCCCAGTACCATCTTGAGCCCAGCACCAGTTCCAGGCACTGGTTTGCACATGACCACTCTGGTACGGACCTAATGCCACAAACATGGGTAGCTCTGCAGATCTTGTCCTCAGTGCCAGAGGACTGTCCCAGCATGTTTCATTTTCTGGTTGGGATTGTAGCTGCTGGGACCTATTTGTGCTTTTTGCCACCAACCTGCCTAATGCCTGTCACATTTAACAGGGATATGCCAGCAACCTTCTAGGGTTAGCTGTCAGTGGATCTAGAAAGCAGTACGTCTGATGGGTAACTGGGCAGGAGAAGACCAAAAAGATGAAGTAAAGGAAAGAAGAGTTGTCTCCCTCCCACATTACACACGTTACTTAGTCCGCTCCAGCAAAGCGGAATAATTATCCCAGTTTCGCACTTCAGGTACACAGCTTCCCTAAGTGAATTATGGGATCAATTCAGCCATGTATGACTTACATGAGAGCAGTTCTCCACCCTGTCCTTCAAAGGCAGTATAGTGCAGCAGGAAGATAGCTAAAAGGCAAAATCTGACAACAGCAGCAGCAGAAAAATTTAGGAAAGGTAATGGTATTTATAGAAAATTGTGTAAAATATGTCCTTCAATGAGAGACGTGTGATCACAGAATCACAGAGTGTTCTGGGTTGGAAAGGACCCAAAACGACCATCAAAGTCCAGCTCTTGGTCCTGCAGCTGCAAGAATCCATGTAAGTTGCAATGTTGTTCACTTTCATGATGTCATTCTGCACTGCATCTTGTGATGTTTAGTGTTGTTTTCCTTCTTAAAGCTCACAACTGACTATCTCACCTTAGTTAAAAAAAAAAATAGGCAAGAACATAGTCCTGAAGAGTCCTGCAGAGTTTAAAATGTAACTCATATTCCCTCAATCAGACAAAATATGTCAAATCACAGAACAAAAACTTGTATTTTGTTCATAATTGTTTTTAGTACCTTGATTTGTAGGACGATTTATCACGTGAAAGTAAGCAATCCTGGCACTTTCCAATGACACACCCACCCACTCTTGAGTGCCAGGTCTAGTCCAGGGAAGTACAGAATCTGAGACAGGCATCCTCAGGCTAACATAAATCTTTCCTAAAACATTTTCATATTCCCAGAAGTTTCCTTCTAGACTCTGACTAGTCCATACAAAAGTAGCGTTCCTTGGAAGTGCAACACGTCTGATTGACTGTATCCTGGGTTTGCCTTATTAGGAAGTGTTGGGGCCCTTCCCCCTGCCATGTAGTCCTGGGAGAGGGACCCTGAGGGGAGACACGGGGTTTCCCTGCCCCTGGTCAGCCTCGTTCCCCATTGGTTGGTTTGTGTTCCCCTGTGCGGGCAAAGGACCCTCGGGTCCTGCGATTGTCGCAGTTCCTCGGCAGAGCCCCGGCCATGCAGCTGGAGAAATAAACATCTCTGAAACATCTATCAAGAATCGGTCCATATATATTTCTTTCCACGGGCCTCGTTGTTTGATACGTGTGTTACAATATCCGCACTGTAACAAATGGTAGAGAAATGTGGGCAGAAAAATCCCCGATCCCTACAGCAACTGATTTGTGAGTAAAGGCTGGATTTCTCTTCTTGTTTTGGTTTTGCTGTTCCATCTCTAAACTATGGAGGAACCGTGGAAAGACTCTTGGCTCTCAGAGCCACATATGGACATTTATCTTAAACTTGAAAAGATTCTTGAACAACGATTTGTAAATTTTAGCTTAATTCAAGCTCAAAAAGAACTGAAACACTTCCTGGCATGGTTGTTTAAGAACTTTTTCTATGTTTCTTGGGATTTAATTCTTTCCAAAGACTTTTGGAATACCATTTGGACACAGTTAATTTTTGAGTCAAAATTTATGCCGATGGAAGAATATTTTCATGAATATTATTTAATTACTGAGACTGTTGAGCAATGTCAGCTGTGTCCTGGTGAAGGGAAGCCTGCCTCAGAGTCCGTGCAACCCAGGCCATGTGGACCGAGCCCTCTGCAAGCAGCAGCGAGGCAGTTCCCGCGTGCGGGCAGAGCCACGCGAGCCGCAGTGTCGGTGGCGGAGTGAGGCGTGGTGGGAGCAGCGTGACCCGGCAGTGCCCGCCCGGCCCCGCACAGCACGTGGTTGAGCAAGCCCCGTGAACACCCGATCGAGAGGGGCGGCGCGCGGGCAGTGGCGGTGGAGCGGAGCCATGCCTAGCCAAGATGCGCTGGAGCAGGGTGCAGGGGGTCGTTGCTCGGGGCCCGGCCTAGACGTGGGTGCGGTGCCAGGCAACAGCAGTGCAGCTGAGAGCCGAGGAGACGGCACACAGGGAGCTGAGCAGCCCGGCCCGGCCCGCGCGGCCCCAAATGCAACCCCCAGAAGAGCGTGCAGGCATGAGCAGCCCTGACGGCTCCAACGCAGGAGCGAGCGAAAACAAAAGTGATACCAGGAATGCAGTGAGACAGAAAACAACAGCCACTCGGAAAAAGGAAAAGATCACTGTAGCTAAGGTTTTAGGAATAGTAAAATGGTATAATGTTAAACAAAATTATGGTTTTATAACAAGATGTGACCACCAAGAAGACATAGAACTGCTATTAAAAAGAATAACCCTGAAAAATGCATCCCAAGCTTGGGAGATAGAGAGGTGGTAGAGTTCAAAATTGTGCAAGGTAGGAAAGGGTTACAAGCAGCAGAAGTCACTGGGCCTGATGGTGTTTCTGTAAAAGGCAGTATAAATGCTAAAAATCGTAGTCATGTTAGACAATATCTCCATTATAAGCCCCCCCTACAGTCTCCCTTTCCTAATCCCACTTTCCCCTTTACCCTATACCCAATATGAACCCTTTCCTAAGTTTACCCCATCCCCAGTTTATTCCTAATCCGTTTTTCACCTCATGGCTTCCCTATATGATTCCTTTCCCTACAACTGCTCTCCGATGCCGAGGGGGGGATGAAAAGGGGGAGGGAAGAAATTAAACCCTCTCCTGCCTCAGTTTCCCCACAAAGCATGCCCAGAGAGTCCTGTCTCCCTTCTGTCAGCCTTAAGATGTTCCAGAGAATCTGTTAGGACATTTAAAGACTCAGGAGGGTGGCTTGTTTTGTTTTGAAACTGTCCTTGTTATCTCATGTTTATCCAGTTGTTTTCAATGTTAAGTTTTAAATCTCTTTTTGTTAAAAATAAACGGGTGAAATGTTGGGGCCCTCCCCCTGCCATGTGGTCCTGGGAGAGGGGCCCTGCGGGGAGGCATGGGGTTTCCCTGCCCCTGGTCAGCCTCGTTCCCCATTGGTTGTTTTGTGTTCCCTTGCGCAGGCAGAAGGACCCTCCGGTCCCGTGATTGCAGCAGTTCCTTGGCAGAGCCCCGGCCATGCGGCTGGAGAAATAAACATCTCTCTGAAATATCTACCAAGAATCGGTCCATAGATATTTCTTTCCACGGGCCTCGTTGTTTGATAAGCGTGTTACAGCATCCGCACTGTAACAAGGAAGCAAAAGTATAAACATGTCTGTACACTGTAATAGAAGTGTTGTCCTTTAATAGGTGTAAAAAATATGCAGGGGTTTGCAGCTTTTTCCATTTTTACCTCCGTTCTGATTGAAAGTCCCTCATTAGTCTTTCCAGTGCATATTTAATATTTCTAACATATGTTTTCTTTCCCATAGCTCAGACAGTACAGACAGCAAGACAGTCTTCAAAATTTAATAAATCTCAAAAATCTGACTTCAGAACAGGAATAGAAAGCTGCAGCTTAAAAGTTTGAAAACACCATAATTAGCCTTATATAAGACCAATGTCCTAAGAGGGTTCTGTAAACATAGAGTTTATGATTAAATATTAAGACAAAGGGAATACTTAATATACCCACTTGCTGGCTTTCAAATGTATGTTACCTGCCTCCTTTTGTATTGCTGTATGTGTACTCAGTTCCCAGTAACCTGCCTAAAAATACACTTTAAAATTGCATCTATGTTAAGACCACAGATAGCAAGTCGTGGCTCACTCCATCTGAATTAAACCAGATGACTAATGACTTCAAAATTGAAGTTTTTAATGGAAATGCATTTCTGAAAAAATGTTGAGCCCTTGAACACTTGAAGCACCACAAGTCTTGCAGTGTGGCCTGACTGAAAGCCTACTGAAGCCAGTGTAGAGGAATCCATCAACCTGGATGGCCTTCGTACCACACCTTTAGGGTTATCTCTTTATATATAGAGGGGAAGTAAAAATGTTTATAGCAAATCCCTCTAAAGCAAAGAGAGAACTTGTTATGAATCAGCTATTCATGATTTGTACAGCTCAATCAGTAGCATTTTTTCTTTATGAATTTTCCCTTTTCAGGGGATGTGCATATTGCTTATGAGACATAAAAAACTAACACCTCTCTGCATCATCACTCCTTTTCTGCATTCATCTTACTTTACACATACGGCCACTCCACAGGGCAAGCTCTCTGTGTAGGACATCCCCTCATTCTGAGTGGAAATAAGGAGTTATGCTAAAAGTGGATTTTTAAGAATATCTGAATAATATGCAGTCATTCCCCACCAGTTCATACAGTGTGCTTACAACAATATGGCCTAATATTTGTTTCTCAATAGAAAGTAAAGTGTAGGATTATTTTAGAGATGTATCTGAAGTAAAATATCCAGATTAGAGGTCCTCTGGCAGGTTAAACTGGAAAATGTTAGGCTGGCATCTGATGTTATCTTTTTTGCCTTTTTGACCAGAAATTACTACACACTTAAAGCTTATCTATGAAAACCTGGCAGAAGGTAGCAACCAAATATCTGATTACAGCATCAGTTGATAAAAATGAGCAAAAAAAAAAAAAGATAGAAAATTGGTCCAAAGTAACCCTGGGAAAAGTGAAACTGCCCCATCTACCCATAAGTTCTGACTACTGTGGCTTCAGTATATATTCAGTATATATATAGCTGAAAAAAGTACACCAAGAAAATGAATTCTTTTTCTTTCTTAAAAGAATTAAATGGTCTTCAGGTATGTCAGGACTTGAGACAGCTAGCTAAACTAGTTAAACTTCTCAGAAATTTAACAAGGAGCCACAACCTGGAGTCTGCTGAAATTCCACCTCTGCAGCAACTGATACTTTCAAGTTACACCTGCAGATGTTCTTAAACTCTTGGCTTTTCTCACAGTATTCTATTTCAGTAATTTTTAAATGAAAAAAAAAAAGACAAGACATAAAAAAAGAGGTATCTTTTCTTCTCCCATCTCTGTCCATTTAATGACTGATTCCAATTTAATGCATTGATGTTGAAGGTCTTTGAAATTCAAAGATATGTTTCTCTTTCCATCCCTAATGGAATAATAGCACATACTAATGCACATGCATTTGTTCTTTTAGTTACAATTTCATAAGAATTGCAAGTTGCAAACATTATCACTTTATGATTATTGTGTAATTAGACAAAAGAAGACACACATAGAGACAGGCAAATGGAGAGGACAGAAGATGATGATATCCAATAATATAAGATTCTTTTTCTATAGACTACACAAAATTCCATTTATAGTTCGCATATTTCTCAAATTCACCCTTTCAAAGAACTCCAAAAACAAATATTATATATGGCACTACTTATACTGCTTTTTTGCCCTCTCCTTAAACCTTTCACCTGATACAAAGCAAAAAGAAAGCATGATGTCTTAGTGTAGCCATGTAAAATGTACAACAACTTATTTTAAAAAGGAAGCACTTAAATGCTAGCAAGCACCAGTGATCTGCTTTGAGGCTGTCACGAAAGGACACTTTAGACATTAGAGTGCATTATTGGGCAGTAATAGAAAATGGCTTTATAAAATCTCACTGGTCATTATTGCCATTTCATAATTCTCTTCGTGTTTGCAAAATGGATAAATGAGCATTTTCAGGCTCTGAGAACAAATCGTATAAATCAAAATTGATAAAATACTTTTAAATAGTTTTCACTTTAAAGAAGCATTGTTTTGATCTACTGCAACACTCCAACTATATGTAAGCACAGCATATCTTCTCGTATGTTATTGAATTTAGCTTACTGCAAATTAAAACTGGAATTCTCTTCTTTTACAGCTTCAGACTCATTGCATTGTATGAAGCTCAGGAATTTGACTCAGATAGTCGTACCATATAGGAATTTGTCACAGCCCATCATGTTTCATCTCCATCTCTAACTATGCCTTCATGAGCTGTACAAAGGATACTCATGTGCATCACTTTTCTTATGACTGAAGCAAAACCCCTGTAATGCTTAAAAACAGAATTAATAGAATACCTTTCCTTCTCACTGAGTTTAGCCCCTGGAGTGTGGTTTGGGAATAGGATTTCACATAGGGAATGATTTATCCAAATGGCAGCCTATGCACCTACCTCTCAATCATATATGCCTGTCCTTAAATACACCATAATGCAAAAGTACGTAAATCTAAGTACACTGCATCATTTGTTTATGTGCAGACATGTGCTTCAGGGTGCCAACAAGGTTTACCCTCAGAAAGGAGGAAAACCATGGAGAGGGGAATCTGCTGTGATTATCATCCATGAGCGAAAGGAGCACATCCCCGGATTCGTATGCACCAAAACAGCCCTGCGTTTGCTCAGCAGGAATGGGGTGTGCTGTGGATGGGAAATGCAGAAGGCTGGCATGTCCTTCCTAATTTTCTCTCACACCTCCAGTAGTGCTCAAAAAAAATCTTTATTAGAGAAACTAAGACAGACTCTACTTAAACAGTGAAATCCTCTTCCCAAGATACTCAAGGGGAAGGTCTGTCTTTCACTAAATTACCCAAGTCATATTCAAGATACTAGAATTAGTCACAACACACAGAAAAAATGCTTCTAGGATTTCATTTTAAAGCATTTTCCTGCTCAAAATAAACACACCCCAAACCAAAACATATAAAAAACCTCCCCCAAATTCAATAAGAAGGAAAATTAGAAAAAGATTCGTGAAACATTGCTCTTTCTGCCCAGTGTCAGAGACTGGAGCTCCTGAGAACGCTGCACTCAGTGATGGGCAGAGTGGGAAGCTGCCACTGCTGCAGACACGAACAGCTTCTCTCAGAAGGAAGCGCAGCTGATTAATCAACTTGATATTACCCGAACTGATTAAACAATGAGACGTCCTGGGGTTTTGCTGTCTGTCCTGATGAGTGCTCATCATAACTATTAGTACAAAACCCCAGCATGTCTCCCTTGGGAGTAAACTACCTTCTAATGTTTTTCCTCTAAAGATTAATTCCATTGTTATGAAACCTGTGTATAAAGGAATTATGAACTAATCATTAGTCATTTTCAAACAATTTGACCTTTCCAGCTTTGACTGGTGGAGTGTTTTTGGAAGAGGTCTTGTTCAGTTTGCCTTATTCGTATGCTTATATGAATGTTTATATGGCTTACTTAGACAAATAGAAAGGGGACTGATATGTTTGCAGTACTGTGCTCATTTCAAAAGCAGAAAAGTGGATAATTTTTAATGAACTTCATTTTTATTTTATGAAGTAATGTATAAAGGATTAACAACTGTGGAAACCATGAAAACCTTTACTTTGTTCCCCCAAATGACCCAAATCTGTGCCTAACCTTCAATACAATAAGCTCTCTCTCTGAAAGACTCCATTAAATGCAAGTGTTACTTGCAAAAGGAAACAGGTTTTTAAACATGCGCTCAGATGTTAAATAGTGCATTTGTCTCATGTCAATAAATAATTTCTAAAGTTGAATAAAAATCTAGTCATTCTTGAAAGGCATGTTCTTTGCACGTTTGAAAAGGGTTTCCTTTGCCTATCAGTCTGGGTTTTTACATGATTACTGGTCTGTTTATATGGCAATTATTCAGGTGCAGGGAGCAAGCATGAATAAATTACCTGGAATTCCTCTTTTAGGAGGCCCCAGCTTCCTACATTCCAGTATATCCTCCTAGGTGTTACCAAATATTGACATTTCACCTTCCAGCAAGACCATTCACAACTTCCCTGCATCCCTGCTTGTAAGAAAGATTCAATCTGACTGAGACCAAAGGCAGGAAAAGGCAATTCTTTCTAGTTTTGTATTCAGGCTTTTTTTCCCCCCTGATTTCCAGTGATAGCACCTCTAAAATGCTTAACAGCTTTGTTAGCTTAAAACAAATTAATATCCATTTTAATTCAGATGTCTAGTTTTAAAAGTGGGAAGTATTTTTTTATTGTATTAAATCTGCCAGTCCCAAGGGAAAAGAGTTTTAAAGTAGTCATATGCCTGAATTTTGACTGGATTCATCAATGAGTGTTCTACCATGCACATCCTCTGGATATATTCTAGGTTTCTTCCTTTTTCCAAGTTCTTCTGATATGTATGCAGGTCAGAGCAAACAGATCCATGAAAAGTCCAAGCCCTTGAGCACAAAGGACACAAAGAGCAGCTGTCCAGCTTCAACCCTGCAGGCATAATAGCAGTAGACTCGTGATTCTCAGTGCTGCAGTTCCCCACAGGGACATACATCCCCACACAAAAGCTTGCAAGGCTTTTTTTTCTTTTTTTTTTTTTTTTTTTTTTTTTTTTTTTTGGTGGTTTGTTTCTTTTTTCTCTGTTTTAAAGGTGTGCACTAGCTTAGAGAAATGACATAATAGGGCCCACTCACATTCATTGCTCACAAACTACTGGATACTCAGATAAAACAAATCCAGACACAAGTGCTAAAACTTGTTTAGGTTCTGAATTCTGCTGATATCTTTCTGGGTTATTTATAGCCTTAAATATTCCTAAATCTTTGGAAATATTCATTTATTAACTTTCCTGCTAAGCACCTAAAATGGACTCGTATTTCTATAGCCTATCTAAAATGGATATCAGCTCAGCACACTGATATTTGTAATCACTGTTGTTTAGATTCTTGCAGTCTTCCTCATTTTACATAATTGTGTCTAAACACCTACACATATTTAGGGTGGTGAATGTCACATAATCAAAATGTTTGAAAAACACATTCTCTGTACCCCCCCCCCGCCAAATACTCCCATAAACCTGAAAATATACCCATGGCAGCTAACAATTCAATATAGGCAGGGTTTTAGACATCAACATCAACACCTTTTTCCCCCTTTGTTTCACAGCTACATTTTAATCTTTTAGAAAAACCTATGGTAGAAACTTGACATCTTAATTTCCATTAGAGCCAATGGAAATTTTGCTGAAATATGGAACACAACCTGTGCTTTTCAAACTGTGCTGATGAAGCCCAATGGTCTGCACTGTATTTCTGAAGTACATTTGAAAGCTATGTAAGGAAAGTCAGATTATTTCTGTAGACATTAACTGTACATGAGTCCATTGAAAAGTGTTATAATATCCTCAGTTTAAGAAAGGCTGACAATCTTATAACTATAGAACTACATTTACAGTTTGTGGACAAAACAGATAAACTAAAGTTATCCAAATTAGGATACCTTTTCTGTTTCCTCAAAATAAATTTATAGCTATTTTTCTCCATTAAAAAAACTTTTTAGAAGTGTAACATTTATTTCAAACCACCATTCCATGAAACAATTTCCTTTGATTGTATTGCTGGCAATTTAAAATACAATTTATAATTAATCTTTTAACATGTAATTTTATAAGATTTCTTTCGACTGCAATTGCAAATGTTTAAAGCTGTGAATAGGGCCTGTAAAAATAAGCTACTACACAAGTTTCTCTAAAATTCAGCAATTTCAGCTACCAATACGGTAGGTAAATCACACTCAGCTCAAAAAAATAAACTTCAAAGTCCAACCATGTCCCCCGCCTGTCCTGCAAACAGTGAGATTTCATCATTTGTTAGTTTTTTAAGCAATAAAATCTATTAGCAGACAAGGTATTGCAATTGCCAGAACATCAGTATAACTAGTTTAACTTCAGATACTGGTTGACTTGGGATGTCAAAGCTCCCAGGGTTGTTGGGAGCCTGGCATTAAAAGAACAGATACAATCCTAAGCCTAAGTGTTAACAAAGACTGTTGGTATCCCAGAGGAGATTAGGTTGCTGATCTTGTAAGGATCAGCTACTTACTTAGTGATGTTTACACTGACATTGATGTAGTGACATCCTGATCTAATTACATGTCAATAAACCACAATCCTGATGCCCTGAGAAGATCAGAAGAGGATTACAAGAACTCCACTGCCAATCTTTAAAGCCTAAGGAAGCAACCCTGTGATTTAATTACCATGAATTCAGTAACTGTAAAACTATTGTTTTAAATTGGACAATTCTTTTCATAATTAGATCACATCCCTCTCTATAACTGTCACCCCCAAATTTTCCAAAATTCTGCACCCAAATCACTGCCTAAGCAAACACTCTGGAAACTTGTTTTGATGTCTCCATTTCATTTGTGTCTAAGATTCTAATTCTACTTTAAGCCTAAATATTTTAAAGGATTTGTTTTAAATGTTCCTTATCATTTTCATGGTCTCTGGCATAGTGCCAAAGAGTAACTTCAGGACTGTGTTAACACTGCTGTGGTGTGTTGACCCTGGCTGGATACCACGTACCCACCAAAGCTGCTTTATCACTGCCCTCTGCAACTGGACAGAGGAGAGGAAATATAGTGAAAGGTTTATCAGTTAAGGACAGGGAGCGATCACTCATTGATTACCGTCACTGGCAAAACAGATTCAGCTTGGGGAAATTAATGAATTTATTGCCAGTCAAAATCAGAGCAGGACAATAATAAACAAAACAAATCTGAAAAACACTTTCCCCTAGCCCTCCCTTCTTCCTGGGCTCTACCTCCTCCCCCACAATGATGCATGAAGATGGGGAATGGGATTTACAGTCAGATCATCACATGTTGTTCCTGCCTCTGCTCAGGGACAAGAGTCGTTCCCCTGTGCCAGTGTGGGGTCTGTCCCAAGGGAGACAGTTCCCCATGAAGTTCTCCAGCATGAGTCCTTCCCATGGGCTATGAACTGCTCTAATGTGGCTTCCTTTCCACAGGAAAAGCCTGCTCCAGCATGGGCTATTCTCTCCCCAGGTCCACAGGTCCCTGCCAGGAGCTTCCCATGAGGTCACAGCCTTCTTTCGGACATCCACCTCCTCTAAAATGGGTCTCCTCCATGGGCTGCAGGGGCATAGCTCTGTCACCATGATCTGCACTGTGGACTGCAAGGGAACCTCAGCTCCAGCACCTGGAGCACCTCCTGCCCCTCCTTCTCCACTGACCTTGTTGTCTGCAGGGCTGTTCTTCTCACATATTCTCACTCTGCTCTTCTCTGAGCACAACTGCAACTGCACAATAACTTTTTTTTCCTTCTTAAATATGTTATCCCAGAGGCTCCACTACTGTCTCATCGGTTTGGCCTCGGCCAGTGTCACTTCCATCTCGGAGCTGGCTGACATTGGCTCTGTTGGACATGGGGAAAGCTTCTGTCAGCTTCTCATAGAAGTCATCTTGTAGCACATTCCCCCTCTTCCCCTGCAAAAACCTGGCTACGCAAACCCAATACAATCAGGAGGGTTGTTTATCTCCTTAATGCCAACAGCACTGGACGACCTATGCTGCAGTCTCAGGGATGGTTGCTCCTACTAAGGGAAAGGTGGAGTTATCATCCTCAAGGTGGAAAAATGCAATTTTGCCTAACAGCTGGGAAACTTCCTGATAGTGCTGCTGTAAACATGAGAAGGGTTCAGCTCTGTAGAACAAACACAAATTCCTCTATGCACCACACTATGGGTGAGGCTAGTACCCACTTTTAAGCACTTTCAGCTAAGAAAAATACAACTTAATCAGTCCAGAACTACTTTTTTTTGCCATTATTATTGTGCTTTGAAGGTTTTATTAAGCAAGATTTGACAAAGGGAGATGGATTTAGATTTTCTTTGGATTTTAAGTAACTGGAATCGCTAGTGTTATGGAGTCATAAATTAATTCCCTACCCTTTCTAAAATCTCAGAAGGAGCTCATTCTGAGCATTGTGTCTGCCTCGTTTAGGTGGGATTTTGATCATGATTTTACTAGAAAAGGCAAACTTCTAATGTATTACTGAAGGATATGTAGGATCCTCTAGCACAAAATCCTCTTCCAGGACAGAGTACTCCCAAATGTTTTGCACAACAACAACCTGGATATTTTACCTGCTTCATTTCTTAAGCCCTGGGAAAGTGGGAAGGGGTGCTGGAATTAGGGAAAAGAAACCCAGCTAGTTTTGCACAATTAATTTTCCTACAGTTTAAGAATATAATTTTTGTTTGAAAAGGAACACACTCTCTTCTGTCTGCCCTGTTCTGCCTGGGGGGGGTTGAACCAGATGATTTCCAGTTCTGCTCCTCCAGCCTTGCCTACTACTTTCTCTAGTCTCTTTCTTCATCATTTTATTCACCCTTCACGTAAACTACTGAGTAGTGATGCATGAAGTTTTCATTATGATATCCAAAGGTGCACAACTATTTCATATTACTGGAAAGGACACAATTTTGAGGAGCAGTTGAGTAACTTACAAGTTTAAGCCCCACTTTTATAAGTGACTCATGCTCTTTGAAAGTCAATGTTGTAGTGCCTTTCTGCGGGAGACAGCAGCTTTCAAACATTTCCTCTGATGCAATACATTGAAAATAAAGGAGGTGGTTTTTAATGGTAAGCTTTTGAATGATGAAAGCACTTGGGGGCATATGGGTGACATTGAAAACTGATTCTCAGGGTGTTTCAGTGATTTTGGAAATACTTTTTTTTACAGAATAGATTCTAGTGTGACCTAAACTTGATTTTATATAAGCTGTGTTACAGATAAAACCATAAAGGAGAATTTTCAACCCTGATAAATTTCTACTGGCCTCATTCAGTACACACCAGGGATAAACATGCATCAAGTTATTTCAGTGTGAGCATGTGAAATAACTACTTTCCATGAAAAATTCCATTCCACATACCTACATCATGCTCAGTAATAGTGGTAATAATGCAAAGCACTTAATGCTTTCATCTTCAAAGCACATGGCAAGCATTAATTAACAGGAGAAACTCTCACAAAAGAACAACTGATGAAGAAACAGAAATTCTTGGAGTAATAAAACAATAGTTTTTGTTTTGTATCAAATGAACTTTTATAAACTCAACATTTTTCCATGCCTAAAAGAGTGTAAAAAGAAAGTATTTTACTGCAAGTGTATCTAAATTTCATTAATGTAATGTACTGCAAGAACAAAAGACCTCTAGCAAAGGCTGCTTTATATCTTCCTGACCACAAAACTCTGATGCTGCAGGAGACTAAGATATGCACACTGGTCAGCAGCACATGTAAGCTTTTATTCATCTTTCAGTATGGACCTGCTTTCTCACCTGGGACACTCAGCTTCACTTCAAGCAGACAGTGTAGCTGCTCTCACTACCCTGTAAAGACTCATGGCTAATTTTAGCCCCTAAAGGAACTTAAGTTCTAAAAGCAATAGTTCCAAATTCCACCTTAATTATGGACCCAAAATAGCTGATGTGGATGTCTGCTCTCCTCTGAGAGTGTCTGCTTCTCTGTTTGAGGTTCATTACTTGCTCATGCTCTTTCCCAAGACTTTCATGGGTAAAACTGGTGTGCTTTGGAACTAAGAGCTGTTCTAGACTCATTATAAAGACACAGTAGACCTGGGGAAAGCCATTCGTGGACAGGCAGAAAATAACCAGCATAAAAAAAGACTAATGGCAGAGTAGTCACTCAGTATTTAGTTCACTGCCTGAACCCTAGAATATCTGTTTTCAACTTGATTCAAACTGGAAATGTCTGCTTAATTAAAGAAAGGGGAAAAAAATCAGCCTGAAGGAAGGATCATATTGAACTTGAAGAAAAGCATTTAACTTCTAAAATTTTTCAATCTCATAAAATTCCAGTTTGGCAAATACCAAAATGAAATGGTACTTCTGTACACACACGAAAAAAAAATCTGTGAGAAAAGTGCCATCTTTAGGAGCTGGTGGAGAAATTGCAAAAAACCCTCATACGCTGTAGTATGCACAATTTTTAGCTTTGTGTAACCATAAAAATCCTGTTCAACATCACAGAATACTCCCCAATAGTTCTTACCACACCTCAGTGGAGAGCTGGTGACATGGAGCTGTATTTTCCCATTCCTTCTCGTCTTCACTGCACCATGAATTCCTGCTTCTAACATGTACTTCTTGGGAGTTTTCCCATGGGGAAAGGGAGCTAAGCTAAAACCCTACCTTTTCCCACACATAGAGAAAAAAGTTGCAATGAATATGTTTTATTATCACCAACAACAATCTAATTAGCTTCACCCTCCCCCACAACTAAGTGAGAACTTGTAACAGATACACAATGAAGAACATCAATGGGAAGGGAGTGTAATGATGATAGAGACTACATCAAAAAAGGAACATCATTTAAAAGGCTAATATACCACATTAAGCTCAGAAGCTGAACCCTGATCTAAATTCTGGGCTCAATATATCCATTTGTCTAATTTCCTCGCTTCTGAAATTAAGCATTATATAAATGTGTCGTAGTGCTCCAGTTGTTCATCTCTTAAGAAATGAAAAGCTCTGAGTCTCATTCTGCATATTTAAAGAAAAATAAATTGCAGCTGAGAGATATAGGGCTGACTGAAATTGGATTCAGTGTTTATCTAAAGTGGGCGTCCTTTCACTGCGACATGGGCAGCCTTAGGATACAGCCTACATGGTCCCCAGCTCCTTCAGTACACAAAATGAGAACAGTGAAAACAGAGCATTTGCTTAGGTTTTTTTGACAGTGCACATTTAGTTTGCTCTGTAAGATTATAAATTTTGGTGAGGTTTTTCTCCATTGTGTGCTACAGGATATTTCACAAAATTACTATCCAGGTGAAAAAAAGCACACTTTTCTGTAACCTCAGGTAACTACAAAGCCTGCTGTAATCACAGCCACTGCTATCACAGAAACAGCTTGCCAGTTCTTATGCACACAACTTCATGGGGTCTTCCACAAAGTGAGGGAGCTTTACAACACTTGGGATAAACACAGCACATTTCAATTAACACTGTCAAGATTTACCACACTTACGGTTCTAAACCATTTTCCATCAACACAAGTTATAACGCTTATTAGCCAAGTCCGCCTAGCCTGTGCAATGAGCTATGCAATGAGGATGCTTAGGAATTTAAGTGTCTCAGTCTTTCAAAGGGACCTTGAAGCAGCTCTTTCACTCACGCTGTTGCAGTTTTAGGATTGCAGGGACAGTGACCATCCTTGTTCTGGCCAGTACAGGGTTAATTTTTGCAGCAGCCAGGAGGGGGTATGGCTAGGACCCAGAGGTTATTCTATATCACCTCAGGTCATTTTCCAGGGATGAGGGAAGGGGTCCCTCCCAGGTCAGGTATCGTGGCTGAGGGAACAGTTGGGTCTTTTTGGGGCTGAGCATTTGTATGTGAATAGTTTGTTTCTTGTACAATCTATTATTAGGATTGTTGCTGTTATTGTTCATTTTTTAAAATCTCATTGCTCTTTCCAGTAAATTGTTCTTATCAGTGATCTTTGCCTTTTGTGCCTCCAATTCCCCTGTCTATCCCACCATGAGGAAACAGAGGGGGAGGGGGCAGTGAGCAATCAGTTTGTGGTTTGGAGTGTTTCAGTGGGAACACTGAATTGGGGAATAGCACTCCTAAACCATGACAGCAACAAATTAAACCCATACAGTAGCAGCTGCTGTCTGCATCTTTATTCCCTGTTTTCATCCACCAAGGGCAAATCATGCTGACAAACCTGATCACCTTTCATGACAAAGTAAGCTGCTCAGTTGATGAGGGGTGAGCAGTGGGCATTGTCTACCTGGATTTCTTCAAGGCATTGGACATGGTTTCCCACAGCCACCTCCTAGAGAACCAGATGTGCTGTGGTCTGGACAAGTGGTCCATGCAATGGGTGGGGAACTGGCTGACAGGCTGTACCCAGAGGGTGGTGGCAAACAGCTACTTTTCAAACTGGCAGCCTGTCACAAGTGGGGTCCTCCAGGGATCAACAATGCGTCCAACATCGCTTAGTATCTTCGTAAGTGATCTGGATGATGGGGCCAAGTATACCCTGACAACGTTTGCTGATGATATTAAACTGAGTGGGAAGTGAACACTTCAGAAGGGAGAGCCACCCTGAAGAAAGACCTGGATAGGCTGGAAGAGTGGGTTAACAAGAACCTTAGGAAATTCAACAAAGCAAGTGTAAGGTCTTGCACCTGTGAAAACTTAACCATGGAGTGCAGCACAGGCTGGGATCTACCCAGCAGGGGAGACATGGAAAGAAACCTGGGGTTTCTGGCGGACAAGAAGTTCCATATTAGTGAAAGAGTGTGATTCTGCAGCAAAGCAAGCCAACAGGATGCTGGGTTGGATCAATAGGGGCTTCACCAGCAGAGATACAGGAGCCATTATCCCACTGTACTCAGCACTTGTTGGGCCACACTTGGAATACTGAGTTCAGTTTTGGCCCCTGCTATACAAAAGTGATGTATGGACAGCTTGGAGAGCATCCAGAGAAGGGCCACAAAGATGATCAAAGGATTGAAAAGCCTGCCACATGAGGAAAGGCTGAGAGAACTGGTTTTGTTCAGCCTTGAGAAAAGAAGGCTTAGGGGAGACCTTATCACTGTGTTCTAGCATATAAAGGGTGGCTTACCAAAAAAAAAAAAAAGGCAGAAACTCCCTTTTTACAAGAAGTCACATGCAAAAGACATGGGGTAATGGGTATAGGTTACTCCAGGGGAGATTCTAACTAGACACAAGAGGAAAATTTTTCACAATGAGAATGATCAGCCATTGAAATTATCTCAGTGAAGAGTTGGATTCTTTAACACTGGATTTGTCTGGATGGGGTGCTAGGCCATCTTGTCTAGACCATGCTTTTACTGAGAAAGTTTGGACCAGATGATCCTTGAGATTCCCTTCCAGACTGGTACTGTATGATTCTATGATTTTGCCTTACTCCCTCAATTTCCCAGGAGTTCCTCTTGTCTGTAAGGCATGCAATGCACACTCGCTGATCCCACACCTCTCACTGCATTGTGTGCACAGGCAAGCGGCTCTCTTTTCAAGAACTTTTAGAGGATTTTATTGAAATGCACCACTTCAGTATTTGTTGTTTTTGAATCAGTTTCAAGTGTAAACCTACACTTCTTGGAACAATATAAATATAAGTAATACTGTTTCATCACCTCACACCTTGTTGCTAGCAACCAAAGCTCTGTAGAAATTAAATGATAGTAGCTCATAAACCCTGTATTGAAATGAACAGCTCTTGTTTGAATATAAAAATACAGAGATACCATTACTGGCAAGAATGTCAGTAACTCCTGACTCTTGGCCACTCTACAGAGTTGCAGAGGAATCTCTTGGCTTCTCAGGATGCCTTTGGCCCTCCTGACACTACTTCACTTTTAGAAACACCAACATTTAGAAACCCTGGTCTCCAGCAAGAACCTTTCATTGTAGAGGGGCTGTGAAGAAGGAATCACATGCAATTGCACAATATCAAAATAGAAAACTGCTGGGTGGGAATAAATAAGAAATTTCTGCTAGTGCCCAGCTCCAAGGGATGCTTACAATTAAATAAAAGAAGACTAAGGAGACAGCTCAAAACCAGAATCGTAGTTTTCCTGACTGCTCAATTGTTAGCTCTCACATTAGCTCCCCCTACACTTTTTTTTTTTTCCCCTCAATGACTTCTCCTTGTCCTGTTGCTGGGCACCACTGAAAAGAGTCTGGCACCATCCTCTTGACACCTGCCTTAGAGATATTTATATGCATTAATGAGATCCTGTCTCAGTTTTCTCTTCTTTAGACCAAACAGGCCCAGCTCTCACAGTCTCTCCTCATAAGAGAGATGCTCCAGATCCCTCATCATCTTTGTGGCCTCTGCTGGACTCTCTCCAGTAGTTCCTTGTCTTTCCTGTACTGAGGAGACCAGAATTGAACACATACTTCAGATATGGCCTCAGCAGGGCCACATGGAGGAGCAGGATCACCTCCCTCGACCTGCTGGCCACACTCCTCCCAGTGCCCCCCAATATACCATTGGCCCTCTTGGTTGCAAGGGCACTGCAGCTCATGGCCAGCTTGTCATTCCCTGATACTCCCAGGTCCTTCTCTGCAGAGCTGCTCTGTAGGACGTCAGCCCCCAGCCTGTGCTGGTACTTCGGCTTATTCCTGCCCAGATGCAGGACTCTACAGTTGCCCTTGTTGAACCTCATTAGATTTCTCTTTGTCCAAGCCCCCAGCTGATCAAGGTCCCGGTGAATGGAAGCACAGCTGTCAGGAGTATCAGCCACTCCCCCATTTTAATATCATCATCAAACTTGCTGAGGGTACATTCTATCCCTTCATCCAGGTCACTGATATGCAAGTTAAATAAGACTGGACCCAGTATTGATCCCTGGGGAACACCATGGACTACAGGACTTCAGCTGGATTCTACTCCACTGATCAGGACCCCTGAAGTTCTGCCATTCACCCAGTTCTCCATCCACCTCACTGTCCCCACATGCTACATTTCCTGTCTTACCTACAAGAATGTTATGGGAGACAGTGACAAGAGCCACTGCTCTCCCCTCGTCAGCCATCCTGCCATGCCATCATAGAAGGCTATCAGATTGGTCAAGCATGACTTCCTCATGGTGATCCTATGCTGGCTACTCGTGATCGCCTTCTTTTTTTTCACATGCACCAGCCAGTGGGACTTTGTCAGTGCACGACCATCATACATTTGTGCAAGTCTTTCCAAGCCTACTGAGAAACTGGAGCCACAAAACTCTTTTCTATCTGCAAGTCATTCAAGCAGAAATCCAAAAGGCAACTCAATGCTTCTCTAGAGAGCCCTAGAGATAAACAAGCAGTATCCTCTTCTTTCTAGCCCCTATTTCATTACCTTCGATCCAAGACTTTGATATCTTTTGCCCATTGTTGGTTTATCAACAACAATTCTGTTAAAACATTCTCTCAAAATTCTTAAGTAAGTCTTAAACAAAAAGTTTTAATTTTGTAGCTCATATCACCGATTTTAAGCCCTGGTACTATCTTCTGTGTCACATAATTAGACCTCCCCCTGGTTTTATATTTTTAAACAGTAAGAAATTACTTAGAAATAGATGCCCTCTATCCTAGTGGCTATTTCTGAAATTGTAGATGCTACCTTGGCAGAGAACTCCAAACTAAGAAGAAACAGCCTGCAGAAGCAGAAAAGGCAGAACTCTGGAAATAATCTGCTGTCTCCTGCATTGCCTGTAACAAATCCCACCACAACATGGCAGCCACAAAACAACACCCACTCTAAATGGGCAAAGGTCTATCCTAAATGAATGCTGACATTGAGTTAAAGTGTCTTAATTAGGGTTGTAGCTGTCCCTGAAGTATATGGAAGGAAAAGGGATGATTCAGTTAGTTTAAGACCTGAATCACTTTCTGGAATGGTACATTTTTCTCCACTGCATAAGAAGGAACACTGCCTTAAATTAGGTAAGTCAGCTGCATGCTAAATTTAAATGGGATGAATGTTAGCCAAAACCCCCATCTGCATTAAGTAGCTGGGCCAATATTCAGCTCATCTCCTTCTTTAGGAACTGATGCACCAAAATACACTGGGGCATCAAACTGATGGTACAAAGGCATGTAAATACCTGCCCAGGGCTCCCAACCTCTTCTTTCATAGGACTTGTGTATGGTTTCTGCTGCTGCCCAGGAAAAGAACAGTCAAAGTCTTTCCTCAGTGAATAATTGCAGAAAGTTGAGGCAGAGAATAACAGAAGCAATATTTTCATAACAGTAACAGAGGGCCATAGGATTATATAAATGAGAACTAATTAAAAAAAAAGAAGTATAAA
The DNA here is from genome assembly GCF_000738735.6 of Corvus cornix cornix. NCBI lineage: Eukaryota > Metazoa > Chordata > Aves > Passeriformes > Corvidae > Corvus > Corvus cornix. Next base: position 92,964,302 of record NC_046332.1, read on the forward strand.
ATATTCCTGTATCAGATAAGAACATTTTCTTCTGTACGTACAGTCTTCATCTCAATTTGACAGGAATGCAAACCCTCATTGACTGCTCTGTGCATAAAACTGAGCAACTGAAACTTTTCCCCATTAAGTCTCATTTTCCAGGAAAGAAGAAGATGGGGGAAAAAAGAAAGATGAAAAAGCATCCACAGTGATTCCTTTAAAAGAGAAACAAAGAAAAACAGTCTGGGAAAGCAGATTTTTCATAAGCTGAGGATATGCTGCACTGTGTCCAGCTACTAACGTGTAATTAAGGCATTGTCTCTGTAGTAACAGGCAGAATGGGAATCTTCCTGAGCAAGAAGAGGACTGTTTACACCTTTTCTTATTCACAGTCAGCTTTTGCTTGTGGTTGTATATTTTTTTATGGTTCAATATTTACAAAAAGACTACAAAATTAAAAGAGATCCCACAGTTACAGAAGACAACATAATTATAAGGGTCAACTTGATAAGACATATAATCTTCAGAAACCTGCAGGTTTGCCTAATAAAATATTCATATCAGTCACCATAGGACACCAAGAGAAAGCAATGGAAATTAATTCCTCAGGTGTAACTTTTCAGTACATGTGAAATGTCAAAGAAATATTGTATTTGGGAAGATTTTCAGAGGAAACCAGTATTTTTCTCTTTTTCTTCTTTAATTGACATAATTGCAAATTAAGTTAGCACTCTCTCTCTCAGGCATATTGATTTATTTCTTATTTTACTGTCAAGGGATTGTTCTTTATATACTCTACATATATACAGTTGATCATAAATTTGTATAAAACAAGTCAGTCTCTACCATTTTAAAATAGATATTCTCAGCTACAAGCAAACCTCAATGTGCACAGTGGAGAACATTTATTTTTGTGCAACCACGGGACAGTTACAAGAGAAACAGAATAATGAGATTATGCATTTAAGCTTTAAATTTTAGTGAAATAATAAGGATCTACTTTCAAATTTAAATTTTGAATTTAACCCTATATAAATTTCTCTAAATATCTTGGAATGAACTCTTCAAAACTGGAAATACTAGTAAAAAGATGAAAGACAATAAAGATAACAGGACTCATAGAAGAACGGGGGAGGAAAGAATATTAGTATCAAGCATGGACCTGAGAATAGATCCATCACTTTTAGGGAAAGGCAGGGAAGAAACAAGCAAATTGCTGTGAATCCAATTGAAAGCTATCTCTAAAAACTGTATCAAAGTAACTAAACATCAGGTTGTAAAATTACATAGAAAACACTTGCTGCAGTATCTAATACAGCAACATCTGTTTTCTTGCAGTATTACTATGGCATTGAAGGCAAACAGGAGCTTCTGACTCCTCCGTTCAAGTGTGCTAGCAGAAACCAAAGTTTGGGGTCTACTTTTGAGAAGCCAGACTTTCAGCTATGTAAGATCTATTGAAAGAGATTATGGAGAAGTCTCTGAAAGAAAAAGTTCATAATGAGCTTATTGCAGAGGGGTGCAATAAAACACGAGAGTAATTTAAAACCAGTGTTGGGCTTATGAGAACTTTAAAGAAAGGAGTGTGGTTTTCATAGGAGGTTTCACCAGAGTCAGAGACACATAGAGTGATGAATAATAAAGAGAAATCTCTCAGCAGATGATTCTGAATGGTCTAAACATAAGCAAAGGAGGCATTTGGATGAAAAGACAAGGATTTCACAGGTGGGAAGCTAAGAATGGGGCTCACAAACTCCTTCTGTGGTGGAACACTGTGAATGATGTGGTACAGCAAGGGACAACAGAGATAAAATCAGATAGATATTCACACCACCTCTTCCATGTGTATGTGTGTGTTTGTTTTTAAGACATACTGTTCTAGAGTAGCACAGACCCATTATTATTCAGGCACAAATCTTTACAGAAGTGCCTTTTGTAACTTTCTGTTTTGTGCTGAGACAAAAGAAAAAAGCAATCAGTGATGAGAAAAGAGAGAATCAGCCAGCTCAGTTTAACAAGTGTCACTGCTGAGACTCTTTCTGGGTGGTAGGAATTATAGTGCACTTCTCTTCTGGTATGTTTCGAAATATAATTGCAAATTAATTACTGTGTGACAATAAACAAGCAGCTACAGTACACAGCATATTTACTGTACAGAGCTTTATTCCATCTCTCTAGTACTCCAAACAGGTGTTCAGTGTTACCTACAGCTAGAATTGGGGCTACAAATCAGCATGAGATTCATCAAAACGGATCCCTGCCACTTCACACTATTACTCCAGCAGATATAATTCATACTGCTCAGCAGTGGAAGCATTATATGCACCTTCCCCCAGCCTCTTTCTCCCTCCTTGCAAAAATGTCAAGAGAGACAGAGAGAGAATATCGAAGGAGATCCTGAGTGTCAATGAAATACCCCACGGTGCTGAAGACAGAGAAAACATTGGCAAGCTGCTTTAATAAGGGAACTCCATTGCACATATCCAGGCCCTAAAAAGATGGAGCAAAACTACAGAAAGGAAAGATAGGAAGAAAAGGGAGATTATATGTACTGGCTACAAGATTTATATATAAATACTCAGGAAATATGTAAAGGTCTGTACACTGTTTATCTGTACTAACACTTCAAGACTCACCATTAAGAAGTTAACGGAGGTGTTAGAGAGCTTTTTAAAGACATGTTATGTATGAGGCTAAACGATGAAAATAGCATTGCATCTTATTTTAACAGATGCTGGAGATCCAGTAAAGCTGTGCTAGTTTAGATCTCTACATGCAGATACTGATATGCTTCTGCTGACTATTGCATAGGCTAGTTCCACTTGCAGGAAATATAGGCACAGGTCCAAACTGCAAAAACAAATCCAGATGTCCAGAGCCCTGGAAGAATTTAATTCAACCCAGCACACTTTTCTCCTTGCTGCAAGGAACTTCCACATAACATTGCAGATCCTGTCATTCAAATACCACCTGAAATGCCTGACCTGCTGTGACAGCCAATTTTGTCTGCTGTGCTTGACTTTTGGTCCCTGTCAGCCTCAACTGTACTACGGAAGTAGTGCCCCCAAAATACACACTGAGATAATTTCTCATGGAAATCATGAAACATTTTTTACCTTTAAGAATGCTGTGGTCAGGGACCGCCTCTACTAAGACTCTCCTGCTATCAGTCTGCAGCTCCTGAATGAGAGATTGAGAAGGATGTGGGATGGAATCTGTCATGGTCTCTTACAAATTCTGGGACTCTCACCAGTCTGATGCCAACCGCAGAGATGCTACAGATATTGTCCTGCCTCTATTCCCCTGCCTTTTTCTTTTAGAGAAGGAAAGTGATCATGGTCCAATTTGTACAGTGGCATAACCGCTCCTTTCCATCAATTTTCAACCTCACCTGTACCCTAATTTAAGATCCCTTCAAATTCCAAAATAGACTAAAAGTTACATTGTAGGTTCAAGTCATTCATGCTGATCCCTGCAACCCTTTGACTGGTGAAGTGAAGCACTGATCCTTTTCTAGGTTGTCCAGAAATTAGGTGGGTGATTTTCATTTGACCAAACTATCCTCCTTATGTTGGCACCATTACTTTCAGCACAGCTATATGACACAGCAACAAGGGAGCCTTCCATCTACTTGGCATACACCAAGAAAGAGACTGTGAAAGGAAATCCTGAGTGTCAGTGAAGAATCCAGGGGTACTGAAGACAGAGAAAAAGTGGCAAGCTGGTTTGGTCCATGGCCCTATGCTTTCAACTGCACATCTTGGCAAAGCAAGATGGATTTGGTGTTACCAACAGTAATTTAGTGCATAGACAGCAACTGTGATTGGAACAAATCAGTATTTTTAATCTGCATGTAGTACAAAGAGTAATGTTTTTCTTTCAGATATAGAGCCATCGTCATTAGACATGCATTTGCCAGTTTAAATTTAATAAAACATGTTGTACACAGCTACATTCTAAGGACTATATTTTAAAGTGAAACGAATGCTGATGTTATGAGTTTGTTTTTACAAAAAAAACTAAACTGACCTGATTGTATCTTATTCTGCAGTATCATCTCTATATAGCACTGTTGATTGCAGGCTGATGGAGATGTTTGATCCAAAACATTCAAACCTTCATACCTAAATTTAAGACCCTTAATCACTATTTAAAGTATCTAGAATTAAGTGGCCTGATTTTCAGATGTCCTGAGCACTCACAGGTGTTTCAAATACCAGTGGGAGCAAACATTAACATACATACAGTAAACTGGTTGCAGCCACCATTGATATGGAGACTGCTGCATTCCTGTCACATGCCACAGAGATGGTACTGGTCTTGAAGAGTTAACAAGGTACTAAAAAGTGTGCCTGTCAGCCTCCTGCCCTCTCCCAAAAATCTGTCCTTCACCAAGACAAAAGTGAATTTATAGCACTTCCAGTTCATGCTGTGGTATTGTATTTAGGAGTCTCCAAGAAACTTCACCTGTGTTCTCAAATACAGGGAGATCAAATCACCATCAGCACTCTTAACAATCCTGCAGTAATACATAAATCATTCCTCTCTGTCTCCTAGATTTTGAAGAAAAACTAATTTTTTTTCCCCAGAAAACGTGCTTCAAGGGTTCATTAGCTTACTGGTTCGACTCAGTGTAATTACATGGTTTTGTGCATCAATGAATATAGTACTGGGAAATATATTCCCAAATTTTCTATAGCTTTATTATCTACCCAACAGCATAAATGCAATGGCAAATAAGCTCCAATTCCCTCTTTAGGAGATGAAAAGTATACCAGGATACAGGGTAGAGACTTGTGTTTTAAACTAATTGCAGAGGAGGATGAAATCCTTTCAGTCCTTTAAGAAGTTGTGCATCCTTGTCCACCATTGTCCTGTACAAAAATAATTGAATATTTGACATATTTGACCATCAAAATTAAACTCATGAATCTCATAAAAAGAGCAGATTGCAGATTTTTTCCTTTTAATAAGGAAACCAAATGTACATATAATTATCTAATCTTTTGGCTCTTATGGGGCTATGCATTTGGCTGTGAGAATCTAAAAGATTGGGCAAAGAAAATTCAACTGGTTCCTCAATAGAATTCTTTAAAAAAAAAATTAAAATAACTCCACAAATTAAGTCAGTGCAAGACTATGATTTGAACAAAAAGTAACAGTTTCCCATGGTTTTGGGGTTTTTTCTGCTGTGAATGAAAAAGCAATCTCTTGCATACACAAAAACATGATTATTGGCTTCTCCAAATGTATTACAGTCAAAAAATAATATTTAACTATTCATTTCAATTACATTCTGCACTGTAGAATAAATTGTAGTGTCTGGAGTTATGCAGACTTAAGGCCCTTGAGTGGGAAGCAGAAATAAATGAAGTTTCAGAATAAAATGTTCATTACAGCTCTCTCAAGCCAGATACAAGAAAAGCTTGCTTCTCCTATTTCTACAAGTCAACACATAGCAGTACAATATAAGTGTCTTCCATTTCCCCCTATTTCACGCTAGATTTGTCTGATAGATGAGTGTACTTAAGTAAATAGCACATGCAATTTTAATAGGACAGGTGCTCTGAATGTATAGGGAAGGTCACTCCTATTATTTCAATTAACAGCATAAGCTACAAAAACACATGAAGGTGAATTAATTTAAAGCTTCAATTTAATGCTACTAGTAAGGACATCCTTAGGCCTCTTGGTTGTCTTGACAACTCCTGCATCCCAGCCTGCAGAAGCCAATCTCTGCTGCTCCCCTTCTCAGCATACAAACAGTTCAGATAGTACATTAGCAAAGAATATGATGCCCATGTAAATGTTGAAATATTTTTGTTGCCATAGAGATAAGAAGAATGGCAAAAATACAGGAGCACTTGACATACTCCAAGGCAGACTTTTAATTAAAAAACCTCAAATGACAATGCCAAGATGGCTGAACATACCATAGTGCTTTTATGCTAACCTACTGCATACAAAATCTGAGCCCAAATAATATACTTGCTGCTGAAGGGACTAAGAAGCACAGACAACTTGTAAATTAAGAGATCGAGGATTTTCAAGAGGAAAAATAATAATGAAATTTTTAAAAAATTAATCATTGTAAAATAACATTTTAAAATAGTAGACAATTCATTACAATACTGCGATTTTATATTTTTTCAGAGAAATAAATGTCACAAATATTACTGGAAAAAAAATTTACGCTGGGAACCAACAGTAATTAAAGTGTCTTGCAAATGACGTGACTAGACAAAACAACATTGTACCCAGTGAGGGTCAGTATTTCAGCTCTACATCTATTTTAAATATATGTTCAGTTCCACACCTACACTTGCAAACTTGCAAGTAACGCCAGAGTCGGGTGAGTCACAGCAAGTAATCAGTTCAGCATCTACATTTTGAACATGCCAGGAATTACTTAAACTCAGCATGCTTTTACCTGATGAGACAGAAAACCAGGCCTGATAAAGGGTAATAAATTATCATCCTATTCAGTGACTTCTTGTGCTCCTCTCCAGCTCCACTAACACCTTTTAAATATTTGACTTTACAGCCAAAGTAAAAGTAGGGACAGGACTATTCTGAAGAATCCCCAACAAAATAGGAACCATTCTGACACGTGATTAATAGGCACAGAATCCCGAGGGGTTAGAAAAGTATATGCTTAATTAATGCTGCTGCCATTTTCTATAGAGCTGTCTGACTTCAAACTTGCCATAGAGATGTCTTATTTACGCTAAAGACATGGAAATGTTGGCCTGAATCCAAATAAATATTTTACACGCTAAGTGTAATACTGGAATTCACTTCTAGGTGAAATACAAAGTTTTAACTTACAGTATATTTTAGTTGGCCTTATTAGTTGCATTTGGGGCTTTTTCCCCTCTCCTAAAGTTTGCAGATGGGCTTACGTTCTAAATTCTAACCTGGACAGCTTATGAAGACACGTTATAAAATGCTCACACATAGCTCTATTACTGCTGGTATTAAGGCTGAATTTGCTTTCTTTCCCTGTATTACTGCAAAGCAACTGTCTAAAAATTCACCAAGACAACTCTCCTAAAACATCTTCTCAGTTCATGAGCAGACGTTAAGGATATCTTGCAAACATCTGCTTCACAAATTTGTATCAAATGTATCTCAGAAACTTAGCTGAATCACAGATTTCTGTATGACTGTCTTGGTCAGACAGATTTTACCCCCTCAGAAAATGGTATTTCATGTTATGATAGTTCTGTGTTATATACATACATGAATTTATTTCTGTAACTCCTGGGTCAGTCCCTTATCTTAATACATTTTTTTCTTTCTATTTATCTGTACTGAAGCAAGGATACTGGCTCTTCCCACATGGAGGCAAAGATTTCTGGCAAATCACTTCTGAATAGTCCAAGGATCAAGGAAATGCATTTTATGCCCCAGGGAGAGAAGAAAACTACACTAGTGACAGCGGCAAATTGTGTCTGAACTTTCTTAAAGTAGGAAGCAAATGTGCTGCTGAACTGGGCTTCAGCTGCTGCCCATGTATCTGATATTCAGCACCATCATGTTACCTTTCCCAGGCTGGCACAGAGAAGCACAGTCAGTCAGTTACTGAGATAGGCTATGAAAGGGAACTTATGTTTCAGCATAACTGCATTTTTAAAGGAACCACAAAAGCAGAATTGCACAGGAGTATAGAATTCCAATTGATTGACAGATTTTATTAGGGAAATGTGTTTTTATTTTGATTCAGAATGAGATTATGCATTTTAGTGGGTCTTAATGAAAAGTAAATTGATGCCACCAGCAGTGGGACAGACCTTCTTGCAATTTGTCTTCCAGCCTCACACGTAGCAAGCTCAGGCTAGGGAGGTATCAGGGCTCTGTGACAACAATCTTTTCAGGCACCTGGCCTGTTTCCAGCCATCTCAAATGAGTGATTTGATCTCCAAAGAACACAAATTCCAAAGAAAGTATTTTTTTATAATTCTTCAGCTATCTCTGTAGTTTTATTTGCCAAAGAATTTCTGACAGTGTTAGCTATGTATTGACTAGGTTACAAAATAAAGTAAAAGAAACATACTCTTTTTTATGTATCTTGTTTGCTGTCCATCTCAAGCACCATTCCCATGGGTAACTCACGTGGTTATCTTTCAGTGACCGCCATTTTCAGAACCCCCATGAGCTCGGGTAAGCCATTTTCTGAAATAAAGCTTAGCATAAAAAATGGTGTCTTGATCTTTTAAAAATCTCCCTCTGTTAAATGCATTCAAATAATAATAACAAAAGTTTTTGCCTGTGATTGTTGAAGTCAAATCCTTGAGCCAGTCTTACAATTCCTGCCAGACATATTACTCTTAAAATATTATGCCCAAGTAATCCATGTTACCTCTACTCTAGTCCTTACTCACAACCTTTGGCCTACAATTTTATTATTCAACACTTACATGTTTACAAATACTGGGAAGAGCATGCACAGAAGCCATGGCTCACCATGTTTATGTTGCACTTCTCCAAATTAACATGGAGATCTTTAAATGAAGAATGCAGAGCCAGGTAAAAATGCTTAATGCATCTCTGAATATCCATTTTAGCCTGGCATTCACATGAAAAGCCACTTAGAATTGTTACGCTTCAGTAATTCCCAATCAACTTACCGACAAAAAGATGGGTTAACAGGTCTAATTGGTCTTTCCATTTCAAATACCAGTAATGCAATGAACAGATTGTTCATAGTAATAATAATCAGTGAAGTATTTATGACAAATCTCTCAATATGTTTGTATTAAGAGGGTCTAAAAATTATTTTGAAATGATGTGTGTAGAGGTAGGAGAGTTAATTCCAAACTAGTTAGACTGCTTCTTCTTTATGCTTGTGTAGGAATTTAAATGAGAGGTATTTTTGCTAAAAGATAAGTTTACAACCTCCCTCTGTAATGGTTTCAACAAAGTTTCCCAAGAACCTTTCAGTAAACAGTCCTTGTATTGGAACACTGTCTGTCTGTGTCAGAATTTAATTAAGAACTGTTTTACTTATTTCCATTAATAAAGAAAGTGGATTCCAGCATCTTTGGAGATCCAGAATGGTAGATGCAAACTAAGAGGCTTATATAGGGTCTACTTTCTTCACACTTGAAAACTGTACTGAAAATGCTCAAAAACATTGAAAACAAATACAGCACACCGTAAACAGTGAATTCCTACACAGTAAGATGAAGTGAAAATGTGTAATAGCTTTTTGCAGGATATAATGAGTAGTTTCTTTAGCATGTTACAGAAATTAAAATAGAAAAAAGCCAAACCTACCACTCTGACTCACTTATTTCCTTAAAAAAGCAGAATTTGACATTGTGAGAACCAGATCCAATGTACTCTCTGTTTTGATTACAGTGTTGATGGCAGAGCTACATAATTTAATATCTCTAATTTACTTTCTTCTGTTATTGACATTTTTCTGTATTTTTTAACACCAAGTGTTCCCCTCCCCAATTTCAAATATCCAACAGTAATTATCCATTCTGACTTTTTTCCAGCCTTAGTGGTTGTGTTTGGATGATCACATTCATTTTTTCTCTGCTTGCATCGCCTGTCTTCTCACCACCACTTTTTTCAAAGCTGCTTTATATCTTGCCTGTATACAATCTAATTATCTGTCTCAGCAGGTTGCAGTTACAGATAGGATGCCTTCTTTACTTCAAAATATCTTTGGCGCTTCTTGTTTCTAATTCTTGCTCTAGAAGCACTTTAAATGGCAGGGTTTGTAGGGAGGGGTAATATCATTTATTAGACTAAATGATGCAGTTGGGAAAAAATGTCTCCAAGCCCATAAGCCACTGCTTTGGTCATTTTGACATATTAATGCTTCTAATTTCTTTTCTTCCCAGAATTACACTTTCTGCTTTATTTTATATGCTGAACAAAATCAGAAAAAATTGAGCTAAACTATAATCCTGTCTTTCCTCATTTCTGACTCATGATGATACCTTGCAGAAAATTTAACCATCAAGTGAAAGAATCTCCTAGAAAAAAAGGAAAATATTCCAAAAAATATACTACAGGCAGCAGCTAAGGACTGGTGGGAAATGGATGTGCAGGCATACTGCAATTTGTAAATAGAGTCTGGAGGCAGGAATCCTGCTGCCTGGAACTGGGTAGCACAGGTTGCAAAATAATAGTCTACTCAGAAGAATAGAAGAAAATGCAAGGAAAAGTGACAGGGAAGGGATGAATTTCAAGGAAAACCAGAAAAAAGTCAGTGTCCATGTTTGCACTCTGGAAGTCCACTCAAAATCTCTAGGAGCATTTTTAAGAAGAAATTCTCATTTTTCCACTGATACTAAACATTTCCTATGCTTGCAAAGCACTAGGACTTGACAGTTTTATCCTGTGGCATGTTTATACTGAAACAAGTTGTTATATGTCAATTAAAATGGCCTCTCCTATGACTTGGGATCAGAGTAAAAAAGCTTTGCATTCAGAGATATAATCCTTCCTCTTCTCATTCTCCCTACAATAAAGCATTTCTAATAACATTTAATAAATGTCAGTGGTGTATCCCTGCTTGTTTTGTCTGTAATCTCTGATGATACAGGAAGAATGCCTGTAGACCAAATCTTAACCTCCGTTTCTGTTGACCTGTATAATTCACAGGTGACTTGGCTGCTGATCCCAAAGGACACACAAACACACTATTGTGTGTCCTCATTCTACGGATGATTAAGTGAGAAGGAGAGGAAGAGACAAAGACAATATATGATGTCATGGTACTGCAAGTCTATTTGGGACGGTCACATTGCTCACAGGAGCACAGCCAATTCATTCTGCTGATCCTCTGCCAGTCACACAGGTTGTGCAGCAAAGTCCTCTTACCTCCCGTGCCATGGGGCTAAGAGAGGCAGGCTGCTTTCAGGCAGGGATTGTGCATATGCACAGCAACAGGGGTGTACAGAGTATCTCTAGAGACAGAGTCCTCTGCAGATGATGTGCCACATTCTCCTAGGAAGAATAAAAGGCAGCTGATACAATAGCTTGAGAAATGACTATACTCAAGATGAAAAGAAGCTGAACTGCATAATGTCAAGGAAAGGAAAGCAGAAAGGAGCTGGGTTACTGAGGACTAGAAAAATACTGGCTTAATCATCCAGGAAGATCAAATATCATATCATGAGCTTTCTCATGAAAGCCTCAACTTTGCATCGCCTTGTGAGCAACACTTTTTCTGTCTGCAGCACAGCCATAGGAGGGAGGGAAAGTTATGTGTCACCAGTACACACGCTGTAGCTTCCAGGGTACCCCAGCAGGTGTTTGAGCATGTGTGGTGAGAAGAGGTTTAAAGTACCATTCCAACCCCTGCCTGTATAGGAGGCAGGGGTGCTTGCACTCCTTCATCCGCTTTGCCCTGAACTGCCCTTTATTGTATAAACATGCATGCAGTTGTGGAAATAACTACTGGAGCCCAACAGGCTCAGCATCTCTCAGAGCCCAGGCTGGAGCAAAGCACTTCCATTCTCCCTTATGCTTCAAAAATGGCATCTTTTGGCCTAATTTTCAGAGGTGACTAGTGATTTTGATGACTGCACTGATGTACCAAAGGACAAATGCCCTGCAATTTCCAAAGAATAGGCTGGTTTAAATCATCTAACATCTTTTGAAATTTCAGGCCACATGACTTGCCTAAATTGACACTTTTGCAGGTGTGTGTGTACAGGGATGAGGGAGGAGGAATTCATGTATTTATGAGAGGGTGCATTAGCCCACTCCTGATACGGAACATGAAAACTGTCTGATTAAAAATAGAAGACTATTCATCCACCACTAAAAATAATATTAGACTACCTCTTCCTCATGCAGCCATGCAGGGGATTAGGCAAGCTGAGATGAGGCAAACTAAATTAGAAATAAGAAAATGGAGTCAAAAAGAAAAATATCCTGACGGAAATAAGGTCACAAATAAAAAAGTTGATGAGGTATTTATGTAAATGCTGGAAGAAAGGTAAAGATATCAAAGGTAAAGATATCCTGTAACTGCACATAAAGGGATTTTACTTTATGGCTGAATGAAGCAGAATGATTTTGAAACTTGGAGGAAAAGGACACATATGAAGGGAACACAATATTGAGGCAGAAACTCTTGTAAGTCTAAGGTCTTTGACCCACTGTCAATCACAAAGAAATAGCAGAAAAAAAGAGAAAGTCTGAACTGAATCATACATTTAACCAAACAGGAAAAATATTCCCGTTTTTCACAGACCAGATATCAGCTGATTCAAACAAAGCTCAGCTCAAATAGTATCATAATATGACTATTACTATACAAAATATAACAAAATATTTTCACACTTTATGTGGGATCTTTACCTTCCTCTTTATGAAATGTAGGAAGAAATATAAGATATCTGAAGAAAGACACTCTTCATCTTATTTTTCTTTGAAAAAGTAGAGGAGATGCTTTCCCTGACATGCTTCCTCTGGATTTTGGAATATAGGGGTTTCTCCTACCCCAAATGCTTGCAAGGAAAAAATAATCCCAACTTTCCTCTTTCATATGTTCCTCATTGCTCTTTGAAGTCTGGGAAGACAGGCTTAGAAGAACAATGGTCTTTCTACTTCTTTATAGAATGGAAAATTAAAATTATGTGTGTATCCAGAAGAGCTAATTCAAAGCCTTTTGGATTAATTCTCTGTTTCTCATAAACTGGGTCAATGCAAAAGGAAGACTGAAAGAAAAACAGGTACAAACAAGAAAGAAAATATAAGTTTTTCCCTAAACTATGAATGCTTGAAGCACTACAAAGAAGCAAAGGAGCTCAAATAGCAGTACATGAGAAATTTTTGGTGAATATTGAAAAGACTACAATTTAGCAAGGAAAGAAACTCCTTGCAGACATTGGAGAAGGCTGAAAAATAGCTGGTTCTCCATATAACACCCCATATCACAGAACCAGAAGTGTGTTTCCTTCCAGATTACAAAAAATGCAAAAACCTTGGGACAAAGGAGAACATGGCATGACAGAGTTCAAATAGCCTGCAGACTCCAAGAGCAGTATTTGCAAAAGGTAGAGCCTTTTTACCCATTCATTCATGTATGTTTGGTATATAGAAAAGACAACAGATAAAGAGGAGTAACCTCTTGAGGAAACTGGACAAAGTATCTTGTGTTTAAATTTTTTAAAATTTTTCAAGCTTAAAGAAAAAAAGCAAGATATTTTCCCCATTTCATCAAGATTTGTTATTTCACCTTCATTTTTGAAACCTTTATATTTTTTGAAATTTTCTATTGTATATTTGTGCATAAATTCAAGCACCCATTTTGCATTTCGAAATTTACTTTTAATCTAAAACAAAATTGGACACTTACGAGTAAATGGAGGCACCATTGCTTCCAACAGAAGAAGCAGTATTTGAGCCTAAATTAGTGTTTAGAACTACAAGCCAGTAATGTTGTAATAAATTGATCTCTGTCTAAGAACAAAAATCAAATTCCAGTATTTTAACATATGCATCTGTATGCAAATACACACATAGGAAAGCATAAGTTTACCCATATTTAAAACCAAATGTTTTTATGACAATTAAATCTGTATTTAATTGTCATAAAGAGGTTTTCCAGAGAGGTTGAAGAATATCAATCTTGAAGATATACAAAACCCATCTGGAAGTGGTCCTGGGCAACCTGCTGTAGCTGACCCTGCCTGAGCAGGGGGCTTGCACTTAATGACATCCAGAGACACCCTCCAACCTCAACCCTTCTGTGATTCTGTAAATCTCCTGGGTTTCATCCATTATTCACATATCCTGTGTCATTTGACATTTGAAATTCTAAAGCCATGGGATTCAAATCATCATCAAAACCTAAAGGCATTTTTTAATTCTCTTAGTAGGTCACTTCTGGAAGTATCAGCTACATGCACATATATTCTAGAATCACTGCTGGCAATCCTAATTACTACAGGAAAGTATTTAAAAAGGAATCCGAGCTGAGAACAAATGGAAACTGAACTGATCCTTAGTACATTTCAACTTAGAGCTAAACTCTAGATTTTCACTGATTAGCTCCAGTACATTATTAGTAGGAACTATGGCAGACAGCCACTGTACCTCACATTCAGATTTTACGCTGATTTCTTATTGGACTGTGTACAAATCAGTGCATAAAATATTTTTCTCCTTGTGAACACATTTAATAATTAATAATAATAATTAAATTAATTATCAGTTGGGATCCTTTTCTTATTAGGAAAAGGCCTGGATCCTACAGGTTTTAAAGGTCATAGCAAAATTTCAACTTCTGTCACACACAGCCAGGCACTTTGCCCATGAATAAAGACATTAGAGCTGACATCATTCTATTTTAGCATAATTTTGCTACTTGAAATTGAGAAATCTTGTCTGTATTTAGCAGGTGTGTTTCGTTAACTAGCATTACTAGAATAAAATATCAAAGAGGATCACTTTATATTTATGAAATATAAACATCTTCCAGGTTCTACTGGGGCTTTGAGATAATCACTAACACAGACAAACTAAGCAAAACCACAAATGCCATCCCACCTCAACTAGAAAAAGATTAGCATGTCAGTGTTCATTAAATCTGTTCTCAAAGGAGCATGTCCATTTTTATTGTCACACAGAGCAGCTAGGATGACAAACAAAATAACGTCCAATGAATACCATCAGGAGTTCACCACACCATATCAAGTAATGTGACAATCCAATCCATGGATTAAAAACCAAGATGCTGCTTGTAAGAATAATTTTTAGCTCATTCTGTATATCATTGTATTTCCCAATCTGGCACCATGAACCATAAATAATCCTATCATTTATTAATTACATTTTCTAACCTAGTCAAGAAGAATCCTGCAGTGTGAAGCAGCAAATCATGAATAAATGGTTCATTGAAAAGCAACTCTTATTGCCAAGTAGTTGTAAATTAGGGTTGTGATAATTGCTTACTTTAACCTTTTTAAACAGGTTCCTCTAAAAAGCTCCAGGATGGATGTTTTATTGTAACAACTTTGACCTCCAATTTGTTTTGCATTATGACAAAGGGATGGTGTGATTAAAAATTTGGTACATTACCTTATGTTATAAAAATTCCAAACTGTAGGTTTGTGTATGTTATATACACATACAGGCATACACACATATGCATATAACCATAAAATGCTCATCTATTGTGTACCAAAAACAGCTATAAAAAACACAATAGGCAGCTGAACTGCAGTGTGTTGGTGCAGCCAAGGTGCTTTGCACTTTGCTAAATATACTGTGAGAGCAACACCTTTATAGAAAAAATCCATGTGTTCCTCCTTGCCCCGCTGATCATAAAAGCTGTGATTACTGAGCAAGCAGGATGAAGGTTTGTTAGGGGAAGCAGCTGGTGCAGGGCACCTGAAGTCTGCACTCTTCAGGTGGTTTTATTTCAGACTTGGTCTGTTCTGCTCCCAGAGAAAACATGCCTATTAGTGATTGGAGAGCATTAGGTGACTCCCAGAATGCATCTTCCAGTTTAATCCAAAAAGAATCCACATACTAGGAGGCTGCTCTGCAGTGGGAACCACAGAGCATTACATGGTGTCAAAAGGGTGATGGTTTCAAACACATGCTCCTGAGCCAAAATAAAATGCAACTCCTCTGTGCCAGCAACACAAGATCCCACAGCAGCCTAGAGGCAGCATAGCCATGCTTCCCATCATTGCTGCTACAATGACTGCACACCTTTGAGCCAGGAACTGGCTCATGACTCCTGGCACGTGGCTGTCTGTACCTGTCCCTGTGCTGCCTCAGCGATAATGGGACTGTGCCCTGCCACAAGATAGCCAAGCCAGCAGTGGAGCTTTAGAGCACTACAGAAGGACAATGGCAGGAGAAAATTTAGTTCTTCATGTGCTTTCCTTGGTGGTCATAAGAATCATCATGTTTCCCCCTTCTGTTTCACCATAGAAGGACTGGTTTGAAGGAAAAATTGTCAACCACCTGCCCTAGAAAGAAAATAGCAATCGTATATATGACCTTTGCTAATGGTGGCAATAATTGTTTCTCAGTTAAGCAGCAGAATAGGGAAGAGTTTTAGGATTCAGTGGGAATTTAGGAGGTAAATTTGGGTTATCAGTAAATGGTCCTGTTCAAACAGTGCAAACAGTAAATACTGCACAAACCCCCACCAAAATAACTTCAAAACTATCACTCAAAAATCCTCTCAAACCTCATCTTTGTACATTGTATCACTAGCCTTTCTGCCACATGGGAGGTCTTAATTTTAGACTTTCCCACTTGTCCTCTGTTTCCCATGTCATTTTAGATTAAAAGACCCAGTCATGGACACCACTCTGGAGCTCTCTTCCAAGTCTCTCACCAAGCTTTCCTAGCATTTCCTAGAACAGGTTTAGCCTGCAACTGGGAAGTCATCACCCCCTTGGAAACTTTTTATTGACTCACCATTCCAGTCATGTCAAATTCACCCTTTTTATAGCTGTGCATCACCTCCTTAGTCCAATCTGTTATTTAGCCAACCGATCCCTGTCAAGGTGTAACATGTGGTTTTAGTGTTAGAGTATTTCAGCACTACTTTAACATACAGAAACAGAAATGTCATATTCTGTCCATTCCCTTCTTCACAGAAATAATAGGAACAAAACCGATTAAGCAGTATGTTTGTCAGTCAGCAACAGAAGTGGTGAGATGTTCTGTTACAGTTTGGGAGAGAAGTGCCATACTCCCAACTCATGAAAATGTGGCCTGGGCTTAAGCATCATCCTTCTGCCCACTTTAAATGTATTGAGAGCAGGATGGAGGGACCACGGCTGGAGGAGTTGCTCCCTCTAGGAACAAAAGATGATTCCTGTGGACAGCTTTGAATAACCAAGGTAAGGTCTTCGAAATATTTTTTTTCAGACAATGTGGGATTAGTTCTTTCTGAACTAGGGATAAGATGACGTGCCCTAAGAAAAATAACTTCTGTACATTCACTGCAGTTGTACCAGGCCTCATGTTCAAACAAAACATCTCAGACCAAGCCTTACTCTTTTAATGTGGGCGGAGGTACCAGACAGCTCCACGGGGCTGCAAGTCTGGCCCTGCTTCATTGCTACATACAGATGCCTCTTATGTCACTGTTTTTTCTAATAATGAGTTTCCATTATGGAAATTAATGGCATTTTCACTCAAACCAAAATTTGATTAAATGCAATAGCAAAGCATGGCCTTCCTGAGTACATGGTTTGCCTTGTCCAGGCTGAAGCATGAAAGCCTGAGGCCCAAATCCCATCTAGTTATAAGTAAAGGTGGATATCTACTATAAAGGCCATTGAAGGACTCTAGAGCACAAAAGAGCTGCTTCAAAGCTGCTTACTGACACAGAAATAATTATAAAAACATAAGAAATGGTTTTTTTACAAGGAGTAGTGCCCAAGACAGGTAACAGAGCAATGTGAGATTTTTTGAAAATATCACGGTGTTGTCATCTTCCAGAGGAAAAGAAAGAGTATTTAATGACTATTTGTCAGAGTCCTGGAAGTAACTATCAGCTCTACGACTATGCATAGTATCAATATTTGCTTGTTTCTATGGCTCAAAGATTTAAGACACTGAAAAATGAATGAATGTGTTTTTAATATATTTTATTTCTGCTCCCTAGGGATTTTTTCCGACAAATACACAAGCGGCAGAAGTAGATTTAATGATGACATTTCAGCTCTCACTTCTTTGGTAGCAATTATAAAGGGTTTCATGATATGAAACAGGTGTTCCAGCATGTTTTCTTGGGCAGAACGAGGAACATTTTTCTCCCTGATTTCATTGTACTTGATGTGTTAAATAATTGCTATTTTCTGATAGAGAATACATTTAGATGTGCACTAGGAAGAAATTCAGCTGGCTTGTATGTTTTGGTTGGTCTGTTAAACAGGAATTTCTTTACTTTCTGAACCATATCAGGTTTTCCAAACCCCTGCCAAGTAACAAAAAGTCATACAGGAAGGACTCTTTTTTTTTTATTCAGTCACAATGAGACTAAAAAGTCCCATGCACCCATGATAACAAACAGATGATTTCCAGAATGTTTTCAGTTTTTGAAAACCAAACATATGACACCAAAACAACTGGGATAACACATCTAAGGATGTCCTGAACTGACCCTTGATGACTCTCCTTAAATATGAATTGAGGGATGCAAGAGTTTACAGGCCCAAAGTGCATCTCAGTGTTCTTTTATGCTGTGATCCACTGCTTGATAAACACAGATTTCCCCTTCTCTTCCAACACTGTGCTCTCCATCAAATACAAGTCTGGCACACAGTCAGAGGGCAGACTGTCCAGCATACTCATCCAGAGTACCTCTATATGCTTAAGGATTCTGGGATGCACTAGACACATCACTACAGCTAAATCCAGCTTTGCATCATTGCTGGCAGTGACAAGAATACTGAGATGAAAGCTTGAAGGAATATTAGGAAAAGAAATTTTGGGAAAATATCACCCCACCAAGGTTAGAACGAGAGAAATAACACTAATTATGATATGATAATTATACAAATGACAAAGCAAGAGCTGTTGGCAGGATGAAGAAGCAGCTGTAGAAGAGGACAAGAGGAACGTAAGGACAAAGTCAGCCATTAGACTCCTTGAGCAGCCATCAGTGCCTGGCAAGAGTGGAATTTACCAGGAGTATCTATAACACAGCCTGCCCTCTATTTCTCTTGTGCTGCCATACCTGCCTCTTCCCAACATATGATCCCCGTGGGTGTCCAGGGAAGGCTGGTACAGAGGCATGGCAGAAGCTGAGCAGGTGTCATTGCTGAAACAGTCTTTGTCATCAGTTCAGATGAAATTCAACAAACACAGCAATGGAGGGAAAACTCATCTCAGCTTAAACAATCTTTATTCTGAAATATAACTTGACTTATTTTGAAAAAAGGAAAAAATAGTCTGCAAAAATCGGCAAGGTGCACTAAATTTTCAGTTTCAGCAGAGATGACCTTTTTTCCCCTCAGAAAGTCTCATTTTCCTTCTGTACTAACCTAAAATGTGACTTCCTTCCACTAATGTTTTAAAATAGGCCACTCAATAAATATTAACCATAATTCACAGAAGTTTTTTTACAGTCATATTACACAGGTAACAACACTCGATGTCTTTGTGACGCATCCTTTCCCCTTATTTAGAATTTGGTACACAAGCAGCATTGATAGTACTTCTCAGTTCACCCTGCTACAAAAAGGCCCATATTATTGAAGATATAACCATAAACTGGTTTAATAGAAATTCTTTTTGTTACAATTAGGTATTTTGTCTTTTCCTTGATACATAAATTTTGATAGTACTGTCAGGTTTGAAAGACAAAAAAACCCCACCTTTCTTGATGTTTTTGTAAGCACCAAAAAGTACCAGACAAAGTACATTGAAATTGTATTGCCAAAACCCCACATACATCCAACATGTATTTACATGGCAAACTATGCTGTGAGAGAATAACATAATTAATACACTTTTTAGCCCAGATAAATGGTGGAGTAGAAATAAATCATCTCTTTGGTGTGGAATTACTCTTCTCATGTAAGTTACTGTTCCCTGTAAGTAACCTGCCTCTATTGTTTATGTAGCAACCAGCAAATAAGCATTTTTAAAGGATATGCTAAGCACAAGCAATAATCAATGCTGGCCTTAGACAGTAAACATCAGACACCATCAGGATCTGAGCTTGCCTTGAACATAACTGCTAAACCCTGGTTTAGCCAAAGTCAATCACAAAAATTCCCATTAACCAAGGTTAGGTCTGGTTATGCATTTGGCCTTCCTAGTTACAGACCCCAGTCACACCGAGGTGGGGATGAATTGCCTGAGCTCATAAGACCCCCTGCAGAAAGTCTGTGGATGCAGGGAACCTCCCACTTCATCTTGGCTGAAGGGTATCCCTGAGACCCACTGCTCAGCTTCTGCATTGTCATATGTTAGCTGTCCTACCTAGAAAACCAGTCTACAGAAACTGCTCTCCTATTTTTGTGGCTGGATGTCCTTCTCTCTCTCATGGCTGGGTCATTTGGAAGAGATAACTCAGGCCAGATTAACAGCCCAGCAAGGGGTCCGAGAGCCCGGCAAAGGGTCACCTCCAGGCACCTGACAGTCTGAGCCCCAGCCCTGAGTATACGTCTTGGTATGGGAGCAGATGCGGAAAGAGATAAAAGAAAACATTGGTGACGAAAAGACACGGCTCTTATGTCTATAAGAGCCCACACGAATTACCACAGAGGCAGAAGCCTCTTACACTCTCCTTGGGAACGTGCAAGATGATTTCTCTCCGAAGCTTGGATGCAACTTCATGGTTACTTTTCTGGAAATTGAGGGAAAGGATTTCGATGTGTGCCCCTTCAACCATTTGGTGGTAAGAAACATTGGATCCTAAGCTATACTATTTCTTAGCTAGCTGTAAATTTAATGGTACCTTTAACCCCGTGTGTACAATAGTAGTATTCCTTTCTGTCTTATTCCTGTGTAGCAGTAGTTTGTTTTAAGTCTTATGTCTGTTAGTTTTGTGTCTATTAAATAAATAATTAATTCTGTATGACTGAACCAGCCATTATTAAAGAACTTATGAATGAGAGTGGGTCTTGGGGTGCTGGCAACCTCAATAATGCAACTGCCTGCTGCCAGAGGCCTGGGTAAAAGGCAGGGGCTTATCTAAACCCACATCATCCATTCATAACAATTTTGCAGTGACTTTTAAAGTGAGTTTCATTGATTGTACATGGAATGAAATGCAAATCCAGACACATGGTTCAGATATGCAGCATGTACAGAACACAAGCGTATCCGTTCCTGAGACTGAATGCAATTAAACCAAGTACACAGACCATTTCCCATCATTTTTAAAAGAAAAACCAAAACCAATCCAACAGATTAGAAAAAGAAGTCCATAACTCAGCCCTTTCAAATTCTTTTCAAAATACAGTTACCAAGTACAATTTACAATGGAGAACAATCTGAGAATTGTTTGTGCTGAGTGATGGAAGGTAAATGCTGGGGAAGACTCATGTTAATTGCAACAAGCAATGCTGATGAAGGTTAGGGCAGTACAAGTGTCTGCACACTGTCAGAACAGTCACCTTGTCAAGCCCGTGGGCAGAAGGTAGGCAGCTTCTGCTCTTCCATCCTCTCTGTCATTAACTATTGATCACTTCCTATTTTAAGCTTCACACCAGTGGTAAAGGAATAAATTGACAGCTTAATTATTTGGCTGTCCTAAAGACATTCCCAAAGCCTATCCTCAAGGGGAAAAGCTGCCTACAGATGTACATATAAAACCAAATGGGAAAAGCAGAGATTCCGAACAGAACATCCGGAAACACTGAGCCATTTCTGAAACTGACTGACCTTTGTTCATCAGTCAATGCAGATAAATGCAACCTCCCTTGGCTCCATAAAGCCAAGTGTACTGTACCTTTAGAACCAATTTCAACACAAGAGGAATTGCATGTGACCAGGCAATGCAAGATCAGGCCAGACTGCTGTTATTTGAAATGGGAGAATCTTGTTCCTGGGGAATGTGGACCTGTGGCCTTTTGGGGATGGATTGATAGTCCCTCAAATGGACTGGATTCAGAATGACAGAAACCCCTTAGGGTGCCATCGCAGAACTTCCCAGAGCACTCCACCAGAGGAATGGGGTTCAGCCCATGACTCAACATGTATCCCAAACCTCAGGGCTCTCAGGAACCTTCCTCAAAGTAGCTGCCAACACAGCACCTGCCACCCACCCAAGGCTGAGAGCCCAATGCCAGCAAAAGCAGAGTTCTCTAAGAGCTACCCTGGCCAGGCTGGGAAGCTTTGTAGAAAAGACAATTTAGCTTCTCTGTAATGCCTGTAGAGCCACAGAGGGACATGTATGACATACTTCCAACTGTTTCCTTCTCTCTTGAGCTTCACAAAGTCCCTACTCTCTCTTCTTCCATGGGCTGGAAGTTTTATTCTCTTATTTGACATTTAACTGCAGGAAAGGACATAGCATTCCAGTGTTTCACCTTTGAGCTCTCCAGTTCTATGCAACAGCTTTCAGAGACTCACATGGAAGCTCATGCAGGCAATACATTCCCTTTCTGCTGCCACAGACATTGGTATCACCGTCAGTCAAGGCAGCTCAATGTAGTAGTTCAATTGGCCCTAACACCCTTTCTCTGGGGCTTTTTCTCTTCTTATCCCACTGAAAGTCACTACTCAAAGCAACGATTTCCCACATGGCACACCTTGCTGATATGGACTAAGGGCAAGAAAAGTGCTCTATTTGTTGAACTCCATGACAACTGATAATTATGATAAAAAAATCCCACCTCTTGATATTAAGGTCTGTTCTGTGGGGTTATAAAGTAGCAGGGTTTAAAATCCCCTTACTACAGTGGCATGGCAGAGCAGAGAGAAAGCTGGCTGCCTAGTTGTATATCCTAGTTGTATGTCCACTTCATTGCAAATCCTAATTAACTACCATTTCGTAGCTGTCTTGAGTGTAAGGATCTGTTCGATAAAAAACAAAATAGCAATAATCTTGGTAGGTAGCTGCAATTTTATTTGTATGCATGTATTGCACATAGGCAAACAGGAGTTCTGTGCTTGTACTTCCAATTTCTATAGGATTTTACCCTGCACACTTTGTTTAGGTCAAGAAACTTCTCCAGGACTGAATAGAAGACAATGTCTGGAATATCACTGCAAATGTAATGGACGGAGTAAATTGACAGCAGCTCCAACTAAATTACAGTTTAAAAGACAAGGGAAGACTCAAGGGACATCAAACAAAGGAAACTCTAGCTGACCAGCGCTCAGGTAAAATTGAATTGGAAATGTTCCCTGACTGATTAACATAACAAAAGTCCCAGTGTTTAAAAAGAAAGTCGTTCTGCAGAAATAAGGGAGGGGGGGAAAAGAAACTGATCTTCCGCCAAACAACAGTAGGTATCTTAAAAAATATACATTCAGAGAAAGATCTAAAATACTAGAGTAAATAAGGTGGTTTTTAGCAGTTTTTTAACAATCAGAAAAATATATATTTTTTAATAGAATATGATTTGAAAATGTCTCCAGCATCATTCTCCCAGTTTATCAGACATAGATAAAAGACACTCTAATAAAAGATTTTAAATTAAAATTTGGAAATATATTTTTAAAAGACAGAGAGAAATTTAAAATAACTGAAAATTGAAATAAATTTATTCAGTCTTATTTCTAAAAAGAAAAAAGTTGTGCAAAAATATAACTATTGAGAAAATAAATTTATTTAACAAATCTGTAGATTAGTGGGGGTGTTTAATATGTAACAAAAGTATTTTATTAGTCTTATCTCTCAAATACATAAGAAACAGGGATAAATACTGATTTTTTTTTAAACCAAGTGGCTTTGGTAGTGTTTTCCTAGTTAGATTAAAAAAAAATCATATTCTTAGTGCATCTGCATGCTTGGAGCATGCATGCAGGAGCAAGCAGATCAAAGAGGTTCTTCACAGCATTCAAAACTTTCGGGGTCATAGTTTAGGGAAAATCTTTGTCTTGTCACAGTGTTATTGAGTGATGTTGTTTTATCATCCCAAAAACTGTGTGACACGACATACTTCTTTACAGCTTTGCTGGTAGTGAGAACCCCTTGGAGGTGCTGCAGCAGCCAAGCCCCTGCAGAGGCCAGGGAAAGCCCAAGTTCACCCCTTTTTCATGGGGGTGATCCAGTGTCTCAGCACCCTGCCAGTTTGTTGCTGCCCTGCCTCTTAGCCCACCTGCTCTGAGACAGAGAGCTCTCCTAATGGTGCACAGAGCATGGCTTATTCTAAATTCCCAGCCCGCAGTGGGCCCTTTGTCAGCTGCCCTTTGCAGGGAAATGTGAAGGTTGTGTCACTTCATCTAAAGAGATGCTGATGAAATAACAGGTATCAGTCTTTTTGTAGTGTGTTAGTTCTCAGGTGATGGACACTTTTTAAAGTCTGGATCTGCACAAATAGATTAAAGTCTGTGAAAAAACAACAACAGCAAAACTCAAAGCTCAACTTAGATTTATCAGTTTCTTGCTTCTTAGTTATTGCTAACAAGTTTCTGCTTTACCCAGGATCTCAAATGCATCACCCCAGTGAGAATGGTGTTGGGAGCAGGTTCTAGTTACTAGGCATAGCCAGAAGAAGGAATGCTCAGAAGAGCATGAACTGGAGTGGGAATGTAAAAAATCAGAGCTTGCTTTGCTCAAATGTTTTGCTGAAATGTATCTAAGATACAAAATGGAGACTTAACGAAAATTTCTTTTTACAGTACATGAAAATGTGGAGTTATGTGAGACAGCTAAAAATGAAGAGGTTGAGTGTTATGACTAGCCATGACAGGGGGACCTGCTGGACCAGGTTAGCCAGTAGGTTGTGTCTTTCCTACTTGTGTGCTTTCCTACTGCTGCTGTGCCTCCTTGTCCTCTCCAGTTCCTTCTAATCTTCTGGAAAATGGCAATGAACTTTCAAGTCTGACATACAGAAAATCCTTACAAGTTCCAAGACCTGGGTGTCAGCAGTGGTAGTCTCCTTCCCAGAGTACCACTGAGTCAGGAGAGAGGGAGGATGTGGAGGACCATCGCCATGGCCTCCAGGAGCAAGGCAGGAGACACAAAACTGTAGAAAAATGACCTTTGGTATTGCACTACTTAGAGGAATTAAGGTTTAATTCTTTAATTTCTCTTTTTAACGGGTGGATACCAAGAGTAAGCAGCAGTTGCTGCAACAAAGGTGACTACACAACTCTAAACCCTCAAATTTCTTTCTCCCAGCCTCCTGCTGTTGTCCCAAAGAGTCACAGCCTTCTGCCAGGTCCAGCTGGCATCTTCCAGCCCAAGGTAAGGTTCTCGCACACCCTTGCCTATGCAAAATGCCTTCTAACACACATATTTGCAAGTATATCCAAAGTGTTCCTCAAATAAACAGCTACATCAGGAGGTACAAGGTGACATTCAAATGATAAACTCCCTGGTTCTCCTGTTTCATAAGATGGTCATTCCTTCACACAAGCCACGGACACAAATGTACAAAACACACTTGGAGAGGCTTAATTTTCACAGCACAACATTAACTAAAATTATTACTGTGGTCTTACACTAAACATCTGCATCTGACACAGCCAAGAGGGTCACAATCTTGCCATTGTGCTTTAGCATGCAACACTTAAATGTATGCTAAAAAAAAAAAAAATTTAAAACACAGATTTTTCCTTTTCTTTGAGAATATGCTTGCAGAATCAAAAGCAAAGGAAGTACTAAAAAGGACAGTCAATTAATAAACTGTACTTTGTTAACTAACTGTTAGTCAAGAGAAAATGTGTTAAATAGTGTGCCTGGTAGGACAAGTTGAAACAAGAATGTGTGTGGGATAAAGAGTGGGATGGAGGATGTGGTTCTGTGGAACTGACGCAAGACACTAGAGAGAGGATTAGAAGCCACGAGTTGTCTGTGAGACCCGCTTAAAGAAATTAAGATTTCTATGCAGTTTTGCTGTATGCAGATTTGGTCTGTTTGGTTGGCCCATAGGCCATACATCCCTGTTACCCCTTAAAAGGTTGTAATCCAGTAAATTCTCCCTTCCCCTTTTACCTCATTGGTTCCTGGTCCCCCACTCCACCCTTCCCTTCTCCCCATTGGTTGTTGTTATATTGTCCCGCCTTTGTACCACCCCCATGCCCTCAGATCATTGGTCTCTGATGCTCTCTCCGCTCCCCTCTATAACCTTGGACCTTCCATTGTTCTCGCCATACTTCTCTGGAGCTTTGTACGAGTGTTGCTGCAATAAGCCTCTCCCGTAGGACCCCACGCGAAGACCCTTCCTGCTCCTTCATCATCGGACTGCTTTGCCAGCTATCCGGTGTGTGTGTATGTGTGTGTGCAAGTGTGGTGGCTGCACTGAGAGGCTTCCTCACGGAGACGTTTTGGGAAGGTCGTGGCACTTTACCATCCAACACCGCTGCGACAGGAGTGCCTGGAAAATGTCTTTCATACCAAACCTTTAAATAAAATGCTTACTTCATAAGCAGCTATGATTGTGTTTAATACTCACTAAACTGATGTACTGGTTTCATCTAATGTGTAAGAGGAAACCATCTTAAAAAAATATATTTCAGGAAATATAATTTTGAAATTAGTTCTTTCCCACACTTTAGCACAGCATTTAGATGGAAATATCAAGCCTTGTTTGATCTCTGGCTACCTCTTTCGATTTCCAAAATTATTTTTCCCCTCTCTAAAAAGATGTTCCTGTTTGGTGCCTACAGTATTTCCTTGAACTGTCCTCATGCAGCCAAATCCTTCCAAGTGCCCAGTTTGGTGACTTTGCCCAGAATGGTTCTATCTCACTTTTAGTTTGGCTTTCAAAGCAGTTTTCCTTTTCTATTCCTACTTTTAGCAAAGTTGGCAAGCAAAGAGAGTCTAAATTATCACCATTTTATTTTGGATTATGTTTTTCATGGAGAGGAATATGGTGGGTCCCACTGCTGACATTTTGTCCTTTGGAAGCTTCCACGTATATACACTGAGGCTGCACAGGCGTCCAGTATGCCTGTAAACAAACACTTGCACTGCAGAGCTAAACAATGAAATAGTTCAGACATCAATCACCTCCTTAATTATGCATTTTCTTCACAAACACACATTCTTTTCTGTTGTTCACAGAGGATGGCATGTGGAAAATATGGGGAAGACTCTGGGAGATCTGAGTTGAGGTGAGATCTGTTTGCCACCACCACCTGGCTCATCACATCTGTTTTGGAGGTATCATTTACCTTTAACAGCAGTGTATTTTAGAAAGTCTTAATTCACTTCTGTCAGGCAATCAGACTGTTGCAAAATATATAAATTCTATATACAAATACCATCAGATGATGCAGCAGGCAATCACTGTGGTAATTAATCCCACATTTTTGTAGTTGAAGTAACAATTCTCATTTCAGGATAGAGTTTGAGTAAGAAGAGCCTATCTATATCTGTAAATGAATGATATCATTATTTTGGGAAATGAAAGTTTAAGCTCTGTAAAACATACAATCCCATGGAGATCTCAGCAGGGGAACTTGTACGTGCAGGTGTTTAATGTGATAAGGTACGTTACCATTTATCTGTGTACTTACAGACAAATATTAACATAGTCATGAATTAAGCTTTTAATCCCTTTTATTATAAATTGAATATCTTTATTTTAACAAACATCAACAATGCACATTATTGTGCTCCAAACTATTCATTACTATTCCCCACAGTGTACCATTACATGATACGCCATAATACATGTGTTAATATAATGCCAAGCATCTGCTTGAGTATTCCATAGTATATTTCATTCTCTCCCTCTCTCTCTTTTTGTTTAAACAAAGAGGCAATCTCACAAAAGACACTTTTTATATAGGAAACCACAGAGCCATTCAGCCTCATGCTGGAGAAGGACAGTAACACAGTGTGTGCCATTTTCTGATGATTCCGGCTCTAGTTCCAAGTCTTCAGATTCCTTGACAGCAAGAAATAGACTTGGGAACAAAGAAAATATAGAGGTAGATGTGAGGAGGTGGATTTAAGTGACAGTGCTCAGACAGGGTCACCAAACAATGTGCAAGTAATTTGTCCATGATCTCCAGGTGACTTTCCTCAGAGCTGCAGTACCAGGACCTGCCGGTGCTGGCACCTGGAGGGAGAGTCATTTACTCAAACAAGTAACACCATTAACTTCAAAATTAATTCCTCAGGAAAATTAACTTTGGGTTAGGATCAAAGAATCATGTAATCATTAAAGTTACAAAAGACCTCCAAGATCATCGAGTGATCAAAGTTTGGGCTTGTGTTTAAGTTTCCAAAGAAAGTCTTATACTGAAAATATTATATTAATAGTAAACCCTGATGACTTCAGTTTCCCTATAACTCAAACTACCAACTGCAACCTTGTAGTTATTTCCCTTGCAAAGGGATTAAAACCCCCCATTTGGAGTCAACAAAAACATTGAGGCAATATTACTGCCAGCAGAGAAAGTGGTACATTTCTGTCTAAACAGCTCTAACTAGCTTGTTTGTTTTCATTTTGGTAGAATTTTTGTTTTTCTTCTAGGCAAGACTGTTAACAAAAATGACTAATGATTGTTGCATTAAATGAAAGGTTTTTGTTCCAAAGACATTATCCCAGAGATCTCGTCAATTACTGTAAAGGAATTCTGCTGGAAACATATTAGAATAGTTCAAATAAATTGTAGGTAAGCAAGAAGAAAAGGGAAAATGGATGATGGTACATGGGTTATGTTTTAAAAGCTGTACATTGAGTTTAAACAATTCAGTGTAATCTGCATTATCCCCCAAAAAGCCTTTTGATTGTTTTATTCCTTCAAATGTGCCCTATTTAAATATTTTTCAAGCTTTACATATGGTATCTATGTTATTAGCTCTGTAAAGTGTTTACATGTAGACTCAAAATGCAATCCTCAAGGCACTGTAATTTACAGAGAAGCTAACACTGTCATAATAACATCTTTATCCTACAACAGATCAGAGCTTAAAGTAATATTGCAAAGTAAAACAAATCCCATTAAATAAAACAGAACTACCAGCAATAAAATTACAGTAAGCTGAATCACCCTGAGAGAGCACTGTGGAAGCTAGGCTGTGAAAGGGTGCTGAAGGAGAACGAAGGAGCCAACGGTAGGGATTGAACAGATTACAGACTCTTCTAAAAGTTAAATTTACATTGTTTCACCTCTAGGCCCCGGGGGAGAACCAAACCAGACTTCTATACGTAGTAATTAAAGCTGTTTTGTGACTTCTCTTTGAACGTCAGTGGCCACACAAAATCCAGGACGTAAGGGGAAGGTATGTATTTTCTGCATTGCAAGGTACAGACCTCCTCTACAATAAACACTAAAACTGAACAAATACAGAACTTTGCTCCTACAGTTTTTAATCGTCTGTGCTAAACCTGCAACATTTTAAACACTTCTTGAGTTTCATTAGCAAATAAAGAATGTGTCCCACTGCATGCTAACGAATAGAAATAAAACACCACAACAGTGCAGGGGAATCATCAGGCCAACATGCTCGTCAAAAAATACCTGGTACAAACCCATTATTGTAGTGGTAGGGTACTATCAGGTTTTGGGGGAATAAATAGTATTTCCAGTCTATTTTCTGCTATGTAATAGCACTACTTGTAAGGTGTGCTGTAAGTGGCACCTTCTCCCTCTGACATTGTGAATTGCTGGCAACCCCAGGCTGGCTGACCACATTATTCTCCGCAGTCTCTGTACCACATTTAAAACATTATTTCAAGATAAATACTGCAGGAGAAAATTTGACATGTTTTCTCAAAACTTACTGAATAAGATTTTAGATTCTGTGAAACATTTTGCCATTGATTTCAGAGGATTTTACTCTCTTAGTATTTAATGTGCATGTTAAATGATTGGCACGATCCTCTTTGTAGGTGAAAATAATTTCGTCTTGTTCTGAAGACCTAAGATATACCAAAATGATCCTAAAAAGTCACAATTTGCTCTATCTCAATTTGCCTGAACTACATCTCTGCTGAAATTTCTTTCAGATGTAAAATATCCATCACTGCACTGATTAAAACATGGACAAAAAATATTACTGCAGAATAGAGAATTCTTTCTCACTGAACTGGGAAGGATTTGGAAAGAAAAGGCTGATTTTAAGTATAAACAATTGACTTTATAATGACCACTGCCATGTATTTAAGACTGCAGACCCGCCTTTTAATATGTCGATAATTTGTCCCATCATCAACAGTCATTTCTTCTTCAAAGGTGTTTTTTCGGATTTGAGAAGTCAAAGCAAATCCCAGCTGTCTTGAAAAAACTACAGCTTTCTCATTTTCAAAGAGTCACATTCTCTTCCTCGAAATTTTGAAATTTTTGATGAACATGTCCTCTGAAATTCAGAAATAGAATGTGGACAATGTTTTAAGCAACTGAATTACAGTACAGTAGCTCCTTGAAATGTGACATTTTCTGTTTTGCACAAATCCAAACACTTGGTCAACACACTTTAGGAGACAAATTTATGGTCATATTCAGCTATCCTTATCTCAGACCTTGAGCAAGCTTAAGATCCCTCTGAGTCTTACGGCATTATTAAATTTTCTTCATTTTCCACATGAAAGATGCTCCTCAGACCCCAGTAATACTGCATCCAAACAGCCTGAGATCAGAAAACAATGTTGTGTGTTTCAAAAAAAAAACCAAATGAAACCCAAACCACCAAACCATATCATGAGAACCACAAAAACAATCTAGCAAATTCCCTTCTCTACTCATATAGATAAGAAAAAGACAAATAAATCCCAACACACTGCTTTTTACATGAGAAATTGGGTAAGATCATGGCTATGGGATAATCATATGGTTGAAAACTGTGGATGCTCATATAAAGCTTTTCATCTTTCTGCAAGTATTTCCAATCCATTATTTTGCTCCACCAACAATATGTACGCAAGCTAACTTATAAGACCTTCATGCTTAAATAACTCTCTTAGAAAAATCCCTCTAGCTAATGGATAACAAATGCAAAGGCTGGAAATAAGCTCTCTTCTGTCAAACTGAATCCAAAGACATGGAGTCTGTCAGTTCAGGATGAGGGAAGGAGTGAATTTAAAACAAATGAAAAAATTTTACACTGAAAGAAAACTTTAATCACCATATA
Source organism: Corvus cornix cornix (assembly GCF_000738735.6). Lineage (NCBI taxonomy): Eukaryota > Metazoa > Chordata > Aves > Passeriformes > Corvidae > Corvus > Corvus cornix. The sequence continues at coordinate 92,994,939 of NC_046332.1, forward strand.
ACAGTTATGCAATCCTAAATAAAAAAATAATATTACAGGAGTATTGCATATTTGTAAAGAGCAGTATTTTCATCCTTTAGGTGCATATTCTAAAAGTCTGTGGTAGTCTGTGCAATTAGTCAGTTGCAAACAAGTTTCTCTGACTATCCTATAAGATTCTCAGTGTGATTACTGACACAGAGGAATGTGCCACAGACACTCAAGGGTCACTGCTGCCTCAAGGAACTCCTTGAAGTACCTTCTAACTAGAACGACAGAAACGAGACCCAGGCTCTTTCTCCTTCTTTCCAAAGGATGAAATAAAAAATTGTTGAATTAATTTTAAAGCAAAACCCCACCATTAATTCACTAGAAAAGGAGTTTGAAACATTTTTCCCATTCATGGACCTTCAAAATGCCCATAACAGACCCTGATTCAAGCTACTTCATATCTGTAGGCCATTATATAACATAATACATTATTAAGCTTTTAAAAATAATTTCTGTTGTTCATTGAAGTAGCCCAAAATTTACCAGGGAAGCATGGACCTGAAGTTGAAAAGAGAAAACAAATATACTTTGTCTATCTTCAGCACACAGTAGACAACAGGATTTCATCATCAGGGTCTTCATTACTGAACCCAGGCAAAGGTATGTGAGATATAAACAGTTTTTATCTAAAGACTTAGAGTGCGCTAGCCCCCTATGAAAATTTAATGACTAGATAATTATCACAATGAAAAAAATGAAAAAAAATTACATTATTTCTAGTCTAAATATATTTAAGATGAGCTTCTGGCTGCCTGAGTTATTTATGCTTTCTCCTGTTTTTTCCATCTCATACAGGCATCATACACCCACAGTGTAAAGAAGATCTAGACCAGTAATTTAAAAGGATATTAACTCTACTACATGAGTATAAGAGGAAGTCAACATGAGTTGGGTTAGGTTAGCTCGACATTACCATCAAAAAATTATCATAATTCCCTCTTTCTATTACTGCAATGTCAAGAGGAACCAAATGATACTGAAGCAGTAAAGTGCAAACTGCTGTAACAGCACATGCCAAACAGTCACCAATGCCAGGTGTAAAGGTAATAAACAAGGCTGGTGGGCAGATAATGTTATCCTGATTTTACTGAGTGAGAACTGAATGACAAAGATCTGTTGAAAGCCAAACAAGCAGAGTTAAGAGTTCCAGGACTTTCCAAGCCTCTTAAATCTTATCCAGATGTTTTAATTCAAGTTATTCTCAAGTTACTCTCTGATTTATTTTCTCAAACCTGTCATTCTAAAATTTTAGCAAAATGAAGTTTGCAACTCATTCTGTGTCTTCGCTATGATCTGAGTAGTTTTCTGTGAAAATACTCTGTCCAAAAGTCCAACTGACTTGGAAAAAGGCTCTTTTTCTACATAATGTACCTCTTGGCTACTACTGGGGCAGTACACAGAGATTGTGGAAGCTCTGCAGCTGGACAGGAAAAAAGTCCTAATTCCAAACACCATACCTATGAAATAAAAGTGATTAATTTAGCTTTACAAATCACTCCTCTGTGCCACTTGTCACATTTTAACTAGGCTATCCTGAACTTTCCATTTGAAAAATGACATTCAAGTATGAATTAATTAATTCTAAATTGACTCCCTGATGTGAAGACGTAGTGTAATAAGTTATTCTAGTTCCTTTGTGGATGGAGGAATCTGAGAGAGAAGTTAGGAAACTCAGTGTCTAGTACATCAGAGCATTTTGAGGTTAGGTGGCATGATTACCAGTGCTGGATCGAAAGAGGTTTACAGCATGATATTTCCTTCACAGAGACTTTCTGAATAAGGCACCAAAAGAGTCAGGCCCGTTTTTAACAGAAAAAGCTGTTTGGTTTTTTTTTTTCTTTTAAACAATATAGAATTGAAAAAATCCCACAAATAACCAAAATAGAATAGGATGTATACATTTTATACACACACACACACACACACACACACACAATATTTCTGGCAGAAAAGTGTGTTCTATATTTAACTTTAAAAATCTCACAGGTCTCCTAAAGTCAAAGTATATTTGTAAATAATAAACTATCTAAACTTAGCTTGCACATTAATAAACAAAAAGACTTTAGGCCATTCTCACATTAAACTACAACTGTGCCATCAGTAAATGAACATCAATTGAAATCAATTTAGCTAGGATAAAAAGTCCCCTTCCCCTGCTGCTGCTCATCTGGTGTGCTAACAGCTCCCAGTGATGAAACAGGTGCTTGTAAATTAATTAGCCTACTGAAACACACCTTAAAATGAATTTCCCAGAACACCCTGGCAGTGAGCCATCCTGGTCCCACGAGCTGATCAGTGTTCTGTAAATATTGAGATTTGATAAAGTAAACGCCACTCTGGCAGCAGATGGTTTGGAATGCTCTGTTGACATTGCCTGCGATTACTTGGATATGAAGACTTTGCTTCCCATAGACCTCCTTTGGGAGCCACTGGAGGACTTGATCCCCTCTCCAGCTATTTGCCTTCTAATTGAAAATCCTTATTCCCAGATGGAGCATAATGCTACTGCTTCAGGCGTCTAGCTCTGCACTGCTTGACTGTTGATACATGGGTAATTGCTTTCAGTAATGCAGGTTAAATGTGACATTTAGTGCTTAATAAAAATCATCAAGGCCAAAGCCGTTTATCATTCTTACACTTGAGCTGTCAGTTCTAAAGGAATTTTCAATTCATTTGAATTCTTGCTGAAGATGCAAGCAGCTCCTCCCTGGGAAAGGGGGAGAGCCTGGAACCAAACTTGGGCATTTTTCTGCTTTATTTCTAAGACTTGTTTGCTAACAAAACCCCTTTAAAATTAACCTATCAAACATGGAAACTATCTGCCTTTGTAGTTAGTATGTTGGTGAATAATATATAATCAGCAGCCACTGTGTACACAAAACACACAAACCAGATGCACTACACTGCACCTTCTGTGGGTGGCTGGAAGATGAAAGTTATTCCTCTTGTAGCATCATGAAGAAATGAACCTGAAAGGAAATGGACTGTGCTGAATTGAGTAATTTCAAACTCTAAACATTAAAAAAATAAGGAGGGCAAAAGCGTCCCTGTCATGGTAGGCATGGCAGCCTCACTTCATTGACAGTGTTCAGGATAGTTGCTGACGTGCTTTGTTTTACCTTTTTTGTTGTTTTTTAATATGACCATTCCTATTGGGGCAAACAGAGTAACATTCTCATCATGGATTAGTGATCTAATAGGAGGGTAATGCTGCATTCCACAAAGCTTCAAAATAAGAGATTTTAAATGAGGGGAGAGTGAAATCTGCTGATGGAGCAGTAACGGTGCAGGGACATCCCTGCTTTCCTGTCTTGCCATCAGTTTTACAGGCATGATCTTTGGAAAGGGTTTATAAACCTCTGAGTTGTGGATAGGCAGATCCACATTTAGATCACTCCTAGTCCCAAAAGTTCTTTCCCTTAATTGAGAGATTTGCTCCTTCTAACTTCTGTCCTGTTTTTCCAGAGAACTGAAGTAAGTAGCTAGCTAACTCTCCATCATCTTTGAAGGGATTTTTAAGACATCTCTTGCTAGACTTTATAACAGTTCAAAGGGAGACAGAGGCATTGACCTTTGTGCACTAGCCAGTTTGACCGGACAGGGGCATAGGAAAGATTAAAAGAAGATTATTAGTCTGAACAGCATCCTTTGGCTACCATGAACTTTTATTAATACCTTTCTGTGACAGCAGAACCCCCTTTTTCATATTAGGAAATTTTGCCAAAGAAATAATTTTCTTTAACAATAACAACAACAAAACCCAGAAAATAATCCATATTTTGGTCATATGCAACTTTATCTCTGCACTTCATATAATTTGGAGCATGCCCTGGAAGATAGTTTCTGTGGGTCTGTTGTAATACATTATCACTTTAATACTAAAGCAAATCTGGGCATACTGCTGATTTGGACAACTGAAAGCCAACACAGTTAAGGAGGTGATAATTTAATTAAAATTAAAATAGTACTAATTATAATGGAAAAAAAGTGTTTCTCCAGATGCTGTTAGTGATGGTATTAACTTCAAGTTCATAACCTGACCCTGAGTGAGCAGTTTTCATACATTTCTGCTTCTTCTTTTGGAAGAAGCTTTTATTTTCTCCCCTGCTTAATTCATTTTGTAAAGCTCAGGCTCTCTTCTCTATGTCTCCATTACAATTCAACTAATTCTTTTCGTTTCCAGAATTCATTGCCCCTCACATTTTTTTCATCATGTTAGATTGTTTGCCTCACCATGGAGAATATAAGAATTTTGAGCTCACCTCTGCCTTAGAAGAAATCTTGTGAAACTGAATTTCTCCACTTTTGAGCAACCAGACTTGTGTGCTTATCAGACAGCCCACACAGAGAGCCTGGCGAGTCAGAGCAGGAGACTCATTTCAGCTAAATATGACATCTACAGAAAGTAACAACTTCTGGTGGACATCTGAGGGCACATGAATAACCACTTCTCCACCCACTTTCTTTTTTCAGGAGTAGCTGGAAACATGCCCATTTGTTTTTGAGGTACATAATCTAGTGCCAGATACCTTCATTTGTATTAGATTTCTAGTGTAGGATTCTCCACAGAGATTCTGCACTGCCTAAAAAATGTGCAGTGCCTCTGGTCTGCCTTCTCCTGTTCTCCACTGCCCACTTGGCCCTCTCATATTCATGCCTATATCTAGAGTTGCCCACACTAAACCAACACAGAAAAATACTTGCTATAGAAGTATTTGGGGAAAACACAGAAATAAATATTTCTCCTTCTCATAAAAAAAGGCAAAGAAGCTCTACCATGTTGTCCATACAGCAGTCCAGAACAGATCTTAGATTTAGAGAGGTATATGGATCTGTCAGCACTCTTACTGCTGACTATGACATTTCCTAAATTATAAGGATTAAATTTAGCAGAAGACTGTTTGCTGTAGATACTTTGCTCTTTTTCCTCTGTGCTGGAATACCATATATTAGGAACTCCTCTTGGGAAAATAACTTTAAAAAAAATATAGTGGATGCTAAGTAACTTAATGGATAATAAAGTGCCTTGCGCTTCTGGGACTGCTATTTAAGGAGCAACCTGATGTCTTATGTAAAATAAGTATTGCAGTCTTGGGACCTCACCCCACATTTCTGTAGGATTAACTATAGGTAAAGCACTTTTTCCCCAATAAGAGCACACATTTCTATGAGTCATTAACAAGCTCCCACAGGACAAATGGCCTTTTTTTCTGCCATTTCCTCCACTCTCCCATTCCTCCCCCAAAAATTAGGAGTTACTAAGTAAAGAATAGTAAAAAGAAAACCAGTAATAAAGTATCAATACAGGCTGGGGACAAAGGGATTGAGAGCAGCCTTGCCAACAAAGACTTGGGGGTGCTGGTGAATGAAAAGCTGGACACAAGCTGGCAATGTGTACTTGCACAGGAGGCCAGCTGTGTCCTGGGCTTCATCCAAAGCAGTGTGGCCAGCAGGGCAAGGGAGGGGATTCTGCCCCTCTACTGTTCTCTGGTGAGACCTCACCTGCAGTGCTGCATCCAGCTCTGGGGTCCTCAGCACAGGAAAGATGTGAAACTTTTGGAGCAGGCCAAGAGAAGGGATACAAATATCATCAGAGGGTTGGAGCACCTTTCCTGTGAAGACAGGCTGAGAGAGCTGGGGTTGTTCAGCTGGAGAAGAGAAGGCTCCAGGGTGACCTTATGGCAGCCTACTAGTACCTAAAATGGGCTTGTAAAAAAGATGGGGACAAACTTTTTAGCAGGGCCCATAGTGACAGGACAAGGTGTCATGTTTTTAAACCAAAAGAGGATAGATTTAGGCTAGCTATGCCCTAATTTTTTTTCAAATATGGTGGTGAAACTCTGGAACTTGTTTCTCAAAGAGGTGGTGGATGCCCCATCCCTGGAAACATAAAGGCCAGATTGGACGCAGCTCTGAGAAACCTGATCAAGTTAAGTATGTCCCTGGGCATTGCAGGGGCATTAGAGTAGGTGGCCTTTGAAGGTCTCTTCCAACCCAAACTATTCTATGATTCTATGATTCTATGATTCTATGATTCTGAAAATGTCTCTTCACCACATAGGCAGTGGTGCTAAAGTACAGACTCAATTAGTTAAATGTAGCAATACCAAAAATTGTGTATAAAAAAAGTACTTCTTTGTCCTCTCATGTAATGTATTAAAATTTGCAATTAACCAGTTCTAGTGCATATATTCTATTGCATTCAAGCTCATTTATGGCTTGAGTAGGCTGCTCATCTGCTGTATTCTGCCTTGACATGGGACACTATAAATTCCTTCTGCACTGAATGTCAAAGAATGTTTTGATGGGAACTTCAACTATCTTCAGAAGCAGTGGGAAGAAAGCCCTCATACTGTTCTCTGGATAGCTGCACAGAGGGCATTGTTATCATCTATAAAGGCAGCTGTATCTAATCATAAATACTGGGCTAGAAGCTCATTTCCAAAAATGATTCAGGGGACGAAATAAAGGGTACAAAAAATGTATTGGATACCAGTCACTCTAAAGGAAAAAACATTATCCACCGATCTTCACTTGCTACTTTCTTCCTTGTTATACAGACCTGTATCCTTGTTTCAAGATGAAACCCTATTCTGAAATATGGGTTTGGAATAGTCTCTGTCTTTGGAATCTTTAGAGAAAACGTCTCACAGTGGCTAGGCAGGGGAAGCAGAAAGTGGGAACTGGTTAGAAGTGGGAACCGATTCCTTCTTCATCCTCTTAGAACAGTGCCAGCAGATTTAAGTAGGCAGTCATGGTGCCCCAGGAACCCCAGTGATGTTACTCAAAGCTGAAAGAAATAGCTATTTCAAAGATGTAAAAAAAGAAAGGTTGAAGAAAAGCCCATTTAGATTTTGTCATTGTCACTGGCTTGGTTGAAGAAAAAACTACTTGAGTAAAACTTGCACTCTCCTGACACAAAAGAGAAAATTACTTCATAATATTCCTACCACTATGAAGAAAATATTCATCTTGCCTCATTTCTCCATGTGCTCGGTGATCACAGCCACAGTAAGTTAAATACAATAAATATAGGAAACATTCAGAGAATGGCAAAGCATTCTAACAATGAGAGGTCCCACTTTGGTCTCCAAGCAGCTCCTTTGCTGCTTTGGAAGAGCTAGCTGCAGGGTTGGCAAGGCAGGCAGGAGCAATAGGGCTGCTTTCATTGCTGCACTCAGCAGACATCTGGAGCTGCTACTGTTATTTAGAAAAGACACATTTGAAATCCCAAGGAAGTTCATCACAAAAAAAAAGGTTTGACTGGGACAAGGCAGTCAGTTGGAAAATGGTGTTATCAATAGAAATCATGGATGTCTCCCCTGTGTGAATGTCCTTTCCTGTGGTTTAAAACTTTGCTTTGAGTTCAAGCTTGGTTTAGACTTGACTAGTTAGGTTTGAGGTGACAGTTCCTCAATTCTAATTGATTACAAGTCTAAGTGACCTACTTTGGTCCAACATTTTGTTCTTTTTCTAGGAGTGGTATGAATAGTGACACTCCCTCATTTAACACTGATTGGCTTCTTTCATGGTTGTTATGTGTATGAGCCTGGAGTAGTAGAGCACCACTGGGAGAAGTCCTTGTAGCTTATTGTCAACTTTCTATATTTTTATCTACCACCATCAAATCCTCTGAAAATCCACAAGCCTCCCTGCAACAGACTTGACCTGTAAGGCTTATCTCCTAATTTCCCTTATCAGCTTTCTTCAAATGTTACCCCTAAAAAACTCTTGTGCTGTTACCCTAAGAGTCTCTTCCTCAACTTTCCTTCCAACATCTCTTGCTTTTTACTTAAATATCTTTAGCCAACTTTAATCTCCCTATGGTCTGGAAGCAATTGCTGGTCTATAAGTCTTATGCAACTTTGAGGAAATTATTGCCAGGACTCTGTACTTTGGGGTTTTGAGATGCTGGTCTTTTTCTGACTTCTTCGGAACTTAGGGGTTTTGCACTTCCTCTGCATCATCAGTCCTTTTATTTTTTAAATTCCAGCTATGTACCCAGCCTGCATATTTATTTAGTTAATCCTACAGTACAATACCCATATACATGCTACCAATTAGTATCTTTATTAGCAATATAGTGTATGCATTTTAATCTAGTGTAATATACATACACTCGACACACCTAATAGTGCTGGAGAGGTGCCTGCCACGATGCTTCATACATGATACGATTAGAATAGATTGCCCTGAGTATTAGACAGGTATTCCAATTTCACTCCAACAATGCACTGGCATGAGACCTCCATGCACAAATGATTGAGACAGGGTTTACAATTTGGGTGGGAGAAGGAGTTAGTCCCTTACATCACCATTTCTTTTGAGTATGTGGCTGTCTCCTGACTAATTCCACTACTGGTTCCCATCACTTAGACTCCGTGACCTAGCACCTGTCAGTATTATCAACCTCATCTACCCAGTAGCAGGCCCAGCGTTGACTCTGTAAGTGAAAATAATCTTTTAAGTTTGTTAATAATGAATTAACTCTTTTTAAAAAGAATACAAATAACTGGTTCAGAAACAAGAAGAAATTTTACAACCCTTTTTGATGAAAAAAACACTTTTTTACAAGTGTTAAGTTCGAAGTGGCCTGTTTTCAAGATTATGCCCAATGTTACATTTTCAGAGAAGATATTTTATGTCTGTACATTATCTGGCAGAAGTATGTTTGACCACTAGATTTGATTCTTTTTCCTAGAAAGCAAAAGAAAAGGGTCTTACCACAGGTTGGCTGCCATTATTGTTGGGCCATTGCTGATAACACCCTCCCCCAGCATTACTTCAAAACTAGTTTTCAAAGATGCAGATTTTATGTGGTAATAGCCAAGGGGTACTGAACTTCCTTCTGCAGCAGCCATTGTGCAGAAAAAAACACCATTCTTCATAACTGAAATTTATTTAGATGTTCCTTATGTAAAATATGATATGCAAACAGTAGGTTTTTCTATACTTGGCATGCATGATTTCGGTGGACGGCTGCTGTACATCTGCCCAAATAAACAATGCCTGCTTCTTAATGCTACACTGATATTAAAGAAGTTTATTTTAACAATTTTTGGTAATAATATTTGAATCTATTTCTACAGCTGTTTTATTGTGAAATAAATCAATTGCTCAAGAACTTCTTTCTTAATTTAGGCTAGTGACAATATATAAGGTTCTTAAGCCCATTTTGAAATAAATATTTGAACCATGAAAAATAAAAGGGAGTTTTTCTACTGCCTGGCTTAGGGTGGTATCCCTGCCATGATGGGGAGGTTGGAACAAACTGCCCAAAGTAGGAATTTGGTCTATTATCATCATTAGTTTCTGACTTTTTCATTGTGTGTGAACAGGTTTAATATGAGTTTCTAAGGGCTGTAAAAAGTCTTGAAATTCTAAGTACTCTTTTAAATGCTGGCATATAAGAAAGATCCCTATTATTATAAAAGAGAGTTAATTATATTTGGTCTATATTAGAATTATACAGATAAAATTATTCATCCATGTGATAAAATGTTATTAATCAACACTAGACACTATCCAAGCAGGTTAATTGTATGGTCTGTAGAATGAAACAAAAAAAGTGTGTATATTTTCAAATCTGGAAAGGATTGTCAACAGCAAGCACTAAACAACTGTTGAAAAGGAAAAATATAACATCACTATTACGTTTTTTAATTAAATATTCCTATCCATAGTATATTTTAAATTATGGTTGTATCTAAAAATGTTAGGCAGAATTATTAATGCTAGGAAGACATATATATTTCTTTTAAAAACTGTGCAAATTTAGAATTAATTAATTATGACCCACAGTCCCTAGCCAAGGATATAACTGATTGTATCTGAAATTCAGTTTAGTCTGAACTTTCTAATATTGCAATAGGCCAAACCTGGGTAGGCTGTAAGAAGCACAGGATGCATTAGATTTATGTACAGCTCTCACATACACATTAATGATTTACTAACAGATCAATATAAAAATGGGTTTGGGAGTGGATGCTTACCTTTACTGCACAAAATAATAACCCAACTCCTCTTCAAAGGACAAGAGAAAATGATACAGAAAACTGAAATGCTGCTTCAGAACTGAAGGAGCCTGGCAGGTCCACAGAAGTTTATGCCAAAATAAAGGGCACAGGGAGAATATCTATAATGTAATGCATGTGTAAAGACAAGTCCTTCCTGCCTCTGGAAAGACTTCAAAAACTCAGAATATTTTCAAAGGAAATCCCACCAACACTGTGAAATTAAATACAATTATGCATCATAGTGATAAAATAAGAAGTTATTAACCAAAAAAAAAGACACTATCCAAGTGTCTTTTTAAGGTTAATTGGTGGTCAGTGGAATGAAACCAAGAAAAGTGAGTATTTTTTCAAATCTGGAAAGGACTGTCAACAGCAAGTTCTAAATAATAGCTGGAAAGGAGAATAGTTTTCTTGGCTTTAGATTTTCACCAGCATTTTAGACAGGCGAAACTTAACGGGGCAAGCACTATTCCTGTGCTTGCAGTATGTTAACTATTTCCATCCCAAAAAATTTAGGAATGGCTAATTTTGGAGCAACAAATTTTAAGTCAGTGTGATGGGTATGGTTACATAAGACCAAGTCATTGAGCCAGATCCTAAAGGAGGTTAAGAACATAGAAAATATGAACCAAAGTATCTATAAGGTCTTTAGCATAACGGAGAAAATTCATTCCTAAAATGTCACAGGCAGGGGCTTACAACCAGTACAGAGAGACAAAGAAAACAAAATATCTGGAGAAATTACAATAAGTGAATCTGAAGTGTATTTGCCACCTGGAAAATATGAAATCGTGATAAAGTATAGAAGTCACCTAGAGATAAATATGTGTAATAATAAATCCTGCCAGACCAGAAAGATGGACCATCTTTCCATCTACCAAAAATATTTGGGTTGTCTATCCTGGCCTCCAAAGATAAATTCAAATATGTAATTTGCCTGCTAGTAATGATTGTGTTGTTCAAAACTACTGAGTTCCTGGTTTATCTAAGTTAACATTTTTTGTTTGGTTTTCAAACTTTTCATACAAGTGACGGAAATACCAGTGGCCATATTTGCTCATATTGACATTTCAGCAGAAATATGTTGTCATGGGTTACCAAGCATAGTCCCGGAAGTGATGTTCTTGCAAAGGGGTGCTTACAGCTCCTCTGTGACCTGACAGAACCTATCAGCTGGCCAGTTTGAATATGGACAAGTTTTTTAGCCACTTAAATTGTGACCGCCTCTGTGATCCACATTTAAGAATAGACAAAGCCCGGGCAGAGCTCTCTCTCGTTTCTGGCACTGGGACAGGTGGCTGCGGGCCCCGTGCAGGGGCCAGCGGGCCTGGCCCAGGCCCTGCTCGGGCCAGGCCGGGCCGGGCCACGGCCATCCTGGAGTCGATGGGCCCTGTTCCACCCACGGAACCCCCCCACAGCCCCGCTATGTGCAGCCGGAGCGGCTCGGCTCCCCTCTCCAGTGCGGCCAAGATTCAGCTGAAGCTGCACAGCTATCCGGCACAGATCATGTGACCAACAGCGATAAGCCACATTCCAGCTGCAAGGCCTAGGTGAGATTAACCCTTTTAGTGCTGTGAAGAGCTGAAAACCTGAGGGAGGAGAAAGAGGAGATGCTTAAAGCTGAAATTCTGTTGTAAAGCTATGATGTATCAGAGTACCCGTTGTAATTTCATGAAGGCATGGGGGGTAGAGGGTTCAACTTGTACTTGTGAGCAAAAGCACCGGTGCTGAGATAGGCAGATGCTGAAGCAGCTGTAATTTCATGAGAAGTTTGAACAGGGAGTGATGGAAGTGATGAGGACTTTTGCTCCAAATGGAAAAGGAGAAGACCTCAGTTCCTAGAGATGCTCCCAGAGATAGTCCTAGAGATGAAGATGAGCAAGACCCTTTGCTCCCAGGGAAGGAGGAGGGCCTCTGTTCTTAGAGATGAAATGCTCCCAGAGATGGGTAAAGAGAACTTGTATTTCTGAACGGCTCAACCTTAAAATTGCACCCCAGTAGCTCAAGATTGGACCCTCAAAAGCAGTTGTGGGAAAAGCTGCAAGTCGTGGGAGGGGGACTCTCACATGATGTGAGCAGAGAACCAACCCAGGCGGCTGTCTCGTTGTGATAGTTTCTCCATAGCATGGGCAAGAGAGACTCCTCTTCCTAAATGGACTGAACAAGGTTATTATGGAAGTGGTAAACAGACTGAACATCTCAAGGGTTGTCTTTTTACATTGTCAGTGGGAGAAGGGAGGAAGGTAGGGGGAGGAGAAGAGTTCTGAAGGTGTGGTATGATTTTATTTTTTCTTTTTCCCTCTTTTAGGTCTGTTAATAAATTTCTTTATATTCTTTCAAGTTTGGTGCCTGCTTTGCATTTCTCCTAATTCTTATCTCACACAAGATAAATAGTAATGAATATTTTGGACCAAACCACTACACTAAATTGGTGGTTTTGCCCAGTTTCAAACCGAACCCGCTACGTATGTTTAAAGAGTAAAGGCAGGTGAACTTCTGCACATTTTATTAACCAGTTGCAAACGTATGCCAATTTAGACATCTCATTTCTCTGATTCTGATGGTTAGACACTAGTAAACACAATGTAGAACTAAGTGTTGTTATCACAACACTGAGAATGCTACTGACATTCCAGACTTGATCAGACTTAAAATGACCATGAACTACACGAGGTTTTCCCTGATTCAAGGCAGACCCTTTGGGGAGAGCTGTGCTTGGTTCAAGTTAATGCGGTTGATTACGATTAAGTCTTCATGTTTTGAAATACAGAAGGCATTCACAAACCAAACAGATCTTTCCTGTTGTGAAGTTGTCCTGAGGAACAGCTGAACAGGAAACAGGTGTCCAGAATTAATGATTACATGAGGGCCAAGGGAAGGAACACCTTGGAGTGATGCAGTTGAGAGTTGTGTGGCTGATTTCCTCCAGCCTCTAGAAATGTGAACACTAGGAGGGAGACTTATGGTCCTCTCAGCTAATCTCCTGTACCAAGCTGCAAAATTTGCCTCTGAAGTTTCTGAGTTTGAGCTGTAGCCAGTCTTCTAAAATCAATACTTTTACAGGTATATCATCTTGCTTTTGCTTTTGCAGTGTGAGTTTGGTTTGTTTGGGGTTTTTTCAACCTCATGCTGTTCTCATTCTGCTTGCTATGGCTTGGTTTGGAAGTGACCTTAAAGATCATCTAGTTCCAACCTCCCCACCATGGCAGGGGTACCACCCTAAACCAGGTTGCTCAAAGTCCTATCCAACCTGGCCTTGAACACTTCCAGGAATGGAGCATTCACAGTTTCTCTGGGCAACTTGAGCTCATCTCCCCCTCTGTGCTCATGTCTGGAATTGCCCTGACCCAGACACAGCACCTTGCGCTTCAACTGCTTGTTGAACTCCAGGAGGATCTTGTGGGCCGATTTATCAAGTTTGTCCCTCTGGATGGCATCCCATCCTTCTGTTGTGTCAAATGCACTACTAAGCTTCATGTTATCTGCAAATTTGTTGAGGGTGCATTCAATCCCACTGTCTTTGTTATTGAAGAAGCTATTAAAAAGTCCCAAGACAGAGTCTGAGTGCTTATCACTGGCCTCCACCTGGATATAGGGCTGTTGACCAAAACTCTCTGGCTGCCAGCCAGCTCCTTATTCACTAAAGTCCACCCTCCAAACTCAATTCAATTTGGAGACAAGGATGTCATGTGAGACCATGTTGAAAGCTTTGCAAAAATCTAGATAGATGACATTGGTCAGTCTGCCCTTGTCAACTGTTGCAGGCACAAGGGTGAGTCTCACAATCTGTAGCTCCCTGGGTTTTCCTTTCTATCCTTTTCAAAAACAGGAGTGATTCTTCCTGTCATCTCCAGCAGGCTGTCTGTTTCCTCTAGCTTTGGTGGAAAACAAGCAAAAGCCTCAACCTGGCTTTTGCTCCCCAGTCCTTGCAATAGTGGTAGTGCCACTGCTGTAAATGTCAGCTTGTGACAGCTTTGGGGATTCCCACTTGTCTCCAGGCAACTCTGGGTCTTGGTTTCTGTGGGCTCCCTCTGTATGCCTTGCTGTTCCAAAATGCCTTGAACCAGGAGAAACCTGAACCAAATCCTCTGCATTAACATTCCAGAGGAAGTGGTTGCTCACTCCCTCTCCTTATGAAGTCCATAGGGTGACTTTTGCCAGATGACGCAGCAACACCAAATTCTCTGTGAGGAGCTCCCCTTCATTAGGCACCATGGAAAGAAGAAACCCACCACAGCATTATTTGTAACCAGGGAAACTTGAACAGCCTTGGATTTTTATCCAGTGTTTTCTGATTGGTATCTTCAAAGATATGGAAATGTCATCCACATGGAAATGTCTGGAAGTTCCAGCAACCCCATATATAGCTGACTTATAAAAAATACTAGTTTTTAAAACTGATTAACCATTATTTTCTGTCACATCTCATTTGCCTAATCCAGAAGTGGTATTTTGCTGGCAGAAATACACAGCTCTCTCTTACAGGTAATAAGTTAAATTATTAGGAAGCAGAGAATATTATGTATGTTTGCTTCTCTGAAATCTGTTGTGTGAGTTTCACAGAACTACAATAAATGTTTTTATATTGCCATATGCATTATGGTGTTTTAAATGAGTCCATAGTAGCTCATAACAGCATTTTCAATGGTTTTCTGTAAATTCTGTAGAACCAAAATTAGCGATTTCATTACATATTTCTCTTTCTCAAGGGATTATCTTTACAACTTCAGATTTTTAAAGGATTTAAGTCTACTCTGAAGATTACTGTTTTAGGAATATCTAGATATCTTAATTTAGAAGTTATGTCTTAAAAATTATATTTTTCATGATCTTTCACTGTCTTTATAATGTATTACCAAGTAACAGAATTATGCATGTGTTCATTTTTATTACACCTCAGTAGATTTTTCAAATATTATTCCTGTGGTATTCTGATGTCATGTGTGTGATATTTAATTATTTGTAAACATTCTCTGGAAACAATCAAAACCATGTAGTTGGATCTGATTCTAATTTATCACGCTCAGATAAGCATAGATTTTCACTCATAATGTTATTCTGGTTTCTCTGAAATTACTGTGTTGAAGGGTTCTTAGAAGACTTGTCTGCTGCTTTTAGACAGAGTTGATTTACCAGTAGAAAAGTCTCTGTATTGCTCCCTCCAAATGTTCCTTCTTGCATTCTGCAGGACTGAAACTCAAGTGAAAATCTTTTTTAATCCCTATGTGAAATGACTGTTTTCTGTAGTAAAATTTCTAGGAGTATGATGAGTAATGAAATATGAATCTGGTTTTACTTTGGTCTAAAAAAAAGATGTCTTACTAACAAGGAAAAAAGACTTCGAGGGCTGAGAATATAAACAAAAAATCCAGAATTTCAGTTGAATTTTGTGTATAGGGCACTCAAATAACAGTTCATATATTGATTGTCAGACTATACGCATATAAAGATTAACAGGCACAACTCTGATGATAAAGAAACACAGTTTTAGGTAGATCACAGAAAGTCCAGGGCTTAATTTAACACAGCATGCTAAAGCATTAAACCTGACATCAAGACAGCTAATATGTGATGGATGGCCTCTGAACAACACTTTTCTTCACAGACCACCTAGCCACCAAGTGCTAGCCACCAAAATTCACAGGCCCCAGGATCTAAGAAAATCCCATTTGCACCAAGTAACTAGATTCATGATACCAGGTTTTTCACCATCCTTGGGCTTATTAGCACACAAGCCCACTTCTAGTTAAAGCACTGTGAGGACCAGGACTAGTCAATATTACAAAATCCTTAATTTATCTCCTGCCTTTTTTTTAGGTGCTCCAACTACTTATCTCTCAGTTAAATCTGAGAAGGGCTTGGGTGGGCAGAAAGTGCTGTGTTTTACTTGGCCCAAGAACCGGGAATCACCTCTAGAAGCCCACAGAGTTTAATAGCATGGACAGATCCTAACCTTCTCTGATATTCTAAGTGTGTTAGGTGAGCAGGAGATGCCTATGCTGACAGTTAAATGGACCACATGCTATGACAATGATCGCCTTTATGGGGTTAGCCTTTCCTCCCCTATGTCAGAGTTGCCATTAGGAATAGTTTGTGGAATGTACTATCTCCTGGTCCAAGCAAGGGCTCATATTACAGCTGATGGTGGGACAATGACCCAACCTGTGGCTTGGCTTTGTTCTATGTCTAAACATAGCACCACCATCCAGATACCTCTCTCACACCTCAGAAGCCCAATCTTGCTCTAAGAAATATCGTGGCATCTCCAGCATGATGGATCTTGTACTAAAGGCAAAATTCCCCTGGGAGATGGGGGAGAAACTGTAACCAAATTCCTCATAATTCAAACCTTCATATATAAAATGGAAAAGCTTTAGTTTTCCCATTACAAATAGCTGCACTCTTTCCATGTGCCATAGCTACAGAGAGAAGTTGGAATTTCTGAATGTAGCTTAGTAGCCAAGAGTGCTTCAGGTATCTCTGTAGGGATTAGTACCCAAAAAGAGGTTAACAATTGCATTGCCACTTGTGTCTTAGAAATCTGCAGTGGGGGAATCTGAAGTTTCAGGGTCCACATTAAACTAATGATACACATGGGAGTAGCCTAATGGCAGGATACGATAGGTTTGTAATGAGTTAATTTTATTCAAAGAAAGTGAAATGAAAATGAGATTCTTGTTTCGTTACTATAAACCCGATATTACGGTGAAGCATGCAGCCAAATACAGATAATTAGCTTTTTGGTTATTTCTCATCTGTTATCTTTAGAACAGAGAGATGAAAACAGTTTAGTAGGTTCTTCTGAAGCTTGTCATACAATTCACCATTTTTGCTGAAAGGTTATATCATGGATGATCCCATCAGCATAAAAGCTCAATAGAAAGCATGTTAAAAAGTCTCCAGTCAAGTTAAATGCAAAATAACTAAGAGCATTTAATATTTAAGCAAAAGCTTAATGTTTAGAATTCAAGTAGTGCTAGCTGAAATATTCAAGTACTTCTACCAAATCTCATGGTAAGTCATCAATTAAAGAGTTAACTGCATTAAATTACTGCACACTATTTTAAACACCCTTCTCGCAAATTTCTCTCACCTTACAATGAGAAAGGTAGCTCCCTGGCTACAACCAGAAATACCCAGTTTTACAGAATGTATATGTTCACTGCTTCATCTCAGAGACAAATGTTTTCTGATGTGTAAATGTTATCCTATGTAGTTGAGAAAAAATAAATCAGTTTTCCTTTAAGGAATAAAACATATATAAAGCTACAACGTAAATAAAGCTGAATTGCTGTTGCTGTGGGAACCATAACTTTGAATATCCTCACTATTGTACATTTAAATTCTCTACCATAATGTTGCATTAACTTTTTTTTCTTTTTTTGCATTACATTTATATCTAATGTGATTCCATTTCCCACTCTTTACAGATGCAGATTAGCTACTGTAATGTTCCTGATGCAAAAACTGTTTTTGGTAAATCATATCAAAATGTTTCATGGAACTCACTGAGAAGTGTTGATATATGGAAATTGGTCTTTTAAAAAATTCTTCCTAAACCCCAAATTGCATATTTTGAACGGCACTCCCCCCTTTTTCTATCACCACTTCCCATATATCTGAAAAATTAAAGGGAATGGCACATTTGTGACATTTCAAAAGGAAAGTTCCTATTATTTCTGGTCTACTGCTTATTATAAATACACTGTACAACATGTTAGAGTAAACTAAACAAACAAATATTAGTAATAAAAGTTAACATCTTGCCATATTTATCAGGCTTGCATTGATAATGAATCTTTCCCAATGAACTGTAAAGATCCTGATATATGAAAACGCTGCATAGCTTTGGAGCTTATTCATAAGAAAGTAATTTTTGATTATAATTTGTGACCAATGACCTATGAACCAACAATAGACTGTAAACTTATTATGGTATTGAATGTATGCATTTAAAACCTGTTGTGTGATATAACTTTCACTGGAAACTGTCTCACCATTGTTAGATAAAACCTTTGGAAATTTTCTCATCTTTCTCTAGTAATTTCTTGTTATTTTGGCTTCTTCCAGTTCAGAACAAGAGAAGTAATGACAAGTTAATTCCAGCTAAGAGTCAAATTTTTTAGGTACTACATGGATTATTTTTGTAATGAATGTAATTGTAGTTGTTTAGATTAAGGTACTTAGGAACAAATAGAGGAGGTTCCAGGGAGAGTATTAAAAGAGGGACCATTAAAATCAGTATAGAGCAGAGATCAATAGTACTTAAGAGACTGGTTGCTTTCAAATAATTCATATGAGAGAGGTTAAATTACATCAATAAATTAAATTATTTCAATGAACAGTACCGGTAACAAAAGTTGAGAGCACTGATTCAGCTACTGCTCAGTTCATACCAAAATATTTTTCCCTGATTAAAAATCTCACAAAGTTATGCTGCAGTGGAAATGAGGCACAGCAGTAAAAAGCAGAGTGTTTTGTTCCTCGCTGTAATTGAATAGGAATGGCTCTGCACTTCTCTTTTTGCAGTGCTACATTTGCTACCGACTTCCTATGGAACCATCTGTGGGTTTCGGGTCTGGTCTGCTTGTCCAAAAGCCATCTATGGCAGGTATTCCCACTGATTTAAATAGTCTAATGACATGCAAAATAATACTAATGAAACCAAACCAAAACAAACCCCTTGTGGAAGAAAAGGCTCTACTTGAAACTGTATATGAGGAGATGTGGGTGATCAAACATATATATATGTATATATCCATGTATGTGTATATATATTTATAGAAGCACGAGTATGCATTTCTACACTGAGCACCTACACACAGACAAAACAACACACATTTAATTGAAGGCATCATTAAGAAGAGTATATGTAGGGAAGAAATGAGTATATTACACACTTCTGTAATTTGAAATTGATCACAAGTCATTCTTAGATGATCCATTTATTACAGTGTCTTGCTAGCTCTGACTTATATTTATAATCTATCAAGTACTTAATCAAAATGTTACACAGCTTTGACAGAGAACTTTCCTATACTCTACAGGATATGACTGTAAAATGTCTTCCTTTCTTTGACTGCATGATTGAAAAATCAAGCTTTGAAATTTTATTTTAATAATATTGTTAAAGGTCTGTGTATTTCATTTCATTGTCAAAGTCTAATAGAATAATAAACCTTGATATTTCATCAGCCTTAAGTGTTTTCTTTTTTCTCTCTTTTTTTTCCCCACATAATGGTTTTAGGATTTTAGTTACTTAGTAGATTTAAATTGTTCTCTTGGCATCTTTGTTACTGATTCAGGTATCCTTAACCCCTCTGAACATGTAGAGACATCCTTTCATACTTGTGGAGATTTTCACTAAACCTCCATCTAATTTATACAGATTCTTCAAAAAACCCCTCAGAACTTAATCGCTTTCTGGAATTTCTTTAACCCCTTCTTCTTTGACTTTTTCTATATTTTGGCCAACATTATTAAAAGAATGAGGGTCATAGTTAAGGATAAATAATAAATGTTACCATAATGTTTCTCTGAAAGTGATCTCCAACTACAAGTAATTCAGAAGAAAAAAATGAAAACAAACCACCTTTTCAATCTAGTCCTTATTTTCTTTTTAAATCTCCAACTCAAATGCTCATGCAAGTTTTGTTTTGTATATGTAACTGATAATAGTGATTACTAAAAGAAAAAAAAACAGTTTTTTGGTGAGAGCTTAAAATATTTGAAAACTGGTTTAATTTCTATCATGGTCCAGTTACAATTAAAATATAGAACAATTTTGGGGTTTGTTTGGGTTTTTTCCCTCCAATATTTTTTTTACTTTAATAATTAAAATCAATGTTTCAGTATTACATATTTGCACATGTCAATTTTCATCTGAAAAGTCAAAATGTCTTCTCCCCAGGTTCTATATCTTAGTTTTGCCCTAGATAACTGTCTTCTTTCTTCGCCCCCCACCCCCCTCACTGGTATTATTCTGAAGAAGGAGGAGTGATAAGGAATATTTTCTGGGATGTGCACATATGTGCTTTGATACCCATTTGAAACTGAAACCAAGGTGAATGATGGGAAATGAGAACAGATATATTTTAGCATTTTGGCACATAGCAGATCTTTAAAGAGTGCATTTACACTTCTTCAGGGAAGGCTTCCAAATCAGAGCCCGCTTCCTCCATGAACTGGAGGGGCAGGAGGTTCAAAAGGACTTTAGCACAATCTTAGGCTGTAAATACTGTGTAATTGCATCAACTCTGCTTTAACCTTTTAGTTCTCACCAGTTCCTGATTTGTCTGCTTTTTTTGTGTCCTTTCACATGGCAAGGTGAAATATCTGTTCCCCATTTGTACCCCGCAGGCTGACCTCTGATCTAGACTGCTCACTCGGAATTCAGTTCCAAATGACTAGTGTTCTGTCAGGCAAAATCTACATAATCTGCTGTCAAAGACTGTCAAACAAATGGTTGACTTCATACACCCCATTTCAGTAAAATGATCAAAACATTAAGGGAAAAAAAAATCCTTCCTTGGGTTCAAAAATGTGGTACAAAAATTGAGAAAATACCCTGAAAATGAAAGAAACATTTGAAAAGGTAAAAATTAAATTATTCTTGTGAAGATAGAAATAGCTGCAAAATGCTGAATGCATAGTCTTAATTTTACTTCAATTGTGGGAAGAATTTTTCCTATTTCAGGATTGAATTCTGTAAATTTATTTATCTACATATATAATATGTCCTCAGATCCAGACTATAGTGCAATTAAATTTGTGAAGATGTACTAAAGAGCAAGCAATTATATGTGCTCCAACAATTGCATGGGAATAATTATTTAAAGTCCAAAGGTCTTTGTTTAGAAATGTCATCAAACCGGTTGATTGGATATAAGCCACCATTAAAAATAAGTTTACATGTTAGTTTTCCTCAGGGGAAAAACAGCAGTTAATACATCCATTTCTAAATGTAATTACATTTCCAGTTTTACGGGTATTTTATAGCATAACTTGTATCTTACTAAATCATTTTCTTTTGTTCTTGTAATAAAGTTCCTTGGAATTCTAAATGAAGAAGCTGTAGGCATGCTCCATTTAATCTGTGTCCGCTAGAAATTACATATTTTGCTTGCTAAGAGCTTTACATCCTTTTCATACATGAGGCTGTTTTCTTTTTACTGGCTTTATGTGTATAACAATTTCACTTTATTCTGTCTTTGTGGTTTTGGGGTTTTTCTAATTATTAAACCTTCAGAGATACTTTATGCTTGCCCTGAGAAGCAGCAATTCACTCTGCTAAAGGTAATGTGCTATTTTGTCTCATTATAATAAACATCAATGTTTTTACAACTGCAACAGTTCTCCACCAGTATTAGCATATTTTGGCTGAGGTATTGTTTTACTGTGACCTGTATAATAAGTGTCACATTAGCAACACAACAAATCAAACGTTTGTTAATTTCCCTCGCTTTCCCACACAGCTGCTGGTGTTATCGTGTCACCAGATTTTAATTAATATGATAAGTAACACTTGCAAGACAACAGGCTGATTTTTTCCCCCCTGTATGTGTGTCTCTCTGTGCACACGTGTAGACCAGAAAAGCAGCAAATAAGAGACTTTTGTGGCAATTGCCTCGTTCACATTTAAAGCAACTCAGTATTAAAAGATAATTCTCTTCCAGCTTGCCCTGAGAATCCAGAGGATGAGTCTGAAAATATGTTATAAATGCACTTGATTTGCCCATTCTACTGTTTAGTTTTTTGTATTTTTAAGCTTTCATTGCCTGAGATATACATGGCAGTCTATTTGAATCTGCCTCATTTCTTTTGCCCCTATATAAGTAATAACAAATATGTGCCTGACTTACAAAAACCCCAGCAAGTGGGGTTTTTTCAGGTATTGCATCCTTCTAACTGAATTGCTCTAGTACAAGTCAAAAGTGCCATCTATTTGTAACAGCCAGAAATGCACCAGAGGCCACTGCTGGATGGTTGTGTGGAATAACCACCTTCCTCCCCTGCATGCTGCCTTCCAGCCCACCCTGGGGTTTCCAAAAAGCCAAAGAAGAGACAGAAGAGAGTCTGAGGGAAATGGCATGGGAGGTTAAAACCCATTTTTGTTTGAAACGTGTTAAGCACACTACGATCAGCATCTAGAAGGAAACTCCCCACTTCTGCAGAAGTACCTAAGCAGTTTTTTAGTCTGCCCTGGGAACTGACTGCAAATTAAACTGGGGAACTTGACACATTGCATGGAAGGCAAAGATCTGAGCAGCAATTCATTACAACACATTTTTAAATCAACAGCAGCATTAGAGATAGGTATATATGCATAAACCCATAATTTTGTCTTATTATTGTGTAATTATACAATACACAAATGCATTCTTGTTAAAGATATGGTGCAAATGAAACTGCAAGTAGAAAGTTAACCTTTTTGGTATAATTTCATTAGACATAGTGAAATGTCCTGAAGATTTCACCTCGACCACTGCCAAGACCTCCCAGTAAGTGGAAGGAGTCTTTTCAACATATATGAAAAACAGGGCCACCCCTTGAAGAATTTTTGACATCAATTGTGTTCTCTATTTTAAGGGCAATATCGAGCTTCCTACAACCTTCAAGTGGGAAGGTTGAAGAATATAACATATATCAAAATGAAAGGAGAAAACCTTGAGCAGCAGGGATCTGAAAGCAGAAAAGTGAGATGGGAATGGGTCTTGCAGAGAAAATTCCCCTGCTGATATCAAAGGAAATAAAAGTGCACACACAAAAAAAAAAAAGACACAGAGCTGCCTTTTATAAGGCCCTGTTATAAACTACTGCTGATATTAGGCTGCTGAATTTTAATTCCCTCCTCCACTAAAATGCCCTTTTTCTTTTAACCTATTACTCATTATAGCTTGCAAACTGACAAACTCCCCAGAAGGAGACTGCTGGGAGAAAAAGAAATGCCCTTATAAACTCCCAGAATCCCTGCACCATGCAGATCCCAAGTTGAATCACTTGTGTGCCAGAGAAAAGGAATGGCACTTGGACATTTTATTAGAAAAGAAACAAATGTTATTGAGCATTTCAGAAAATATGTAATAGGCAAAGGGAATGTATGGATGGTGATTAAATATTGGTAGATATTATGACCTTAAACTAGTCCTAAGGAAAAGGCACATCAAAGCTGCACAATGCCCAAGAGAATATTGAAATATACATTCAACCAAGCCTGGCAGGCTTAGTCTGTTGCAAATGAAGTTAATGCCACATTCCCATTCATATCAGGAATAAGATTGCAGTAGAGTGCACAAACAGTAGCACATCTCCCAGAGCAATGCATTTTGCTAGATGTCTGGACAACACCTTGGTTAAAGAGTGTTGTCTGTAAGACAAATATAACACCAGAGGATAAATGGAGATGTAATAATAATAGCCATGCCTTATGTGTTTCTGTAGAATCAATAAGGCTTTTTATTCTGTGTTTAAAGAGCTGTGAAAATGCTGTCCCAACATGGTCCTGGATACTGACATCTAATCCTTCTGAAGAAGAGATCAGTAAATTGATGTTTCTGTGCATATAAACTAAAACACGCAAGAATACGCACATGTAAGAAAAAAACCCAAAAAACACCTGCATGTTTGATACTACTGGGTCTAAAAACAGTTTAAACAGATTCAAGATTCTAACTGGGAGAAATGGTTTAACATCTTGCAAAAAAATTGAAAGGAATAGTGACCAGTTCACTGGCTAAGCAGACAAGAGTTACTTCTGTGACTAAAGGAACTAACTGAAATGGGTCTTTTCAAACTTTGCAATTCCCTGAGCCATACCAGTAACCTACTGAAAGCCAAGTGCCAACAAAATTTCCATAGCTATTTACATAAATCTAAATGCAAATCATACATCCATACAGACATAATACTGTCACTGTTTGCATTTTTATGCCCTTTGACTGACGAACAGCAATAGCTTCTCTTTTGAGTTCTTGAGCAGTTAAAAAATCCCTGACAAGAACAAGCCCAGAGCGGTCTAACAGTTGCCCTATCCTTGGACTTCTAAAGATACAGAACATTTGGGGTAGATGCAGTCCCAATTCCAATGAGGGTGCCAGCATGTCCCGCAGATCCCAGTCATGTTATGTGTCCAAGAAACACGTCTTGGCTGTCAGTGCAGACAGGGAGAGCTAAATCTGACTTAGAAACCCTTTGACCGTACTGAGAAGGCAAAGACTTTGCAAAATAGCCCATAGAACTGGAGGCTGCCTCCTGCCAGAAGATGTATGCCATCCCCTTGCAATACTTCCAAAAGTATTCTTCACCAACATGGCAATATTTACAAACTGCTCTCAGACAAGTTAATAACGAGAAAGTCTTTCCTGCCCCACATTACAGCTAAATAAATATTGATGGTTCTTTGAAGAAAAAAAAAGCTCAGCTGGAGAAAAAAGCTCAGAAAACTTGATTAAAGGACTTCCCAGGCACAAAACTCTTCCAAGCATGCCAGTCTTAGGCACAATGCGCTACTGGTCAGGTATGAAGTAGGTGACAGTATGTTGGCTTGAGACAAAAGTTAACAACCATCAGAGACTGGGAACAAGCTCAGCCAGCTTGCTAAATCCTTACTTTCCTAAAACACTACACCAGGGCTGTTAAAAACAGAGATCACAAGGGTAACTCTTTAAACTCTAGCATCCAAAAGCTACTCCAAAACAAGAGCTTCCAACCAGTAAGTCATCAGTTTTCCAAACTTGGGAATAACTACTGCAGTACAACAGAGCTAAAACTCACAAGGATGTTCTACACGTGGATACAAGAAAGGACACTCCCACTCCATGGAAAACTTTCACATTTATGTTTGTGTCTAAGTTGAAGTGTTTAAACTGGATTTTTATGTGCAGATTTGCCATTCATCTGATAAATGTCTACAAAGAGAGCCATCTATGGTCTGTGTGAGCTCAGTTTTGCTCAAATACAAACTCTCATTCAGGAAAAAATGTCAGCTTTAAAATTTTGTTTCCTGAAAATGTTAATTCATACCCTCCCTCTAATTCATACATTTGCGTCAGTTGTCAGCAGTGAGCTGGTAAAAATCTCTGCAAAATTATCAAGCAGATCTTGATTCTCTCTGAGTTTTGCAGTCAAGCCAGCCTTTCCAGAGGCATTTGGAACTGCTCAACAGAAGACATGACCAGTTGACATACTGAATCGGTGATCTCCTCCCTCACCTGTACAGTTAGTTCTAAGTAAATAAAATAAATAGAAGACAATATTGTGAGTAATATGGAGCAAGTTTTGTTTGGTTGGTTAAGGTGTTTTTGAATTTATTGCAAAATTTTAGGAAATACATATAAATTAAGAACAGTTTTTTGATTGAAAAAATATACACTGTTGAATCTATTGTGTTTCTCTTTAAGAAGGTGACTAATCTAGTCTGGACACTGCATTCTGTGACATTTGAGAGGTCTGAGGAATCATGTGAGACAGTAAATGATGCAGTAAAATTGTGTTCTTGTGCTTTTTTTTGTTAAATTCTTACAAAATTGTAATGCAACAATCGCTTTGTCATGAATAGGGCTCTTTGTCATTTGTTAGCTGACCCATCTCTGCTGTTGCAAAAATCAAAAGAGAATTGATTTTGATGAACTGACATGCAGCTTTAGGGTAACACAACCCCTAGATGAACAAAAAGCCAGCTTCACCACCAGTAGGCAAATCGATACTGTACCTGTGTCAGGTATATGTGGTTATAACAAAAGAAGTAGAAAAAAAATCCAAAACTACACTCTTAAAATCCGAGACCATCATTTGGTCTTGTATTTATCTGGGGGTTTGCTGGTCTTCTTGTCAAGCAATTTTTATGTCTTAAAAGAGGAGGACCCTACCTACAACCACGGACATATATTCATATGTATGCCTGGTCAAGAAATCTTGAAGACATACACCACACCTTTAACCCTGAACGTTTCACTCTCCTGTAAACAACACACATGACTAAGCAGAGAATACCATTTCTCTATTTAAACTGATGATAATAATAAAATTACCATTTGTTACATAAACCATTCAAATCAGTGCAGGAGAGCAAGTGGGAAAAAATAAAAACCATTACATCATATGTGATTCCTATCTTTTATTCTAATTTTGGTGATTGCATTTAGACTGGACATCTCATTAATTCTAATATCCCTGCATCTTTTATTTCTGCAAATGTAAAGTTCAGGAAGCAGGTGGCTATGAGGCTTGCTCCTAACCCATCTGTCAGGCTTGCCTCTCATTTGAAATAGAAGTGGCAAACTTAACTGTCAAGTCTAGGTAGAGTGGTTGATTGTATTATAAACACAAGTTATGATGGACTGATACATGTCACATTCTAGAGCATAATTTTTGATTGTATCACTATGATATCCATATTCTGTATCAGATGCACACAGTTTTAAACATTTCTAGGAAAATGTCCCTGGTGCCAGTGTAAAGAAAAGAAAATTCTCTCAGAATGGTTTGTAAAGTATAAACAGATAATTAGAAAAACAAACCGAAAATTAACCTTATTTTCAGTATGGCAGCATTGAGGGAGAGCTCTCTAACAGATGTTGCTGCCAAAGGGGAGCCAGTC
Source organism: Corvus cornix cornix (assembly GCF_000738735.6). Taxonomy (NCBI): domain Eukaryota; kingdom Metazoa; phylum Chordata; class Aves; order Passeriformes; family Corvidae; genus Corvus; species Corvus cornix. The sequence goes on from NC_046332.1 coordinate 93,021,582, forward strand.
CTACAGTCTTTATTCACCTGAAACATCTTCACTTACATTAGAGGAAGGAATCAATTGAAGAAAGGCTTTTGGATTGGGAAGACTCACTATAGTCCATTCACTTGTCTGCTACACTGTCTTTCAGGAAAAAAACCAAACTTACTATAGTTCCCACCACTTCATGCTCTTTGTGCATCCTAAATCATATTAAGGTATATCCAGGAACAGGCATATCTAGGGGGCTGGGGTTGTTTATGCTGGAGAAGAGGCAGCTCTGAGGAGACCCTATCAATCCTCTACAAGCACCTGAAAGGAGATTGTAGCCAGGTGGGGCTCAGACTCTTCTTCCAGGCAGCTAATGCCACGATGAGAGAACACAGTCTTAAGTAGCACCAGGGGAGGTTCAGGTTGGACATCAGGAAAAATTCCTTCTCGGACAGGTATGTTAAACATTGGAACGGGCTGCCCAGGGAGGTGCTGGAGTTACCATTCCTGGCAGTGTTCAAGAAATGACTGGATGTGGCACTTACTGCCATGGACTAGCTAACAAGGTAATGATCAGTCAAAGGTTGGACTCAATGATCAGAGGTCTTTTCCATCCTAAATGAGTCTGTGATATGTGAAAATAAAAACTTTATTTAACAAAATTATGTAGCAAGAAAATTCTTCCCATGTTTCATTAATAGGCTATTCCTAATTTTTATTTCACAAATCCAAAAATAGACACATTCATAATGATCCAATTTACTTTTTTAACTTTTCTATAAATCAGTTACCATTTGTTCTTAGATGTGTTCATTTGTGTCTCGTGAATGTTAACGATATACATGTATTAGTATGCTGTCATGTGAAAAACCTTGATATATTGGTGTCTAAAAACTCGATAGCATGCATGAGAATGAGTAGCAGTTAATTTTATTCATAGTTTGTAAGAAAGGCTCTCAAACATATCACAAAAGCTCTAACACTTACACATTATTTCTGGGTTTTTATTTAACAGGGGGGAACATGGGCTTGTTAAAGGTCTCTTCAGTTATATAAATCTGTTCGTACTCCTTGGGAATGCTTCACATTTTCATACGTAAACTAACATCATCTAATGTAAATCATATAATCTAATTGTGTATTTATCTGAAAGACCAGAATTACCCTGAAGCGTTTGTTTTATTCTCTCAGAACTATGTTAAATGCCTTTAAAGAATTACCTTGTTACGGAATATTTGCCAAAGAGACTGGACCCCAATTCCTTTTCTTTTCACTGAATTTCTTTTATGCTTCTATTAAAAATACTCTTGGGTAAATTTGACACAAAAAGCTGTGATTAAGTAATCTTATAATGGTGACAGAAACCGAGAAATCAACAGTTAAAGCTCCCCTTAATGTATCCACCTGCTTCACAAAGGTATGCTATTTTAGATATCAATGGAATATGTGTGACAAAGCAGGACATGTTTTCCTTGAATTTTTTAACCTATGGTTGTTTGAGATATTTACACATCTCCCTGCTGCAAATCAGTTGAAAACTAAAAGTAATAAAAGTTGTATCCAGACTCGATTTTGCTCTGAACAAGCCTGCTTGCAGAAAAAATTAAATGTCTGTGATGCTTTTTGTGAGCCCTAAATACTACACAGTACTTCAGGTATGGTGGAACCTCACACAAGGACACATTTAACTTCATAATATTGGTGTTTTACAGGGAGACTCCATATCAAGTCTGTCTGATCTTGCAATTTGTTGAGCAGCCAGAATTATAAATAAATAAGTAAATATTAATTGCAGCTGCAGGAAACTGTCTCAGCAGATGTCAAGCTGGATGATGAATGGTGCCTAAGAAATGGCAATCTTCAGTACCACCTTGGAGTAAAGTTGGATAGAGATACTTCAACTATACTTTCTGTCAGAAATGTCGTGAATAAGGGAGCTGTGCTCCAGTGCTCTCCCACACAGCTCTGGAAGATAGGAGCTGATGCAGCATTAAACGAGTGGTAAATAATAGTCATGTAAAGGACATGAGGGGCAGTTTCATAGCTTCCCAAATGCTAAAAACAAAGCAAAGCAAAACAGAAAAAACCTGCCCTGGACCTTAGACCAGGTGAAATAAATGAATCCTATTTCTCAGGGAATTAGATTCTAAAAATGGGTATTAGAGTTGTTGAAAGGATAAGTCAACTAAATATAATGCATTTTTATTCATGGATAAACATCTGTAAACTTACCTAAAGAAGCTGCCATTAAAACCTTTGCTGGGCACCATGAGTTTTGAAAGAAAGGTTTTGTTATAGAGTATATCACTGTGACATACTTGGATGTCAACTGCTGTCCTGTTGTGCATCACCTCTGTTAAAGGAGATTCCCATTTCTAAATAAACAAGCAAACAAACAAACAAAGGTGCCAGTGCCAGAGAGAAATCCCTATTCTTAAAGTAATAATTGTAAAATTGCCATTTCCTGCTTTCATGACTCCTGATGGAACTGTTACTACCTGGAATTGCTCCTTACAAGCATTTGATGTTTCCTTTAGCCCTTTAGCACCAAAGCCTTTACCCAGTTCTAGTTTAGATGTGTTTTTGTATTGTTCTCTATCCCCTGTGAACTGCACCCTGTCTTAAAAGGGAAACTATTAACTCAGAGGGGTCTTGGGTTGACTTGCATGGCCTATTCTGCCATAAAGCTAGAGAGGGATGTTTTACAAGGGCATGTAGGGATAAGACAAGGGGGCATGACTTCAAACAGAGAGAATAGGTTCAGATTAGACGTTAGGAAGTAACTCTTTACTGTGAAGGTGATGAGACACCAGAACAAGTTCCCCAGACAAGCTGTGGATGCCCCATCCCTGGAGGTGTTCAAGGTCAGGCTGGATGGGGTTTGAGCAATCTGGTTTAGTGGAAGGCGTCCCTGCCCATAACAGGTGGGTTAGAACCAGATGATCTTTAAGATCCCTTCCAAAGTAAATCGTTCTATGGTTCTGTGAAGGACATGAGCTACAGAAAATCTTTCAATGCTCTTAGATTATAGTGCTTATCCTGGAGGTCGGCTGTAAGATTGACAATTGATACCCACTTATCTAGATTTAAAATAGAAGAGCACAACTCCCACTGCCTTTCTGGATTTCAGATATCAGGCTGTCAACATATTGGACAATAAAGTAGAAAGGGCTGGTCCTAGAGGTTGAAGGCAGCTTGTTCTATGGTCTGCTTAAACCCTCTATTCATCATCAGATTGTTCAATGCCTTGCATTGGACAGACTGGCAGCCCTAGCTTGGGAAATGGGAGAAGATAAACTCAGTACCGCTCTGCAGGTCTGGGATGAGCAGGGACTAGATCCAAAAGGAACTTGTTCCCGCCTTCCAAGACAAAGCGGCAAATTAAAATTTTATTGTAAGCAGTAGGCACTAGAGAAAAATCAATGACAAGATAAAAAGACTAGGTAAAACTGTTATTTAACTGGTCTGGATGCAACCAAGCTTTCTACCTGAATGGAGACCCACGCTGATCGGTTTGGAATCTTTCTGACTCAAAGAGGGAAGGTCACGTTTCCTATTTGCTCAGTCAAAAGTTCTTTTTCAGGGAATTGGGGCTGTTGTAATTTCATTTTGTTCTGAACAGCCCAGGAGATCAGACCACACTCAAGTCTGGAACTGCTTTTTAAATAAATGCAAAGGAAGAGAGGGTATTTGCATGCCAAGGTACAAAATACTGTATTTAACTCAACTTTTCATATTGCAAGCCATATGGCAGAAATCAAGTTTTTATTCAAAAGTAGACAAAAGAGTTTATTAAAGACAGTATAATCAGGGTAACTAAAGCTTTTGACTTAAATATTACTTAAGATTTCTATGAAAATTATTCAATAAGTTCTAAATTGAGATACTCTGAATACAGTAGTCTAGGATATGACTTGATCTGATACTTCTGAAAAATTCTCAAAAATCACAACTTTGCTGCCGAAGACTAGATATAATTGAACACAATTTATGCCCTCACATCACAGCATGTTCATTTTGAACATGAGGTGTTAGTCTTTGCAGTGAAGAACAACTAAATACTGGGCTGCGTGAGCAAGAGGACAACCCACAGGCCAAGGGAGGTGGTCTGTCCCTTCTACTCAGCACAGGTGAGACCACATCTGTGGCAGAAGAATGACATTGACATAACTGGAGCAGTTCCAGCACAGAGACACCAAGATGGTCAGTTGGCTGGAGCACTCAATGTACAAGGGACACTAAAGGAGCCAGCTCGCCTTGACTTTGAGATGACAAAGGTAAGGGGAAGCCGTATTTCTATCTATACCTCCCTAGTGGGAGGTTATAGAGCAGATGGAGCTAGACTGTTCTCAGAGATGTACAGTGGTAAATCAAGAGGGAATACAAGTTGAAATATGAGACTTTCTGATTTCCTGTGAATTAGGAAATTTTATTTTTTACTATTCAGCAATTAAAAGTACAACAGTAAGGGGCAAGAGTGTAAGGTTGTGCTTCTGCCCCCAGCTTATGTGTCTGCCAAAGAGGTGGCCTGATAAACAGACACCAAAGCTGTAAACTTATACCAAAGAAAACATGATGTTGATGCTGGTAGACAACACACAAACCATCAAGGTTTTTTAATAACAGAACACACTTGTAGAGCCACAGGTCTACAGAAACACATAAAATTTAACTGCTTTTTTATTTATTTTCTTAATTCCTAGAACAAATACACAAAAAGAGACAAAGCATTCTCTTAGCTAACTGGGCAGAGCAATATGAAAACCTGTTCCCAGACAGACTGCAATTCTCCCTGTTGTCAGCAGAGAAGAAAGGCCATGAAACCTAAGATGGCCAGGCTCTATGTGCTTCTGCAAGTAACAAGGTAAAATATAAATTTTAAAAGGAAAAGGAAAATTAAGAGAGAAGCATAACCAGAAAGATGATTAGAGTATAAAAATAAAGCCATGGGAAGAGGAGGTGGGGAGGTGAATATTCCTGGCTTTGCAAGTTAACTCTGTGTCCAAGAGCAACATTACTTCCAAGAGCAGGAGGGAACAGAAAAAGCTGCACACTGTCACAGTATTGGGTTGCTTGCGCTGTGAAGGGAAGATGCTACTGCCCCTGGGAACAATGCAACAAGAGCTGCACTCTGCTGCACTCTAGCATACTTTTCTTGCCATCGGTGTCCTATGGTTTCCTTTCAAATTACCAGCATAGTCCTGAGAGCTACACAGGGTCGTAACTCCTTCAGAATATAACTGCAAATATTTTAAGACAATCTCCAAATATTGCAGAAATATTTTGCCTTCATATAATTGTGCTACACACATTTCTGTACTTAGCAAGTGCACACTGGATTTTTCTTTTTTTTTTGTCCCTTTCTCACTCTAGTCACCCAGATACTAAATTTTTCTCCCTGCTGAGTGGAACAATGAGAATTTTTTTACCATTATTTCAAATGTTTTTCACAAGCTTGATTCAAAAAAGGATAATTCTCTACTATATTTTTGGTCTGATTATCAGATGATGACAGACAATAGATTGATAAGAGTCACTCAAGAAGATGCAAGCTCTTGTATATAACAGCCACTGCAATTATCAGACACTACTAAACTATTATTGATCCTGTTCACATTGGGTGATAACTGAGCATTTTCCACTTATTTAAAGTGCTGTTAGCCAGAAACTCCCATCAATAAAAAGCAGTAGACGAATTTCTTCAAACACGGTTCAATAAACAATAACGCATCTAGATTGTCTATAGTTCCTTAATGTCAGTGAAACAATTGTGAGGCATAAATATACCATCCAGTTGCAGCTAAATGGTTGATTAGAGTAAAACAGGAACCTCCACAAGGTCATTTAATATGTAACCCAAGTATCACTGGCAGAACAACTGCAACCCTCGAGGAAAAAAAAAAGGCTGTTGCCTCATATAGTTTCAATAATATCGAGAAGAAAAAAATCTCCTGTTTGGATCAAAAAAAAAGTGGACTTCTCCCTATAACATCATGGGGCAGATCTCATTGTCTTAATCGCAGAAGCAAGGTTTCTCATATATAATTGCATTATTTCAAAGGTATGTAAAGCTGTGTTTAATATTAGACTGGTACATTTTGATAGAACTATAATCACAGGAAAAGTGGTCCTTATCAGTGAAATTCATATTACTTTCATTTTGTTCTCTTTAATACTGGGGACATACAGGACGTGATCTGATATTGAGTGTATTATATTTCTCAAGCAGGGCCAGTAGCAACATAGCAGTGGACTACATGTAAAATTGGCTATTAAGGATATTAACTAGTAATTGCTTAGAGTAATCTCTCTAAATAATCAGTAATTAAAAAAATAAATAAAACGGCTGACCATTGCGATTTAAGCTCAGATTAAAATTGACCAAAAAAGTCAATTGGAATAGTTTTAATTATTTATGGTGCTGTATTTTCCTTCAACAGGGATGTTTTATATTTTACTGTGGACAAAATACATAATTTGTAGCTACAATGGCACCTCTTTTATCAGTTGAACAAGTAATGCACAGTATTTCGGGTCAAAATATCCTTTCTCAATTCAAATAAACCATTAACAAGCCAGTTTTCTTTGAATCCTCTGCCATCACACAAGCAAGACCCATCAGCACTATGTATAGTCTGAATGAGCAGATTTGGTGAAAGACCCAGATACCTTCCCAGCAACTTTCAGAGATAAATTTTTGCAGCTTATGCCCAAGGGCAAGGACATAGTGTACAGATTATGTGTTTGCCAGACTACAGCTGATGATTCATGCTAGCATGAGACTCAGCTTGGCCTCAGTCGGGCCCAGCGACATGGGAATTAGTCTTGAAAGAACAACTGCAAGTCTTCAAGAGTCCAGCTCCTACTCCTCTTGATCCATGGAAAGGCAAGGGAGAGGAGGCAACAGGAGGAGGACATCAGACACAAGTTAATAACATATTTTAGAATAGCATGAGTACTGTCTTGAAAGCCAATGCAATAAATACACAGTTTGTTACCAAAGAAGACTATTTATACTGGTGTAATTTTAAGAAATGTAACTATGGCATCAGTGAAAGTTCATTACAGCACTCTGAGCTTCACATGGTAAAGAACCAGGGAACAGAATTATGAGCCTAAAAAGACTCCAGGGGCTTATAATTAAATCTAAGCATATCAAATTAATTGGGATCTCGACACTTTCATTTGGCAGTGTGTATTTCTGCCACTGTAAATTTGGTGGGGAAAGCAGAATACTTTTGTTGCACTATTCACTAACGGCTGGACATGGAGTCATTCTTATATAAAACTGAAAAACACTTTTCAGACATTAACAAATGTTGGTATTTCTATTTCACATTAAGAAGGCTAAAAAGCTGATTTCCAAAGTTATTTTCTAAAGATTAAATTTCTCTGACCAGTTAGGGAAGGGATCCATTATTCCCAACTCAGTGATATCACACTAATATCAGACCAAACCATGCAGCACTAAATTAGATTCTAGGACTTCAAATCCGTAAAATTCATCAACACAGCCTACAACAAGCATCTAAATAGCATAAACCAGATTAAAAAAAAAAAATTATAATAATGTAAACCCTAGGATCTCTTCCCACTACACATACTTTTTGGGTTTCAAGCCTTCAAAATCCAGTTGGGTTTGTTTTTCAAATTCCTCAAACAAACATGATTAGTTTTCTTTTGTTTTTCTCATAATAAATGCTATTTCTTATTCTGTATCCATCTTTCTGTCTTATTTTAATGCAGGCTGAGACTCTCCAATATTTACTTTATTTTCTGAAGCTAGAACTTTAGGTACAATACCAGATGGCATGGGACTGTCATAATGCTCCTGAGGGCAGCAGTGCCAGAGCTGGTGCTGCCCCACAGCCTTCACTGCAGGAGAACGTGCCCCACTTCAGGCTCCTAGGGAGGTCCACCATTGCACAAGTAAATCAAAGGTCTGACCCAACTGCTTTTCAACACCAGTTGGAATGAAAAGAGATATCTCTATGCTTATTTCATCAATGCCTTGGACCTAGATAATTTTTAATGTCCCTTCCAGCACAAAACATTATATGATTTTATAAGCATTAAAAATCATTTTATAATACAAGCTGGAATTGTACTTATAAACTCTGTTTTATCAATTAAAAGAAAATACTTAGTCCACTTTTGTTTGTGGGGCTTTTGTTCTTTTTACCCGTCTCCCCTCATCCTCACTTGTCTTTGTAATAAAATTTTTAGAGAATAAGAAGAAGGGAATTGAATTAAACAAACAAACAAACAAACAAAAAGACAGGAAACACCAAATAAATCATAAGGATGAGAAGGATTTTCCTTCAGCACTGCAATGTGTTAATCTGGTCCAGTTAGGTCTCCTTGCACTTAATGAAAAATAGAGCAGTAGACAAAATGTTTCAAACACTGACCCAATTCACCCACTTCAGTTTATCTTCCAAATCCTTTTGGAGGCACACTTTGCTGGATAGCCTCTGAGATGTACACTGAAAAACCACTTCTTCAGGGGATCTCAGAATGGCAGCAACCGTAAGATCCTGGAGGATTTCATTGGCTGAAGTTCACTGCAGATGCAGCGCACACCGCTCACTGCAGAACTGCATGAATAAGGAAGCGACAGAATCCTACCAAAAGAATCTCATAAAAGTAAAGGCACAACCGAACAAAGCCAGGCTTATAAACAGAACTGCAAATATCGTTAACTTTAAATACAAACACAGTTTCTGATCATCTAGCAGCAGGGCACAGAAATGCAAGAGGAACTAGTGAGTGAACAAAGAGAGACTTGATATTCGCTTCCTCTTAACACAGACGCAGAAGGCGAGAAGCTGCAGTTCGGTATCACACAATTATGTGGCTCATTCATTAGTACCACATCATTGACTACACCATGAAAGAAATGACAAATTAGCAATTTCACAGGACTAGCATAATACTATCATTTGTATCACAAAGTCAGCAAAATCTAACCTCCAATAATTCAGCTCACCATTCTAACCCAGGGCAGGCCATCAATACGGTTTTATGTGGCTTGTACTAATCACTAAAGTCAGATAATATGCAAGGTTAATGGTTGCAGACAGTCTGGGGAAATATCCAAGATCTGATAAGGAAACCCCACATTATTGCTGTTCTGTGTGTGTATATCCCAATCAAGAATAGGCAAAGGAAGGAAATCAATGCTTTAGGCAGTTATAATACATCTCTTGGTGTAACATATAAATTGGCCCTTCATTGCCCATTCACATTTCGGTTAATAGATAGTTCAGACATAGGACACACGGATAGTGAAGAAGTGTAACCATTGTATGTTTGTCTCCCGTACTTTAGATTTATTCTGTCTTAGTATAACAGACTCTATCCAGTGTTTTTCAATTACTTCACTAGCCCTCTAAAGAAAATAAGAAGTGATGCTTAATCCTGATCGGTACTTTGTTATATAGTCCACCACCTGAAAGGAACTTGATGCATTTTTCCTCATTTAAACAAACAGATAATCAACCAGGATATTCTTATTCTAATCATACCCCACCACTGCTTACAGTCACAAATATATATTTCATCTCCATCGCCAATAATGAAAATTCCTTTTATTCAATACTAGTTATAGCAGACTGGTTGTTGATTTTCTTTTATATTTAGCACTGAGCTATCCAAGGATACTCTGTAGTAATTTGCAGACTAAGAAGCCTGACCTCAATACACTCATGCATATATTTTAATATAGCATTGCTTATAAAATATAAATTCACATAATTTAAATCTGTAACTGTCTAGTGTTCCTAAAATGCCAAACTCCATACTTTGAAACTTTTTTTGAGTGAACCCTTTTTTCCTTCTAATGTAATTACATCACTTCACTCTCTGCAAACCAAAACCAGGCAGGCAGTGTATTTAATTCATAACTGTACCACTAAATGCAAATGTAAAATTGGCAGCTTTGATGTTGCAGCATTAAATATAGCTTATCTCACCAGTGACAGTGAGAAACAGGCACTCTCTTAGGACTGTGAGTTATGACAGTCTCTCCAATGAGTGAAAAATCATCCCTGTACAGCTGTCACTGATGAGATTTTCCTTTTCTTTTTCTTATGGCATGTGAGTGCTTCAGCATACTTGGAGCCACCATGCTGGTGGCAAAAATGGAGACTGCTTTGATGCAATGAAGTGTGCCCTTTTGTTCTGCACAGTTTTCTTTGCTATATTAAAAAAAAAACAACAAAAAAAAAAAACAAAATACCAACACAAATCAGAACCAAAACCAAACAAACCAATTTTTTCATAAGAAAGAAAAAAAACTTTTTGGATAGAGTAACTAGCTGGTATTAAACTAATGTACTATTTGAAGAAAGGATTAGAAAATGATAAGCACACAAAGCCAAGGATTAAGAGATGTCTCCAGTGCTCACTTCTTTTTGTAGATGTGTATAGGTGCACCTTTACTCACTTCAATGTAAGAAATACACAAATAAGTGTTGTTCTTTAGGGATAGCAGCATAGTACCTATGAGCTTCAGTGACAACTGAGCACACTGTGTAAACTAACTCAGTACAAAATGTCTTTCCAAAAAGTTTGCAGTCTGATAAAAAGCATTTGCAGTTGATGTCTGGTGCTGGACAGCAGATCAGTAAGAAGTACTTCTAAATTCTGAGAAGTGAGGCTCTTTTCATTATGCAATTGTGAAATAGAGACACCTCTGTCTTTCAAAATACTCTTGGAAGTTTCAGTCATAGCAGTGTTAGATGAACACTGGGTGATAAAATACTGGTAAACAAGGGAGACCTAATGTGTCATACATACCTTAATTTACCTGCTTCTGTCTACCTACGTGGCATTACATGCCTATAATCCTTTTTCAGTTTTTGTATGGGCAATGGATATTGCAGGAGGACTGATGGTCAAAGGACACAAACAGGAAAACACAGTGCAGTCACTTCTTCCATGAGAGGAGTGCACAATCCAGACTCAGTGGGCTGCACCCAAACTAAAAGGACGGGGAAGTGGCTGCAAAGATCTGTGTGACCAAACTTACTGTTGCTTCACCTATTTGCTATGTATCTTTAAGTTACTTGAATATGATTTTATTTAATAATAAAACATTTGGGGGCACCTTTAATCACAGACCCACACATCATCCTCTCCTTTCCCTTTCCAAAATTAGTTTCCTGGAAAATAGCATGTATGCTTGGAGCTCCATGTTCACATCCCAGGGAAATGAAAGGGAGGGAGTGGTAACACTCCAGTGCTCAAGCCTCAGAAGCTTCTTTAATCAGAAGGCAATCAAACTACTTATTTCAGGTCTGCACTCTAGAGGAAACAAAAAATGCATCTCATATGCAGCCTATTTTGCAAGGGTGATGTGACTGCCCATAACCCACTTATAAATAACTGTGCAAGAACAGCCTGTGCAGTGCAGCTTTGCTTCCTCCTGCTTGTACTTTCTAGCAAGCACATTCCAGTAACACCAGTTGCTTGATGGCTAAATATACAGCAAAGCCTTCCTTAGCCCCAGTTTTGATGCCCCCTCTCTCATGACTGCTCTTTCCCTGCTCTTACCATCCATCATGTCCCCAGCTTTCCCTTTGCTCAGGGCACTTCTAAGTGAAACCTTCTGCTGCTGTCAGCTTCTCTCTTACCTTGATCTAGTGCTTTTCAGGAAACCCATAAGTCCGTCTACTATATCCACTATTTTTTATTTGATAGCAGGAAGAGGAAGTCTGTTCACTCTAACAGGCAATTGCCCTAAATGTGTGATTTTTTCAAGTAATTTTTCTTATGTGCTTTTTACAATTTTTTTATGGTTAGGTTGACACCTGCATGAATGACTACAAAGCAACCCCAATGACCTTTTTCACGTTTTTCCTCAAAACGCTCATCCAAAAATAGACTGCCAGTGGCCTATGGGTACAGATGTAAAATATGTCCAAAATACCATCCTTGCTTTTATGTTCTCTTCATGTATTCTCCATGCATATAACACCTCTTGTGTTTTACCTAGGAGAAAAATGAGGGGGAATTTAAAATTTGTTCATTCGAAGTTATTCTAGGACCTTTCATAATGGCTCATTTCAAAACTGATGAGCTGGCTTGGAGGGCTGGGGATTTCCATTTCAAAATACTTCATTAACTGGAGGAAAGTTCCTTGAATTATACCTTTCTGAGAGTCTTTAAAAGAGATGTCTAACAAACATTCATCCCCCTTTTTTCTAGCTAGAAAATCAGGACAGGTGAAAACTTTTTACTGAATTCCAATAATGGAGAATTCATACCAGGATCAAAGGTAATCACTGCCTAATTTGGACAATGTGGTCTTTCTCTGGAGCCTACCCATCTCCTGCTATCTCTTGCATCTTCATGGTCTGGCACAGTCAAAGCTGCCTCTTTCGGGAACAGAAGCTCTGCAGCAACTTGCAGCAGCTCTCTGGTAAAAAAACTACCCTGAGAATTGCTCAATTTTTAAAACAAGCACGCTAAAATTGAATCCTAGACCTGCCATCATACTGAAAAAGCAGCCAGGTTTCAAGGGGCAGAGAATAATAATGCAGTTATTCTTAAAAATACAAGAGAGAATTGACCATCAATTTGTGTTTTCCTTCTCTCACTCAGAAGGAAAATGCTGCAGTCCTAGATTAACACTATCTGAAGAGAAACAAGTATGCAGAGCATCGGCAGTAAGGCCTGGAGACCTCAAACAAGATGAATTCACTCTGAAACCTTTTGCCACCATTGTGCAAAAGAACTGTAAGGGGAGTACAAGATAGCAAGGCATGAGGCAGCTGGGGTAGTGACTAGGAGAAATCTGAGCCGAAGAAGCAAGGCCAAGGTGAAAAAATATTTACCATGGTTTTAAACTCCCATTAAGTATTTATTTGCAGACAAGGCAGAGCTTTTATGTAATTCTCAGCCATACCTTGGTCCCATGGAGATAGATTCCCTGATGATCACAACACAAGATTCAGCCTCAGCAAGACCCAAAAATGAGTTCTGATTTACAAAAGAGATTCCCCAAACAGAATGCATAAAGACTATGCATGCTGGAACTCCCAAGGGCTAGATGATTTATTTGAATACTAATAAGAGGACCACCTCTCCAATGTCAATATTTTTCAGTGCTATTTATGTTTTAGCAAGGACATTTGAGGACTAAAACAAGCTCTATTTTTTTTAATACATAAAGCAGTGATAAGTTTCATAGTTCAACAGGACTAGAATTTTTCTGCAAATGAGCAAGAGCTCATTGTGCAAAGTACTGACACCTTCTTTAAGGATAAATGAATAATAACTCCCTTCAAAATCCTGAAAATAAATGTTTTGCATTGTTTCTCTCAATGCAAAAAGAAAAGGATGCAAGGGTTGAAAGAACAATTAAAAGATAAGGACAGAAAATTGTCCAGCAAGTTCATTGCAACAGCTAATTGCAGCTGGTTTTAAGGTAGCCTTTTCAATTCTACTACTAACAGTACTTCTTTTCAACTCATATTAATGCAACAATGCTTAATTGTTTCCTCTTGGTCTCAGGGATACTGGATTAGGTCATTATGTAGCTATGTTCTATCTTTATTTCATTCATACTTATAGCTCATAAATTATACTTTCACAAAATGTGCATTTACAGCAAGAACCTGATTTGATCACTAAAACTTTCACTTTATGTCCCTCCTTTTTCAAAAGACAAAATTATGATGGTTGGATTGGCTTTTAACACCCTTTTTTCATTTGTTTTGCTAAGCAAGTGGTTAGATTGCAAGAACGATTTTTGAAATATTACTTGAATAATGCATTTCTGAAGATGTCTTCCTGCATCTGAAGAGAACCTGAAACACCAGTTCTGAGATGTAGGTTACCTCATTCACTGCAAGGATTGATAACTTTGTGACTAATCACAGAGCGGTGTTTGTCACTGTTGTTAATTACATCACCACTAATCAAGGCTTAAAAACAGAAGCCTTGTCAGCACTGGTGCACAATTCTCAGGGCCACAAGAACCTAACCAAGTAGAAACAGATGTAAAGTTCAGAGGAATAAGATTTGGAGACCATAAAGCATAGAATTATGGGGAATTGCCTCAGAAGACAACATCTCATACTAGAACATGACACAAATAAGATATTTTGGGAGAGGCAGTGAATTCCCTGGGACTGGGAAGGGAAATCTACCATTAGAGTTCATGGCAAAACATTGATGTGAACAGAACCAGTGCTTCAAACTATTCTCTTCTCTTGGCCAAAGTAGTTACACATGGGACATGTTGGAAAGAATAACTCTCAATCTAAAAAGGAGCTGGTACATGGCAACTCTATATTCTCCTTCTCATTTTATGATATATTTATTTTGTTAATTAGATTAAAAACATTACTAATACCAAGACAATGAAAATAGCATCTAGAAGTTATTTGCTGCTTAGACATACAGTAAAAACTTTCAAACTAAAGAAGGAGTTGAGCTTCTTAATTTCATATTATATTATCAGAGCTGTTTCTGATGGGAAAAAGAATGAAATGAAATGAAATGAAATGAAATGAAATGAAATGAAACGAAATGAAATGAAATGAATTTTGCCCAATCCTGAGCTTCTCCCATCAGAATTTTTCTCTCTTTTCTTTCTCTTTTTGTTTTCCTTCTATTATTTTTCTTTCTATCCCTTTTACTCTTTTCTTCCCATGACCTTCTTCAATTATTAAAGTACATTTCTTCTATTTTTTGCTAGTCAACAGCTCTATGCAGAAGGTAAGATGACAGGACATGGACCAAACAAACATTGGTCAGACTCCTACAGCAAAAGTCCTACATTCATGATGTTTATTATATGCTCTAAGGAACTCTTCAGTGTTATTATCCTCATTGATGAAAGGTTTATGAGAAAGCACTGGAAGTAACCCAGGATGTGTTCAAGTTTCAGCTTTGAATACAAGGATTGGGACAGTTAGAGATCTGAATGGGCACCCTGAAAATACAGTATAAACATAAAAACAAGGTGTATAAACCTTTGACAATTGCCATGTCCAAAGTGAGTAATTTTATTAAGGAAAACCCAAACAATTTATCAAACAATATTAATCACTGAAGCACTGCTGACCATGCTCTGAAGGCATGGAACAAGCTACTCAGCAGTGGGAGTGTAGGACCTTTAGCAGAAACTCCTAAAGTTTGCCTCTATTGTTAGTGGCTGGATAGTGGTTAACCTTTTTTTCACCTTTTTTTTTTTGAAAGCCTATCATTAGTACCTCTCCTACCCCAAATTTTCTATGGAAGCAATGGGGACCAAACATAGCTGATTGTGAACTTGGAAAAAATGTGTAAAGAGGTTTTGATTGTAAGTGTCAAGAGTAAGAATTATAGCTGTCTGCTCCTGGAAACAGAGTGCTTTGACACAGAGGAGTAGCTGAGTGAATATACAACCTCAGCTGTACCTTCCCTATTCAAGGCTGTATCATCTTTCCAGAACCTTCTGCCATAAAGCACAGCACTGCTTCTTGGAGGGGAATATTTTGTATGAGGTTACACAGCACATGGAGTTTGCTGTTCAACCTGATAACTGATGTGAGTCAGAACCTACATATTTCTGGGAAATTATTTTTGTTGCCTTATGTGGGGTCT
This sequence comes from Corvus cornix cornix, assembly GCF_000738735.6. NCBI lineage: Eukaryota > Metazoa > Chordata > Aves > Passeriformes > Corvidae > Corvus > Corvus cornix. The sequence goes on from NC_046332.1 coordinate 93,037,143, forward strand.
GTCCATCCCAAATTGCACTCCTAAAAAGGAATTCAATTAGTAGTAAGCTTACCTATCACTTATCAGCTGACCATGTAAATAGCCTGTAAAATAGTAAAAAAGGCAGGTAGTAATCCAATGGGATAATAGCTCAGGGAAAAAAATATGCTATTAGCCCTGCTGGACTCCACATGGCAAACAGCCCTTTCCACTCATAAAACCAGGAAGAGATCTGCTGCACAGCAAGAAATCAGCTGGGTTTGGCAGCATGTGTCAAGGCAGGGAGGGAGTGAACCTGCTCTTGTGAGACAAAGGGCTTCACTCTGTGAGATAAACAACATTAAGGCAGCATGATCAAAGAATACTTAAAAATAACCATATTAAAGAAATTCAGAGGGGAAGAAAATGTTCAAACAACCTAAGTGGAACCTCACTGAAAAATAAAATAAAACACTCCTGTCATACTTACGCCAAAACACTGAATCTGCTATCTTGGAGTCACACTTTGTGTTCTTCCTCCTGCTGTTTCAAGGAAGCCCATGTATGAAACGAGGGACAGAAATGTAACCTTTGTCTGTTCACCCCAGGTTGGTACTGGAAGCTGGGAAGCAGGGTGTGGGTAACCACTGCTGACATTCACCTATCCCTACGTCTGGGAAAGTGCCAGGAAGAGGACAGATGTTCTAAACTAAAACATGTCAGTTATTTTGCTACTTTGAGCCCTTTTCAACTATGAAACAACAGGCTAAGGATTTGTACTATTACAAGCCAGCTTAAGATTCCCTGTGCCTAGCCCATTTTCCTGTTCGCCTTGGAGAGTCTCAAAGTGAAATGTTGGGCCTGGAGCCAAAGGAACAGTTGGCTGCACAAAAATTTTTTCCTGTGTCCTTCACCATGTTCTTTAACACACCTTTGTCTCCCATCCCACCTCATCCCTAAAACAGAGATAACATGACTTACTCACTGGCTACTCCACAGCTGCATTAATGGCTGTGTGGCAGTTGGGGATCCTCAGGTAGTCTGGCACAGACATCACAGGAAGGAGGATTCAAAAGCAATGGGCTGTCAGCATTTCTTGGTGCCAAGGGAAATGGCATAGCTGCAGGCAGCAGGCCACCACAAAATTATTAAATCAACAGTTGATTTCTAGTAAAGCAGAGTATGTACTAGGGTTAAGGTCCTGATGTTTAGTCCCAGTGCAAGAAACTGTTTGATGTGTTTCACAGACCACTAAGGTATAGTACAGACTCTTTTCCTGACAGATTTGTTTTACTTATCTATGTCTTACATTTACAGTTTTTCAAAGCTCATACACATACAATCTAAAACATTTGAATTTTACTTCCGTGCTGTGGAAATGGTTTGTATTTAAATCTACTAATTCCTAGTGTCACTGAAAAATATGCACTCAGTTTATCTGCTTACACACAGCTTGAAGCAACTCAGCAATAAAACATTACTTTAAACACCTGAAATAGGATTTTCTGAGGCACTGAGTGCCCAAACATCCAAATGTCCAGCAGTAGCTTCAGAAGTTCAAAGCTACAGAAAAACTACCTCCTTATTTTCCTGTCTGATGTAAACAGATTTAATGAAGGAGGGAGGAGGGAATATGGAGTTTGCAATTAGTTTACAATTAGTTCACTGTTTCAGGGCAGATAGTGCTCTTGGAGGCTGAACAAAGGCTGGAAAACAGTGGCTGACGGAAGAATAAGCAAGAGCAGACACCAAGAGCAAACATGGAAGAAAAAAATGCCACCTGCATATTTTCTCTGTCAGGCACAGTGGCACATCTCTCTCCATACACACACGTATCACTTAATAAGCATGTGCTGACTGTGTCACCAAGGCATCTCAGGTACAGACGAGAAAGAGACAGAGCTTCAGCTATGTAAAAGAAGTTCAGGAAACCAGCAAAGACTTTCAACATTTCAGAAGACATCCAGGAACAAACTGTTTACTAGACCCTGTATTCACTACATGGAAGAAGTTCTTTTATGCCAGAAGAAGGTGTAAGGACACTGCTATCAGCAGTGTTGCTTCCACTCTCTCTAAGTTTTCCCATAGATATCTTTTGTATCTTTTGACTTGTTTCAGTGTGGGACGATGCAGGCAACTGCATTGGTCTTTTCTATGAAATTAAATATTTATGTATGCTTATGTCTAATGAAGAGCACCATTATGCTGACAGGTTAATCACAAGAAAGAGCAAAGTATAGGGAAAGTACATTCTGTCAATATCAAACTTGAATGAAAAATTAAGAATGATAAGTAAAACAGGAATGAATTTATCATCCTATTTTAGTCTCTGTCTGACTCTCTCTCCTCCACTTCTTTGTTTGCCTTGTCTTTAAAAGATGAACAACCATGCTTTAATAGAGACTTACAGTAGACACATCAGTAAAAGGCTTCCAATGACAATCCTGGAAAACATTCCTAAAGTATTTTTTAAAGATTTAATGAAAAAACAATTGCAAAAAAATGATGGCACAAGCCTACTGATTTTTTTTACATAAAGTACTGAACAGAACATACTCAAACAGGTCCTCAGGGTGGTGCCAGCCACATGCAAACTACTCTGGCCCTGCCTTTGTTTGGCCAGCTCTCTCATTAAATTTCATAACCTGGCATTCGTGCTTCTTCAGACTATAGTAGATAAGCTTACATACCCGAGGTCCACCTATTTCTTGAAGTGTCCTCTTCCACATCAGTCACAATTTTTACTTAGACATTTCTTCCTCTCTCCTTGAAAATTTCCAGGCAGGAGAACTTTCACAAGCACAGCTTTATACAAAGATGTCATTATCTTCTTTTGATAGCTTTCAGCCATCAGGTCAGTCTGAATTCATGTTTGTTACAAATAAGAATCCATAACACTATGACATGGAGGGGTAAACTTCTGTCCAATTACCTCACAATTATATCCTCTGTGTTTTGCGCCCCGAAGTACCATTACACCTCTCCCTGAAGAGAAAGCCAGTAGAGCATTATCTTATCACCAATGGTTAGATCAGTGTTACTGACAGAAGTGCTAACTTGTGCTGACACTACTGAACAGCTGCTGTAGAGAGAGAGTATTCACCATGAGTAAGTCTTTGCAGTCATTCAAGGCCCAGGTACTTGGTGAGGAAGACAATTTTTCCAGCTGCCTGCATTCCAGTTTCTCTTCTACCTGTTAGCCATATATTGTCATAGGTGCAAAGCTGACCATTAACAACAGAAATAAGCAAACAAAAGGTCCTGTCATTCAACCAAGGAGCAAATATCCATTAAACAACTGATCCAAAAGGTAGAACATTCCTAATTTTGTTACACTCAAGAAAATAGAAGAAATCAAAACAGGTACAGCCATGTCAACATCCTTTCAAAACAGAATGATAATATGCACATGTTCATCCCTCAGTGAGGTGGCAGCTCACATCAGTGTAACACCAGGTGGGTTCGCACACTGCTCAACATACAATCACAGAGTGCTTTCAGCACCTAATTACCCAGCTTGAGGCTCTCAGACCTGGTTCACAAGTTCCACCAGTCCCTAGACAAGGCTCCCTTTCTCTGATAAAAGCAGATTATTCAGCCCTCTCCTCCAGACAACTCAAAGTCTCTCATTTAGTTGTGAATTGATCCCACCATTTCCCAAATAGTGCCATGCATGCACCACGAGCTAACTGCTTGTTTTCAAGAGCACCACACCTTCCCAGTGACAAGCAGTCATCCCCTGCTGCCAGCCCAAGTCCTGACAGTGAAGAGTCACAACAAGGAGGTGCCCAGCTCTCCTTTCCTCACAGTGAAGGCAGCACCAGGTTGTGCAAGGAGGGGCATACAGTAAGCACAACAGACATTTTGCACAAAATGAGCCATACCTGTGGCATCTGAGAAAATATTTTTGTCTGTATTGTAAGACTAGCTTATAAAGGCAGAATTGAATTATTAACAGTTCATGGAAAAACAGTGCTGAAGTTCTGAGAAGCCAGCAAAATAAAAAATAAGAACAAGTAAGAGCTAATTAAGTAATTATTTTACACATTAAATCCAATGCATATATTGAAAATGCAGGGAACTCAGACAATAATCTATATCCCTCAACTTACAAACAAGCAGACAATTAGACTTTGTCACAGGTAATACCATTATAGACACGTAGGGATGAAAGGTCTATTTCAAGCTAAACTGGTACTTACTGGTTTTAGAAGAGATAAGGCAGCAGAATGTACTAAGTCCCAAAATGATAAAATGGGAAGGTTGGGGGAATGCTCTCATCTGGTTTGTTCAGTGGGTAGATTCGGCTGGTGGATCAAGTCAAATCAAGCAAGTCTGTTGCACTGGCTCCACTATTAACCTAACTGCTCTGTCATTATAGTTTGTAAGTGCTTTCACAACAAACACAACTTACTTTGTCAAAACAGGTTTGAATCAACTGCATCTTCATCCGAAAACCCCTTCCTGACGCTCTGCAGGCTGCATGGTGCCTGTTACAGCTCCACCAGTGGGAACCAGGGATCCCTGTACAGCAGCCCCAGCCCCAGCCCAGTGGTGAGAACTGAGGATTAGCAGTGAGTGCCATGCAAGCAGGGAGCCTCCACTCTGACAGCTCTGACAGACGTAAGAGGCATCCTAGCATGACCAATGGACTGTGAAGGTGCATTCCTTTTGAAGGTGCATTCCTTTTTCCAGTCCTTTTTAGGGTTTGTTTCTCTTGCTCTCCCCTCAAAGGCCCTACTTCTGCAAGTGGAGTAGGAACCTGTAGCCCTCATCAGCAACATCCATGGGAGTTAGTACAGAGCAGCTGATTCACTGTAAACTCATGCTTTTGCATACAACATACAATCTCTCCCATGTAAATAAGTGTTTAAATGTCACCCTTATTACTTCACCAAGGTGTTTATTGCGGACACAACACTGACAGTGAGAAATCAGTGCACTGAGACTGAATGCTTAGATTTTACACTTGGGAAAAGCAAAAATGACAGTCATTCAGATAGGGTATTCTGTGTGAGATCATTTACCTACATCTCCAAGTATCTGCAAAAGATACTATTTGTAGGTATATGACTCAGAAGCTCTCTTGGAACACTTCCAATCTTTCACAGAATCAGAACGGGTCAGATTGGAAGGGACCATAGGGGATTATCTGGTCCAACCTCCCTGCATCGTCACCCACACAATAAAGAAGGGATTCACATTTTAGAAAACCCCATGCATGGAAGCAAAAAGACTTTGTATGTTTTATAAAAATAGTCTTTATTACTTTGACTTCAGGTACATCCAGAGAAGATAAGTTATCTGGGAAACTGATGTAAATGACCAGAAAAAAAAAATCAAAAGTGATGTAACTTTTTGCTGTTATCGAGCTTGTGCCCTTGAGCATTAGTGTTGTGATTTTTGGAGGACTCCATACAAAGAGAATTAAAAGCACTTGGAACATTGTGTTAAGGAAATGTTCATACATATATGTGTATAGAAATGAAAGAAAAGATAGGTGGTAAAATCATAAAACAGGTCATAAGGATAAATTAGTGCATTCTTCAGAGACCTCAAAGTAAAGAAAGAGAGAGAAACCAAGCAGCCTCATTGTCAGAAGAGCATTTACATCCTGGAGCCATCCATTCTGTCCTCTGTGGGAAAGGCACGTGCACAGCTCTCCCCTCCATTGCTTACTGCTGCCCTGTTTATCCCACACACTTCACAGGGCAGCAAAAGCGAACTGACCTCATGTGACAACCAAGTCAAATGTCTGGCTTAGTTTACTAAATAAACACATACACTTGCCATGCTCCAAAAGCTGAAATTGAGGAATACAGAACTGCATGCATAAATTCCTCTTTGCTTATGCAGTTACATAGGTTTTTTGACTGAGTTTCTGGAGAGGTTGGGGTTTTTTTGAGGGGAATGGTTTTTTGTCACTGTTGGATTGTTTTTTTTTTTTTCTTTTTTACCTCCAGCAGCTTGATTACAAATTCAAATTCAGGCATCATAGTTGCAATCAGTATTTCATAATACCCCAACTTAGTGGGTAGCTTGGCTGGCCATTTTTCCAGTCCCTATTATCTTTATCTATTTAATGGCCCAGATGTCAGAACAATAGAACATGTTAAATATTGACACTGGGGAAGCATAAAGAAAATTAATATTGCTTTTGTTTATTTTTATTTACTAGTAAACGCTTGTTTTGGTGAGAGTTACCCTAAATATTCTGCACTGTTATAGAAGTTTTTTTCTAAAATTAACTGCTATTCACAGGTTAAACCAAATTCAGATATCACAGGAATTAACCATTTTACATTTTAACAGTTGGATTACCTTATTAATCCCATTAATTATGGCTATTCTCATGTCAGCTGCATTGTGTGACAGATATTTGCTCAGCTGAACAGCGTGTATTGCTTCTGTTTGCAGTGATCCTACCTCCACCAGTCTGTTTTTATTTACAGATACTTCTATTATCACTTCCCTGGCTTTATCCCCACTGCTAACATCTCAGAAATCATGATACAGCATGTCTAACTACAGCAGCTGCTGCAGATCAAGGCACAGCTCAGTAACTTTGCAAGCAACCCAGTGTCCTTAGAGCATATTTTATTGAACAACTTATTTAGGGGGAAAACCCGCATTTTCACCACCTCATGTCACTATTTACTATCTGAAAATACATTTGAAACTAAGCTGCTCCTTTGGAGAATACAATGGACAAAAAACATAAATACACTGAAGAGAGTTTAAATTATTTCAAGGTTTTGAAATAGCTGGTACAATTAATTCTGGTTTTAAGACAGTGCAGGACATGAGGCTATTTTTTGCCCTATAACATCCATCCTGTTTCTGTGGGACAAGCCACCCAACTTTTTAGCACAATTTTCTTATAGGAGCATTTAACAAATGTTTATTTAATGCTTTTAGAGCTCCAGAAGATAGAAAACAAAGGTGGACAGTGCACTGCTGTTTGCTTTCCACTGATGATTTATTATAGCAACACGTTTACATATAATGACTATGTGATGCCCTATTACAAAGTTGGTTGATGACATATTTTGTCTGAGATTTCTTCAGAAAGATATATAACATGAAAGTAGCTCTTGGCTCATTATAGTTTATTTCAGCTTGTTGTAGGAAGGTATCTTTTCAGTGGTGTCATTGAATAGGAGACCTTTAGGGACAACTACAGCAACCTTTCTGGGATTAAAGTCTCCTTAACCACAGAATAAATCCAACTCAACTCAGCAGGGCTGAATGAACCTGCTAAAAACAGTTTTGTTTGCAGAGCATGGGCACCTCCTCTCCAGAGATACTGCTGGAGGAGGGAAGGGAACCTAGCATGGAGAGATGATAAGGTGCTTTGAAGACCATCATTGCTTCAAGTCTGTATTGCAATAAGGGCATTTTCAGGTCAGGACCATAAAGTAACATTTTAGTTCTAGCCTCAAGCCTCCTTATTGACTTGACTTTGTTTTGTCAACCTGAAATGACATCTAAGAAATCCAGCCCAGCTACACAGCCAATTTGTGCTGATTTAGCCACCCGAGAGGTAACCACTCCCAGGAGGCTCAGGTGGTCTGAGAATGTCCAAGGAGTGATGGTGAGTCTCATTGTTTCCCTGCTGCCCCCTAAGAGTGGGCTCAGCTGAGCCCAAAGGACTTCCAGCACCACAGAGGAGTGACCAAAAATCTTGTAACCCTCATCTACTGGAGCTCTGCACCATAGGAAAAGCTTTGAACACTGAAACCCCAAGCTCTGCAGGTGCTTTTCACACCAGTTTCTCTTCTAAGTAACTTCACTCAAACCAACCAGTCCTGTCAAACGTTCTGGTTTCAAACAATAAGGCAATCTTTTCCCCACAGAAACACTTTTTGACATGTTGTCTCTGCAACACTCAAGAGTGAATATTATGCTCAGCCCCCTCTGGCCTTGAGCATCTTCCACATCTCAGATATCCTGAACAGGTTCCTGGTTGTGCAACAGAAAGGAGATAAAAGGAGAAGCTATCAAACTGGTTTCTAGCTCAATAATGGGATTTGGCACACTTTGCAAGAATTGCAAACCACAGAGCACTGCTGTTTGACAGTGCACATTGCCTAATTTATTTATATCTTATTTCAAAGAAAGACAAGTAAACATGCACTGTACACCAGAGCACAGTGGAACTAAAGGCACAACAGATGCAGGAGTGTATAATAAATACTCCATTAAGGAGAAAAAACAAAAAAAAGCCCATGTTAAAATAATGTTCGAACAGCCTACTCAAGCATTCAGAGATCAGAAAATACACACTATAGGGCTGTTTATACAGTCAGCAGAAGGTGCTGTCCAGAAATTCAGCAGCTACAGCTGAAACTCCATAGGTTTCCCCAAACACCTCTCCTGCCAGGACTGACGGGTGCAGAAGGACACCACTGAGATGTCCTCCAGCACGGGTGGTGCTGTGTGGCCAGGCACCCCAATACCTTTGCACACAGTGAGCCCAGCACAGACCCGCTGTCAGCTGGAGGCAGCTGCAGAAGGGCAGTTCATGGTTGTGCTGCATCCAGGTGTGATGAAAGGTTACAGCTGAGGTCCCTAAAATAGAATTAGACACAGTCTTCTCACATGACAGAACACAATGTCTTTGAGCCCCAACTGACTTTTTTTTTCCTTTGTTTCTTTTCTATTTCTTTTTTCTGGAGTTAACTTTTTATGTCAAGGAAATCATGTTAAGAAAAAAGACAGTGAACACCTGCTTTTGAGGGAAAAGGAGGAGCAAGTTCAAGCGACATGCACTTTGGGATGCTGGTTTATATCAGCTGAACATTAGAACTGTGAGATATTTATCCCCTGCATTTTTTCCTGCTTTCAATGTGACTGAGATGGTCATCATTCCAGCTGGAATTATTTAAGCAGAAATCATATCCTAATGCATCAAGAACAAATCATTTATCTAATTATATGTATTTGTCTCTGTTCCCATCCAGTTTTGCATATTGAAAAAGATAAGTAACAAACATAATCTATTTTTTTCTCCCATTTACACTTTTAAATATTATCTCTTAGTAAGAGTTCATAGGGGGAAAAATGCATATTATAGCAACTAAAAATGTTGAGTATAGTGCTGTTCTTTGCTATTACACAATTTAAAACAATATACTGCTTCTGATATGCATTCTACATCTCGTTACCTCAACTTGATTTTTCTAAAGAGAAAAAGTTGACACAAAAAGTACTGGAACAAGAGCATCTGAAATTAAACACAGAAAACCCCTCCCTCTGCTAAAGTAAAATGATCTGACACTAGCTCTGTGCCAAACTTTAGATCAGAAGAAAACAAAAATTAGGCAAAGCTCCTATCTAGAATTCCAGACTAACCCTGATAAGGAAAATTTTAAAAAGTTAAGACATGGTGATAAAAGCAGGATGAAGGGCTCAAGTAGGATGAAAAGCTAGCTGAGAAATAGGCACTAAAGAAGAAAAAGCCATAAGTTGGAGTTTGAGGATACAGAATTTGATTCCAGAATAAGAAATGAGCAATTACAGGGATTCAGGAGATGAACAACACTGATTTAGCCACATGACTGTGGGTCTTTAATGTCCATGACCACCTTCTTTCAGAAGAAAAACAGAGAAAGCAAAAGAACATCCTTTAAAAATGCATTTTGATGCTCAGGGAGCATTTTGATCCTCAGTGGAGGATGGAGCAATTTAACAAAGGACCTGTGCTCGGGGGCTCCTGAGGGACAAAGTGCCTTGGGGTCAAGACCTTCCGAGCTCTCTGTTCTCACCTTCCGTCGCTGTGTCACGCTCTCTGGAGCAGAGTCCCTGGCTGAGCACAGAGTCGTCAGGGTCATGGTAAGCAAAATTATTACTGTTTTACTCAAAATCTGCCATTTTTGGACTCGTGTCCTCAGCAAAACCTACAGGTGTGGATTTGCACGAGCGACACTCTCTGGAGCCAGCGGCCCCTGCGCTCCCCATCCCGCCGGCTCCAGGTCCCAGCCGGGGCAGGGGGGGCTTCCAAATTTCCTGGAACTTCCTTGTGCGCCTCCCGTTCTGCGAGGGGCGGCAGCGCTGGAGCAGCCCCGAGCCTGCCCCGCGCCGCCCAGCGCGGCTGCCGGCCCCGCGGCTCGCTCCGCATCCCGCATCCCGGCGCTCCGCGGCCCGCATCCCGGCGCTCCGCTGCCCGCATCCCGGCGCCCGGCTGCTTTTCCAGAGGGGTGCTGGCGACATCTGGTGGCGGCGGGAGGGACACCCGGGCCGGCAGGAGCAGGCGCGGGATGGCCGGGGAGGCGCGGAGACGGGGCAGGAGGTGGTGCCTCAGCCCCACCCCAGCCGCCCGCTCACCCCGCAGTGAATCGAGGGGGAGAAAGTAAACCTCGTGGGCTGAGAGAGGAACTTGAATAATTGAAACAGAGTCAGATATTATAAAACCAAAAATAATAATCGTAATGGAAAGGAGAGAGAGGAATAATACCCAAGACAGACAAGTGATGCACAATACAATTGCTCGCCACCCACTGACTGATGTCCAGCCCATCCCTGAGCAGCAATCAGCGGCTCTCAACCTGCCCCCCACTCCATTTAACACGGAGCATTAAATTCTCTAGTATGGAATATCCCTTTGGTCAGTTCAGGTCACCTCCCTGGCCATGCTCCCTCACAGCTTCTTGTGCACCTGCTTCTTGGCAGAGAATGAGACACTGACTGAGGGCAAGCACTTCTCAGCAACAACCAAAACATCAGTGTGTTATCAACATTACCCTCATACTGAAACCAAAACACAGCACTGTACCAGCTACTGAGAAAAAAATTATTCACAGTATGCCAGCCAAAACCATGACAGATGATGAGATGAAAAAACATCCTTGGCCTAAATAGTACTAGGTGGCTCCAAGCAAGTTCAGCATCATAGGGAACTCTAAAGGTCAGGTAACTTACTATCAGCGTGATTGGAACTAGATGATCTTTAAGGTTATTCCACCCCAAACCATTCTATGACTCAGTAACTACCCCTTTGCAGTATTTGTGCTGTTCTTGTCATGCAGCCACAGCAAGTAAGAGGTCTGAACCCGAGTGTGAGCTCCAAACTCTCTAACAGGCTGTGTCTCATCATGTCAAGATACAGAACATCTTTCAATGTAGAAAGAATGTATCTAAAAAAATATTCATGATTTTACTGGAAATGTAAATCACATACAAACTCGGTGTTTAAGCATGTTTCAAACATATCAAGTTTATAAGAGTTTAAGACTTTCACAGAAACATCATTCAGCTTCCAAAACAAAGTGAAAGAATAAACAATCTGTAGGTGTCCTGAAGGAACAGCTATTAGTCGATTTCCCAGTTGGAGTTTTTCAGCATACTTTTTTACAATTTAAATGCCATGTCTGATTGATCTTCATGCTGCAAAGGAAACCCCAGCCAAAACTGCAGAGTTTTACCATTTTAACCAATGAAATTCATAGGATTCTTGTGCCAGGCTCTAGATTACATCTAGTTGCCCCAGAGAAGTTGTGGATGCCCCATCTCTGGAAGTGTTCAAAGCCAGGTTGGATAAGACTGACCAATCCGGTCTAGTGAAAGGTGTCCCTGTCCATGGCAGGGGTGTTGGAACAAGATGATCTTTAAGGTATTTTCAACCCAAGCCATTTTATGATTCTATGATATCAGTACATCAACTGGTATGGAATCATAAATACTTTCTCCCCAAAACTGATAGCCATTGGAGGTCACTAAGAACACCTGTGCACACATCTTTCAAACATGAACTAGGTCTGGCGAATCCTTCCTTGTCCAGATTCATAACATGGGCCAACTGATCTTCCAAGGTCATGTTGAGGAAAATGGAAATTTTAGGCACACAAGTTTCTCAGTTCTGCCTCCTGTTAGAAGTACTGCCAGAATCCCCACGCAGCAACAGTTAGGAGCCTTTCTACCTTAGAGACCTTAGAGGAACTTTCAGAAGAGCTGTAATTACTGAATAATCAGTCATATCCATGCATTTCTTAGATGCGATCATAAATATTCAACTAGACCTCTAGCCATCTGGATGCTGTAACTGAATCTCATCCATAAGACAGCTGAAAATCAGAGGCATTTTAAGGTTACCCTTCCTGGTACACTCAGCACCTCCACTTGAAACTGGAACCATCACACGCAAGTACAGAGAAGAGAAAGTACAATTATTATATAAGTGGAGTTTGAATTTGGCTTGAGAAATGCCCTGAGGAATGGACTGTAAGCATGGTCTGGCTCAAGGATAAATTCTTTGCCTGAATGGTGTAAAGGCCTTCTAAGCTGGAAAAAAAGAAGTTTGGGCCCTTTGCTTCTCTGAACTGTAGGAGGGGGGGTTCTTGTTCAGGGCAGTTTAGGACTTACTTGAAATAGGTATTCCCAGAGAATTGTTTTGTTTAAGTTTCCTACATATATCAATGTACCAAATGTGTATTGCTTTCCAGGAATGACAGACATTACAAAGAGAGGGAAGTACAGTTGGAAACTTGGGAATGACAGAGTTGATGCGTTTCCACTTTTCAAAGAAGGCAACAATGAGTCAGCCTTAGATAATCACTGAAGCCTTGACTCCAGAGTGCTGTGAATAATCCACAGTTAGAAATCAAGGAGTACGGAATGCTTTTCTCTATAGTGGTAGGTGCATTGCTAAGAGTGGGGGCGAAGGAGAGAACATGACAAGGACTCTCTTGCATCTCAGTGAGTCTTGACTGTTGGAGTGGCCTATTGACACTGCTGGCAGCTGATACAGATTGAAGTACTTTGTGAGCCACTCCGTCTTGCCTGACGGGGACTTCAGCTCTACTCAGTGCCAGTAAGGCAGCAGCAAGAGTGTGATGTCTAATTTTGGTTCACAGCACTTCAACAAAGATGGGAGCCAAATGGAGAGAGTCCAGAGAGGCAATAAGAATGAAGAGAAGTGTAGAAAACACAACCCAAGGTAACAACTTTCTCTAGAAAAGAGAAAACAGAAAAGACAGTCCATGAACTGTCTTCAAAAATGCGAGCAGTTACTGCAAATAGAGAATACATCCTTTGGGGTAGGAAAAGCAGTAACAGATTTAAACTGAGTCAAGGGTACACTACATTTTCCTTGGGGTACAGAGCAGTTAAACTTTCTGGTTTTAGTTGGACATGAATCATTGCACTGCTTAAACATAATCTCAATATTTTATTCTTAACTATTCCATGTGCTTTTTTCTATACTGCCTTGGAAAAGTAATATATACAGTCAAAATACTGCTAACAAGACCAATGTTTACCAGTACCTTATTTTCTGTATACCTCAGTTTACAGCATTCCTATCTACTTCACACAGTTGTTGTGAAACCTACTCAAACACCTGCTAAGCTATTTGAAAAGTGCAAGTGTGAATAGCATAATTTTATTAATACATAATGATATTGTGTATATTTATTAATAGCATATCTCAGTGTATGTTTAATAGTGTTTTTTATATATTATTAACAGAACCAATAAAAAATGAGAAAAATGAGGCCCCAAACTGTGACTCTGCTTTCATCAGAAATTTTTCAGTCTGGCATCTTTTAGTCCACTGTAGTTACATAAAGCTGACAAAAAGGTTGTTTGGATTGTATTCTAATAACTGAGGAAAGAGACAGGGTCAGCAGAGTCATGCAGGCATCTCAACAGACCAATATCAGTAACTGACTTTTCCAAAAGAGAAATGTAGTCAATAAAACATAAAAGAAAAGCATTTTAAAAATTTAAAAGATTTTCTAAATACAGAAAGTCCATATTATGACAGCAACTAGCCACTCCAGAACGCACATTACCAAAGCATGAAAGCACTGCTGAGGTGACTGAAGTCACTCTGCCTTTAGTCTTGTGTCTCCCAGCACACCCAAGACACACGTTAATGGCTTAATGTGTTATTGCCTAATTAAATGATTGAATGCCTTGAATGTAAAAGACAATCTGTTAAGTGGTAGGTTCTGGCATGCCTAGCCCTGAAAACACATTAAAAGCACTTGCTATCTGAAAAGGAAAGAGATGAGGGCACAAACATTTGGCTCTACACTACACAAAATGAATCCAATAAAAAGTGACAAAATTTAATGACAGTGACAGTGAGTGCACAAAATCATGAACTTGCTTTCAATCTGTCAGAAGGGAATGAGGAAACAAAAAAGAAAAAAGCCTGGATTCATATGCAAACCAGGTGGCAAATGCATTCTAAATCTCTTGCATGCAGTATCTGTGATGTCTCGTAGAAATGCATGCCAACACAGAGGTAAAACCTAACCTTTGCAGCAGGCATTTCAGGGTACATATTTTCATAAAATCATTGCTGTTTGTGGTTTGACTACACCTGCTACACAAAACATCAAAAATACACTATAGCTATATCTTAGAGAAATTGTTGTGCACTTTAAGAGTGAATTAGCATCATCTAGTGATTGCTAAGGCTAAGAATTGCATTAGCTCCCCTTTTAATTCCAGAAAACCTAAATTCACCACAAAAGATTACTGACTAAGAGTTATGGCTTAAGACTGGTTTTAATCACAAAGAAAAAAGGCTTAATTCCCCAGTTCATTATCTGGTTCTCCTAAATTCCATAATTCTTGTATTTCCATGGCAAAACAGAAATGGGATTGCTTAAAGCAGGGTACAGCCCTTACTCTTGTGAACTGTACAGAAAACCACTCGGTTGCTGTCTTTGCCCCGTTGGAAACTTCAAAAAACTACATGCAGTGCTAAAAGAGAAGTCAGAGGAACCCTTGAACCTGATCCACCTAAAGTCACAGAAGCAGCAGAAACCCAGTCAGCAGCAAATATTTTTCTTTGAAGCAAAGCTGAAAATAGACAGTGCCCAAGGTAGCAGCACATATGTTTAGGTCAGACACTTAAAGCATATGCAGACTTTATTTCAAAGTTTTTCTAAAGACAAGGACTTGGGGATGACACTGACTGTAGGCAGAAAATGCTGTAACAACCACCTGAGGCCCCTGGTCTCCATACAGTTGGCCAAGTACAGTTGTGGATGTCCCAGCAGCCAGGAGGCTGAGCAGCAGGATGCCAGACAGCAGCACTTCAAAGTGCATTTCTGCCAGCATGAAGCTGATCTTCACAGCCAAAAATTGCCTCCTGGTCTACTCTGCTTTTAAAGACAAGACCACAAGGCATTTCTGCCTACCTGGACCTCCTGGTTTGGCTGTCAGAAGCAGAATATCTCAGTTCAGTTGCTCCCTCAGGCAGAGGGAGCTCAGTGCATCACACCTCAAGAGAAGTTCCTGGCTGGAGATAGGCCTGGAACAGGAGACTCTTCTCACTATCTAAGTCCACTTCACTAACAAAGCTAACATAGCAGTTGCTTTGCTGTCTTGTTTTATTTTGTAGGGTAATGTGTTACAGAAGACGGGTTGTTGCTCAATCAGTAGAGGAGCATTACAAATTTCAAAGCCTTAAATGCAGTCACTGCCACACAGGCACCCACATCCCAGTGCCCCATAAAATCCTAGAAAGGCTTGGGTTGGAAGGGATCTTAGAAGTCATTGAGTTCCAACCCCCCTACCTTCCCCTAGGCCAGGTTACTCAAAGCCCCATTCAACACAGCCTTGAACATCTCCAGGGGTGGGTCATCCACAACAGTAGCTCAAACATCAGATTTTGAGTGTTTGATATGAAGAAACACTTATATTAAAGACTCTGTAGCTGTAGATTTTTCTTTAAAGCTCTGGGTTTAACATATAAAAGCTACTTTCTAAGAGTTTCAGTTATGACTGCTATGAACTATAGCCTAAAGTTTCACTCAAAGTAATGACGGCCAGGAATATGTGCTGTATTATACTCCTGAAAGGCATGTTATCATCTGAACATGACAGGAATGCCCTAACATGACTCATCTTCACTGATTACGATCATCAGTGAAAGCTGCTAAATTTGGCAAGTGTGAGTCATTTTGGAGGCTATATATATATGTAAAGAATTGATTGTCAGTCTTTGTATTCTCCTTGAGTTTAAAATATTGAAACAATGGTCTGGTCTCTCAATGAGCTGCTGAATTTACAGGGAAGGTGAAATATATGCTCTTACCTGAGAATGTCACATTTTCATGATGGAAAATTAGAATGGGAAAATTTAAAGAAGTAGATGGTTTTTTCCATTTCTATGATCCTTTTTTTTTAAATCAGATATCCCTAAAGCATTCATGACAGATTTTTGTTCTGTCTGTTTTCAAAACCCTATACTGCATTGTCTTCTCACAGAACGGTCACATGTGCTAGTATGTGCTTATATTTACTACAAGAAAATATTGCAGTTTGTCTAACTTGAAGTTGGATGCTGTTTAAATTCACAATTTCTTATCCTGTAAGTACAGCATGTAGAAAATAGTTTCACCTGGTTTTGCAACTTTTTCATCTATTTGAAGACCAGTTCCCCTTTCCTTTTTTTGTAGATTAAATCATTCAAAATTCTTCGATATTTACTCATAAAAGTTTGTTCTGTCATTACCAGGCTCCTGGTTTTTCAATGAACTTAAGTTGTGATGCCCCCCTAGCACTTTATCAAGCATTTCAGCAGAGCCTTCCTCACACCAAGCAGAGCCAATAACTACTTCACAGTATGCAAATAATTCCCATCACTTTCTCTTTCCACTAGATCTCTATGCTGTGGTTCAGGAGAATCGGTATTATCTTCTAGTCCTTTTTTAACCTGCTTCTCATCCTTACTTAGCCTGTTGTTTCCAAATGTGGGGTTTTATCACATTCTATCCCTGCCTTCCTCTGGTATCCTGTATTTTGTGACACCAAATTTCATCCTGTTCGTGGTTTCCTTTTGGTTTTTGTTTTTTTTTTTTGTCCAGAGCACTTTTCCAATCCATTAAAATAATTTTGAATTGACCCTCTGTCTTTCTTTATTCTGAGCATCCTTTCCAGCTTAATATTGCCTGCAAACACTACAACACCACTTCCATCATATTTAAAATACTGAGTGGTGCCAGCCCAGGAGACATTGTGAGTAAAAAGGTTGCCAGCTACACAGTAGCTGGACAATTAAAATGTCCTTTTGCTTTCCCACAGACATTAAGAAAGGGAGGGACTTTTGCTTTGGTCATCCAAGGTCACAATCATGATTCGTCAACCCGCAAAGTTCAACAATGTTTCCATTTGCAATTTGATATTTGTTCAGCTTATCATATTTCAGTTATTCTTGTAAGAACTGCAGAACTAGTCCTTATGCTGGATGGATTGGATCCTTTTTCACTGATTCACCCAAACAGTTGACTATTTTTCAGTATTATTAAAAATAAAGTCTCCTTAGCTGACCTCCAGCAGAAAACAAAAACAGAGGTCTGTTTCCATAAAAGCAGCTCTAAGACACTACATCATACTCAGGCCTCTCATTGATTTAGTACCACTTAGCTTTGTCCCTGGCATATTTAAACTAGATGACTGGGCAACAGACCCTTTAGAACTGCAAGTCAACTGTAATAAACTTAGACTAGTGATACAAAACAAATTGAGTTTGACTGCTGCAATGCATGCTGTTGGCATAATTACATTCAGGGACATCAGAGGTCTGGTGGATTGGTCAAGGTCACTGCTGTGATGATGCTCCCTTCCTTCATGCCCCTGCTGTTTAAGGGATGCGTGCTGAGATAATGAATCAGATTAAGTATCTTGATGACACTTATGATTATGCTCCTTCCTCAGAAAGGTCATCAGATTTTGGCTGGTGGTTGGCAATCAGCTTTGGAAAGGCAGCAAATTTCAGAGACACAAGCTGTCCCTTTTTTGTAATGCAGTGGTCTAACAACAGTAACATACACACTTGGGGCGCCAGAAGGCTTGATTATTGTAATTCTGTCCTCGCAGGACCTTTCCAGTGCCTGCAGCTTGCAGGGGGTTCTTCTGAAACATGTATGTGCACTGGAGCAACCATTGCAACCTTACTCAGAACTATTATTTCCGAAGGCAATACTTTCACCTCAGTCAATGGAGCTGCTCCCCAGTCACTTCCCAGCAGCAGAGTTTGGGAAACAAAATCCTACGATAGAAAGCAGCTCCCACATTTTCCTCTGTTACTTCTCCAGGATCCAACACATATACTGGGACCCAGGATGTGAGTATACAGGCGGCTGGGTTATGTGACAGAAGTACATGCACTTAGTTCAGGAGGGTCACGGTGAGAAGGTGCTGCCACCCGTTTGTGCAGCTCCTCTGAGCCACTGCCAGCTGAAGCAGCACAGCTCTGCAGCCTCTCCCAGCCTCGGCACCCACGGGCGTCACAGTGAACTGTGTGCCCTGTGGTACAGGTAACGCATGTGCCACAGGGCACACAATGAAAAGACCCACTGGCTCAGGGTGCAGCCAGTGTGATGAGTGAATGCAGCCACAGCTAGAAAAGGCGCCTCATGTTTGGGTACTGCTTCGCTCTAAGCAACATCTTCAACATCTCATCACTAGATGGCGGCGACCTTCACAAATTTCTAATCAATGAGCACTTTATTCTCAAAAGTGCTTGCCAAACCCTCGCTTTCTCTCTTTCAAAACCACTATCACCACTTTCTCTTCTACATTATAGTTTTCTGCAGAATGCCTTTGCAAACAACCAAGTAGATCTATTTCTCAGTACAGGTATTCTGAAAAATAAAGGTACGTTTCACTAAAGCTGCATTACGCCTTTGAAATAAACCTGATCTGGCTGAATAGAGAACAAACATCCAGTTCTGAGCTTACACCCAATTTCTGGTTTTATACTTTTATCAAGTCTGTATGGAGAGAATGCTTGTAGTTTTCATACAGATGGATCCCTTATGCATTTCACCTATGTTATTTTCATGGGACTATCCCATCAGAGAAAATTCTGTGAAGTCATCCCTTTCCATTCAAGTTACCATTAATTTTTCTAGATGTTTACAAAAGTCATTTCACTCAATGTATAGGGGAAAAAAGAACACAAAACACAAAGAAAGCACCCCTATGTAACAGGTCTTCCACATCTCCTTAGGAAGTCCTACGGCCCTGTCTAGCAAACCTGCCAAGTGCCACACTTTTGATATTCACTCCCTTGGCCCAGCTTCAAATTCCCTCCTGCCCTCTCTTGCAACTCATGGGAGTATTGTCATTTATCTCCTGCAGCAAAAGCCTGCATTGCCACTGGCATTTCACTGATCTGTCAGTCAGAGGTATGTCACATATGGGAACCCAGGGATGAGAAGCAGCTCTAGTACTGCAGAAGCCCAGAATTTGATGCTCCTCAGCTCACATGGTCTGAAGTATCTACCTGGAAGATGTATGCATTCCAGTTGCAGGCTTGTACCACAAGTCCTCCATCCCATCACCTGACCTGGCATGGAAAAGGCACATCCACCTCATGGGGAAGCTGTCATGAGCCTCAGGAACTGAGTAACAAATACTGGCCACTTTGTCTTTTTCATTGCTGTGCTAAAGCTGGGGCACACTGACACAGAACAAATCTCCTCAAGTGACAAAGGGACTGAGCAGACCCCCCAGCTTTAACCGCAGTATTGAGATCACATCACATCTGGAGCTAATTCAAAGTTTAGTCCTGGGTACCATCTTAATGACATCAGCCAGGGTGCAGAGGTACTTTACTCTGGTCCTGAAGCTCAGAGAAGAAAAAAACCTGTTTAGAAGAGACCCCACCTAACTCTGCATGTCAGTTCAGAACAGATCTCACAGTGCTGAGCAGAAGGCACACATTGGAAATGTATGGTAAGACATAAATGTAAGACTAATAAACTGAAAGAAATCATGGCGTTTGTTAAAAAAAATACCTGTTCTATTTCTGAGATTTTTTTTAGCACATAATTTTGCAAAGTATACATAACAAAACTAAAGATTAAGCTTTTAATAAGTAATTTTTGACTATATATATACAGTCTTATAATGTTTAATTAAATTATAGTAAAAAATTTCTCTAATCCAAGTTCACTATTAAGTTGATCCAATAAAACCAGCTTACTATTGTACTTTGTAGTTTAAGGATAGATTACTTTTGTTGGTATTTGTGTCAAAACCAAATTTGAAGCTGAAGACTGAGACTTTTGAGACTTTTCCTCAAAGTTTGTCACCTAAGAAGCCTCCTCAACTTGAATGTCTCTATAACATCAGTTGCAAAGGTTTCTATATGAGCGACCTTTGCACATCAGAGACAGGCTCAACCATGGATAGCTGGTGAGCTAGCTCAGGAACACATGGAGTAAAGAGCACAAAAAAAGGGAAGTATGACGTGATCCTTCTTCCCTAGTGTCCATCAGCTGATGTAACACAGATGTGGGCAACTGACAGGCCATGGACACAGCTCACATTCAGTCACAGGGAAAGATAACCATTGTATTCCTAACATTTCAGTTTCTGGAAGTTTACGATGTAGTGTAATGATATGATATTTCATAATTCATGAGGCTTTCCTCTGTGTCCACTTCACTGTAAGCATCTAAGAGACTGCCTAGCCTGGGAACACAGTCTCCTTGTTTGTTGGTGGAATAAATCTCCTTCAGAGAACCCCCTTTTCGTCTTCTTATTGACTACAGAGACTCTTTATATGGGTACCTCTCTGGAGAACCTGAATTTGGAAGAGCTTGCTTAAGTCTTTTTTAATAGTGCATTTTGCCTTCAATCTCTGCGAATAAGCAGGTAAAAATTATGTATTCTCTTGTACTTTAAAGAAAAACCTAATGAATTTCAAGGGAAAATATTTGCTTACACTGAGCAGAGAAAAAAGATGGGAATGATATCTGCAAGCTTCCTGCAAGATATGACATTGCTCTTCCAAGGCCTGCAGCAATGTACAAGATATATTTATTAGGAGCAGCCCAAAATAAATAGATTTGAGATTATCAGAAGTATTTCAGTTGCTCAAGCTATCATTAAATCAGACCAAACCTTATCAGACAATTGGAAGTCCAAGGTTTGGTCCCAACACTTACGAACTGACCCCAATGGCAAAGAGTCCCTTGTCTCAAAACCAAAATGCAACAAGTTGTGATGGTCAGAAATTAAGAGGCACTTGTCCTTGCAGCTTGATCTAACCCATGTAGTACTTCAGACTGAAGAATGACTTAAAACACACTTTTATAATTGAAAAAAATCTACTGATTTGTATTTTAAAGTGCAAAGAAAATTTTCCATCCTAAAAACCTAATATTGCTCTATTTTGCTCTGTTTAAACAAAAATTTCAGCATCTATATTTTATTCTCTTCAGAGTGAATAGCTTGACTCAAGACTTGAGTCTATATTTATAAAGAGTATGTTGGAGATGTTCAGGAGAAGGTGAGATGAAAAGCCGTCATTCAACCTGGTGCAGAAGACATGTTTTTGCGACACAACTGTTTGATCATCCAGTAAGGTATAGATCAGATCAGAGTCCTGGTGTACCACCAACAGACCTTTGAAAATATGAGTCACTAAGGACTGACTCAGAAGTCTAGACTTAACCCACAAATGGATCTCCATGGCCCACTTTCACTTCATTTGGTACCCAAACACTAGCAAAATCTGCCACTTTGGAGGGTCAGCATCTCTAGTTTGACTGTAAAATTCTGCTCCCAAACACAACCAGAAAGAAGCACTGCCATGCTGAATATGCACTTCAACAGAGCCTATATCTAAGCATAACCTGAGTACTTTTAAAATTAACATTATAATCTTAACCTTATGATATTATCAAGCACATATACTAAAACTGGAGCAATACAGCGAATATTAGCAGAATATCAGAATATTTTCTACCTGAAAGGAAGTTGTAGCCAGGTGGGGATTGGCCTCTCCTCCTAGGCAACCAGTGATATGATAAGTGGACATAGTCTCAAACTGGGCCAGGGGTGGTTCAGGTTGGACATCAGGAAGAATTTATTCACAGAAAGGGTTGTTAAACATTGGAATGGACTGTCCAGGGAGGTGGTGAAGTTGCCATCCCTGAAGGTGTTTAGGAAACAACTGGAGATGGCACTTAGTGCCATGGTCTACTTGACAAGGTGGTGATTGCCCAAGGTGGTTGGACCTGATGATCTTAGAGCTCGTTTCCAACCTAGTAATTCTCTGATTCTGTGAAATTATTATACACCCAAAAGATAAAACTATTCTCTTTTTGGATCAGAGTACAGGCTTCAAAGTTTCTCTGATTTCCTCACACAGTTAAATTCCAAAAGCTCCATTCTGAAAAAGATACTGACATAACCCAGTCAAAAGCACTGCAAAGCACAGCCCACAGGTTTACCAAGGTCTGATTGCAGTATCAGCCTCAGCCAAGGATGACAATGTTCCGATTCCTAGTGCTGTTTCATAAATAATAAATGGATGCCATGCCCACAGTGATAAAATTGATGACTCAAAGACTGAGTCAAATACACAGTACCTCTAAGGTTTTTAAGAAAAGGAAATTCTCCAGTCAAATCAGAAACAGATGGCAATGTGGGAGATGGAAAATTCTTCTGCAAGAATCAACTCCCGTTGCTTTTCAAATCAGCTGTCAAGTGACCTTCTGATGAAGCAGACTTAAATCAGTTCAATTTCCCCCTTTCTTTACATATACAATGTCCCACAACATTCCCTGGAAAAATGAAGCAAACCAAATGTTTGGATTTCAAGCAAGATTGTAAAACCCAAAACATTCGGTAATCTTTTTGTAAGAGCTTCTTCCTTGAGTTTCTCTCACAGAACTTTATTTTCCCTGGGTTAGTCCCAATGTCTCAGATTCCAAATACTTTAATATACTTAAAACTCAATTTTCCTGAGTTTAAGTTACAGTATTAGCAATAATACTCAGTTCTATTTTGTAGGAAATTTGCATTTGCTTTCAGCAATATGGTTTCACAAGCGAACATCAGTACTTTCAAGACTGGACTAGGAACTGTTGAAAAAATTTCTACCTAAACTAAGGTAACTAGGAAAGCAAAACATTGAGAAAAGCTTGATTAAATGAATTTCCTTTCTACATTTTTTGTGGAAAACTGAAATATTAATCTTTGTATGGATTATTCACTGTCTAGTGAAAGTACCTGTGAGGTTTTAGTCTCCCATCTGTAACTGAAACTTAATGTATGTTACAATCTGTCATGATTTATGGCTCTGGTCTTGAGAAAGAAACTCCATGATGTATCAGAATATTATCTCTTAATTGGGAACTCAGCCTATGGGAAATAATGACAGCAGGAAATAATGGAAGCAGGATATACTGGAGCTACAATTCTGTGAAGCATAGTACAGGATTTTTCAACACAAATTTTTCAGCATTGAATTCTAACTCTTCTGAAAGAAGATATCCTCTTGCTACCTTCATTGCTGCTGTGAGAGACTTAAAGATCACAATTGCCTCAAACACTGCCAAGGCCAACAGAAGGAACTCGCCATAAAATAAGCCATCACAGTGGGAACTTAAGATAAAAAATAACTGGGACATAAACTTGAGACAAAAAAATCACTGGGACATGAACTCCTATTTGCTTTGACTAAACTGTTTTGGTGCCACTGCAAATTCAAGATGTTTATTTTCATCTGTTGTCGTCATAACACTTGAAGTCACCAAGAATACCCAGTTTGCATGATGAAGTTAAAATAAAACCAGATAATCTATTCCTACTATATCAAATCCCAGTCTGCAAGCTTTAAATCCCTCCATATAGTTACTTGTTTTGCTCAAATAGATGCTGACATCCCATACCTTGTAACTGACAATGACTTACTCAAAATTTTACTAGGTACATGATGTGAATGGGAAAATCCTGTTACTTTAAAAGCAAATGGGACCTGTGCCGAAAAGCTGCTTTGGACAGTAATATGAGATTTTAGTTCGTTTCTTTGGCAAAATAAAATGTAAAATAAGGAGGGGGGGGAAAGGGGAAATTGGGAAGAATCCATTGTTAAATCTACAAGTAAAAAAACATATAATAAAATGAGGCAGTCACCAGAACTTTCAACTTTTCATTTATATGGAAACACTTGATATCGTTTTTTAATATATGCAGAGAGAAAGGTTCTAGAAACATAATAGCAAAAGTGACACTATATTCCCTATTTCCCCCTCCAGTTACTAATTTAATATTCAACTTTAAAACAAAGACAGGAAAGAAGTTCAAAGACCTTATAGTAAATTCTATCTCTTCTTTTTTTTTCCTGGGTTTTTTAAAGTTGTGACTATGCATACAGCTTTTACCATGTACTTTTTTCTTACTTTTAAAATGTATTGCTGGCCAAATGCAGCAGAAATTAAAACCACACAAATTTGCCTCAGATGAAATTTTAATTCTGTCACATTGGAGCACTCAAAACTTCTGCAAGTATGAAATTATAAAACTGAACAATACAAATGTCATGAGTGTTCACATCACTCCATGAATGCCTACATTGGCATATCAAGACATATCTATCCTCTAAAAATACCTATATTGAAGTGTTAGACAAGCAAATGCAGGTTAACAAGTAATAAAGCACATGCATGATGCAGGGCACTGAGTTCCTTCAGATTGTTAGGTCATGGAAGAAAACAGAAGGTGAGTCAGAAAAACTTTCCACAATGCCTCTATCATGGTTCTTCGGGAACATATCCAAAATTCCTTAAAATATACTTAGTCATACCAAGGCCTTTCTACAGAACACAAGTCATTTAACAGAAAGGCAGTGGGTTCTAGCTTGGTATGTTTGAAGGCACATTTCAAACCTATCTCCATTATTTACTATTTCTGCAGTACTGGACTGCATCACTTTCATCCATGTGCCCTTGAATGGGAGCTGGTTATCCCCATTTTTGCAAACCTCTAGCACAAAAGCTATGGATATCTTCTTCCCCTTTCCAACAAAACTGAAACCCAGGAGACTTTGCCTAAATAGCATCTGGGAATCTGGCATTAAGAATTCTAACAAGATCACACTGGATGCTGGGAAGAACAGAACTCTGAGGCCTAACCACAGGATCTCCCTTCTCTGAGTGCTACAGTGTAAGGCCTGAATTTGAGTCTGCTCCAGCATGAAGCAGGATAACTGCTCTTGCATCAGCAGCTGTCTAGTATGAAGTTCCTGGGAAGAATAAAGGAGATCTTACTCCCTCTCTCAACACCGGGTGGCATAGCTTCACATGCACTCCCAGATTTCATATCACATTTAGGGTTTCATGACTCTGCCATTCAGTGTAGCACATACAGCTCCCTGAATCTCCCATTCAGAGCATGACTGTATTTCCCTCTCTCCTCTTTCCTTGTTACTACTCTGCATACATCCACATTTAGGTGTACAGGGATACTGCAACATCAAGGCAACAGTGCAAATTTAAAAACCGCGTCATTGAGGAAAATAAGAACAAACCTAAACTCAGCTGATACTGAGAATTACCCTATATTTTCCAAATTATGTTCAAAAATTCTAATCCTAATTAGGTAAGCAGTGAGAAAAACAACTGAAAATAACTGTGCTATCATACATTAAGAATTTAAGTGGAACATCAGAGACTATTGATTTATTTTAGAACAGTTTTAACTACTCTAAATGCACTGACACATCATAAAATAATTATTTTGTAAATCTGTAACATAAGTAATCTGTACAGGAGTTCAAAATAAAAGCAAGTATGTTCATTAAAGACACATATAAGAGAACTTTCAGCCTAACCAATCCTTCTCACGGTACCATTTTCTTAAACATTTTGAAAACCAGAGAAGCAATACAGTCTACCTTACAGTATGATTCCTTTATTCCTAGAACAGCACAAAATTAAAAAAACCCCAGTTCTATGTATGATTCTAGGATAATACCATTGCAATATTTACTACTCTGACTGTAAACTCCAATAAGTGATCTCTAACATGTCCTTGGTCCACACCATGAAAAAAACCAAACCAACATAGATTATTTGAAGTCCTGGATTTGGAACCTGTATTTTCCCATACAGGATAGCCTCTAGTACTCCAAGCACTGGTAGAACCAGTCAGTGAGCATCCTGACTGACTGTTTAGCCTACATTCATGCAAATTTCAGACACAGAAACTGAGCAAATGTAAACAAGCTGTATTCTCATCATCTCAACTACTTTGCCCATCTAAACACTCCCAGAGTGCCTGGTCTACCTCTACTTACTGACAATTATTTTCTCATTGTCTGCCAATTCCAGACCTAAAAATGTAGCCACCATCCATTTTCTCAGCATTTATGGATGACCTCCTTTAACTAACAAGGATCCACTAATCTCTCATTCCCATCATACCAACCCTACTGAGAGCCATGAGAGAAGCTCAGAGCTTGCTCTTCTTGGAGTCATTCTTAGCACCTGCTGCAGCCCAAGCACATTGTCCCTTCCTGCTCCTCACCTCTGGCAGTGCTAGGCAAGAAATAATCTGTCACATGTAAAATAGATTAGAGAAAATTATGTGTTTTATGTAAATTCAGGGAAAAATCCTCAGAACTAATTGCTTGAAGTGATTGGGAAAGCTGGTGGAATTAGATTGCTGTAGAGATTTTTTTTCTGTTCTTCAACAGGGAAAACCTTGAGTGCCTGGGCTTAGTACAATATTTTGCATATCAAATAGGTACCAGATTGCTAGCACTAAAACCTTCTGCAGTCCAGCCAAGTAGACAATAGGCTGCATGGCAATTATATGGCCCATCCAGGCAAGCACAGGTGAACTTTGTTTTCAGAGAGACTCATTATCTTTCCAATATATGAAATAAGAAACCAACTTAACCTGAGCAAAACAAAGACTTCTTTTTCAGCTTTCTGAAGCTCTTCTTAAAATAAAATATTGACAAATTTAGGGCATGCAAGTTCTTCTAAACATTTCACTGTGTGTGTTGTATACTAGATGTCAACTTTCTATAGCACTAGAAAGTTATCACATCATTCAGATTTTCGTGAGTGGCAGGAAGTGTCACCATTGTGCCTGCAACTGCATGCTGACTGTAGCCAGGCTAAGAGCTCTGAGTTCCCATTGTTTGTTTTGGTCTGGCCAGAGCTGACACTTTCAGTAAGGATAAACAAAACAGCTATATAACTCTTCTCACACTTTGTTGATCAATAGTTTTCTCTTGCTGCTTTGCAGCAGACCAATTCTTCTCTTGGTGTCTCTCTGTCTCTCCCAGTACATTTCGGATGTCTCTAGCTAGTTATATCTCATTTTGTTCCTTTGGCATTTCTGATGCTATCTTCACTTGCTTATGCTATCCTTTTATAACCTCCTCTAAAATGAGACTCAGCCTGAATTGTGTGTTCCCTTCTGTATGTCAGAGCAGAGTTTTCATTGTCTGAGTTTTTCAATGAATCTCCATCATTTTTGTCTCTCCATCTCTGTCCATCAAAACCATTTCCATTTTTTTACTCTTTTGTGTAGAGCTATTAAGTTTTTTACTCTTTTGTGTAGAGCTATTAAGTTTTGTGTTTTCTAGAAATCCTGACTCTGCCACCATGTTCTAACTGCTTCCCTTTTACTCCAGCTTCCCCTCTAACACGTTTCTTTCATCTTACTTGTTTTACACTGGTATACTCAAAAAATATTTGGAGCAAACTTGTTTTTTTCTTTGAGGTAATCTTTTAATCATCTAAGTGCACTGGGATTTTAAGGAGGCTTTTTTTTTTCTTTCCCTTTACTGAGCTCATGACAAAACCTGGACTGTTCATTTGCTTTACCGCTAGGAAGGAATTCTTTTTCCCCCCAGCTTGCATCTTAGTTCACACTACTGTGACAAACTGTGCTTCAAAAGCTATTATTCCAGACATAGGTACTTAGATATTTCTAAATGGTGAGTGCATTACTTACCATTGCTGGACAAAATACCACACAGACTGTCAGTTCTTTAAGGGCTTACCTTGTTTCTTGATGTTTTTCGTGCAAGAGCTGTAAATGTGCACCCCTGGTGGGGTGCTAAGGTCAGAGGGTTCACATATGGCATTTTTTATGAATCATGCAAGTCATACAGCCTTCTGCCTTCTGTTTGGAAGAAGTGCTTCCTAGAGGAGCCTGCATCTGCTGGACAATACTGAGAGCACACAGAGAGACACTAATGTGGTCCAAAAAAGACCTGCTCTGTACCATACCTTGAGAAATTAAGTGCAAACAGATGTTTCTGGATTGTCATTACCTGGAAAGGATGTGCCACTCAGGAAACTCAGACATTCAAAGGTTTCTTCAGATGTTGACCAGATACAGCACTGGGTGGTTCACTGCTGGATTCATTTATCTGCTTATCCTTGCCTTGGAGTGGACACACAGCCTCAGTTGTGAGCTTCCCATGTCAAGCAGTGCTATCATCTTCTGAATCTGCCTGTCCAACTCTGTCACTGCTTAACAACTTCCTTGTCCTCAAGAACAGCAGGAGCTGGCAGGACTGAGATAATGCCACTGCTACTAGAACTTATTTTACCGGTAAAGTCTCTTCTTGTTTCCTAACTGTTCCTCTACCAAGCATTCATATTACCATTACTATCTGCTCCGGCACAGAAGCGCACACTGCAGTCCCAAGTTCTTTCTCCTGCAGATTGCTGAAGCTGATTTAAATGCTGCCAATGGCATTAATGGCACTCTAGACCATGCCAAAGATGCCTATTATGTTGGAGCTTCTTTTGCATTCAAGAAGTCCTATATGGTTTTGATTCTGAAAGCATCTTCCTTCAACGCAAATAATGTAATAATAATGTAATAATAATAATAATAATAGTAATAAATATACCACCCCCCTACATACAGAGACAGGATATCTTGCTTTTCCTAACAAATTTACTGTTTTGTGACACTTATTGATATGTCGTGTCATCTCTGCTGTTTGAGATACATTCCTCAGAGCCATCATAACTGGTGTTCCCTGTACACAATATTCCAGCATCATTATGGGGCACAGTCATAGAAATTGAAGGATGTTATGGTATGATACAGGGAACAGTTTAAATGGGAATTTCCTCCTCCAGAAGGACACACTTTTACACAAAGCCAGTAGAAGTACTCTTTGCAGAAACTGCAGAAAACTAACGACAAAATAAAACCATATGGATCAAGCTTGTAGAGTAATCTTGAAAGGGATGGATTTTCAGAGAGGAAAGTAAGGTACATGTTATTTGGCAATCAGATGTTTCAATTATTAGTTACGGTCACAAAATCTCAGTCAGTAGTTTCATACTTTCAAGATTTTCCGGCTGCTTATTTGCACGGGGTTTTATTTTCCCCAGTTCATTTTAATACATGCTAACCAAAAAAAATCCTGTATGAGTCAGGAAACATAATTTCAATGAAGTCTAAAAAAATCATCCAAAAAAATCCCAGAGAGTGAGAGAGCAAGGATTTTGAAACACTACTGCAGCTATCTTCACATCCATCTCCCTTTTGAGGAAAAATAACAAAGTATGAGGCTCTTAAATGCAAAATTATATTTTTCCCTATAGCTTTTTATTTGCAGATAAGATAAACATCTGCAGTTTGTGATGGAGTTGTGAATGAAAGTGTCAAACCTAAGCCTCAACAGTTGTCAAAACAGGTGACTGATTTGCACCTGGGCAGTTCGTTCTAAAGAAGCAAATTTTAAAACAGATACACTTCAGATGTAGCATAGCAAATAGCTTTACCCAGCTCTCTTTAAGAATATTGTTTTAAAGCATTTCTAGCAGAGTATTAAATACAGTGGTTTTCCATTTTGAGCAAAAGCAAAAATTCATGCAAGTTATTGTTTTATAGCAGTGAGGAATTTTTGCATACCTCACAAGTTTCAAAGGACAAAAAAATTCTACTTTAGCAAGATATATACATGCTAGATAGCCTACCTAAAGCAATCCAGCTCAGTGTAATTGTAATATGAAAATACAGAAAATGAACACCATGAAAAAGTAGTGATGTGAAGTTCCACAGTGACCTAGAAGTAGAGATGGGAGCAGAAACAGGCATCCTGGACTTTTTCTCACAATGCAGTCCGTGGGGAAAAGCACACAGCAGCATCACTAAATTTTAAGTACTTCAAGACTTAGGATAAAAGCATCACAACATAAATGAGGTTTTGATTCTAGAGTGACTTAAGAATCTTTGTAAATGTTATATGTGGCTCAAGATATTTTTTCAGGTTAACACTGAGGCACATTCCACTGACTGGTGAAATAACCACAGTGCATAGTCATGTTTAGCGACCTGTTTGAGAGTATTCATAAAATGCAAATTCAGTGCAAGATATTTTGCACTTGCATTTCAAGCAGGTTGGTATTTAAGTATATATGCACAGCTGTCCAGTTTCATTTATGCCTACCAGCCTCTGCAATGTTTAAAAGACCACCTGTAACCAGGGATTTTAAAGACAAAGTTTTGAACATCAAGTAACTTGCCCTATGTTTTGGAATCTATTTGATCCCACTGTATTTTCAAATGAAGAAAAGCACTCAGTGGAAAGCATATGCAAAAAGGAGCCTGAGTGCATAAAGCTGGAGTTAAATAGATCATTAGATTTGTCCACCCAAGACCTACTTCCCTGTTTGGAATACCAGCTCTCTGGAAAAGGCTCATTTCTCAGACAGGAAGAGTCACAGCTGCCTAAAACTCCACCTCCAGAAGGAAACGCATGTGTAAGGGGGCTGGGCAAGGCACGTCATCAGCTGCCGTGAGAAACCTGCACACTTTTGTGTAGTGGTTTTCTGGTCCAGAGCACTCGCCTGAGGTGGGTACCTGCCTGTCGCTCACCCCGGCCTCCTGAAGGGGCCATGATGATGGCAGGTGGGCTGCTCCACTGATAAAAAAGCACTAACAACACATAGGTGGGAGAAGACTGAAAAACAGCAGAGTTTGTAGTCAGCTGGCAAAGGCACTATGTGACGGCTCAGGAAGGGAGGTCCCAGTTATTTTGGGAAAAGCCGACAGCAGAAACATCATGCTGAGAGGTATCCTGGCAGTGCTGGGGAACCATGCTCCCTGAGAGAGGAAGTGTCTAAAGGAGGGTACGAAGATAAATATACTGCCCTGCTTTGCTTGTCCAAATTGGTTGGACACAAGATCTACCACTAAAAGGATAGCTGCATGAAGGATGATTCACGAGATAATTGATTTGGCGAGCACTGCTACTGCATGGAGTTACTATGCCCTAAAATTTAGGAGGCATACAGAAGATGAGCACTCTGTTGGTGATCCCCTTAGCTCCTTCTACAGGTGATGGACAGACACAGGCATCTCTAGAAAATTATTACTTTCTTCCCAAAAGTAAGAGGTGAAGTAAACTGCTTTCTTAATATGCCGTTTTCTCCACAATAGATGCAAGAAACTCTGGGCAATTAGCTCAGAGGTAGATCTCGAAAGTGGGGTGAGATAAACTCCACACATAATTATCTACAAAAGCAATCCTGCCTATAATTACCAATAATCTATCATTACAAATCATAATTATCTTGCTTTTTTTTGGTTTTTCTAAAAAGAAATGTGATGTATTTAAAGCCCAAAAGGCAACTCAGTTTTGTTGCCAAAAGGCAACAGCATTTAAATCAGCAGGTCTTCCCCAAAAACAGGTATTTAATTCAGCCTCTGATGTTCACACATTTCTCTGATGCTGTATTTGCCACAAAACAAATACAGAAAAAGAGGAAAACATTAATCTGTGTCATACAATGCCAACAGAAACCACTGACCTCACCCCTCTTCCCAAAAAATTCAAAAGCCAAAGGAAGAGGAACAAAAAGCTCCCACCAAAGCTCCAGGAAAAAGCATTTTCTCATCATGTTGCTGTGGCCTTTTATAGTTCCCCATGGTGACTGACAGAGCTTTAGAGAGCTGTGCAGAGAAGCAAGAAGAACATATCTGGTCCTGCATCACCTCAGGGTCAGTCCTCTGTTTTCCATTTCAAGTAGCTATCGAATTGAGAGTACAGTGCACTTGAACTAATTTCCCCTTCCAAATAGCAGGTAATAAAAGGAAATCCAACCTGCCTCATTTTCTACATGCAGAAAGTAAAAGAAAAAAAAATCGCCTATACCCAGAACAGTCTTCACAGAAAGGGACAGTGGCGTCAAAGGCCTCAGCATGCCTCCAAATACTTATTACTGCTACAATATCAAAATACATGTTTCACAGGCAAGTGAAAATGGAATTTTATTCTGTGGTGTGGATAAGAGATCTGTCAGATACACACCTTTTACTGGCACTGCACTGAAAGACAAAGTTTGACCGTAAAAGCAGATGGGGTAACTTCTGGCAGTGCCATTAGGATGAATCTTTTTCTCTCTGCCATAAATCAGTAGTAAATAACAGACTGTTATACTGGAAAGGTGGTTCAGAAAAGCAGCTGTGGTGTTCATTTCTTTACTACCATAAATGAAAGCAACATGAGGAATGTACAGCTTGGTAGAATTGATTAGTTAAAATGTAGTATGTGGTGCTGACTTCTCAGTCAACATTAAACCACTTCTTCTGAAAAGAAGATTAAAATCTCAATTTTTTTAATGGTCTTTAGTTATTCTTAGCAAATAACTGAGTCCGTCTTGAGTTCATATAATCAAAACTGAAGTTCATTTTGGGTGCAAAGGCTCCATTACAAAAATACTCTTGACCACAAAGCATAATCAACTAAAAGATCAAGGAGCACAAACAGAGGCACCGTGTTTTCTGATAGTAAAATTACCTGGGGGACAGAGTTTAGAACTGCACTTATTTTTATCTTTTTGGAAGTATTCTGGACCAGGTACAGAAGTAGCTTCATCAGAAAGTTGTCCTACTACTAAAACACTGAAAATCATGCAATGATCTTATATTGCAGTATTACAGCATGATATTGGTTTAGCATTATAAATTATATACATGAATTTCTGTAAGAGTATATGGCATCCCATTGTAGGTAATATACTCCAAGGAAAGAGTTTCCTTTCCAGAAAATCTGCTAGAAAATTCATTTCTCTGATGTGAAAGACAAGAATAAAGACTACAGACAAGTTGAAGAAAAATGAAGAAACTTTTATTTGATAACACAGAGAACATACAATTCTTCTGTTTATCTAATGTTTTCTAGATTTGTGGAACCAGAGCAGGAATAAAATCTCCCAACAGCATTTCTGCATTCAGAGCCCACACAACAGGTTGGGCAGGAAATGACACGTCCACGTGTCATCGCACACTGCCCATGCTGTGAATGTCAGTGATAGCAGCTTTCCATAAAGACTGCTGTGTTGTCTAACAAGATATTCAAATTGTTGCCAGTGATGCTTACTTTTCCTCAAGTACAGTAGCAGAGAGCCACCAAACAAAACCAAATGTTGACAAAAATGGCAGCCTTCTAGCACCCTGAAATTAATTTTAGTGAAAAAAGGATTCATTTATCATAATGTTTCTGAAGTCATAAATCTCACAAAACGTAGCTGGGCAAGAGTGACAAGGAAAAATGCTTTTACCAAAGAGCTTTTGCCTATTTCCCCATCCAACAGGTAGAAGTTTCACCAAGATGACAGGGAGAATTGTTATGATGATGACTTGAGAAATGTCTTTTATTTGTGGGTCTCTCAGATCACTTCTCCATCCTCAAAAAGTTATCTTGGGAGGCATAAGGTGCATGTCCTAAGAGAGTGGGCTGGCTGCAAGGAGCTCTAGAAAAATCTCATCCAATCTCTCTCTCTCTCTGTCTCTCTCTCCCCCCCCTAGAGGGATGTACTTGCAACTCCACAAACGTTTTGAGGTGTCAGGAGAGGAACAAGTGGAGACTGCACAAAGGCTGGGTGTATGGAAGGTGCAGGCATGGAATAGAGTCATGGGATTGTTTAGGTTTGAAAAGCCCTCTAACATCATAGAGGCCAACTGTTAACCCAGCACCACCACGTTTACCGCCAAACCACATCCACACGTTTACAAACATTACACCCCTTGGCTTGGCATCCTGTTTCAATGTCCAACTATCCTTTCAATGAAGAAATTTTTCCTATTATCTAATTGAAACCTCCACGTGCTGTAGAGATGCTCATGTTCTTCCTGCTGGTCTGCTTCCTATGTAACTGGATACTGAGCAGAGGACTGCCTAATATACTGCAGTGCAATGTGGGTTATGATAGCTTTGCAGGGATGTAAGGAGCAGCCCATGATCCCTGCTTTCATCAGGAATAACCAGTGATGATAGACAACCATAACTTTCAAACCACCATCCCTTCTGAATGCACAACACGTTTGCCAGGTCCTACAGAGTACTGATATTATTTATTGCAAACTATTCGGTCTTTGCTAAGTTGAGAGGCCCAAATAACAAATTCATAGCTGAATGAACTTGATATACTTGGTGAACCCAAAGCAAAGCTGTGACACTCTTGTTCTCTGCCCAATATCCATGATAAAGCAAAGGACTGTCATTATGAAATATAAGCTCTACTTTAGCAGATTATTTCTTTCCAGTTAAGTGCTATTGCTTTTTTAAATACACCCATTACAGACGAGCAACAGCCAAAAAAATGCTTATACATCATTACAATGGAACTTATCCTCTTACTTCGTGGTTTAAAAGTGATATTCAAGTGTGGATTGTGTCTGAATTCTGTTGTAACTAAGTAAACAAAATGTGAATGACTGAAGTTCTTTTGGACTTGCATCCTTCTCCAGACACAGAGAAATAGGCTGTCATAAATATGCCTGTGGAATAATATGAAAACCTTCTCTAGTCAATGTGCATTCAGCAGGAATATTGCATTCATGTTATTTTCATTTTATTAATTTTAATATGGAAATCAGAGCTTCATTACAGTGCAAAAAGAAATACATGATAATATAAAATTTCAAAGCACACAAATAAAATTATGCCTTACCAGCTTTCATTTCCCCACAGCACTCTGCAAATAATACAAACAGAAGTTTTGTTTCAGGATCTGTGTGGCATAACCAATTTTGCTCAGGCAGAGAGCCAAGAAAACACAAGTTCTAATCCCTACCCTCAGGCTCTCAATTCAGCAAGGTACTTATGTCCCTGTGTAACTTTGAGAAAAAGCAGTGTAGTTGCAGTCAATGAGCCTATTTCACCATTCATGCATTTTCCAAGTACTCAGCTGAGGTGCTAAGCTCCTTTCTGCCATTTTTTTTCACCTGTAATGGGAGACATGCTCAACTATGGCACAGTGTTGCTGTGAGGTCCCTCATCTGTATTTCTGATGAACTGATGCAGCCCTAATACCATGGAACACCAATGTTTTGAGGTCTTTAATATGTTTATTTTCTGAAACATAAATTCCATTTTACTAAGATACTGCCTCCTGATTTTAAGCAGTGCTAAGCACCTCTCTTTTTATTAGTACAAGAGTACCAATGAATTTCCCTGGCAGCCTACCAGTCTTTGGTGAACTCAGCTGAACTCTGCTATAGTCCTTCTGCTGCTTTGTACACATCACTGCTGCCCTCCTCCTCAGGTTTTGTTTGAGGGTTGCCTGTCTATGAAGATACAGCATCATTTTAAATTTGGACCAAGCTTGTCTTCACTGTGTCTCTACAGCTTTGTATTTGGTGACTATCTGCACCTTCAAGTCTCAATCTCCTGCTTTGCACTAGTTTTTTTCTGGTTCCAGGAATTTCCTCCTTCCTGCACTTGATATCAGTCACCTCAGGCCTTTTTAAACCTATTCACATCCGTGCTACTAGGACCAACCTTCATCTTCATCATCCCTGTGATCCACTCCTCCAGCTCCCTTGCTGGAGTGATGGATCACCTCAGTAACAGGCTCCTACAATAAGACCAGCACCACACGGAGTACCCTAGCACACCTCTGGTCATTGCCTTACCCCTGACAGTAATGCCACACTCAACATAGTTTTCTTGCTTTTTTCCAGAGTATTTCCCCACTTTTCCAAGCTGTCCTAAATGTGCTTATTGGCTTTTAGTCTCTCAGTACCTCTGACATTCTCTCAAAAACCATCTTCTCCTTTCTGACATCAACAAGGCAAAATATGAGCTGAGATCTTTGCTTTTCGGTAAAGTTCATTATCCTATGCTCTCCTGCACTCCAACTTAATTTTCCTGCTTCTTCTTGTCTTTCCCTTACATGCAGTTTACTTGTTTATTGAGGTAAGACCTGTCTTCTTGCTTGCTCATACCTACAGCAACACCCACAACATACAGCCAAACAGCCATATCTCCAATGAGCCTTCCTAAAAGCCTGTGAAAAGTCAACCACAATATGTTGAGTTCAAATCACATACTCATCCTTTCTGTTCTTTCCCAAGGGCACATCTTCCATTGGGCACTCCCAAGAAACCAGCAGCTACCCATGCCGTGCTTCGCTACTGTCCCTTCACCTCATGGTTCAATATTTTGCACACACTGAGGAGTATCAGCAGGTTATTCCTTGGTGTCTTTAGAACATTGTTTTGTGTACGTGGCTGCTGTGTACATTTTATTTTGATAAAACACGAAGCTTTTCAAAAACCTTCAGATCTATAACAATATGTAAAAGCCTGTCATGTTCGAGACACAAGGCTGAAACTGATTCAAACACATTCTAATGATGACCTGTTTTCAAAATACTGCTTTTCACCATATGACTGTAAACTATGTAGCTGCATATTCCAGTTTTGCACCAGAAGTGGCAATACACCATCGATAGAGTGAAGACCTGTTTCCCATATAAATACTGGAGTTGTTTCACAGTTTCCCAGCAGGGTAGTCCTAGAGAACACCTACTTGGAGGTCAATTTCTTCCAGACATCTGCCCTCAGCTAGACTGCTATGTATCTTCTGGTGAATCCAAAACTGGGTTTTATGCACCTCTGTTTGAGATAGGCTTATACTTAATTACAAGCCCTTAGACCTAATTTAAGAAATTTTGACTATAGCCCCCTAGTTCTGTGATGCTGACAACACTAGGTCTTGGAGGATGCTTTCAGTGGGGTTTAAGGGGCCAAGTGAGCATTCTGCTATACAGTGATATGTATCTGTGTAACTCCATCAATTTCCTGGAAGGTTCACTAATATAAAATCAGCACAGGAAAGCAAAAATCAAAATCACTGGCTTCTCTATCACACAAAGGAGTCTGAGATAACACAGAAGATGCAACTGCTACACATTGACATGGCCTGTATTCATGCCTTACTATATATAAACAGAGAAAGATAACCAGCTTTCTACTTTTAGCACACTTTCCATTACAAACTCACTACATTCTCTTCACTGCAATACTTCCACCTAAAACTAATAAGCATCTGTACACAAGCTTGCATGGCCTATGCACCTGCAGCAGCAGTAGAGCACAAGAGCTTTTAAAGCATTATTTTCTGAAAATAATTCAGACACTCAGAGATAGTGGACCAGAGGTTTAGGATCACTGTTTTTTCTAGAAATAAGAAAATACTCCCATCCTGGCCTGCATTAGGGGCTGCATGTTGTATGTAGGTAACAGAAGGGGATCCTTCCTCTCCAGCTCACACTGGTGAGATACACGTGATGTGCTGGGT
The DNA here is from genome assembly GCF_000738735.6 of Corvus cornix cornix. Taxonomy (NCBI): domain Eukaryota; kingdom Metazoa; phylum Chordata; class Aves; order Passeriformes; family Corvidae; genus Corvus; species Corvus cornix. The sequence continues at coordinate 93,074,431 of NC_046332.1, forward strand.
CCAGTGCTGGGCTCCTTGGTGCAAGGATGAAATAGACTTACTCAGGTGAGTGCAGAAAAGGGCCAGAAAATGATGAAGGGCTTGAATCATCTATTACCTGAGGAGAGGCTGAGCACAGCACCATATCAGCCATTTCCTCAGATACAAGTCACAACATTTCAGCTACAGAAAGATTTCTAAGTTTTCTTATCTCAGACCAACCTTGGTAATGCATTGCTAAACCAACTCCTCTCAGAAAAAACAAACACCAGAAATGGAAGGAGATAGGACCTTGCGAAGCTCTCCACATCTAAAAAATCCTTGCAAACTTAATTTTTTGCACTGTGAAGCTGGGCATGGGACAGATATGAGCCATAAATGTTTAAGTGTTACAATACCAAGTTGCCTTTCTACTGGTTCTCCATGAGGTTGAACTCTATTCCTAGTTTGATGGGCTCTCCTAGCCTATCTCAAAAATAGGTCTGTTGGCCTCATGCTCATAACAGATCAGTCCAACACTCTCTCATGTACAGAATTTTTAAGTAGCTACACAGAGTTACTGTGCTGGCCTTCTCACATCCTGGATCCCCACTGTGCCACCTGCCTGCCATCTGTCTGAGGACCCTGCACAGTGAGCTGATAACCTGACTGGCTTTCAGGCAGTCCTCAACAGCAAACGTTCAACTCAAAAGTTACTGAAGCACACAGAGAGGGTCTCATGTCAAGCCTTCGAAGCATATAGGACATGGCATCCAAGCTCTTCCAGTTCTGGGAACATGGATAGGATCTCAGCATAACCCTCCATCTTTAGCTTTATATTTGATGCCTCAGAAACAGAATAAAACTACTTGCATTTTACTTTTTCCCGTCTTTCCATACATTCCACTTCTGTGTGATCAATAACCTCCAAAACTGAATTCTAGTCTATCACTCTCTCTCTGACAAGTCTACCAGGGAAGCAGACAAAAAAGCAGACAATAAAAAGTGAGCTCATAGATGCCTCTAAAAAAGTTAAGCTTGAAAACTTGGGAGTGGAGATGACTTTTCACACTTCTTGAAAGAGTAGGGCAGACAATACAGCAGACCCTTACTTCAACCTAAAAGCAAGTGAAACATTCTTCCAACACTATAAAAAGCTGTGAAAAGCTAAAAGGAGTGGAATTTAATGGAGATTAACACCAGGGGAACACCTTTACTTAAAATACAGTCCATCAAACCTCATTCTTCATCACTACACAGGGGTTTCAAACTTCTTTTCTTACTGAAACCATCCCATATGACCCTTCACGAGCCCTAAAACCAGTTGTCTAACCATAGACAAATACAGTACCTGCCTTGGCACAAGCAGTTGGAGACAGCAGAGGGACATGCAGAGCTCTGTCTTCTCAGACACATCAGCATCTGACTGGACAGCCTCAGTAGTACAATGGTACTGGTTTTACCAATTCTTACATGAATGCTATTAAAACATTAATTCATAATGTTGCACAAAAGTTCTATACTGGATGCATAAGTTGCTATTCATCAACTTTCAAACTTGATCTGTTAAACATAAAACGAAGAATGTAAGAATATGGTCATAATTCATAAAATGAGAAGTCTTGAATAAAATTGTGATTTTTATTAGAGTATTTAAAGTATTTCAATTAACATCTACCGTATTTCACGGAAATACTTATGATAAATTACATTCATCAGTTTTAGTCCCAATTTTCAACGTTTGAAATTGTTGAGATATTACTGCCCAATATCCATTTCCAGAATGTGGTCATATTGCATTCATGAAAATACCTGCTGAAACACTCAGGTGTAAGAAATGAAATTCCATGTCAGATTTTATTTTGAAATTATGGGTCCTGCTGTAATCAAATGGAGGAATTTATAAAGGTAGATAAAAAGAAACTAAGAGTTTCCCATATTTCTTTTTTTTTTCATAGTGTCATCTTTCAGATAGTGTGGATTTTATCTTTCTCCAAGAGTTACAACATAGTATGGGATACCAATATTTGCCACAGCAGTATCTTTGTAGCTAATGAATTGCAATTACTAAATATTTTAATATATTGGCTACCATTAATTAGATTATAACAATAATGACATTATTAGACTATCATTGTTGGATCACGTGGCTTATGTTGTTTTATTTTACGCTGATTTGATGAAAATCAGTCTATTTCAGGAATATTCCTATTGTCACTTGTAACACACCTTCAGTCACATGCCACAAGTATTATTTTCTAATTGCTGCTGGGTTCCATCATGCATATTTCATTGAAAAAAATTCTTGAAAAGTTAGCCCCCTCAGACTAATATATGTGAAAACATGGCAATACTACTTAGCTTCAATGTACAGAGGAAAACAACAGATAGCTACACCTTGTTAAGGTATCCTCAGAATAAAGATGATGCAAGACATTTGCCCAAATCTACTTTTCTCCTGAGTAGAGGGTCAGCACAACATTCAGTCTCAATCAAGAGCAAGCAAGGAGATACATATGTTTATGCCCTTTAGCTGTTTGTGTCAAGTATTTTTGATTACAGAAATATACAAGGTCATTGAAAAGGACATTTTTTATTGACAAATGCACATTAATCAGTTAAGGGAAATGAGCAGGTTTTATTTGTCAAGGAAGCAAAATGAAGTTACTGGCATAACATGAAGCATCTTCCAACAATGTGAGTTCATCCTCATCTGTATTTAATTCTTCACAGTGTTTAGGGAATAAAAGTAGTAAAAAGTGAAAATAAGCATATAGGGAAAACATAACTTTCCCATGCTTTTATAGGCCATGTATTGTGCCTGCTGGGTGGCTTGACAGAAACCCAAAGATGTTTCTGATGCTTAGACACATGTTTTTTGAAAAAAATGATTAAAGAAAGTTTTGAAGGCTAGCAATTTAGAGATTTTCCCCAAATGGTCAATTTCTGATAGACATCACATTACAAACTTTCTACAGATAATCCATTCAGTTGCTTTGTTCACTGAAAGCTGATTTAAATATCATGTTCCTTATCTGAACTCACTTCTGCATGCCAGCAGAACTAGCAGATGCTTCTGCTGAAACATGCTTAAAGCTTACTTAAAATACTAAATTGAACTTCAGCCCTAACAGTGTCTCAATGTGAACCCAAAGCAGCCCACTTTAACTGTAATTGCAATGAAACAAGGGCCTTTCTATCAGGTCAGCAAGCAAAACATCCTGCACCTGGTACCTCAGACTCACAGCTCTGTAAAAGTCAGGAGCCAGCTTTTGCAGAGCTCCATCCTTCATCAGAGTATGAGTCAGTAGCATGGAAAAGCTCTCTTCTTGCTATCAATGAACAGCTGAAGGCACTCCAGAAACTCATGCCCACAAATATATCAAAGAAGCTCGAGATACTCTGCCAGTGTGACTGCAGAGCCCCAGATCACGGCATCTTCCTAGCAGGTTAGAGATGCCAGCATGAATTTAGACTGGCACTAGATTGTCAACAGCTTAAGAGCCAAGTAAGACCTAGCAGGATTTAAAGGAAATTAAAACAATGCAGGGATTTGTCTCTTTCTCTGTTAAAAGAAGAGATGGTAGAAGATCAAAAGAAAGATAATCTCTGTGGAGCTTAAAGGATCCCAACTCTTCCTTGCCAGCAGAAAACATAAAGTCTGGAACAGAAGAGAGAGCAAGGAAAAAGGAGAAGATTGTCCTGATTAAGAGAGATGATTGTTTCCTTTTCGACCAAGTCCTGTATGCTTGCTGGCTTTCCCTTTCCTCACAGTGGAAGTCAGTCAGAAAACAGAGGCACTCGTTGCTTTCCCCTCTTCTTCCTCAATATTAGAGGTAAGCCCTGATAGCGTTTTCTTCTCTTCATTTAAGGATCCAGTACAAACTAAAACATGGAAAGCCCTGAGTGAGGAGGGTGCCAGTGAGAAGGGGAGCCCACCATAGTGTTCTGCATGGCTATGTTTGCATCAGCCTCCCAGGGGCTGTTAATTCCTGTGCAGCCTGCCGGTGTCCTGTACCCAGATGATGCAATGCCACTGCTGCACAAGGTCAGCATCCACGTGACAAGCTATCGAAAAGAACTGGCAAGCCCTCATTGTTGCTTTGCACAATCAGCTTGAATGGAGCATAAGACATTAGCCCATCTTCTACTGAGAAAAGCAGTATTGTATAAAGCTGGTGATATTTCACTCTCTTGCAGAATGAAAATCATGGGAAACATTATGTCCCCTGGACATTCAGAACAGAAATGTAGTTGTCAGATAACAGAATCACTACAGCATGTGACTGCTGCTAGAGCTTAGTAACTGACCAAATATCACTCTAGCTTTAGGTTTCTATGTCATATCCAGTCTGGAATGAGAGCAGCTGTAGGTTATTGCCAACTACGATTGTGCCATGGGCTATCCCTTAAGAACAGTTAGTCTCAATCAGTTCTGTTTGTCATCATTACCTAGGAAAATAGTCACTTGTGACTTTCTCCAGTTGAAAAAGGAAAAGAGTTCATAGGCTTTAGATTCACACGTATTTTTATAACGCAAAAGATAGAGTTGGATCCACCTTTCCAAACAAGTCTAATGTTCTCTTCAGAGGATTTTATACTGTGTCAGTTTTGCACAGCAACAGCCACCCTCTCCCAGCTACATGGAAAATGAATACAATTACTCGATCACAGAGTGGACACATCCCCTTCCTGTGCTATAAGGCCCAAACAGTCTCTCATGCTCTATTCAGCGGTATTTTGAAAGTTCCTTATCCCTTTCAGTGCTGGATCCATGCCACAAACTGAGCAGTGATGTTACTGACTACCTGCTCAAGCCTGCACTACCCACCACGTCTAGTTCGTATGATGAATTAAATAACAAAGAATACTCTGCTTGAAAACATCAGATCAGGTAGAGACAGCCTTTAAAAACACACAGCACATCCACAGAATGTGTGCAATGCCCATGAAAAGACACCTCCCCAGAAATGTGACAGGAAGTTTACAAAAGTTCACAGAGCATATAGCTTTGCCAGTTTCTACAGGGGCTTTTGGATGGGACTGTCAACAGCCTTCATCACCACATGTGTCCTTTGGTTCAGGTTCTCTGCACACAGCTACACCCCTACTTCCAGACAGGCCATTATTTTGAAAACATAGACTCTTACAGCTTAAAGAGTTTTTGCTCCTTTGAACAGGATTTTTTCTTTTTGCTGTGCTGCCATCCAAGGCAGCATTCACACGCACAAAAGCTTGATCTGTAGGGACAACAGGAATTCACTGTTCCAAAAAATGAGCTCCCTTATTACATTAAAAACTTTGGTCTTATCTTTATAAATAACTAAATGTTCATTTTTCTAAGCTGTCATTCAATGCTGAGAGGAATACTGAAATGCCCTCTTTCCCCCAGTCACACAAAGTGAGGTACAAATTTGAGGTACAAATACCTAACTGGACAGAATTCATATAAGATGATGTACTGGTGTTATTTTGGTGTGGGTTGACATCAAAAAGTGGAATCCCAAACAGTTTTTCAGGAGGATAAAAATTCAGACACATACTATGTTGAATGTTTATCTACTTTGTACCACAAAAATTCTGGTCTGTTCTGGATTAGATTAGTGTTGAGACATCAAGGAAGCATCTTCAGCAAAATGTGCTTTCACTGTCAGTAGGAGACAAAAATTGGTCGCCCAGAATTGAACCTTAAAAGAAAGGTTCCCCCTAGATTAGAGATCTGTATCAACTGGACCTTTTTCTATATCCATTCAACACAGTACTTTTATACTCCAGCTTCAAGACTGATGAGGATGCTGGCCATCAATGTCAAAGTCTCTGATACACTTCTCAAACTTGAGTAACCCAACTCCCAAACTCTTATCCCATTAGACTAACCAGAGTATTACCTGATTTTAAGTGCTGAAATGCTTTATTAAATTAACAGGCAGTAGAGTCTCATTCAAAATGCTATTCTGGTTTGCAGACCTATTGAAACTATTCAATTTGCTTTAAAAACTCATCACAGTAAATCATCTTATGAACTGACAAATTATTTTAATGATTTCAGTACAGTTATGTCAGCTTATGAAGTCAAGTGTTAATCAGTAGTCCATTATTCATCTTACATATTTGCAGCAGGCCTAATAAAACAACTGGAGATTCCAATGTCATTTTATCCTTTAACATTTATGGGCATATTTGCATTGATTTTGTTAAAAATTGTCATTTAAAGCAACATAATGCCACATTTCCAGTATGGTTTAAATGCAACATTTTCACAATTCCAATATGGTTAAAAACTTTCATGAAAGACCTTGATGAAAGATTAAGACCAGCTCCAAAGAGACACTGGAGATGAGCTCTCAAACAGATAAATCAAGACACATTTTGCTAGCTGCTATGAGATATGAAGTATTTGATGTACTTTATAAATGCTTTGCAGCTGGATGTTCCATTTCCTAGGGAGACTGTAATGACATTTTTGTAACTCTCTGTAAGTTTTGTATCTTTGCTGATTGGTAGAAGTATAAACTGTGCTCTTTCTTCAGTGTAAGCAGTGTTTGGGAAAAGGCTGTATAAGTGTCTGAGGATGGCTGTTTCATGCTTCAGATGTGCTACAAGCCTAGACCATGAAAATGAGTCCCCATAACAGTTATAATTATGATTACCCTTAAATTTTTCCTTTTTCTATGGCACTGTGTAGTGGACACAGCAATTACTTTTTGCTCCAGTTATTCTGAAATGGCTGTTATCTTTTTGGCTTCAGTGTGGCAGTGGGAACATGATTTTTTATAGATGACCTTAACACTAGCAAACATGAATGGCTTAAGGAGCAAAAGAAAAAGGCTTCAACTTCAATGCTTTTACATTTGACAAAAAAAGAGATCTGAAAAAGTTTTGCAAAGCTAGCATTTTACTCTGAGTGCACACCTGATTTCCCAGTGTTTCCCATCCCTTTCACATCTGATTTCAAATTAGTTACAGATATTTAAGTGATGGAATGCTCTGGGGAAATCAGGACCAGTGCTTTGAGCAATGGTAAACTAAAATTAAGAGAAAATTAAATTGTTTTGCAGAGAGATAAGAAAACCAGGGGAAAAAAATCCATATATGGATAAAGAAAAAAATACGGTCATCACAAAGGCACAAGTAAATTTTTTTTTTTTTTTTTTTTGACTGTTTCATGCTTTGCAGTAGTCTTCTCCAGATTCCTAAGAACTGCCAATTTATATTTTCTCCTCTATGTATGTACTCAATATACCCAATATGCATTGGTCTGATTTGGCAACGTATTCTCTCTGGCCAGTGGCATCAGAGATGATGCTGGAAATATTCTGAGAGATCGTTTCATCAAGAATTTGCTTCCTTAAACATCTGATTCTTCACAGCTGTGCAGAGTGACTTAAAACTCCCTACAGTTGCAGCAGGTGCTTTTTGTACATTTATACCGCTATTATTGTGGGGTAGCCTGTGGTCCCAGAAACTTGTGGCTCCCAGCCACCATTTCCTCCTCCTCCAATTTCATAATCTAACCTGGAGGATGCCCAGGCCTTTGAATTGTAACACAGCTGCCATGCCAGCCTCCATTTTTTACCTACTTTCTGAAATCACCAGAGAAACAGCAAAGTACTAGACAGTAGAGAGTTAGGATCCTGGTTTCCCATTTGTAACAGCAAGTTGGAGGACTTTTGCTTCAGCTGACTTTCCTCTGCTTATTTCCAGCCCGTTTTGAACCACTAAAAACTATTAAAGTGGAATCCCTCCTTTCTTTCAACTGCTGAAGCCACTTAAGTAGCCCAACTGCCAGCAACATGTTTTGCATTTATTGACTTATTTCTACTGTGTTTGAGAGCTTTAAAGCAGAAATATTCTGCTCCAACCATCTTTAGGAACAGTTTAGATAAAATGAGCTGAATTACACTCTAAAATAACATTACCCTAGGGCCATCACACTGAGAAAAGTCGAGGAACCAGCTCTCCTCATAAAGCATAAAATTCCTATTTTACAGAAGAACACTGGTATTCAAATAGCATTAAAAAGGCACCACACACATTAGAGATCTGGTCTTTTTTTTCTGGCCACGTAACAAGGAATCAAGAGTGTGTTTACAACAGGTGACAGTGCAAAGCCTGAGCACTAGAAGGCAAAGCCTTGTTTACAGACCTCTTCCTGGATGTCTTAATAAAAATACTTGAAGCTTTTCATTTTACATGCACCACGTGGATTCAAGTACATCGATAAGGCAGAGTGCATTGAAAGCTAACAATCAACATTGAAGTCTGCTAACCTTACATCCAACTTGAAAATAAAAAGACACCAGTAAACAAGCTCTCAGTTTTCAAGGATTGAAATAGACAGACATGAAAGTATTGAAGCTTCAGGCTGCTCTCAACTTTTATCTCTGTGATTTGCATACAGAAGTACAGCATTTTACTAAAATCTACAAAGTTTAAGCAAACATAACAACCAGAAGAGCAAAAGCAGGAAGGTCTATGAAACAGCAGTCTACAGACATTCATCCACACAATATGGGTCACACTTTGTGACCTTCATTATCATAATTATTGATAAAAATCCTTTAACAGATTTTTTTGTCTTAAGTATTATTTTCACACATTTTAAAGCCTATCAGACAAGCCTGGTGTCAGAGCTATTCTAGCACCAGATTTCTAATATGAATAAATTATCCAGATATGCCTTTACTGAGTATTCTTTTTTAAAAAACAACTACGTGCAAATCCAGCCAAGGTGACCACCAACTACTTGAAAAACAAGGCTGAAGAATTTAAATACCGTTAATACAGAGGCACCAAATGTGTAAAAATACGTTTATAACTTAATTCACTTAGTTTACCTTCTTATGTAAAAGGTCAGGGCTTTTTTTCCAAGTGGTAGGATGTATTCATTAGGTAAGATATGCCTAACCTGAATATATTAATTTTTGTTCCACTACAGGGTTTGATGGCCTTCAATTACACTATTGTCTGCAATGGTTGGAACTTGCTTTTTATTACAAAATAATTACTATCATTTGCCTTGTATCTGCAAGGGGAAACCATACTCAGTATAAGAATTTATGTTCCAGCATCAGCAGAAACTTAAAATTTCAAGGCAAATGTATAGAGCATCATCCAACCAACTATGTCAACAGGGGGCAACTTTGTATGTTGTAATAAGGAGCCTGTAACTTACGGCTGCATAGACATCAAATGTGTTACTTTATAAACTTAGAAATGCTAATTGCAATAGAAAATATCTGCTTCTGTGAGTTACAGTAGTACATAAAGTTAACATTAATAAACACCTTTTTTTTTATGTTATTGTCTAAAATAGGCATCATGAAATTAGTTTGAGGGTCTTACAGTGTTTCACTGTTAGGTAGTTGCTCCTAATTCATAATACTGCTAAACAACAGAATAATACTTGGACATGAGATGCATTAGCAGTTCTCTCATTGGAAGCTTGTACTTTCTTTAGTGCACAGCTGTCCCACTCTGGGGCTATCAGTGTGGGAAATGTCTAATGCTAGTGAAATTTAAAGACATCGTTTGTTTTCATGGACGTTTGTGCACATACCAGAGCTTCATTAGAGCACCTCATACCTAAATGAAGCATCCTTTCTGCATGAAACCCAGAACAAAGCATGCATTTCCATGACAAAGGTGAATCCAACATCGGAAACATTAGGAAACATGCTCCACTTCAAACACATTCACTAAATCTTATTCAAATATGGCAAGAAAAGGAAAATTCTTTCTGAAGCTGTGGACAAAGTGGATTCCTTGGCAAACTTGTTATACCTATTGTATGTATTTGGTACTAGGACAACAGCACTGTCCAACTACAACTGAAATATTTCCTCCTAAAGAACTCTGATGATGCAATGCACCAGAACTCTGCTAAGCTTGTAATTAAAAAGCTAATATCAGCACCACATGTCAGTTCACTAGTTTCCCAATGAAACAAATGCCAAAAACACATTGCTAGATAGTTTATTTTTCACCAAAACAAAAAGGTTGGTTCTGTTGAATAGACTCTCTGTTCTCACATTAGTAAGTACCAACAGATGCTCTTTTATATGCTAACATTCAAATGCACTTGAAAATTTAGTTATATTATCATTCTTTTAAACACAAGCAATATTATTTATCTCAATTCAACTTCAAATGTAATATAAAGCAAATTTTCCCATTGTGAAGAAAACTGGAATTGAGTGCATGCTACATTTTGTCTAACCAGCATTTACCTATAATTTTTGATTTTAAAGATTTTTCTCAAGACAGAGTTAACCCAATGAGCAACAACAATATAAATACTTGTAATGTGCACAGATATTATTCCAACTGCAGCAGTAAAACATATACCAGTCTTAAAACACTTTGAGAAATAAAACACTGGGAGCCAAACACAGAGGTATGTTAAGTGAATAATAAAAACACATTTGTGTGTACTAATTGGATAATGACATATATTGCTTTGACTGTCAGTTACCACTGTGCCTGTAAAAGTTCCTTTTGTTAGGCATGTAATTTCACTGTTAAAAATGAATAAAAACCTCTGCAACTCCTTCAAGACAGCCTTGCATACGGTACAGATCTATGTCAATGTTACTTTGAAAATAATCCCCATTGTAAGACTTTCCACTTTACATTCTCATTTACTTTTATCTGCCTTGGATACGTTCTGGTTTGGTGGGGGGGGGGTGTTAAACTTTTCTAAAGCCTTGGATAAGTTTATAAGGAGAACAATACACATGATATTAATCCATTCTTTACTTCAGTTAAAAAGTGTGGCTTGCAGAGTCTGGCTTACAAACCTTTCCACTGTAAGAAAACCCTTTGCAAAGCTGCTTCCAACTTGCCACCAAGACACGCTCAGTCCTCCAGTCCTCCCTGCCACTGAAATCCACAAGTAATGGCACAGCCATCGTGTCTCACCCTGCATCTCCCTGGGCACTCTGACGAGTGGCTTTAGTACTAGTTCTGTAAGCCAGGCAGGAGGACTAGTCAAAAATTAGCTAAATCTTTAAGCAATCTCTCACCTCAGCGTTGGTGAGGCTGATCAAATCTGCATCTTACACTTAAACAGACTCCGAATCAGCATTTTTGCACGTCTCTGTCTGCATGCAAATTTGTCACCACTCAGAGCTCAACTCTATCAAAGCTATCAACAATTTAAAAGCATAAACTCATGGAGAGGAGAAGGAAGGAGGTAATTTCAGGTACTCAGACTGAAGTTTACCCTCCACTCCCCCCGAGCTGAGGAAAAGAAAAAGAGTCACTACAGACAGGACATGCTCCCAGAGTTTCTGCCAGCCTCTTGCCTTTGCTCACACAACCTATCTGGGGAGCAACCTCCATCCATACCAAGACCTTTAGCATCGAGTCACAAAACACAGACGTGACAACGAGGTATGCCAATTCAACAAGAACCAGTGCTGAATCAAACCTCCAAAGTCTCGCCCGGCTGATTAGAAAAAAACACCGAACCGCAAAGCAACATTTCCAAGAGCACCTCACAGAGCACTTGGAAACCCTCACTCTTTGCCCCTCATGTCCTCCTCCAGCCCCCGCTCGGCTGCAAAGTGACTAAGCCCACGCTATCCTCCCCGGGGCTGGGAGCCTGTTTCCCCACCAGCGCTTGGAAAATTCCCAGCCAAGTTCGCCCGCCGCGCCGTCGGCAGCCCCGGCGCACGCCTTTGCCTTACCTTGAGGAGAGGGCAGGCAGGCTGCCTCCCCGCGCTCCGCAGTCCGGCTGCGTGCAGGGCGCGCAGTGATGGAGAGCAGGGAACTCTTCAGTCATAATCAGCGCTGAGAGGCTGCTCCTGTGAATAGTGTACATCCTGTAGCAGCAGGCTCTGTTTCTAGCAGCTGGCAGCAGCTTTCGCAGGAGCAGTGATGAGCACAGCTTGAGATCTTCCACAATTAACCAAATATTGTATAGCGGCAACAAATCAACAACTAAAACCCGGCTCGCAAATAAAAGCAAAGTACAATTTCAGATGGTAGCTGAAAGCTTAAGTCACCGAATGCTACATCTCTTCTTCAAGATTATTCCAGCAAGCTCCTTCTGCTATTTTTACTGTACCATAATGCACTAGGTCTGGCTTTTACCCTATTGAAAGAACATGAATATATTATTATCCACACAAAAGAGCAGGTTATTGTTTATGAATTACCAGCCTTCCCAGCAACAAAGGCTATTTTCATAAGAAAACTCAATTTCATTTTAGCTCCAATTTGATTACCAGCTGAAGAAAAGCAGCCCTGCGCCTAAACCTCAAAGGATTTTTATTCATACCATTGAATGGGCTTTATTGCTTCCTTTTCAAAACTGATGTAGAAAGCTTTTAGAGTAAAACATTGACAAAAAATTATTGCGCTGCTATTTTGTGCAATAACAGAGCTGAAGAGGGGCAATGATTTCTCAGTCATCCTTCACTGTACTTCAGAACAGTAAAGGCTGGAATTAATGACAGACCATAGAGAGGAGCTAAGCCAAGGTCTCACAATGCATGTCAAATCTAAATGATCACTATACATTGAAAAGACCCAAAAAAGCCTGCAGCTGATTGATTCATGGCTTTCACAAGAAAGACAGGCTTGAAGAGTTTATTGCACCACAATTTACTCTGAATTATCATAAAAATGAATGTAGAGGCTGAATGTCACCCCGGCACACTCCAAAAACACACATCCAGGGACAAAGTTCACCCAGGAATTATAGCAGTGCTGTTCATGCTACTACAGTTAAGGGTCTGTCACTTTTCTCCTATTATAGGGGGTTTTAGCTCAGCTGTAAAGCTGTGCTCCAGAATAAAACTTGGCACAAAGGTCTCATTTTGAGGGAATATAATTTTTTTAAACAAATGTAAAAAAACCCAAACCTTCCTGGCTGTTTTTAAGTTAAACATTTGTAAAAGCTGCTTGCTAATTTCTGAGGCTTTTTAACAAATTGCATAAGTCCAAATTTGGTTTAGGAATTGAATAATTTTTTTCTTCAAGAAATAAAAATTAAGCTGTCAGACCATAAAGGGCGCTAATTGGTTTTGCTGTGTCAGACAAAGATTTTTAAATTATTTATTTTTAAAATGTTTTGTAGAACATATATGATGGAAGAGTAGAATTGAACTGCTAGTGCATGGACTTTGCCAAAGACACCTGGATACTGCATTATGAAAGCAGTCTCTGTATTACTACAATTTGAATTGGCTCAGTCACTAAATTAAGAAGTCTCCACAAAAATTCGCATACAGCAGATTGGAACGACTCAAATGCAGCAAATTTAAGGCTACTAATTCTGAGACAATTTCTCTCTTTTCATAGCTACAGTAAAAATGCAATAATTAATTTTCATCTTTTGAGGGTTTGACATCAACTTTTGAAAAGCTGAAGGGGAAAATAAACTGTAGTTGCTACCGTAAGTCTCATTTAGAGCTCTTTGTCTAACACAGAAACTTTGAACCCATATTAGTTTTACAAATAAACCAACAAGTCTTGGCTTATGCTGTGTTTATAACTTCTACTTCATTGTGCATTTTTTAACATTACCTGTCCTAAGCAAAGGTTCACATTTCAGGCATTCCTCTTAATCTCATATAGATTTTAGGGGAAAAAAAACAGATTATCTTTGAGGTTTGGTGGAGCCCAAACCTGGAATTTCAGAATAATCTGAACTTCCTTTCTGGTTCTCTTTCAGAATGGACACAGCTCACACCAAAAAGCTGAAAGGGTTAAGCTCTTGTTAAAGGCACATGCTACTTGTGAGGTTCATCTCTAGGTCCAAAAGGGCCTTGGTTCTTGATGCTCACTTCAGTGAGTCAGAGTTTCTGTACTGGGATGGTCTGACTGCAAAAGTCCTTTGTGATTGCAATTAAGATGAAAAAAGAACCTGTTCTTGTACATTTTTGGTATGCAGTATTCTCACTGAAAAATATCTGGAGAGTTTATAAAAGCAAAAGAAGCCTGAAAACCCCTCCTTCAGTGCCAGAAAGAAAGAGCATGTACATAAAAAGAACTGATTTTTAGTGAAGTACCGCAGTTTGGTTCTTCACAGCTATTTCTGACAGTTGGGTAGCTCCCTACGAAATTCAGTGTACACACAGACCACTGTCAGCTCACAGGAGCTGAGTACAAAGAAGTGCTTCAAAATTCCAACATACAGCTTGCTACACAGTCTCGTCTTACTCACATCTTCAAGTGTTTTTATTATTTCATTTTATTTTTTACTGTGTTTGAAACTTTTCTAAAGAGTTGGTGGCACTGGCTATGCATTCCCTTGAGACACAACCAAACTCTGGCAAACTGGTGCAGAAACTGGAAAATTTTGCATCCAAACTAAGGAAAGAAAAAACAAAAAAAAAAAAAAAAAAAAAAAAAAAAGGAAAGAAAAAAGAGAATGGCATAGACCATAGACCATGAACGATTACTCAAACAGTTTTCAAATTCAAGAAGTTCTAATTCTATAGTAATTTAATACTCATAAAACATTGAGAATGTTATATACTTGTGTAGGTATGTCTGAGTAGAGACAGGATGGCTACAACCACTTACATTCTGAAAAATAGGGTTTTTTTAGGGAAGTATACTGTAACTAGTAAAAAATATTTGTCCACATAGAGCAATTCCAGTTCCTACGCACGAGGCTTGTTGGCACATCAAGGCAGTAAGAGCACCTGGTACAATACCACTGGCCAGGCACACAATTTTTAACCACAAATTCAGTTATTCTTGGCATCATTTCTGAGTGAAAAAACTACAGAATGTCAGAAGAGTACTGAGCACCAAAAGAGATCTCATACTGTTGTGTATTTAAACGTGTGTGCACACACATGAAGACTATAAAATTGGTCTCCATATATATCTGCACACAAAATCTAGCTGGTTTTGCAGCGCTCTCATAAATCATGTGTATCCATTATATGCAGTCACACACACATTTTTGTTTACAGAAGACGCTTTCTGAAAATACCTATTGTCCCGTACCCTACGTTTTTTAAACATAGAGGATCTGACAGATTAGGGAAGTCTTACAAATAGACAGTATTTTAATATATTGCTGCTCCCTGAAAGGCTGAGCTGACAGTGGGTGTGGACCCTTCTGATAATCAGTGGCTGTGCCCTGTCCGTTTTCCCACTCATTAACACTTACTTTGGGACAGGTAGTGTTCAGGGCACGTGTAAAAAGTCCTTCACACAAGGCACCACACAAACCAGCAGCAAACAGCCTGCTGTCTCCTTGGTAAACCCCCACTGCAGGAATGCAGGAATGGCTGGCACGGTGCTGCACCAGTGGACAGCTCCCGTGTGTAAGAGACTCGGGGTGGAAACCCATGATGGTTTTCAATCCCTCAGTACACACAAGAGGTCAAAGTTGTGGAGCTGGGAGATGTCTTTGAATGCTACAGTCAGGAACATGCATTAAGCACTCTGCCAGGACAACAGTAACTAGGGAAATAGTCACAGGATTTGTCCACACTATTTCATTAGAGCATTGCACAGGAAAACAAGGGAAGCTGCCAAGTTACCAGTTAAGTACAAGAGTTTATTTAAAGCAAATGGACTTGCCTGTACCAGGTCTTCATCATTAATCTTTCCCCAGGAATGATAATACAGAGTTATCCCTCCCATGCCTTCATCTTGGACAAAATATGATCAGGATGCCCTTGGGCACACAGCAGAGCAATACCAGCACAGGTTTCTCACAGACAGTACCCTGCTCCAGGTGTCTTCCTGCTCTTCTTTAATCTTTCCACAAGCCTTTGCCATAGACCCTTTCAGTGTTTCATAGAATCACAGAACTGATTGTGCTGGAAAGGACCTTAAAGGTAATCTAGTTTCAACCCCCCTGCCATGGTCAGGGACACCTTCCACCAGACCAGTGTGTTCCTCATCAGATCTAGCTTCAGCAGCAGCCTTAAACTTTGTGCCATCATGTCCTCCCCTGCAAGTAAAGGCTGTGCTTTGACTCTCCCTGCAGATCTTGACCCTCCTGTTCCCTTCATCTTCACTGGTTTAAGTGACTGCAGTGAGAGTGGAGTGTGCTGGCACAGGAGAGACAGGGAATAAGTGTCTCTGGCTGCAAAGCTAAGATGTAAAATCTGCCCTTACCTTGAAATAAGAAAGCTAAAGGGTCTGACCTGTCAGAACCTGAGTAGTAAATTCACTACTTGGCCAATACTGAGAAACTGTTGCTTTGCAAAAGGAGGTGACACAGTCCATTTTAAACTGGTGGAACCAGCTAGTACTAGGCAATCCCTGACATTCTAGAGACAGGCTCACTGTTTCATCATTGCCTTACAAGTGTGGGTCAAAGCACTGCCAGTCATCCATCTGCTCTCCCAGATCCCAGTTCGCCCTGCACTTCAACAAATGGATGATAAGTTATACACAGGAGACCACAGAGGCTTTCTACAGGTAAAGGGGGAGGGATAGGCACTGCAGAACTTCAAACTAAAAATTTACTCTTTTGATATTATCTCCAATTCAGCTAGGATCAGATAAATGTGAGATTAATTAATTTATTGAATTTGTATTATTCACACCTTTTTCTTTTTGTCTGCTCTCTAGAAGATGCCTTACATTTACTATTAAATTAAAAGTAAACATCCTCTCAATTTTCTTAATCCTACCATAGGCAAACCTTCCAGCAGCCTTTTAGCCAGCACAGCTGCTCCCCTTTTCACCAGTTAGGGAATCTAAAGCAGAGATCATGCCTCTATCCAGTCTAAGTCCATGAAGGAGAGAAGAAGTTGGTACAAACTTGCTGACAGCATTACTATTGTGCATGTGAGGAGGCAAATAAGAGTTCACCAGCACCTTTTTTTTTCCCATCTCCCAAAAGGAGGGGCATTTTGATGGGATCTTTGAAGAAAGAGCCAAGAGGTACCTTGTCATTGCTGTTTACATTATTGCAGCAGGTGGGAAAATTGCTGATGGACTCAGAGCCCATAATATCAAACAGAATCTGCTCTCTGGTGCAGGGAGTGAACAGCCCAAAACAATACCATGGATGTGGCAGCAAGTGAAGATGAGGCTATATTGTGCTCTCCCTGGACATCAGATCTTTAATCACATTCATGTTTTCATAAGCATTCCCAGAGACTCTAATTTTCAGGTGGAAACCAGATCAGAGTTTGTTCCTGGTGGAAGATAACCAGTTTTTCAATTAGAGTGGGACAGAGAAGTGTTGAGCCACTATGCAATTTATTAACACAGAGATGGTCAGACCATGCAAACTTAAACCCCATTTAAGTATTTGTAAGGATACAGGCATTTGTTTGCTCTGTGGCAGAAATCCTTTCTCCCTCACTAGAAAAGTATTTACTTTAGAAAAGTAAATAGTATTTATTAGAAATGCTATTTAAAATCAGAAAGCAAAATTCTCTTTTAAGAGGTAGCTGGCAGAAAAACCCACGCAAAGTAATGCAAAAAGAATGTAAAGAAAGAGTAGCTGTCGGTGGGAGGAATATTCAAAGACAGCAAGGGAAAAAAGCGAGTTCAGTTCAAAGGGAGGTTGTGATAAATGACTGCCTGGAGTACATTTAAATGGAAGAAGACAACTTAGAGACACCAAAGAGACAAACACTGAGGACAAACTATTACAGCTGGTGGGGGGAGGGGGGGGGGGGGCAGTGGCTCTGACCCAGGAAGAGGTGACCGGTCCGGGGAGATGGTCCCGAAAGGAATCGCCTTCCTGA
Organism: Corvus cornix cornix; assembly: GCF_000738735.6. Classification (NCBI taxonomy): domain Eukaryota; kingdom Metazoa; phylum Chordata; class Aves; order Passeriformes; family Corvidae; genus Corvus; species Corvus cornix. Next base: position 93,092,070 of record NC_046332.1, read on the forward strand.
GGCCCGGTGTCTTCCTCTCAGCTGCTGGCAGGAGGGCCCCTGCAGAGGCTGTCAGCTCTTTAGTGACTATCAGCTCGTGATTCCAGCTCAGCTCCGCAGACAACAATCCCTAAGGTATAGCCAGGAATCACAACTAGGTAGCTGAGAATAGTTCCAAACAGAAGCAGTTGTTCTGGGGCAGTCCTGCATTTCTGACAGAAAAGGACTGCCAAAGAAAATAATCCTCAATAAATAGTCTTATTTGTGACAGAAGGAAATTACATCTTGCTTATCTAGTTCTCTTCACTGTGTATAAACATACTGAGAACAGGTTTGTTTGAAAAAAAATGTACTCATTGTGGCAGTAGCCCACCCTTTAATCTTTCTTTTTTCTTTCAGAAACCACAGAACCAGGAATATATTTTCTACCAATATTTCAAAATAAAAGATAGTTCTCTAAAGATCACAGATATGGTTTGTGACAGGATGCAGTGATATCTGGTGCAGTGCCACTGGAAGGAATTAAATTTGTTTGCAGTGGAGGGGTCTTTTTTGAAAATGAAGGAAAATTAAAAAGAAATAGAGAAGGAGGCTGATAGCAAAGGTTGAGGAAAACACAAAGGATCTATTGGACAGCGCTTCTATTCTTCTCTGTATGGTGCATTAAGTGCATTATAGTAAAAATGAAGGAAATTTCTTTCCTTCTCTTTAAAGTCCAACATTATTGAACTTGAAACCTTTAACTGTGAGCAAAGCTGTGGCTTTTCTTTAATACAATTCTGCTATTGATTTCTTCATGCATTTCATTGGAATGATTCTGACAGTTTAAAAAAAATACATTACCTTGATGAAAGATACAATTTTTCTCATGTAGAAAGGCATTCAAGTAGGTATGTGTGATGTACCAGACATGTGAATCTTAAGTGATGCTCTGAAGCACAAAAAAAAAAACGGAAAGAAAGACATTTCAAAGGATGGTGATCCAGTTCTTCTCATTGAATGGGACTCTTAACACACAGGTATCACAGCAGCATCTTTGGCAAACACAATCACTTCTTCTTCCTTTCTACTGCTTTTCACTATCCTAAATCCCTTTCTGGTCTGTTGACTTCTCTTCTATTGTGTTTCTCTCTTTCACTCGGCATTTGGACATTGCCACATTGCATTAGCTTCCTCTTTATGCAAATTGTGTGGTTTTATCTTTAATAATGGAGGAAGGTGTATTTTTAATGTGTCTTAATGTGCTAGGGCACAGAAACTCCAGCTTCTCTTTCACCACCCTAAAACCAGTCTCCTCATTTCCCATCACAGTGATCCTGTTTGCACATTTGCTCATTTTAAAAACATTACGCCTTTAGCATGTACTAACAAGGCTTCTCTTTCTTGCAGACAGGAACTACATGAAACTCACAGACCTGAAGGACAAAAAGAAATCCTCTAGTCCAACCTTGTGCATTATGGCGCTATAAGATTTTCTATGTGTTATTTCAGGCTCAAAAGCCTTCCTTGCACTGGAATGTGTGCCTGAATAGATCTTGAGCTAAAATTTGTTCAGTGAAGGGCGTTGCTGCCCTTGATAAATTATAACAATGGTTAATTTTCTATACTGTTAGAGTTTCCTTCATCATACTCTTACTTTAGGCTGAATTTGTCTTTCAGCCACTGTAAAGAGAAAGACTCTATTCAAGCCTCTGCAGCAAGAACATGTCCTGATTTTGTTCTTATTCTGAGGACAAATGCATCTGAACTAGCAGTGCTGCTCACTCTTCTCTGTACTACACACATCCCCAGCACACTTTAATAAGTCACTTGTCCTCCCAGCCCACTGGCAGCTGGCCAGATGTAGGCCTCAAGCAGTCTGGTAAAAATGTGGTGGGGTATCGGCAAAGAGGTTGCAAAGAGGTAACTGGAATTTTCACTTTTGCAAAGCTGCCTCCATGAAAACTACACAGGAAAGGATTCCCTTTGCAACCTTGGCCAGCTTGTTAATCCTCTTCTGTGGAGCGATTTAAGAAATCCTACATGTCCAAATTCCAAGAACTCTAAACTGACCATGATGCTCTTAAGAAAAATAAAGTTTGAATATTTTTCTAAAATTATTAAAACAAGTTATCAAGCTCCTTATCTATATTTGGGGAAGAGAGCAGCTGTTTGGATGAATAGCACTCTCCTGGGGGCCTGGAGCAAAAATTTCCATTTCTATTCTGAGATGTTCACATATTCTGGTGTCGATGTTCTGCATAATCATATTTCTGGAAAAAATGTCTGGGTCCTGTCCCACTACGCATACAAAGCATGGCCTATGGTACCTAGAGCCTGTGCAGATATTTAGGAGCAAGAAAGAAAAAGAGCCAAAAGTCTTCAGTTCATACCTTGGAACATCCAGAACAAGATGTGGGTGACTTTGCTCCCTTTCAACATCTCCTATTCCAAGGTGAGAAACCAAGGACTGTGCACAGAAGATATCCCTCTTGAAGGCTCTTCTTGTAAACTCTGCAACACTTTTCCCAACTCACCTCCATTTCTTGTTCAAGAATCAGCACTCTGAGTGGAAATATTGTCATCTCTCAGTCAGGCAAACTGAAGTTACAATCAGATGGCCAATGTAGAATTACATATTTCTCTGTGTTGGGTTTGTGTGGCCAGGTTTTGGTAGCAGAGGGCAACAGGGGTGGTTTCTCTGAGAAGGTGCCAAAAGCTTCCCCCATGTCCAATGCAGGCAGTGCCAACTGGCTCCAAGACAGACCTGCCACTGACTAAGGCTGAGTCCATCAGTGATGGTGGTAGCACCTTGGGAGTAACAGATTTAAGGACGTAAAAAAGTCACCGCACAATAGCAGCTGCAGACAGAGCAAGGAGTGAGAATATGTGAGAACAACATCCCTGCAGACACCCAGGTCAGTGAAGGAGGGGGTGGAGGTGCTCCAGGCAGAGCAGAGGTTCCCCTGCAGCCTGCAGTGCAGACCATGGTGAGGCAGCTGTGCCCTGCAGCCCATGGAGGGCCAGTGGGGCAGGATACCCTGTAATGAAGTGACTGCAGCCCCCATTTCCCATCTACCTGCACTGCTGAAGGAGTAGGAGGTAGAGAATCAGGAGTAAATTTAAGTCCAAGAAGGAGGAAGGGATGGGGTAAGTTGTGGTTTTTTTTAAGGTTTAGGTTTACTTTCATTATCCTACTATGATTTGATTGGTAATAAATTAAATTAATTTTTTATCCAAGTCTTGTCTGTTTTGCCCATGACAGTGACTGGTAAGTGATCTCTCCCTGTCCTTACTGCAACCCATGAACCTTTCATTTTACTTTCTTCTCCATGTCCAGTGTGGGAAGGAGTGATAGAGAGGCTTTGGTGGGAAATCAGCATCAAAACCCACCATATACTCTCACTTTTTAAGTCCAGGGTCACTGTGTTTGAGGAAGTCAGCTTTTGCTCTTGCTGTCATGAGCTCCCTTAGAAAAACAAACTCAGAACTGTCTTTAGAAATATTACAATAAATTGTTCTTTCAACATAATGCTTACAAAAATTTTGACAGTGCTGAGAGTACTCAGTGTTACTGCAGTGTTATTTCAGTGATGCCCTTTAGACCTAAGGAGACAAAGGAACATAAAACCCCAAAACTGATCAAGGCAAAAATCAATTCAGAATAACATCCTGTTTCTGATGCTAGCCAGCAACTGGAAATATTTGTCCCCAATATATCCTCCCCATCTCATTGAGTAGCACAGGGGTTTTCCAAGGCAAGTGTCTCAGTCAAATAAGTACATGCAATAATCCCAGAATGGACCTATTCTTGAATTTCTCTACATCTTTTTAAATATTTTTTAAATTATTTTACTGCATCCTGTGACATAATAGATTATTTAATTACACACCATGTTCATTGTAAAGACAGGATATTGATTTAGCTATGTGTTCCACAGCCCTTCTCTTGTGAAAAATAATGAGTAATAATTGCCTTGTCATCTTTCTAGATCATCTGCAAATTTATGGTCTTCCATTCCAATTCAGTTGGAGATGACTCTCTAAACACTTCCCACAGAAAACCTAGAAGACTTGGAGAAGACTTGAAGTTGGACTTGGACATCTAATTTAAAATTACTAAAATTAAGGAGGATGAATCCTATCTTTTACTGTCCTGAAAAATATTGTCTGAATATGGCTACTATTTGAACACTGATTAATTTTTATGGTTTTGTTGAATTGCATCCAACCAATGAATCCCCTTGGTTTTTTGAGAGCATTGGAAATTAACATGAAGTCTAATACCTATGAGCTGCTATGCATTGTGTTCACCACATAATATACTGGATGGAAAAACTTATGCATTCAGTACAGAATTATGAGCTTTTTTAAAAATATGACCTTTTTTCATACCTATAATAGCAGAAAACACTGTAGAAAAAAACTAACACACACAGACACAACCCTCTATTCTGCATTATGGAAACAGAATCGTGGAATGGGTCAGGTTGGAAGGGACCACAGTTGGTCATCTGGTCCAACCTCCCTGCTCAAGCAGGGTCATCCAGGAGCACATTGCACAGGATGGTGTCCAGATGGTTCTTGAATATCTCCAGTGAGGGAGATTCCACAGCCTCTCTGGACAGTCTAGAACCAGTAAAGAAGTTGTTCCCTGTGTTCAGGTAGAACTTCCTGTGCATCAGTTTCTGCCCATTGCCTCTTGTCCTATTCCTTGGCACCCCTGAGCAGAGCCTGGTCCATCCTCCCTTCAGATACTTACAGACATTGAAACCTCACTGCTAGCTTACAAGGTAAGTTATCCTGATGGAAACTCAAATTAAAGATTAAATTTCCTTTGTCGCACATTTAAAAATACAGAAAATGCCATGCTAAGGCTGCTGCAGATGGGGACTACTGTGACTATTTAAATAAGAGGAATGTGTAAGCGTTGTGTCATCTCTGTTCAGTATAAGTGTTCCTACAGTCAACTACTGCAGAGCAGTAGCACATGGTTTTAGTGGAAGCTTTGTACATGTCATTTCTGCTTCATTAGAATGCCCAGTGTAGGGTACCTGGCCCCTGAAGTGTCAGACAGAATGCCTTGTTCAGTGCCACAGTTCCTTCCAGAGCCACAGGCTGAGCTGGGAGCCCCCAAGCAGTGACCTAAACAGCTCCAAAACAGCCCCTTGAGGCAGAATTCCTGTGGGTTTTCACAGGGGGCTGAGTTGTCCAAGCATGTGTTGCACAGTTCCTTGAAGACCAAGTTCTTCAGGGGCAGGTACGGGTGCTGACAGACCTTCAGCCATATTAGGTGTCATGTAATCACCCATCTGCTCAAACCAGGAACCTTCAAAGAAACTTGGAACTCAAGCTGGCAGCACCATATAAGCCTCCAGGCTGAATGGGCTACTAGAAGGAGGTAACTGGGAGTGAAATATTGTCCTTCAGTGCCTTACAGCTTTCTGCACTTCAGTTTGTCCCTATGTGCTCTTCTTAATCTGACCCTTAGCTACATGGGTACCCCAGAAAAGTCAGGATTTTGGGGTATATTTGCTTCACAGAAGAAATAGGCCATCACTAACAGTCTATAAGGAATGAGGAGACATTCTGCTGGGTGCAGAAACCCAAACTGAATAAACTCATCTGTGAAAACCAAGATTTGTAATAAAAGTATTAAAATTGGTAGGAATGGAGAGTGAGTGGGCATGTCTGGGTGTGGAAGGAAAGGAAGGAAAAGAAAGGAAAACCAGAAGCATGGCTGTTAAGAGTGGCAGGTGTCAATAGTACCCAGATATGCAAGTTCCCAGCATCCAGACACACACCCTCACAGAACACCCAGGCAGAGGAAGCACCTAGACTTAAACAGAGATGACGGACAGATAATGGACAGCACTGGAATGTTAAGACACAAACAAAATGAGCTAAAAGGGAACAAATATTAATGACTTACACAAATGGGTCAGGATGTCTCAAAAGACCACAATTGCTTTCAGTTCCTTAAAGGCACATATTGGTGACCTCAACTTGTTGACCACATGCTGAAGAGCCCAGGAGATCCAGGGAGTGGAAGATAACTGCACTCATCATCCTGCTCTAGCCAGGCCCTCCAGACATGCAGCTCAGGACTTGTGAATAGGGAGGCATGAGTAGAATTAGCTATTTTAAAAATACATATTAAAAAAAAAGGTTCCTGTTGAGCTTTGCTATGGTATCTCCTGTATTCTGGAGACACCAGCTTTGGACTTTAGTTGCTTTCTCCCCTGGTAACTCTGAAAGTACTGAAGGCCCTTTAGTACCTTTGCCTCTGCACTTCAGCCCACAGTCTTCCTAGGCAAATGGTGAAATGAGGGGTGAAACCACTCACAAAGCCAGTCTGTCTCATGAGGGGAAGCATATATCTCATGGAAACACAAATCACAGAGATTATTCTTGGCTGACAAACACGCAGCTATCAAGTCTCCCATTTTGGAGATCGATTGCTGAGAGTCTGGTAGTTATTCAGAGTATTCACAGTTGATCTGCCAGCTGTTAATGAATTTAGGGGGGCTGGATACTTTATATTTGGGAGGAGATGAAATGATTCTTGGTCATCAAGGGTTGACTTCCCTCAAGGTTAAACTCAGTCACTCTTGCTCTAATGGAGACAAAGCACTGGGATAGTTGGGAACAGTGCCACAGCTCTGTAGCTGCTGACAACATTACATTCACAGCTCCTTCTCTGCAATTCCCCGTGAGCAAGTGAAGTGCATTTGTGTACCTAGGTGTTATTTCAGCTGAGAAATGCTACGTGCACAGGCTAATGGGAAAATAGTCCCTGGGCCTTCAAGTATATTACCTGCAGTAAATTAATCATTTAATGTAGGTATACATTTATGTAATATTTGCTCAAGAGTTGCTCTGGAATTCTCTTTGAATAATACACAATTAGATTTAAATGTTTTCCTCAATTTTCCTTTCATGAGCACATTTTCCAAATTTTCTCTGATAATTCATTCCATAGCTGCATTTTAACTGGTTTGTAAAATTTTACTAACTCACAAAGATATAATTTGCATAGAAATGAAATACAGACAGAAATGCTGAAGAAAAAAGGAGATTTAAACTAAGTATAGCATCGCAAACAATTTCTTTCATAGGTACTTTCCAGTGCAGTTGGAAACAGTCATTTAAAAGAATACTATCAAAGAACATGCTGTACCAAGAAATGGTATATTATAAACCAAATTCAAACAGCCACATCTAAATTCCACATTCATATGAATTGAATGATTGACTGATTATTACTGGCATTTATTTCACAGAAAGAGGGCAGCTTAATAAAAGTGTATTATTCAGTCAATGGTATGCTATGATGGATAAAGAGGTGAAAATCACAAACATTTAAATCCAAAAAAAGGCAGAAGGCAAAGCAAGTACTGAAAAGGAGGGAAGAGAATTCATTGCTAAGTGATCATCTTTTAGGCTACCCTATTGACAGTCTACTCCAGCAGCCAGGCTCAGAAAACATGGAAAACTGTGCCTGGGACAGAATTTACAGATGTCTCTGTAAAAAGGGGAACTGCTCATTATTTTTCTTTCTGCTTATTGCATATCTGCTCCCATTGGTCTTTACTTACTGGCAAGATATGTCTTTGTTGATTAAGTCTTGCATGGGCTTCCTAAAAGCAAATTGAATTAGAACAAATGTTGGTCTTATAGGGAGCCAGCATGTGCATTAGTATTTGTATCACATCAGCCAAAGGCAACCTTTAAGCAGAGCCTTAAAACCACTTTTCTCCACATGCAAAGTTCTGTCTCACTTAACAGGTTGAATCCAGAATTTGAGCTGTGCTCCTTCAGCAGCCTCAGAGAAGGATTGCTCATTGCTGGTCCTGATGATTCACAAAGCCTGTAGGGAGATAAACTGTCCCTCACCCAGACTGGACCTTCATGTCACCTGGTGTTCACACAAGAAGGGCCTGACAGTCCCAGCCATTCTCTTTCTCCCAGAAATTGAGTTGAAGCCCTTTGCAATCACCTTTCCCATCAATTCCTCCTTTCCCACAATTTCAGCAGCAACCCAAGTGCTGAAATTCAAGCCCCTGCAAAGACCCATCTCCCCTCTTCAGCTTCTACCTGTCCTCCTGCCCATGCCCCTGTGAGGCCCGGAAGTAAAGCACACAAGACAAGGAGGGGACAAGACTGTAAGCAAAGAAGTGCCCTCACAGCCACTCTTTGCTAGCCAGTCTCCTCACAGTGCTGTTTCACAACAGCCAAAGCTGGGTTCTGCAATGGCATTGCAGGAGCCTCTTCCTGGGGGCCTGCTGTCCTGTCATATTATACATTACCTCTCTTGCTTTAAAAAAAAAAAAGAAAAGAATTAAATATTTATCACAAGTCAGCCACAGGGATAAATAGAAGAGACAAAGCATCGTATTGGCTTTAAAAACACTCTAGTAAAAGTTGAGGATAAGGAAATAAAAGGTTTGGGCCACAAGTGTGTGGTGTTCCATCATGCACCAAGGAAGAGACCTAGCTCAGTTGCTGAGAAATATCTCTGTGTAGCATTCATCACACACTGCTTTACTTCAGCATGTCCTTAAAGCACAAAGAAAACAACCCACTTCCATCTAGGAAAAAAAATACATTGAATTCTTATTTTGAACTGAATTAAATTTTATTTTTAACCTGAGTTTTCCAATTATAAAGAAATCTTACATATACAAGACAGTTTCTGAACAGCAATCACTGATCTCTTCCCAGACCACAAATTATACCTAAACTATGCTGACAGGTCAGAGTAATTGAATAACCTGAAAAATGCAGTTCACAAAAGTCCAGGAGTTTGCACGGTTCTCAGAATTTTTCTTAAAGAAGGATGGAGAAAATTTACTCTACCTTCTGCTTGATACTCCAGTGGTTTCTCACACAATGCTCACACAAAGGAGGTTTGGAGAGCCATTTACCTGAACAGTGCTTTATAGATCCTTCCTAAAAATGGCATCTTGCAAGTATAACATCAGTTCCTACTCAGAAGACTTGGTTTAACATCAAAACAAAAAGAGATCCCAGAATTACAGAGGTGAGTAAAAACCAATATTCATCTTTATATTTCCAGTTTCCTCGTCTTTGTTTTTGAAATATAAACCACCTGATCCAATGTTTGGATTTTTTATTGACAAGCACCTTACAGGACATATCTTATGGTGAAGGAATGGAGCTGGGAGAGGTGAGGATGGCAGAAACTGATGCAATTGGCAAAACTCCATTGCTCAGATTTGGGCTCTTAGCACAAATAGTCCCCAGTACTAAAAGAGATACTTTTGTGTATATTCTTGTAAAAACAAACCTAGCAAAGAAGTCCTGAAATGCATTGCTAGGTATGTGAATCTTTTAAATAGTCCATTCTTTCAACATTTTCTGGATACATGCCAAGTATAAGGAGTTAAGAAAGAATTCTAATTATGCTATTTTTCCTATCAGACTTTGCACTGGACCAAAAGGTTGGACCAGGTGATCTTCTGAGGTCCATTCCAACATAAGCTAGTCCATGATTCTGTGAAATGACCATTGTATATTGATTTCTCTTGCTTAATGGATATTGATTTGGAAATAGTTTTGCTCTGTAAGTCTCCTTTTGGGTGAAAATGAAAATTTGGTGCCCATTTGGTCCTCACTGGAGTAGCTGGTGTATGCCTCATCTGCCCATTCTCCCTCTGCAGAGGAGTAGTTTTCAAACTATGTGTATTACTTTGTTTATGCTATCAGTTTAGTCCAGGATAATATTTTACATTTGCTTTTCATGATAGCAAGTGGCCAAAAAAGAAAGAGTGAAGACCAGTCCCATGGGGGATGAACATGGACACATTATTTCAGTCTATTACTAGTTTTCTATGAAGAGTCCGATGCTTTTATTATACAGAAAACACACCTCACTCCCCTGTCTCATGGTCACACTGTGAAGCTGGAGTTACCCAAAAATAACAGTGAAAAAGATTTATCATGATCTCTTCATTCAGGAAGAACATAAGATATCAGATGGACCTGGAACACAACCAGAGGAAGCAAGGTTTGAGCAGAAGCTGGCCCATGCAGCACATGCAGCCTTGTTGAGAGAATGATGTAGGAACTGCTGTAGACAATGCATTGATTGACTGTGCCCAGGGTCTGAGAGGAATGTTATTGCACACTGTACTTTCCTATCTACCTTCATTGCCCCTTGTAGCTCACCACACTTATTCATACAACAGCCTCCTTTTGCAAGCATAGCCCCTGTAACTGTACTGTTATCACAGGACCTAAAGAAATCATAAAGCAGTTTGTTTCCACAGACCCAGAGGTACAGCAGCTTCTCTGTCATTTAAATCTGTAGCAGTAACTTAGAACAAAAATGTACAGCCAAGGCGATGATATTCCATACAGCACGGTTAAATGGAAGCACACACTGGGTGCATTTTTGCCCAATAAAGGTTTTTAAGCCTTGTGTAGCTTAAAATCATTCAGAATCTCTAAAAGTAGCATGCAATGTTCAGGTTCTTCTCATGTGCTTCTTTCTCTATTGCATAACTTCATCCTATTCAATGGTAGGTGAGGGAAACCAAAGAAAGAAACACACCTGGCAGCTTCAGAATGATAAATCCCTATCAATATATATTTTCAGATTATATCGTAAGAAATTAGATTTTCTTTTCTAACAGTGATCCTCTGCAAAAGAGTCTTTTAACAGAACTTTAAAACTACTCAGCCCTAGGAATTAAAAGCCAGGTCAGAAACAAGTGCTACAGGAATCACCAGCCAACAATATTTTAGAAAAAGCAGGAAACACTAGAAAAACAGGGAACACCTGAAGCTTTTACAGGCCAACTGCCAAAACACAAACTTCTTCAGAAAACATTCAAGTACTGAGAAACCTGTGATAGAGAGGCTGAAGGACATCCACAGGAACTCGTAACAGCAAGGGAAAAAAACTGTCCCTCTCAACACCTGTCTTGAAACTCCAGGATGGAGTTGAAGAACTCTCCTCCTGGGCTAGTGCTGGCCATTGCCATCATCCCATGGGGAGATAAACAAGCAGCACACTGCTAGTGGATAAGACAGGAGCACCTTTCTTTGAGCTACTGGTTTTTGTTGGGCTTTTAGAACAAGTGGGCAGGAAAGAGGGTGAAATAGCTCCTTCCCACTTTGCATTGCAACATGTCCTATGAAAGTTAGAAATGCAACAGGAAAACAGAAATGGGAGCATATACACATAGAAAGCAAGGATAGTTCCAAAGATTATTGATTTGGGACAAGCAATAAAAAGGAGAATATTTGTACCACTGAACAAGGAAAAGTGTGGTAGAATGGGAATATGAGATCAGGAGAGCCTGAAGAGGGATGGACAAGGTACGATCAAAGTTGCCACAGAAGAGAGTAAGAGAAGAGCACCTGTTGCCCCTGCACGAGGCTGAGGAATCTTACCACACTCTTGTGGTCAGCACCATCTTTCTCATCATCTTAAGACATTGAGAAATTAAATAAAGACACAGAAAGCTTTCTAAAAGAAAAAGAACAACAGATCAGGAGTAGGCACAATGTTAACACAATTACTTTAGATAAACTGAAACCTGTATATTTGTGCAGATGGAGGCAAGCTTTGCTGCTCATGATCTAGGAATCACATGATGAAGAATATTCAGTATATTTTTGCATCTTTTTTCTTCAAAGTTGTTTCAGCTCCTTTACTGAGGTGTTGACAACTTTGCCAGCTATAAACATTTGACTCAGAGGGTTTTTAATATCTGCTCCTCTCTGACTAAAGACAGGTCCTGAGAAATGATGAGTAGCCTTCTCTGACCACTCAAACCATCATGAATAAATGAAGCAATATCTGTTTCCAGAAATGAGACCAGTGCATCCTGCGAATGAAAAAGCAAGAAGCAACAGCCACAGATCCCTAAGAAAATGGATGTTTCAGTATATGAAATGGTCCAATTTTAAACATGTGATCCTCTGCATAGCTAAGGGTCTCTTCACTCCCTCACCCACATTTTCCAGATAGACAAGTTTGGCATGTTCCACACTGGGGGTTTCTCTCTGGCATCCATTCTATAAGACTCCACACCTGGGCTGCCCCTTAATTGATAATGTAATTATCAGCATAGTCATATTACTTCACGCTAAGCATTTCCAACCATTTATCACAATGTTGATCTTTATTTTAAATATAAATCAGGCAATCATTTATGTCTTTTATGTTCTTTGTATTTATTCAAGAATATTTAACTGTAGACAAAAGGTGACTTATTCATTATTCATCCTGAACAAGGCAAGTATGGCAATTTGAAAAGCCTGACATTTGAGCTTTTTGCCAACACTAGCAAAATTATATCCTTCCCATTGTAAATCAATGAAGTAGAATCATTGTGCACAAAAGAATTAAATTGCCTTGTCACTTTAATAAGGCCACCTTATATACAACCTTCAGCCAATGCCATTGTGCAGAAAAAGGGTGCATCCTTTGCCTCAGCTGTCTCAGATCTCAGTAGGCTTTCCAATTAAATGAACATCCTCTTAGTCTTTCACTCCACTCCACTCTTTCTCTTTTTTGAGAGGCAATGTCAGAATGTCATAGGCATAACTTGCTATCAGTGGCATGCACACATCAATGTGAATTAACTTCCTCCAACTCCTGCTTTCTTTTGGCAGCCTTTTTAACTTGTTTGTCAATTCCAAAATGATGGAACTCCAAGAAAGGGGATTTTTTTGTTGTTGCTGTTTACTGAGCTTGGATAAAAGCTGCAAACAGCTATCTGCAAACCAAAAGAACTATACAAATGTGAAGATCCTTTGCAGGCAATGTAGATAATGTAAAATGGCAAAGAAACAACATGTCCAATCAGGCAGAACACAAGTGGCATACGCCAGAAAGAACAACTTTGTGTGTTCTCACTTCACAGGCTAGGACCTTATTATTACAATCAGACCTGATTTTTCCCATCTAACTCCCCTTGGATGCATTTTTCCCTGAGAGTAGAAACCTTTAACCAGCCATTTCCAGGCTTTTAAATGACTATCCAGAACAGCTATTTCATAATTCAACAACAGACGGCTGCCCATAATAGTCATATGCCTGCCTGCCCTTCCTTTCAATCGTAGAGGTTGAAAGAGTAACTTCAGCCTGGATTTTTCTCAGAATCAGAGAACTGAAAACAATTGAACAAAGCCATGCACACCAGCAGCTGAAACACAGCAACGTGTGTGAATCTTGATATTTCAAAACACACCTAAAAGTCTGCAGCTTTGCAATTGTTTTGGAGTCTCAATATTTTGTCCTGTTTTGATAGTCAACTGATAGGTGCATGGTAAAGAAAAAAAACCCGTGTAAGTATAGAAACACTGACAATATTCTTGATGTTGTTAACATTTTGGATTTAGTCAGAAAATGTTAATAACAAATGACCTTTTTCTGAAGGGTATTTCAAGGAGAACAAGCAATTTTCTGTAATGTGGTTACCATAGTGATTTGCCCTCTAAAAAGACCAGAAAAAAAAAGATGTACATCTGTAATCAACCAGCTACTGCAACAACAAATGGTCTGACAAAGCAACACTTTAATTCCAGCCGGAAAGATACTTGGTTTGAAGTTAAGTATAAAAGAAACTATTTATGGATGCAAAATAGGTCCTCTAATAACTATTACAGAACATTTGTGATGATTCAGAAGGGATTTTCCTTGAAAACTACATTAGTGCACAATAGATAATTTTTTTCTTAGAAACTACTTCATCATCTGTACCATATTGAGTCATTCAGTATAAAAGCTCAGCAAGCAACTGGGGATGGTAAATAGGGACCTCTGCCTCCTTCACTCTGTCTCTTGCCTTTCCTGGAGCATACCTGGAAAATAAGCAGTTAAAAGAAGTGCTATGGTTTTAAACTTTTCTGCAACTAGACTTACAAACTAACACCACAAACATTTTCAGCCTACCTGTCCTGGTAATGTTGGTATATTTAAGGACAGGAACTTCAGATCGCCCATTAAAAAACATATAACTTGACATTCAGAGTATTAAATGAGAGTTTTAAAACTTCAACCATCTTTCTAATTCTATTCACTTCTTCTTGACACTGGGCACAGACCATGAACATGTCCTTTCCATGCTAAAGTTCTCTAGAAGCCTAATGTGACAAGCCTGCCCTTACTCAGAGAAGACCTTGCCATGGCAAGATTCTGCAGCCTGAAATCATGTAATGCCCAGAACAATCCCTCCCTTTGTAACCTTCAAGGTTTGGAACACATCTAACAAACCCCAGCACAGCAGTGCCAAATATCAAGTGATTTTTTCCTTTGTTTTAAGGCATTTTAAACCCAATTATAAAAACAGAAGAGCAATCCTCTTTAAATAGTTAACAATACAGCACAGAATAATACACGCAGTGTGGCGCAGCATAGCAGTTCACCTTCATGGACAGAAGTTGGCTAGCTCTCAGCTGGGATGTCCCAAAGCAAGGAGGTAGGGCCAGGTCTCACCTTGGGGAGTGAATTCAGCTCTTTCCTTTGAGGTTGTAGGCATTTCTTGGGATACTCTTCAGTCTGAAAACTTCTCCACCATCTGCCTAGAGGCAGGCTCTTCTAACTCGGTCCAGAACATCTGCAAGTACCAGGCCCAAATCTCTGTTGGCCACCTCCAGCTTTCTCTATAACCAAGACAGACAGGAATGTGCACAGAGCACTCTTCTCCGACTAAAATTAGTCAGATATACAGAAATACAGTCAGTTAGGTTATAAAGCTTCCCTATGCACCCACAAAGGAGCAAAGCACAGAGAAACAACAGCATTTGGAGGCTGGACTGGACACAGCACTCCAGGTGAGGCTTCACCAATGCTGAGTAGAAGGGAAGGATCATCTCTGCTCAACTGGTGGGGGTACATTCCTCCTAAAGCAGTCCAAGATGCCATTGAGCCTCCTTGAGGCGAGGGCATATTCCCAGCTCAAGGCCCCAGGTTTTTTGCTGCAGAGCTGCTCTCCAGCTGGGCAGCCCCGGCACTGCTACCAGGGTTCCTCCTCCCCAGGAGCAGGACTTTGCACTTCTCTTTGTTGAATTTTGTGAGGTTTCATGAGGTCAACTCATTTCTTCAGCCTGTCAAGGTCCCTCTTGCCTATCAGACGCTCTTCTCCGTTGAACGTCATCTGCAAATTTGCGGGGGTTGCACTCTGTCCCATCGTTATGATGTCAAACAGGGTCAGACCCAGGACTGATTCCTGGGATACACTACTGGCTACTGGTGTTCAAGTAGACTTCATGCCACTGACCACCACCCTCTCAGCCCAGACACTCACTTGGTTGTCAATCTGCTTTACTGTCTGCACATCCAGCCCACACCTCATCAGCATTTCAATGAAGACAGTGTCAAAAGCCTTACTGAAGTCCAGGTAGACAATATTTGCTGCTTTCCATTCAGTTACCAAGGCAGTCATTTCGCCATTTATCAGGTTGGCGAATCCATGCTAATGACTCCAGTTTTCTGGTCCTACAAGCACCTGGAAAGGGCTTCCAGGATCTTTCCATTACCTTCACATAGATCAAGGTGAGGCTGACAAGCTTATCATTTCCTGCACCCTACTCCTTGTCCTTCTTGAAGATGGGGGAGACATTTGCTTTCCTCCAGTCCTCGGGCACCTCTCCCAGTCACCACTATCATTTAAAGATAATAGACAGTGGTCTCCCAATGGCATCGGCAGCTTCCCCAGCACTCACGGATGCATCCTATCAGGCCCCATGGATTTATGTAGGTTTGGTTTACTTAAGTGTTCTCTAACCTGTTTTTTTTTTACTACCAAAGGTCAGTCTTTCTTGCTCCAAACTTTCCCACTATTCTCTGGGTTCCCAGATTTTTAAAGGAGGATCTTACTGTTAAAAAGTATGCACTCAGTACCAATGGAAAAGACCATTCCTGAACTAGAAGGAAGCAATCCCCCACTACCAACTAAGTCTCCTGATGCCCTTTTATCTCCAGGGCCATCTTCCATAGGATTATTCTAAGCATATCTCTGAAGAAGCCAAATTCTGCCCTTCTGAAGTCTGGGCTTATTGTCTGGCTTTTTGACTTATTCCCTCTTCTAGGGATCCTGCAGTCCACTTCTTTCAGTTCGTAGAAAAAGCTGCTTCATCTACTTCTTCCTGATCAGGCAGTGTACAGCAGACACCCCCTGCAACACCACCCACTAACCCTGATCCTATAAGCACTAAGCTTATATAAGCTGCCTCATCATCCTTTCCTAGGCAGAGCTCCATGCAGTCCCACTGTCCTCTCTCACAAATGCTAAGTCTCTCTCCTAGTTTTCCTAGCCTGTCCCTCTACAGAGCCCACATCCATCCATTGCAGCACTCCCAGGAACATGAGCTAACACACCACATCTCTGTGCAAGTGCACACAGACCTCTAAACCCTTCAGTTTGTTCCTGTGCTGCATGCATGACTGTACAGGCACTTCAGAGAGGCACCCAAGTGCACTGACAGCCCAGAAAAGGTAAGAGCTTTGCCCACCATGCTGTCCTGTAGGCATTTCTTCATTTGTGTATATACTCGGAGGTCCTTTCAGTCCTGTTTTGCTGTTTGCAGGGTCTGTCTTGACAGTATCACCCTGCACATTTTGCTTGCCAACGCAGTCTACCACTTCCTCACTTGAATGTGGTCATCACCTCCCACTCCTGTTATTCCTTCATGAAGCTCTTCGTACCAGATTAGCC
Source organism: Corvus cornix cornix (assembly GCF_000738735.6). NCBI lineage: Eukaryota > Metazoa > Chordata > Aves > Passeriformes > Corvidae > Corvus > Corvus cornix. The sequence continues at coordinate 93,108,722 of NC_046332.1, forward strand.
AACTTGTTGGCTATGATGCATTTTCCCTCACCCTCAGGTGAATCTTCTCTCTTCTTGGAAGTTCTTGATCTTTAAATAGGTCCCAATTTGTCATAAAAGCCAAATCTCTGTTCAGGTACCAGCTGTAGAACCAGAGTTTCAAAATGGCTAGATCTGAGCTGGTCCCTGCCTTTACAGAAACAAGGACAACCAGGCAACTCCTAATCTTTATTTCAAACCTGTAACTAGCAAAGCCCCTCTCTCTATATTAGGGAAATTAAATACATGCTCTTTCTTAGCTTACTACTGCTGATTCCATGCTTACAATCTTGAAGCTGTCTGCTTAGGCTTATTAATCTAGGTAACAAATTACATCATTCAGCTGTGATGTGACTCTACAGATAAGCATTCTGTGCAAATACTGGGCAACATCTAGTTTAGGAACATAAGAAATTGAAAACCCTTTCTGATTTCTAGTGATAATAAATATTTGTGCCTTTGGACCTACCAACAAGAGTTTCTATGTTGATATTTCATCACCTCCTTAAGGCATGTGAGTTTTCTAAATATATAAAACAAAAAACCCCTGAAATTCACCAGGCAGGCAGGCAGTGTGAGTGACATGGCCATTATCTTGTGAATACAAGCCAGTGTTTTAACACATTGTTTTCTTTTCCAGTTATCATTTAATTGACTTTAAAAACAACAATTTACTTGGATAAATGTTCTAAGTCTCTATATATAATTTAACCAGGCATTAATGACTGGTTTATAATGAGAGTATATCATTCTGCCAATGGTCCCATGTTAGTTTGACTTCGATCTGATACTGTTCTAAATTTCTCTGGATAATTTGATTATTTCAACATCAAAATATGTTTGATGTTGGTGTATCATTGGAATGATTGCTAAAGTCTACGTCTCTTAAATGAATATTGATTATGGATTTATGATGAGCCACTAAACAAGTCCCAGGTGGTTTTTTTTAAATTCCTGGAGAAAGTATTTTAACTAAAATGCCACGGGGGTTTTTTCATAGGAGATCTTCATACCTGATGGCAAGCAATACTTTATAGGCATCTTTGGGCAGAAACTGAAAAGGAAGATGACTTTAAAAACTAAAACCTCTGTCAGGAAGAACAAAGTTGCATTCAATCAATCAATCAATCCAGGGGAAGTAACTTCTTTAGACTCCTACTGGAGGGCCAAGAAACCCTCTCTAGAAATGCTGGAACTTAAAACATTTGCAACATTCTTACCTTGCACTGATCCCACAGTGACCCTCAATTCTTCCAGTCATCCTAAAAGCAATTGTTACTACCCATGAAGCACAGGGAGGCTGTTACCACCGAGTGGAAGCCTAAGGCGTAGGGGGAAAACAGTAGCAAATACTGCCTGTGGAAGGTGGAGACCTTAATCACCGTACAATGTAGCAAAAATTACAGTGTGGAGAAGCCCAGTGTTGTTGCCATTTGTTTGAGCTGTGTAACAGGAAGAATTACTTCAGCCACTGTTGAGCCACAAGCAAACAACACTCAGCCTTTCCACAACCTCACAACCCCCACTATTTCTAAGACCAATAGAAGATACTATAACCAAGTTCACAACCTCTTTCTCCATCTAGGAATTCTCAAAAACCTTTGCTGAAATAAGTATCCTTCTGGCTCCAAATTTTCATAAATAATAATAAAAAAAAGTCTCTGCATTTATGAGTACTAAAGGTCCATAAAGAAGTTATGTCTTACCACAGGACAAAAATCACTAACACAAGTCCCTCACAAATCCCAGAGAACATACTGAAATAGGATCACTTTGAAGTGGTGACCAGTACCTTATAGACAAATGACTTTTATGAATGTATAAGGAAAACTAGAATCTTTTCAGTAGGTTTTATTAGTGTCAGGAATATTTTAGGAGCTATGCTGATGGCAGTCAGTGTGACAGTCAAAAGATGGTATAAAATACTGATGTTTAAAAATGATGATACATTTGTGCTATATGGAGAAGCATGATTTAATCACCAGTGGAATTCTTAATATATTTTTTATTCTTCCCACACCATCTTTTGGCCTTCTTCAAAATAATGGCAGCATTCTTAGAGGAGGAAGAACCTCCTCTTTGCTTCTAATAGTTTTGTGTATAAGGAGACCAAAGTGGACTAGGATGGCTGTCCTCAGGCAAGAATATGGGCTGAAGACTATTTGAAGCCAACCCTGCACCAAAAAAACAAGCAAAGGCCAGGTCTAGAGAGAGAAATTGTCTCCACATCCACATGGGACGAAATAGATCTTTTACCATGCAAGGTTGGCAATGACACTGTGCCCACCTGTGGTCCTTCAAGGGCCTACTGGACTGCCCTTGTCTGCCGTAACTCTGAAATCCAACTCACCACTTATGTAAGTATGAACAAGTTTAGCCTGCACAAATAGCAGCAAAGCAAGCCACTGCATTGCTACATCACCAGGGAGCAAGAGGGAGGCACTAAGAAAGGGAGTCCAGGGGGGTTCTGTTTGAGATTCAATGACCTGAATCCATGTGCTGACATGAGCTGGGTGCCTAAGCTCCCATGATGGGCAACAGAGAGAGAGGGCTGGCTTCAGTTGCTTAAATGTGGGTATCTACTATCACTGAGATGAGCTGGGTTATCTGAGTGGCCTCCAGCAGGGCAGAGATTTCCGATAGGTCCTGTAAAACGTCTGCACGAGGCTGAAGATACCTTACTACCCTGGCACACCAGATTTGTTTTATGTTTATTTGTTATGTTTATTTGTTATAAATATGCTTATATTTAGGTAACTGGAATGAGTTCCACTAATCAGCAGAGTAATGGGATCCCAGAGGTTCAACTCACATGCTAAAGCAAACATCACAGTTCTCTAGGCTCCACAGACTATAGGGACTTGCTGTCAGGAGAGTTTAGACACCTAGCACACAGAAAGGTGCCCACATTTAGATGTCTTAATTACAGCTGAACTGCATGGTCAGGGCAGGATCCAGCTGCTTAAGCAGCTCAGGCCTGTCCAAAAGGGCACAAATCATTTTTCTCAAACTCTCCCTACAGAGGGATAAAGTCATAATGAATCCATCGTCATTTTTCCATGGCTGAAGGGAGTAAGTTGCATCACTTATAGGACAGGATACTCAAAACAGCCTGGTTGTGCCTCACCACACAGCTTATGCACATACACTTTCTTCATACTGTATTCCCTGGGCCAGCAGCACAGATATTTCTGGAGAAAAAAAAAACAGAAAAAAAAATTCAATATCTGTGAAAGCCCCTATAAGCTTGAAATCAGGTTATATATGGTACTAATTCAATTTTGGCAAAGTCAATAGAATTACATTTTCTTTATGGAGTAAAAACACTCACCTGCTGTATACATAAATACGATGAAGATGCCCAGGACAAGTATTATCAAGCTGGCGAGCACTTTCACTTAGGCTGAAAAACAATTACACTTTGTCATCTACAACTCCTCAAAATTATTTCTTCCTCCTCCTTTAAATAATGATGGCAGCAGCCTGCAGATTACATACAGGAGTGGCATGGACAGCACACACTTTGTGGTATGATTAATATAAGGTATCACTGGAACAGTTTTTCTCTTCCAACTTGTGACACTTGTTCACAAGTTTGAGACAATCGTAGGGTACTATTGGAACAGATATAGGTGGTTTAGACCCTTAACTGAGACTTCCTTTCAATTTTCCTTAAAGGAAGAGTCTGGTCTCCACCTTTGACTTACAACAAGGGAATTATCTTAATTAGAAAATTAAGTGGCTGATTCCTTTGAGATAGACACAGAAAAATATGTGCAGAAAAATAATGATTTAGGATCTTACAAGATATTTTCACTTTTTTCCTGCAATCTGAAAGGTAATTCTACCTTTGGAACCCTCCACAAAATCATAATTTTTAGCCTTGCTCATTGAGGAAAAAAATAACACGTTTATGCCTAATAAAAGAGCCCCCAAATGTATCATTAGAAGTACTGTTAATATTGTTGTCTTCACTGCCACAACATTTCAAAAAACCCAGTTTTTAAAAGGCTGGAGTTTGACTGCTGAAACACTGGCAAGGTCACAAAGGCGCCTTAAGACACATTTCCTTTACCATGAAGAAATCAAGTCCCTGACTATCTTTGTACTGGCACATAAATAAAATTACATAAAATAGGAAGCATTTCAGTGTTCTATTTACCCAGCCAAGGCAAAGGGTCAAGGGCTTTCTATCCCTGCTTTACAGAGTCGCTGGCATCAGGACACGGAAGGCTTGAACCCTGCGTCCCCACGAGCCAGCAGACCCCTACTGGGGTTCCCACTCAGTAAGAGAGAAAAGCAGCACTGCATCCTCCCTGCACAGACCTGCGCTTCTCTACAAACCCACCCTGAAGCTCTGTGATTTTTTAATGGGTCATTTGAATTAAGCATTCCAAAATGTCATGTATTTTCCCCTCTTTTGGCTGAAACTATTCATCCAATTCAATCAGGATGTGAAACTCTGAGCAGCCTCAATGAAGCAGCACTTTTTGGCAAAGCGTTTTGTATGAAAAACAATACCCTTTTCTCCGCACAACAGTTCTTTCAGCAAAGCCTCATACTGAGTCTGAGTTAAAGGTGCCCCATGCCAGAAGAAACAATACCACACACCATCTTCCCTGCACTCAGCATGAACCTGCTACTTTGACAGTAAATTAAAATAAACGGGCAAATGCAGAGAAGTAAATGTTATAACACGTGAAATAACCCAGATCTCAGAAAAGAGTGACGCGGGACATGCATACTCTTATGTGTGTATTTCACACTTGTTTCACAAAGAGAAAGGAATTAGGAGGAGAAGAAAAAATAAAATGAGGGGCACATTGGGTCTGGTAAGCTCGTAATACTGTAATCTTAGAACTGCCTCTGTTAGAAGGCAACATAAAGATCATTTAGTCCCAGTCCCTCTGCTGTGGGCAGGAACATCTTTCTGAAGATGAAAACATAGCTGTGCAGCTCATTTTGGTGTTCCTTGAATACCCTAAATTTTGTGTCAGAAACCTTTCTCTTCACTCGGAAATTAAAATCTGTTGAGCAAAGATGAGTTCCTCACTTGCAAGACTCTCCAGGCTGAAGTGTTATAGGTCAGTAATTTTCCCCTTTTTGAGTCTCATTTTATCCCATTACCCACTTTCACACAGATACTGTCTTCATTTTAATGTAATTTAAAAAAAAAAAAAATTCCTTTCCTATCTATGGCTTTACACCTTTTGTATTTTTATTCTTCATTATTATTTGTCCAAACTTCTCACAGAATATGCTGAGTTGGAAGGGACACATCAGGATCATTAAGCCCAACTCCCAGCCCTGCACAGAACCATCCCCAAGAGTCACACTCTTGCCCAGCTGGCGATGCTGTGCCTGATGCCCCCAGGACAGAGTTGGCCCTCCTGGCTGCCAGGGCACTGCTGACTCAGGTTCAACTTGCCATTGACCAGGACCCCCAGGTCCCTTTCTGTGGCACTGCTCTCCAGCCTCTCACTCCCCAGTCCGTCCGTACATCCAGGGTTGCCTCATCCCAGGTGCAGGATGAACTTCCTACAGTTGGTGATTGCCTAGACCTCTAATTTGTCAAGGTCTCTCTGCAAGGCCTCCCTGCCTTCAAGGGAGTCAACAGTTCCTCTCTGGTTTTTATCATCTGTGAACTTGCTTAGTATCCCTGGAAGTCCTCTGTCCAATTCTTGCACTGCTCTAGTTAACTTTCTCCTGTTCAGTCACTCCAGGTAGAATTTTTGCATGAAAACCAGACATTTGCAGCAACAAGATTTTTAACAACACAGTATTTAAAGAATAACAGAATTGCAGAAATGCAGACCTAACTTATATGTGCATAACCCATATAGGAAAAGGTAGAGGAAAATTTTCTATCCCACTTCTCTCTGAAGGTGTTTTTTTGCAGGTTTCTCTCTTCCTTATGGAGAAAACGTGCCTGCTCTACATGTTTCCAGGCATCTTCAGTAATTTTTCTGAGTAAATTTATTTCTGCCCCTTTACTCATAAAGGTTTTATTGTCTTCTCTAGCATGTCTCCTTCTTGTCCTGTGGCTCTGTGAGAGGAAGCTGAAACCAGCCCTCTGAAATGCAAGTAAAAGTCAACTTAGGAAAACCAGCTTACATTTTGGAAAGAACTGAAACACTAATCTGTCCTTAGATGTCTCCAAACAGGCTGGTTTCTCAATGATTAACATATGTAGCCTGCCCTGGACATTTTTATAATGAACCTTTAAATAAATTTTAATTGAAATCTGGGTATTATTCCTGCAAATTCTCCTCCCACATTAGCCACATGGTTGATGAAGTCCTCTTGGTTCATTTAGTATGAACAATGCAATGCCAGTCACCAGAGGAGGATGCAGGGGCACAAGGGCATCAATAACTCAAAATGAGAACAGAAAGACTGTGGCGAGCTTCATGGTCCATCTCTTTCTGCTTGAGACATGAGCACCACAAGGTTGGTCCATGAAAAGATTTTAATCCCAAAATTAGAAGCGAAGTCTGAACAATGCTAGTTTACAGATAACTATCTCACCTGCAGAAGGAGCAGTCTGTGGTTACACACACCTCGCCTGGAACTTTTTTGTGATGTATTTCATAAGCATGAAGTTCAAAAAGTATGAAGTAGAAAAAAAAAAGAGAGGAAAAAAAGGCAGTGAATTTAACATTAGCTTTTCATTTAACTTCACTGCAAGTGGCTGCATTATCTTCATAAACACTGAAAGTGAAATCTGTAATGCATATGTAGAATAAATTAAAGTTTGAAGCAAACAAAATAAAGGTAGAATTGACTATTCATAACAATACAGTCTTCAAGTCATAATGCACTTCAGTGGGAGACTCTTGCTGATGCCAGTCTGAATAGTCCAGCAGAACACAAGACAGACTGAATACAATAGAAATGTTGAGATTCAATTTGTAATATATAATTATTCCATATTTTACTGTATTATAAGTTTAAATTATCCACATCAGAGGTTTTAGTATTTCAAGTCTGTTTAATAGAATAGAGTTTTTAGTCCCATTCTGACAGGAAAGGGAGAAGATAATGAATACGTACTGCAGGAGAAGGTTAAAGAAAAGTACAACTCTGTGACTGACCAATTTCAATATATTTACAAGCATGTCAACATTTTAATCAAGAAATCTTTTTATAAAATAAGGTTGAAATGGAATTGGAAAATGACTAGGAAATGACTAGGAAAAAAGCTAAAACTGGGGGAAAGCTATATGCTGGCACATTGAGGGACTCACACAGGGCATTGCCTCCAACAGGAAAGAACACACTGAACCCACATCAGGGGACACCTCCCAGAAGCAGAGCTAATATTAATGGAACACAAACATTAAGAAATCGAAATTTTAAAAGGATTTTGTTTCAACAGAAGCCCTTTGGAGCTGCACCTTTGGAGGTGTCTGGTCCAGAACCATAGGCATGGCCTGCAAACCTGCCTCCCCGTAACCAAGAAGAAGGGGAAAACCCATTCCAAATTAGTTCTGTCCCATTTTAAAAATTATATCTATATATGTTATGGAAGTAGAGGCATTGTAGTGCACCAGCTCGGGGTGTTTTATGCTGCAGTACACAACGTGGCTGTGGTGGAGGGGTGCATACCCTGACACTCAACATGAAGCAGGGAAGAGAGTACCACATTGTTATTTGAGCTAGGACCAATGCCAGCTACAATGCAGCCTTAGAGGTGAGCCCAGTCTATCTGTAATCCAGATGTTTTGAGTAAAGTTCCTTCAGCAGCATGAGCAGTTCAAGCCCACTGGGTTCTCTGCTGAGTTTTCTGTCCTTGAGAGTTTTTGAGACCTAACTGGACAAAGCTTTGAGCAATAAGGTCTGACCTCAGAGTTGTCCCTGCTCTGAGCAGGAGGCTGGACTAAAGACCTTCCAAGGTCCCTTCCAGCCTGAATGTTTTTAGGAATGTACCTAGCCCATAACAAGGCCTGTACAGCTTTAGCTGATCCTACCATCAGTGCTCAGGTGGAGATGATGATGTAGTCAAGTTCAGGCTTGTTCCTCTCTGCTACAGTCAAATTTCTAATTCCAATATAGGCCTATGAGCTCTGAAATGTAGTAACTATGGCAAATGTGAGCCAAGGCCTACCTATCTTTTTATTTTTTTAAAGCAAGCACCTGGGAACCCAGCCTAGCTATGGAGCATATTTGGTATGGGTTTAATGCTTGTCTTCCCAGAGTCAAATACTGATTAAGAAAGAAAGTTAATCGAAGGAGAAAAAAAAAAAAAAAAGGATTAAAAGACCAGCTTGCTCAGTCCTTCTCTTGGCCAATTGGAAAATTTTCTGAAGGACTAACAGGATTTAGATACTTAAATATCCTTGAGCAGAAACAGGAGCCATAGTCTGGAAGGATATCTTTCATTTTCAATAGGGGTTCAGGTTTTCTGCCCCTCACTACTAACATTAGATAGTGGTTCCAAATCCCAGCTCCAGCTAGGAATAAAACTTCCCAGTAGTTTTCAATACCACTTGTTGTGCTGCAGCTATCCTTGATGACAGCTGCAGGAAGTAATTAGGGTCGTCTTTTTTGGGAAAATGACAGCTATGGTGATAGAAACTACCACACAATACCATGGATCTGCCAAGTGATGAGGACCAACAAAAGAATTTTCCACTGAAAATGGACAGTGAACATGCAGAAGGCTGGATCCAGCCAGATGTGGTCTCTAGAAGCCTGTGAAGCATCTGAAAGCTGTACTTGGTTTGACCAGAATCTAGTTCATTTTCTTCAGAGTAGTTCGTGTGGTGGTGCTATGTTTAGATTTGTGATGAAAACAGTGTTAATACACTGTTATTGCTGAGCAGGGCTTGCACAGTGTTAGGGCCTTTTCTGCCTCTCATCCCACCCCCCCAGCAAAGGGGCTGAGACTGCACAAGGAGTTGGGAGAGCACATAGCCCAGACAGCTGACCCCAAGTGACCAGAGGCATATTCCACACCATATGGTGTCATGACCAGCATATAAAGGTGGGGGAAGAAGGAGGAAGGGTCAGGAGGACATTCGGAGGGATGGTGTTTGTCTTCTGAAGTCACCATTAGGGGTTGTGTAGTCCGGCTTTCCTGGAGATGGCTGAACATCTGCGTGCTCACAAGAAGTGGTGGATGAATTCTTTGTTCTGCTTTGCTGGTGTGTGCAGCTTTTGCTTTACTTATTAAACTGTCTTCATCTCAACCCATGGGTTTTCTCACTTTTACCCTTCTGATTCTCTCCCCAGTCCCAATGAGGGAGAGTGAGTGAGCAGCTGCCTGGGGTAAGCTGCCGGCTGGGGTTCAGCCGCAGGAAGGCAGACAGAGAGCAATGAAGAGAATGCCAGAGCAACAGGAAGAGGTCCTGAGAAAAAGGATTATTTGGGAGGATTTTAGGCACGGCCCTGTTCAAACCCCTCCTTTCCCCTGACTGCGGCTGCATTCCGGAGCCCGACCCCGAGGGTGCCGCGCCGCCCGGCCCGGCGCTGCCAGCAGGAGGAGCCCCTCCACCGCGGATGCGGCCCCGCGGCTCCCGGCGCGTCCTTCCCGGCCGGGGAAAGCCCGCCCGGGGCAAGTCCCTCAGCATAGGGCAGGCTGTCCTCTCCTTTCAAGGAGGGGCAAAAATATACGCATAGGAAACCCCCGTGACAAAATCTGAGCGCGTTGTTTCCTCAGCCCAGCGTGTTAAAGACACTCCATTGTAGCACAGCAGGTGGGATTTTGCCAGATTGCAGGAAGACGATGCATGGGAAGGGGTCTCCCTGGAATTCGGAGTGCTGCATTTAATTTGAAGGCACTAGTAGATTACAGCACGTGATGCTGCTTTGCTGCTCCTGACTGATGTGATTCCTCCAGGTCCTACTCCCCGCACTCGGAGCACAGAAAACCTTGCTAACAGCAGCTTGTTCTCCATCCCTTGGGGGCTCATTTTGAGTTCCCAAAATATTTCTTTGTTCTACTTGTAGTCTGCAAGCTGTCCTTAATTTACACCTTCTTCGTGGGCTTCTTCTCTTCCACCACTGCTCCTATGCGCCACTGCTCCCAAAAGTTGTGTAGTGAAACAAAGTAACTCCTACACTGGTTGGTGAACAGTCGCACTTGGAACGCCTTCACTGCAGGCATTCACAGATCCGTAGGTATATTGCACTTTAGAGGATGCAGGTAGCCAAGAGCATTATTCAGGAGTTCTAGGGAGTTCATCCAGGCTCAGTGCTCCCAAGCATCAGAATAAAACACAAATTTCATTGTCTACTTCAGACACAAATAGCACAATATCAGGATAAATACATATGAGAGAAGAGGGGTTAGCAGACGTCCAACTCCTCCAGCGTGTATCCCTACATCATGGCTTTTGTTAAGATCGTGCTTGTTCCAAACATAATACACTATTTACAACAAGCTCCTCTGGATCTGGTTTTCTTTTTCTACAAATTTGTCCACACTGAAAATGTATTATATAGGATTATTCACCAAAACACACAATCTCCTCACAAGGCAACATCCCATGTACTGAACAAAGATAAATTAGACTTTGCTGAAGTGTTCTGTGAACCTTACCTATCCATCATGTTTCAAAATCTTGTCAATTGCACCAGATTTCAGAAGCACTCAGCTTCTGCCAAAACTCTCCCTCTTAGCTGTTTTTCTGATGAGTACAGGGCTGAACTGCGCCATTGCACTTCTGGATCCTGTTTACTGTTTTACCACAGTTTAAAGTAGTGGCATGACTCATTTACAATAAGTACCATTTTGTGGTGAAGTGCTGTAATATTGACTGTTTACTTTCAGAATTGCCTCTCATCCAGTGCGGTTTTTCCTAGCCCTGAAGACAGGTTGTGTATTCCCCTGGGACCACATAATGAAAGTACAGCATTTGCTTTTCGCATGTAAACCCAAAGTAAATATTTTCATCCAAAGCAGTTTGCTTCCTATACCACAACTTATGAAGTAACGACTTGTCCCATCTATCACTATTTCAAAGCCAAATGCTCTGAAATAACTTACTTTGAGTTATTTCCAAAGCCTGGCAGGAAGTAAAAGTCACAGGATCGTCAGTCATTATATTCCAGGCATGTTTTAATACCCCAAATTTGGCAGAGGAGAGGCAAATACCTGCCCAACAGTATCAGCTACAGAAAATGGCTGTGTGCAGTCCCTCAAATATTCCCTTTTTGCAGTTTTCACCTGTACATGTATCACTTCCATAAAATAGTACCTCACAAAACAGGGGCTGAGGAAGAGATCTGTCACCTAGGAGGGTTTTTATTTTTTGTTTTACACAACTTTTCATTTACTTCTCAGTTTAATGCAGACAGTCATGTTGGTTTCATATCCATTTAATCAAATTAATTTAAAATACTTTTCTTTGAACAACTGTAGAACATATCCAAACAATGCCCTTCAGTTTCTGATCCAGGACAGCATCTAAGCAGCCAGTTGTGAGGGTTTGGTTCAGACCAGGGGCTTTCATGGAGAGGTGAAAAAGAGGCAGGTTCAAAAAGAGATGTGATCAGGGCTGCCTGAAGAACAGCCCTTGCAGAGGCATTGAGCTGGATAAAAAAGTTTGTCCAGAACCACATCAGCTAGCACAAAATGCATGGACTCTGTCCAGTCAAGAGACAGCAATCAAAGGGAGAAAGAGCTTGATTAAAGCGACAGACCCTGAGCCATGTGCAGAAGGGACAATGCATCAAAGAGGTAAGAGGGTGCAAGTCTGTGACAAGTTCACACAGTGGGGTTTAAACTTTAGTTTTGCTCTAGTTGCTTTTGTTCAAGTTGCAGATGGTTTCTCTAAGTCAGTGGATTCCCCTCAATCAATATTCCTCAACTGTTTATATATATTTTTTTCCTTCAAATATCCATGGCATTACTTCATTCTGAATAGGGGGACAAAAGTCCAGCAACAACATTCCAAAATCATTGTTTTGGAATTAAAAACATTCCAAAATTATTGCAGCTGTTCTTAAAACAGAACTTGACAAATAAAGAAGCAAAGCATTAATGGCTTTATAAGGAGGATTTTAGCAAAACTGCAAACATCCACATAACCTTATGGCTGTCCACAGGCACAACCTCCAGCAGCTGGCAGACCTCAGCTGTGCTGGGCAGCAGCCACTGCAACACAGGCACCCACATCCCAGTGCTCCATAAAATCATAGAGAGTCTTAGGTTAGAAGAGATCCTAGGGATCATCTAGTTCCAAGCCCTTAACATGGACTGGGACACTTTGTGCTAGACCAGGTTGCTCAGAGCCCCATCCAACCTGGCCTTGAGCACTTCCAGGGATGTGGTATCCACAGCTTCTCTGGGTAACCTGCTTCAGTGTCTCACAGGGGTGTCTGATGGAGCCCAGCTCCATAGTGTTATTTTCAGTTGTTTCAAGACTGACAAGTAATTATTTGATTCATTACAAATCTGTACACAGTTTTTACTTCACTTTCCTAAGGTACCTGCAAAAGCCACAAAATCACTTGGCCAACTCCTCTGCTTTCCATACTCCCTCCAAATCTGAACCATTTCTGAACCTCGTGATGGAGGTTCAGACTTCAACCACATTTGACAAAGGGAATGGGTTCTTTTATTTTCCATAAACCAGCACTCATTAGACCCAAAATCACTGTAAATTATTCTCCTTAAATCAAGACAAAAAAAAGATTCTACCTTATTAAGGCTGATCACAGAGCACTTCCAATGCTGCAAGACACACTCAAGGCAAGAGGCAGAACAGCCTCACAGCAGCACATGTTTGCCTAGGAACCAAGTAATAGCTCACTGAGTAGTTTAACATATTAAAATGTGCACTGCCTGCACAATGCACGAATGCACAGTGTAAACTACATCTCTGCTTTCTAATCTTACTGGAAAAGCTTCCATGTAGACAGTTTGGAGATCTTGCCTGAACACAGACAGTGAGTGTACAGTAAACAATGATGTGGTATTTAGAGGGAAAGGCCATGCCTGGAAGCTGAAGGGAAGCTGTGAGAAATTGCACTGACAAAAAATGCTTCTTCATGGTACAAGTCTGCAGACTTTGCTATGAAGAGGAGCTTCTGCGAAGCCATGGGTTTGGTTGGAAATGAAGCAGAAAAAAGAGACAAGGGATTCTAACGTGGTTGAGAAAAACCAGAGTTCAATGTAGCCAAGATCAGTAGCTTGAAGTTTAGGGGTAGAAGCTTTTCCAGCTGCTCAGGACCTGCATCCCATCCTTCTTTCCTCACAATGTGGGCTGATGCTCCGTGAGGTCACAGTGTTCCCCACAGCATCATAGTCATCAGCACATGGACGTGGGAGGCATAATATAGAGGAGAAAACTAGCAGAAAAGAGCAGAATGAGCAATTCATGTTCTGTGGACAAAAAACACCCCAAAATTTCCACCTCATCTGGGACAATACCTGTGGGTAACACAGTGTTTTCAGTCCTGCTTCCCCATCAAAGAAAGCTTGTCACTCCAACCTCTTCCCATAGCCAGGGTTTTCAGTAATGCCAAGCTACAATTTGTCTGCCACCTCCCACTCAAGCTTTCACACTCCTGTTCTTCACAGTGTGCACAGCACACAGGACATGCTGCCTTGCTGAAGGACCACATCAGTACTTCTCCTATCAGGTTCACGAGACAAGGGCATTTTCACTGTGGTTTTCTTATGTCAGAGGTCAGCCCCATGTCACAGCTCCCTGTTTCCTTTGTCATGTCCCCCCCACAGTGCACCTTTGCACAAGGCCACCTGTCGGGGTCCCTCCCCCCTGTACTTCACGTGTGCAAACCCACTGCTGCCATGCTTTTGGTTTGGAGTGCAGCACAAAGCAGGACTGTTGTTTCCACAGAGTGGTTGAACTAGCCTTTAAAAGTCTCTGCCAAGAAGAATCCTCCTGGCACACACTGCATCAGACCATGCACATGAATCCAGCCTTACAGACATGTATAATGATTAAGGTAGGAATTACTTTTCCTCCTGCCATACACAAGTGCCTCTCAACTTACACAGATGCATCTAAGCTCTTTATCTACCGACTTGCAGAACACAGAACTCTTCATGTTCAGTATTTCGTGGTGGATATTGATAAAATCTGATGCTCTTAATGAGCAGGAAGTCATTCAGAATAGCCAGAGAATTATACTCTTTTTCTTTAATCAAGTTCTTCCCTACTAGTGGTAAATCTGTTGAAACGCATTGAAATGTTACATTATTTCTTACCTTGAAGTGTTATTTCACTTCCTAATAGAACCCAGTTCGTCTGAATTATTTTAAAGCCACATCTAAACAGATTCCAAAAACCCAGCACCCTAAATGGGAAGAGGGAGATGGGGAGCAGAAGGAAGCTCCCATAATCCAAGGAGACCTGCTACACCACTTAGTCACACAAGCTATGGGGCTGAATGCAATTCACCCAAGGGTACAGGGGAGCTGGTGGAGGTCCTCATTGAGACACTTTCCACCGTTTCAGAGTCACAGACTGGTCAAGGTTTAAAAGTACCACCAGTGGGCCGTCTAGTCCAACATCCCTGCTGTGGGTGTTATTTACCTGGACTTTAGTAAAGCCTTTGAAACTGTCTCCTGCAGCATTTTCCTGGAGAAACTGGCTGCTCATGGCATGGATAGGTACACTGCTCAAGGGGTAAAAAACTGCTTGGATGGCCAGGCCCAGTGAAGGGTGGTGAATGGAGTTACATCCAGCTGCTGGATGGTCACAAGTGGTGCTCCCCAGGGGAGTTTAATACGTTTAATATCTTCAACAACCTGGATGAGAGGATCAGGTGCACCCTCGGTCAATGTGCAGACAACACAAATTGGGCAGGATGTTGAGCTGCTGCAGGGCAGGAAGGCTCTGCAGAGGGATCTGGACAGGTTGGATTGATGGGTCAAGGCCAGGGGTATGAGGTTCAACAAGGCCAAGTGTCAGGTCCTGCACTTGGGTCCCAACAATTCCAGGCAGTGCTACAGGCTGGGGCAGAGAGGCTGGAAAGCTGCCTGGCAGAAAAGATCCAGGAGGGGCTGCTTAACAGCAGCTGAACATGAGCCAGCAGTGCCCAGGTGGCCAAGAAGGCCAAGGCCATCCTGGCCTGGGTCAGCAAGAGTGTGGCCAGCAGGACCAGGGCAGTGATTGTCCCCCTGTACTCAGCACTGGTGAGGCCACACCTCAAATCCTGTGCTCAGTTCCAACAAGGACATTGAGGGCCTGGAGAGTGTCCAGAGAAGGGCAACAGAGCTGGTGAAGGGTCTGGAGAGTGAATCATATGAGGAGTGGCTGAGGGAGCTGGAACTGCTTAGCCTGGAGAAAGAAGGCTCAGTGGGGCCTGACAAGTAAAGATGAGACAGAGGAACATGGAGCCAGGTCTAGATGCTGCAGCAGAAATCCTGCTGAAAATGTGGTGGCCACGCCAGGGCAGGGGCACTTTCTTTATCCTGTATTTACAAATGCTTGTAATCAAGCCCAAGGTAGTCACCATGCTCCCTCAATGCACTGCTCTTTCCCCTTCCCAGCACTGTTAATAGCCCTATATCATAAATTCCCAGCACTGATGAAATCATGTGCAGTGGATGAAGCATGCATTGCATCATCCCAGTGTTTTCTCAATTCAGTGTCAGAATGGAGTTTTCATGTGTTAGAACTGATAAAATCAGTCTCGTAGCAATAGATTTTTCTCAGTTCCTCTGAAATTCTGTCTGACAATAAACCTGATCCTGTGTTACCTCCACACTGCATTATGCTGAAAGAGCCCTTGTGATGCTGAATGTATAGATGCTACAATAAGTCACGTGTGCCACCGGGAAGTGCTAAAACCCCCACACAAATCCCATGGGCACAGCTAGGTCAAATGCTACATGAACGCTTTCAACTGTGGCTGTCTACAACTTTGTACTACAGGCCAAAAGGTATCTAATAGACTGTACTTCCTGGAGCTTGAAAAGCTGCTCCAAAATATACAAAAAGCCAACTCCATTTGGTTATAAAAGCATATAAAATTACAGATATTAACAAATGCAGGGAAACCAAGTAGTTTCTGACAAAGCAGAAGCTAACACAGTCCCCTGCTGGAAAAATATTGCAAAAGCATGCTATTTCTGTATTGTTCATCTATGTCTACTGCAAACACACAGCTATCATAGGCTGCTTGACTGACAAGAGATGGCTAGCAAAGCCTGAGCAATACACTAAGAAAAAAATAAATTGTTTGGGGAATCTTACCAGGCCTACATATGACAGCAGAATGGACATTAGGGAAAGGTTTGTCCTGGTTTCAACTGGGACAGAGTTCATTTTCTTCTTAGCAGCTGGTACAGTGCTAAGTTTTGGATTCAGTGAAATGTGCATGGGGCCTTCCTTGCCCAGGTTGGTTAGCACTGCCATGTTATTGCAAAGCCAGCAGGTAGGCCTGCAAGTGTACATGGCACACTCACACAAATGGGGGATCGGATGGATTCATGGCCATTCAAGACAGTGCCTGGGGAAAAGAATATCACAGAAGTGAGCTCTGCCATGCACAGAGGAGAGCCTGTGCATGTTCAACAAAGAAAGGGAATGAGATCAGTGAGAATCTGCAGGAACTAATGGGAGCACCTGAGCAAATTTTGGACTGTGAAGACCTGCATTAAGTAATTGGCACCATGGTTGTAACTATTCATTGTAACTTGCTGAACTGTAGCTCTCATTTCCTCCTAAGGACACAAGAATTATATTTAGGCCTGGACAGTGGTTTTAAGGCAGCCACTCAAACCAATGGAGAGCTCAGGAGGTTAATTGAGTTCCAAATCCAGGCTCAGCTCCCCTTCCAAGATAGTATTTGATTCGTGTGTATTAAAGAGAAAGCTCAAGTGCTGAGCACACGAGGTAAAATATGGCAAGTCTACATCCGTTTTCCAGATGATGAAGCATGCCTTGCAGAGCAGATTCATCTCAGATTTCATCTCAGCATTTCTCCAAAGGGCAAAGTCCCCTTTTCTGGGACCCTTCAGCATCAGCACTGTGGGACTTACGGAGCATCTACAGATACACACACACATTAACCCATACTGCCCCTGACTATTGCAGGCCTCTCACTCCCATCATCAAGTGTTACATACTCCTTTTCTCATGACCTATCACAGCAAGTGAAGGTGTCCACTGAAAGTGGGTAACAGCAAGTTCTGCACCTGAATTCCTGAGCCTGGTAGGTGTAGCAGCTCCAGCAGGATGTAACTGAGACACCCCTTGAACAAGCAGGCCACAGCTAAGCCTCAGACGAAATGGTAGTGCCTTGAGGAACACACATTTTAGAGTACAGCAGTGAGGGAAAAGCACAACAAAAAGTTGTGTGAACACCTGGGTTGGAGACGAAGGGGAACAAGGTGCCACAGGTGCTGGAGAAAGCTCCCCTGAAGCCTGTGGAGACCACCACAGTGAAGCAGGTTTTCCCCTACAGCCCATGGAGGGCTCCACACTGCAGCAGATGCACTGAATAAATCTGCAGTCCATAGTGAGCCCACACTGGGACAGGCTCATTGGCAGGAACTGAGCCCAGTATGAACCCACCTTGGAGCATATCTATGCTTGAAGGACTGCCAGCCATGGAGAAAACCAACACTGGAGCAGGGAAAAGCATGAAGTAAGAGCAGGAAAGGAATTGTTATAGACAGACCAAAACCCCCACTTCCACACCCCTGCACTGCTTGGTGGGGGGAGAGGGGAAGATGGGGCAACTGAAATGGAAGAGTCAAGTTCAGCCTAAGAAGTGGGATAAGGGAAAGGTGACTTAGTTTTTCTGTTTGTTAATGATAAGAAATCAGTGGTTTTTATCTCAATGCACAAGTTTTCCATCTTGTTCCTTCTCCTGTGTCCTGCTGAGGGAGGAGGAGTAAGAGAGTGGCTGGGTGAGGGTCTGGCAGCCAGCCATGGTCAACCCCCCACAATAAAAAACATTCAAAGAGAAAAATCCCCAAAACCACTTCAGGTGATGAGCAAATGACATTTTCAAATTGTGTAACATACCCATCTTTACAGTGATGAACCCAGAGAAAAGTTGGAAAGTGAGACTTCCGAGAATAGTTATAAACCTCTACAATTAAAGTCCTCTGTTCTAAGTATATCTCCTTGCTAAACTAAGCTGGAATAAATGTATCATTTCACACACCCAAGATGTTACTAATCCCTTCAAATGCCTTGTCCAAAGGCTGAAACCATCTTTTCAAACAAATGACTCCCTGCACTTTTCCTTAACCCATCCCACCATCTGGCATAAAGCCAGACAATTCTGCTACCATAAGAATCATCCCTCTCCCCTATCTCAGGCGGCAGCACCAACCACAAAAAGTCTCTATGACACACATCACAAATTTCTGTCTATTCAGATAAATCATGCATGTAGACATATTTTACTCAATTGATGCAGTTTCTAGTGTTTCTTGTGGGGTATGCCCAGCGCCTGCCCTGACCATCTCCCTGGACTGATCACCTCTTCCTGGGTCAGAGCCACCGACCCCATCACCAGCTGTAATAGTTTCTTGCTTTTTTTCCTTTCACTATTTTCTGTCTTTGATCTCCTCCATTTCTTACATTACCTGAGCAGGTCAGGTTGCCAATGAAAGTGAGCATTTCTCAATGCAAGACAGTTAAGATCCTCCTTCTCATCCCTCTAAACAACCCTTGCATTGTTTTGTTTTCCAGGCATCAATTTACTATTTATAAAAGACCATGAAAAAGCTCTTTCAAGATAGTATAGCAGCTACCATATTGGAGACGTGGTTATTTGTATGAAAGGCAAAAAAATTAAAGCAATTTCCCTTCTTTATCTCATAGCCCACATATTAGATGAAATGTAACACTTCATAGAGTGGGGGAAAAATTCATGGTTTAATTACAATGTAGCATAAACGCTTTAGTAGTGGATACCAGGATATTATTGTGACATCTAAACTAGAGTTCTCCACAGACACTGTGAACAGGATACTCTAAATTCCCTAAATGATTTGCATTAAGAAGGTTTATACAAAAGCAGTCAGTTACTCAATCTTTAAGATGTCATGACAGGGTGAGACAAACACACATACATCAGTAAGTACAGAGAAATGTTATGCTACATTTTGGACAGGTCAGAACTGAAAGTGCTTCACATCTATAGGATAAGAAATGGCTTCATCTCCTCATCCCTAAATGATGAGAGCAAACAAACAACCCTTTAATAGGTTAAATAAACAGTGCCCCATTTATCCATGCTTATATAAAGTTTCCAACAATTCAGAAGGTCCATGGTGACATTTACAATCTATATACACTATAACAAATTGTCAATGAAGAAAAGTTTAGGTACTCCTTGGTTCCCAAAAGCCGAAAGCTGCTCTCTGCACTAGAGACAAAAGCTATCTATAACATTAGGTCAGATTTCTTTTTTGCCTCCTTTTTTGTGTGTGTGTGTGTGTGTGTGTGTGTGTGTGTGTTTGTGTAAGAATTAGTCCTTCCAATCCACCTTGAATAAAATCAGTCCCTAAGTCCTGGTCATATTTAACAACTGCTTCATCATTCAGTGTTTAAGGCATGTTCATAAGATGTCAGTATAGGGGTACTGTCAGAAATTATAATATCACAGTTACTAAGAGTCAGCAGATTTACATAGCAACACCACTCTTTACAATATAATGTAAAACAAGTTGTTGTGATGGAAGTTGTTCCTGAGTTAAAATTTGCTAAATACTGCAAAGGTTAATGTTTTCCTTTCATACTTCTTCCTCTGGAATGTCCTTTCGCATATGCTCAATTGAAAATTAAAAACCACTCTGAAAATACCCTGGATGTCAGAAAGTGAAAATGTTAGCAAAATTCTAATTATATTGGCATTCCCAAGTCTAAACTTGGCCAGGATAGTATGCATTTGCAGGGGTTGGTATCACTTAGCCTTTAGCAAGAATATTTTCTAAATGCGAAGATAAATATAGTGTCAGTCCACATTTCTGGGCAACCGCAAACATCAAGGAAAGATTTTGGTATCAAGAATTAACAAATTCAAAGTTTTGTGAATATATATAACTCTGGTAATGTAGGCTTTTTCATTTTCTCCTCCCTTAGAATTAAAGGAAAACATTTTTAAATTGCGGAAACACAAGACACCTACAAATTCAGCTTTCTAAAACAACTTGTCTACTCAGATTACGAAGCATCCATTCCCACAGAATTGTTTCTCAAGTATGTAATCATTGACAGAATTTCCTATTTTAAAAAAGCTGTTCTTGACTGAAAAAAGTGGATAGCTTTAAAAATAGATTTGTCATTAGATTCAAAATGTGCATGACAATTTTTACAACCCAAATCATCCTGACTCCAACTCACTAGTTTGTACAAACCTTTGCTCAAGTCTGAGCATTACATTTAGCTGGAGTTAAAGAGCAGTAGAAAATCAGAATGACAAAAGGTGTGACTCAAGTCTGTGCTATACCTGCACTTCTGACTCAGTTGAACACAAACCCTTCAGAAAGCTGCACTGTCTGGAGTCGAATCCAAAGTTTGATGAAATCCATGAAAACGATGAGTTTTAATGGGATTAGTATTTTAAGTGCTCCATCTGAAGCTCATTGTTTGCAGGGACGTATCATCTCCTATTTTAAATACAAGAAACTGCAGTAATTGCACCTATCAGACTAGGGAATTAATGTTCCTTTATGTATTTTAAAATCTGTCAGCAGTGCAAATTATGAATTACAGTACAATTTAAAAAATCTTACTTCCACATTTCTTTCCATTTAAATCCCAATAGGACAGAAATCAGCAACATGCAAAGAAAACAGGGTGGGAAAGGAATGACTGCTTCCACAGATGGGAACTCCAAACAGAGAATCTTATATAGTGGTATAGAAACAAAGCTCTGAATGAAGTTTGGCCTAGCCCATGTGTCTTATGCACAAAGGTTAGCTAAAATTTAATTGCTGTGACCATAAAATATAAATAGCAACAATTTATTCACAAAATTCTGGATTAGATTGATTTTTTCCTTTAACAAACTGTATGATCTGTTATCAGCCAGCTGTATGTTTAAGCACAACAATAGAAAATGTAGTACATAAACACCTAAAAATCACAGTCATAAAAAGCAGGCAAGTACATCAGTCTTTTGGTGGCCAAAGCACAATAGATTAGTCTGCCAAACAAGTGTATGTGAATGTAAATTGTGGACATTAGATTTGTTAAAAATTGTTTATACTGTCAATAAACAATCTCCTGTATTTTAATACTGTTCTTAAGGAACTGTAAACTGTTTAAAGTAACAGGTAACAGTAAAGGATTTAAATATAGTGGTAAATAGGAAAAATAGGGGTTTAAATTTGCATGTGTGGTAAGTGGGTAATTTGGAACTAATTCATAATTATCCACAAAGAACTCTGACCTTTCTTAGGTAAGACAGTACTGCCATCATTTCTAACACTTGTGACCATTATAATAACACAAGAAAAAAACCCCAACATATCAGCTCTGATACATCAATCACATATGCATTCTAAATTACAGCTATTTACATGAAAAATATATATTTAATTAAAAAGCCACTGAAAAACATGGATTTTTAGTCAGGTGCTGCACTTTCTGCAAAATGAGGTAATTTGGATGCAAACAAATTAAGTTTAGTAGAGTTCAGGATCCACGGTCTCCAGGTTTAAAGTACAGATTGCTTCAGTAAATAGCTTGACTCTTTCTGTATGTTCAGAGCAAGAAATCACTAGATCCAGTTAAATCCTGTTTTATAGTGCTCTTGATGCAACACTGACTAATGTCAGAAGGCTTCCCAGCTCAGTTTTACAACTGGTCTTTCAATAGAAAGAAGAAGGGGAAAAAAAAAAAAGAAGTGGTTATAAGTTGGTTTCATCCCAAGACGGATCATTCATATTCTTTAGAACTTTTCTAACAAGCTTCTCCAAGTCCTTGCGAGCTCTTTGTTCCTCTTCTAATGATTTCTTCATCTTTTTGTTATCCTGTTTAACAGAGACAGAGATATTACGTTTGTTTTGGGAGCTTTTAACAGATCTGACACACATACACTGTCAATTACAAATTCTGAAGGCTCTTCTCAGTAAAACCGATAGCAGCTGTTCAAAGGCAAAGCTTCTATTAAATCTTCACAAGTTACACAGTTATTTCACACAATGCAACAAAAGCCACCAAATGGAAACTGAGCTACTTCCTATTTGTACTTGGGGGCCCTTTATACAGAAAGTGCTAGTAACAGATGGCCACTAATCTTGAATTCTTCTGCTCAAATCTGATCAATGAGGAGTAGAATATATTTGTTGCTAATGGAGAAGGGAAATGGAGCAATAAGCAGACTAAATATTCCCTGTAAGAACCTCCTGTGATTTTAACTGGTTTCAATATCCCAAAAGCTTCTTAAAACTTAATGCAAATTAACTTGCTTCATTAGGAATGTAAATAGTTGAGAGGAATATCCTGAAAACCATTACGTTCTCTGAAAAGCGTTCTGTGACTAAATTTTAAACTAGACTGATGACTACCAGCAGTCTACGAGAAGTCTGAATTTCAAGGAACACCATCTCTCCACATGTATATTCAAAAGTGAGTTCTCACTGTTTAGTGCCATCAGGCAGTACTGAAATAAATGAACAACAGGACTGTAAGGGTGACAGACCAATCCACAGGAATGCTTACACTATTTAATCCTGTACAGGTCAAGGTGATGCTGGGAACAGCAGGGAAGGAACCAGAAGATAAAGAAAACATTTAAAGAAGGCCCCAAGATAAGTCTAACAGTGTTTAACAAACACAGGCCTGCAATCCAAGGGTCCAACTGAACTCCCATTAGCTGTCATTTACAGACATTTCTAGAAACAGGATAGGATCATAAAATCATAGAATATGAGTTGAATTGGAAGGGACTCATCAAGATCATTAAGTCCAACTCCTGGCCCTGCACAGGACACTCCAAGAATCACACCATGTGCCTGAGAGCATTGTCCAAATGCTTCCTGAATTCAGACAGGCTTGGTGCTGTGACCACTTCCCTGGGGAGTCTGTTCCAGTGCCCAACCACCCTCTGGGTGAAAACCTTTTTCCTGATATCCCACCTAAACCTACCCTGACTCAGCTTCATGCTGTTTCCTCAAGTCCTGTCATTGGTCACCAGAAGAGATCGGTACCTGCTCCTCTGCTTCCTGTCACAAGAAGTTGAAGATCTCAATGAGGTCTCCCCTGAGCCTCCTCTTCTCCAGGCTGAACAGACCAAGTGACCTCAGCCAGCTTCCCCTCAAGGCCATTCACCATCCTCATGGCCCCTCTTTGGACACTCTCTACTCGTTCAATACCTTTTTTATATTGTGGCACCCAAAGCTGCCCCCAGCACTCGAGGTGAGGCCGTCCCAGTGCAGAGCAGAGTGGGACAATCCCCTCCCTTGCCCGGCTGGCAATGCTGTGCCTGATGCCCCCCAGGACAGGGTTGGCCCTCCTGGCTGCCAGGGCACTGCTGACTCATGTTCAGCTTGTCATCCACCAGGATCCCCAGGTCCCTTTCCATGGCACTGCTCTCCAGCTCCTTGTTTTCTTGTCTATACACACAACCAAGTTAATGAGGTCTGTCACCTCATTAACTCCATTCCCTCCTCAAGCCTGTTGAGAAACTCGCAAAGTTCATTATTTCACGTAGATTTAAGTTATTAAGTCAGCCAATTCAGGACCATACTATTCAAGTACATTGCCTGTGGAACAACAGCTACGAATAACCTATGGAAGCTGCTATTTGCAGTCTGGTGTCTACATCAACCAGGATGCTATGTACTCCCAGAGAGCCTTTATCCATAAAGCCCTTGCCAGCTCAGACATTATTTCTGCCACTTCTCTGGTTAGTAGCATCACAGCAGTGAACCAATGAATGCTTTTAAGATGAGATTCCTGAATTCTTGATATAAAAGAGAATGAAATCAGGCTTTAATATGTCTTAGCTTTGGAAGATGTAAGATTGTGAAGAACATCTATTTGGAAAGGCTCCAGAAAAGAGAGCTGTTGCATGAAGCTCAGGAAAAGGTGACTTTCTGTTTAAGTGTCATGGAGCTGAGCAGAGCCTCAGTGAGGCTGCACATTTACTCTCTGTACAAAAGCAGGAAGCCACAGGAGTATTAGTGGGCTATTATTGCTGCTTTTATTATGTGAATTGTGTTTTTAAAAAGACTGTCACATTTACATCTAACCTGGGATACTCATTCTTTATATGCTGAACACAGCAGAACTTAAGTATGCAACGCATCAACTGTCCTATTTCAAGGAATATGCATTACATCCTTAGAAACACTGGGCATGCTTACAGATGGCAAAGAATTCACATTAATAGCCCTAGACCTTAAGAAATTTGAATACAAATCCTTTTTACATTAACACAGGAAATTTTATCCAACTTCTGGAGTCAGACTGGTAAGCAAATTCACACCTTGCAGAGTGAGGAAAACCCAATGCTTTTTTTCACCTACACATTAAGCAAAGACTACATGCAGCACCACTAGCATGGTTAAAACAAGCTATGACCTGATAAGAAGATATTTTTATTTATTCATGGTGAATATTTAGAACAAGTGACAAAGAAGCACCCAGAGCTAACGTGAAGCCCTCATTTTAAAAAAGCCATGTGATAGGCACTGAAAAGGACTCCTGTCTGGAAATGAGCGGTTTTAAGAACTGATTGATAAGAGGTGTTCAGGTTACTGTAAGATTGTATCATTTTAGAACTATAAATATCTGGTTCTATTTAGGCCTTTATTAGCATTCTCAAGCAACTACGATTTCTCAGTCACTGTAAGCTTACTTTGCTGGTGATACAGCACAACTGAATTTGTTTAACACTTCCACCATTTTAGAAGCTGCAACATCCAAAACCAGCTTAGTAATTCACCTCAGAGAAACAATACTCAATGCTATTCTCAAAAGACTGATAAGAACAGGGAGTGCTTTTCGGCAAATGGTATTTTACTTCTGAAAGTAGATCTAGTCCAAAATTCAAGTTCATGACTGTCAAAGTGAACTTGCAAGCCATATTTAGTTTTAAAACAAGTCTTCCATCTTTTCCTTCTCCATGTTGCTATATATGTAGCAAGTTACCAACCTGTCTTAACTCCTGTACTTCATCCTTTAATGCATATACTGTGTCAACAAGGCTTCTAAAATGAAAAAAGAAGATCATCTGTAACAACAGTTTTCAGAAATACACATCTAAATCTATTATTAGACAAAACTGTAAAATGAAATGCAATTAAATAGAAAACACCCCATACCCCACAGCTAATTTCGAACCTGTGTTAAAAAAATACATTGTCTAATCCTGATTTATATCCACTAAGGCAAGGACTTGTTACCAGCTTCTGTGAAAAGAAACACCTCTCAAGCACTTAAGAGACCTCTGCTGGTTTCTGTATTACAGCTTTCTACAACAGAACAGTAGTTTCATTTCCAACATACACTTTACCAAAAAGTAGAACGACGCCACACGCTAACAAGAAGGATGACACCAATTTAATACTGAAATCTGACAGCACTTGGAAAAATTATTTGTAAGTGAAGCACATCACTTCTTGGCATGGGTGGAAAAAGTTGCACAGCATATACAAAGAAACCAGACATTTAAATGAAGGCCAACTGCACTTAGAGGACTGGCAGCATACTCCAAACAACTCTGCTCCAACTACGAACATACCACACAGACCCTACTATAATGGGAGACAGGAGGAGGAAGAAGAGTGCAGAGTTTACTACTTTAATTCATCATTCATTAAACGTTTTCTTACTTCTCTTCTATAACAGTCTGACCATTACTTTTAGTTTCTTCTACAATAATTTTTTCTTCTTCTGGAAGCAGGACTTGAGGAGCTGATTCTTTACGGGAACCTGTTGTAAAAATATATTAAAAAATGAGCAACTCACAAATGCCACTGAGACATTTCAAAGATTATTCTTTCATTCACTGCATGATACACCCCCATGACCAAGCTATACCACTTTCCATTCCCCCTTCCCTCTACACACGAGTTACTGACACATTTGTTACTTTTGAAATCACAGCCTTACAACAACAAAAGGTTGTCTGACACTCGTATCCCACTGCTGATATAACGCCCAAGTCATTGACGGGGATGTTACACTGTTCAAGGAATAGTGCACTACTCAACCATCAGTAAAAGCTGTGCAAATTCCCCATGGCAGACTGAGAAAGAAAGACATAGCTCTGATTAAGTAACAGTGATTTAAGCCTCAAGGACAGATTCTGATCTCACATTGATACAAAACCAAGAAACTATTCTGCTCTAAACCCATCACTCTGTCAGTAAGGAGCAGAACAGTGGTATCAAATGACACAGCAATTAAAGAAAAATAAGTGAAAACCCTTTTTGCCAAAACACTGTAAGCACCACACCTGTGTGTGTGCGCACACATATACATGCAAATCCTCTTACACATAGCCTTTTAGTCCTATAATTCATTCCTACCAAATGAAATACACTCTTTGTATTTAATAGATGTTTTAAAAAGCACTGCATGGTTTGATGATAAAAACTCAAAGCATTCCAATATCTTCAGAACTTTTTCCACACATTACAATTTATGACATCAAGATAAAATGTAGATTATAAAAACAATAGCTCTGACTAGAAAAATCTACAGCCCAGAAATGTGCATCCACCCATAAGTACATAAAGTATGTATTCTACAAAGATTATTTAATTAGGCTGCAACAAATTACAAGGTTTTTTTTTTTTTAAGAAGGTCTGTAAATAAGTTGGTGTCTAAGCATTTGTACAGAATTCAAACACTGCAGATAAAGCATTTCTTAAATTTTTTAACTAAGACATTGGTTTTAACAAACAAAGTATACCTGCCTACCAATTCACTGTAGTGAACTTTCATTAATCAGGAATTTCTTAAGTCTCATACAGTTCAAACTGATAACTTGGTACTACAGAGCACATGCCTGTCCAGAAAAATTAGTTGCTGAACAGCTGCTTTGTGATAACAGCACTTTTCTTTATGGTTCATAGTAAAATACATAATATAAACAAATTAAAAAGTTGAATAAATCACACTCACTAAAAAATACTAACTTCCTAAACAGCTGCAGTCTTGAGTTCTGAACAGTGAGCTTGTAGGGACCCTACCTTATCTGTACATGTTTGGACCCAACCTTAGTTGTACATGTTTAGCTATTTAAACTATTTTAGCAAACAATAACAAATGTTTTTAATGAAGAAAACAGTTTCCTTAAGCTTACAGTAAAGATCTAATGTATCAGTATATGGTTGTCCATATTATATGGAATAAAGATAACAGCAGATTTGAGAAACAATCACGTCCTTGAAAGCTGTAAGTTCTTCTTACAGAATGAAGAGATCTTTTAAGAGTTAATACACTTCCACTGCCACCTATTTTCCAGAAGGAACAACCTATAAAACAAACATATCCAAACTCTGTAGGGAGGTCAAGGACACTTCCCTGTTTGTGCTGTCAAACTCTAAGTGTTAAAAGCTCTCTTATGTTTATTTCAGTCAATTGCTTACTGCTCTGCTTTATTAGCCTTGCAGGTAACAGAACTGAATTGTGGGAATTAGTTGGCAGCAGCTGCTACCAGATCACTGCATTTTGGGTCTCTGTACTGATGTGGAGCACACCTCAGCCCAGCACAGGCCAAGGGAGGGAGAACTGACCAAGGGGGAGAGAACTGCCATGTGTTTCGCACCCATGACTCCCTCCACCCAAATGGAGCACACGTTATCTTTCTCCTTCTATAGAGCTGCATCCAGCTGTCTGCTTGGGCAGGGTAACATGGGTCCTTGCAAAGCACAAATAGCATGGAGGAGACAGCTTGACAACAAATGTCCCAGCTGTTCAGTTATACACACACATGCATGTGAAGCAGATGTCTACAGCAGCGTATCCTGATGAATGTACAGCAGAGCACAGCACACAACACTGCTGAGACACACAAAGCAGTTCACCAGCACTATACATACAAGGAGACCTCACACTACACAAACACACACAATGCAAAACTGCTGCTGTGAACACTGACCTTCCTGTGCCATGGGACAGCAGCTACAGCGGAACACAAGTCTCACTCTTGCCTTCATTGCTCCAACACCTTTGGTAATACAAACCCTTGCTTGTATGTCAGAACTCTCGCTGCTCTTATGGTTCGTACTTAGGCAAAACCCCCCACACTTTCTCCTTTCTCGTGGTTTGGGTTTTTTGAGCTTTGGTGGGTTTTTCTTTATTGTAGATTTTTTTTTCCTAAACCCCACAAGCACTTGCTGAGTATCAAAGGTACAAACACACAGCACATCTACCCTCCCACAAAGGATCCGGTCATCAAATCAGTACATGCACGGTAACATCAGAGATGAAGTGTCAAGTTCTAAAGGCAAAAGGAAGCTATTTCAAAATACTGCTTTTCTGCACCACTTATGCCAGCAGCTATCCTTTTTTTTTTAAGGTGCTTTTTTTTGCAATTATACATCTGGAAGGAACTTCAAGCAGAGTCATCTCATCACTGGCACTCAGCAATATCCCCTAAATTGCACCTTGTGCCTTCATCAGGTTCTATATGCTTATCCTCTGTGTAACCATTTCCCTCTGCAAAAGCTACAGCTTTAGGACACACGGAAAGGGGTTGTGTTACGGTACAGTGGGCACTTCCCACTGAATCAATACTGAAAGGACAGTCAAGGAGGTTCCAGCAGCTTAGATAATCCTAAACACCTTTGAGACATACTCCACATTTTCATGAAAGAGGGTGGAAGAATCAAGTTACTTTCATTTGCCATATCTACTATTCCTCAATCCTAAGCATCCAGGTTTCACACTAAATTTTATTACAAGACACTATTCCAAGTCAAAAAGGCCAAATGACTATATTTAAATTGACCTCAAACAACTGCCTAATACACCTTGACACACCATAACCACAGGTACCAGTCAGTTAGTTTGTTGGGGAGTTTTTGTGGAGGGATTTGTTGTTGTTGTTGCTGTTTTTTGGTTTAGTTTGGGTTTGCATTTTTTTAAAGATGGACACTCCACACCCCGAGCTACACAAAACAGGGTTTCATTTGGTTTGGGGTTTTTTTTGGCAGGGGGAGGGTATTCAGGGAAGGAAGGTGGATGGGACAAGAAAGGATGTTTGACAAACCCAAACCATTACTTCAAGATCAACAAACAAATATTAAGGCCAAGTAAGTTGCTGTAACTTCTCAACACGGAACTGTTAAATCTAGGGTCTTGGAAGAATGACCCCACTGTTTAGAAGTCTGTTGAATAATTAAGGCAAACAACTGACCACTACAATCAAGATTCAACTAAGTTTCCATAAATTAAATTCCATCCAAAAAAATAAAGATCTATTCAATATCAGTATCTCTCAGTCCTAGAGTGGAGAATAAAGAATTACAACGCTTTTTGACAATACTATACCCTAAATTATAGGTTTAGCAAATTTAGCCCGTTCTAACACCAAACCAGGAAGATACTATAGCAGAGGCTGAATACCACAGAGGTTCTCATTGATGTCTGTTTGTAATCCTAACTCACAACCTCAGCCTTTTATTCACTCTGCCCCAAAAGGAGCTTGACATCTTACAAAATGGTTGACACCGAGTCAACCCCCCTGCCTTGGGCAGGGACACCTTCCACGAGACCAGGTTGCTCAAAGCCCCATCCAAACAGGCCTTGAGCACTTCCAGGGATGAGGCATCCACAATTTCTCTGGGCACCATGCTATTTTAATATGGAACCATCCTGGTTCCTGACAGAAGCCAGGCTTCAGAAAGAGCTGTACTGGTAAACAGTCTGGTTGGTCCTTTGTTTTGAATCACTTAGCAGACAAATATGAAGAGAATCCAGAAGTTTTGCAGGAGGGAAGTAAGAAAAGGAGGATGAAATTCAGAAACCTTTCCACTTTAACTGGATATTAAATTTCTGCCTATGTTCAAAGACCTTGTCTGTCCAGGAACCATTTAAGCCAAGAGTAAAATGGAGGTGGGTATCCACGTCACCTGCTTAAAATAGCTAATTTCAGGGCATCAAGTTAAAAGCCAGCTCTCCCCAGTCAACCAAGAACAGCTTCCTCCAGCTGGTGAATGGGAGGAGAAGGCTCATAGTCATAGAAGACTATGAGTGTCCTAATTTAAGCTATGGAAGTCAGATGTGTGGGGATGGTGGTTAATTTCCAGAAGTGCACAGCATAATCTGAGGCCATGAGCAAAGACTCTGTTGAACAGCTTTTAAGTATTATTGTTTTCTTCACTTCTTCATACTTTTACTGTGATTAGGAGAGGTAAGGAGTGGAACAAGACAAGGATAAAGGTCAAAAATTTGGAACAGTACTTGTAAATATACAGTTCTGTTTTTCACCAACTTTACAAGCTAAGAAGCTCTCAGAAATTAAATTTACTTGAGTTTCAAAGAAAGAAGCATGACTTGCCACTGAAAAACAAGTGTGAATATACACAACTGTTTAGATCAGCCATTAACCACTGGCATGTACAGACATGTACATTTCCTAGTGAAGTAAATGTTAGGCAAAAAAAAGTTACTTGTCATTTTAAATATTCAGTGTTTCACTGTATTTTTTATATTAAAGATGCTAAAGTGGATGAGCACACCTGCCAAATTAACCTACTCTTTCTTAATAAATTTTTCATGAGGTCCTAATACAAAGAATCCAAAAAATGGTGGCTCCCAGACTCTGCCTGTGTTGAGATTTAGAAATCGGAAAAATCTGTGCTACAGATCTGCTAAAATCAAAAGGGTACCCTTTAATGTCTTTGTAAAGAAAATACAAACCAGAATCCAAATATCAGCTAAACTTTAGTTCACTGTATAAGATACACCATTATTTGCAAATTCTTGGGAATAACAAAAAAGGATTGGGCATGAAGTTGTTTTGTCTTTTTTTTTTTTTAAACGAATAGAGATACACAAACAGGAAAAAAAAATCCACATGACTCAGATGACTGATTTAGGCATTTTTCAGCAATATGCTTAGATGAGTAAAATGGAAACAAAGTGGACCGAAATATAACTTCATATGTAAGTGTTAGTCATATAAGAACAGAATGAATAATTTGATAATACAAATACACCATCTGAAGACATGGGAGATTTCTAAGACAACATTTGGAAAGAGCTACCCCACTAAACTTTCTGTATTTCACCAACCAGTACAAAAACTTCCAACCAGACGGCTGCAGGACTAGAGCTGCTACAGTCATAGCAAAATAAAGTTATGACCTTTTAATAGAGAGGAGTGATTATTAAATTTATTCTGATGTAAACATTTTAGCACATATATTAGCTTATTGATTTATTTAAATTCACTCATGTGAGCATCTTTTACGTAGAAACACTATGGATAACTCTTGCTTTAAAAAGAAAAATATTAAATGTAATATTAAATCATGAAAACACATAAGGTTATATACACCTTTAGTATATTCATAAAATTTCTCTCTGGCAACAGGATCTGCAGAAGTAGGTTTTAGATTGTTCCAATAATTCAGCCCAGTATACCAATCAAAAAAAAAAAAAAAAAAACCAAAACACACACACACAAAACCACTAAAAGGAGGAAAATAAAATCAGTTTAACAGGAGAGGGAGGCAACAGAAGAACAATTTATAGATGGCAATGTCTCTGAAATTATTTTTTAAAAAAGGAGGATATAGAAGAATACATATGTCACATTACATTGAATTTCCTGTAGATGTCAACTACATTAAACAAAGATTACACACATGTCAAAAAAGGTCTTTCACGTCAGCATTTGATTCCTCTGGGAATAAGGAAGGAAGAGAAAGGAGGCATAGGGAGAAGAGGATGTGTTAAGTTACAAGTTCTGCTGTCCTTTCCCCCTGTGTAATAATTAAATATTAAAGTCACAGTCTAGCAAATGCAAAATTTATTTCAACTGTACATAACAGATGTCCTTTTTATATAAAACAAAACACTTAATTGATATATGCAACCACAAACAATATGCATACTGTACAGTACAATGAAACATTCAGATATACATCCATTTTGCATTTTCCAAAGGCAGTCACCTACTGAAGATGGCTTCTCCCATTCACAATGAAGTGCACAATATATATTATTCTTTCTATGTTTTACTTCACTATATACACATTACTGTGTTTTGGCAAGATTACGCAAAACACCAAATTAATATTGGTTGGCTTCAGTTTATGGTAAGCACTAGTTTATGGAAACTCTGCATAAGCCATGAGAAGAGGGCCTGACAATGGCTTGAACCTACCTTCCAGTTCAGGTTCTCCATCCTTCCAGTGTATTTGTAACTGTACACATACAATTTACAGAATTGCATAAACATAAGGTACTGTTATTACCATGACTAAAGTTCCACAAAAATAGAAACACTGAACCTTTGGACTGAATACCACCATTTCCACAATTGCCTTTTTTTTGTTTGTTTGTTTAGAGCATTTTGCATTAATACTCCTGATCAGTTCACAATAGCTTACAGCCTGTAACACTGAAGACATAGAATGATTTTAAATGTGCTGTGATGTTAATATGAGAATACACAATATGAGAGATCCTAATTATGATAGTACTTAATGATTTAAATGCTACAATAATTAATGGTGGTAAACTGTCAAAGCTTTGGTGCATAGAAAGTCAAAATCTTCGGATCTGGATAACAAAACTTTCTGTGTGATAAGGAAAGTTCAAGTGCAACAACTGTATTACAAACTCATATTTACACTATATAACATGAAACAGACATAAAGGAATTATCATTTATCCAGTGCAGAAAACATTATTCAACTAGAACACCACAGCATAAGAAACAGGGCAAAAAACAATCCATACTTTCCATATATGTTAAAAAAACAAAACAAGAAAACTGACTGAAAGGAAGAAGGGAGTGAAGTGGGTTACAAATGTGCTGTGAAATGATATGGAGCACGTATACTTATCTCATTTCTCAAAGCAAGACTCCTCCATTTGAAAAAGGTTCAACATACACAAGTTCCTGGTCATTACATTAATATATGACCAGCAGTAAAATGTATGCCTGAAAACTCTCCTTGGTAAGCAGTACTGCTTTTGATAGTCATATTATAGAATGCCAACAACAATGAGAGAGGATAAAGCAGGGGATCAAACAAGACTGAACGTAAGTTGAAGATGTGAACTGCCTTAAAACATCTTCTCCACACTGACCACCTTCTGTAATCATGCACATCTAGCAATTACAACTTTCTGATCATGTAACCTGCAGAAAGGTTTTGATTATCTTTTAAACAGTGTGATCAAGTTCTCAGGCTGCAGTTAAATTTCATCATGATTACTCTGAACTTGTTCACAGAGTAGTATCTGAACACTGGATAACATGCTTATGTGAAAAGGGATAAGGGTGTTGCACTTGGGAACCCTGGAGAAACTGAGAACTGTTTCTGTCCTTTCATCACACTTTTCCCTAATGCTTACAAAGATTTGGAGAACATGCCATTTTTGTTTTGATGCCAATTACTTTAGCAACAAGACAGAACACACACACACACACTTCACCCCAGCAGTGCCCCAGGCACAGGTTTGAGACCTTCAGCTGTGCACAGCATGTCACAGTTCTCTGAAAAAGCCAACACGACTGTAAGTGAAGAGCTGCTGCTGAAAACAAACCTACTTATGAGAGAAGTTACAAGACACAATAAAATCTGTCACAGACATGCTCCAAACAGTTCAACCCAAAAGCCAAGCATTCTATTATTCAGAACTTCAAACAAGCCAATTTGATCACAGTTGTACCTAGAGTTTCAGATGCTGAACACTGGAGCCTCCATCAGGGGAACCATTTTCATCTCGTCTTTTCAAGAAGAATGGTCAATTGAGAGTTGACAGTTGTGCATTTTAACAGGCAAGCAAACATCTAAACCCTGCTTTCTGCCACACTACTGCATACAGTAAAGTGACAGTATGACCACAGGTAACATGAGAGTACCAAAACACTGCATGTAATGAGCATGGACTGCCAGGTTTTCATGACAATTGCCAGACTGGGGTGGGGAAAGAGCAGTGAGGTCCTTCATATAAACATTTTAAGCAATGAGCAAAAGACAGCAGTATAAAACCAGAATTTTTTATGGATTAGCAAATGCTCTTCCAAACAAATAGGCCAGATACATGAATATCTGAATGATTTTACAGCTCTTGTACTGCTTATTTTTAAGCTGCATTTTACTTACTCTACCAGCTTTGTACTTTGTTAATAATATGTAGAAAATCCAACCACTACCGCTAAGGTATTTCCGTATAGCTGGCACTCAGCTCTCAAACCAGTATGGTTTCAGTACAAAATATAAAAATGTGCTTATCCAAAATGAAAAAAAAAAAAAGAAAATAAAGGACCTGCTACTACACTGACCAAGTCAAAAGAAAAAAAAAAAAAAAGACCATTCAGAACTACAAATTAACATCTGTCAGTTAAAAAAACCCTCAAGAAGTATCATCCTTAACAGGATATACACTTTTTAGAATGACTTATTCGTATGTGTATTGAATTGACAATAGAGCCTTCCACCAGGTATAACTGAAGTTTCAGGAGCTCCCTCAGAAGTTGTTAAAATATCACATTAAAGAGACAAGGAACAGCAAGAAAACATCTAAGAAAAGCAGGCTGTGATACAACAAGCATTTGTTAAGAAAAAGCTCAGAAGTGCATTAGTTCTGGTGAGAGATATATGAGCAACAGCTCTTACGAGATGTAGACCCCATTCTGTAACTATGGGCTGTCCATATACTGTCATAGTCAGAGTCTTCTGAGAGGTCTGAAGGCTCCAAACGAGAAAGACTACTGCGACGACCCAAGGAGTCTAGACTTGATTGGTCATCATCAGCCAAGACGTGATTATGCATCAGGTCAGTGCCTTGCCATGCTAAGGATGTATAGGTGAAATGAAATGGTGGATGTGGATAGGCAGAGGTGGGATGAGGAGGAGAACGTAAGGAATAGCCACAACCAAACACATGAAATAAAAGCAAAAAGGTGATGGGAAGAGAAGGAAAAGAGAAAATATTGTTAAAAAGGCACCAAAGTTGGGTTTTTTCTTTTTTTTTTTTTTCTTCAAATTTGTTTGGGGTTTAGGTATAAATTACACTCAGCATATAATAATGTTTGAATGGTTACAATACAATTTTGAAGTGGTTTTCAAGTTTCTAGGCAGTCTCAGTTAAGAATTTTGAGTAACAAAATATAGTTTGAAAATAGAATTTTTTGAAAAGGAAGTCAGGTTCTTTTGAAATACAGAGTCAGTTCTGGTCTGGGGAGGATTTGACTGGGCACAGAGCAGTAAACAAACACAGTAAGCCAGCATGATCCAGCACCAATGTGAAAAGCAACAGCCCCTTCCCCATCACACGTCTGTACCTTATCCTTTCCCTCCCTTGCAATGACACAGTCTTTTGTACAGCTGCTTCATGAGCCAGGTCAGGAAACAGCTTCAGATGAAAAAATCTTTTGTAGGGTTAGTTTTTTCAAGCAGGTAATTTTTCTACCAGCTCACAACACAGCCAACAGAAGTGTTTGTGTCACCACCGTGAAGAGGAAAATGCAGGGGGAAAAAAATGCAAAGGTTCTCATGCAGAGCAGGGCTGCTGATTTCTAAGTCAGCAGCAACATCTTGCACCCATTGAAGGAGACTGTCAAAGCACATTTTTTTTCTGTGCCCATACCCCTTGTCATTTGTTAAACCATGTGGTGAATTAACTCACAGAAAAACAGGGCCAAGAGGCTAACAGTGACACAGCCTAGCCCATTCTGACCCCTCACACATCTCTTCCTACACACCTGAGTCCTTCCTCCCAGTTAAATACTTTCAGATCTCTAGAGTAGTTGGTTAAACATAGTAAGGACAATTGTTTAATTTTTCAAGGCCTGGCAATATCCAAGGACTGAAGCCAGGTAAGTGGCCATGTTATGAGCCATCA
Source organism: Corvus cornix cornix (assembly GCF_000738735.6). Taxonomy (NCBI): domain Eukaryota; kingdom Metazoa; phylum Chordata; class Aves; order Passeriformes; family Corvidae; genus Corvus; species Corvus cornix. The sequence continues at coordinate 93,144,670 of NC_046332.1, forward strand.
TACCCGTGATAGTGCAGAAGATTAAGTCTTCATTTGAAGCAGAAATGCAAAATAAGATCAGCGTTCAAGAAGCATGAGAAAGTCAGACTCTGCCCTTTCATTTCCATCTATCTACCCAAATTAAATCCCACTTCTTTCCCACCCAAACAACTGCTGCTCTGCTACCTCTAATGCCACACCTTACCAGTCTGCACTGGTGCCATAGATCTGCTGTACTAACACTGCCAAAAGCAGCAGATTAAGGTGAAGGTAGGGGAATTGCCCAGTGAGTGCTGTGAGGGACAGGCAGAATATTAACAGGGAGGTAAGAATGGAGTATGTAAAAAAACCAACGCACTTCCCAGATGACAGGCGACTCTCTCATTCTATTATTCTACACTGACTACTGCTCCAACAGAAGCAATTCCAGCTTTATCAGTTCTTTCCCCACTTCCAATTCCAGTCTTCAAATGGACCTTCTGGAACCTAGTCTTAGGTGACAACACTGCTTTCCAAACAAAGCAGCTGTGTGCCGAATCAATAAAAAAATTTTCTTGCTGCAATTAAGGGCAAATAAAAGCTGTTGACTTCTGATGTATGCAATGATACCCACAGCACTATGTATATTTCTTAAATATACATAGAAAGAAAAAATAGGCAAGCAAAAAAAAAAAATCATATCCATTTCATATCTGCACACACACACTACTGTGCAAGTGCAAATGTTTTCCCAACCATTTCTTGTCACATTATCCTTGGAAATAACAGATCACAGTTGAGGTGTTTAAACGGCAATCATCTCATTTGATTTTATTTGGAACAACAGTATATATCTTCAGAACTTTGAACTCATTCATTCCCTTTAGCCAATTAAACACACTACTGTAATGACTGTAGGGCTATAAAAAAGATTAGTACTGGTACAAAAATAATAGTAGTAGCTAATTTCATGATCTTGGAGATCTGCAGTTCATTAAGACAGAAAAATCAAAATTAAGGCTTTTGCTGTTACTTGAAAAGTTTTTACAATTAATACAACTGCCACATTCCCATTGTAAGTTACACAGGAACACAAAGTAGCTGTGTTTTTTTCCAAGGTGACAACAGCAAGTGAACATATGTTAGGAAAATTCAAGAACTAAGTCTGCAATTGCATTTTAAAACTTCAACTGTCAGCATAAAGTGCTTTTGCTTGGAAGCAAAACAGGCCCAGAGCACTGTAGACAGCAGTAACAGTGATTAATATTGCAAAATTTAAATAGCTTTAGTGGACGAGAAGTTATGATGTCCAGTCTTCTAGTTCCAGCAAAACCAGCCACGTACTTCAAGATCATTATACTGTGTTCCAAGGATCTCCAAATTAAATCTGTATTCAACAGTGCAAAAAGGAACAAACGCAACAGCATTTTCTCCTTCCTTGTGTAAATGGAACACATGCTGGTGGACTCCCCTGCTTTGAGCAACGTTTTACTTACAATACAGAGGAACTCCACATGGCAACCTTGATTTGGATTAAATGAAGTAGGACCCCAGAGGCACGTTACAGGTTTTCAATATGCTAGGTATTGATCTGAGAAACTAAAAATGGCTTTAAGCAACACACAACTGAGAACACTTTCTCCTGAAATTATGAGACGGGGTTAAAATTTTTAATTAATACTAAAAACAACTAGTGGCAATAAAATTAAAGACATTTTTATAGGTCTAGGTTACTTTTCCATAGAGAAAGTCTTTGTTGAACAGAACACAACAAAAATACAGTCCTCCAAAATTACGATGACTTCTTCATTCCTCCTACTTACCAGCTTCTTGAAATTTATCCAAAAGCATACTGATTAGCTGTTATATTTAGTTCAGACACCTCTTATTCATTGGTGAAGCTCTAGTACAATTTTAAACCATGAAAAGTAGTCACTTTTGGGTTTTTGTTGTTTTGGATTGTTTCAAAATACTGAAAAAATAATAGTGTCCAACCATGGCCCTTGGCATCCAATACATAAACACTTGGCATTGATATTAAACCAGAAACAGGTTATTATTATTTGCAGGTCCAACTTGCTATTTGCAAAGGCCTGAGAATATACATCAGTCTCTTTTGCAAACTGTCTTATTTGTGTTTTAGTTAGCCATTTCTACCCATTTCAGTACTTTCTAACTTACTTGAATTTAGTGTTTGACGTGTTTTGGCACTTGTGCAATATGCTTCAATGACTTTAAGAATCTGAGCATCTTCTTCTAAAGCAGCTGTACCTAGAATCAATGGGAAAAACAGAATTTTAAACATGGGCATGTTTCTTAATATAGAAAAGCCTTTGTAAATAAGTACAGTTCAGTTGAGTCCAAAGTTGAGCCTAATCAACCCTTTAAAATTCTTTTAATCATACCATTTGAAAAATCAAACTTGAATGAACAAAAGTAGCAGTTTAATAAGACAAATACTATTTTTAAATGCTTAGAAAAAACTCAATTCAGAGTATCCACCCACATTCAAAAAAATTTCTGAGCATCTAATGTTGTGCAGAATGTGTTTGGAAGTGTGAGGACTCTCATTCTAAAGCAGTCATTTTACTGAAAAACCCCTATATACTCAAGTTATTATATAAACAAACAATTCAATATGAATACTGTTTCATTATTTTATCAAAGAAATCAAGAGACAGAATATTAATTCACAGAAAACATCTTGAAAAATTTTGTCATTTGTACATATATGTGTGTGTTATACATGTGTATGTGTATACATATATACATATAAAAAAGATCAGATTTACCCCTTTCAACAGCACACAACTGAAAATAAAACTCAGAATTAACAGCATAGTTTCAGTACTATTTCAGTCCAGTGTGCAGTAGGAAAGCTTCCACTATCATGTACATATATCTGTGAAAAGTGACTACTTTAAACTACTCAGACTTCAACGTAGAAACAGCACTACTGAAAAAATTTAACTTTTCAAGCTTAACATGGCAACATTTTCCAAAAGGTAAAGCTCCACAGCAAATCTTTTCCTTGGGTGACTCAGTAAAAATCCTGTCAAACTGTTCACTTGCAACAGAGTGAAATTCCAGCCAGAAATCTAGAGGTACCTCTACCATTAATTTAGATGGAACCAGAAGTCCATGTGCAAGGCAAGATAATTTGCTGTTTTAAAAGCATTTTTCCTCTTTCCCCCTGTGAAATAACTAGGTTTGAAAATTTCCTGCTACACGAATCTGAGCAGCCTTCAACATCAAAATCTAGTTGTATTCTCTCCCAGCCAATGCATCGTGGTGGTTTTTGTGGTTTATTATCACCAGAACAAAGCCAACTTTCCAAACATTTGTCAGGACAAGCTAGCTATTGCAGAAATTATCTTTACCAAATATAATTTCCTTACAGTTTAAGAGATGCAGGAACTCCAAAGTAAGAGTTATCCCTCTTTCAAAGCAGGAAAAAAACTGGATTTCATAGTTAGAACGCAGCACCATATTATTACAGCAGCAGGACAAATGCTACACTTCTGAAACAGCATTTTGAGAGCACTCAGTTGGAACACCTCAGTTTTGGCTGTTAAAATGTTAATTTGACACAGCAGTTCTCAAAACACAGCCCCTCTGGATTCCTGAGAAGGGAAGGAACAAAAGCCAGACCTATCTATCAATATGCTTTAAGTTCAATAAAAGTTCCTCAGTGGGAAATTTTAATAGCTTCAGAAAAAAATTGAGAAAGTTGAAGGAACACTAACAGAAGCCTCTAATTACTGATTAGGGAAGATGAATACCAAGAATCTGTAAGAATTTCTGTAAGTAACATTACCTCTTTGACTTAAAGCTACAAAAAATAGCTTTTATTGGAAGTTATTTACTAAGGAGTAGAACAATGTATTTGCAAGCTACAGACCCCTTCTTTCCCCCAGGTAAGAACCCTTAACTCCTCCCCACTGTGTTCTTTAAAAATTGCTAAACCTGCAAGTTGACGGCTTTATCACTATCATTACTACCAAATCTCCATTCTCCAACATCTGAAATGATACTGTATTACAGTACTTTTGCTTTCCTAAGCAGATACCTTCCTGAAAGGGTAAAACATCCTGAACTACAACATCCACCCACACATCCACAGACAGAGAATCATTCTACTCACTACCTTGACCTCTGCCACACGAAATTCACAGAACATTTGGCAGGATTAACACCTTAGACAAGCCAAGAGCACCCTGAGGAAAAGCTTTTTCTCTCCAACTCTGTATAAGCCTGTGAGAGACAGCTGCCACAAAAACACACTTCATGCACTGAACACTCATGGCACAGACTATCTTAAAAAGCCCATGAGCAAAGGACAGACACAGAGAAACAAAAGCTACAGCAAAAATCTTACAAAAAACCCACCCTGTCTTTTACTGATACAAGTAATCAGATTATTCATTCACACAAATTTCTAAGGAAGAATTACAGTGACGCTGACAACTAAGTGAATACTGTGTTTGCTTGATAACATTAATGTTCCCTCCACTTCAAATTATCCCAATATCCAGATTTTGACCTCTCTCTTTCTGTACATTAATCAGTCTCTCTCAGATCAGTGTTTTTCTTCAGACTTCAAGCAGCCTAAATATCTGCAGTTTAGATACAGACAGGAGCAAATGACTTTATTTATAGGAAATAAGAGAAGACTGTTGGATCCTAGAAGCAGTGATTGTGGAAGCAACTTGTCTTCAAATAAGCAGCAATAACCAGCTTTCCAGCACCAGGACAACAGAAGCTCCTACCAAGACCAATCTAAAAACATAGCTACAAAGCATTCTGCAAGAGTGGCACAGCATCTTCACATTGTTGTTTACAGTACTAAAAGACAGGTTTACCTTACTGAACTTTACTTGGCTCTCTAGTTAACCTCCCTTCCCTCTGTAACAAACAGAAATAGCACTTCACAAGCAGACATCCACAGTAGCAATCAATAAAGCTCTACAATGCAACTAATGCCATTGTAGCATAAGCATCTAAGATGAATAGAACAAACCAGCGTCTGGAGATACCTACCACTCTCCCCTGACATGAGAGAGGAAACCAGATGACTTGCTTACACTGTACACCTAACTCTCACAGAATTTAAAGTGATGTTAATTGCAGCCTTTTTATTGTGCAGATACTTGTTCAAGTCTCTCTTACTTTTTCTCAGTGCAAACTCTTCATCCGATGGCTTCCTTTCTGGCTTGCGTTTGGGAAGCAGTTTTTTCATGGTTTTAGGGCTTTTACTGAGATCCTGTACAGGAAAAATAAAAAGAGTAGAGCTTCTCCACATTACTTCAAAAATTTAACTTTTAAGATGCATACCGAAATTACTAACTGCAAACCTTTTAACAGAACCAAAATACAGTTTACTAGTATTTTTTGCCATGTTCAATTTGCCTGAATTGGCTGATTTCCTCTCTACCCTTCCTCCAACTATATACAAAGTCAAGTATTTTATCTGTTCTATTAACAGAAATACACATAAAACCTGGTGCAAAGGCATTCAGCCTGTATGGGAGCTAGAGAGAAGGGAAGAGGCAGGAATATATTAACACAGGTCTTTTTCCTGAACGGTTGAAGAGACAACCCATTTTACTTCTCTTCTGGGAAGCAGGTAAAAAAAGGACCTAACAAGGAAGCTTGGCAGGTAGTATACTCTTTAAAGCCAAAATTTGTAAAAGTTTAGGTCTGTTTTTACAGAACTCTACAGGGAAAAAAAAAAAAAAAACAACAAACCAACAAACAAGCAAAAACCCCAAACAAACAAACAACAAACCCAGCAGCATTTCTGCTCAAAATGTGGTCATGATAATTTACAGGAACAATACTAAGTTTTCGAAACAAAAGGAAAATGCTGGTCTACCCTTTACCTTAAGGATACAACACATCATCTGTGAAAATACAGAACAAGACAGTAAAAAGGTGACTCAGCAGGACCTACCAAAGATGATCAAGGTGCGTTTTTAATGTTATTGTATGCTAAACACTATAAAGATGATTGAAATTTAAATACATTGGTGAATTTAGTGGCCTACACATGAAAGCCTGAAAGGATTTTAAGTTAAATTACAAAATTAGCACATGGTACGGCCAAACAGAAGAACCTCTTGTAGCAACTAAGTCTCAGTACAAATCTTGCACTGCAGATCAACTCTCACTTTTTCCCTGTTGTTTAGGAGATTTACAAAATTAAAGGAAAGTCACATACAGCCACCACAAAAAAATTTAAAACTTCCTATCAAAGGCCTGCCACGCTGTCCTTTTTCTTGGCTGCTGCATCTCACCTCTTTATAACAAAGAGCTGCTGAAGGCCGTAGTGGAGGTGCAGGCCGCAGGCAGCTCAGACTCCAAGGCTTGGGCGTTTTCGGAGGTTCCAGCGGTCCCCAGTTTATTGTGGTGTGTGGAGTCCCATGATGTGATGGATGAGGGAGAGTGTGGTAGGCAGGAGTCAGTGGTATTGGCTTGCTGTCTGAATGCTTGCTGGAGGGAGTCACTGGGTGGGAAGGAAGCTGTCAAACATGACAGGAAAGCAAAGAAAGCATATTATCATAACAGAGACAATGTCATCAAGGACTGGTGAAATAATCCCACTTGCTATATAGCACTTCTGTTTATTATAGCTGGCCTTTGAAAAATTTTACACTAAATTATTTTAGTGTAAAAATTTTTTTATATGTATATATACATATAAATAAATTTATATATTACATATAAATAAATTTATATATTACATATAAATTATTTTATATGTATATATAAAAAAGAGGCTTAAAATTTTTTTATTGTCTACCACAGAGCAGAAACTAAACAAAGAACAGCTATGAGAAACCCTGCTCCCACTTCTCTCACCACTAAGGGCAGAGCTAAATTTATATCCATTCATATCCAGCAATTCAAATGCAGAACCCAAAAGAAATTACTGTTTCTCCACAGCCTGTCAAGTACATCACCAATTACAACCTAATGTTCCAAGTATACTTATAAGACGGCGATGGCCAAAATAGAAAAAATAATGATAATGAACTTTCTTTTACCCCATTAAACTATTACACTGAGTTTTAAAGCATTTTATTCTTTGTTCACACAATTAAAAACAGAATGATCTTTTTACCTATTAAACTATAGTGACAACATTCAGTTCTTGTTACTAATGAACAATTTAAAAAAATAAGGCTTTCCATGGTGTTATATTTGCCAGATAAGCTAATTCTGCTCATTCACTTCAACCCAGAAGCTCTTTCTTACTGTGTGAGATGGCACAGAGTGAGGTTTAATGGTGGGATTCCCAACAGTTGTGACTTTGGTTTGCTTCTGCAGGTGATCCACCCATTCATGCAAATCTTGTTGGTTGTTACAAGATACTAGTATCCTTTCAATCATATTTCCTAGGTGATAGATATCAGAAAGACATAGGAAATGAAAAAAGAACAACTTAGTCAATCTGACATGATTAAAAAAGACACGTTTCCTAAAACATTACACGCTCTCAGTACTAAGCAAAAATTTAAAACCTTTTTTCAGTACAACATCCCACTTTTCCAGGTTGTGACACACATCGCCTCAATGTATTTATTCATAGTCAAGCACAGGAGTTCTACTTTTTTCTTCCCAGCTCTAGTAATTAAGCACAACCTTAAATGACAAGAGTAGGAGACAGGCTCATCTAGCAGCCTTATGCTTCTCCATCTTCCCCAGTAAAGCCACCAGATAGCCTAAAATGTCATCCTTGAGTCTGTACACTACAACACAGGAAAAGTTATAAAATAAGACTTCACCAATCTTCTCTCAGAAGAAGGCATAAAATTAAAGCTAAGGCAAAAATCACTTGGGAATGTAATCTCAACCCAAGACAACTTTCATTTCTGCACTTAACACCATTTAACCCATCACATTCCCCTTGAGGTCAGCTCCATAGCTATTGTCTCAAAAAAAAGTGGGTTTTTTCTCAACATTAACAATTTTTTCCTCTGTACCTCATGGCATTGATATCATACTTGAGACAGTGAAAATTGCCTTATTTAAATGCAACCTGCTTGGAGGTAGAACTGATGCAGGAAATTAATGAAGGTATGAAGCTCCACCATACAGACCCTGTACTGTCCTTTAAATTACCTGAGGACATACATGATGAAATGAATGACTAAACAGATAGAAATGACCCAATATAAGCATAATGGCAACAATCATTAACATCAGAGATGCTAAAGGTCTCTCAGGAAAGAGGCAGACAATTTCTAGAAGAAAACTCTTCCAGAGCCTCTTGAATTCTTATTCTTTCAGTAAATAGTGTACTTTGAACTGCTTATTATAAAAGACCTTCTCCAAGGCTACTGCCTCCATTCATTAAGATACAGAAATTCCAGGATGAATCCCACACAAAGAGCTCCTGAACTGCTTAAGGAAAGCAGTAAAAAGCAGTCTTCAAGCGAGGCTCCGGGCAGCTGTGTTACAAAGTTTGTATAATCACAGGATGGCTGAGTCTGTAAGGGACCTCTAAGTCCCACTCCCCCCACTGCTCAACACAGACACCTAGAGCTGGTTGCCTGGGGTCATGGCCAGAGAGCTTTCCAGTACCTCCAAGGACAGTGATCTCCCCAGGCACCCTGTGCCAGTGCTTGGTCACCCTCACAACGAAAAAATTTCTTCCTCTGTCCAGGGCGACCATTTGATGTTTGAAACCGTATATCCTGGAATAAGTAGTAAATAAAAATACTAATGGGCAATACCTGATATTTCAAATGCATTTTTATGGTTTTCACTGTCTTCTAGCTTTGTAATAGTCATTCCCGTCATGGGCAGTTTTCCCTTGAAAAAAAAAAAGTAACATTGGCATTAAATACAAAACACATAAAAACCTTACCAACTGAAGAAAATACTAACTTGAAGCTCTCAAAGACCTTCACAGTAAATTGACACACACCCCCCAAAGGGTTTAAAAACATTTAAAAATTCATACAGACATCTCACAATGGGAGTTTTTCCATATGTCCAACTTCTGCAAATGACATCTGTGACATCAGTAAGTCTAGCTGATACCTATTCAGGCTATGAAATCCATACAAATGTAACAGTGATCATTGCTCAGTCTCAGGTTCTTGAAACTGAGACCTTCAGGGTCATCCATATTACATGATTGGAGGTAATTGTGACTCTTCTTTAAGCACATTTGTTTGCAAACTGTTTGATTAGCTCCCAGAATAAGGTCTGTAGAACAAGTAAATTTATAAAGGAGTATTTCACTAAATAAATGCATCTATTATTTCCTGACTATTTATTTCTCTAATAATGCCACTGCTAAATTCCCTCATGGAAATACTTTGGCGGGGGGGGGGGGAAGGGGGGGAAGCCATGAACACCTTCACATTTGTAAAGTTTCTTCAGAAGAACATGCTAATTTTGCAAAAGATCCCATTTTAAAGCCAGTCAAACAGGGGAAAAAAAGTCAGTTTAGGATAACTTTTTGACCCTTTAGAAACACAGAAGAATAAATAAAATTGAGTATTTTTGGGATGAAAGGCTTTACCGAAAATGAAACTTCAATAAAAGCTCTTTAAGAGAGATCCTGTATTCTCCTGCACAGAAACACTATTCAGCAAATGCTGGTGAACACACAAATACTATGTACTGTGGAATTTTGGCTCCAAAAGAGCAAAAAGAATACAAACCAACTTTATGTTTTCTTCTTTCCTAATGACAGCAGAATGGACAAAGGCTTCTTAGAAGCTTGAAAATGAAAAATCACTTGGTATTCTGTAGGCGCAGAGCATGCTCAGGCCCAAGATACCAAAGAGAAAGGAGGAGTTTTCTTGTAGCGGCTTCCCCACTGAAGGAAACATGGTGGCCATGTGCACAACACAATGCAGCTAAAATTTGCTCTTTTCCCTTTCTTCCATGTTTGCTGCTTCATGAGTAACACAGCATACAACCACAACAACAGAGATGTGCAAGAACTGCTGACATGTGTGGGAAGGGAATATGGGGGTACACTAGGCAAGACTGGTGACAGAGATCTGAACCACGTGGCAAGAAAAAGTACAAAGTCAGCAAATCAGAGAAAATTGAACTGAAATTGTGAATCATTTATATTCCCCTTCTTTTCACAAAAAATTGTGCACCCCTCCTAAGATGTATGGTCCCTGCTCCTTGTGACTTCAGTTTACCACTGCTAAAAGTTCTTCCCGTTAGCTCACATGGTAGATATCAAACAGAAAATCTGAAGCCTGACAATTGGGCTATTCAGAAATGCAAGAAGGTGTTCTGTTGGATGATGCCTTCAGTGGCCTAATTTCCCTGAGAATGACTGAAGAAACCGCATCATCTTCTGCCCTTATCCATCCCAGTTCTGAGATGTGAACCTCAGAAAAAATGTCCAGGATGCCCACATTACAAACTCTAGACATGGGCTCTGAGCAACTGTCTCAGACACAAACACTGATGAAGTAAGTGTAATATTCATCTTGCTGTGAATAGGTAGCAATTAAAATTTGAGACGTACTCAGTGATGGGACTATCACACATGAGGTTACGAGGAAATTAAGAGTTTTGCTTTCAAGAGATGGTTGGAGAGTGAACACTAAGAAGGGGCTGTGGCCATTCTGAGTAGAAGCTGAAGACTAATCAGAAAATGGCTTATTTATTTAGTTAGTTATTGAAAAATGCTGTGCACTTAGAGGATAAGGTGGGAGGTAGGAAGAAATGCAAGTGATACACAATAGGAGAGGCAAAATAAAGCTTGACAGTTTAATTTCATACCCAAGATGCAAGTGCTTCTGTGAAACACAGCCTAGAGCTACAAGGGAGCCAAGACAAATGGCACTCCTGCACTACAGCAGTTGTTCCACCTCTGGAACAGGCCTGTGGGGCAAAAGCCACAAGTATTCAGATAGGAAACTTGGGAGAGAGCTCAAAGGCTGTGTCTACCAGCTATGAGCAGGGATTTGTGAAGCAAAGCACCTGGTGCTAAGGTCCCTAGCGCCACATTGTATGCATTTCAGGTGGTGGTACACTGGGGAGCCCAAGGCTGGGGCCAGGGATTGAATGTCAGTCCACGTACTTGATCTTTTCCTACATTTAGAGCAGATCAAGCATACTTTTGGAGCATGCCTTCAGCTTCATCCAGAGGGAATCTAGTCTGCAAGCCCCAAAGCAACTTCTACTCTGTGACTCATTAAACAGAAAAAACTAAAAGATTAATTTAAAAAGTGTGCCACTGATTCAAAGATAAAAGCACTAATGTGGATGGATCTAAAACTATGGTAACAGCCTAATCCACATTAATGAAAGCTTAAGGGGGCTATGCTCAAGCAGCAGTCAAAGAGCACTAACAAACCCATGCAGCAGCACTGGTTTCCTACACAGATGTAAAAAGCTACCAATACTTCCTCTCATCAGCTACTACTAACAAGGTACAAAAAAAAAGTCTCCTCAGTGATAGTCACAACTACAGAGAAAATCAAACCCTGGGCTTCTAGGCCAGAATATTGTAAGACAGATGACCACTTCTTATTGCAGATATTACCTTTGATCTTTATAAATGCAAAAGTTTAATAATCCTTTCAAGTTTCCTATGAAATATCATTTGGAAAGAACAAAAACCCCAGCACATTTTTACACATATGTAAATGTATTACTTTACCTGATAGATAAACCCACTCATTCTTGGGCTGGCAGACAACATTAGCAAAATGTTAGGGAAGAGAAGAAGATACCTTTCATTCTTTTCCTTGTTAAAAGAAGAAAATGAAAAAGTAAATACACCATCACAAAGTCCCCTCTCCCATTTTTTTATTTTATATTATTAAAAGCTATCAGCATTATAACTGCATGATTACTCCACAAATATTTGCTCATTGCAATACTATCTCTCCATTGAATGTAGAAAAATAAAAAAAAAAAAAAAAGAAAAAAAAGGGAAGAAGATGACAGAATTATTTATTTTCTATTAGAAAAGTGCTACTAACACATGCCTATACTTCTTCCTGGTGAGTACAGCCTAGTATTTCAAAGCAGGAATTGTACAGTCTGGGTGAAATGCTGACCTTGTTTAATACGATAACAACCATTTGGCCAACTTCAGTAAAACCAAAATTACACACTGGATCTATTTCTTCATATAATTTAGATGGATACTCTTACGGTCGTATCAAGACTGCGGTCTCTCAAATTGGAGATATCAGATTTTTAAATACTGGATAATGCCCCAAAGTAGAAAAAGCAAAGCAATAATTACTATAGTCTCAACAAAAGCACTCATTACTTTGTTCTGGTTTTAATTTGCTGATTTCATGTATGAAGTTACCCATTGTGGTTTTGTTTTGGGGTATTTTTATGGAAGGAGGAATAAGTTTACTCTGAATCTACTGCTATAGATAAAAGGGAGAAGCATTAAAGTGTAATATTTTAATAACAAAATAAGTATATCAATTGACAGAGCCACTGTCTTAATTTCAAGCATCTTTGCAAAATTACAAGTCCTTAGCAAGTTTTAATGTTTTTAAGTAAACATCTGCAAATGTCTGTATCATTTTTAAAAAGACAAAACCAAAGCCAGTTGCTGTTGCACAAATGAAGCTGTTCTGTATCTCACCAAAAAGCCATAATGCTACACAGAAACTTCTAGAAGTCCATTACATTTGACATTTTACCTCATGATGAGCATGGGGGATGGTGATTTGTTTTGTTTTGAAGGCTTCAAAAAGAGACATGACTGCAGAAGATGCACTATCAGCTCTACTGAATCTTATTTATTATTTACTTTAACACCTAGCAAAATATCTGAGAGAAAAATATTAAGTGACTAACTTTTAAATATTCAGTTCCATAAACATTTTTCTTTTTTTTTTATATTTATGGACCTCTTTGTTCTAAGGGAGGAAATGGACTGAATGAGGTTGCAATTCAAAAGCCCTCATCAGGTTCAAAGCCTCATTGATTTTTCAGGGGAACAACAAGCCATAAAAACGTCAGTAACCTGTATAACATTGCCTTTCTGTTAGCACTTGCTTTTAAGATTATTTTAACATTATTTCTGGTAAGACAAGCTTTTCTTCGTTTTATTTGCTTCTTTGGTTTTTAAAAAAAAATCACCTGACTTTGCCACTTTCAACTTTCTAATGTATCTTCTTATTCTTTTTCTCAAAGATCATTTGGTTCTCAAGCTTGTATTTCAAAATTTACTACTTGAGCAAGGTGTCCAAAACAGCAAAAAAAAAAAAAAATTTGTCTCAGACACCTTACAATATAAAACTTTAAACCTTTTGCTATTTAAAACACACTGTAATAACTGCTATGCAAAATGATCCTGTAACTTAAGAACACATGGAAAATCTTGTTTAATTATGTATTTTTTAAAAAGTCCTGCAAAAATTATCTTACAATATTTATAACTGCTGTGTTCAGTCACTTTTCAGTAAATTTTACAAATGAGACCATCCATCTTCAAGGAATTTCATTTCAGGTTTTGTAAAAAATGCCTTAAATCAACAGAGAAAGATTTTAACTTAGATTACCATCTCTGAAACACTCCATTTCTGTTGCATAATGATTATAATTAATTTTATTCAAAATTGTTGAAAGACTGACAGTAAAGATGAGAAGGACATTACCTCACTTCCAGCACACTGAATCATGACTTGGGACATGTAAATCACATTGCCAAGTGTTTTGATATCCTCTCCCTCCCAACAACGAATAGCTTCTGTCAGTATTTGCAGTTCAAGTTCTTTCCGTTTCCGTACTTCTTGACATTGTGCCTAACAAACATCGGGAAAAACATCATCTCTATAAACTCTACCAATTTGGAATGAGTTACAGGTAAAAATACTACTACAGTTGTATTTACTGCTGTGCTTGTAATACACAAAAGACAGCACCTTACATGAAGCATTTTCATTTAGATGACTATTACCAATATTTTTTATAAACTAGTTTTACTAAGTTAATTATTATGACTTTTCAATACACTGACTTCAATTACTATTCCAAATTCAATCATAGTGCTGTTACTCAAATTACTCCTTCTTTTATATTTCAAATTTTGGTATGACTAACCAGAAATGGACATGCTCAGCAGAAAAGAGTAACACAGCTGTCAGAAATACACGTCTATACAACAAAGCATCTTCTTTCAGTAAAAAGAGACATGCCACCTGTGCAAACCATGAATGTGTATAACCTGGTGTTCCTACTTTTATTAAGTAACTCCAACCTGCTCTAGTTTGTATAGTACCCAATAGGATGTAATCCACAAACCTCTTCTGAACACAAGCAATACTAAATTTTCTGATTTAAAAAATAAAAAGTGCCAGGTTATCAGCAGCACACATTTCTAACACAAAGCACAACACATTAAGTTTATTGTAACTGAGACTGCATTAATTATATGCTTGTTGCAGTTGAGGCATAGTTTTTCATTTTTTGTAAAGACAGTAGCAGCTTATCTGTTCAAATTAGGCTTCCTGTTCCAATTATTACTAGAAGTTTTGCATCTTCTGAACTTTATTAGCACTTTCCTCTTCAGCCTCTCTCTCTCTAAAATCCAACACCATTCCCCTAGAAGGAATGCACTTAGAAAAAAAAAAAAAAAATCAGAACATGTACTCATTTGTTGTAAAGAAGCTCTTCTTCAGAACACTAGTCCTGCTAGCACTAGTAGACAGGGAGATGAAGTATGATGAGTGGGCAGACAAAAAGGTGCAGAATACTTTGCACAATGCTTATACCAGTAGTCTATTTGCTATAACTCCCCAACAAATTACCATCCCTAGCTCTGCCCACATACAGCATTGATTTTCATGCTTCTGAAAATTTATTACACATTTATGAAAAAGCTTCACTTTTTTAAGCAATAGAGGGAGATGAAATTAGAAAACATTCTACTTAAAATACATCATCTATTCTTTTATCACTCTTACAGAAAGATTTTTGAAGGCAGTCATGGATTTCTGAATATCTGGACGGTCCGGATGATAATCCTAAAAACAATGGAGAAAACATACATTAAAAGTTCAAGCAAAATTAATTTTAAAAAATGTTAGAGGCTTAAGTAAAAACAAATAAACAATTTTGCAAAATTGAAGTTGTAGACTGATCTGGTCTCTTCATGGCCTTCTTATATCTAACACTGCTGGGTCTGGCTTCCAGCAAAACTGCAGTTCCTTAGCACAATCCTAGTTATACTTAAAATAGAGCCACAGAAGTTTTACAAGACCTAGTGCATAAGAGATTTTGAAATCCTAAGAGGAAAGTATTTACAGAGTTTTGTTTGGCTGGTTAGCTTTGTCACAAAGGTGATTCCCTACAGGCTAACAAACATGTTCTGCTGTCACTGGATGACAAACTAAGCTGTGTGACAAGACCCTCACGCTTTCTACTTTTCTCTTTTTTCACACTCCAAACATCTAACCTATAAAATGCAACAGGTGAAAACAGTAGGTCCTCAAACACCTTCTCTTCCTGTAAACATCACTTTTGGACAGCAATCACTAAAAGTCAGAGGGACTATTTTGCCAATATGTTTGACATGCTGAGGTGAGAAGCAGCACTCCCTCTACAAGATAAAGTGGCCTGAAGTAGTGTGCGGGAGACACATTCAATGTCAAGTCAACTTGTGAGACTGTGATAAGACTATTCTAGGAATGATGATTAGCTTCTCTGGATAGTTTTATTTTAAATGTTTAGCTTTTACAGGAAGTTTCACTGCACTGACTTTTACATAAACCACTGCAGCCTGTAGTTTAGAAGGCTGACGGAAGAGCAAACAAATGTAATTTTGGGTCCCATCATGTTTGACATGTACCTTTAAAATAATTGTTGTCAAATCATCATTAAGCTGGAACATAAATGCTGATAAGATATACCTCCATGTGCCTTTCAAGCTCTTTGAGTAACGTGGGGTATTTATCCAGACGCATAAAAGGTTTGCTGAGGCCCGTGGTCAGTACAAGGATCCCAGGGCTGTTGGCACCTTTCATCTCCATGAATTCTCCTAGTTCCTCACTGTGTACACAAGATATTTAAGCAAATTAGGATTAAATTATCAACACAAATAAATTACATTGGATTCATGATTCAGTCTTTCACCTGCAATGAAGATGACAATAAAACAGGAGGCCTAATAAAAATTAATTCAAGTACAACCTAAGTGCTGTGACCAAGTTTGTGCATTAAATAAAACACAGGAACAAAAGCCATTTGCAGATTTGGGGTCCATCCAGGGAAAAACATACATGGGATCAAATCCACTGTTCTAGACAACCAGTGCTCAAAGACAATTCCTAAATGCTCCATCATTCAAGCAACAATTACAGAATAAAGCTGTATTTTATTACTCAGCTCTTTATGCTGGTAAAATTACATACCACCTTAGAGGTGGTTTACACAAGTAATACACAAGCAAGAGTCAATTGCTTTATATATAATAATAAAATAGGTATTTTTATGGTGACAGACAGAATGAGAAGACAGAACATTTCAGAAATTTTTTCTCTCCCACACTTAATGACCTCATCTCACATCCAAGGTGTTCCTGCAAAAAAATGACCAACATCCATACAAATGGTAGGAATAATCACCACGCAGTCTATTCCCTAATGAGCTAGGGTTTCACTACGTGTAGACTTATACAACACACTTCTTTTGACAGCAAAGCCACTGTAAGAAATCCATTCTCTCCATGTATCATGAATTGCTACTTCCCCTCTCCAGATATTTTTTGGTATTTGAATAATTCAGAGCTGGTCCAGCCCTTCAACTTTTTACAGCAACTCACTTAAAGCACCAGATGTGAGAATTTCAGCTCCCTTTGCTATCAAGGAAACAAAATAGCTACATCTTCTGCTTATGAAGCAGAGATTTTAGAGGACTATGGTGGAGGAGGACTAGCTTTTCAAGTTTAAATTACCAAGAACAAAATGAGCCCTCTCCATTGGGAACGGAAGATATGGCAGCATCTGGGCTGATTGCCAGGTTTCATAAAATACAAGTTGCCAAAGAACACAGAATTCTAAAGGCAAAAATCTAAACAAAAATAATACAGAATGTTGTTTATTGAAAATGTAACCTCTTATTGCATTCAAGACACACATGCACTCCTTCCCATTTCAGAACAAGTGACACTACTTATTAATGTCATTTGTCCAAATAGATGAAGACAACAGAAAAAGAACACAAACATGGTGCTGAGGGACTTAGTTTAGTGGTGGACTTAGAATCCAACTGTTAACCCAACACTGCTATCTTAAAAGTCTTTTTCAACCTAAATGAGTCAGTTCTGTGAACTGTGGCCTTCCCATCCCAACATAAGTGCTTTACCCACCATCCCTCCTCCCAGACACCAAAGTTTCCTCCAGTTCACAGAAAAGAAGGTACTTTTCCATAGTTTATTCCAAGTTTACTTGTCTTCAGATTAGTTAATTGGAATTTACTTATACTACCTTGCTTATGTATATCCAGCATTGTTTCTGAATTGTCAGGCCCATCATAATTTTACACCACCTCTTTCAAGAGCTTTCTGCCCCCATTCTAACAAGAACCAGGCACTCCTCAGTGCATGTATTTGAGCTATTTCAGGTGCACTTAACTACAGAGTGGAGACAGAGGGTGAGGGGATTTCTCAACACCTGCTGTGCATTTTACTGATGCAAAGAGAAGGGCTGGGCACACTTGGGAAAGACCTTGCATCCCTCTTAAGCAGGATATATCAGCAACTTCAGGCCTTCTAAATCAGCTTGTGACATAGACAGGTTTTAGCCAAAACTAAAACACATTGAAAAACCTCCTACAATGCCTTGCATAAAGAATTATAATAATGCAACACAGATAAACTCAAGTACTTTTTGAGCTTAAATTTAAAATTAAGTAAAGCTGGCCAGTTCTGAATACCTGGAGGCTGAAGATCTACTCTGCCTAATGCTTTCTTAGTCACAGCCCTTACTTAGCATAAAAATCACACCACTTCAGAACTTGACAGCTGACTGCACTGGTACCCTAAACAAGAATAAAGATTTTGACTTGTAACTATGTCTTGGGTTTATGGTGTTACCAGCTACTTCGAGGTCAAATATTCAGGGTAATTCACTGAAGCATCAGGCTGCATGGCTATGGTGTGGTGGCACTTCTCCTCCTCCTGACTCAGTTAGAAGGAAAGAAACTGTTTTCAGTAAGTAATAAAGGTATGACACCCAGTTTACACAGAAAGCTTTACCAAAGTTCACCTGTGAAAGCCCTTCTGCCAGAAGGCACTCATAGGTTTTAAATTTCAATTCTCCATGTATATGACACCAATCACATGCAAGTGACTGCTTTTTTGTTTTATCCATTAATTCCATCTGTAATCACCCCAACCCATTTCAGCACCATAAAGTCAGGTTACACACAGTACTTGATACTTCATCATACTTCATCTTCTTAAAGACATTTTTTACAAGAATCAAGAAGTAGTAGCTGTTTAAACTCATTCTTTGCATTTTGTTTGCTTCAGTCAGACGCAGCCCCTGCTGCCTAATTCTACCAACTCTGCCCTTTAAAACTATTTACTACTCTTCCCCATTTCAGGCAGCATAATCTGTAAGTGTATTACAGAGATTCTCCTTCACCCCAACATAGCTGCATTTTCCACAGGATGTGCCAATCTCAAATACCACAGGCCACTCAATTTAACACTGTTCTGAACAATGCTCATTTTTGCCCTTAGACTGCTAAGGGGCAAAAACCCCCATTCCTAATTTCTTCAGCCATCTCCATACTGTTGGGTGCATATAAATGCATTATATAAATAGGATTTGCTGTGCTATCCGCTAAGACAATGCTTGCACTTCCCTCTCCCCCTTTTCTTTAATTTTAATGCTTCTACAGTAGGAAGAGCTTTGGTTACCATTTCACTCATATTCACATTTCTTATTTTCATTATTGTTGTTCCATTTCTTCAACTTCAGCATTATGAAATAGATGTGCAAAAAACCAGGAAAAAATTCACTATAGCTTGAATTAAAATCAACTTCTTGGAAACCTGAAATAAAAACCTGGTATTATCTTGTTTTCATTGTCTACTCTGAAAACCCTTTAACTAAATACACTCTGTGGTTAAGCCATCCTCTGCTCAAGTGGTACTTGGTGTTGATCATCACCCTTTTTACTTAATCACAATACAGGAACCTATGGAGCAAGTTTAAACCTCAGCTCACTTGAAAGGTACACAAAGTCCTGAAAAACAGGCTTAGCAAAGGCATCATCAGGAAGCCTTTTCCAGGGAGCAGTGTTAATAGGTGTAATTAAAACTGAATGACGTCGTTTTCCTCCCAACATTCCCAAGAGGACAATGTTTTCTTTCATACACTTCTGCGCTTCTCTCTGACAAGTCTTGACATGCCAGCTTGTTCAAGCCCTAGTCTGAATACAGGCACACATCCCTTTAATACAATAATACCCCAAATTTTGTCTGGGAAGTTCCATCATGCAGACTCCCTTAGCATTCTACTCATGCTACACCAACGTGGCACCTCTGCAGCTTTGTGGACATTAAATATCCATCAAAATATGGATGTTACTTTAGCCCAAAGCTTAAAGTGAGTGTCTTTCATTTAGTCACAAATGACAAATACAGTACAGGACATAATGGAAGGGTTTCCTTTCAAAAATAAATGAGTCGGTTAAAATACTGTTTGAACATGACAACAGTTCACAACCATTTTTTAATTAATTGCAGCATAAAAAACAGTCTATGTCAGCTGCTTTGCCAAAGACAATGGCTCTTTCATGTCACAATTTCAATTGATGCCTGCAAGTACCACAGTCTCCTAGGCAGTATATGCTAAATGAAACCAGTCCACAGCTAAGAGTATGTTTTAATTAAAAAGCTATCATTTAGCTGAACAGGAAAATCTCTTGAACAGTGAAATCATCATCTCAGTCACAACTGCCTAAGCAAGTAGCTTTTCAGAAAGAGGCAGATGACACTTTTAATTCACTACTTGCGTCACTTTACACAATAAAATGCAGAGAAGCATACAAAATGCTGTGCTTCATTTATTCTGAAATCTCAAGCTGAAGAGCTCTCCCCACTCCAGACTAGAGTTAGTTCACAGCTTGAGATATTTTAAAGGTCACGATGAAAAGTGTCTTTAAGCCCTATTAATATATTCAAATCTTTCTCAGTACAGCTGCCTCAAAAGCTGCAAATCAAAATGGAAGAGGGAAGTAAACAAAGTTCAGATGTGCCTGCAAGTAACAGAAGGAAAAAAAAAAGGCCATTGAACCTTAAGGAAAGCAGACTCAGGAACTAAAAATGTATACATTTAAAATCACAACTTACACTTCTGAAGGAGGTCTCTGTTTGTAATAGATGGAGCACGAGCTATCACTGCTGAGGGGTCTGAGGACTGCACACAGGCACCGCATTTTGAGAGCGTCGTGACACAGCTTAGCTCAGCAACCCCTCAACTGCAGCTTTTAATTTCCTAGGGCTAAACTTCCCAGTCAAGCTCCTCTCCCGGGGACTGTTGCTTGGCGTATGACATCAGCCTGCACACTTGCAGGCTCAGGGATCCACCAAAGTGGGGGAGGCACAAAGAGTTTTCTGACTCAGGCTGATCTGTATTCCATGCTCCAGTTACTCAGAGTAATTGTGATGTTCCAGCTCCACAAATTTTATCCAGACTGCTAGGTCTGTGATGCAAGTGTAGAATATGTTTTGGACATGTTATCTAAGAGAACAGAAGAATCTAGGAAAATTAATGTTTCAACAAGTAAAGATTTCTGAATAGCTTTCTTACTGCTGAGAACTGGCTTGATATTTGCCACTTTTCAAAATAAAAAAAGCAGGTGTGTTAGTAATTTTCAACTGCCTCTTCATCAAATTAAATTTTCTTCTGGGAAGATTTTTCTTCTCTTTGTTTTAAAATAAACATACTGCTGTTTAAACAAAGTAAAACTGTTTAACACCCCACTCTACCCCTCCAAAATTACATACCTGATGCTGGCTACATTGGGTCTGTACTGTCCATATTTCCTCAAAAGAATTTTTTGTCCACTGTTAGTGGGGACTGTTACATTTGGTTTTTTAAATTATGTTATTCAACCTTCAGTAAGTCCCATACTCAAATATCTTTCCTCTTGTCATTTTTGGATATCATCCACAGGAAGTCCCAGTCCTAGCTTCTGCCTGCTTTTTTTTTTTTTTTTTGCTAGACTTCCTTGTTGCGCTGAACTTTGTTGCTTGTGATCTTTCCCACATAGGTAACATTTCATGTTCCTGGCACTCCTTCTCCTGCAATTACCCATTTCTGTACTTTGTATCCAACTGGGTTTTTTAATCTGCAGGAAATTCACTCTTTCACACCTTCGGTTGCTCATTCTGTTCCTTCTCTTACTGGAAGGCAAGCATATGTCTATGATCAGAAGCACGCACAGGAACAGTGCTAGTTTAACTAAACTCTACACCCTCAAGGCAGTATTGGTCTCACCAGCAAGCAAAATTGGAACACCTACCCTTAGACCTGAACTGGGATCTTCAAGCAAAACTGTAAGATAGTAGAATCAAACCTGATAAAATGGAGCCAAAAAGCTGGGACTGTTGTGGAATAAAGTAAACAAAACAGGATGGTGTACAGTGGCACTACAGCCACTATGAGAAGGGAACATGCCAAACTCTGCCAGAGCACCACCCAACCATACCTAGCAAAATCCAGCTCTTCAGCTCTAGCCAGTGGCTTAAGAAACAACTACAAGATAAAATGACAGATCTGAGGAAAAATTACTTAATCCTTCAATCCTTTTTGGTTCCTTAAGCAGAAGGAATTTAAACGCTGGAAAAAAGTATGCAATAGCTCCAAAACAATTCCTGAGACAAAGTACCTACCAAATTTCAAGACAGCATAAAATTGGAGAAATTATGTTGCATACCAACTTTAACACCTGGATAAAACTTACAAAACTACAACTGGAACCAAGAAGAGAATCTGTTCTCAAACTTAATAGAAAGATCTTGTTGTTGCTGTGATTTTCAGAGGCAAATATGACTTCAGAACCACATAGCTCTGGAACCTGAACTCATGTATGGGTTGCATTAGGTTTTACTCCCATTTCTTCACGTTCACACACCCTCAGGTCTCCAATGATTTTAATAGTCTTTTAATAGTCTATTAATAACTTAATGAAATTAAAGATGTTTGTGGCTTTGAAGATTTGAACATGATAAATGTCTTATTCTTTAAATAACATAATTTATCCCCTTTGGCCCAGACTGTGTATTTACATAAACATGCACATACATGAACATCTATGCACACACAACCCCTTATTCTGTATTAATTGAATAAAAGCCTCCATGTTGCTGCTGAATATGATCAAGAAGCAAATGACAAAAGATAAAGAGGAAACAGACTTGCATTCATACTGGATGGCATTTAAAAATTTTAAAAAGGAAAAAAAGAAAAAAAAAAGACAGTCAACATTCAATGCCCCTTTTAGATGTCCAACCCCATCCCAAGTACTGCTATTTAGAATCTACTTCACAAAAATGCTATTCAAAGGAAGTTTTTGTCTAGAAGTGCACAGTAATTCTGAGCACGATAATACCGTGTTTTACCTATACATACACACAGATCCTTTACAAGGTGTCAACAACATTTTAACAGGTCTTACAACACTGATACTCTTGATAGCTCAGACAATGACATATAAAACCCCCATATGTAATGCTCCACCAAACCAGACAACTGCTAACAATCTTAATGTGAGCCAATCACTTAAGGAAACAATACAGTTAATGCTTCAGTCAATTTCCTTAAAACTTTTTTTAGTCAGTGACAGTAAAAAAAAAAAAAAAAAAAAAAAGGTAAAAATAGTATATTTTACAGAATTTCTATAAATCTTAATCTAGAGAAATTATCTAGAAGATTTTTGTTGTTGGTATGGGCTCCCAGGAAAAGAAGTAGTCTAATAAACTGAGTAGAAAATACTAATTTTGTGATATAAGAATTTGACTTAAAATTATTTGCTAGGGTTTTTTTTAAAAAAAGGCTTTCAGAGGTACAGGTACTGCTTATGTGTTCAGTTTATTAATTGCACAGAGCTCATGGCAAGAAATAATCTTCTGCAGACAGTAAGAATTTATGTTCCAAATCAAACTGCTCCAGACAGTTGCCTTTTCTTTTTCTCTAAAATGCTATTGAATAGCACAGATGCTACAAATATGATATTAAAATCCAAGTATTCCACATACACCTATTTCTTTGTCCTATTTTTGCTAGTATTAAAACACACAGGTTTGGACTCTCTTCTTAAATTATACTGACAAAACAGCCAACATACTATTGCCTTTTCTTAAAAACCTTAAACCTTGGTATTTTATCCAGAATGAACAGCAGTGTAATTGTTTCACCATTACTACAATCATGGCTATCCTCAAACCTCACAGCAATTTTTAAATAAAGGTTTATAGAAGATTTTTTACACATTAAACCATCTCAGCTAAAAAAAGAGACAGTTCTGAGTATTTTTAATTTCTTCATGCTTCAACCAGTTTGCTATTTCTCTCTTTCCCCCTATATTGAAACAATGTAATTAAAAGTTTTTGGCATTCTGAGAGGAAGAGATTCTGAACTGCTTAAAGCCACTTTTGATTTCTTCATGGCAGCTGTCTCAACAGGAATATTTAGTCAAGCCACTTGCTACCTACAGTAATGTTGAACAACAAAAATTAAGGTATTAGAATAACAAAAGTGGGGTAATTAGAAAGAACAGGATGCAATTCTGTTGACTCATGCCTGGTAGCACAATAGCATTCAACAGAAAATTGTCTATCTCAACTTCTCTTCCCTTGAGCTATCCCATATGAACAAACTTCCACATCCAAATTACTTAACTCTTCTATGATACTTATATTGTCTCCACCAGGATTTGGTGTCAAGCTGACTTAAGAGACCTGAAGCTGAATTTTTTTCTTAGGACAACCTACACAAAAAGAAACATGAAAGAGAAGAAATGCTTCTCCTCTCCATTTGCAGAACAAACAGCTTTTCTCCCTCACATTTCTACCACCACTTCTCTGAGTTCTGAAAGTTAGATAATCCTTTACAGATATCCCTGAATCTAAAGAAATGTAGTTGATCACTTTGCTATCACAGCCATCTTTCATTTATAGGTTAAATCCCAGACCTCTGTATGGAAAGAGCATAAAGACTCAAATAAAAAAACCTAAGCCCAAGAGTATTAAAAACCATTTACAGAAAATGGTACTAGAAGAGGGTCATTTGAAAGAAAGCAAGCACGCAGGGATTTCATCAGGGGGGTTTAAACATATTTTTGTCTTGCTGAATTTTAATTACAAAAACTTACCTTCTTTCTGCCTGTACTGTAATGTGAATTTGCAGCTTGATTTTTCCAGCTGGGGTTGGAATATAGTTACATGTATTACTAACATAAATGAAAGTTCAGCGTATTTGGTAACTAGGAGGTTTTTCATCTTCATAATATTATGAGTAAATAATATCTTTCCTCCAAATATCTTTACTTTAGTCCAATGCAACAAGACAAAAAGGAGAGGGGTGTGTGAAGCAAAAACACATATATCCTGCTAGAATTTGTCCTATATCTAACCTCCAAGAAGTCATGGTTCTATCCTGCACCACAAGCAAGCATAAATAACCCAAAATAACAGCTGCTTCACCACAAGGGTCATCAGAATAAAAGTATATAGCAAAAGCTTGTGAAAGCTGACTTCTTCCATCAAATTCTCACCTCAGTATTTTTCCCTCAAGGTGATACAGTGCATCTTCTATGCAAATTTAAGGTCTGTCCAAAAGCTGAGCAACCTACATCGTGTTAACTAAGCATCCTACTTCCTACAGAAAATAGTAATTTTGCAAAACTCACACTTCTTTCACATCACTCAGAAGTAAAGCTGAGGGTATAATACCACTATAAAGTTAAGTACACACAGGCTTTTACAGGGCTAAGTTACAATGCACCAACTGTCTAAGAAGCATAAGTCATGTCAGTTATGCCATAATTTCACAAACTAGTTTTGATCTCAACATTTTTAAAACAAAGATGATAATCAGTAAAGTTTAACATATGCAGAGTCCAGCATGTGTTCTTTCAATGAAAAAAAATCTCTCAAATAGTTGATAATAGACTGCCAACAGTGACAAGCTGTCCTGATCACATGAAACAGCTTTGTTTTATGGGGCATTTTGTCTTTTTTTTAAAAAGTGTAATCTTTTTTTTCTCAAACAAGTTCTACCACACCAAACATGTTAAAAAGCAACCACCACAGTTTTACAACTCAAGTGTGTGTTACACACATTTTTGTATCAGACTCAAAAGACCACGAAGTTAACATACCTGTGTTCTGTGAGGACATTTACTGCTGATGGGTGGTTGGCACAGTATGTAAGGTACAAGCTTTTCATTTGTGGCATCAAATTTAGAAAACATCCTCCAACCCTCTGCTGAGCTTCAGGCAACCTAAAAACAGAGCAATAAAGATGGAAATGTGTAACATCAACCAGACAGAGAAATAAATGAACTCCCAGAAAAGCAGTCTATATTGTGTGCTGGGTTTGGCTGGGGTAGAGTTAATTTTCTTCACAGTGGCTGGTAGGGGACCATGTTTTGGATTTGTGCAACACCATAAGGGTGGCAGAGCAGCTCCCACCTGAAGGACTAAGCCTCTTCAGCAGAAGGCCGTATGGTCAATTGTATAACCCACACCGAAGTTAACTAGACGATGGGCCACTAAGCTTTCATCAGTCCTAGACTACAAACTTGTTCCTGACACCTTGTCTAAATCACTGTACAATATGTGCAAGATGAAATGTTTCGATTTCTCCATGCACTTGCTCTCCTTGCACAAAGGCTGCATCTCCTAACATGCTAAATTTTTGCTTCTTTGCAAGATATGACAGTGGATTTTGCTGTTATCTTTTTAACTACTCTTAAAACCAGTACTTCACTCTTCACATTAGCTGTAAAGCTAAATGACCTCTCACTAAGTACTCAATGCACACACATACTGTTAGCACAATCAAAGAGCTTCATTCTAAGATTAGTTCCAACAATTCTTTCTGGAAGAATATTTTTTTTCCTGAAAAAGATTTTTTTTTAAAGTGAGTATTTTCTGTAGTTGTCCCAGACATGTACAGAAAGTTCCTAAACATCAATATTTAGCATACTCCCTCTAAAAAAAAAAGTGATAGATACTCCAATGAACTTCAGGAGGAAATAAACCATTCAGCTTTCCAGGACAGTCACTATTCCAGGCAGGGGACATTCCCACTCTGCTCAAACACAGTCATCTTGTCCCAGTCCTTAGGTTTGCTCATAGTAGTCAAAATGCAAAGTTCATCCCAAGAAATTCTCCCCCGAATTCCAAAATAGTAAGTCGGTCTCCTATTAAGCTGTTCAGTCCCTCTGCACAGTACGGGAAGACTATCCAAAATGAAGTAAAAATTGACTGTAAAGGTGTTCCAAATGCGAGTCAGGGGAAACACACTCCCTGATTTGAAAGCAACATTCATTACAGACACCCAGAAAATGACAGCTGAATCCCCAGCTAACACATCATGTCAGATAAACACTGATCACATTATCAACACTCTTTATATCAAAGGCTAGGGTTCATATATAAGTCTGCATCTTTTTTTTTTTTTTTTTTTTTAGTTTAAATTCTAAAATCAATATCTGAAATCAATAGAGTGACTGCTTTTGCAGGTGTTTAGGGGAAAACCAAGGGCATTCCCCAGCATACTGAGGGAATGCTTTTCTTACAGCCTTGCCAAAAAGCATTTCCTGCCTAGCAGCTGGTCCCCTTTAATAAATCTAGCATGAGCTAATAATACATTCTTGGAGTAATAGATGCAGCCAAAGTCTAAAACTCTGAAGACATACTCGAGGCATATAACTCAGTATTAAATAGCAAGAGGCTCCAATAAACAGTTACTAAAAATGGTTAAATTCCCATTTCATACTGTAGTGATGGGGGTGGAGGGTGAATTATGGCTGTTTGCACCAAGCAGACATCTGTGTGTTCTCAGTCTGCTGTTCTTTTAGCAGAATCAAAGACTGACATTATTCTCTCTCACATGTTGCACATGCATTGCCACTTTATATTGCACATTCTTTGCTGAATTATGATATTTCATAGACTTTATAATGGGGTGGTAACTCATCCCCTTTCACTTCTCTAATCCATGCATTAGTGCAAGTGTTCTACTATTTTCAGCAGATAAACTATCTATACCTCCTTTACCTGCTGGAAAAACATCAATTTAATGCCTATCACCACATCATATAAACCTTTTAGTAACTGATGTGTTCCATAAAGAGCATAGTTATTTTACAGTTTATTCTGAAGTTTTCATCCCAACATTCTTCTCATATTCAGCATTTTAATTAAAAGGGAATCACATATAAATATTTACACATATTATACAATATTTACACATGTTATACCAACTTCAGTTAAAAAAAGGCCAGATACTTGTTTTAATTCTATTTGCAAATGTAAAAGAAACATAAAGCCTCTGCTGTTGTACACACGCCAGAGGAGTCACCATATGACAATATCTAAACTACCTAACATTGTCTGCTTGTTGGAATTGCATCCAACAGCTATCAGTTTTGTTTCTCCAGACTTACAATTGGTGCCCAGTGCATGGCAATTTGAAGAAAGAAATAAAAATTAAGTGCAATTGAACAACAAGGTTAATTTTAAGACTGATCAAAACCAGCAATCAGAACTGGACTAAAGCTACACCTGCAGCTGACAGAAAAAGGGTGACAATTCAGAATGTCTAATCATGTCCTGTGTGTTCTGAAAAACCTGCCTTACTTTTGGGATCAGTGGACGTTAAAATGTTCTGGGAAAGGCTGTGGAAACTGTGATTAATTCAAATAAATTTAAACAGAGACTAACAGAGGCAATTTAAAAAGAAAAGTAGGTAACAAAATGTAATCAGCATTTATGCTTTCTTTTTGCAAGGAAAAGAGCAGATCTCCCTAAATTTCATTTGACTGTGTAGTTACCGTAAGGGTGTCACTCATGAAGGAATCTATGTTGCTATACATATATATGTGTGTGTGCATAAATATATGTATATTTATACAGGCAGCCGCCTGCAGAACCTGCCACAACCTGGAAACTAAATTATCAGGGTGGCATTTTCTCCGCTTCTCCATCTCATCCCACACAAACAGCAGAATTCCAGCTCTTGAAGGAGATGAAGCATCAATGGTAAGTTTGCCATGTTTGCAGGAGGTCAGTACAATGAATGTCTTGAACGTAAAAGCTGACAGCAGAGAAGACCCATGAGAAGTAATGGTCTGTAAAAATTATGATGGGACAATTGTGATTAATGACTCCAAAGAGTGCTGTTTGTGAAAAAACATAAGATTAGAGGTTTTCTCCTGAGGCTTCACAGTTAACAAGGTTACGGATATAAGGGGCCACTTTGCAACTTTCTGAGCTACCGTTTGCACAAATTGAGGCACTCTTCAACTTATTCCCAATCCTTCAGTCTGATTTTCACCCTCTTCACTACCACACCTTTCACTAATTGTCTAATTGTCTTAGCTCTCAGACATCAGTTACTATGCACATTTGTTTCAGGATATCTAAAGATACTGCATTCAAATTCCCTTAGTATTCATAGCCTTATTTCTGTTGATACTCATGATGACCAAATGTAAAGGATGATACTGGGACTTAACAGACTTAGTTTGTATCTGCACTCCAAAACCAAACCTGAAATACTAATGAGTTTTGTATTATACTTAAATAGTCTCCCCCTCACACACTGGCCTCTTGCCTGTTTTGTGGGTTTTTTTTAAATTCCATTCCATTTCAGGATCATCCCCAAACACGAAGAATCTGCTCGCATTTATACACAAAACAAGACAACACAGTCACTGTGACTGCAAGAGCAGGGACATGAGGGTAAGAGAGGATAAACCCCAGCTATGGCTGTTACAGGGCAAGGAGGTAAGTCTGTGATACTATGTAAAAGACTTCAATTTGCTACAGAGGAGATTATATGTAGCAGTCCATGCAGGCTGGCATCACCAGCCAGCCTGTGCATCATGTGTCCCACTCCCTACTGAGAAGTGCAGCCATAGACTGACAGCTGCTACTTCCAGGTGAATGGAAGAACCTTTTCTGGAGCAGGCGATCAAATCAGGTTCAACCTCCTGCTACAAAAATACCCACAGAGCAACACTTCCAACAGAGATCACTTCGATCAGGCCAGAGATCACCTGATGGACACTGACTTTGTTTGCAGAGCTCTTCTGCTGTGTGAACTGCTGCAGAACTGATCTATGGCACAGGACCACAGACCTGGAATGAGACCTAGAGCACTGGACCACTTTTTGTCTTCAAGAGACCAGAGCACGGAGGACCCTCACTCCGCTTCACTGTCAGAAATCTGCTCTTTCACAACTGAAGACTCCAACGGCATCTCTCTGCCTTGTGTTCTACAGTTCTTTTCCATCCATGAACCAAATGCACTGGAAGCTGATCAGCCAAAAAAAGCACCTTTGAAGCCTATCAGCCAGAAGATTCTCACTCAGTGCTAGTTAGATTTACTCCATGTGCCACTTCCGTTTGGTAAACTAAGAAGAGAAGTTACAAAGGTGGAAATAACCCCAACCTGGACAAGTTCAAAGAGGACAAACCTTTAGCAATGAACCAGAAGACCTTCAAGGCTGTGGGCAGGGTGAGAGGGTGGCACACAACTAAACCCAAACCATATCCAAACAACTTTTTCCCCTGAAACACACAAAGAACCCACTACGATGACATATGTTCTGAAAAAAAAAACCCCAAAAAGTTTAACACCACAAGGATTAAATAAGCCAAAGTGGTGCAGGCAAAAAGGAGGAAAGCATAGGAAAGCTTCTGCCACTGAAGTACATACCAGGATCTGTTAAAGAGAAAACTCAAATGACAAACTGTCTCAAGGTGGGTGTGGAATTCAAAAAGCATTCAACTTTCATGCCCAAGAAAAGGAATTTGTCAAGCAAGGCAGGCTGGCAGCATTACAATTGGCAGGACAACAGCATTTGGTCATTCTGACATGTCAAGTTAGAATAAAACACCACACTGGATGCTGCAATATGAAGTGCCTCAATAATGGAACTATAAACTCTCTGCCAAAAATAAAATAAAGTGATAAATCTATTTTCAGCCCTGGAGCTAGTCTGTTTACAGAACAGGTTCACCAGCCAAAAAACCATGGCAAAATGACCAAAAAAAAAAAAAAAAAAAAAAAACCCACACAACACAGCAGAGCAAGCATTCTTCTACATGATGGATTAGATTCCAAACAGAAGGATGCTGTAGGCTCAAGTTAATGTGCTATGATGAAAATTAAACTGAAAATACAACTCGGCATGATGAGCATATTTATGAAATGAAAATAAGACAAAATGTTTGCAATAATGCTTCAGTAATTTTAGGGCATCACTTTCTCTGCCTACCTACCAGTATCCAGTATGTTCCTAGTTTATTACACAGCAACATTTCACTTAGCAAAAAGAAGAAATAAAGGACACTATGAAAAGGTGCTTTAAGAGAGCCAAGCAGAGTTATTAATGGAGCTTTCTGAGCTTGAAGCTCCACAGTGATATCACATTAACTGACACTCCAGGTTAAAAAGAAGTTTGCATTAATATTTGTTTAAAGGTATATACTCTTCTCCTCTCATTTTTAAGGCCACCTTAAAAAAAAGTTTTAAAAGACGACAGTCTGTTCCACGCAAAGTACTTAATTTCCCTAACTTCTGACACCAAGAAACAAAATCATGGTAAAAAGCAAATAAGACAACAAAGAGCAGTGACAAGAAAAAAAAGGAAACATTTGAGTATGTTGACAAATGGACAGAGATTTAGACATTTAACTGATCAAGTCAAACTTGCCAGAATGAATATCATTCTTTCTCACAGCATGAGAGACAGACCACTTCAAAAATGTTTCCATTACACTGCTGAATTGCCATCTGAACTACACCCCATCCTCCCTTCCCCTCTCTCTGGTCTAAGTTGTTTAGAGGCAGGAGAGAGGGACAGAAGGCAGGTGGTAGGAGGGCATGGGATCTGAAGTCAGCAACCATAACAGGCATATGTTCCTGCCTAGTGGAGATGCAGCTTATACTTTTTCATGACCAGGCTGCTTCTTCATACAGAGCAGCTCAGGGGAGAAGAGGGAGAGGTCAAAACAAGACATACTTGAGGTGATCTAAAGCTCACTGTTGCCAAAAGAGGTATTTTCTCCTCCATCCAAGACAGTAATTTGTTCTCACAGCAAACTGAAACTTGTCTAAGCCCTCAGTAGCAATTCAAATTAATAACTTGGCAGAAACCAAGAAAATTTGGATTAGGAAGTTGCCTTAGCTCACCATATGAGCAGACAAAACTAAAATATAGGCAAGGAAAATTACACAGCTGAGGTTAGGAACATAAATTACACTTTCAGGGGAATTTCAGGAAATTGTTAGGACAACCCAAATGCAATATGGTCACCTTCTTTCTTACACACCCAAGTGCTGAGGTAACAAGCTGAAAAATACCAAATTATCACTTCAGCCTAAATTATGGAAGGAGGACAAGTGTCTTCATCCCCTTCTTTCTGTGCTCCACACTTCCTATATGGTACAGGACAAGAATTGAGAGGTTCTATTTAATTCAGGTTGCTCTTTCTGCCTGTCCTGCAGACCTCTTCCAGCACACTTTGATAACCACCTTTGTTCAGGCCAGAAGAATACCAAGCACAAGCATTCTCTTACAGTGTCCCTCATCCAAGTCACTTATCTCCTTCTCCACTGTTCCACCATCACATAAGGTTCCTCTACTCTTTTTTTCATTCTCTTACTTTGAAGCAAATACTTAAAATTCATGCCCCCAAAACCAAAACCACCACTTCCCTACTGGTATGGAACTGCATCATATGGAACTGCATCATGAAAATTCATAATTTCTTTTAAACTGTATCAAAATTTCTACCTTTGCAATTGCATACTAGGGCCAATATATATCTGTACAAACAATCAATATATTCCCCAAACATCTATTACTGTACTGCTCTGGCAACAACTCTTGAAGTGAGAGAAAAAAAAAAAATCTATGCCCAACAAAAGATGCAACAAGTAAAGTAATAGAAGATATTTGCATGTTAGAATTTTACTCTATCCAGTATGCATGGTACTTACTTGGTGCATTCTTCTAAAGACTGTACAAGCATTTGCTGGAAAGAACTTATTTCTTCCAGGTTTCCCATTAAGTATGAAGTATTTGTCAAGGTTAACCTGGAGCCAAAGCAAATAAAACATGTTTAGGTTTGCAGCTATTGACTAACTGTGCATTAATACTATCTATTGCATGAAAAGAAAATGCTTGCTGGCTCTTAGATCAAGGACCAGACTCCTTCAGTCAGCAAGAAAACTGAATAAAAGTAAACCCTGCCTCAAGAATCACACAGTCCACAGAGGTAAATTCACACTGACATTGACATTTTGACCATGTTAACCCTCCCCAATATATGAGAAATCTCAAGCTTAATTTAAAACTCACATACTTTTCACTGGCTTGTAATGGTCGCAGGTAGTTTGAAAGCATTGTTTGTAGCTCCTTAGCATATTCATTTTCTGTTTCTAGTATATTTTGTAGCACCTACAATAAATGACAATTGCTAATTGGTACTTTTTAAGATATATCAATACCAGTTTTAAAGCATACTAAAATTTATTTAGCATGAGAAAAACTTAAATGAGAGTCCCTACATTAAAAATGCAAATACCAGCAAGAAATCACTGAATACTATATATCTATGAAATTCACAGGGAAAATAAACACTACACACATGATGAGCCATCCTTTAGCCATACACAAAAAAAAAAAAGGTAAGCTAACAGTCACTACACATTTTATTGCAAAATTTGAATTACACAGAGCTTTCTTCCAAAGCCAGGGGTAATTATTCCTCCTATGTAGTTCAGAACAGTCACAGATCAGAGGATGGTAAAGCACAATAGAAGTTGTGAGGGAAACGAACAGCATCATTTTCTCAGGCTCAATTACAACACATTACAACTAATGCTGCTAGTGGAGTGTTTAGATGCACTAAACAACCTGCTAGAACACTTGAATATTAACAGATTTACAAAGATCAAGTCATTTCCAATTTCATTTACCAACACAATTAGCACTATTACATTCTTTTTAAATAGTGCTGCCTAACTTCACACTGGGAGTACACTACCATAAGAAAATTACAATAGATTGATGCAAAACCTGGTATTTATAAAATACAGCACACACTTGGGTTTTGGTTGAATATAAATCAAACAACTAGAATAACACCAGGTACGTACAGGAAAATATTTTACTGGGCCATCTCTTGGGAACCTGCTTTAGGATATCCTCCAATATAATCACATCAGGTTCTACTCCGCTCTTAGAAGGCAAATTATTTTTTGCCTCCAAAAAGTTATTTAGCAAGAGAATCATCAGAATTAAATGCAGTTCAGTGAACAGAGCTGAACTTCAAAAACTTATTGCTATTCACTGGTCATAAGCCACACCACAAACCTCATTTTGTTACATGCCATATTTGTCAAGCCTACAGCAATATCTCATTTCAGCATTTATAGGAACAACTGTAATTGAGTGCATTATTCACTGTTGTAGTCAATACTCTTTCTTAGGAAGGAAAAAAAGCCATTCATTCCTAAATGCAAACCTGATGAAATAACTTTAAATAGTTCAGTATGTCAATGAAGAATTCACTGCTCCTTTCATTGGTGTCATTGATTCTGCTTATTCCTTGAATGCTTCTATTCATTTGGGGAGAGAGAGAGAGAAACCATTTTTGAGTTCATTCTTTTGTTGCAAGTCTGAATCCTGAACTGAAGATTAAAATGTCTCCATTCTCTGCTAAACACTGTGACAGAAGAATGTCACAGGGAAAGTTATGGCTACTAACTAGGAAATTACAGCATAAAGTACAATATGAGCACACATTTTAAAAAAGCTAAGGGGTTTTTCTGACTGTTTAGACCAGGGAAATAAAATATCTCTGCCAATCATAGTATTAACTAACCCCCATATTCTCTTTTGTATATATAAAACAGAGAAAGCAAATCGTTCAAATGGTAATATAAAAGTACTTGGGATCCATGAGGTTCAAAACTAAGTGCAAGACCAATCTTTTTCAATATGGTTTTTTCCACAAAAATCTCCCAGCCCAAAGTCATTACAGTGGCAGGAAAAATTAGTAGGGAAAAGGAGACTGAAAGTCAGGGACAAAACCACAGTGTCCTGATGAAGAACTAAACAGTATTAAAAGATACTGAAAGATAAAAATCAACAAATTTGCTAGAGATCTTGAAAGACTGCACCACTGCCCCATTTTCTCAAAGACTACTTCCATTCTGTGCTATAAACAGCTGTCTGAAAAGCTTGAAATAAAACTAGTTTCATGTTGGACACACTTCATTATTTTCCTTGCGCTGGTTTGGATTTTTCTTTGAGGATTTTCTTTGCCATATGGAAAGCATGGGATTGGAAGAAAAAGACTTAAGGGCAGGGGGAGGTAATAAGAAGAAACCTTAAAAAACTAGAATTAGCAACCTGACAATTAGTGGAAAGAGGAAAATTAATGTCACTGTAAATAAAACTATGCTACGAAACCTGTGCAGAGTACCAGATGCACTTACTACTACTTACTACTATTCCAGTAGTTCACAGTGCTATACAGTACTCGAGATATATGGAGTTTAAACAGTGCCCAGAACACATTAAATCTATCACCCTTTCTTTTTACAAGTACAGTTTCCACTGCATACAACTTTTTTTTTTTCCACTTTGAATATATTTTTTAAAGAATAACCTTGCTTACATAGCTCTAAAACATAATTTCTGTGATATCTTGCATTATTCCAGCTTGACTTACCTACCTCACTGAGAAGCTATGATGATTAAACTCTTGGACTGTGCTTTGAAGTGACAAGTAGTCAGTACTGCAATTCGGTATTTTGGCACCAGAAATCCCTTACATTCCTCATATCCACATCTCATCCGCATGATCCAATAATCACCTTTCTTCCCTTTCCTGCTCTCTGCACATTCTGGCTGCTGCACAACCCCATGAGACCTCGAAGACCTTGTTTCCACAACTCCACCACAACATTTGCACAGATACGACCGAGGACCAAAAGAGCAGCATTGAAGTGGCAGCTTTTGCAGTCCGTAACACTGATGAATGGCAGGCACAGACAACTGAGCTCATACAGCACCAGCTCTCTCAATCACATGGCGTGGAAAATTCAAGCATGGTTAACTATTCTGTCACACAAAACCTCAGCCATCTCCTTAAGGCCATAACTACTACCCAAAAATGGATTTAAAATGACCCACATGAAGATTATCGCCTTCCAAATCAATGGGAGAAAAGGCAGAGTTCAGAGATACACTTGGGTATGATCCTGTAGCACATTCATATTTTATCATAGTAGTATGGCAGTCAACCAAAATATCACACAGTTGAGCAAAATGGTGATCAGTATGTAATTTTCCTGGATCACGAGAATTTGCACAATGAACTCCTTAAAACAAGCCTTTGAGGGGGCAGTGTAAAGCACTGCACAAGTATACCATATCTTGAGGGTCCTCAGAAACTTACATGAACTTCAGTAGACAACTTGATCCAACTTTAAAAGCACGGCCTCAAAAGGAGAGTTTATTTTCCACTACTTCTCAAATACTTAAAAGGAAACAAGGTCATCCAAGTACTTGTAACTGTGGAGAAATTTGCCTATTTCTTCACCTGCTTTTAGAACAGCTACCTAATCTCAAAGCAACTGTAAATGGAGAGAACCTAATTTTATTTTGGATACAAAGTTATAAATTCTCAAGGGATCTCAAGTAAAAATAAAACTCAGAGTATTGCCTGCTCTGTCTTCAGGGAATAACATGCAACAATACACCCACTTCTTCAGTAATAGGCTACTAAATTACTTCTACATTAAAAAGCTTCATCACGAGTCTGGTTCATATTACACACTACTGTAGATTTGTGCCATTTTATGTAGGACAAAACCTCTGCATTCTCTACTAACCTGAATTCCTGAACCAGGCCAAATGTACATATATAACAAATGTCTGTCTTCTCAGCAACACGTAGTACAAGGAGCAATTAATTAAGCACACTGAGACTAGAAGGCATGTGATATGTCTCACAAACTCCAGAAGGAGCTGTGAATCCACAGTAACAAAGAACATGTTTATAAGGGGGCAAAGAGCAGAGGAAAGAAGGGAAAGCAGTCTCCTCCTCACATTAAGCACCCTTCCCTTGGCCTATGCCAGCCCTCCTCCCAGAAAGGGAACCTCTCCTACCACTTTCTGAACTGCCTTTGATTTTGTCCTCAGTTCATCAGATGTACCCTGAGGTGCTGCCTGCCCAAAACGCTCCCTAGGGGAAACAGCAATAAATACCCACGAGGGTTATAGGGTCTCAACACATCCCCATGTGGGGACAGCCACAACTCAAAAATATTATGTGGTGCCAGAGTACCAGTCACAATTTCAAGCTTGGTTTGTCAAGAGAGCCTTTAACACAGATTTTTAACATTTACTCCTTCGCTCGAGCTACATCCTTTCAGCTACCAGTTGCCAAAAGTTTTTTTGGAGCTCTTCTGCTTTTTCCTCAATTTTATTATCAGTACAGACTGATGTCATATAGCACAGGGAAGTCTCATGTCTGCAGCTTATGTATTAAGACAGAAAACAAAAACTCAACTCAGAGGTTAAACTGAGGTTTCACTTCAGTGAACAGGTTTGCTGTTTGTCCTATCTACATGTAAAACATTAAAAATCATACATATTTAATAATAATTGAAAATATTTTATAGACATATTGCCATCAGAAGCACACAATGTATTCCAAGAAAATCTAAATGTCAACATGTCTAATTTAGTTTTCAGACACAGCATTACTGTCTTACTTCTCTGAAACAATGGGCACGCTACAGCACAGCCTCTCATTTTCTAAACCAGAAGAATGAAACGGCGAGTTAAAAAAAAAGTAGGGGTATTTGCCACACTGTTGAAAAATGTGAAAACAAGGCAATTATCCAATTCATTGCAGACAGACTTAAGAACAGCACTCTAGGGTCTTACAACATATCTGCATATTATTATGAACTGGTCATTTTCACCCCCTGCAATGTCATCAACAGTTAGTAAGTAACTAGCAGTCAAAACAGTTGGCATCTCATTATAACAGGTTAAGTGCACCAAGAAAGCTGCACCTAAGCAAGATGAACAATAAACTAATTCTAGGAGTAGGTATATGATGGTCACTAGGGTTTGGTGGTTTTCTGTTTGTTTTTTAATTAAACTACTTTAAAAGCTACCTAAAGCTGTATTTCCCAAAGTATAGTAGCTTGAGCCTCCACGATTTTAACAGGTTATCCAGGGAACAATTATAAAAATCACAAACTAAAGGTGATATTTCAAAATTGTAGGGTATATTATAGCTTAGGTGCCTGAACAAATTCAACATTTACTTTCCATAATTTTCACTGAAGTATACTATCACCTCTCAAATTGCCGATGTTACTCTTACAAAGTAAAACATGCCACCACAAGATTCAATTCATTTTGGTCAGAGTCAAACTGAAGCTTTAGCTAAGTCCAAACTAAACAGCTGAAACTTTTACTTTTCATCGTGCTAAGATCTATGAGGAAAAAATTAATATAAAATTGTAAAAGAGGCATGTATTTACCAATTACTTTATATAAGTAAATAAATAAATTAATTAAACCAAACCCCCAAATCTAAAGGACTGATGTTCAAGATAGCTGCCAATCTATTTTGATTAAAAACTCAATATAGATACAGATTAAGCGTAAGTAAGACCAGTCTCCTACCAGGTGAAGGAACTAAATCCTGTCCTGTCCTGCATTCACTTCAGTTTACTTGCATTGAAAATCATGTCTGAACATCAAAACAACAATTTGCTTCTATACACTAAAACAGCTTCAGAAAAATAAAAGACTATAAAATAGATACAGTGAAAAAAATATAAATGAAACCAATCCACTGTTTTGTCACTGGGTATCCCACAGTGAGACCATTACTTCCTGCAGTTTGAAAGAAGGGTGTGCCTGCACAGGTGCTTTCCATTGTGGCTAGCAGTTGTGGGATGCAGTAGCCAAAAAACTGCAGCCCTCCCTTCACCACAGAATTGCAACTACTGGCAGAGGCAGGAACCAAGCCTGATGGAGGAGCAGGAGGTTGCTTCATAGCTTTCAATTAGGGATTATAGACAAAACACCTCTGTTCTTCCAGGTGCTATTCATGCCACAACCACAGAAGATGAAAGCAGAAAATTATACTTTATGATGCTTTTTAAAAACTGATATATAAAATGAAAACCCATGACAGCTGCTTGAAAGAAAAGGGAAAGAAAGGTTGTGGTTTGGTTTTACACCAGCAGGGAGCAGTGCTTAACAAAAACAGTAAGAAGCTTTTTTGCTTCCCAATGATCTACTCAAATAAACGATTCCCAACGTGGTTCCAACACACTTAAAGCTGGACATGTTTCTTACATGCATCTACTAAAGAGGTCTGAGTGCTAGAATTCCTGGTTAAGAATTCTTGGGGGTGTGTTAAAGGCACACTCTGGCTGTACTGCCTTGCTGTGAAATCTATCCACCCGTGTAAGGGAGAGAGGTTCCTTAAGTTAGCAACAGAGTTGATTTACAAGCATAAATACAAAGGAAGAAAATTGAACATTTTGAAACAATCTCTTATTCAACAAAAAGGACTAAGATATTCTTAATCATTTTAACACAGCAGAACTTCAGTAATTTATAGAGACTGGGGAACATTGATGGCACATGTAAGGGATGGGAGAGAAAAGCGAAATTAACAACTAGCAAAACAAGTAAAATGAGCATAATATTACATAAATGCCAATCATTCACTTACTTTAGACAATAATTTTGCACCATGTTTAAGAATCCACATGTGTGATATTCTATTAAACTAATAATGATCTTGTTTATATGAGAATCCACCAATACCCCTATCTAGTTTTGAGACTTCCTGGCAAGACTGCCTTTTTTTAATGCAGATAAGAGCATTTAATAAAATGGCATTCTACTGTATATAACAGCTCACATGGAGGAAAAAATGATCACTCACCACATTGTAATAACTTTTGTTAATTGCAGATGTATCAAAGCCTTTAGGTGGACTCTTCAACGTACCTGATTTGGGGGAGACTGGTTTTTCTGAAATATAAGATATTTTCGGGTCAATGGGGTGCAATTTCACAGCTCTACACTAGAGGTCAAACAAACTGCTTTAAAGTATTTCTAATAAGATACCGCGGAAATGGTGCTTCACTGAGAAACATACGTAACTGTACTTGAAATTAATGGTAAAGACTCAATATGTTCACAACAAATGAAACTCTGCCCCAGTGAAGGCAAGTAGTAAAACTCCCATTCTTTTTCCTGGGACCAGAAAGTCAGTTAATAAAATCTGCTTTTCCAAAATTATTTTTTAAAAATAAAATATTGTCATAGACTGCAATTGAAAAAAAAAGAAAAAAAAAAAATCAGCAGGCATTTCCAAACTATATATGCACTTTCAAACAAAAGTAGTATCAATATCAATTTAATTAACTCTGTGAAAGCAAGTGACCAATTAAAAGCTGAACATTCCAGAGATGAGACATTACATTCAGTCTTGAAACAGAGATTCAAAACACTTTATCAGTGACTTACCTTATGCCTAGAAAATAATCTTTTAAAACAAACTCTCTTTTGCTATTAATGAAGTATAGAATAAAAATGCTTATGCACTTGAGAACAGGGTTCTTCATAATGATAAATCCTTCCTATAATCCCATAGGGAATCTATCCCTCAGTAATGCATGCTCTTCCTAGAAGGACAACATTAATCTGCAAGATCAAAACACCAGTCCCGAGAGTTACCCAAGTGCCAGCCCAGAACAGAGAGGCAGGGAAAACACACTCCTAAAGTCTTCCCTCCCACCACTACCACTCCTCTAAGTCAATCACAGAGGAGCAAACACGAGAGAAAATCAAAAGCAACATGCTGCATCCTGAAGAAACAGCAAGATTTACAGCATCTCTTCTTGATCTCTCACACTTGACTGTGCACTCAACCAACTGAGAATGTATGTGAGTCTATGTTTATCAAGACATTATGTTTTAGTTGGTTTATTTTTCTTTGTTTTTTAAATAATCAGGCTTGTCTAATATGCAAATGTCAAATAAGCATTTGAGTAATTTGCATCCAAACTACAAACCAGCAAATTGTCAGCTGAACTGCACCAAACAAAACCAAAAAAGCATCATCAAAACATACCTACTGAAGGTTCTTAATTTATTTTAAAAGCAAGCTCCTGTCCCAAACACATTTTAATAAAGATATATGAATAATTTAACTCTAGTTTACCTGATACCCCAGGCTAAGAATAAATTATGCAACCCTCAAACACCTCTCCAGGAGAAGCCCAGTAAGCCAAGCTAAGGGCCAGCTATGGAAAATTCCCATGGACCACAGAGCTGACCAGGGAAGCACGGTCATAAGCAGAACACTCCCGGTGATACCAGCCTCTCCTGAGCAATTAAGTGCTTCCTCAGGCTGCCCAGCTGCAGCCCATGAATGATGCCATCCCAAGCGAGCTGACTCCAGGTGCAGGTCACCCTTTCACCTCCAGTACCAGGACAGCCTGGCAGGCCAGTGGGACAGAGGCTTTAGCTAACAGCCCCTGAACAGCAGCTCAGGCCCCAGGAGCACACAAATGCAAGTATCTTTAAGGGGATTTGCTCTGTATTGCACTGAAACTCCCCTCAAAGAAGCAAATCTAAAAATAAAATCTAGTCTTAAAACTACCAAACATGAGCAAAAAAAAAAAAAATATTTTCCTTACACATTCAGGGATGACAGTAAAAACCTTCTGGTTAATATCCCCTGCCTACCCACCCCACATCAGCTCTAAGCTGACAGACAGCACAAAAATTATTAGACCCAGCAGTTATCCAGCTGGGAACACTAATGCACTCAGCCACCAGCCCTGCAGTACATACGTGCTCTGCTATACAGCAGAGTAATTCCAAATGACAAGACTCCTCCCACCCCCTTAGAACGAAGCTGTAAACTCCAGCAGATTTGCCATCAAACACTCAATGTGAAAGAACCTAAAATCATATCGTATGTATGGCTACTCATTTATATATTCATCTCTAATACTACTCTTTATGGGACAATTAAATTTTTTTTCTTTGTACTGAATGATGAAAATTATGTCATTCTTACAAACTTGGTAATTTGCTTTCATTCTCTGTGGAAGCTCTTGGACTTACCATACAATTTATAGTGACCTTCAGGTTCACTAAATATCTAAAGGTTTATTATCATGTGCCAAAAAGCATGAAAGGAGAAACCAGAGTCATTTAAGGATAAAAGTAAATACTTGTCACTGAATTTATCGTAATACAGATATCTGATCATTGCTAAGTTGGCTGATCACAGAATTCTGGATCTTTGTTACCTTAAAGGGTGCAAAAATACCTCTCTTCCCTTAAGCTGCTGAAGAAAGTGGGAGATTTTTTTGCTGAAATGTAGAGTCATTTATATTGCCAGCTGCTCAGCTGATTCAGTTATCCATCAAAGACATGTACATGTCCAAATTCAAAGACAGGACAGAAAAAAAGAATCACACATTCATATCATTTTGCCTGAACAGTGATAATCAACATTTAGCTTTTAAAATGTAAAGGCCATCTCTACTGTAGAAACACAGAATGAGACACAGCAAATTAGTCCAGCTGTCTATCATGTCTGGTATTCTGCCTCCAAGCAGTGCCTTGCTGCATAAGGAGGAATAAGAAACAGTCTTGTTGCAATTAGCTTATTGCACAATGCATTACACAGAAGAAAATCCTGATCTTGCACATAAGAAATCACTTTCTTTGTTTATGCTAAATTAAGTGTCATTTATTATCCTTGGTAATAGAACATTAGAGTACTTTTGCAAACAGAGCATATTTCATTAAACATTTCAAGGAGGTGCCACCCCCATTCAGCACACTATGTCTTTATGTCTATAAAGTCCATAGGTTTCTGAAACATCACCAGAACCCTAGCACTCCATAGAAGCTCTGTTTCTCAAAGCACTGGAAGAGAGCGACCTGAGCCAGACACCAGCTTTTCCCACACAGAAGGTTTTCCCATCTCCCCAGTCACAATGTGTATCCCTTATATTAGCACTGAAAGCACAACAAACATGGCTCAGCAAATGATCAAATCCAAAGCAAACAGGCATCTGCTCAAGTACGGGAAGAGATGGTATCCCGCTGGTGACTGAAACCAAGAGCTAAGTTACCACTGTCCATTTCTCTCATGAGTGAAGCATTGCATTCAACTGCCCTCAGCTACACTTGATAATGCATTGATGTGTCCAGTGGCTAGTGATAAACCAGGTAGAGTTCACTAAACAGATCATCTTTGGGTGGAGAATGAGGGTAGCACAGGCTTTTTAACATTATTCTTCCAGCAAATAATTATCCTCAGTGGAAGCAACTGCTTCTATAACCTTTCCCTAAGTGTACATAAGATGCCACAAACTCCCTAAAATGAAGTTATCTTATTCTTTACAAATGTCTACTAACTGGCTGTAAAAAGACAATTTACCCAATCCTTCCCAATATTTTGTTTCTTTCTATTTTATCTTACACGCCTTCAAATTACTTGACATTCCCACATTCTCTCTCTGTCATGTCTTCAGTTTATGCCATATTCATTTTCAGGCAACACTCTACTTCATGCTACTCCATAAAGTATTAATTCCCTTCAGAACATACTTTAATAGAGCACTTTGACCCTACTGCTACAAGAACACCTTGCATGTTTCTGCGATTACTACGCTGTGGTGCGTAATCTAGATAAAAAGATAAAAATATCTGATTTGGGCTATTTCATCCTACATTAGCGGAGGAAAGCTGTGCCAACGGGGATACCAAAAGCTACGTGGTCCCTATCAGTGAAGTGCTACAAGCAAGCTCCATTTTCCTAGAGTAATCAGTTCAAGTCCAGCATCAGGAGGGCAGACCTGAACTCATTCCCAGTTCTCAAGATGGCTCAGGCACTGCTGCAGGGCTCCACACTGCAATATGGACACTACCAATGCTTCTGCTCCAAGAGCATTCACTGGTCCCAACCTCTGTTTTATTTACGCCTGTAGAGTTACACTTGACAAGAGAACAAAATACTCCTCTGAGTGTATGTGGTTGGAGAGAGAAAAACTAACATTCTTAATAGGGTTTTAGTTATTTTTTCCTTTCCTTTTTTTTTTTTTTTCCAAAGCTAAAAGTGTAATCTCTCCTTCCCTCACACACCA
Source organism: Corvus cornix cornix (assembly GCF_000738735.6). Classification (NCBI taxonomy): domain Eukaryota; kingdom Metazoa; phylum Chordata; class Aves; order Passeriformes; family Corvidae; genus Corvus; species Corvus cornix. Next base: position 93,188,070 of record NC_046332.1, read on the forward strand.
CAGGATGGAAACAGCTGACACTCTACTCCTCCACTATATTCTGACCTTTTCCCCACACTGATTTTGTTTTTTTAACATCAAACCAAAAGAAACACTATCACTGTAATTTGCACTGGGCCTGATACTAACAACTGTCAAGAAAGCATAACAGAGGCTAGGGCAGTAACGATATGTTAACTTCTGCAAAGAATTAGAATGAAGTTTGTGACGTATCAAATGTAGTTTTTACAAAGCTATATTCCCTCCTGCATAATCTCATGCCATTTAAAGGGATTATGCTTGGCTAAAACTCAGCAACTGATCATGTGATTTTTTTTTTTTCAAAAATCTGATTAACATCTGACAGTAGCTAAGTAAGTGCATCCCATTCTGGCTAACCACTCTTCATTGCAAGGGAACCCTCAAAAGTAGGTCTCCAAATCTGTCTAACTACCATGTGAGACAGAAGCAGCAGTGTAATGGACAAGACACCACCTACATCTTCACCCCCTCCTGCTCCATTTTATTTAAGCAAAAAAAACCTCAATAAGGCCATGCTGTCAAATATTTTAACAAGTTTACACATTATTAATCTTTTACCCTCTGTCACATGTAACAGTAGAACAGGATGAAAACAAAATCCTTTCATTTCGAAGTACTTCCTGACTAGCGATCAAAGGTAAGATGTTACAGGGTTTGAAAATGGAAGTGGAAGCATAGGCACAGGGGGGAGGGAGAGAGAAATGGACTATTTTTTTTTGAAGCTCACAGTATAGGCACATACTTGAATAGAAAACACTTTTCTTTTTATATTTACATGTTTGATCATAACTATCACAACTTTAAACAAATCCGCTTTTTCCCCTTGGATTAGGGAGGGGGACAGAATAAACATACACTCAAAAGCAAAACAAAACCAGTTTTTCATCTCAACCAAATTCATTTTCCCCCAAAAGAGTTATTGTGCAGCCTAAGAAAACTAAATGCTGTGCTTTGCTCAATAGTCTCAGTGTGTGTCCTACAACCATTCGCATCTCACCTCATGTATTAGCATTGTGTGCTAACTCTAATCACTCTGGCACAGCTAAACAAACAAGTTACAACCAGGGCACAACTACTGTGAAATACCTCCATCATGTGATATCCTCTGCTTGTGTAATTTATGTAATGCAGTTTACTTTTCCTCTAAAATCTTTAAGAAATCAATGTGGGTAAAGGCAGTTCCATTCCTACACATCTTTCTCTTTCCTTCCTGGAATATCTAACTTCAGAGCCACCCTACAAGCTAAGATTACATATCTACCATTTTTTTACACTAGAGGATTTTCATTTAGAGCAAAAATCCATTTATCTAAACATCTAATGCCTACAAAGTTTGTGAGAATTAAAACAAAAACACACATGCATAAATAACTTCACTCATTTCTTCTTTTACTCAATTTGTAGAAGTCAGGTTTCAGCAGACTGAGGGGATTTAATTAAGTCAAACCCAGGAGCTTATTTAGGCATGTCCTGGGAGCTCTCCATATAATGCATCATCCTGAACAGAATTTCTAACTATTTGCAGTATTTTCAGCTACATTTCAGAGAAGACAGATGGGTAGAATCATACTCTTAATGCTAGAACACTTTAAAGAGTATTTTGAAAACAGATGAGATGTCCAGGATGAACATCTTTTTATAGAGACCTTAATCAAGAGTGCTTTAAAAATTAGCAGCATGTCAATGAAAGAATAGAAAAAGTAGATGCAAACTGACATGGAGCAAGTATCACAAATATATACACTAACCACAAACACAAAAAGAAGGAAAAGTAAGTAGGAGAAGTCAGGTCAGCATTTGAAATACAACTAACATGGTCATAAGGGTAGTAGCAACAAAGCATTCCATAGCATGCATAGATACATGAAGGAGTAAAGCTAATCTGCAACCCCACAGTTAATAACACACTAAGCAGCTCTCGGTATGTCATCCTTCCCTCTACCTCCCCCATCCTCCTCATAAAAAAAGTCAACTTCAGACAACTAAAACATATACCTATGAATGCATAAAAGCAGTTTAAAATTACTATTTTGATAAATTACACAGTACCTGTTGTGCTGATCTGATAGTAAGAGAACTAGCTATATCCATATCTGAAACCAGAGAGGACAAATGAAGTTCCATAAAGTACTGGGAAAAGCCAAACACAGTAATTTTAAAATGCAAGAGGAAAACAGAGAAAGCTACTGAGCTACAGCTCAGTCATTTCAACTTTGTAATACTCAATGAACTAAGCTTCCTGAGAAGAAAAAAGCATCGGCACATACAGAAGAAACTTCCATAGAAGAAACTGAACATATGAGACAGCACTCCAAGAATGCGAGAAGCCAGAAGGGGTAAACTGTTCTGGAAGAGAGAATACACCTATACAGTGGAGGGAAAAGGACTTGGGAGAAAATTCTTCTGAGGGTAAGAAGCAAAAACCATGTCAGCCCCAGGGAACAGACGGGGTTGCAAGGAGTCACAAGCATCAGACTGCACTTGGTACTAACCTTGGCACTACAGCTTGTTGTCTCTTCCTACTCAGAAGAGTTACTTCACCAAAGTACAAGGTTCTTAATAAAACAAGAATCACTTAACTCCAGTTACTGGCAACTTCTGGTTCTTGCATGTTCACTCTTCAAGCATTTCTACTCTGGAGCCTAACTGCCTACCCACGTTCCGGTCCAGGAGTTGGAAGAGATCAAAACTGATGAAATCCAAACAAGATCTCTGCAGCAATGATTTAAATGAATAACAATGGGACAAGACAGTCATCATGGCTGATGCTACAACAGTACAAATCAGAAACAGGCTTCAAGAATTGTTTCTCAGGATAAGCTGCATCTGAGAGATCTCTAAAGAACATTAAAGCCGAGTCTTACATTGTGACTATGCCTGAGAGAATATGGTTGAAAAGGACAATGAAGCTGCAGATCTAAGACCAGCATTTTGCAGCAACAGACAAGATAGTAAATCAAGGAAGAAAATAAGAGGATGCGGCCAAAGGAGAAAAGATAAGTTTAAAAACAGAGTTTTGCTCCCACAACCTCACTTTGCAATCAAGCATCTGAATAGCTGCCTCATAATGGAGAAAAAAAAAATTTAAAAGCCATGCCGATGACTTTAGCACAGTCCCAAAAGATGTGTGTTTTCACTGGAGCTGTGACAAAGGAAAGAGTGGTAAAGCCTTCTGGAGACCCTGGGTAATTTTATCCTACCAGGCTTATCCCTAATCTCTGAAAATAAGCTGAGACAAGGAAAGACACAGAGTAAAAAAGTGAAATAAAGGAGACAGAGAAATTATGTCACCCACAGCAACATCTTAGTGGATTAAAAAGGAATGTTATTTCCGATATTCAGATAACATTTACAGAAGGCACTTCCACTGTATAAAGCTCAAAATAAAACTTCAGTGGAAGAATGAAGCCTGTATGATGAAAAGCTGAAGGCATATGAACAAGAAAGAAAAAGAAAAATCACAAACACATTATTTTTCAAAAGTTGATTTTGATAGAATTGGGTTTCTTTCCTGCAGTTGTTTAGTTCTACGTAATGGGATGTGTTGAGTAATTTTTTGGTTGGTTTGGGGGTTTTTTTCTTGTTCGTTTTTTTTTGTTGTTGTTTTTGAAGGAAATCTCTCACTATTTAAACTTAAAGCACCAATTCAAAGTATATCAGCATCTGAAACCAAATCCTATATTCTAGGAAGTCAGACCAAGGAAGTGAGAGCAGCCCAAACGTGACGGACAAGCAAACAGAATGGGGAGATTTCTGCATGCTTACTGCTAATTCAGAAGCCTCTGAGCACTCTGTATAGTGAACTGGGGTGGGGAAGAGCAAGTTCCTGAGCATTAGTGATTGCTGTCAACGACATTCAGTAAAAAAAGTCAAGCCTAAACAAAAAGCATTAGAAGTTTTAATGAATCAACCAACCATCAACCTCTATCCAATGCAAGAATTTCTGTCAATATGCTCTCCCCTTCAAAACTCACCATTTGATTTTATTTCTCGTACGTAGTTACTTGGAAACCACCCTGTTTTTCCATTTAAAGTTCCTTCCCACCAGCCTCCTTCTTCCACTCTTGTAACATGAATAATATCGCCTTTTGAAAAAGAAAGTTCATCTTCATTTGTCTGTTGAAAATTAAATTTGGCTCTCACCACCAACTGATGGTTGCCGTTATCTGTCATGTCCTAGTAAGAGAAAGCAAAGAATAAAACAATCATTAGAGACTTAAGCAATATTTCCACGAGCAAAACAGAAATATCCATAAAATGGAAATAGTCTTTACTCCACACGCAACAGTCCCCACACATTCTTACTCAAAAGCCTTTATAAGGAGTGATTTGGCATTTCTAGTATTTCTGTCATTTTTAGTCTATAGATTTTTTTCAGCCATGGGAGTATATATTTTACTTATTACAGCCCTTCAAATCAGAAGGGGTCAACAGAGCTAAAATGAGAATAATTATTGCTCTCACAAAAAGAAAATAAAGAAAACATATACATTTTCTATAACTAGCATAACTTGGAACTGCCTTTGACAACTACAAAGAAACAAAGGCTTTACATTAGAGTTTTTTCCTAAAACTTTCTGTGCTGCAAGGAGGGAGAAACTGAGTTGGGTTTAATTTAATTCTGGATATACATAGAGTTTGCAGCTCAAAACCTTTTTCTTTTCTTTTTTCCTGTAACAGATCAGGTTGGAGGCTTCCACAGCTGAAGGTGCAAGTCTCCATGGCCTGCCAATGAAGAAAGACAGTGTTCTTTCACAAAACCCACAAAAGAGTCATGCAACTTACCTTGAATAAGTACTCCCAAATAATTTCTCTCAAGGTTAGCAAAGCTGGAAGCCTGAAGCATGTCAGACTTGCAGCTGTCCATATAACACTGTGTATGCATGCTCATCCCCTACCACAGATGTGAAGGCAGGTTATCACTCTGTCCTAACATCTGAATGTTCTTAGAAGTAACTAATAAGTCTTTAGAATTAATGATGTTCAAATTCAGCATTTTGTCCTTGCATGTCAATTTTGGGTATCTGTACCATTCAAATATTTTCATGAGAGTTTGGGCAAATCTTTATGCTAAAAAAGTGCAATACTCGGACAACTTTAAATACATTGGACTGGAACTGAGAGAATAGCACTACAAATCATGTTTGTCTCTATCATAACTAAGGATCAGTACCTGTACAGCTAACAAAGTAACTTAGTGAGAAAACAGCTGTGTAAGCAGTCCTAGTCAGTATCCAGGTAGAAGAATTTCACCTATATGTTGCCTATATAGAGATTATCAAAAGACTGCATGTTGTCACTAGGATCTTACAACACATCAGCTTAATTTATAACCCAAGTAATCATGTTATTGTATCACAACTCAATATAACTTTCATCAGAGTTAGTGGCTGAGAAACTACAGGAAAATGAGGGCAAACACAACTTTGAAAACATGCAGAAAACCCCAAAATAGTGTAAGTCCCAGTGTTTGACAATTAGATCTGCACATTTTCCAACAAGTGCCTCTGCCTTAGTCCTCTGCTTGTACATTATGTGCTTTCATCCACTCTGCTCAACAAGAAAAAATGTTTTGTTTTAGTAAACGGTAAAAAAGCCACAAAATAAGCAGAAACATTGCACAGTGACATCAACTACAATCCCTATGCTCTGCCACTATGGCTTTCCAGCAGAGGAAATGAGTACAAACTTGGTGAGAACAGTTCCAAACTGATCATCTACAGCAACAAAACCAAACTAGGAATTTCCTGGATTTGGCTGCTAGCTCACTTTCCTTCCTTCTTGCACTTCTCTGCTCTAACTTTGCAGAGAGCAACTCAGATCACCAAAGTGATAGAAATACTGAAAACCCTGATTACTTCAGGGATCCAGCTAGTCCCACCAACTGCTGCATCTGCAAAACTGAGTGGGCTGTGAACAGCAGAACAGGAGCTCGAATTAGTGGCCTAGGGCAAGAACTTGCACAGGCTCTGCTCCCAGAGAAAACACATTACACCACACCTAAGAAAGCCACAGAAAAACAGCTTTTGTTAGGGATCTGAACCCTCCTTGAAAACCTTCAGTGACTAAAAGCACGTTTTATCACAATTTCCATGAGGTATGCAACCCTGACTTCAGCTGTACTATAAAACAATGGCCCATAACACTCAGTTACCCAAAGGCCAGTTGAAGGATCAACCTTGAAATATAACAGAAAACAGGAACAACTACCACTACTGCCAACATTAAAAGTATCACCTTCAAAGAGGTTTGAATAACCTTCAATCATCACCCCTAAACTCAGAGAGAAAATGAGATTTTTGCCTTTAGAAAAGCAAGTCCTCATACTAAAAAGAAAAACACAAATCCAGGAAGACACTATCTTTACAGACAACAAGGAGCACTAAAGGAGGAAAAAATAGTTAGAAGTTCACAAAAAGTTGCATGTATTTTGAAACCTCATATGAAAAGCTGCAAAAACAAACTCACAGTCTAAAAATACAGAAGTGAAAGAGAGGAAACAGTTACTTTGCTACACTATAATTTACTTACAAAACTGATTTAAAAAAAAAAAAAGGAAAAAGAAAAGGGGGGAAAAAAGAAAAAAAAAAAATCACACCACAGCATGTTTCATTCTTCCAGAACTTACCAAACTCCGATACTGTCCCTGAAAGAGTTTTGAAGTTCTACTGTGTAAAGACTGGGATCCCAGAGAATCAAAGGATTTTATCCGATGAGATGAGGGACGTGCACATACAGAGTCGCTGCCCAGCCCTATGTCTATATGAGGGTGGGGGAAAAAAAGGTAAATATTAGAATTTGAAAAATCTGCATCTGTAACTTCTGCTTACTTCTGCTTAAAGCAGATTTGATATATCTGCAGTTACTCAGTAATTCAAGATTTAAAAAATTATAGGCAGTAAATAATCTAAAGCCCTGAGACATTGACAATTTCTTCCCCACACAGACAAGAAAACAACTTGGCCTGTTTAGAGAAAGGAGGGTTAGGGTTGTATTTCTCTATTCCTACTCACTACCAGTCTATTTAAAGGTAATTAACCAGCACCATTTTAGCTAGCAGCCAAGAATTTTGAATACATTAAACTTGCTTGAAGTGAAGCCAGCCACATCTGTTTCTTTGCTCTTCCCACAGCCCCCCCATCTCCTTCTCAATTAAAACATTCCTTCCACTGTCTTTTTTCCTACATTCCTTTGTCTCATCCCCTTTTTTTTGCCAACTAAGCGATTTTTTTCTTCTTTGGAAGGAGGACTAGGAGTAGAAGAAAGGAAAATGCTGCTTCTCACAAGTAAACACCCTCCCAAAACGTCTCCCCTCTTCCATTTGTCTCTCCTCTGAGAAGCACACCCATGAGATATGTTCATCTGAAGGGTTATGTGCCATCAGGGGCTGCTGGGATCCCTTGTGTGCTGGGAGGTGCTGAGGGAGCAGCAGGACAGGGCTCATCCCACCATCCCAGCCAGGGGTGGGGCAGCGGGGGGCACCAGGGCAGCCCCAGTCCTGGACACTGGGCTGGCACCTCCCCAGGATGGGTGTGTCCTGTGGATTAGCAAGCCACAGCCAGCCAGGGGCTGCACCAAAAGAAGCTCCCAAGAGCCAGGTTCAGTGCTGGCTGCAGCCTCCCACAGCCCTGCTGGGAGCCTCTCCCCACATTACAGTGGGACAGTGGGTTGCTGCTGGCTGCACCAGTGTCCCCCTTTCTCACAGCCAAAGCCCCAGGAGTGGGATGCTCCCAGGACCCTTGCAGAGGGCAGCAGACAAACCTTGCTCCTTTGCACAAGCGTGGCAAGTCATTCCTTTCCTTCATGTTTTCCATATACAAGGAGACTACTCAGTGAACATCAGATCTTAAGAAGCCCTGAAAGCAATACAGTATTTTCTGTCCCAAACCTAGATGTCTTCACTAGACTACACAAGCCTCCCAACTGCTCTCCTGGTTTTTACACCTGTTACTCTCTTTCCTAGTAGTTTGCTTTTCTTCCAAAGCTTGAACTCCATACTGAGGTACGCACACAACTGTAGTCTCCCAACAGTTACTTCCAGACTGAAGTAGACCATCATTATGCAAGTCCAAATTATTTTTTGTCCAAAAGAAATAACATATACAGGTTGAGATCCAGGGACACCAGCAAATAAGGTGCATCTCCTGTTCCACAACAAACCTGAAGAGACAACTCAATTCATCTGAACTGGAAAATCTTTAAACTTCAGCACAGCATCCAACAGCAGCAGAGATGCAGGAGGAGTGAAAGGGTTTGAGATTGACAACAGAAATGTTGACAAAGGATGCTCCAAGTCTGCCAGTAACTGAGTGGAAAACACTTTCCCAGCTCCATCTTTTTATATGACTCACTGATATCCTTCAAATATCATCATCCTTCAAAAAAAAACCCTATAAATCTACACCCCCTACTTAAATAGTGCAATACTAGAACTATACATATTGAGTATTTTATATGCATAGTATTCTTGCACATTGAAATAATAAAAGACACTTTGTGCAACTGCTTTCCCAAAAGCATTTAAAGGCTGTGGTAGTCAGAAAAACACTGGTGATTATAGTCCATTACAAAAAGGTCATACATGACATGTTTTCACAGGCTACCAGGAAAGAAATGGAACTGGATTATGGGCTTAGTTTGTACATCCTGACTATATGGCTAACTCCAACGCTCCCAGAAAACTTTAAGTTGCCATAACCATCATTACTTAATAGAGCTTAAGGATTAAAAGTAACCTGAAACATCTCCATGTCCAGCTTGCTATGTTTCCTAAGTGCAGTCAAGTTCAAGGACAGACAGCCACCAAATCCAGAACTACACCTTGATACAGCTTGCCTAGAAAAACAGGATCAGGTTGGCTTATGACAGTGTGTTGCAGCTTCTGGGCAACTCCAAACCACTAGCTAGAATTTAAGTGTAGACTGATTCCTAAAATTTTCTAATTTCACAGCAGCAGAGCTAATACAGCAACACAAGAGCACCTTTTTAGGCTTGAATTAGAAACTGCATGTATCTGAGGTGAAAACATAATTATTACAAACAAACCACATGCAAATGGAAGAATTTTTACTGTTAGTATCTGAATACTTTCAAATCAATCAGAAATGTTGATACTTTTAAAACACTGTATCCATTAAAGTTTCTATTAAAATACCTAATAAACACATTCAATGAATTCCTCAATGGTATTGTTGTAAAAAAAAAAAAAATCAACTCTGCTACTAAAGGCTCAAGAATCTTGAATGGCAACAGAATGTGCATGTTTAACAACTATTAATTTGGTAATTCCTTCACAAGCTTCACTCTTCCATCCATTTTAAGATTTCCAGTGTTTGTAAAATCCTTTCTCCCTTGTACCACTATCTCAACTTCCCTATACCAGTTCCTCTCCCCTCATCTGTCTACAAACAGCAAACTGCTTCCTTGATCCCACCACTCCAGAGATTAATACTTTGATGGAGTGAAAACCCACAGAAGTCTTTCATCAGTAATCATGCCCATTACTCGCATTCTTCATATTGTAGGAAGGCCTATTTCAGAAGAACCTGTGTATGCCTGAAATTCTTGCAGGTCTACAGAGGGAGCTGGAGTCTAAAACACCTGCTACACAATTGCCCAGTTAATGAAAATTGTTTGGAGGAACAAGAAGGTTTATGCTTGCTCCTGGGAATGAGACAACACCACAGCTTGCATGTGGTTTCAATTTTTGGTTTCCATACCACCACCACCACATGCCCACACCATGAAAGGGATCAGCCCCAAGTCCTTTCTAACCAGCTGCAGTTGTGGCTTTTTGATGTGGGCATTAATCCATAGACACCTGGACAGAACAGCCACACTTTATCTCCACTTTAACGACAGCAAAGGCACTGATGGCCAGTGTACGGCAGTTTTAAAGATGTACTGCTCTGGTTTGTGTTTGCACTTACACTTGAGGTGAGAGGCAGTATCTCCAACTGGTCTAAACAGCTTCAAAGAAGTCAATGGTATTACTCCATGCCCATTCATTAAAACTAAGAATTTGGTTGCAAAACTTAATCTTAAGGGGTGCTTCCTAATGCGAGGAAAAAAATAAGCCACCGAAACCACAAAACCTCTCTTGAAACAGACCAAAGAAGTCTTATAAACATGACAAGACACTTACTAGTATTAAATGAAGTAACATTTATCTATCACTGACTTTTCTATCACCTTCCTTTTCTTCCTCACACAAAAACTGACACATATGGTTCAATTTTAGACTCTCTCTCAGACTCTGACCTGATGACCAGTACTGAAAGCTGCTGCTGATGGTGGAACAAGAAGAAACCAAAAGGGCCAACGTTAACATTTCTTGACTGTCCCAGGGTCCACCTGGCATAATTTAGCTCAGCCTCACCCTACAATGATGGATGGACACCTCTCACCTGTGTGTTATTTCTACAGCTCTCTCCCCTCCCACCAAAGAGCTGAGGCAAGTGGTTCATGACTTCTAGCTGCTAAACGAATGAAATACGTGGCTTAACAGATCAAAGATGTTGGAGATCCTTTTGTGACTGGCAAGAAAGGATAGTGCAGGGAAATGGAGACGGGGTGGGGGGGCAAAAATTTTGACAAAGCTGTTCAAATAGGAGAATAACAGAATGGAGCAAAAGTCAACTTTGGTATTCCAAACTTGGAGGAAAAAAAGAAAAACCAACCAAAAAACCAGGCCCTTTTTCTAAATTGCTTGCCAGCTTAAAGGCTTAGCCTTAGCTCTACCACAAAACTTCCTTCTGCAGAAGACACGACTAGAGAACCCAGAGCCACTGCAAAGTTTTAAAAACATGAACACCAACAAAAGCTCTTTTAAAATGCTGCACATGTTCACTTCATCATGGATACAGCAACAGGCACACTGATGCAAGCTGAAAGCAGTTGTAAGCCAGCACAAGACACAGCAGTCTACTTACCTGCAGTCACCTTATTTAAAGCCACAAGAGAGCTGAGAACTTTGCTGAAATTCTGTCCCTGATACAGGTCATTTGCATCAAAAGTCTGAAAAAAAACCCAAAAAACCATGTAGTTAAGTTATAGAAACAAGCCTTTAAGCTTGTATATACAAACCATGACTGTAGAAGCTATTGCATGATCAAGGTATCAGTCTTTTAGTGGCTGTTATGAACCAGTAAAACTGGGGAGGGGGGGGCGGGGGTGTTCCTCCTTAAAAAAAATATTAAAAACAACCCAACAAACGAAGACATTTTTAAATGGAAAGAAAATATAGCAAGAGCTGCATTTGGAAAAAACTGAAGAATAGAGAAAGTAAAAATATTAAGTACCATTTAAGTTACAAGAAAATTGAATAAAACAAGTATCAGAAGCAGTAGTTTTCCTAAGACATTTTGGCCAAAAAAAGTTACTGGGTACCATTACTCTTGTCATACTCTTCTTCTGTAGCAGCACACAGGCATTGTACCTGATTTTTCATAATGTACTCTTAAAATTACTACAAATACTTTAAGAAGTACTACAACATACATGCTATCTCTTCACAAGACACAGAGAGCAGCATTCCTGAACATTAATGAATTTTTAAAAGAATGAAATTTCTGGATAGCTTAGATCGAGGATGAGGTTTGGGAAGGGAACGGATGACAGGAGATGTTTATTTTAAGTGTGGTAAGGAAGTCCAAACCTTGAACTATCATGCAGAAAACACTCCAGCAACTTTCAAGCACTGGGTGATGACATTAAATGTCTGGATTTTTTGGGGAAAAGGGGACTTTTTTTAAAAAAAGGAAGAAAACCCACAAACGCACATTTGCCTGAGGTAATGGAAACACTCATTCAAAGTCTCATAAAATAGCTCTCGCAATAGATTCTGCATAGGTTGAAAGGAGTCACAGTACTCCTTTGTGCAAGCCCAGAAAGCTGACAATAAAAGACAGCTGCTACAGTTCTTCCAACTGATTTAAGAAACAGAAAGACATTTAGTTTCCTGCAATGTAGCAGTTTTTATCTAAAAAGTCAACAAAAACCTGTTCACTTTCCTGATAGCAGGCCCATCCCACAGGCACTACCAGAGAGTCCTTACCCCAGAGAACAGCCTTAGTAGACAGGAGAGAGAAAACTCATAATCCCAGGGGAGAAGGGAGAAAGAAACAAAGTTTAACCCAAGAGAAGGGAAAATGTTAACAACAGCTACCAAAAGTAACCACAGAAGGGGCTGCCAGACCAGTTCTGACTGGTTACGTAATATCACAGGAAAGGTAGAACAGATTTAGGAAACATTTAACAACAGTATTAGTCAGTAAGAAAAAAATCTCCCAATGCATCCACAATATTTGAGGTACTTGCATACATTAACATGCTCATTCCCCCCCCACCCGTGACTGAGGATCATCTCTGGTCCCAGAAAGCAGCAGTTCCACCCGGGCTGTAGAGGTGCCAGCATCTCTCAAGCTTGAGTAGCATTTACATGGCTCAGAAAAGCAATGCCACACAACACACACAGCATCAAGCAGTCAGAGCCACATACCAGTATACTCCAAGCAGTTATTGCTCACATAAATTAAGTCAAATAACTGTTTCTCCAACTTTCACTGTGAACTACAGATAATTTTTAAAAAGACTTCTCTTAGTTATGTGAAATTGTAAGGAGTAAGGAGAGGCACCAGGGAATTGCCTAGATGTGAATTTTGTAAGGCTTTTCCTCAAACACAAGGAATATTAAAAGACTATGTACACAAAAAAGGCATTAAGGAAATAAGAAATAATTTGATTTAACAAAGATGTGATAGATTTTATTAACAGCATAATTTATAAACTCAAAACCAGGCTGGAAATCAGCTTAACCACTGCTCAAATTGAGGAAAAAAATTAAGCTGCTATGAAACAAAAGTATTAAGAGTGTGAAATTTCCAGTGTTACTATACACTTATTGTGGTAGTTTTTAAAAAAGTAAATTTGAAGTGTGAACGGAATCACAAAAGCCTGTCCCTGATCCTAAAAAAATTAAATACACAAGACAGGTGCTCATGCAGAAACCAGAACTAGATCAGAAGGGGACAACAAGGGAGAAAGAGAATGACTGAGTAAAGGAACATTAAAAAAAAAGGTTAAAAATTATAGCTTAAACTTACAAAAACTTAAAAACAACCCAACCCAAAATTTTAAGCTCACCTTCATTCTGGATTCTGATAGAGCCAAGAGCTCTCCAAAGTCAGCCTAACTTGAGAACAAAAGGTTGAGAGGAAGCTTCGTTTCCTGCTACGCTGAGACTATAGGGGATACCAAGAACAATTTGATTGGATCATCCCAACGCATATAGTGCCATAAAAAAACCTGTATCCAGGACATGCATCCAGTCTGCTGCTCCACAGGAAACAGCACAATGGGAGGATGCGAGAAACATTTGCTTCCTTGTGATTTTACATGAAGCAATTCTGACAGGAAGCCACCCTCAGCAGCTCATGGCCAGTATGTTCAGCAGCCTACAAAAAAGGGGGAGGGGAACACACCACCATCCACAGGGATCTTCTCCTAACATAACAGATGCCTAAGAAAAAACTAACCTAGAGAGGTAAAAAGTGAGGGAAAAAACCTAAGTGTTCTAAAGTTTTGAGGCTAATTCTTGATTATAAAGCCCTTATCTCAAAAAAAAAAAAAAAAAGCAAACCAAAAACCAAAGAAATACACAAAAACAAGCACCAAAACAAACAAAAAAACCAAACAAAAAACCACAAACAAAAAAAAAAACCCAAACAAACAAAAAAAAACCTCCTCCCAACCACTTACACCCTTCTTCCATCTTAGTGGAGGTTTGCTCATTTCACAATACATTTGAAAACTGACAGAGTAAGAGCATCAAGTAGCCAGAGAAAACAGTCTACTTCAGGTTTTCACGAGAAGTCTGACTTGCATGTAGCCTGTAATCTTCATTCTGGTAACTATGGACAAATCAGCTGTGGAACCGACTCTTAAATTTTATCTTGATGTTAAAAAGAGTAACTTGTCATTCAGTGACACTGGATGACAAACAACCCCCCTCCATACAGCACTCCCAATTCTGCATTGCAAAAATCAAAGCTGAATTTTGAGATCCAAATATCAAGCAAAACTATTTTTATAACACAATATATTACCAAATAATAAGGTCTGCATGCTAAATTACTTTCTATAATACTGGTATAACCCACTTTTCTAATCACAGCAGAAGCACAACATGAATTCAAACTTGCACATCCTTAAAGCTCTTTAAACCTCAAAACACAAACACTTAGAAAGGTATTACTTTGCAAATATTACAATTTGTCTTTTGAACAGTATGCAACAGGCATATATAGACATTAAACAAGGCTTCATGGAAAAAAATATTTCCAATATGCCTTTGATTTCCAGGCAAACAACATTTATAACTCTGTAGAGACTCTACCTGTGATGAAGTTCCCTCTCTTGTTCATTCAATCCTTATCTTCCACCAAGACAGTCAGATTAAACATTAGTAAAAATACAGGAATAAAACCATGATAGATGAGATGAGGACCCAGCTAAGCCAAATCTTTTGAAAAAAATATTTAACTAACATACCTTTGTTTTTCAATACCCCAGAACTGCCCTCACGCAGATACACCTTACATAAGCATTAAGAGGAGAGAAGGAGAATGGGGCGATGGTGTTCAGAGTGATGGTGTTTGTCTTCCCAAATCACCACTAGGAGCGATGCAGCCTGGCTCTGCTGGAGATAGCTGTCCATCTATCTACGTGCTCATGGGAAGGAATGGATTCATTCCTTGTTCTGCCGTGCTGGCGTGCACAGCTTCAGCTGTATCCATTACACTGTCTTAACAGGTGAGTTCTCTTTCACTTTTACCCTTCCGAATCTCTCCCCCACCCCACCAGGGAAGAGTGGGAGCACGGCTGCCTGGGGCCAAGCTGCTGGATGGGGTTAAACCACGACAATATCCCAGATGGATACTGTGTTCTAAAAGCAGACCAGGTCAGGCTAAGTGACCTACAAACAACACTAAGTGTAACGCTCAAGAGCACTCTGGCACTTTTGGTCACTGACTGCCAATGCCTGGCAATTGCCCACCCTGACCCACACATCCTGGCTTCCCTTTCCACACGTGCACTAATTCCAAACACACAAGCCTGGCTTCCCACAACTATATATGCATTTTCTGCCCCCAGATTTCAACTGGCTACAGACTTTATTGATAACAGTTTTATGACCTCTTCCAGGTCATTAATGAAATGCTACATAATGTGGTCAAGTACAAATGGCAGCAAAACCCATACAGCAAGATATACACTGGATGGTCATTCTGAATTTGGAATTATAATAAAGTTTAGTAATAAGCCAGTTTTTAAACTCACTTCATGAGAGCCATTTGCATTTTTCCGTCACTGACATTTCTTCAACACCAAACAAAATGCCTTAGAGATTAATTTCATCCACATACTGGCTGTTCAACTACCACATCCACTCTCTGATTTTAAACAAGACTAAACTCTGCATGGATCTGTTTAAACTCCATAACATTCAAAATTACCTGAATGTATTATTAGGGCCATTTAAAGTCACCTAAACCACTAAACCTCAGTGGATGGAGACTTCTGTTTCAACAGTGTTTCTCATCTAACAGCCGTAAGGAAATAGAACTAAAGTAACAATGCTTATACCTCATATCCCTGCAATAATCAGTACCTACTGAAAGGAAAAAAGCATTACCCGAAACCGTGATGAAAGAAAAAGGAAATGAGAAAATAAAGTTGAAAATAAACCTGGTGAGAACAGACTACAGCATGCAGTAAGCCTGCAGCAGGATTCTTTTCTTCAAATCAGTCAGTTTTAAGGTCTCAGGTAGCATTTATACTATTTTATTTCCCCCTTCTAGACCTTAAAGTCAGAATCCAGTTGTGCAGGAAGTATTTTTAAAATAAAGGTACTTCACCTGATAAAGCAAGGTGTACAACTGAAGTAAAAAAAAAAATCAGGTAGTTCAGTCAAGCTTTCTTCAGACACACACTTTCTTCAAACGTGTCTTGTATGAACCTTAACTTACTTGTATCCTTAAACCACCAGAGCATCAGTAAGGCTGTATCTAACAGTCACAGCAAGAAAAGTTCATATACTGATTAAGAGTAAAATAAAAAGGTTTTTCCTTGCTAGACTACTGCCTTGAATATACACAGGTACACTATTCCCAGTGGGTATTAATACTTTACGCATCCAACAAAAATAGGTGACAGCTCTTTCCAGTACTGCATCACCAACTGCAGCAGCTGAGGAGCTGACCTACGAGCAGCCCAGGCATCTGTGCAGCACAGATAGGGCAGCTGCTGCTAAGCTCACCAGCCAGCCCCAAAATAAGCTGTAACCCCTGGGCTGTTACACCAACCAGCAGGACACTTTCCAGCTCAGTTTTGCAGCCTCGGGCCCCTGGCGCAGAAGATGACGAGACCATTGGCTCACTCACCCGGAGGAAATGAAAAGAAACGAGCAGAGTGGCTCGACAAAGCACAGCAGGACACGGCAACGTGTCCCCCCACCTGCTCTTACTGCACACGCTGCAGTGCTTTTGGCCACGGGAGCATGAACAATGAAGTGGTAGGGGAAAAAAAAGCAACTCATGTTTAGAAACAGGTGATCTTAAAAAACACTAAGAATCCCAACACCTTGCTTTGTTGTGCTACCACCCGCAGTGTGGTAGCAGCTGGCAAGAGGAAGCCACGGAGGCCATCCACAGTTCACCTTCCAGTGATGACACTTAAGGGGCCCACGCTGAAAGAAAGATCCTGTAGGTAAGCCCACATGCAAATCACAGATTTGTTCATTTATTCTCACATTAGGTCAGCTCTAAGTGGTGCTGCAGCTATTATGCAGCAGCTGCTCCTGAGCTGTGCATTATCATCTGAAAGCTGCAGCAGTAAAAGGAGAGATAAGAAAAGCAGGGAACTATGACAACTGAGAGGAAAGGAAGGGGTGAGGGGAAAAGAGATGATTATAAATGTTCTGGAAATCTCTGTGAAGCATACTGTTGCCCAAATGTAGCACTGTACAGCACAAGGGAGAGCTAAAAGAAAAAAATTAAGCTCTGTTTCAAAAATTAAGAGTAAGATAAAAGGAAAGGTTTGAAAATAACTGGAAGAACAGACCTGCAGTACAAGATTTCTGTGCCATTTGATAACATTTCACAACAGAAATGCCAGTGGTAAAGAAAAAATAAAACTTATTGGTGGTCTGGAATAAATTTTGCTGTTCATATAAAACTGTTCCTCAAAAGTAAAAACCTAACAGTACTAAAAACACCACATCACCTAGACAGCTTTAATTCCTGCAACTAGTAATACTTTTAAGACATAACATGTTATCTACAAAAGCAAGCAAAGCCAGCTGTAAAAATGTATATGGAAGTTTGTAGTGTCTGTGTGCACATCTGTGTGTGCATGCATCCAGATACATATTTAAAACACAAATCCAAGGAAGACAAAAGTTAAAAAACCTCTTTTAGAGTCCTAAAGATTTCCAGCTCCAAGAATTTTTTTCCCAAACCAGGCACATGAAAGCACTAAGGATTCTACAGAGAATTAATTTCAAATACTAAACAACATTTCACCTAAGAAACTACTTCAAAGTAAACTTCTAAACACTGCCAAAACTAAACACACACAACCTATTTTTCATTAATACAAGCAAAAATGGCATTTAAAAAAGAGAAACACAAAGAAATACTACCTTTCCTTTTGGAGATGAACTGTACAATTTCTCAAGCTTTCCAAAGCTCTGTTTAGAATGTGACAGCACAAGTTAGTATCCTCAAATGAATTCTTTTGTAAGGAGTCGTAGCAGTTAGTATTTTTGAGCATAAACACCTAGTAGTAGCAATGCAAGATGTAATTTAAAAGCAGGAATAGAAAGGTTAGCACTGCCTACACTTGTGTAAGTAAGAAAACTTAAGAACATAACCCTGTTCCAAATTTCTACCTGCACAGCAGAACAAAAGCTACTTTTATCACACCTTCATCCTAAAACACTTTCAAATTGCTTTGTAGGTTTTGGATTATAGATGATACCACAAAGTGATAATCTCAGCTGCCACAGAGAGAGACATTCAGTGACCCACAATAATACACAACTGAGTACTATGGCTTAAGGAAGCTCACACTCCTGGAATTACAGGCAAAAATAAAAGTTGTTGGAATTAAATTACCAAAGAAAATTTGATCAGGACACTGAAGTTGAGATGTCTCAGTTCTTGCCAATGTAACAGGTTAGACCTACATGCTTGGCTGAAACACAGCAACTGCATAAGCACTTTCTAGTGCCAATGAAGAGAGGCACCTCAACAGGAAAATTGGCCAGAAACATATCCCAAGAAAGATTCAGCCCAGCAAAACCCACCTCTCTTCCTGATATACACAGACAAGAACTATGTAAGCTACTCTCCTAAAATAAATCAGGAAACACAGCTGTGGAAATCCAGGCCAAAATGAAAAGGGAATACTGTGTCCAAGTAAGAAGACACACAGCACTAAGAAAAAGAAAAAGCAAGTATAGGTTTGGAAATACAGACAGCTCTGCTATCAAGCAGAGTAAGCAGTCAGTGAAAAAAGGTAAAACTTAATTTTCACTACTAACTGCACAAGGCAGACACTGCCTTATAAACAAGAATATGGTTAAATAGTCATTTTCTTGGGGAAAACCACAAGAGTAAGGTAAAGGATTTTACCAAATGAAATAGACTAGAGAAGGAAAGCAGCTTCTAGGTCTCATTACTCTCCCCCCACTCCTACCCATCACAAGAACAAAGCTAACATCTATTCCAGGACTGTGATGCTGATTCTGAGAGTAGACACTTCTATTTCACTAAACCAGTGCCTTCTTGTATGAATACTTCATTAAAGATCAATGTGGCAGGAGAAAGCCTGCAAAGTCAGTTTTTAGGTCTGTCTACAAGACAGATGCTGGTAATCAGTTTGACTAAGTTTGTCAAGAACTTGCAATTAGAAAGAAAAAAAAAAAGATCTGTCAGATTCTGGTCATCCAAATTCATGTCTTGTCTATAACACTATCAACTGGGTACCTTCCCAAGACTCCAATCCCTCTTAGACACGAACAACTGCAAGTAATGGGAGCAGCTGGTCCCTTGAGTGGCTGCACTTTTTTTTTTAAATCACAGTATTAGATCATGATTTTGGGAAGCTACTCCTTCATTCCACAGCTTCTGCTGCTTCAGATTCTGTTGGGCACCTATCCTTTCACCAACCTCATTCAACACTGACATGATAGACCAGCACAGGGAACATAAGCCTTCCTGAGTTTCAGTCTAGAGCATGTCTATCGTGCCCTGAAGTACTAGTACTAGTTCACAGGTAGGTATCCCACCTTCTCCTCCATAATCCATAGATGAACGTCAAACTTTCAAGCAAGGTTACTACAATGGAATCTGCAAACTGTTCCCATTTTTAAGTAGAAACATACATTATAGCATCATCATTTTCATACATCTACAATTTCTTCCTGACTTTTCTTTTTTTCCCCAATAACACATAAAAAAGAAACAAGTTATGGAAAAGCCTTAATGAAAGAACAATCTAAAAAATGGCTCTGGCACAAACTCCTGACCAACAGTTCATGCTAACTAAAAGTATTGGAAGCACTGAAAATGAAAACTGACCTGAAATAGATCAGTCAGTCACAGCAGAAATAAAAATGACAGGACAGCAACAATGACAGTGGTTAAGACTACCAAAACAAGGTGCCCAAAGGGCCCGGCCAGGGTCTGGAAGTAGTTACTGAGCATAAGCATTCAGAATGAAATAATCTCTTTCCCAATGGCTGAACTGAGTAGTGACATAATAAATATTTTAAGGCTCAGATTAAATCAGTTCCTAAGAAAGAGGAAGTTGATATATTCAGGAAACTTTCAACAAGGTTTCAAACATTAGGAATGGAGAAGTCTGCTTCTGGCATATCTGAATTTTAGATTTATTTTCTAAAATAAAAAAAAAAGTACACATCAGCTAAACTGTGAACATCTCCATACCCTTACCTAAAAAACACAGGAAGGATGGCTTGCCACAACTGATTTCAGATGCCTTCTGTCTAGATGCATGTTCTGCCAATATTTCTCAACTAATTTCTGAAGTACCAGCTTAGTTTCAAAAGCCATGCTGTATGGAGAGATGAAGAGAGGCCTATATAATGAAGCAAAAAGCTTAATTTATATAATGAAAATTTTTGAGGGGAAAAACCAAAACCAACTAGGAAAGCCTGCTTCCAAAATAGGGAGTGTTACCTGCAATCCAAATCTCCATTTGCAAAACAAATTGAGACTTTCATGAAGTCTAAGTACCACAGACACAGTAGGACTGCTGAGACAGACTTGTTCAGAACAGCAGCGTTCAGAGACACACGCACGCCCAGAGCATGTCAGAGAGCAAGAGCTGGAGGTGGCTGAAAGGAGGCATCTTATTGCAAAAGATTTTGTACTACATGAGGTTATCATCTGCCTCCTAAAATAGCATGCTGGCTGTTTTACTACACTACCACGTGCTCTAACCACAACTTAAATGCCATCACATGCTCACATTTCATCTGGAACAAATGTGTGCAGCCAAGTGATCAGATGATGCACAGATTCAGCATCAATGGAGAATGAACTACAGAGCACGACCCAGAAGCACAGACCCACTGACCTCAAGTGCACTTATTTCCCCCACTGCTTATCAGCTTGGGAGTCTCATTTTGCTGTGTGCACACACACTTGTAAAAATAAAAATATTAACAGAAGAAACAGGACAATCCTTGTATCATTAAATATGTACAAGTAGCCAAAGAAGAAAGACTGAGGGGGAATTGATATCCTGACAACAGTCAGGACTTGACTGTGATTGAACATGTGGGGAAAAAAGTGGGAGAGGGGGATAAAGATAACACAGAAATGCAAGAATGAAAGAAAAAAAAAGGAAAAAAATAAATGTTACACCCTTCTAGTAAGAAGGAATTTAATCAGAAATCTCAACTGCTTCCTTAATACACTGTGGAAAGTGCCAAAAATTAAGAATAAAAGCTTACTCAATTTTCATATAGCTTGTTAAAACTTTCATTTAATTTAGAATCACAAAACAGAAAAAAAGTAATTCTCAAGTAGGTAGCAGATATGAACAAGCCCCAAAACCAACACTTCAGGTTTCAACTAGAGTAAATTCATTTCAATACTTCCCTTTTAAAAATTGACTAAAGAATACAAAGCTGTATGCAAATCCCTGAGCTACAGCTCCTCCCAAGCACACCCTTTTTGATTCATAGTTTACCATTTTGATTCCTGCCAGTACAAATACTCTTTAAAAAGGGGCCTAGGGCTGGATCTCTCCCTCTCTCATGCAGGTACCTGCAACAATGTGATGCAGCATCCTCCACCATTTAACACTCCTTTTGCAAGAGCAGGCAGAGAACTTCATCCAGGAAGCAGGGACAAGCCTCACCACCACCTGCTGTGGTGACCAACCACTCCTGCCCTGGCAGGGTTGGTGGAGCTGCTTGGGCAGCCGGGGGGCCCCGTACCTTTGGCCAAGGAAGACAGAAAACTGAAGTCAATTAAATGGAACAGCCTGTAAGTTGAGGGCAACCAGCAGCTGCCAGGCCAGCAGACAAGTCATCTCTTTGAAGGACAGACACCTCAGGGAGAGACATGCAGCATGGGTCTAGGTAAACCATTCCTGCTCAGGATTTGCAAGCCCACAGATCAGTGCAAGATTTCAAGAGTAAAATCTTCCAAAATTTCTCTCACACCACCCTATACTCTTTTCACTCAGGGGGCCATTAAAGTGAACTCACAGAAAACTAATCCAGCAAGTGGAAAGCTTGCTGCAAATTTCATGAGCTAAACCAGTCCAGCATCAGACAAGACCAGCACTTGAGCCAATGCATGGGAGGGATATATCTGTCAGGGGAACAAAAAACAAACAAACAAACAGCCCAAACACTTAGCTACAGTCCAGCCACAGCCAATCATTCAGCATCATTCAGTAGTAAGCTTCTGTAAGAAATTCAAACTTAACGTTTATGGGAATATCTATAAAAATTTCCACATTCCTAACTAATAAAAGATGCCCTCTATCAGGTTACAAGCAACCACAAAAATTCAATCCACACCAATTCTACTTAGTCATAGTAATGCCTGGGGATTCAATCTGAAAGAAATAAAGATAACTTCCTTCAAGAAACCAGCTATTGCAAGAATTTGATTGTTCTGATTTATCAGCTGATACACTATATGATGGGCTTGGGTAGCCAAGCTGACAAGGGCAGCTAGAGGTGATACTATGAGCAGTCAGGCCCAACAGTTTATCTTAATTCCTTCTTAACAGCCTCATCTCCACAGTCCAGGGTTCTTCTAGCCTCACCACCTCCCCCACTGCAGACACCTTAACTTCAGTGCCCTCTCCAAAACACAACTGCTCCCACTCCAACCTTCACAGAACAGAGTCCTCAGTCTAGCCTCTCACTGGCAACACACACTGCCTCACCAGTGCTGCCTGGGTCCTGATCCAGCATCCCGATCCAGAAAGCAGGTCCTGGGTTTCCTACAGCCACCCACTGAACACAGCAAGCCTCAGCCACCATCAGATCAATGCCAACCATACAGGGACACCCTGATCCTATCACCTGAATGCAGGCACCCAACGCTGAGGAGTCCACGTCCGCGTACGCTGATGTCCTGTATAGTCAGGAATGTCTGTCCACAGGCACAAGAGCTTGGGACTTCTGGTGGAGGACTCAGGTATGCTACCTTGTCCTTTTACAAGTCACAGCAGTTCAGTGACTGGTAAAGATGGTTTTGGTGCGAGCTCTTTTGCTAATGTAACTGCTGCTCCTCAACAGCAAGGATTTCCTGCAGAGGCCCATACACTCCTCCAAGCAGCATCTAGGGGTGCCATCTGTGGAACCAGAACAAGCACTTAAAAATCAGTGACAGCCTATTCAGGCCCAAAACCTGTGTCTCAGATTTGCCAATAAGGAGGAATAGAGAAAGCCAAATATTACATTGTAATACTTTGCCGTGGTTTTTTCCAACAGTTTGACTCAGGTACTATCTGCATCTAAAGGTCTCAAATGGATTTTTTATATTTCTTAATTCACTTCAGAATTTCAACTTCTACAAAAACGCACAGAAATCATTTGCACAGCTTTACAGGGTGAAGAATCACATACTTTCATTTGTTATGATCTTGCCAATTGCTTGTTTTTTTCTGAGTAACCCTTAACTCCTGAGCAAGGAGAAATAGCAAACAACCTTTCCACTTTCTCCATGCTGCCTGTTACCAAGATCATACCAACCTCACATACTCATCTCTTCTGTTGACAGAAGAGTCAATTTATCTGCACCTCACACAGACTCAATTCCTTCATTTTCTTGTAACAAGTTCTGTTAAGTCTTGAAATGGCAGACTACTCCATTTCCTTTAAATATAGCATCTCTCCCAGGCACTGCTGTAAATATAATTCATCTTGATGCTACAATTCACAGAATACTGAGTGACCAAGCACAGAACCTTTGTGATTTGCCAGGACTCCCTGACACCTGCCAGTAAAAGAACTCAAACACTACATTGAAATTTTAACCACAGTGAAGAACATAATACTTGGCACAGCCTCAGCAGCAGAGGAATGGAAGGCAGCAAACACAAACCAAGCCTTTAAAGATCAAGGAAGGAAATAAGGGAAGAGATCCAGAGATCTATAGACCACTAAACCAAATGCCTAAGCCTGGTAAACTGATAAAAACTTTAATAATAATTTAAAAAAAAACAAAAAAAAAACAAAAAAAAAACAAAAAAAAAAAAAAACAAAAAAAAAAAAAACCAAAAAAAAAACCAAAAAAAAAAACCCAAAAAACCAAAAAACCAAAAAAAAACCCAAAAAAACAAAAAAACAAAAAACACCCCAGAATTTGTGAGGTTTCCATAAATAGGGAAATAGAAGAGAATTAACATTGCTTTGGTAGAACAAAGCAATTGAAGCAATTAGCCAAACATAGGGTAGTTCAGTTAATACATCATATCTGAATATCCTTTGAAAAGACAGCACAACAAGGGTTGGTTTTATTTTAAACAAAGGTAATTTGAGCTAGGACACTCCTCTTGAAGATTCAGAAGTGCTACAGAAGAAACAAACAACAGCCTGCATACAAACAACTGGGTTTCACTATGAAGGGAGTATCAAAAGTGACCCATAGAGATCCAACTTGGGAGCCACATTACCCAACAAAATGTACCCACAATTTCACAAAAGATATGAAGAGAGAACTTTGAGGATATGAAATTATTTGAATTAGTCAAAACTTGAACTCATAGCCAAGAGCCACCATACAATGTTTTCAACAGCCAAACATTAAAGTGGGGGTGAAATCCAGTGCCAACAAATGCAAAACCTACCCCAAGGCAAAATAATAGGAAAAAAAAACCCAAGCTCCATCATTACACTTGTGCAGAAATGAGTTCTCAATTAGCTATTCACACTGGCAAGTAAAAGATAACAGTGAGGTAACAACTTCAGAGCAACAATCAGCCAAGTCGTGAAGTCCAAGAAAAAGAATATTGGAAAATTAGAAAAGACAAAGGTAACAAACAGACTTTTTTACTATTTCCATAGTACTTCTGTAGCCTAAATACAGCTGTGGTCCACTGTGATACTACAAAACAAGAAAGGGTACAGAGATATAAACTGTTTAAACCAATTGAATTAATGCAATGGTATTCACATGAGGAAAAAAGTAAACTGAACGTGCTCATCTGGGAAAGAAATGGGATTTAGTGCAGTACCCTAATGCCATATGAACTCACATATAGCATGGAGAACATCTCTGACATAAAGGCACCCACTGCCAACAGCTGCAGCAGCTGAGCAAACAAAAGGAAATTATTATAAAATGCATAAATAGACATGGAACTTACTGCCATAGGATGCTGTGAAGATAAAGAGAGCTCAAAAAAGAAAGCTTTAGAAAGCTATTTAAATAAGCCATAGAAGGAGGTCCATTGAGCTGTTAAATATATAGGAATACATCCCTGATTCCACAAGCAGCTCCTCAGCTATGGGCTGTCAGAAGCTGGGAAGACTTAATAGAAGGTATCATGGTCTATTTTTATCAGGGCGTCTGGGTTTTTTACGTTTTCTTCCACGCAACTACTACAGACCCACATCTCACAAGACATGGTAAGCTAACCTTTGATCTGAACTTGCATAGTTATCCTGAGGTCATTGAAGACAGTAAAACTATTTCTACATTTTTAATGCCCAAAACCAAGTTAGGCAAAAGAAGCTTCTTATGCTAGCATAGTTACTACAAAAAAAACCTCTGTAAAACACTGCTTGAGTAACACTAATTAGCATTTATTCCCCAAATTCTCAAAACCATGCATCAAGTTTTGTTTCACAATTATTATGGGATTTAAAATGTGAGCTAAGCAGTTAAATTGTCATACTGGAAGATACAGAAATATTATGACAGGAGTTACCTCTGAGAAGACTGAAAGAATATTTTACCTAGTTCAGTCTAACTGCACCATGTTACTCCAATGGTCAGTGCTGACTCCATGCCTCCCACAGGTGTACCCCCACACCTCTCCAGTGTGGGATCTGGTAACAGTTCACAGAATCACAGGGTGAGCCACAGAAAGGGGCATGGCTGTGTCTAAGACTGTGGCCTATTGGGATTACCTGATTTCACATGAGCTGTCCACAGTCACAGCAAAAGATGGGCAACAGACCTTGTTCACCCATAAGAAAGGCAAACACTATAATGCTAATACCACTAAATGCACCACCTAAACACTGACATAACTTTGTACCACTTCAAAATTAGCTAGCAATTATGCCTAGGCTTAAATGATAGCAAGGAGATTAGCAAGAAGAAATATCACTATACCAATATGTTAAAGTTATGGCACAGAAGTAACATTTCGTTATAAAAATTTCATGTGATAGCTCCCACGTGTTAATGTATCTCCCCACTTAACCTTTGCTATTTAAATACCACAAAAAAGTCAGCCTTAGTCTAGAAGAACAAGTTATGGATTATTATACTGACCCATCTTCACAGCTGATACTGTGGAGTTGAAGTTGATACTAATGGGACTTCTGTGGGAGGCTCGCAGTTTTCTAATATGCAAAGTCAAGTTTGCTGAGTTAAGGATGAGGCCTCAAGTATAACTGAAACCCCTACAGGGAAGCATTTAGAACTGAAACTATAATTTACATAATACTTTCAGATAAAAGGATACCAACCAAACTACATGGATCTACAGCATCCTCAGAAACATAATTCATCACTGTAAAGCCATAAATGGCTGTAACGCTGGTATTTAGCTCAAGTCTCAGAACAAGCCAAAGAGCACATTTTCAGCTTATTATTTCCATTACCCTCCCCAAAAATCCCATGTAAAATTCCTGCTGAGATCACTAATGTGACTAACATCAGTCTCAAGACTTCAACCTTTTAGCTGTGACACCAAAGCAGAGATCCAGTTATTTCCAGAGTCATACAGCACTGGAAATCTAACTTCTACAAGACATGCAAACTGCAAAACATACTGATTTATTAACATAGAATATGCCAGTGCAATGAAATAGAAAAGCAAAAGGCTGTTTATTAAAAGCAGTAGCTACAGCAGTGATCACAAAGATCCACCCTCAGAGGAGCACACTCAAAGGTGCTCTGCGCATGGCGAAAGGAAATGTCACATCTTGTATGGAAAATGGAGTAAAATATGCCATTCTAGAAACAGGTTAAAAAGTTAAGCAAATCTCTCCAATTGGATGCTCCAGAAGCATTTAGAAAGGCAAAGACATGGCTCCAACAAACTGGAATTGCTTAAAAATCTTCAGCAAAATTATCTAAAAGTGTTACTGCTACTCAAAATGGTACTGCCAGCATCTTATCTTTATGGACAACATCATCAAGAAAGTGACTTGTGTTCCAAGAACCAAAACAAAAAAATTTCACCTTCTGTGGGTGAGAAACACTTTCAAATACACTGCAAGAAACAATATGAAGCTAACAAAGCACAAGTTAGGACAATATTGAAGTTTTCCAACAGATCACAACTCCTAGTGAACAATACCAAGAGAAAACTCGGTTTAACCTCTAATTAGTAACAGTAGCTCTGGAAAGAAACATACAGTTTTAAAAAATCTGGCACAAAGTAACTATTAAAGAGCAGTTCTCATTTGTTAAGAACTGACTGAATATTCTTGTTCTGTACTATCAATCTGCTAAGCAAAATTTGTTTTGCCCAACCCTTTGCCAGGCTTCTGGAAGAGCCTGCACTATTTCACACCAATTGGACTGTTGCCCAAAACAACACACCTGATAAAACAATACATGTACAATGTACACATTCAGTACACACTCCTCATATTTGTGCCCTGCAACATAATCAGTTTTAGGGTACCCCAACAATAAATCCACCCATGAAGACTGTGCTCAAAGCTTGAAGCAATGGTCTTCACACTACCTTTTACATGCAATTCTTTTCAGACAGACTTTCAAACCATAATCCCAAACTTCAAGCCACCTTTTAAAATGGAGTTAAGCCATAATGCAATGTCTGTATCGTACCAAAGCAATTCAAGTCCTGCTTCATGGCAATTCACCACCTTAAAGGCCATGATTTGAGTGCTTCTGAACAATTTAACTTCCACAGTACTAGAAGCCACTGGGCCTTCCAACATAAGAGTATCTCCTGCCCAGTGCCACCTTGCCACCCTAACTAATGGCCAAGGTATTCTGTCAAAATCTCTTCAGGCCAAGAGAGCAGGTGAGCAGCTGTGCTCTCTCCAAGTTGCTTGAGAGCAAGTTCTCTGAATGTCAAACAAGCCACAGCTCACTGCCTGTGAGGAGGCTGCATCTGCTTGCATAAAGTCCCTCAGAGAGGCTTTTTAAAAGGTAGGAAAGCAAAGGAGGAGAGAGTTTCATGCTGTGATTTCATGTCATTCATTAACTCACAAGAAGGGTACCCAAGGCTTCCTCTTTTGGACTACAAAGCCTCCCTATTCTCCAGAAGAAGAAATGCACAAAGATGAAAAAGTTGCCTTAATATTAAAAACAGCATTATTTCAAACAAACCTCAGTTTATCTCACTTCAAGCATCACCAGTTACCTGAGGGTAGACACTGCCATGGAAATATAATTATTTCCCTTGGGTAGTTTATCTAATGAAACTATTAGTATTCAACAGGTAGTGAGGACACTCCTTGATGAGACCTGCCTTAACTACTACCAAGAACAGATTGAACTTGAGAGCAATTACAGGCAGCACTTAGGTAGAATTCAATCCAGCTTCAGCACTTCACTACTTCAGTAGTGAAGTAAAACAATTAAGGCCCTATTTGAAGGACTGAACACTGCAGTACATCCACCCCAACAGTTCAAGTCTCTTAAGAGGCACGAGTAGAGAGGTCTGACAAGCTTTACCTCCAAGAGAAAGCAACTGCCCAATTCAAACAATGTGAAACAAAACCTACGCCCAGAAATGAGGACGGAGAGCAAGGCAGACAAAGAATGACACAGCCAGAGTATGTTTCACTTAAATTTAGGAAACTATTTTTCAGATGTCTGGGTCAATGCTGTCTTTTTTTGTATCCCTAAAGACTTGACCCTACCCACCACAGGTCTTCCTCTGGAGAGACTTCTGTTGTTGACCATAAAATAAGCTTCTCCATAACTAACTTCAGCTGGGATCCATGAGACAGTGCAGAAGCCAAGAGAAGGCAAGGGTGGTGTTGCAGAGACCTGCAACCTTTGCAAAACCCTCTTGCTTTAATTACACTGTCAGCTACAAAGTTGCACTCTCCCTGGCCCATTAGTTTTTGAGCCCATCACCCACTTCGCTGTAACAAACTGAACTAGCTGAAAACTAAGTCAATCCGGTTTTTTTCCTGGAGTAGTTCTCTGCATTTCAAGCACCTGACCAGCACCAGAGCTGGTCTACAGTAAGCAGTTAGAACAGATACAAAAATACTTGTCTCTTCAACCAGAGACAGCACTGACCTTGGAAACATCAGAAATCAGGGTTAGACAGCTGATGCTAAGCTAGGAATGACAGGAGTGAGGAAACAGAGGCAAGCCGCCTAGGAAAACATTGCAGAAAGGAACATCAGAACTCAAAATACAAGTGGAAAAACGGAGCCAACAAGAAAGAGAGAATGGGAGAGGAGAAACAAAGTTACTAAGATCTTGGTGTAGAAGCCAAGTCATATTATCCCTCTGCTATCAACACTTAGAAAACACAGCAGTCGAGAACATGCCTGTCTCTTCCCAGCTCAGCACACAGCAGAAACCTGAGCTTACCGCCACTGGAAGATAAGCTGACAGCTCAGGTACAGAGGTTGATCCAGAGACACAGCAGATCTCCCACACATCACCAAGCTGCCACAGAGAATTTTCTGCCTCTGTACTTTTTTTGAAGTCTAGGATCGCCTAAAGATGATCTACATATTCACTGTACAATAATCTACCCTCCCACTTTGTGCCAGCCCCAGCTCTTTCTTGACCTCCAAAAGGTCAATTTGGTAAGAAAGAAAGCAGATTAGTAGGGTTACTTCTACCAGCTGACCTTCCTGCACCATCTCACCTTGGAGTCTGCCAAGCATCCACGCTAGATGATGGATGGGCAAGAAATAGGCAAATGATAGCACGTGTCACCGCTGCTCTACTGCCACAATGGTTTATCTGCCCTAGGACAACAGCCTGGCTTCAGCCTGCTCTGCCTCAGGTTTGCACTCACAGCTCCAACTGAGGCCCAGAGGAGCTGTGTGAAACCATGCACACTGGAGGCTGCAGCTCAAGCACCGTGAAACAAGGGTAATACCACTCCTTCAGAAACCAAATCAAAAAAAGTATTGTGGAAAGCACTACATCCACACAACAGCTACTAACTCTGCCTCTGAACTAATACTTAAATCCAAGAAAAGTCTGAGACCAGCCAATGAATAAAGGGAGAGCAATGAACAGCTTTCCAGCTGGAACTAGGCAAGGTTCCTAGAAAAAACTGAGCAATTACTTATTTAGCACAATGCACATACAGAGGGGGGCCAATAACGCTTTTTGGGTTTGGTACAGCAATTTCTTGGTCAAAACCTTAGTAACATCCACATCAAAAATGGAACTGAGGAAAGTGTGGTGTGCAAAAGTTAAGCCTACGGTTGTTCTAGTCTTGCAATGCTTTTACAATACAAAGGTCAGTATTACACCTACCTATTTTAAACTAAACTAATACAAAAGCTGGTTTATTTACACCTGTGCAAAACAACCCCAAATTTTGAGTTTGTCAATTGAGGACAACAGACTGCAGCATTTTAAGTTAGAAGAGTCTCTCATTTCTATCTCAAAGTGTACTTTCCCAAGACCTGAGATTTTTTTGAGTGCTTTAAAGGCACATATACATTCTTCTGCATTTGCTGACAACAGCTACAAATAAAATTACACTCATTCACTTAGTTTTGAATGCTATAGTGACATTTTAAATATCTCTAGCAAGAAATATTAGCAAAAAAATTAAGAGATAATCCATCTTAATAAGCAAGTACAGGCAGGAAAGAAACCAGCTAGCTGACTGGCATCCTCAAAACTGCTGAGCCCTCCAAGCCAACTAATTAACTTAGGCCATAAATAATACGTAGATGTGGTCAATTTAACTATCAGCAGTTTACAATATCAAAGTCAGGTAATTACTACAACTTTGTATTCTAACAATGAAGAATTACTGTTTCAGTTTTATTGCCAAGTACAGAAAATAACTTTAGCTGCATTTATCCATGAAGTTTATCTTTTGCAAAATGTTCATGTGACACCAGGGTGAACAACTAGCCTAAGGCAAAGGGTGTGAAAATGCATTTTCTTGTAATTTATTTTATGCTGCTACAAGCCCACAGGGTGGATAGATTTAAATGGCCTATTCAAATAATGATTAGATTAGTACAGGTTAACATCCTGTTCCATGTTTGTAATTCAAACACTTTCCTAAACATTTGGCATCAATCTTTAGGGGAAAAAAAAGTGAGCGATTATCCTATCTCCACACACTTAAATACTTTAACATATATGACTTAAATGCTTTAACAACAAAGACTTTGATTGAACAACAAAATATGATGAACTGTCATGATTTCTGCAGAGGCTTGCTTTTAGACAAAACATGCTTAAATAGACAAAACATTGCTTAAAGTGTACATTTTGAAGGCACCCTATGAAGCTAATAAACATATAGAACATGGAAAAAAAAAAAGCACTTCAATATGTTTGAACAGAAAACCAGTTAATTTCACAAGTAGGAATCTTTGTGCCTGATGATTTAAAACCACGTCCTTCCAGCACTTTCTGCTAAGAGACTTAAGAATCAGGAACTGTCTTTTTCTTACCTCATTTTTATTCATTAATTAAGTGAACAAGTGGGGAGGGGGTGTGATAAATTCCACCAGTCTCTTTGCTTTGTACTGACTGAATGAACTCAAAACATTGGAAGAATAGACTGCTCCAGTTAAAAAGTATGTAAAGGTTTATTTATTTTAGATTGGGTTGCTGCTGTCAATGGAGGATGTCCCAGACTCCTCCTTTCTCCACTGTGTCCTCTGTGCCAGTCACTCAATCCAGCTCTGAGGGTTGGTTACTGGAAGAAAAATCTAACCCACAGATTGGCAGGGAAGCAATGAACAGTTCATTGGGAGTCCGTCAGATCATCTAAAAATAAAACAAGATGTTTCTGCTTGTATCTCTTTAGAAATAAACAGGAAGCATAATGTAAATTCATCTAGATGATGTAAAAGTAATATACAGGCAGTACACACTTGCTGCCAGAGTTTACAACTCTGTTACGAAAGTAAAACATGGAACGGCCAGATGCCTTGCTAGGGGTGCTTCCATTGCAACTCACATTGATCTAAACCAGTGTGCCCTTCTCTGCCATGCTCAGTCACTGCCAGGCAGGTGGGCAACAGGAAAACAGATACCTGGAGTACCTATTCTTGAAATTTTTCAGAGGGGAACTGAAAGAAGGAGGGGAAGGGGGAAACAGGAGAGATAATTAAAGCTAGGGCAGTGGTTTGGTTTTCAGCAGTACTTGCTTAGGAGAATTGCTTTTGCTGGCACCTCCAGCCAACACTCTTCTAAAAACATCATGCAAATCAGCCTAGGGAACTGCTGTGAAGCAAGAATGGACATCACATTGAGAAGACTTGATCAGGCAGGAACTTTGCAAGTTATTTAACAAGCATATATCTGGCAAAAACTATCAAGCATATCCTCACCACATTCTCACTAACCATCACTAGTCCTCTCTCCGATAAGAAGTCTTCTGCCCTCCTCAAGGAAAACATGTCAGGGGTAGGGGTAGAAAATAAGAGTGGAGAGCATGGGAATAATTTTTAAAAAATCTAGAAATTAAAAAAATCACTCAGCGCTAGCAGGAGAGGATCTGTGAAGATGCCCTTCATAAACAAGAAGTATGTCAGCTAGTAATGGCACGTATTTGTTTTTGGGTTCCCCCACTGCTAGTTTTTCCTGTATTGTTCTACAACCTGCACTACTGCACTGCACAAGCTGCACTACTACTTTTCATAGGGCTGGTGAAGCAAGTAGCATCGAGGATTTGTATCAAAGGAGCTTGGCTCAGTATTTAATGTTTTATTTGTAAATGAGACTCAAAAGCAACTGCTACTTAACAGTTCCTAAACACTCCATTCAAAGAAGCATGGCTAACAATAGTCAAAGAACTGGAAGAAGTCAGTAACTTCAGCTGAAGTTTGGGGGGAAAAGAATAAATCAGGATTTCATCTGCTAAAAATGAGCCTCTAGCCCCAGCCCTTCAGAAAGCAACGGGTACCCCAAGAATGCTTCACCCTCTCCCTCCTGGCCCCAAGGTAAAGAGGGCAGCTGCTGGGCTGCCTATACACAGGCTCCCAGCAAAAGCTGCCAGCAGGGCAGAGCCACCTCGGGACACCACTCAGGCAGACAGCCCTGCACGAGAAGGAATACCCCTCTTCTTTCCAAGGCACCAGTGCTCAGGCTCATGTATTTGCACTTAGCCCACAAGATGGCACTGACAGAAAAACTTTGCTCCCTCTTTTTTCTTCTCTCTCTGCCTCTCTCTGTCACCAGGCTCACCACTGGCCCTGGACTGATTCAGAGAAGGACTGCCACCTACTGAAACACCACATCATTTTCCCACATAGCTCATTTTCCCTCCTAACCTGCCCCCAAGTTACCCAGCCAGCTGGATCCTGCTGGCTTCATCCGAGAGGAAGAGTATGAGGCACACAGCTGAAGGCAGGTTATTTTCAGTAACAAGAGTCCGAGGTTTTCAGCACTACAATTTTCCCCATTACTCAGAATTTTTCAGTATTTCCTGAAAAACTGAAAGACCTGACAAAAGCTAGCAGTGTCAAAAAAACATACTGCTCCTCACACAGGCAAACTCCAGCTCCCAGTAATACTGACAGAACCAACCCAGCATCAGACGAAACACCTGAACACAGTTAACTATAGTGAAACAGAGGGCTCAAGCTGAAACATGCAAGTGCTAGAGCCATTTGTGTATTCAGCTGAGCACAGTAAGATAACTCCCCTTAAGGAAATGGAGAAATCACCATATTATAATATTTCTTTTCCTTTTAATTAGAGCAAGGCACTTTTCACTCTCATCAACACCATCTTTCAAAAATCAAGCCTGTGAAAACTACTCTCCACAGCAGAATGCATATCACCTTTCCCACACGTGCCAGGATATTTACATGCAAGCAGAAGTCAGGAACAGTTGCAAAGCTGGAAGCACTTAAGAAATCAGAGCAACTCACAAAAGACCTATATTTGGTACTCCATCATTTACAGATAACTGAAGTAATTTATGTCGACTCTTAACTTCAAAGTAAAATCAAAAGATTCTGGTGAGATGACAGTAAACAAAAGCATCAGCCTGTTTTGCCAGGCTGGACTCTCTTCTGCGTAGTCCTCATTTGAGGTAAGCTTCAAAGCCAACTGCTCTGCCAGAATTCCTCCCTTGCCAAAATGATGCAACACAGTCATTGTCACAAGAGGAGAAAGCTTTCCAGGTTCCTGCAGAGATTAAGCACTGACATCTCACATACTGCAGGATGCACTTCAGCTCTGAGGACCTTCTTAGTACAAAAGCACACATTAAAAAAACACAGTGTTATGTCATTAAGGTCTGTGAGCACTCAAGTTTTCTTCACACAATATACCACCACCTATAACCTATTTTGTATATTTTTTGTTTTTCCTCTGTCACACACATGCTTGGGAAACAATCTGACTCCTAATAACAAAGTAACTGTGTTCAGTATACACAAGTGTAGTTGTATAGTGCAAGATTTATCTACATTTCTATTTTTAGTATATTTGCCAGCTAAAAAAAAAAATCTCAAAACTATTAAAGAGAAGTGTGTGTCTAGAGAGGGAGTCTGAGACCTCCTAAGTCCAGCTTCATGAGGTATTCATAAAAATCACAACAGCAACTAACAAGACCATAGCCATCCTCTGGGTAGTAAAAAGGCATGCAGGTCCTGACACAAACAAGATCTGACTTCTGAAATGCACTTCCCTGCTGACCACTGACCTCATAGCAGGTGCAACACTGTCCTGAAGCTGTCTCCATCCCTGCTGTTGCTCTCTTGCTGACAGGGACAGAGCAGCTCACCTGTTCTCCTCCCAAGACCTGCCTTCACACCTGGCATTCCCACCACCTCTGCAGAGCTTGCTCCCTGCTCAGGGCTAATCAGAAGAGCCCCCCTTCCCACAGCTCCCACCCTTCAGAAAAGCAGCAGGTGAGCCCTTCCTCACTGTACTTCACAACGAAGGAGGGCAGGAGAAGGCTAAAGAAATCAAAGAGCAAGAACACCTCTGACAAGTCAGGAGAACAGTGTAAATCAGGAAGCAGACTCTTCTCCCTTTTTATGCCTTAAGGACTCTGAAGTTCTGCTCAAAACCCTCCAACTCTCTCTACCCATCCTCTTCTTCCAACTTTCCTAGTTTTCACACTTTCCCTCACATGATTAACTCCTATCAAAGAGGCACTGAAATTCTCTTGTGAAAACAGTTTGCTATATTTGAGCTTAACACTGAAGTCTTCTGTGCATTCTCAATTAATAGTGCAATACATTTTAATTGCTAGATGAAGGTTCATTTTATTCTCAAGATCCAAACAAACACCACAAATGAAGCAGTTACACAGAAGCCTCTCCCAAACCACAGAGCAACTCATTTGCAAAACTGCTCTGAACGGATCTGTACCAGTGCTGTGGTTTAACCTGGCAGGCAGCTAAACACCAGAGCCATTCACTCACCCATCCCCCAACCTCTGCTCCTCCCACAAGTGGGATAGGGGAGAGAATTTGAAAGAAAGGTTAAACTCATGGGTTGAGATAAAGGCGGTTTAATATGACAGAAAAGGAAGAGGAAATAACCACAATGATAAAAGACTATAGAAAAGAAGTGATGCACAGGCACCTGTTGACCAGGGCCCAGCCAGTCCCCAAACAGCAGGTGGACACCCCCCAGCCACCTCCCCCCAGTTTTAGTGCTGAGCTTAACACCACATGGTGTGGGGTATCCCTTTGGGCAGCTGGGGTCAGCTGACCTGGCTGGATCCCCTCCCAACTTCCTGTCCCCCAATCTTCTCCCTGGCAGGACAGCACAAAAATCTAAATAGTCTTTGCCTTAGTGTAAGCACTGCTCAGAAACAACTGCAACAGTGAGTTACTAACATTATTCTCACTCTAAATCCAAAATGCAGCACTATACCAGCTTCTAGGAATAAAATTAACTCAATACCAGCCAAAACCAGGAGGACTAGTTAATATTTACTGTGTCACTTCAATTTGCCTTGTACATGTTGACCACCAAGACGTGACTGAAACATTTTGGATGTTTCACTAGCCTCACCCTCACATATGCTTCATGCAGCAAAGAAAGGAATGCGCACCCATGATAAATCCATTGTGCCAGACTCTCTACATGCACACTGTCTTATGTGTTTGTGTTCAAAGTACCACAAATTGTGCAATACAAAAGAACTGGCAGGAATTAAAATATTCACGGCCCAATTCAAAATTTCAAAATTATTTTTTACTTGGAAAGTACTGAACAGACACCTCAAGTGGAAAAAAAAAAAACAACAACCAAAAACACCAAAAAAAACCCTACCACATTCCCCAGCTATTTGTTACAAAGACACACTTGCAATCCACCTTTGTTACTTGATAACTTAGTCTTTTTAAAATTATCATGTATCAGGGGCTTTCGAACATGTACCCAATCAGGAGATTCATTCTTTGCCTCTAATGAAGGCCACTGGAGTGACTTTAGTCAAGAGGTGATAGCACAATACCATGGTACTGCTGATGCAACAAGCTGGGCAGAATCACAAGCAATAAATTCTCATGGAAAGAGAAGGAAGGTTTAAGTGAAAAGGGAGCCATGTAAGGATCTGTAAAGCTGCCATGCACATTTGTGTTTTAGACTGTGTTTTACTAAATAAAACTCCAACAGTTTCTGATACTACCATTCCTCCCTGTCCAATGCTTGCTCCTGCCTCTCTGTGTCACCTTCTCAGCTACCATGACACCATGCATGAATGGTATACAAGATGAGGAACTGGCTTAATCTCAGAAAAGAATTACTATTTTTCCACCATTCTATCTGTAAGATACCCTTAAAGTAGTATTCAAAGGCTTCTCTTCAACAGGAATACAAAGGGTTGGTAAAACACATGAAACACTAACTCAGTCCTAGGCCTGCTACTCTGTGCATCATAAAAATACTTTGTATCACAATAAGCCATTCTTATGAAAACAATGTAAATAGTCAAGCAACAGTATCTCCCTGTCTCTAAAAACACATATTTACACATGAGAGAAACGATATAAATTGAGGGTGTGAAGGAGAGAGAAGTAGTCACATCTTGGAGGTCTGTATGTACAAGACAAGTTGCAGTGACACACTGCACTTCACTGTAAGCAATATCTGAAATATATTCAGAATAGTTTTGTGAACAAGTAGAAATTAGGGTGAGAGTTGGGGGGAGGAATACAATAGACATATCTTAATTAAAAGATGCAACTTATCCCTTTTGAAAAAATATACCAGTAAGATTTCAGCCTCCAAATAAAACTTCCCAATGCGCAGTCTGTAAGCAAAGAATGGTATCTTTAAAACATTGAAATTCTGGAAAATGTTTACAACATTTAAGAATCATGAAGGCATTTGGCAGCACACCTTCTGTGTTAGAAAGACATTGCGTTGGAATAAACCCAGGAGCAAATCTAAAGAATATTGTTCCTGACAAAATAAAGATGATAGTCTGAACAAGGGCTGAAAGGAATAGATAATTTAATTTCTGTATCATCGTCATAAGACCGGCATAAAGGTCTTCAGTACTACAAACCTATTTATTCCTAAATCACTGACAAGTGAATGTCAGCCAAGTCCATCCACACTAGCAGCATAGCTCTACACCTTCCTTACACAAACAGGTCTCTGAAAGCCAACTGGCAGAATACCTTTCCAAGTCCACACTGCTAGAAGGATTGTAGCCATAATGATCTAAAGAACTGGGCAAGGCTCAGAGGAAAGAAGCATCACCTAACAGAGGAACTGCTACGGTAGGTGTGCGTGTAAGGGAAGAAGACAGGCAGGCACCCTTGCTCCCAAAAGATTACCTGGTCTAACAGAGTGACACTGGCACCCCTTACAAACTTTTCCCCATGGCCAGAGCTCCATTAGAGACATTCAGAAGCATTTGTATATCTTGATTAAATCTTGAGAGCTATGAATGATATTTCACAAATTTGCATACAGTGTTCTGAACCTTAAGGGCAAATCCCTCTTGTACAAGAGGTTTTATAATATACAAACACAGGATCTCCTTAGACTGTGTATGACTGACAGGTTTGCTTTATTTCTTCTTTGGTTAGTTTATTATAAAGTCCTGGGTTTGGCATTGCTGCCTCTGACCATCCTTGAATCCTAGAGGCAAACAGGTCTCTTGGCAGGTAGAGAAAAGGGTCTCAGATCCATGGCTTCTTTTTACATTAGGCATTTGCTATCTCACTCATCAGTAAAAAAGTCAGAAACACAAAATATTTTTGAGCTCAAGAAACCTGTTAACATTAGATATTTGCAGATAAGCAAGCACTAATCTTTTATTTGATTAAAGCCAGCAAAAAAATCCTGCAAGGTGCTACTTACGGAATTTGATCACACAGACCATGGTGTTGTTCACGGGATATATATCAAGCATTCTGCCCTTTAAACACCAGACACTAACATGGTTTTCCATTAACCTATTTTTGTTTATTATTCTACATTCAACTGCTCCTCAAACAAACTTCACTGCTGTTGAACTATAGAGTGATTTCTCCAGGGCCTGTTTTTGGTCCTGCAAGCTGTCAAACAGCTCTGGTCAAAGAATAAGAAAAGACAGCATTATATTCAGGAAGCTCCTTCAAGCTCCTTTGAAAGAGAACAAAACTAGAGTAACATGACACAGGTACAAGATAATCATAATGGCAAAACTTGCTACGGCTCAAGTAGAAATAAGCCACCACTTTTTCATTTTTCTCTCCTTTGCCAGACTTCTGTGGAAGATATACCTGCAGTGAGTTCCTTCTTACCTATGCATATCCACCCATATTCTTCCAGAACAGAGTCCCTCTTGTACAACAAGTACCTATGACCCTGTTTTGAAAAGCAGGTCACGCTCCTCGGAAGGAAGTACAGTTAAATGTCTTCCCACCCAAAGAGAAAACTGGGTGGGAAAACAGCCTTTAAAGCAAAAATGGCAAGAACAGTATATAGCAAATATTCTGTTTGCTTAAGGAAAAGGTGCACAGTAAGTTGTGAACTGACAACAAAGGTGACTATTCTACAGCCTCTTCCATCTATACACACATTCAGCAACAGCACTGAAGGCTCAAAGTAGAATAAACTACTCAACACTACAATTATTCTAAGGAAACACTGACAGTTTTCAGAAGGGAAAAAAAAAATTCAGAAATTCAGTCCCTGGTGGAGGTCTTAGGACGACTTTTTCATTAATAGGTCACAGTTCCTTGTATCTGCATACAAGAAAACTGTAAAAATAATTTTAAAAACCCAATACTTGCAGAACATTCTTCTGGTTATTTCTGGAATCACGCTTTGCTTTACAAAGATTGCTGCAAGCTCCAAATCAAGTATTCTCTTTTCTCTGGAACCTTTAAGTATCAAAAAAATACTGGGGAGTGTGGGAAGAGAGCCATTGGTTTCCTCTGAGGAACAGCAATCCTTCTCATTAGAATTTGAAATACCCTTTCTGAATGTTTTATTATCTTTCTAACAGCCCAAACTTACTGGGAAGCAAGAAGAAGAAAATAAGAACAGCTTTCAGACACCAGCACATTTCCAAACCAACAGATTTTCTCATCTCTGCCCGTTATTTTCTGCATAGGAAAACAACCTAAGTTATCATGTCCTCTAATAAAAAGATCCACAGATGAAAGCATCTCTAAGAAGCCATCTACTGCTGTGCAACTTTCCATTAACCACAGCAGATTATCAAATTCTCAAACATGCCATAACAAAGTCTCCAAAACTGGAGACACAGAGCTCCAGCAAGACAAGGAGCTCTGACATGACTTCATAAAAATACAATACCACTGTTTCCAAAGACCAGTTCAGATCTGGGAGCAGAAAGTGCTTGTGCAATGCTGATCTTAGGCTAATCAAACCACTACCATGCTTTTACTGGGCTCACAGAATTACAGAGAAATCATCTGATCCCACTATATATAACTCAGATTCAATGTAAGGCTCAAGAGCAACCCTTACCAGTCACGGAAAACTCCACATTGTGGAATATTTATTAGGAAAAGCACCACATTAGTGCACAGAATAATGTCACATCTCCCCACATCACCCTAGAGCTTTCTCTGATACCCACATTGTCCAAATGTTTCTATTATTTAAGGTACCACATACATATCCACCCCTTTGTCAAATATTTGTACTCACCACCAACTCCTTGTTAGCTAATTTGCCCTCTCTGAAAATATCCCCTAAAGTGGTTCCAGAGATGCTCTTCACTCAATGCAATCTCTAAACCTCATGGTGACTCAGGAAGCATTACACAGACCCTGCACAGGGGAGCTGTGGCATCTCCCCATTTCCCACAGTGAGGAAGGCACAGATTCACCAGGGCTGACTCACACCTTGTTAAGGGAGGGGAAAGAGCCCAGGACCAGCGGATGGCCAAGAGGCCCCTGCCAGCTACTCCCTGGTTGAATCCGGGTTGCCATCTTTAGCCACAGTTAGGGGGTTGGAAAAATTAATGAGAAAACAACAGGGAACAGACAATGTACAAACCATAAATACACACACAAGAACTCCATAAGCCCAAGCATTTGTGCCCCTTCTTGCCAGCTTCTGAACTCTCTGGTAGCTTGGGAGTAATTCCTGTTCCAACATGCTGAGCTGGAAGCTACTGCTGCCAGTTACCTCCACGTAAGAAAGGTGTTTCCGGCAGTCTTGCTGAGAAGCCCCTGAGGCCAGGTTAACAATTTGACTATTCCCAAAAATATTCAGGCTCTCAGAACAAGGCCAAAATTATTTTTTCTTTTAATCATTTTCATTTTCTTGTCACCCCAAGGAAAAGAGCTGACAAAAGCTTTCTGCAACTAGAAAAGAGACCAAACTGCAATGCTGTAACTATGCCCAGCCTGTCACAATTGCAATAGCTTCAAGCTTTGTGAGAGATCTAATGAAGGTAATTAGTAAAGGGGAGGGGAAATATTAATGCTATTTTCCCCCTCTTTGACATTTACAACACTCAATTTATTTCTGCATTGAAGTACCTCCTTCCCCAGTGCTCTCCAATTCATGAATGCCTACCACTTGAAGTTTGGGTCTACTCACACATAAATGTTCAAAACATGAAAAACTCAATGCAGCTCTAGAAAAGACAAATGGGAGTGACAGCTGCTCCAAAGCAAAAAGGAATGCTTGACATAATGCACTGTTCACCCCAGAACCTGGTTTCTGAGTATTTTAGAACCTAATCTGGTTTTTCTCCCAAGAAATCCTAGGCAATTTTCTATGTATTTGGAGGGGAGAAGGGAAGGCAGGTAAAAATGTAAGGACTTATTCACAAGACACGTGCTAAAAGTGGTCTTAATTTCCATCTTTATCCATGAGGGAACCTAAGATTAAGGGCAAGTCCTGTAAGTATCATTTATTTCACTAATGATACTTCACTGTTTAGAGGCCTCCAGGAAGCAATCAAAGTCTTTTTTAATGACATTCAGTTACTGGCTGGCAAAATCACAGGCAAGACCAGAAGTACCATAAGACCCTGTGAATTAATTAAGGCAACACTACATTAATTTAAGTTCAGAAGCCCTAGAAACCAATTTTTCCACCCAAAAAAATGTCTCCAAGAACTGAAATTACAATACCTCTCACTTTCCAATGCAGAGAAGCTGAAACCTGTTTTTAATCTCATCAGTTCCTTCCCACACACCAACATCAAGTAAACTCGACAGCAGTATGTACTTGCTATAGCTAAATATACCAGCAATATTCGAGAACCTAATCTGCAACCCTGCGAACACACATTCGGAAAAGATGGCAGTTTGCTGGGCTTTTATGTAACACAAATTTAAATAGAAGCAGCACCTGCCATTTTCTTCAATTAGCATTTCACTCGGCTGTAGGCAACTTAATTTCTCCAAGCCGACCACTGTGCTTCCAAAGCAATAAATCGGAATAAATCAGACACAATTTATACGTACCAAGCATTCACTCGGGCAGAACAGCAGTGGTTTTAGGCGCCCCGGGGCCAGGCAAGCCCCTTGCCCGGCACTCGGTGTCTGCAGTGACAGAGGGACGGGGCGCGCCCTGCCCGCCCAGCGCCAGCCGAGGAGCGGCGCGGCCCTTCCACGCGGTACCGGCGCACCCCGGCCCCGGAGCCGAGCCGAGCCGAGCCGAGCCGCCCCGTGCCCAGCGAGCGCGGCTCCGCCGGGGCGCGGCTGCCACCGCGCCGCATCGGGCGCCGCGGCGAGGCCACCGAGGCAGCCCCGGGAGGACGGCGGCGGCTTCCCCGCAGCCCCCCGGGCCCGCAGCCAGGGGAGGGGCGGCCGCCACCATCTTGTAAGCGGCGTCCCCGGGCACAAAGGGAGGGCGAGAAACCCCCCGCCCCCAGGACCGAGCCGGGCGCCCCCAGCCCCGACTCACCTCCAGGCGCAGGGAGGCACCGCAGCCCCGCAGGAACTCGCGGATGTTGCTCAGGCACTCGCCCTCCGTCCGCGGCTCCGGGTACACCTGCAAGAGAAGAGGCGGGCGGCTCAGCGCGGGGATGAGATAGGACCGCACCGCACCGGAGCGGCGTCCCCCACCCCGCCGCTCCCCTCACCTCCCGCTCCCTCCGCAGGCAGCGGCGCCGATCGCTCCCACTGGAGGGTTTGAACCGGGAAGTAAACACGGAGCACAGGAAATGGCGTGCGAGGGCGGGGGGCGGCGGGCAGGAGCGCGGGCAGCGGTGCCCCGGCTAGGCGCGGTCGCGGGCGGCTCTGCCCCGGCGGGGCGGGCACAGGGAGGCAGGCAGGGAGGCAGGCAGGGAGGCAGGCAGGGAGGCAGGGAGGGAGGGAGGCGCGGCCCCGCTCGGCCCTCCCCAGCCCCGCCCCGGCTGCGGGCGGGAGCGCCCGAGGGAGCGGCCCCGGGACTCGCCGCGCAGTGCTTCTGAGATTGTCTAAACGCTGACACACAGACCCCAATGCCGTGACGGGTTCGAATGCAGGGCGAAGCGGCCCGGGGACAGCCCGTCCTCGGGACGAGCGGTGACCGCGCACAGGGTACAACGCGCACGCTGCGGGTGGCCGGTACCGCCAGCGGGGCTGCCGGTGCCCTCCTGACTCCGGTCCACCCTTAGGTATAGGTTTTCTTACAAGGAGATATATCAGAAATGCTTGAAGACCTCCGCGGAAAATACCAGCACCCGGAGTTAATCATCTACCAATTCCAGGGTCTGATGTTAATGACCTTTATCTGTAGTTTATTAAACAGCCCCTTCCTACCCCAGAAGAAAAACAACTTCACAAAGAGGAAAGCTTTGACTGAATCTAAGACAGTTTTTGGCAACGCAGCCATCTGTTCTCTGCAGCTGCACTCACGGTGCCTTGAGCTCAACCTCTGTCTACCCTGAAAGCGGAGTGTAGCCCTTCCATGGAAAAGCAGCCAGCCCCAAGGGCTTCAGGGACATGGCTTAACTTACCACAGCTTAACTCGAATTCTCTGTGCACATAAGCATCGTTTCACAATAAATTCATTTACTTCTATGAAGTAGTTTAGCAAACAAATCATTGCCCAAACTGGACACCCCGTTCTGTCAGAAGGGGAAAGCCTAGCACAGAAGTGCACTGGCAAGTCGCTGGAAACCGAGGTGTTGCAACACAGTGTCATGGCCTTTGATCATGCATTCCACTCAGAGGTGCTTTTGTTAAATGCACGTGTATGTCAAGGTTACATAAACTCACAGCATAATGCACCTGCATAGCCCTGGGAACTTCACATAAGGTTGACTCCAAACATTCCATCAAGCTGAAACCAAGGTAGTGCCTTCCTGTATGATTATAAGATATGAAAGATCCCTCTGCCCCACGATATCACAAAAATTAACAAATGCGGCAGCATGACAGGGTGAACCTGGCACAAAGAAATTTAAAACACAAGTCACTACCATTTTCTAAACACAGATTTCAGATGAGTTTTAAATGAAAGCCACTAGTCCATAATACAAGGAATTTGGTAACGATATGAGTTGAAGAATTTTCCTTTCCTCAAGGAAAGCATACATACACACACCCCCTCCAAACTCCTCAAATTGTTTGGTGCTATGATAAACCACTGTGAGTTAAGAATAACCCTTTTACTATACTAAAATGTAAAGGCAATGCTAAAGAAGCCCTATGGAAGTACAACAGCCCAAAAGATTGAAAGACACAAGAGATGAGAGAGCCCTCTTGAAAACACTACGGCCTTCATGTCTCTTGCTTGCTATATTTTTTGATTACTCTATTAATTTATTCCTTAATTCTAATAAGAAATCTAAAACTATCATGCCAACATCCCTTGTTAGAATAGGATGCTGGGAATTTTTCCATTGTTGATGCTTCTAGTATGCTCTCTCCTATATGTTCTTTATATTCATACAATAATGATATAGTTGCAATTTATAACTGTTTTATCTTAAACTATTTGCATAATAACTGGG
The DNA here is from genome assembly GCF_000738735.6 of Corvus cornix cornix. Taxonomy (NCBI): domain Eukaryota; kingdom Metazoa; phylum Chordata; class Aves; order Passeriformes; family Corvidae; genus Corvus; species Corvus cornix. The sequence continues at coordinate 93,232,374 of NC_046332.1, forward strand.
GTTTATCTCCTTTTATATGTGTTACTTCCTTGTCTCTTCTTGCAGCCACCATTTTCTTTTTCTTCTACTTTTTTCATCAAGGCCTCTTTTCATTCTGAGAAACCTTAACATTACTTCTGCTGTTCAAACACGAATAACCTTTCCCAAGAAATCACAGTAAATCCAGGTTTCTCTTAAAAGAAACAAATGTTTCATAATGTAATCCACATTAACAAAAAATGTCTCAAAGTCTCCAGTGCATTAAACTCAGTAATTCTAAGAAACCCAGACACGTGTACTACCACCTCATAAGAGGCTGCACATAACTCATAAAAGACTGAACAATAACTGGAAAGAGGAAAAAAATGGGTTTGGGGGGGGAAGGGGGAAGGCTAAGGAGAGACATGATTAGAGCAAGGCAAAAACTTTCAATTCAAGATTAAAGAAACAACAAGCAGAGAAAACCCAAACCTTGAAAATTGCTTCCTGTCAGGTCTGCAAGCTTAAAATACATGCCAAATACACCACTGAGACCTTAGCCCTATCAGCACTCGAATGCATATTTCCAGTTAAAAATCATCTTCCCCAAAACAATAAAATAAGTTACAGTAAATCTTTAGAAATGCCATTTCTTCCCTCAAAACAAGAGAAAAGACTTTGGAGTGATAAAAGAAGCAGGGTACATTTTCTCAGCTCTGTGGCTGCAGCAGCATTTTTATACAACAGAAGCATATGGGTAAAGAATTTAAAAATATCTTACCATTTGCATCCTGCTAGAAATGTAAAGCATTAATGGTCCTGCAAAATGAAGCAAACCCATTATTTACCTGGAAAATCTTAATGGGATTCTGGCAACCTTCTCCTACAGACAGCTGAGAAACACAGTAAGGGACCTGAAGAACAAACTCAGCCCTGCGACAGAATGTTGAAGTGCAGTTATGTGGGCCAAGCCCATGTTAAAATCACACATATGGCACATTATATCCTTTACAGTTACAGGAAGCTCAGGAGCATGACCTCTCTCACACAGACCACATTTATAGTCTCACAGGCTATTCAAAATGTAACAGAACATCATGCAAGCATACCACAGGCAGGTAAGTGCTAGTCCACCTGAAAGACAGCAAATACATTCAGAGACAAAGGATAAACAAATTAAAAGTAGGGTCATATTCCAAAATTACTTAGCTTAATAAGAAGTAGGTTGCATGTACATAAAGCCAGTGAAATAAAGATGTTACGTATTTTCCTCTCCAGTATTTGCTTCGTCCTTTTCCTATCATAGACCAACATCATTAGTTCATCAATGGGGGTTGTCTTCCTCTTATATGTATACACAGCCCTTAGTACAAAGAGGCCTCAGTGTCCAACTGGAACCTCTGTGTTCTCTAGTAATACAAATAAAAAAGGTAATTAGAAAAGACAAGGATTCCAGAGGGGTATGATAGATGCTTAATTACAGACCGGGGTGCCATGGTGGAGTCCAAAGAGACAAGTAGAAGGTAATATGCAGAGCAGCCACTATTTAAACCACTTCTTTGTGGTTCAGGGACAGGTTCTGATTAAGGCTTAATCTCTCAGGGAGCAGTTCTGGAAATGACAGCTAGTTCAATGAGGACACTTACGCGATGCACTGCAGCTCTCAAGGAGCAGAGTACATTTCCCACCATCCACAAAAGGTAGGGAACAATTTGTGATACAAATACATGGTACCTAGCTAAATGTTACATCCCTTTTGATCAGTTTAAATATATGGTTTTAAACAACAGTAAGAAGTGAATAAAAAAGGGCAATGCAGAGACAGGCTGCATCAGGAAAAGGTATGATGGGGTGGTCTCAGAAAAAAAGAAAAAGGCTACCACTAGTTCATTTGGACAGGGAAATTATATGAAGAAAAATAAGCAAGGAATGTATACAATAATTAATTTTAAAAACCAACCAGACAAAAAAAAACACAAAAAAAACCAAAACCAAAAACAAAAACAAAAACAAAACAACCAACAGTTCTTTGGTTGCAATCTCAAGGAAACACAAGACATTAATAAAAAGTAGGAGACATCTTCGCCTATATGTATGGTAAATTAGCTGTTTACTTGCATTCATCTGCTGAACAAGTTGACAAACTGGGTCACAGAGCGAGAAGTGTACAAGGTCTTTATACAGAAACTGGAATCTACTAGATGGAGAATAGGAAGATACTAACAACACAGTTCCTACACGTAAGTTAAATCAATCATTTATCTAGCACAACATATAATAAGTACAACATGGTTTACTATGTAGGAAGACTATCTCAGTTACTAGAAAGCGGAAACTAATAGAGAATGTAATACTAGCTGCAAACTAGTAGCCAAGTGCAGCAGACACTTAAAAACGTCCTGTTCACGAGTACGGCTGCTCAAGTCTGAAGTTGAAACATGCAGCCCTCAAGTAGGGGGAAATCCCATTCGTCCTGCCTGGAGCCTTTTACATCAGACTCCCCTTGCAGCACAAAACAGTTTTCTCTCCATGTTTCAGAACACCTTGTACACATAGAGCATTACTGCAATCTATTCAGTAAAAATACCGTAATTGCACAATGTAGCAAAGCTATCAAAAAGGTTCTATTGATCATATTCAGTCCCACAGCAGCTGTGTTTTGCTTCCAAACCCTTTGACTGGTCAAGGGCAACTGATCTTTCCATGGAGCAAACACCTCCTGCACAAGCATTACAGGCTGGGATTTGTTGCCAGGGTTTGTGTTCAGGGATAAAAATGAGATTAAAAACATCATGAGGAGGAAGCCTGGCCATTCTCACAGCAGCCTGGGTGGTGAAGCTGCAGGTGATTAACTGCCCAACAACTCCTGCAGGTTCCTTCCCTCCCCATCATTCCCAGCTGTTGCCTCCTGCCTGCACCTGCACCCATGCCCAGGAGGGCCCATCCCTTTCAGCATTCGGATTTCCTGCTCTGTCCCAGACCATTGGCCCTCACAAATTGCAGCCAGCAGGGGTGGAAAAGAAGGGGTGGCTACATAGCTACACAGGAGGACATCCTCTGCTTCTCGAGGAAGCATCCACTGCTAGGGACCAATGGCAGGTGCAGCACTTCCTCCAGTCAGTGAGCAGCTGGGCTGAGAGGACTGCAGATGCAGCCCATGCTCCTCCCAGGACAGCAGGAGGCACAGCTGCACTTCAAAGGATCACATCTTCCACTCCCTAAGTAAGGAGCACTCTGCAGTTGAGCCAAATCACTCAAAGGACTGCACATCCTACTGATGGCACATTAGCAGGATGCTGTAACTAAACTAAAAACACAGATCAGGATTCTCAACAATGTGCAGGCTTTTTTTAAATCAGGTGTCTTGATAGAGCACCAGACCTTACCATAATACAGTTTCTGCAGTACTGTAGCTCTTTAGCACTGACTTTTCCCACCCTATAAAACCTGTTACCCACATAATCTGCACAACAGTCAGCATGGGCTAGACACCTGTATTTTGGCTTGAGGGAACCCATGCTCTGAAAGCACCACAGCAGGCAGTCAGATAGGTAGTCACATAGTAAGAGCTTGATCAGTAAAAGACTGAAGCTCCTACAGGTCATGCACTAAGGTTCCAAAATTTTACATTTCCAGGACTCACCTAGGCTCTGCATACAATACAAAGAGGAAGGAAGGTTCCTTACAACATGCCCTAAAATTCTTATATGCTGAGAAGGATACCTGGCCATGAAGTTAATCAAGACACAGCGGAAGGTAAAAGCAGGTATCTGCTTAGTGTCCCAAACTCCAGTTATCTCCTGGACTTACAAGAGTCCTTTGAGTGTCCTTTGGAAGAACTCTCTGAAAAGTGATAAATGCCCATTTTTTATTAACAATAGAGCATAAAGGTTCCCAAACCTCTTGCTCTTGGATACCACTATTGGCGACAGCCACAGTAGCAGCTCTTAGATCCCACTGCCTCACTCCAAAGCCATCAGCATGACTAACCCCACATATGACACTCCTCTGCTTTACACCTGACATCCCCACACCAGTCCCTGTATTCCGTCTTTCCATCTCTCCCACCTCAGACCACACACCACCACCTTCCAAACCAGCGACTCCAATCCCACATTTAGCCACACAATCTTGACCCACCACCTTTTCTTTACTGTCCAATTGGCCACACCAACTCACCAGCCACCGCTCTGTGCTCCCTCAACCTCCACCTTGCTACACTATCTGAAACCAGAAGCACTTTTGGTTGGCTGAAGACTCCTCCAGCTCTTCTGATTTCTTTCCCTGCACACGTTCAGAAATGCTCCTCTGCCTGACTAGCCATTATTAACAGTGACCTACATTCAAACACACTAATGTTCTGTTTTTGCTGCTTCAGTTCTTTAGTGGAATAGCCCTCCAAACCTAAGTTCAGCTAAGTTTGCAAAGGAAATGTACAGTTTAGTTAAAATACCAGCCGGGTCTTGTGGCAGCCTTTATAAACTGGACCTTATGAAACAATTAGAGCCACTTCTTTCCATTAAACTGCCCTCCAAAAATGACACTGTAAAACTGATTCAGCTGGTTTGAGTTCATCTTTTCAGATATGTACCTGAATTAAACAATATTCAGGGAAACAGTACATTCTTTGCAGTAGAAGTACGGTACTTTTTCCACTTCCCTTGGACCCTGATTAAATTCCCATCAAAGTACATAGAGCCAAGTTGCATCAGGGAAGGTTCACGTTGGACATTAGGAGAATTTTACAGAGTGATTAAACATTGGAATAGGCTGCCCAGGGAGGTGGTGGAGTCACCCTCCCTGGAGGTGTTTAAGAAAAGGCTGGATGTGGCACTTAGTGCCAAGGTCTAGTTGACAAGGTGGTGTTCAAAGACTCAATCATCTCAGAGGTCTTTTCCAACCTAATTGATTTTGTGATTTTGTGGAAGTCTGTCAGCTGACTCCCAGGGGGCAGGTGTTTAATCCAGCCCTAAGATATAAACACCGTAAGCTAAGGGCACCAGGGCAGAATGTATGGTACTTTTGTTTTCTCAAGTTTCCATCAAATGTTTATATTTCATACAGAAAACATAGGTTGATGCAGCATTAAGAAGCTGAGAATGCCATGCACATAAAACTTACAAGACTGACAGCTGTCTTTGCAACTGCTGTTAGGATCCATGCAGGCCCACCCTGTGACCTGAACTAGGCAGGAGTCCTACCAGAACACACGCACAGGAGTGTGCCTGAAGGATGTGATACATACACATAAGAGAGTCTGGTTGCAGCTGCAGCAGCAATCTGCTTTCCTTTCCCTCCTAAAAGCTAAGAACTAATACTCCTAATTCCTGTGGTTTTGCTTATTTTCTTGCAATTTTAAAGAAAAAGAGGAAATCAGCTAGCATGCAACTGACCCCAACCCCAAGCAGCAGCATCGGCCTCAGGCTGCAGAGCTCCAGGGGTGCCATCATCAGGCATCCACAGGAAGATGTGTATTTCCCTGAAGTCAGTGCGTGAAAAAAGCCTGACGAAGTGCAGCTCCAGGTGTGGGCTTGGCAGGAGCTGAACCAAAGAGATTCCCCTGTGAAGGAAGGCTGATGGGGAGGGATTTTGCACCCCTTCTCACGTAAACCCTGCAGTGTTTCCTGTGTAATATTGCTGTTTTGATGCAGCGCAAGCTCAGGCTTCAGGAGTCCAATCACTCAGGGTTTGTTTACACTGGGAGAGCTCTGCTGCTAGATATGCTGGCATCACTCCTCAGTGTGGATGTAACATATGCCAGAGAGGGAATTCCTCTGCCAGTCTAATGTACCACTTCCCCCAGCAACATTAACGAAGCCAACAAAAGCACTTCTCCAACAGCACAGCTGCACCAGTGGGGGGTACATGATTTTTACTGTTTTCCCCCTCCCCCCACCCCATGAAAATATTCCATAGGACTACCAAAGCCCTACAGAAGGGATGGATTCTCTTCTGGGCAAGCTGCCAACATCATCCAATAGCACTCACTGCAGAGCAGGAAAATGGAGACCTGTATTAAATGCACTTAGACACAAGCAGTGTTTCATCGGCCAAGAAGGGACAGGGGCCTCTGCCCACAGGGTCTCAGTGACCCATGATGAGGAGCGGCACGACTGAAACTTCTTGCAGATGAAGCTGGCCACCCCTGCTCAACTCCCCACCACGATGGGAGTGATGAGGCACTGGAACAGGTTGCCCAGATAAGTCATGGATGCCTCATCCCTGGAAGTGTTCAAGGCCAGGCTGGATGGGGTTTTGAGCAACCTGGTCTAGTGAAAGGTGTCCCCTCCCATGGCATGGGTGTTGGAACTAGATGATCTTTAAGGTCCCTTCCAACCCAAACCATTCTATGATTCTATGACTCTGGTGACAGGTAATGGCAGTAACCACATCATACTGAGAGATATGGAGAGAAAATGGCATTGTTCTAGGCAGCAAAGTTAGGGAGAGAGCAGGACTGTCACACTGGTTGAGGATCAGGGAGTAAAGCTCAGCCAGCCAAGGTGCAAGACACTGCTTCCATGCTGCCAGCTCACAGTACTTTTGCAAGCCCTGTCACGCTTGAAATCTCTTAAGGTTCCATCTCTTCAAATTACAGCCACTGGGTAACAACTAATTAAAATTCTTATTTAAGGAAGATGTATATTGAATTTCCCTCAGTGATTCATAGCCAGATTGTAATAATATATATGCATATTATATATAATATATAAAAATATATATGTGTGTGTGTATATATAAATACACTTACATACATAGCTAGTTTGCAAACTTCAAATTTAAAGCCAGACTTCCAGTTTTCTAAGGCTGGAATTACAGTCTTAAACTTTTCCAGCTGAACAATGTGGTGCTGTCAGCCACTAGCATGCAGCGTAACCAGAGGGGAGCGTGCTGGTCGCATCCCCACAGTTCTTCCTTTTCTCCACACAGACACAGCATTTGGAGGGTAGCAGTAGGGTACCTGAGGGCTAAAGAATCACTTTTTCTGTTGTCCATATTATGTAAAGGCATAGCAAGAATGTATATAAAAACTGTGGAAAAGACATTAATGAGAGTAAGACCAGCAGAACTACATTATTTTTCTGTGTTTTCTCAAAAAAAACAATTTAACTACCAACAGTTTCCTTAATTTCCCCCTCTTCTTAGGATCTGGCATGCCCTTATTTAACTCAGTCTAGACCTTTATGCAGGATCCAGTTTTCAAGGAAAAAGGCAGCACACACAGATACAAGTCCCCTGCTTCCTCAATGAGCACAGCAGAGTATATTTCTCTGGATAATATCCCAGTCACCAGAAATACAGAGCCAGTACATAGAAAAAGCAAGGCTGTTTTCCTTCAAAGCATTCGTGCATCCCTGCTCTCACAAGGCAGTAGGGGTCACATGGTAAATGACAAGTCTGTAACAGGACCAAACAGTCCTACGAAGCTCACAGTAACACTGATGAGAACAGCATGAATCCAGGAAAAAGGCACTCTAATGACTTTGGGATAACTTTTCCCCAGGTTCTCAGCTTGTCCTTGCAGTGCTTCTACCCTGGAGCAACAGCATTCATACGCACACCAGCGTTCCCCAAGTGTGCAGCCACCGCAGGCACAGCTGTCCAGCACAGATTATTCCTGCCAGAAGCACAATAATCTTCTTGGGAAGACTATTGCTGAGGGAAGAGAGTATATGCACATTAAAATGCAGATTTTGCTTCCTGCCTCCCAGGTCTAGTCCTGTGATGACCTGCTGCTGCTGCTGCAATAGGAGCAACCACAATACTTTCCCAACAGATTTCAGTGAGCGAAGGCAGGACAGCCTTTGGGGTCAGCCAGGCAGACCCCAACAGCCTCACCAAGGCTTCAGGGTGAGAACATCCTGCCAGAAGAACTTCCAAAATGTAAGTTGCTCGGTGCCAACTAGCACCTGGAAATTTCTACCTTAGGAGTAATGTCTGCACTGCTGATAGGATGTTCTCAAGCTCTGTCTGGGCTCCACATTCAGCTCACAGCCAGTGTTGCACCCTCTGCAAAGATACTGAGCTATGAAAATCATCACTTGTTATTAACTCTGGCTCCGAAACACCTTTCCCTTCTTCTTCCTTTATAACACATGAAATACCATTTTCAGGTCACACCTTGTCACAACAAGAGAGAAGTGTATTTAGTCCCAATATTTACACGTGAAATCTGAGATAAGTGAGCATAAACCTCCCTTTACCCGAGCCATAGGCACACACGCTCATGGCTGGTGACATGGCTGCCACACGTGGCAGCCCAAACCCTGCTTTTGGATACTCTGACTCTCAGTGCTTGTGCTCATACACAACAATTCATTTGCCTTGTGAATCGCAAAGAGTTAATTTATTTCTAAATTACAATTCAGAACCCCTCATTTAGCCAAAGACCTCAATCATTAAAAAGAGAATCATACAGATCTATGAGGTATTTGTACAAAGATCCTAATCTTTGCTGCCATCAGTCCTGGTACTACCCCAATTAATAACCAAATTAATGTCAATGCCAGTACCCAATCCTCCACAGGGAAAAGGAATGACGTTTTCTTTCAGCCATGCACCAAGTCTAATCCAGCAAGAGAGAGAGCTGCATCTGTTTTCCCGGGGCCAGCCCCATGCTGTCCGTCTCCCACCTCAGCGATGCGGGAGCAGCAAGAGGAAGCGGCAGTGTTTTGGATCAGCCTCCCACACGCAGCAGAGCAGCTCCTGGGTTGTTCAATCCTGTACTCAGTGCAACGGCTGGGGATGGTCCATTCGACGGAGGGGGGCCAGGGTGTGCGAGACCCAGCCGCACACCCAGCACTCTCCACATCCCCTGGCTTCAAAGCACTGAACCAGCTGCCCTCATGCCTTCCAGGAGCCCCTGACGGGAGGGGGGGCACCACAGGGTGTCAAATGGCTGCTGCATCACATTCCCCGATGCATCTTCCCTATTTTCCCCAAACAGAACAAAGCTGTCCTCAAAACGACGCTTTCTGTCGCACTGCTGACCAAAAATAAAAGTACAAACGAAACTTAATGGAGCGGGAAGCCTCATATGACAAGAAAAATTCCCGCTCCAATTCTGATCTGTGTTTACAGCGTTGAAAGTGGGTCAAACTGGTCTGTGATGGAGGAATCTGTTTGGAAAATGATCTCTGCGAGGAAAAACATCTAAGTGGCAGACAACTGCACTGCAATGCTTCCACGGGGATCCTTTCCCTGCCATCAAAGTAATTCAGTTTTACCACACAAGGTGGAAATCCTGTAACTTGAAGTTATGGGTTTTTATTCAAATTACTTAAATTCAGCAATTCCCTATCTTTTGGAGCAAATCAACTAACCAGGGTGTTTCAGCACAGATCTCCGTGCTTTAAAAAACTAAGACGTGGCTGGGTTTGGACAGGGTGGGGGAAGCTGTTGTTGGTTTTGTTGATTTTGTGTTGTTTTTTTTTTAATAATTGCCCTCATTTTTATTCATTTCCTGTGTTCAGGACAAGGTTATTCATCAGTACCATCACACTGCCTAACCCAACTATTTTGTTTTACCCTGTCATGGTCTCTTTCAAAATGCAAAGGAATGATTATTATATTAAATGGGAGCCCAAAAATAAGAAACAGTCTGTAACAATATTACTTTCCAAGGTATTTTCATTCCGACTTCTGGAAACCCAGTGAATTTAATATCTGTCCTTTCCTGTTGTTCAAGATAGAAGATGATTGTCATGCAAACAAGTTCAGCCAAAACTTCCTGGCAAGAAGCTCTGTAGGTTGTTCTGTGCAATGCTGGTATACAAATACACAGCAACCTAAAGGAAGACTATACTACAGCTTTGAAACCCATTAATTTGTTTTATCGACTTACAAAAATTCTGTTCTTTGACCTTCAAGTGCTTGATTCCTTTTATGGTCACACAATCTTCATTTTATTTTATTCTGCTAATTACTCTCAGGGTATCCAGAGGCTTTAAAAAGCACAAAATGCCAAAAAATGTATTACTACATTCCTGCACGTATTGAATCCTCTTTCTAATCTGTTTTTGAAAGAAAGAAATACATTTATAGCATTTTCTAGAAAACATCCCTAAAAGCACCCCAAACTGATAAACATGCCTTCATATTTATAATTTGTATTTTTTAAATGTTCTCTTTAGTTTTAGTTACTATTTTGTATTTACAGAAAAAAAATGAGCTCTGTGAGTCCTCAAAGTGTCTGCTAATGTCAGATATTTATAGAAAGTTATGATCTCAAATGATTTTAAGAACTGAATCAGTCTACATCCGTGGGACAAACCTCATCTCTTTTAGACTTCAAAAATGTCCAGTTTTAACTGGAGACTTTCAGGGCAAATAAGGAATAGAAAGGCTCATATTTTAAATGCACTCAGTATAAAAAAAGTAACATAACAAACAGAAGTAGCAAAAAATAATTGGAAGAAATACCACGGCACAGGAAGGGATGTACATTTTAAATCTTTTTACTAACAAACAAAGAAAAAGAATAAAGTAACACAGAAACAGCTCAGATGTAACATAGATGAGAACATGAAAGAGGTATGGGATATAAATTCTGAGTCTACAGAAAAAGAATATTTACAAAGTTAGATGGAAAAATGAGTTTGTGAGTCTCTTAGACACATCTATGAATTAGAAAGTGCGTTGTGAATGGCCCATCGAAATAAGTACAGTTACCCTCACAAAATCAAATATCCCCTTAAAAAATATTTAAAAGGGCTACTTCTCCCCAGACTCAAAACTGAGTCAAAGCCAGAGGAGACACAGCGGGTCAGCAGGGACGTCCAGAGCGGCCGCCTGTCCCAGCAGCCTGCTCAGCGCGGGGTGAGCTCGGGGAGGTGGGAGGCTGTGAGGCGCCAGCGTTCCTCCCGCCCTGGCTGCCATCCCAGCCTGCACACCACCCGCTGCAAACCCCGAGCTGCTGCACCACGAGGTCCACAATAAGTCCCACTACAGCTCTTTGCACGCCGGGCTGGGGTCGGGGTGGGCTGTGGGGAGCTGGGCACCTCTGCAAGCCCTCCTCTGCATATGGGTGCTGTGAAGGGACCCCTGCCCAAACATGAGAGGTGTTTGCTCCTCTGAGATGAAAAGAGAGCCTTTCATTCATTAACCAAGCTGTCCACAATTATACTGTAACAGAAAAGCACATGTAGTTGGGAAACTCCTTTAACACTTGTTTCTGTTATGCTTTTTTGTTTATTTTGTTGTTCAGTAGAGCCTCTTTCCCAGATTGAGTGCAGGACCCCATTTTACTAGGCTTGACATCTACACAAAGGGGAAAGACCTTTTCTGCCCTAAAGCTCAGAACCCAAAGTCCAAGAGGTGCTCAGGGAGTATGCCTGGAGTAGCACTGTAGGACAGGCTGCCAAAACCCTCCTTGGGCTTGGTGCCACCAGGCAAAAGAGCCTGGGGACAAGCAGGCATGGGCAGAGCCTGTCAGAGCCAGTGGACAGTCAGGTGGAGGATCCCCACCTGCCCCCAGCCCCACATCACATGTGTCACCCCAGATGGCAGAAGACATTTACCTGCTCTGGAGCCCCAGTTCACATCCCAGAGCACTGGACAACAGTTTGCACCTCATGTACCACCTCCACAAAGCCACAGCATCTTGGGAGCAGGGACACCCTCTTCAGCTCTGTTGCTCGACCAGCCAACTTTGGGGGAAATGGTGGCAGGGAAAGCTGGCAGCAGCAGCGGCAGTGGTTTCAGCTGTCCCCACTAGCCCCACTGGCCACCATGGTGGTCCCTGAGTTACCCACGCTCACACAGCCACCCACACAATGTGCCCGCTCTCATCACTTCCATGCCCACCCATAGCACTGTGGGCTCCCGTGGGGTTTCTGTACCCCGGTGCCACCTCCTAACGTACCTGCGAATTTGGGAGGCAGGAATGATATGCTACATCTGCAGAATGGGACTCCAGTCCAGAGCCACGACCTCCACGCTACAGTACAACACGAAACAGTAACAACCCCAGTGGGTGGCAAACTGAAGAACCGAAGGGGGACAGCCCAGCCCAGTGTCCTGCCGAGCTCAAGGCACTGGTTTCAACTTTGCAGGTCTGCGGACAACTTGAAACAGAGCCACAAAAGGTAACAAAAGCCCACTGTCAGCACGCTCCAATGAGCGGAGTGCTCTGCCAACTGCAAAAAGTGAAAAATACGCTGTTATTTTCAAGCAAGGAGTTATCCCATCAGCATAGCAGATGACCTTCATCAATCTTCTCTTCACCACCTTGGGCTGGCTCGCAAGGAAAGTTTTTTGTCAGTATGTGGATCTCTATGTGCACTACGATACTGAACGTCAGGTGGGAAAACGGTATTGTCCCAAGTTTTGAGGCACAACCAAACCCCTCTCCCTCTAGCTGAGCTACGACGGGAATTACGTACGCACACAGAACACATAAAAGTTACCTGACAGAGTACATTTTCTTCAAACACAACACAGACTAGAGCTGTAACGCTTTTTCAGCCCAAAAAAAAAGGGATGAGATTTTTTCCACAGGCTACCGAACAGTAAAGGACCCAAATAAAGCTAAAACAGCCTTCAAGAAAACTAAGCATCAAACGCTAAAATGTCCCTCAGAGGCTGGAAGGGATGAGCTGAATCACCTCCCAAGCGAGGTGAGGCACCGGCTATTCCAGCAGTTGCGTAGATAAGTTTGCAGCCGGCTCGTGGCACGCAAGAAAGGGTCCATAGCCCACCCCCCAAAATTAATGCATCTCCCGTGCACAGTCAGGACTCCGCTTTGGGGAGCGGAGCGTTTGCAAAACACTTGCGGAACAGTGGCCCCTCAGGGGGGAAGCCCTTCCAGCCCGGCTGCCGCTCCTCGCTCTTCCCCGGCCCCCCGACGGGGACCGATCCCCGCTCCGCCCTCCCCGGGGCCGGGGGTCCCCCCTCCGGCACGGGGTGCGGCGCGGGCGGGGCTGGGGGCGGCGGGCCCGGCCGCACAAAGGGCGGCGGGGCGGGGGGCGCCGCGCACTTACTTTGTTATGGTGCCCGGGAGCAGGCGGTCGAGCAGGCGGCAGAGCACCACGCCCGTCCTTCAGGGAGGACTGAAGGAAGCCCTCTGGGTCGGAGATGGTCTTTTTGGGCGACTCCAGCACGCCCAGGGCGATCAGCCACTAACGGTCTGCTCCGCCGAATTCATGGCGATGGCGGCGGCGGGGCGGGGTCGCGGCGCCCCGCGCCTCGCGTGGGTTTTGTGTCTCCCCCGGCGGGGGCTTCAGGCGGAGGCCGGCGGCGCCGCCCCCATGTGAATGCAGATGAGACGCCCCGGCCCCGCCGCTACAGACACATGCAGCTGCAGTGCCGCCTCCTCCCCGCCCCCCCGCCGCCGCCGCCGCCGCCGCCGCGCCGCCCCATGACATCACTGGCAGCGGCGGCGGGCGGGGGCCGCGCGCCCGCGGAGACCCGCGCACCGCTCCGCGCCCGCTGCGCGCACCGACGGGCCGGCCGGCGGGCGCCCCCCAGCGGGCGCCCGGAGCCTCCGCGGGCGCGCAGCGGGGCGGGAGCGGCAGCCGCGGGCACCGCCGGCAGCGAGGAAAAGTTGCGGGATGCCCCGGCCCCTCATTTCCTCCCTCGGACGGCGCCGTCGGCGCAGGGAACGACCCCCCACAAGCCTTGGGCTCCAGGCTCGGGGAGGCTGGTGTCGGACCATCTAGCTCTCGGAGCACCAGCAGCGGGGTCCGGCCCGACCGGCGGCATTAACGCGATCTCTGCCTTTGCCCGTCGTTCCCTTGCGCAAGGAAAGCCCTTCGGGAGCCTCGGCCCAGAGGCCGGGTCGCGGGCTCGCCCCGCTGCGCGCCATCCCCGCCGTGCGCCTGCCGGGATGCTCCATCCCCGGAGCGCCTCCCGCCAGCTTCCACGCCGACGGTCTGCGGCACCGCCTGGCAAGCCAACGTAAATACTCGGAAGGACTGTGAAGGCTAACCTGAAACAGAGCCTTCCTGTGCCTTTTATTCTGACAAAACCCATTCCTCAAGGCTTTGTTTGGACAGGACACTATGAGCAATCAGTATTTTTTTGTTAGGAGCTGGCTGGCGCGGGTTCCCAGGGTCCCTCCCTGATGCCATCAGCCTCCCTGATGCAGCACACGCGCCTGGAGAGGCGATACCACCACAGCCCCTGCTCTCGCCTCTTCCCCTCTAGCCCCACCTGACCCCCTCGAGGGGCAAAATGCCTTCAAGGCAGAAGTAGAGGGGATAATGCCAACCCAAACTCACCTCTCCTGTTTTGTTTCCAGCCTGGTGTACTGCATCTGGCACCATCACAGTCCCTGAGCAGTACCTCTGTTAGGTCTTCCTGACCCAGAATCTCCTTCCAAACCACAGGCCAGCACAGAAAGACAGAGGTGCATTTCGATTTGAGACAAGATAATCTAATTTCAACATTCAATCTCCTTCTGACCCATAATAGGTGCAGATTTTCTTAAATTCTGGCACTTTAGGTCAATACCTCCTCCAAAATTTGTCTTTCCTTTTGCTCCTTGTTTGGTCGAGGTGAGAGCAGCAGACTGGCCTCTGCCAGTATTAATGCCCACCCGGACTCAAGCAGGATGGGATAAACATTGCTGTGGGCACAGTGCACACAGCACTGGTCAGCAGGCATTCGTTGCCTCGGCATCCCCAGCAGGGGTACCCCAGTAGTTCCCCAAGCAAGGTAAGCAGCCATAGGGGCCATCCCTGGCACTGTCCCATGGTAGAAAACAATGAGCATGAGTTTATGAAGCTTTTTATGTGAGAGATGTGATGAGTACATGAACAAGGTGAAAAGTGCATGGCTGATTACAGTAGGGACCATGATGCATGACATGGTGTGGGAAAACCATCCAAAGGCAATGGAAGTAACAACACATTACAATGCAGAATAGTGATCTTAACAAAGCATAAATGGTTTCATTATAAGCAATATCTGGGTTATCACCGACTGACATCCATCACCTATCTCCTCACCTTTCTTCTGCACTTAACTGTACACCCTTCCATATTTATTTTGAGCAACAGCTTCCTATCCAATAATCGGCTAGCTATGAAGAACACAAGCATGGCAATACTTTGCCATTGGAAAATCATGTGGATGGATTGCCTGGAGACTTTTGAAAGAAGCTTGACACAGGTCAGGAAACCATTTCCAGATCTTTAAAGGAAATAAATGGAAGTGCCCAAAAGATTTAGGAGCATGCCACTCCCTTTCTAGCTTCCTTTCTTGTCAGACTTTCCCCTACAAGGTATTTACTGCAAAGCACCTGAACTCTTTGCACTCTTTGTTTTGTTCTTTCCTCCTGTGTGCCCCAGTACTGTCCATTTATACTGCACACTTGTAGGACAGACAAATACTTTGCATCTACACCATCCCATGAGTGGAACCCATGCCATGGTGGGAGTTTTGAGGTTACACAAACAATGAAACACATAATTACTGCAAATCTGTACTCCTTCTTCTTCTTTGTTTCGCAGTTAAAGATGTTCTGATTCTCGTATGTCCTGACTTTGACTGCTGCTTCTAAATCATAAATTCATGACATCTTTATTCAAGCATCCATTTTGATTGTATTTAAATAATCTAAATTCTTTCTGAAGGCATCTGAGAGGGATGATTTTAACCACGTTTTTCTGCAAAACATTTTGAATTTGTGCAAAGCTGAAAAAGTAATTTTGGTACTGACTCTCATAAACAAAGGATAGATATGAAGAATGTATGTAGGTTCAGGTAGCTTCCAGGCCTCAAATATCTTCACACAAGCAAAAAGATTCTTATATTTTGGGGCAGGGGGGAAGGGGTTCAGTTTAATAATATCTGGACCTCTTTTGAACAAGAAAGAAAGCAATATTCTATGAAATACATCAGGCAGTTTTGGCAGAGATCTAGTAGATTTAACAGCATATCATTTTCTATAAATAAAGATTAAGCAGTTGACAATTTATTTGGTCTTTTCCAAGCTTTTGTCATATTCTTATGAGAAGTTACTAAGGAAACCAGGTAGACATGAAGTAGAAGGAAAATTTCTGCCGTGGATTAGTGAGTGGTTGAAAAACAAAACAGCAGGAATAAATTGCCAGTTTTCAATTTGACCAAAAAGTTACCAGTAGAGATACTTCCTCTATTCTGCACTATGAATTAACTGTAAGTCTCCAAAGGACAATTATACTTCTGTGGGTTTTATTTAGTCTTTTATCCTGAGCAGTTGGTTTTGGAGGAGGGAGAGCAGGAGAGGAAGGAAGGAGTAAAGGTAAAGAAAGCTGCTCTTTCATTTTGGACTTTCATTTGCCATTTTCCATTTTGAGCTGTTAATACCTGCTCCCGGGCAGCAAAGAGATCCTTTGGCCAGATACACAACTTTCTGTTTTCCCCGTGCCAAACCAAGGTCAGGATTTCAATGTGGAGGTGACTAATTAATTATCAGTCCAGCTCGAACAGAAATTGCCTTGACGGTCTGCAATTAGCTATATAGGGGTCATAATGGATCAATTGCTGTGCTGGGGTTCCCATGCTATACATAATTATCTCTGTAGTGTTAGCCTAGGGAGGTTTACATCTCTCTGTAGCAAAAGCTTCACCCCAACAAAGCACACTTCTGTGTTAAACTAAGAGATGTATTTCCATGTCTAGTTAAACCTACCTTTCAAAAGTATCTTGAGGCTTGTAGAGGAGCTAGTCTTTCGCAGTTCCTGAAAGAAGCTATCACACGTTCAGTATGACCAGCTCTCTCTGCTGTTGATTGACTACCTGTCAGCTGAAGGTGTTAAAACCAATACACCAAAGATTGTGTTGGTGAATTCAGGAAGGCAGATCAATGAGCTGCATGGTGCTGACACAAGTGTCAATGAATCAAAAAAAAAAAAAAAAACACAGCAGAGAGCAAATTATTTCATTATCTTGCAAATTGCTAAGTATTTTAATGGGCAGATGCAAAGTTTTTGGTCTTGAGAGGCCTGTCAATCAAGCATAAATAAATTAATACCATACAGAGACCAGCTAAAGTGCTGATGCAGAAACACAAATGCGGGACTCTGAGAGCAGGTGTTCAACCAAGGGTGACAGCAGCATGATGCTCAGGGCTGCAGTGCTCAGCTTCAGGGCAGCATGATGGGTGCCCAGGCAGACTTGGGCCTCTCAAACAGAGATCACAGTATGCAGTGTGTTGAATACACCAATGTCCAGGCCATCCCCAAAGAGATAAAAAAAGCAAAGCAAGAAGGTGCTTTTGAACCTCTTTCTTTCATGGAGGCTGCATGCACCCGTTGTGGAATTTGTGGGGAAACAGGGATGCTTAGCATCATTAGAGCTTTTAGCTGGGAGAGAGATGCCCCAGAAATCAAGTCCCTCATTTATTTCCCCTTATCACAGATCTCAAATCTCTCAAGCCTCTAGTGCATTTGCTCTACTCCCTCCTGTGCAAGTGCCTTTAGGGTCTACTCAAAAGCAGAAATACTGTCACCATGTCTTTACTTTAAATCAATGCAGCCTATTGACACCATGCTCTGATTGAGCTCAGAGTCCCGGCTGATGCCAAGTCCTCGACTATCTTAATCCTAGCAGCCAAAATTTTTGTTAGCATTTGCTCGATTTGGCAAGGCAACTAAGACAATCCTGTGTTACAAGCTTTATCACAGTCACTCGTGCTTTTATAGCTTTTACCCTGGTTATGATCTTTAGGTGGAAATATACAGAGTCCTCTGGCAAGTCTGCAGTAGCCCAAAATGTAGCTCTGCTTCTGTGCTCCCGAGAGCATCAATTCAAGAGCTGCCTTTCTAAGTGCAGTTCAGGATAATAGCATTGATCCACTACATTCTTTGTACTTTCAGAAACCAGTAAGTGTCTCTGCTTTCGGCAGAGATGAATATAAAATGAAGGTCCTTGCCACGAAGGGCTTAGTCTAAATCACAGATGATTTAGACTAAAGATGAAGGATAGACCTGAGAAAGGAAGAAATTAAGCAGGACAATAGGCAGCAGCGCAGTCACACTTAAGCTCTCTCCACAGGAAGAAAACAATTTTAATTGCCATTTCAAAAGTTTTATTCACATTTAATGAGGACTGAGAAAGAAATGAAGGACAAGAATTTACCAGCGAGAAATCAAAATTAATAAAATGAATGAAAATGTTTTGAATTTAAACAAACAAAAAAAGGAGCTGAGATTCTCAAACGTTTTTAACAAATGCATAATGAATGAACAGTATTTTCCAACTTTTGCCCCGTATTTTGTTAGCATGAGTTGGAGTAAGTGCTTTTTTAACATTGCAGGCTGGACAGAAGCAAATCAGCGGTTCCCCTGTGGAAGGACTTGGGGGAGGGGAGTTGGCAGTGAACTCCACCATTTCAGGCCAGACGCAGAGAAAGCAGTGTCCTGCAGGCTGAAATATCAGATGCAGATCCCCAGCTGGTGGAAGCTGTCACAGTTCCCTTAAAGTTGATGAATCTATGACATTTTTAAACAGCGAGCTCAACAATTTGCACAGCTCTGATCACAGGGGACTGACATGACCATCCATAAAAGAGGCAAATTAGATTCTAAATTGTATCTGATGAAGAATTTTGGGCAGAGTGAAGGTAAGAAAGAGTGTTACCAAGTCATCAGTAGAAACTGGTTTGGAGCATAGCACAGAAACTTGGACACTTGTTCTCTGGAAAAACGAAATCACACAGCAACAGAGTTGTTAGAAGACTGACAGTGATCTTATGGGAACTCGGCTTGTTTGCTCTGGTGAAACAAAGCCTGAGAAAGGGTACAGGAGGGCTGTCTATAAATACACCAGTGGGTAAATATCACAGATAGGCATGCAGCTATTTAAGCTCCAGGACAATGCTAGCACAGGAGCAAATGAATATAAACAGGTCCTGAATAAATTTATGCTGGAAATCAGAAAAATATATTTTATTCTTCTAGCCACAAAAATTTTCATTGATGATAAGAAAGAGGGGGGCAAATAGCTGTTTTCAGAGGGGTGTATAATGTGCGGGTTAAAGTGATTCTATGGTTTGACTGCAGCAGCAGGGACTGGACATGGCCCAGGCTCCGTTCCCCAGCAGACTTTGCATTACGCCTACCAGAATCAAAATGGGCCAAGCATTCATCATGATGGATAAGGTTTAGTGAGAGAAGTCAAATAAGCAGAACCACAGTCAAAGCCATTCTCTCACTCTGAGTGAATGCTAATGACACTCGTTCATTGCTGCTTGGAAAATACACTTAGTAAACTAGGTTAATGGAAGAAAATCCTCTTCTCTGAGATATAGGCTCACAGAGTTGGAAGATACACATGGTGACCCTTGGATGTATTTTGTAGAGCTCTTTTGTATTAAAATTTTTCAATCCTATAAAAGTTTGCTACAGATCTATGCCTCTTTTGTTTTTAAACACACAGCAATTACCAGAGTGAAGTAGCATCCTGCTACTCCACTGCCTGTCCTCCACTTTACTCCGAAATCCTTGGCAATAAGCAGACAGTTTTGAAGACATTTTTGAAATGTGGGAGGATGCAAGGGCAGCACAGGGAATGAGAGAGAGGAAGAGAACACAGGTGATAGAAGCTCTTGGTCAACGCATTGAGCCGGAGCATCAAAATATACAGCTTTTCCATCAGTGTATTTATGACAAGATTTCCACACTTTGCTCAGGTAAAGAGAAAGAGAACTGATTTTGATGGGATTGGTTACCTGATGAGGTTTGCAAGAGGATTCTTATTCACAGTTGTATAAGTGGTCAACATACTGGATACATTTGATAAAACTGTAAAACTGGATTAGTCCCCATTCACAGGGGAAATTGCTGTTTCCCTGTAGCACAGCAAGTGTCACCATCTGCTGGGTCACCCTCGCGCTTTTTTGGGTGTGGGGGTTGCACTTGCTGTCACTGACAGCAGGGCATGCTCAGGGGAGGGATTTGGGAACCTGCTCCCTTGGCACCTGGCCAGAGCCCCAGCCTGGCACGCAGCAGGGCTCAGCAGAACATCTATGGCTCCATCAGGCTTTCAAGAGCTCTCTGGACTGCTTTTGCAAGAGACGACGTGAGCTGATGGAGCTGTTATTTTTAGTCCTACAGTACTATTTGTTGACTGTGGCTGCTTCCTATGCAGTAGGTACTGAAGGGCCAAGGCACTAGAAGCATTCTAATGATCCATCAATAAATGTTACAGTCAATAAATGTCACCATTTGCCTTACAGTTAGCATCTGCACTCTTCCAGCCCATATTTATATATTATATCATATTATATTATATTATATTATATTATGTTATATTATATTATATTATATTAATTTAGGTTGTAGGCCTTTGTATCATCACCAGTTCACTTCAGATTTATTTGTGACACTCTCAGTCAGTAGTAAGATGGTCTTCTAGTGCTCCTTTTGAAAGAAACCAAATAATAAGCCCTGATGAAAGCTTACCCAGCTTATGGGAGCCTCACCTCCCTACATAGGGGTTCTGTCACCAGGTACCAAGAGGAGGGTGGAGGGCCAGTTGTGGAAGCTGCTCAGACAGAATATACAGAGATGAAAACAGCTGAAATCTTGTGCTTTTTCCCAGAATCTCTGGGTTCCTCTGGCTACTTTCTTTTTTGCAGATTAAAACTACAGCCACCCAACAAATATGGATTATGATTATTTGGCTCAACTCTCTACCATTTTCTCTTTAGGCTCCCAGTATTTAAGGACACTAATCTTGTATATTTTTCCTTGGCTTTTACAGTCCTGTTGGCAATGATTATAACTCTCAGTGCTCTTAATTATGGCTAAATAAAACTAATAAGTATGCTTTGATAAATTAGTAGTCACTTGACAAGCATCTTACCAAACAAAGTGTTCCAGAGACCTTGAATCCTACAGATCTACAATGTTATAAAAGCCAAGGTGCACATACAGTTACACCAGAGCTGATTAGAAAGGAAAAATAAGTGTCACTGATGTGCTGAATTTCCCAGAGTTCTCAAGATCAGGTGACACCGCCATTTAGCAAACAAACTCTCCGTAGGGTCTGCCCTCATAGGCCATATTCTCCCATGCCATATTCTCCTTGCAATCTTTCCTATTTGAATTGGAACAGGCTACCCAGGGAAGTGGTAGAGTCACCATCCCTGAAGTGTTCAAAGAACTAGTCATGGCACTTCACAATATGGTTTAGTGGGCATGGTGGTATTCAATCCAAGGTTGGACTTGATGATCTTGAAGGTCTTTTCCAACCTTAATGATTTCATGATTCTAGGATTCTAGGTGTAATCCCACTGAAGTTACTACCCCATATAAAAATGTCCCTTATAAGGAGAGCGTCAGGCTCTCTTTACTTGATGGCCTTGTGTTAAATCTTATGTTTCCAACCAAGTAATGGGGTATTCCTGCTTTTAAACACAGAAACTGGACTATGAAACATTGAAAGAACCCTGGGGTGAATAGTGCCTGAAATTTTTGTCTCCTTTTTCATTGTCCATGTTTCTTCTGCTCCCAATGGAGAGTATCTATATTCATGTAAAGCCTGTTTTGAGGACAGCTCTGGAGCCATTCAGCCAATTTTCAGAAGGCATGTTCCATCTGCTTATTGGATACAGCTACAGAAAGGAACAACATTGAGCAGGTAAGGAAAAAAAAATTTTTAATTAAACAAAGTAAGTTTTTCAGTGTTTACCTTGAGTTTTCTAGGGCACCTTCAAAGCACTGCAGATCTCTGTATTTTCAGCTTGTTACATGTGATGTCTTGATGTGATGACATTTATAAACCTGTATTAGATTAATCAGTAATCGATAAAATGGATTGACTCTATACCTAGTTGTCTTTCAACCTGAAGGGTGTTCAGTCCCATCTCTGTTAAGAATCTCTACCTGATCAGTGAAACAGACCATGATAAAAGATTTGTAAAAAAGCTTCCTTCTTTACTAATTGGACTGGACTTGGAAACCAGAGGCTTGCCTGGGAGCATTGCCTGTTTTCCTCATAATTATTTGCATATTCAGTTCAACAGCAAAACAAGTCTATAATTGTTCAGTTCAGAAATGAAAATCTCCTTATCATGTACGTCAGTCAGAAGAAAATGTGCAATCACTGCATCAATGCCAAATAGTACTAAATCAGTACTACCTGCACTAATTTAGGATTAGGAAGTGTATTAAACAATAACTTAAGAAGCAAAGGATGTTAAGGGAAGGAAATTTGCTGGAGAGATTGTTTAATGTATCCTTGTTAGTCCAAGGAAGAATTTTTCTACTGCTCAACATGTAAATTACATTCACTATCTAATTGCACCAATTGAGGCAATCTGAGGTAGTTTAACATTAAGAAATGTTTTGTAACCAATTTATATTTGATGTTTAACTCACAACAGTATCGACATAATCTTAAAATTTAATAATATGGGTGGGATCAGACCTAAATGTGAGTCTTCCGCTTTGATGTCTGACATTAGTAATGTACACAGAGATGCTCAAATGCTGCTTTGCTGTGCTACTGTGGCTTGAATGTCACAGCTTAATGCCACTGGGAAGAAATAGCACCACCAAAATAACTTGATCCACCTATTTAACCTTCCAAATATATATTAGGAAATGAGATAAAACCTAAAAAAAATGTTGGTGTCGGGGTAAAAAAAAAGTGCCTGAAATAGAGTGTAGTTCTCACAATTCAAACCTGCATTGTTTTCTCACCATTCTGTTCTACCCAAACTCACAAGGCTGCCTGGACCAGTAATGATTAGTTTTACACCACTACATTACATCATAAACATTTGTGTCTACTGGTCAAGTCCTTCTTGAAAATAGGATTATTTAATTAACTAACACAGAAGTCAAAACACCAAAGTTCATTCTCAAGCAAATTTGCACAAAGTAGGGGTTTTACATGAGGAAGAAGTAACAAAAAAATTCAAAGCCTACTTCTGGCTTTTTTTCTACCCTAAATTTCAGTATGAAACAAAGGAAAAATACTGTTCTCAACACGAAGTATAAAATCTCGTATTATCGTTTATTCAAATAACCTCACCACAGCAGACGAATTTCATCTGTGGGAACTTCTGTGGATAAGAATACACCATTCTATAAAATTTCTAGCTGAATAATATTTTAAAAGTAATTTTCCTGGGTGCAGTTCTCCAGGCTGAGGAGTTGGACATATGAACCTGTACGAAATGAGCAGAAGGCATGGGAGATACACTTTCACCAGCTCTATTCCACCTTTGATTTCAAGCTCAGACAACTCAACTGATATGGCACAGATGAGGCTGAGGCACCAGAAAGCAGGTCTTGCACAAATGGGCTCCCCCCACTGCGCCAGTTTCAACATTTTGTTCCTGACAAGAAAGCCGTTCACAAGCTAACTTCAAGCTTGGATTGTTTTGTGAACCAGCCGGGAGAAAAACACCACTGGCTACCATCGTGTCTGTACAACTGTACTATTTTTGCTCAAAAGAACATAAAAATAGTCTTTCAAACAAAAGTTTCATATGTATATGAAACATTTCCAAGGAAAAGGCAAGCATTGCTGTTTCCTGCCATTCACAATGTTCTGAAACGGCAAATGAGAAGTTAGAGACACCATTCACTGCTGCTATTGCCTGAAAAGAGGAACTGGACTGTTTGCCATCTCCAGTGAGGACACTCCCCTCTGAATCTGCACTTAACATCCTTCCAGGAAGGATGCCTCTTGGTTGCTACAGAAGACTGATCATACATCACCAAACACCATTGCACTATCCTGCAGTGCAGAAGAACTGCACAAGAATGAGAGAAACACTGATACAGGAAGACTGTACATTCCCCAAGCCTCATAGCTCATTATGTTGAATACCAAGTTTCATTTTTGCAAAATTAAAAGGCAATGGAGAGAACTGTGACAGGACCTTTATAGGGATTTTCCTTCCTTACTCTCTCCTACTGTTTGTAATGCATGAAGAAATAATTCCTGTCCAGAGAAAATAGTTCTGAATTTCTCTGCATTTTGAATATTGATGTAAATAAAGGTTGGTCTTTATGCAGAAGTTGCAACGAATTTTTAATTAATAAATGCAACATTGTGTTTGGACCATAGCTAAAGATTTTGCATACGTAAAAAATAAGAAGTGAAAGTAATAAAGTGATGAGTTCTGCAACTACTTGAAGTCTTTATCTATGCTCTTTCAGCTAGTATACAAAATGATTCAAAGGAAAGGTATAAGCCTTTGAAGACTCCAACTGGAGAGAATTATGAATCAAGTAGTTCAACATCACATATACTTAATTAAACATTACATAAAAACAGGCGTAATGTATTTGACTTAAACAATAGCAGCCTCAAAGTGATCCCACAGTTTTTATTCAGTCCCTGATAAACACACTGAGATCTTTGCCTAAACAACTGTAAGAGCAGATATTCTGTACTAGTAATGAAACATAATTAAATATTGTGCGACAAGGTTGGGATAGTCTTATTCACGTGGAGATGGGCTTTGCCTCTCAAAGAGACACAGTAGGACTGTTTGAGGAGCAGATACTGTTCCATAATATAAAGAGATCAAAATCTGAGCCCAAGACACTTTTATTTAAGACTTGGTTTGTACCTTTTAATTTGCAAAGCACAAGACAGATAGTTTGCTTTATTTCAAAGCACATTTTAGGGATGTGTTTATTAAACAGTATAGGTTATCTGAAATATACATATATATAATTTACCACCAAATAACCTAATGAAATGAGAAATAATGGCACATCATGCCTGCAGGACTACAAAGCTGGATATAATTTAGTTTCCTCTTCCAAAATGAAAATAAAAACTAAGCAAACAAACTTTGAAAGACTTCCACTTTTTGTAGTCAAATATTGTTCTTTTAGTAGGTTTGTAAACACAAAAATCTCACATAAGCAAATTTAGCTTCCACAAAGGTATTTAATTGTTTACTGCAAATTACAGCTGTATATATTTTTGATTACCATTCAAGCCAAGAGAAATCCTGTCTCAAGTTAAGAGACCTAAAAATAAGATGACTGTCATGAAATACTCACTCTTAGACCATGAACTTTGACACTGCCCTTTAGTCATAAGTCTAAGAATAAATTTAAAAAACCCAATGTGCTACAACTGTACTTCCTGTAACATATGTTCATGATTGAGTTATCTCACTTGCACAGGATGTGCTCAGATGAAATGGGAACTGCCCCTCCATAACAGCCAATTGAGCTCACAAAATAAGGGTGTTTGCTGACCACAGTGCAATTAAGCCTCAGCTTTCTGCTCAGGCAGGGAGGTATAAATACACTAACAGCAGGAATCCTGCAAATAATCTGAATGTTCAGTTAATAATATTGAAACTTATTCTAGAAGCAAATGAGATGTGCAGACAGCTTTTCCTTTAAAGGCTTTGGACAGTGCAAGCCTACAAATGGATCTATGTCCCACCTGGTCATTAGGTACCATGATCTTTTTAAAGACACAGGAAGTGTGGGCACTGGTAGCAAGAAGAAGTGGAAAAGACTTCATTTGAGAGAGGCATTCAAATTGATGCTGAACTCTAAATGCAAGCTACACACATGGGGACTAAGCAAAAATATTGTTTTGAAGAAAACTCATATAAGCAGCCTGAAGCAAAAGGGAAAAAAATAAAACTTTTAAATCCCTACAAAAATTTTATCTTAGCTACATCAACCCCCTATTGCCTTGAGCACTCAGAGAGTAGCCAGTTGGCCAAGAGAAGTGTATTTTTCCTCTCTTGCTTGTAAGGTCATTATTCACACTTGAGGGCCTACTCTGGAGGAATACCTCCTGTTCTGGGCACCCCAGTACTGGAGACTTGTTGACAGTCTGGACCCAACCCAGCACAGGGCCACAAAGATGGTCCAGGGACTGAAGCACACCATCCAAAAGGAGAGGCTGGGAAAACTGAGCTTGCTCCACCTGAGAAACAGCTGGCTCTGTGTTATCTCATGTAGAGGAGACCAGACCAGATGCTTGTATTTACTCAAAACCCAACCAGAAAAAGTCCTTTATAAGCCTGGCTGGACTAGAGGCTGGACTAGAGACCTCCAGGGGTTCCTCCTGACCTAAGTTATTCCATGATGCTCCTCCAGGATTACATGAGGTGAAATGATCCAGGCCCGTCTTGAAGGGAGCACAGACATCTCATGGTGGGAAGCTGGGCATGGAAGACAAGTACTATTGCACAACAAGAGCTGTCTTCTAGGATCAGAATACTCAGACTCTTCACCAGCTTGTAGCACAAGCCATTTAGCTAACTCAAAGTTCAAGTTTTCTGAGGGGCAAGATACATAGCCCTGCTGCACAAAGCTGTTTCCACAGAAGGAATGGCAGCTGCATGAAATCATCCAGTCTGACACCCTGAAAACAGAGGCAAATGCAAGGGATACTTGTACTTACTTGCTTTTCATTCTGGAGAGTTGAAAATGGAAATCAGTCTTTAAAAAATACCAAAATAAAACATTTAAGTTCCAATGACTTAGCAAAAATTTTTTGTTGTACTGACCTTAGAAATCTTGTGCCTTTACCAGTGAATAAAATAATTTAGATAAAATATAAAAGCAAGTTTTGATGTTCCACTACAAAGTTAGTCACTGTGAAGATTCTAACTCCTAGTACTTGAGGGAAAAATGAAAGAACAGTAAGAATAACAATAGATACATGTGCTAATGAAGCTACTGATAATAGCAAGGGGAAAGTGAGAATGCAAGGCAGGAACAACAGCACAGTACACAAAATATATGACCTATGCAAAAAATGGAACATACCTTCAGATACATAGAAGGGCTATTGCAAACCATATGGAAATAATGTGTTTTTCATGTCTGTGGTGCATGCAGTGAAGAAGAACTGCAGCAAGGCAAATTCAGATTGGACATGGGGAAATGTCCTTACAGCTTTTCTGGACAGGTGCCATAACCTTATAATTCTTAGCAACCTTTTAAAAAAACACTAGACCAGTATCTGTCAGAAGGGATATATCTACACATGTTCCTGCCTGCCAACAGAAAGATGTACTAGATGAACTTTGATGTCCTTTCAAGCCCAATGATTTCATACAGAAACTTCTATATATCAAAAGATTAAAAAACCCACAAAAAATCCCCTAAATCTAAATTACAATCTAAAATACAATCTGAACTAGAATTACAGCTATAAATTAAAGATCAGTAATCAATGAATTTTAGAGAAAAATAGCCAGTCTTTCTCTGTGATAGTATTCACTTATGGGAATTCATAGTAATCACCTTGACATTAAAAAAAAAACCATATAGGAATAAGCTCAAGGCATTTTATTACTCAGTATTGAATAAGCAGATGAGACAGCATCCCTTCTCAAACAGAACCTCCATGACTCTGACTTGAGATGTGACCAGTGTTGTGGAGAATGTCAGGCTAAATAATCATCATTCTCACTTCTGGTCTTAAAATGCAGGCATAAAACAGGATTTCTCCTTGGTCACCAAAGACCAGAAAGACTGAAACATTTATGGTCGTTGCATATGATTTCCCAAGACAAGAAGCTGCACTCACGAGAATGTCTCTGATCTACTCTTCAAGAATATGCAAGGAAAGAAAACAAAACAAAACAAAACAAATCCCAAATTTTTAACATATCCTTCATGATAAAGAAAACAGAAGCTCAAAATGAACCTCTTGGTGTTAGCAAGAGACTATAGGATTTCTCTGGCAGGATGATGTTAGGCAACCAGCATCTTCTTTCCTTTTTCTTCCTCTCAGCTATTTCAAGAGGTTACCTCATCCAGATGTCTAAAAAAATCACAAAAGCTGAAAAGCATAGTATGCTGAGCTCCTTGATGTTCTTTGCAGAGTCTCTTAATAGTTACTCTCACAGTGCCTCCCCTTACCAGTAAGATGAGCTCAATGAATGGGAATTAATTTCATCATGTGTCTCTGCCAGAAGCGGCTTCTCCTTCCTGTCACGTTCTGGCAGTGAAAGGCTCTCCCCAGCTGTGGGGTTCAGACTGCTCAATAGATAGAAATTTTTTTCAGGCAGTATGATTTTTGTCCACGCTGATTTTACACGTACATGTGTGCAACAGTAGCTCAAAACAATACAGTCACTGCATGATTCTCTTAATCCTGTTGTAGCGTAATTCTCCTGTATTTTAGCAGTGGACAAAGGCATTTTTGCAAGCAAGCAGTTAAAAATAAGTGTATTTGAAGGTTAACATGTAGTAAATAAATAGTAATTAAAGAAAACCTATTTATATGAAGATCTTAAAAAATATCCAAGCATAACTAGCAATCAAATAAAGCTGCTAATTTTGTAATTGTTAAAATAAGATTGGTAAAAAGAATAATCTTTCTCAAGACTTACTGCCCGTGGTATACGAATAAATATTATTTTAAAGTTCCAGATAAGAAACAAGTCTGTTCCACATTGACTTTTCCCTAGCCTTTCGCTATATATATATATAGCAGTACTAAAAAGCACACAAAGTAGTACAAGAAGAAAGTAATCCATGCCTTTATTTGCATTTGCACAATCAGGAACAATTTCTGAAAATATGAAAGCCATAGAGTCATAGCAAACTCACTGAAAGAACATGTATGGATGATGTCTTCCTTAAGAATATCCTGTCTTATGTAGAGCTATGAATTACTTTTATTTCATTGGAAAGTAGCATGGTATTTATGGTATATATAAACTATCTTAGATGTCTTACCCAGCATCAGTGTTAGGCACCAAAATCAATAACTGAAAAGAAGGCTCAAGTTCAAATTCCATGACTGAGGATCAAACCCCAACAATCATTCCTCCTCTAACTCCAGTCACAAGGTACATTATTTCTTACTCTCTTTCTTGGTGTTCTCTCCCTCCTTTGCATACACTTTACTTATCCTCTGTGGGTTTTTTCCTCTTTTACTTTTGTCATTACTGGTAGTTACTGTTGAAACATAAGCTTTTTTGACCAGAGGAATTTCACTGCACACGCACATAGAAATCAATAGTTTGTACTGCCAAAACCATTTCTGTAACCAAAGTTCAGACAAACTCAGGATTTTAAGGGATACAGAATGCTAAAAAGGCTCAAATGCCAATGAATGCCTTGGACACTTTTAAAAAATATTTAAAATTTCTTTTTAAAAAGAAATTGGATGTTTTGGTTCACAGAAAAACTTGTTATTTGGTCTGCTTTTGAAAACTATCCAGTAAGATTGGTAGACCTATCTTCTGATGGAAAAGCGTGACATTGACCATGTACAAATTTGCCTTGAAATCTCCTGTTTAACAAAAAATACTAGAAGCTTTTAAAATTTTCCTTGAGTTTTCAGATGAAAATACTTTGGCTTTGTCAACTTATAAGCCAGAACCCAAGGACAATTTTGAATCAAAAATTTTACATTTATGTAGTGGTCAATACCTTTTAGGAAAAAGATTTGTTCAGATGCATTGTCCAGTTTACCCCTGTCCTTCCAGCTGTGCTGACTTCTGACAGCGATTGGTAAGTACCATCACGGCAGTCCACAGGCCTGAACAGTCATTCAGACAATTTCCAAAGTGTAAAGGCTCTCTACCAACTAGAGAAAATAACCCCCAGCCACCTGTTCCAAACATAAATGTTAGCTCACAGGTTACAAACTGGGAATCTGTGCTCCAGCATGGACCTGCTGAATCAGCACCCCTCAGCTGTCCTGACCACATCCCCAGGTCTCAAGCACTTGCAGAGTCTTCATAGCAAGAGTGTGCCAAGTGGCTCCATTCCAGGCCAGCTCCTCTGCAGACAGGCTGTACATCCCTGGAACCTGTACCCAGGAGGGCTGCTACAAATCTTCAGTCTGCCACAAATTCTTCAAAAAACAGCATAGCCAATGTAGGTCAGAGGACTGGAGGACACATTTCTGTGTAATGAAGCAATGACCAGCCAGAGAAGTGGGAACAGAGACAGCAACTGCAGTTTAAAAAAAGAAAGGTCTTGTGATTACTGCATGTGGGCTCCACAACAGGGATGTCTGAGTTTGATTCATCATTGAGGCTCTAGGGTGTCAGCATAAAATAGTATATGATCAACACAATCCAAGCAGGCAGCATGTATGTTAAACAAATAGCTGAAAATAATAGCAAAAATTTGACAGTGTTGATAGCTGCCTATTTAACAGTTTAGAAGCATCATGAATGACTTCACAAATTGCTGCTCAGATATAGCGACAGCATTCAGCTGTCCAGGTCACTCAACTGGACATGTAGCACCATCCTTCAAGAGAGTAACATGAACCTGTTAATAAATACGATCCTAAAGTGTCGCAGTCCAAAAAATGCACTAATCCTTTTGCTACACTTCAAGAGCTTCATATTATACAGATAAAAAAATATCTGGGAAGATGCATAGGCACATGGTCAAACTTGAATTATTTGAAGCAACATAAAAATCAGGACTTTTAGCAATCTTGCTCTTCCTAATCTTCATGCAAGCTTTTCAGTCATGTAACATGATGTAAAATAGCAGAGAACATAAAGTTCCCCCTGTAGGGTAGAGACCCTTTTCAAGTGGCATAATAAATCCTATACAACCTTATTACATCCACAGACCTGTTCAGAATTTTTTAGTTTATGTATGCCTGTATCTTGGTCCTCCAAACAAATCTATAAAGTGCAGCATTTGTCCTTTTCAGGACACAATTCTTTTATAAAACCTACCAAGACAAATTTTCCTAGTTTGCAAAACACTAAAGAAATAATATCAGTGCCTCTATAAACTGGCAGAATGTCATCCATCTTTGACCTAGATATAAGACTTAGCAGAACAGAGAAAACCCAGCTCCCTGTCAGCAGATTAAGAGTAATGAAAGATATTTCTCTGGAGGAATGGGAGATGAAGAAATCCATAGTATTCACAAATCTTGCTTCAAATCTTCATTAGAAATGAAAAAAAAAAGCTTAAAAAAATAATGAGATTGATTTCAAAATCATGAGATCAGATATACGAATAAATTTGGGGTAATTTATCTGCCATTGAAATTTTGAGCCTCTAGAGTGTGCTCCAGTCATATTTTCAAGCATTTCCTCAGAAACTGAAATGTGTAGATACTTTATTTCCAATGAAAGCTGAGATGCATTCATGAAGGTAGTAACTCAGAATAGAGAAATGTAATTTTTTAAAAAATCTAAACATTTGAAAAATATTTTTAAAATTAAATAAGATTACATAATTAGTAATATAGCAGAATATAAGAAACATGATAGAGGTGGAAATAATTAAACTGACAGCGGAAAGCCTGTAAACACATAAGCATTTCTGAAGAAAGGAAGAAGAATTTCCTGGTGTCAAGGAATATAAACCCTAGAATTTAGGGGGTAACTTAGCAAGCCACTTGGGGTGCCAGTTGAGTTATCCTCTCAATAAGCATTAATACAAACTGCACCAAAGAGACACTTTTCACAATATTGAACACTCTATGCCTTTACAAATTCTGAACTGATTCCTCAAACATAAAGAGGGTTGGCTTGCAAAAAGTTTTAGATTTGCTTTACAACAATTCATTCTCAGCTCTTTTTATTTGCCCTCCAAGGCTCTTCTCACATTATTTTTAACATTTCAAGACACTCCAATATTTAAGGCTAAAAAGTTTACTTTCATTTAAAAGAAAACAGATTTTTAAACAATAATGGAATCACAAAACAGCCCACGTTAGAAGTGACCTCAAAATATTGCCTGGTCCAACCTTTCATGATGAAAGGGAGCCCCAATGAGATTATTTAGCACCCTGTCTGATGGCATCTTGAAAATCTCCAGTGATGGGGGTTCCAACACAGGGGAAGTTGTTCCCATGAATGATTGTTATCACTGTAAAAAATTTCTTTCTTATACAGAGATGAAACCTCACCTGGTGCAATTTTTACTGAATACTGTGATGATGTGACCCCCAAGCCTTCTCTTCTCCAGGGAGAAGAGACCTGACTCCTTCAGTCTTTCCTTGCTGTGTAGGTTTTCCAGCCCTTTGATCACCTTCATGATCCTCTTTTGGACCCTCTCCAGTCCATCTGCCTCTTTCTGGAATTGTGGGGATGAGAACTGAGCACAGCACTCCAGGTGCAGCCGGACAAGCACTAAGAGGAGTGGAATGATCATGTCTCTGTCTCTGCCAGTCACAGCCCTGCAGATGCAGCCCGGGATCCAACATGCCTTGGCTGCTGCAGCGGCACACTGCTGACTCCCATTCAGCTTGTGTCCACCAGCAGCCCCAGGGGTCTCTCAGCAAGGCTGCTCCCCAGCCACACTTCATTAAACTTCATGCCGTTCTTGCTTGGCCACTCTTCCAGCCGGGCCAGGTCCCTGTGTGAGGTGGCTCTCCCTTCTGACATATCCATCTCAACCACCCAGTTTGGTGTCATCAGCAAATTTGGTGAGGCTGCTTTCGACCCCATCATCCAAATTGTTTATGAAGATGTTGAATAGTAAGGGGCCCTGTATTCATCCCTGGGTAATTCTACTTGTGACAGGCTTTCAGCCTGAGTACAAACCATTGATCAGTACCCTCTGAGTGCCACCTCTTAGACAATTTCATATCTATCTCACGGACCACCCATGCAGTCTCTTGCCACTTTGTGCAGGAGAAGACTGAAGGAAAACATGTTGAATGCTTTGCTGAAATCACACAAAATGCTGAAGTCTTAAGGAAAATGCCAAAAATTGCACTAGAACCACAAAGGCTAGCAACCCTGTATCCTCTGACTCAAGCATTTACTTGAGATCAAACTGACATGAGATGGCAATGCCTCTGGGCTCTATCAATTCCACACTAAGTCCCAACTGTTCTCTTCACTAATAAGAAAGCAAAATTCTGTATTATGCATTAGATGTGGAATACAACTCAACTGTGCCAATAATCTCATTTTCCCAGCAGTTCCGCAATAAGGATGTAGAATTAACCATGGTAACAGGCATAAGTACATTCAATTAATATTTGTTCACTGACATGACACATTTGCTCACTGAATGTTTGCATGATAATTTGATAAGCTAGAAGCTTCTCAGTGGAGAAAAAAGGCAGGGCCCTGCTCCTCCATATTCAGACTCAGATGGCCAGTTTATTTTCTGTGCAGAAGTCATGTAAATTTGAATCTAATATGGTCATTTTTCCTACTGTCCCCAAGTTGAAGATATAGCACTTGAGATTCTCCTGAAGCTTCCCATGTCACACATTGGCCAAGCTTCAACAAGAGCAGTGAATTCTTTTGCCCTCAACTTGTCCTATAGCCCAGTGGCTAAAGCACTACTATGAGCAGAAGATGGACATCGAACTTCTCTGCAGCTTGTGATGTGTGTGCTGTAACTACTAAAAATCAATAGTCCTTCTATTGACCTGCCAATAGTATGAATAGCTATCAGATTCATTTTTCTGTCACTCAAACCTATGAATTTCTCTATTAATGATGGCAGTATTTATGTTAGATTGGTAAATGAGGATGAAAAGTTCTTCCTTTCTGGCATAACAAGAAAGAATAAAAATTTAACACACCTTAAAAACTGTATAGAGTCAGATCTGGTAGCAGATAACTGTTGAACCGTGAAATATGGCTCCATAATAATCTGATTTGTCACTCAGCCCTCACCCAGGTAACACACACATGGATTTATTCTGGAGATTTACTTAAGCACTCACTCTGGTATTCATGTGTACACACTTCACTCTGCAAAGCCACGCTTCCAAGCAGACTGGAACACAGCCAGATATCCTCATGCAGTAGGGAGAGACAGATTTCCTGAGGGAGAAAAACTACTGTCCAGAGTCTGACAAACAGTTCCAGATGCATAAAGCAGTTCAAAAGCACACAGGTGAAGCATACAGGCCAGAAGAGAATAATGAACAAAGGATGGTGAAAATATCTTGGCAGAGACACAGTCAGGAAACAAACCCACGTGACAGTAGGACTTCAGGGTGCGTGGCAAATCGCTAACAGACTCTTGTACAGAAAAAAAATTAACAGGAACTGGCACTGGCTTCCATTTTCCCATTCATACCCTGTCCAGGGCTCCATTAGAATAGCAAACACAATGCCTCAGCTATAAACCAGTACACAATAGCCCCATGCCAGGCCTGTGGATCGTAGAGACTCTTTAGCTTCTGCAGTTTCTTGATTAGGTCCCTGATTGGGCCTTTTTCACAGTGCTAACACAAAGACGCACGTTTCTCAGCGAGTTAGGCTCTGTCCTCCCCTTTCTTACACCTGCCGAGTGTGCTTTAAATATTAGAATGACAAGGAGAATGAAAACACTTCTGAAGCAAGCACTGCAATTCAACACCATTGTGAATTTCATTATTTAAATAAAATGCTATTACTAAGCAAATCTCATGTTGCTCATGAGATTGTGCATCAGCTAGTATTTAATCACAGTAATTTTTAGCTGAGCTAAAAGAATAGAAAACAGGCTGGTAAATACAAGAAAGCTGGTACTGAGTTCATGGGACACTTCACTCCAGTACGATGCACAAAGAACTGAAAAAACCCCTATGCTTTTATGAACCAGCTAATGAGGAGTGCTACTGAATGCACACTGCTAGTGAGCTCGCTCCGGGATTGACCTTATAATCACCAGCTATAGAAACATGTATGAAGTCAAATAACACATCTATAGGGAATCAAGTTTAAAAAAAATCCAAAGCATATGATTTTGGCCACTCCAAAAATGAAAGAATTTAAAATATCATGAATTATAACAAAAAGGTGTAAGGGGGAATCAATGTGAAAGCAGGATGTAATTGAACACAAAAGGTATGGGTGAATGACAATGAGATAGATTACTTGTTATCCCTCAGTCACCAAAACAGCCTTGATAGTGAGTGAAAATCATTATTACCTGATAGCTGTGTATTATGACTTTTAAGTGAACCATCCCAACAATCTCTAGACAAGCCTCCACGGGAACATGCACACTCTACCAAATTCCTGTTGCATTTGGTCTCATTTCTGCATGAACTCCCTAAAGACAAACTTTCCACTTTTGCCACAACAAAGGCAATCTTCAGAAGCCTGGATGCACTGATGGTGAGGAGTGCAGACTGCCTGTTGCCTCTTTTTTGTTCTGGTTCATGCTCCAAGGCATGCAAGCACCTGTAATATTCTTCTCAGGGCACAGCAGACAAGAAGCCAGCTCCTTCAGTTTCTCATCTGTGTCACTCACACTTCTTTAATACTTGCCTCTGTTTTCCTTCAAAGCTAAAGTCAATTCTTCCTGTACAATCATGCAAGAAACATACAAATTCTGCAGCTAAGTTGCTTTGACTCGGGTAAATCTCCATTGATTTCTCAATTTTATCCAGTAAATTTTTTGTGTTTATCACAGTTTGCTATGCCTTCATCTAGCATGCCAGGCAACTGATTTAAACCTGCTCAATATTTAAGATCAGATGAGTAAGGATTAAACACACACACAATAAAGACAAATTATGTGTAAAGTATAGTCTGTATATTAGCATTTCTAGTCACAGGAAAATGTAAGGCAAAAGCCTTGACCTAATTATGAATATTTGTATTTGTTGCAATACACATTTTCTGGCCCAACTACAGTAGCATAGGTCACTGCCTTTCCCCTAGAAAACTGAGAACCAGTCAGGTTCCTAAGCATGGCTATAAGAAGCCACACAACTGATCCATGTGATAACTTCTGTATTTTGCAAGACGGTTTTGTGACATCAAAAACAGCCCTGATTCTCAAAATTGTTGGCAAACATGACAAAGCCGTAAGAAAACAAGTTAGACTTTCTATTAAAACAGATGTGAAATTCTGTTCTAAGGCTACTTAAGTTTATTTGAGCAACTATACTACAGATTTTTCCAACTTCTAACTAATTCTGTGAAACTCAGCTGAACCAGAAGCACTGCGTTTTGGTCTCTTACTATATATTCCCAACAGAAAGAAGCCATAAATGGAGCGACTCTTCTAATATGCTGATTACTTCATGATCTCCCTCTCCCAAACCCTCCTGTAACAATCAGCTGCTCTAAACACCGGAGCAGCCATATGTTGATGCAGAATGTTCTTTTGTTAAAAAGCTCTGCTTTTCTCTAGACTGGCTGTGGGCACAGAAGTTCAGATTAAAAAAGCTCGTTCAACATTTGTGTGTAGACATAAACTCTTCAACATATTCCACATTCATAGATGGGCTTTTGGCTCTCCACGCTTCTGACCATCTGTTGGAGGGCAGGATGCCCACTGATGTTAGCCAAAATCTGTGCCAGTTGCCAAAAGAAAGGGATATATAGTCCTTCAAGTGACATCTGTTTCACCAGAAAGCCCCTTTCTCCCTGAACAATGTTTCTCTTTAATCTCAGGCACACTCGTTAAGAACAGCATTAAAAAGACACACTGAAAAACCCTGGAAAGTATTGAAAGGGAAGGGAAACATAACGATGGTCAGCATAAGAGTACGTTTCATAGATCTATGGAGAATTCTCTTAGTATTAAGATGACGGGAATATTGGAAGAAAATTTCAGGTGCTCTGGCTATATGGACAATCTCATGACAGATGAAGTTACCAAGGGGTAAGAGTAACCACAAAGGATGCACTGTAATTTACCCCAAGACAACAGCTGTACTCTTAAAAGAGAACACTGGAGGAAAAGGCACAACTGAATGTTTAATAACATAATGCCTTTTCATGTGTATGAAAGACAGAAAAAAGAACAAGCCATTATGTACCCTTAATCAAATCTTACTGATTCAGTGAGACACACAGCAGTTTGTGTTTGAGAGGAGGAACACTAAATGATGCAGGTTGTCTGTCTTCTGCTTGTAGACTTATCAGCACATCTAGAAGTTGAGTCCATAATGCAGAGCGAACACTATTCAATCTATTAACATTCATGAGATTTCTGCAAGAGAACACAAAGTCTCTGGCAGTTACATCCCAAACAGACTTGAGAAGTATTACCAACAAACAGAGCAGAGAAAAAATGATGAAGACGGAGAGATCATCAAGGAGTCACTAGTACTTATAGAGATGAGTATGATACACTGTTCCTGGAATGGTCAATGAAAGGAGAGGATATAACGCAACAAGATACAAAACTCATCTCAGAGACCTATTGACTGCATTCACTGAATCTTTTGTGCATGAAGCACATACATCACATGTAGAAATCTACACTGTAGACATTTAAACTGAGCTCTGAGTTTGGAGCTGACTCCTCCTTTGAGAGTTCTCATTCAAGATCACTGATGACTTGTCCTGGATGTGTGCTTCATCTGAATATGTAGCTGGGTTAAGGCTAAGGCATGTGCTCACACCAAAGAGCCTGGAAATGCTCCTGAGCTTCTCAACACAGAATAATAATATAACCTTTTTACTATCCGACAGCTTGAGTCCATTGAGGACATTGATAAAAGTTGTCTCTCCCATTCCCCCAAGGTTTCTGTTCTGCTGCAACCATGTCTCAGTTGAGAAACTGCTGCTGATGTACTACTGTTGGCAGAACAGTTTAAGTTAGTTTAAAGGTAAGCCAAAAATTATTTGGGCTTACCTTAATACGTTTGGCTGCAAATTAAAGAAATTCAGCAGCTGCTACATTGAACAGCTGAATGATCTTTTCACTGAGGGTGGAAAACCACATGTCATGGGATGGAAAGGACAGCTGGGAGCAGGAAGTGTCACAACCATCACTACGTGAGCCTCACTACTTGTGATTCAGCACTCTCACTGCTCCTATTCTTAACATACTGCTCTTACAAATATGTAGTTCTGAACAATGGGCTTTCCCATTTACATTCCCAGCAGTATGTCATCCATATAATAGTAACTGTAGAGTCTAGGTAATACTAGAACACATATATTGTGCAAGAATTACATCAGTATTAGAAAAAAAATTATAAAGCATCATACAAACTCTTGACAGTTAGGGGTTCTTTCCCATAATATAAGACACAGGGGAAAACTGAGTTACTTTCAGTTAAACTGCCTGGCAGTAAAACCATGGAAAACCTGAATAAAATTGAGCTAATCGTTCTAAGAAATAGCTAAGTATGTCCCAAATCTAGACTGCTGGATAAAACTCAAATAATGGAACTTATTACATAAGACCTACCCTGGCAGATCTCTTTAACATTTGGTCAGAATAGTCCAAAGGGCTGGCTAAAGGTGAGAAATATAAAGTCAGGCTGAACAAAATCA
The DNA here is from genome assembly GCF_000738735.6 of Corvus cornix cornix. NCBI lineage: Eukaryota > Metazoa > Chordata > Aves > Passeriformes > Corvidae > Corvus > Corvus cornix. Next base: position 93,270,397 of record NC_046332.1, read on the forward strand.
TTAGCATTTTTCTTCCTGATTCTCATTGTCAGGAGACATCCTATCTGTTTGAGACCCCAGCATTGTGCCCATTCCCAAACTGTCTGCTAGCTACATCTGCCTTTAGAAGCTCTGCTCCTAAATTCACTATAGACCTGATCAGCAACCATCCTTACAATTCCCCAGTGAATTTATGAACTCATATTCCTATTTTAGTTAGGCGTTTTCCCAAAACTGAAAGGTTTAAATATACTTTCTTTTCCTCCCAAGCACTATACATTTTGGAAAGTATGCAGACACCCAGAAAAGGTTCCAAATACATGTGTTATATAGTACATGCTACATGCATAACTTTAACTTCTGAGGTCACACATCTCAACACATACAGTCTGGAATATTTAAAAACATAAACAGTGGCAACAGTGGCAAGCATCCTCTTTTTTTTTTTTTTTCTTTTAGTCAAAACTGAAGGTAAAACAGACATTGACAGCGAATCATAAAGATCTTGGTCTTTGGTCAAGGCAAAAACAGACTGGCAGGGCAGTGATTTTCAACACTGTGGTCCTGCTGCTGCCTTTACCATTTCTATTGTTCTACAAGGGGTGAACTTGATTCCTCAGTCTAGTACCATCAAAAACTTTATACACTTGTTCTACAAACTGATTTAGATGGAGCACTACAACATCGAACCTTGGATGTTTTTATACCCAAAGAGGTGTCTTGGCTTCTATATAGGTGCATCTTTGAATGGAGGGTAAATCCAAGTCAGAGTGAGCAGTTTAAAATAGCAGATTTCCTCCTTGCCTTCCCCTGAGAATGGTTATGGATCCAGTATGCTGAATTTGGACTGCCTCAACATGCATGGGGTGATGCTGGGGCAAAGGGCATCACAGATGTCTTATGATATACGTACCTCTCAAATTGATGGGTCTTAACCTGCGCTCCAGTGAGCTGAGTGCTAGTAATTAGTCACCTACATTGCTCCCTTCAACAGGCAGCAGAAATACTTTCAGAAGAGGCAAAAACACGCCAGTGCTTCCTGTCCTTTGGACAATAGATATCATCTGGTGAGAGAGCAGGAATCCACAAGTTCAAGTTCACAAATTAAAAAAAAAAAAATCAGAAACATGATTTTTAAAAGTCAGAAATACTTTCTTGATTCTGACGTATAGGTGAACAAATAATTTTTAGGTTATGATTTATGAAATTTGAATACAAATCATATATTATATTAAGCTAAGAAAATACATTAATAAATGTGTGAAATGTGTGAAAAAAATCATGTAATGATAGCTATATAGAAAGCAAAGAACTATGGTTCTGTATCACTATGTATCACAACAGCCTGGAATTCTTTCAATACTAATTTGCTTATAGCACCAAATTTTGGGGTTATTTGAGCCAAATGGCTCTTATCCACACACAGGGCTTTATTTTCCTACCATTTCTCTGAGAAAAAAAAACCCAAAGCATTTCCCAAAAGTTTTATAGCTTGTACTTTTGGGATTTTGGTTTGGTTTGGTTTTTTTTCCAGTGGTAATATGTCCTTTGATATGAAGACATTACAGCTTTAGTATCAAAGATTTTTTCATGGGTGACTGTGCTAGTTTAAAAACAGTCTAGTTCTAAGTGGAGGAGGGAGAAAAGCTGCTCCAAATGTCTATGTCCGGCACAGAGCCAATTGCTGAAGGCTCTGACAATGGGCAGGTTACTACTGCAATTAGACAAGTTGGTAACGCCTCTGTGATGCCATATTTAAGACAGGAAAAACTGAGGGAAGCTTGCTTTCTTCTCCCGGGGGGTGGTGGGGTGGTGGCTGGGGCCCATCCCTGTGAGGGCCTTCCAGAGGCCAGGACCGCATGGCCAGGGCCCTCCTGAGGCTGGAGCTGCCTGTGTGGTGCTGGCGAGGACCGTGCGGCCAGCAGCAAGAGACATGGCAAGCAATTCCCCAATGCAGAGCCGGGATGAGATCAACCTCTCAACTGCAACTTACAGCCACCAAATTTCTTCTAAGTCAGAGAAAAAGGAAAAGTGAGGACACATGAGGAAAACCAACATGGCAACACGAAGGCCAGTGAAAAAAAGGAGAGGAAGGAAGGCCTCCAAACGCCAGAGCTGAGATTCTGCTGCAAGCCGTGGTGAGGACTATAATACAAGAAACTGTTTCCCTATAATTCATGAGGTGCATGGGAGGGGTGCAGAGATCCACGCACAGCCCATGAAGAAGAGTATTCACGTTGAAGTGTGGGGACACTGAAAAGCTGCAATCTAGTGAGGAACTTGGACAGAGAGAGAGATGACCTTTGTTTTTAGAGATAGAGGAAGAAAGCTGTCGCTTCCAATCTAAAATAGCTCATTGTTAAAAGACTAAACCCCATGAACTAAAATGACCCTCACTTGTGGGAAGACTGCTTGACCCGTGGGAGGGATTCACATTGCAGCAGGTTCAGGCGGGACTGTTGCTTGTGGAAGCTAAAACCACGCTAGAAAAGTTCACAGAGAATTATCTCCTGTAGGAAAGATCCCACAGCACAGCAGAAGTTCTTTTCCTTAAGCATACTGAAGAAAGACTTTTAAGAAGTGAAATACTGACCAAAACCCCATGTTTTGTTTCCTTGCACAGCCGGTGGAAAGAGGGAGGGACTGGGAAAGAAAGGTGTTCTGAAAGTTTGCTTTGGTTCTCATTTACCCTTTTTACTTTTAATTCTGTTAATAATAAATCTTTATACTGTTTAAGTTTTAAACCTGTTTTGCCTTGAAATGTTTTTCCCCTAAGCCTTATCTCAACTCATGAAGTTTTCATGTTAATTTCCCCTCCTCTTCTCAGCTATAGCAAAGGAAAGTAAGTGAATAGTTTTTCATGGGTGGCTGGCAATTAACCAGCATCAAACCACAACATTGATGTATTAGAGAAAATTGTAAGCTTTTGTTTATGTATATCTATTTCCCTGTCCTTTGTAGTAGCTCAGAACTTTACATAAATTATACTTAGCCTCACAAACCTCGTGGAAAAATGGAGTCCCAGCAGTTCTCTCAGGCTATTTTCCCAATGAATATGGACCCAGGTGCAGATCCATAGAAGGTTTTAAGAAAGTAACTGCTATTTAAAGTGGGTTTCAGCTGTTACCAATGGGAGCAAGAAGTCTTTGTAGGTCTGGACCAGTATGTCTCACCTGGGACAACATAAGAAACGTCAAGTAGTGGATGAACCAAACCCATTTTACCATAATGGAGGCTGGTATCCAAAGTGCTTGGATGTTCCTCAGCTTCTCAAATGCTTGAAAGTCAAGGCAGATTTGCAAGTTTAGTCATCCATTTCATTACTGCGATTAGCAGACAATTATTCCCCAAGCAGGGAGAAAATTAAGTGTGTTTAAAAAAGATAACACATTTTAGATACGGTACTATCCATCATTTCAAAACCTGGCATGGCTAAAGATCTTCAGCATTAACTTTTATGCCATCGTGTGATATCAGACAGTCTCTCATGTCCTGTCTGATTGCTTAAAATAACACATTGCCATTCCTTTGGGGTTACACCACTGCTTTATGGTGATATAAATAATAGCTGTGGTTTAAGCTTTCTTGTAAGATGCACCATAAAACTTGCTAGGTCTAATTTCAGAAACAACTTCTTCAGAAAGGCAACACCATGACTAAACGAGACAGATCTTTTCTCCCTGAAATGTCTGTATCTGTCAGAAAGATTGGTCAATAAGAGGAATATCTGCATTTTAGGATATTATGATACAAGAATGTCGCCACTACAGCCAGCTAGACAGCATCTGATAGAATAAAAAATATTACATGGAGAGGCTTCCAGGCTGCTGTGCTGGTTTGCTCTGCCTAAAGCTTTTGCTTTCAGGCCAGCATTTACTCTTGGTACTTCCTGCTGAGTACTGTGTTATTTCAGAAAACATCCTGATACGCCCAGCAGACTGAGGAAAATGTACTGAAGTTGCACATAAGGCAAGGTCTTCGCAGTCACTTTCCACATAGCTGCACTTGGTCTATAACCATTTCTTCAGTCCAGCCAAATAGTTATCACGGGCACAGATTTATACAGTAAAATCACCAATCTAATTAATGAAGCTAACAGTTTAAAGCTGTTCTGTTATTTTGGTGAGTTCAGTGAAAATTAATGTGATTCCAATCAGATCAGAACCTGTACTTAGATATTGTAGAAGAGATGACACTGGTGAAAGACAGGCTGGTGTCTGCAAGAACCAAGGGTGTGCAATAGGGTTTTAGCAGCATTTAGCTGGTTTAAATGATGTCTAGCATCTACTGGATGTGGTAAAAATACACTATACTTCTCAAGATTAAATCTGAAGTCTTATAAAAAGGAACAAATATTTACTTGTTATAATACCAAAGTAAACAACAAAAAGAGACAACACTCATCTGGAGGTGAATTCACTGGAAATATCACTGATTAACTTCCACCAGACTCTCACACTGTATATGTATATGATATCTGTAAACTTTTCAGAGCACAAATAAAGCTCGTGTTCCTCCACAGATGTTTGAAATATCTCTCTGTGCCAGAAGTATTTTCTTTTTGGCAAATCAGTTTACTATTGAAGCAAAAGATTTCAACCAAGTAAATTAGACATTCATTCAATATGTCAAGGTGGAAAGAAATGTAGGGAGACAATTAGTTTCTTTTTTGGTTGAGTTTCCAGATTGTGGCATTACAACATTTTCTTCCAGATTCTGCCATCTAATTATTGCACAAAACAGTTTAAAAATGCTTTCCTTACTGTTTTGAATAACACAATTTCTGACTGCCAACTCAGCGTAATCCTAGTTAATAGAAATGAAAAAATCTGGACAAAGGTAACCTTAAGGCTTATCTGCTAAAAGCTTCCATAGACAGTGGATGGCAGTGACTTATTCCTAGGGAAAATCTTACTTGACTTCTTGTTTATTAATATGGAAGTGCTGACCTAGGTCAGAAACATGTCTATGACTACAAATTCACTTAGCAACAAGAAATTTCTGGAAGCTGAATCTAGGTAATTCTAATCAACTCTGATCAGTCCTGTTAAATTAGTATATGCTGATACTTTTCAACAGCTTTCATAGAGTTTAGCAATTAGAGGGAACGCAATACTTTAAAAAGGTACTCTCTTTCAAGCAGTCCATTCTCACATTTGATCCCTTTTAACTTCTTTACATTCCACATTTCTTAGAATGTGTGTTTATTCTCTTCTGAATATGCTACAATTGCCAAGTTTCTGGACTTTTTTGTGTCTTTTCACAAAAAAGCTCCACAACTACATCTGTCTGGGATCTATGAATGTGTGATTTCAGTTTCACCAAATACATATTTTTGTGGAAACATATAAAAAATAAGTTTTTGCTTCCAGTACCACTCAAATATGTAGAGACAGAGGTGAAGCTGTGGTTCTGGGTAACTGTGATGGTTGTCTTCAGAGACGCACAGACTCAATTTTTGAAAGGAGTCTTTCTGCATCCTAACAGCTACTGAAATGAAGCAGGTTAACCATTAATATTTTGTTATTCTAATGCGTTATCTTCCAGGATCCTGTACATTGAAATACTTACTTTCCTATATAGCTGCAGATTACTTGTGTGAAAAATAATCTCATATATATGTTGTCTCTCTTATTCCAGCACTCAGAATAATCATCACTGTCATACCAGCAACACTTTCGGAGGGAAGATATTTTAACTCACTTGCTTTTAACCTATTTCCTAGGCAAGAATCCCCTCCTACTTCTTTCATTCCAGAGATTATGTCTCCTTTACTGGATGCAAGACAGAGAGCAGTAATTAAAATAGAAAGTAAATATCTATGATTACACATGAAAATTATTGTTGCTTACAGCAGAGCAAACACAATCTTACAGATAGATAATGTCCAAATCCTACATGGCATGATACCTTTGATTTCTCTACTTATGTTCTCTACAACTGTGGTGCTTCATTCAATTAAATCATTTTCTCAAACAGTGAGATGTCATTTTACAGTTTGATCTTATTTAGAGTGACACTGGAAATAATTTTTCCATCTCAAGCAAAATATAATCTTTTAAGTCTTCCCTTCAATTGAGGAGAAAAAGTAAAGATATCAGTAAGAGATTTAAAATATGAAGAGAAACTTAAGTATCTTATTTAAAAATTTAAAAACAATTTTAGTACAAAGTTTTAAACTATTTTAATTTTTTTAAAATCAGATTTTCATCAAAAAATATTATACTTAACAAAGAAAACATATTCTGAAGGACCCCACATATATTTTTAGTAAAAAAGTAAATGGTATTCTCTGATTGAAAATTTTATCAGGTCTAATTTTAATCCAATGTCTCAAATACTTTCCCAAAATACGGTTTTACAATGTCTTTCCAATCCATATGCAGTAAAAACTATCACTAATCCTGTCTCTCCTTTTCTCAAAGTCTACCTTCCATTTCAGCAGGAGTAAGTATTAGACTCACTTCAAACCCCAATTCAGGATTTGCATTTTCCTAGAGTAATCTTTTCTTCAACTCTAAGGAATATAATAAACCTCAAATGGCACATTCTAAAGCAAGACTTTGCTTATCTGTTACTTGCAGTATGTGCCAAAAACTATGGATTCCATGTATTTTTGTCTTCCAATCAATATAAAAAAGCAATCAAATACAAATCTGTAACATTTTTCTATACTTTCAGCAAGTTATGGTGATCCTTGGCCTGGAACTAACAACTGCAGTAGGCAGACGGCTACCCAAGCTGAATCATACATACCCTTATTCAAAGTTATTAGGGAAATTTAACTTTAAACATTATGACTGAAGCTTGTGTTTATATGGTTTAACTAAGGTTAATTGGTGGGGATTTTTAAAAATATATTTAAATAAATTGATACAAGCATCAGTGAGCTAATCTACATAAAATAAATTTGCTCATCTACTCAGGATTGCGTGGATTTATCAAACTCTAAAACTGGTAAGTGACATTGTGCATCAGCAAAGAGGTAAAGAAATCTGACTGATGTATCATCTAAATGTTGGCTCCCTAAGACAAGTTTGAAGTCCAGGAGCAAAGGATGAGGATGCCTCATGCCTGGAATGCAGAGAGTTCCCAGGGAGCACATTTCAATGAAGATTACATATACATACATATAAATATACATACATATAAATATATATATATATATATATATATGTACATATATAATTTAGCATCACAAATATTTCTACTAAGGGTCATATTTCAGAGGATATGCGGTTGATTGTAGTTTAAAGCAAAATTTAGAGTGCAGATTAAAGTCTGAACAGAGGTCAGAGGACTAGCAAATATTGACTAGCACTGAAATGCAGATTGAGCACATCTAGTTTATTCCTGAATGAACAGACAGACATGCTATTTTAATTCTGAAGATTTGGTAGAACTAGAACCTGATAGAAAAAAATTATCTGAGTAAAAACATTTGTAAGGTCAAGTGTTACTTGGAAGGTAACATTTCTAACAACAGAAGAAAAATCATCACAGAGGTGTAGACGTGTAGACACATGCTTCACTTCAGCTTTTCAAGGCAATCTTACAGCAACATTTTATTTGCAAAGGAGACAACCACAAGATGGCTCCTTTCATATGATGCAAGCTGAAATAGAAACCTTTTACTGATGACACAGGCTGTTTAGTCTTTTTCAATCCCTTTCCTGAACAACTGAAACACCAGGGTCCAACTTCCAATGAAAATGTGGTGCCACAATTGCTTTATTAAATCACAGTTTGGGGAGGAGCGTGCTCTTTTTAAGCAGTAAGAACTAAAACCCTCAAATACAAGCATCTGATCTCACTGAACAGGGTGCAGGTTTCAAGAACACTTGCTAGGCTCAGACACAGATGTTTCACGTTCTTCACCTTCCTCTGGATTTTTGTTCCCTCTCTTTGTAAGTGGAAATGGCATGTTCACCTTTATTAAATACTTTCCCATGTGAAGGTTTCTAGATTATTACATGATTGATCCATCCTGTTTGAGATAGGAGTTACTTACTGAAAGTATTCAGCAAGTCAGATTTATATTCACCCTAAATGTCAACTTTGTTTTTTTCCTTTATTTTTATTTTTACAATCAGGACACAATTTGAACATGAGGACATTGAAGAACCTTCTCATTACAGTGGTTCAGACTCAACATAAATGGAAAATGAAAATGGGCTGGTATTGATTTCTTACAGTACTGTTTTTAATCACAATACTGGTATTTTGCCACTCAAGAAATGTTAATTTTCAGTTAAAACTGATAAGGAATGTGGGGGAAAAAAAGGTAGTTTGTCAAAAGCCAACAACTATAATAAACTCCCTTATCTTTTAAGGACTAGACCTCTCAGCTGAGCATGGCCCAGATTCATATGTATGGAGAAGAGTTGCACGGAGGCAGAATTGACAAAGCCTTATGATGAAAAAGGTCACTCTTCCCAGGCTCATAAAAGATGGCAGCTTTACAACTGTAGTGCAACAAATCTGGTTTTATTTATTACCGACGAAATCGCATCGTTTCCTAAGCAGCAAAGTTTTTTAAAAGGGCTTCTTTACGCATGAGTAAATATTTTCCCAATGAACTCTTGGTTTGTCTTGCAACCCAACCCTAGTTTATTTAACAGTGAGATTGCTTTCTCCAGGGAAGGCAGTTAGAAATGGGGGATGGGAAAGGGAGAAGTTGGCTCTGTCTACAGGGCACAGCTGCTCTTTGCTACTAGCCTACAACAGAGTAATACATCAGTAATTATTTGAAAGTCAGACAGATTCCCTGCTTTTCTTGCCAGACAAAACTCTGAGAACTGAGGACTGGAAAGGAGGATAAAGGACTTTCAGTTTACTGTTTTTCCACTCATGACTTTTTTTTCCATGTTCGCAGCTACTGCTGCTATTAATTTTCTGATTTTTGTACCTCCAGAGGCCTCACATACTATACACACTCAGTTTTAGCACTTGAGCACCAATGTTTCTAAGTTTATGAAATTAATTTTTACAAAATGTTTCAGCTGTTTTACCCAATAATTTCCATCTGAAAAAAAAAAAAAAGGTGTTTATTTCCAATTTTGTTTTAGGAGTGATTTAAATAGAACACTTGGTCTTTGCTCAAGAAAGGTGAAGACAGCCAAAAATCTAGATAAGAACAAAATACTTCAAGTGGTGCACCGCTCAGCTGTGGTTTAATTTAACCAAAAATAGGAAGTAATTCTAATCTTTGAACTACTCCCTATTTACACTAGAAAAATGATGGACAGTTCCCACCATTGCTAAAAAAAAAATCATGGCATCTAAAGAAATGTCATATTTTCATCACAGTTCACTGAGAGGTTTGGGGGAAAAAAATGAAAAAAGGAAGATTAATAACATCTGAATAAGTTTGTCCTTTTGGAGAATCACCCTCAAAGACAGGAAAACAAAATGAAACACAAGCAGCTACTACAATGACCCACAGACCCAGCAGTAGATTCAGGTATAACGTAGGATGTGGACAGCGACTCTGTGACAACCTCCTCCAAAGACAAGAGGTTTTATGGGATTCAGGACCAGACAAAATTTGAGGAACTCCTTATGTGACTGGGCACATAAATTCAAATAACATTTATGGATAAGTGTTAGCCTAAGAAGCCTTCAGACTCTCAAGATATCTGTCAGCTCTGTCCAGGCACAACAGAGCACTTGTGTAAACTGATCCTGTTCTGCAGCAGCAGCTGACACCAGGGACAAATACTCTTGGGCATCTCAAATAGCACTAGATATGTATGTATGGGCAACTAAATAAAGCCCTAAGTGTTAACCAGTGTAAGCTCGCTACAGCAAGAATAGAGCAATATGAATGAATTCTGTATTTGATTAAATTCTACAGTATTTTACAAACAAAACCCTGACTTTGTTCAGTACTTGTTATTACAAAATGCTCCATATTCAACCTGTCTGAAAAGAAAAATGGGCAAATATAATTTATTTGTATCGGGGTGGCACAGAGAAGACAAGTACATTACAGCTAAGTAACCCAGCAAGCCCTTTTTCACAAACCACGTGTTTAAAATAACATGTTTAATTTTTAAATATATGCTTGTTAGACTAGTGAATATTCAAGACGTCCTCATTTACAGACCATTTTATTTCTGTGCCATTAGCCAAAAGAGAACATAAAAGCAAACTTAGTTAAAATAAAGTCAATCTCTTCTTCCACTCCACTTTGCCTATAAGCTCTTCTGTGTCTTTTGCTGTTTCTCTCTCAGGAGAAATTTAATTCTGTTAAACACCCCAACAAAATATGAAGTCTACCTCCTTGATCCAACAGAAACAGAAACAAAGCTTCTCACTTCCCTTAAAAGACCAAGAATAGAACTGAGGATGAAATTGATGCAAATAGGACTGCAAATAACTACTTTTTTTCAAATATACAAAAATGTGTTCTACTAAGTTTAGTACATGAACTCTGAGTAATTAAAAAAAAATCAAGAACGTATTTTTAAAATAAATAATACTGTAAGCATTTACAATACTATTTACTGCATTCCAATAAAGACTTCAGTTTAAAAAACATATTAAGTGCTAAAATTTCTTTATATAAAACAGAAAATGCTAAAAAACCAAAATGTTCTTTCTGTATGTATGTATTACTGTGCCCATTTTTTTCATAGAAGTTTGTAAATCACAGTTTAACCCATGACTGTCAATCTCTTGAATTATGCCATGTGCAAACAGACCATAATAGCAGGTCAGGGAAACCAAATCTATCATCTAGAAAGAAGCTAGAATTACAAAACAGATTTATATTTTATGTATCTGATCTTTTGCACAGCAAGATTGTTAAAAATCTCTTTAAGATTTGTCTTGTTCTGTAAAGAATCTAGCCACAATAATGATAGAGAAGTACAAAAGAATAAATTATAATGTAATTGAAGTGAAATGTTAAAAAAACCAGAATTTCCATATCCTTAGTTTCACAAGATATGACACTAGTTAAAGATTTTATTTCTATTAAATCTAATTAACTTTTAAAGTCCATTGCCAAAATATTTTAAGGAAGTCAAAGGAAATGCAGAATATCAAAACATAGGTGTTTTTACCTTTATCTGGACAATGATTCACATTTCAAAAAATAGAAACAAATGCAATTTCACAAGTCATATGCCAACTACAGACTGATTAAGGAATCAGTCTCATATAGAGAACACTGTGCTTGTCTATTTTGGAACTTTTGGTGTAGATCACTAGCATGGAAATAAAAAAGGTTGACCTCATAACAAAGAATTTAGTCACGAAACAAGATATACCAGAGTTCAGTCCTACATGCAGAATTCCTGCATATCATTGTTAAAGCCTCTTCCCCTCTCTGCATTCTTTTTCCCCCTTTCCAAAAAGAATGTAGTGGTAGTTGTCTATCTTGTAGGAATTACTAGAAGGTAAATGAAGTCAGTGTCCATAAGGGCACTAGCCAGACCCCTGCTTTTGTGTGGTGTGGCAGTTTCTATTTCCCTGTGTAAGATAAAAAACACATGCAAATCTTGAATATCTTACTCTTCTCAAGGTCAGGAATCTTCAAGTTTTGCTCATCTTCACTATAACCCACATTCTTTATTGCTTTTTATGATAGTTATAAATAATATGCGAACAACTATGTCAGTGCTTATACACAACACTATAAAAAACAGATTGCTTTTTTTAAACAGGGAAACTCTGTTCTTTAAGACCAAACATCATGGTAAGGTCCATTTTTGTGACATAAGCTGTGGTATAGGTTGGGGGATTTTGTTTTGGTTTGTCTTTTTCCTTGTTTCTTTTTGGGTTTTGTGTGGTTTGTTTTGGGGGTTTTTTGTTTTGGTTTGGTTTTTTTGGGTTTTTTTTTTCCCTTTTTTCTTTCAACTGCTCCATCATACAGGATCTGCATTATTTAATCCTCAAACAAGGAATACAGATATAAGGTGTTAGCATCTGCCTACCTGTACATGGGGAACAAATCCCCATAACCCAGGATAGGAAGTGCATATAGGATGACGAGCTTTTAGAGCTTGTGAAAACAAAGGCCAGGTCCAACATAAAATGAACGTTTTTGTAAAGCAAAGGATAAGGGACTGAACTGAAAGTTGCTGTAGCTGAAAGTACTCCCTCCCCTGGCCAAAGCATTTAGCTTTCCCGTGCTTCAGTGTCACCATCTATAGAAGGGCTGATTTATAATCCATCCTCCTTTGCACGTTATTCTGAGACCTATAACTTGGCAGCATTCTAGAAGCTGAAGCAATATTTTATTTTGGTGAATATATAATAACATATAGGGGATACAAATATTAGCTGCAGTAATGCCTCATGTTGAAATCCCTCGTCTGTATATTCATATCACAGTGTTATGTTTTTTACCCTAAAGCAGTTTGACCAATTGAGTTGCTTACCACCACCCAGGACAGGAGTTTATTATTCCCATTGTGCAGATTTAAAGAAAAATGAAATAAGCCTCTACAGTTTAAATAAGAAGACATAAGGTTAAAACAAAAGTTTCTGAAAGCAAGATTTCCATCTTCATATTCTGACTTGATACAGCTATAAAAATATAGCTACATTTCAAGTTAATTATTTTTATGAATTTAGAGTTAAATTTCTTGATACCAGACTTGTGCTGCTAGTCCTAAGTACAGAGAGCTGTATGTTATTACTTGACTGTGCAGATCAAAACAAAACCTTGAGAACACTAAAAAGGTGTTTCATTTTGCTATGATTTTTACAGTCTAAATCCACTGATTCTAGCTCAGGCCATCCTTGTGATATTCTAAGGAAAATCTTAAGCCAAATCTTGCAACCGGTTTGCTGTTCCAACAGCTTTCTGGAAAGAACCTTCTCTACATGAGAGCAATACAATCCAGCCAAACACCCACTCTGTATCAGTGCCTTTCCACAGTGAATGAATTCCTTAATTGCCTTTTTGAAGGCTAAAAGTTTGCCCCATATGCTGATTGTCCAATTCCTTTTCTAAGATTTAACATATGTACAAAAAGAGTACTTGCTCCAGGAAGTGTATGTCAGAGGGATGTCTCATGCTGGGCTATAAGCCAAGGTACAGTTCCTTCTGCGTGCAGGTGTTTTTCTTTGTGCTGGAACCTTCTCTCTGAGCACTGGATACTGTACACACACAGCTTTATATATGCCCAAATGCAAAGAAGCCAAATAAATGTGAGGAATGCCTACGGAAACACAATTTCTGAGAAGTCAGAAGTCCTATATTAAGAAAAAAAGTATTTCACAATACCTTAATGATCAATGTAACCTAATGTTAAAGAAAAGCTTTTTAAATGCCTATGTTAGTTGATACTTTTAACAGAAATTTATTTGTACCTTCTTTGCCTCTGAACATAATTCCTGGCTTGCATTGCTTAATAATGTATACTGAAAAAGGAATATCCCTTGATGCCCAGAGAAGTTGTGGATACCCCTGGACTTGTTCAAGGCCGGGTTGGATGGAGATCTGAGCAACCTGGTCTAGTAGAAGGTGTGGCAGGGGGGGTTGGAAGGTCCCTCCCAACCAAAATCATTCCATGGTTCTGTGATTTTCAAGGACAGATGAGCGTACTTAAACAATTTTACTCTTCATTACCATCAATAAAATTTTACCACTGTCAGAAAAAGTCGTTCACAAATACTTTGGACAGAAAACAATTAGGAGCAACCAACAGAAACTTCTTAAGCATTTTGTGAAGCCGTTACTCAAGGACTGGTTTCTGGCTGCAATTTAAAATCTGGCATTGTCATTTTAACCAGACACTGACAGGGTTATCCTTTGGTTTGCAATCCACTGAGCAGCACAAACCCATAGTGACCTCCGAGTGCTGAAGCTGGCTTGACAGCACGTCCATGGTGTACGGGAACAAACACCACGATCGCCGGTGCCGCGGCACAGCCCTGTCGCCGGCACCTTTTCCTTGCGGACACACGGGCCGTCCCTGTCACCCGCGGCGCCGCAGGAGCACAAAGCGCTCCCGCCGGGCCCGGGCCGCTCCCGCCCTGCCCCGGCCGCTGCGGCCACACCGGCCCGAGGCGGCGGCGAGAGCAGCTCTGCCTCCTCGGACAACAGAAAACCCGGGCGCAGAGCGGAAGAGAAGGAGAGCGGAATGGAGGGAGCGGAGGGAGCGGAGGGAGGGAAGGAGGGGAGGAGAGAGAAAGAGGGAGAGGGAGCGAGAAGAAAGGAGGAAACGGTGAGGGAAGGAAAGGGGGTGCGGAGAGAGAAAGGAGAGAGAAAGAAGAAAGACCGACACAGGGAAGAAAGGACAGAAGGAGGAGCAGGCGACGGAGGAGGAAGGAGCACGGGAGGGAGGGAGGGGGCAGCCGCACTCTCCCCACCGCGCCCCGCCTGGCGCCGACCCCTCCACCCCGGTCCGGGCTCCCTCAGGGCCCCCCAGCCCCGCCCGCCGGGGGGCGGAGCGTCGCGCGCGGCCCCGCCCGCTCCCTTTGTGCCGGGGCCGCGCGCGCCAGCCGCAGTCGCCGCCGCTTCCCGCCGGGGCAGCGCGCGCCCGCCCGCTCCTTTTCCCCCTTCTCCCTCCCCCATTCCTTCCCATTCCCTCTCGCCGTTCTCCCGCTCGCCATGTCGCTGGGAGCCGGCCCCGAGGCGGGCTTCTCTAGCGAGGAGCTGCTGACCCTGCGCTTCCCCCTGCACCGCGCCTGCCGCGATGGGGACCTGCCCGCCCTGTGCGCGCTGCTCCAGAGCTCGCCCCGCTCCGACCTGGCGGCCGAGGATTCCTTCTATGGCTGGACGCCCATCCACTGGGCCGCGCACTTCGGCAAGGTGGGGCCTGGCTGGGCTCAGCCGGCGGCGGGAGCGGGGGTGGGTACGGGAAGGAGAAGGGAACGCGATTCCCGCTCGCGCGCAACGCGGCGCCATCTTTGCCCCTAGCGCGCGCTGTGCTGGGAGGCGCCGCCGCCCCCTCCCCCCACTTCCTCGCCGCCTCCTGCCGCTCCTCAGGGAATCGGGCGGGACGGGAGCGGACAGCCGTGGCCCTTGGCTCCGTTCCTGCCCCCGCGGTCAGCGAGGCGTGGGTGGCGCAGGTCACGGGGCTGGCGGCACCTGCTGTCTCCGCATCACTCATGCCATCCCCACTGCCGGCGGCAGCCGCACCTCTCCCTCCCCGCTGCTTTCCTGGGTGACAGCGGCGGCCCCGCGCCTCGCACCGGGGCTGCGAAACGGCGCCCGGGCCGCCGGCACCAGGAGCAAATGACGAGGAGCAGCTGATCCCCTCCGGACACCCCCGGCGGTCGCCGGCCGTGCGAGCTAGAGGCACCGCCGCGGCGCGACCCCTTCCACGCCCCGCTGCTGATCCTCCTTCCCTGCTGACCCTCCCTCCCGGGGCGCTTCTGCTTTGTCTGCGCGGTCTGTCCGCGATCCGTATCGTCCTCAGGCTCCGCACCTGGAGACCGCTGTGTTGTGGTGCCCGTGTTATGACAACCGGCTCGTTAGGAGTTCGGGCAGAAGGTGCTTGTTGTGCCTATAAGGCGCTCCTCTGTTGCCTTCAGTAGGAAAAATAAATTGCGGTTCACACGTATGGAATTTTCTGCTCTGGCGTCGTTGCATTGCAGAAAAGACCGAAACATAAGAGGTAGCTACACTAACTTCACATCTTGAGTGGTATTCTAATTTCTTGATTTTTATATATGCGTTTCCTGCTTCTGATGCAGTGAGTATCTCAGACTATGAAGGATTCCAGCCTAGAGGGTTGGGATCTGGTTTTTTTCCTCATTGATTTGTCTGGGTTCAGAATTCGAGGGGCTTTTGTTCTTGTTCTCCCTCCCATTTCCCATATACTTCTATTTGTTTACTGGTTGTGTGCCAGAAGAGGAAGATTGCTGTACTTAGGCAGTTGTCATGGTTTATAAAAGGACATTAAGAGATGGTTTCTATATGTTATGTGATCTTACCTGCGGTTGCTTCTTTGAGAAGCTTTTAGAAGCATAGCTAAGTCGTCTTCAGGCTTAAAACAAACAAACAAAAACCCCTAAACCCACAAAATCTAAAATGTAGAACAGCCTTTTATCTGTTCAGAAAGAAACTAATAATCTGCACTCCGAAAAAAGTGGAGTGCCTTTATTTTCCTTGTGAAGTACACTCGTAGAAAATACGAAGATACTAATCAGCCTTACAGTCTTCTGTTTCCTTTCTCTGTCTTTTAAGAATTTCTTTTCAGTATGAGCTTCTGGCAGTCTTGCTTTTGCAAGGTAGTGGATATTGGATTATTTGATGAAGATTTTGGATAGTGTATGTGTTTTGTTTTTTCCTGTAAGCATCTTCAGCCTTCTGCTAACCATCCTAGGTTGTGTGAGCTTTTGTGCGCATTCCAGTTTCTGTTGAAGAGACTCTTGCAGAAACAGCAAACAAAGGGAACAAGTTGGCCTGCAACATGTTGTGCTTGTATTTGCCATATTCCTTCTTAGGTATGGGCAGATTTGATGGGTGGTATTGTTACGTATGGGGGGGAATCTGACAAATGAAATGAGACTTGCAAAGGTGACATAGACTATAAACAGGTTTTAGAGAATTTTGTGTATATGTATTTTCCTGAAAGCCATCAGATCTAGGCAACAATTTATGGAAGTTATCTGCACACTTTATAGTCTAGTTGTGTTCCTTTCTCAGAGCCAAAGACTGCACAACACACTGAAAAAGTTAAGAGTAGTGTAATTGGATCCCAAACCTGGCTGGCTTTGTGTTTATGTGGCATAGTTACACTTTTCCCTTTCACTAGTCAACAGAGTGTTGCCAGCAGTGACACAAGAGCTGCTCAGATGCGTGTCTTACATTCACATTTATGGCTTTTTTGTTTCCCAAATTCACATTCATCTAAACAAAATGGAGAATTCTTCTGTTTCTCAAAGTACCACAGTTTTCAAATGTTAATTTTTGAACTGTTCATTGATAGTTACTGAACAGGACTCTTCCTCTTCACTTCTTTGTTTTTCTAGATTTTGTGGAATTTTCACTTGTTTGGTTTTTTTCTTTTCCTCAAAGAAATTATGTGATGACAGAACTTCATGTCTGTCTGTCTGATATGGGGCCATTTAGCAACATGGTCCATCAGACATGTATTGGTTCTCGCTGCAGCTCTGTAGGAGGCTGAAAAGACAAAACTGATTTAGTTCCCTTCTGGAAGAAGTCCTTTCTGGAGCTACTCTAAGCTGTGAAGTCTAAGCCAGTTCATACATGTACACATGTGTGTGCCTGTGCACACAGCAAGAGTCCAGGTTTGGTGAACTTCAAAGAGAGGTTTCTTTCCTTTTACCTGTGGCACAGGTTGAACATGGAAGATGGCCCTCCCTGTATCAAAGGGCAGTACAAAAGAATTTTACAGTAAAGCTGTGTAGAACTACATTCTTGCATGCAGTTGTAGATATGCTTCAGTAAGGAAGTAGTAGCAGTGGTCGAGTTGGTTATAAATGAATAAGTGAAAGGGGAAAGGTGGCTTATGGGGGGGAATACTGGTGTAACACTAGTACCAGTAAAAATGGAGTCTCTTATGACCAAAAGTGAAAACACAGAGTTCTTGAATAACTTACCCCAAAACATACTTCTACAGCTTACAAGTAATACTTAAAATACCAGCAGAGTCAATAGGAGGTGATAGATATTATGGGTTGTGTTTTTGGTTGTAATATCTGGGTGTTTAATGACAGCATGGACCTCCTTTTAGAGATAGTAGCAAGTGCAAATTTACTTGCTATGTTGAGTACCTGTGGTGGAGTTCACATTTTCAGGACATTCTCTGACTGCAGAAAAGTGCTTGTCTCCTGAGATGTAAATTAATTACCATTAGAGTTTCTGTATTTTAATTGGAGTTAATTATATCATGCCCTAAATTACCCTGGTATTCCATAGATTTCTGAGAAGATGGGTCAGAATATAAAAATGTTAACAATCTGAAAAAGCTACCAGAGAGGTAGAAAATACAGGACTTGCATAAAAAAATTGATTTTGGTCTTAATTTTAATTCACTTTGTTTTGGACTAACCTTAATTATCTTTTTAATCACTTGCATGTGAATTTTTATTTTCTCTGACCACATCTATTTGCTTGTGCTCTTCTCTGGCTTTTGTTTTTTGCTATTTGATTGTTTACATTATAGGGACCAAAACAGTAGTAAATATAGTCTGTCTCTTTTGGAACAAAAGTAGTAGAGATAAAAATGCCTGTCTCTTCCTTGGTATTTTTGCCAGTGTTGTGGCCTATGTGGAGGCCTGTCTTTCTTTACTAAATCAATTTAACCTCTGCTTTAGGTTGGAAAATATCCACTGTATTAAATTTAGGTTATTTGATGAAAGTGGACTTGTGTGTCCTGATCTCAAGCATAAATGATCAAATGAGATACTGTTTTTTGTCATGTTGACTTTTCCTGTTCATGGATGTAATTCACCTCATTCTCCCATAATGTTGGAAGAAGCAGGTTTTTCTGACAGACATGATACAGAAGATCAATACTCAAGCTTTTAATGGGATGAAATGTTGTATTCATTGTTAAAGCCCTATGACTCTAAAGTCAGAGTATGCAAAGAAAAAGAAAAACCAATGTTTAAAAATTAAGTTGTAGGGATAATCATAGTGTGTAGCCATCTTATAAAACAGATTTAAACAGTGCAGGATAGTGCTGGTGAATCAGTTTCTGTGTTTTTGTTGATGGGCTGTAATGCCTGTCTAATTACGGAATTCTTTCAGCCCGGTGCCTGTGCAGGAAATATTATTCTTTCCTGAAGTTGTAATCCTTGTCTGGAAATGTTTTCAAATTAACTCTATTAAAAGTCTATTGTTCTATAAACTGGCTGAAATTTATATTTGCTTTCAGTTACCACAGATGAACCTCTTGCTGTAGCTGGAGAGGTGGTTTCTTTCACATGACTTATTAATAATTACAATGTTACAATTTAATTAATAATCACTAAAGATTGACGGCAATATTACAGGTGCTAATGTGAACATCAAGGAAAGTCTAATATTGGCAAATACAAAATGTAGTACAGTAGTCTAGTGTTGGAGTTTAAAATAAATTTTAAACTTAAAATTTTTCTTACACCAGTTATTTGATGTAATTCTTTTTTCCAACAAAAGTGTTTGTTTTCTTTTGAAAAGGTGCTTTGGCAATGTTGATGTTTATGGAGCTAGAATCATTAATATGCAACATTCCAGGTGTCCTCACCTTTACTTCATGCAGTTAGTGAGTTCATGGTACAACTGTCTCCAGCCTTAACTCCATTACAGTCCAAAAAAATTACTTCTGCATATCGAGAAGGACAAGGTTCATATATGTTTGTTTGAATTATATGAGGGAAGGAAACAAATGAAGTTCACAATGTGTTTGCAAAACTGATATAAAATACTTTATTACAGTGGTTGGTACTTTTATCTCATGTGTATAATTCAGCAAGATCAGGAATTTACAGATTGAGAGAGGGAGAAAGAAAGGCTGACATACAGCAGCAGAGAAGAATGTTATAATCCTGGTGTTGATGCTTCTATCTGAGTCAAGCTGCCAGCCTACATTCAGATGATTTTTAATTGTCCCTTTATGGACAGACTATTCCACAGCTGTGGTGTGGCTGATGTTTTCTGTAACTGAGACACTGAGAGACCCATAGATTTGTTACATGTGGACCAATGCCTGAGCCAGTGTGAGGGTCTTTGTTTCGCTGTTGCGTTTGTGTGCAGTGATATTTGTTTTCTACCCGCAATAAATGGATGCCTAGACTAAATTGTTTATTTCAGTGTAGTGAGTTCCTTTTCCTGTGAACAAGAAGACAATGTTACTGTGTGACCGGAAAGAAGTGTTGTTTTGACTATTTTTGAAAGTTGAGGTCATCGTAGCTGTGGTTTGCCTAGTTTCTACAAATGAGAAGTTATGAACATTTAAAAATAGTATCTGGTTATCTGACACTTCTGGTTAGTATGTTAGAAAAAAAAGGTGGAATATAGTTTGACAAAATAATGCAATTTTTTACAACAAAAAGGGCTTTTATTGCCACAAACATGCAACCTGTTTTGTTTTGATCAGTTCCTCATCAGTAATAACAAGAAAGTGTTGAAATTAATTTATTCCTTTTATAGATTTAGCATATTATAGATATTGTTAAGTATTACTTTTCTTTACCAATCTTCTGTCACTCCAGGAATACATTAATGAAATGAAAAATCTTATGTTCTTCTGATTTAGCTTTCTGTAAACTCTCCTGCGAGTATGAGTGCATCTATGTATCTCCTAAGAACACTTTTTTTTTTTTTTTTGCAAATGTTATCTAGTAATACCTGGTTAGTATCATGTTTGCTGGATCACAACCCCCTCTCTTTCTTTCCTGCCCTCCCACCCTCTTAACAAAAGTGAATTGGATATCTCTTGTAGTTAGGATTGAAGTATTTATGTCCTGTTTTCCTCTTTCCTGAAAATAAAGGTGAAATTCAGTTTTGGAGGTGAGAATTAAGTGCTTTTCGGGTATAGTCTATGACTAAATGAGGGAGAAGTGAAGGAGGAGGGAGGAAATCCCAGATTTCATATTCTGTCTTGTTTTTCATTTATGTGGTCTTACTAGAAAGTTTAGCTTTTTTAGGTTTTATATATTTATTTAGCACATGCTAATTGTCATAGCACATCTGTGTAACATTTTTGGTTTTATTTTCCCTCATGTCTTTAAAGCTGGAGTGCCTAATGCAGTTAGTAAGAGCTGGAGCTTCAGTAAATGCCAGTACAACACGTTTTGCTCAAACACCAGCCCACATTGCTGCTTTTGGAGGACATCCACAGTGCCTGAATTGGTTGATTCAAGTGGGGGCCAACATAAACAAACAGGTATGGATTCATGTTTATTTCACGTATGCATATAGTTTTGGAAGGAGTGTCTTGATCCCTTTTTATGACATGTATGATCCTTACATTAACATACAGACACTTTCTTTTTGACATCAGCTGAAGTCAGATAACTTAATGATCAGTTATAGACATTTTACATGGCAGTAGAGATAGGACTAATAAATGTTCTTTAAGCCCCTAGGGGTTTTGAGGACATTTGTTTTAGGAATTGACATCTCGCTACTTCTTGAACAAAATGGTAATGTTGCTTTGGTGTTGGCAGCATTAGCAAATACTCCAATATTGTAGTGCTGCTGTAGGGGCAAGAAAAAGACTGGTGAGGAGCACAATGCTTACTAAATATGCTAAGAATTGAAAAATTTACAGTTACCCACAGAGCCATGAGACCTTTGTGGTGCTTCATGATTTACTCGTACATATAACTAGTAAGGTCTGCCTTGATTTATTTCAAGGTGCATCTGGTTTTATGTTTTCCTTTTAGATTATTTCTAAAGCTTTTCTAGTAACTTTCTGAAAACAGATCAGAAACATGTACTTTACTAAGAATGGGTGATTAAAAAAAATTTTTTTGCTTTCTTTTTACTATAATTTTCATTAGTTTTACTGTATGTAATTTATTTGGTAGCAGAGAGTGCATTAATATAGCAAAATTCCTGCAAAGGACTGTTGTACACTGGTACAGTAACAGAATCAATGCTTAAAATCTATCATGTTTTTGAAGAAAATGTTTGAAGTACTGAATGAATCTGTTGTGTATGCTGGGCATACATAACGTCCTTTTTAATGGTAATCAAAAGTATTTTTAATATACTATGAGAGTAATTAATACTACAGCATATGCTGTTATTAAAAGCTGTGATAAAGCACAGGTTCCATAAAATGTCTGGCCTGTTAAACCTTGCATCATACTTCCCTTAAAATATTTAAGGGCCAGACTGTGTTTTCTATGCAGTAGAGTTAAGCTAAGTCTGCTGAAGAACTTAAACATTTGCATTTCTAGAGTTTGGTTCTTTTTTTTTTTAAGCTGTGCAAAAATAAGAAATGGGGAAGTTTGTGTTGAGTTTTCAGAAAAGAAGTCTGGTGCATTGAGAACAGCTGTGAGACACCAGGAGAATTGTAGAAACAATGAAGGTGACTGGATGCAGAGGCTATAGATCGCATCTTCTCCTTGATACCTGACAAAAGTAACTTATGCAATAAGTTATTGCTGCATAGTGGTAGAATCTTCAGAAGAGAAAATACAAGAACTATAAATGCATCTGGAGACCAGGTAAGAATGTAAAGAAACGGTGATTAGAGAGGAAACATGGCATGCACAGAATAAAGATACACAAATAACTGCTAAATGAGAAGAGAAGAATGAATGAAAGTGAATGAATGAGAAGAATGAAAGTTTCCAGCTATGAGGATAAAGAGAAGAACTGACCAGTGAGGTTGAAATGGAGTTGAAGAACAAGCTTGATGTCCTGGAACATGATGAGGGGGAAAAAATCACATGTAGTAGATGAGGGAGGTTGTAGCAAAGAAGAAAGTAGCAGCTAGCTCCCAGAAGAAGAGGAGAAGAGTGTGGAGAGGTCTCTCCATGGGCTGAGGGCAGCATGCAGATGACTAAAAGAAAGCAGAAGGAGTATAATATGCAGTGTTAAAAATGGGCAGGAGACTCATCCAGCTTAAAGAAGTCACTAAGGCAAGCCAGTGACTCAGGAGTCTATGTTGATGGCTTGTTGCCAGAGCAAATGGTCCTCCACATTGTCAAGTTTTCAGATAGTGGTGATAGTATCCTATAGACTTCTAAGGGCAGGTAATGATAGACCACAGATACAAATATAGAGGCTACACTGAGGGCTGACACTGTGAGTGCTGTGTATGTATTTCATGGTAGGCTCAAGTTACACATGAATGTAGTAACTTTTTTTTGTCCCCACAAAATACTAATTGAACATATTACAAGAGATATTTTAGACTCAGTTCAGTGATAAAATAAGATACCTCTGGTTAATTGAAATGGTAGTGGAAACAAAATAGTCTCTTAAGTTCTTAGGATGCAACTGGTCAGTCACACATCGATTTTCAAATGCACAGGCACTGAAAGCTAGGCAGTGTGCCTTGGTGATAACTAAAGCAGAAAACTTATCCCACAGATAGTTGGAATGTTTCATAAATGGCTATGTAAAGCACAGTGCATGTTTTGCTCTCCCTACTTCCCTCAGCTGTTTATTGAATTGCAGTCAAATTCTACTGTTCTTGTTTGATATGAACTCCTTAAATGACCTCGGTTCCTTATTTAACTTGCCAGCACTTTTAGGTGATCATCTAGGGCTTCCACCCACACTTTTGAGCTTTTGGAGCACTATTTCCTGATGTGTATTTTGTTTATTCCTTCCAGCTCGCTGACTGATGCTGTACTCCAAACAGACATAGTCACTGGCTAATGCTTGTGTGAGGACAAGTGTTCCATGGACACTGGATACAAAACACATGCTGAGAAAGATCTGGGAATGCTTGATATTTAAACTAGTAAACTTTTCCTTCCAAACTGACTTCTGGTCATTGGCTACAGACTAACCCTTCACTTCTGGAAAAAGAAAAGGATAGCTTCTGAAAAGGAATCCACTCGAGTCTCTCAGTTTTACTGTAAACCTCCGGTACTCAGTAGAATTTGCATGCATGCTTTCTCATATCTGCCCTGAGGTATTGTATTGTAGCTCATGCTGCCTGCCCTGAAGTTTAGGAAAACTTTAAAATGTCTTATCTTGTTGCTGGTGACAGTTGCCCAGGACACTTCTCAGGCAACAGCAATGAAGGACAAATGCTGAAAACTGCTTGTCCCAACTGTACTTTGCTCCCCAAATAAATTCTGTGAGTATATCCTGTGATGCCCAGCCCTCTTATATAACTGTATGTGCTGGCTAGAATCATATCTCTCTCTCATCAGTGGGCAGTTCCTTCCCCCCAGGATTGCCATATAGAAATGCACAGGAGGAAAGATGACATGCCGAGCAATGGTCTCTCTGTTTCTACCCAGCAGTGGATTCAAGAGAGTGTTGTACTGTTTCTGATTTTTTTTTTTTTTTTTTTACCTCAGCGGGCAGTGCCTGCTAATAGTTCTTAGTAATGTGACTCAGGACCTGCATTTGGCTGCCTGCCTGCTCTAGTTCACTGTAACAGTGCAAAGCAATTATCCTGCTACTTTTCCTGAGGATTTTTTTCTGATGTTTATCCTTGTCACAACACAGATTGATTCTGGTCTGTTGTACATATTAATGTCAGATAATAACAAGTACTTCCTGATTTAGAAAACTATTAACTTCATTTAAGTATATTTCCCCTCTAGCCTCAGGCTATTAAACATTTCTATTGTATGTTGCCTTTGTTGATTGGCCAAAATAAGTGTTGTGTGGCCTGTCATAAAGAGGAGGGAAAAGAAATACTGCACCCTTGCAGGGGATGCAACTTATTATTCATGCAGTCAGTTACCATCACCTGGCAGTGGTGGCAGATAGTTTTAGGATGGTTAGACTGCCCATAGTAGCAAGAACTGTGAACAGGCTGATAACCTTGGTGGGGAGGAAGAAAACATACTTTTAGTGTATTACAGTTTTTATTTTAATCAACAATTAGGACTAAATCCAGATCAAAAGATTCCATCAGTTCTCATGTGCTCTCAAAAGCCTTTTTAGCAAAGGAGGAAAAGTACTCAGTGTTCTTTAGTTTCTACTTCCTAGCTTCTGAAAGGGTTAGGGTACTGGTTCTAAGAAATGTAAGAAATGAGTAGTGTTTGGAAATGTGATCATGTAATAGAGCTTGAAATTCAGTCAGTTGAGTTAAGGAATGGAGTTCATTTATATTTCTTATCAAGTAAAATAGGGCTTCTGTGTCTTAGTCAGGTGTCAATACTAGAAGTATTTCGGAAGTGTTTGCATAGTGCTGAGGTTTAACCCCAGTAGACACGTAAGTACCACACAGCTACTTCCTTGTTCCCCCCACCGAGTGAGGTGAGGGCGAGAATCAGAAGGGAAGTGTGAGAGCTCAGGGGTTGAAAGACAGTTTAACAGGTGAAAAAGGAAACATCCTGGCAAACTTCTCCCCCTGCCCCAGTTTTACTTGCTGAGCATGATGTCATATGGTATGGGATAATCCTCTGGTCCATTTGGGTCAGTGGTTCCAGCTGTGCCACATCCCAGCACACTCCTAGCTAGAACATTGGTGTATTAAAAACGCTTTGCTGGTCACAAATCCAAAACATCTTACCAGGTGCTATGAAGAAAATTAACTGTCCCAGCCAAAACAGTACACACAGTTCAAAGCTTTCAGTGTAAATGTGTGTGGGAGCTTTTTATCTTAAAAATAAATACCTGTAAGTAAGTTGGTTTTGGTTGGGTGTTTGGGGTTTTTTTTTTGTTTTGGGTTGTCTTGTTGTTGTTGTTTTGGCTGTGTTGTTTTGTCTTTTGGGGGTTTTTTTGGGTTGTTTTTGTTTTGTTTTGTTTTTTTGATAAATGGAAGGAATGTAAAGGTACCAGTGAGTGAAATCAATTGAATCATATCCAGGGACTTGGAAGTTGGAGAATGAAATAGGAAATGTACTCTGAATTCAACTGGACTATCCTCAAGCCAACAGAACTTGGGGTCCCAAAAAGACAGACAGAGTAAAAAATTGCTTTAGACTGAATTGAAAAAATACCCATGCATGAAAGAGGCCTTGGAAGGGAGTTTGAGCAGAGTCTTTAATCAGTAGAGGAAATGTCTTTTGAGGTTAAGCAGCCTAGTGAGGAACTGCAAACTGATTAATCAAGCTGAGATAGATTTACTGATTAAAGCCAAAAAGAAAAAGACTCTTCAGCCACATAAATAAAAAGAGAATAAGAAAGGAAGCTAGATGTTTATTCAGTAAAATGGAATAGAAATCAAAGGTAATCTAGTCATGACCCCAAGCTAGAGAGGACTGCCCTTGTCTGTGTGAAAGGGGTAGCCATTCTTTCCAAGGGGTAGGAGGAAGGCATTCAGCAGTGAGTTGCAAAAACTAAATGTGTCTGTGATGCTTCACGAATTTTTTGCCATTTCTTCAAGAGCACTGAGCACAAAATATTTAGTAGCCACAGAAGCAATCAAATGTATTATATTCAATGCTAAATTAATGATACTTAATTTGAGTTTCTACTAATTTATTTATAATGCGTCCTCTAGATTGTGAGACAAGTTTGGGCTGTTGGTGCAGTGTTGCAGCAGAGGGACAAGTTCTGCTCTAGTTGTGAAAGGCCAGTACAAGTTATTGATGCTTCCTTTCCTGGCATATTACTACAAAAGGCGCAAGCACAGATGGGAAGTGTGAACAATTTAAAGGATTATGAGGTGTTATCAAGGATAATCAGGAATTTGTAGATCCTCTCAAAATAAAATAACTTCCTTTGCTCCACATAGCTAAAAAGGGATAGGGAAGAGGTGTCTTAGACATGAAAATGTGTTGGCGGGCTAGACCCTGAACAGCTCTCAGAAGCTTCTTGGAAAAAAATGTTACTTTGTTTTTCTGTTGGTCACATTCATTCCAGTTGTTGAATCAAAACAGAACTGTTCTGAGATTCAGAGTACTTTTTGTTTTTTCTGTATGCATGGTTTTGGATGCATTGAAAAATAAGTAAATTTAAAAGCCATCTTTCAGTGGGATATTTTTTTTTTTCCTTTCAGTCTAGCTCATAATCCAGAGAGAATTTCTGAGGGGAGCTAGGAAACTGTTTCAGTGCAAATATATTTGGCCCCTTAAGAGAATTTCAAAGCAACATGATAGTAATGGTGACTGAAATTTAAGTGCTGTAATTAAAAGGAATGCCATAAAAATCTAAATCTATGTATTCTGGCATTTTCTAAGTATTTTCTGAATTCCTTAGCTTTAGGCACATGCTTTCCTGGGCCAGTGATTAAAAGCAGCCCTTCTCAAGATATATATTCTCTTCTGAAATACTAACCTCTTCTGTTTGGTGATGGAAGTGGTAGCTGCTACAAGCTTAGCTCATTCTTCAAATGCAGTGTTAAGGAGTCCTTTTGCAAAGGTCTTCTCTCATCCTTTTTGTGTTTCCCCACAGCAAGACACCATAATTTAGTTCTCTAGGTCCTACTGTGGGCAGTGTGCCAGGTTTATGGGCTAGGGAGATTTTGTTATCTTTGTCATATGCATGGCCAACTAACCCTAAACTGAGCTTCATATTGAGTTATTATCTTTTAACTTAGGGTTGACCTTGTAGATACTAATGCTGACCAAAAGAGGCAAATCACTTACTTTCTATACTTTCACCACTTTAACAAAAGGGGGGAGGGGAGGAAACTGTAACAGAATGATGAATTGAAGACAGCTTCTATGATTAAAAAACTTATTACACAAAGAAGAATTTTTTTCTGGATAAATTAGTGTCAAATGAATTTCCATGTATGATAGTTAACAAAATTGTATCCTCTCTTAAACTTCTCTCTCTTCCTGTTACTTCAGGGAGAGTTATAAATAGAAAAAATTGCATAAACTTCATTGGAAAGCAGTCTTCTATTCATCAGCTGATGGCATCCACTTTGGAAGAAAGGCTGTAAAGCCCTTTTCTAATCTCTAAGGCATTTGCTGCTCTTTTGTGTCTCCAAACTTTGTCAGCCTCAACAATTTTCCTTAGTTTATAAGAAAGTAAACTTTGGTGCCATTATTGTTCCCTCCTGGGTGGCTAGGTAGTTCAGTGTTTGGTTGAATATATGTCTTAAGCACTGGTAAGCTGGTTTACCTTCAGTGAATTTGTAACTTCTTGTAAAGATATTTTACCATGAAATAAAATTGTCAAGTAGAAAATTGAGAACACATACCTCATAATCCAAAATTCACTTTCAAGTTATACTTACATGGTCTAAAAGATAGGATTAAATTTCTCAAAAGCTTGGCAGACAATTTAGGACACTTAGTAGCTTCTAGGTAGTATGATAAGATAACATTTTGAATATATTCACATTTCAAGTAGAGATGAAGTGTGGAGATAGGTGGTTGTGTGTAAACACTGGTGAATCAGTAAAGGTGCTGTGTTAAATTTAGTAGCTAGTGTTGATATTTTAATAAAAGGAACAGGGAAACTAAACTGAGGCACATACAGTTAGAACATGTTTAATATCTGGAACAGACTAGTGAAGTCCATCAAAAGTTTGGAGAGAAAGAGAAGGGGGAAGAAAATGAAACAAACAAAAAAAACCCCTTGCTACACTGGAAGTGTTGAGGACTGAATCACATTAACAAACTAGTAACAACATTTACTTGTACTCCAAGGCAATGTTTCATTACAGATTCTTTGTGATTCTTAATACTGATGGTTAATTGCAAGTACTGAATTTCCTCTACAGCCTGTAGATCATGATGCATGAATTTACCTGCTGCTTTTTTGGATTTGTAAAATAGATGTAGATTCTCTGTGTTACCTAAGACAGCTAGTGGGGAGGAGTTGCCTGAAAAGCAATATACTACCCCGTGTATGTTTGCACATTATGCAAAAAAATTAAATTATTGGATGTGCTGGTTAATAATAATGGAATATGAATGGACAAAGAAAATTTAAAAAGACAAGTACATAGGATGTGAATCAATGTGTTAGAGTTGGGAGAGATCTGGCCTGTCCTATAAACACGGGGCACACCTCTGTTACAGCAGAGCTCTGTGTATGTGCTCCTCTCCTGCCGAGTACTGATGGTGCAACACTCAAGGACTGAGTCAGTGTGTCAGCAAGATCTGAAAGCAGCACAGTCCCACAGATTCAGCCTTGCTGCTCTCAGGTTCAAGAGGACTTGCTCAGCCCAATGTATTGGGGAACAAAAGTGCCAGGAAGTGAAGGTGTTAGAATAAGTAATGTGTTATGGTGGTATATGTTGGGAGGGTTAACCAGTTTTGCTGAATATGAGTCTGCTGATTGCCTAGTTATTGGATAAGGCTTACCATGTGAGTTAAATGCCTTTAGCATTATTTCTTGCTAAATGCCTAATGTACCTGACAGCCAACCACAGACTTTAAAGTAATGATAAAGTACCTGATGTCTTTGCTAGCTAGTAATAAATGCTGCTTTTATATATCTGCTTTCTTAATTAAAGTCAGTAATGTAATTACAAGATTTTAATTTTTAAAAAGATTATGCTTGACAAAATGTAGTTTGTCTTTGCAGGATTATGTTGGTGAAACTCCTATTCATAAAGCAGCACGGTCTGGTAGTATGGATTCCATAAGTGCCCTTGTGGCTCATGGTGCGCAAATAGAGTAAGTGAGGTATTTTTTTTTGTTGTTGATTGTTGTGTGTGTAGCTGACTAACTTAGATTGGTAAACATAGGTACTAATTTCAGAAAGAAAAGTCAAAACAGCAGACACATGATCAAAATAATAATGACAGCTAGACATGTTTAACTGTAATGAAACCTAAGATGCTTAGCATGTCTAGTAGTAAAGTTTATTTTCCTTAAATGATACCATTGTGCTACATAAGTATTGCACTTATATCTGATATGTTAAAATATTTATCATGCTTCTGTCAGATGACCCCAAACTGTACACTTTATTCAGCATGTAGTTATTTTTTACAAGAAATCTACACCTTGCACTGGTGAATAAATATAGAAAACAATGCAAAAGCAACATCAAGTGCAAAACAGCAATTCACACACTCTTCAGCATTAGTTTAATACTGTTTGTTAGTGTATTGTGTATTTGCCTTGTTAACTTTTTTCTTTAAAGGTTTATGTACTGCAAAAACATTCAGAAAAGCTCACAAACTTTTGCAACTTACAGCATGGACAAAATGGATGCAGTTTTCACCTAGAAATGTTGAGTATAAGCTCTATGGCTTATAAATAATATCAATACTTTAGCAATTTGTTTTAATTAGAACTAGCTTTATTATCTTAAATGGTAACTAGTTACTGTATTTTAACCTGCAATATGAAACTTCGAAATTGTAAGTGAAATAAGATCATGTAGTTAATTTCTTGTTTTACCCTTTGGTTTCCATCTTACTGTTTTTGTAATGCTGCCTTGATAAATCTAACATAGAATTTAACTCTTTTAGTGGTATCATAGAGTATTTGGGAAATATATTACCTTTTAAGTTAACAGTAGTGAACAACTTGCTTTGTATGAAGAGATTGCTTCATAGAAAAACTAAATAAGCTGTCTCAGTTATTGACAAGCCCATTAAACCAGTCATAAATGTATAACTTCCCATTTTTTCACTCACTTTTGGATATTTTTAAGATAAACTTGGAATTAAATTTACTGTGGAATTGAGCAAACCTTAATTATCATCATCAATTAGTATGTAATCTTGTGGTTTTTGCAAAGCAGCCAACCAAAAGAGAAGTTGTGGAACTGCATAAACAATGTGAAATGGGTGATATCTGTCTTTGACCAAAGCTATTTGCAGTAGTAGCAGTGTAGATTTGTAGCAGTTTAGTGAATGGGAAATACTTTGAATTCTCAGTTTTCTAACTTTGAATTCCATCTATGTTTTAGTAGATTTGTCACAAGTTTTATAGGTAATTAAACATCAGGTCCTATCATGGGAATGGTAAAGTCAGGGATGCAAATGCAATAGGCTTGTGGAGCAACCCATGTTTAATCATTTAGAGGATAAAGACTTGGCCTTGTTACCTGAGGGAGTTAGCTATTGACTGATAGGGGTGAGGATTTTTTTCCTTAAGAGTCCAGTTTCCAGGTTCAGTATGTTAAATTAGGCCAAATCCATATATGCTTTTGACACTGGTTAATTTTGGGTCATCTGGTTTTGAAAGCTGGCCCCTATTAATGGTTATGTCAATTCCCTGGTTTTTGTAAAAACTTGAAAATGGAGATGCTCTGAAAGTTTTGATTCCTTTATTTTATGGCTTCAGTTAGAAGAAAAGGAGAGGGGTTTTAGCCATATATTTGAGTTCTAATTTGTATATATTAACTGAGATGATAATTGACTGTATAAGACCAAGGCAAGAATTTTATGAAATACAGAACTAAGCACTAACTAGAACTGAAGTGCTGATCTGTACTGAGGATGAGTAAGTGCTTTTTATTTTTACCGGGATTAGATCTTCTAATCTGTTTTTTTCTTTATTTCTTCGTATAGTTCATGGTATTCAAGTCTAGTTTCATAAGGACGAATGGAATACCCTTTGTGACTTCAAGTAGTCAAATATACTACTTATACATGATATTTATAATATAAGTCCAGAATGGTATCACCCCTAGTTTTTTATAGCAAGTAGAACAGGGATGCTAAGATTTCATTATTACACAAGCACTAGTAACCAATAATGTAATATTGCAAGAAATGTATTTTTGTTAATGAGTGGTTATTGAGATACTGCTGTTAAAATGAAGTAACTTGGGCTAGTGTAATCTTGTTATTAGTGTTTACCACGTTTCTACTTTATTACCTTCTTTGGTTATATTGAAAGCCAAAGAATATTGATAATAGTCAAGTTAAGGATCAAAGTAAGAATTTTAGTTTTAATAAAGTAGCCTCACTTGAATTTTTCGAGTTTACTATATTTCAGGCTTGTTAGTGTATTGCTTTTACAGAGAAAAACAGTATGTTTCAGTCTGTAAATCTCATTAAGCTGTTGCATTGTTTTCCTAATTGATGAGAGAGAATTTGGGTCTCTATTCCTGTGTAAATTTTTAATATTAAAAAATAATAATTGTACCCTAGTGAAAATATTTTGATTTTTTTTGTGGTATTTACCTTCTCATTTTAGCTGAAGCATATTCTGTGCACAGTATGTCCTACAGCCATAAAAATGGTTGCTCCACTAACTATGGTATTCATGGACCCTTGAAGAGGGGGAAGCAGGTGGTCACAATGTCCTCATATGAGTGAAAAGGTTTGCTGTGTAACTGACTTTTTAATGTGGATAGTACCTTTTAAAGTATCCATAATAACTGCTGGATTTTCACTAAAAGGCATATTTATGCAATTTCTGTATGGTTAATTGTGTATTATTTATCTTGGTGACAGACAAGTGTTCACAGCTCTTTGTGGAGGAAAAGCCTTCTTGGTGCCATGTTTTGTTTTGCTTTTTTGCACTGTTACATAAATGCTGTGTATTATTGTAGTTACATAAATTGTATCACAGCATATATAAAAATACAAAATTCATCTGTAAACACAGGACACTGTTGAATCAAAAAAAAAAGAAGCAAATGCAAGCGTTGATTATCCTGACTTGAACCTCTTTTTTTCATGTCCATTTGCATGTGGTGCACTTGTGCATTGTGTCCACTTATTTCTGAATAAAAATTCTTCTGCAACTGTCATTTAAGCAGTTGTGTATTCCTTAATGTCTTGATTTAAAGCTAAGAGGGAAGTTTCAAACACTATATTATCCTGGGATAGAGAGAGGTGTAACTTGTGGAATGGGGTGTGTGTGGCTTGGTCTGCACCCATCCAATTGAGCTTAAATTCTTGTTTGCTTAAGAGTTTTATTGATCATGATATTTGAATAGTAGTGTAGAAAAACTTTTTATTTGCCTGCCAGAAATCTTCCAGTTTTAGATAAAATTGGGTTGTATACCATGGCAGAATGTTATGAGACCCTAAAGATATAATTTCCTTTCTAGTTTAATATACTCTGGTATCGAGGTTTGAGTAGAAGAACTGACATGCTGGGATAAATATACCAGTACATCTGTTTCTACCAGATGACAGATTCATGCTGTGATGTTGATTTCGTTCAGGCAGACACTTCAGCCACTTTCTCATTAAAGCTGTCTGGCATTCATCTGAGTGTGTAAATTCAATGCCAGAAGTGTCCTATCGCTGATATTAAGTTTTTCAGCAAGACTTTTATTCTCATTCTTTGACAGGGACTTAATTTTATTTCTTTTCAAATTCATCTGTTACAAACTGCCTTGTGTTGTTTAAAAAGGCAGCATGAATTTCTTTTTTCTTCACAACTGCTCTCCATCCTTCATAACAGAAGTCTGTACACTGTGGTTTTTTTTAGTGCTGCTACATTAGCCCTTTGTGAAATTCTTGTAATATATTTCTATTTCAAGTGACCATTCTTCTGCTAGCTCAGCTTTTACTCTTCTCGTACTTTTGAGATTTCTTGACTTTCTGAAAATCAGTCACCTCCAGTGAAGAGACAGAAGAGGAGCGATGTGTCATTTTGATGACAACACAGAAATTGGCCAACACAGAAACTGGCCATTCCTTTGTGATGCAAACCCTCGGTTCCTTTTCAGACTGGAGGGGAAGCTTACATGGCCTGTTCTCTTCAAGGATCTCAGGGTTCAGAAATCTCCTGCCTTAGTTTCTGGATATCTTCCTGATTTCTTAAAATCTTAGGAGCTGAGGGTTTGTAATGTGTGCTTATTTTTCTTGCCTAGCAAACTTAACTACCAAACTTGTAATACTGAACTGCAGTCCATTTCTGGTGTTTACCTACTTGTGAAGTGCCACGACTGTTCATCTTTTTACTTCAGAAGCTGTATAATGGCATGGATTCAGTGTAGAAGAACCACTTCTTCTTTCCTACAGTCATTAAATTAACCTCATCTTGAGAATAATGCTTCAGGTTCTTACTGATCATTTGGATTTAGGTGCTTTTTCAACAGAGAGGTTCTTATCTGTTAATTAGTATATTAATGCTTGTATAATCTGTTTCCAAACTCAGAACACTTCATATGCATTCTTTTTGTAAACCTGATTGCCTCCAGATAGCAGTTAAACTGCTGGATTAATTGCTATTGCTGCATTATTAGGCATTGCTGTATAGTTAAGGGAAAAAATGTGGCAGTTCTTGTTTAATTGTATGTAACAAGCATTTTAAGGGCCATCACTGTAGTACTCTTGCATTGACCATTTTTCAGTGTAGAGGATACACATGTTGGAATTTATTCTGCCTTTCTCATTTAATATAAATTCTTATGGAACGGCAAATTCAAAGTGGCATGTACATTTCAGTGGTAAAATACTAAATCTCCTTCAAAAAAAATCTGCAAGTAAAGTTTGGTAATTTCTTCCATGTTTGGTTTCCTGTTTGGTTGCTATGGTTGTAGAAGTGCTTGAGGTGGTTTGTAGGAGCTTGTGGTTGTGAAGTAAGGCAGTAGTTTGGACTTAGTCTGAAGAAAAGATC
Organism: Corvus cornix cornix; assembly: GCF_000738735.6. Taxonomy (NCBI): domain Eukaryota; kingdom Metazoa; phylum Chordata; class Aves; order Passeriformes; family Corvidae; genus Corvus; species Corvus cornix. Next base: position 93,304,321 of record NC_046332.1, read on the forward strand.
TGGAAATACCAAAGCAGAATGTATATGCATGGATACCTGATAAAAAATGAGAGAGGCTCAGTCTTAGAGTAAACCAGTGTGGAAAAGGGTTGTTCTCATGGATACAGTCATTCCAAATAATTGCAGGAAGCTGAGGCAAACTCGTACCACTGAATTCCTGTTCAGTTTGAATGCAGATTATTGGAGGTGGAATAACAACTGTGATTAGTGACATCAGTTTGAAAATAGAGCAGAATATGAGAGGTTCTGCTTTTTATGAGTAAAGTAAAATCCATCATTAAAGCAGTGATACTTAAGACCTTTCTGGAGCATAAAGAGGAAGTTCACAAGATACATGTGAGGTTGATAGGGTAGCTTATTCATTAGTGAGAAGCCTTATAGCGCTGGTTTCTTGGCTTTTCTTCAGTCTAAGAGAGCTGGGTAAAGAATATGGAAGTGTTACCAAGACTTTTATATGCAGATAGCTCAGATTTCTGACAGGAATGTTTGGGGTTTTTTGTTGGGATTGCTCTGTCTTCACTTAAGATATTGTGCTAATGTTCACATTAATGTGTGCATTTTCCCTTCAGATAGAGATTTTTTTTTTCTCTCTCTTTTTTTTTTTTTTTTTTTTCTCCTGCAAGATAAGCTATTCTGTTGCTATTCCGGCAACAGAAGCTTGGGTACAGTTAAGTCAGGTGGAGAAACCAAAATGTTACAAAGTGGAGCTTGGCCAGAGTTAAATACAGTGAAAGAACCAATTATATCCCAAATATAATAGTCTGATTCGTTCCGATGGTTAGTCCAGATGTCAGTGGTGGTGATCTGTAGGGGTGCTGTGCTTGATCAGGCAGTAGTTTTTGACTAGATATGTGATGAGAGGATTGTTTATTGCAATGTGTGCTCTAGCCTGCTGTGTTGATTTGGTTTTGTGTGCTGATCTAGTTGGTGTCTTTTCAGTATAGTTGTTCATAGGTCAACTAGTACCTAGTAGCATCTGGACAAAAAAACCCAGGAGGTAGTTGTGGCATAGCCCAGAACATGTTCAGGTTGGTCAGAAGAGTTTTCTAATATGTGTCAAGAACTATTGGTTACAAGATGTGTATCATTGCATGGAGGCTTAACAAACCCTGGAAGAGCTTTGATAATTGTAACTTAGAGAAAATATCACTCTTCAGCTTCATTCTGTTTTGCTTGATTATGCTTGTATGAGATAAATTTTCTTATAAAGGGAGAAAAATCTATCTGAGTTGGAAAAACTTTTTTGTGAAGTGCATTTAAACTGGTTTTATGCACTTCAGCAGTTCCTTAATCCAAAAGATTTTGTTTGTTTGAGTAAACACATCAAGTTATTTTTGACACCAAAAAAAAAGTGTAGTTTGATAGTGTCCCTCTCTGTGCCCATTATGGGAAAATAATGAAACCATCTTATACCTATAGTCCTTTTGTTCTTGATTTTTTTTCCCTGCTTTTGGCACAAAAATACCTTAAAATTAATTTACCTCTTTACTTAAGTTTTATTTCCAAACTTTCACTGTCCATGCTTTTTGTACTGAATAGCTTGAACTTTCTTCCAAGTTTGGCACATTGGAGAGAAGCTTGCTTCCTTCATTTCTCTAATTCTAAGCTATCTTTGGGTTTCAGTTGCTGTGTTGAGGAGAAATAATGTCATATTATTTGCTACTAGAGTCCTCTTGGTAGAACTCTTGTGTTGCAAGCTGTTTTGTCTTTTCAAGTCAGAGTTTGCACTGAACCTGTCCTCAGTAGTTATCCATGACACTTTCTTCATTGTTAGCAACTTTATTTGCAATTCTTGCTCTGTTTCTAGAAACATGAAAGCAACAGCAGTGATAGTTCTCATTGCCGTAAGGCTGGCGAAGTAACTCTTACATTCTCTTTGTATTTAAAGTGGCTGCAGTACTGTAAAGACACTTATTCGGAATTTCATTTTGCTAGTGATCTAGGAAATATTTTCATTTTAATAGGAAAGGTCTTTCCTGTTATGCTGTATTGCAGTCAGACTGTTGTTCCAAGAGTCACCATGATCTTCCATACCTTCCCTTTGTGAAGGGTTTTTAGGAATCACTTCTTAAATAATGAAATATGAATTTAAAAATATTGTTGCTCGTACCATGCCAAGTCAGGCCTATCTTGTTCAGGGAAAAGTTTACTTGGAAATGCAAATATTTTTTACAAAAGATGCTGAAAATGAAGTGGACTGTTTGAAGTCTTTAGTAAAGCATATAAACAGGAATACAGGTACAACAAAAAATCCTGATGGTGATGTTTGTGGTAATTGCAACATCGCCTACCATGGTTAATGAGTTCTTTCTTCTGCCAGTGTTTGCTCAGTCAGGAGTTGAAGTATTGAGGAGCTAATTACAGCTGCATAATTCAGAGTGAACCTTGATTTTTATGTGGAAAAAGTGGCTTCACAAAGCAGAGTCCTTCTGTCCAGTATGTTCCTCTTGTTATGATTTTGGACGATGTTCACAGGAACTCTACCACTGGTTTTAAAAGTGTAAAATAATTTCAGCTGCCAAATGCTTTGTTGTGAAATAAAAACTTGGCACCAACTTGTGCTTTTGTAGATGCCCAGTATGTAATTCTAGCATGAATTTGTATAGCTGTCCCCAGCAGTAACACACATTTGTTTAGTTAAGATTATTTTTCTCTTGGTATCTGGAAAAAAAAAGTTTGAAACAATTTTATAACTTCCGTATTTGGACACCAAAGGGTTAAAACACTTAAAGTTTAGTATTTTAAAATAATTTTGCTTTAGAAATTTTAGACTAGTATACTACTGTTTATATAGGAAACAATTTTTCTCACTGTGGGCATTTTAGTGTTCTGATCTTTTTTTTTCTCTTTCTTCTTTTGTTTTGTTTTAATCCTTGTATCTGCTAATTTTTGTATAGGAATAGCTACTAATTCTTTTGAGATACAGCCTACTAAATTTAAAGTAATTGAAGCCATGAGTTGACCGGTAACTTTAATCCATTCTATATAAATTTCAGTGAAGAACTGAAAAATTGGTTTCAGGATGAAAGTTATAATGCTTTTAAAGGCATAAAAGGCTTAGTATCTTGTTGTTAAGGTGGTCACATGACAATGGCTTACATATTGAATAATGTGCTACCGCACTTTATGTATGTTAATGTACTTTTAATCTTAATGTTGCCTGCAAATATGTGATCCCTTATGATATAAGTTTCCTGTTTATGCACCATTGCCCGTTTAAATCAAACAGAAGATTCTGAAACTGTAAAAACTACACATGTCAATGTTTTACAGCTACGTAATTCGAATTGACTTGATTTTTTCAAGTAATCCTAGAAAGGGGGAGCATTCCATATAGAAACTGCTGAAACTGCCACAGGTGCTTCTCCGAAAACCTTACAGTTGTGGCATTGAATGTTCAGTATCGCTTCCTTTCTGCACACAAGGCATACTGTTGAGGTATTTGTTGCGGTGATTGGTTTTAATGCTAATCTAGGAATTCAGATATAGAATCTATAGATTTGCATGCTTTGCTTACCCTAATTTACAATTATCTACATTTTTATTTGTAAACTAACAATAGATAAGTTGAGATCAGTAATTTTTAACAGATTTTACATTGATATACGAAAACTGTGGTTTATTTTCTTAGATTGTCGCATGGCATTAACAAAAACACAGTAAGCTGTAGGTGCTGTAATCACTATTTCAAATTAAGCATTTAGATTTCTTTTTCATATATGATTTTCAAAAAGATTGCTGACTTTTTGTAGCAAATGTTTGTTTTGTTTTTCAAGGTATGTGACATTATAAGTTGAAGATAGTGTATTTCTATGTTAAAAAGACGTAGAAATCTACTTGCCTTTTTTCTGCCAATGAATATGAAAAATTAACAACTAAAGCAACTTAGAAGCAATTTTTTTTAAAGTAAATTCAATAGCATTTATAATTCTATATGAGAAGCACAAGTCTTTGTTTTCTTTCCACAGATCTTTCAAAGAGTAAATTTTGTAAGTTACGCTGAAGTAAATCTTCCTTGCACAAAATCATTTTTAATCAATTCTAGATTTTGAGTTGGTTTCTTTCTTTTTTACTTTCTATGGCTTAGCCATAGTGGAAGTGTCTTGAATATTTTTTAAAAGCTTGCCTTGAATTTTTTCCTTCCTTTAGTAAACTTCTTAAATTAGATTGAAATAATAAACATTTCCTCCTAAATAAAGTGAATCTGAAAGTTAACTTCATGTTTCTGTACACCAATCCTGTTTGGCCAGATAATGCACTTGTCTCTTGGTTTTGAGCAACAATTGAATTACACTAACAGCCAACATTTTTGAAAAAGCATTTCAGAAGAAGGAAATACCTAAACTCATGCTTCATCAGTGTCCTCTTTATAGCTGCTTTAACTGGATACCAGGACTCTCAGATGAACTGGGCATTTAGAATGGGAGTTCAGATGATGTCAACCAGAGGGAGAAAAATGAATACTAAAAAAAAGTCCTCTTCATGCCAAGATTAGTCGGTTTTGAAGACTGCCTGTGGACATCACTTGACGGAAGAAGAAAAACATGTTTTAAATGTTGTTTTAAGCACTGTAGGTCTGTGAATAAATGCATATGCAAAAGTCAGAGCATTAATATATCAGTGTGCATTTTGAGTTTGTTTATAAAACACCTGTCACTACAGAACAATGCAAGTGTCATATGTCAAGAAACTTCACAATCACGTACTCATCCCTATTCAGAATTTCACCAGCTTTTCTTGTGGATTTTTTCTATCTAGAATAACTTTATAATATGAAAATATATCCTTCCTTACATTTGGCTTTCTTCTTTTGCCTTGGAGTTAGCATCTTATACTTCTGTACTTTGAAGAAAACAAGATGTTTTTATTCCCATCTCCTGGATTTTAGCCTACAAGAAGGCTGAGGGTAAATAATACCATGCTTCATGATTTAAATTCATTTCTAGTAATAATGGAAACAGTGGATAAACTATAGCAAAAAAATTTTAAAATGCTGCTAAGTGAAAAAAACCTGAACAGGACTCAGTCATTTTTCAAATACTTGAATTGCCTTGGAAAGGATGCAAGGTATGTGTTTTCTAAACGTGGAGTGAACTGATTTTCGGACAACTGCCTTTAGCCCTGGGCAATGTTAAGTAAGGAATTTTTCTTCTGTTTGTCAGTTCATGCTTTCATGTATGTTCCTGTCTGGAGCAGGTGCCAAAAAAGGAATTATATTTTCAGAGCTTCTGTTTTCAGTGTCCTTTCTTCAGTTTTTCAACCCGTTCGTGCAGCTGGAGTGACCTTGAGAGTTGTCTTTAGTTTTTGACTTTTTTCTTTTTTACTGGAGAGAGAAAGAATTTTTTGGAGCACTGCTGTCTGATTTGACAGTAACTATGCCACCCTTCAGAAAATTCTGCACTAAGTCAATACTGTTTAATAAAGGCTGACGAAACATAAAACACATCACTTTTCAGGACTTACTCTGCTTTTCTTATTTATGTCTTCATTCCATCCTTACACACCTTCCTTGCTGCTGGCTTTTTCCTTCATAAGGAATTCATTTGAAAAATGCAGTGTTTGTAACTTGTTCTTTGGCTTGTTTCAGTTAGAAGCCTAGCCTAGAGACAAACCTTGAATAGAAACATAAGTTTGTCCTTAAGTTTTGCATCTATGACATGAAACAAGAAGTTTTTAAAAAAGAGCTAACAACAACAAAAGCCCATACAAAACAAAATGTAAAACCTGCTAGAACTTTCTGTACTCATTTTTTAATTCTGAGTAATGCAGTTGCAGAAATAGAGCTGTCATATTTGCTGTATGATTAGCAGTAACAAAAGGACAGTTTGCCTGAAGATTTAATATCTGTGTTTTGAGTTTCTTTGGAGCTTCCACTCTTTCAAGATGTTTAGGATAAAAGATCAAAGCTGGTACCAAAGGGACTTTTAACTTTTTTAAGAAGTGGAGGATGGGTGGAAAAGATTGGTTTTTTTCAAGACATAACAGTGAGGTAATTCTGTCCATGCTGTCCACTGGTTTACTTTTTTTTCCAGTGTTTTTCTTTCACAGCCCAGGTCTTGAAGTTACTTTCAGTTATAATATCCTTTACCAATATTTTTCCTTTATGTCAGCAGGTACGATAAATGAAGTACCTTTCAAGGGACACAATAACTGAAATAGTTGAAAATTTACTTGAATATAGTGATTATCTTTGAGTTTTCTCCTTGTTGATTTTTGTTTCATTTTCTTTCATGTCATAGCCATTTGACACTTTGTAGCCAAATGAATCACATACTATTTCTCCTCCTTTTAACTTGATAGTCAGTTCACATATAATTGCAGTTCATAGCCAAGGGCTGACCTAGGGGTTGCACATCAGAGGTTGAACTCCTCTTAAGTCTTATGTGTGGTCGGAACAGTGAACCATTTCTATTTTCATCTATATAATCTAGTCTGTCTACAGTAATGACACTTAAATTCTTAGCTCCTGGGATAAGCTGAGGCAGACGCTTCACTGTCAGACATGGGCAGCATTTGAGGTAGATCATACACTGCAGGTTTAGTATTAGATGTATTCTCAGTTCCTTGTAATTACAGCTATAACAGGGTGGTTCCACTCCAAGTCCAGATTAACACTTTTAAAGAATGGTCTAGTAGCTATCCAGCTTTTTAATTTATTCAAGTACTCCAGGGTTTCTGGAAGGACTGTATGACACTTTTTCTGTTACAGACTCAGAATCTGACAATATGTCTAAATTACTTTGAAAATACATAAAACTATTCCAGTCTGGTTAAACTCTGTGATACCTGTTAAGAGCATTTTCTTTCCTATTTTGTTCCTACTTACATTAGCCTTTTTTTTTTTTTTTTGATTGCTTGCATTTAGTTATGATAGGCTGATATAGCACAGCTAGCTCTTGCTGCCTTTTGTGTTCCCACTGACAGATTTTTTCTTCCTAGAAAAAGCTAGAAAAATCAGCTAAAGAAGTAGGTCTTTTTTATCTTTCTAGCCTGCTTTTGAGAAAGTGACAGAAGGTTTCTGCAAAATTTGTCAGCTTTTCTTTTTCTTCTTCCTGTTAATACTGGAATGCAAGCCAGTTTAATGGAAATTTGAAAGTATATGAAAGTCCAATAATCATGCTTTGATTAATTGACAAATGGATATAGAAAAGATACTCAAATTAGTGTTCCCACGGTAAGTGAGCAGGGAGAACTTAACAACTGTGTTATCTTCCATAACATTTGTGCAAAAAGTTTCTAGTAATCGAGAGCCTGTAATCTTATTTTATTAAGCTTTTCTTTTTTTTTTTCATTGCTAACTTGATAGGCTAAATTCAGATTCGCACATTTAAGAGGGGTGTTTCTAAACTCACAGAAGCAAGAATGTTATATCCAATAGTCTTGAGTCCCTTGGAAACCTATGCAGTGCTTCCAGAATATTTCTGTAGAACAAGCACATCTTTGTTTACCTGTTTAGAGTAATTTGTTCAGGAAGAGGTTAGGAATGGGAGAGATCTATGAATAGTGAAGATCATTGCATTTTAAAATTTGGCAAACTCTTTTTTCATTTCTGGGAAATTTAGTTTTTCTTTCCCAGAGTTTGGTCGTGTAGCTTTACACGCTTTGATCTTTGTTTGTACATCTCCAAATGCCTCTGGCATCTTATATTGATGTTCCTTTGGAAAATGGTGACTTAACTGTAGTCTTTTACAGTCAACTTTTCAAAGCAGAGTTAGTGTTCAGTAGTACTTGCTAAATAATAGAATTACTGACTCCTTGAACTTCTATTAAATTAGGTGGCCATTCAATACTGTATTGGTTTTGTCATTTTTATCTTTGTGTAACTTTATTTATTTTGCTATTACTTAGATTTCTTTTACTGTTCTTTTGGGGCTCGCAAATTTAAGAAAGGTATCGGAGAACTGAGCTTTTCTTTTTGACCAGAACAGATCTGTTAAAATTTCTATTTCCTAAGCTGTAGTTTCATTGTTCTACATCCTTACGCTGCACAAGTAAATTAGAATTACTAAAGGAGTATCAAATGTTGCTTAGCAGCAACTTCAGCAGGTCATCCAGTTCAGCAGGGGAAAGATTTGACTGTAGAATTTCTGATATCATAGACCACTCTTAAAATGAGGGGAAGAGACCCCTCTCAAGATTCAGCAACTTTTATACTCTGAAACTTTCTCCTGATGCTAACTTTAATTATCCTTTGTTCATATTAATCCCATTTGTATACTGCCTGCACTGGATGCACAGAACAGATTATTCACTTTGCAGCTCTTCTGACTGATACCACCACCTCAAAGTTTCACTTCTTTTGACTAACTAGGTTTTTCAGTGTTCTGAAGTCTTACTTTCTAGACTGCTCTTGACTGGTGTTCTGTGGATTTTCACTAGAGGTCCAAGTAAATAGTGACTTAGAATAGTGTAATACAGAATGAAATTACCCTGGTTTAGGTTGTGGGTTTTGTGACTGTAGTATTTTGACGTAGCAATTTATGGAAGTAGTCTTGCTGTAATAGTTTCTAAAGATTTTCTTATAGCAAATAAGTTACAGTGACCTAGGAAGCAAATCTGGGCTTTGTTCCTTGATTTCTTCTCATGAGCTGGAGTTTGAAGAGAATCAGGTCTATCAATCTTCTGAATTCTTATTCTGTTAGCTGTTCTGTTTCTGGATTTTTAAGTAATGGTCTTGTCTAAACGACTGAAGCCAAGAAACAAAAATTCCATTTTTCTGACTAGTTATGTCTGTCTGGAAAAATAATAGGAAAGATTAATTGGCATCTTTTGCTTCACCATCTAGTTTCGTCATTCCTGGCCCTCTTGTCTCCACTTCTGTGCTGTTCCTTATGAAGTTAGCCTAAATTGCTAAGCATAAGGTATCCTGTATGTTTGTGTAAGTGCATGTGATACAGCACTTTCTCAAATTAAACCTCTACATCTCTACATATCCTCCCTGATTTCATTCCTAACCTCCTTGATGCACTAGAATATGCAAAATCCAGTGCCATTCTCTTGTGCACAGAAAAGTCTTAGTTGAAATTACCAAAGCAAGTCCTAGTACTTATGATGTCACACACTTTGAAATGAGAAACAAACCAGAAACAAAAGTATAAGCAAAGCATACCTAAGTATAGCATCTTTATCTATCTATCTTTTACTATATATGTATATATTTTGTTGTTAGGAAGAATGGTGATGTTGTTGTTACCTTAGAAACCAGAATGCCATGGACAATTGCCAAGTCATGTTAAGTTTGTTTTGAGTATTTGATCTCTTGCTCAAGTTAAAGCAATAGATTTCAGAATAAACTGCAGAAGATGGTAAAATTCGACACTTAAATTAGTCTGAAGTTTATGTAAAGGTCAGCTACTTCAGACTATTTTAGAATAAAGCATTTTGAGAAGTTTAAATAGGAAGATGGTTTAAGGCACATAGTATATTGATTTTATTTAAAAGTGTATTGTCTCCCAAATTTTGCTTAGAAGTGAGATATATGTGCAAAAAGTTAAGTTAGTTATAAAACTAAGATTGATAACTAATTTCTTAATGGAAAATTTGCTAAGTGTATGTTTTCTCTCATCACCAGCAGATAGATAGTCAGTAAGGGCAGCAGCAGCAGCCAACTAGCCTGATGAATGAGTGTAATCCAGTTTCTTTGTATTGTACAGCTTGAGAAATGCCAGTGGCCTGACAGCAGCAGACCTTGCACATACCCAGGGCTTCCAAGAATGTGCCCAGTTTCTCTTGAACCTCCAGAACTGTCACCTGAATCGTTTCTATAGCAATGGCACCTTAAATGGGGTTCATCAGAATGCAGGTCCCAATCCATTCAGTGGTGGGACAAGTCGAAAGAGATCCTTTGAAGATACGGAGTCTGCTGGAGTAAAGAAGGCTAGAACAGAAGGTGAGACCCCAGAGGTAAAAGGGATGGGTTGATACTGTTGCTGAGAAAGGAAAATAAACGTTTTAAAGCCTTTTGGAGTGGATGTTGAGTATTATTGACAAACTCACATATCTAAATTACATATTAATACAAGAAGCAGATTAATACAATTATTCCATGCTGCAAGATCCCAGTTTTTCCTATCATCATCTTGGCGTGTTCAGAAATTTCTATTTCCAGAAAGTGCTAAAGCTGTATGATGCCAAGAATATTTACGCAGAGGAGTAGGAGCTGAAATTAGCTTCTACTCCTTCCTCAGTTTCTTCAGCTTTAGGAGAGTCAAATAACATTCCATGGATTCACAGAGATGCCCAGATGTTCTGATAATTTTCTGTTCAGGGATTAATTCACAGTTCGGAAACTGCTAGGTAGGGTGGATGGAAGAAATTGAATGCAGAAAGGTTTCTCAGATCTAGAGGGGTTATGTCTGTAAGTTAACATTCTTTAAGTTTCCAGGATTGTTTTCCAAGGGGAACTGCTATCTTACCAGAAGGGTGTTAGACTAGAATGAACCTTAAGGTTTCCTATCCAGCCTTGAATTGAGGATACTGCTTCTTTGCCAGGAATAATGGAGTAGTATAACCTAAAGATACCTTTTGGTAGCTCTATGTAGAAATGGTTTTTTACATCTTAGGAACACCTTAAGTAACATGATTAAGGAGAATTATCTTCTTCCTTTCTATTGGTCATCCCACTAAATTCTTATTAAAAACAAGGGAGTAGTTCTGAACTCAAACCTCCTTTTTCCTAATGATGCTAAAGGATGCTTTTCTTTAGCATCAGGAAAGGGACTTTGTAGGTCTTCATTGAAGACGCTTTCTAACATATGTGACTTTCAGTGAGCCAAATAGAATGGGCTTTAACAGTGCTTAATTCCAGATAGCAAGGGCAATTGAGACCTAAACCATGTTTTTAAATATGACCTGGGTAACATAAATCACATTGATATCTACTCTAGTATTTGTTCAGTACTTGCTATCCAGATGCCATTTTGCCTATAGCAGGATCAGAGACCATAACTGGGTACTCCATTGCCAGTCATAAACAGGATATGTTGCTTCATGTAGCTAGTCTAAATGATAAATTTCATTATGGAGAAGAGTCCCTGTGCAGTTAAATATAAGACTTCAGGAGTAAGTATTTCCCAGGTCGCTACATAGGATAAGAGAACTTGCACTTACAAGTGCCCATAACAACTACAGAAAGGTGTTTTCAGTCCATTGATCTGCTACCAGGAGGCACTACCTGAAGTCAGGTTAATTTATCTTGCATTTTGAAGAGCTGCTCCATCTGAATGTTCCTAAGCAGCTGTCTCTTTCAGTCGATAGGCAGCATTTCCCCACCCCAGGAGGGGTGGCACTGGGCTACACATGTTCTCTCTTTTGCCATGAAGTAGCAGTATCTGCATTACCTTTCGCTGTACAGAGCTGGTCCAGTACCTAAATTAGATTGAGCAAATGGACAATGCTTGAAGTGAATGAGTGCTCCTGAGCAATTACAGAAATGTTGGAAAAGGAATTGGAGTCGGTAATTTTTGAAAGTGTTACCAGTATGACTTCTTAAGACCTTCACAAACAAATGCAAAAGCTTTGCTGCTTTTGCTTGAAGGTGTTTGGAGTAACTAAGAGACGCATCCCAGCTGCGGAAGCTGCAGTTTCTAATCTGACGTGTTTGCCCTCAAAGACATCAGCATCAGTAATAACTATTGCATCGATGTAAAAAGTCTGTTGCACTGAGAATGAGTCACCGTTCCTGAGGCTTTTTGGTAAACAACAGAGCTGAGTAATGAGGTGGTATCAGTACATCTTTGTGCTTAGCTGGCCTTTGTAAAGAATAAGCCCAATTTTGTGTTAATTTTAAACTTACTAAAACCACACTGGTCTGTTGTCCTTCAAAGTCTATTTGCACAGGAGATTCCAGATGTTCAGAGAGTGAAGGCAACCTGTATTTGCAGGGAGGAGTCAGATTTTGATGGCCATACCCCAAATCAGAACAATTCACTGCTTTGAAAAAAACTACTTGCTGTGACAACATACGTCCCTTACAAGAACCTGTAAGCACTAGAGTTGAGAGAAGATAAATGCTTAAGGTGTGCTGTGCCCTGGAATAACTAAACTGGGCAGTGGATAAACATTGCTTGCAATTGTTTATATGCACACAGGTCTATCTCCTAACAAGTCCATAGTATTAAAAAAAGGCTTAAACCTCAAAATTAGGCAACGCTGATACACTGTACACTGTGATAAAAACTAATTACTCAAGTGTAATTAACAGAAGTAAATTGGTGAGCACTCTCAGGATATATGCCAAATAATTTTTAATTTTGACTTAAAAACATAAACTGGATGTTATGTTCATTTTTCTGAAATCAATCTCAGAAATTTCATCCTGCTTCCTGGGCAGGTCAGCAGAAGGTGGTGCGCGGGTTCAGAGATGGTGATGATGATGATGCACACTGGGCCAACTGGACACACAGCTGTATTCATGTCAGTCCTGATCCTGGCCCCTCTAGTCCAGCCCTCAGCAGGTTGACTTGTGCTCTGTGCTGTGTGTGCTGCTCACAACCAGTGTCTCAGTGTCACGAGCCTCAGCACAGATGCTTTGGGTGTTCTGTGTGAGGTGTGATGGAGGGCATTCCTGAAATTGCACCATGGAAGTGACCAAAATGAAACTGCACTTTCATACTCGTCTAGGTAACTAAAAGAAAATGTCTTTCCCTTCCTGGTTTAGGGTAATTTGAAGCCTGCTGATCCAAGGGCCCTGATGTGATTTAGGCCCTCAGTGATCTCTTTGGCCCTGGAACACTTCAGAGCTTAAGGTTCTTTAAAAATGAGTGGTTTATGAAAATTTTGGTTGTGCCCAAGGTAATGGGAGCTGAATTGCAGTCCACCAAAGCAGGCATTTATAACATAATATTACGAGTGTGTGTAGGAAAGCGTGTTAATGTCAGCGTGAGAGCCGGGCAGGGCCTGCTGGGATGATACTGGAGCAGTGCTCTGGGTAGATACAAGAAGCAGTAGTGAAGTCAAGCCCATTGTGCTTATTAAAGCATTCCCTCCAGCAGTCTAACCACTTGTCAGCTTCTCTCAGAAGACAGATCTGCTTGTTCAGCTCTATGAAGAGATCCCTGGAGCAGTCTGGTATGGATAGGGGTGGGTTACTGGGACCTGACCCTTGGGAGTGAAAAAGAGAGCAGTTTAGACTTACAGTAGACAAACGTGAGTTGGGCACATCACCTGTAAAGCCTAAATATGAGTAACTTAAATTTCTATTTATTAACCTATTTGTACATCAGACTAGGAACTTTGATATGTGGGTGCAAAGTCTAATAGGTACCCTGGTAATTCTCTCTTTTGCTTTAATAATGGAAGTACTCATCTTTTTGTTGGCTGAGTTTTCAAGTGGGAACTAATGGCTAAACATGACTCTCTTTTTGTCAGCTTACAGTTTCGATGGCTTAATACCCATGCTGAATGGAGGAGTTGAGGACGATGCTGACAATATGCACGTTGATAGAGAGTTTGCTGTTGTATCAGGTGGGAGTGGACAGTTTCCTGTTAACTACAACAACATTCAAATGGTTGAAGACACCAAACAACAGGAGAGTACTTCTGTTGGACCAAAAGAAATTGAAATATACACTGTTTCTGCAATGCAAACTCCTTGTCGTTGCAAGAATCAATATGCGTTTTATTTTTAATTTAAGTATAAAACTTAGTCCTTTATTTTTGCACATTGTTGTCTGGAGTCTTGAAAACTATTGTATTGCTGTTAACACCCATTATATTGGGGGTTTAGTAGGTATTGAAAATTAGCTGTTTCATGCAATGTATTGTAATGGTGAAAGAGAAGTTTATTAGTCATTTCTTAATATTTCAGGTAAACAGAAGTCCATGATGGCTGTTCACTTTTAACCTGAGGCTTGTATTACGTTGTGCCTTGCTTCTAGTTACTATAATTTTGGGTTAAAGGAAGTTCAGAAATAAGTTAAATTATTCATTTAATTTTGATTGAGTAGATAGTAAGAAGACTTGATAGGGAAACATCCTAGCTTTGAAAATAACGTGTTGTGACAAAACTATATTCAAAACAGTGTAACAAATACTAGAGAATAGTCTGGACATATATCCTGTGTTCAGAATTTGTTCAGACACAATGACATAAGTGCAGGATCCTGCTACGGGATTTTTTAATGTAAATTGAAGATTAGACATCACAGTTTTACTATTTGGAACTAGTGTACCTTGGAAAACAGATTTTGTGTTTTGTACCAATCATCATGAAACAGTCAAAAATGTTGCTAGGATTGGTCAATATTAATGCTCTAGATTTTTTAAGGGCTGCTTAATCAAGATGCTTTTGGTAACCCCAGGATGTGTATAGAGTTTGATTTAAACTGTCTGGGGTCAGCTTTTTTTGCACTTTGTAGGTTAAGACATGGTGTTACTACAATAGTGCGTCACTACATTCAGAAATGAATTTCCTATTTATCAATTTTTTTCTGCCAGAAGTATGTTTATGCTTTGTACCACAGATCCAATTCAACAAAGGGAATAATAATTAATAGATTTTAATATATTAGGAATAAATATATATGCATATATATAATCAATACTTTAGAAGTAGACTATGATATTTTCCAGTGATAATTACTAAGTGTTCTTACTTATGAAAAATTATTTTTTTTCATAAATATACTCTATTACTCTATTACTATAGGTGCTCATTTTTAACCAATGATAACATTCTATAATTATCACTAGAACTATTCGTTACCTACTTTTGCATATTAACTAATAGAAGTGCCAGATTTATTAAATTTGATTTGGCAAAACCAGCCTATAAGGGTTTATTTTTAAACAGTTAAAATTTTGCACTTTTCAGTTAATAAACACAATATGAAACTCCTTCTGTGCGTTTTCATCACTGAAGTATTAACTTTGAAGTCTTGATGGGTTTGTGGGGGTTTTTTTCCACTTTTAATGAGACTTCATGGTTAGTGAGTTTAGCTGATGTGGTTATTTTAACTGATGTAGGGACTAAACAGGAAACTCCAGTTAGTACTTCCAGGGAGTTACAAATTGGACACATTTCTTGTGTTACCTATTGGTGTCTGTGGAGTATCAGTGCTGTAATTTGTATTTCAAATAATAGCCATGCAAAAGACTGAGAGAGAACCAAAACTCCAGATTTTTCCTTGTCAGACAGTGGTACTCATTACGTGTCACTTAAATGGGAACCCAGTGTTTTACAAATGTGGGAAGTTGCCAACAGACTAAATTAACTGAATTAATTTGTATACATGCAGTAAATGCAATCCTGTTTTGCACATGGGTTTATGCGTTCATGGAGACATAAACATATGTGCATGTATCCAAGGATAATCACAGAATGTAAAATCTTTAAATGTCACCACATAGCTCTGTAGTTGCTATGTTTGCCTTGCTCATCTTTACCAATATAGACATAAATTATATTTTTAAGGTGGAACATATCATGCATTTTTTGTGCTAGTACTTTTGAGTACCACTGCAAAAACATGCATTTCAGACAGACTGATGAAATCTGTTCATGGAAACAAAACCTATTGTACTAATTACTAACGTCAAAGGGGAAATTACTTCAAAACAGTTGTCAGTGATTTTTGCATGCACATTTTTAGAATTTTGTTTCCTACTACTAGTATTTTTTAGTCTTCTGTGTACTCTGCTGTTGCTATTGTATGGCATTTTGCATGTGGATTGTACACATGCTATTATAAATGTAGAATTAAATACAAACCTGCCCAGTATGTTATCTAGCAAGCTGCTAGGTACATTGAAGTACTTTCTGAATAAAGGAACTTAAAAACATTTTATATTAGCACCCCAATGTACCATTTCTCTGTTTGACTTACTTCAGTGCATACTGTACTGTGAGAGTTACAACTAAAAAGAAAAAAAAGCCACAGTTAAATCACAGCTGAAAAATAAAAAAAAAACCAACTCTTCACCCTCTCACAGATACTCACTTCTTGTATGTACATAATCTTCCATCCCAAGAGGGCATTACAGTTAAGGTGGAAAGATGCCTTTTATTCCACCCTTGAATACACTGCCCAGAATGTTGTCTGCTGCACTTATTTCATACAGTTAAATGAAAAAAAAAAAAAAATCGGAGAATTTCACATTGTCTTTGCAAAGACTAACATAGGCATATTTTCAGAACAGATGTAGATAGATAGTTGCATTTTCAACATAAGAATCCATGCCACAAACTTACTGGTCAGATCTCATTACTTGGAACTACCTGCATTGTTATAAAGAAAGGATAGATTTATTTTCGAAGTTGTGTATGGAAACATTTTTTAAGTAGGTGAAGTATAGTGGAGACATTTTGATGTATTTCAATCTATTCTTAATTGTTGGTGACAGGTGTATTTCTTAATGCAGATATGAATAGCAGTAGCTCCATATTGAATGCACTGACAAATGGATGTGCCATCAATGGACATTTGGATTTCACCGCCGCACAACAGCTCAGTGGGATGGATGCCAGGCGTGAGGAGTGCTTAGCATTAACACCTAACGGAGTCATTCCTGGAGTAACTTCTCCCAGTAGGCATCGAATTCATGCCAGTAACGGCACCGAGGAACCGGAAAAAGCCATGAGTAATTCCACCGATATGTGTGGATCTCTCCACCTGAATGGAAGCCCGAGTAGCTGTGTTTCTAACCGGCCCTCATGGGTGGAAGACCCTGGAGATACTTTGCACTATGGACACTATCATGGTTTTGGGGATACTGCTGAGAGCATCCCCGAACTCAGTAGTGTTGTTGAGCATTCCAATTCTGTCAAGGTCGAGCAGAGATATGACAATACTGTCCTAGGCACAATGTATTTGTACCACGGTTCCTAGGTGAATGACATTTATATCAAATGCATATTGAAATTGCTACCAAATGATACTAGGGGGACAGAATCCTCACATAGCATTAAATTTGAAGATTGCAACTTGTTGCTATTTTTACACTTTGTTTATATGAAAAGTAAACCTTTAATTTGACGGCCTTATACAATAGTTGTAGTTTGTTGCATGTATGGGGCTTATTTAGTGATAAAATAGGTGCTGTCATGATGGAATGTTTATTGTTTTCATTTTTTTATTATGGAATGTTCCGGTTTTGTATTTTTTTCCTAAGCTTGTGAACACTATCTTTCCCTTTTTAGAGCTGTTTCCCTTTTATTAAGTTTAACTGAATTTTGTGAAGAAAATGTTACGTATGTGCATCACTTAGAGGTAAAGATTTTTCTTTTCCGTATCTTCTGCTGAAGCTATGGTAGCAATATCAATGCCAGCTCTCACTATGCAAGGTTGAAAGTGGCAATCTTCTGGAGCTTCTCTGACTTTATAGTTTGTACATTTGTTTGGTATAATTAGATGTTCATCTTTAAATTTTACAAACAAGTTTGTTTAAAAATGCAGAGACAAATTTGGAAGAAGTTGCTGTTTCACTTTCTGTAGCGTAGAAGTGCTTTCTGTTGTTGTTGGGCTCTTTGCATTACAGAGTGGGGAAGTGGGCTGCCTTTGTTTGGTCGCAGTTGGGTGTGCCTCAGGTTAGCTCTGTGGTGGGTTTCTTTGGCTTCTCTCCTTTATGTGTGTGCTTGATATTTTACCATAGCTCGCAGACTGGAGGCATGTTGGCACTGTTCTGCTTTGTACGCAGTTGAAAATTGCTGTTACTCGTTATAGAATTTGCCAAGTCAAAATATTTGAGTTTGACTGTCTTGGATATACATTTATTGTCTTTTTTTTTTTAACATATGCTTTGAAAATGTAATGTTGTGTACTCTTTGGGCTATGCTCACGGAAAATACATTGTATTTAATGCTTAATACACAAATCAAAATTCATATAAGTGCACTATATGAGCACTAATACTATAAGTTGCTGCTTGTGTTATAAGTGAAGAGTGGGGAAGAATATGATAAATGAGATAAGCCCTCTGAATTGTGTTGATTTTTTTTGTTCTTGTTTTGTTTAAAAAGGGACCTTTACAAATTGGATTTTAAAAAAAAAATAAACATATTACATTGTATCTGAATATTTTGTTCAGATGTTATTATTTAGCGGCAAGTCAAGAAAGCGTTAAATAAGTTATATGTCACAATTCTCATAATCTTTCTCAGTGCTGCTGTGGAATTTCTCTTTGTCAGTATATGAAAGCAAATGGAAACAGCCCAACAAGTTGTCCTTGACTGAATTACAGAAACACAAACTGGATATTTGGTGTATGACAGTCATATCAGCCTTCAGCTCAAAAAATACCGGGTTAAAATATTGCCTGTTTATAAATAAAAAATAAAATATGTATAGTCTCATTCAAACATTTTTAAGCAAAATGCTACTGACTGCAGGGAAGTCAGTGTTTGAAATAGCCTTTACACTCCACGTGGTTCACTACACACAAGATGCTCACAGTGTATTCAGGTTGAAAGTAGCACTGACAGGAAAATTGACCAATTCTTTTGCAGATAGTTGGCCAGACCAGCAAAACTCCTCAGTGCCTTCTGGAGACAAAAGAAAAAAGACCATTAGTGAAAGCTGAGTGTCACCTGAGATGAGATCTCTGGCATGCATATTAACCACTTGCTTGTGCTTGGACGACTGCACCCAGGCCCTGTTTTTAGATGGTTTAATTTGCTGGTGTAGTGCCCAGAGGAGCGTGTGCCATTGCCATTGAACTGGCACAAGACAGCGACTCTCATTTGCTGTAGAATTTGGGTTTGGGGATCTTAGTATTTGCTGAGTTTGCTCCACATGCTTTCTTGTATTTTTTCAAATAAATCAAAGCAACTCATAGTAAGCGCTGCCATCTTCCCTTCATGGCCGTAAACTGATCCCTAGAGGGCTCGCTTGGGGTGCAACTAAATTGGCATATGAGGGTGTAATGTTAGGTACATAATTTTAGCATGGTAAGATTTATACTCTGTTCATAAGGCAAGATTTATAAAATCTGTGTACATTTGGTTTTCATTCACTTGCTCTTCACATGTTTTCACCTAAAAATACCTTGGAAGACATTGTACTTCAAATTCAAAGGGAGAACTTGCAGCTTTATTTTAAAAAGCACTTGTGTGCCTGTGTGTTCAGCCACGTGCTGATAGACAGATTCCAAGGTCTGTATCTGTTGTCAGGCCCCATTAAATCAACTGGTAAATTATGATTTAAGTGGAGAAGACCAGTGAGGGCCGTAAGATGTAGATGCACTCTGTGTGTCCCCTGGGTGTGTCTTCATCTACAGTTAATGTTGCAAAAGTAGAACTCTGTGACAGAGTATGACTCAGGTAAGAGCTGAGGTGTCTCAATTTTAAAACATCAAATAAGGATAAGAATTCCAGGATGGCACTTTTGCAGGTGCTCTTCGAGACAATGTATTTACTTACAGCAAAGGCCATCTAAAGTCTTTTTTTTTAATTATCCCATAAATTTTCAATAGAACATGAAATAGGGAATCACAGAATCCCCATGTGGTTGAGGCTGGTGAATACATACCCAAGTGTATGCTGCTGTTGAGAGCCCATACCACACTCACAGGAAAAATATTTTCTCATGCTTACTTGGAATTTTCTGGTTTTCAGTTTGTCCTGTAATTTGAGATACATATGAGCAATGAAGTTACAAAAGTAATGAGCTCAGCAGATCCAGCTGCACTTCTGTGCTGAACTGGTAAGTAAAGAATTGTCAAGCACAGAATGAGTTCTGCCAGGTGTGGCTGCATCTTTCTGTATCACAGAATCATAGAACGGCCTGGGTTAGAAGTGACTTTAAAAGTCATTTACGTCCAATCCCCTGCCGTGGGCAGGCACATGTACCTGTTGATGATGCTGAGGCCTTGTTTTTAAATATCTTGCTGTTAAAATACAGAAGACTTCCTTGGGGTTGCTGTGCTAGACCAGCTGAGGTGGTTGGAGAAGCCTAGCAGAGCTCACAAACCCTCCTCAGGCCTGAGTTACCAAGTCTCAGATTCTGCTGACAACAGTGCTGAGCCATTAAGCTGTGCTTTGCAATTCCTGAAAAGACTGCTGGGTTTTAAACACCTGCAGTTAAAGTCTCACGAGCTTTTTGTCTGGCAAGGGCAGTAGTATTGAAGGACTGTTCATACTTGGGCCTTTTGTCCAAGTCTAGAATTTTCAAGGCTTTCATCAAGCGAACATTGTTTTAGATGTTGCTTTGTCTTACTGTTATCTTGGTTCTGGAAATGGCTGTCCAAAACAAAGTTTTCTTTCTATCTGCCAGATGTAACTCAATAGCACCACTGTGAATGTCATATGGAATTCACTAACCAGTTATTCTCACCATCTTCCTCATTATCTCTTTGACTCTCAGTTTTGTATGAACTTTCAGTTTATTTCTTTCTGGCTGATGCAGATGTTTTTGCCCTAATTCCCCCTCAGTGTAGCTCCTTTCCTATTTTGTTTTTCAAAACCATTTGCAGAGTTTTGGCAGAAATACAAGTCAGTACAGATTCAGGCCGTGTTTTGATACAGAGTACTTCTGACTGAGTAGTTAAAATTAGCAGCACTGCAAGAGGGAAAGGGAAGTGTTACACTACTTCTTACGTAGTTACAGTCTTTAATATTTTTAACAATCCCCCGATTCCAAATAAAATCTAGTCCAAACTTCTAACAGTGAAGGAAGAAGGCTTTCATTTGGGATACGTATTAGATTAAGATGAGATGCTGCTTGGCTTCAAGAGCCAAATACTTTCACACCCTTTGAACTTTCCTGATTGCTAGTCTTGTATCTTACTGATCAAATCCTGATGCTTGATCAGGCTCTCGTTCTGTAAGTTAGCAAAAGACACTCTGTAATACAGTGTATTTCACTGCTTTAACAAACTCTCATCCTCCTGCAGTCTGAAATTGAACCTCACCTTCGTCTTTATATCCAAGTTACAAATCACTACGGAGCTTCTTGGCATTCCGATTTACAAATGTAATACATCCAAAAGAGCTGCCTCACAACACATGGAAATAAGTCCTGAGCACAAAACACACCTAGATGGAAAAGGATTCCTTGCTGTCCCCCGCACTAGAGCCGACCTACAGTACAGCTGTTATCAGTAGCACACACTCTGAACTACAGCCTTGCACACACCTCCACCTGTTTTGTGTACTGCCACTCTCTCCCAGCCAGTGAAAAACCACCTTCCACCGGCACAGAACTGCCCAGTTTGTGTTTCCATGCTGACACAGCCAGTGCAGTATGTCCTTTATGTCCCCTAGTTTGGGAATGTGGGGCAGCAGCAGCAGAGGGTGAAGTAGCTGGACCACTCCTCCCTTGCTGTGCCATTACATGTGACACATGCTGCAACTTCCCACTAGTGTATTCAAACCCTGATCTATTTTCTCCAGGCTGGTTACTAACCTGGTGAAATTCTTCTAAATTGTGCTTTTAGGGGGCTTTGTGACAAAAAATCCCATACCTTCTCTGCCGCTCTAATAAGTGATTTTTTAAGTTTGGGGTGTTTTGTGGTTTTTTGTTGTTGCTGTTGTTATTTGCCCCTAAATCCCAAATATGACTTCCTGTCAAGGTACAGCTAAAATTAATTTCTTAATGTTGCAGGGGGTGGAAGTCCTGGATGCCATGTTTGGGGTCAGGTAGCCTGGGGATGGAGCAGTGTTGTGGGTGTCCTACAGGGACAAAAAGGAATGGAAGTGGCATCTTCCTGTGCTGGACAGTGCTGTGCAGCAATTAGGCTGAAGCATAAGAGGCAGGAGTGGAAGGTGGTACCCTGGGAGCATCCCTTTTGCTGCTGCTGCTGGACTGGGGAATGCAGATTCACAGAGCAGGAAATCCTTGAGACCCAGCTGAATCAGGGAAAAGGGGGGGGAAAAAAAGAGTCTTGTGTAAGCAGGATTTACTATTCCTGGCAACTGGTAACTACATTTCTGCTGCACTGCTTAATGACTCCCAGACATTTCACACCTCTCCTTCCTTTCCCAGAGTTTCCTGTCTCATATTGGTGCCTAGTTGTTCACAGGCAAGGATCAAAAGAACTCTGGTTTAAGGCAGATGGTTTATTTTAAAAGCATATCTGGCTGTAAAATTTTTTTAATACACTGCAATGAATTATAAAAGAGCTATCTACTTGGCTCTGTTATGAACATTATTAATACCCAATTTGAAAGCTTTGCCACACTCACATCGTACCCCACCCCCCAGAAAGGATAATGACTGTTACCTGTGGTATGAGAATGAAAGCTGGGCATCATCTCTCTTACCAAAAAGTGTTACTGAGTAACTTCTCTTTGTTTCCTTGAGATGGAGCTGCACATACAGGACTTGATAACCATTTCCAAAGCAGTAGGAATTAGCCTCAACTGACTGAAGTGCAATCAGGGGAGACACATATTTGACACTGAGGACAAGTGCCCTGGCTCCATCACTGATCTGAGC
This sequence comes from Corvus cornix cornix, assembly GCF_000738735.6. Classification (NCBI taxonomy): domain Eukaryota; kingdom Metazoa; phylum Chordata; class Aves; order Passeriformes; family Corvidae; genus Corvus; species Corvus cornix. Next base: position 93,326,691 of record NC_046332.1, read on the forward strand.
AGTGTTCCACAAGGGAAATAACCAAGTACTTGAAGCTGAACGCAAAACTAATTTGTGTAGTCTTAATTACATTTCTTCTTGCCAGCTAAAACTGTGAGCTAAAGGAGAAAGATAAGTTTGTCTGAGTTTCTTTCGCTTCAAAGGCAGGATGTAACCTTACTACAGAGGAAATACCATGTATTAGTAGAGTTCTCCTTTCGATGTCACTGAAAGGTCAAGCGCTTTTTGTAAGTGCTAGCTGGCAGCTCAATCTCACCAAAGATACTTGTGCTCTCCTGTGGCAACCACAAACTTCTTAGTGTCTGCAGTTTTGGCAGGTCTTGTATGGGGAGGAGAAGTGGAGATTTGTTTCTTTAATTTTATTCTCATTGTTTCTAAAAGGTGTTGGGAGTTGAATCAAGTGTCAGTAATATTAGCTATGTAGCTTAGAACCTGAGTTTATTCTACTTTATATTTGACATACAGTATAATACAAATATTTTCTAAAAATCAGTACCAAAAATAAAAATTATGAAAGTCAAGTAGGTACACAGTGTAAGAAGAACCAAGCAAAAAGTATATGCATGATGTAGAGAAGCACTTACTTAAATGGTAGTTCCTGAGGTCAAGCAATTCTTCCTACTCTAAGATGTCCAACCAGAAAATTCTATAAATTCCAGGAAGTGAAAAATTCTTAGGATTTTTTTATATACAACACATCTGATAAAATGCCTAGGGATTTATTTATTGGACTATATTCATACTAATATTTCAAGTCTGCATTTTCAGCTGAAATTCTAGTCTTGATAAATCACAGATGTGTTTTCCATTAGCTGATGGGTTGGACACTCTTACACTTAAACTGTCACCATTTGCCAGATAGATCTTCACTTCGTCTTGGAACATCATCCTGCAGGTACAGGTTAGCATTGTGACAGTGATCAAGTACAACGTGGTTGATCACCCCTTTTTTGAATGCACAGCGATTTTCTACGTGAGCAGAGCTGCCTCCATCAATGGGGCAGTTGTCCTGTACATCTGGTAGATGGCAGTTTTACAGGAGGTAGGAGTATTCCAGCTGCTGTTTTAGAGCTAAAGAATCACCATTATCCATGCTGATGTGAAATGGAACAAGGATCTGAACTACAGTGGCAGCACCCACCTTTACATTTTCAAGGTGTCTGCAAATCCAGCTTTTCCTATCACGGGCAGCCCCTGCCCATCAGCAGGGTAGAATTGTTGTGCCAGACCTGTCATGTGGCCTGCAGGGGCAAAGGGGTGGAGGATGCAAGGTTCCAGATAGAAGTAAAGCAGCAGTGGCAGAGTGGCCCTCACCCCTGGCAGATCCCTCTCCACACCAGGACCAGCAGCCCTCCCAGTCCCTGGAGCCATGCCTGCCCTGCTGGGAATGGCACAGACTGGGTGGGCACATTGGCTGCAACACGTTGTTAATAAGCTGCTCTGACCAGCACTGTGCAGCCCCAGCCAGATGTGTGCCAGCTGGATAGCTCTATAACCAGGTTAGCGTGGCACCAAGCCCAAAATAACAAGCCCTATTTTTTGGGTCTTTGGTAGTCTGCCTGAGGTTAAGCCTGTCATGACCCCAATAGTAAAAGGCAGAACAGCTGAGGGAATAATCCTGCTGAATCCAGAGACTGGAGAATAAGATCACCCCTTGGACTCAATTTGCAGAGTGAAAGAACTGAGTTATGCACAGGTGACCTCTTGGACAGGTCAGCTGGCCAGTGTGAGACTGAAGACAGCAAACATGAGCATGCTTGCCTCTTTTCATCCTGAAAGAAGTTCAGAAAACAGCAGCTCCAACATGGAGTGGCAGTAACACTGAGATGTCATTTCTCCTTTTCTACATGTTCTCCCATAGGAACCTATTTGAAAATATCAGATACTCTGAATGTTACAGATTGTGTCCCACTGTGATTATTTGCTAGAAAAGTTTGATTTATTATACATTTAAGAACAGTCTTCCTCCACATCCTGCTCCTGTAATGTGTCAGTCTGAAAAAAAATCCTTTCTTTACCTCAGATTTCATTTTAAGACCCCCTTCTGGCTTCTCAGTCAACACAAATGTGTAGGATTCCCCACCCATCATTACACTATTTCCAGCTCTGCTCTCACCCCACCCTGGATTCTCTGCTTCTCCCTGAGGGTGTGCAGAGCTTGGGCAATACCCTAGAACTGAAAGTGAAGAGGCACCAGCAAAGTGAGGGAGAGAGAGAAACCAAAACTGATTATTCCAAATCTGCTAGGAAAAAAAACCCAAACCAAAACAAGGAGAAACAATACATAGGATATCAAACTGCAGCAATGGAGGTGCGTAGCTCACAGGAGGAGGAAGGATGGGAAGGAGGTCTCAGTCCTGGAGAGGGCTTCCTTGCTTTGTGGAAGCCTAAACGCTGCAGGAAGACTGGAGTGAGAAGCAGATTCCACATCCGATTTCCCACCTGAAAAGGATTAACTGGATCAAACAGGACTGAAATAGAGGACAACCAGCTAAGAGGTTGGAAGAACCCTTCCAACAGCTGCTTTGTTCCTCTGTCCCTTCCCTGTGTCTGAACCCAAAGGTGAGCAGAACCATTGGCTCTTCCTAGCAAGATGCAGCACAGCTCCTTCGTCACTGTTGCCTGCAGCAAGCAGATGTTCCCTCACCCTGCCTGGGGCTGCTAAAAAGGGGCAGCTCCCCTACCCAGCAGAAGCCACGGCTGCCAGGAGAGAGTAGGTGGTTTTTTGTGGCAGATCAAAAGCAAGCTCCAGTCACTCCCGTAATTTCCACTACCGAGGGTTTCAAGGAGGTGTGCTGGTGCAGTGAGAACAAAGTCCCCTCTCAAATGGCGAGGGGAGTAAATTGGGAGACAGTTGTGAGAACTGATGTTTGACACAGAATAAAAATGGGAAAGGACAAAAGCAAAGTGGGGAAGGCATTTAATGAAGCCCCAGCAAACACTTCATGCACTCCCACACAATCCCTTGTCTGCTCCAAATGGCTAGATGTGGGTTTCAGTGTACTTAGGAACCTCTAAAGGAGTCTAATCATTGCACATTGCAGGAAGGGGAGCTCAGCATGTGCCTTGTGTAGCATCTAAAATGTGGGAGGTTTCTATCTTGCAGATTATTACACATTGAGTGTACTGGTTGAGTTGGTCTCTGGTTGCACCTGTATTTCTGCTGTGCACATCAGCTCTGGTGCCCTCTTGAGAACCTTCTCCCTGAGACTGCTTTGTACTGTAAATGGGAAAGACATCGTGCCAAGGAGTGTGTTTTGGCTTGCACAAGGGACTACAGAGCACTTTTTCCAAATAGTGATTTGCTATGCTTTAGAGCACATGGGCTGTGGAAACATATGGGCCTCTCTGTACAATTTAGTTGCTAGGAAAACAAGCCTTTGTAAGGAAAGAAATGGTATTGTATATGCAAAGAGACAGACTGAGTACTATGCCAGATCCTGGGTCAGAGCTATAGAACTAGGAAGTTACTGATAGATCTGAAACCAAAGTGAAATGGGGAGAGAGAAACTATCAATAAAAGCCCAAGCAAACAAACAAACAAAACAACAACAAAAAAAGGAAAGAACAAAAAAAGACAGAATCTCATCAAATACAGACTCAATAGATAAAAACAGCAAGTGTCAATTGGGGTGCACAATAAAAGCCAAATCCAGAGAGAAATAAACCACTATTAGCTGCAGGAGTCTGAAGACAGAAGCCACAGGCATTGAGGTCAACCTGCCCAGCACCATGGGAGGCGCGATCCTGCCCGCTTGGTGACCTGCCAGGGGATGGGGTGGGCAGGAGCAGTGAAAACACCACAGCAGCTCTGTCCCCACGTGCAAGCTGTAGAGATAGATCACTGGAGCTCAGGAGAGCTGACTCAGGAGAGCTGTCTCTCACTTTCATAACCCTCATACAGCTCTAATGAAAGCCTGAATCATTGTTACTCTCTGCCGTGATTAAGCGAACAAAGGCAGCAGAAAGCTCCTTGGGGATCTCTGTGGATTACTGACTGCTCTACCCATCCTCTGACAGGTGGCTGTAGTAAAGCATCAGAGAAATATTCTTGCCTGTTCAGTAAGCTACTGACTCAACTGGCTGAATTAACAAATGTCCCAGAGTCCAATCACAAATCTCTGCTACGCTAAGTGAGGGCCATGTACCACCTCACTCCCTGAACCCCTTATTGTTACATGGGCAGTTTAAATTAGTGCTTGTTGTAATGAATTTATGGGCATTTTTTGCCACCTTTCCCCTTTTGAATATATGGTGTTGCACATGTAGAACACTATAGCCAAATGGTCACCTCAGTCCTGTGTTTATTCTCAGGAGGGATAGAGTGCAAGTACTGGCAGATTGCGTTGTCCTCCAGTCTTTCATGACACCTGTCCCAGAGCAACCAGAGACTGTACAGATCATCCCAGTCTCAGCTCCAAGGAAGTAATTGACCTGCAGCTCCTTCAGCCCTCTGTCCGTACCTCATGTTCATCGTAAGCCCTGTCCTTCTCCACATCTTCTATTACTCGGTGAAGACGAGATGGAGATAAATATCAGCCCACAGCACCTAATGATGAGCCCTTCTTGGGTTTCACTACCACACCAGCTACTGCTGCAAATTAAAGTGAATAAATTTTTATTGAAGTTTTTTTTATTGAAGGTTTTGAACTCTGACATTCAGCACTCCAGTCCCTCCTGTGGCTGGACTAGGGCAGCTGCTGGAACCAAAGGAGATGACCCAAACAAAAGCCCACTTGTGTAGCTTTCATGTGTTATGAGTATCTCTTGCCGAACTGCCTTAGTCAATTCAAAAGTAATGGAGACAAAACCCAGCTTCTAAAACCTCTATAGAAAAAATAGAGCCTGAAATGCATTTTTGTTACCAGGTGTATACATTTTCTGGGGAGAAAGTTGTATGTGAATTGAAGACTTGAAAGAAATTAAATTACTTGAGAGAGTACTGTAATTGAAAAGAAGAGAAACGTGTGTGTTTGAAACAAATTTATTTTCTACCACAGGAGAACTGTAATTGAAAAGAAGAGAAACTTGTTGAGTGAAGCTCAACTGATTTGAGAGGGAAAGAAAGTATAGGGCTCCTGCACTCTGAAATTAATTTCTTGCTTGATTTGTAGCATCAAACTTTGGAAATATCTATATCAATTAATTTGAAAGGGTGATGTCTTGCCCTAGGAAATCAGGCATTGCTGTTCAGGGATAGAAAAATATGATGCTTTAAGCCTGTTCCTCAGCTCTTACACAAAGTGGAACAAGGCATTGATTAGGATGCAACCAATGGTGTCCCAGTCTGGGGTCCTCAGTACAAAGGAGACATGGGGCTCCGGGAGTGGGTCCAGTGGAGGACTACAGAGATGATTAAGGCACGGGAGCATCTCTCTTATGAGGAAAGGCTGAGGGAGCTGGGCCTGTTCGGCCTCAAGAAGAGACAACTGAGAGGTGACCTCATCGATCTCTGTCAGTATCTGAAGGGAGGGTGTCAGAGGATGGACCAGGCTCTGCTCGGCAGTGCCAAGCAAGAGGCAATGGGCACAAACAGGTGCACGGGAAGTTCCACCTGAACATAAGGAAGAAATTATTTACATGAAGGTGATGGTGCACAGGAACAGATTGCCCAGAGAGGTTGTGGAGTTTCCCTCGCTGGAGATATTCAAGAACTGCCTGGATGCACTCCTGTGCCATGTGCTCTGGGATGGCCCTGCTTGAGCAGGGAGGTTGGATGAGATGACCACTGTGGTCCCTTCTAACCTGATCCATTCTGTGACTCTGTGATTCTGTGATGGCAGTGCTAGGTCTAGATTTCAGATGCAATGTCACCAAGGTTTTCTTCTCTGCCCAGGAAAGCCCACTTGTGCCTAAAATTTACCTGAGGGTAAAATGAATATGCATCATGAAATGACTCATGAACACACATCTATCTCGAAACAACACTGTTTGCCAGCATCTGCCTAGTACTTGATGGAGGAGTTGATTTGTCCTTCTTATAAAAAGCTAAAAAGATATAAAGATAAAAAGATGGATGTTGCTGAACACCACAGAGATTTCTCTGTAACCAAGAAATGGCTGGGAATGTCTCTCACACTGTTCCCACCCCGCAGCCCATACAGCAACTGTTCTGCACCAGGTGAGCTGCAGCCTCCCAGCACCATGGACATTTGTGAAACATCACCCTGGGACTTCCAAGAGACCAACAGCTCTTTCACTGTAGTTTCCACTTGCAATCCTTTCAGGAATTCACTCAGTACCAAAACATGGGCTGAAATCAGGTGGAAAATGGCCTTGTGTGAAATTAAGTGAAAAACACCCCTGTGTTTTCTGCACTACAGATCCAGTAGCTCTGGTCACTCTGGAAAACACCTGTGCTACGTGTTCTCAGCCACAAAACCTGCAAACTCAGCCTAGGAACACAGGTCTGAGCTTGTTTTTATCTCTGCCTGACACACCACTGAGTGCATTCAGGACCATGCAGGGTACTGAAGGCTTTCATTGACACCTCTGCAGCCACAGGGCAAGAGTGATTGATTGGCTGAGTAATAGGAACTTGCAAAAGGAACCAGCTGAAGATGTACAAGACAGAGTGGATGCCTTAAACTACTTTCTCTTCCTTGAAATAGCTCCGTAGGGTAGACATGAATCAACTGCAGTTACAGTTTCATATTGTCATAAGGCTCAGGTCACTGTCAGGCTTCAGGGCTTCTCCTCATGTGCTCTATTATGCCCAGAATTGTGCTCCATTTTTTATAAAATTTACTTTTTTTTTTTCTTACTGTCTACATTTACTTCTTTGTACAAACACATTAAAAATAAACAGATACATTGAGTTCAAATCAGGGGAATCTTGTTCAATATAATATTTTCCCCCATATATCTTTCTGACCTCTGACAATTTCTCCCTAAAGGAATTAGGATTAGAGAATCAGAGGATAAGAGGATAGGATCACTGGGAAATTCAGGCTGGAGGGGACCTCAGGAGGTGCCTCATGCACCACTGCTCCAAGCAGGGCCAGCTGTGAGGTCAGACCAGGTTGCTCAGGGCTTTGCCCAGCCAGGTTTCATAATCCCCCAAGGATGGAGCCTGCCCAGCCTCCCCGTGCAGGACCTGCTTGTCCTCACGGAAAAGGTTTCAGCGCCCAGCCTGAAGCCCTCTCATTCCAGTCCCTGCTGCCTTGTCCACGCTGGCTGGGAAGGGCCTGGCTGCCTCCTCTCGCTCCCCTCCGCACGGGCTCCGGGCTGTCTGTGCGGTGCCCCCGAGGCCGTCTCTGCCCAGGCTGGACCAGCCCAGCCTCTGCTCAGGGGCCAGCTCCAGCCCTGAGCACTGCAGGGGTGACCTCACGCCGGGTTATCGACGTCTTTCTGCGCTGGGGCACCAAACTGCTGCTGCCCAGATGTGCTCTGACAACAAGTGCTGGCCACAGGGGACCTGCCCCAAGCTCCTCATTGTACTCCTGCTGTGGCAGCCCCCGATGCTGCTGCCTGGCTTTGCTATCAGCTCCTGCCCAGCTCGCTGGTCCAGTCAGAGTGTGTCTCTGCACACCAGTTTTCCATATCTCTTGACTTCCTCCTCTCCATCAGTTTGTCTCATTACTTTTGAACCTCCTCATAATTTTGACTACTAGAACATCCTTTGCCAATGAGCTCAAAAAAATCAGTATTTCGTGAAAATTCAATTTTCATGAAAAAGTGCTCCTTTTCATTTGCTGTCTCTGGTGGCTTCATTTGGTGACCCACAGTTCTGTGAGAAGCAGTGAATAAATTTTCTTATGCAGCACACAGTTTTGTAGAGAAACATCATATTTCTCCTTATGACTTTCTCTAATCATCCAATTTCCAAGCAGAAGAATCACGTTCTGTTCAGTACTTTTTTGAAGTGGATCTATACCGCAAATTCTTGTTATTTCCTGCACTTCTTTTCCATTTCCATGATAACCTTTTGAGATGAGATGACAGTATATGAAAAGAGGATGCATCATAAATTTACAGTGTAACGATGCATGCTGATTTGTGCTCCCTTATTTTCCTAGTATTTACCAAGAGTCTCTCTACTACTTAACACTGAAATGGTGTTCTCAAGGCACTACCAGATAATTCTTACGCGTTTAGAGGAGATAGAGAGCCCCCCAATACCTGTGTGTACATAGTTAAGATTGTTTTCCTTATGTGACCTATCGTGAATGCAGTAACAGCAGCTTTCACCTCTGCCTTTATTTCCAGTTAATTGGTACCTTGAGCTCTTCTGCAACCGTCTGCAGCTGGTCACAGTTCAGATACGTCAGGTTAATTTTGCAGATGTGGCCTTAGGGACATGGTTTAGTGGTGGACATGGCGTGCTGCTTTAACAGGTGGGCTCATGATCTGAGACATCTTTTCCAACCTGAACAAACCCATGATTGACCAACAAACCCTCCCACCTCATGATGGATGCTTTCCTTCCTACATCACTTACAAGTATTTTGAATAATGTAGGTCACAACACAAATTTCTCTCAGACTTCACCCATATCCTCTCTTCAGCTGCTTATTTATCTCTACTTTTATATCCCTACTTCTAAAGGTACTGTTAAAGCTTTTCTGTATCCTTGTTTCCTCAAAGATCTTAGATAAAGGGGCCTAGAGGAGGAAGGGCAGCATTGTCCACTGGCCTGAACTGACCTTTCAGAAAATGGTCAGTCTGCACCAGAAGGTGGCCACAATCTAAAATCTGCACCAGTTGTTAGGTAGGAAACTACATGGAGCTGGCCCTTCTCAAATAATGCAAGCTCTAAACAAATATTTAGCAGAAGGTCACTTCTACCAGGATAGGTAAGTGGTATTACATCAGTGGCCCTGCTAGGAGGAGAGCTGGGCATTTCCCTTCAGGCAGGACAAAGCCTCCTTTGAGAAAGCTGTGCCTGAGTGAGCTACAGGCTGTGCTGCCACACGGTTATCGCAGCTGAGAAGGGGTGGGCTCCTGCTCGCTGGGTCTGCAAGGGGAAACAGTCTCATCCCTGAGAGAGGAGGACCATTCCTACTGCTTTGTGGAGACTCCAGGCTGCCCAGCTCTGTACCGGGAGGCACCACGGCCAGTCTCACCACATGCCTCTTTGCAGGCAGAGTTACAGCTTTGTTAGGAAAGAGGAAGAGCCTCTGCCTGGAGCAAACCCAGCATTTTTCCATAACCTTCCTGAAATGAAGTGGACCTGGTGTAAGTGTGTCACCTGTATGCCTTTTGCTGTAACATTTGAGAAATGCTTTTCCACCTGGGGAGATTCTCTTAACAGGGAGACTGTGCATGTTTTAATGGAAAGCCATCAGGAGAACTCACCTAGAAAAGCCCTGAAAGCCCAAAGAAGACAGCAACAGCTGCTCACTGACACGGGCCAGGACTGTGTGGTTATCACCCTGAGGGTCATCAGCCTGACAGGTGATTCCTCTTTATGAGCAGAGCAGGAGGACTGGGGGAGTCAAGGGAGATGGAGAGTTGGAAATGCTGGAGCTGAGGCCATCCCCCTTTGAGCCACAACACCTCTACACTGTCAGCCCCAATAACCCGTGGTGGCCTTGCCAGTCTTCTGCCGTGAAACCCCAAAGGTGGCACTTGAGGGAGGACAGTGCACTGGTTCCACGGCAGCACAGAGCACCCTGTGAGGGCAGACATGCCACAGAAGCTCGTGTTTGTGCACACACAAGGTCAGTCAGACCCCCATCCTTTCTGCAGCTGTGGCCTAAGAAACGCACATGAGAGAGCTGAGACAGACGTGAGAGGGGACTGCTCAGAAATGTCTGCCACAGCTTCGCAGTGTCACTGGTCCAAGGGCAGCCTGATCAGAGATGGGGTGGAACCCGGAGAAGCACATTACCCACTAAATGGACTCTCCTGCAAGCCCACCTCCCCCATATGCCTCCTGGGCTGTCAGGATAAAGGGAGGAACCCCTTGCTTCTTCAGGCAGGATGTGCAGGACACAGATACCAATGGTCCTGTTCCTCCAGCTCTTGACTCACCACAGGGCGTGGAGACCAGCTCTCCATAAGGCAGGACCTCTAGGTGTTTCCAGCCCAGAGCAAATATGGCATCTCCATCCTGTACACATCACACACCGCTTGCTCCTGGACCCGGCTGGTGTGCAGCACTGAGACAGAAAACGTGTCTGTGGCCCATACCTGGTCTTGCATGTCCAGTGCTGGGGGAACACTTGAAGCATGAGGCATTTCTTGAGCTACTCTCACTTGGATGAAGCCACCAAGTGAGTAAGGAAACTGCTGTTAACCCTGTGTCTGTCACAGCACAGACAGACAAGCTTGCCCACTCCTGGGGTTTTTTGCCTGTTGTTTCTCCTACAGCCTAATCCAAGGGCTAGAGAACTCAATTCTGAACTCAGTACTCGATATAAGACAGAGGTCTGCAGATCCTTCAATTTTTATTACTTTAGCGGGAATGATTATTGTGCAAGAGGGACAAAAATCCCTTTAAATAAAAAATAGTTTTACTTTTTTTGTTCACTAGCCTCAAACCATGTTAGCATTGAATTTTAAAGGTCAGGGCTGGAGTAATACAACTCACCAGTTAGGTCTTCACTAGCCTATTATTGCACCAATTTCAGAAGGAGAAATCTGAAAAAATTGCCAAGGGAGATCAAGATCAGACTGGTGACAAAAAAGCTGAAATGAAACAATGAGGCTCATTGTGTTGGTGACTTCATTAGTTTCTCTACTTTCTCATGAAGTGTGCTTCTCTCACAAAACTTAGACACCAGTGCTCTGCCAGAGAATCCCCTGGCACTTGGCCTGTTGGGTCAGACATCTGTGACACCACAGTCATGTGCAGCCCCTGCAGATACCGAGGGCACCACACGAACCACACTAATAGAAGTGTGTCAAAGTCAGGCATTTTAGACTCTGTAAGTGGCAAATTTTCATGCAGCTCACGAAAAGGTTCCCATCGTCTCTGAGAAGACAAAAAAGTGCTGTCCCCAAGGGCTCCTTCTGTATGTGTGATTTGTAAAATGTTAGGAAGTCAGCTGATGGTTGCAAATTGCTTGACACTCAAGAGAAAGGGTAAATAGATGAAAAACTGGGAGATCAAGGACTCTCTACTCAAACAGCTCACATTTAAAAGATACTTAATTAGTATCAACATATCAACACAACATGGAGGTACTCCACTTTTGTAAAGCCACATGCTTTGGCACTTCAAGAGAAAACATAAAATGTCCCCGTGCAAACAGGAATAAAAAAGTTAAGAAAAGGATTCCTTGCTAAAAATATATTGTTTGAAGTAAAGCTGTGCCAAGTGGGGGGAGCAGTTAAAGAGAAAAGAGCAGCTAAAACACAGGATGGGCAGCAGGTATAGTCTTTAGTAAGCAGGCTAGCACTTTACACTTGTTTAACATTTTACTTTAAAGTAAATAAAAATAAACCTGGTTTATTTCCATTTTGAGTCTTGTCTAGCAATAAAGTGATCTCAAAGCAAGCCAGGAGGTGATGATGTTCCTTACAGAAATAGCAAATTGCTGAACAGGATGCCTTGGGACAGGCTAACAGTGCATACAGTTCAGCAAGTGTGTTGGAGGATGCCAGGCACAGTGATGTTTCTCTCATAAGTCATCTGGCAAGTGTAAGAGCTAGTAATATCAAGTGATAGCCAAAGGAGAAATATTTTCTCTAACAGCGTCTTTGGCAAAAATCTGCAGCTTTTCCACAGCTGAGAAGAGTATGCTCAATGCTCAGTGAGTAATAAATAAGTGAGGGGCACATGAAATGGGAGTCCTGATACACATGGAGGACTTCAGTGCCTGAACCTGCGTGTGCAGTGCCTTCACCCACAAACTCTGTTCACCCTCTGCTCAGGCATTGCCTAGCAAAGAAGTCCTGGCAGCCAGCCCTTGGCCCTTGGAAATGCCTCTGATGGAGAGTGACTTGCCACGGAGGGCTTTGTCATTTAAGGAGACCATTTATTACCTCCTTGACTCTACTCAGGTTGATTTATGCCACTGAAGGATTTGGACCACGTACATGTCGGAAAAGTGTTTGCAATACCTCTGACTTTATGATGGTTATTAGCTTGACCTTGCTGACCTTGATATCCACACTAGGGACTGTGATACACTCAAAGTGCTTGAGCATTTGGGGGGATTTGGGGTAGTTATTTTAGAAGCCCTGGTAGACTGCAGAAATATCACAGCTTTGGATTTTCCTGCCTTATGTCAGATAGCTTTTGCACTCCAGTGCTACCAAAATTCTGCACTGCCCCTTCTGAACTTCAGCTTTACTACTACAATGTAGTAGAGAAAATCAGAGCTGTGCAACATCTCCTGGAGGTGGGTTCATGTTGCAATATTAGTGTCATGTAATTCTTTCTAGGTCAACTTTGAATGGCATTTGTGCATTTGTAATGAAGGAACAGCCGGCTGAAAACAACGTCCTAGACTTTCAAACGACTTGGCATGGCCTTCTGGGCCTGAATGTCAAGTCTAGCTAAATACATCTTCAGGGGTCAGATTTGAGTTTTCAGTCTTCAAAAACATATTGTGGTATCAATATTCCTTATGGTGTTGCTTCCTGGGGAGCTTGGAATGATCAGGCTTTGTCAGTGTGATATTTTACCTCCTAAAAATTTTGAGAAGTCATTCCATCAAAAGCAATGTTATTGTTGTTGGAGGGGGTTTAAATTTTTTTTTGTTTGATTACCTCTGAGCCTTACACTGTACTTGCTCACCATGTGTGGACCACACTGCAAAGTGACACAGAATCCACTTAATGTATGGTTCAAATGTTAACTTTGAAATTCCATCCAATCTTTCCAGACCCAAGTGTCTTATTAATTAATTCTCATTTTCAAATCCTAAATACATTTGTGCCTACCTTAGCAGGCCACAGGTTTCCTGACACTGGGATGAATGAAATTACCTGATTTACTGTTTGGGAATTGTGAACATACCCTATGATATCTCTGAATGTCACCATTCATTTTAAAATGCTCTAAGCTAATGGCACTCTGAGGACTAATTACTGTGCTGTGATTCTAGGTGTGCTACATCAGTCTTAATAATTACATGCTTGATTTAAGATTAACATATTGTGAAACATGCTTGTATTAAGATATTGTTTGTGGCAAATGGGGCATCAAATATAACAACAGTTCTCTCCACAGTGTTAGAAGAATCTTTTCTCCTTTTCCCTACAGGCCATACTAAATCACCATTTTCCTCACTTCAGTGCTGAAGTTTTCTGACGTTGTTGGGAAGTCAGAGGGCAGCAGGGTTGCATGGAGAAATGTGTGGATTGAATGGAATAGATAGAAATGGTATGAGTTAATCCAGCCAGGATGGATCTTCATATGAGAAAGGATATGCCAGTGCCTTCACAGGTTTAGCCTGGATTAAAAAGAAAACAGCTGGGTAGGTCTCTCTTTTCCCTGGAGAGAAAGTTATTTTGCTTACAAGAATTAAAATGAATACTTCAGGGTCCAGACATAAGAAAAGTATTTTTCAAAGCTTCAGCACCCTGCTTCTGTGCTAGTTTTGTCTGGAGAAGCTTTCCTCTTTTTGCGTGACTGAGTCTGTAATAGCAAATAGCACCGTCCTGCCAAAAGGGAGGGCTTGAAATTCTCCCTGGCATTTCTCCTGCGAGCATGGGCACCTGGCACCCTCACACAGCACACAGCGTGTGTCTGCCTGAACCCGAGGGCTCTTCCCTTCTGCTTCGAGAGAGCACTTGCAGAAAGAAAGCTGAGCTGCTGCTTGCAGCTGAAGCTGGATGCCCAGCTGAGCCGGCAGAGCTGCCCATGGCTGAGAAAAGGGAGTCGGTCCCACTTCTGCTGGCCCCACTACCCCACCACTTCCCTTGCATGCCTAGCACCTACTTAGACCCTCTCCTGTGCCCATTCACCTACCAAAATGGCAAAACCTGGCCACTGCTTTTGCTCAGAGAGGAACCTGGTGCATGACATCCCTGGCAGAGGCGGTGGTAGGAACTTCGGCCAGGGGCTGGGATGAGAACCACCCCTTTCTGGCAGCAGGGGGCTGTCTTATGAAACCTTACGCCAAGACAGCTGCAAAAGGAGGAACAGCAGAAACAGGAGCCTGGAAAGGAGGCAAAGCAGCTTCTTCCACCTCAGCCTGACCTTTCCCCTGTGGCAGTTGGCTTTAAGAAGCTGGCAAGGGGGCAGGAGTAGAAAGATCAACAGTAGTGGAAACAGCTGCCCAATAAAGGTGTAGCATGAAGGCAAAGAGCAGATTGAAGCCCTGTGTGCCTTCTCTAGTGGTGTGTCTTTTTAGAAACAAGCTATTCATATCCAGGACTAAAATATAACTTCCCATAAGGAGAGGAAAGCAAAAAGATAAGTTCTCTGGGTGACCAAGAGCTCATGGGACTGGCCAGGACAGCATCCCTGCTGCCAGGGCCATGTGCGGATGCGTGGTCTTCTTCTTCCCCCTTCATAAACTGCAGACTCTTGGTACCCCGGAAAACAGCCCGTGAGACATCCATGAATATAAGGGCAGTGTGCAGGTCTGGGGCTGGTTCCCAAACTGCTCCACAGAAGTTAAGGGACAAAACCTCAAGTCAGATTTAAAAGTCCCTTAAGACACAAGGGATATTGATGGTAGATTTACTCCTACTCCTTTACTCTCCCTCTCCATCCCCCTGATATTTCTTCAGTTGATATTGATCCATTTAAGATGTATAAAGCAAATAACTGTATTTAACAGCCCTAGTTGTGAGCAATCAGAGAGCTCTTAGAAGATCTCAGAATGTGAATCTACAATGTTTACCCTCAGGCAGGAATGCCATTAATAATTTAAGATGTCTGTGTGCCATTGAACATTAATGGTAATTTTCAGCTACAAGGGATCAATCTGACAGTGTATTCCAGACGTCTGTATGCTGCAGAAAGAGGTCTTCTCTGGGTAAATGTCATCTTTATATACAGTGAGCTCTGAAAAATTACAGTCATTTTTCTCTATGGTTCCTTTACAAAGCTTTCCTGAATCCCAGGAAAAGTCCTTACAATGTGACCCTCAGTTTGCACACGTGTCATTGCCTTGCACAGCCAGCAGAGTTGCTGCTGCCTTGCCCTGCAAGTCCAATGCTTCTTAAGTGTCCAAAGCCTCAGAAGTGAATCACAGAATCATAGAATACACTGAGCTGGAAGGGGCCCACAAGGATCATAAGTCTAAATCCTGTCCTTACATAAGACAGCATGAAGAATCACACCATGTGCCTGAGAGCATTAAGCAGGGGGCACTGGCTTCAGTGTGCCTTCCTGAGCAGCAGCACTGGATCCACCTGGAGCTGGATCAGCTGCTGGCTCAACCCAGGGCACAATCACACATTGGATGCATGAGGTCAAAGGGTGCAGTTATGTATCAGACAATGTGCTGTTTCTACAAGAAAACATCTATCAGTAGGATGCCTGGCTATCAGCCTGGTTTCACAGTGGGATCCAAGGGCAAAAATCCATGGTGTGTCTGCCCACAGGGTCAGCAGCTCCATGCCAGCCTGGTGTGGGCTCCTTGCTCATGTGGAGGTCTGGTTGCATAGGTACAGAAAAGGCTCCATCAAGACCAGGGTGTAAACCTCTGCAAAAATATTTTCAGGAGGGGCAACAACTGAGAAACCAAGGAAGGAATATATCAGTGCAAGTAAATTCCACATGAAAGCAACAGTTGTAAGAACATCCAGCCAGGCACCTCTTTGTCTGGAGGCTCCTAAAATCTCTGGTGACATGGTTTCCCACAGGTGGGCAGTGCAACCCCTGAGGTACTGTAAATAAAATTCCGTAACACCACTCTGGAAGCAGTACACCATAAACTAAGCTTTGGTCCAAGGTCTCTGCTGTCTTCCTCCAGCTGGAGGATGGTGCCCAAGCTTGTCTTCACCCTCCTTCAGAAGCTGCCAAATGCTTTCCATGCTGGCTGTCCCTACTGACGGCCTTTGAGCTATGGAAATTTTACCAGCTGTGGTTGGCACAGTAAAAACAAAAACTAGCCTGACAGTCAAGGCTAATCGTGGGGGAGGGGTAAAATAATCAGTTTTTACCAGACTTTTCTGAATTCAGCCTCCCTCAACAAGGATGATTATAACTAATTAGGCAGAACATGGTAACAACACTCACATTTGGATATGTGGTGTCTCGATGGAAGAGGAAATTAAGTAGGATGCGATCAGAGAGCTGCAGACAAAGAGAAAATGAGGCCAGTCCAAACAAGTAGCTTTTCATCAGAGAATAGATGGATAGATTAGTCAATTTATTTTGTTGTACCTAGAACATTAATAAGCATTACATACTATTGTAATTTGCCATTCAAGGAAGCATCTGACATGCCATCCTTGAGGACATCTTTTCCCTCCTGCCCTGAGCAGACACACACACACGAGACCCTCTTCACCAAGAGTCCTGGCGAAATGTATTTGTTAAGTGCTCAGGATTGTCATCCTGGAAGGATGCCAGGGCTCAGCAAACTGAGGAACAAAATAAGGATTACAGATTCATTAAGGCTGGAAAAGCCTCTTGAGATTAAATCCACTGAGGAGGTGCAAGGTGGACCAGGTGACTGGGTCCAGTGAAGGTACTGGCAGCTTTGGCATAACTCAGAGACACCTAGAAAAAATTCTGGATGTCTTTTGATATAGTAAAGGAACTTTAAATGTGAGCAGAGACTTGTGCTGCTTGGTTGCTAGAAGGTGTGATCCCAACTCTGAGACGCACAGCTCTGCTCTGACCATCCTGCAAAACTACATCCCCAAGCTTGTAGCCACTCTTGAAAATGTAGATCTCCAGTCAAAAGTCTTTTTTACATTACTCTACCATATAAAAACTGGGAAGCATATATATCTTGAGCTGGCAGTACTTTTTTCTTGCCTGCTGTTGGCTGTGCTCCCAGTGTGGTCAGAGACATGAAGTAACCTGAGGGGAAGCAGGAATCAGCTCTGTCATCCTCCTCAGCATGAGCAAACAGCAGGATTGCACCTAGTGGTCACTGTTTGCAGTCATGGTCGAACACCAAACACCTGTCCATGTGCTGCTAATGCAGAAAGCAAGGGATTGAAAAATTCTTGCTGATTAAAGGTAATGTCGAGGGAAATCCCTCGGGCTATGAATTCTGCACAGCACAGATAGGGGAATTTCACCTGGCAATTCCTGCTTCACACTCTCCCCATACCAAAATTGCATCACACTTTCAAGCTGGGCACTTAGCTCTGAACATCCTTTTGGGACAGTGATTTTCTCTCTCCTATGAGCTGAAAGAACAAAATCACAAACAAGTATATGAGAAAATTATTGCCTCAGCAATAACCTCTCCATAACCTAGTGGGGAGGAATAATGTGCAAAAGAGAATTTGCAGTAAGATACAACAGTTGCCAATAAAAGCTTCAGGCCATGTCACTGAAGCTGTATATTATCCATGCAATTTACTGAATCTATTCTAATTTAGCCACTTTCTCAAGAATATGAAAGAGGCAAATAAAAGGCTTCATAGGAGCAGAAACAAAAGTGAAGCTACGGAGGTGTCCGAGTAGGGACTGGCAGCTCAGGCTTCAGGCAAGATGACAAATAACCCAAGACCCAGAGCCCAGCAGCGTGTGGTTTCTCCCAGGTGCCCCCTACTGCAGCATCACTCCTTGCAGGAGAGCCACAGCCACATGAGGAGGGCAGGTGATGGCTGCCTGTATGGGTAAGGCTGGGCAGTGTGCATGGAGAAACTGTCCCCAGACTGAGGGACAGGGCATCGCTCCCTAGGGCTGCCAGCCACCCCTGTCCATAAGTGTCCTGATTGCTAAACAGTGTTTTAAATAATAAAAAAACAGAGTTGAAATTTAGCCAACCTTAAGATAAAGAGGAATAGTAACCACAGCCCCATTTAAGGACACATTGGCTGCCAAAATATCACCTTCTGCTCTGCCCTCCTCAGAACGTGCTACAAGTTCCCAGTTTGCTCCATCCATGCTTTCCATCAGCTTGCTGTGACACTTGAACCCATTGATACCTCCTGTCTCCTTCAGCCTTCACTTTCACATAGGGATGGTGTGACAAACTTGTTTCTGCAGACCACACTGGAAATTCTCAAATAACAACTTGTTGGTCTTTAAAAGCAAGTATTGATATTTTTCAACTCTTCTAAAAATACAGATTTCAATTTTTCTAACTGGTGCTATTTTTAAAATTTTATTTTCCAAGCACTTTTCAGAGAAGACTTAGTGTGAGAAGCTGCTTGAGCAAAGATGGACTGAGAACATCAGTGTTCAAAGGGGGACCGGTTCATTTAAACCTCGACCTATTCACATTCTATTAAAGCACCCCTTCTAATACTGCATGTTTGCTGATTTGCTTATTTCTAAGAGAGAAAAAACTTACATAATACCTAGTACAGACAAAAAAAAAACCTAAACAAAAACCCCTGTACAAAAAATTTATGGGTCTACAACAGTAGCCAACAACTACATCATGGAAAGCTGGCCTGCAATTAATTAGCTTACCAGTTGCACTGCCCAGCTGAACCAGGCTCCAGTCAGTACATGTACTCATTTGGATCAATGGTTATCCCAGGTTGCAGAGATCCCACATGACACCAGCATCCTGGTGTCAACTTTCCACTCATAGAGACCTTTTTTTAAATCTCCCTTTGTTTCCTTCTCTTCCTCTGCTACTAGCTGCTAGCTGTCTCTTTTATTTCATATATCCCTTAAGGCTGAGCAAGACATAACCCTTGTAGATCTCATTCCTGCACCATGGGGAGGAGAGACCACGCTAGTGCTACTACCCTAGCTCCTGATGCCATTCCTTCACTGTCTTGCCAAAAGGATCAGCTCATCATCTGCAAGATAAACACAGGGTCTGCTGGGGAAGTGACAAGAAAATGTGTAATAGGGCTCGTAGTCACCATGCCTCACCTACACTTACTCATCTGGCTCCTGCAAAGCAGAGCGTGGGTGGCCCCATGGGAAGGGACTGGGGGCAGCCAAAAGCTTTTCCTTTTGGGTGTCTCCAGACTCTCTTTGTGTGTGAATGGGGACTTCCATGGGCCCAGCATGGACTGCAGGCAAATCTGCTCTGGACAGAGGTCTGGCTTTGAGCTGCAAACTTCAGCAGAGGGGTAGCTGCCATTCCCTGGATGGCATCATGGGAAAAGGTGTGGGATTCCCTGAGCAGCATGGCTCAGGTCAGGTCAGTGTCTGGTCTTTCAGGGTGAAAATTTAGGTCTTGGATCACAACATGGTGATAACTGGAGAGGTGTTGATGCTGATCCTGGAAGTGGATCTGATGTAAGGCAGGTGAATGCAGACAGGTCTTTGCTCGAGTGGGTAACCGGACACAGGAGCAGAGAAGTGTTTTGATATGAGTGTCTCAAGGTTTCTATCCATATTACTTCAATCTCTGCTTCTGTCCTTTTGTAAACAGTCACATTTTCAAAGGGCCACCATCCTATAACATAAATATTTTTAACATTTTAACAAGCAATTTCAACTTACAGACACCAATTTATTTTCCTTGTTGGTCTGTTTAGCAGATTTCTTTTACTTTCCCCATAGTATGATTAGAAAATCTGCACTTACCCAGTTATTGTGAGCAAGACATTTCATGATGACAGAGGGAATCATAAGGACCAATTTAATGTGTCCAATCTCATAAAAGCCCAGCAACATTTGCATTGTGAAAAATCAAGATATGCTAATACAACAAAATGAATTCCCAGTTGTACTGAACCTTGTGAAAACAAGACTTCTACTTAAAATATAATATAAAACATATTGTAAATTCCAGTTGGCTTTGGTGAAAACTGTAGGAATTTATTTGACAGCAGATTTGGTCACAGAAGATGGAAAGGATAGCAACGACAGGGTGACAAGACACTGTGTGTATAGATAGTAGAGATGTAAGATATGAAATCAGTAGGAATTGTGCTTCTGCATATGAATGACAGTTTAGTCCCAATTCCCAGTCTTCTACAGCAGCATCTGTTCTTTGGGTTCATTTATGTTCATCTTCACTCTTGATTCTTACAGTAGGCTTCCAGTATACACAAGAGAACTAGCTGGTCTTGCTTTGGGCTAAATAAATTCAAAATTTGCAGAAACAGCTCTCTATTAGCATAAAGCAGATAAGTTGCAGCAAACCAATAAACTGTGGCTTCACAGGCACACTACCACAATCAAGAAACACACCCCTTGAAGGTCTACATGTTCTCTGGGGCTGGACATGACCCCTTGACCCTCTGGAGCACCTGCCCCATGTCCCTCCAGGGCGTACAAAGGGACAGGGACTTGCTCATTCCATCCTTGGCTCATGCTAACCCTCCACAAGGCTCAAAGCTGCTACTTTTGCAACAGGATTAAAGTCTCCTGCTCCATGACTTTGCCAGACTCTTGCACCTCTCTTCTGGCATCCTGAAGCAAAAGTGAGACATAATGTCCAGGAACATCTTGCTGCTACAGAGGGCTATTTCCCAAACCAGTCCCAAACACAACTGTGCACCTAAATAAACCTGCTGTATGGGACGCCCTCCCCAACTTCTCAGACACACTTTGGAACACAAAAGTGGACATGCATCACCAGTGCTTGAGTCTTTCAGGTCCCAGGACATGAAGCCTTGTGCACTTAAGCAAGTGGCATCCCATAGATGTCTCTTGGACCAGGTTCAGCTCCATTGGAAAAATTTCATTTTTTCCTGTAGCCTATAACATCACCGTAGTTTGGGTAGGTGTGGTGGTGCTGCTGTGCCCACCACACACCTCCAGACATCACAGAGGCAGCCAGCACAGCCATTCCAGGCTGGGAATTCACACCTTGCACAGAGGGCAGAGTGGCAGAGGCATCAGCTCACAATCCACAGTATAGGCCTGTGTGCAATTCTATGCTGTCTTCTCTCACCCTTTTCATGAAAAATTTCACCTTCCTTTCTGATAAATATGGTATCTTCGCTGGAAATCTCCTGTTTCCTAAGTTACAGGATATATAGAAAGAAAATTGCAAAGGTGAAAACACCACTCCAAGACCAGACAAGTACCGTGTTGCTCCAGTCGTATGGATGGCTAAACTCAGAAAATCCCATTGCTGTGGAATTTTATTTAAGAAACTCAGAAGTAGTCTTCTGGCATGGAACTTCTTGTTACCACTGTGAGCATTTCAAACAGCTCTGTTCACTTCCAGGTGCTGAAGTAGTAACAAAAATACAGCAGCCTGAAATAGTTGTCAAGTTTTAAATTTGTCTAAAATTTATCATAAACAAGATGTGGGGAGCTGTGAACTTGCCTGAGGCACAGCAAAACTAAAACATAAATACTTACATAATGAATTACATAATCCAGGGATTCCCTTCTCCTTCATCCCAATTAAGGAAAAGGTTTAGAAAAGCTGGTGATATATTTTCATCCATTTGTATTTGACAGAAATCACCATGGAATATCTTTGTCCAAGGGAGAAACCAAACAAGGCATTTTGCAGAGCCGTAAACTTGTGTCAGGATCATTTAAGCGTGGGCTAATGGGGTTACTCTGCTTATTTGCTTTTTCTTTATGGTGCTGATCCCCACGGATGGAATAACAAGCTTGTCTCCAGTGCTTCAATGGATTCTTATCTCTGAAATAAGAGTTAGCACGTGTTTCCCTGGGGACTTCTGGAGAGCCGCATGAATTCAGCTGTCCTTGTTGAACTGTGCAAGATTCCTGCCTGACGCCCACGCCGGCCTGTCCAGGTCCCTCTGGATGGCAGCATCGAGCCTATTGATGGTACCACCATTCCAGCTCGGTGACACTGGCAGCCTTGTCAAGGTAAAGGGCTCTTCATCACTTCCTCCACGGTAATGGTGTCAAACAGGACAGGTCACAGCACAGACCTGCAGCGCTCCACTCGTGACTGGCTCCCAGGAAGAAGGTATATGACCCATTAACCATGGTCCTCTGAGCCCAGCCATCCAAAGAGCTGCTTACCCGTCTAGATTCCCACCCATTCAGACTACAAATTCCAAATTTAGATGCATGAATATGATGGGAGACAACATTAAAAGCCTTGCTAAAGTTTACACGAACTGCACCCACATCATTAAAGCTGAAGTAAATGAGATCCAGTGCTCTCCCTACATTCACAGTTGTGGTCATTTTATCACAGAAGGCAAACAGGCTGGGTGGGTATGATTTGCCTGTGCAGCGCTGTGCTGAGGGCTCTCATTCTTCTTCATGTGCCCAGAAATGGACTCTGTGATTTTCCCAGAGACTGAAACAAGGCTGATTTGCCAATCATTCCCCAAATTTTGCTTCTGGCTTTTTTTAAGACAATAATATATAACAGCCTCTTCCACACGCTACTACATACAAACAGTCATCTGCACACCTGGCACAGTTTATGTAAAATCCTTTCATCTCTCTCCTGTGGTCATCTTTTTGATTATCCCAGTTTACCTAAAATTATTTGGGGGGAGCAGAGGCGTGGAATGAGAAATGCTCATGTCCCTTTGAAGGGAAATGCTCCTTCAGACAGCTGGGAATTCCAATCCTATAACAATCCTTTCTGCTCCTAGTGAAGAAACCCAACCCTGTCCCCTAAAGTCTGTCCAAGTTCAGTAGTGCTGGACAAGGAGAAGTGGCTCTGTTGTTACCGTCATCTCATGCTGCAAGCATGTACAGAATTTGCCAATCCACTGTGTGCATCCACTGCCACAGACTGTCCACCAGAAGCAACTGACAGGTAAGGAGAAAGATAAGCTTTCAAAGGTTCATTCAGTATATTGCAGAAAATGAAACACATCCACTCATCTTGTCTACGACATCCCTCTGACACACACACACCCACACACACACACAGAGTGAAAAAAAGAGTGTGTGTGAGATCCTTGTCTACCTACCAGGAGGATGTGTCCTAATTGGTTTCCATAAAAGTACAGAGATCCCAGACAAAACCAAACTTTGTTGACCAGTGTTTTCATGGTACTAATAAAACAGTCTCCAGCAGCTGCTTGCTACAGAGTAGAGATGCCTGACCTATATTTTCACTGGGGGAAATCTCAGCTGTCCAAGAACATTCAGGTGAAGGCCCAGCATAGAAAGGAGCCACCCACACTGATAGCATATCTGAGTCTGTGGCTCTAGTTTTTACTTCAAGCAAGAAATTGATCTAAAAAGCCCTGTGTTAGAAAGGAAGGGGCAATGAACCCTCCTAAAGTTAGATGAAACCTAAAATAATATTTACATCAGTTTTACAAATAAAGATACACCTGTTCTTTCTAACCTTTTGTACAAACCTTTTCAACTTGTCCTCCAGAAGTTCCTTTGTTTTCATCTTTTATCACTAATAGCATTAGATAACAGATCTCTTCACCTAATATTTCCAGAAATACAAGTGTCTGACATTTGCCTCAGTCACCTATAGAAAACATGAACAGTTTACTCATGGAAGTTAATATTTGTGCTTTTTTGAGAACCTTGCTTAGCTATGGCTTGACAGTGAGTTGTCAAATATAATTTTGCCTGTTTCTGCTCTGTCAGACAGAATAAGACAACCCTTGGCCTCTGACTTGAACAGTGAAGGTTCCTTGGCTCCCCTTGAAATCTCCAAGGATGTGAGTGCTACCTTCTGGCCAATGGTGCCTTCCATAAAATAACAACTATAGATGGTAGGACACCCTGGAAACCCACTTCCAACAGTTCCTCAGTATCCTCTTGTGCAGCATGACACAATTCTGGCTTTGCAAAATGTAACTACTGCCCTGACATGTAACAGCCTCCACTCCCTTCATCAAAGCTAGCAGGAGTGTCACGTAATTTGTGTTTATCTTTTTTTTGGAAATTCGATGTTCTATTTCCCTTGAAGCCATTTAGATATAATTCCTTTGAATCTATTATAGCCCAGGGAGGATTACTTTTGATAGCAAAGTGCCACTGTTTACCTTGGTATTGTAGCCTTACTTCCACTCTTTACAAGTCTCTCCCTTTTGTAGAAGTTCCTTTGTGCTGATTCTAAGGGCTCAGCATTAAGGAGCTCTCACCACATCTTCCACATTCCCAGAAAAAAAAAAATATTAGTGTGGATAACAAAGATTGAGAGCAGTATCAGTAATTTTAATTTAAAAATAGTACTTTTGTCTTCTTGAAGCTGTCTCCAATCCAAGCAGAATAGGGTCAGCAGATAAAAAATTGAGACAAAACATAAAATAAATAAAATCCTAATAAAGCATGGAAATGAAAAATCAGGGCATTCCAAAAATCATATTACTCTTCTGCAGTGACACTATGCCAAAATGATATGATCATGATCAAAGTTTTAAAGTAACTCTGACCATAGATTAGAGTTGATTAAAGTTTAAGACATGTTACATTTATTTCCCTCTACTTCCAATGTCCTCCAAAGACACCTACAAACTGAAGCATTCAAACTCAGGGGACTTTCCTGAAAGGATTGCCCTTAATCTTTTAGCTGTTGAATAAAATCACTGTGTGGAACATGAATCTAACAATTCATCTTTTACTGATAGGGCTCTCTCTAAATTGTCTGTTCCCAAAGTTATGAGACTGAAGAAGCTATTATGAGAACAGAGCATTTTATTTCAGACATAACCACACAAATCTCAAGGAGAGAGGAGGCTGGCAGAAAGAACAGTCCCCTGATATATATCTTTTAATTAACATTGCAAAACATTCCTTTCTATGTGCAGGTGAATAATTTACGCACAATTCACTTGTATTTCTAATCCTTATCACTAAATACCTTTTTTTTCTTCCAAGTTTGATTTATTTTGAAAAAAAAGAAGTCGAACTAGTGGAGTGTATTGTATGATGAGGGCGTTCAGGATGTATACCACTGAGGGGACAACAGCCACCTAAATTGCACTAATTCTTCCACAAAGTGAGAGCATAAAGGTGATTCTATCTGTCTTGCCCACGTTTTGCATTATTCACTTAATGGATTCAAGTTTATTTTAAGGTTTTGGGGGTTTTTTGGTTTTGGTTTTTTCCCTAATGCTGAGCTATGAGCTTGGGATATGTCAACCTTTTAGGGCCCCACTTGTCAGCAAGCCAAATGCAAGAGTCAACTCCCTATTCTTCGCATCAGGATCCTTTCCCCAGAGCAAGAAGCACAAGCAGAAGTTCAGGTCCAGTTCAGCCAGCATCAATGTGGGCAACAGATGTACCACCATCATGAGGGCACCTACTGCCTGCATCCCCTGTGGACCCCACAGAGTGTGTTCCAGCCCTCAGTCTCAGCTAATGGCCACAGAAGAAGGCTGACTTATTAAAGTAAGCTATGGAAAATAAAACCAATAACTTAAAGCAGCTTAAAAGTTGGTGTTACTGTTACTGTCCATAGGACTACATGGAGGAATTGCCTTGAAACATTTTTTGAAGGGGACAGACTCAGTGCACAGGCACATATAAACTCAAATTACTGTACTGCAAGGAATTCTGACATTTCAGACACATCTTTTGCTCCCTACATCACTGGTTTCCTAAAATTTGGATGGAGGTTAGATTTTCACCCTGACAACTGAAAAGAATTTTGGCTTCTGCAAAGTGTCCATCCATCTGGGTGGGATTAATTTTACACTCTTTGTTACTGCAGTATCTGTAGGAGTCATCTACTGTGACTACATGTATAGTATGCAAGTTCTTTAAAATGGTTACCCTGAACTATCAAGGTATTGGAGAGGACAGCAAAGCCAACAGTCCTTCTCAAGGGTGTGTAGGGGATTGACCCAAGCTGGATGCCAGGTGTGCCCACCAAGCCACTCTATCACACACCCCCTTCTCAGCTGAACAGGGGAGAGAAAATAAGATGGAAAACCATTCATAGGTTGAGACAAGGCAGTTTACTAAAGCCAAATAAAAGGCGGTGTGCATACAAGCAGATGCAAAAACCCCAAAGATTTTATTCTCTACTTCCCATCAGCAAGTGATGTCCGGCCACTTCCCAGGAAGCAGGGCTTCTTCATATGTACAGGTTGTTCTGGAAGGCAAACGTTGTAAATAACGAATGCCCCCCGCTTCCTCCTCCTTTTCTTAGTTTTCATATCTGAGTAGGCATCATATGGTATGGAATATCCCTTTGGTCAGTTTGGGTCAGCTGGCCTAGTTGTGTCCCCTCCCAAGATCTTGCCCACTCTCAGCCTACTGATGTGGGGGCAGAATGTTGGAGAGACAGCACTGAGGCTGCCAGCTCTGCTCAGCAGCAGCCAGAACACTGGAGTGTTATCAGCTCCTTTCTAGCTCCCAATGAAAAGCACAGCACTGTGAGGGCTGAGCTCCATCTCAGCCAGACCCAATGCAGGATCTTAAGCCACAAAATTAACCCACAATTCTCAAGTAAGAGAAATTTAAATACTGTTACCTGTTTTTAAAAGTTTGTTATCACCCACCTTTCTTCTCCTTCCACCATTGGCAAGCTGTTTATAAAGTGAACTGAAGGAATAATTTAACTTGCAAATCCTGCCTGCAACTGGGGAGCACCACCAGCCCCCACACAACTGTCCTGGCCACTAATGCAGCTTTTTCTGCTCTGAGACAGGACAGAGATTCCTTCAATTTTTTTGACTACCAACAAAAATAAATGCCTACTGGGAAAAGTAATCTTGGAAATGTAATCCTAAACTCAGGAGAAAACCTTACTACTGTTTACAGCACTTCCTATGCATACTACATTTGCTTTGCTGCTCTTCCTTACTGTATCATTCCTCCTGTTTTTTATATTTGGGATTTCAGTAACAGCTGGGAAGGTAGGAAACTGCATGGACCATTATTAGCTTGATTATTTTTTGACATTACAGTACTCACATTACTCTTTTGATACTCACACTACTTTTGCTTGCACTACTTTTCATATGCAGAAATTATTAGCTCTTTTGAGCTATTCCTGCACAAGGGTGGGGGGCTTTTAGGTACATATAACAAATAGCCCATGAGAATGATGATAAATCTAACTAAAGCAACAGACTTCACTACAAAGATATTGATTTGAAGCATTTCTCTTACAGAATTTTAAAATTATATTCTGTGAAACAGTTTACAGTATTTTTATCTCTTTCATTATTATTACAATTTAAAAGATTAACTAAAAATACCCTATGAAAAATTAAAACAGTGGAACAGTTCAATTTGATTGTATTTTTTCTGCACACTCCAAGAAATTAGGATACAGTTTATCAGCAACTGTGCTTAATTAGTAAGAAACCTATTTGAACCTAATGATATGCACGGCAAAGGTTGCTGCTGTTCAATGGAGACAGAAGTTCTGCTTAATTGGGATGGTTTCAGATGGTACAATTGTTGAAACTGATGCTCTGCTCTGCTGGTTCAGGCTTGCAGTGGTTCTCTCGCTCTCTCTCCAACTTGTTGGGAACATTTTGCAATTGGAACTGACATAGCACCCAAAGGGCTCCCTGACTGATGCCTTTTACTTCCCAGCTCATGCCTCTGGCACCAGCTCTGCACTGCCGGCTGCCCCGCTGCACAACAAATCTGCTGCCAAGGACAGGGACGACTCAGGGGCAAGGTCTGCTGTCAGCTCCCTTGAGTGTTGAACTGGCACTTTTCAGTAGCTGGAAGGACTTTACCATCAGCTCAAGGGTTCAGCAACACAACACAGACATACCTGCTACACCTACCACACAGAGGAGCAGCAGTTACAGCTGCCTGAACGATGATTTCAGTGAGAAGTTTAACAGGTTTGTGACTCCTGCTGCTGTGACTTCCTCCTCAGCAAACGCCTGATGATTTTTATACTTTGCATTACTGCTACAACACCTGAGAGCTGCTCACTAACCTGTGGGAAATGGAGATGAAGCCTTAGCTCAGCTCCTAGAAGAGCCTCACTCAAACCTTTTGTTGGCAGCTCCAGTGGGAAAGGGTCACCAAGAGAGTCACATATTTTCTCAAACCTGCAGATGATCTCCCCAAATCACTCTGCTGGCCAATATAAGGAAGCTTGCAAAGCAGCTGATCTGTCACTCAGAAATAACAAAAATTGGCTCAAAAGATGGAAGTTTCTTGTGGCCATTAAATTCACTCTGAATAACTAAGGCAGCATTTTAGACAAAGTACCAAAGCCAGGACAAAGTTTGCACAGTCCGCAGCACTTGGCAGTGTGTCAGTATAACACGAGATGGCTCCACTTCCATCGACAAAGAGCTTAGTGCCACTGCAGAGTCCCTTGCATCCTACTAATCGTGCCCATCGACTGAAACCAGACCTGTCAAACTGTCCCGTGCCAGTCCACTCAGCCCTCAGGGCCAAGGAGCAGAACACTGTTGCAGCCTGTAACAGGGTGAGTTGGGGAGGTAACACAAGCCTGGGAAAAAAATGTGGAAATGGATGTAACTCCAAGCTGCTTTACAGATCAGCAGCTGTCTTCAGCAACAGACTGAAATACGGGAGACCACATACGGGAGCCAGCCTGCGGTAGCTGGAAATATTTAATGGCAGTATAGGTATGATCCATCTTTAGCTGAACATTCTTACCATCCTCTTTTGCACTTTTGTTGTTTCCTTCTGGCTTTTCATATTCAAAATATCCTGCAGAATCAATGCAGACATTTTGTGGAAAAGGCTTGGTTTGAAACCATGTCTGCACTAGTTCCTATACAAAGTTTCACTGGGGTTTTGCTAGTACAGTCCTGCTGCTTTGTATTGATGTTCTCAGCACAGGCTGGTGGGAGGATGACAGAACAGCTGAAGCAGAAAAGACCAGAAACATCAGCATTAGCCACAACAACAGCAGGTGGAGGGAGGGAGGAGTGGGAAAGACCAGTAAGTGTGTAGGGAGAATGGAAAACCAGAAGGCTTTAGAGAAAAGAAGGAAGGGTAAGAGAGTAGAAAACCGGGCACAGTGTAACATGACAGTCTGTAGGGACTGGAAACACAAATGCAGATGTGCACACTTAGTGCACCTATTTAGAAGTAAAACAGGACTTCTACTTGCCACTGTGAGCATGTCTGTCTGGCAGGGAATATCCATGCAAGATGATGCAGCGCATTTTAGCGCCTGTCAGTACCTCTTTAGAAAACACTGAGCCCCTTCAGCTGTCTCATGTTTGGCTAGATCCAAACCCCTACTTCCAACGGAAGGATCTTCTGGAATATATGGGGGGTAAAGCATCATTTCAGTGGTATGATTTCACTGTTCAGGAAACAAAACAACACCAATATACAGAGAGAAGGCTGTGTTCTAAAAAGTACCAACCCCAGGCTCCCATGTTTTTATGCAAGATTGTTGCCTGACCCACTGGATTTAACAACCTGCACTTCCATGGCCTTCCTACTGCTGGTCCTGTTCCCTTCTCACCTGGATAAAGGCCAGCAGGGTGACGGGGAGGTGAAATCTGCTCAGCCAGAATGGCGGCCCCTCCAGCCACACTGGTGAAAGAAACAGCCTGACCAAGCTTCACTATCCATCCAAGGGACAGAGGACTGGATATCTGGCATAGCACCTGGGTCACAGCAAGTGTTTTTGTATGGGGTGACCACGAAGAATAAAAAGGCCTGGCCTGGAACAGCTGCAGTAATACTTTGAAAATGCAGAAACCCAAAAGATCCTGATAACAAACATGGAGTCATTTATATCCATAGTGAAAAAGCATGAAAAGAATTGAACAAGACCAGCTCTGTACTACTGATTTTCAGATAAATGTATGGGTCTGGAAGCAACTGCAAGCACAAAATGAGAGAATTTGAATGAAAAGTTAAATGCTATTTTGGCTCTCCTCTGACCTTGCTGGCCATACGCTCTATGAAGATTCATTATCAGAACTGTAATTTGGTTACCACTGCAACAGTTTCAGGCATCCCAGCAGCAGCTTGCTGGAGCTGCTGAGGTTAAAGACAAATTTCTTCTAATTTTTTTGAGCTATATGAATGACCATTAAACAAGATTGCTAAAGAAGCAAACTGTCAAAGTCATTTCATTTATTTCTTAATATCACATCTGTACAATTTTCATACATACAGCAGGAAATGCACATTGATTACACAATGGCATTTGGCTGCATTTCCAAGTATAATACAGTAAGTGCAACTCCACTTAAAATGTACATTTATACAACTTAAACAAATTAAAGATTGCTACACCACTATCTGTGACAGTATAAAGCTTCATTTATGTTATGTCTCATTGCTAAACCACTTCCCGGTTAAATATAAAACATATTCAATCATTTTAAAATGGCCTTTGTGGTACCTGGCCAGCATATAAAATATTTGTTGTTTAAAATTTAACCATTAACTTTTTGTTTTAAAAAATAATCCTCTAAGCCTATTTAAACATTTGCTATTGAACTGTTACACTGACACTTTGTAGCAGGAACCAAATTTTACTCTCCTTTTGTTTGCTCTTGCATATCACCAAAAGAAGTTACATTTGCAATGTATTGCAGCTTTATTCAGATACAGCCAGGTGGTTAAACTATTTAACCATTTTGCTCAAAAGGTAAATAACATTTTTTATTAAAGAAAATAAAATTACATTTCAGAGATATTTGTCAAAATTTTAATGGGTAGAGTGCTACTAGCACTAAAAAAAAAAAAAAAAAAAAAGGAAAAAAAAAGAAAATAAAGAAGATTATTAATTTATCTTTTAAGTAACACCGAATATTCTTATAATTTTACTTTTGGAATACATTGGTCCACAGACCACATTCTTGTTACAGCTTACCAAATGAAAACCAAAATTGCTTATTGCCATCCCTGTAACAGGAATGGTTCAGTTTTAAACCTCCTTTAAAAATATACATTTTACAACCCTTTCACCTCAACAAAGGCGACACTGACAATAAATACACTGGTTTGGTGGGTTTTTCCTTCATTACGAAAAGTCTACAAACTACCTATTGTATGCCCTTTCTTTTTTAGATTTCTCCAATGCCTTGTCCATAGTTTTCTCGTTTTCTCCTCTACATTTGGGGCAGTACCATTTGCCCTTTGGTTTATGGTTGAGTCCCACACAAGAAAAGTGAAACCATTCAATGGGGCACTCATCATTATCACATCCTATCATTTCTCCGTAGGAGACTTGGTTGCACAAGCAGTATGTTGGCTCGTTAGGGTCAATAGGAAGGTCAGGGGGAGAAGCTTCCCGCTCTGCTTTAGCCTTGGATCGTTTCTTCTTCTTGGATGTTTTTGCTTTCTTCTCCTTTGGTGTTCCTGATGTGATGTCATCATGGTCATGATTATTTGAGGCATTTTCTCGATTCTCATTATTCCTTTGCCTCCTCGACCTCTTGTTGTTGGGCTTTTCAGCCTGTGCGATTGTCTCATTCTTCGACTTATCCTGGCTGGCTTTCCCGCTGTTTCCAGTGGTGTCATTAGTCTCTTGACAAGTCTCAAACAGTTCCACGTGGCTGTCCACTTGCCTTGTTCTGTTCTCAACGAGCTCCACCATCTGACTGACGATTTGGATCTTCTCGTCCCCCAGTTCCTGACTTCGAATCAAGGCTCTCTGTATGCAGTGCAACATTCTTCTCTTCTGCACAGCATCTGTCTCTCGTTTAAATTTTTCATAGTAATCATCCAGGTCCTTCAGAATCTCTGCAAAGAAGAAATAAAAACTATAAATATTTTTGACAGGGAGAATGGCAAAACAAAACCTCCCATTTTTCCTTCCACACAGCAAAAACTTCTTGTAACACGCAACGCTGATCAAAGACAGATTCCCTGAAGCTTGTATCTGACAAGCAGCTCATGACTCCACTGGATTACTTCTGTTCTAGTTGGTCCCACAGGAATGGAATGCAAATGCTGATTTAGAAGAAAAAAATTACTAAATATATTTTTACATATGTTGATAATCCTTCCCTTTAAGCTTTTCAGTAATTAAAAAGAACTAACTAAACAAATACACATACTATCAAAAGTTCCAAAATTAACTGCAAAATTAGAAGGGAAATTAATTATCATTTTCTGTGTAACAACATTAACATTTTTAGTGAATGACAGACTGGGAGAAAGACAATGGGACAGAAAGAAAGCACAAACCAGTGTAGAAGCACGTTGCTGGGTTACTTGACAAGAGATGCAGAAGCACCAAACACATGGTCTGGACCCAAAGCTATTTCATCCAATACCGAGCTTTTCTGCTGAAAATATGAGGCCATGTAAATCTCTGGATTGCAGAACTAGGATTACAATATCCAGGATGTTTAAATTATTTCCTACCTATACTTTCCGTAAAATACATGTTGCTACTTTTTAAAACACAGAAGTATTACCTTCATTAAATATTTACTGCAGAACAGGAGATAAAGTTGAAAGACAACATTAAAGATAATAGGCACCAATGGGAGCAGCTAGAGCTTCTACTTTAAAATGCTGGCACTGAAAATATGTTAGATCCTGAACTGCACCTCAAGGATTGTTCTAACAGTTTATAAGAAACAACAATGCACAAAGTCTACAGTTTCAAGAATGGCTCTGGAAACCTATTTTATGATAGATGTTTTTGAGTTTCATCATGATACACAAATCAACTAAAGCATACAAGACACTCAGCATTCCATATTAACTCCTCAAAAACACATGGAATGTTTTTCCTGCATCTCCTTTCTTCTCTGAATTTTCCCTTTCTCATAGGTTAGAACATTCTGTCTTAGAGAAGCAAAATATGCTGAGATATAAAATCTGACCTCAATTCATCTAACAGAAACCAGGATCTCTCATATGTGCAACTGGCATTACCAAAACTTTTTAAAAGTTACATTTATTCATTTACTTATTTATTTATTAATAGGAGAATGTGACACATATGCAAACCAAGAGTTACCCTGTGGTTTAGGTTTTGTCTTGCCTGGGCAGAGTTTTTAAACACATATCATTTCCAGTGAAGACATGGAAATATTACGCAAGCTTTACTTTAGATTTTAGAGCTGCAGCTTGTCCTTCACATGCTGGTTAAGCACGACCTCTCAGCTGGTACTGCAATATAACCTATGTGACCAAATCAGTATTCTGATATGTTATTAACCATCTTAAGCAACTGTTGTGGTTTCTTTCTACCTACAAAAAAATGCCAAAACGAAACAACAACAAAAAAATGTCAAAAAGAAAGCCAAACCCAAAATGCCACCAAAAGACCCTTCAAACATACAGCAGATTCCACATTCAGAAAGGCTGAAAAAGCTGTGTTAATTATTTTCAGCCGCTGAAAAGCAAAAGTTTTATGCTTTAAGCTTTGGCACTTGAGTGATGTCATCAGTTTAACCCATCTGAATCCGGTGGGTGGGCATCTTCCATGAAGAACAGCCTGTCTCAATAGCACGAAACAATTACTGACTGAAGTTCGGCGTTAGGAAAACTTCGGTTCTAGCACTGCACGCTGCCATTCCCGCCCGGCAGCAGCTCCCGGCCCGGCGCTGTTCTGCGGGAGAAGCCCTGGCTGCAGGCTGGGATCCTGCAGAGCGCGGCCCGGCACGGGCGCGTTTGGTATGTGAGACACGGAGCGGGAGCTGCCGCAAAGCCAAGGATGCTCAGCACGGGCGTCGGGAGGGCGCTGCTCGCTCGGTGCAGCGGCCGAGAGAAGCATCGGGGCGGCGGTGCTGCGGCCCGGGGGGCTGGCTGGGGCTGTCCGCCTCGGGAGCCCGGCTTCACGGGAATTCCAGGAAACCGCGCTCCCGCGCCCTGCTGCAACAGCGGGAGCGGAAAGCTGCATTCTGGGCGACTTGCGAACGCACACTCCCGGCATCACAAACGCCGCTCAGCCGAGGGGAAACCATGCCGCCAGAGCTCTACTCTCAGCGCAGCGCCGCAGCCTCACGGGGGCTGAGACACCGCGGAACGACGGCGAGCGGGACACGGGCGAGAGCCCGGCCCCCTCCCCGCCCCTCTGCGGCGCTCGAGGCCGCCCCGGAGGTGACGGAGCCGCCATTGTTCTCGGGCAGGAAACCGGGGCGTCCCCGCGGAACCCGCCGTGGGACCGGGGGGGGCGGAGCGGCCCCGCCCCCGCCGTCCCGAGCGGAGCCGAACGGACCCGCCTGGAGCAACAAACAAGTGATTGACAGGGAACAGCGACCAATCACTGCGGGCGGGAGCGCGCTCGCGCCCGCCCCCTCCGGCCATTCACGGGCGAGGGGCGGAGGAAGGAGCGGCACCGCCTCCCGGACACGTCAGTCACCCTCCGGACGGCCAAGGTTGCCCCGCCCCCTGCTGCGGCTCCGGCCAATCAGAGCGCGCCGGCCGGGGCCGACCGAGATATTCAAATCAACCCCACGGAAAAGTTGCTTCTCGAAACGTCACGAGGGGGCGGGGGCGCGAGACGGGACGGCCCGGCCCGGGAGCCAATCCGCGTGCGGAGGCGGGGCGCGGCCGGCCCGTGGGGACGCCCCCGCCCTATCAGCGCCCCCGATGGGCGTGGCGAACAGCGATATGCTAACGAGCGGTGTCTATAAAAGGAGCACGGACGCCCCTTCCCCGCACAGCGCGGAGGTGCCCGCTGAATGTGGTTTGTCGGGGCGCGGTGTCCGCCCTGTCCTTTTCTCCCCTCCCACCCCGACCAGCCCCCCGCGGGCTCCCGAGGAAGTTTCCCCTGGACCCTTCCCCCGGGAGCTGCCGGGCTCTCATGGCGGGCTGCCCGAGGAGCGGCTCAGGGAACGGCAGTCAGAGCTCGCTGCCCACCGCCCCTAAAGCCACATGCACGGGGGCGCGGGCAGGAAGAGGGGGTCCCCCCCCTGTCGGCACCCCGGCTGTCACCGCTACCTGCGGCACAGAATAAAGCGCCCCCCCTCCCCCTCCCTTCCCGAGCGGACGCCAGCGACCAAGTGACAAAGCTGCCCCGAGTCCCGCAAACCGGCCTCCCCTTCCTTCCCTCCGCCCGTGGGGACGGGGACGGCGTGCCCCGAGCGCGGGGAGGGGAGGGGGCGCTTCAGCCCAGCCGTAAACGCGACCGTGTGGTTCCCCCCCCCTCACAGCGCACACGCCGGTCCTGCCCCCTCGGCCCCCCCGCCCCGCGGAGCGGGGCTGTTTCACCGGGTGAAAGGAAACCCACCGAGGAGGGAGCGAAGAAAGCACACCCTGCCCCCCACTCTCGCCTAACCCCCCTCTCCTCCCTCCCTCCTTCCCTCCCTCCCTCACTAGCTGCCTCTCTCCCCTACTACAGCCATAATGAATACTGTACATTCCTAAATGTTGTGCTGTAATCTCTCCCCCTCTATCCACCCAGCACTTTCTTCCGTACCCCCAAACCCTTCCACCTCAGCCCCACAGCCAGGGACGGCCCCCCTTTGTGCACCGCACACCCCACTTCCCTGCCCCCGCCTTCTTGGCCAGCAATTTACACAGAAAAGCAGAGTCCTTGCTTAATAAGAAAAGCCGGAGACCTTTTGTTCCGCCCCATGACAAGAGCTAACGCTGCAGATCAGTCCCTCTCTCTCCTCGGATCTTTCCTCCCGGCTTTCTTCCTCCTTTTACCTCCCAAAAATAAAACTACCATCCCTATGGGGTGCAGAGGGGCAAACGGAGCCGAGGCTCAGCTCTAAAGAAAAGAAAGGGAAAGACACCCTTCCCCCCTGAGCCCCAAACCACACACACGGACACACACATATATAGAAAGCACTTACCTTGATATTTGGCGTCAATTTCCCTCATCAAGGAGACATTTCTCTGCAGATCGAAGGGCATAGACTCGATGGAGTCCAGATAATCCTCCACATAGTTCACTAGGTGAAGCTGGTCTCCGTTTGCAGGACTCAACATTTTCATCCGGCAAAGAAAAAAAATCCTTCCCCACACCTCTCTGTGTGAGAGCAAGTGCTGCTCCCTTCAAAGACAGTAACCCCGATGAAGGTCTCACTCCCTGCCCACCTCTCTCGGTAGCTCCCCCCAAAAAACAGAGGGAAGCTACATCTGACTCCTCTTGTATGAAAAAGAGGGAGAGAGAGACACACACACACCCTCCGCTAGTCCCCTACAGCCAGCAGCAGCTGATTGAATGGCTGTCGTTGTGGGTAATTCACGAAGGAGGTGGTAAGAACAATCAGAGGGATTTGTGTGTGTGTGTGTGTGGGGAGGGGAAGGGGGGAGGAGGAGGAGGAGGAGGAGAAAGGAGGGGGGCTAAACCAGCTCCTCCGAAACAATCTGGAAACAAAATGTGCTCTGCAAAGTGTCTGTCAGAGGCAGCGGCAGCCCCTCTGCCTGCGCCAGCGCCGCTCTGCTCCGCTTCTCCTCCGCTCCCCCCTTCCCCGCTCTCCTCCTCACCGCCGCCGCCGCCGCCGCTCCCCGGCGATATCAACGCAGCCTCCTCGCTCCCATACGCCGCGCTAGATCCAACGTGGAAAACCCAAATACCAGTTTCAAACACTTGGGAAACATTCGGCCCCGCCAGGCAGGGCGCATGCGCTCCCTCCCAGCGCTGTGTACACACACACACACACACACACACACACTCTCACACACTCACCGCACACACTCAATCCCTTCCCCCGCCCGGAACCTCCGCATATCCATCGTCCCGCCTCCCTTACTCACGTTTGGGGAGGGAGGGAAGGCGGCAGGGATGCGGGCCAAGCCAGGGGGCGGGTGGCTCAGGGCCGGCGTGGGCGTGGGGAGAAGGAAGCCCCGGGGAAGGCGGAGGCTCCGGTGAAGTTGTGCGGAGGCTGCGAGGCGCGCGGCCCGCGTGGCGGCTAGGGGAATCGCGGGGGCAAGTGGATGTTTTTGCGGTAGGGCACCGGGACTTTGGAGGAGTCTCGCCTCCTGCCAGCTCGCCTCGGGATGGAGCGCCTCTGAGGGCTTTCCTGGGAGAGGGGAACACTGAGAACCATGCGACACCACCCCGCACTACGGGCAGGGCTGTACCCGGCGCGGCGCCGGACGCCGAGGGGAAACGGGGAGCGTTCCGTCCCTCCCTCCTCAGCGGGCACCCGCATCCATCACCCCGCGGCGCCTGACAGCCGCCCCAGCCAATCACCGTGCCCCTCGCGTCCCGCCCCGCGGCTCCCTCGGCCAATCACCGCTGTGATACCGCTGCCCGGGATACCGCGCGCCGCGGCAGAGGGGGCGGTAACGCCCGAAGGGAGGGGGCGGGCCTGCGCATGTGCAATTCCTCCGGCGACGGGGAGAAAATGGAGCCGTTACGGACGCAGCGCGCCTACGTTTCCCAGTGGTCCCTGGGCGGTTGCGCATGCGTGAGGTAGAGCTGGCTGGAAGGCGGGAGGGGAGGAAAAGGAAAGGAGGGAGGGTGGCTGAGCGAGCTTGTTGCGGCCCCCTTGTTCCGCACAGTGGTGAGGGAAGGGTCACCGGGGGACGCCGCCGGGAGCTGCGTTGTAGAGGAGGCTGGCGCCGGAGCGCCCGCGCCCCGCATGGCTGCTGGCGGAGAGGGCTCACTGCCGGGGAGGAGGAGAAGGGGCGCCCGGCTACAGCCGTGTGCCGCCCGCGCTCTCCCCGCCAGAGTGACCCGGGGGTCGTGAGGAGGAACCCGTCTGTCGGTCAGCGTTGCCTCTGTGTCATAGAGTCGCTGCCATGTCCCGGAGCCTGCAGGCATCCGGCTCTGCCGGGATCGAGGAGCGGGGAAGGCGGGGCTGGAGAGACCTACCCCTGCTCTGGCGAAGCAAAACAACGTGCGCTTTCTGCCTCTTGTTTTTTTAGCAGACGTCACTGGCAATCCCCTAATTTAGGGGAGACTGAGTCATCACTTCTGAGCACCCAGACTCGCTGGTGCAGTCGCTGCTCGGTGAGGCCCTGACGTTCTGCTCGCTGGAGGGAGCGGCGGCCTGGCTGGGGACCTCCGCGTCTCAGCCCCTCTGAAGTGTTTTCGCTGCTGCCATCAGCTTGGTGTGCGAACGCCCAGAGTTGGGGTTTTCGGGGAAGAACAGGCAGCTGTTTACCAATACTTCCAGTATCCTCCCACCCTCCAGTGGGAGACGTGCACCCAAATAATTTCTGAGGAGTGGAGACGGTATCATAGACCAAACCTATTTTGAACTGATACCAACCTGCTGTTTAGGGCAGATGTCAGAGGGCACGTTCTTGTTTTCTGAAGATCCGTGTAAGTTCTCCCGTTATTTTCTTCCTCTCATTTTCTGTTTCCGTGAGTTGCTGTAAAAAAACGAGCTGCTGAAGTAAACCTCACACACGCAAGATCTCAGGTTTTTAACTTACAAGCACCATGGCATCTAGGCAGTGCTCCAAGTCAGTGTTTCTGAACCTGTGTGCTCTGTTTTACTGTGGCATAGAGAGGGAGTTGTCTAATGGCAGCACTAGCCTGGGAATACCTATTCTAGATTGTCGGCACCAGCTTGGTAGTTAGAGCCTGTTTCACCCTTGCCTTCAAGAAGGTGAGCCACTGTCAGCAATTAAAGGTAGTTAACAGTCCCCTGGGTAGTGTAAGAATCCAAGCCAATAATTAACTCAGTAGAGGCAAGACATCTGAAAAGAATATAGATGAGTCCTAAAAAGAGTCATTCTTGCAAGAAAAGGTAATCATTCTAGACACACACAAGTAATTACACATGAGTAAGAAATGAATTTGTGAAAGTACCTGCTAATTTACTAAACAGGAACTTTTGTCCCTCCTCTTTATAGGCAAAAAAATTAGGAAGGGAAGCTCCAAAGTGCACCTGTAGCCTGCTAAGTTTCAGTAATCCACTCAAAAGTATTGATAGTTTGGATGTGCTGAGGTTAGAGAGCTTGGTATCATTTGCTCTTAAAAGTGCTGTCTACTAGATCCTCCTCTGTTAGCTTCTCATATATTAGTAGAAGAGTGACAGAGAGAAAACCATCATGGGACTTTGCAGAAGTCCCTGGGACAGGGAGGGACTGAGCTCACCTGAGAATGCATTTGGTATCCACTGTGAAGGTCCCCTTTTACAGCTCTCAAAGATGATGCTTAGTGCTTTGTATAGTGCTGTAATCAATTATATACATGTACCCAGAAATACCTATTCTCTGCACACCCCTCTAGGCTCAGCAGCAGGTCAGCCATTGGTTTAGGAAGCTGGGTGGGGGGGAGGGAACAATAAAATCAGGTGTATGTGTACATCTCTAGGGTGGAAAGTTTTAGAAGGTGTGGAGCTGATGCCCGCTGCCCATCTCTCCTTTTCCTCCTTCTCTGCCTCTTATTTTGGCCTCTTGCCTCTGAACTACAGTAGGTGAGAGATGGGAGATTTTGAATGAAGTTTCAGATGTTTTTTTTTCATATTAGGGGCCCATTTCTTACCGTGGAGAAGAATTCACAAGTAGAAGTGAATGTCACATGTCAAAGAAAGATACTTTTATCCTCTAGTCAAATATAGGAAATAGGAAGAAAATGAAGCCCAGGAGTCTCTATCTCTCCTCCTTTGGCTCCCAAGCCCCTTTGCTCTGTTTACAAGAAATCTTTCCTATTTAGAACCCCAAATCTCTGTGGTTTTCAGAAGTTTCTTGAAGCTGTTGCCTTACTAGAGATCTAAACTCAAGCAGCTGGAATCAAGGGAACTTATAACCAGATCGACAGCTTGCACAACTACTGTGTAATATACATACTTTGTGTGTGTATATATAAAATACTATCTACTTCATATAATATAAATGCTTTAGTAATTACAGTTGTTCCCATCATTGTGGTTATTCCAGCTAATCAGCACAAAGTTCAGAATACTTGATATGAGGAACATAGAATCCCAAACCTCTGAATATTCCACAAATGCAGATACTGCATAGCTGGTATGAGGAATTCTGTCTGCCTCCTTTCTCCTCCTCTGCCTTAGCTGAATATTGCTACATGAAATACTGTTTAATCATTGTGGCTGCATCTCTGTTTACTAGAAAAGATAGTGTCTTCTGATCGTTTATCATTATACTTTATAGTACGGACAAATCAGATGAGTTATTCCTGCTAATGAATTGCTGTTTCTGCACCATTTAATAGCTCAATCCCTCTTCTGTAGTTACATATGCTTGGAGGGTTTTTTCCTTGCTTGTTTGTCTATTTATTCTTTGTGAGGCTAAATTCATGCTTACGTGGATGATGGTAATAGAATTTTACAAGTCTGTTCATTTTGCTTGTAGTCGAAGGTTTTGAAACAAAGTAGAAACAGTTAACATGCAAGATGAGCAGAGCTGAGGTTTGCAAGTACGAAGACCAGCAGAGAAGTCACGGTTCACCCTTTCATGCACTATGCACTGGCTGTGCCCTGGATAGTATATCATGTTTACAGATATTTAGGCCAGAAATACCTGTTCATGTCAACAAATGATGGTGGATGAATGGATTCTAAAATATGGAGAACAAATCTAGTTGAGTTTGTCCTTTTCCTGCTTCGCAGTAAAGGCTCAAGAACTTTGTGAGCTTTCCACTAACATTGGCCTGCCATTCTAAACGTCTCCTTTTTATTTATCAGTCAAGTTCTATTTAAGGAAACAGATATTTCACTGGATACACCTCATCTCCTCCTCTGCTTGCCCCAAGGCAGTTGCACCCACTGCCTCTTCTCACACTTGTTTTCTGGCTACTGCCATCTCTTTGTTGCACCTGCTGCACCAGTGCGCTTCCAAAGCACTAGTGAGCTTAAGCAGCATTACGCTGGCATAAAAGGTGAGCAAAAGATTCTGACTGGAACAAGTAAATGTCATTGCAGTAGAAGGCCAAAGCAGAGGTACATCTGAGTTGTCCCAGACTGTCCATGGAATGAGCACAGATCAAGGGCAACATATTCCATGGGCTCCACATTCCTTTAGTGAATTCAAGAGAGATACACCTCAACAGTTGGAAACCACTGACAAAGACACCAGTGTGAACCCTGGCTGAATTCACACCAACCCTCAGACTTGTTTCTGTCAACTGTGGTGCAGGACCCAAACACTTCTGATGAAAAACAGGCAATGTTTGTCAGAGCAGTTGGTGGGTAGGTTTTCTGAACAGTAGTAGGTGGTGTTAAAAGCTAATAGGCTTTTGGTAAGAGCAGGAAAGTTTATATGGTTCTTTATGTCCACCAGTGAAATTTCTTTTGCAGTTCTTTTGCAGACTCCCTGTCCCCAGAATTACTCTTTTCAAATAGGTTCCTCAAGATGATTTCTCTTTTATAAAACATACTCTTTCCTTTATGAATATTTGGTGGAATGTCCATTCAACATTTACAGTATTTCTGAGCCAAGCATTTGTAATAAGATTGAGGCAATTTTTAGTCTCCTTTTAAAAGTCACACAAGATTCTGAAACAAACCAATAAGCACCAATAAAAGGACTATAAAAGGTAAATCACAATGTGTCTGCAATTACAGATTATTACAGAGCACCAACAGAAATTCAGAACACTGCAGTGGATTTA
The DNA here is from genome assembly GCF_000738735.6 of Corvus cornix cornix. Lineage (NCBI taxonomy): Eukaryota > Metazoa > Chordata > Aves > Passeriformes > Corvidae > Corvus > Corvus cornix. The sequence continues at coordinate 93,367,865 of NC_046332.1, forward strand.
GCTCATCTTCGCTTCTGGTTTGTAACTTGTCTTAATAACCTTTCCCCCTGTATTTTCTCAGGTTCAGCTTCCTTGCCAGGTTTCCGAACTAGAACTTGATGAGAAGGGCCACAGATACTGGAAACATGCTCTTGATAACAGCAAATGCAGCCTTTTTCCTCTGTCAGCAATTCTAACATGTTGTGGTTGAATTTTTTAGAAGAAAAATACAGCACCTTTAGCAGTAGGGGGAAACCTGTAAAACAGTACAAAGCATGTGTTTCCTAATAATAAAAGGAAATGAAAAATTATTTTTTAGCTTTATTCATGTATGATACAAAACATGCTCTGGGATTTGTACACTGATCTTACCTCTGGGGACAAATCCTATAGTCCTGGGACTGGAAACTGGAAAATAGAGAAGCCAGGTGAGCCAAAATCCCCAAAGATCCTCCCTGCCCACCATAGAAATATTGCCAGTGCTGTTGGTGGACAGCACACACAGCTGTGCTTCTAACATTTTTCCTTCTTGATCAAGGATGGAGGGGAAACACTGCCTTCTTACACATGCAGATAAAGGGACAGAAAACATACAGACCCCTTGTGAGGTGTTCAGGAGCCACTGCTTTACTTTAGAGTTTCAGTTTTTAATTTAAAGGAAGTTTTAGCTGTAATGACTCCTAAGAAAAACATGAGAACATGACCTGACAATACTAAATACATGTGTGTCCCCTTGGAACAGCAGTTTACCTGAAGCTCGGGCAGACATGCCCCAGTGGGATTGTGACTAAGAGCTGTACTACTCTGCAGATCACATTTCCTCCTGGGTATTCAGCAAGTACAGAAGTAACAGGAGTACAGCAGGCCCAGGCCTGGCACTGATCATGTGTACCCTGGCTCCAACTGCTGGCAACCTCTGAAGGCATCTTCTACTCCAGATGGAAGCAAAGGTCTCTTGATGGCATAAAGTCCTTTGCTGCTATTGTGCCTCTCTGGTAGATGACTGTTGTGTCACACACGTGTCCCGCACAAGTCTCAGAGCAGGAGTAAGGGTACCAGGATAGGTGACATAAAGTAGAGGTGTGCTTACGGCCACAGACTGATTGATTCTGAGAATGCTGGTATTTTTAACATGAATAATTTATGGTTCTAATCCACCAGCATTAGTTTTGTTTTTATTTGAAATTAGATTCTTTTTGTACTTCAGTGCTTGAAGAACACTTTCCACCATTCCACTGGATGTATTCTACTGCATTAAATCTCAAGAACAAATGATGTTAGCTGTTTATTTCAGGCATTTAATAATTGTGCCCTTTCCCACCATCATAAAATAACATTTTAAAGCAGGACATAGAGGTTTCTGGACTAAATGCTAAAAGCAAGTCTGGCTAGCACAGACATTAAGCCTTCTGAAACCAATGGGAAAGAAAAAGCTCTTGCATTCTTCTGATCTGTTGGCAGTTCCATCCATGATAGCTAAACCTGGAATTAAGGCTCAAAAACATCCATTGTTACTTAGTATTGATTTGAACTCTGTCAAAGTGCTTGGAACCATACAGAACAAAGACAACAGAGTTAATGACAACTCTTAACTAGATGTGTGTTGAACAGCAAGATGTCAAAACCAGCTCATTATAGAAGCTGAAATAATTGGCTTGTGAAGCTTCCTGAGAAACATATAAAGCAAACATTTACAAAGATTATTGGATGGTGTCTTCAATTTCATCCTAGGTAGTCTTAAATTAACAAGCCCATAAAACAGGTTTCTTAATTGATCAAAAAGTTAAGATTGTTAAATGACAAATTTTATGGAAAGTATCTATTAAAAGAAAAAGGAAACATGTGCCACTGGCAGGGCTTTATATCTGATATGCTCTAAAATGAAGTAAGGTGTAGACAGACATCAAGTACTATATAAAAGCAGTGGTTTTAAATGATCTTGTAACTTATGAGAAAAATCTATTAAAATCATCCCTGGCAGATAGACGAGGAAACAATACAAAGACTTTTGTGAGGCAGCTCACCACAGGCAGACCTGCAGCATCCAGTCAAGAAACACTGTGATCGTTCAGTATTACCTTCCTCCCAAAGGCCAGCAAGGTGCTTCAGCAGGTAACAGTGGTCTGAGAAACCTGAGAAGCCTCCACTCCAAACAGCCTGTTTAAAGGCTCATGTGGAAGACAGTCAGGAGCAGGACAGACAATGTGCTGGCACTGACAGTTCACTCTCTCTTCTCATACAAGAGCAAGGGTGGCCACAATTGGAGCTCACAGGCCTTGACTTCAACACACGCCAAGAGGGTGCTTCCTAAAAATGGCAGTAGACCTGCAGTACACCTTGTCAAAGGCTGGGATTGATGTGGGTTCACAGAGGATGGAGAAATTAATGGTACAGCAATCTACTGAGGATGGGTACAAAAACTTGGGGGGGTGAGGCAAAAAAAATCCCAAGGCATTCAGTGGAGGATGTCATCTGGTTGGAAGCTGGAAAAATATTTGGGAAAATATTCACAGAATCATAGAAAGGCTTGGGTTGGAAGGGACCTTAAGGATGATCCAGTTTCAACCCCTCTTTCATGAGCAGGGACACCTTTCACTTAGACCAGGTTGCTCAGAGCCCCATCCAACGTGAACACTTCCAGAGATCAAGCATCCACAGCTTCTCTTAGCAACTTGTTCCAATACCTCCCTACCCTATGAGTAAAGAATTTCTTCCTAACATCTATCTAAATCTCTCCTCCCTTAGTTTAAAACTGTTCCCCCCTTGTCCTATCACCATCTGTACATGTAAAAAATTGCTCTCCCCTTTCTTTGTAAGTCCTGTTTAGGTACTGGAAGGTGCTATAAGGTCTCCCTGGAGTCTTCTCCAGGTTGAACAACCCCAACTTTCTCAGGCTGTCTTCATAGGATAGCTGTTCCATTCCTCTGATCATCTTAGTGGTTGGAAGTTTGTGGAATTCTCACTTGTTTCCTTGGTACCTGCTCATAGTCACTTTTGGAAACAAGGTACTCGTTTAAAAATACTTTTGGCACCCTTATGTCTGTTCCATTACACTGTTACTCTAATTTAGTAGCTTAGTTTCTCAAGTGGTTCAAGGCACTGCAGCCAGTTAAGCTCCATTTCCTCGATATGCTCTGTAAGAAAGAAAAAAAAAAATCCACAATGAGGAAGCAGACCTTGACAGTCAGCTGGCTAAAGGCCATGGTAGCCGGCAGCACTCTGTATAATTTTTGAAAATATCCAGGTCAGGTAAGACAAGTACGTGGGAGTCAGGGGAGTGCGTGTTTTCTGAGACTCTGATTTATTAAGTCCAGTTTGGGAATAACACGACATGTTTTATTTTCAGAAGCTAACAGAGTGCCAGCCGTTCTCTGACTTGAAAGGCAAAGCAAAAATAGGTTCACTCCTAAACTGACCGAATTGACTTGACACAATGGAGACCACTTTGGTAAATTAGTCACACATTTCCTACAAACACCTCCCTTAAAAACCTCTCTAAGAAGAAGCCGCGCTGGGGTTATTCCGGAGCACAAAGCTGGGTACGCGCTGTTTCAAGGGGGGCCTGGCCAGCCCAAGCCCCGCACCGCAGGCTCACCACAGCACCTCTCCGAGGGACGCGCCGGGACCGGTCCGAGCGGAGCGGCGGCGCTGGCCCGGCGGGAGGCGGTGGCGCCCGGCCCGGCCCCGCCCTCAGGCACCGCCTCTTCCTGCGCCCCGGCCGCGGCGGCCCCGCTCTGCCGCCGGTCCCGAGCAGGCGGCGCGGCTGTCGCGGCGGGTTCTGCCCGCTCCCCGGCCGGGGCCGGGCGCTGTGAAGGCCATGCTGCGCGGGGCGGCGGCGGCCCGGCGGTGCGGGCTCGGCCTCGGTCCCGGTTCCGGCCGGGGGCAACCGGGGGCGCGGCGGTGCTCGGGCGCGGCGCGGCGGCGGCAGTGGGCGCGTCCGGCGGGGCGCGACAGCGGGATCGTGGCTTACAACAGCCGGAGCCAGAGCAAGGAGCCGCTCGTGCTGGGCACGGAAGGAGTGGCGACCTGGTAGCGTCTTGCGGCGTGGCGGGCGGGCGGGCGTGGGGGTGGCGAGGGTGGCAGGTGCGGTTTGTGTCCAGAAACGGCTCCTGTCTCCGGTTCTGGGCTCCTCTGTACACGAAAAACATGGAGCTACTGGAAAAGGTCTAGCGAAGGGTCGCGAAGGTGATTAGGGGACTGGAGCATCTCTCTTGCGAGGAGAGACTGCTGGAGCTGGGCCTGTTTAGTCTAGAGAAGAGTGAGAGGAGATCTCATCAACACATATAAATATCTCAAAGGTGGGTGCCAAGAGGATGGTGCCAGGCTCTTTTCGGCATTGCCCAGTGACAGGACAAGGAGCAGTGGCCATTAACTAAAACAAAAAAAAGTTTCACCTCAACATGAGGAAGAACTTCTTTACATTGAGAGTGGCAGAGCACTGAACAGGCTGCCCAGGGGGCTCGTGGAGTCTCCCTCTCTGGAGACATTCAAAACCCACCTGGACACATTCCTGTGTAATCTGCTCTAGGGGACCCTGCCTTGACAGGGGTTTGGACTGGGTGATCTCCAGAAGTCCCTTCCAACCCTAACAGTTTGGTGATTGTTTGTCTCCCCTCTCCGCAGGTACAGCTGTGGACCGACGGTGTATGACCATGCACACCTCGGGCACGCCTGGTGAGTTGTGGATTGTAGCGTGGGGGCATCCAGGCAGGTATACAGTGCCGGACATCCCCACGCCTGTGGTGCCAGGGATCCAGGCGGATACACGGTGCCGGACATCCCCAGGCTGCAATGTGTGACCGAGTGACAGAACTGTGACTGGTGACATGAGGCCGAGGCCCAGCCCTTCGCCTCCTGAGCTGTGCAAAGGGCAAAAGTCTGTTTGTTACGTGTTTTTTCCTCTTGGGCTGGGGTAGTACGTAAAGGGGCTGTTGGTTCTGCTGCCTGGCTGAGGCAGAGACAGAGTGCGTGTCTGTGTCTTGGGAAGAAGCATTAGGAATGTGTGCATTTTGTTTGTGTAGGGCGAGTTGTTTCAAATCGTACCAGCATAACATGACCTCTCATGCGGAGGAGTTGTGAGCCTGGAGCGGGGCCTCTCGGCTGTGTGAAAAGATAGTATCGCCTCAGATTTAGTTCGGACATTGTTGGCACCAAGGAAAAGCCATGCAGGGTTGGCTGATAGAAAGGTACTTTCAAGGTTTACAGATGAACACATCGTATCTTAAATCTCAGAAAATCTAGGTAGCTTAAAGGCCTTTTTGCATGTGGCCTGTTTTACTATGTTAAACATTTTTACTATGTTTAAAAATAAAAAGCCAATCCAGAACAGCACAGGTTTTTCTCTGCAGTTCATTAGGATTGTTACAACAATAAGCTAGCTTCATTATAAGTAACTTTGAAAAAGTGCTTTAAACCACTTGTTTCAAAACAACATACCTGATGAATAGACATGCAGGGTGTCTGCTGTTCCTGTGAAACTGAGAGGAGTTGCAGCAGCTCAGCCTGCTCTTAAGGCTCTGTCTCCTCATTCTTAAAAAGCAAGTTATGTTGTGCTGTTTGGAAGAGCAGGGGTTTATCAGATAATTGCCGTCTGTATGAAGATCAGATATTGTGCATTTCAGTAACTGAATAATTCCCTTTCAGTGTAAGGGATTTCACAGCTTCTTGTCCTGTCTCAACTTCATTCAGAAACTTCTGTTGAATCTTGCTCATGTTGAATTGATCCATTGCAGTACTGCACAAGTGCTGCTTTGTTCTGTAAAAAGGAAGACTTAAAATTATTATATAGAAGTACTGTTGTCAGTGCTAATGTTAATGCTGCTGTACTGTTGTCTATATGTGGTGGTGTCTTTTTCCTCCTTGCTTTTGTCAAGCAGAAAGCTGACCTAGCTTTTTACAGGTGACCTAAAAATCAAGAAAATGATATCTTGGACTTTGTTTGTACTTAGTGCCTTCAGGGGAACTTTTTTTATTTTAACGTCATAGTAATTTGTGTATTTAAAGCTACGGTTGTTGTGATACAGGCTCCATTACAGTTTACCTTGAAATAATTACGATTTAAAATCATTACTTGAAAGTAACTGTGTAAAAAGATGGTTATAAGTTTCTTGTCTTTATCCCTCAGTCGAGGTTCTCTAGTATGGTAGGGCCTGTCCTGCCTGACATGGTGTCATAAGGGAATTGGAGAGGTGCTTCTGTCCTAAGGGGTATAGTTGGTCTAGACCACAAAATGTTTATAGAGGTGGAGAAGTGGTTTCTCTTGCCTTCAGACTCTTTTGATTAAAAGAGGGAGTAGAAAGGCCTTGTTCACTCTTGGCTGGTTTTTTTACCCATCTTTTCTTACCCTGTGTCTAAACTAGCAATTTCAAGCTTTCCCGTTGTGGAGGTTTGCCATACATCTGTGTCACCTGGGTTTGACCTCTTCACTTGCTGATTTAAGAAAGAATGGCTAGTGCTGAGTCTTGCCTTTGGTGTATCATGCAGACACACCAGGTATAACTCTCTCTTTCAGCACCTCTTTAAGCACCTTCACGTGTTGTTCCACAAGGTGTCTGCAGCGAAGACCTTTTGCTGTCTTTACTCATCAGTTAAACCCTCCAGTGTGGGAGGAGCTGGCTGTTCCTTTCCAGTATCTCTGGTCTTACACATGTCAGTGTTGATATCCTGTTGGTCAGCTGATTTGTTCAGGATGCTGGAGCACTCTTGGTTCTATTTATTTATTTATTTTTTTAATGGTATTTTTTTTTCCCCAGTAGCTAGGTCCGACCATAGAACAGCTGAAATGTGTGCTGCTGCTGAGGGCTAGGAGATGCGCTGGGAAACAGCATAAAGTCAAACGGGATGGTGGCTGTTGCTACTCTGCCGCTCTTGTTAAATACCATAATTTTGTTGTACTCCTGCCACATGTTCTCTTCTCACTAGAATTCCTTTTTTCCCCCCTCTGTCTTACATTTGACTTGTGTCAAGTACAACAAATGCAGCAGGTAATAATGCAGAAATGGATCATGGAAATGAGTTTGAGATCCTTGAGGAGAATTTGGAAATAATGGCATTATTTTTCTGCTGTCCTCTTTCTACTCCACAAGGAGTTCTTACTTCTCTCAATAATTTAACATTCTCTACCATGTTGTGCTTCCAGTCTTAAAAACAGATGCTCTGTCTGCCTCCATATGACATCCAACACCCATTCTATATTGAAAAAAGTAAGACAGGCAAATAATAGTATTTTTTTCCCCAGTTCTGGGTCTGACCTTGATTGTACTAGTTTGAGCTGCAGCCTGGTTGGCATCCAGGTTCCTGGCCGAGTGCTTGGAAATAAGAGTAGAACCAAGCACAAGAGATTTCTCTTGTGCATGCTCTGCTACCCCGTGATTTTGACTGTCTGTTTTGTCTCTTTTTTTTCAGTCCTGAAGTGGTAAAGACCCTGCTTTCTGAGGTGTCAGGAAATCTGCTCTGGCTCTTGCAGAGTTTCTTCCATTAATTCAGTTGGAAGATGAGAGGGAACAGTGTGAAATTTGTGTCTGCTCTGGGAGCAGTGACTGCAGGGCTGTTAAATCTAATATCAAGCTTTTGATGCTGCCGTTGTTCTCTGAACAGGATCCAAAGACCAATTTAATATTCTTATGGAATTGTGTCACCACATTAGATGAACCTTACTCCCAGTGAGCTGCTATTCATTAAAAACTATCTCCCTGGCAGCAAGGCTTTCAAAAAGTCTTTTTTCATCACGGGCATGGTGCAAACAACAGCAAAATATCTTTTTCTTCATCAAGATATCTTTTTCTTCATCAAGATGTTACGCATCCATAAATCAGTACCTTAGTATCACCTGGCACCTGAAGGGAAGGGTGCAAATCCATTTCTAGTAGTTGTTTACATTTCTTTGTTCTGAGGGCCATGGGAGTTGCAGTTTGTGTGATGCTGTGGGTGAAATGGGAACATGCAGGTCTGTGAATCTCCTTGCTGGCTTTGGAGAAAACACAGCCCAGAAAGGCTGAGGATTCCCATCAGCTTGCAGGGCAGACTCAGAGTTTTTATTAACCATCTAGTATCCCTCCTAGTAATTGGGTTTAACTCAGTCTAAGTGTGTTTTGAGAATTACAAATGGAGAGTCTGTGAGCAGAAGGAGCTGCAGCAGCCCTATACAGTTTGTCAGTCTGTCAGCATTCAATACTCTGCTTTGTGACAAAAATCTTGAATAATTTTCAGAATAACTTTTATTCTCAAATGTAAATAAAACAAAATAACCTACAGACCATCTACTCTTTGCTGTCAGAAAAGGTATGTGGTGGTGTGTGAATGAAATAGTTTATTGTTTTATTATTATTGGTTTTCTTAGGGTTTATCAACCCTAATAAAAGTTCATTTGAATCGTGCTTTATTTCTTCCTGTTCTTCTGCCCCATGACTTTTGAAAACCTGTTAGAATATACGAAGCCCAAGGGATGTATTTCAGTACTATCTGATCTCTGTGTCTTATTTTGTCCTGTTGGGTTTGAAAGAGTCTCCTGGCTCATGTAGCTTGTGATGCTCTTCTGTACTTGAATAAAGAGATGCAACAAAAGAAAACTCAGAAAATTTGATGTAATGTGTCACTAATGCCAGAAGAGGGTAGGCCAGTTCAAGAGAAATGTGCTTGACTTCTGTGCAGGTAGCAACTGATTTTGGGAAAACACCTTATGTGCTGAAGATCTTTTCATTGCAAGTGTTGGGGTATTTAGATTGTCCCTGTGGCTGTTGGTTATTTTTATTTAAGTTTATTCTTACTACTGCATGTTCAAAAGCTTACATTTCTTTCTCTTCCAGCTCCTATGTTAGGTTTGATATAATTCGAAGGATAATGACAAGGTTTTTTGGAATTGAAGTTATCATGGTGATGGGGATCACAGACATAGATGACAAGATAATAAAAAGAGCCAGTGAGGTAGGTGTTTGCTGCAGTCTTTGACTAACCTTTTGGTATTTTCTGAGCTGCTTACATAGGAAAATTAGCCTGGGTCTGGGGTTCTTTTGTTATGTTTCTTTTAATTAGTAGATTTAATTAGAAATTTCTGGTCATCTGGTGTGGCTGTAATGGGTCTGGGAGTGAGGAGGCCTAGGTGTCAAGAGTCGTGTGATGGAGAGAGGCACAGAGGGGGGCTACATTGCAGCACCCACAGGTGGGATCCTCCTGCCCTCTCCCACTGCCTGGGAAGCTAGCAGGGAAAAAAAGCCCTGTGTGAATCTTCAGCACAGTGAAACTATCCCAAAACTTAACAGCCAGAAGGGTTCTGACATTTCTGGAGAAGTGGTGTGTGCTGTGACCATGAAAGGCAGTACAGTACGTGCAGCACTGCCACGTGAGGCTGAGGGCAGTTCCTGGAAGGTGCCGAGCACCATCTAGCTGCAATGTCAGCACCTTGGAAAGCCTTGTCAGGCCTGTCTGTCACCTACAGGAAAGTTAACATTGTGTGTAGGGGTAAGTCTTGATAAGACTGGGGCTGTAAGTGGTTCTCGGTTGAATTTTACTCTGACCTTTTTTACCAGAGGAGCTTGGTGAATAGTTATTGCAATTCTTTTTTTTTTAATTGTTTTAAAAACACCTTTTGAACCCTGAAGCACTAAGAGTGTGTTCTGTGTTTTGTTCTGTATTTTGAGTCTTTTGTTTTATTTGTTTTTAGAATCTGTAATTCTTGTCTTTGGAATCATAAGTGAATGTGTTGGATTGAACTGCAGCTGCAAGCTTTAAGATAGTTCCTTGTAGACAGAGAATTTGACAGCTGTCCCTTTTGCTTAATTTTTAAGTAAACAGATACTTTTGCAGTTAAATATAGGGCACTGCATTCAAATGAATACTAGCACACCACTCCTGTAGAAATATGTCTGTTCCCTTAGTCCATTTACGTCCAGTTTTCTAAGGCAGTAAACAATTTAAAAACAAACAACCCCCCTCCAAAATTCAGGCATCTTAAAATTTTTCCTTAGTGTCAGAACATCTTAGAGATTTTATGTTTGAGGAGGGGGAAATGGCATGCTCTTAAAAGATGTGTTGATTTGCTATACTCTTTGGTTCTATAAAGTCATCTTTTCACGGCTTTTTTTTTTGGTGACTTTTTGAAATGTTTGCTCAACCATTTTGTTTGGATGGCCAAGGCCCCTACCTCAGTAGCCTGCTTTTGTTGTTGGAACCTGTGCACCTGAGGCATTACAGTGGTAGAATCAACATGCCTAAGCTTGTTGTTCATCCTCTGGGGGAAACCTGAAAGATGGGTATCTAATTTATGACGAATGTGCTCGGTGGTCCTTTGAGAGAGACATGAGTCTCTTAGTGTGTTGAACGTCCATCTGGATGGGAGGAAATACCCCATCTTCTTTCTGTAGGCACATTTGTTTCTGTCTTGATCAAAGAAGCAGCTGAGCTGTGTAGGGAGATGAATCCAGTCACTGGTCTGTAGGCAGAAGCATGTGTTTGTTTTTCAGTGCTGAGCATTGTCCTCATTTCACTGCTGCATGAACATCTGGACTGTGTTCACCAGAACTCCTGCTTTGTTCAGGAGTTTGTACAAACAGTGGTACCCACCTGCACTCTGAAAATCGGAACCCATAAAGATGCTCCAGTAATGAATTGGAAGTGATGAAATGGGATTTATGTTGTTCATGATTCAGTTACCTGCAAGCTGGAGAGACTGGCAGTATGCTGTCTTCTCCCCAGCAATTTATTCTCAGAGAAGATGTAAAAGCATGCATTTGAAACACTTTGATACCATGCTGTTGCTTGCTAGGGCAGGTTTTGCTGTCATGCATCTTTTAATCCCTGGCCTCTTCTGAATATTTGAGAACAAGTACCTTATCATGTGTGAGTTTCCTTTCCTTTTGGGTTGGATTTTTTTCATCCCCTCTGCAAGAGGAACCTGTTCCTGTCCCATGAATGAAAAATGCAGAGGAGGTGCTTGAGAAACATTGGACTTGACAAAGCGTGGAATTGACTTTCACTATTGAGATCTATGAGTACCCATGATCTGCTGAAATAGCTTATTTTTCCTAATCACTGAAAATTAATATCTTGTGTCATCCTGCAAGTCTCTTATCAGCCTTTCTGACATGTAGGTGGAATCAGTGTTTCCTGTCAGTAAGTTGAATGGATTTTATGTCCTATGTATGGTAGTATATTTTATCACTGGACATGAAAGACCCTCTCAAGAGGAGAATAATAAGAGAGGGAAGGAGTTTGTTATTTTAGTCTTTGGTTGCTTTCTCTTAAAAGATATGTAATAATATTTTGGAAATTGAGACGCATAAATGAAATACTACTGAGTTATTTATAACTTACATCTCTTCTCTGTCAATGTTAGATTAGTAAGCCTTTCTGACTCTTTACCTTGGGGGCTCTCTAAGTCTTCCAATTAGCTGTCTGAGAAAAGATTGCCATATTTTATATTATTACTCTGATTTATGATTTGCTTGTCTGCTTCTCTTTTTTCAGATGAATATATCGCCAGTAGCTCTTGCTCGTATTTATGAAGAAGACTTTAAACAAGATATGGCTGCCTTAAAGGTACAAATACTTGACATTCTAAATTTAGGAGTATTTCTAAGCAATTATTTTGGTAAGGAATCTGGTTTTGAGAGTTTGATCTGAAAAAATAAATTTGTTCCTTGGAAACTGAGTGCTGATTTACTTTTTCATTCTTCTGGAATGATATTGCACACCTTTTGAGTAAGAAAATGTGGGGAGAAGCAATGCTGAGCTTTGGAATGAACAAGTTAAATTTCTTTAGGAACTATTTTTTTCCACGTTCAGTAGAATCTTGATTCACAGATATTGCATATTTACTATAATGCAGAAATAGCTTGATTGAAAGTATAGGAAACAATCTTTCATTGATTTCAGATGACTTTGCTTCTTGTCTCCCTGTCAGAAGCAGGGACTAAGCCACTGGGAAAAATTTGGGGTTTTTTTGCCGCCCCTCAGATATTTTTTCTGTGTGTGTATTATCTTTAATACTGCTTATGAACTTTTTTTGATACTTGCAGTTTTTTTAAAGATAAAATTGAGGAGAATGTTCTTTTTAGTTTATTTCTTGGAGGGAAGGAACTTAACAGCACTGTGTTTCATACAGATTAATGACATGTTACTCTTCCTTTAAGGTCCTTCCTCCTACCGTGTATATGAGGGTGACTGACAATATTCCTCAGATAATTTCCTTTATAAAAACAATAATTTCCAGTGGACAAGCTTATGCAACCTCGCAAGGTAAGACTCTGAGCACGGTAACTCCTTGTTCAGCACATGTATAGGAAGTCACTGCTCTTAGTAATCGTGTTTTGGAACCAGATGAGATACCCTGTGCCAGGCTTTCCTTGTGTTGCTTAACAGGGTGTGAGCGAATTGTTTGTGATGACATGAGTGGGCAGAACATTTAACTTAGAAATTGAGTAATAGTTGTAGCTCATTACTTAATATAAATGTTTACTGTAATAAACTGCTGTTGAAACTCCTTGGGGAAATCCTGGCCTGGTTTCTACAAGAAAGCTAGGGGAACCTCTGAAGAGGAACTGTGTCTCTGCAGTATGCTGCAAAAGATGTGCCTGCAAAGCAGAGTGTGTGGATTTTTTTTTTTTTAGCAGAGCTGGTGGTTGTAGAAGGATTCAAGTGCTTCTTCATCCTCTGGTGAGGTGCATTGTAACTGGACTAGATGTAGCTTGAGCTGCAGTAGGGGAGGGGATTGCTGATTGTGCATGGGCAAGGAAGAACCTGGGAGATCTCCAGAATTCAAAGTTATGCTATGGGAAGAATGAGCATGTGCACAGAGGTTACTGAAAAGCTGGGTAACATGGAAACGTCTGCTATTATTTTTGCAGAATTTCAGAATTTCTAAATCAGAATTTCAAGTGGGAGTGGAAGAGCACTTTGTTTTGCTTTCAGGGAAATGTTATCAACTTCTCATCAATGTGCCCCCTCTTTGCTATACAACTAAACATTTCTTTTGTATTAGGCAATGTTTATTTTGATGTTAAGTCCTGGGGAAAAAGATATGGAGTATTAACTACTATTAATCCTGATACCCAAGATGAAGCAGGTAAGTTTGTGGCACCAACTTGTTTGTGTTAATGCATTGTTTGAATGCATGATGCATCTATGTGCAAACTTTCATTCAACAGTCTGAAATGGTTTTCTAACCTGGTGTGTATAGCTAACTTTCTGGTTAATTTAAGATTATGTTGCTTTCATAGTTATTTTTTGAGGCGCTAAGTGTTGCCAGTGCAGGAGGAAGCTTGGTCTCTCTTCTTCCTTTCATCCTTCCCTCTGTATCTTTGTTCTGATGCCTTAGAACAGTTAGGATTCTTGAGCAATTGTAATTAAATACTTGGCAGTGGTACATAGAAACTTCACAGTGAGGTGGTGTTCTTGCTGTTGCACTAGCCTGCAGTGAGGACTCAAGGGCAAACAGAAGCAAACCTCACCTACCATGTTATTGTTTGGGGCAGTTGCACTCCTCTGGAGCTAACTGGATGAATTGTTTCCTTCATTACTTGTCACTGGGCTAAGCAACCTCTTTGTGTGAGGGTGAGCAATCTCTTCATAGGCTGTGCTAGAGCAGGCCTATACCCTGGGCTGTGGGGTTTTTGCTGCAGTTCCTGCTTTGAAGGATTGCTGAGCCTCTCTGTAGTTTCTATAGGGGTCTGATCAGGTCTCTGTGTCAGAGAATTTAATGCAGGTCTCCTGCTTCCTTTTGCAAACTGAAGTTCAGTATTCATCATTTTAAAAAAAAAAATCTGTATGCAGTTATTGAAAATGCCTGTCAGGCTGATGCTCAGGTGCAGCCAGGGCTTCTCACAGTTCTGCTCTGGAGTTGTTTCAGCATTACAGCTCACAGAGGGAATGCATTTTGTCAACAGTTATTTAGAGGTAATTACTGCCTGCAGAGAGCCAGCAGCCTCCTGGGCTGCACAGGGAAGAGCATTGCCAACAGGTCAGTGGAGGTGATCCTTCTCTGCTCAGCACTAGTGAGACATGCCTGGACTGCAAGTCTGGTGCTGGGCTCCCCAGAACAGCAATGGTATGGACATAGTGAGAAAGGCCAGCAAAAGGCCATAAATATTATGGAAGTACTGGGGTATCTTTCATATGAGGAAAAGCAGAGAGAGCTTGGACCACTCAGCCTGGAGAAGAGAAGGCTCAGGGGAGTCCTACCCATGTGTACTCATACTGATGGAGGGAGGAGAGCTGATGGAGCCAGGCTTTTCTCAGTGGTGCTTGGTGATGGGACAAGAGGCACTGATCACAGCCTGAAACATGGGAAATTCCATTTAAAGCTAAGAAAAATCCTTTTGCTCTGAGGATGGTTAACACAAACCATCTTGATCAGGGAGGCTGTGGAGCCTCCATCCTTGGTGATAATCAAAGCCCAGCTGGACACCATCCTGGGCTGCCTGCTGTAGCTGAGCCTGCTCTGAGCAGGGGGTTGGATTAGACTGTCTCCAGTCGTGCCTTCCAGCCTCAGCTGTGACTGATTATGTGTTTTACCCTGCTTCCCCTCTAGTCACAACTAAATGTGTTGTTATTTATAAATATTTTGACACTTGTTTTGCTTACAATGGAGAAGTGGAAGAGTGCTGTTTTGTAGCAGTATACTCAAAAAAGGGCAAAAGAGGGTTGGAGTCAGCAGATACTGCTCAGTCAGAACTTGGCAATCTCGAGAAAGAGCCCAGGTGAAGATTCAGTGGATAAAACTAGGGTTATATTTCTGTCTCTTTAGTTCTTAGGAATTTTGAATTGTATGGTTCTAAATGTGAGGTCATGTATTTGTCAGAAAAAAAGTACAGAGTCCAGAACCCTGTTCTGTGGCTCCTGCCAGGGAGTGCTGTGTATTTGACTAAGGGGTTAGGAGTCAGCAGAGATGAACAATCCTGCAGTATTCTGCAGTATTCTGACAAAAAGGACTGCATCCTTGGCAATGTAGTGAAGGAAGGAACAAATATAGCTGGGAGGAGACCTTTGTAGAGAACTCATCGGTGAAAATGGTACCGAAAAATCGTTACTATCCAAGAACAGTTTTGATTCTTACTTTGTGCACTTTGTTTTATAGATCTAAACCACAAAGTACTTGTGTCCCAGAGGAAAAAATTGTGAAGTGTTTGTTTGTTTGTGGGTTTTGGTTTGGTTTTATTACCTTTTCTGCTGCAGTGCAGTCAGTTTGTCCTGGGGAAACTGGCTGATATGTAACTAAATAAATGAAAAACCAGGAAGACCAGGGGAGGATAAAAGGAGGATAGGATGTATTAAGGAATCTTGAGTCAATCTTTGTAGCTTGTCGAAATCTATTTCAATACACTATTTTTTTCAAACGCTTGATTGATCAACTGGAAACCCTGTGTAAGGGGGAAGGGAGGGAAGTTGTAGTGGAAATAAGTTGATCGAAGGGGATTAAAATCAGAGTAGTTCACTAAACACACATTTCCTCTTGCTTTCATTTAGTCATTTTTTTTCTTTGAGACGTATCCCATTAACAAATCACTTATTCTTGCCAGTTGATTCTGATAAACGACATGGTAAAGATTTTGCCCTGTGGAAGGCTGCCAAGCCTCAAGAGCTATCTTGGAATTCTCCGTGGGGAAAAGGAAGACCTGGATGGCATATTGAGTGTTCCACAATATCAAGGTCAGATTTCTTGGATTTTAATAAATCTAATGCTATTTTTTGTTTTCAGTCACAGTACAATAGTAGCAGCAGTATTGAAAGTGTTTTCTGGTCAGTAGATAGTACTGGTTTTAATGTGACCATTTTATGCAACTTGGGATGTCACATGTGGCCCAGATAAACTCTGCTTCACCTTACTGTCACAGCTGCCTCTATGTTTTGCCACCTTGAGTCAGACTTGGTACTTAGAATATGGAATGCAGGATCACACAGTTGATTAGCAGTCTTTTAACTTGAACTGAGTGACCAAAGGTTTGATGAAAGTTATGGTACTCACTTCCCTTCCACTTCTAGCAGTCTCCAGCAGACCTAGTTCAGGATGTAGGCTGTGTCAGGAGGACAGGATATGGGATTCCAGCTTGTTCTGTGAGATCTTGCTGGCCTTATCTTAACAGCAGCTGTGGATGTTCATGCTAATAATCTAAGTGTTATTCAGCTTTCTTGCTGAGTAGTGTTTTGCTTGCAGTTGGTTTGATGTAATTTGCTTTTAATTTACAACAGGAGAAAGTCTTCTCTCCTGGAAGATTGGTAGTGGTACTTAGTTTTGGTCTAGTCTCAGATCTTTTTTTGGAAGCTAATAACAAATAGTTTATATCTGAACTTGTTTAGCTTAAATTTTCAACTAAGCTGAAAGGAGGTGGAACCAGCTGCTTTAGGTTTCTCTTTCATATGCTTTTTTGGTGCACCTAGGATTGTTAGTCATTTCTACCTGCTTGTGAAAAGTGTTTATAAGTGATTTTCTGTCTGTAAATAGTTGCAGCATAGTGAGGCAGGTCTTAAAGCAGTGAAAGTGCACAAAATCATGCTGTGTTTGATGTACAACCTGGGACAGAAGTGCACAGATAAGAAATGTCAGTTACGAAATGGCCTGTCTGCTAATGCAGTGCTGTTTGTAGTCTGCATTTTTTTCTGTAAAAATGTATTTTACTGAGGCTGGATGAGGCTCCTGCCATGTAAATAAAAGCTGACCCATGGAGAGCATAAGTGTAGTAATCTTGGACTGTGAAAAATGGAGAGCTTACTTTGGTAAGTGACCTAAAACAATTTGCTGTCCCAGTCAGCTGTCGAAGGCCCATTGTTAGGCAATACTTATTTAGCTCTAGTCTGTTTTGCTAAGTATCTCAAAGCACTTTAAGTTAGGTGAATTAATTTTGAAAAGTCTGTGAAGGTGAATGAGGAGTCTCTGGTCTCTAGAGCAGCCCTGGAGGAGGGAATCCCCTGCTTTGACTCCCTCAGGTCTGATCTTATCTCTGCAGTTTCCCTTGTGGTGACGTGGGCGGCTCCTCCTGTCCCTGAGCATTTGGCAGATCTGTCTGTCACCTTTCTCCAGCTCTTAATGGTTTTGTTGGAGGAAACAGCAAGTGCTCCTCTGTAGGTGGCGCAAGGGAAGGTGAGGGTCAGTCCTGGGCAGATTTGTGCTTTAGCTGGTTTTGAAGCAGGCAGGAGCAGAGAAGGATGAACTTGGGAGATGGTGACAGCCCATCTTTCTTCCCTCCTCTCTTCTCCTCCTTGCCTTTTCCTCCTGTTCCCCAATAGCTTCTGCAAAGCCATCATGTGGCACAGTGTCAGCATGGTGTTTTGTCTCAAAAAGGAATCAAAGTATTAATGTTTAGCCAGCTACCAGCAGCACCTTGTTAAGGTAACATGTGGGAGGCCTGTGTGTGTGTCTGTAGGCCTTGCATCTTCCCCTGCTTGAGCAGGCCTGGTTTCTGAGCAGTTAAGATTGACTTACATCCCTGTGAGGCTGTAAGTGTAATCTTTGTTTAACAGATAAACAAAATAAAGTTGCTAACCTGCCCAGCTTGACCTGACTGCACACACTATTGTCTGAATTCCTACAGAAAAGGTACAAGATAAGGAAGAGTAATACCAAATTTGCAGAAATGTTTGCTGCTTCAAAGTTGTTAGGTGTGCAGAGAAAGGCACCTGTCTGATACTGAAACTGTAGCAGAACAAGGAAAGGAGACTTCCTGCTTGCCATCCTTTAAACTAAGTTAGAAAAATAATTGCTTCTACTAAGGAGAACTAATTTGGAACAGATATGGGGTCTTGTCCATACAAGTTCTGCTGCAGTTTTGGTATCCAAGTTATGTGTAAAGGTCTTGTTTTAAAACTGCAGTTACCTTGTTTTAAAACTGCAGTTACTAAATTGTACACTTAAGTTTATGTTGTTTCATCTTACTCTTTTCTGCATTTCTTTTTACAAAAAGCTTTTGTGGTGTTCTACTTACCGATCAGGAAAATATTGTTACAGTGCAGTGTTTGGAAAGCAGCTGGACATCCATACTGGTGGAATAGATCTTGCATTTCCTCATCATGAAAATGAAATTGCACAGTGTGAGGTGTATCATCAGTGTGAGCAATGGGGGAATTACTTTTTTCATTCTGGTAAGTAAAATATTGATCACTTGAGAGGCCTGTACAAATACAACAGTTTGGGTTTTTTAGGTTTGGCATTTTATGCTATGAAAACTTGTTACACTGCCTGGCATTATGCAGAACTGCTCCTTGCTCCCTCTGCACAAAAGTGCTTCATTCAGTGAAGTTTGTGCTGTACAGTGTTTTGAACTACATCACTGGCTGACGGTTCTAGTGCTGTTCCCATTGATAGAAACCTTGACATTTGTTCTTCCTCTTGCAGTCATGGTGGTTCCGGATGGACAGCTGAAGTCAATAGAAAGTCAGAATCAAATGCAGTCTCTATTTTGGTGATCAGTATTTTGGGCAGGATGTCTCTGTGAACTCTTGGAGCTGCTTCTCTGAGTAGAAGAACTGCAGAGTTAAGCTTGTGGTACATGCTAGGAATTACATGAGCTTTCGTTTTTATATATTTGTACTGTTGGGGATGAATATTGAATTCTAGTTTCAGTTCCCAGTGCAGAGCCTGCTGTAAATCAATAGCAGTTGTCCAGAGGCTGGTGCATCCTCCAGGGTGTGCTTTGTTTCCAAGGCGCTGCGGAATCCTCTGCACTTCTGCTGAGATGCACTGGTTACTGCCAGGTGGAGCCTTCTGTTGAAAACCAGTGAATCTGGCTTTTCAAACTTGGAACTGAAACTGTAGGGGAAATATTTTTTGATACTAGCTAAAAAAAGAGGAGTCAATTAAAAAAAAAAAAGGGAGAACTTAATTCCAAGGGCAGTTTGTACACTGTGGTTCTGTAGGAGCTGACAGATTACATTCGTTAAGTCAAAAAGTTTTGCTGGAGGATGATGGTGTGAATTATTTAGGGCAAATGAATCAGCTTCAGAAACAATTTATTCTGCTAACAGACTTCAGAATTTTAGCAGCTCAGAATTGGAGGAGCAATCCCCATTAGAGGAAGAAAATCCCTGCACTGGGGATAAATCTTATGAGGACTTTATTTTTAGACTACTTGTACTCTGGGAAGAGCGCCAAACCGAAGTTACGAAAATCCTTGTATTTTGTATTCTTGAATGAAATCACTCTAAGTACTGAAATTCTTGGAAGAGGAATATTAATTCAAATTCAGATGTTACCGGTACCATTTTAGGAAAACACAATCCAACTATTTTAAGCTTGGCTGCTTGAAGTTAAATCAGTCAATATTTAGGCACTTTTGCAAAAGAGAAAAAGTAATCCTACCCAGGCTCTTCCCCTTCTCCCAGGAGAATTTTGGCTGTGGGCTTTACTTGAGTCAAAAGAGCTGCAGGTGTCCAGCTGTGTCTGACAGCCTGAATATGCTTGTTGGGTGTCCCAAGTTTAAAGATGCAGTGGTGAAAGTGGCCTCACCTGCTAGCAGGCAGGACAGACAATGAAAGCAAGATTTTTTTATCATGGGTAGTTGCTGTAGCTGGTTCTGCATCCATAGATCTTTTGATTCATTCCTACTCTCCACAGAGTGTGTTGTGTAGAATTAATTTTCGAGGTGGTCAGGGTAGGACTGGAGGTAGCCTTCTCCTGGTGAGTCCCTGCTGCTTTGAATCATTGTCAGAAACAGCTGAGAAGTGAAACCATGAGCTTTTCAGGTCCAGTTATCAGGTCTGAGCTTGTTGCTTTCATGTCCAGATGAGTGTAATGGGGATTTTATCTACTTGTGGAAGGAAAGGGATTTCAGGCAAGGCTGCAAAGCAGGTCTGTGCAGTGAGTAGCACAAAATGCAGACAGCTGCACGGGCTGCTGAGCAAGAAATACCATTTCTGCCACCACTCATAAAAGCAGGAGCACGATCACACATTGTCCTTCTGGAGTACTCTGAGGCGTTGGTAACACTGGGTTGCCAAATGTGAAAGAATGCAGTGCTTGTAGGGTATTACAGAGCAAGAGAAGTTTATGCTTAAAAATCTACCTCAAAGCATGATTAAGTGCTGGATGCTGCAGGCCACAGAAGTGCCTAAAAATCCCATGTTAGTTGTGGGTGGTTGGTAACTTACAGAATTACCCTTTTATTAGGAGAAGCCTGTTAGGGCTTTTAACAACATTTCTGAAATTATGCTGAGTAGTCTTTCAGTAGCAGCATGTTTGGCATCTCTCTGGTGCTGTGAATAATTGGTGTTTTCCATCAGTGGTACTGCTGTGGCTCACATGGATGAGACCTGGAAGAGGACAACCTCAGGCTATACCTCTCCTGTCTTTGTTCATCAGAGCTTTCGGTCCTAAAGCCAAGCTCTACATACTCTCTTAAATGCAGTGTTACTACCTTTTTCCTGTGCTACAGCCTTGCAAAGCAGTGGTCCATGTGACTATTGAAAGTTCTAGCAGTGCTCAGAGATCACTTTTAAAAATAAACTAATTCAAATTAGGCACTGTAGCTGCATCCCTCCCTCGCCCTGCTTTTTCTCAGTCTCACAAGTCTGGAGAAGTTGAGAACGTGCAGAAAATTCATTTTGCGTTTAAGATATTTTGAACCAGTGCAATAAAACTTCGGGGTAAAAAAAAAAAAGTTAACAGCCACCAGCAAGTAATAAGTACAGAAGTTTGAGTTTTAAGGATTTTTTAATGTGAGATCACTGGAAAATATTTCTTAAAATACTTCTGAGAAGTCAAGAGTAACAGGCAAGGTACTTGTCCTGTGAAGACTGAAGTATTTGCTGCTTGTTTTTATCAGTTTATTGTCAATTCTGGACAGGGAGACTCATGGTGGTGGTGGGGTTTTTTTTTTTTTTTTTTAATGATTTAAATGTATATATTTTAAAATTCACCCAGTGGAAGTTTTGAGGATGGAGAGGTGTGCAGGACTGTAGGCAAAGCTATTGAAAAATGTTACCCATTGCACTGAAATGGTTGGCGTATATCCATCATAGCATATGCTGCCTCCAACATTTCCAGTGTCTCAGTGCAGTCTTTCTCATTTGCTCCCTATTCAGAAGCACACTTGTTTATCTTGATTAATTTATTTTTCTTTCTTTTTTTTACTATAGGGCATTTGCATGTAAAAGGAAGTCAAGAAAAAATGTCAAAGTCATTAAAAAACTACATAACGATTAAGGTAATTTCTTTGTTTGCATTGAAGCAATGTATGTTTGTAATATGTAAATACTAATTACAGCCCTCTTTTGAGAAAACTTAGGAGTGTGTGCTTATGCTGCAGTGTTTCTCTAGTACTCATGTATCTGTTGCTGTGGATCTGGATGTAGGATACCTGCTCAGATTCAGGGTTTGCTTATAATGATGGATCTTGCGGAGCTGAAAGTGTTTGTAGGAGCAGAGTTTGTGCCAGTACCAGGATCCTGCACTGTAGATTTGTGGTTGATCTCGACAGTCTCAGGAGTCTTTTCCAACCTGAATGATTCCGTTCTGTAGTGATGAGTTCTCATCTGTCTATTCTTAATAGAATATTAAGAAATTCTTCATGCTTTGAAAAAGCATGGATTAGGAAAAGAGTGGATATTTTTCCTTGTCCTTCTTTAGGTGAAATGGGACATAGTGTCCGCGTTTTATCAGGAAGCTACTGGGCAATCCTGAACCACACTATTGCAGTGGTGTCTCCCATTACGCTTTATTTTTATACAGTGACCTTGCTGATGCACAGAGAGCTTTGCCTTCTGGTACCCACGAGCCACATGACTGTTTCACTGTGTCCCAGGTCTTTGGTGTGGCGCAGAGCAGGGTTTCTCTGCCATGTATGACAGAGCTGTGCATGGTGCTGGGGTGGCTCCCGTGATGGCTGACGCCTACTGCTGGAATAGGGTGATTTCCTTCCTTCAGACAAAGCTTGGGAAGCTGCTTCAGCACATATGTTCCCCTTTGCCCTCTTGGAAGAATTAATTAAAATCCCTTTAAAAAGTTCAATATGAGCTGCTTTATTTTTAAGTCTTCTGATGCTGTCTGGGTACAGTTAAGCCCTGTTTCCGTGGAGCTCACAATTTTCACAGAAATCTCATGAGTTTCAGCAGGTGTTGTGGACAGGGTGGAGAAATTACCACAAATGCAGTGCATGGAGTTAAAACCAACATATAAAAATGTTCCCCTCCATGTCTCCCATGATGGCACAGCTTGTGTTGAGGAAGCAAAGATTTCAGGCCTGTCTCTCTTACCTTGTGGGTCTCTGCTTTTCATGTCTGCCCTTTCACATGGCTAACAAGTATTAATCCTTCCCTGGAAGTAGTTTTCAGTCCAGTGAAACAATTTTTTTCCTGTACAGCTGCCTTGCACCTTGAAAGTTAAGCCCTACATGGAAGGTTTTATGCCTGTGCCAAAAGAGCGGAGGTCTGTCCAGAATCTTCCCTTGGTCCAGCTAGTGGCTACCTGCATCCCAGGCTGTTGCCTGGGCACAGCAGCCCTGCATGTTCTGCATCCAGCTGCCCTGTTTTCCCTCCCCCTTGTACCCTACTTCAGTTCTTTCTTTCCTTTTTTTAATAGCTATTAATTCTGACCCCAAAAATCAAAGAGACTGTGATAACACAAAGCCAAGCAACCTGCTTTCAAAGAGCTGTGAGACTTCATCTGTTCTCTAAGGAAATGCGGAGTTGTTTGTTCTAGTTTGGATGGTCCTTTCCCAAATTTGAATTTACTTCTGTGTTGTACTCATATTGTTCTACCTCTGTATATTAGTGTAAAGCTTCTGGGCACATTGGGTACACTCATTTATATCCAGTTTTATTTTAAAAACCCACAATAAACAAAAAAACACCCACCAAAACAATCAGTATCATTATTTCTTGATTTTGATTGCCTCAATTATTTCTATTTTCACTTGAGAGATGGCACATTGCTGATGCTTTTTTCGGTGTTCAGGCTGGTTTAGTCTTGTAGCAGAAGCCTTATTTCAAAAGGTGAGATTTAAGCAAATGACACTTTCCATATTTTCTCACTTGTACTGGCTTCTTACAGTTTTTGATTTTTGTGGCACTTCAGTGATCATCACCAGTTTGCAAATAAAAAAAAAAAAAAAAAGAAGCAGAAGTGCAATAGTCACAGTCAATCTGCACAGTGTCCAGCCTTGCTGAGAGCAGGGTTGGAAGTGATTGAATGTTTTATCAGTGTACCTTCAAAACATTTAAATAGTTCTTTACACTATTAATATAAATTATTTGTACTAGTAGTAATACTAATAGTTTACAGTTTACTGGAGTAAATTACTTGTAAAGCTAGATAAATATTAGAGTGGTGTTTATTAGGCTTCATGATTAACACAGATAATTCTTATACGGCTAGGATTTATCTTTGTTCCCTCCCTGTGTTTCTTCATATTCTAATCCTGCAGAAAAAGTACACTCATTTTCTTTTCCAATAAGTCTTTTTTTTTTTTTTTTTTTGGTAAAGTTTGCAGAACTCAGGAGCTTTCCTTTCTGTAAGATTGTATTCCAGTCTTAGTCTGATAATTTCATTTTGGGTTTTTTTGCAAAGGTCTTTATACAGTGTATGTTTGATGGTATTTGCAAAGTAATGTTCATTGTCCTATATTGGACATTGTGTGTATATTTATATCTTGTATATATGTATGCACATCTATCTTATATGGAATTGAATTTTATTTAGTTTATGTTTTAAAGCGGTGTTAGAGCTTAAAGACTTTATGCTTATCTTAAACTGCAAAGATGTGTTATTTGTCATGTTAGTTTGAAATGCAAGGGGGTGGAAGAACTCCTGGAGAAATTGATACCATGCTAAAGCTGTCTTTTTGTGCATGGAGTTTAGGATTTCCTGAAGAAATGTTCATCAGATCAATTCAGAATGTTTTGTTTGCGTGGCAGATACAGCTCAGGTAAGGAAAAGCCCCTTACCTGTTGAGGTGTGCGTGGCTTTCCGCACACACTTCCCAGCTGGCGATGCGGAGGCGGAGCGAGCTCTCCCTGCGGGGCGTGTGGTTCCCGGAATCCAGTGGGTGGAAAGGTTTTGGTGGTGCTCTGTGGGGCTGCTCTTTGGCTCACCTTTAGAATATTGTCTTTACTGAGCACAGTGCATAACCATTCATCTAAATACCTTCTTGAGCTGCAGTTAGTTGCGACTCAGCTAATTGCACTTTTAATTAATGAATTACCTCTGTCTCTGATTTGCATCTGTTGTAGTTACTTGTATTGTAGTCACAATCAGCTGGTTTTGGACACATACCTAGATGTGCTTTGGCTTATATTCCTGTAGGGTATGATGAGGGCTGGCTAATAATTTTTTATCTCCCTGCTGTGTTACCATTTTTGTCCTGTGGAGTGCCTGAGTGTTCAGGCAGTTCTGTGGTGCAGTGCAGCTCGCTTACACCAGCACATAATAACCTAATGATCATCTTAGCCTGGCAGATCATCTCTCTGCTGGTGGGGAGAGGTGTGGGAGATTTTGTCAGCTTCCCTGCTTTTTTCAGCAGATGGTAGTTCCTTAACCAATGTTGGGTCACCTGGCTTGTTGGCTGTCCTGGCATGGCAAGGGACGGGTGGAGCATGGGTCAGCAGCTGCTGTGGTGTTTCAGTGGGCCTCTAGCTGCCTTGGATAAAGCACCTGTAGCAGTGTGACTGCCAGAGCTGGTGTGGTCAAGGCTCTGGGGCATTGCTCATGCCTGTCAGTGTGCTGCCAGCCCTTGTACACATGCAGTCATTGGACTGAGAAGTCTTTCTGCTTGTTAATACCTCTAGCTGCCTTGCAGGAGCCACCCATGTGATCTTCCTGGTGGATCCTCCCTCTCCTAGGACAGCTGAAGGCATCAGGAATGTAATATATCCCTGCAGAATTTCAAAGCATGGGATAGTAAAGAGAGAGGTGGTTATTAACTTCTGACCTCCACTGTGATAGAAAGAGAGGAGTGAATCCAGTTGGAAGGTCTGCTGCAGAACAGCATCCTGTTTGGGGCAGGCAGTGGGTTGGTGGCATGCCTGGCTGTTTTTGGATGATGCTACAGGGCAGTGGCACACTTGGCTGATTTCCTCTTTTAGGAGATGAAATACCTTGTGTACACTTAAGTGGCTCCCTGGCTGGGGGCACCTGGGAGTCATGAACAAATGTGTGTTTAAAACAAAAGAGGAGATAAGACTAACACCTACTACACTATCATATATATATGTTGGACATGTAAACAAGCACTGAATGTCTGGTAGTTTCTAAGCTTGCCTCAGGACGAGGAATGGCACTGGAGCCCTGCAGTGGAGGGCTACCTGCAGGCTTTCTTCACTCCCTGTCAGCTAGCTGCATTTGAACGTCTGCTTTTTGCATTACTTCTGGGATAAACGCCTTCCTGAAGTAAAAGAAGAGTGCTACCTGTGTGGATGTGGGTGGCTTTGATGAAAGGATATGGTGGTGTTACATGAGAGTATAGTGCCAGTAAGCCAGTTGGCAGGTAAGGGTTGCTCAGAAGTCTGCTCTTGCCATCTCTGCCTTACGAGGCCGTGTGTATTATTAGCTTCCCAATAAGGAGCCAGAGTCGGTCTCTGCTGAGCCAGGTATTTACTGTGCTGCCTGTCAGCTTGTGTCCCTGCTATCAATTCACTTTGGTCTAAACACAAGTTCACTGCACTCCTTCTCATCTTGCTGTCTGCTCATATTTTTATTAGAAGTGAGATCCCAAGCACCTCCTGCTTGTTTCTTAAAAGGTTTTTATAGCCTAGACCCATGGGTGATGGTTCCTGCCATCCCTGCCTGCTAAAGAAAGCCTTCAGTAAAATCTGGGTTTGGGGGTCAGATGGTACCACACACATTGGATTGAGCCTGTAAAAGATCTTTGTAGGCATGGGGATGAAGGCAGCACCTGACAGTTGGGAATGGCTCATGCTTGATACTGTGGTTTCTTGGGCTTGGAATGGGCCTTTTTTGTTGTCTGGGCCAGCCCCTGTATGTGTGTGTGCTAACAGGCACAAACAGAGACAAATGTGATTCCAGAGTGCCCCAGCCTTGGAGGAGCAAGGGTTGAAGGGGTGTGTGCAGGGAGGTGCATGTGTTTCATGGGAGTGGAGTCCGGAGGATAAAGCTGGATGCCTTGCTTGTGGGGAAGAGGAGAAAAGTCAGAGAGAAGAGCCTTTTATCATCCTTCCATAATGTGTTTCTGCACGGGGTCTCTGCTTCATTGCCCTCTCTGCCTGCTCAACGTGGTGGGGCAGAACTCCTTGGGGTGAAGCTGAGCTCTGGGGGCAGTGGTGATTATCTGGGTCTTTTGCTTTGGCTGGTGCCTCTGGCTGTTCCCTTCTTGGCCTGAATCACCACCCTGTGGCACACCTGAGGCTGTTGGGAAAATGGTTCCTAGGTACCTGAGGCAGCAGCATGGTGACCCTCCACCAAAGTGCCAGCTGCTTCTGGGTGCAGCTTGAAAGGAGAAGTGCCATCTCCGAAGCCCTGTGGGACTCTGCTGTGAGGCGCAGGCAGTGGGGTTGTGTCTCCAGAACACTCTCCTGGTCAGCAGAAATGCTCTGGTGATTTTGTGAACCTGAGTGAACTGCAATATTTTGACCCCTCTGGTGTCTAATTACTTGGTGGTGCTAATAAATGTACTGTAATTTGATGATGCATTGGTGATGCCCTCAGTGGCAAAGGAGGGAAGGAGCAGGGAGCACAGTGAAGGTTTATAGGGCTGGGCTTGCCTGTGCTGCGCTGTGGGTTTGCAGTGCCAGCAGGCAGTGGTTTAGGAGTATGCCCTGAATTGGGGATGAGGAACAGCTTGAATCAAAGTAGGCTTCATCAGGATAAACTTTTATCAAGTATTCCTTGCAGAATTCTCGCAACCAGGTTAATCGAGTAATCCTAGTGTATGTAAATGCTCTCAGTGTCTCACTGTGTCGTAGAGGTCTGTACATTTTTGAAAGTTGAGTAAAGCTTAATTTTAAAACCAGCGTTAATGAGGCAATAATGCAGATTTGTAATTACACACAAGTGAAAAATCTGACGAATACAGGTTCAGACTTATGCCTTTGCTACACAGGGGTAAATCCTGTGGAAAGTCTGTTTAAACACTTAGGCTTCCTTAGGATTTAGGCTAATGGAACTGAGATCAGGTATCACATCTGGCTGCTTTTGCCCTCTTAGATCTGCCCTCTTGGTAAGACTGTCTGCTCTAAAGAGTCTGTCTGGGCAGCGTTGGGTAATTCTGCAAAGCAGTTGGATGTAACATGAGCAGGGCCAGAGGTGAGATTTCTGTGCAAACTGTGGGTGATGCTCAGTGCTGAGGAGATTAAGAATATGCTGGAAGCTGTGGTTTGGATGTACCTTATGGCAGAGGTCAGGTATATGATGGTGAGGCAATACTGCACTGGCTATGAATGGCTCTGGTGTGATACTGGGGAAGGAAGGCATTCAAACTTAGGCCTGGCCTGGGTGGACACAACTTCCACTGAAGCCAGGTGAGCTCTCTTGTGTGGGGTCCAAGAGCTCTTCTACAGAAAGTTGCACATTACTGTACAAATAAAGAAAAGTCTCTCACTGATAGCAATTCCCAGTAAAAGTGACAGGGAGCTAGTCTGGCACCTGCACTTCTGAGGGCGAAGGCAAGGCGAGAGGAGTCTGCTGAACTACCAGCAGGAGTGGATGCTGGAAGTTCCTAAAGTGAAATTGCCTGCCAAAGCTAAAGTCCCCCTGAATGCAGTGGGGATGTCTGATGTTTCTGCAGCTGGTGGAAGAGGAGCACTGTAGGGTTCCTGTACAGCACATCTCATTGTAAAGCAGAGCTCAGCTTTGGATGCAAGGGCTCATTTACCTTGAGGTTTTATCTTTCTTTCCAGTGGCCATAAGAGGCTTTGATGTGTGTGAGTTGAGTGTGATGAATCCCACCCTAGACATGCCCGTATGAGTTTAAGCAATTTGTATTTTTTCTACAAATAGCTTTCTCAAAATGATATGGTCAGTTTAGCTTTGATATTGTGAGGGAATTGTTTAGGAGCTAGTCCACAAATTTTAGGTTCATCTAGATTTTAGATGTTGGTGAAGCAGCCCTTTCAACAGTCAGTGGTGAGGGTTGGGCCTCTTTGGAGGTCTCCAAATACAGATTGTGTCTACCTAAATTAGAATAGGCACAAAATTAGAGGTAGGTGTTGCCATCTTAAATCTGGGGGAATGCTTAGAAGTCTATTAAATCTTAATGCTTTGGATTGATAACCTTGCAGAAAGATTCAATAAAGGAAAAAAATTAAAGTCAAATAGTGATTGCTTCAGTAAACTTTCAGATGCAACTTTTTGAAACAGTTTGATACTTTTTCCAGTAGGTTATACTTTGTCATATGTAGTGATTGTCTTTTGTATTGATTTAGTTCACCTGGTGTGCATGAAGAATTGAGCTTTTAATTAAATGTGCAATTAATTGTAAGAAGTTTGCTATACATATAATAACAAACTTCTCCTTTGTCTCCAAATACTGTTCCTATGTATGACAGACAACATTCTCTCCGTCATAATGCCTTAATTTCTTTTTTCCTTAGCGGTAGAATTTAGTGATGAGAGCATGGAAGATGCAAAGAACCTTCTTCAGGCGATCTCCTCATTTATTAGAGATGCAAATGCTTATATAAAAGGACAGCTGGTGTGTGACCCTGTTAGAGAAGACATATTGTGGGAAAGGTAAGTGCACCTCCTGTATCTTAAAAGATGGTGATTATGTGAGTAGTAGTTCGCTGACAGGCTCAGAGGTTCTGTTTAAGAAGCAGGACAAGAAGGACTAGGCAGCAGTCCTCCCTCTCAGCCCAAAAACCAAGGGCAGGGTTTTTTTTAATTCTCTTTCTAGCCAGCTGTTTTTGCTCATAGTCTGCTACACTCAGTTCATTGTGTTTTTAAAATCTCTGTTACTTATCCAGTGTGCCTATCCTAACACAAGCATCTTTGCCCCTTGTGAGCGATGTAGGAGGCAAAGCTATGGCAGTAGTGAGGCTCCCCAGTTTGTAAGTAGAGCTGGGCAGTAGCAACTGGAGAAGAAGTGATACACCTCGGGCATGTGAATTTGTAATCCAGCTGGCTGGCACTGTGGTGTGCAGCAGAGGAGAGAAGGGGCTGCTGAGAGGTTTGCCATGGGCAGGGATGTCACAGGGAAGGAAGACATTACAGTTGTTGTGACCCTTACAATGGTGAGGAGAGTCCTTTGGAGTCTGTTGTGGAAACCAGATTATCTTCAGGACTGAGATGTGCTGTGTGTTGGGTGCAAAGCTGAGAGCACGAGCATGGTGCTCTGGAGTCAGGGTAGGAGGGGCATTGAGTGCCCTAAAGCAAGGTTAGTGCAGGCAGCTCTGGGCTCTAGAATCAGAGGTGAGACAGCCTGTAGAGGTGAGGGGCAGCTTCCTTGTGGCTCAGGCACCTCACTGCTGGGGAAGCTTGTGGCTGCACTGAGTGAGGGTTTCAAGGGGCACTGGAGCACATCACAGGAAAGTGGAGTTGCATTAACTTGCTGTAGTATTTGGCAAAAGCAAATCCTTCAGCAGGAGATCTGTTGGTGCAAGATAAAGTTGAGAGGCATGAGGAAGTTGAAATGGATAATCAGCAGGGGATGTGTGGGAGGGCACAACTTGTGTATCCCTAGGTGTAAAAACAACCAAAATGAAACAAAGCTCTTAATTAGCAAAGTGTTAGATACTCAGTGGAGAGGGGGAAGCTTGCAGGGGAAGGTGTTGGGAGGAATGAATTAGAGCAGCAGCCGTCCAGGATCTGAGGGAAGGTAGGCATTCCGGGCAAAACCATTCAGAAACAGGCAAAATACGGAGAGCTCCAGAGATGCTAGGATAGCTTGAGGCTCCCCAGCTGAGCCTGCTCCTTGAGCTCTATTGGGAAATGGCATCCTTGGGCCAGCACGGTGGAGCTCTGGTTTGCCTGGCTGTCGATGGGAGCACGCTGACAGCAGCTGTTTGTAGCTCCCCATTTATCCTTGCTGCTCTCCTCAGCTCCCTCTCCAAGTGGCTGCAGCTGGTGGCACTGGTTCTGTGGTGATCAGTGCTGATTGCCCGCTGGCTTTTGGCACTGTTACACAAATGGTCCCACCGGACCTTTCCATCTGGGCCATGGTGAGTGGAGTCCCTTGGGATTGGGCTCTCCTGAGAAAGGAGGAAGCAGTGCTTGGTTGAGAGTCAGATCCTTATAACAGGATTCTTGGCCAACACCAGGACAGCTTTCTTGCCTAGCACTGGA
Source organism: Corvus cornix cornix (assembly GCF_000738735.6). NCBI lineage: Eukaryota > Metazoa > Chordata > Aves > Passeriformes > Corvidae > Corvus > Corvus cornix. The sequence continues at coordinate 93,397,995 of NC_046332.1, forward strand.
GTGCTGCCTGTGATGTGCCTCTGGAAGAGAAGCATGCTGTTAGCATGATAAATGGGCTGCTGGAAAAAAAAGCAGAACTCAGTAAGATCTTTGATGTGCTTAATATCAGCCTCATTTTCCGTCTGTTTTTAAATGATTTAAGGCAAACTGCTGTGTTGTTGTTGGCCCCTCTGATTAACGATGTCTATGTGTTGAATGGATGTAACACTTCAGATTTTTACATGCATCAAGTTTTTCCCTTCACAGCAGAAAGATGTATTCTCCCTGATGAGTGTAGCACTGCCCATCACAGGACAGCTGGGACGGAGATGGCAGTGTCCTTTCGATGCCTCCCTCTGGCTGAATGGCTGATGAATTCAGCATACTGCTGGCATCTTGTTTGTCTTATCTTAAATGTTACCTTTTCTTCTTGAAGGCTAGCCAACACAAAAGTAACCGTGAAGGCTGCGTTTGCAGATGACTTTGACACCTCCAGGGCTGTTGCAGCAATTATGGACCTCATTCACCATGGCAACAGACAGCTTAAGGCTGTTACTAAGGTAACCCATTAGGATACAGAGATCAGAAAATGACAGCTGTCCACTGTCCTACTGCTTAATGCAGACAGATTAGTTTATTGTTCACATAAGAAACCAGCAGAAACAAAGCTCCATAAATTGTTGACCTTAATGGAGCCCATTTGTCCTGACCCTATCACAGGAATTGTGCATGGCTATTGTTTTGTGCTTCGTTGTGTCCAGAGGATGTTTCTTTCCTGCTGCCCTATATTATTTATATCTAAGGTTTTTGAAAGGCCTGAAGCCGTTGTGACATGCTGCTAATTTTTTTGCTGGTTCCGTGTTCTTAACCTGCTTCTTTGCTAAATATCCATGCACAGACATTAAGCTAAACTGGGAAGTGGTGGTGGGGGTGGTTGCTGCAGGGGCTCTGGCTGGCGGCCCCAGGTGCACTGGGCAGTCTTGGTGGTGAGTTCGGCGCTGGGGACCGAATGGTTTCTGCTGTCAGCAGACTGTAACTGGCATCAGCATTCCTGCATGAGTCTGTCTTGAGATGGCTTTTGGCACATTAAGACCCTGTTAAAATCTCTCATGCTGGCACAAAGAAAGCATCTGGTAAGGACAAGACTTGAGCAATAAACACTATCTGAAGCACTTCTGGGTTCTCCATTTACCAACAGCTCCCTTTGTCACTCAAGGCGAGCATCTCAGCCTTGTTGCTGTGCTCCATGAGTGCTGGTGTCATCATGTTCACCATGTTTGTGCAGTAAAAGAAATGTGTACATGGTAGTAACTGGTTTTAAGAGAGAATTAGTCTGTTGGTTTAGAAATCCTGCCTCCTTCTGGTCCTGTTTTGGCATTGGCTGTAAATTCTGTCCTTAGCCTTATCTTTACAAAATGACACTCTGAGCAAATCCCTGACCTGAAACACTTTGCAGCAGGGATCTGTAATGGCATTACCACTCCTAGATAAAAGTACCCTCATTTTGTCAGTCACTGCTTGTTCTCTCTGAATTCCTCCTGTCAGTCATTCTGTTGAGAATGGGATGGGGCAGCTGACACAGATTTCTGGTTGGGGTGGTGGAGCTTATCTGGGTACAGCCCAGCTGTCTGGAGTGTTCCCTCTTTATAACTGTGAGTGTAGTTTTTCTCCTTAAGAACTGTGAGTAAATCCACATGACTACTTACTCCTCTCTCTAGCGTTCCTGCTAAATGTTTCTCACATTAGATGGCACACTCCTATTCCTTTCTCCCAGTGGCCTGCTCCAGCTCCTCCCAGTTCAGATCTTCCTATACATTTTAGACTATGGCTTATCTCAGGCCCTAATGAAGATGTCAGATAAAATCCAGTACTAGCTGCAGATTTGCTTGTGCATGTCATCACTCTTATTTTTTAGGCAAGGGTTAGTCCCTTAAATTGCTCTTCAGTCTGTCATTTAATCCTTATTTTATTACTGCTGCTGCTGATTGCTGGTGCTACCAGGGCATGACAAAATGCCATATGCTATCTCAAAGCGGTCTCCACATGGATCAAATCAATAAGATACTCAAAGAATTATTTCTTTTTAATCTTTTGCATTCTAGGTACCCATGAGTCTGGGATTTTGTTCTTTTTATTTTGTTTCCGTACACACAGCCCTCTCATGCCCAGAAGTGCTATTTTTAGTTCTAATTTACTGCACACATGTAATGTGTGGCAGCTTCACACATCTCTTCTCCTTGCTGCGCAGGCTGGTGATAAGCTCTTCCCTTCCCTCGTTTACTTAAATCCCTTCCCTTTGTGCTGTGAGGTGCTTTTATATCTCTGTAAGATTGCCTGTCTGGGCAGGTGTTCTGGTGGAGGTAGATCTATATAATTAGTAATAGTTTTCCCTTGTGGACTAGGCTACAGAGAGATGCTGGGTTCTGTAATATGTATTGACTGGACAATCTCTTTTGAGTGTTTTCTAAACAGGATGCTGGATCTCCTAGAAGCTCTGTTGTGTATGGAAGCATTATTTCCTATATAGAAGGCTTTTTCAATGCCCTTGGGATGTCCTTCGGAGAAAGACAGGTAATGAAATATATCTTCTATGTGTTCTAGTATATGGTAGCAGCCCCAGTGTTATGTTTCACAGAATGCTTTCTGAAAGCATCAGATGTAACAAAGTTATTTATGGTTTTAGTAAACCTTTCTGCACCTCTTGCAGTTTCTCCTGTGATGTTTTAGGAGAGTGTATAAGCAGGTGGAACAAAGTGTGGGCTTTTTAGTTCTTGGATACTCCCATGTGACTTCTGCACCAATTGTGCTGTGGAAATGAAAGACTGAGGAAGGAAACAAGAAAAAGTTAGCATTGGAGGCCTTTAAATTGTCCTGTTATGTGTCTGGCTTTGCCCCAGCTTTTCCTCTTCTCCCATATAGTTGCATTCAGGGTGGCTTTGATAGCTGTGCAAATATTTGCAATTGTGAGGGGTCCCACTCCTCTGCAGAAAGCCAGGGAGAGGGGCTGCTCTGCTTTGAGGTATGGGGAGGGGAGGACAGTGAGTTGGGGATGGGGCCCTTACATAACTAGTTCTTGGAAAGATAGTAATGGGGAGAGAAAAAAAAGGGAGAGAAAAGCTCAAAGCAAAGTACTGAACGGGAAGGAGAGTCATCAATATGGAGGTGATATCCTGATGTATGGAAAGGGAGCATTTAAAATGACACAAGGTGTTGGAGAATAGCAGGCTGTTCTTTGCTCCTCTACTGCTCAAATATGGAGCTGAATGCACAGTAGTGGAAAACTTTCTGTAGAGAAACTGTTCTGCAAAAATTTATTTTGGGGAGGGGGAGAAAAGAATAAGAATGTAAATAACAATTTTTGTCCTTTGAAAATCAGGCAGTATGGCAGTAAATGCATTTATTTAGTTTACCTCCATGGATTTTCTCCCAAAAGTTCTTTCAAAACGGTGGCTGGATGTGATTTGGCTGCGTGTTACTCCTCATAGCCTGTGGTTTGCATGTTATTTTGTAGTGGCATACTAAACACTTAAATTTCTTTGCTTGTTGGATGGCAAAGTCATTCCTCCAGATTCTGGGCTGTCTGTATGCAGGCTTCTGCTGCACCTGTATTTTTGCTGAAACAAGTATCTGAGTGCTTTTCTTTGTTGTAGGCTGTGCTAGTCCCTTTCTCTGTGGCAGGAGGATCAGCAGTAGATGCTGGTCTGAGATACACAGGCAAGAAAGGAGCAACTGATCAGACTCTTCTCTGTTCCTCTGCTCTTTCACCTTCCAGTAAATCTGTCAAAATCTTCATCAGAAAGGTCCATGAGTTACCACAATTTAGTAAACACAATGGTGTAAGAATTGTTTCCTGACCCTGAGACCAGCCACAACAACCCAGCATCCACCCTTTCTTGCCCCTTAGCCAGGTAGCCCCAGGCATGCAGCTTGCCAGGAGCAGTTCCTGACCACAGTGGTTCCTGGTGTGTGTGCAGTTTGGGAGAGAGCTGCCTGGCCTGGACACTGCTGTGCTAACAGTGCAGAGGATACAGGGAGTGGTGTTTGGGCCCCCTCATTTGGATGTTTGCATATGGCCTGTGGGTCTGTCTTGCTCCTGGGCTGGGATTCATCTCAGCTGGTCAGCCTTACAGTCTAATGTAGCTGCCTGTGCTTCTGAAGTCTTTGGTGAGGATAGCTCATCTCAGTCTGGTGGCTGTGTACAATAAGACCGCCTGTCTCTTTCTCTGCATTGGCAAGAGAAGATCTTATCCACAGGGAGGTAAGATGAATCCCTCTGGAAAGGTGATGAATGAAAACCATCATGCCTGTTTTAGAGCTGGGAAGCTTTTGCTCTGCCAAAGCATGCAGAGTGTTGAGTGTATTGCAGGTGCAGCCGAGGCCACTCTGTGGAGTAAGCAAGGGCCAGAAATTTGGGATCAGCCCTGAGAGGCTGCACAGTGTTTTATGTGGAAATCAGATCAGTTCATCTCCTAAAGCTGCTCCTCCTTTTGAAGGCTCTCACTCCAGTAGGTGTCTGGTTTGAACTCTTGCAACGGTGTTTGTAGAGGCATGTTTCTTGCTCCCATCATCATGTCTTTCCCTTCTGTATTTAAGTATTTATCCTGGCACATGTTACTATGGAGCATTTCTGGCACTTAGATTTATTATCTTCTTCAATCTCATAAACTTTTTCTTTGGTATGGTTACATGTTTTGAAAGCTTGGGGAATTTGCTGCATTTCACACTCTTATCTTCAATAGCTTCCCTGTCACCTCCTCCTCCTGCCCCTTTTTGTTTGTCAGTGACCTCTGAAACTCTGCTCCCTTTCATTCCCATCCTGCCATTCACTGACTAAACCCAGTCCCCTCTGGCTTTAATTACTCAGCTGCTCTTCCTCTCCCAGATGATGTTGCTGCCAGGAGCTTCGCCGCCGGCCTTGGTGCGCTTTGTGCTCCCGCTCTCATGTCACAGTGATAAAACACCGCACTGGTGTTCTCTTGTTTGTTGGAGGTTTGTCCTTTTCCTCCCCCTTGGGAGTTTGCCTCTAATGAGAAACAGGGATGGTCTCTCTGCCAAGAGCGAGACCAGGAGCCTGGCTGTGCCACTGCTGAGGAGTGGCCTTCCTCTTCAGCTGACTCCCAAGCTCCTGTCCTGGCAGCTGTTGGAGCAGGGCTCTGTAGGAGGAGTGAGTCTGTTCCCTTCCTGAGGCATTGACCAGCGAGACTCCTGCCAAGCCAGAGGAGGCCAAGGAAGCTTGGAGGTGGCTGAGGGGAGGAAGGGGCTCAACTACAGCCAGGAAATACCCACAACACCCTGTGTGCAGTAGCTGCAGCTCTGTCAGGATTTTTTGAGTGGCTGAAACTTTGGGTAATATGGATCAGATGAAAGTTCTGTGGATTTGGGAAGGTTTTCTGTAGATGAAAGGGAAAGGATAGGATAGACTAGAGACTTAAAGCCAAAGTACTTATTTTTCTGGGTTTGTGTTTCTTGAAGGCGGTCTGGAGGTACAGAGTAAAGGGCTGATGTATTCTCTGTCTTTGGACTTTTACAGCCAAGGAGCTGTCTGAACTGGTGGCTAGGCTTCCCTTGCTGTGTTGGATTCCTGTTGCCAGGCCTTTCTTACATCAGCTTGTCTGATCCCTTTTTAAGTTATGCACACTTCTGGCATCTCGGAGGTTTCCTGTGGCGATGAGTTCCCCACTTGGGTTATGCAGTGTGTTGTGTTCATGTGAGAGCACTCTGCTCCAAGGTAAAAGCTTTCTTGTGCAGGAACATGCTGAACTACTTCCAAGTGTGACTCCACTTTTTGTCCAGCATTAGTGAGATGGTGACATTTTAATTCTACCAATATATGGAAGATGCACAACCAAGAGAGGTGATAAGGCCTCACATTGCTACGGAGATGGGGTTGATTTTTTTAATATCATTCTCAGATGTTTGTAAAGCCCCGTGTTTGATTTCTAGGTGCCTGTGGGAGCAGACAAGTCTGCAGTGCTCTCCAGTGTCATTGAGGAGCTGGTGAGGTTCCGCACGAAGGTCCGTCATTACGCGCTGGCTCTGCCGGAAGCAGCAGACGCTGTGCCAGGAGAGGGTGCGGCGGGAGCCAAGGAACCCAAACAGGAGCAGAAGGAAAAGAGGAAGCAGCTAATGCGCGAGAGAAAACCCCTCTTGGAGGCTTGTGACAGTCTGCGTGGAGACCTTGCTGCCTTTGGAATCCACATAAAGGTAGAAGAGAGTAACCCTCTTTGTGAGAGTCTCAGTCACTTTTTAAGACAACACTTATTTTTGTCCTTCATTCCCCTTCAGCAGCTTGTGGTGGTGTGCTCTGCTCCATGTGTGACTGCAGTAGCAGGAGGTGAAAGTCAAGCCCTTGTCTGGCTATGCTGCTGCCTTCTCTTCTGCTCCCCTTCAGCCTGGTGTCTCCATGCAAGCCACTGAAAATCCCATAATATTCAGAAATCCCTAAGTTGCCCAAGTTAATTCAGAAGGAAGGGTGTGAGTAATGTGTGGAGTCTTAAAAAAGATTGCAAAGGAACTGGGAAGTAAACCGAGATGACTTGTGAAAATAAGGCCTTCCTTCTATCCTCCCCACCCAAAATAAGTCTCCATGAGAAAGCCTCTTCCATCTTCAGCAGCTTCATTCCCAACTGTTCCTGAGCCACAGGGGCTTTGCCCAATTCCTGTACCACTCCTCTCTCCATCCTGCTTTCAACTTTTAGCCTACACCTAATGCCAGTGTTCCTTTCCATTATCTCAGTGGCATCTCTGGCTTGAGAGAAGACCCTCTATGGCATTACTGCCTCCTCCTGGTTCCAGGGAGCTGCATTACTTCTTTAAAGTGCTGCTTCTTCCACTTCCTCTTGGTCACTGCCCTTCTTGCCTCCATGAGGCGAGGGTCAGTGTTGCTCCTTGTGCACAGAATAATTCTCCACATTCTCTCCCTCCATCCAGTTTATGCTGCTCATTTTTCCTTTGCTTGGGAACTGATCCTGGCAAGTCTGGTTCCATGGTTTTACCAGTGGGAGGATGGAAAGCACAGTGACATCAGGGAGTGACAGCACACATCCGCTGCAGCTGCCGAGCGTGAGGGCTGTGACTCGTCAGCGCTCCTGTTACAGCGGAGCGTGGTCGGCGCTCTCCTCTCTCGGATGACAGCGAGCGCGCCGACACAAACTGGGGTGAGGGCCAGAGCATGGTGGTGGTGCTGAGCTGCAGCTGTGAAAGGAAAGGGAAGCTGGAACATCTGCTTCCTCTAACTTGTTTGTAAATCCCCACTAAACTCATCTGTCAAGCAAGTTTGCAAATCCAAACAACTGTGCTGAGACAAAGTCTTGGAGAAGCAGCCTGCCTTTTCATCTATTGGAAAAATGCTGCAGCCCCACCTCCATCCTTTCACAGATTTGTTTTGGTTTGCTTTTAAAGGGATTTACATTTGAAAACCCCACAAATTAGCCAGGATTCAAACCATTCCATTTATTAAAAAAAATTTGTAATAACCTGAAGGTCAGCATAATATGTCCCAGAATAGATTGCTTCAGAAGACAAAGCACACATGCACTTACAAGCACACATAGCAAGCATCCAAAGCTGAACTCCTGCTTTTTTTGCTGATACTGTGAAAGTATCCCAGGGGGTGCTGTGAAGTTTGCTCACACCTTGCTTTTGCAGATCCCAAAGAGTCCTTAAACTGAGTGGTGCAGCTCTGCAGTTCCTCACACAGGCTCACCAAAGCACATGCGCAACAAGGCATGGCCTACACAAAGCAGGGCTCTCCCCACCCTCTTGCTCATCATGAGTCTGCCTGGCTGGGTCAGCTGATGCCAAAAATGCCCCAGTAAAACAGCCCCTAACAGGGGTCCTGCTTGCCTAATAAGTGCTTGAGGAAGTTACTTGAATTTCTCATTTCTACCCAGCCTCTCATTTACACAAAACTTTTGAGCCTCACACTGTGCATTCATTAATGCCTCTGCCAGCATGCTGCCCTCTGTCATGCGAGGCTCAAGCAAGCCAGCAACTTCTCAAGTACATGTGCTGAAGGAAAAGCAGTGGAACAGATGAAGCAGACAAGCCTCAGCTCCACCCAGTGCAAACCAGGAACCCGTCTGGTTTGAGGCAGGGCAGGGAGGGGGTGGCTCAAGTCGAAGCTTAAATTCCTTAAAAATCACCTTTGTAGAAAGGGTAATTTCTCCTTCAGGTTCTAGCTTGTGATTTCCCTACTCTGGTTTCGTCTGTCAGGTTGCTCAACGCAAAGGATGCTGGCTGAAGTTACATAACTTGCAACAGACTGATTAAAAAAATCCATGTGTCTTTTCTTGGCATTGTAGCATGCTTGGAAGCTATGTTACTAAGTGAAATGTAGTAATTAGGTATTTAGGCATCAGAAAGTTTTCATTTTAATGTTAAAAAAAAATTTCAACATTTCCACCCACTGTCATGAGTCAGCACTCATGGAATGTTATCATGTGTCAATGTTCAGATTAACTTTTATTTTCAACCACTGCAATCAAACAGCTGGTTTTAAATAGAATGTTCAATTTAGCTGTAATATTGCCTTTCAAAAGTATGACAGTATCTCATTACAGATACTAAAATCAACAGGCTTCTGTCCTGAGTTCAGAAGATCAAACACATTCAGCAGTATATTCTTACGTATTGAGTGTGTTTTTTCAGGAACATGAGCCCGTGAGACTTGAAAATACAACTGCATGAGTTGAACAGAAGCTACTCACGTGAGAGGCTACACCCCTCTGCAGCATCCCATGCTGAAGAGGTGACATTTCTACTGTGTATTTCTTCCCTCTGAGCTGCAAAAAATTGTCTAGTTTTGTTTTACAGCTGTGAGCATTATTAGTAGCAGTGGCATTCCTGTGAGATTGTATTGCCACTGGATGAATAGCTCTGCTGAGTGAATCTTGGTTAAAAGCTGTGATCCAGACTGGTGAGATTGACCTGCTTACTTTTTCTTACAGGACAGAGCTGCTGTTTCAACCTGGGAGATTGTGGAAGGAGGGCAGACAGAGAAGCAGACTGAGAAAAAAAGCTGATCCTTCATCCTTGGACTTGTTTTTTATTTCAGCTTCTTTGGCAACTATTGTAAATACTAATTCTTTCAAAATAAAATCTGTTGAACAGAATGGCTAAAAATGATAGCGTGTAATTTGAGCAAAACTGTTGGCACTACTGCTTGGTAAATAAATACAGGCCTTGCAGCACAGGTGGTGGAAGCATCCAGAATACAAGGCAGCATGGGAGCAGCTGCACTGACTTGCACAGACATGGGTCTGTTCTACTGCAGGAGCTGCCCCAGCCCCAGGCACTCTGTGATCTGCCCTCACCCTGCTGTGTTGGTGACCTGACACGGAATTTAAACATAGTGAAGGCAGAGGCAAGAACTTAGGCCTGTCTTTAAGGTGAAAACAATTTATTTTATACCTGTTGGTTTAAGAATTCTATTCCTCTCAGACATAGCAGTGGGGGATACTTTTAACCTTGAATTATTTCCATATTGCAGTGGTGCTGCTTTGGTCCTGTGAAACCTTCACCTGTAATATGATGGTATCCAGTTACCTGTAAGGCTTGGTATCTTCTGTTTGCTTCTGCACTGAATACATGGAGATGGCTCTAGCACTGGGAGTGCAGCATGCTCAGGCTCTCTCCAGAGGCGGGAAGATAAAATTAGTATGTTTACTTTTCACCTGTTCAGTTACCTTTTTGCTGACCCTGGCTGCTGTGGCTGTGGGCAGAGGTGCAGAAGCCTCTCTTACACCTGAGGTGACCTGTGCTCCAAGGCCTGTGTTGATATGGGGCTGGTACTTACCTGGTACCTGCACTTCCCTTAAATCAATTTATGAAAACATAAAAACCAAGAACCTGGGTTCATCTACAAGGCACCTGTGTGTTTTCAAAGTATCTGTTCAAAAAGATAAAAGGCTTTGTTTTATACTGAGAATAAAATGTGTAGCTGTTTTTCTGCTCCCTTTCTCCATTATCTGTACTTCCAGAGAAGCGTGGGCTGTCACTTCATCAGCACTGGGGCAGGTGCTTATTTGACACAGCTGGTATTGTACATGTGCTCGAGGCAGTGTTGTTCTAGCAAAAGAGAGTGAATGGGGAGCGGGCAGCTCAGCTGCTGTGTGAAATGGGATCGGCACACACCAAACAAAGTCCAGTCAGTTTGCTATTATTTTTATTTCCTACCAAAAGAAACTGCTACATTTCCAGAATGTTTAAAAATTGTAACAATTTGTATACATTAGTGAATAACAGAGTTACAACTTCTGTGTAGTTTTAAAACCAACACGGCATGTTGAAATCTGTACTGAGCTGTTAATTGGTTGAATTCACTTACAAATGTCATTTAGATTATAATACCACTGATGTTCTAATTACAAGAAAAAATTGCTTATTTTAAAGGAAAGGCAGTAGCTGTTTTAAAATCAGTTTTAACTTTCTGATTTCATTTAAAAGTAGTCAGGTTTCTCAAATACATTTAAGGGGAGGAAATAATAGCTTAAGTTTGCCCAAAGTTGTAGACAGTTTACAAAACTGCTTAAATTAAACACTAAAACTTCATCTCTGAAGAGTAGTCTGTGAACCCTCATAGAGCAACACAAGCAAACACTTAAAATCCTATTTTAAAAATAGGTAACTGGTTTAAAAAGAAAAAATGCATCAGGGTGAGGTAGTAGTCACAGTGCATCCAGAAATACCAACTCTAAGGGCTGAAGGGAAATACTTGGAGTAGCCTTTCTGATTCCAGGTGCTTTCTGCAGGCAGCTCTTGCAGGGAATGAGAACACAGTCTGACTCGTCTGTGAAATACCACAGTCAAGCTGCGAGCACTGCAAGAGTGGCTGTGCTGAACAGGCAACATCTGCTGCAGTAACCGGACGCGTTAATGTGCTTGTTCCGGCGCTTTAATGAGCAGGAACACTTGGAGCTGGATTGGAGGTTCAAGGGCAATACCCACTTAAATTTTCTTTGCATGAACTTGCCTCCCTCTCCACTGTGGTTTAGTCCCCACAAGCTTTGACTAGATCTCCAAAAATTTAAGGAATGGTCCTGTGCAAAATCCCACAAAGTTCTGCTTTACACCTAACGCTTGCCTGCTCTGCCAGTGCACCAGAGTGGTGTGGCCTTGACAGTGTCTGTCTGTCCTGCAAAGATCAAGCAAAAGCCTCTATGCTTTTTGCTCTAAAAACTCCTGCTTTCTGCAGTACTAAGTACTGCACCTGAAGCTCAAACACCGACCACCCTTTTTCTGTTCCTGCCTTTGACTTGCAGCGTACGCTGCCTGCACACTGCTAATGAAGGTACAGGTACTTGCCGTGGGCTGCCTTTTGTTCCTTCAACTTGTATTCCCGCTGGCTCATCACTTCCCACCTACGGATCTGTGTGCTGGTCTGCTCTGAGCTCTAACCCAGCAGGCAACTGGAGTTTTAACAGCACTTAACTCTTCCATGATCACTGAGAGCTGAACCAGTTCTGCTGGGTATCACCGAGTTTCTTGCGCCGCCTAGTACCTCTCCAAATGATAATTTCACAAGTTCATCGTATCCAGTTCCAGATGAGTCAAGACCAGAAAAAGAAACAGGAATTTATTTCTTTTTCAGGTGAGCCTAATTATTGTTTAATGAATTTTACTGCTAAGATGCCTATAGGTATCTTCATTCTGCCAAGGGGGAACCTTTTAAAAAAGTAACACAAGAAGACATTACAGGAAGGGGTGCCTTGTCCAAGTGAATGCTGCCTCTGGGACTGGGAATGGGAAAAGGCAACTAATTACATTCAAAATCTACAGCAACCCTCATGCATTCCCTTTCCAAAGAGGCTTACTTCTTGCTTCTTACTATACTAGCGTGGCAAAAAATGAAGTGCAATAGCTAATTCTAGACAGAGGGTCTAAGAATGACAAGTGACAACCTTGGTGCAATCCAAGAAATTCAGTTGAGCTGGTGGAAGAATTTTATCTAAATATCAAGTGCATTTTTTTGCTCTTCACACTTTAGTTATTGCTCAATAACTATCAAAAAGAACAGGAATACTTTCAGTTTAGTTTTATTATATTATAACAGATCTGCAACTACAGCTTATTTCAGCCAAAACATTTTTGTATCCCAAACTCTTAAAAAATATCTACATTAATCATATTTTTCTATTCTTAAAAATAAAAAATATCTACCTAACATACCAATGCTGCTACAGCACTTGAAAGGGTGCATTATGTAAATTCTACGGTACATGTAATTACTCTTGCAGTCACTGTTCTTCCTTTTCTTCTTCTCTGCTGTTTTGGCTTCAGGTTTCAAAAAGTTTGTTAAAAGCTGTTCCAACTTCTGAAACCATGTCAGAGGCTGTCATTGAACGTCCGAATTTTTGAAAGGCTTGGTGGTTAGACTGCCTCGTGAGAGAGCAAGCTCCAAATGCAGCCACTAGAAAGGGATTTTGACTGAAAGGAAAAAACCAAAAAACAACATTATAAAGAGAATACAAACACTTCTGTGCTATTTATAAGGTGGTGGACATCATCTTTGTACTCGTAAATGTTGGTCAGCATTACCAGGAAGGCCTCTTAGGCAAACACCTTCTCAGACTCTTGCACTGCAGAGCATCTTTGAACTTTTTTTAACAAATGCTTCCCTACCCATGGCACAGCATGTGACTGAGTGAGAAACACCACCAGGGCCAAAGCATGCAAAAGGACAACACAGGCTTAAAAAGTGGGTAAGGTGTTCCATGTCTAGCTTTACTGATGTGAAGATTCTTTCCTTCAGAGGAAGACCGAAGTCTCACCTGACAGCCTTTCAAGCCCCTTTTCTCTCCACTCACTGGGTAATTCCATTTAGTTTTGTCTTGCAGGGGTGGGGGAAGGTCTTGGGGATGCAGACAAGAGATGGATGTTTTTCAACAGGGCCATAATGACTGCTCCAGGGCTTTCATTAGATCAGCTTAAAAGGGGTACAGTGGCAGGTGAAGACCCCAACACAAATTAAGGCACACTGCTGAAATGCCTCCTGCACACTTACGAACTGCACAAGAGAGTGGACCCAGAACAGACCTCTCTCTAATGCTGAGCCTCGCCTTGAGAAGCCAGCACAGTCCAGAGCCAGCTCCAGCTGCCACCTCCAGAGCACCTTTTCACAGGCTGGGCCATGGGAGTCACTTCTGCTGCCTTAAAACAGAAAACGACTGCAGAACAGTTCAGCAGCCAGAGCTGCACTCCAGGTTCTGGCTGATCAAAAACCTCACAAAGCTCAGTCTCAGCCGAGCATTGCTGCCTGGCAGACACTAAGGACCTCCTGACTCCTCTGCCAAGTGAGAGTTTTGGGAAGAATCCCAATGTAAAACACAGGCAAAGCAGGACATGACTTTACAATTAGGTGTTACCTAAGCAGAATTTCCATGCACTCATCAAGGTGCAGGAGTATTCAAGCGACCTTGAGACTTAATCTTGGATGCCCAAATACTGCTCTGAAACAAGAGCTGTGCACAGGCTCCTTGGCTCAAGACAGCTAAAGCACCATACTCCAAAGGCATCAGCATCCTCTCTACTTTAAGTGAGGAACCCTACCTACTGTACCAGTAGCACCCCTGAGAGCCAGTGCAATCTCAGTGTTTGAAAATCCCTCTGTACAGACCCTCTGTGAAATGCCAGAGCCAGGCACAAACTGGAAGGACTGGCTGGATTGCCTACAGTGCCGTCTCCAAGCAGATGCCCTGACTCACTGAACCCAAAAAGCTCCTTCTTTCCTGCAACACACGAGGTAGGCAGGATTGGTACAGCAGGTGCCTGTGAAGGGTCACCTTAACACCACTGCAGGAGACACAATGCATCGCTGATGCCAATTACACTTTCCCTTCATCTATAAAATAAAGGCGTTTCCGAGCAAGCTGTTTAGAAAAGCCACAGGAGCTCAAGTCAGGAGAGCCTGGAGAACACATGATGTGTTTGCTAATCTTTCCAACAATTTAACACTGCTGTGCTGTACCCCATGCAAAAATGAAGTCACTCTTTTAAGGACTTAAAACAGAATTCCCCCTTTAGTGGCAGCTACAACTTCAGATACCCAGAATGACAAAGGAAACCAAGATTGTGTATGTTAGATTTCAGAATTCCGAAGTCTGGTTCAACTGGTCCCTCATTCCCCCCGGGGTACATCATGCAGTGTCCCTGTGGTAACACAGGCACAGGCTGGATAACTCCCATGCACATCTGATACTGTGCACCTGCATGCAGCATCCCAAAGACTACAGAAGGTCTCCACTCCTCAAGCTTCCAGAACTCATTACTTACTGAGAAGAGAGACTGTTAACTCCCTCACTGCTTATGCTCCTTTCAACTTTATTTAAAGCTGCTGCTTTCACAGAAAGACTACATGACTACCTGGGCCAGCTAGTGTGGCAGGAATTGACATAATTTAACTAAGCAGCCAACAGCCATCTGCATGGCTGCTTTATGTACAACCGAAGTGGACTGCCATTTGGCTTTATAAGAATTACTCTCTTTGAAACTGTATTTTATTTGCAAGTTTCAAAATACCTGCCCCACTGAATTACTCAGGCACAATGCAGGACAATTCACCAAAACAGAAATAACAAAGGCAAACAACATGTCTTTTGAATTACAGAGATGCTATTGCCAATGACCACCACTTATTTATCCTTCATACTTTCTGTCTACATTCAATTGTTTTGAAAACACCTACCTCATACATAAATATCCTTGCAAACAGATCCAGAGGCTGTTCTTCTGCCCCAGACTTGGGAGATGTTAGATTACTGAAGGGTTTGTCTTATTAAAATTATTACTGTTATGTAGACTGCTCTAGAACACCCTTACACTTTTAAAAAGTACATGGATACCTTCTTACCAAAACCTCCAATTTCATTTGGAAATTCACATAGCAGGTCTACAACAGTTGCCACAGGTGAACACAGACTCACAGCAATTAAGTTATTAATTAATATTCATACCCATTTGTTTTTTCAGCTCCAGCAACAAATGCCCAGTGTGCCAAGACTCCAAGAGAACCAGAAAGGAGGTCCCCCTGTCCACCACATCTCCGGCTGCTTCCTTCGTGACTGCACACAAGTACTGTGAACAGACAAACCAAAAACAAAGTCATGTGCTTTTCCCCCTCCATTTACAGTGACAGCACTGCAGCTGCAAGGGTGACCCTGAGGCACACGGCAACTCATAGTTGAGAGACTTAACACAGGCAGTAGAATACGATGAAATACACTACTCTTAAAAAAAAAAATAAATTGCATTAACATTTTTAAAAATACTTTTCTCATTACCTTTTAATCCTTTGCAAATAACATTGCACAATGTGCACGCTTTCTCCACTTCACTCAGGCTGCACAGGTGAGTTTAGTTATTCACATGCCATAATGAGCCATCACCCCAAACTGGACCGGGTCCCTCACAAAGTCATTGCACAAACACAACTCTTCAGCGTCTCTGAGTTTGCAAATATAAACCAAGGTGTTTACAAAAAGCAAATGCAATACAGGACTAAAATCTCAAATGTTCTACCACGTCCATCATGAAAATACTTTATTGAAACAGCCTTTTCCTTAGGCTTTGTAAAAACCACATGCAAGACAGATTCGTTTTTTTCTGCCAATAAACTGTGTCTCACCATCCGTATATGTTTCTGTCAGCAGTGTCACTGTGGATAGACTGTGTCAGGGTATCAGATGTTACATTTCTATTTTAAATACACAAAGGACCTTGGTCAAATTGATCTCTTTGTGCAGCTTTAACTATGAAGAACACGCAAATGGTTTCACTACATTTAACTCCTTTGTTATCCACTCTCAACAAGCCCAAGCAAGAAGCCTAGAGGACATATAAGGCACACAAAAAGAAAACAGCATCAATTCTGCTCCCCTTTACCATACTCTCTCTTGTGGGTATGTACCTAGCCCTTAGCTTCTTTTTTTGCTTGGCTCTGAAAAAAACCCCAGGACAGATTTATTTTCCTCTCCTAGGAGAATGGAAGAGCTGGCAGAATCATGACTGGCCAAGTGGTGATCCTTAGCATCTCCACTCAGCTACTGCAGGATTCAGGACTGTGCACACAATCACTTCTGTGCTGCTGAGCATGCCAAATATACAAGCAAAGGATAAAGCAAGACCAGGCATTGCTTGGGCAACAGCTCTTACCTCAAGCCTGGGCTGGGTTTCTCCAAACTGTATAAACAGAGCAGCCCAGGTGTTTTAGAGGGAGTACTGTCCATATTTTTAACATTTATAACCATTTTTATCTTTCAAACTAATGGAAAAAATTTACACAGAACTGAAGGACTTGCAGATACATCTTCCTAAATAGCAAATGGTAAAAAACTACATAATGCCAATGAACCCCTTCCAGTTCATTATGTGCAGCAGCGAAGAATTGCACTTCGCTCCCATTTCCTACCGATTCTTGCAGCGGTAATTGCGGGGCTCACGAGGCCAGGCAGTTGTGCGTGTTTGCTGCCACTGAGAGGGCAAAGATTCATTAGTCACCACGAGCACAGCACACACCACTGCAGCCTTGCCAGCAGTTCATTTTCCCAATCACTCTTCTCCCCTTCCCCCTCCCCCTCTCAAATTAAGATTCTGGATGTGTTTCTCAGTGAGCAGTAGCTAATGTCAAATTTCACAAGTGTAATGCCCTTCTGAGTTAGCTATCTGAAGAAGGTATGCCCTTTCAGGTGGCACGATTTATTCTCAGTTTTATTTTAAATACAGTGCTTTGGAGACATTATCTCTAATTCTACTACTTTGAAGATGCTATCTCACCAGATTTTCACTTTGAGGGCTTGAACTCCTGGCAGGAGGCAGGATGGAAATCCTCTGTTCAAAAGCTTTGGGGCCTTCTGACTGACAGCTGAGCACAAGCCCCTGCTTATTAGCTGCATGTCACCATCTGCCACTATTCTGTAGCCCCACAACCTTCCAGTCATTTTTGAGCTGTACAGGAAAGCAAGATCTCCTCAAACTAGGCCAATTATAATACTCTGCTAAATTTACCAAAAAAAAAAAAAAAAAAAAGAAGTGGTCTTTTGTTTGTGGTTTTAAAAAGTAAGTCTCAAATATGTGCAGACTACTTCACAGACAACAACAAAAGCAGACCTTTGTACTCTGCACACAGATGCTGGAAAACAAATCCATGGAATACCTTCAAAGAAGCAGAACTAGAGGAAATTCACTCGAATGAGGAGGGAAAGATATAACACACAATTCTTGTGCAGAGGCTTGGTTGATCAAAGAACATCTCAAAATAAAAGGATGATGAACATGACAACAGGCAATGGGAAAAGGATTTAAAAACATCTCTGAATTACAGTCATTATTAAAAGCTTTTAAAATATAAGAAGGAATCCCACAGTGGCATCAAGACAAACCAGCACACTGCCAAACCAACACAGGATGCTTTTCCCAGCCTTCTCCTAGAACAACAAAATAAAACTGCTGTCTTCACGCTCCCCGAGTGCAACATCCCCCACTGAATGTCTGAGCCCTGCTGAGAAGACACTTCCAGCAGTTCTTTAAGGACCATGGGGCTGAAGCCTTTACGTTGCACTGAGCAGTCACAACCAGTGGCAATGTTACAAGGCCTCAGTTAGCTGGACATGGCTGAACAGTCAGCTATGATGCCGAGAAGGTGGGCAGTTCTATTCCCTGGAAACATGCACAGCACTCTATCTGCATGAGGATGAAGCTTTTTTTGATCTGTTGTTCAGTGAGGCTGTAGCATGTTCAGCTAGGGATGGGCATGTACACGGTTCTTGGAAGAGCTGAGGAGACCAAGATGACTGGATGCAGGACAACAAGGAAACTACAAAGACTGAAATCACCACCATGTATCAATTTTGAAAAGGCAGCAGCCAGGGCCACTTAAGGTCAATTAGTCTGACACCAGTCCTGATCAAAACAACAGAGAGGTTCAGTTATAGCTCAACTGACAGAGTGTAAGAGACAGAAACACAATTAATGCTGGCCAAGCTGGCTGTTAGAGCAGGGTGTCCAGTTCTGTTTTCTGATGGGTCTGGGCAACCAAATCTGACGTCATTACTTCTCAAGGTGATGAATCAAAAAAAACCCACCTCAGTATAAGTAGCAGACAGTTTTTAAATGAAAACTGATTTATGCCAAGTAACTCTCAGGGGAAAAAAAAAACCTACCCAACTCCCTAGCACTTATCCATGCAGCACACATATACTAGCAGAAGAAAAGGCTAGATAAAATAAGTGTCATCACTGAAGAAATGCCTGCAAGGAGATCTGCTAGAGTCAGAAAAACCACAGTCCTATTCAACAGTTTCAACACAGTCTCAGCAAGTAAACATCACATGAATACCACCAGAGCTTTAGGCAGCAAATACAACACGTATTTGCTCACATATAATCACACAGATTCCTTATGTACCTAAATCCATGGAAGTAATTTGTACTGAAATGAGTGCAGCAGAAACAAAAAATTGAAGGCTGTCATACTGACAGAATACTGGAAAGTAGAAATTCAAGAGTTTTAGGCTCCAAACAATTCAAAACTTTGCCCCAGGCTTTCTGGGTCACTATGGCCAAGTCATTTAGTAGTGCTATGTTTAATATATTTCAGGCCATAAAATATTCTCAAGAAGGGCTGAAAAGGGAGTGATGGCAAGATACACATTAATATTTGTGAAAGCATTCAGACCATGGTGTCACACTTAGCTGTATCATTGCCAAGTTTTAAGCTGAAAAACTCCCAGCCCAAATTTTGCTGCTGCCAAAAGCCCAGAAGAATGACCTATTTATGAGTATTGTGTGCTTAATTAAAAAAACAAAACCACACATTCTGTTATGTAAATGAAAATAGCTGTCCTCTCTTTGAATGAAAAAAATCAGAATGCAGTAGTTTTGCTGACCTCAAGCACTACAAGTTAACTTGGAAGCACAGATTTTGATGTGGCTGTATGCAGGCAGCACCATTTGCAATGCCAGCTCCTAGACACATCACAGTTAGAAAACCAAAGTAGTAGAAAAGGCAGTGTGTGTCTGCTTGTTCCTGACCCACCATGTTCACCCAGTAGTGAAAAAAAGAAATGAATCTCTGGGGTGGCTTTTACTGCTGCATTTAGAGCACAGCATGTGAAATATGGTATAGTTTAGTTCTGATGATGGTCAGAAGGCTGAAGAGCCTCTGTGAAATACAACATTTATTGAGACTGCAGACTGAAAGACTGGAGATTTAAATTTAGCTCCTGAATCTCAGACATCCTGAACAAATTCCTTGCACTTGTTTTCCTCTTACAGAGGAGGAGTATTACACTCACCCTAATGTGGGCAGGAATCAATGTATGAAACATGACCATTTGAACTTCTGATATGACCCAACTGGATCGGATCAGCTAACAACAGCCACCCCACACAACAAACACACTCTAGTTTAATTAAAAGGCTTAAGATTTCCATTTTCTATGCAAATAATGTAGCTATCAAGGATCATTTTGCTCCATCAAATACAAGATTTAGACCTTTATCAGATTTTTAATAAAATCTCTTACTAATATACATCTCTGACCTAGCATATACTTATACTAGTAAGAAATCCATCTTTTTCCTTTTGCAAGTTAGTTCACAAAAGCATGTAGCTGGAGATCATGGACTCCCAGAAACATGTCCCAGAGTGCATATAGACAGGGAAACCAAGTTTAGTGACTCTGGCTGGGGAAACAACTCAACTGGTGCGGAAAACGTAAGTTGGCTTTTATATAAAGGGTGCTTATACTTTTTTATTCCCTAATCACGCTTTTAAAACTTAGGTAAGTCCTTGAGTGCAAGATAGAGCAGGCAACTGAAGTTAGCCGAAAGTGACCCGAATTTTACACCAGTTCTGTTGGACAGGCACAGGAGCCAGGGGCCAGGTGAACAGTGCCAGGGAGAAGCTGGCTGGGCTGCAGGTGCCATAGACCCCACAGTGGCACCAGGGACAGGAACCATCACCTTCCCATTTTGCTCATTCTGCAGAAGCAGGACTGGAGACAAAGGTGCTGCCTCTCAGTTAAAAATCTCGGTGAGTTTTGCTCAGCAGCTGTGAGTGAGCCAGGCAGTGACAAGCACTGAATAGATTCCTTTTTCCAGCTGTGTAGGGAGATGAATGGCTGGAATTAGAAGTAGTGCTTGGGGACTTATGGCAAGAGTTGGATTTTTACCCCATAGTCAGTACTCAGTATTCTGCCTCACATACTTCCTTGCTTCTCTTCACCATGGCTGCAGCTGAGCAACTGGAGAGAAACCAAATTTGGCTACTGGTTCTTGGGAAAAGTAACAGGATGGTTCCCATAAAAGCCTGCCTTTTGGAAGGTAAGAGGGTCAAACACAGAAAAGCTCATTATAATGCTTAAAAATGAAAATTCAAATCCTCTGATTCAAGGACCTAACCAAATTTTAAACATGTTAGGAACTAAGGCTGGTATAACCACACTTTATTATTGACCAGTTCTCCAAAGAATAATAAAAAAATAACCTTAGAGAGCTGTGCCATAGTGAATAAAAGCTGACTTACCTTTTACCCACAGGCTGAGTACTCATTCCTACCCTGGTCAGTGATGGCACTGATATCACCTACCAAGAGCATGGTGAAGCTCATCTTTGTAGAGCAGGGAATCAACAACTGTAGACCAAGCTATAATGTGAAATTGCAAAAGGAAAGAGAAAAGAGTATATAAAACTTAATTTAAAATCTTGG
Source organism: Corvus cornix cornix (assembly GCF_000738735.6). Taxonomy (NCBI): domain Eukaryota; kingdom Metazoa; phylum Chordata; class Aves; order Passeriformes; family Corvidae; genus Corvus; species Corvus cornix. Next base: position 93,418,677 of record NC_046332.1, read on the forward strand.
TGATTAAGTTTACAGGCCAGTCAGCAGCTCACTACTGAAATGGAGACAAATTTTAGAAAAACCTCCTTTATAGTGGAGGACTCCTACTGCTTTCACAGAAGCCAGTATGTGACTGAGGCCATAAGCAATCACCTGCACCAGCTAGTCTGGTCTGTGAAAACAAACCTCAGAGGTATCCAGACACTTCAAAGTTTGTGAATCCAGCAAAGTATCAGGTACACTGCTGTACCAGTTAATTTCTTTATCTATTAATAAAATCTTGTTTTGAATTTATTAAACTTCAGCTTCCAATCAGAATTGGAATCAGAGCCTCTCTGTGTAGATTACAAAGCTTTTTGTTGAGAGTAATTCTTCACCAACACCTTATGCCAAATCACCTGGTAACTCTTTCTGTCTTCAGGTAACAGAAGTAAACTGTCTACTGCATTTCTTACAGACTCATGAATAAAAGTACTGTGAAAATAACCACTACAATCACTCTAAGCTATAAAGCATTCACAAACCCAATCTCCCCTACTGCAAAATTTGGCGTCTTCAAAAAGCCTTCCTTCCACAACAACTAAGCACAAAACACTGGAGTTGCATGGTTAAGTTTGCAATTTCTCAATTTCTGTTTTCCCTGGAGAGCACTGAGACTTACTTTATTTTTCCCCCCCTAGAAAGCACACGTGCAGTATATTCCCAAAGGAGAAAGTTTAAAAGTACTGTAAGCAAACTACAGTGACAGTATGCTGAACACAGGAGGTCAAGCAGGAAATGCCTAGCAGATAGGGCTTAAGCACTGCAAATGGATGATGACATGATAAATAAAAGGCAAAAGGAGTACACAGATCTTTTCATAATGTTTGATTGTGCTCAGAGGACATTGGCCTGATCCAATAATCTGGATTTCCCTCAAACTGGAATCATGATGTATGTAGTCTTAGCTGCAAAAAAAATGATAACAGATCAAAAGAAGAGACAGAAGAAAAATAAGAGCAAAAAACCTGGGAAAGAATTCAAGGTCAGTGACATGGCAACATACTCCATGTTGTGGCACAGAGCACACAGTAGAATCTCCTTTCTCAATGTAATTTTGCATTTGAGAAACTAAATGACCAGCAGACTAGACCCAAAGAACACTATTGTTAAAAGGAAGCTGAAGTCTGTAGTTTCTGCAAAATTCTCAGGAACATTCTTGAAAGTCATGCAAACTTGACAAACACTTTTTGTAACAGACATTATAACCTGCTTTCTTAGCTCAGCAATGCTGCCTGTAATGTCTGTAATCCAACAAAGCATCAGTGATAGTACCAAGGTAAGAACAAGAAAGTAGCCTATAGCTGGACATCAATCAACTGCTATAAAGGCACAGAACTGTTTTTTATTTCAAAACAAAAGCCACTCCACTAATAGAAAAAAATATCAGAACACAACAGAGACAAAGAACAAGGTGGGGGGAAAAAATAAAACCAATAAAAAACCCCAAAAGCACACAAGACATACATGAACTTGTGTCACATATGAACACTCAAAATTGAAACTGGAAAGAGCTTCAGCTGTTTTCTGGTTTTTTAATCCTGCATGACAAGAGATTCACTGGAGACAGTGTCCTGTTTCTCCAGCAGTTGTGGGGACACACTTATCTCAAGAGTTAATAGTTCAAAAGGAGAACAGAGATATACCAGATAATGTACTCAATCTATAAGCGCTCACCCAGTCTTCCCAATGTTCATTTAAAAAGCAACAATCCCGTATAAAAAGAACATTGTTGACATAAAAGCAGAGAAAGAAGACAACTACAGTGCTCTAAAGCTCTCCAGCTGGCATAAACTGAAGTCAAGACATTGTATCCTCCAGCAGAGTTCATCCACCCTTAAGCCTGGCCTGACTGTCCAAGGTTACAGATCAAGTCTGCTATGGGTGCAATATGACACAAGACTTCCTGTGGGGAAACCTGGGTACTCTAAGAGGAAGGTCCTTTACTCCACAGATGTAACTATACTGCTTCCAGGTCCCAGCTGTTGCACAGTCTGCTAGAGTATCTGCACTAATGGGGTACGTGGAAGGTGGCTCTGCACAAACCAGTCGTACTTATGACATCTGTTTTCTGTTACAAAAGACTTCCATGGCTCCCAGTAATGAAAAATTGACTGTATATACAAAACAGTTTTGAAGCAGCATAAACATTTATCAGAGATTAGCATTTCAAGTAATTAAAAGCAGAGCTGCTGCCTGTTATGTATGTGAAGTAAGACCATGCAGTCAAAATGTATCCATGGCACTTGTGAATAATTTTATACTGATCACAGTAAATGATCAGTATAAAAAGCACCAGACAAGCAGCTAATTTTATTAAGTATACTTTAAACCATATTGGTATGTGACTGTTATAATGGCAATTAACCATATAATGGTTAATTTTTTAATTTGTCAGGGCTGCTGTACAAGTCATATACGTACATGTGGATCTGCAGCCCCATGATGGACAGCACCAAGGAACTGAGCAGGTCATGAGCCTCAAGACATCTCCACTTTTCACACACACTGATACATGGTGAGTATTGATACATTGTTTTGTATCAATTTAGCAATGACAGCTGCACTTACATAAACCACCTCAGCAAAGAACTTTCAAACAGTTCACAAAGATTAAATAATTAATTTCTCAATACCCATGGAATGTAAAACATAATGTCATTTAAATGAGAAATGAAATTAGCAACTTTTGCCAGCAAATAAATTTAGTTGCACTCTTAAAATATAAATTTACACAAATCACCTAAAGGTGATCTGCAAAGGCAGCAATCCCTCCAACCTTCAGGGGAATACAGCCTATTGCTATACACTCTACTGGACTATGATTGAAAGCAAACAGAACAGAACAATCACATTGCTAAGAGCAGAAGGCTTCACTTACCTTTCTCTCCATCTGAAATAAGATCTCTTTCTCCCTTTTGCACAACTGTCAAATTCCCCATGGCTTGGCTGAGTCTTAATACACATCCATGATGATCACTACTGTCTACGGGGTCTCTAAGCTACAACACAAGAATTCCATACACAGTACATATTTTGCTACTACAACATATTCTAACACATGCTACTTAAATATGCTTGGGGGGTGGGGGGGAAGGCAACATCATCAGTCTTCCCATGTATTTTTTTCTACACCCACTGCAGTGTTAAAAAATGCATGAGAATGGGTCTTCTTTAAAAAAGAGCTCTGTTTAAGAATATGCATTGTTGTGGCAATTATCCCATGGAATAAAACCCATAGAGTGCTTCCCTCACACATAAGAAACAGCACGTAACATTTAAGCCAGTAATAAGTTACTTATTTTCAAGACAAAAAGACTAAACTTGCACACACTTAAATACCAAAAAGGCAATCAGCTCACCATGGCTTCATACAGTCTGCTGAACTCCATGTAGTTTGGAGTAAGAATAGCTCGCTGGTAGCCTTGAATAAGAGAAGGCTGCTGGGAAATGAGCCACAGTCCATCCTGCAAAACACAGTAAGAAGAGCATTTACTGAATAGATTCTTAAATGTTAAACCACTGACTGAAATCAAGAAAATACTTACTGCATCAATAATGATAGGAATTCCTTTCACTTTCGATTTCTCTATAATACCCTGCAAAAAATGCAGATACTTTTAAGATGCTTGATAATTTCGATCTCTTAAGATACAAACCAAATATATACAATAAATCTGACCATGTAAGTTGTTTTTACAAAGTGATAGAAAAAAATGTTATGTTCTGCAAACTAATGTAAAACCTTTTTGTAGCAGGTAATTTTACAGTCACAATGTTTTCTCCCTGGTTTAAGTGTCCACAGAGCTGGTATGTGTATAGGGTACTCATGGCAAGGTTTTAGGAGGGGGAAGAGGGGCTACAGGACTTCTCTGAGAAGTTGCTGGAAGCTTCGCTCATGTCCAATAGAGCCAATGCCAGCCAGCTCCAAGACAGTCCTGCCACTGCTCAAGGCCAAGCCCAGCAGCGAGGTAGCATCTCTGGGATAATAGATTTAAAAAGGGGAAAAAGTTACTGTGCTGAAGCAATTGCAGCCAGAGAAGAGAGGAGTGAGAATATGTGAAAGCTACAGCCCTGCAGATGGACAGGTCAGTGAAGAAGGGAGAGGAGGTGTTCCAGGCTCTGGAGCAGTCCGTGGGGCAGTTCACGGTGAGGCAGCTGTGCCCATGCGGCCCGTGGAAATTCACAGGGGAGCAGAGATCCACCTGAAGCCTGTGGAGGACCCCACAGCAGAGAAGGTGGATGCCCAAAGGAGGCTGTGACCCCATGGAAAGCTTGCACTGAAACAGGCACCTGGCAGGACCTGTGGCCCCATGCAGAGAGGAGCCCACGCTTGAGCAGTCTGTTCTTGAAGGACTGCATCCCATGGGAAGACCCATGTTGGAGCAGTTTGCAAAGAAATGCAGTCCATGGGAAGTCCACTGGAGAAGTTTGTGGAGGACTGTCTCTTGTTGGAGGGGCCCCATGGTGGAACAAGGGAAGAATGTGGAGTCCTTCCCCAGAGGAGGAAAGAGCAGAAAAGACAACATGTGATGAACTGACCAGAGTCTCCATTTCCTGACCCCCTGCACCACTGAGAGAGGGGAAATACACAATTTTGGAGTTAAAATAAGCTTGGGAAGAAGAGGGCGGTGGAGAGAAGGTGTTTTTAGCATTTGGTTTTATTTCTCATTATCCTACTCTGATTTCATTTGTAATAAAACTCAGTTAAGCTCCCCAAGCTGAGTTTGTTGCACATACTTCAATGTAACAGTAACTGGTGAATGATCTCTCCTGTCCTTATCTTAACCCACAAGCCTCTGTTACATTTTCTCTCCCATCCAGCTGAGGAGGGGAGTGATAGAGAAGCTTTGGTGGGCACCCGGCATTCAGCCAGGGTCAACCCACCACAATATGCAAGCAAACAAGCAATCTCGCCCACTCTGCCTGCTGCAGGAGGCATGTAATGCCAACACAAGCCACACATAGTAAACATACATCTTCAATTAAAAACCCCAGAAAAACCCCAGTGAGTGCTGCCTTGATAGAAATCGGTGCGTAACTGTCAATACAAACTTCAGCTGGTTTGCGGCTCACAGTGCCACTGCAGTATTAGTTTATGCACAAACTGAGACAAGCAGTATGTATGATGTCATTTCACCCATGGTCCTGGAGGTTTTATGCTTGGAAAGCAAAACCAAGGTGGCCCAGACAACAGACCATTTGTAAGAGTGTTTTTTCAGCAAGCAGTATCTCCGAGCAGACTGCCTGCCCTTGTTCTCTTTCCTAACCCAGCAGCAGCAAGGACTGATCCTCAAGCTTTTTAACGAGCAGTGGCCGACAGTCAAGTTCTTTTCCGTGTCAGTTATTACCAACTCATCCTTGAAGCTGGGGGGTTTATCTTTTTCCTGCATACGGTAACAGAGCATTGTATCCATCCAAAAGTCTGAGTACTTCTGAATGCTATTAACATCTTCAGGTTAGCTATCGTATGGCACTGAGCTTTACAGGTTAGCAAGACATGATGTAAAGAATAAGGAAGCAATTTTTAATTAATGTTTAGGGTACTGAACATCTCTCTTTTCTCGTACAGTGGTCAAAATAAACACCCACCTTGCTCCCTTGCTCCCTGTAAATTATTACACATGACATATACATATCCTTACAAACATTACTACCTGATTCTGGTTTTTCCAACACCAGTGGAAGATACTTCCCTTCTATTTTTTTTGGGCAGTGTTTGCAATTTGGAAGCATGAGACTGAAACACCATCCACTGCTCCAAGCCTGAGGACTTGCCTCAACACACAGCTGTGGCTGCAGTAGAAGCTACTAGAGAATAGAAACCTTTCCTACACTTGCACAACTTGGGCTGTGTGTCAGACTGCTCGGTGCCCACCTCCTTTGAGATCCCTAGGGAATACCACAGAGTCTCCTCTTAGCTACTTGAATAATTTTGAACCAATTGCAAATTTTACACAACTCATACTGTTCAGCTCTACTGAATTATTCAAATTTATTAGTAAGTATACTTAACAGCTGTGTGAGGATGGAGTCTTAAAACACACCTAGAATTAACTGCGCCATTCTGAAAACCAGAGCGTCTTACTTTCAAAGCTTTTAAGGAATGTATGAGAGAATAATGTCTTCATTCATTCATGCTAATCTGCACAGATGTGCACAGCTCAGTTTTCCTTCACAGAAGCTGCACTGCTTTGCCCCTGCTGTGTTAAGTTCATTAGCAATTACGTTTAACTCGACTCACTTCGTAACAATGAAAAAAGGCTGTGGATCTAACAACCAGGTTTTGTGTTTTGCTCTGTATATTTTCCTTGTATACATGAATGTTATAGATACAACAGCCCAACTATTTTTGAACCATACTAAGCTCTTCTGATTAGATATCATAGGGTACTGAGACTCAGACCTCAGCAAGATCATCCTCCCCCAATCTTTGAAGAAACAAATACCTTTTACTTTGACCTGGTTTTCTAACTGGTTATAATTACAATATTTTGTACATTAGCAGCTTCACCAAACTCCTTCAGTACACTTAAAATGATTACTGCTCCACTTCCCACTAATATGAATCACCAGTTTATTCTAGTATGTCAGCTTCAGTAAGCCAGTCTTTCATGACACTTCATTTTCTAAAACTAAAAAAGATTCCCCCAACAGTCAGTAAGGAAGTCTGAAGGAAGACACCAGATCTCAGGAGTCCTTAGCCTTCCAAACTATTCTCTTAAATGCATTATGAGCAATCTAGGGAAGGAATTTTGCCAAAGTTCTGTTCCCAAAACAGCTAAGGTTTGGCAGATGCCGTTATTGTTTGGCCCCTTTTCATGTTTCCTCGTAATTGTCATCTTGGCTACTGGAATCTCTTGCTCTCTCCCAAATAAGCAATCTTGAAGATCCATTGTATACCAAAAGAATGTATGTATAAGATTTAAAAAAGTGGAAGTTACAAAGCATGACAGTGTATCTACAGGTAAATAGCATCTGGAAGGCCAGATCACTGGTACACTCCAGAGAAATAAGGCATTTTTTCCTAATCATGTTTTGAGTTCCTACATCTCTAGCACATCTGAAACATCCACAATACTGAAACATTTGACCTCTACTCTAAAGAGAAATTTCACCTTGCTAAGTAAAAGCTACTGGGCAAGCAACTTTTATTGTGCACTAAGTCTCTGAGGTATTGGTTTCTAATCTAACATACTGAATGATCTTTGCTTGTTCTTTCTCTCCTTATAAAAAAAATAATCCGGGGATACAAAGTAATTTGTCTTATTTAGAAAGCTCATTTTTGATTTAAAAAAATGCCAAACAGTACAAAACAAACAAACAAACAAAAGCCCCTATCGCATTTTCCTTTCCTCTTTGTTTCTTAAACCCAGACAGAAACTGCCTGGAGATAGACAAGGAACCTCAGAGAGGAAGTTCTGGGAAGGGAAGGGGTGACTTTGAAACTGTAATAAACAGTAAAGATCAGGGAACCCCTGTAAGACAGCCACACGTTTGAAGGACGCAACATTCACAGGAGACATCGCTTCCTACTGACTGTGGACAGCACCACTGGAGAGCAGCTCATCCCATGCAGCTTACACACCACATTCAGGGTGGGATGAATAGCCAACAGATATACCTGTCTCTCCTCAGCTACAGAGACACTTTACTGTTTTATTTTTAGACACCAAGAATTAGGTGAGATGAAGCCCACTTCTAAACACTCTACTTCTGCAGATACTGTATTAAAAAAACCCTTAAATATTTGCATTAAGATGAGTTTATGGCAATAATGGTAACATCTTCAGTGCAGAGTACTTTGTTCCTGGAAGCAAAAATCAATTTTCAGCTGTATTTGTACCTCAGTATTTGGCATGTATTTCTCTGGTTAATACCTGTAGATACAGAAGAACCTTCACTGTTAATTGCCCAATTACTACATCTCAGACTAACTCTGCTCTCAAACCAGAACCTATTTAACAGCTCCTGATAAGAATTCTATGTATGAGCAGAAACCATCTGTTCAGTTTTATCCAATGTAACAATTATTTCTATGGGAAAGGATTTAGAAGATAACACTGACAATTAAAAATATTAAGAAATGTCACTAGGACACAAAAGCTGAAATCCAAACACCAATGACAAATGAACAGCAACACATAGGGATATCAATGATAAGCCCAAGACATCACCCCTTCCCTTCAAACAGCATTTTGAATATTAAGATTTTGAAGATCCTAGCTCCAGGATATCCCAGTGGACAATCTTTCTGTGCACAGAATTATTATACTACAACAGTGGTGGTTCAGCTTGGAGCAAGGAAGGAGCACTTCCTTCAGTTGATTCCTAAGCCCTCAAGGACATCCAAAACTGAAGCACTGGACTCACAAGGCAACCTTGGCACGAGTCACAAAGCAGAGGGGACAGATGAGAAGAGGACGATACACTGTTCCCACCCAACCTTATGACCTACAGCCACACTGGCTAGCTAAGATATCAAAGTCTGAAATTTGGATTCTTCCTCTGCAATTCACAGCCAGGGCCAAAATTCAGTCTCTTACCTTTCATATTGAGAGTCTTAATAATGGGGTTTGGGCAATCTCTTGCTAGACATATTCTTCTTTGTATCAGCTGGCTAAATACTTGGTAGTCCTCTGAAACCGTGACATTTGCATGAGAAAATGGAAAGAAGCGTCACCCCCTCTTATTAACATCAGTGATGATTAACTGTATTGCAAGACTGCATTACTCATGCTAGAACAAATCTGTAACAGGAGCTTCCTCTCCGAATAACAAGACCAAATCTGAAGCTTCTATCCTCATTAAGCCAAAGAGGAAATTACCTGGGATTCACAAATCCCATGAAGATGCTCCATGGGACAAACTCTCTCACGGTTATTACCATTTGTTAGCAGCACCAAATACTTGACCTTTAGGAATGCCCAAAATAGTATTTCAGTGATTGCAGTTTTTCATGGTGGCAGTTGAAGTAAAGAAAGCCAGAGAGGGTAAAATTAACCTGAATCTACTCCTACTCTACTCCTGAAATACACAATTTCCTGAAAAAACTTTTTTTTTTTTGACTGATTATTCAGGATTTCTACGCAAGCAACCTACTCAGTAAGAACTGAAAAAGAAGTTGTGTCATAGTAGAAACCATTGGTCTATCTGAGGAAAGGTAACCCTTTACTGTAATTACAAAAATTTACAAAGTAAGGATGAAAAATGTATGTGGGTTTTTTTTTATTATCATGGAAACTATTCCCTTAGATGCAAGGCATTCATTGTAGTAGAAATCTGTTTCCTGTCCCAACTTTCACATGGGAATTTTAAAACAGATTCACAAACCCAAATTCCAATCTTTAGAAGAAACCCAAAAGACAAAAGCAAAACACAAAAAAAACAAAACCACCAAAACAAAACTGAAACACACCAACCACCACACTTCCCCCAAAAAAACCTGACAACACAAAACCCCCAACACACTGACACCTGTACAACACACACACAAAGGCAAAATTATTCAGGCTGTAAAGGACTGCGGGAGGGAGAAGCCTGAAGGAACAAATGGACAGGATACTGCTGAAAGAGGGCACAGTAATGCAAAAAAGCATGGTACGATTTAACCATTTGATAGCCTGCAGCTGTGCTGTGAAACACAAGATTCACCTGCACTGTACTAACATGGACATCCAGGACTCCTACACTCTTCCACAAGTATTATGGAAAAGGGAATGGGGATGAGATGAGCCACTGGTTGTAAGAAGCAGCCACGTGGGGAATAGTGGGGAACATGAGAGGGAGGAATAAATTCCCATGGAGCTCCTAAGTACAACCACAGGATCCCTCATCAGCCATGGAAGTCTTCACAGAGCAGCCACGCTGAGGCACCAGGGGCAGAGAACAGGTGCTGCTCTCACAGCGAGTACCCACAGCCTCTTGGAAAGAAACTCTGCAGTCTGGACTTCTCCACCCAAGTCCAACAAGCCTGTAGTAACACCCATCCTATTTATGCTGCCCACATGCAACGGCCTAAAAGCTGGTTCTCCACAGATCCATGGAAAAGACAATTATGTAGATTTGCCCACACCTAAGTTAGATATACTTTTCAGCTTTTTAAATTAGATGTGGATTAGCAGCAGAATGCCTGCCGTGACTTTTAATATACTAGCAGTTTTATCACTACTTAGGTTTTTCTTGATGAGCTGGTTCAGCTACACAAAACTTTGGCATTTGGTGTTTGCAATGGGAAGAATCAGGAAATCGGAGCCAGTCATTTTAATATACGATTGAATTTTAATGAAATGTATAGAAAACTGGAATAGCAGAATATATAAAGCAACATCTATCCCACAACAGTAATTAATTTTCACATTGTCATTTTTTTACCTAGCAAAGGAAAGACTGCTTTACTTGATATCAGCAACAAACACTGCATTTCCTCAGTCCCTTCAGCAGTCATGTCTTGACCCACTCCTGGAAAAATTCCTACTCATGTTCTCAAAAAGAAATTCAAGCCTTAACATGCCATAATAATGGACAATGCTGACCACAATGACATCCAAACACTTTAGGAAGCAGTATTACCTTGCCTTCAGCCCACTGAAAGTGCAGTCCACTGCAACCTGCAAATGCCAAGTATGTAATTACACACTCTGGTTTGGTAAAGACATGCAAACGTGCAGAACATCGCATTGGGAGTGGCAGCCCTTTTTACAAAGAACCCTCTCCTGAAAGCTAGAAACAGAACCTGCTGTTGAAATGCCACCTATAATTGCTTATATTTTCTGCATGGATGCTGCTCTCATCCAGCAATCCTGAATCCATGGTTTTGTCTGAAACAAGAGAGATAAGAGGAAAAAATAGCCAAAATTTTCCTGTACATGCTGCAGCTTAAAGCATTTCCACACACCCTCCTCCCCAAGGTGACCTGGAGGAACAAATAAGTTCCACCCCAACACGCTGCAAATTGATTCCTACAATAGGCACTGAAAGCCCTAGGAAGCATTTCTGCCTTGCTTGCTTCAAGTCTGGATAAATGCAGAGTTAGCAGGGACTCAGCTGCAATAGAGGTCAGGATGCAGCTCTCTGGCGGAGATGCCTGGAAAATGGGCTTGGCAGGCAGGAGTTTGCAATCTTGCACAGCTAGAAGTAGGCAAATATCCCAGGCACAGGCTGTGCTCAAGGCTACAGTCTTAGCTGGCAAAGGGGAAAAGTTGCCCTTAATATATTCTATTTGATGCAAGAAGTTTGAAAAAAATTAAGAATGGAGTTCTACTGTTTGCGATTCTTCCCATTAGAGCCGTATTTTCAGTAACTGGTTTTAGGCTTTTTATTGACTCACTGGTGAAAAAGAGCAGTTATCTCTTAAATGTGCTTTTATTAGTTCCTACAAACTGATCCAAGGACTCATCCTCCTTTCAAAATTCAGCAAAGACAATCAAAATCTCTCTTTGTGGTGAAGATATATATAAATCACCTTTAACTAGCCTAATTGCCTGATTTTTTCCTTATGTATTTCTGTATGCATACCTATCACTAATTCACTAATCACTCCAGTAAGCCCTCAAACCTCATGGAAGGAATGACCACCACTTGTGAATGAAGAACACATAATAGAGATGACTATCCCTCCTCTGGAGCAAATAGGTTCTTCATCTCATGGTTTATGCTCCATTCAATTTATGTTGGTCTTTTGTCTTTTAACTGTAGTACCACATGCTAGGCCCTGTTTTCCAAAACAGCTTTTCAGGTGCACAGCAAAATATTTCACTTAAGCCAGGCAGAGGGTGTTAAGACTCTAAAGAATACCCCCCTACACCATCAGGCTCATTAAGTGCTTTGGGAGATATTAGAAGCTGTTACAATCAACAAAGCTGAAGACATTGTAGATGGCAGCTAATCAAAACTGTTCTACTCTACATAAAAAAAAAAAGAAAATTATTCATTTGTAGATTCCTTCTTTGAATCCAAATGAGATCATTTGCCTTAAGCATGGAAGAAAACTGCAGCTAACAGTTTCTTAATATCAGCTTCAATCACATGCTAAATTCTTAAAGAAGTGACATAAGCCAAAGTAATGCCTGAATACAATACAATATGAAAAAGCAAAAGCCTCTGAAATACTGTCCTAGTTATGAAAAAACCCAGAGCACTCCTTTTTGCCCATGCTCCCCCAAAATCATGGTCAACCAGAGACCATTTGGGAAGCTACATTTATACATACATTTCAGCCCTGAACACATGGAAATCCACTTTTAATTATTAATCCTGTTTATTGCAATCCAAAGTATAAATATCTAAATCAGAATAAATAAAAGCATTAATTTTTCTCATGCTCTCATTCACTGAATGTTTGCACTCACAATGCAAACTCTACAAGGTTTCCAGTTTATAGCTGATTATGTTAACTAGATTTGGCTTAAGATATTCATGGTCAGCTGTTGGTTCTTTGTCTTAAATAAACATAAACTTAAAATGAACTTGTCATGCTTAAAATGAACTTAATGAACTGAATTTATCACTGCCAATTTCTTTTTAGGATTTCTATCTGAATGATGCTCAGAAAGAGTTGAAAAGATATCCAATACCAGTGGTTTGCTTACAAATGCTTTGAAGTACCAAAATCAAGTTAAACAACAATATAAGCCTACATGCAGAAAGCAAATAAATATCCCACTTCACTGTGAATGACTTTCATCAAGACCCATTATACATATTAGAAATAAATTCTGTTTGCAAGCTGCATAAACCTGTATTTAAGGTACTGTTAGCAGATATTCAAACACTATTTTTCTAATCAAGACATTTGTGAGGAAGCCACAGAATACTAACAGTTCTTAGCACAAGCAGCAGTAGTTTCTTGGCATAACCAAGAGGGTATCTCTGCCTTGAGCTGGTGTTTCCAAGGTTTATCCGCACCAGTAACATCGCCACAGAGAAAGAACTGCATCCTATCCCAGCAACTGCTTCCCCTTAGGCGAAGACATCTACAAATTGTGACTCTCATCAGGCCTTTTGAAAGCAACAAAGCTTGGCTATCAAGAGATCAGTTTTTCACTGGATTCTACTTGTGATATGTGCATCAATGCTGGGCGTTGGGTGAAAGCTGACAGCACACGTTGTCACAGAGAGGCCACGTACATCCCACTGGGTTTTGCCCTTGCAGTACCCCAAACACAAGACCCAGCTACTAATACAGTCCCTGCCTGGCTCCGTGGGGTCCCGCGTGCCCCCACAGCCGCACGGGTGGGTTCACTGTTACAGTCGGCAGCAAAGAGCCGAGAAGGGCATTTGCGTGCGTTCTGCCAGGAGCATTTATTGCTGCTACACCGTCGAAGGCTGCAGAGGCAAATACAAACATGATCCCAAAGCTCACAGTTTTATCTGGGGAAAAGGTGGGACTAGGGAACGGGGACCAATGGGGAAGCTCTGGGGGGGCGATAAGGTGTAGAGGCTGACAGCCATCTGAGGGAGCCAAACTGGGATAAATTAACAGAACAGAACAAGCATCCTGGGAGAAGCCTTTCTGGTCACCCTAACACGGTGTGGTTCTTGTGGTACTAGGGACTTGTCTTACTGAGAACTCTCTGTCCCTTGTAATATATGTTCACCGGTCACCACAATTCCTCCTTTCTGTATTAAACAAAAGGGCCTCTCTCAGGGATCCCCCAGAGCTGGGCAGGGACAGTATTAAATGGCGCCCCAAATTGGGCACCACCTATTACTGGGTTCCCTGCCGCCTCCGTGGCTCACATGCATGAGCACACAGATGCAGGGCTGGCTCCACCAATATTAAGCCAATGGCAAGGAGTTGAGAAGGGTTCTTGCCTAGAGTTCCACAGAAAGCAGTTTATTGCTACAACTTGTGAAGGGTTCTAGAGGCAAATGACCCCGAGCACATGACAGCTCAGGCTTAAGTACAGGGGTGTGGCTAGCACCAGAAGCCAACTGGGGAATCACAACTGGGGTACATTACCATAACCAAACACGGCATCCTGGGGAGAGGCTTCTTTCCCTCACCATAACCGATACGTCTTTGGCACCAGAGACTGTCTTACCAAGAGCTCTCTCTCTGTCCCTTGTACCACTGGTCAATCGGCCACCACAAGCTACCTGATCCACTCCAAGCTGAGGGCTGAGAAGAGAAAGAGGCATATCCTCGCTGCTACTTCTGTTCCCTATGAACTGCTGAATCCCCGCAGCAAGAACCTCCAAAGGGTATAAACAGGGAGGAAGCAAATGCACGACACACACTAAAGAATGAAGTTTCTGGAAAATAATTCTTCTGCTGATTAGAGTTGCCATGAGCAGTGACTCCAAACAATAATACATTCCGTTGGTTAATATTTGTACATGGTGGTAGGTACCACAGGCAATACTACTAATCTGTCACCTGCAGCATTCACCTGGGATGCTTCTCAGGTGTCTTACACCTGGTACAAAGAGAACTCAGAGGGCTACTTAGGTATCAAGAGGAAAATCCTTTTCAAGGCCCACAGTGACAGACTTAACTCCAACAGACACATATGATAACAACAGGTGGCCCTGTATTCTGCAGTGCTCTTGATCTTGCAAAAAACTAGTGCAGATAGTGTAGTGAAGCACCTGGTCCCATTCCCACAACTTATTAGGGCTGTGAAGTGTTGCCTCAATCCTTAATGCAGGAGGCTTGAGAGGGGGAAAATAATCCAACTAACCAAACACAGACAGGCTGATGCCTCAGTCAAGGAACTGAGAATCCACCAGTCTGAAAATCTCAAATGGGTTCTCTCTGGGCACACCCGATGGAGATGATCTGTGACATGGGCCCAAACCTCTCTCACCATGTAGATGTTAACTACAGCCAAGACATTTTAACAGAACCTTAAGATGATGACACAAGGGGTGGAAAATGGGATACTGAAATTTATATCCCAAGAGATAGCAGAGATCTTTAAGGACAAATGACTGGCTGAGGGAAGCATTGCTGGGCAAGGGAGTTGAGGGAAGAAAAACAGCAACATCAATAGGCACAAACGGCAGCTAGGCAGGGCCTCAGCCGAAAGAAAATCCAGGCTGGTACTCCTGACATGTTCTGGAAGCTAAAATAAAGACTGAGAACTGAGCAAGAGGAACAAGCATATCGTTTGAGAACCCAGTTGATTTTTATCATGTAATCTGAATTACACAGAGTTGTTCTTGCCATTAATCATTACCTCTCCTACAGGAGGAAAGCAAGCATCCTCTGCTGATAACAGCATTCTGACTTCATGGCTGCAAGGCAAGACACAGCAAGTCTGGAAGACCAGAGTGTGGGACGTAGTGCTGGCACTTCAGGGAGAGAGGCAAGGAACCCAGTGACAAGCAAGGAAGATTCCATCATCGAAGACTTCAGTTAAGGAGAGGGCTCTTCATAAGGATGAATGCCTCTCTACCCGATCCCAACAGTAACTGCTATTCCACCAGCAATCCTGTATCAGTCCATTTGACCTCAAACCCAGGAGGAATAGGAGATGGCAAGAGGGTGGAAACTGATGAAGGACTCAGCCTGTAACTGCCTAACTGCTAGGTGGCAGCAGAATGCAGAACATCCTGGAGCATTAGGCAGCACCTCCTGCCCTCCCAGGTGGCTATGCAAGGAATACTGTATTTTTAACCAAGTCCTCTTGGGAGCTGCACTCACCACTCTGCAGCAGAGGAACCTGGTTCTCACACCTAAGAAAACAGCTCTTGACGGTACAAGCAGAAATTTCCCTACTTCCAAGCTTCTCCTACAAGGAAAATCAGCTCAGAGTAAAGCCAGAAGTACAAACATACATACAACAGCTGATGAAGTAAATTGTGATTGGTAGATATGATAGGAACATAACACTGATGCTGTGTGAAAAAAATATCCAAAAAAGAATATCCAACAGCTCTAGAAATATTCTGCTTCTACACAGAGCACAGTCATAGGGATCTTAGCCTTGCTTCCACATGGCAGCTCAACTCTTTCTCAACAGGCTAAACCACCAGCAGCAACACTCCAACTGAGCTGAACTCGGTGACATAACATACTGGTATCTCTGGCCAGAATCAATCATGGACACTGAAAGGAAAAAACAGATGGCCCGATGTTCCCTACAGGAAAGTTGACATTGTGGCCAACTTTCACATCAGATGCGGTAACAGTATTTCAAAAGTCTGAAGTAGTATGGGCAGCAGAAATGCTTCAATCTGCACACTCCAGAGCTGAGAAACAGCACAGAAATGTGGTTTTGCTCCTTTCTCTTGAAGAGAAGCAGGTCGTACTGCTTATTTGCTTCGAATTTGGAGGGTCTAATCAGGCTGAGACTTGAATTGCCACATCTGCAAGGGATCCTGGTGTACAGCTATCAGGACACAACAAATGCTTCCTTTAGGAGAATTTTCTGAGGCTGCAGTTCCTGGTCCTACAAACCCATGGCTAAAAAGCTCTGACAGAGCATCAGCTCCAAGCAACTGAGTAACAGCATGTGAGGGTTCTGGCACAGACCCACACAAGTGGCACATAAAAGAAGGATGTAACTTGCAGAGTGGCTTCTTGTAACAGGACTTGTAAATGGAATTACAGCCAAACCTACAAAATCACACGAAGCCAGTACATATGCATTCAAAGACTATCAAGGTGATCAAGCAAAAAAAAAAAAACCAAATCAAAGGAAAACGATCACAAGGTGGGTTTTTTTAATCAGACTGTTGAAAGGAGTTCAAGTGCCACAGTGAACAGCGCAGGCATCAAGAATGAGGGAGGAAGGTGACACACTAAAGATGCTGAGGAAGCAAAGCATTCTTTGATCTGGAGATGATGCACCATCTGGTCAACAAGTACTCAGGCTATTCCACAACACTGTCTCTTGGCCATACACCAGAAATTGAAGGTTACTGCACTAGTAATTAATTTCTTAATTTCTCAATGCTCAAAAGAAGAAGCAGCCCAAACAGGACTGTTTGGAGAAGCACATTAATTGGCAATGTGCTGGCACAATACTGACAAGAACTGACATACAAACAGCATCAGAGAGATTCCAGAACAGTATGCCTCAGCACCTAAATGGGGCAGGAGGAAGCAGAGGGGAAGCTGTATCTCACCATCATCACCACTCTGATATAAAATACTGACCAGAAAGCAGACACTCACCTACCTCCCAGCCCTGTGTTCATATGACGTATGCCACAGTTGGCTTAAAGGGAAACCAGAAAACTTTATACTAAGCCAGCCTCCTATAAAAGTTTAAAATAGATTTTTTTTCTTGACACTTAAAATTCACTGCTGAAGCAAGACGGAGACTCAGCTTTCCCTCAGCACAGAAAAGCACCAGTCTTCCTCAGACAGGCAGCCAGGGTTCACTTGTCCCCAATGGCATGTTAAAAGCCTCAGCACTGGGTAACTAATGAACACTTACACAACTACAGTGGAGACAAAGAACTTGAGCTTTAATGTGACTTGAAATTAATAACGCCAGATCCACAGCTCATATGAATGTGCCCTGAGATTTTAGCATGAAGTAACTTCCAAATGCCTTGTCTTTATTGGCAGGGTTTGTTTCTCTAAGCTGGCTTACACAGGACAGCCAGACTGAAGTAAAAGTATGCTTGTAATTCACTAAGAAAGCAATACTAATTTTAGCAATGAGGAAAAAAATACAATCAAGAAATCTTCCAGATACTTCTGTAGTACAGATAAGCACATAGACCCTGGATGGAATTCTGACATAAAAGAAGTTTATCTTAGATATTCTAAATGAATTCTTGTTTTCTTTTGTTTAAAGTTATTTTCCTTTAGGAAGAAATCCCATCAAACCTATTTTTTTAAGCCAAGAAAAAAAAAAAAAACTGTCCCAAATATTTTTTTCTGTAAAAAAAAAATTCTGAAAAAGTGTTTCCAAAAAATAATAAAATCTGCTAAAATTTTTCACTCAGAATTTGATTTCTTCATCAGCTGTAATAAATTTCTTTTTTCTTTGTTTTCTTATCTTTATTAGTTTTGCACCTCTGTATCATAATATATACATTTTCCTTCCAAAAAGAATTAAAGAAGCAAGAAACTCCAACAGCAACTTTCTCTAAAAAAATCCCAGCAAAACCACCATTCGCAGTTCTCAAGGTATTCTAAACACTTGGATAGTGTGGTCTCTCCAGTCTCTTGCCTGCTCTGTTTCGTGATTTCACTGTGTAACTGTCAACATTTCTGTAAATTATATTCTACTTGTTAGTGCCACTGATTAATTCAGTAATACTGCTCAGGAAAAAAAAAACTGAATTGCACAAAATTAGATTGACATTAGACTGAAAGGTACACTTCAAACATGCAAAGATGTGTTGACAGTAATACAAAACATCACCGGGAAGATAGTCTAAGTACATATTATTTAAAGTAAAAAACAATCTAATCTCCTGTTTCAGCTCTCCACTAAGGCTTGACAGAAAATAGGATTCTCTCTTTATCCAAAGTAGAAGTCTGCAACATTTTATAATTAGGAGTATTATTTCTTATTGCAAGGGGATACAGTCCCTGTTCTTTGGTGCATCTGATATGAGCTGTCAAACATGGTTCTGAAAATTAGGAACTCAAATCCGTATTTATGTACTTACCGTACTGGTGCTTTGCACCTAACAAAACACAGAGCCTTTTATCCAGATATGCCAACATCTGTTTCTTAATTAGTGACTTTCACAAGCTCAACAAAAGCAAATCAGAACAACCATACAGGTGCCCAAAATTCAGACTGAAGCTTACAGTTTAACAATGAAAACCATGGAGAGAAACTGTAATTTTCAGTCAACAATATTTTATTAAACTTGATATTTAGCAACTGTATGAAGAACATTTGTGTTATGATGAAAAATGGAGGAATGGTTAATAAAATTCAACATGAAGACACAGGATAAAATATCAGTATGCACATTACCTTAGCATTCTCAAGTAGAACTTCATCTCTACCTAAGCCAGGTCCTATGACAACCGAGTGCAGCCGTGGTAACCACTTTTCCACCTCATGGACAGCATTGGGACTATCACTGCATGGAAATGTGGAAAAAAAAACCCAGCAAGTTTAAAAAGGCTTCATTTTAGTATTCTCAAAAACTGAGTTCAAGATGCAAGATAGAAAGAGAGATTTCCTGTCTTCAGTACCAGGCAGTTTTATCCTCCAAACTACCAAGAATCTGTGACCCAGGAAATATAGAATGGTTGTCCAAATAGCTAAAATGAAAAACTTCTCTCAATTCATTCTTTAGGGGATACCACATAAAAATGAGGAGGTAATTGCAAGTATCCACTATGGTTGTTACAAAATAAAAAAAAAAAAAAATCCAAGCAGGAAACCAACAATTTTTAGAGTCTGTCACAATTCCCTATTTAATGCTTCCTTGCAGAGGTTATACCGTGGAGACAGATCCACCATCTCACAGGTATATATTGCGGCTTGCTGGAAATGATGCAATTGTTTATTACCCCACATGGCAGAATGATAAATCTACTCATATGCTTTTTTGTCAGTTGCTTCATAAGCATTTTTTCCAACTGAATTACAGCCAAATTGTCCCCTTTCCCCAAAAGGCAACAGGAGAAACAAGCTATTCAGTACGGGCATTATCTGCTTGTAAAGCTTAAAATTTCTATAGCATTTTGGTTTATGACTACATTAGAAAAATGATGAGAAAATTCACTGCCAAATACAGCTGCCACAATACAGCATTCAGCCACTGACCAGAGCTGTTTATTTTGTTCTGATCAGTTTTGTTGTGTAAATAGGTCAGAATATTTTGAAAGCACTGCCCAGCATTTCCAGTTAATCCTTACTGACAGTATGGAGGGAAAATTTAGCCTCCCTCCTTCCCCACCTCTGGCATTGGTGACAACAATAAACGAACATTTTAACTGAAGCACAGGGGAATAAAGCTCCCTGTAGGCAGAGCAAGGGGGTACTGCTTCACAGTATTGCTCAGAATATTGTAAGCTTGCAGTGCTTCAACAAAGCTGTATTATTACAGATGAAAGTCACTGCATGTTTTTCACAACCAACAGCTGTCCTGATGGGACACACCACTTGGGAACCAGTGTTTAGGTTGTGTCTGGCAGAATCAGCAAATTCCACAATGATTTCTGCAAGTGCCAGGAGGCCAAAGCTTTTGCAGCTGCAGGGAGCGAGGCATCCCGCTCAAGGGCGCAGGGATGCGGTGCCTGGCTGCAGCCCCGCAGCCCCTCTGCTGACAGCAGCTGCCTCAGAAAGCCCAGAGGTGCCCTGTGCTGACACCACACAACAGCTCTGTCAGAACAAGGCTGCTGGGTGGGAGCAACGACCTGCTGCAAGGGCAAGGGAGACACTGAACCACGGCAGGACATCGCTGTCCCCAGAGCAGTCCCTGTTTTAGCAAGCTGGATTTCCATTTGAACGCTGCAGCTCCCTCCTTTCTCCTCTACCTTTCATGGAAACCACAGTAGCTTGAGAACTATTAAACAGCTCACTTTTCTTTTTATTTTTTTTTGTACCATCACCTATCAGTTTATGATGTATACAGAGGCTGGAAATAAAAATGATTCAAGAAATACCTAAAGAACTATTAAAAAAAAAAAGACAGGTCTTTAATATATGGTAGGTTAAATATGTGAAAAACTGCCTGTAAACCAAACTCTCATGAAACATCACCATTTCTGAATGCAGACCACTTTTCTTTGTTCACATACTGAACTTATTTTATCTTTGAAGAGCAATATATATCTCAAAAAATATATGTTTGTCAAATAAATGTATCTATATACCATGTAGTTGTAAGAATACTGCTATATATATATAAGGACGTCTGGATTCAACATACCTTTGGATAGTAGAAGCCAAATACATTAAAAAAATCTTCATTAAATATAAGCTAAGAACAGAGCCATAGGTAGTACCATAAATGCTCTGCTCTTCTACAAACATCCCATGCAAATAATCTAATGATAAAAAGTTTGTCAATCTATTTATGTTCAGGATTGAAATAAGATAATTTTGTCTAAAACTCAATTGATAATGTGCACTTTTCAAAACAAAGCCATCTCTTGGGAAATAAACAGTCCAATATTAAGCCACTCCCGCACACTTTGCCTCTGGTAATAATAAAAACCTACTGTGGAGCTTTTAATCTTCAAAGCATTTTGCAAACATTATGTTCAACTCCACTGCAACTTCACATCAAGAAGCAATCCAAGATGTGAAGGGTCAAGAGATTAAAAATAGTGCTAATGACTACTGCATCGCAAAATCAGCTATAAAAACATGTTGTAAAGTAACTGATGGATTTTGAATCTTCATAAAGAAAGCAGAAAAATACTGCCTCATGGAAGCATCATGCCAGCTTCACCTCAAGACACCGGACGTTCACAATAGCTGTGGCTATGCAGCTACGGACACTGTACCAATATCCTGTATCTACAGCTGCTCTGAAAGTGGAAGGGCTGTTGTGTTACCTCACAGTTTATGTCCACACACGCACATCAAACCAGTGGCATTTTAAAGCTGATAGGGTACAAATGATCAACAAGCATTTTTCTTTAGGGAGGGATAAACCTTGAATGTTCCTGACCACAGGATTTAGCACAAAGGCAGAAATTCCTCTAGCTCTTAACAGCTACAGTCTATGCGTTATTTTAAACACACTCAGAAAAGCCCTCTGAGGTCAGATGGCCTCTGCACTCTCAGACTTCAGAGCAGACAAAGCTCAACCTGCCTGTCAGGCACAGTTCCTGGACTACGGCAATTCCTCATCAGTGGAAAAAGTGGTTGGAAAAGGCTAGTTGGCATGGGCCAAAATCGTTCCTAAGGATCATCTGGATAATTTGCTGGTACAGATAATTGTGCCTGGGTACTGAGGAACAAATATTTCTTGGCAGTATTTGGTTTATCATTACAGAAAAAGTCAATGCATATTCTTGTTTGCCTGTGGATCAAAACCAGACAAAAGTGTCTTTGGAAAAAACTACCTTGGAGGCACCAGCACAGAATACCATGGCAGGTGCTCAGCTGCTCATGGTGTACTACGCTCACACAAAGAACATAGTGAACCTCCTTTGTCACTTCATGCCAATTTCCCAGCCTGGTTACTAACCTGATCTCAAACCTCTCCTTTTAATTATCACCTCCATTGTGCAAGACATTGGAACAACAACTGAAATTAACGCTGTATTTAAAAAAACCCAACACCTTTTTAGAAAGGTATGAGGTATGAAGAAGATGTCCCCTTGATCAAAAGAGATGTAATCTTCAAGCTTTGACAGAAATTAATCAAGTAAGCAAGAATCACTATAGCCTTTAGAGGAGCAGAGCTATATCATATCCAACTTTATTTCTTTCCAAAAGAGACATCACAAATGCAATACCCCATTCTAAAGCACAAAGCTAGTAATAATATAAAGAGGAGTAAGAAAATCTCTTAAGGCCAGGAGAAAACAGCATTTCAGTTTCTGAGAAGAGGGTAAAAACCTTTGAAAGAGACCTCAATTAAATAAAAATCTGGGATTTTCCAAAATAAAGCAAGGTTTTTTTGGAAAGTGATAGGGCAAGAGTTAGGGTACTAGTCTGGCTTTCCCATAATATAAAAATACAAACTCTGCACCACGGACATACACAATAGGAGTAATTGGGAACCTGAATCCTAGCAGCAACACCTGCAAACATGGAGAGTGAAATACAGTACCATTTTGCAGATGTGTGCAAAAAAAGGTCCTAGTGACAAACCACATCAGGGAATAAATGGGGAATGAGCAGATACTGAACAGCTACTTCCAGCTAATCACTACATGTTATGTGACATGTTATCAGATGCCATTCTGATGAAAATCTAGATTATGACAGCTCACTGCTGCTCAATCAAGCAACTAAGCAACACCCTTCCAAACTCCCAAAAGCTTCCTCAAAATCTTAGGTTGTTTGCAAACAACCTTAGGTTGTTTGCAAAGCAAACAATGAAGTTCTGACTGCACATAGAAGAGAACTATCACAGGGTGAACACATAACTAACTACAGGACACCAGAATAACTAGTAAGAAAAATTGAAGGAGCTTCTGTAACTTGTGTCAGATCTGTGAAGTTGTATAGGTAAGAACAAGTCTAAAGCTAATGTCAACAATCATTGAATCAACTTCACACATTGTCCATTAGCCACATCTAAACAAACAAGCATGCAGACAGAGAGGGTTACACAGAGGCACACAAAGGCAAAGGACCCCAGAGATGGGGTCTGATCAGCTTTCCTTGGCTGTTAGTGAGAGGTAAGGGGAGGCTGAGAGACTGACGATCTCTTGGGAAGGCAGAGACAACACCTTTATCATTTGCTGTCCCTGAAACTGCTGCATAGACAGGACCAAGGTATGGTGTTCAGTATCTTGCATGCTTATCTTTTTGCTCTTTTCTCCCAGAACGTATTGAGATAAGTACTTCCTATGGTAAAATAGACAAAGATTCTTCAAACTAAACATCACTGAGTCTCTAAAATGGTGAGGAAAAATTTTCTTTGTAAATTATTAGTGGCTTAAGACAACTTTTGCCACATTAACCTCATAAAGTTCAATGCGTGCAAGGTGTTGCACCTGGATCAGGCCAATCCTCGATATGAGTACCGAGCCGGAGAAGTGATTGGAGGTGAACAGCTAATACAGACCTAATATAGAAAGAAGAACTAAGTTAAGTTTTTTGCTCTTCAGAACTCTTCTGTATTTCACTATCACACAATAAAAATTGTCCTAAAACACAGTTCTGTAGATCTTCATCTTAGGGAAAGCTTGATGTAATAACCTTTCCAAAAACAAACAAGCAAGCAAACAAACAAAAACCCCTAACATAAAAAAAACCCAAACAAAATACCCCAGCAAACATCTGAAAAAAAGAAGGTGGCTACTGCTCTAATACCACCCACAGTTTGTAAGCATCTTCTAGAGCTGTTTGTTACAGATACCTGACAGGTGCCATCTGCTTGAAAGTCTGCTCTAGATTGGTCAGTGCCCAGAGTGGGGGGACACTTGACAGCTAGGACCTAAAACACCACTCCTATCCCCAACTCTCCAAAGAAATAAAATTTTGTTCTATGCTGCATTTTATTCAAAGACTGGCTTTTACCAAATGATGAAAAGCCACCAAGCAATAGCTTTAAATTATCACAGAAAGCTCTAAACACAGCAGCTTTCCTCATTCAGGATGACTGACAGTTTCTGTCATTGCTTTCTAGAGGAGGGAAAAGAACAAGTGATAAGGTGCAGCCCTGTCAAATTTTACATGGAAACAAGAAAATGTGAAGCAAAGTCAGCAAGGGTATAACCAGGAGCTACAAAAATAGTAGATAAGCATGAATGACAGCACAAACAGGAGGCAGGACTGCAGCTCTTCATATGGGTTTTAGGCAGAGCTGGTACCACCTTAGTAATCAGAGATGTGGTTTGGACATCAGAAAATGCCAATCAGTGGAACCTCCGCTAGAGAAGAATTGGGACAAAAGCAAGACTGCTGTCACCCAATCGACTATATGGCTCCTCGTTGGAGAGTACATTATTCAAATTCTGCTCGTTATCTGTACACACTTGGTATGACTGAGGCAACTCCAAATGCATTAAAATATACCACTGCACAGGTCTGCTTATGCAAACTCAGACAAAGTCACACTAAGGGGGCAGTTCCATAGCAAACCTACAGACTTATCTTCAAAGACGGGAAGGAGTTTCTGATCTGAGGATGAAAGACTTTCAGTTTTGTTTGTCCAAATACTGCAGGTAATTATAATTAATGTGAATCAAATGTTAGCTCTGCTGACACTTGGAACCTGTCATGTAATACATCACATCAAAAGAGCCAAAGATGTAGCTCTAGAACTGAAGTAGTTATCTCAGAAGCTAATTGTTACCAATTGTGGTAAACCTTGGGTGAGGTATTTATTGGAAAGTGGGAAAACAGGATAGGGAGTGAAATTAATCCTGGAAAGAATGGGTCAAAGGAATGAAAAGCAAACCCAAACAATGCAAAAAAAAAAAAAATTGAGCATAAAATTAAACTAATTATCTATTCCAAGAGTGGCTGTATTTGTTAATGTTTAAATCATCTTTCTCATAAATAAATGACAAATTTCCAGAAGCCCAAGGGCTTCAGGCAGCCTCCTTCAGTCCCATGAACAGAACTGGAAATAATAGCTTATTCTAGAGAAGCTCATTGAGCCCATTATCAACTTGTGTGTCTCTCACCAAGCACCTCAATCACTTAGAGCAAATCACAGAGACAACATGCTGGCATGGAGCTGTCTGGATGCAATTAAGAGAACAAAAAGAGATATATTTATTAAAGTAGGATTAGCATATTAAAATGCCCTCCCAAAATATTTAGAAGAAAAAAGGGTCAGTTTCACCTACCAGGCTGTTTAAATCTTTGAATGTGTACAATCTGTAAACACTGGATAGACAATATGTATTTTCCAGCTACATTAAATAACAGGGAAGAAAACTAAAGAAAAACAAAGACCTTAATGAGAGAGGGATTGAATTCTATTCAAACCAAGTCTTCATTTCCAGACATTGAGTAAGTTAATCTAGACACTAGAAGTGAATCTGGTAGGCTTCTTCTGAGTATTAGCAGCAGCAGGAACAGCAACCCGTTATCCAGGAGAGGCAGGGGTGTCACAAGTTCATCAGAAGGGACTGCTCTTAATGTGCAGATACCAGAGTCTTTACTTGCTCCATATTCTACCTTCAAGGCAGTAAAAGTGCGAATGACCTATCGAGGTAAACATTTAGAAAAAAATGCATATTGGCCACATCATTGTTTTGGGTTTTTTTCATGACAATGACGGAAAGTGTTTTCCATAGCTGCTGCTTGGACACTAAGACTCTCACTTAGGTATCAGATGTTCTGCTTCACTAGGAATTGGGTGGTCACACACTACAGGCATTGGAACTCACAACAGCCTCTTTAATAATGAGCCAAAATGCACTAAACAAATGGGATCACCTCTCTTATGCAGAGCAGAGCCTCCTGCATTCTGAGAGAGAACCCCAAAGGAGAAGAAGCTGTTGCCTGACTTTTTTCTGAGACCTCTCACACAGACATGACAACAGCACTGAAGGTCAACCTTATCTAGCCTTGTAAAGATAGCACAGCTACCAACACAATCATTTTATGACTGGCATTTAGATATATATATATAAATACTTAAAGCTGTTGTAGTCTGTTTCGATCTCAACCACATTACCAACGTGTATTATGACAATCCTCCCCAAAAGCGTAATGATAACCAAATGTCTTGACCTCCTATTTTCAGAGTTCATGGAAGTGGTCTTGACCCCATTATACTTCCTGCAAATTGACTTGATAAATAGAACCTGTCAAATATTTTTCAAATGGACTGCAATCAATTGAACCTGTGACTTTCAAAGCAACAGAATCAAGACGACAATGTAATTTCCCTCAGAAAGGAACACATTTAAAATGTCCCTAGAAAAAATAATGCTTTTTTTTTTTAATGTTAAAACCAGTAGATAAAGTAACAAGCTTGTATCACATCCATAGCCCTCACAGTCAGCTCTTAAGGCACAGGTGAGAGTTGAATTAATATCCAGAAGGCTAGAGTACTTCCAATCAGCTGTGGATACATGAGAAGACAGGACAGGTCTCTCAGCCTGTCTGCTTTGCTTGTTGTCATCTGGGGAGAAAAAAAAGAAAAAGGGGATCCTCAAACCTTCAAAAACAAACCCCAGGGACGCCTGCCTTCCGTCAAACGCAAGAAAGATTGAGTATCAAAGAAATTTGATCCTGGTTTCAAATCACAGCAGTATGGCAAACATTCAGAAAGATAAATTTGGCCAGATCTAACTGGAGTATATCTCTTTCTGACACATCAGAAAGCAGCAAGGACAGCAGCCCTCCCTGCAGCAATGCTAAAAATCTTTGGCTACTTCTCACATTTGCAGGAGGTGACAAAACCTCCTCTGGAATCACATTGGACCTCTGCAACAACCACAAGGAAAGGGACTATAGTACAGGGTGAATACACCTCCTAGCTTTTATTCTCTCTGAAACACACAGCAAAGCAGCAGCAGCTTTTTGCCAAGAAAGCCAGATACAGAAAACAAGTCCATAAGCAAGTTTTGGCCATGGCATTGCATGACAGAACAAGAAAGAGTTTAAATATATAAATTCTCTGAGTCAGCACATACAAACTGACCTTTATCTCTCCCTAAGTACTTAAGAAAAACCCCAAACTTTCTCATGCAATTCCTAGCTAGGCTGATGTCTAAATAAAGCTTTGGAAAAAAGATCACAAAGTTTAGGTCTTCCTCCTTCTTCTCTGCAGGTGTATTAGGGACCCAGCAGCCAAGTCAATTGTGAGACATCTTTTTGATTGTTGGAGGAATCTCTGCTTATTCCCTGACTTTCCCTGGTGACAACAACTCTGCACTTCTTCCAGCAGCTGATCCAAAAGAGGTCAGTGCCAGCGTTACACCACAGTTGTGTTTAATAGCTATCCTCAGCTAACACAAATGAAAGGTAAGAGCATCCTCCCACACTGAATCAATGTTTTTGCATCTCCTCTCCACGTAATAAATTATAGGGGGCCAAAAATCTGAAGATTATTCCTGGGCCTTCTTTAAGAGATTTAGCAATGGTTAAATGTGCTCAAATAACTTATCAGGGCCTCAACTACCCATGATTCACCTTCATGATTTTTTTCAAATGGTCAAAACATAGCCAAAATTCAATAGAACTAGGTAAAATATGTTCCAGAAACCCTGATCTTCATTAAGCTTCTTCATTAAAGGTAACTGGCCTGAACACACAGTCTGCCCTTGTGAGAATTTTCTCCCCAGTTATTCTTATTTCAAACTGAAAATAATAATCTTTTTGAAAATCCAACCCAAAACCTGAACTCTGCAATTAACTGTAAGACTTCTAGTAATTCTGACAATCTTTCCTAGTCCACACAAACCCAGAGATATAACCAGCTAAGAGGAAGGTATTAGTTCTAAATCCATGCCTAGTTCAAGGCTGATTTTTTTGGTGGATAATGTAAAATCACATCACTTTTTTGGCACCACAAGAAATTAATGACCTGACATCTCATTCTACTTCTCTGATAAAACTCTGGAGATTAAGGAGTATATCAACTGTTGACTTTACAAACTGTCTGATAACCACCTTACAAGAGGGGTACTCAGTAGTATCTGGCTCTTTTCTGGCCTACAGAGAAGAAAATCTCCGTACAATTATGAAAAGTCCTTGCAAGAGGGGAATATAGCAGAATACATTTATTCTCTCTTCTTTTAACATACAACCAACTGGTTTCACATAGCTCATTTAGCTCTGGGATCACTTGCCTACCAGGACAGGATAAGCTAACCCAACACAGGTATCCAAGAAGTCTATTCAACCTGACCTGAGCCAGACCATTACCATGGCAAATATAAAAAAGCTGCTGAAAACTCTTCCCTAGAAATGCCTGAAGGAAGTATGCACACATCTACAGCAAAAATCCACACAGAGAACACCTGCAATAAAATAATAAAATGCAAAAGCTAGGTTTCATCTTGCCTGTATTTGTGAAACATTTACAGTAGAAGCACATTAGCTGACAAAACAGGAAAATGCAGCACAAACCTGGGGTAGCAGTGACAAGACCAAGGAGAACAGATGTCACCATGACTGGGTATATTCCACTATTCAAAAGACCCCAACTTTTGCAACACACATTTTTCTCCACAGGAAAGCAAAGTCGGACAGCAACAATATTGAACTGGTTAGCTGGTCAATTTTTGAATAATACCAGTTCATTGTGGAAGGGGCTATAATGCATTTGACAGAATTCCTGAATACAAAGGAAAAGGTTACTACTGATAATATTGACTATTCACAGCCTCTAGATACCCTGCTATCATTATTCTGCTCACGTGGTGAGGACACAGAGCCAGGTGCTGAAGCTTTGTCTTTCTAGAACCCAGGCTGTCACGTGCAGTCCCAGATCTCATGTTCACTCACAGGGAATGAAGTCAGGAGACAAAAACCACAGAGAAAGTTGCACTATGGGTGTCCCCAGTATGGAATGTTACACCAAAAGGATTCCCGGGATGCTCTACATCTGGGGTCACATGGAATTGCCCTGGCAATGCTGCAAGATGGATGTTAATTTTCATAACCCTCCTTCTGCAATCCTAGTCAATCTTTCTCACATAACATTCTCTGCATCCTTCAAGTGACAGACATCTGCCAAAGACCTGAAATGCTCCAGTCCAGCTTCTAACTCTCACATACCTTCACCAGTCATGCTGGCAAAGATCTGCAACAGCAGCTCTAATGAACCAGAAGAGCCCAAGCATTCAGAGGTGGCAAAAAAAGAGCATTTTCTTTCCTTGAGGTGATCGCCTGTGAGGTGAAGGCAGTAAAGAAAGTAGAGGCAGCTAAGATGATAAAATGTCAGATTCCCAGCAGCACAAAATGGGAGCTGAACCTTGGCAAAACGCCAAGCTGCTCAAACAGGGAGTTGAGTACACGGGGCCATAATTATGATTAGCATAATAAGAGAGTGGTACAACAGCTACCTAGTTACTCTGAAGGGTCATGGAAAAATCATAACAAAGCAAAGTTTTAAGGGGAGACACAAAAGAAAACAATGACATAGCTGCTCGTGGGTTTACCCAGAGGTTCTTCCATGCGTGAAGTGCGGCCTGGGAGAAAGTACAAAGACTGTTTAAGAGATCAGGCTCTGAATCAAGAGCAGCCGGCCGTGCCTGCAGAACTCAAATGGCTCCATAACATATAAAGGATCATATGAAAAGTGTGACACTGAAGACAAAGGACCTCACAAGAAAAATAGGCTGTTAGTGCAAATTTCAATAAAACCTGGGCTCAATAGAGTCAGTCAAGATTTTTTCCTTTCTAACCAGAAAGGACTGTTTTCTCTCCCCCTCAAATGAAGCAGAAGAGATAAAAAACCCGAGAAAATTTAATAAATAAAGTCTGAGCACTCAGATATTTGCATTTTTAAAATTTTGAATGTCATGCAAACAATATTTACAGATCCACTGCATCATGCAATTAGCCCAGCTGGGTGCATGAAATTAATCAGTTTTAATAAAAGTATTAAATACTCAGTTGCAGACTTAAAGATATATGAAAATCCCTAGATTCACTGTACTGGGTACATCTGAAGGAACTCATAGAGCCTAAGTTTAAAATCAAAAGTTCTCTTTGCAGGTAGAAAGATCAGAGTTTTCACTGAAATCTGAATTCCACAGAAGACACTGAGAATCTGCATATAAAAAAATCCCAGCCTTAGCAGGCATGATCTGATCCTCCATGAACAGAAAGTTTACTGTTAACCCTATTTTCACCTCCCCTTTCCTCTGTGCTGCTTCTATTTCTCCAATTAACCTTTTCCATTCCCAGACATCAAGAACCACCGTGCACACAAACAATGCTTTTCCCAAGGCAAGGTCACCTTGTTACCATACAAGATGACCATATGCTGTATCTCAAGTGCAATACATCAAGACACCCCAAGTTAAATGTTAATATTGCCATCAGGCTTCTCCACTGTGTTTGCTACCATATGATACCAGACAGAACATCAACTGAAGAGATGCTTTTTTGATTAAAGAGGCAAACAGTCATACTGGTAAAAACCCTACCCCATCTCTCCCTTGCTTTCAGACATCATTTTTATTTTGTCTGAACTCTGTGAAGTTATGGATTTGTTCTGTCTTTGGGGGGCTGGGGGGAAAAAGCAACCAACAAAACACAACCCTGTTTAACTGTCTTCCTTCTAAGCACCTTTGTCTACAGCAACAGGAATGAAACCCACCTTCAGAAAGCAATAAACTTATGACTTCCAACTGCAGCCACCCCCGTAAGGAAGATCATATTCTTGTTCTCAGACACCAAAATATTTCTACTGTCATAAATCCTTCCTGACAGCAATATCTGACAAACACGTTTTTAAATTATGCTTTTCCTACCCTAATCACAGCTTTACTATGTACACCAACAGACTTTGACATGCACTGGTGTGAGCTAAGCTCAGAGGCATATACCTAAGGCACACATCTTAATTCTCATTTGCAGTGCTCATTGCAAACCATCATAACACCTAATTGAAACAAATTTATCCTATGAAAGTTCATCCATCAATAACACATTTCAGAACAAAAATTCAGAAAAGCACTCACACACTGATTTTACCAATTAGGAGGACAGTTACTTATTAAACTTTTCATCTTCTTGTTAAGTAAGTCCTGTACTTTATATCATTTTGGAAGATCTATTTATTCCCAAGAACAGGTGTGTATCTCAAGCAACATATTCATGAAGAAAAAGGAGAATAAGCATCTCTCTTGCCTTGTAATTTTGCATAGGTGTCTACAAACACAGTACTGAGAGAAAAAAAGACACGCTACTGTTAAACACAATTAGGGCTGAAGAAGCAAGAGAACACACTCCATTTGCCTTTCGAATGCAGATTTCAAAATGCTGACTTGTAGTGATTTGTAGTTCCAGATCTTGCTACCGTTCACTGTTAAATGCATTACAATCACAGAACACATCAGCAAGTAGCAGAAAGAAAGATCTCTGCTTTTTAAAAATTGTACTTTGACAGACATGAAAAGAAATTCACAACTGATTGTCCTATATTAAGTATCTAACTGTTTGTAATGAAAGGACAAAGCCCAGAGTTTTGTGATCTCCAGCTCACCCATCCAGTAACTCAGCGAAAGAAATAACACAAACTAATCGATTATCAGACTGAAATATTAAAACTAGTAAGCCTGACTAGCTCATTTAAACAAAACATAAGTCACTTACAGAACTGGATGAACAATCAGCTCTGGACTATATGATTTGATTACTGATGCTGCATCTTTGGTACAAAACACATGGGATAAATCTGCACCCTAGAAAAGAAAATTTGCAAACAGTATTATAAAATTCGTACTTACTAATAACTCTATCATTCCAAAGACTAGTCAACTAATAATTTAACTGAATTCTTATTTCTCAATAGTTTAAACAAACTTTATTAATTTTTTTCTATTTTCGCTTAGACTAGTATGAAATGTTCTGGGTTTTTTAGTATCTCATTTCCAATATAATTTTTTTTGTTTCTCACTAACGGGATGACTGAAAACACAGATCTTGAATTTTTACTCACTTGAGATATGTTTCTCATTAGCAGTTCTACTGTAACATACTTGCAAAATATAGCTATGGCAATCCATGAGTACATTTCTAGTCCTACCATTTTCACTCAATGGGCCAAATTCATACAAGAAAAAGGCTGGCACAATTTCAGCAACACACCCTATGTTAAATAAACATTAAAGCTGAAGACTTGAGTCTCAAGCTTCTGCTACCAACTCAAAAAATCAGAAATACACATAAAATTATGTAACCAGGAAACCTGATCTTGTACTGGTCATGCATACTGAAATTTCCCATTGTTAAGGAATTGTCTTCTCTGCTTTACTACTATACATTTAACATTTCAAGCTACTATGACTGTTTATGTGCAGATATAATGGTCTGAAATCAAGTGACCTCAATAAGAAACCTCCTAGTATTGCCACTGTATTTGCAGATAGTGGACAGAAATCTGAGTGGCCTTGGGATCTTATAATAACATGATGAAATAGTATCATTTCAGTTTTAAATCTTTGAGGGTTTTCATCCTGAGGGAAGAGGTGGTTGGAAATACCTGGGTTTGTTACCTACTTATTGAGAGAAATCTTCAAAAAGAGAAATATACACAATGAACTGAAAGTACTGATACACTATATATAGCATTCTGAAAATTAGATGTATTATGTAAGCATGATTTGTTTACATTTGAACAATCACCCTGTATTTATGTACTCTGCAGTAAATATGTTTAGCCATTTGATATGTCAATAAAATAAGGAAGTTCATGCTTCTAGGGAAAAAAAGCTTAGAAAATACTTCTGCTAAAGATGAGAATGCAAACAAAATGTGCTATTAGAGATCACACTGAATTCCACCCACAATCTTTAGACTTACAGCACGTAAGAATTTTACTAGGCTAAAGCTTTAAGTTTTGAAAGAAAGTTACTTCATTCAACACAGCTATCAGGTCCAGAAAAGTTCCTGAAGAACTCACTACAGTCAAAAACATAACTTTAAACAATAATCTAAGGTTACTTTATTGTTCACTTTTGGAGAAAATATTTCATCAAGTCTTGAAATTTCCTGTCCAAGTCCCTGAAATTGTCAAATTCTGGACATATTTCTAACTTCATCTCACATGGAGAAAGAAAACACAGTGAATGAAACACAGTGAATGACATTTGCAAAGTATTTCTACAAATTCTGGATGAAGGATTTTCTTTGCTCAAGAGAAGATCTTCTAGAGCTCAAAGTTCATGTGCATTACAGAATGAATGCTATTTTTAAAATGGCACCTGGGCAACAGAAATGATGAAAAGTTCATTTTGGACTTGTATAGAAGAACACGTACCACTTTGAGAGCTGTAATTGCAGCAAAGTATGGTGCTCCAGTGTATCTAGAATGAAATAAAATTTACGTTAGGAAACACAGCAACAAGATTAGATAATGATCTTTCATGGAAATATTTACAAAGATCATGCTATAAAACCAGCAAAATTTTCTCAAGTAACTAAGGTAAAACTTTAGAGACCAACAAAACTGAGGTCGAGAACTGTTTGCAAGCTAAATATGGGATCTGTGACCTGGATCAATCCCATCTGGCTTTAGATGCTTAACTGAAGTGCCTAAACTGTGATTCCAGTTGCCCTAAATTCTCTTTACGAAGACTGAAGAGAGAGATCTGAACAAGATCACCCTCCAAAGGTGCTTACTTCAGCCAAGAGGTAAGAACCTAGGAGCATTAGGTTCTACCATTCAACCCAGCTATGAGACATCACCTTTTTGCTCTTATGAAATGTTTATTAATGGCAGATGTCCAACAGCAGATCTCTCTTACAGGAGAAAGATGTCATCTCTCTTTCAAAATGGAAAAATGAAAAACAGGAAGGCGCAGTGGCTCATTCAAAGTCTTGTGGCCAATATTATTTCTAGGTCAGTACAGCATTTAACTGATTTATGCAGTACCTCTTTTTTCCCCTGAAACAGGGTATTTTCGTTACTCCAGTACATAAAACAAGGTATTGACAGAACCTAGTAAACACCAATATTTATCAAAATAAAAAGCCCACAAGAAAACACAGCTTAAGAAAATATAGAGACCCAGTTCCCAAGATTCCAGAGAAGCAGATGTGCCACTGCCTTGCTCTACCCTACTTACTCTATAACCTCATCATGCAATGGGAAAAGACTAACACTGAAAACAGAGAGTTTGGTGGTCAAAAAAGACAGAGAAGGTTTTTTAAGTTCCCATAACATTCAGTATCAAAATTTTGCAACACATCTGCAAGGTACCATGTTCTTTCCTAAGTATGCATGGTCATGATGATGGAGTATTAAAGCTCTCTGGAAAATGGTGGTTTAAGTGTAAGGTGAGTTTGAATGGCTTCTACAAATAGCTATGACATCCTGAAGCTTGATCAGAAACAAGAATCAAATTTCTATTTAACTTACTCTCGACATCCTCCAACAATGCCTATACGACCATCTTGACCTTTATGCTTTTTCCCTGTTAGGGGAGGGATAACATTGCGCACCAGCTGAAAAATATTCTCCATATCCTTCAGAGTGTGTGTTCTGTGCAGTGAAAAAGATCTCTCTATAACTGAAAAGAAGAAAATAATTGTTACTTCAAAGAATGTTCTTTCTTAAACTATTGCAAGCATTTCTTTTAAGCACTCATGTACACTAATAAAATCACACAAAGAGACATGAAGTGACATACTTCTAAAACCCAAATGCTTTGTCACTTAAAGGCCTTTAGAACAGTAAGTAACTAGGGAAGGTGATGATTTTAAAAATGAATTCAAGGTCTGATGCATAGAATACTCTCACTGACTGTTCACAGTCCTAATTTAGGGCACAGGTACAGAAAGAAACAACAACCCAGAACAGTTATATGAACACTTTGTAACCAGAAATACCTTCTTAGTTCAGCCTGAAATCAATTCCATAATTAAACTCAACTGAAATAGGAACACTTAGTAAGGACTAAACACATCCAGACACAGAGCAAGCACAAAGCAACTGAAACCAAATTTTAAAGGTACACCCTACCTTATATTTCGCTTCCCTTAAAGACTTCCACCTCTTAGCAGAATCAGGGCCTATCTCACTGTTTTTTTATTTTGGTGGGTGGATACAAAGCATAGTGAAAGTCTTTCTGCAAAACTATAATCCAACACACTGGATGCAAACATCACAAATATCACACAAAGATCACTTTTAGCTATAATACATCTCCAGATCTTGGATGCAAAGCTACATGTCAAGCCACATACTAAAATGACTGCACACTCAGTAGGCTATGTATCAAATGAGTCTTTCAAAAGGCTACAAAACCTTGGAAGAAAAAATTATTTCAACAATTACAACTAGAAAGAATTAAAACATTTACCCAACATGGGAAAAATATGAAGATCACTACTTCTATCAACAATGTGTTAACTATAAATTGCAGCAAATACACTAAAAGAGCAAGTCCTTAAAAGCTCCTCATTACCTGTACAATTCTGTTCAGAAGAGCAGTTTATGTGAATGCTAATATCAGTGTCCTAGATCACAGCCATGCTAACTTTCTTTTTCTTTTTAGTTCTTCTAAAAAGCTTTCAAGGAACTGCTACACATGTATAACATAATTATGCAGAAAATAACTCCCATGAGACTCCTTACTTTCAGCTGTATAAAACTCAGTAACTCTACCCCACAACTCCAAAATACAGAGGTGGGAAAAGGAAGGGGGGGAGGGGGTGGGAAAGAAGAAAAACTGTTCCAGAAATACTGGGCATAATAAGGGGGAAAATGTAACAAACAAGAAAATTCCAAATCTGCGTGCTATCAAGCAAAATGCATCTTTTTCTCTGTCTTCCACAGACATGCTAATCTTCAGTAACAGTATGCTTTAGTGTACAATAATGATAAATACTCCTGGCTGATCTTTTGCTTTTGAATATAGGCATCCCACTCTTACTGAGAAATAATACAAAAGGGGGGAAAAAAACCCCAAAGGAATGAAAACAAAAGAAAAAAACCCACAACCTGTTTTGGATTATGGCCAAACTAGTATTGCAGTGACCCAAAGGAGAACAAAATGCTCATCTCCTCTGAAAATAGGGCAGATTGTTTTCTTTAAATCACACTTCATACACTCACTGGTTTTCAACCACACAAGAATATTATATAGCTTGGAACCCTTAAAGCACAATGTTGTTAAGAAGGCTTTCTCTTTATTTGCTGCTGGCTTTTGTTCATGTGTGAATATAAAGTGACTACATAATAAAAAGAGAGAAAACAGAGAATTATGCAAAAAGCAGATCTTAATATAGCCCTACTCTACCTACAGAGCCACTATAGGATATTCAGCTCTTAACAAATGAAATCCTAATTCCTTAAAAGATGTGTTGCCTGAAGCGTTATGTTCACATTTTAGCATGCAAACTTTTTTATACCTTTGCCAATTAGAAGATTCTAATCTTGAATTGCTCTTGCTACAGTTAAATAAATAAAATTCATTTTTGCATAGTGCAATATGCCTGTACACCTATATGATGAAATCCAGCAAGAAAAACTGAACCTCAGTTCCAGGTTGTTACACATAATTAAGCTTTTCAGGAAAAACCTTTCAGAAGTAATGGTAAGGCCTTGTAGGTACCTTCACCCCAGTCTAGAACCTTAAATTATTTCCTACAGGATTTTCTAAAGCACTCCAATTCTACTTTATTTTAGAAGTGAAAACAACATTTAAAACACTGCATGCATTCAGATCCCATAATTTATCTACAAAAGTCTGCTGCCACCAGGAAATCCTACAGACCAGCTATCTACTCAAGAAGAAACACAACCAGATCTGCCAGCCTAAACCCTCAACACGCTGAACAACCCAGTCTGCCATGCATTTTACAGGGAAACACAGTAAGTAACACACAACCAAAACGGTTCCAACAGCCTCGCAGGACTCAGAAAATGCCCCTTAGGATCTGGCAGGCCAGATTATTATTCAACACTGAGGCTGGGTGGTTTCTTTTTTTTTCCTCTTTTCAAACTACGCTTTTTTTCTTCCAAGCAGTATAAAATTCAGAATTAGAACAGAGTAAGACTTGTTTAATTTCCACGTGGCAGGCTACAATCACTAAGCCCTAATCTGACTCCAGTTCCAGCACTGATGGAGTATCCCTGATTTCCTCCTGCCCAGGCAGTCTACCTCCACACACAAAGAGATCGTGATAATGATAAATGCCACAGGCGCACAGATCCCAAGAAGTTTGTTAATGATTGCCACCATCAGCTTCTGGCCCACACATAAGGTACAGAAGGAAGAGTTTGTGCATAAATACCAATTCTTGAGATACTGCTTTGCCTTTTTATTTAAAGTAAATTCAGATGCCCAAAGAATTTATAAAGAGCTGGTGTAGAAAAAAAATTGTAAGCAAATATTTTCATCTTCTATTACACCTATTACAATAATACAATGCTTAATTGGTAAGATTCAGAATTTTGTTGGAAAGATATTTATTTTAAAGAAGCTAGATCTTAACATCTGACTTACTTCAGTGTAGGCAAAACTCCACTCTTTTCCCAGCCCTGAAAAAACATATGCACAGCCTTAACTTCATATACTGGGTTATGCTTGACAACTTCAAGCAGAACAGCAGCAAAATTTCTGCTACAAAGTAACTAGTTTCCAGATTGCTTTCAGCAACTGTCCTACTTGCCTTTTACATACAAAACTCCTCCTAACTTCACTGTACAGAGACATGAATGTGGAAAGAAGCTCCCAATGTTTACAGGGTTCAAAAGGTATGATTTTGCTCATCAAAATTTGTTATAACTAATGTACCTCTATAAATAATCAGTACAATGGTACGAATAATGAATTCATTTCATTTGATATCAGAGAAACACCTTCACCACAGTATTAAATAATTCCAATTAGCTTTTATTTTCAAAAGCTGCTTACTACCAGTGCTTTCACACAGAAGTTTTAAAAAGTACCCTAGCTTTTATTTATGCTGTAGAAGGAAGTACCTATCGGTGGAGAAAGTGTTGCTGTCATAGCATTATAATTAAAGTTATCCGCATATGAACGATGGTTCGCTCTCCGAGGTGGACTTCCTGGTATAGATTGTGACCTTTGTGATACTGTAGAAGAAATTCCAGCCAACATCTGTCCCAACATCTGTAACATCTGGAGTTCTCGAGCATGCTCAGCTTCCCGACGCTTGTCCTCAATTTTGAGCCTCTGCTCTTCAAATCTGTAAAATTTCTCATCTGTATCCATGCTCTGCTGCAGGAATTTTTCCATCATTTTATCCAATGTTAAATTTGTATGGCGTTTTTTTGATCTTTTAGGCTGATTGAGAGGTGGGGTAATAGTTGGAGCACTGACTTCTTTAAAGCCTAAAGCAAGGAAAGAATCAATTATTTTTCTGATGGAAAACAATTTTCTAAGAGGAAAGCAGCAAAAAATCTCCCTACAAGATGTGACCTAATGCCTCACAAAGCATTAGGTTACACTTTCTCAATGTGAGCTGTATTTATTTGAGATATTTTTCTTTCAGAGCACTAAAGCAAACCCACGAACTTCTAACAAGTTGCAAGGGTAACACAAAAATCACAGAGACATTTTTTAATTGTTGTAGTACTAAACTTCAACAATAGGAGTCTTTTTCATCTTCTAAAAAGGTTTAAGTGAAGGTTATTAAATAGTATACCCTCATTTGTGTATTGCAAGTAATTACATTAATCTAAATTGAGTTTCAGTCTGTTGGCATTCTAGATTTGCATTTCAAAAGAACATTAGTGTAAACAACTCTTTGATGGGGTTTATGTGTAAAAAGAAGGTTGGTTAAACGTCAACCAATTGGCTGATTTCTCAGTGATGTCAACTTCTGAAGACAGGTTCATGTTTGTATTAAAACCCCTGCATTGATCTAGACTGAAAACAAACAAGCAACACTTCCCCCACACCTCCACAATACAAACGTGGAGGGTAAAGAACGCGCAGGGAAAGGACAGGCTGTATCGAAGTGCTGCTTCTGTCCGCAAGCCCGATGAAGTTAGAAGCAGTGTTTCTGAAACAACCCATGCAATTAACTACGTAAAAGCTCTCCCCTAGCTTTCTGGCCCATCTGCAACAATAAGCAGATTTTTCAGGTATTATCGTCATCATCGTTTTAATACCGATTAGCAAAACTGCACGCAGTCTGCAGGGAACAGGAAAATCCTCCACCGAGAAGGATGCTTATTTTCTTGTACAATGCCACCTGACACTTTGTCTCGATAATCTCTGCGCCAGTTTTCCACGGGTTTCCCATTGATAAATACCGATAAAAACTCACTAGGGTCCCTGTCCACAGCATCTCCCCCTACCCGGTACGCAGCATTTCCAGCACCCGCAGCAGCTCGCTCCCCTTCCGGGCTCCCCAGTTCACGGGGAAGCGCAAGGTGCAAGAGTTGGGGGAGGCACGGGCGGATTTCAGAGTGCAGAGGACGGGGCGGGAGGGAGCAGGGTAAGGCAGAAGCCACCCAGAAGCGCGCTAGCTGGGGAGAGGCACCGGCAGTCGGGCTGCGAGAGCCCGCGGGGTGAGGGGAGCCCGCCGGCTACTCACCGTCACCCGGCGGCACGGGGATGGCGAAGGACGGGCACTCCACCTTGATGGGGTGGTCGGCGTAGGAAGAGCACTCGCCGGAATCCTCGGTGAAGTTGTCGCGGGGGGACTCCGGCCCGGCGTCCTCGTCCAGCTCGGCGTCCAGCTCGCGGCTGTTGTGCGGCGTGCCCGGCGTGGGCGGCGCGGCGAGCGGCCCCGCGGGCGGCTGGGCGCCGTCGGGCGGCGGGGCCAGCGCGGCCAGCGGCTCGGGGGCGCCGTCGGGGCCCCCCCGGCAGCTCAGGATCCGGTCCATCTCGTCGTAGTACTTGCATATCTTGCGGGCGTGCCCGTTCTTCTTCAGCCCGTCCCGGGCCTGGTAGTACTGCCGCTTGAGGCCCTTGATGCGGATGCGGCACTGCTCGGGGGTGCGCTCGAAGCCCAGCTCGGCCAGGCGGCACGCCACGTCCCGGTACACATGGCTGTTCCGAAAGTTGCCGTCCAGCGCCGACTGCACGTCCGCCTCGCCCCAGATCTCCAGCAGCGCCCGCGTCTCCAGATCCGACCACAGGAAGCCCCGCGTGTTCGTAATCATCCTTGGCCGGCCGGGGTCACTGCAATGGCCGCGCACCGGGGAGAGGGAAGGAGGGAGGGAGAGAGGGAGGGACGGAGGGGGCGGAGGAGGGCGGCGGGGAGGAGGGAGGGGGTTTAATACCCGCACGCGGCTCTCCCAGGGGGCGCCTACGCCAGCCCCGGCAGCCGCGGTGCGGCGGGAAGCGGCAGAGAGCCGGGCCCCGGGACGCGCATCCCGGGCCGCAGCCGCTCGCAGCCCGCACGCATGCAAACAAAACTTTCCAGGCGCCGCTTTGCGCTGCGGGCACCTGCAAGAAGAGCGGTGGTGAGGTGGCAAAAAAAAAAAAAAAAAAAAAAGAAAAAAGCCCCTTCCCCTTGACTCGCCCCCTCCGAAAACGATGATGATAAATAAAAAATAAACAAGCGGGCTCCCGGCGCGGAGCCGCGGTCCCCTCCTACCCCTCACTCAGGCAGTCATCCGTGCGCGGCCGCTCCCCCGCCCCGGGCTCCGCTGGGAGCGACAGGACGACGGCGCTGGCTGGACTTGGAGGCCCTGCTCATCACAGTGCGCCTGCCTCCCTCCCTCCTCCTCCCTCCCTCCCAGCCGCAGTGGAGCGCGATCCCTGCACACACACACGCACAGAGACACACACAGGGCGCTGCAGCTCCGCTCGGCGCCTACCTCACCCCCGCACACCGCCGTGCCGGGCCGCGCCGCGCCAGCGCGGGCAGCGACATCGCTGCGCCCTGGCCGCCGTGTCAGCCAGCCCGGGGCGGGCGGGTGGCTTTCCCCCCGCACCGGCGCGCACACGCGCGGCAGCGCTGCCCCTGCAGGCCGCCACAACAGCCGCGCCGCAGCCGGCGCCGCCCGCAGGCCCGCGGGGACCCGGCAGCCGCTGCCCTCGGCAGACCCTGCGGCGGTGCTGGGGGTCGGGTCTCTGAGCGCTTCCCCCGCCCTCGGCCGTCCCTCCGCGGGCAGGTGAGCGGCCCGGCCGGCCCCGCGGCAGGCGGGGGTGGGCTGCATCGTGCCGGGCCCCGCTGCCGCCCCTTCGCTTTGGTTTTGCTCTCCGGCAGGAGCGTCACAAGGCCGCCACCGCCTCCCTCCCGCCCCGGCCCAGCCCCCGGCGGGGCTGCCCGGCCCGGCCGCTTTTCCTTCCGTGGGAAGCACGCACCGGCCCGGCAGCACCCGGCGCCCACCCGCCTCCCCCCGGAGCAGCCCCACCCCCCTGCCCGCCGGGCCGGCGCTCGGAGGTTTGTACCTTCGTCACGCCGCAGCCAGAGGGCCACGGCCGCGGCCAGTGCGGCCAGGGCGATGACAGCGCCCCGTGCCCGCATCCTCGCGGGGTACCGGGCAAGGCCGCTC
The DNA here is from genome assembly GCF_000738735.6 of Corvus cornix cornix. NCBI lineage: Eukaryota > Metazoa > Chordata > Aves > Passeriformes > Corvidae > Corvus > Corvus cornix. The sequence continues at coordinate 93,460,320 of NC_046332.1, forward strand.
CGCGCTCTGCTCTTACCTCGGCACAGCGCGGGGCTCCGCACAGCCGCTGCCCAGCGCGCACAACTCATCGGCGCGGCTTCCGCCTCCGCTCCGCGCCGGCGGGGCCGGGCAGGGCTCCGCGGGCGGGCGCGCCCTTCTGGCACCGCTCCGCGCCTCCCGCGGGCTCCCGGGGCAGCCACCGGCGGGCGGGGCTGCCGCGGCAGGCTGTGTGTCAGGGCCCGGCTCGGGAGAGCTTGGAGCGCCTGGCCCGGCCGTAGCGGCGCTTTGGAGCTGTCTTCGCGGCCCGTTTAATTGGCAGCTCTTAAAAACTCCCAGGGATTTAGTATTTATTGTTGCCGGCATTTAAAACTCTTCCCATCCCTCACCTCGCCAGGTGTTTCTGGGCAAACTCCTTATTTGCAAGTGTGGTTTGCTTCTAAGGTGCTATTTCTTGCTTAGATACGTAGTTTTCTCGCGTATGCAGCATTTGCCTTGGGCTCTACTGGTGAGGCCACACTCGAGTACTTTGTCCAGTTCTGGGCTCCTCAATTCACAAAGGACACTTGTGCTGGAGCAAGTCCAGAGAAGGAAAACAAAGCTGGTAATGGGTTTGGAACACTAGTCCTGTGAGGAGCAGGTGAGGAAGCTGGGGTTGTTTAACCTGGAAAAAAGGAGGCTTGGGAGAGACCTTACCACTCTATGACTATCTGAAAGGAGGGTGTAGCCAGGTGGGGGTTGGCCTCTTCTCCCAGGTAACCAGTGACAGAAGAAGAGGACATAGTCTTGAGCTGCGCAGCAGGGGTGGCGTAGGTCATACGTTAGAAAGAATTTCATCACAGGAAGGGTGATCAGATCTTGGAATGGGCTGCTCAGGGAGATGGTGGAGTCACTGTGCCTGGAGATGGTTAAGGAAGGACTGGATATGGCATGTAGTGCCGTAGTCTAGTTGACATGTGTGATCCTGTGATTTTATAGCAGCATTCCATTAATATTTTCTTTAAAAGACACCAGAGCTAGTGAAACTACCATCTGATGTTCACCTCTGGTCCTATGGCACCTGCTTAATCTATATAATGAATCAAAATGCAGCATTACCCAGGAGAGACTTAACAAGATTATATGCATGAGAAATCTGAAACATTTTTTTAAAACTCAAACCAGCTGTAATTTATACTCTAGACTCCTGGGTATTTCAAGAAAGTGTTGTTAATAACTTATAAAAGCTTGTAGCCTAACTGGCAGTAAATTGTCAATGTTTCAATTAAAATTTTGAAGGGATGAAGACAGACAACATTTACTGCCCTGGGTTACATGTGAGCTGCAGTCAGAAAGACCTGCTGGTGTGACCTGGACCAAACCCAAGTGTGAGATATTTATGTCTTTCAGCATCAGAAGGACCACTTAAAACAGACAGGCTCTCTGCAAGCTACAAGACAGATAACCTGAACCTTTAGTGACCCAGGTTGATCAGTAACCCGTGTTCTGAAGCAGGACCTTGGATACCTGATAACTTCACTGTCAAGAATTAACTTGTTTATTGAAAAGTTGCTCTTCTATAGGTCCTGGTATCTGGTATGATTTTAAAGCAAATACCAAGTCAGTAAAATTTGCCCTTCATTCAGTCAGCACAAATAATGCTTTTTACCCTCAGATTATAAGTGGCAGTTCAAAAGATAGATTAAACAGACAATCATGTTTAGTTTCCACATGAATTTTAACCCAGAAAGAAAATGTTGAACACCTAATTTCATACACTCATGTTTTGATTCCAACTGGGAGGATAATGACTGTGTAGATTCTCATAACTCCAGCACTGATTTAGTGTCTGGAAGAGAGGGGGGAAAGAATGATGAGGATGTTTTCTTCATCCCATCAGATGTCTCCACCAAAAGCATGTCTTGTGCCAAACAAAAGAGAGAAGAAAGATAAAACTAATGTTTTTTGCTGGGTTCTTTGGTTTCCTTTGTAGCAGAAATGGAAGGAAATTCTGATGCTGCAGAGCCCTCAGCAGTTGTTTGTGGAGGACCCAATTCTCAATTCATGTGTAGAATGAAACTATCTGTGGGCTTCCCCTATGCCACAGTTCTTCAGGTTGTTATGCAGAACTTTGTGTAACAGCAGGAGTGTAAAATTGTTGAGCAAATCACGTTGCCACTCCTCCAACATTCTCCTGCTCTGCATCTAACTCAAGGTACCTTCTTATGGTGTAGTACTGGCTGCCATCTTCATACCTTGCACAATATAAATCCATAACTACTAGTGCCATCTCTGAGTGCAGCAACAGCAATACTACTTAACCAGAGAATGAGGCAGGGAAACGTTCTTCTTTAACAGAACTACAGAAGGTAGGAGGTGTATGAGGCAAAAGTTCACATGCCCATCATAGAATTAGGGGAAAAGCAGCTGCAAGAGGCACTTACTTCTTCAGGTATATACTGTGCTTGTCCAATTTTTTTAAATTGAGCTTCCTGTTTTGACAGTCCCGTCAATTTCTCTGCTTGTCCCTCTTACATGGAAGGAGGAATGACCCTGCAGAGTTCCATTTCACTCTTTGTCAGTCATTCTGGCTCCATTGCTTCTTGCTCTGTTGCTGGCCCCTACCTCTTCCTCAGAATCTTGTCCCTCCTTCCCTAGCTCTTGATCTCAACCTTCAGCTTCCCTAGCTGCACTGTCATGGCAGCATATCCTCCTCATTAGTGAATTAACTACTGCAATCTGTCCCTGCCCTGCTACACAAAAAAAAAAGGCATCAGTAGCCAGCCCGAGAATGTCCTACTGCTGTCAAGACAGACAAGAGCTTGGAGGGTTGACTTTGTAGTAGATGGCAGCAGTCACTGACAGCTGGTGCTTGCTGGGAACAGTAAGATGAGGGATGGACTGTAAGCTAGATGTCCCTAGGTGAAGACCCCAAAACAGTGGCCATTCAGGACCATCTTTTCTTCTGCAAGTTCCTGATTAACCTTTGTTTACATTTTGGCTCTTTGCTTCTGATCACTTTGCACCCACTCAGCACTTCAGTCCTTTCCATCCATTTGGTAACTGTTGTGCAACCCTGCCTACCAAAGCCATTCCAAGGTGCATGTGGACAGCAGGTGGCAATAGCAGAGTTTGCAACATCCTTTGATTGTATTCTCTCCACTCAAATAATTGTCATCCTGTACTGGAATCACCATTTAATATCATAAATATTACAAACATATCCCTGTTAACATATCCATATTGATAATTGCAATAGGAGGCTTAAGCATACATGTGGAGAAAGGTGATGGAAGAACTTGGAAGTAGTAAGTAGCTCTAATTGAAACTGCCCATAAAATATTACCGAGGATTTCTTTGTTATTGAAATGGGAATCGGGAAGAACCTTTCATTGTAAAAGATAAAGGAAGTCTTGATTTCATTTGAATGATTACCTAGCTAAAATGCAGCTGTTAGAATTGATAGTGGTAATAGAGAAGGCAAAAATGGTATAGGTGTTCTGATCAAAAGGGGGCCTATCCTGCAGGTGTTATTAGTAGTGCTGTTTACTGTCATTAAAGTGAGTGGAATGAGCATGTTTTACACCATTAATATGTTTATCTTAGTACAGGACAAAATGTGGTTATATGGTGTAAATTTTAGTTTATTAGTTTGACGTCTCTCTAGGCTGCAAAGAAACTAGGAAGACCTGAAGCTATAGTAATTACTCCTGTCACTTCACTTCTGTGCATTTTGATATTCAAGAGGAAGGATAGCAGCAAGTGATTTACAACAAGCCATTACAAGAACACATCAACATAGCTTTGGTTTCCCTATGAAGTTCACTAAACAGGAATGTCATATGGGCTGAAGAAGGAAAAGAAAACTGTATATGAAAAGAAACATACCCACACCTAATTAAATACTGTGTAATAAGTTTGTCCCTACAGCTTCTGTGATTCTTCATATTCTTACCAGGGCAGTACAGATATTTTCACTTCTAGACATACTCAGTCCAATAACATCTGTGAAGCCCTGTGCTTCACTAGGTAATTTTTGTTTTACTCAAAGTTAACACTCTTTTTGCTGAGTGCTAATGGTGAAAAGAGAATGTTTCTGGTTTGTACTCTCCTTAGAGCAGGCAATAAGAATGATCTATGTAGTGCAATAGAAGTGAAGAGGGTTTTTTAGGGCTTACCCAAATTCTTTAAACAAGTTCCTGATATCTAGTCCAAACAATCATGTATAATCTCTTAAGCAACAACCAAAATGTTAAAACAAATGGCCTCTTTTCCAGTAGGGAATAATGAGACTCTCAGAAAGTTAATACTGGGGAGTTATACAGTTTTCTTAAAAAGTGCTTTATTCTGTTCTTTGGTAACATTTGCCAAATCCATTAACGTACATAATTTATAACACTGCTATTATTATGAAACACACCATTTATATGACTTTTTTACTGTTCAGTAAAGTCATTTAAACATGATATTTTATTTTAGTTGTGTTGTAGCTGAGCCTGAAGGCTTTGCCTGAGTATCGCCTCACCCATGGTACGTATACAAATGTCAGGCCCTTGCTCAAAACTCAGTTTTATGTGCATCTGAGAGAGACACGCATACTCAGAATGATAGACAGATTCGTAAGAAGTAAATTTGTTTTACCTTAAGTGATACAGCTCAGTTCAGTCTTGGAAAATCATAGTGCATATTGAACATGATTGCTGGAGGAAGGCTACATGCTGTATGCAAAAGGGATTTGAACGCTGAAAGGTTCCTCTTTCAGATGCCTTGCTTCCTTTTTTTCCCCTGTAATGTGTTGCTAGTTATCTCATAGATCCAGCATATGAACTTTAGCAGTTGTGTCCCCAGGTTTCTCTGAAGACTCTGTAGTTGCTTCCCCTGCAGCCCCTAAGCCTTGTGTTTGTAGTCAGGCTCAGATGCTGTAATGCGACGGGTGATGTCTGCCTCCAGTTGCTTCTGGAGTTGTGCGTAATCTTGTTGCCCAAAGGAAAAAGCTGTAGTTCTCTTTCCTCCCTGTGAGAGCTGTTCCTTTTACATATTCCTGAGCTTTCATATATAGAAAATATATTCTAGTCCTTAGTATGCCTGCACTTCAATTTACAGGTGTTAAACACACATACCCTGTGTTTGATTACAGCATCCTCTACTTCAAAGTCAGCATATATGCATGTACGTTATTTCTTCCTGTGATTGCCACAGCTGTATAAGTGTATGGGCAGCAACAATTCATTTTCTTCATGCCAAGGCCAGCTCTTCAAGTTCTACTGGGATAATTAATCCTATTGTGGGAGGAGAAGGTTATGTAAAAATAAAAGCTAAAATAGGGTAAGAGGGTGGATATAACTATGTTGTTATAAAGATGACACACCCCAGTGATGATTTTCTGTGCTGTATGGGAATAGCTATCCCAGTATAAAGCACCTTTATACAAATATAGGTATCGACATGACATGTCAGAAGTTGAGATAGCAGGGAAATTGTATTGGTTTAGTTCTATCACATTAATTAAAATAGGACCTATTTTTGACAGACAAGCCCCAAATAACATATGGCAATATAAAATTACTTCATTTGGCAAAAGGTTCACAAAGAAGCTCATCCTTTCATGTGAAGTAAACTTTTCCCCCCCATTTCTGTTTTCTATCCTTCGTCACTGTTAACACCTTTCCAGAAGGGCACGCCACGTCAATGATCCAGTTGTCCTACTAGCACGTGTTCATGAAGAGTAGTTAATGAAGGAGCAGTAAAGATCAGAAGGGGGGAGGATTTTGTGTGAGGGTGTGGAAAGGAGAGCCTTGACGGGTGGCTCTCCAGTACTGGGTCTGCCAAATGTCATGTGTCAAGAAAGAGGATGCGTGGCCAGCAAGGGAGGCAGGTAGCCCTTCTGCCCTGAGCTCCGGCTGTCACCTTTAGGTTCATTTTAGGAGTTCAGACAGCCCATGCCAGGGTCACCACTCTGTACCAGCCCACCCCTCCTGCACTCCCCCACCATCTTCCAGTGTCTTCCATCAAACCCAAGTCTCACTGACAGATTAAATTAAGACTAAACTCTCAATGATATACAATTAGGGGAAAGTCTCACTGCCCTGAGGACATCCTGCTGGTGCTCCCTGGCTCCAGGCCTTTCCGTCCAAGCCTGTCCACTCTCAGCCCCTTCCCTTGCCAGCCGTACTATGGCTCAGCTGGCCAGCTGTCAGCTGGCCCCAGCCTTCCTGTGCCATGCACTGAGGCTGTCCACAGTGACCTTCTGCTCCCATTCTCCCTGTGCAAGAAGAAGCAGCTCCTGCTGCTGTCAGTCAGGCAGACACAGCCTGCACTTCCCCAGAATCCACCCAGGCTGGATCCTGATGGATGGGAGGAGGTGGGTGTGGTGAAACTCAGACACTTTAGCAAGGAATAACCATGCTAACCCCTGGTACTGTGGTGGGGGAAACTGTGACAGAGTGATAACTGGAGTGTCTTTGGAGGCCAAACCTCAGCACGAGATGCAGAGCTCCAGTGAGGGTGCAATATGACTGTGCATCATCTTCAGCCTGCAGTGTTGGCTGATCTCCTGTCATGCTAACTCTTCAACACCACGTAGGGAGAGGAGGTACCCCCCTCTTCAGCTACACTCACTCTGCAAATAAGAATTCCAGGACATTGCTCTTACCTTCCCCATTCTTTAGTGACATATCCCACTCCCTCAGGCTAGCACCCCTAACACTCACCCCATTCTTTTCTCTTGAATACCTCCTTGTCCCACTGTAGAGCCGGCTTTGATCCCTGCTCTGTGTTTTCTTTTGCAAAGTAGATCCCAGCACTATGTTGAATGTGAGGGAAAAGCACCACAGCTGGGCAGCCTCCCACACTTCGACCAGATTGCTGAGCATTCCCATACAATACTGCAAGTGTCACAGGTGAGCAGTTCCTGCAGCTGGTGACAACAGAGGATGAAAGCAATAATCTGTAAGCTGCCTTCAGTCCAATTGTCAGCTGGTGAGTTACCTGCTGTAAAAGTTTTTTAAGGCACTGCCTTCTGAGTGGCCATGAAGGCTTTCTCCCATTATATGGAAACCAGATTATTGCTGAACTTATTTGATCCATTCCTAGGGAGTAATAAAATATACATTTTGCTCAGTAAAAACTCCATCTGGTCTCTGAGATATATTGGCATGGCAAGCATCCACCTTCCGTTGCTGTCACTTGCAGTCCCCATCCAGCCACTTATCAGTTCATCTGTCACAAGAAGCAGAAAGATTTCCCTTGCATAGACAAAAAGTCACCTCCCTGAGGCATCTAGTAACTGGTCCTGCCTCTATTGTGGCAACTGGAGTGGCACATTTTAAGGCTGTAACAGCCTAAAAAGGATTTAAGAGACTGCCCCTTCTGCACAGGCATTCAGAACTGTCTCTGTACAAGAAAACTGTGTAATGGGGAGGAAAAGCATTGGGAATTAAAAATTAATCACTCTTGTTTTTTCCTGTAAGAGCTCTTTTGTAATGCTTTAGAGCAGACAGGAGTTAGCTGGTTAGGAAGATCAGCAAACTGAATGCCTTCTTTTGAGATAAAATGTGATTCATTTGCAGCTGTGCAGACACAGCCTTAATCGACTCCATGTTTATCAGGTTCAATAGCGCTTTTATCAAATTCACCGAGCAAAAGAAGTGCTGCAGGTTTGAGCTTAACTATCCTACAGATACCTGTAGGTCAAGGCTGAGACCTCAGGTCTTTCCTTTCATAGAGGGGGACCCACTTCCCTCCCTCTTGGTCTGAGTTTATTTAAGCTTATTTATTGAGGCCTGCTGCATTGTGATTACAAAAGTGACTCAGTTACTTTTCAGAAGCATCACATTATTTCAAGACAAAAGTATTACTGAGTAGTATCAAGACCTGTTTGTCGAGTTTAACTGATGCTTGGGGTTATTAGTTTTTATGTCATGTGTTTCTGCATTTTTCCTGCTCAGACATGCCCTGTCAGTGTGCCCTTCTCCCTCCCTGGTTTTCCTGCCCTGTTGACCCAAAATGCATTAGCACATTGCTTGAGGGCATTAAGCTTCCCAGTCTTGTTCAGTTGGAAGATTACTCTTAACTACTCTTTTAGGACCTCAAAGATGCAAAGAACACCTATTGATCCATTAACCTATGAACATTTAATGTGTGGGGGGTCTGGAGATAAAATTTTTGCCTTTTTTGTGCTTTCAAAGTCTCATGTCGTTTTGTAAAAGAGACTTAGACCATTCAGTGTGAGTAAAAAGGCTCAGAATTGGAGGTCAGAGTGACAGACAACAAAGTTGACCTAATTGTGGAGGTGTGTGAGGACTGTTTCAGAGTAGTGGGAAAAAATGGAAATAAAGGAGGTCAAAGAGTTTCAGAAGATGCTTCTGACTGATTATTTTTGCCAGGTCATGAGCTGTAATGGGAAATATGGAGTGTAATGCAGCTCCAGATTGTAGACATCTAAATTTAGATATTAAATGTAGGTGACTGCCTGTGAGCCACATACCTCAAGTTCCATTTTAAGCTGTGGAGATCAACTCCTTAGAGTTATTGGGGCCTGGAGAGCTACTGAGCTCATCCTAAATTAGACACCTACCAGGCCAGTCAGCCAAAGACCCAGCTGTGCTGCAGCTAAGATACTTCTTAAACTTTGACAAGTCTATTTGGTACATCCCCAGGTGCCCAGGGTTCCCCAAAGGCAGAATAATCACACACATCTCTCTGGTGACTGGGTTGGCAGGGGGAAACTATGATTGTGTTTGCCCAGCCAGAAACACCACAGATGGTCAGAACAACTGAGTGCAATGCATCCTTTAGTGCAAACCTCCTTGAATTTCCCAAAACCTGCTCATATACTTGCTCATTATACATGGTAGACACATGAAGGATGTAAACATGGCATCAGCTGATCCTGGGCAGCCAAAGAGCCTCATCTGTTCAGAGTCTCCCTGCCAGGCCTTCTTGTCATGAGGCATCAGTCTCATCTGTGGGGCTATGGACAGGAGCAGTGGGACTCAGGGCTCTTTGGTAAGAGTGGCTGGATACCTCTGCAGTAAACACTATCAACTGCTCAGACATGCCAGGACAACCCTGGCACCATATACACAGGAAGTGTATATGGAATGTATAGGGAAGGCTGAAACAAAATTTTATAGCTCCAGCACTAACATCTATTGCTCACTTGTTTGCAAGAGAAAGGGCATGTTCAGCATGTATTTCTCTTTTAGCTTACCCTCTACTCAACTTAAAAGGTAAAAAAAGAGAAGAAAAAGCCCAAACACACCCACAATGTCATTATCAGAGCTTATTTTTATCTTGTTTGTGGAGTTCACTTACAAGGTTACAAATCTTTTTGGTATATTGCACAAGGATTACAAGAATTCAACTACTAATGGATTTTCCCAGTAGAACATGAGTACAGAACATTTCTGGAAATACAGTCTGTTCATACTGTTCGACATAAAATGTGTGAACACATGAATACTTAACAGAGTATATTAAGAATAGGTATTAGCAGTTAATATAGGAGGAGATACAGGTAATTGACTCGCACTTCATGAGAAGGTTCTTGGTCCCTTGCTGCTCATTGCACATTGCCTTCACAAGGTACTTGTGGTGCCCATCTGCCTTGAAAACATCATCAGCTGTGTCTGTGCCACTGTTTTTACATGGTCTTGCCCTTTCTTGCTGTTGTTGGGTTTCTGTTTGCAACTAAAGGCTGTTACTTCCATCTGCTGTGGGCAGAAATGTGCCTCTGAAAGACTCTCACTGTCCCTTGGCAGCATGCCACAGAAATGTTTCTCCACAAAAACAGTAGCTGTCAGTGCTGGATTTTAGGGACTGTGGAATCATCTTGAATACTTTACAGTGTACCTTTAGACAAATTATTATTAGGTTCCTGCAGAATTTTCTGGGCCTGGACTTCTCAGTCTCTTACATTTTCCAGGTGAACAAAGTGACCGATGTACAGCTCACTGTTCATGTAAACACAGAGCAGCCTGGCAAGCTGAAGTGCTATGAATCTGCTTCCTTTTCTTACTTATAAGCAAGAGATCTTGAAAGAGAAGTGTTTCATCTTTTGTAACTCATATATATCACTGTCCTATCCCACAAAATATTTCTTCTCCCCTGTACCCTTTGTAATCACTATTGACAGCACAATTCTTCTGACTGTCACTCAGGTTTATAACCTGAGACAACACTTGAGTGGATACAAACTAGCAGAAAGGAAAATACAGAGAATAAAGAAGTCATTAATGGTCAGCATGGGGAGGGCAGTATGTCCAGCACACCTCCAGCATAAGTTTCAAGATATTTGCTGGAAAGCTTTGAAAAGCACAACGCATTCACTTCATAAAGGCTTGTGCACCCTTCACTCATATGTGATGGCTGAAGGAGAAAGTGCCAGAGGGATGCATTGACCAGTTACTGGCAGGAATCAGCATCTTTATGGAGAGTGAGGGATAACAACACAGTGCAAACATGCTAAAGAAGTTCTTGGAAATGAAGACAAGGATATATTTGATGAGCAAGAGAAAAGAGCAGAGAATAAATGTGTAGAGTTAAAAGGCAAATTGATGGAAAAGACCTGAAAGAAACAAATGGAAGGCAGGAGCTGTTACATAAGGTGGTACGTTTCACTCAGCGAGTCCCTAAGCTGCTGGCTGTAGAAGAAAGAAAGGGACCTTCTCTATTTCTAGGTTTTTGCTCATGCTATGAGCATCTCTGGCTCTCCACAGGTGATTTCAAGTAATGTAAATACAAAGGAAAAGTCTTGCAAGTTAGGAAACGTTAGGAATTTGCATTGTGAGGTATTTTGGAAATTTTGCACTGAAAAGTAATGGTCTCTATATCATTTTCTCTAAATATATTTCTCTAAATTTCTCTAAATTTTTTCACCTAATGACCAGCAGTACAGTATGTGTTCAGATGCCATGTTTTTGTTACGAGGACAAATAGGAGAATAAAGAATGTATATAGGATGTGGAACTCAGCACCAGAAACTTACCTGTATTAGTCACAAATTTCTTAGTCTTATTTAGCTTGCTAGAGAAAAACTATGACATCTGACTAAGACACTGGTATCCAAATAAACCCAATTCATGCACAGACCACATTAGATTATTTGTATGATACAGAAGTGTCTCTTAAATTTGCTGAGTTTTCCCTCCAACCCCTCAGCACTTTTGTGCTACATCGTGTTACCCCCAGAGCTTCTCTGCCATCAGAGCTGCTTTTTTCCCCTCTTAATGTAAAATGAAAGAAGTTTTGAAACAAAAATTCTCAGCTTTTTTCCCCTCTTAATGTAAAATGAAAGAAGTTTTGAAGCAAAAATTTAAATGGTGAAACTCTCTTCACCTATATCTTGTCCTTTAAAATTTAGCCTAGTAATCTAAAAGTCGATCTACTGATTCAGTTCAGGGTGAATACATTGAGAGTGGTTCATTTAATTTCTTAAAAACAAGTATGTACTTATATCTGCAAAGATATTGTAAGCTCTTTAATGTAGGACTTGAATTTTTCTTGACCTTGATATCAAAGCCATGGTTCAGGTGCACTAGAAGGAAAATCCTGTATTAATAGTCACTCATTGCCCGCATCAAGGGACCTGTCAGAAGACATCACTGCCCACTCCTTTCTCAGGTATCTAGGCCTCCCTTGGGTGGAAAAGACGTCAAGGGAAGGAAAAGGAGCACAAACATCTGGCTTTTTCACCCAAGTCAGGGTGGAGTCAAAGTGGATATCTACTGACACAGTAGGTGTTGGTCTATGACATATATAATACCAAACAATTTCTCTCTCTCTCTTTGTTATGTAAGAGTGGTGTCATTTTTTGAGCTGTCAGACACAGTCTGCGAATCTGTAACTTCTTTACAAAACAGGTCACAAAACTCAGGATGGGGAAGACATTAATAGGACTATATTCAAAGGTCTTTAGCAGGCATTTCTCTCTCTTTCCTGTATTCTTTATACTAATCTTTTGAAATTTTACGGTGTTGTTTTCATATATTTCCCACATTTATGGCTGGAGAATATTTATATATTATTATTGAGCTGTTTAGGTGTCCATAGCTGCTCTTCTCATGATTCTTCTCATGTTTAAAATGTTCATTAATACCTTTGTTTGAGAGAAAAAAAAAAGCATGCACAATAATTTGTAACCATAGAAAGCTTCAGAAAAGCTGTTTGTGTTCCTGAGCTCTCAGATTTAATTCTGTCTGTCCCTTTAAAGTCAGCTGAACACTTAATACTGATGAGAAGACAGCTGGCTGCTCAGACATGGATGTACAACATCTGTTGGCTGCTGTATGAGTATGAGACTTGGAACAGCTTCCACTCACTGTGCACCTGACTTTTTTGAAAATGATCCAGTTTTTGTGTTTGTGAACTAATTTGATGCCTTTATTCATCACAGAGCATTTCCTCATCCCTTCTTTATCCATCCTTGAATGTGTGCCACACCATCTGAAAATAAAATATTTAATTGGAAGGATGACACTTGTTTTTTTAGCTTTTGCACAGTTCTTCCAATATTTCCTTTATTTAAAACAAAAATGAATGAGCTTTGGCATGCTTGCAAGTCTGTGTGACTCTGTCTCCCTTGCCACAGGTGGCAGAAGTAAGAAAATGACATACCCAAATGCTCGCAAGCTTAGAGCTGTGGGCAATGGGATGCTAAAGAATCCATGCAGGGATGAAGAGTCTCTGGTTCTGCAGCACATGAACTGTGAGGTCTCATTTCTTTGATGAAGAAACAGGTAAAGCTTGTGACTAGGAAGAGTGCCTGAGAGATTAATTAAAACAGCAGTGTTGGAACCCATTGCAATAAAGAAATTCAAAGATTTTCTGGGTCCCTGAATGTATCTGGGTAAGCCTCCAGCAAGGAGAAATCTTTCTGGGGCTGTAACCTGCACTCTGAATGCTTCCCATGCTGCTGGCAGCTTTCAGCAGAGTATCACAAGATGGGTTGCAAATATCGAATATGTACATATGCAGGGGATGGCTTTCTAATTCTGCAAATGCTTCACTTCCAACACACAACACATGCATGTCATTCCATTTCACTGTGAATGTGTCCATACAGTTTGCTAAAATCATCCTTTATGTTAAAAGAGTAAATGGGGAGATAGGAACTTTATTTACCATCAACACAAAAGTAAGAGGGGATGCATTTCATTGTCTCTTTCCACTTCACCTAAGGCACTTTCTCAGGGCAGGACCTGCACAGACATACACACCTGTATAATCTCCATACACACCTGTATAATCACAAGTGCAAACTGATTTTCAGGGTGGGGTGGGGAGCTATTGATATACTCAGTCTTAAATACAGGGCTTGCAGACCCAAAGCTGGGAACGTAAGTTCTGGGACATGCATTCCCAAGCAGCTGGGTGTATATATTGTCAACAGCATGACCTCATCCAAAATTCCTGTAGCTGTGTTTGCTGCCACATCACTTGAGTGTGTTGGTCATTGTTACTGGCTGCAGGTGGTGCTTCATGAGTGCCTCCACACATGCTCTGGGTTGAAGTTATCTCCCTTGAGTGAGGGTGAGGGGAGCTTACAGGGATAAGCACTTGGTGTTATCCAGTGTCCAGCACAGCCAGGGCTTTGGGTCTTGCCCAGAACCTGTAGGTATCATTGCTATAGAAATAATGCTTTTTGCCTACTTTGTCAAGATATGAGAGGATTTAGGCAATAAGCATTTCAACAGGTGCCTGCTCCTTCCCTTTGATAGGGAGAACATAATTTCTTCTTTTAGCTGGTCTACTTCAGTCCATAGGTCAGGATAGAAAACCCACTTCATCTACTTTTTAGCTACAATGAACTCTGAACTGGAACACCTAAAGTATGTGCTTGATTACACTGCTACTCTTCTGGGTGTGTGTGGATGCATTTGAAATTTTTTTTGTGCCTGTAGTGACTTTTTCAGGTCCCTTCTACACAAATGTGAGGAAATACGGGCACATCAATTTCCATTTTTTATTGTAGACAGAATCATATTTGAGCTTATGCCACTGGTTGTGACAAAGCTAGAGTCTATTTGCACCTGAAGGTATCCAAATCTTCTTGACATGCATTCTCTATGAAGTTTGAAAGGTAAGGTTAGAACACATTTGCTTTTATTTAAGTGTTTGAAGGTAAAGTATCCAGCCTTAGATTACATTACAGACTCTTTTCATAAGCAATCAACAGGGAAATGTACCATCAAAGCTGATATGTGTCATCCTAAAATGAATGCCTGTGAGAAGTTAGGCAAGTATGAGAGACAATTCCTCTGTTTCCTTCCATTGCACTTAAAGAGAGCATGGGGTACTAGCTCTGACTGCTGTGGATGACTGTGGATTGGTGGCAATATTTCAGTGTTTATGGAACCTGGCCATACAATCCCTCTTCACAGGTGACAGAAGTAGAACATGACTCTGATGGCTCTATCACAACCATGATAAGAATAAGAGACAGAAGGATCTGGGATGACAGACATTTTCAGTGACCATCTGGACAGGATGGCTCTCCTCCAGAAGCAATGAAGAGTGGAACAGCTGACTTACTAATAAATATCCACAAGTGTTCATCTCATGTTTATTATGCCACACTGAGATGAAACCCTAACCCTGACTCTAGCCCTAGGAGTACCGGTTAAGTTACAGATATTTTATTTTTCCATTATCCTGAAGAACAGAAATATTGCTAACACTGAACTCATGCTAGAGAAATTCCAAAGAAATACCAACCAAGTACCAACCAAAATAGTAATTAACAAACTCATTGAGAATGACAAAATACCAAGGGGCTTACAGTTTAAGAGCAGCTTTCAGGAAAACAAATTCTGACTAATTTTTTGCCCCTTTTTTTTTTTTCATATCAAATTAATAAAGGGAGAAAGAAAATGAGGCAAATAATCTCCTGGCTGAACTTTCACACAACAAGCAGTAAAAGAAACTTGAAAACCACAGGGTTGCATGAGCTGTTCTATCATTAATCAAAACTTGCAAGAGAAAGGAAGCAAAGGATAATAAAATTAGTTTGAAATGAGGTTAAATTTGAATTGTTCAAGTGACCACTACACGTAAAATTTGCTTGTGTACTGTCATCAGAGTTAAAAACAGAATTAGCCAATTATTATAAAAAGTGTGTATAATTAATTAGCAAACTGTTACAGAACTAAAAAAATATTCAGAGTCTGACACTTACTTTCATCAAACTTCATTTTTTTAATCTATGCTGCAAAACCTTCCTGCAGTATTTTATGCAAGTATCTCATGGAGTGAAGAAGGATTCCATTTCTTCATACAAATCCCTGGAATATATCCATTTGCTAGGTTTCAGGTTCTGCATTTTTTGGTGTGCATGGAGTAGGATGGGAGTGCAGCTGGTTGTAGTTGCTCATGCTTTATACCTCTCGACATATTAGAGCCTGGCAAAGAACCATGAGCGTGCCATCACGAGTATGTTGTCTTGAACATTTGGCCAGAGGCGTGCAAAATAGAAACCCTAATGCCTGAACAGTTGCACTGACCAGGTGTCCTCGGAGGTTGGCTGGGGACACAGACGCTTCTTTTTACACTTTCTAGGAAGCATCCGGGTGCAACTGAGCGAGCTAGGAAAAAGAATCTCTTCTTCATTCCTTGGAAAGCTGAGGTAGTGTGGAAGAAATGCTTTGGGTTTTCCAGAACACATTCCTAAAATGAATGAAGAAGAAGCGTGTCCGACCAGGGAAATGGGCAATGCAGTATCACATTTTTGGAGGAGTGGGGTGAGTGGAGGAACTCCTGCCCTGTGGAAATTACCCAAGGTTGTTTTTTTGAGGCCTTCTGTGCTTTGTGGCACCACAAAGGTGTCACACAACAGGACCCACAGGGTCTGTCACTGGTAATATTACCACAGCCTGTGGAGCAGTTTAATTTAGCTGCCCTTTGCTTCCCAAGTGGTTACTGGTATTGAGTAGAGAAGGTCTCAGTGGGGACCAGCTTCTGGTAGAAGCATTTCCCTGTTTACAAAGATGAGAAAAATGGGTGTAACTCAGCCTGACACTTTCTCAACCTCATTTGAGTCCTGCTGAAGACAGGGTCTTGATCTTACCTGTTCTTTTTGCACATTCTTGTCCTTCAGCCCTTGGAAACACGAACGCTTCCTGGACAAGAATTGTTCTGTAGCTGAGGGAGTAGTGGCTAACCAAGTTATCTGCTCCAAAACCACAGTAAGCATCACTGACACATCCATAAAGCCTGTGAAGTGCATGCAAGTAAAATTTGTGAAATATCATGGTTCTTAGCATGTATGCAGTGCCTCTTAGATTGTCAAATAAACTGTTGAAGATTAGAGCTTTGTTATTCTCTTTATTGTAGGCCCAAACCAAGGGATGGAATTGTGAAGAATTATGAATAAAGTCACTCCTAAAGTTTTGGCCAGGATGGCATAGTCCCAACAAGCTATTGAAGACTTTGCAACATCCCTTTTTTTTTTTTTAATACCTTCAGGTTAAAATGCCAACCGAATGAATCAAAATTAGGAGTGTTCAGCAGAGCAGGAAAGACTGCAGAGTGCTGCTCCTGCGAAAATGAATAGAGACATTCTGGAACCCTGGCTCCATCGCATGAATGAGTCCGTAACCTCAACTATCAAAAGTTCATTTTATATGTAGCTTTGGGGGATTTAACAAACCATTTCGAAGATTGGAGATCATAAGAAAAATGAAAAATAATTTTAAATGTTCATTACAGTATCATTACTTCATTTTGCCTTCAGAAACTGGCATGTATGATTTAGCTGAACAGACATGGAACAATTTATTTTGATCAGTGTGAAATACAATGCATTTTACCCTGCTCCTCTTACTCTTTCCATGGCACAGGTTGCACGGGGTTTGATTAATGTATGTGCTTTACATGGGGTAATTTTTAATTTTATATCCCCTCTTATAGCTATATAAAAATGCAGTATTTACCCTGGATGAGAATTCTCTTGTGTTAGAGAAAACACACACATATGCATTTTTTCCTTTCCTGAATTTTTGTTCTATGGTTTTAAAGGAAATAACTTTGAAGCTCATAATTGTTGCTCTTTAGTGAACATAGTATTGGGCTAGGAAGATAGCAAACCTAGAAATGAGTAATCAGCCAAAGTCTCTTACAGAATACCACTCTGACAGCTACAGGCTTGGCCTTATGGGATCTGCTTTAATATAGTATCTACAATTAGTAATTGAAGGCAAAAAATGTCTTATTGGCCCTACAAAGACCATTTGATGTAGTAATCTAATTTTAGGTATCCAAGTAAAACCTGTTATTCCCAATGTGAATTTATATTTTTGTGACTGGAGTGTGTGCATTTAATTGGTAAATAAAATTGAAACCAATGGAATAGCTTTGTGGCAATATTTATACCACTGATAAAAACCAGACTGCCTCCAGGCTGAAAAAGTTCAATCATCCCTTTTCAATATGGACAAAAGTAGATTTTATATATATTTTTTTTTTGGCAAAAAAACTAATGCAAAATTTAATTTCTTCAGTGTTCCTTTTGTGCTCATATAGGTAAAAGTCTACAGGCTTCAAAATGCTCCATGGAAAAGTTATTTAACTTCAGAAGACTTGTCTAATAATCTCCATTGGTGTACAAGAGTTGTTGCATTGGAACTATTTGGGTTGTATCAATATGTACAATACTGCAGGTGTTGTTAGACACTGACTCCTTGAAAGTACAGCAACTTCTGGGCTTTTTGCTCTGCTGCTTTATTTCTAATGGATTGCAACACTCCACTGTGCCTGAATAAGGATCTACTTTCTCTGTCATTTTCTGATTTTGACTGTGATCTGCATTTCAAGGCAGCAGAAGTAACAGCAGCTTTTCTTTTTAACCATCCCCCTGACATAAGGGCATCACGGATAAATTGAAAACAAGGCGCTTCACCACTTGTTTCTGACTGCTCTGTCAGTGCTGCTCCTGTGCCCCGGCAGAAGCTGCTCTACAGAGCTCTGTAGCAGCTATGGAGAGCTTTTTACTCACCGTGAGCAGCCACTGAAATACCATAAAGAATCCACGTATTAACATTAGGCTTATTTAAAAATGGGGGAGAAACCCCAAAATCACCTAAATCTCTCAGCATCACAGTTTGCATCAAAGGAAATCCTCAGCTTGTTTTTGACCCCCAGCTGTTCCTTCTTTACTGCAGCCTTTGCAATTCAAGGCACCTATCCAGACCTGGGTTAAGGCAGTAGGATATTTAGACCACAACTAAATTAGAGGGATTTGTATATTTTCTTATCATATGAGTGGCTGTATTTCTTCATGCTACCAGAGTGCTTAATCCAGTCAGAAGGCAGTTTCTGAGATATGTGAGAAAACAATGAATAGAGGTTTTGTTATTATAGATACACCAACATTGTGTAGAAATAGAAGTGATGATTTGGGAAGCAGTGGATATAGAGGTGAAAAATGTTGTTTGATGGCTGACAAAGTAATTGGAAGCTGACTTGACAACCTTCACTCCTCACAGCCTAATTCAGTACACCCGCTTGTTCCTGCAGGCTGTGCACTGAATGTAGGGGTGAATCCTTCTTCTCAAAGCCATAGAAACACCATCAGGTGTTTCCACTCCTGCAAGGTGAAGGCCTCTGTGATTCTTGTGGCCAAGGCGGTATCCATCCACCAGGACACTGCTCTGGAGCCTCCTGGGTTTTCATTCTGCTCTGGCCACTGTGTACAGCTCAGGCACCAGAAAAGGCTTCAGCACATCTTGGAGATGGCCAGCAGAGAACTTCCTCCACACAAAGGAGCTCTTTGTTGGCATTAGGTGTGCAGAGCTAGCAGAGCTGTGCTCTGCAGCAGCCATGCTGCCCCCCTGGGGTTTACCAGTGCCAGGGGAAAAGGGCAGAATGGAGAAGAAGGAATGACAGAGGTCCATGTCTGTTTTCCAGACAGTCCCAGGATGGGCAGTTCTGGCAGCCTGCACACAGAGCCACTGCACCAAGACTGTCACCTGCTGCTGGTGAGGAACAGCAGGGTTTATACACATGTGTAAGCACAGGAGGAAAAAATACACACAGCAGCACCCACAGCACAGGTGATAACACACAATCTCAAAATTATCCAGCAGGAAACACCGGGACACCTGACACAGGTTTTGTTCAAAACAGGCTTAAGCAAGGTATATGCATGCATAGGAAGGAGCAGAGATATGCTGAGCCAGTATGACTATGAAAGTGGAAGCAGGGAATATGACATGCACTTTAAAGGAGGTTATTTGTTTCCATGTCTTTAAGGAATGCTGTCAGTCTCTATGCTCATTAGAAACAGACAGCAAATAAGTTTTTCCAGAAAGTGAGTATGATCTTAACAGCATCTGACTGCACATGTGAACATTTTCTGAATACAGTAACATTTCTATTGCTTCCTTACATAAAGCATCATTGGGAAGAGTACTCCATGACAAAGTATTTACTGTAAAAGCAGGAAGAAAAAAGTGTCTGAAGGAGGAAACCCCTCTTATTTCAGCACGTTAAACATGGAGCTGGCTGTCTGCATCTGGCTTGAAAGCTAAGGGATCTTGCACTCGGCACTCTTCCTGTGGCATCCATTTCCAGAGCATGAAGAGGGGTCTCACAGTGGTTGGTGAATCCCCAGGCAGCAGTAGCCTCTGGGCTGCCATGACAACCATGGGGCTATGGCCACAGGCTCTGGATGCTTGCACACACTGCATGGCTGTTGGGTTTGTGACTAATTCCTTACCATCAGCTGACTCTTGCCCTCTGCCAATGCTTCGTCCGGTTCAGAAAACACAGGAAGTAATTTCTACCAGACAGTTCATTTTTATTGCTGACTTAATGGTAATTTTCTGATTAGTGGAACCAGATATTCTAGAAAAGAGGGCATCAACTGACCATTTATGAATAGCCTAAAAATAGTAAACCATATTTCGTCTCTTTCAGTTCACTGGTGGCCCCTAAACCATTTCTTTTCTAGGCTCAGGACATTCTTGTTTACTTCAGCAGTGACAGAGAACATGAACAGCAATATCCCAAGAATGTCTGCATCTCAGCACAATATGACTGCAATACCAATTATTTTTGGACTCATGCTGTGGCTGTTTAGGGGAAGAAACTCTCCATCTCCACCACAGTACCTTCACAGAGCTTATGAGCAGAGCTTTTCCAGAGGGTGGACAACCTAGGTAATCTCTGCTGTTTGAATCATCTTTGTCAAGTATTTCTTGCTGTGACAAGCTTTCAGTTTAATTTGTGGGCAGAATTATTCATTTTCAGAGCGGTGGTAGCAGAACTGTATCCAAACAGGATAAACGCTGGTCCTTACCACAATACCATGCAGTTTCAAGTTGCTGCTGTTTCCTTAATTAGAGAGAGGGGAATGAAGAGCTCTGTAGTCCTCCACTGGCACACCAGGGGTGTGAGCTGCCCCTGCTCACCCAGTCCACATCTCAGCATTGCCAAGACCAGCACTGAACTGCACCAGGGCCCCAGCAGCCAGTGACAGCTCTCCCCTCGTGTGAAAGTCTCTGAGCAGCTGCAGCGGTGGCAGCCCTGGACACAGACTCTGGGCAGCTCTAGGTCTCCCTCTCCAGGAGCACAGCTGATGAAAAGGTCGCTGCTGAGACTGATCGTCAGTTTCTCCATTTGTTAGCTTCTTCAGAACGTAAGACTGAATCCACCACTGAATAAAATCTTTCTTATTGCACTCACATGACTGTTATCTATTTGAGCTTTCAGGTTAAGCAAAGAGTAGTGTGGAAATACTTAGTCTCCTGGGCCTTCAGAGCAAAGGGACTTCCCCTGACCCTTTGCAGTAATTCATTTATTAGCTGCTGGCAAACAGCAATAATAATAACAAGCATGTGTCAGAACTTGTCCCTTCCCCACGAAGTGGGGCTGACATTTCTGCAAAGCCACACAGAGGCTCAGGAGGTCCATGAGGGGCTGGCAGCCTCCATGCAGCAATGGGAGCTCTGCTGAAGATACTGCTACCTGTAGCATTGCAACAGACTACTTACATGTAATGGTGGGGGGCAACTTAAAACACTATAAACGAGTTTTCCATTAGATACGGTTTCTATGGCCACTAAATTTCTATGGGAAGTGTATGCTTTGACCCCCGAGCCTATAGTGATGTCCCCCTTCCTCCCGGGGTCATGGCACTCACATTTCCCTTAGCTGCATGACTTTAGCTAGCAGTCGCCTGCTTTTCAGAAAGACCTGAACCTGCCATCAGCAGCTGGGGTGCTCTGTCTCACTGCTCCTCACTCACATTCCTGTTAGTTCAAGGGCCCGAGGACACAGACTCTCAGGCACAGCAGACACCTCTCGCAGGACAGCAAGACGAATGCGCTCCATCCCTCAACAAGATTCCACGTGTAGCCTGAATTGCCCAGAAGCCGTTTCGTATTTGGGACCTGGTACCGTGTTGAGAAACGATGCTGTGAGGAGGGAAGACGAGAGAAGCGTGGGCAGCCTCCCGCCGTACCTCTGCCGATTACTGTGGCTAGAAGGCTGGGAAGAACGGAACCCCGGGACAGCTGAGGGAACCCGAGCCGAGGGCCGTGGCTGGCAGCCCGGCCGGCCGGGCCAGCGCGGGGTCTTGGCCGGCGGCTCCCGGGACGAGACGCCCGTGCCGCCACCTGCCGGCCCCGCAGCCCCGGACAGAAACCCCGGCACCTCCCGGACCTCCCTGCTGCCCCCGCTTTGTGCACTTCACAAATTATCTTACAGTATTTCCAGTTTTCCGAACTTCTCCGGCGCCGGGCATATCCCCAGCATTCGCATGATATCCATTATGTTTTATCCGACGTCGTAAGGTAAACATTAATATCACATAACAAGGGAGACTTTGGGAAAAAATGCAGCTGAGAGAAATGGCAATCACTTCTTTTTCTTTGCAAGAGCTTGTTTCAGAAGTACTCCCTCCAGTTTCTGGCTGTGCCTATAGTGTTGGGGCATATATACTGTATACATGCCTGCAGTCTTGATTTTCCTACTTGTCCAGATAAAGGCACCAGCTTGAGATTGCACCCGCTCCCTCCTATCTGAACATCAAGTTTTCTTTTACATAGGAAAAACAAACAGCAAAAGGACAGGAATGGTGCTTCAGCTATGAAATTGGGACACAAATTTTTAAGCATCCAGACTTGACAACAGAGAGGTGCCCTCATACCCCATAATGCAGTCATATTCTGAACATCCTATTGTAATTGGAGTACTTCATATTTCCAGGCACAACACAAATCTGCAAAATTCCCAAATAATGTAGTAAGAGACTAAGAACCTAGTTAAATTGTTGTTTCTTCAAGGATATCTTCCAAAAGGATATCTTCTAGAGGATATGCCCCTGCTTCAAATTCTTTTATCCATGCCCAGAACAGACAAAGCAGAAATTCAGAGAATGTTAACCAGATTTAACTGAAGGGGTAATGCAATAGTAGATGACCTTTACTGTTAATAAATGAGAAATCATTCACGCTTGGGATGCCGAGACCTGACAGGGTCTCCTACAGGAGGCCTTCAAAAACACCTGTTTTCATTGACTGTATAGCTATGCCCAAACCATTCAGTCAGGGAACTGAGGAAGAAGTGTGGCTCACAGGCTGAAATCAACAGGCTGCTCTTAGGACAAGGTACACCATGCATCCATAGTTCAGATCATAGAATTATTTAGGTTGGAAAAGATCTCTGAGATCATTGAGTTCAACTGCCAAGCACTGTCAAGTCCATCACTAAACCATGTCTTTTAAATACCTCCAGGGATGGTGACTCAACCTCTTCCCTGGGCAGCTGTTCCAGTGCCTGACAACACTTGAGGTGAAGAAATTTTTCTTAGTGTTCAATCTAAACCTCCCCTGGTGCAACTTGAGTTAATTTTTCCTCATCCTGTCACTTATTTGGGAGACTGACTTTCACCTCACTACCAGGAGGTCGTAGAGTGATAATGTCTCCCCTGAGCCTCCTTTTCTGCAGGCTGAACACCTCCAGCTCCCTCAGCCGTTCCTCATATGACTTACTCTCTGGACCCTTCACCAGCTCCATTGCCCTTCTCTGGACACATTCCAGCACCTCAATGCCTCAATGTTTTCTGCAAAAACGGGGAGTATAAAGAAGGCTAGAATACAATTCCACTAATACAGATAAATGATGTCATAACTAGAGGCTGGGTTGTTAGTCCCTGAGTGATCCTGGTGAACTTTTACTTCTGCATTTGTTCTCATGTTGTGTTAATGCAATTAATATGCACAAAGAGTAGATACTGATCTACTGCTCTCAGAAGAGGCTAATTTTTTTTTTTCTGCCATCAGCAACGTGCTTTTTCAAGGTCATGAATCATCTCATTCTTCAGCAATGACTGATTTCAGAATGTGACTAAACCAGCCTCCATCTACTGGTTAATAGTTAACAGTTTATTTCAAGTGCCTGATAAATTCTGGGTCAGATCTCCTGAAAACATTTGACGGCTCAGAGTTAATGTTTATCTTAGCAGAGTGAAAATATAAACCACTTATTTCTGTAGCCTCTTGTGATTTGTTTTCATTTCCTGCATGAAACAAATGGGGCACAAGCAGCCACCAATCTTGCCAGGGAGACAATAAAAGAGCTGATCAGAAAAGTCCCTCAGAAACAGAAGACCAGACAGGAGGAAGCTACAAGGCCCAGAAACATAATTTACCACTGCTAAGCAGGTAGTTTAAGACCAAACATCTACCCTCACCTAAGTTTTGATCAAGTTATGCAGATTTTGCAAAAACTTTTCCATTCAAAAATCTCTAACTACTATCTCTGTATTTCTTTGCCCAAATCTAGTATAGATTATACTACTTCTGAAATCCAAAATTCTTTTTCCTTTCAACTGCTCGGATCATGTCAATATAAGTTTTATGATCCTTCCAGCTGGTAATCAAGAAGCAAGAGAGCACCTACAGCTTGAAAAATAAAACCTTGAGCAGTTGTTAGCCTTCATGTGGGTCGTGTGGGTCTAGTAGCTTTATACTAGAGGATGTGGCAGGCCAGAATCTGGGGACCTTTGCAGCCCTTTTCTCCGGTCACCTCCTACCCTGATTGCCTCAAATTCTCAGTGTCCCACAGAAGGGACAAGCGAACTGTCATTTTTATTGCCTGAAATGCCACAGCTGTTAGGTTAATGCTTTAAGACAAGCTGGCCCAAGTTTCAGTTTAAATGTAACTGCAGCAGTTTGGGGGCTGCTTCATAGAACCATTCTGTTCACAGAGGTGAGGAGGGTTCAAGTGGGAAGCAGAACAAGCATACAGGAGCTCTTTCCAGGTAAATGCTGCTCAGAATTAGCATCTTTGGGACTTCCTGATTTTCATCAGTCTAATATATATTTTTTTTTTAACTTTTGACCTGCACAAGACAAGGAGTTCTGCAATGTAATCATGCACGGAGAAGAAACAATTTCTTCCTTCCATTTTAAACCTCTTACCACAAGACTGTAATGGCTTCTCTCAGTATTGGTAATTTCCTGATAGTTTTTAATCCTTTGTATTGACAATTTGAGGACAGAGACAATGAGGTAAATGAGGTATCTGGAGAACAAACTCCACTTCCACTTCCCAAATTGCCTTAATTCTTCAATTTTAAGAAGTTCTTCAGTTTTGAGTTCTTGCAGCTGTTGTACCTTCATGCAAAGGTTTGCTACAGAACTTTTCTTTTTCATGATCACAAGATGTACTTGCAATGAGTATAAGCACACGGTGAACTTGTGTGCCTTCTGCATCAAAACAGAGGCTGTGACCTGAAGCTCACTGAAATGGGTGGATTTTTTGCCACTCACTCTGAATAACACAGCTAACAAGTGTTCATTGCAATTTCTCCATCTGTACTCAATTATTCCTTTTTGTTAGTATCCACTGTCAGTGTGTCCAGAGTTAGCTAATTTATAACCCTAATCAAAAACTCGTAACAGAATTTAAATTCAAGTCCATCCTTCTTCACTGAAGAATTTTAGCATAGGTTTCATTTAGGTATGCTTTTAACTGTTAATAGTATTCCTGAGAGCCAAGAAAATACTTCAGCACCCAGCTGAATATGCCATGGGATTAAGTCCGTACTTGCCATTTCACTGAGAATGGAAATTTTTTTTTCTAGAGTCACTGATGTCTTACAATCAGACTGGGTATTCCTATTTCTTTTTATTTTACCCTCTTCCATTCTTGTTTTCCATGCATAAATTCTATACTGACGCTTTTAAAAAGCATTTTGTAGCCTGTCTCTTCTCTTTTGGACAAACCCCTTCTGTTTCACCTTCTAATTTCAAGTGCTTTTTCCATTCAGTGTCATTTGTCTATATTAAATTGTCACCTTTCTCCTTTTTCTGATTTATGAATAGCAGTGTTGCCATGTTATTTTATAGTAATCTCATCTGAGCTTTAGAGAATTACAAGCTTCTTTATTTGACTTAAATAGGAACAAGCTTACTCCAATAAAAATATCTTATGTTAACACCCCCAATATGTTCTAAAAGTTTTCTTTTCTCTGTTATTTTTACGCCTTAAACAGACCAGCTTTGACAGAAGCAGTGTTTGAAGTAAATTACATAATATCATATTATATCTGGATGAGTTTCACCCAGCACTTCTGTTTAAAGTAGGAATTTAGATTAACTATCAGCTAGCATGAATAATTTCTGCAATTTCCTCTATTTCACAGAAGCTGTTTTCTCAGTGTTTTAAAAGGGTACATATAATTCAAATTCATTCACTGAAAAAAATATCAGAATTAAATTTTTTCCTTGAGTATTTTCCTTCTTCTTTCATCCTTTAGGGTTCTAAGTTTTCCCTCTTGTTTAAGAGTTTCATGGCCTGGGTGTGAAAGAGGGTCAGGATACCTTATAATCAAAGCTCTGGAACCAGTCAGTGATGTACCAGGCCAAATACAGAACTGATTTGCTCCCATAAGCAATTCAAGCAATATTTTAGTGGCTGGCTTAAGTGTAAATGAGCACAGAATGTGGTGCTACATTTCTGCAATGCTCTGAAGATGGAAACATCATGACAACACTAATTAATACAGATAAGTTAATAGCCAAATAAAGCCAATCCACAATTATATTTACCTCCCACCTGGCATTTCAAATGGAAAAAAGCAAGCAAGCAGACTTTTAAATATTTTCAGAGCTGAAGCCAATCCAGGGGGTTCTAAATCAATTACTTTAGCAACTTGCTTTCGTAAAGGGAATCCTCAGCAGCAGATTTAATTTCTAGGTGACTTCCCAGGCCCCAAGAAACATAGCAGCATCTACAGTCTGGAAAGATATCAAAACAGCAGCATGCAATTCCTAGCAACCCATAAGAGCCAAAAAATATACTGCTTCAGCAAACACCACTTGGATCAAATTTTCGCATAACAGAGCTACATAGAGAATAACTATTATAGCAGGAAAAAAAGTTTAGGTTTCAGCTGCAAGCACTAGACACTGTTTGTCAGAGGCAATTTTAAAGTGTTTTTGCTCTTGAATTTACAGCAGGATTTTCTCTATGTAATTAGATTGGAGAGTATTTTTTTGAGATGAGTGAAGGTCAAATTGCATCGTACTTATTTATACCGTGGCTATGAATAGTTCCACTGATCTCAGTAAGATATCTGGAGAAGTACCCAAGGTGAGTAATGATTAAAACCTTGGTTATTAAAAAAGGAAGGGGAGAAGCAAAATAGAAAAGTTTCCTAAGAGCAATCAACAGCAAATTTTTGAATGGTGAAATTGAAAATGCACTCAAAAGAATGACACAGAAATTAATTCTCAGAAACACTGTGATGTAAAGTGGTGTGCTGGGGAGTGGTGCACTTCATTTTAATCATAAATATGTGGTTAAAGACACAGAAAAAGTAGGAAATTCCGACTGCACCATCTTTATGAAAACTCTCTACAGGATACTATAGTATGGCGATGTTTCAAATGTAATGAGGTTGCTCTCATGCTGTGTTTGAAACTATTTTAGTAAAACAGCATATTTTTAGTAGGATTTAATGCCTAGATATAATGTCTGAAACAGTGAAAGTCCAACTAACTAGCTAGCAACCAAAATCTGAAATATTCTGGGGGGTTTTGTCTCTTTATACAATTTAGAAAGCAGCCAGGGAGTCTCTTTCATATATTAGGAAGGGAAGATTTTCTGTTACAGAAGCAACTAACTAAGAAAATCATCATAGCTTTCTTTTTCTCTAGTTCTAAACCAGGACTAGGAGGGGATTGGAACATTTTATGCAATGAATTTCTAATTTGAAGGCCACAAACTTGGCAAGAATTTCCAGTATTACTCTCCAAAAACATGCTAGTATAAATTATATTTGTATATTTTTAAATTCCACTTTGATCATCCTTTTTTTCTTCTAATCTCAAAATCACATCTTCACACATGTAAGTAAATCATTACTATCTTTATCCTTCTAATTGCATTCATGTTTCCTTTCTAAATAGGTTCTATTATCCATAAATAGCTGGGGCATCTCTCATCCAAGGGCCAGACGTGGCCGGAGGAAACAAGAGCCCATGACGAGGTCCAATACTTTTAGGAGAAATCATTGTGATAAATTTCATTTCATAGTGATCAATTTACACTTTGAAGGTCACAATGTTGTCTTTCTGTAAGGATATAAAACGAGGATGGCTGGTTTTTTCTGCCAAATTCAATCAATTTTTTTTTGACCTTTAACATGCACCAGGAGGAGAAATCCCATTTCTCTCTACAACAGCAAGTATGGGTGGGGAGGAGTTCAAAGGGGAAGGAGAAAAGGAGATTGCAATGACTTGCCTAGCCAGGAGGTGAAAGTGTAGTAACAGGGCTGGAGGCAGGACAAAGTGTAACTCCTGACTGGATGTGTGTTGTGGTTTAGGAATGGTTCCCCAATTCCAAATGCCACGTGCTCACATGTTCACTCCCCAGTACCCCTTCCCTTCCCCTGAAGGGAGATGGAGAGGAGAATTGGAGGCTCAAAAGGTAAAAATCATGGGTTCAGATAAGAACAATTACTGAAAACAGCAATGAAATAAAAAACTGAACAGTAACAGGAACAATATTAAAAACAAACTGTCCAAGAGGAGAACGATTCACACGCAGGTGCTCACCACAGAGAAACCCCTGACAACACCCCACCACATGGCCATGCTTTGACACCAGGGAGGGATGCCTTCCCCTGTCCCCAGAAAATGATGTGAGGTGCTATAGAATAACCTCTGGGCCCTAACCATGATCTCTCCTGGCTACTGCGAAAATTAACCCTGTCCTGCCTGGAACCAGGAAAATGTGATTTTGCCCTGAGGCAAATTTGTCTGTGACACCCTTTAATGGCCTTTTCTTCATGACCAGAAACAATGATGGCAAGCTTGGCAACACATGAATTTATTCATAGAGAATAGCTATAGCTACAGCCTAGAGAAATGACTTAAAGTTAAGGTATAACATGCAAAAGATATTTGATATACATGCATGTCATTAGTGACGAGGTGGGTTCAACTGAAAACAGACATCTGTTCTTCTGTATATGTCAATTTTTTAACAATTCATATGATGACAGTATTGAACTTGCAAATAAAAATTAAATTCTTTCAACTATCAGAAATGTGTTGCGAAAATAACTTCACATCTAAAGGTCACAAGGTGGATTTGTTTTGACTCCCATGTCATTATTAGTCACTAGGATCATGCCTTCTGATTCTGCCAAATCTGCACTCACATTCCCATTGTGGGCTGCTGCAGTCCATAGGATGTCTCCTAGATACATGGGTCTGCTTATCATGGACAAGAATCCTAATGAGTTTTTAAGAACTAAAGCAAATTCTGTCTTACTACTGGCTAACTTATTCCATCTCCTTATTCCAGGAAGAGTGAAAACCTAATGCATTTTTTATAGGCCATAATCCTGTAATTTCTTGTAAGCATGTGTACCTCTGTACCCATCCACACACAGTGCTCTATTAAACTTCAGGAACATGATAGTAGGACAGCCTTGGATTCTTGTGTGCTGATGGAGTCTGATTAGACCTTAAAAAGCTGCCATTAAAAAAAAAAGCAATGTATGCAAAACTCACATTTTGTGCACCCACTTGGGTGGGGAGTTTCTTCTGAGCTCCTATTTTCATTTGCATGTCTAGCACCTGTGCATCAGGGAAGAGTTTACTTTTGCTCACTCAGTGGCTGTATCTACAGCTCAGGTTGCTTCATGGTTTCCATCTAAGACCTGCTGTTCAACTGCCTCTAGCACAGGCAAAATGTAATCATCCAGGTCAGGCTTTTCTGTGATAAGGATGTCTTGAGCTGCTTGGTTTACCATCTCATTGTCAGTGTGCTGTGATTCGACACCAACCCGGTGGAAGTCATACAGAGAAACACTTTTTCAATCCTGGTGAAAGAAAACAGTCCTACAACTGAGGTGCTCCAAAGCCTGCAAGGTTTGAAGAGCGGGTAGAGCGGGGACTTGCCAAGGAAAAGTATAGGTCTGTAGGCAGCCAGCACTGCTAAACTGAAGACCCAGGCTACTAAAGCTCTGTGGCTCCAACCATGGGCTGCCCCATCAGCCTCCTCTGTGCCGATCACAAAACCAGCAGAAAATTACTCACTGTCACTCCTGAGCTAGTATTTAATCAGCTCATCAAGCTCAATTCTTATAGGAAATGGTCAAGCAGAACCCAGTGCCAGCATAAGAAAAGCATCAGGAAAAGGAGAGGGAGAAAGGTGTGGAACTGCAACCCTAGAGAAAGCAGACTAACTTTTGATATGCAGCACAGACAATTTCCCTTGATTAGGGCATCCAGGCTGTGGACTAATCTACGGGGTGAAGAGGAAGAACCTAGTATATGTTAAAAATATGTAGGCTGAGCAGTGGCAATGTGAAGATTAGCTTTTTTAGGCTACACAGTGACTCATACCTTGCCACTGCTCTGTCTACATATTTCAGGCTTTGTAGCCTGAAAGAAAGCACCTTGAGAGTGAGTTCTTGTTACAGCTGTCTGGAAGATGATGAGGGCAAATATTTCTGTTTAATGAGCATGCATACTCATTTGCTCATTTAGAAGAAAGAAGTCATAAAGGAAGGCAATAAGCAGAAACAAAACCAGAAATTGCTGTGGTTCACTTGTTCGTAGCTTCTGCAGTGACCTCATGCTTCATGAAGAGGTGCAACAAAGCACTGGTGTGCCAGCACGTATTAAGGACAAGAAATAAGCCTCCCTTATTGTCCTCATCTTTGGTTCATAAAGCCTTGTCTAGGATTCAGTAGGTAACTGAGATACATTGCTCTCAGTTATGGATTCTTCTATGTTTTAAAAGTAGGATGAGTTTGTACAACTTTTATCACTACAAACAGTCCCATTGAGGTCACCTGTGGTACCTCCAGAAAGCACACATTGGCCATGGAGATTCAACATCCCAAAACATGGAGACACTGCCAGAGGACAAAAAGGAGGCAGGTTGAGGTGCTGAACACCAAGTCCACAGCACACCTGTGACACCTTGGGGGCAGCAGTTAGTAGCTGACATGATGTATCCTTTCAACTACTTGCTCAATTTGTCTCCAAAATAAGATCAGCTCAACAAAAAACAACCCTGTTCTGTGACAAATATTTCACTCATGTGAACTTGGAAAATATTGTTAGCCTGAAGACCAAACAAGGAACATAGGCAGGACAATGTGTGTATATATATACCTAGGGAAGGCTGGCAAGAAAACAAATAAACAGGCTCTAATTTTCTCCTGCAATATTAAGCAGCTTTCATACTGCAGGAGACTAGAAAGGCTGAGTTACCCTGACGTCAGTACAGTCATTATTGGCTCAGGTTCTTGGCTTGTGTACAAGGCTAACATTCTTACTCTTGGGAGTGTCTTACTCTAGCACAGAAGTGGGTAAGAAACTTTAATGTGTTGCCCCCCTCTGTATCCTAATCCAAGTGTCTGAATTTCAGAACCTCTGAAGACCAACCATGGTGAGCATGTTGTCACACTGTCGGGAAGGCTAATGAACAACCTCATTGTAATTAACAGTGTCCTCAGATGCTCTAAAATGAAAAACAAACACCAATGTATGTAGTACATATACATGCACTACCTAGAGAGTAAAGTATTCCATATTCCTTCCTATCAAGCAATTTGACATTCTTCATGCCCATACTTACTACTGTGGAGACCTCTTGCTACAGACAACTCAGTGATTTGGGGAAATTATCTTGCAACAGGCCAATACATCTGAGTGCTAGAGAGCAAATTACAGGCTCTTAATGTTTTCCCAAATATTTTCACATATGCTCTGTTATTATTTATATTGCATTACAGACTACCATGAGCCATTTGACTTTAACAAGAGGTGACTTAAATTGTATGCTGTAGTTCGGAGCGCATTCATCCAAGGAGACGTCGGCAGTAATAACAAAACACACTGTGCTCTGCCTAGCGTGTTTTCCTGAGGTCAGTGGGAGCTCAGACTGCTGAGGACTTCACAGACTTGAGTCTTTAAGGGCTTACCTCAGGAGCCCTTCCACATACTTTGAACCTGTTCAGATCACCGCTGTCCTAAATTCTCCCAAGGATCTGAAACAACATGCAGTACTCTCCAGTCCTGTTGCACCTGATTATTAGGGAAAGATTGCTGTGAAACAGAGATGACCCTTTAGGTAAGCAGTGAATGGGAGATGGATACTAGTGGGATAATGCACATCCCTGGCTGAGTGAGAGTTGTTAGGTGTGGCACCAGGTCCAAACCAGTACTGGACCAGATGAATTTGGTGCCTTGTTGAGCTAGGCTATGTTCAACATACAAAAGTAATACATTGCCATCAGTGACATTTGGCTGGTGACACTTTCAGGAGAGTCCTCTGTCTGTCTGACTGCTGCTAGCTAGAAATACACCCACTGAAATACGAGGGGATGTAGGTATGTGTTTCAGGAAACTGTGGAAAACATCTGTGAAGGGAGCGGGCTTATTTTTTTATAGAGCATGTTATTAACAAAGCCTAAAATCCCAGTTGCATTTTCACCCTATTATTGAGACTGTTCTGTCCTAACTTCTCTGCTTACTTTTAGAAACAACTGGTACTTGTTTTGAATACCAGAAAGACCTACATTTCACTAGTACTTGAAAATAATTCAAATACAGCAGAATTTTGGTAAAATTCAGGAATAATTGTTTTAAGTGTTTTAACTGCTAGGATTTGGTAGCAGAAGCACTGCTGTAAATCAATAATGGTGTTTAAGCTTTTAGGTGTTTTGTTATTCTGTGGACAGCAAAACAATTCATAAGGTGAGAGTAAACTCAGGATTTTTTTACAGGTGCAGATCCTTATGGTCTATACTCTTTGATACAAAATTCTTTTCTCTTTCTGAAATGGCATCTGCCACTTCAAAAGGGTATAACATATTGCACATGGGAATTTGCAAGCAGTATCCATACAAAGAGAATTTTTGTTCTTTTAACACTTTCATACCAAACACCCAGAAGAAACCTACTTGCTTTGCAGTACGTCAGAGAAGCACTTTGATTCAATGAGTATATTTTTCCCAACTCTGGGAGCGAGATGGGAATCCAGGCACAAAATTGGAATCTGAGACAAAGGCTGCACATGCCACAGAAAAATAGTGCCACACAATTACCCAAGTGCAACAATCCCATCACTTACATAGTATTGCCCACAGCCCTGAATCACACCCCGTATTAACATTATGAAGTTACTACTTGTAAGACTTTTTAACCTAACCATTTAATATCTCCTCTCTTTGGGTATCTCCAGTACTTTAATATCTGGAGCATATCTGATTCTGAACTGAAATTGCATATGACTGGGTACAGCTGCAAAACCACAAATCTGGTCAGTAAAAGCAGAATAAGCAGAAGTAAGCAGGCATGCCTTAAAAACCCCACAGTCACACAGCTAATCCTTTTTAGCAGGTAGGCAAAAATCAAAGCACCTCATAAATATGAAGCCTAGACTGGCTAAAGAAATTCTAGCAATTTCAACATAAGACATACAGGAATGAGGATGTGTGTTTACTTATTAAGAAAAGTGTTTCTATCTGAGAACTTTCCTGTGGGGAGGGTGAGAAAATTAGTAACTGGTAAATTCTCTTAAGAACTCTGTAACAGTTGTTTCTCTCCAGTTGGTCTACACATCATCCCTTTATTTGCCCAAAATTTGTAGCATGTTTGTATTTTATTAATATTTTTTCCCAGATTTGTTTGGCATAAAGAGGACTGACACAAAAGTGATAGGCTAGATCTCTGGGTAATTTAAATGATTGCAATTCCATCACCTGTAATCAAATTAATCTGAATTACAGCAGCTGGGCAATTGACTGCGAAATTGGGTAGACCTGCCCCTTAGAAAATAATCCCCGATACCTCCCTCTCACCAGGGCAAAGGTGTTTGCCTGGCAGCTATCACAGCTCTGTGAGAGATCTTAATTTCGGAGCAACTTCCTGCCCCTCCATGTACACGCCGGGAGGCGAGCGGGATGAGCGGGCTTTCCCTTGGGTTCCAGGAGGGCTGCGAGACGGTGTCTGTGCCATCTCCAGCTGGAAGGACGCAAGCATCCCAGGGCGCAGCTGCATCCCCCGAAGGCTCAGCGCGGCCGAGCTCGGCCCCGACACCCCCGCGGGAATCGGCTTCTCGGCAGCCGGTCAGCGCCCACCCTGCCCCGGGGCGGCCGGGACCCTTCCCCGGCTCCTGCGGCGCAGGGCAGGGGCGGAGGGTCCGCGCAGCTCCGGCGGCTTCCCCGCCCGCGTTCCCTCCCCCTGGCGGGGCGGGAGCGGGGCCGGGCCGGGGTGGGGGAGGAGGAGCAGCCGGAACCGGGGCCGGATCGCGGCGGCTCCAGCGGAGCTCCCGAAGTTTGCGGTGCCGGCGGAGGCGGCTCTCGGTCCTCGTCCCGCCGCTTCCGGGGCCCCGCCGGGCGGAGCGGAGCGAGCCGGGGAAGGGGGCGGGAGCGGCCCCCGGCACGGAACCGAGCCGAGCCGCGATGAAGAAGCCGGACGGGAAGGTGGTGCTGCTGGGGGACATGAACGTGGGCAAGACCTCCTTGCTGCACCGCTACATGGAGCGGCGCTTCCAGGAGACGGTCAGCACCGTCGGCGGCGCCTTCTACCTGAAGCAGTGGGGGCCGTACAACATCTCCATCTGGGACACCGCAGGTGAGCGGGATCCCCGGCACAGGGGGCGGCACGGGGGGGATGGGGTCCGGCCCGGGGCTCCCAGCGTTTCCCGGCGGAACGGGGCTCCCCGAAACCCGCGGGGTGTTTGCTGGCGGGCTGCCCCTGTCTCCGGGTCCGGTGAGAGCGGCGCTGCCCCCGGCACCCTCCGTGCCTTGGGATGCATAGGGCTTTCTTTTCCCCAGTTTTGGCTCGGCCCTAATGTACGAGCTGCTGATGGCAAAGATTGCGGTGGGGTGAGCTCGCTGGGGACAGCTTCGCCTTTCCGAGAGGCGGCGGGCAGATGGGGAGGTGACCCCCGCGGCGCCCCGGTGGGGGCGGCCGGCGCCGGGAAACCTGCCCTGGTGCTTATCGCCTTGTTTCGTCACTACGGTAAAGTCAGTCGCCTGAAACAGGGTTTGGTAGTAGGACAAAGTCTGAAAAAAGACACGGTTTTGACGGGCCTTAAGGGGCCTTACAGCTGCTCATCTCTGGTACTTTTAGAATCGCTTTGCGAAATAGGGATGTACAGGGAGGATTGCGGTGCCTGGTTGCTTTCTTTTACCCGAGTAGATGGCTACTGACTACAAGTTCAGTCAGGCATTAGAAAGGTTATGGCTTCTGTTCGTCCCTTCTCGTTGTGTACTGCTGAGTTAGGTATCAGCTGGTGTCAGACTCGGGCTTCCAAACTTGTGCTGCTTGCCAGCCCTTCCGACGTGGCGTTCCCCTTCACCGCAGCTGTAAGAAATTGGTGCACAGAGAGCGTGGGCTGCCGGCAGTCTCTGTCTGGGATAGCAGCAAGGGGCTGGCTGTCCCACTGTTGTGGCAGGCAGCATCTCCGGGATGCAGGAGTCGGTGTGGGTTGTGGTTTGGAGGCCTGGGGTGGAGGAGGTGGGAGGGCAAAGACTGGAGAAGTGGCTTGTGGTCTTAGTCATATGAATGTCTTGCTCTTGACTATTAAGTCAGGAAGCTCTGCTCTGTCATGTGAAGGACCAGAGTGTCCAGCAAAATGAAGTCAATGGACACTCTTGCTTTTAAGTTGTTCTTTGGAAATATAATCTTGTTTTATTTTTTGTTTGTTTTCATGTTTAGCGGGTTTTTTAAAAATTGGCTAGTGGCAGCATGAAGAATGGAGGTTATATGTCCTTGTGGAGCTGCAGCATCGTGCAATATTCCAGTTTCCTCTTGACGAAATTTGGGAGGGAAGTTCGTTTGCTGTGTCACTTCATGTCACAATCTAGTCCAAAATGGCTTTTCCTGTGTCAGGAATTGAGAAGGAGGAAGGGGAGAAATGAAACTGCTGAAAAGTTATACAGAAACACTTTTGGGAAGTGTGGGGAGGAGGTGTCTAAGAGCTTTTGCTTCTTTTATTTAGTTATCTGTTACTATCGTGAAAGCTCTCTACCAGTAGCTCTGTCTTAAATATACTTTCTATGTCCTTTGCCATCGTTTTTTAAAAAATCTACTTTAATTTTGGAATTGATGTGTTTTACTATGGGGAGTCTCTTGTGGGCAGTTGCTACTTGTTTCTAGTAAGCCAGACCCCCGTGGGTGATTAGCAGTGGGCTTATTTCAATTAAAAAAACTGTCTTGGTGAGATTGTTCCTTGGTAATTTCCATTACACCCTTCTATTTTTTTTTTTTTTTAGTATGCATAATAAAAAAAGTTCCTCCAAGGCTCATCTGCTGGTTTTAGAACCCCTTTTTTCAGTCATTTACTCTTTTTGCAGTAGTTTATTCTGTGTTAATTGAGGAATCAGGTTCCAGTTGTGTGTGGAATCTGGAAAGCTCCAGAGGTGGAATCTCCATGTGCCAGGTGGAGCACCCAGGTGCTATCTGTCTCAGGACAATGCAAGTGTTTAGAGCTCAACAATCGCTTTCCCAGTGGCCACAATTCCCTCTGCTGCCTGGAGCAGGGCCACTGCACAGCTCTGCAGAAGAAGTCCCTGCTGCTCAGCAGGACTTCTGGAGCAGAATTGCTGAACCTGTATCTGCAGAACAGCAATTGAAAAGTGTTGCTCTGTTGTACCAGGGGTGGCATAATGTGTCTTCCTTGTTCTTCTCTGTTGTTGGAGTTAGCACTGAGCCTGGGTGCCCCTCTCTTGTGTTTCAGAGGCGAGCAAGGGCTCTTGCACTGTCTCCCTGTTGACTGGTGCTCTTGCAGAACGATGGAAGTTGCCAAAACTGGGCTGGACAGTTGGGGCATGTGGGCTTTCGTTTATTAACAGGTCTCATTAATCTTGGGAGAAATAGAAGCTCCCAGGGCACATATGTGCTTTCTGCTGTCCTGGTGAAGAAGTAAGGGACCTTGTTGACACTGTAACTCTGGTGTTAAGTCACAAGGGGATTCAAAAGTCGGTGTTATTTATTTATTATTTTTATTTTGTGCGGACCTTATGCTTTTGCGGGCCTCAGTGTGTGTGGAGACCTTGGTGTGCACCTCTTATCTCTCTGTGGTCTCACTGTCTTATCTCTACCAGGTGGGCTTACCAAGTAAGCTTGGCATGCATATTAAGGAGTTTAAAATTTAGCTTTTCTTGTCTGTTTATTAACCTGATGTAGCTAACTACTGAATTCTGTGAAGCAGTTATAGAGTTACCAAACACTGATACATTGTTTTCTTTAATTATGTATGTGTAGATATGTAGAGAAATCCAGCAACAATCAATCATCCAGGAGATTTAAAATTCTTTAGCACAGCAATGACAAAAACATGGATCAAAGTTTGCACCCATCCCACCTACCTAAATACTGAGTGGCAGCTCAGGATGTCTGTCTTAATACCTCAGTAGTACTTTAAACTATGTATGATGTAGAAATATGGAAAATTTGGCCTACAAAAATTAGGGGTTGCATGGTAGTAACTACTGTACTAGTTCAATTCATAATTAAACAAGGTAAACTGGAATGCATATTTTTTCATTTTCTCCATTCATGTTGTATTTAGTATGTGAATGCATGTTTATTTTTGTTGTCACTTATCAGCATTATTTTGGGGACTTATCTCCATAGAAGTCCCCTATATTTTACTTGCAGTTCAGATTGTATGGTTATTTGTGTTTCTGGTATGGGTTAGGCATTTGGCTGTAACAATGCAAGCTTCAATATACTGAAGCTTCATTTCTGTAATACAAAGTGATGTTTGTGCACAGTTAGACTTCAGGGATTGACGAGAATATCTGCAGTAGTGGTGATGGATCAAAAGTTGTGTGTATGGATACTAGTACTAGACAAGTTTTATTTCTGATTTTCTGAATTATTTAAAATGCTTATCATTTTCACTAATCACTGTTGATTTTGCATTACTTCCTGCTCTGATATTTAGAAAAATCTCATTTTCCTAGGAAGAATTAAATTTGCTTACCAAAGTGCTTAAAATGTACTGTGCTGTTATCATTCATGAAATCACAGTGTGCACACCTGACCTGTTCTACCAAGTTAGACTTGAAGTGTAAATCAGTTATTCTAGGGAGGACTCTTCTTTTACCTGTACATTCACACTGCTACTTATCCTTGGAAAAATCAGCTGCTTAGTCTAGTCTAAATCTTTCATGTTCTTATCCACAAGCCCTGTAAATTGGGTGTGCAGAAGTTGTGAAACTTGATTGTTTTTTTAATATAAATGCTCATGGCAAATAGTTCCACATTTCCTGTTTTCCAATTTGATGATTATGAGAGAAGTTATTTGGAAGTTGCATTCAAGTCAAGGAAACAAGCCGCAGATGGGGAATACTTGGGAGAAGTATCATATGCTTGCCATGTTTCAGAGCTCTTCTTGTCCTAGCCATCTGTTTTTGACTGTTTCTCCCTTGTCAGAGGCTTGGATAGACAGTCTTGTCTCTGACCTAGCATGGCTGCTGTTGTATTTGTGGTTGGTGCATAGAATTATTTACTTCTTATATTCTGATGTGAAAAATTACATTTGTTTGTTTTCTCTTTGGATCAGTTAATTCAAAGGTGCTAAAAAAAAGAGAGCATGAACTGTACAAAAAAAAAGAAACTGTACACTTTTAGCATGTTTTAAAGAACTAGTTTGCTGGATAGAGGCCTAGTCTCGAAAGCATTTGAG
The DNA here is from genome assembly GCF_000738735.6 of Corvus cornix cornix. NCBI lineage: Eukaryota > Metazoa > Chordata > Aves > Passeriformes > Corvidae > Corvus > Corvus cornix. The sequence continues at coordinate 93,498,447 of NC_046332.1, forward strand.
TACATGCTTTGAGACCTTTGTAATAGTTTTTTTGAAGCAGTATTTTTCTGGAGCAAGGAAAGTAAGCAACATCATCAATGAGAAGAACTTGCTCACGTGAAAGAATTGGGGATTGGACACTCAGGATGTCAAAGCTATATATATATATATATATCTGTGTGTGTATATACATGGATATATATATATATGTGTGTGTGTATGTGTATATATATATATATCTTCTAGGCAGTGCTGACAGCAGCTGTGGAGTAAACTAAAACTTCCTGCTGGGTGCTGATGGTGTGTAGCTCAGAGCTAGCATGTAATCTTTTATGTCTGGCAGCACAAAACCTCCTGAAGTTTTGAGGGTCTTGGTCCTATTCCACCATTAAACTTGGAATAATAATGTGTGGACTGGCTACAGCTAATGATATTGTAGGTGTCTTTTGGTTGTTCAGGCATGTTTTGTGATGCCTTGGTATTCCAAAAGGTAAAACTTTCTTTGTATGTTAGATTTCAGTCTCTTTGAGTTGACATTTGTTCATCTGACAGATAAGTGGTCTTTTAACACCAGCAACAAGGTTTCTTAATTATTAGTGGTCATGTCCCCTGTGTTGCTGGCTTGGTATTAGAGCAACCAACTGGTAAATGAATGACCAGTATTTTAGAAAGTTCACATCAGGATCCTGTAATTCTATTTTAAGAGGCTGAGTTTTGAACTTGCCAACAGATATTCATGCAGCATTATAATGGGGAACCATAAAGGTTAACTGGGAAAGCAAACTTCTCTTCTTTTCCTTCCTCTCATTTTGAGCTATCAACACTGACTGACTTGGTTTTTTTCTTCTATGAATACTCAGATAGATATAGATATATATGTGTGTATATATATTTTTTTGTTGTTGTTGTCAGAGCTCGTATAGTTAGGGACAAAGGAGATGAGCAGCCTAGAAAAGGCTGTTCTGTGCCTTGGGTCAGCTGCAGTGTATCTGCCCGATGACTGCTTAGGCCTCTTGTGACTGGTTTGCTGATGTCTGATGTTATCGGTGCTGGTGAGCACGTGTGAATTGCTCACAGCTTCTGATCTCTGACTGCTGGGGTTTCATAGGCTGCAGTGCCGGCAGCTGCCTGTGCTGAGCTTTCTCGGGCAAGGTGAGAATGTTTAGCTGGTAAGACGTGTTAGATTCCCCCTGGTAAGAAGGATTAGGTTCCTCCCTTGCTTAGTTAGGCTTTGAGGTTTTTGTGGGTTTCTGTTTTTTTTTTTTTTTTTTTTTTTTTTTTTTTTTTTTTTTTTTTTTTTTTTTTTTTTTTTTTTTTTTTTTTTTTTTCCCCCCAGAATTTATCTGTGTTGATGAATACTTCCTTGTGCACACTGAGTCAAAGAATATCTTGAGCTGAAAGGGACCCATAAAGACCAAGTCCAATTCCCGGCTACTTGCAGGTTTATTAAACCTAAACCATTAAACCACATGACCAAGAGGGACCTCCTTGAACTCTGACAGGTTTGGTGCTGTGGGGAGCCTGTTCCAGTAACTCACCACCCTCTCAGTGAAGAATGTTTTCCTGATGTCCAATCTGAACATCCCCTGGTGCAGCTACACTTCATTTCTTGGTAAAGGCAGTGACTCAGCCTAGCTTTCAAGGGAAACCTGGGATGGGGTGTGGCTTGGTCCTCAGAGTGTGAGATCAGCCCAGGAAGCTGGAACCAAGCATTCCCCTGTGTGGAATATATGATGTCCAGTATGGAGTTGGCAGTAGGTAAGCAGGAAACATGATCCCCCGTCATATTGAAACAGAACAAAGAAAGGAGGATTTAGGTGACATGTTTTCCTCACAAGTGTAGACCGATGGTAGCTACTCTGCTTGATATTCTTCTGGTTTTGACGTTTGGAAGTAGAGGATTACAGCAGGGGAAAAGAAGCTGCAGATGAGATGATGGAGTTAGGTTAGTTGAAGCCAAAGAGGGCTCTGATGCATGTGCCTTTCTACACCAGATGAAATTCTGGCAGCAGTTGGGGTTGAGTGTTGCTGAATATGTAATGAAGTATCTTTAGTTGAGGAGGTTTCTTGTTGGAAGGACACAGGGGATATCACCTCAAAAAGTGTTGGTTTGGGCATCAGGGATCATCAGTGAGAAAAGCTGCTGTGTACCTGTGCTCAAGAGGTGAGAACTAAACAACACAGAAGTTGGAAGTTATAGGGAATAAAATGCCTTAGGTTTGTTGCTGGTGAGTCATGGCTTGGGGGCTAGTTACCAGCAAGAGTCTTAGATTTTTAAAAAAAAAATTATTTCCTTTCTGCCCTTGGGAAAATTATTTTGCAGAATATTATGTTGACTTTAATTAGTTGTTCATAATTGATGTATGTAAAACAATGATGGCTGAGGACCAGTGCTGCATACACACATAGTGTGTCTTCCCTGAGATTACTGTGTATGGTTATAGGCTGTATATTTTCATATCTTCAAAAGGAAACCGTGAGAGTGGAGGTTTGAAGGGACAGAAATTCCTGAAGAGTTCACTGTCAGTGAGCTCTATCTAAAGCCTCTGAAGTAGATTCAGAGGAAGGAATAAAGGTTTAAGCTTTAGACCATCCCTGAAACATGGATTTTTGGTGTGAAACAGTGTACTGGATTACTTTTTTTTTTTGCAATGAACGTTTTCTGAAAAGAGCAGAATAACTTGGGAGGTGATTAAAAATATGAAGAAATAATGAACAGCCTGGGGAAGGTCCTGGAGGAAGTTATATCTTCTGTGTCCAGCAATTTAAAATACAATGATACACAAGTAAAGTCAAAGGTAACAAATTCACTGCAGCTGAAAGTGCTTTTGTATGCAAATTAAGTAAAAATATGGAAATACCTTGTCAGAGGGGATTGTGAAAAATACATATCAAAAAGAGACAGAAGACAAAAGTAACACAATTTATTCAGCTATAGCTAACTCACTTTCTTGAAAGCAGAATTTTATTTCTAATGTGTAATTTTAGTACTGACTTGCAGAGGCAAGCTAATGGGGAGGTTATGGCACCTCGTGAGTACTTTGTACAGGCCAAGATAAATGTTGTGTGTGAACCTCTGTGCTACCTTTCCAGCCCCCACATTAAATCCCTGCTTTGTGTGTGGTATTTAATAATAGTGCGCAAAGTGGCTGTGCTGTTCTAGCCAAAGTGGGAAACTACCCAATAGTTCGAGTGGGACTCTCCCTGAGTAGTATCAGTGACCTGAGATGTGTGCCTGGCTAAAGCTGTCCAGTATCATGCCAAGGCATTGTGCTCAACAAACATGAGCAACTTTGGCATCCTCGAGAGGACTTGAGTTGGTACAGGTTCTTGAACTGATTGCATATGGCATTTTAAAAAGTCAGATTCTAGGCTGGAGCAATACTGAGAGTCTTCATAATGAAGAGTTTGTGCTTTTGGCATTGCATTCTCCTTCCCTGGTTACTGAAGGAAGAGGTGTATTTTGCAGATGTCTGTCAAAATTGACTCAGCAGCTGAAAGATTAGTTTAAGTACTGACTGTCTGCTTTGTGACAGTACTGAAAATGTATGAGGGAGGGAGGCATGAACAAGAAAAATGGTAAGTAAAACAATGTAAATGCAATGGCAAAGCTGCTGACAAAAATTGCAGGTGTATGGAAAATTGTCTTCCTGGTGGATCGGGAGCTGGTAGGAGAGACTGGAGAAAATAAGGGTATCCAAGAACTGGATTATTGGCTTCAGTTAAACTGGTGTCCTAGAGGATATATGTAAAGGCGTAGGTGTTCTGGGCAAGAAAACAAGTTACTAATGCCCTGTTGCATTCTTAAGTTTGACTTTAGTATTTGTGAAATGTATACCTGAGCTGTCTAAGAAACAACAGCTCTTTCAGTTTGAGCATGAGGGGGGAAAACCCAGGGATTGGATGGGAGATGTTTTTCCCGGTAGTTCTCTGTCTAGCTGAGTAAATAGCATTGCACAGAACAACAGAAAACTTAATAAGCTGTAATGTAGAGATGAACGTGTGCAAGGTAACTCATGTTGACTCAGTTGTGTGTGTTGGGTTTTTTGTTTCCCTGAGATACCAGTTACATTCCATAATGAAAAACAAATAGGTATTTAAAATTAGTATGTCTAGGTGCCTGAACTTAGGCAGTCAGGGTTGTGGTGTCTTTCTGTTGACTATGCAATGAACTTTTGCTCTCATTTGGAAGGAAGGGGACAATGGATACCTAAAATACAAATGTAGGGCCGGTAGTTGTTTTACAATTACTACTTTGAGTGCTCATGTATGGTGAGTACATTTCTAGTTCCACCTCTGTACATGTACACTCTGGTGACACAAATGTCAAAACCAAGGAGACTCATAACGAGCCTCACAGTGCCTTGGCTGAGCTTCTCCTGATACTCTATTGGCTAGTTTAAGTATCTTGATATTTATATCTAGATGAATTGTTTGCTTCACTGCAATTGCTGTCTCATGTTGAAGCCACTGGCCATGTGAGCTTCCAAGTGGCAGTGTTTTACTGCCTGAACTGAAGGTACACTTAGTAATCCCTCATTTGAGTCACATTGTGCTATTGCAAAATATCCAAACAAGTAACCTTTGTCTGGGTCTCCATCTAGAAAGACACTGAGCCTGTGGTGGATACATTTGGAGTCATTAAAAGTTATGGAACAGAAAGAATAATTTTGTCTTCAAAGTCTGAATGATTTCCTTTCTTTTGGGGAAACACTGGGTACAACATCCAGGGGGTTGATCAAAAGACATCAAAGCTGTGATAAATTCCTTTTCCTGTGCTTGATTAACTGTAATTTCATATTCAGTACCTGAAGATATGCCTAGGAAATGAGATTTCAGGTTGGTGATTAAACTTCACTTATACAAGTGTGCTGCAGAGAGCAGAGGTGGTCAAAGGAAATGAGTGGGTTTTTGCTCTTAATCTGAATTCTTAATGTAAGTAGTTTGCCGTCCTACATCACAGGAGATTCAGGATAGCTTCCTTTAGAGCAACCAACTCAATAAGCATTCAAGATTTCCACACCTAGGTAGGTGTGGAAAGAAACAAATCGAGAAGAGTGCTTATTAACATGGTTTTTAAAGGGAGATAGATCATCAGATGTGTTTGTGAATTTCCTAGTATACCTTTCCATCTCTTAGGAAGCAGATGAGAATTGAAGTTGGCTTTGCATGGGCCACCAAGAAGCTGTTCATGGACAATCTGTGCTGAGAGCCTAAAGACCTGTGTGAGCATCTGATGTAGATACTTCTCCCTGTTCCCTCAGCCTTTCTTTTTAATACAATGACCTATTTTCTATATTCTGTTACATGATTTAATATTCCTAACTACTGTTTTTGTACTTCAGGAGATTCTTAAAAAATACAGAGAAAGGATGCTGTCCAGCCATCCAACCACTCTTACATACTTAGTTTAAAAATAATGGTCTTCAGTACAGTTCAAATAACAGGAAAACTTTTGATTTGCATTCTGCAGCTGATGACTACCTGTGAATTTTTAGTCATATATAATATTTAAACATGTGAGATTTTGTTGTGAAAGGCCTCAAAAATTCAGCTTCTGTTCTTCATGGTGACATCTGTGATCTGGACATATAAATCTGTTGTTGCTCTTTTCTTAATCGTTGAAAGTAGAAATAAGGATCTCGGTAATATTCTAGAGGGTTTTTTGTTTATTTTCCACCTATCATTTGCTCTCAAAAAAAAGCAAAGATTTTGGTTCATTCAGAAAAGGGAGAAATAACCTGAATCTGTAGTGGCTTATAGTTACAAAAATAAATGAAAGAAAAAGCTCTGTGTAGTTGAGTCAGCATCTTCCAAGCCTCATAAAAGGGACCATCAAATCTTGTGGTTAGCTGCAAGTGAGACTTAGGTGTTTTAAAACAAAAGAAAAAATCCCCGCTGGTATAATGAGAGTGAATGTATTTTTAAAATTTTTTTCCTTCCTGATACAGGCTGTTGCTTTTTTAAAAACTAAATCTCTAATTTTGTGAAACTAAAAATCTCTCAAACTCAGCTCCAATCCCTACCAGTATGATTGCTTCTTACTTTTATGAGACTGAAGAACTGTCTTTAAGACATGAGCTTTCCCTCCTGCAGCAGATAGCTGTGTGTATGACATTTGTATTGTTTCCCTTATCTCCCTTCCTGTTCTAGCATTGTGTGACTTTTCAACATTGTCGTGTTCAACTTCTTTTTTCACTTCACATCTCAGAACCACAGTGGAAGTGGAATAGTTGGTGTCTATCTTCTCTTTGAGTGGCAGAACACTTTGTGACCTAGAGATACTGCCGAATTATGAAAGAAAAGGATGCAGTGCAAGCAAATCAGTAAGCAGTTCCTTTTCCGTAAGTTGCTTCCCCTCTTGGCATGAGGGTTGAATGTGCAGACACTGGACAGTGGTAACATTGCTCTTTATAGCTTATTTTGTTCAGAAAATTCAGAACTGAGTTGTTTATGATTTTTAGTGGTACTTCCTTTGTACCAGGCTGGAGAACATTAGTGAGATGAGGTTGATTATGTACCATGCCTCTTGTCTGATTACAGTTCTATAATTCTCAAATTAATGCTGCTAAACTGTGGATACCATGTATGCTTTTAAGTGTGTAGGCAGAGAAGCTGGAAATAGAATTAAAAGGAAGTAGTGCTGGAAATGTAAAGACCATCTGTTTATCTTAGTGTAAGCTCTGAAAACACAAGTCACACATCCTGTGATAAAATTATCTTAATAACTTGAAGAAGTTTTAAATACATCCCCACAAAACCCAGGTAGCAGCACTGTGTCTGGCACAGTCTCCCACTTCTGATATTTGCTGAAGGCAGCCCACTGGATAACCAGCACTGCCTCCTGCTTTTGACAAATAGCAACTATTTAGAAGCACCCAGTGAAGATGATTTCAACTGAGTAGAAACTGGTGGTAGCTGGTAAGGAGTAGAAACAGTTGTAATTTTCTTCAAGGGTAATTATTCATTGCTTGTGTTCTTAGTTGAGAACCTGCCTATAAGTCATTGAAAACATTGAAACAAATCATAATGAGTGACCCTAATTTTATGTCCCATGTTATTAGTATGAGTTTCTCTTCAAAAAAATAAAACGGTAAACTTTTTTCATTCTTTTGCAAGATCCATGGCCTTTATTTCTACACATTTAGCAAAGTTTAAATATTTTTCAAATTGCTAGTGAAGGCTGGTTTGAAGTTAAACACAATGTTACAAATCAGGAGCTACCATATAGTTACCCACTGCACCTCAGTTCCATTTCACCAAAAGATGGTTTAACCTTAAATAAGAGGCACTTGCCAAGTAACTGGAGGGGCAGACTGGCTGTGGGTACCTGCTACTGATCTGATAGCCAGAGCTTCCTGAAGCATTTTGGAGAACTGTGTTATTCGTTACGTGTGCAAAAACCATTCCTCACTTTTGAAACATGTGACACAGGAGGTCACTTCTGACAAAACAGCCTGCCAGCTCTCAACTGTGTTCCTGTGAAACCTGGACTCTGTTTTTTGGAATGTGAATGTTGTCATTTGTAGGTGCCTTTCCTGCCCATCCTCACCTAGTAGTGATCAGTGATGAATACCAGCACTTAGCTGCTGTCTTGCACTACAGTCTTGTAAGAGCTAGGCCTCTAGAAGTATTTCCAGTTCTCTTCTTCCTGTCCTCTACTCCTAATCAACCTGCAAACGTATTAGTAGGATAAAAGATCGATGGAAATAATGCTTGAGGTGCTGTCTACGTATAGCCTAGTAATTAATTTTATCTTCAAAAGGAAGCATGGCTAGTGTACTTGGGTCCCTCTCCACACTGTAGTGCCCCAATTCCTGTACTGAACAAAGTTGTGCTGCAGCTGTGGAAGAAGAGGATGGTCTCTGGCTGTGTGGTAGGGTTGGAAGGTGCATTCCCAGAGATATGTGACCTTCCAGACTGATTTCTGAAGGCTAAAAAACTCTTGCTTCTGGTGGCCTGATGCTGTGCTAGAAACAGTCTGGAGATCCCTGAAACTGTCTATGTACTGAGGTTCTTAAAAGCCTCTGGCTGGTGTCCTGGGATGGCCCTGAAGTGGAGCACTGAGAGGCAGGGCTGGATTCTGTTGGCCTGTCTTTGCTGCTAGTGCTTTTGAAATATTAATGGAAAGAATTATCATGAAAGTGAGTTTGATGGAATATAGGTATTGCTATAGCTAATGCTCTTGTAAATGAATCTAGAATGGTTTGGGTTGGAAAAGATCTTAAAGATCATCTAGTTCCCCTGTCATGGGCAGGGATACCACCCACTTGATCAGCTTACTCAGGGCCCCATCCAACCTCTCCTTGAACAGTTCCAGGGGTGGAATGCCCACAGCCTCTCTGGGCAACAAGCTCTGAAGCTCTCCTGTGGGTCTGAAAGAAAGCTAACTTACTGTGTTATTGTGTGTGACTCCTATTGGGTGGATGTGCACAAAAGAGTTTACAGCTGCTTCTTGATGGTTTGGTTTCCTATACTTGGGAAGAAGGGAAATGACTGACAACCAGGAGGCAGAAGTGCATATAATGTGTTTGGGGTTAAAGTGATAATATGGAAAAATGAATGTTTCTAAAAGAGTAGACCATTTGATTTTATGTATGGTTGGATACAAAACTTAATCCAAAGAGGGTGTGCAATGAGTAACAATAAACTTTTTGTCCTCTCTAAAATGTCAATGCCCTTAATTAAAATGTTTATTAAGTTTATGGTGTTTCCTCACTTAGAACATGGTATAGTGTATTGTACCGATTGACTTGGTATGTATGTAGTTAACCCTTCTGCAAAAAATCCTATAGGGAATTTTGATTTTAAAAAAAGAGGTTGTAAAGAGCTAAGGCTATAGCAAAGTATCTAATGAGGAAGTGGAAAAACGTAACTCAGCTTAGAACAGGAATAAAGAATGAAAAAAACAGGAAGAATTTCTTGTCTGTGAGGTAGTGGGCAGACTCTGACTTAACAATTCTTTGCTGAGAGCTGGCACGAATGCTGACGAGTGGTAGAATTTCAAAGTGCTTATTGAGATACATTTAGGAGGGCAATCTCAACTAAGCCCCCAGCAGCCTCTTGCTTACTCTGCCCCACTGGGATGGGGGAGACAACTGGAGGAGTAAAAGTGAGAAAAATCATGGGTTAAGACAAAGACAGTTTAGTGGGTAAAGAAAAGTTGTGTGCACCAGCAAAGCAAAATAAGGAATCCATTCCTCACTTTCCATTGGTAGGCAGGTGTTCAGCCATCTCCAGGGAAGCTGGGCCCCATCATGTATAATGTTGACTTTGGCAGACAAATGCCATCACTCTGAACATTTCCCACTTCCTGCTCCTTGCCCCCAGCTTTATCTGCTAAGCATGACACCATATAGTGTTGGATATCTTTCTGGTCAGTTGGGCCCAGCTGTCCTGGCTGTGTCCCAATTTCTAGTGCACCCCCAGCCCCTCACAGGTTGGGTGATGTCACAGAATCAAATAGGTTGGACAAGATCTCTGAGATCAAGTCCAACCTTTGAACACCACCATGTCAATTAGACCATGGCACTCAGTGCCATCCCTGTCCAGTCTTTCCTAAAACACCTCCAGGGACAGCCCATTCCAATGTCTAATCACCCTTTCTGTGAAGAAATTATTCCTGTCCAACCTAAACCTCCCCTGGTGCAGCTGAAGTCTATGTCCTCTTGTCCTGTTGCCGGTTACCCAGGAGAAGAGGCCGACCCCCACCTGGCTACAACCTCCTTTTCAGGTGGTTGTAGAGGGTAATAAGGTCCCTGCTGAGCCTTCTCTTCTCCAGGCTAAACAACCCCAGCTCCCTCAGCCTCTCCTCATGGGACATGCACTGTTGACCAGCACTCCCAGGTCCCTTCCTTCTGGGCTGCTTTTTAGCCACTCTGTCCCCAGCCTGGAGCTCTGTCTGGGGTTGTTGTTGCCACGTGCAGGACCCAGCCCTTGTTCTTGTTGAACCTTGTGCCACTGGTCTCAGCTGATTGATCCAGCATGTCCAGGTCCCTCTGCAGAACCTTCCTACCCTCCAGCAGATCAACCCAACTCAGTGTTGTCTGTGAACTTGCTGGTGGTAGATTCAATCTGCTCATCTAGATCATCAAAAAAGATATTGAACAGGACTGGGCTCAACACTGATCCCTGGGGGATGCCATTACTGACCAGATTCCAGCTGGATGCAGCACCATTCACCACCACTCCCTGGGTGTAGGTGTCCAGCCAGTTCTTAACCCAGCAAAGAGTGCACTTTTCCAAGACGTGGGCCACCAGCTTTTCCAGCAGTATGCTACGGGAGGCAGTATCAAAAGCTTTGTTGAAGTCCAGGTAGGCTACATCATCTTTCAGCACATAGGGATAGCCTGCTTGTGTGTCCTCAAGATTTCTTTCTTAAGGTACATATTGGTTAAAGTATGTGTTATGTATTAATTAAAGTTAAAATATGCATTGAAGTATATGAGACACAGGAAATTCCCTAACACTGTGCAAGTGCTGCTCAGCAATAGCTAAAATATCCCTGTGTTATCTATGCAGTTTCCCAAATCAGCAACACAAATCCCAAAACGCAGCCCCATACTGGGTATTGTGAAGAAAATTAACTATGGCCCAGCCAAACCAGCGCACCAAGCTAACTTGCCAGTTCCTCGTTGAGCAGTATAAAACATCCAGTAAGTGTGGAGTGACCTCCTGGCCCTGCAGTGCCAGTCAAACTGTGCTAAAGTACACCTGGCCACGCATTCTTGCCTAAGCAGGACTAAGGACCTGCTTCTCAGTTTGAAGAGCTAGCTTTGGGAGGGAGTGTGGGCTTTGAAGGTCTCCTTTGAGTGACTCTGAAGTTAAGGACCTGGCAACACCCTCTGCTTGGAAATTGTGTCAGGAAGTGGGGTCATCTGCAGTGCCGTTACCCCTGTAGAAAGGAATTGTAAATTTAAGGAAAAAGTATCAGTTTTCAGGTACTGGAAAGAAAAACCAGCTGCTTTTAGAACTCACCCTGTGGAAAATGAATTGGTTTTCTGTAGAAGGTACTTTTCTTTGAGGATATGAATTGGTGACAGCAGGTGTTAAAGCTGAAAAGCTTCTCCCACAGGCCAGAAGTGAGTGTCTTGCCCAGGTCAGGTTGTTGTACGGCCCTTTGCTGTAAGTGGCCTCTTTGTTACTGCTGAGCAATATTTGACCATCAAGCTCTGCTGCTCCAGTTAAGTGTTCAGTGATATTGCTTCCTGCAGAAGTCCTCCAAAGTAAATCCAAGGTTTCTTTTTTTCCCCCCCTTATGATTTGCTTCCAATCATATTTTCCTTAAGTAAAGCTGCCAAATGACCACTTCTTTCTAAGGAGCAGTTTCAGACTTTCTTTTAGACACATAGTTTCAGAAGAATTTTACATCAATGCTTTTTACTTACTCAGATTTAAGTTTCTAGTTTCATTCTTGCATTCCTGCTTTCATTTCAGTACAGGCATACAAGAGCTTCATAAATTTAACTCTCAAGCACCCTGCCACATTTTCAGTAGACATGGTGTTGATGCTAGATTTCTGGTGGAGCATTTGCTCGTAGACAGGATGGTAATGTCCCATCAATCTCTCGTGCTCTCATTTCTTTTGCCAGGTATCAGTGTTTAGATAAAACGTTTCCTTTCACAGCTGTGAGATTTCAGAGAGAAATAGATAAATACTGGTGTTGTTTTTTCAGTTTGTGTTGAAGATGAACTCTTGGTACACTTGCCGGTCTGGCAGGGTTAAGGTTAGTTCTGTTCATCTTTTACAAGGCACTACCCTTCCAGACAGCTGAAAATACATAAACTGCTTGAATCTTCCGGGGTTATCTTGTTTTTTAAGAAATGAATGCAGTATATAAAGAGAACTAAATAAAATGAATGGTTTGAAGAAAGTAAATCTATCTGGCTAAATGTAAAAGTTATTCAGGATTGTAGAGACATCAGTGGGATCTTTAGCTACAAATATATATTTTTTTATGCCGGTCTAGCCAAAGTTTTTGTTGGCAAAAACATGCTATGTGATGTGGTTAGGAGGTTTTCTGTGTCTCTATGTAATGCTTTGTGTTGCTAGACATAATATGGTGAAGTTTAAAACTTTAGATAGAAAGCATATTCATGTTTTTATGAAATGTGATAGCTTTGGATAGAAAGCATACTGGTGTTTCTATGGGAACTTCTATTTTGAAATTAAAATTCTTGTGAGTTTAGAAGCTCCATCTTAGTTTCATTATTAGAATGCTAAGTCCTGAATTATTCTTGCCAGCAAAAAAACTAATTTTGCATTTATGTAGCAGAACAGATTCCAGGTATTCTTTAGTTCCAGAAAAGCTGAAACTAGTTAATGGGCTAAATCTTGTAGATAATAAGAATCTTCTCTGATAATATTTCTTCTCCTTTATATAGGCATTGTGCAGCTGAAGGCATTGCTGGTTATGGAAACCCTAAATATGCCTTTAGTCCAAAGGCACTCAGTTTATAAGTCTCTCTATAAAAAGACAATTGCAGCTAGAAATACACTAAGCAAATGTATAAGGCTGCAAATGAAGAGAGACTAATGTTATGGGGTGCTGGCAACAGGTTAAGCTAGAGTCATTGGGCAGCAATATATTTTGCAAGGTCCGTTGAGTTGGTAGTAGATGGCAAACCAAGCTCTTGGTACCTCGTGGTGTCCCAGAACCTATGAGCTGTTCTGAAAAGTACAAGTGTAGGAAGAGATAAAAGTAGTCAAGAATTTAAGTAACGTTATAACTTCAGTGAGACTCTTTTTACATTCTTGGTAATTAAAACAATATGGAAAGGTGGGAGAAGGGAGCTACAGGTATGGTTTTTAGTTTAGAGAAATATGCCAGAGGCAAAGAGTCTGAGTGGAAAAAATACTCATTTCTCTGGCCTAACAAGAAGGAGGTTAAGTCATAGGGGAATACTTTTTAGGAGGAGTGTGGAGTTTTTCTGGGGTTTGGGGAATGTGATATTTTTTTAGTTTGGTGTTTGAGGGAGGGGAGTTTGTTTGTTTTTTGAACAGATTACTTTGTGAAGCTGAAGGTCTATCAAAGTTCAGAATCTGAAAGCTGAACTCCAATGCCTTATTGGTGGGATACTAACTTTCCTTTCTTTAGCTACTTTATAGAACACAAATTCCTCCTAAGTCACAAGACAAGGACAGAGTGAAATTCTATCATCTTTATTATGCAGGAGGTCAGATTTGAATGAGGATTACAGTTGGTCTCTGATCATGCTCTGTAAATGTTTTTTACCTTCATGATTTTTTTTTCTTTCCTCTTCTATTCTCTCCCATGTAAACTTGATCTCCTTTCATTGAGTGTGTCTGATGGGTCTGTCATTGGGAACCAGAAATGCAAGCCTTCACTACCAGTTGTGGAATGAAGATGGACAAACTACTCTTCGGGGTTGGATTAAAAAAGTTTCTGGGTATATTTAAAGTAATTCATGACCGAATAATACAGGATTTGACAGGATGACTGAGGAGTGTTTATTATATTTGAGCTGTGGGTGAGAAGGCTTCATCTGTGGTAATAGGCTTTTTTGGATACCTCTGTGACTCAGAATGCTCTGCAGGATGTAACAGATTGATTGGCCCCTCTGTAAACTGCTAGGCATCTGCTTTTAGTTTAGCTGCCTTTAGAAAATTAAGCTTTTACTTAAAAGCACGTTTCTCCACAAACTATCGCACTGTTAACTGTCAAAAAAACACAGCAAATTTTTACCCATGTTTCAGTTGTTGGTTCTTTGGAGGTGTGCTCTGAATTAAGGCCACATGGCTTTTGAGGCATTTCTTCCACACATCAGAAAAAGGTGGTGACTAGTCTTTTATTTTGGAGCTTCTACCAGGACATGCCTAGATTGATAATCTTCTTGGAGACTACAAAGCAGAACTAATCTGTAGCAAAACAATCCCATTATTTTCTGTTTTGCCATTCTTCTTAAACAGAGGTTTGTGTGTGCCTTTTTGCTGGAGAAAAGCATATTGCAACAACCCATCTTCTTCAGATAACGCTCAGATGATTCTGTAGATCATTAACCACATGTTGCAGAGTTTGGCATGTGATGTGCAGCACACCACGCTGACATTCTTGCATAACTTCTCAGTGTGCTATTTGTCCTAACAATAAAAGGCCCATTTAAGTGAACTTCTTTGGAAGGATTGTTTTATGTGAATTGTGCCAAAGTATCACTTTTGGAATGTTAATTGAATTGATGTTCTAATAAAAATTAAAGAGTTGGTTGAAACTGCTTGACCTGCTGGTATACTTCAAGTTTGACGCGGGAAAGATGTTCTTTAAAAGGTCAGGGGTGTAAAGGGGATTTTTCTCCTGACAAATCAGGGCTTTCTTGAGTGGATTGGCCTATAATCATTCTGGGGGTATATAGCAAAAAAGAAAAACAGGAAACACAGCCAAAATAGAATTATGAGCACTTTTTGCTGGTGAGAACCAGAAAGAGAAGCACATTAATAGTGGTTCCTGCTGTCATTTATTTTAGCTGGTTGAGATGAGCTGGGATCTTGTCACTGCATACAAATTTTAAGGGTGGGTGTCAAGATGATGGGGCCAGACTTTTCAGTAGTGCCCAGTGATAGGACAAGGGACAGAAGGCACAAATCAAAACACAGGGCATGTAATCTAAGTATTAGGAAAAACCTCTTTACTTTGAGTGTGACAGAGCACTGGAACAGGCTGTCCAGGGAGGTTTTGGATCCTGTTTATCTGGAAATGTTCAAAAACTGCCTGGAATGATCTTGTGCAACCTGTTCCAGGCAAGCCTGCTTCAGCAGGGAGGTTGGAGTAGATGATTTCCAGAGGTCCATTCCAACCCCAACCATCCTGGGATTTGTGTAACTCTCCTTTTGAAAAGGCTCTAAACAAGCAATAAGCTTGAATCTGTGAAGAAATATAGACGGCATTACTTTAGTGAAGTTATTAATCCTTTTTAAGGGAGGACTTATCTTTCAAGAAAGTAGGTGAAGTGGGTAGAATTTTAATGCGAAGTCCTTTACATATTTCGTATTTGTTGGTTCTTGCTGAAACATGTCCTTCAAATCTTATTTATGGCATATTAATTAGCTTTAGTTTAGTTGTTATACTTCAAGGGGAGAGGAAAGAAGTAGGCTAAAAGACATCTGCATAAAACTTTTTTCATTAAATGTACTACTATTCTTAGGTATAAAGTATAGTGGAATTTCCATTTTTGGTAAGTAAGCATCCCATTTTTCTTTATTTCAGATGCCTGCTAGTGATTCTTTTCATTTATAAATATTCTGAATTAATTCCTTTTCCAGACAGGTTGTGGTGGTTTATTTTATTTGTGTGGCAACACAATTTGTGCTTTTGGTACCCTTAGATAAAGCAGGGGAAGAGTGAACTGCATTTCTTAATGTGCACTGGTAGGTGCTGGTGTAGAGTAGCCTTCCAGGGGGTAGTTGTCTTCTCATGGCAGAAACTTAATAGCTAACTTAGATGCCCACAAGGATGTTGGCTTTTTTATGTAAAGGAATGAAAATAAATGATGAGCTTTATTTTTTCTCTTGAGTATTATTTTAGAGACAGAACCCCTAGTAAAAGACTTAGAAAATGCTTAGTAATGCTATTATTTTCATCCAGCTTTTCCTGAAACCTATTGTAGATTTTCCTGTTATTCCATGGGGAATATATTAATATCTGTTAAGTATTCCTACATAAGTTTCCTTCCAAAGAAAAAAGATAAGGTTCATGCTCTTTTAAAAATTGTGTTTAAGAATTAGTCCTTTCTCACAGCCCTTCACTTACTTATCTCTGTGTATTTTTCCTAGATTTTTATTTCTATCATAATTTGGATTCTCTAGTAATAGAGTTTACATGTATTTTGGATGTGTTTTATTCCAGACACTATTGGATCACTGATGGTAGACTTCTAAAAAGAAAAAAAATATCTCTAACATTTTTATTTACGTAGAAGGGTACAGCTTCATTTCTCAGGATAAAAGTCATACTGTGGAACCATAGCTCATAAATTTGGGATTATAGTGCCAAGGCATTTCCTGTTTTATCAAAACTTTCTGTGCTTTCAGTTAGATGACTTGTTGGATTTTCTTGAGTAACTTTATCCAGTTGTCCAGGCAAAAATCAGATCTATTAAATTGAATTTTTAATATTGGATAGAATTCTATTTTATAGTCTGCCAGTAGATTGTGTAAGATTTCTGAATGTGAATTCAGTGGGGACTAGATTATTGTGACATAATGTAATGCCACTTCCCAATCAGGAAAATAATGTTACATTCCTCCTGTATAACAGTGCACTGCAGTCTCGAGATCTGCCTTTTATTCAAATGTCATGGAGTTAAATGTATTGGAGAGCATCTTTTGCTTCACTGCTTACAGTTCATAAGGCTTTCTCATCTGTGGCCGTCAGCCCAGATACATCATTGGTTCCTCTGAATCTGGGACTTGCCTCCATTGGGATATTGTGATCTTTTTTTATGGGAAGAGATTTGTAGTGCTTGGAATTAATGTCCAGAGTATATTTGCCTTCCTGAATGCCAGCCTCCAGGGGAGGAGAAGCAGCTCATGCAGTACATTTCCTTTATCTATATAAAAGCAGCAGTATAAATACCTAAATGCTATTAGGCTTGGCTCTTAGCTTTGGATCTAAGCTTGTCAATAACTGCTGTGGTAAGGACTGTGTGTGTATATTGGTAGGAAGAAGGAATCAGTACTATAATTAAAGCTGACTGAAGGACAGGGCTCAGTTTGATCATGATTTCTTGTCCTGCTTAAGTGAGAAGTGAATGATTGTTCCTTGTTGGTGTGGGTTGTTTTCTGACACTGAGCTGCTGTTTCGCAGAAGGAGCTTTATAAGCCTAGAATAATTCACGTTTGTAGAGTGGGGATGTTTGCAGGGTCTTGGCAATTTCAGATTCCCTCAGAACTCAAAGTATTTGCTCATTAAGTAAAAATTCCATAGATTTAAGGGAAGAGATTATTTCTTTCACAAATTTAAGTCTTCTATTATGAGATAAAGATTTTTGACTTAACAGTTCAGAATAAATTGTGTTTAGAAGTGGAGTAAGCATGTCTCAATAATGTATTACTTTGAGCCCACTTTCTTGACTGTTTTTGATGTTTTTTCTTTGGAGAGCTGTATTAAAGAATTCTCCTTTGTTCATTGTTCACTTAACCCATGTGGTTGTTATTTTCTTCTTCCATGTGTAGCTCTTTCTGCTTTAAATCATGAAAGTGAAGCCCTTTGGGTATTAAGATCGCTACTCTCCTATGTTTATGTTATATTCTGCTTTGGCCAAGACATACATATCTAATTTTAATAACTTAAATAGAAGCTGCTAAAATAGGCCACAGTTCATGCCGTGAATGTTGATTCATATCTAAGTAATGAGTATAAACAAAATAAATGTCATCTTGTTTTTTAGCAGAGCTAGACATCTGTTGCATTCTGAAACTTCAACATATGCAAGTGTCTTCTATAATGCAGCTTTGTGAATGTATAATACTGGGTGAAGGTGGAGCTTAAATGAATTTTATAGTTGCTCAACTGTAATTGATTTTGTGTTTGGTGGTTGTTTTTTTTTTTTTCTGGGGAGGAGCGGGGGGTGTTGTGGTGGAGTTTTTTGTTTGCTTGCATTTGTTGACTTAATTATTTAGTTTTTCTCTCTCTCAGAGGCTTTAATTCCATGGGGAATTTTGTCTTGAAGAAAAACCAAATGTTGGCATTTTTCTGGCAGATCAGGAAATCAAGTATTCGGGCAGCTCCTGGACAAGTAGAAATTGAACTCTCTAGTGCTTTGTGACTCATGTTTCCACTTATTCCTACTTATGTCCTCCTTGTTAATCCTTTGGGATGGAGAGCTTTATTTTTATCCCCAAGTAACCAGAGGTGTAGTGCAGTTCTTAATAAAGCTCCTGACTTCAAGGGAAATATGATAAAGCCACCTACAAGAAATAAATACCAATCTTGAACAAGGTAATGAAGAACTCTGACTTCATCACTGTCAAAACTTGACAGCCTGACTCATAAGTGGGCAGGAGAATTTTCCTGAAACCTTTAGGGACCTTTACTGTTTGTTCTTTGATAGTAATTACATATCTTGGTATATGTGCAGAAATAGAAATCTCAGTTCCTAGAAAAATGGTTTCCCCTGATGCCCTTTAAAGGCTCACAACTTTACTGCTTTGTCTGCAAACAGAAGGAGATGTTGTTCTGTTTTCAAAAGGGATCTTTGTCTACTTTTGTGATCCTGAGGATGTTCCTGCTGAGGTAACTCAAGAGCATAAGTGTCACCCTTTGAACCTTCATCTACTGAAGCTGAATCCTTAAAGATAATTTCTTTTTGATACTGATTTCTGTGCTGTGTCATGGGTGTCATACTTTCTCTTTTCTTTCCTCTTCTAGCTACCTCCCTAGGGCATGGTTCCTGTCGCTCTCTGTGTGTACTCAAGTTCAGACTCTTATAAAGCAGAAAGAGAATCTGAAAGACAAAACCTAGCTGATTCCTTGTGTTTGTGTTAATTCCTCTCTACTATTTGGATTACAGTACTGCTTAAATCACAGTGATAATCCTTGGAAGATACCTAGTTTATGGACTGAGAACTTCCTGGACAATTTTGTGATCGTGTACAATTTTAATGCAATGATAGCATGCCTGTGTAGCCCACCTTTGTGTACTTTCCCCCACTACATATTTACCTTAGGAACTGAGTTGTGCTGCCACTCAGACTGTGCTATCAGAGTAGAAACAGTACTTTTTTCAACACTTTATCGAAGACCGTTTTAGCTCTTTAATATTCGTTGTGTTTTATCCCTTGCAGCCTGAAAGTAACAGCCTGTTTTACATTCTTGTATGTGCTCAACACTGAGAGATTTAAAACTAGTTCTTTCGATAGAAATTTTCTTGAAAGAGTGCGTGTGTGTGAAGTTGTGCCACTTCAGAAGTTGTGGTAAAAGCCTTTGAAGAGGTGGTAGGTAAGGAGCATTTAAATCTGGCTTCTGCTCTCATAAACATCCACAGCAACTTCATGGACTACTTTGGATACCACTCTCAGCAGCCACGGGCAGGCAGAGAGCTCCAAGAGCGACATTGAGGTCTGCTTCTTTCTCTGTTAGGTTTATTATGAACTTTATGGTACTGAGGTCCATTTGGCTCAAAACTCTTTGATTTGTTCATGACAACCATCATAGGACTTTGAAAATGCCTGTTGGCTGTGCTGTCTCTGAGTGGCTGAAGTCTCCAACAGGAGTTTGTATACTTGATGGAAGAGCTTCTGGAAAGCTAATGGTGCTGCAGATAGGGCTACAGCTGTAGGGCTGTTGAACTGCTCTAAACAAGGCAAAATATAAAGATGAAAAGAAAAATGGAAATTAGTTTTTGGTTGCTTGGTTTCCAGAATTTTCCCTGATGTTGTGCCTTTGTGGTTGATTTGGTGGTTCTTGCAATTCCTTTGACTGCAAATTATTTGATAGTTTTGTCACTCTTCTCTGTTACCATTATTTTTTTGAAAGGGCCAAATTGTTGGATTCAGGGCTTACCATTCAATTTAACTGGTTGTATAAAAAAATGTGTGGTTGGAGTGGGACCAGATGGGTCCAGAGGAAAAAATAACTGGCTATAAGAAGGGGATGGCTGTTCTTATGCAGTAAGTTTTTCACCCTAATACTATTTTGCCTGATGCCTTGAGGACAGATATAAGTTTAAATACTTTGTGTAGTTTTGGGTCTTTTTCCATATTTAGAGTTGTTCTAGCCCTTAAGTGTCAGAAGTGGTCTGTACAAGGAAACTGCTGCAAAAATACATTGTGCAGTTTTCTCTTGTTGATTGTGCTGTGAGGATGAGCAAGGGAGACTATCCATAATTCCTCTGACATAATTAATCCTGTATGTAAGGTAAATTGTTACTGTTTCTTTCCCCCTTTTCACAATATATTAGTTGCAGCAGTAGTCAGTTGGTAGTTACCACGTAAAAGTGTCATGGTTTGTATTATGCTGTGCAAGATTAGATTAGCATACAAATTCCATAAAACAAGTAATAGTCTTGTTCTAGTACTTGGTTGCTGCAGCAAATGATTCTGGGGGCTGCGTTTTATGGCTTAGGCATCTGAAGTGGGAGAATGGGGAGATACATGTTCCATTGTGGTTTCCAGACCACAGTATAATCGGGGTTTGGGTGAAAACAAAATCTGCCATGGCACAAACTTTATTGAAAAATTTGGGACATTTAAAGACTCAATTGCAGTGCAACTGAAAGTACAACTTTAACATGATATTGGAGAAAAAAAAGCATGAAGGGATTGACCTCCTCCCTGCCCTGTATCCCAATCTCCCTTGTCCTTACTCAACATACCTAAACAAGGGTATAGCTATTAATTTTTTTTTAAACCTCCTTTTTCCTACATACCAGATCATTAATTAAAGAATTTCTTTTGCTGAGGGAAAGCAAATCAGAGGTTATACAAAATTGCACTGAAGCAATTTTCCATAAACTTTGCCTAATGGTTTTCTGAATGCTGTTCATTGAACTTTTGACCTCTGCAATATCATATAACTGCTATTACCAATTATTCACTTTGCAGGAAAGCATTAAAATTACATGCATGTTTTTGATGTGAAATTCTCATTTTCTGTGTGACAAGAAAGTAACTGAAGAGCAACTATTTACTTTCTCAGCATTAGGCCTGAATTTATAGACATTTGTTTCTACCCTTTTTTTCCAATCACTCACCAGCCTGAGAGATCCCACAATTTTTCCTCATGCAAATGTTTCACATACTTTTAAGCATCCTCACCAGCTTCCTTTTACCTCTCTTTATAGTGAGCTCTTCACCTTTCCAAATCTGTTTCTCTGGCAGTTATCAGTTTCACTCAGTATTAAAAGTGCAATGAGATTTGGATTTCATGTTCTAGCTTGAGGTTTTCCAGATCTGTTTTACTGATAATGGTGAACACTTTGTGTCTCTTCTGGAAACTGTGGAGTAGAGTCCTGATGTTTGTCAAAGGACTTACTGCAGTGACTGTTCTGTTCCCAGCTGGACGTAGATTCTGAGTTCCTTTCACAGTGTGCATGTTTGTGTGCAGGTGTGTTTTCCCAATGGGTGTTGACCTGCATTTTTCAGCATTAATTTCTTCTGCCTTTCCTATTCCACAGTCATTTACAAGGATTTTTTCCCGTCAAGCCAATGTTCCTGAGAACTGTGGGTGTGTAGCATCAGACTAAATAGTTTACAAAATCCTTCAAAACCTAAGAACAAGTGGATTACTGATTTTGATCCAGATTTCTGAACTGGATGTACCTGAAAATGTGTGCTGAATTTATAGGAGTAATAAATTCTAGCAGAACCTGAAACAGTAGAACTTTTTTGTTTGTAAATGGTGAGATAGATGGATGGGCCATCTGTAGGTGCAAGCAGGGTAGTAGTTAATGTGACATAAATCAACTAGCATGCAATTTAATAAAAAAGAAGCCAGCTTTGTTTTGCTCTCTGCACATGTGAATGCTGCATGAGCTTCCTCGCTCATTTGTCTCTACAGATTCCCTTCTCTGTGACTGAGCCAGCAGTGAGCAGAGCTATTCTGTGGCACTGTTGCTCTCTTAAGGAAAAACAGAAGGAAAAACCTGAAAGTACTACAAATAACACATTTTTACCTTCGCTGCTGCATCCAGACTTGTGAAATTTGTTTAAAATTCCTTAAGCTCTTTTGCTTGGTTAATAATGTGTTTTCCAGCACGCTAACATTTGTTGTGTTTAAACCTTTGCCAGGACGGGAGCAATTCCATGGCCTTGGGTCTATGTACTGCAGAGGAGCGGCTGCTGTGATCCTCACGTACGACGTGAACAGCCTCCAGAGCCTGACTGAGCTGGAAGAAAAATTCTTGGCACTGACAGACAGTGCAAGTGCTGACTGCATTTTTGCTATTGTTGGAAATAAAGTTGACCTCAGTGATGACTGTACTTTACCACCGGATGAAAATAGACCTGAGAAGTCTGTTGCCAGCTGTGGCTCAAAGGTGCGAAAACAAGTCCATGCAGAGGATGCGATTGCACTCTATAAAAAGATACTGAAATACAAAATGCTAGATGAGAAGGATGTTCCAGCAGCTGAGAAAATGTGTTTTGAGACCAGTGCAAAGACAGGATACAAGGTGGACTACCTCTTTGAAACTGTGTTTGACATGGTAGTCCCAATAATTGTACGGCAGAAAGCTGAGGGGCCACCGCAAACTGTAGACATCACGGACTACAAGCCAGCCAAAAGGACAAAATCAGGTTGTTGTGCCTGAACCATCTATGTGACATAAGAAAAGGGGAGGGATTTTTCACTCCAGCAAAATGAGGAGCAAGAACTGCTTTGCAGTTCACCAGAAAGAAAAAGTCAAGGAATAAATAGACTAAAATGGTGTATGCAAAAAAAAAAAAATAGAAACAAATAAATCTTCTGACCATTAAAGGCTTCTGGGAAGCTCTGTGTATAAAAAAAATGGGAATATGAGTGAAATTATGGAGTAAGACTTGCCAGTTTCCATGGGCTCTGAAGACAAATGGTGTGTTATTACAATGGGTAGTGACAATCATTTGGACAGATTTGAAAGAGTCTGATTTTTAGTGACTTGCCATTTCATGTTGCATGTAAATGATCTGTTTGTGTACTCTTGAAAACTTTCATATGATTATCTTCTTTTCCCTTACGATTCTAACTTTGGAAGATTGAACACATGGTACTTTTTTATTCTTAAGGCAAAAAAGAAAATTCAGGTATATTTATATTTGTAGCTAATAAATCAATTCAATCTTTTTATGTCAGACATGACAATGTATGATTTAGAAACTAAACTCTATTAAACTATTAAAATCACTGTGGATATGTACTATTCAGTTGGAGACTTTATTAATGTGAATTCTCCTTCCATAGCAGGCTTCCATGTGTTAACAAGCAGCATCCCAGCTCTTGCTGTTCTAATTGCAGGTTGCAGGAGAAAGTGTTTTTTTTTTTTTTTTTTTTTTCCTTTAATTTCATTTTTCTCTTGTAATTTTTTAATATAGGTGGGTTTTGGGGAAGAAATCAATCTTATTTTGTCTGAATTTTTGTAAAAACCTCTTTCTGGTGTCTGTAGGAATATCACTGTGTTCAGTACCTGTATTCTGTCTCCTTTCCCACTCCTTAGTTGTTCTCAGGCAGAGCTGCAGCTTTGATGTTTATCAGCTATGCATGACATTACTACCTGGAGTAGTAATTACCTCTAGCTGGAGGGAAGTGAAGACTGGTGTTTTCTGATGTGAAACGGGCTAATGCAGGAGGAGGGGAAGAAACTGCCTTTTGTGGAGTAAAAGGCCTACGAAGAAGCAGTAATGAGGTACATGGTTTCTCTCCTGACTGCAGTAAAAAGGAGTGGGTAACACTTAACACAGCTCCTAGAGTTTCCCAGCCCTCTCAGCTACAAAGAATGCACGTAGTGACCCAGGAGATCACACTGAACTTAGACAGAGTGGAGAACTTCTAGTTTTTAAAAACACACTCACACCCATCCCCTGAACCCCCTGCCCCATTCCTCCCAAAACCAACCAACCACTAAACCCTAAAGATGCAGTTTGCATATTTTCAGTTTTGCAAGCTCTTGTCTCCTTCATCTTCCTTTGGATGCCTCTGTTAGAATTGTCTGAGACCAAGCATTGGTGATTCTTATGCTTTCTCATTGCCTCTCTCTGTCCCACCCAAATCACAGTTGTTTCGTACATAGGGAGACAATTCCTAAATAAATAGTGAATTAAATTATTACTTAAATACATTTAAAGTACTTTTTTCTGGAAGTACATCCTCTTGAGCGAATTGCTGCAGAGTAGTAGCTTTGTTTTCTGCTTTTAAGTTAATTCGTAGTACACATGTAGTGGGGAAGAATGGCTTGAGAGAGAAACCACTGAACATTGAATAATGTAATCATAGGTTTGGGTTGGAAGGGATCTTTAAATGTCATCTAGTCCACTCCTCCATGCATTGAGCTGGTAGGTTGTCAGTCAGGTTGCTCAGAGCTCTATCCAATTGAAACTTGAATATTTCCAGGGATGGGGCATCTACCACCGCTGTGGGCTTGCTGTTCCATTGTTTTACCACCCTTGTTGTAAAAATGCCTTCCTTATATCTAGTCTGCACCTACCTTGGTTTAAAATCATTACCTCATTTCCTATTGTTACAGGTCTTACCAAGGGTTGTGATCTTTTGGGTTTGCTGGTGGCTTGCAGACACTTACCAGTCTGTCAAAGACTAAACAGCACCTGAGCTGTGGTATTTGAAAATGTGTATAATTAGAAACCTTCTAGCTAGTAACAAAATTCCAGGGGTCAGTATGTAGTCTTCCCTCAGGACTGGGAAGAGACAAACAGGCTCCACTCTCAGTTCTGTTTGTGACCAAAGGGTTCTGCTGACACATCTGTGAGAGGTCCAGTGCTGGCTTCCTGTGTCTGCTGACAACTGAACCTGCAACATGCGCTTATTTCGAGGTCAGGCATTTTGGGAGATGTACATCTAGAAGGTACAGAACAGGAAAAATATTTATAAATTTAACATCCAACACTTAAGGTATAAATATCTGTAATTCAGTTGCACAAGCATTTGATACATATGACATCTTAAGTAATTCTTACAGTCTTTCTGAAGGCTCCAACTTGGGTGTTTTTCACCAAATGAGATGACACAGGAACCAGTCTTGTGTGCTGCACTTTTGCCCTCAAGGCTACCCTTGTCGTCTGGCATGATGTTTATGGCTTTTTAGTGTTTCTGGCTCTTGTTCCTGGAGAAATTTCTGGGTTATGATGGGTTGTCACTGTACCAGCCTTTGTGAAATCATGACAATACCTGGGCAGTTGCATAATACATGGGAGCTGTTGATGAGAGGTAGGTTGTCCAGAGCTGGGCCTATTGTGGTGGTGCTGCTGAAGCCAAGGGAAATCCTCCTCTCCAGGACTAGTGAAGGTGGGTAAAAGCATGGACAAAGGACTCTGCCTGCCCTGCCAGGGAGAGGAAACTTGTTTTACAAGCATTTATTTCCCCTGCCCCCCCCTCCCTCTTATGTCTGCATTATGTGAATTAATTATATAGTGAAATGAGAGGTGTTATTTTTGGCCATGCTGGGTGAATGTGAGCTACAGGCCAGCCTGTGCCTGAGGTGATGGCTGAGCCAGGCTGACCCACGGGGGAGGATCTGTGCCAGAGTGGTTGGGAAGGATCCATCCTACTTTCTGCCCCTCACAGGCACTGATGGTGCAAGACTGAGGTTGTTATGGGCCCTTGACAACCCCAACAAAGGCTTTAGGTCTTGTGGGGGCCACAAAAGGAGCCAGAACCTCCTCTGCCGATGCCCATAGGGCTGGCAGAGCTTCTGAGCCCACTTAGTTACATCCTTGCCCACACCATGGTGGGAAGCACTCCTGCCTGTTTTTGCTTCTCTCTTTGTGAGCAGTGGGGTGCAGTGATCCTTCTTTCCCTTGTTCAGTGGGGTTTGAACTATTGTGTGCTGAACAGCTGCAGGTCCATGTCCCCGCTGCACCTGGGGTGGGTGGCTGTGTCTGGGGGTGCTACTGGTCCCCATGGGGTTACAGGGGCAGCTGCTGCCTGTACTTGTGTGCTGTTGGCACATTGGCAGTGACCCCTCAGCCTCTCCCCTGGCAGCAATCTCACACTTCCTGTGCCAAGGCAATGTTTACTGCTTTTTGTTTGCTAATTTTCTATTTCTGGCAGCCACAGACAAGCACAGTCATGTAGGGTGTGAACAGACTCTGCTCATTTGGTCAATACACTCTGAGGGAATAATTGGGGCCAACTCACATCACTATATTGACTTCACTATACCTGTGTTGATATACTGAAGCACTGTTACCTATAGAAAGGGAATATGATCTCATTTATCTTCTCCAGGCTCAGCAGCATGTTATACTTTAGCACGTTTTCAAACAGGAAAGTGTAGGAAGCATACACCATGCTTTGAAACAAAAGATTTGATCAAACCAAGGCAAAACACTGGTGGTTTATTGCATCCTAGGTTGGAGCACTATAGTTCAGTAAAAGGATTGTTTAGTTTTGCTGTAGCTGAGCTTTTCCCTAAATAAAGATATTTTAGCTTCCTGAAAGTGGATTCTACAATCAGAACTGTGGAATGGTTTGGGTTGGAAGGGATCTTCAAGAATCATCTAGTTCCAACCCTCTGGCCACGGGCAGCGACACCTGCCACTAGACCAGGTTGCTCAAAGCCCCGTCCAGGCTGGCCTTGAACACTCCTGGGAAAGGGACATCCACAGCTTCTCTGTGCAACCTGCTCCAGTGTCTCACCACCCTCACCATAAAAAAATGTCCTCCTTCTGTCCAGTCTAAACGAACCCTCTTTCAGTTTAAAACTGCTGCCCCTTGCTGTGTCCCCTACAGGTCTTGTTATGTCTCCTTTAGGTACTTTGAGGATGCTATAAGATCTCCCCAG
The DNA here is from genome assembly GCF_000738735.6 of Corvus cornix cornix. Classification (NCBI taxonomy): domain Eukaryota; kingdom Metazoa; phylum Chordata; class Aves; order Passeriformes; family Corvidae; genus Corvus; species Corvus cornix. Next base: position 93,524,871 of record NC_046332.1, read on the forward strand.
AGTCTTCTCTTTCTCAGCTGAACAACCCCAGCTGTCAGCCTGTCTTCATAGGAGGTAAACTTGCAGCTAAGAGTCCATTTGACAAGTCAGTCTCCTTCCATGCAGTGCTCTGGATTAGCTCACCAGGTGAAGTCCTGTGCTGTGAGTGTTCCACGTGTTTGTGTGCATGAGCTCGCTCCACTTCTCCGAGCCGTGATTGTGCAGGCTTTGGAGGAGCACAGCTGTGAGTACACAGACCTGAAGCACATGACGCACACAAAGTACAGAAGCTCAAGCCTGCTTAGCACCCTGTGGCTTTTGTGGTTGGTTTCTTTATTCCCCACGCCCATGTATTCCACTTAATGCTGTGCTGGGACCACTCTGTTAAGAAACTTGTTAAGAACAGCTTATTGAGTCAGAAAATGAAGAGGCAGAGCAACTGTTGGTGGAAGAACTATGTGCTAAAGTTCTATGTGCTAAAGCAATGAGCTACGTAGGAAGATTAGGCAATATATTAGCCACAAAAGTCCAAATAGTTTGCTGCTGTTGTTGACATAATAAGTTTTTACAGATTTTTATAACCTTGAGTTCTCTTAAAACCCTGAATGTGCTGCATTGCCAGAGCAGCATGCTGTACAACTCACAAGTGATAGTTGTGTGATCATCCCACAACCACCGATGTCTAGCAGTATGTCGAAGAGGCAAGTTGTCTATTCTTGGGTATTTGTTACTGTCACATTTAATTTAAGAGAATTGACAAGTATGGAATAGATTTAGCTCATGTTGACTGCAATGTTTTCAGTACTGTTTTATTTAGCTGAAATAAGTAACAGTGTGATAAGTTTGTTCAGGGGCTGCCTTTCAGAGCTACAGCAGGGCCAGAGAGCTTGTTTAAAGCTCAGGTAATTTCTCTGTTTATGGATATATCTAATTATATGAGCAACTAATCTGGGTCAGACAATGTGCTAGGTAAGTACCTGAAGGGAGCCTACTAGAAAGATGGAGGGGGACTTTTTACAAGGGCATGTAGTGCTAGGACAAGGGGGAATGGTTTCAAATTAAGAGTAGGTTTAGATGAGATATTAAGAAAAAATTCTTTACTGTGAAGGTGGTGATGCAGTGGCACAGGTTGCCCAGAGAAGTTGTGGGTGCCCCATCCCTGGAAGTGTTTCAGGCCAGGTTGAATGTCACTCTGAGCAACCTGGTCTAGGGAAAGATATCCCTGTCTGCAGCAGGGGGGTTGGAATGAGATGATTTTTATGGTCCCTTCCAATTCAAACCATTCTATGATTCCAGAACTTTAACAAAATTTATATATTTTTTTGTGGAGGTAACACTTGTCAAGTCTGGTAAATATTGTTTTCCTGAACCTTGTAGAGTGTGAATAATAGGTTGTTTTAACCTGCAATGTCAGAATTTATTTTCTTTAATCATTCCAACAACAGATTAAATACTATTTTAGTTGTTCAGCTTAAATAAGTGATTTTAGACACAGCTTCCCTCTTAGATCTTTTTAAGTGCCATGAAATAAACAAGTGTATTCTGGTTGAAGAGTTTGAGTTTCAGTGGGAGGAGTTTTCTGGGAGTGCTTTTCTAATTCCTTAGTACAAACAAAGTATTTCAACAGAGCAGTCCATATGCATTATATGGAAAAACAAGTTTACGAAACAGAAATCACCAACAAATAGAGATGTAGAAAAAACAGGTTTTATTTATGATGCAGTGAGGTTGGAATGTAATAATAAAAGCCAAGAAGCACCTGAAGCAGGAGCGAGGCGAGTTACTGAAAAATCAACTGTCATTGCTATAAATGTTAATCAGATTATGTGATCATGAAATTCGTAGCTGATCCTTCTTCCCCTCCTGTCTTGAAGTGTTGACAGACAACTTTGGGCTAAATTGGTTCTTTCTACAGAAGGAAAGAGCTAGCCATTCTGGCCATTATCAAGCCTTTTGTATGGTTTTGATAATGGTGCTAGATATGTGCCTTGAGAGGGTGCCAGATAAATGCCCTGCTTCCCTCCCCCTTGCTTTTGCAAGGATGACTGTGTGCACGTTGGGATGGTGGCTGTCCCACTGCCACATGTCCCCAGCTGCCAGGACAGCATGCCTTCAGAGAGCCAGCTGGCAGGGCTGCAAGTTCTGTGTTTCAGGGTTGTGTGGCATCAAGCAATGCCTTCTCCTGCAAACCCTATCCTGGGTGCTGCTCCAACATGATGTGGTTAAAGCCTGTTTGTGATGAGCGGCTTGATTTCAGAAGAGAAAAGGTGCAATGCAAAAACCAATTGCTGCTGTTTCTGCTGTGTGGTGTGACACACATGAAATGTCCACAGCACAGTGGAGCAAGGGATCCTTTGGCTTGGGGTATGTCTAGGAAAAACCCCATCAAGCTTATAAAATAAAACGCTAATTTTCATCATGTAGACTTATAACCAAATTGAAAGAGTTGCATTTTGCGGTTACTGTTTTTGGGAGCCTGTGGGCTTTGTTATTGGCAGTGGTTAAGTGCTAAAGCATGGTGAGGCTTGAAAAAATAAAAATATTGTGTTGGGTGTGTTTGAAACGCCCAAGCATAAAATACTAAAACTTAAGTTAGGTTTCAATGCTAGACATAAGCATTCTGGACCATGGTATATTTTTGGTATTTTGCAATGATTTAGGACTTAAATCACCCTGTGTTAATTTATGGAACTGCAGCTGTTAGTGTTTACTGTTGTGAAAATACAGTAAATAGAAAGATACATATATTCTCTTCATGTAAATGCAGTGGGTATCTGACCAAGGAAACCTTTTATTACTAAGTTTTTTTTGGTGTTTCAAAGCTGAGAGTATTTCTATCATTTGGCAAATGATGTAATATTAGACTAGCAAAAAATGTGTATATATACTGCATAGTTGGAGAACACAGCACTAGATCTGTTAGACTTGTGCTATACTTAATTTGCTTTTACAGACATTTAAAAAATTAATTTCCATTCAGCTTTTGAGGTAATAAGTTAAAAAAAGCACCAACATGACTTATTCAATTGTCTAACCACCACAGAAGGCTCCACTGTATAAGAACTACATGATAAGGTGGTTCCTTATACTGTGAGAGACTTCTATAAGTTTTTCATACAGACTTGACATCTGCTGATATGGCTTCGAATGAGTCCTGCCTTGAGTGTGTCTCCCGAGGGCTTGCTTTGGAAGGGTTGGTCGATCGTGGTGAGCCAGAAGCTGTATTTGTTTGCAAAGTAGTGACAGGTTCCGCGTGCACCATTGCATTCGATGAAAGGAGTCGCCCTGAAATCTTCCAGGCAGCTCCCAGGAGAAACCAGCGACTGTCCTCCACCTTCATCACCAGCAGCAGTGTGCTAAGGGAGACAAGGAGAGCAGTGTTCAGAGTGCAGCCTCAGGCAATGCTCTCATAAACTTACATGTGTGAAAAGAGAAAAACCACTAGAATTGCTCCTAATTCTTATCTCCAGAGCAGAAAGTTGGCTAGTCCTGCATCTGTGTAAGGGTTTGGCTATGCTATAATGATATAAAGCAGCTAGCCCATATGCTGATGCATCTTTAAAATCTTCTAACAAATATCTTTTCTATAGTTAAGATTTTCACTGTTGGAAGTCTTAGAATTGGAGAGTCATTTAGGTGGAAAGGGCCCACTGGAGGTTACTTCATCCAGTTCCCTGCTCAAAGCAGGGCCGACACCAAAGTTGCCCTCAGTTGCTCCAAGGTGCTGTAGAGTTGTTAGTATCTCCAAGGATGGACTTCCCACAACTTGTCTGGGCAACTTGCTCCTCTATTTCATTACCCTCACTAAGAACAATTTTGCACTGTACATCTAATTTGAATTTCCCAAATTATAAAGTCTGTCTTCCTCTGCATTGCATGTGAGGAGCACTGTGGAAACAGAATTAGCTTCTATATAATAACTAGTTCCCTGTAGGACGTTTTTTGACAGCAAATTACACCAAAATCATGCATCTCTACACCACTCAACTGTTGCCTTTGACAGGTTCTGTGATAGTGAACTGAATGTTACTTTTCTTCTGTCAAAGGCGTTACTAACAAAATGGGCCTTTTCTCTGTCCCTTTAAGAGCTGTACAGCTGTATTTTTAACTTATACTGTTGAATTCTTGTTAGAAACGGAAAGAATCTGCAATGTAAAAGAAAGCAGCTGGAAAATAAAGTTCTTAAATAGTTTTGTAAATGTAGGGAATGTAAGAAGCAGCATAAATTATTACAGCTTTGAGGCCTCTGCAGTTGGAGGTGGAAAGCAGATAGTAAAAACTGCTGCTGCTGTTTGAGCCCTGGCTTGGGAGCAGCCCTGCTTGGCAACCTGAGGATGACCACTGGCATTGCATGCTTGGTCTGCAAGCTCCAACTCTATGCCTGTAACATCTCTTCTGGTATTGACTATGGCTTTTTATCCTTCTGCAGTGCTTACTCGTATAGGATATATGATAGTGGAGTGCTTGCTGACTTCTCCGGCTGTTTGGGCAGAGTCTGTGCTGACTGAGGATTGTACCTTACTCAGGGGAAGGAGGTGACAAATTTAAGCCAAGGAAATAAAACAGTATGTACTCTGAGAAAACCACACGTGTGCTCTACTTCCACAGTTGCCTGAGAAGCAAAAATGCGTACAACCAAACACTTCATTTGCTCCAAAAGCCAGCTGGGAAAATGGGAATTCTTCTCACTGTGTGTACCACAGTGCTGACAGACTCTGTCCTGGCAAAAGGTTCTTGCTAAGGTGACGATTTGCTCTTAACAATGCTCAGTGTTTACATGGGGCTTTGCAAATATTTAATTAATTCTTAGTATTCTTGTGAAGTAACTATCAGATTGGTATCAGGGCTTTTTATAGAAGGAAAAGAAAGGTCAAACACAGGGATGGTAAAAAAAAAAATTGACCTGCTCTCTCAAAACGTGGTTTTCTTTTTCTGTAACAAATTTCAGATTTCCCTTTATCTTATTTTCTGAAAAATTTAAGTTTTTGGCTTTTGACATACAAATGCTGCTGCAGGTTTTGACTCTCGTGTTTATCAAGGAAGTCAGAAAAATGAGCATCAGACCATTCAGTAACATTTCAGCTGCTCTTTACCCTCCAGTGCTCATATGATCCCTCTGTACAGTCTTGCAAAAAAAGGTCAGGCCCTTCAGTAGGTCTTCTGCTGCACACCAAGTGTAACATCCCTTTTCCTGATTATAAGATCACAAGATCAAAGAGATCCTGTAAGCCATGGGATGTACAGCTGAGCTCTTATTGCCATTGGAGATACAACACTGAAACTTAATTTGAAAAACAACCAGCGGCTGTCTCTCTTTCCAGAATAAGTGAAAGACTTTGGCTTCAAAATCTTCAACCAAACACCAATGATTTTTAAATTTCAAAAAGAAGGGGAAAAGTGTGTTGTTGCTTTTTTTCCCCCCTAGATCAGCTTCTTAGTAGTGATGTATGTAAGTAACTCCAAATCTTTGGCTGTGAAAATGTTTCATATGCTACTGCTGCACCTCAGTGTAATTTTATTTGTTAAGTCACAGCTGTCCTTTTGTTCAGTTCTGAAGCACTATTTTGTACATAAAGTAAGGTCTCCAGATGCTACTCTGACAAGAGACAATGTTCTCTGAAATTCACAGAAATTTTCATCTTCCTCTTCTGCTTCCTAGAAATTACTTTTGTAGTTCCCTGGTTCCCCAGTGCGATGCATGGTTTTGTTTTTGCTGGCTCTGAAGCAGAGCAGCCTTACTAGTACTAACACTCAAATTTAAAACCCACTGCTGCACAAAATGTGACACTGGAGACCAAATACCATAAGGAAGGAATATCCGATCCACAAACTGCGCCAGCCTTCAGGGCAGTGAGGAATAGAAGCTTCTTGGCTGTGGACAGCAATTGCCACAGCTGGGGCCTCACAAACTGAGCAGCGACTGATATATGGCTTAATGTCTTCTTCTGCCACGGGCATCATTGGAAGAGGTGCTGTAGTTGAGAGCCAGTAGGATTTATCGTTTCGGCTTGCATAATAACAAATATCCCCAGGGTTACAGTAGAGGAATGGCATGGTGCTAAAACGAGACAAACATGAACCAGCCAGCCCTGTTAAAAAAGAAGAAAAAAGCAATCATTCTCACAGAAGACAATGCAGATTTTCCAGTTTCCTGCTCTTTCCCAAGTATCTGTCAGGAAAGCCTGTGGGGATCTGTTAACCCATTGCTGTTCCTATTTCACATGTTCCCCTGTTCCCTGCCCTAGCCCTGGCTAGGTTTCTCCCTATTTGCTCGTTTTCCCTCGGTTTCTCCCTATTTGCTCCTGTACCCCAACCCCACCCAGGGACTGCCCCTGGGCCCCTGACAAAACCACCCCGCACCCAGACCATGCGTTCTCTCTGCCTCTGAACATCTCAGGGACAAGATGTGATTAAAGCCATCTCAAGCCCTCATGAGAGACCATTCTCTGCCTTCTTTACCACCAGTGCATTGTAACGCTGCTGGCTGCCGGAGCCAGGTCGCGGGGCTGTCCGAAATGGACTCCGGGATGCGACTGATCGCATGGCCCTGGGAAACCCCCGCTGTGCTCACAGGGAGCTGCAGCCTGCTAGGCAGAGTCCAGCGGTTACAACACAAGCCCTGTGGTCCAGAACGTTTTGCTGGCTTTACAGGTTCCCTTGAACAACACTAATGACTTGCTCATTCGGGGGCGCTCTACGAAGACATGCTGTTTTTATATTCTCATTTTGGTGCTTCCTAAGCCTGTTTGCTGTAGTCCCAGTTTTTGGAATTGAGGCTGCTGCCAGCAATATTTGTACATACCTAGATCCTGATTGTGTGCTTTCTCTTGTCCTTCAAAATACAGTAGGCTGTATCCACTCCAGAGTTTGTTCATGCCAACTGGGCACATTGGCTCTTGGTCGGACTGGCTGTGCTTCACCAGCAGGTAGCCCATGCTGACACTGCGACCCGGCATGCCTGGTGGCCCAGGGCTACCGGGGCGACCTGGCTGACCTTAGAGAAGGCAGAAAAGAAAGAATCCAGCTGAGTTTGTGCTCCCACAAATGATTTGGTGCTAGCTGATATTCCAGCTAAGCTGCTGATGAACAGCTTAATTGCATGATGCCTTTTCTTTATGGTAAGTTATTGTTAAAAGAGCTGCATTTCTAGGATTGTAACAATTGCTTTTGAAGTACATTGGTGCTGGATTAGGCTCCCCAGTTTCTTAGATAGTGTATTTCACATCAGAACTAGGGAAAGTCAAAATAAAGTTCTGTGTACAGATGAGCATATTTTTCCTTTAAAATATTTTCTTAGTCCAATATTAACCAATAGTTGTTAGACTTCTTGCATTTGATCCATACACTTGAAACTATGCTCTGCAAATACCTTTTTCTCTGTGTGCTTAGCTAAGATAGTAACAGTTCTGCTCTTTGATTTGATAAAGACACAGGTATTTCTTTTACAAATACATTCCCCTAAACTTCATCTATCCAAGTATCACCTACCCAGCCATTCACCTCCATGAATGTAACTGTTAGTTAAACACTAGGATGAAGATACTTAGAGAGAATAAATACACTCAGATCAAAACAAACTCATGAGTGTACTGACATCTACAGCTATCAAAATTTATTCTGAAAATACTGCTCTACAGTAACTGTTAACAGTTAATTAGTTGTCCCTTTTGAAGTATCTCTGAAGACAGAAACTCTCCTCTCCTCTCCTCTCCTCTCCTCTCCTCTCCTCTCCTCTCCTCTCCTCTCCTCTCCTCTCCTCTCCTCTCCTCTCCTCTCCTCTCCTCTCCTCTCCTCTCCTCTCCTCTCCTCTCCTCTCCTCTCCTCTCCTCTCCTCTCCTCTCCTCTCCTCTCACTTCCTCTCCCCTCCCCCCTCCCCTCCCCTTCCCTCCCCTCTCCTCTCCCCTCCCCTTCTCTCCTCTCCCCTCCCCTCCCCTCTCCTTCCACTGATGCAGTAACTACAGAGCAATTTAGTGCAGAGAAATGAGAAAGAGGGAAGAAGTGTGATATCTCTTACCTTCAAATCCCACCGGACCCTGAAATCCCATTCCTCCTTGTTCCCCTCTGGAACCAGGAGGAGCTGGAATGCCACCCCTGCCCTGGAGTCCTGGCTCTCCAGGTGAGCCTCTGAAACCTTACACAACAATGGTTGTAAGCACAGTGACTGCAGACATATCAACATGCCCATCCCACCTTGTTAACATGTGCTCTACTTGCGTATGTTTGGTCCTGTCTGCTGGGTTTACTAATTTACACTGAAGGCAAGATCCTGTGGTACTTGCTCAGGCAAAAAGCACTAAGTTCATTGGAAAAGGTTGCTGGGATCAAGACAACATGAGCCCCACAACCCTAATTCTTCACTCTTTGCACCACTTATCTCTGATGAGGCTCATGGCAAAAGTTGCACTGCATCAGCTCCATATGTCACTAACACTACATTATTCCCTGAGTTGACAGCATTCCCACAAGGATGTGCACTTTCCCACCAAACACGTTCAGTCTTGGTTTGTGCCAGGTCCATATCTGATGTTGCTTTGGCTACTGAGTGTTACTGTGTAGATTTGGCTACATGAGTGTTGCCAAAGTTTTCTCCTGTTTTGCTTACGCTCTGAATGCTAGGAGGAGGAAAAAAGCTGAAGCCCCAGCTTTGGAAGACCAAAAATTGACTCTCCTTTCTGGCTTACAGACAAGCAGTGCTCTGGTGGCCTCATTCTGCTAAGGGGAACAGCTTGCAGTCTGAATGTGTGATTCCTACCTGGATCTCCTGGTGGGCCCTGAGGTCCCATATCTCCTGGGCTTCCCTGAGGTCCTATATTTCCACGAGGACCTGGTGAACCTTGCTCAGCAACCAGCCTTGGAGGAAGAGGGGGCAGCCCAGGAGAGCCTGGAGGTCCCTGGAAGCCTGTCATTAGAAGGGGGATGAGATAGTTTGATTAAAAAAAAAACCCCAACTGCCCTGTATTTTTCCTTAACGTACTTTCATCCAGAGATATGTTGCTCTTACTTGGCTGCATACATATGAGAGGGTCTATGGTCTGCAACTCAACCAGCTTGGGTATAGCAGCTGTTTTATATTGGGGAAATATGTGTGGGTATGGGATGCCCAAGATGAGACAATCTCCAAGTATGGGATAATCTTCAAGAGATTGTTTTCACTTGGACAGTACACAGATAAGCAGAAGGAAGTTAATGATGCTACTGCTCCCTCATTTGTGACACAGGAAGCCGGGAAGTTCCCCCCAAACTGCCACAGCTCTCTGAGGTGCAGCACCATCTTTTGGTGGGCTTCAAGAGACACAAATACACGATGGTATAGATGGAGTGATGGATTTTAAAGGTCTCCTTAAATATCCAGTATGTCTACTCTGGAGGACTAATTTAGACAAGAAATTCTTTTTTTTAACCCCAAAAAGTAGCTCTGATTTTGGAGTTGGCACCTCATACAAATTAAATTCATAAAGGCAAAAAATTGACTTCTCATGTTAAATTCAGGCATCTGTCCTCTGGAATTTGCCAGGATTCACACAGTCATGCAGGACAGAGGACTCTGGAGGTCTCCTAGCACAACCTCCTGCTCAGAGCAGGGCCAGTTAGATCAGCTCTGTGGAGCTGGAGAATGAGTGGTTTAGAAAGGAGTCACACATCTGACTGCACACACTTACCAGTTACTCCTCTATCTCCCTTGGGTCCAATAGGTCCCAAATCACCTGGAAATCCTGCTGTGCCCATAAAGCCGATGACACCTTGTTCACCCTTACGACCTTTAATGCAAAATGACAAGTGGCATTATTGCATTTCAGTACAAATCAAGTGAGTGCAAAAGTCACGGTATTAAAGCTGCTGTAGCATAGAAGGCTCGCCTGCTTCCTGCCAAGATCAGCATTTCCCATCCTTACCTTTTAGTCCAGGGAATCCAGGCAGGCCAGGTCTTCCTGCTGATCCAGGATCACCTCTACTTCCTTTTGGGCCAGTTTCTCCAGCCCTACCTGTTTGTCCACTTTCTCCTTTGCTTCCTGGTGGAGCAGGTACTCCAGGCTGCCCCTGTGGTCCTGGATAGCCTGTTTAGAGGACATATAGATTGTAATCTGTTTATATTTAACACCTGGGCACAAAGGAAAATAACAGAACTATCTAACTGTATCCCATCAGGTTCTATTTCCTTAATTTAAGCAGGAAGCAAATGTTTAGCTCCTCAGCAGACTTACTCAGTACTCCTGCTCCTGCTCTCAGGCTGGCATAGCTGTCTGCAGCAGTGGCAGAGGAATTAGAGCACGAAGCTCCCACAAAATTCAGTGTTATCTCAAGCAAGATTTCAGCAGAAATAAGGTGCCTGCTGAGATACAGCCTTCAATGAGCTATTCCTTCACCAGTAAATACCCCACTTCACTAGGTGCCTCCTTGCTTCATCCTAAATTATCCAAGTAGCTAGAGAGAAATCAGAGAGCATCAAGTACCTGACTCAGAGCCAAGGACTTACTGTTCTGTGTATCTTAGTGCTTCAGTTGAACATCTGGAACTAGATAAGTGTTGCTGCCTGTTCTGAGCTTCCCCTCCCCCTCCCAAAGACACTTGCTTCTGCCATGTACTCCGAGCTCCTTTGTTCCAAGCGCGGGCAAACCCAAATGTAACTCAGGCTCTTTAGCAGTGTCTGATTGGCCGCTCACCCCGGGTCCGCCCCCAGTCCTCCCCTTTCCCCTTCTCCTAATAAAAGATGGTCAAGGGGAGGCTCCACTCTCTCTCAGCTCAGCTACTTTCCTGTGAACATCTCTTGTTGTCTGTCTCATTTGAAAGCTTCTAACTGCAGGAAATTGAGCGAGCAGGGAGCTATAGTTCTCCCTCTTTGCTTCTGCTGATTTGCTTTGCAGCTGATTCAGGTACCGATTTTAGAGCTACTAAAGTGCTGGATTGCCCGTGCTACCTCTCTAGGCTGCTCGAGGCTTTCTAAGGCATTAAACCACTAGCCTAGCTGGTAAAAAGCTGAAAGATACCTTCCACAGAGAAGTACTTCATGCTGTCTTGGGAATTATGGGAACAGCTTCTTTTTCTAGAATTGCATATTGCCTGAAGCTAAACCTGGCAGGTTTCTCTTCAGTTACCTCTGCTGCTTACAAGGCATTTGGACCTTGTTTCTGAGGAGGGAGTGACTTACTAACTAGGGTTTTGAGTGGGGCATCTCTTGTGCTGCCTTTTGAAGCTGGGTCACATGAGGATACAAATGCAAGATGTATGTGGCAAAGTAAGAGTGAGCCACACTTGTCTCACCATTTTGGCTGGGGCATGGTGTTCCTGTTTCCACTCCCCTGACTGCTTGGAGAGTTGGAACCACTATACAGAGTCAGGCCAACTAACATTGTCTTTTAACTTGGAAGCCTAGGTATTTTGCTGGTTTTCAGCTGGTTTGCCTAAGTTTTTGCTGAGTTTACATAAAAATTTCCTTCCATCATATAAAGATGTTAGTGGAACAGCTGCTAAAAGCTCTTCAGAGTGGCACCACAGTTTGAAATGACTGTGCACTCCAATAAGCAACAGGTATTTTTAAGAGGGAAGAGCTAATGCTTTCCAATGAAATTTAGCTTGCATGGTCATTTCACATAGGAGGTTTTTGTAAATTATTAACACAATATTTAATAGACTTACAAGTCTGCCACAGACCTCAGATTTTAGAGTAGTAGATTAGCATAATACTTCTGAAAGTTGTTAAGAGAATTCTGGATTATTTAATGTTATTTGCATGAAATTCAAATCCTTTCATCAGACAACCTGGAGGAACTGCCTTTTGCTTTCAAGAGGTCTGTCTCTGTTATCTGATGTACCATTAGTTCCATCCAACAATTTCAGTGTTGTGTTTAATAGGGCTACTTTACTGAATCAATTCAGAAATAACAGTGACTGCTGTTGCATGAATTACCTGGCACTCCATCTAGACCTGGGGAACCTTTATCACCAGGATATCCTGATATATTTGAAATCCCAGGAGGCCCTGGAAATCCTTCCTGCCCAGGAATACCAAAGGGTCCTGGGACTCCTGAAAGGAAGAGAAGAAATAATCAGTATTGCAAGAAAAAAAATGCACAATTGCAATTAAAAGGACTCACCTTAGACTAAGAAGTGGGATTTTCAAAATAGAAAACACCTGCAATTCCTACTGATTTTTATTTTTTCAGATGTTACTGTGGAAGGTTTTTTTTAAAGAATTTTAAAATACTAGTTCTCTGCCAAAGCTCTCTGGGTAGCTAATTACATCTCACTGTGTAGAATACTAATAATCTCGTGTTTGCCAGGTAAAATATTTCAAGATAGGAAGTACTCAAAATACCCTAGGTATACTGAAGCAGGCAGGAAAGCAGCTTTGTTCTTCTGTGCCTGCAGAGTCAGGGCTCACACTTAGCATTTTCTGGGGTCAGTTAAAACCAAAAGTTCAAATCCAAGAAGTTCTCTACAGATGAAAACTTGTTAAATGGCCAAAAATCTGCCCTACCAATAACAGATTATTTTTTAAAGTATATTGAAGTTGTCAGGAAGTCGACCTTCTGTTTATAATTGTGACAAATATCCATGGATGAGGTAAGCTGCTTTTTCTAATGCTTGATAATAAATCTCTGAATAGTGTTTGAGATGGCACAGCGTGTTAGTAACAATAAAGTGTAACACAAAAGAATAGGAATGAGCCATTGAACCACGCAGGCAAAGGCAGTAAGGTTTTATATCTCTGTCAATCCTTAATCCTTTTAGAGCCAAAATGTTGGGAAAATATAAAAAACAAACCCACAAAACCCCTGTAATTTGTTCATAACATCAGTCTGGTGGCTTCTTGATGGATGAAAACCAGGTGGTGACCCATCCTGAGATGAGCACAGCCTGTTACAGCATGGGGGGTTGGACCTTACTCTGCACGAGGGGTGATGGCACCAGCAAAGCACCGTGTATGGGAACAGAGCCCCCGAGGTGTCAGCAGGACCATCACACTTTGACAAACAGTGAGGCTTTCAGGAGAAAGGTAAATATGGACAGGCTTGCAAAAAAAGAGAGAGAGGTCATGCATTTGTGTAACTGGAGCTTCATTAAAAATGTTTGGGGAGCTGATGGCTGAGAGTAGCCTCTGGCATTTGCAGCTTGCTGGGCCCAGTGGGTGCTACAAGATGTTGCTACCATGGGGAAGGACTCAGGCTGTCCAGCACTGGGGAATACACACTGCTGTTTCTGAGCAGGGGCTGGCTGAGCTGCAGCACAAACTCCAAACAGTGACCTTCCTGACTTCGGGAGTTCTCCTACACAACTATGCACTTCGTGACCTCTCTAACACCCACAGATGAAACAAATAACAGATGGATCCCATTCTCTGGAATACAAACCTGGAACACCTCTGTCTCCCTTCTGGCCCGGAGGTCCTCGGCCACCTTCTACTCTGCTTGGCTCTCCTGCTTCTCCTTTGTCACCCACTGTGCCTGGGAAACCTGCAGAGCCATACCCATCTGGACCTGTTGAGAGTTGTTCAGAACAAGAAGGAAAGCTGAAATGTTTCTGCATATAACAATGAATGCTAAAGTACATGTATAGAGCATGTGGATTTACAAAATACATGAGTCTGTAATGGCTCATTGAAAAAAAGGCTCATGATGAGAAAAAAGACCTTGAGGTTTTAACTTTATCAGAGGAAAGAAGTTATAATTTGAAGTTGTGTTCTAATCCACCTGTGGGGTAGCACATGGTGTACGAAGTTGTTTGCCAGAGCCCACAATAATGAAGCACATTCCAAAGCTTTTGAGGACACAGTTAAGAAAGTTGCATTACAAAGACCTCACTAACAAAACTTGAAGCCAACACAATGTTGTGCCTGTGAACAGGCAGAGTAACAGCCTCACTTACCTGGTGATCCTGGTAAGCCCTTAGTGCCTGGTAAACCATGCAGTCCACTGATTCCTCTTAAGCCAGGCTGGCCTGTTTTAAAATGACAGTCATGATTATCATAATAGTTTCTATGAGTCTATATATATTCCTGGGCCAAAAAAAAAAAAAAAGCTTGAATAAATGCTATTCTGTGTTAAAATACGGTGTATTATCTGAAAATTAATTAATTACCATAAGTTTATTATGAAATACACCACACCATAGTTTGTGATTGGCAAATTTTGTAATTATCTGATAAACTCATTACTCCAGAGACAGTTTTTAAATATCTCTGATCCATCTGGTAGCATGCCATTAGTTCCAGCCTTGCTTCCATAGTTTTATTAGTACTTATTTAGTTTTCCAAAATCCTCAAGCCAAGACAATTATGACATAATTGTAGACTCTAAATGTGGTTATAATAAAGCTGTCTTCAGGAGCAATTCACTCTGTCTCATTTAAAAAACCCCAACAAAACCCTAATGAAATGTCTAACAGCTACTGTTACTATTGTTACAGGTAAAATTTATTCCATCTATTTGTACCTGTCAAAGTGGTGAATATGATGTTAAAGCTAGACAATGGCCACAGCTCTGGAGGATTATTCAATCTCAGAAAAATAAGTGTCTGTCTGTCTCTCTTCACTGTCTAAAAAAGCAGTCTTCAAAACTGTATTAGCTGAGTTTTGATGCACATTCAGATAGAAGAATCTTACTAAAAGCAGGGTGATTTCTGGCTATAAGGTAGAAAAAACCTGCTAGCTTAATATATTAAGGAATTAAGTGGCAACCATTGAGATTCTGTATCCTATGATATAAACAGCTTCATTTTAAACTATCACCTGCATTTTGATAGCACAATTCTGTCTAAGCCGTAAGGAATTTATTCTTGAAACTCGATACTGAATCAGTTAACAGTTTTTGGTGATGATGTAGGACAAATATGTTGCTTGCTATCTAATGCCACATTCTAATATTCTCATATTGTATATCATTACCCTTACTGCATATTTAATAATTTTTTATTGTTTTTTCTTCCTAGCTGTCATGAAAAATGAATATGTTTCCTGAAAACTGCTTTCCTAGTTGAAGAGGTCATCAACAGTTAAAATGAGCTGAGAAGACACCAGAAGCCATAAATCAGAAAGCAACCACATGTGTCTTTGTTAATACACCTGGACTTTGTGAGGAATAAATGTTTTAGCAGGGGAAACTCTGCCACTCTGAACTGCAAAAACCCCCTTTCTTCTTCACCCCAAAGGAACATTTGCAAGTGTTCAGACAGAAATGATTGAATAGCTGAAACTGTACAAATACCTGCTTGTCCTGGTAAGCCAGGCCAGCCGGGAGTTCCCTTTTCACCTGGAAATCCAGGTGTCCCAGGGCTTCCTTGCTGCCCTGGGGGGCCAACCAGTCCTGGCAAACCTGTGTGGCAACAACGGATCATTGGTCATGAGCATCCTTAAAACCAACAGCCCAAAACACCAACTTGTGCTACTTTCATTCCCCCAGGCAGCAAACTGAAGACTTTCCCTTCCTAATGTCATTGTATGACACTGCACTGCTCATCCAAGTGCAAGAAAACTAAAGAGAGCACAGGTAGGAGAGACAAACTCATTACAAACTTCAGGTTTCTGACAACCTCAGAAAAGACAGTGGGCTCCTCCTATTAAAATGATAATTTGACTTCTATTGC
This sequence comes from Corvus cornix cornix, assembly GCF_000738735.6. Taxonomy (NCBI): domain Eukaryota; kingdom Metazoa; phylum Chordata; class Aves; order Passeriformes; family Corvidae; genus Corvus; species Corvus cornix. The sequence goes on from NC_046332.1 coordinate 93,540,429, forward strand.
CAGTTACAATAAGTGATTTCATTGCTGTGCATGTTACTTTCCCCTTCTGCTGCACCTGTTTTGCCTTTCTGACTGAGAAGCTCATCAGACAAGAACTGTTTCCCAGTGAGGCACCTATCAAAACTCTTCCACTTTTGCCTGGAGTTTCTAAGCCCTCTAATAAGGAGAAATGTGGAACAACTGTTCTGAAAGAGCCTTTCCATGATCCTCCTGCAACAAGACATGTTCTTAAGTCCTGAGTGTACGATCTGGCCTCAGCTGAACCTGACTTGGATTCTCTTGTACAGCTGGCCAATGAGCCTGGCTCGAAGGCTCTGTAACTGTGTCCTGGGGGATACTGACTTCATTTATGGCAGAAAAGGTCATTGAAAAGCCCACTCCTTGTAGTACTGAGACAACACTAGAATACCTGAGTATGCCAGCAATACAACACTTTGATTGGACACGTGGTTGCTATAAAGAAGCAAAAACTGGTATGAAGCAGAGTTAGGTTTCTGCAATTTTCTCTTAACTTCTGCTGTGAGTTCCACATCCTTGTCACTGCTCTTCACCAACTTACAGAATGATGAACATATTAAAAAACATAATGACTTTCTTTTGATGGAAAGAGTATTTTTCTTTTTCCTCTTAAACAATGTTATTCTTTGAAGTGTTAAAAAGAATATTTTACCTTCCGGTCCCACAGAGCCAGGGACACCCTGTGTGCCCTTGAGGCCTTCAATGCCAGGGAAACCAGGATCACCACCTTCTCCTTTTGACCCCACACCTCCTCTTATACCTGGAAAACCACAAAACCAGTACCTTATTTTAATAATATCTATACAACCCTAAGCAAACAAGCATAAAGTGAACTTGGCTACTGTATGGGTCCTGGTCTTGCCACATAAAGACATTCTTCTAGTCAGGGTGCTTATGTAATCTGGGAGCATGAACAGTCGTCTGGCCAAATGATCACTGAACTTGTTTTTAAAAGTACTCCCCAAATTATGTGGAATATGACACTGATGTTCAAGTGGACTGCATGTGCAGGGAAATTTTAATACATTACCTAACAACTCAATCCAAAATCTATGAGACTTTGCTATCCCATCTTCTATAATCATGGCCTGATAATGCTCCTTTGGTCATCAATAGCAAAAAAAATAATATAAAAATGTTTACTAGAGTTGCATGTGATGATGTTTACTGCTATAATGGTATTTTCAGTTGAAGAGGCAAATGTAGCGCATATTTATTTCAATAAAGAAAAGATGAACCTCTCCTGGAGCTGTCATGAGAGCACACATTCAAGAGCCCATACAAAACTCCCCCTCCCTTCCTCTGGGAACTTTAATATGTGAAAGAAATACATCCAAAGAGCAACTGTGAAATTAATACCTGTTAAGCCTGGCACACCAACTTCCCCTTTAAGGCCTGGCATTCCTGGTAAGTTTACAGTATCTCCCCGATCACCTATTTCAAATAAAAATGAACACGAGTGGTAAGGCTTTAATTTAAACAGTACTTCCTGTTGTTTTGAGGAATTGCAACTTGAGGCAAAATTCAACAATTATCTTTCTAGAATAAAAGAGGAGTAAATTAAAGAAAGCAAAAAAAGTCTATAGAAGAGCCTCCCTCCTTGCCACAGATGGATTTATCCATGGACAGCACATGTGGCATGAAATTAACAGTATTAACCTTTTTACAGCCTCCCACATCTACAATATCATTCTGTAAGACTGTGGAAAGACTCTTTGAGATTGAAGATCCACTGAGACCTGTGGTGATCTGTTTACTCACTGCTTTTCTTATCCCATATTGTTCCACCACCCCGCTTTCCCCTGCCCGTAGCCTTGGCCCCTCCCTCGGGCTCTCCCTATTGGTTCCTGTACCCCAACTCCACCCATGTACCGCCCCTGAGCCCCTGATAAAATCCCCCCTGCGCCGGGATCACGAGGTCTCTCTGTTTCTGGGGATTGCAGGGACGAGGTGTAACCATTAAAGGTCCTCTGAAACCCTTATGGAGGGACCCTTCTCGCCTCCTTTGCTGTCACTGTGTTGTAGAGCTGAGAGCTGCTGGAGCAAGAGTGCGGAGCCGTCCGAAGTGGACTACGAGAGGGCAAAATGGTCACACTGCCCTAAACACTCTGCTGAGCTCCCAGGGAAAGCTGCAGCTTGCTAAACAAAACCTAGCACTGCAACAGAGACCCCTCAGATCTTAATGTCACGTATTTGATGGGTGATGAATACGGAGGGTGCTCAGATAAGAGAACAAACTCACCTATTTCTCCATGTGAGCCAGGAGTACCAAAATGGCCTGAAATTCCTGGAATGCCTTTTTCTCCCTATTGTATGATTGAAAACAGGCATCAGTTAGTGAGGATGAGCATTTAGTCAACCTTCCAAGCAGCTGGTTTTGGAAATATTTTAAAAAGGCTATTAAATTTCCCATTTTTGAGTTTCTTTAGTACTTTATAGAGTGATTTGGCAGCAGTCGGTTAATCTAAATCAGTACCAACCAAGGGAGAAGTTATGTTTGCAAAGGCTTAAGTCTGAAATTGAGGACATCTTATTGTGCATATAAAGTAGTGAGTCCTTGTGCTGGTTTTGGCTGGGGCAGATTTAATTTTCTTCATGGTAGCCAGTACAGGACTGTTTTGTGCTGGATTTGTGCTGGAAACACTGTTGATAACACAGGGATGTTTTCATTCCTACTGAAATGAGCTTCCACAGTGTCGAGACATTTTTTGCTTGTCACCCCACGCTGCCAGTGAGCAGCCTGGGGGTGAGCAAGGATTTGGGAGGGGACACAGCTGGGACAGCTGATCCCAACTGACCCAAGGGATATCCCACACCATATGGCCTCATGCTCAGCATATAAGGCAGGCGGGACAATAGGCTGGGGGGTAACAGTGCTTGGGCATTGGCTGGGCATCAGCCAGTTGGTGGTGGGCAATTGTTTTCATTTCTATCACTTGTCTTTCTTGGGTTTTATTAATCTATCATTATTATATTCCTTTTTATTATTATTATTATTATTATTATTATTATTATTATTTATTGTTATGATAGTTTATTTCAATTAGAAAACTGTTCTTATTCACTTTTCACCTTTTTGAGTTCTCTCACTTTAACCCTTCCAATTCTCTTCTCCCCATCCTGCTGGGGATGTTTGAGGGACCAAGTGATAGGGTAGGGCTTAGTTTCTGGCTGAGATTAAACCGTAACAGTCCTGCAGTCCTTGGTTAAAAAAAATTTTACTGAAACCTAAAGGCAAAGAGAACCTGAGAAAGGAATATAGTTTTTGTCTCTCTTAAATAAATTATGTCTGTGAGTCTACTGTCAGGCCTTTTCTAAGCATTTATTTCTTTCAGTGTAACTTATTTTGCAGCTGAAGTGAATCACAGTGAATTACCCTCTAGAAGCTAAGGTTCTTAGGCTCTTTTACTGTTAAGTAAGTGACAGTGAGTAACTTTTGGCAGTGATACCATCAAGTTCTGGGAGAAAAAGAAAAGTAAACCCAACATTGAGAATAATTTTTACCAGCAGCTGCAGCAACAGAACCAAGGAGCTAGAAGGAACCATCTGGGTCCTCATTGGCAAAAAGTTGGCACATGAAATTTGGATGTCTCACAATGAGAAAATAAATGACTCTGCTTAATTAATGTTGGAGGGAGCAAGCAAAAATATTTGATCTATTTATTCAATGCTTATGGCATTTTTATCTTTGCACTGCCGTTGTTCAGCAAAATTTCAAGGGGTGAATGCCACTTGCTGAGAAGCTGAATGCCAGCACAGGGGCACCAACATTCCCTCATGTGTGTGAACTTACTCGGACTCCTGTGGTGCCAGGGAAGCCTCTGATGCCAGGAGAGCCAGCAGGACCAGGATACCCTTTCAGACCTGTCAGCCCTTTTGCGCCGATGTCTCCTTTCACACCAGCCACGTAGCTGGGATGCCCAGGGGACCCTGGGGTTCCTGTCTTTCCAGGAAGGCCTGGCATTCCCTTGCTACCTGCAGGCAGGGAAGAAGAAATGTAAGTAAGGAAAGACTGACACGCAGTTGCTTGTGTGTAAGAAGTTTTCCTGCTAATGGCCGTCTCGAAACATGGCACCACAGTGTGCTGTACAAGTCCACACACACCCACCCCCCACCCCTCAGAGCGTTCCTTGGGGGTGACTCCGTGAAATGCAGCCAGGAGCTCAGCTTCTGCTGTCAGAGACCTTGCTAGGGAGGCTGCAGCACAGTGGTAAAATGAGCAGGGAATATTTAATATGGTAGCTGAGAACAAGCACTGGCTGATAATCCTGAATGTGCTTGCCTTGTTTTATTGTGACCACTGACCTTTTAAGCCAAAGAATCCCTTCGTGCCCCTTTCTCCAACATCTCCTTTTTCACCTTTGACTTCCATCATCATGCTGGGCATGAGCTTTGGAGGTTCTCCTGGGGGGCCTTGATCCCCACGGTCACCTAAAGGGTAAAAAATCCAACCGTGTTACAAAATGTTAGTCAGCAGCACTGTTGGGAAAAGTGAACAGAAGAGCGAATTAGGAAAAAGGAATGTCCTTGCACAAGCTACAGAAAATCCACCTTCATGAAAAGTAACCTGTGTCAATATAACATGGCAGTGCAAGAGTCACAGTTAAGAAAACATGAAAACAGAGCTAAACTTTTGTACATACAATCCCGGGAGCTGGACCCAGACTCGCCTGTGATAGATAATTTATCTCTCAACAGATCAGTTAGGAATCAAGTGTTTATAAAAAACCCCAAAATCATGGTTTATAAAAAACCCTGAAAAGCACACAGAAGAAAGCACAGAAAAGTAGTTAATTTCTATTAAAAGGGAATTCTCAGTCAAAAAGCCTTGGGCAAAAGAAAGTGTTTGGATTTGTTATCTGTTATAGTGTTCACTTTATCAATAAGTATCAGTGATATCAGTAAATAATGTCTTGAAGAAGGGACCCATATAGACTGTATGACTGTATTTAGTTCTTTGTGGGGTGCAGAGACAGGCCAGTAACCCAGACTTGTCCCCTGTGATTATGCATTGTCTTATATTTCTTTGCCAAGAAGCATATTTGCACTTCTCTTCACAGGGGCTGCTTTCACACTTGGCTTTTGCTGAGACTGATGCTGGGATCACTGTTCTGCAATCTCTGAATTGCAGATACTTTTTAAAAAAAATACCAATCTCAGGGTGCCTAGAAAGAACATTTTGGCCTTGTGGCAAAGCATTTATTTAAAGATAATTGTGTGCAATAAAAAGAGGACTGAGTTACAGTTTTCATTTCACCAACGATAATACCAGCTGAATGTTTGTGATTTTTAACTACTTAAACTACTTAATTGTCTGGTTTTCTGAATATTTCACTGTCTTTACAGTGCAACTGGAGAAAAATCCAAGTATTCTCCCCCAAACATCCTATGCTTCCTTCTCTTGACTTCTGCACATGTCCAGAGGTGCCACTGTCTGAGCTCAGATGAGTAATAAGATGTCTGTCTCCAGCCTTAAGTATGTAAAGAACTAACCTCTCCCTGAGTCTAAAATCCAGGCCTCTTGGCCAGAGGCCCATGTGTGAAATAGGTGGAGGAATGTCTGAGCTAAATTTACCATGTGAAAAATGTGTCTTCTTTGTCTTTGTGTCCTTGTAAAATAGTTCTGCAGACGTGAAGAGCAAACACACTGGTACCACCCATAAGCAAATACCTTTGAAGCCATGGGCACCCTGTGAGCCTTTATCTCCCCGAGCCCCGACTGGGCCAAATTCTCCTTTGACTCCCTTGATGCCTGGTCTTCCTTTTAGGCCTGTCATGCCTTTGAAACCATCAATGCCAGATGAACCTTTCGAGCCTTTAAAGAAAGAAGGGGAAGAGAACTGTTATTTCACTCTGATTTCTGCAAACTAAATAAATATGAACCAGCAACACATGACAAAATTGTATGAAAACTTCAGTGCAGCAGTACCTATTTTTTGGGTGCCTTAATGTCTACAGAAATCTTTAGGTCTGGAGCAGGCACCCAAGCTCTCTGAGAGGTAGTAGAGCTCCTGAGGTAGTGTACTCTCAGGAGTACACTAACCCGCCTCAACTGGCCAAGAGGAGATGTTGTGGGGATGACCAGAACTTACTGTATTCTTCTGACAGACCAGTACAACCCCTCTCCTAGAGATAAGCTTGAGATAGGTACCTAGTTCCACATAAGGTTTTTAGTCAGCCTGTTCCACATGTAGAGATATGAGTCTAGGACTGGCTGGCCCTTTCTCACCAAAAATTCCCCTACTCCTCTTTTCTAAACAAGAGAATGCTGTTTTACATGGGTAAAGCTAACAAACAGATCTTAATTTCTCTCAAATGAGAGCTGATCAGTACTCCAGAGCTAGTCTTGTCCTGTCTTTCCAACTGATGAAATTGCAGCATGCATTTTTAAGCATGCTTTGTGCTCAATTTGGCTTCACATGGAGTTGAACACTGTTGAAACTCCCCATGTGGTGTAGGCAATGTGCATTACACATATGTATTTTCTCATTGCTGGCAGGTGAGGATCTCACCTTCTCAACATAACATTAGTATCCTAAAGTCACCATTGAGGTCTTGTGTTTGGCATTGCTCAGTCCACAGCTCCCAGCTTTAAAAAGCTTTAAAGCCAAGGTTTGGGGAAACATCTCTTAAATTTTACTGAGGACCAGTGGGACTAGGATGAGGGTAAGACTTTTAGAGAGAAAATAGTAAATACTGTATCTTTTTTTAAAATGAGAAATAAAGCACCCATTGCTCTTCTAAATAGGGCTGCATATCATGAGCTACCACTGTGCCAAGTACATCAGAGGGGAAAACGGGCAGTGATTTTGGAATATATTAGGCACATTATCCTAATTCTACTGTTTTAAATAGAGGGAGACCAGCAGAGAATATGTCTGGCTCACCTCAGCACAGAACAGCTTTAATCAATTACTGTTTTCAAAGCAGCAGTCCAGAGCTCACCTTTATCTCCTGGAAAGCCATCCATTCCACTTATGCCAGGGGGACCAGTCACGCCACGTATACCTGGTAATCCTGTGAGACCCATGTCACCTTTGTCACCAGACAGACCCTTCAGGCCCACAGGGCCAGGAAAACCTTGCTCACCATCTTCTCCCCTAGCACCAGGTGGACCTGTCATGTAAACGTGAGAACAGGGAGAGTAAAAAAGGTTTGGACATAGATGATGATTCATACAAGGTAGCTCAAGAGGGAGAAAACTGCTGTCCTACCAGCTTCATATTGAAGGAGGGAAATCAGGATTTTTTTCATCAAAGAATTGCAGAAATGGCTGCAAAGATAAAGCAGCTCATCAGTGTGAACCAGCCTCGCTATCAGTTTGGTTCCACACCCACTCCCAATAGGACTTTTCCCTCCTCTTTAATTTAAGAATTAAGCCCCTTTTCCATAAGACTACCCCCATTTGGTGGCTCCCTTTTCCCAGTCTGCAGCAGCAAGCTCTGACCTGACTTGGTAAGTGGCTATAGAAAGAAAAGCAGCAGCTCTGCCTGTGAAGAAATTTCATCCCCAAGCTTAATTTTCTGCTGTGGAAACCATACAATGGCCCTGCCACAGAGGACTGGCAAAAGGAATGACACAGTGATGCCTTAAGAGGCCTCCTAGACACAGAGACTAGACAGGAGTAAGGAAATAAGGTAGGTATTTATTTGAAAGGCCTTCAAAGGTACCCCCTGGGGAGCCAGAGGCTGCTGCCAAGATGGACCCCAAGATGGACAACAGGTCACGAGTTCTTCACACTTTTATAGGTTTGGTTCATTTGCATATAAGGGTTAATTCTCCAATTAAAGCTTCAGCTAATGATGTAATTCCCCTCAGCTTACCCCCCCTTTAGAGGCTTTTTGGTTTATACTTTTTGGCCTAGGACAGTCTAGGTGTCCTTGGAGAGCAGGCCCAGGGAGGCTTTGTTATGTCTACCTAGCACGAGAGAGCAAAAGTTAACAGGCTACAAGAAACTTTCAGAGTTACACACTAGGCAGTACAGAATTTGAAAAATATAAAAGTTAAAACCTAAGGCATCAACAGGACCGTGTTACTTCCTCACCAAGAGGTCCTTGAGAGCCAGGCCCACCATCTGGCCCACGGTTTCCTGGTGGACCTGGGAATCCATGTGTTCCCGGTGTTCCTGGTAATCCCATCAAACCAGGGAGACCTTGTGGCCCTGGATCTCCTTTGGGTCCTGGCAAACCTGGGCTACCATCCGCTCCTAAAAGACCAAAATCATGCATTAGTGAGCATCATATCTAGAGAGCTTGTCTTTATATATCTCTTCTCTGTACACCCTAGTCTTCCAGGGTGTGTTTTTCCTTTGAAAATTCAGTGAGAACAGCAAAAACAAATTAAAGGACTGGTCTTTAGATTTAAAATAATTGACGTTACCAGCAATTATCTCAGTATTTGTGTCAGAAAGGTTGATTGACTCTTTCAAATGAATGGTAATGATTTGGCACCATGTAGATATAGATAGAGCAGGTCTCTTTCAATTTTAATCCCAATAATTCTGTAATTCCTGAGCTCTCTGTCACATATATCTTAGTAAGAACTGAATCAAGCAGCTGACTGAACCACTGAAATAATGCTATGTATCTTTTCTAAAATGTTATAGGCAGGAAAAGCAACATTTAAGGCAGATGGTGGGATCTGTAGTGTTGTTTAGAAATTTTCATGTAAGGTCGTTACAAGGCATTGATTTGTAAGACCGATACAAATTCCTAAGCAAAAAGGCCCTGATTCTACATGACTTACTGCACTGGGTGAAAATTTATGTCTCTACCATGTAAGGGCAAAGAGGGTGTTAAGTTTTAAAAGATAATGCCTGCTTTTCATTCAGCTTGGAGAAGCAGCAGCATCCAAGTAGTACATGGCATTTAAAATCCAGGTCAAGCGGATCTGCTTCTCTTTATTCAGGTTTTACATCAGTGTAGGTCCATTGGCTTGACTGTAGTTAAATGAGCTTTATAATTGTGGTCACTTAAAGTGGGTTTTCTCAACAACAGCATACAGGCTTTAGTTTGCTATTCTGAGTGAAGTGGCAAAGGTGGCATAAAGGAATCCCTAGCCATTTCATGTAAAATTAAGAAAGTTCATACTCATACAAAAATTCACGTGCCATTTGGAGCCATTCTCTCAGAACTGTAAAATAAATTAAGAACAGACAAACTAGTAATGCTTTTTATTTTTGCTGTATTTTTTACTACTGAAAGCTTAGTTCTACAGAAATGCTTACAAAGAGAGTGGAAAATCACACCAAATTTTTTGTTTTCAAATGAAATTGGATTTCTTCCCCTTTTCAGAGGTGTTAGTGATATTTTCTGCCTTTTCTCAAACCTGTGAAGTGCCACAGAGCTGCTTTAATCCCTTTCCTTCACTCTGGGGCTCTACTGCAGGTGAAACCAGCTCTCCTCACTTCAAATAACTCTGGGAAGACAACGCTCTTCTTTATTTATTTTCATCAAAAGTCATGAGAAGGCTATCCAAAACTAGTTCCTGTGATAAACCTTGCTTCGAGCTAGTCATACAGTTACTGCTCCTCTCTCAGTTCCATACAGGGGAAGGGGGTAATCAGCAGTCCTAATTTAATTATGTGTCCAAATGCTATTGAAACTCTGTAGCAGGGTATGCTAAATTCCCACATGTGCTTTTGAAAGTCCTTCACAGAGTTCAGAGAGTGAAAAAGTCAGATTTTGTAGAGAAACTCTGTTTTCTGCAGGGATTTTAGAGTGTTTTTTATGGTCTGTGAAATAAACTAAAATGAACACCTTGAAGTTGTGAATCAGTATATAATGCTATCTTTTTCTTATTCGTGCGTGCCCAAAGACTGACAAGGTAAAATAGCTTATTAGCAGTTACCTAACTCTATGTCCTCTTAGTTAAAATTTACAAATTTGGCACTACTGCAATGTGCTGATCAGCAAAGCCATGCAGTATCCAGACATCTTTTGGTGTGGGAAAAAATTGCTGTATGTACTATTGCTATATGTAAGTGAAAAGTCAGGATAATAGTGATATCACCATTCCCTTAACTGCAGTGAAAAAAAAATAGCAGTACATCTGAAAGCGACAAAGATGAGCAAAATCCAGTTCTCTGGTATCCTACCGTAGTTGATTTCATGTAGAGCAGTGTGAAGGAGAGCTAAACGTAAGCATTGGATCTCCAGAAAGTGTTCAGAGGAGCCAGGCAGATTGGCAACAGCTGACACAGAAGTGGAAAGAATGGGAGATCATCCGGCACTGGGAATGGATAGTGGGGTCATCAGTACCTCTGATGCATCCTAACCTGCTCTCTTACTACTCTCACATCTACAATTTGCCTGCATTTGTATCACACTCTTAAATATTTCTTTATTTGAAGGAGTGTTTACCTCTAGTTCCTGGTATGCCTTGATCTCCTGGTGCACCTTTCAACCCTGGGAAGCCGGGGAGGCCAACATCCCCTCGGGAACCTGCTGCTGCTCCAAACACGTCACCAGGAAGGCCCTTCGGTCCTGGTGCTCCTGGAGCTCCGGATTTCCCTGTAAGGCCTGGGTGCCCCTGCAGTCCAGGTAGACCATTTGGGCCTCTGTCTCCTCTGGGTCCAGTAAAACCTATAAATAAAATAGGGACTAGGCATCACAGGGTTCACTACAAATGCTGGAGTTCAAATCCTACATATACCAACATGATGCCCCCGTTACCACAAATGACAAGGCTTCTTGTGGACTGGAAAACTGGACCTGGACTGAAAATGAAGCCCAAGCACTAGTGAAAGATAGCATGGAAAACTGCAGAGAATTGGTCTCTGTGGCCTGGGAGCCATGTGGGAGCCCTAATTTAGCAATTAGAGCACTCTGTAGAGCTTAGCAGGGGAGATAGAGGTTCATGGTCCTGCCCTATGCTGCACAGAGCCATGTTTTATGATCCATCCCTTGCCTGTTGACCAGGATACGCATCAGCTTTTCTTCTGCTTTCTCTGTTGCTACTACAGATGCTGTAGATGAGTCTAGAGAATACTATCAGGCCATGTGCTGCCTGAGGGCAAAGCAGTACCTGGCACTGGATTTGGGAAAGTTTGCAGCACTTCAGAATCTGTGGGGATTTAGGACTTTGAAATCAGGTAACACAAAAAAATTTCCAGAGAGCTCATAAATTAAGTTGCATCAATGGCTTTTGTATTGGGGTACAGAAAAAACCCCAAACAACTCAGTACCCATTTCTCTGACCAAATAAACTACCACAGGGAAGTGGTAGTTTCTGGAGGTAATTCCTGTAATTCTTGCTGGACTGACTGAAGATTTGTGAACATATAGACCCTCTGCAGCTTATATGTGTGTGCCATTGCATGGATCACATGTGCAGTGGCACACACGCAGGCTCATCTGACTTGCTATGTACAAACAGACATCTGCCTTGATGTGCCTTGAATTGGTGTGCCTTGAACTGATGTGTCTTGGACATCCTGGAACCTCTGGAATGATACAGAAGCTCTGGGATTTAAAAAATCTGCACCTATTACAGACTAGCACAAAATCTGACAGGCACTGAACACTTGCAAACACTCTGGGAACAGAGCTGCCAATGTGCATGGTGAGTATCTAGTACTCCACCTTTGATACGTCCAGTATCATTTATACTGATATTGAAAAAAATTGAATGGAATAATACTATTATTTTCTTCCTTTCTGCATCATCATTATGAGTATAATGCACTTGGAATCTGACCTATCTTATTGAATTTCTTTATGACAATTTAATGAATTTTTACTGTCACATTTATAATTTTGCACAATAAAGCAGATTTTAAAAGGTTGGCATCTATGAAATTTTTCATCATTATGGAAGTTGCAGGAAATACTTCCAGATTTGAAAAGTAGCAGTTTTGTCTAATGGCTTATTGATTCAATGTAGAAGGGAAGGTAAGTGAAAATGTACCTGGAATCAAGTAGTTGTGTTTCAGTGACTGCAGTAAAAAGGTCAAAAGTATGTAAAGAATGACTAATTATTTCAAGATACCTGGAGGACCTGGAAATCCTTCCCGACCTGGATCACCTCGTGTACCATTTAGCCCTGGGAAGCCCATTGGACCTGGATCACCTGGGAATCCTCTTGCACCTTTTGCACCTAAATTATATAAAAGGAAGTAAGAAAGTGTGATCTGAACAAACAAAACAGAAATGTGCATATAATGTAAAAAAAGGTAGTAGTAAATACCACCATGATGTGTTTCTGGATGCAAAGATGAAACTTCAAAAAAAAAATTAATGGGGCTATACAGTAGCTCTTTAGAAGTATCCAAGATCCCAAAACATGGACCAAAAATCTAGGTTAAGTGCTTTTACAAACATGGATTAACCTGAATTTAAGACCAATGATATGGAGACTACTAGGTTGAAGATAATTAGTTTCACAGACTTTTGGAGTCTTTCAATATTTTGTAAATTAAGGATTTTAGATTAAGGTCAAAAGGCAGTATCAAAAAAGAATGTTCACAGAAATGGGCACAGATGAGATGCTGTAGGAGGAAAAAAATTTTCCCTTCCCTGCTAAACTGATCACAGAACAAGAACAGACTGGTTTAGATAACCAAGGAGCAGAAATGTAAGGCTAAAGGTTAGATCTAATAACCCCAAAAATGAATACAAATTAACTAGCCTTATTACTATTTTTGTAACATTACAGGTCTAGAGATTCCCTCGTAAAAGAAAGGATGCGCCCTGAAAAAGTGTTCTTCTGGCAACGACCTCTTGTTCATACTGATTTTTCTCCTGACAGCAAAAACGGTACCTTACTTCCTTGTGATACATTATTTGACACTTCAGTAAGGGCAAATATTACTGTTTTTTAACATCTCAAAACCTACAAGCATTTTGTAGGATTCCTTTATCATGTTTCAAAAATTATATATTTTTTTCAGTGCAAGTTTTTTTACATGAGTCTCATTAGTTCACTGTATTCCAAGTGAACCAAGATTTTTTGTAAAGTTCTTTGAAAATAATTCCTTTGGAATGCTTTGTTTCCCTACCCTCTCCAGCACTCTGAACTTTCTAAGTTCCCAGCTCAGGCTTGAAGGTCAACAACATGCTTTAACATTTAAAATGTTGCTGCTTAGCATCACCATTAATTACAACTCATTTATTCATTACTGAAAGCAAGTTTCCCTAACTATGACGAACCAAGGAAACTTGGTTTGTCACTTGGATTTTAATACTTTTTTCCACTTTAGTTTTCCGGATTTCCATTATTTAACCATGATTATTTGTAATTTTAACTATCATTTGTGAAGGGGAGAAGGAAACATTTAGAAATATGAGAAATAAGGTGCACATAACCAGCCAATTCAGTGTGCATAACATTTCACAGTGCTGTGAAGGAATATTTTTCTCTCCCTTATATGACAAATAACTTCTCAGGAAGAAATCAAAAGGAAAATCTTAGGCTTTCAGATCTCAACGAAAAACTCCAATGTGCCTCTTACCTGAATGGCATCTTGGTCTTTTTTCCCATCTGCAATAACTGACTTTCATTAATTCTGTTCAGTATAGCACTAATTAAAAAGCCATGTGAGAGAAAGAAGGTGCAGAGGGAGAATACAACCACTGCTTACCACATATTTCAGTAACTCATTATGTGATGTTAGTTGGTGATGACGTTGTGCCAAACAGCAGCGAGAAAAATGCTTTTATTTTGGGCCAATGTTTAGTTTGCAAATGTTTTAGCTGTATGTTTGAGACAGAAAACAGCTTAAACATTTTATTCAACAGCAATCGTGTAGGTCTTGAGACTCCTGAACAACCAAGATGAAACTCAGGGTGGGCTGTGCATGTTGCCAGGAATTTCAAAGGAACACAAGGACATCAGGGTGGGAGACTATAAAGACAACTCCTTTCTCGATACACTGTGGTCATTAGCACCTAGGACACCAAGAGACTTTATTGTCTGCAGTGGAGCTCCATGCTGGCTGAAGAGAAGGTGGGAAATCTTGTGGACAAACCACATCACTCTAAGCAGACAATGAAAACGGTGTAAAGAAGGTGTGGGTGCTTTTGTGTCAGTCTGGACAATGTGAGTAGAACTGATTCTCCAGACAACTCAGTTGACACAGCTATGGCAAAAAGAAGCTGTGAAAATGTGTCCTTTCCCTCCCAGGCTTCCAGTTCCAGAACTGCCTCAGGTTGAAATGCAGCTACGAACAGAGCTCTGCACTGGGCTCTGCAAGGGGCCTTTCCCAGGTTTTGGAGAGAGAGGATGAAAACCAAGTCTTAAAATAACTAAAACACGTAAGCTAACAAAGACAGAGAAAGATCTGTTAAAGAGCTAACCAAGAATACAAAACGTAAAACACAAGAAAACAGCATCACTTGTGTTACAGCAGTCTTACAGCTGGGAGTTAAATCTGACTGTACTCACTGGAAGAAAAACCATCAAGCTCATGTGAATGAAGGAACGAACAAATCATCATACTCAGAAAAAAATTACAAATATTGCAAGGAAAACAAGAAGCATTGATCCTAGCAACAAACTTAGGCATTAGGACTAAGGAAACACAGGTAATCTTTCAACAGACATAAAATTTTCCCTTTTAAGATCCATTAGTCTTTGATAAGTCAATCAGTCAATCCATGTATGCCATAATAAACCCTGTGCTGAAAAAAAAAAAAAGCTTGACCTTAAAATTTATACTCCAGATCTCTAACCTTGGCTAAAGCACAGCAGCACAGGAACAGACGCGTCAAGAATTTTACATTTCCCAAAATGTGAAGGACCCAGCTATGGTTTTTGTCAGTGTCGTTACAGCTGGTAATGAGAAGGACTTACTGAAAAACAGTTTTATTGCTTAGGCTGGGAGTACATAAGTTTATGGAAACTATAAGCGCTGGTCAGACATTCCCTCTTCAAGGTCAGTCATTATGACCACTCACCACACCTTGCCCATTTCTCAATTCCATCTCACACAGTCCCTCAGGCTCTGTCCTCACCTCCTCTTCCTCTTGGAAGGAGGTGGGGAACCCTCAGTGCTGGGGAGGCCCAGGATGACCAGATGGCCCCTCTGGGCTAGGGGGGACCAGCTCTGCAAGGAAGGTGTACGTGGCTACAGACAGCACAGCCGTGTTGTGTCAGACAGCCTGGCCCATGACACTGAGCCACGTCACAGACTTTAGGCTCACACTTGCTGAAGGCGCTCCATATGTCACTTGAGGAGGAACAGTAAGAAGGATGTGTCACAGTCCTCCATTGAAGCCTTTTATCACCCTGCTCTCAGAGGACAGGATTTGCCTTGTGAGGTGTCCAGTCAGTTCTGAGAGACCTCAGTACAGTCTCTACCAATACACCTCTGTATACTCTTACTGACTTGCATGTGGAGAATAGCAAATGGGCTGTCCTTGCTGCCTTCTGTTCCATGGCTGACATTCATAGGCAAAGGCAGGCTTAGTTCAGGAATGGTGAAGTCACCTGGGCTGCACACTGCTTAGGTCTCTCTGGCAGGGCTAGGTTAATGCTGTCTTCCAATGAAATTTCTAAAACTCGCTGTCTGCTAAGGCTCAGCTTTAATTGATATGGCAAGATACCCCTCAAATACAGTGTATGTGGGAAACAGGTGAAGGCAGAACATTACCTGTGGCTCCTGGCAGTCCTGGCTTGCCTTGGGATCCCTTTGGTGGCCTTACACAGCCTGCACCTGCAAACAAAAACCAAAGTTAGTCACACTATACGTGCTCCTATGCTGCCTCTCAATGTCTCTGTGCCTGTGGTTGAGACAATTTCATTAAAACAGGTGAAGGAAATTAACAACCAAACTCCTAATTTGAAAAGAAATTTTATTCTTCATTGAAAAAAAATTGGCCACGGGTGGCATTTTCAGGGGAGCACTCAAGCTGATCTCCACCCCAAGAGCTTCTCTTCTATTTTCCAGGGGCTATGGTCGCTGGTCCAGTTGGACCAGCATGGGAAGGGTAGTCCAGCCTCATGGATGACTGTATTTTTCAGAATAAGAGAAAAACTTTGTTTCCCTCTGGCCGACTTATACCCTTGAAGAAAGCAAGTCAATTTTTGTAAAAATCTAAGTGTTTTTTCTTTTGTGTCAAATTGCACTGAAAATCTTCATTCAAAGTTCTTCTTTAAAAAAAGTTGCTAAAATTTTCTTGGGCACCTATTTTCTGGTACTGTTTTTATAGATTGCACAGTAATCATTATTTTGTTACAATAAGCACTCAGGAGTGATGAAATAAAGAATCTCTGAATTGTAGAGCTAGAAGTGCAGTAATTTTAGAAAATGTTCGATTTGATTAATTTACTTTAGAGCTATATGGAGTATATGCATGGTTATTTGTTACCTAAAGTTCAAAGAGTTTACAGCTAAGAGCATCCAAAGCAGTCATCAGAAAGAAAGTATCAACCCATAAAAGCATCATAAAGCTAAAAAGATATTCAAGCCATTTGTATGTACAGTACCCGACCATATTGGCTCACTTCCATCTCCTCTAGGAAAGTCTTCAATGACCTGCCCACAGTCTGTGAGCAAAGAATTAGAAAACACAGTTATTATCTAAAGAAGAAAAATTGCAAAAAGACAAAAATGTTCTCAATTCTAACCAAAATGCCTATAAAAACAACAGATAATGTATTCCCTCATGTATTATGCATGCATACAACACAAATTATTTGCTGTAACATACCAAAACACTCTATCCACACATTGATTAGATCCAGGCTTAAAACCTATCCTGTCCAAGTTACGAGGCTGTGTGTCCCATGCACTGTGTAAGGTTGACATGTGCTTGCTTTAGCTTGAGTATTCTGCCAGGCTTCTCGAAGTCAAAGAATAAGACTCTGAGCCTGACCTCTTCTGAATGTAGCCCTAGCATTCCTATGCTTGCAAAGGACTTGAAAAGCTGCAGAGATACTATGAGGAGCTCTGAAGGGTGGATACATGATTTTCTATGGTCAATTAAAAGATTATGTTGGATGGGAAAGATCAGAGAAAACCACCTCTGGGATTTCCAATGGCAGGACATTGCTCCATTGCCTCCAACTGCTTGAAACCTGAAAAATGTTATTTGCTGGCACTAACACATTAATTCATGCTATTTCAATACCTGACATGAAACTACTGGGACTTCTGACATATCTCCTTCTTTAAGATTTCTGGTCAATACCAGCATTTCCTTTTTCCCCATGGAACCCCACCAAGCTCTCCCTTTTCAACAGTGTGCTGTATAAATGCTGCACATATCTCTGTGCTGATCTTCCACGGCTCTGAAGTAAGACAGTTGTGTCTCTTACCTAGTTGGCCAGGCTCTCCTGGCAGACCAGGCAGACCTGGTGGTCCTGGGCTTCCATCTTGTCCTTGTTCACCTGGAGGACCCTGGAACCCTTTTGGACCAGGAAATCCTTCACCTGGCAGGCCTGCTTCTCCTGGAAAGCCCTTTGGGCCTAATTCACCTGGGTAACCAGGATCACCGGGGAAACCTCTTATAGCATCACCCTGCAGGAAGTGAACAGAGGTGGTCACTCCTGACTTTGCTGAGAAAAAACTGCAATTCAAACAGTTCAACTACTCTCATGAATAACATCTTATAGGCAGTAATTTCTCAAGTGTTGCATCCCAGCTCTTTAAATCAACATTGAAAATAAAGTATTTTTAAAATAACCTGACTTTAATGTAGACCACATGGCAGTAAGGGCATGACAGAAGTGCTCCTCGAGGGAACATTCCTCTAAAAATATTGGCCCATAAAAAGCACTTGGGTAATATGAATCAGTGTTGTGGAGGGACTCCTGGCCCTTTCTGAAAAGCTCTAAGTCGATTTGGGGAGACCAAATGCATTGCTAGAGATGTTCTTTTGCGGCTGAGAAAAGCTGACATTAAAATGCACCCAAAAAGGCAGATTTTTTTCTCTGTCTGCACCCCTAGTGACATTTCTACACTACTGAATCAACATCTTACAAACATCATTAGAGAATACTTTTCTATCTTCAAAAGAAATATAAAGTGCCATCTTCACTGGTAGTAAAAGTACTGTGGTCTAGAGTGCCTGATAGAGCTCTTGCCCATCTTCAAATATGATATATGAGCATCCCAGTGGTTCAAAACATCAATTTATGATGGGCCACATGAATTTTTCTTTCAAGGTATTTAATTTTGCTTATAGAAGAAAGCTAGAAAATGAACAAAGACTACATGTCTAATTTCTAGATAGCTACGGTTAGTTAGGTGAGTTGCTATCAAGCAAGATGATGATACAATGTACATTTTAGGATAGAAAATTGTAGTAAATTTTGCTTTTCTTTAAAACAGATGTACCAAAGCTATTGAAGTTCAGTCACAAAGAATCTCAGACCATACAAGAAGGAGTCACTAATAAACCATTAATTACCACAAACTAATCAGTAATCAAAAGCTGGCCTAAATGAGTTATACACTACTATTTGTTGTTTAAGTAAAATGGAAATAAAAGTGAAAGATTGTTCTAAAAGCCCTGAGAGTAAACCTGATGCTTTATTTATCAACAACCAGCAAACCCAGCCTAGTTGTGCATCATTATCTGTGAGAGAAGGACAGGCTATAACCCCTCACAACCCCTCAGAATTAAGTGCATTAGTAGTATTAGGTGTGGTGTATTTGCTGTATTCTTTGCTTACCGGAAGGCCAGGCTGTCCTGGTAAACCATCTAATCCATCTCTGCCTGGGAAACCATCTTCACCTCTGATTCCAGGAAGCCCAGGATCTCCTCGGATTCCTTTGGTGCCTAAAGAAGACCTTCCATTGTGAGATCCATCTCTCATTAGTAGTATAAATAATAGGAAAATACAGGTGATAAGAATTTTCACTCTACCTTTCGTAGTTATGTGTAAAGAGTCTCCCTTTTCTCCTTTCCGTCCAGGAAATCCAGCTGGACCCGAAAATCCCTGGTGTTACATACATTGAAAAAACCCAAAACAAACCAGAACTGTTTAAGAAATAAGTACCAAGATTTGCATTTCTACTGTCCTGCTTAAAAAAAAGCCTCCTTAGATTTTACTGCTTTCCTGTTACTTTCCTTGAAGGATTTCCTCTTCAGCAATCCCATTCTTGTGCAGTACCTTTATTAATATGTTCTAACTAGGACCAAGGTCTCTATGGCATGGTAGGGGAGCTTCTGCATGAGGGACACCTGTGGCTTTCAAGAGCTAGTGTCCTGCAGGTGACTTCTGCTGCAGAACTGCACTGGAGAAAACATGGTGAGTTGCTTAGTGTTAACCACTAGAGAAAAAGCCCTAAGCAACTCTTTGCCACCTTGGAAAAAACCTTAGGGTTCTACTGACATGCAATTCCTCCTGTGCACCACTCCCAAAGAGGACAACCTCACAGCTGGCAGTGAACTGTGGTTCACAGCACCGTTCTGGGGCTGAAAAGTAGCACTACCTTCATTTACCAGACAAGAACTTGGGCACAGAGCGATTAAGTGACCTGCCCCAAATCAAAGACCTGTGGGTAGTTTTTGGTTAGAAGGGAGGGCTGGAGGTCTCTGGCCCAACCCAGCACTTAGAGCAGGTTGCTCAGGGCCTTGCCTAGCCATGCACTGGTGTTGGGGTCCCTCCCCTGCCGTGTAGCCCTGGCAGAGGGGCCCTGAGGGCACAGACACGGGGTTTCCCTGTCCCTGCTCAGCCTCGTTCCCATTGGTTGGTTTGTGTTCCCTGCGCGGGCAGAAGGACCCTTGGTCCTGTGACTGGAACAGTTCCTCGGCAGAGCTCCGGCCATGCGGCTGGAGAAATAAACATCTCTCTGAAACAGCTATCAAGAATCTGTCTGTCCATATATATTTCCTTTCCACGGGACTCCTGGTTTGATATATGCGTGTTGCAGTATCCCCACTGCAACAAATGGTGGAGAATTGAGAGCAGAACGATCCCCGATCCCTAAGCGACTGATTTGTGTGAGTAAACCCTGGAAACTTTGGATTCCTCTTCTTGGTTTTGCTTTGCTATTCCGTATCTAAACTATGGAGGAACGGTGGGAAGACTCTTGGCTCTCAGAGCCGCATATGGACATTTATCTTAAACTTAAAATGATTCTTGAACAACGATTTGTAAATTTTAGCTTGATTCAAGCTCAGAAAGAACTGAAACACTTCCTGGCATGGTTGTTTAAGAACTTTTTCTATGTTTCTTGGGATTTAATTCTTACCAAGGGCTTTTGGAAAACCGTTTGGACACAGTTAATACTGGAGTCAAAATATATGCCGATGGAAGAATATTTTCGTGAATATTATTTAGTTACCGAGACTGTTGAACAATGTCAGCTGTGTCTTGGCGAAGGGAAGCCTGGTGCAGGGACCGTGCGACCCAGGCCACGTGCACCGAGCGCTCTGCGAGCAGCAGCGAGGCAGTTCCCGCGCGCGGGTGGAGCCACCCGAGCCGCAGTGTCGGTGGCGGAGCGAGGCGTGGCGGGAGCGGCGGGGCCCGGCGGTGCCTGCCCGGTCCCGCGCAGCGCGTGGTGGAGCGAGCCCCGGGAACGCCCGAGCGAGAGGGGCGGCGCGCGGGCAGCGGTGGCGGTGGAGCGGAGCCGCGCCCAGCCGAGACGCGCGCTGGAGCAGGGGGCGGGGGAGTCGTCGCTCGGGGGCCCGGCCGAGACGTGGGTGCAGCGCCCGGCAGCGGCAGCGAAGGTGCGACCAGAGGAGGCGACGCACGGAGAACTGAGCGGCACGGCCCGGCCCGGCCCGCGCAGCCCCGAACGCGACCCCGGGAAGAGCGCGCGGGCACCAGCAGCCCCGACAATTCCAACACGGGAGCGACCGAAGGAGAGAGCAAAGACGCAGCGAGACAGAAAACAGCAGCCACTCGGAAAAAGGAGAAGATCATAGTAACTAAGACCTTAGGGATAGTAAAATGGTATAATGTTAAGCAAAATTATGGTTTTATAACAAGGTGTGACAACCAGCAAGACATATTCGTGCATAGAACTGCTATTAAAAAGAATAACCCTGAAAAATGCATCCCAAGCTTGGGAGATGGAGAGGTGGTGGAATTTAATATTGTACTAGGGAGAAAAGGGTTACAAGCATCGCAGGTCACTGGGCCTGGTGGTGTTCCTGTAAAAGGCAGTATATATGCAAAAAATCGTAGTCATGTTAGACAATATCTCCATTGTAAGCCGCCCCTACAGTTTCCCTTTCCTAATCCCACTTTTCCCTTTTACCCTATGTCCTATTACCCCCAGTGTATTCCCAATCCGTTTTTTCATCCATGGTTTCCCTCACAAAACCATGCTTTTGCCAATTGTTTCCCCAAAAATCCCTTTCCAATGCCGAGTGGGGGATGAAAAGGGGGAGGGAAGAAGTTAAACCCTCTCCTGCCTCAGTTTCCCCACAAAGCATGCTCAGAGAGTCCTGTCTCCCTTCTGTCAGCCCTAAGATGTTCCACAGAATCTGATTGGACATTTAAAGACTCAGGAGGGTGGCTTGTTTTGTTTTGAAACTGTTCTTGTTATGTTTATCCAGTTGTTTTCATTCTCCTTTTATTAAAATAAAACGGGTGAGGTGTTGGGGTCCCTCCCCTGCCGTGTAGCCCTGGGAGAGGGGCCCTGAGGGCACAGACACGGGGTTTCCCTGTCCCTGCTCAGCCTCGTTCCCATGGGTTGGTTTGTGTTCCCTGCGCGGGCAGAAGGACCCTTGGTCCTGTGACTGGAACAGTTCCTCGGCAGAGCTCCGGCCATGCGGCTGGAGAAATAAACATCTCTCTGAAACAGCTATCAAGAATCTGTCTGTCCATATATATTTCCTTTCCACGGGACTCCTGGTTTGATATATGCGTGTTGCAGTATCCCCACTGCAACACACTGAAAACCTCCAACGAAGGAAACTTTCTCTCTTGCAAAGACAAACTGTGGTGAAGCTAAAGGGCAGTCTCTGGCATTCCTGATTCTTTGGCATAATGCAGAAACCTCCTCCTGAACAGCCCATCTGAAAGCGAAATTTCTAGCTGCTGGCCAAGAGCCTTGCAATCACAGAACCAAATCCATATCCATGGTAGGTGCCAAGGCCCAGAGGTTACAGACTCGTTTACCATTGACTATTTCATGCCAGTTAGCTTTAGTTCTGAATAATTACACTCATGCTCACTAAAATGTAAGCCTGTTAGGTGCATGTTAGGTTTTCTTCAGCCACCTGTTACTGAATTCCAGGGCAGACACTGAATGAAAAGGATGTAGCTGATAAAGACAGAAAGAAAGATAGAAAGATAGAGAGAGAGAGAAAGAGAGAAAGAGAGAAAGAAAGAAAGAAAGAGAGAGAGAGAGAGAGAGAGAGAAAGAAAGAAAGAAAGAAAGAAAGAAAGAAAGAAAGAAAAAGAAAGAAAAAGAACAACAGAGAAAGAATACTTTTCATCATTTTTCCATGGAGAATAGCTTGGGGTTTTGGTTTTTTTTTTCATAGTAGGCATATAAAACTAAGCAATAAAGAAACAACTATCTCACTTTTGCACCAGGGTAGCCAGGAAGACCATGTGGTCCTTGATCACCAGGTTCTCCTTTCCTTCCAGGCTGGCCAGGGGTTCCTGGAAAGCCAGGAGGGCCGCGGGGGCCAGTAGAGCCCCTTCTGAGTTCCTCACCCAAAAGGCATCTAGTGCAATCCCCTTCTTCACCTAAGGAAAAGATTGGAAAGAGAAGAAAGAAAGCTCTATCAACAACACATGGATGTGCAGCTGTATCCATCTTACATACAGACTTGAGAATACTTGAGTAGTGTCTCAAATACTTGAGAAAACTACTCCTTTTTTTTTTTCTGACAAGAATCCAACACAGTGTTTCTTTGTCATATTAGCCCCAGATCAAATTCATCAGTCCTCATGCATGTCATAGTTCAATAAACCCAGACTGAACACACTGGGACTTTACATAATGCATAACAGCAGATCATTTATTGAGTTATCTGTTTTAACCTACCTTTAGGTCCTTTTTGTCCTCTTGGCCCAGGGAAACCTTGTATACCAAATCTGCCTGGTGTTCCCTCCCGTCCTTTAAATCCAAAGAGACGACCTAGAAGTTTAATTAAGCAAAAATATAAATTCATCTACCGTAGATTTACTCTTTTGCTCTTTCATTCCTATTTCTTTGAGCTGCAATGCATTTTCCCGTTTCCCCTAATGTCACTTACTGCCTAACCCAGCCTGCTGTGATGTACTCCATTCTCTTTTCCCCTCCCCATCTTACAGTTTCTCACACCCATTACCAGTAACTCAGTCTGCTGTGGCGGACAATCCTTGTCATTCTTTGCTCTCTCTAACACTGGATTCCTCCTCTCACTCAGCCCAACCTACTTTGCATTAGCACAAACAGCCTGCTCTGGATCACCTCCTACACATCCTTTTCTCCATCCTTTCAAATGTTGCCAGGACTGTCTAAAAATCACGCAAACATTTTCTTCATTGATGAGTGTACAAGACTTCTCTGCGTGTCCTCCCCACCTCTCATTTAATTTAATTTAATTTAATTTAATTTAATTTCATTTCATTTCATTTCATTTCATTTTTCTGTCACTGTCTCACTTTGCCCTGCCAACAGATGTCTTTAAAATAATCAAAGGTGTTCCTGTGAGTCCTTATCATCTCTCTTTTTGCACTTACCAGGGGCTCCAACGGGACCAGGTGGACCACGAAGTCCTGGTGAGCCGTCCTTACCCGGAAACCCAGGTGGACCCGTGTAATAAGCAGGAGCTCCTATTTCACCCTTTTCACCTTTTGGTCCCATTTCTCCAGGTAAGCCTGGCTTATCCCCATCCGCTGAAACAGAATCAGGGAAGAAGTTCAAAACAATTTCTTAACAGTGCTGCCCAAAGAGCTGTGATGTAACAGAAGAGAAAGTTTATACAACTGCATCTAATATGCAAAGAAAAATGGACATATTTAGCATAGAGCAAAAATGGTAACTGCACTTTTCACTTGAGCAAATCAATAGCAGTTACTGAAAAAAGGCTCTGTCATCATCTCTATTTCAGTAGTTTTGCAAGAGTCCCATTGGTCCAAAGGAAAATGCTCCTCTTGTTTTTTGCTCCCTCAGTTATTTACTATTCTGCACTGTGTATTGCATGACCAGCATAAAGATTATTCCCACCATGACCCTGTATCAGTCAGAACTCCCTATAAAGTTAAGCTGTTAGAAGATATGTTGCTGGGGTATTACCATCAGAAAATCCAGGAAGACCAGGTGACCCACGATCTCCCTCCTCTCCTCGGTCTCCTGGGAGTCCAGAAACACCTGGGAAGCCTGGATCACCTCTTGCACCTGAAAGACATCCCCAATTCCACAAAATGTGTTAGTGTGATGCTGCTGTTTGTTAAAAAGCAAATACTAGAATCTTCAAGTGCTTTGGACTAATAAAGTTTATGATAGTTTCTAAAACATAGCTTTAGAAATGGACCGACAGGAACGGCGTGGAGCCACCAAGTCCGGGAAGAAGGATGGTATTAGTATCTATTACTAATATGCACCTATAGCTACATTGCTCCTGGGAAGCACAGAACAGCAGCTCTCTGAGGAGAGCCCCTCTTTTTCCTACAGGAAGTTTCTGCTGTAACAGATGTGTGATATGTGAGCTTCCTTTGCTTCCCACTACCAAAAGCATCTGCCTGGGCCTAGCTATTGCCTGCAGAAAGTATCGTGTTCTTGTCAAAGATCAGTGATAGTAGAGGACATGTGGTGTGTTCAGCCCCCTACCTGCTTCTTTCTCTCTCTACACACTCCCCCCTGCTTCTAAAAGGTTCTCAGAGTATTTGGGGTGATTTGAGCCATGTTTTGGGTCTCTTGCCCCCTTTCTCTGGGAGGAAGGGAACCATTCATTGCTAGTCTCTCTGGCTTTCAACAAGACCAGTAAACTCTATGGTATGAGGACAAAGGCCAGGGCATGTGATCACTCTTGCTGTTTGCTGGCACTTTCCCTTGAATAGTTTTGGCCTTGGCAAACTGGCACACCTTTTACGTGTTTCTAGTCTAGCCAGCCAGAGCCACCACAGCTCTGCAGAGCAGCTGACACCGGGTGCTACAAGCGTAGTGAAAAGATCACAACAGAAATTTGTCAATTTAAAAAAGGAAAAAAAATACTTTTCTATTCCTCAAGGCTTTTTTCATGTCTGTCTTTCTTTCTTTCTTTCTTTCTTTTTCTTTTTCTTTTTCTTTTTTTCTTTCTTTTATTCTTTCTGTCTTTCTATTAGATGATAAGAATGTTCTCTGCTGTGCTGCCACTACTGCACTTTATCCAAAGTCTGAAGCAGGACACAGAAGACAGACTCCCATTCTTCCTTTTGCTGGACAACAAAGTCACATGCTTTTTTGCTTGCTTCTTCTCTGTGGATACAGGCATGCATGGAAGCCTTTTGTATAGCAATCCAGCTTCAGCAGCAGAGACAAAGAAACCACCTGCCTGCAAAAAGGTGATTAGGGCACTCTCTTGGAAGGCAATTACAGCTTCTGGAACACTTTAGCAAACACATTTTTTTTTAGGAGTTGAATTCTCAGAATGTCATGCTTTTGGTCTACGCAGAGGGTAGTGAAACAGCTAAGATAAACAATCTAAGCAAAGAATATGTACCTTTCCTTGGGATGCGGGAAGGAAAATAGGAATCTGGCCCTGGAGGACCCATCTCGCCAGGCTCTCCCTGTCAACAGAAGTTGAAGTATCACACCCAAGCACATTATTATAGAGAATTTGTTTTAAAATGGAAAGGTATGCCCATGAAACACAAACCCCCAAACTCCAAAAGGCACTGACATGACACTTAAGAAACCTCAAAGATTTCAAGTTAACGAACCACATAACCAGTCCTACAATGACAACAGACACAATTGCTACCACATGATGACAGAAAGGAATGAAAGCAAAATGATATCTGGCTTATTGCTTCTAGCAAATGAAACTAAAGTGAAATACCTTGCTTCCTCTGGAACCATAGCCACCAGGTGGACCATCAAATCCTGGAATACCCTGTAATACACATAAAAATGATTGACTTTTCCTTTATCAGAGAGAGACTAAAATTATTTGGTCTGTAGCAATTCCTGTAACACCAATAAGGTTCCTTGTGGTTTGATGTCCCACCTCTTGGAGCAAGCCTAACTCTTGCCAAAGGCCAGAGGGACCTGCTGTGCTGCTGGCTCTGTCACCCCTGGCAGTGGTGCAGATGGAAGGAACACCTACACTCACACCATTCCATGGATGCTGCAGGGTGGAGGAGGAGAAAGGGGATCCCCTCCATGCCAGTTGACCCTGAGACACATGAGCCAGGCAGCTAAAACACACCAGCCTGTTGCAAGAAAATTAAACTAATCAGAATCATTACAAGTGGACATATTTTCACTGGAATGGAAAACAGGGAGCAGTGAAATAGCACTGAAGTGCACAGGTCTGTTCTGCTCTTTTCCAGGTGGCTGGAGACTGTTTGGCTGAAGAAGGGTTCCACAGCTGAGAAGAACTCAGGAGCAGCCCTAAAGGTGCCTTCCCTCTACTCTCCCACCCCTGGGCATGCCATATCCCTGAGAAAATTTTCCATCCCTACCCTAGAAACTGTTATAATATTTAAGATCCTACCCACTCCATTCTTTTAAAAGGTTTGAGATCCATAGCATGTGGACTAAAACATGCACAGTAACACATCCTATCACCCGGGAGTGAATTTCAGCTGCTGGCATGAGAAAAGTGCAGGTTTCAGAGATGCTGACCCAGAGGAGATCATCTCTTCTGTGTGCTTTACTCAGCTCTTCGACAACTTTTGTTCTCTACAGAAAATGTCTGCATGTAGTCTGGAAAGAGACCGATGTTAAAAAGGTGTGCTTTTAGTAGAAAACAGTGGCCAGATCCACAACTGATGTCAATTAACACAATTTTGCTGAAACCAGTAGTTTTGTATAATTCATACTTATAATTAGATTATCAGTCAGCTTTTTAAAATCTCAGCATCTCTCAAGTTTCACAGTGGGTACAATTCTTACCCAGAACTTGAATGTTAATAACCAGCTCTGTAAGTCACTTTTGAAGCAGTTTTGAAGCACTACAAGTACCACAGCTCTTAACAAGATTCTGCAAACCTGACCACGTGTTTCAGAGACGTTTCCATAATGGCATCTGTACATCACACCATCAGAAAAGAAGCCTCTCCATTATCAGGTGTAAAATCTCTTTACGCTAGGTGGAGCTGGTGGTCTAAAAGCAAAGCCAGCAGCTTCCTACTTAACTGCAACTTCATCTGTGTGGTAGCAGGACTTAACCATCCTTTTTTCTTTCTTAAGAATAAAATCACTCCAAAAGACCCAAAAAGGAGGTTTTTGTGAATAACACACAGAGTAAAGTGTCTCATCTCGCACACACATTATACAATGACAGTCCATCCAAACCTTCTGCTAAAATTATTGCAAAGATTCATGCTCAAAAAGGGGCAGCCACTGTTCACATCTGACTGGAGCATGAACCCATGTTAAGGTCAACCAGTGGGTTTTAATGGGTTTTGCATCAGCCTCTCCATGTATGTATTACTAGCAGCAATTCCCTTCCACACCACCAGGACTGAATAGCTGTGCAAAGGTTATTTTTCGGATTTCATGTACTTTCACATCCCATGTGTTTCATGTTATTATTGTTATGCCTTTGTGGCAGGACAAATCTTTAAACAACTAAAGATGGCAAAGCATGGAAAAATCATGCATCCCACAGCTATTTACCTCATGGAAGTGATTTCTAAAGCTGACTGAAGAAGCCTTTTTCTGAGACCAAACAGTAAGTCTCTGTCTGACAAAATGCTATTTTAAATATTTGGTTGTGTTTCCATGGGGACAGAGATTTAACTGGTATATTTATCAGTTTCCATCTCTTCTCCCTTTGTGATATCCAAGATAACCATACATCTCAACCACATCTGCACAAATTCAAAAAAGTTTCTGCTTGTAGGAAGAAAATTACAGAAATCATAATCACAGTAATGGGAACAATGAAAGTGACACCCCCCTGCAGTGCTCTCAGAAGATGCTCACAGTTTAAGCAAAACCAGACTTTAATTATAGGGTAATTATTTTTTTCTCACTGATGAGAAAAATAACTGACCCAAAATTACAATGATGGATGAACCCAGATGATATTTGTTAGACTACAGCTAGCGTAATTGCAGGCAGAATTTGTTCTCTACAGTTTACTTTTCAGACAGATTGTCTACGTATGTGTTAGAAGCAACAGTCTCATATGAAATACTCACTCTTTCTCCACTGAGTCCTGGAAAACCATTGATGCCAGGCAGTCCCTATGGAGGTACAATAAAATGAACGATATAAAATGCCATTCTAACATCCCCACGGCAAACAACTATTATTATTTCTTAGATAAAATAAATCTAACAGCTTGAAACTCTGAAATAAATAAATCTACCAGCTTTAAACTCTAACAGTCACCCTTCAGATAGGTTTTCAATTAGATTTTTGTATGGTGCAAATGGAACAGGTCCAAAATCTAATCCAGTATTTGATTTTTTCTCTCTTAATCAATACATTTTAGATTGACCATAAAGATTTTAAAGATGACAGAGATTTTTTAAAAAAATGTATTATCGGTACTGTTCTCACTCTATTTAAGCACTTCAGAAACACTGCTCCAAAACAAGCAGTCATAGATGCTAGGAGGAAACATTTAGATTAACTTTTGTTTGAGGGGTCGCAAGTAAGTGGAGTCAGACTCATGTTTGTTAACCGTGTTCTGCAGACATCTCAAATGGAAACAGTGAAGCACAGTCTGTGCTGAGGACCAGGACAGCAGCTGTGGTCAGTGAGCACAGCTTCAGGTGAGAGATGCACAAGGCTTCCCAGTGATGGCAGAGGCATAGCTTGTCATTCTTTGGCATACCTGTGAGTCCACAGACACACCTGTGAGTCCCGTGGGGGCCTCCTCCCACCACCATTTCAAAATGGCCTTTTTGCTTTCCTGCTTCAGGCAGTTCTGAGCTGGCCAAACCTACTGATCTGAAGAACTATAATTTCTATAGTTTGTTCATCTGTGTTCTGTTCCAGAAGGCAAATTCTCAGCTCAGATCCACACATTCAGCTGAGTGAATTCTACCTTTAATAAGTGACTCACCCTTTGTCCCGGGTAGCCCATCACCCCTTCTTCACCTTTTTCAGGAGCAAAGAGAAGTACACCCTAGGAAAGACTGCATGTCAGTTCAACATATTTCTTCATTATGTGCAAAAAAATTGCAACACTGTGTTATGGAAGCTAAACAGGAAGAAAGCATCACTGTAACACGAGGATAATCTAGTAATAGCTGCATGTGAAAGAACTGCTGTCCTTAAAATTAAGTGTAACATGCTTGCTTCACTACAATAGCAGGAGCAGGCCAATATAGAGAAGACAGTGTCTCCCTCCTACCATCTCCTTTATTTCATCTGTGTCTGCAGCTCTGAAGAAGAGCCAAAGTAATCAGTCAGCTATACAACCAATTAAGCAACTCAGTTTATGCCCAAACTGTAGCTTCAGAGAGTTATTTGGCAAACATAGGCATGCTGCTATCCACCCTACTGTACAAAAAAAAGGGGGGGAGAAACACATATCCCCTTTTGCTACATCAGCATATAATCTACAGTTTTCCTAATGAGTAAAAAACAATCCTACATGTGTAAAATATGACCAGCAGCTGAAGAACTGGCTAGCAACCACACATGGAGGGCATCAGGGCTCACACTGTGACCTTCTCCCATAACCTTGTGGAGTTGCTAACCAGACCATCTGAGAAAATAAAGCTCTGCAAAATGCTCAGTGAGACACCCCTGCTTGGTAAAGACTGTGTTTTAAAGCCCTCTGGGAAGTCAAAAGGAACCACTCAATGGCAAAGCTATTCAGTCAGTCTAGAGGTTGTCTGTGAATTATAACTAAACCATGTTCAGTCAAGCTGGGTTGACAGCTTTACACAATACAGCAACATATGGGATTACTGCCCAGTTACTCAACAGATCTAAAAAACCATGAGACAAAATGTCTGTATGTGCTGGAGAGTAGACTAAAAATGAGAAAAAATATTTCATATATTCTTATTTAATGAAATATAGTGAAATTTTAAAACATAGATCATAAGAATAAGTAAAGAGATTTATTAATAGTTAAAACTAAAATTAAAAATGTGTGAGGGAAGATCTTATTTCAGTAAAACAGTAAGAGAACAACTGATTGTGCTGTGGAGTTATTACACATCAAGTTCAGTTTTTCTGAAGCATTAGAACTGGTGTCTCTGCTTAGAACACATCTATACTGCTCTCTATCTATATTCCATCACATCAGTGAACAGTGCACAAGTATTAACTCCAATATTATTATTTGTCTTTGTTCTTCTCCACATGACTTACTGGAATTCCAGCTTCTCCTCTTGGCCCAGGGTCTCCTCTTTCACCCTAACAATAAAGAGAAAGTATTCAGATAGGTTTGGCATTCCCATTTACATTTCAGTAACTTTTATACAACACAAAATGACTGATCAAGAGAAAAAACATTACTCTTGTGCTGTTCTTTATTCATACACTTCTCATATGAGATGCATGCTTTCATAAGAAGTTTTTGAAGTTGGTTTTTAGAAAAATATTTGATAATTTTTCTGAAAAGGTCTCTAGGAATGTGAATGCCCAGCTCTTTCCAGGCTTGTTCATGAGATGTCTGGGTGGTGAGTGCCTAAGTAATGCCTATGAATAAATGCACATTCTTCCATTTTTACCTACTGATTATCTATGAATTATTTGATCAAGAGGTCCTGTTAGGGTAAGACGAATCATAGCCTAAAGTCCACTCACTATCTTGATGACATCTCCATTGAATATAACAGCTCTCCAGGTAAGTAGCTCACATGTGGGTGTCTCTGCTTAGTCATGGAAATCCCAGCATGTATGGGATATATTACTTAATGTATGTATTACTTAATGCAGACTGCAGAGCATTAAAGGTGTTTTTAGATCTTCCAGTATCGTAGCAATTTACTCATCTTATTGCAGAAATTGTACGAGCCACATAAACTTTCTAACTTCAGATATGGGATGAAAAATTACTGGTCTGGAGGTTGGTGTCTGATACAGAATATACACATACAGGGTATGACTGCCTCTGCTCCCAGCAAGAAGCAGCAGATGAGAACAAACTGCATCTCGCTGTTGGGGATTTCACCAATACTTATGAATAAGGCTTAACTCTAAGTATATAAATATCTGCATCACATAGATAAGCTATAAAAACAAACACAGTAATGGTTTCTCAGCAGGCATTTCTGTTTGTAAAATGAGATGTGAGTGATGGCCAGTAGTTGCATGCTTAAACAAAAAGAACAAGTTTGCCAAAGGCACCTTTAAACCTGAGAAATACTTTCTGAATTACTTTAGCCACTATAGTTTCCATAAATACTTTATGATTGAAGTTTGTGAAAGCAGCAGATTTCTCTTTTGATATATTGAAGTCTCCTAAGTTCTATATGTTAAAACATGTTTGTACAATATTTTAGTTTTGGTACTGCAGAGCTCTTTGTTTCTTGTTTACTTTAGAAAAATACCCTCTTAGTTACCTTGTGTTTGTCAGGGGGGACACCCGTCAGTTCTCTTGTAGGAAGCCCAGGTGGACCTGGAGGACCTGGGGAGCCCTGCAGGAAAAATATGAAGGTACATTTACTAACAACTATAATAGCTGGTCAAGCAGTTGATCAGCACAGGGTCTAGGACACTGCAATGAAAGGAGCAGCACAGATTTGTGCCTGCTGGGAGTATGGTCCTAAACCATATAACAACTATACCAAATTAGTTGATGGCAAGATAAATTAATTTTGTGCTGGGTTAACATATAGCAATACTTGCTCTTGCTCTGTGTGTTTCTAGAATAACAGCAAAGATCATTGCATTATATAAAGTGGCTTGGCTTTATAGATTTCAGAAGTGTTACCTCTGTTTCAGTGTAAATGAGAGCACAGAGAGACCCAGACAAAGGGGTTAGTTCAGCTATGATGTTCCTCATAGAGATTATAATTACTTTCAGACCTATACTTCATTTTTCTCTTATAATTATATAATGCAGTTGCAAATGAAGAAAGTATTTAAAATAGGATCATTTATAAATAACAGATAACATCAACCTGCCCTTTAGTAGTGATATTAATTAGTTTTCCGTTACCTGTTCACCTTTTTCTCCATAGAAGCCAAGGCCCCTGCTGCCCTGCAAAAACAATAGGTCAATATCTACCAAGTGTACAACTCTAATCTAATTAAAAATTCAAATTTAAACATGCTTAAAGGCCTTTTCAGGCTTACAAGTCTGTAGGACACCACGGAAGAACAGCAATCAAATAATAGTCTAGGTTTACCTTGAAGTATTTTTATAGACTTAGAAGTATTTTTATAGACCTAAACTTTTAGAAAGACAACACTATTTAAAATCTCATGCTACCAGTGCTTTTTTGAGTCATCCATTGAGTAATGTCATGAAAAGATTAAGCATTTCCTTTACAATGTTTTTAATAGCCTTGAATGCTAAATAAAAACACCTAAATGGGCTGGAACAATGAGCTCGTATGTTTTTTCCATGGAGACAAAATTGAATATTGTGAAGACTGCAAGGATTCTCTGTTCATGGGAAGCTACTGTGACTACAGTAGCAAATTAAATCTGGCTCTAGAACTGGTTTAATCTTTTCAGGGTAGGCGATCCCAGTGTAAGATTAACTTCCCATGGTATGCAGCCAACACAGAAAGTCTTGTGCTACACAGTCTTTCGTGCAGCCCATGGTTCTTTCTTTTACCGCCTTCAAGTAGGTTTTGGATAAACCTCAGCAACGCAAAATCAACATTAACAACTCTGACACAAAGACTTACTTGTGGTCCTTGGGGCCCTGGGGGTCCTGGTGGTCCCTGAGGAAGCACAATAGGGGAGAGCAAGTTACTCGTTGCTTTCTAACCAATGCATGCAGGAGGTTAGTTCCTTTCTGTCTGAAACCTAAGTTTATACTTAGTAGGCAATGTATTCCTCAGCATCTCATGTGCTATTCTTACTATATTAGCTGTATTGACTGTTCTGAAAAATACCTTCCTAAATCACATCATAATCCTTCTGAACATAATGGCAGTTACCCAGCCTAGATCTAGTGAAAACCCATTTTTCAACTAATAAGAACTTGTGTTTTGGATTCTGACTAAGTAACATTTTAAGCTCATACCTGAAGTTAAGCACATCTTTATGTGCTTCACTGGGCTGCAGTCTTGGTACTGTATTGGTGTGTAAGGGGGTTGAACTACCACAGGCCTCTCAGACCTGTGAAATGCTCCCAGGTCTCTCTCACAGGTGAGTCACAGCTTCAGAGGCAGTAAATAAAGTTGGATGTATTTTGCTCAAGAGATGTTGCTGATATGGTAACCAGAGGGATGTAATTGTGGGGCTCAGAAAACGTATGGTTCATAGCACTCCTAACATCCAAGAAAGAGCTCTGGGAATATGAGTCATTGCAGCCTGGGCTCCTGTGTGAAGCTCGTGAACTTCTGTGGGTTTGCTCTAAAGCAAGAGTAAATAAAGGACTGTTTTCCCTTCAGGAGAACCAGTGGAGGAAGAAAAGGTGAAGTATGCTCCAGGTGATGAAACAGGCCAGTGCAGAAAATTAACTTTGAATAGCTTAGCATGCTATGGATTTAGGGCTTTTTTTGTTTAGTTTGACTTTTTTTGGGGGGTAGGGAGTGGGTGGGGATGTCCCTGAAAACAGCTATGGGGGCTGTATGTGAAAAGCCCTGAATTAATTTCTCCCCCTCAGATCAGGAATGCAAAGCAGGTCCAAAGTGAATTCTGACAAAACGAAGAAAAGAAAATGCTACAAAGTTGCATTACAGGAAAATAAAAAAAGCTTTAAGAAAATGAAATATATTGAATTTGAATATCTGCTTCTCACCAGCAAAACTATTAACCATGGAAATAAGAAATATGTAAAATGGTATCTGGAGAGAACACAATATTCTCAAAGAACTATACTGCAACAGTTGTCAACATCAATGCTGTAAATGATGATTTTGGAAAAAAATTACTGAAAAGTAGTTCAAGAATAAGATTGCATTCTAAATACTATTCAATCTCCTGTGGGAAGTGTGGAGAGCTAACATACATATCCTTTATGAGCAGAAAAGATAACATATTCAAATCATGATATTTCCGATGTAGGGAGATGTTCCAAGGAGGTTAAAAAAATACAACCTAAATCAAAAGCCTTTGACAGCACAGGGCAAAAAAACCTATACCTCTTTCTGCAACATTCATCCCTCAGTGTCTCACAGTGCTTTTTAAAAGGTTTTATGTGCATTGACACCTTCTTGTAACCCTAGGTTACAATCCAACATAATGGAACATAATTCTTCTGTTTGGTTAATTTTCTAGAGAACATAATTTAAATGTACTTACTGGTCTTCCTTGCTGTCCTCTTGGACCAACAGGTCCTTGAATACCCAGTGTACCTGGAGGTCCCTTTAAATAAAAAAGCCCACCAACTATCAATTAATGTTGTTCTGATATTAGTTACTGTTGACATTTCATCACATCCACTGTAACACTACTTACTGGAAAACCAATGAACCCTGAATCCCCAGGATCTCCCTAAAAAAAAAAACAAACAACAAACAACAAGAAGTAAAAAATGCAATAACTTCTATATACAAAATTGAATAAAATATTTTTATCACTCATTAATTTTTTTCTCATTCAAACAACTAATTATAGCATATGATGCTACTCGAACCCTTCCATACAGACGCATTCCAAAGAGATGCTGAGATAACTGAATTTGGGCCACACAGATCTCATGCTTTCTATATATGGTGTAGTTGCATGCAATAGAGTAGCAGAGTACAAAGTTGGCTAGTGAAGTTAGGGACCCAAACTACAAGGCTGAATGATACAACAGACCACACTGAATTTTTTTGTTGAGAAATCCTATCTAACCAGTGGCTTAATTAGGACTATAACCTTAGCTGAAATGCCCAAGCTCATTTTGTGAGTTGCATGGGAATTACTGAGTCATTTTGATTCTCTTCTGAGTCACTAAAAGCATTTGGAACATACTGTTTTCAGTGACCACATATTTTAACTCCAGTACATGCTGAAATGTTTTTGGAAATTAGATCCAAAAATGTTCTAGCCCAAAGACGTTTCAACACACATAAATAATGTGTTATTCAGTCCAAACACCTTCAATCACTTTGAGCAGCATCTTAACTACCTAGTTAATTTGAGTTTAGTTAACAGAATAATTTGTGGAACCAAATACTTTCTGAAATGAATACAGGTGTCACTATCCATCCTTGGCCAAAATGTAGTTGAGCATTTCTTAAACATTACTTAATCATTCCTTAATCATTCCTTAATCATTCCTGATTGCTAACAAGTGCAGATCTGAAGATTTTCTAAAAGGAAAAGAGAATTCCATTAAAAAATACAGGCAACTTAAAATATGTCAAGAGAAATACCTATTTTGGCACATACTACTGGCACAAAACACACATAAACAATGTCAGCAGATCCCTTCTGTGCTGAGTATAGCTCAGCTGTAGCTTTTATATCAGCCACAATTTATACTCTGCATATGTAATCTTATCTCCTTCTCATACCTTCAAATTATGCAAGATTATATATGTATATGAGAAAAAGCTGCAAGTGATTACAAAGTAAGTTTTAAGGATTAGACACAGTAAAAGCACCCACTGGAATACTTGAGGTTCACTAAATAAATAAATAAATAAAATATTGAAGGATATTTTACCCTAAGTCAGTCAAACACTTGCATGAAGATTTTACAGAAAAGGTGCTAATAGTAACCAGAATCACTAAATGGACAAAACTATGGCAAAGGAAGGATTTTGCCATGCATGATACAAAGGTAGTCATTGAATAAAGAGGGGAATACTTGACCTACATCATCTACAGTGCCTTTGCAATCCACCTACAGGCTGACTTTCCCTGGAAATAACTGAATGGAGATTTTTTTCCCTTGGATATCAGATAAACTTTGCTGCAACCAGAGAAAGCAGAATCTGCCTTTCAAAGCCTACACAAAATCAAAGTGGGCCTCTTGGGATGTGCCCATCAGGGTATAAGAAAAATGTGCTCTCCATCATGTGTGTGAAAAACTGTACTGGGCAAGAATAACTGCTGGGAGTTACAGACGTACCCTGTATCGGCTGAAGATCTCCGGTGCTAATATGTACGGCTCCCCCTTCTGGCCCTTGGGCCCTTGGACTCCCTGGAGGTGACCAGAAAAACCAAAACACACCCTAAGTTTCATATAATATATGTTAACTTGTAAACAGCTAAGAGTGAAATGAAAAATATTTGTTGGTGTTTTCATAAATATACATAAACATACTGCAGTTTAGAGGCAGAGACTATGCCTAGCTTTGGAAATTTATGGTTTAGAAAAAAGATGTAAACCCTCACAGTACATAAAAGAATGAATTTCTCAATCTGTGGGAGAAACACCCCATTACCTGGGAGTGGTATTATGGGGAACCATGTCCTAGCTAGAACTGATGCTGCACTTCCCAGGGCTGACCTGTCCCCTGGTAAATCCAGGAGCCCCACCGCTCACCTCAGCATGATCCTGTGTATCTCATCATGAAAAGCCAATACTTTGGCCATGGGGCAAGAAAGGAAAGGTTACTTTCATCAGCAGCTGTGAGTTTAATATTGTTTTATTGCTGTTGATTAAAGCTGTACAGGTTTTCCTACAGTAATCTCTCTGCCAAGACCTGTATGAGAGGTATAGCTCTGAGCAGACCTTCTGGCCCTGGCTGCAATTCAATGACTAAACACAGTGCAGTGTGTCCATGCTGAGTCTGCACAAATGCTCTGCTGGGCCAAAAAGCCCCACATTCCCTTCATTAAGATATGTCCCATTAACTTCCAACCCACATGTGAACGAAACTCACTCCAGCAATGTTCTTAGCTTCACGTACTCACTGCCAGCTACTTACAATGCTACCAGGGAAACCAGAGCGTCCGGGAGTTCCTGAGTCACCAGGGTCACCTGTTGTCCCATTACAGCCATCATGACCTGGTTTCCCCCTTGGTCCTGGCTGCCCTGGATGACCCTGTTGAGGAAAAAAATAAGTGTTTATCTATCCATCTGTTTCTAGTTTTCCTTTTCCTCTAGTCACGAAGTATTTAGACATTCTCACATTAAGCCCAAGGCTTGGATCCATGGGAAACTAGGATTTTCAAAGACAGAAACAGACAGTGCCTTTTTTTAATATAGCTGCAGCTTGAACCAGATGCCCCAGACAGCATGAAAAAATGAGTAGTGAAGGACCTTTCAGAAAGGGTAAGAAAGCTATGTTCAATGCAGGCTCTGTTATGCAGAGAACTAAGCCAGATGAGGCTGCTGTGAGGGATCCACCAAGAACTGGGATTGTTAAGCATTTCAGTTCTTCACACTGGAAGAGTGGCAAGAACGGCTCCTCACTGACTTTGAACAGCTTCCAAGCCAGGAAAAAAGTCAAAGATGCTGTTGGAGCTAGATTGAGTGTCATGATGAGGCTGTGAATATGGAAGAAAACAGCAGGGCTCAAAGTTAGGGAGCTGGGGGCACTCCAAGACCTTGACACACAGCCTCTGAAAAGCTACTCTTGTCTCAAACTGGATTTTCACTGCTGTTCCCAGATCACCTTAATTGCTGTTGCTTCTGGTTTGCACTGAGGCTGATGAGAAGCAAATCTTCCCTTGAGCAGCTCTTCCTTCCAGCAGGCTCAGTTACAAAACCCAGAAACTAACATAAAACATTTGTCCCTTCTTTATCTATAGCAAGAGTTTTCTCTTTGCTTTTGCTCCATTGCTTAGAAAAAACAGAAGAATGTCCATGTCCTTACTCAGCTTCACCAAATACTGGCACTCCTCATCCCAGAAGAGATTCAGTCTTGTCACCCTTCTCTCTTGGCTCCCAGCCCCACATCCTAGCACCGTGCCATTGTGGTTTGTTCAGGTATCTATCAACCTGCCTTCCCATGGTCAGTGTTAAGACTTGGCCTGAAAAAACTGGTTGGGAAATGTAAGGGTGCTTGAAGGGCAGGGGAGCTTGAAGAGAGGACACAATGAAAATGCAAGTTCAAGTACTGTCTGAAGGTACTTATCCCTCACAAGGCAATGTGCAGAGGCCAGGGTGGCAGGGCTGAAAAAGAATACATGCCCAGGTAAGAGAAGCAGTCCAGCTATAGCAACACCAGGCTTCACAGGGGAGCAATTTACTCTGCTTCCCACGATGTTACAGTGCTTAGAAAGAAACTCAGCATGATGCAGTGAGATTAACAAGATCCTTGGCTCAGGAGTGTTAATAGAAATGGCAAATATGGTTTTCTTTTTTTCCTTTAAGAGTGAGAAAGAGGGAGACAAGGAAGATTGTGAGAGAGAAATCCCTGAAACTTGATAGGAAGCTCTTCTAGAAACAAAAGAGGGTAAAAGCAGAGTGGATGTGGATGCGTGGGCTGCAAAGCAGGGCCCTGGTGTCAGGGAGCACTACAAAGGAAACCCAAGCCTGGGAACTCTGTCCAGGGATTCCAGTGACTCAGATTTCTTTGTTATTTTATGACACAAGATGTAAAGAAATGTAGGCTGGGAAAATACTGTGCTGTGAACTTTACCCGGTTTTCCTCTTTTGAGTGTTTCAGTTTCATGGACCTGGTCAATTTGTTCAAAGTTTTACACTGTTTAGTGCTCAAGAAGTTTTTAAAGACAATCTCAAGCATGCCATATGCTCTATAAAGCAAATTAACCATAGTTAGTATTCTTAAAATCACTGGTCTTTATACACACTTTCCAAATCAGAAAAAAATAGGAATGACCCACTCGTGTCCTTCGTTCACAAGCTTAAGAGTTGTGAAGCACTTATGTCACAGGTCTTTCCTACAAAAGAACATACTTAGCTGGGTAACCTCCAGAGACACAGGAAATGTCTATCCTTTTCTGCCCCTTTTACAAGGGGATTTCTCCGTAGGACAAAGCAAATGGACCTTAATTACCTGAGGGAATGAGATGGAGCACAGATTCTGCTCTTTTGTTGTGTATCTGTAGTTCCACTCACTTCAGCAAATGGCCTTAGCTGAAGAGTGTGTACGTGGCTGATGTAGAATTTAAGCCAGACATTTTAATTAAATTACAAAGGCTTTAAGCTAGCCTGCAATATTTGCAGTTGGTGATTTCTTAAAGATGAAGTAACCTGTTACTTACAGGAATGCCATCTGCCCCGGGGAATCCAGTGACTCCTCTTTGTCCCTAGAGTGAAACAGCACAATTAAAATGATGTTCTGCCCAGCATTTTGCTTATTAGCTAAAGCATTTGATATTCAAAAGTTACCACTTCTCCTTTGGGTCCAGTTATTCCCGGGTATCCTCTTTCACCTTTGTGGCCTTTGGGACCTTGCACTCCTGGGATCCCCATCAATCCTGGTGGTCCAGTGAATCCCTGTGATCCAAGAAGTCCTGGCTGGCCCTGATAAAAACAAGAAAACAGCATTTACATAGGAACAGTTTTGATGCATGAAGCTGGATAAGTTATCACTGCTGCAATGGAGTCAATCTCTCCAACAAAAAATAAACACAGAATTGCTTTCCTTCCCAGTAGGCCAGGCTCTTTGACAAAAATCATCTGGAAACACCACACAGAGAAACTCCAGCAGCAGTGACTACATTGCACATGTGGTCACAAAATTAACACATCGGTATTAGCATTCAAATCAATATTCACTACTTCAGTATTTATGGCCACTCTACAAAACAAATGTTTTCTTTGGAAGGAGGTTTCTCAAGAGTGATTCTCCTACAATACAACGTATGATGCTCCAAACAAGTAAAATATGCTTAACTGTGAAATTTGTTTATTGGCTGTATTTATTACAAGTGGAGTCTGATATTTAACGGCAGGAATTTCTGCCCCTTTAGTGATGATATTTCTATTCAGCAATGGAGCCTGAAAATGATTGGACATGCATGGATCCTCACAGGTTGAAGAGTTGCACACAGGGCTCCCCAGTCATTCTCCCTTCCAGTGCTGGTTCGGCTCTTCAGGCCACTTCAACCATTGTTTAAAAATAATCCCTGTTGGCTGCCAGCATCCCAAGGCTCAAAAGGGGAAAAAACAAATTTGAAACGACACAATGGTGGTTTAAGTAATGGATTGTGACAGTATGTCTGAGATCTGTGAACTGAAGTATTTGAATATCATTCCAGACGTAGCGTCACTGAAGGCACATATGTTTTACATGTACTCACTGCACTAACGACATTAATACTAAATTGCTGCAATCTTTTCTGGAGAAATATGCTTTAAATGGGGCAAAGCACCATTTATCAAAACATTCAAATTAAAAGTCAAATCTAATGAAAGTTGTTTTTAAAATGCAATTAGATTTTCTTCACAGACCAGGCTGCAACAGCATCAGTATCTCACAAAAGAAGAACTAAAGCAAACCATGAACAAACACATACATATTTATACAAAAAAGCTGATAAAAAAATACTACCTTGTTTTAGTATAAAATACTTACAGTCTTGCCCATGCCTTCAAAGAAAGAGCTAGAAGATGAATGCAATTCCTGTTCAAGAATACAACTTCATTTAATGCCATTGAGGTGGAAAGAGGGCAGTGTGGGTACTTGAAAAAATGAACCTGAAGACATCCTAATTTCTTTGGACCGGGAAGTTGTAGCAGAGATGCTGAGCAATGCCTTACTGATATTAGGCAAATGTATTTTAGTCTCATAGTCTCATTTGTGATATACTTTAAAAACTTCATAGTCAACAACTATCTAAAATAAAAATTTATCTGTGCTGTAGCTGTCTTCATACCACATACCCCAAAACAACACTATGACTGAAACACAGCTTACTTGTAGCTTTAACAACACATCAATTTTCCACACTGCTTTCACGTAAAATGGTTGTCAAAACACTTGGGGTAGGTTTTGTATTTTAAATCTTATTGTATGATATCAGTCCATATTGAGAAGCTGACACAGCCAAACCAAGTACAGAACTCAGTGCAAGTCTTTTTTTTTGGAAGAAGACTAGGAATGAGCCAATATGAAGGCTGAATTACATGGAGTTCCTTGGGACAAGCCACCAGGATGGATCTCGTACATATGGCTCTTTTGCTCTACTGTTGTGATTGATTTGACAAGACTGATGGTTTAGGAGCACTGCCAAAGGATGCCACGAATTTAAGTGTTTGAGCTGCCAGTGTGAAAGAGAATTCCCTCTGCTTACAACCAAACCTGACTTTATATAGCATCCCTACTTTTAAACCAAATCTGCTCATGTGGGTTATTAGGTGCTAGGAGGCCAATGTCTTTTCAGATTAACAAACTGAGAAGGAACAAAGATTACGTGAATACATCTAAAACATAAAAGAACTCACATTGGTAGGAGGCATATGCATCTGAACAAGCAGCTGCTCATTTCCTTATGCCAGGCACAGCTAGCTACTACAGATGCATCTACCTCCACAGCACTAGTTTTTAGTTTTCTCAGAACACAGTGAATCTCTAAAAGTTACTCTGTGGAGGTGCAGATCACAGTAGACATATTTTCCAAGTTGCCTGACTCAAGTGGAAAGATGCTGATTAAAAGCACTAGAATAATGACTTAAATCTGAACCAGAATTTTTCAGTATGAGTCCCAAGATCAGGAAAAAGAAGTTCTTTCTTATGTCACATTTTCTCCACTTTTCTTACCTACTATGGCTCAAAATTTAAGTATATAGGAATTGACAGAATACATATGAGCATGCCCCATGAAATTGCCTTTTTAGGGAAATAGAAATTTCCTTCATTAAAAAAATGGAGTCTGTGATCATTTTGTTTGTTTGGGTTCTTTTGGTAGAGCAGTATAAATTCCTATGCAAATATCAATCAAAAATATTTCAATTTTACTATAAAGCCTTAAAACCTCATTAAATGCTTAAGGTAGTTTGTTTTTCCTCATGCACCCAAAGCTAGAAAGGAACCTTTAAAAGGGTTCAAAAAGGATGGAAACATGTCCCATACATTTGCAAAGAATACAGAAAAACTATTCAAATTCATTTGTAGAGATTTGAGTTGGCTCCAGTTGCATTTAATTTCTGAAAATGAACGTTTCAGTTGCTTCTGCAAAGGAAGGAATACATGGATTCTGTGCACTGAAAATGCCACTTCATTTTTGGAGTACCCGAAAGCCAAAATAAATCAAATTCCAAAGCCCACTCATCCTCCTGAGATAAGCAAACCATCTCGTTAGTGCCCCTCTACACCACTTTAGTGGGCGGCTGTCTGGAGGCAGAACACGTGTAAAACTTTTCATTGCGGTTTCTGATAAAAGGCTGGTTATGTTCAGAATTGTCAAATCTGTGCCTGGCTTTCCACGGGGACCATGCAGAGCTGTACAGTTCAAAGGTGATATTCCATGGAACATGGTTACCTCTCTAATTCCTACATCAGATACCACTCTCCCACTTGCAGTCCCATTTTCCTATCTGGTGTGGAGGAAGAAATAAACAAGGAATGGAAAACAAGTAAGAGGGCTGGGCATCAGCACCCCTTCCCCATGCTTTCCTGATAATTATCTGGTCATTTGTTTGTTGAGGAATATGGGTTATTTAATATTATTTGCAATAAAGACAAGAGAATAGATCCTTATGGGACTAGTTTAACACAAGGCTAGAGTCAGAGCTAGGGAAATACTTAATACCATGACAATACTTGTGTAATTATTCAGCCAATTAGTACCTTGGCTTGTTAACTGAATTAACTTTGCTAACCTTTGTTAACTCAGACTTGTCAGCTTTAACTCTGCTTCCTTTATC
This sequence comes from Corvus cornix cornix, assembly GCF_000738735.6. Classification (NCBI taxonomy): domain Eukaryota; kingdom Metazoa; phylum Chordata; class Aves; order Passeriformes; family Corvidae; genus Corvus; species Corvus cornix. The sequence goes on from NC_046332.1 coordinate 93,583,238, forward strand.
TTAGGTCTTTTGTTGAACAAGTATGTCCCCTTTTCATTAGCAAGTGACCTAAGAACATTCTCTCTTTGGCAAAGGTCACTGAGGAGATTTAAGCAAAGACAATAAGTTTGAAAGGTTCAGTCAAATAACGCATGATTCAATTATTAGTCACAAATACCCCTGTGTGACACATGCCACACATGGTACTATGCCTGTGCTCCTGGAGGGTCAGAAATCCTAGAAAATTCTCCAAAGCTGTAAAATTGTGCCTGACTTAAAATTTCCAGGTCTTAAAAAAAACCCAAAAACCAAAAAAAACAAGCCTAGGGAAACATATCATCCTTGTCATATTTTAGAAAACTCATGAAGTACTTCCTCTTGAACACGCTCTGGCTCACAGCGCCCTTCCCATTTCACTAGGGTGAGCTGGACCTCTTCCCTAATCCAGAGCATGGCACTATTACCCCATACCACCCACCACAGGAGTTACAGGCCAGTGCTAAGAGGTTCACTGAAGTGTGTGTGGAATGCCACAGCCAGCACCTCTGAGAGAGCGCATAAAAAGAAAAGGAAAAAGTGGGCTGATGGAATATCTTGAAGACTAACAAGAAGTCCTTTTGTTGTTTTTCATACAAAACTTCCACAACTGTTCAGTCGAATTACAAAGCTCCCAGTGTCAGGATGTGGGATATATACCTAGATAGGCAGTCCCTGCTTTGCTCTTCCTGCAACTTCAGCTGACTGGAAGAGGTCCGCAAAACTCTTGTGGCCAGCCCAGATACTGTGAAAAAACTATTTACAGAGAGGAGCAAAGGTTGGAAATTAGAAAGCCTAGAGGAAATCTCCCTAGAAAATATTTGCCATGTTATATATACATTGTCACTTGTCCAGTGACATGCATGAAAGAAAATGCTGCCAAGGTTGTGACTGAATTTAATAACTCCATTTTGCAATTAAGTACTAGTGGACGTAAGAAGATCCTGATCAGACTTTTAAATTTGTACTTAATGTTCATGTTTTGCAGCTTGAACTTTAATTTTCAGTTCTTTTATGATCACTCAGATGAAAGAGGTATGATGCAATACTTTCTTCCTTTTAATTTACTGTTAAATTTACAGTGTGGAAACAAAATTGACAGGGGAGGGTGTGCTAATTTTGAGAGCAACCAAATGTTTGGTGTGCTATACAAACAAAGATGCAATAAATGACAGTACCAAGGTTTTAAAATACAGAAATCATGAATTGCTGAGAAATCCACCTAGCAGGGTGGAGATACAAAGATAGGAGAAAACTGTTGATTTGCAATAAAGGGGAGAATGAATCCAAGTTTCTACAGAGCTTCCCAGCCATTGAGCCCATTTCTCCATGTTTCATTACAGACAGCCATTTTGCAATTGCTTCTGGTACATGGAATGTGATGATTCAGTATTCCCCACACGAAAACCAGCCTTGTAGACCATCATTTCTTTTAACAGTGGACAAAAGGAAAGGAGGTTAATTTCCTGACATTTTGAAAAGGTCATTGGTGAAAGGACAAGTTCATTTCCTGAGGGAAGGGTGATCTGACCATGACAGACAAGCTGGAGCTGGGATTTTTTGTAAGAGCGCTTAGTCTGGAACAGTCCCTCTAAGAACAGATGGGGAAAGGACGTGACAGCAAGGACCTCAGTGCACTCCTACTCAGTGAGACCAGCAAGCGGAACAGAAAGCAACTCACCAGGGAATAAAATAATTTATAAGGAAAATGAGCAACTTTTGAGCTGATTGAAAGTGCTAAGCCAGGAAAAGTCATCCCCCCAGGCACACAAGAAAGAAACAGAAAAGTTTTTAAATATAATGCTGGCAAATGTGGAAAACTGGATGTAAATGTAGGGAATTTGTGATTCTTTCAGCTGATTTTAATGGATGTAGTGCACTAAAGTAATCACTGACCCCAAATAAAAAATGTATGATCTTAGTGCTCCAACCACCCCCAAAGATATAAATTACAAGGAAGAACCTCAAGAACCCTGCTGTGGCACACAGAGTCAGACTAGGATGGGCATATCACCTGGCATTTCTGCTGGAGCATAAATCCAGGAGGTTATCTAGGAGTTTATGGATTAAACGTACTAGAGGGGAATACTAGGGGAAAGGTTTGGGGTTCAGCTCCATGAAGTGCACATTTTGTCAGAAATACTTCACCTATGGGGTTGCACCACTTTGGGCTGGGAGGCAGAGAAAAGCAGACCACATGGAGCACCTGCTGCCACCACATGGTTTGAGTCAGCAGCTGCTTCTGGCAGCACTGGGCCGCCCAGTATGGACAGACCCCCAGAGATCTCCAGACACGGATGAGTACAACATCTACCATGACACAGAAGAAACTGGAACATTTCTGTACCTTACATCATCATGTTGTACACTGATGATGTAGTTTGAATGGTTCCATCCACCTCAGCAACTCAAGAGTTTTGTTTAAGCAGGATTCAAACACTTTTGTAATTCCACCTAGGAAGAATAGATCAAAATGATGCATGGAAGGGTAGAAAATACAAATACACAGGGCATAACACAACCAATGCTAGCCACTGGAGAAAAAGATCATCTGAGAGAAAAAATCCTGAAGTTTGTGCAGTCTTGGTTGTTACTCATATTAGTATGTTACTTTATTTCTGTGTCTTCAGGACTGTAGTAATGACCACTTTCCAGAAGACAGATGCCTTGAAACAGTTTGCAGTGAGCATTCAGAAGCTCCTCACTAGATGGCACCAGCCATTGCTGCTGCATGCAGCCCCCACCACTGCAGGTGAAGGATTCCAGACCACGGTACAACCCTCAGGAAATCTGATAAGGAGTTTAGATAGGGTCAAACTGTCCTTGATTGAGGTCTAAGGCAACAAAAGCAGCAGGTTTCTGGCAAAATGTCTGTCAGTGAGATAGCTGGGAAAGTGCAAATGAAATGGGATGAAATGCATCATGCAACTGAGCAGCATGTCTGCCTGAAGCGAAGGTGTTCCATCATTCAACCTTTATTCTGTGTAGCAGAAAAACTTGGTCTTCAATGAGAAAAACTTATTATCTTACTTCTTCAATGGATATTTACACTTAGTGTCATAGGCCTGAAAAATCTCCAATTTATCTTCTGAATCTGTATTTTTAGTGTTGTCAGAGACTGAAACAATTCATGCCTCAAACATTGATATAAAGTTTTGCTCATTATAACAAAAACTGTATAAAGAAGCTAAAACCAAAGAAGCTTCCCTGAGGATACTTGACTGGGGCTTTGGACTGTAAGTTAAACCACTAAGATTAGATAAAGAGAAAACCCATTCTTTCATCGTCTCAGGCCTAGGAAAAAACAAACAAGGAGGAAGGAGAGGAATGCATCCACAAGAAAGCCAAATGCAGCAGAGATTCTTCCCTGGCTGACTTTGGGGTGGGGGACACTACAGCCACAGAAGCCAGGTTTGCACAGACTCCCCCCCCCGAAATGAGGCAGGAGGGGGAGGAGGTTTGGGGTGTAACCTCTGGTTAGAGGCAGTGAACACCCATCCTCCCTTACACAAACTGGCCCAACTGCAGAACCCCCAAGCCCACAGGCTGTGTCCATGGGACATTCATGTGAGAGGCAGCTGAGGGGGTGTCATAATCCATGAAAGACCCCCCGAAGTGCCCCCTTGAGTCATTCCTGAAGCCTTGCACCACAGGACTGCACAAACCTAGAGTCTGCTGTAAGAGACAATGGCAAACTCCCCCCATCCAGCCCCCCCCGGGAGGTGCCTGGGTTTTCCTACCTAGCCTAAGCTATAGTAACCCATCAAATTCTATGCCTTTTGGGGGGACCTTCACCACCAAGAGACCAGCTGGAGAGGATCAACAGAGCATTGCTGGGATCCACAGAGTGGTGATATTTTCCTTATTCTGTCCCTGTCACTCTCTTTCTGTCCTCCTCACCTATTTTCTTTCTTTCTATTTTTCTCTTTCTCTCTCTCATATTTACTATCAAATAAAACCCATACTATTGTCACTGGCATATGGTCTTGTTTGAACCTTAATTCAGGCAGAGGCATCTCTAAGAACTTTAATTACTGGATCTTGACAAGTGTAGGGTTGGCATTAACTTCTGTCACCACACTGACACCAAAAGGGGAGCTTTATTCTGATGTTTCAGACATTTGGTAACAACATGGTTACCAGTGTACCATGGTACCAGGAAGAGATGGACTTCTGTTGTCTAATTAGAATATTGATAAGCAAATCAAACAAACATTTCTGTTGCGCCTTAAGCTGTGTGATATTCAATTCTTAAACACAGAGTAGCACTGAAAGAGTCAGCAGGCTTTAAATATAAAAGTACATAACTAATGCTGAGTTCTACTTTTTTTTTCTGTTTTGCTACTTTAGAGGAGGTTATTTAGCTGAGTTTCACATTCCAGCTCTTATTCTCAGAAAAGACTTTCCTTCTCATTTTTTAAAAAGCTTTTTTTATTTATAAGAAAAGTAAACAAAAAAATTATAACGTTCGTTAAAAATAACTAAAAAATTAGGCTAGTTCAGCCTAGTGGCATGGTAAAAATCTGCTGTTCTTTTAAGTACATTGTCTGGACATACGACATTTTCTCTCAAGACAGTGGTGACCAAATGACATTAATTCCAGAGCAGTGATTCAGCTTGCAGAAGGGTGGATTTCTTTTTTTTTTTCATTAAGGAAGGAATACACATTAAATCTTCATAAAAAAGGAACTATGAAAGCATTCTCTTTACCAGAAGCCACATCCCTTTTCTGTACTCAGTAATGAAATAATTTTGTACTGTTTTCTGTTCCCACGGTTTGATCTAATTTGTGATCTTCCAGAAAGCGGCTATGTCACCCAAGAAGATAAAACATGTGCAAAAGTAAATATATGCTGGAATGTAGGTCAAGAACTCAAAAGAACCAGTTAATAGTTTCTTCATGTCACAAAATACACAGGAGTAAATGTCAGAAATGCTTTCTGTGCTTTGCAGTGCTTCTGTAGCAAGAACAATAGTGGGACCACAGCAATGGTCTCTCAAAGAAAAGCATCAGAAAGGTCAAGTCTAGACAAAACCACACGAGGATTTCCATACTAACCTTCAAAAGGTTAATGCATAGAAAGGAGAAGATGGAGGTGGACAAGATGTGGGAAAGAAGCATTGGGCAGAGGCAAAGGGTAGTTTTGTTTGCTGACTCAGTAAGGGGATATCTCTGAAAGTACAAAGCAGAATCCCTGCTGAAGTATGGCTGCACAGACAAACTGGGAAATTCAGGATCAGAATTAAGACATATATTAGCAAATATATCTCTCCTGTGAGCATGATCTACTGAATTATGTAAGAAGACGTGGAATGACTTGAAAGGTACAGAATTTATTTTAAAGTATTGTATTTATGAACAGATGTAGACATTTATCTACATACAGTGTAGTCATCAAAAGTTCCCATCAGGTGCAGGTGATATCTCATGGCATGATAGCCTAATGCAGATATTCAAACTAGGTAGAACAAATGCACCTGAATGTGCCCATTTTTCTTAAGTGTCTAGAAAAGGGGCCCAGGTCTCTAGCTCAAAAGTTGACCTCACATCATTGCTTTCTAAACTGTGCAAGAAGGCAATACCCCAAAAGATCAAGTCCTGAAATTGTGGATTTAGCAGTTAGAATAAAGACTGAAATAAACTGGATTGTGAAAATCATGCTGCATGAAAAAGGAGTGGGATATAAATGCAATAAATTTACTTAACTTGACAGGCAATATATAGCAGAACTGTTGCTACTGGTGGTACAAAACAGTAGGATTTTGTTGGGAGTGAGAAATATTTCAGCATAAAAGAGTAATCAGATGATAATGTTGAGTGCTCAGAAGCATATCCATTTATTCCATCTTGGCCTGAGTGGAAGTGCAGTTAACAGAGCTACTCACTTTACGTTGGTTAAACTGAGACTACCAAGCTAAGACAACTGTAAAATCAGAAAAAAACCTACTTCAGTGACATGTAAATCCTGCCCCTTTGACTTCCAGCTAAATTCTGTTTTTAAGAAAGAGGTAACTAAAGTTAAATTTGGAGATGTTACTTTGAGTGAACTTGAATGAACTTGAATGAGTTAATGATGGTTTACAGAACACTAAAATGACATTGATTTATACTTGTCAAATGTTCATTACTACGTAATTAACTGGAGAAGCTTAGTTTGATAGTCAACCAAAAATTTGCCAGAGAGGAAAATCACCTTGCCAAATATGCTCTTATAACCAGACAAATATCACACTGATGGGTGTGGACAAGGAGCAGGAGGAAGCAGGGAACTCCCAGTTACTCTGTGACATCTGCTGTATCATGCTCATGTAAAGGAGCAGTCTTTGGTCATGATGCCTATTAAATGTGTGATTAAGCATTTGGAGGACAGTGAATGCCTTATATGTTTTTAGCACAATGAGTATATTTATAGAACAAAATTCTGTTCATTCAACATGGGTTTTTGCAGGATTAAAAAGCCAAAAAATTTCCAGGGCACCATAGAATGCAGTGCAATCTTCCTACTCTGCTAGTATCTGCATCAAAACCAATTTTTTTTTTATTCTTTCCATTCATTCCATTCATTTTATTACTATCATAATATTAAGATAACTGCTTTCTGGGACTTTTAAAAGGCCTACTTCACACATATTGCTAAAAATTTGGATAACACAGTCGGTTGGATAGCTGTAAGGTTGCTGCTTGGCTAACTGGGCTTCTCAAGGCAAGACAACAACCAGCACCTGCTTGAGTTAGAACATTCAGTCATAGACACAAGAGCCAATCTGCCAGCCCAATTGCTTTCAAATGGCTTTCAGTGGTGTGTGGGAGTGTTCTCAAGATCCTAAAATTCAGGAAGTTCAACACAGATGTTTTCTGTCAGTAGGCGTTGGAAGCACCAATAGTAACATCTGTTCACTTTTCATATTTGTGAGAACATTTTTTTTTCGGTCCAAAAACCATTCACTGTTGAAATTTCCAAATTGTGCAACTGGCCAAAATGTTAAGCTCATTAGGCTCCATGAGTTTAAGAGTATGTGAAAATTAAAACCCCTGCAGGAGTTCAGCCTATCGTATGCCAATTTTTCCATTCTGTGTTCTTCTGTTTAAACAAAAGCGTAACTATTTTTGTGGTGGGAACAGCTATCAAAACTGATTTGATCATGAAAATAGAAGTTACTACTGGCTGTTTTAACCATAGAAAGAATTTAATTCTCTTACAGAGGCTGTGACTTTTTAGTAATTTGTGTATTGGGATACCCTCTCCACATGGGAGCGCAGAACACATGTTCTAGCAGCATGTACAAGGGACTTGGTACAGACCCTCACACTCTGGTCATGGGAATTTACAGCTTGGGACAGTCTCCGAGTTCCCAACAAGGCCAGATGATTGGCTCTGAACCACCAGGAAGGACAGGGGGCTTTAAGGCAGATGCGTGCAGCAATATGAAGAGTCATTGTTGATACAGAATCAGAGACATCTTTTTTTTCTCCTAACCCTTCTAGACAGATGTGTCTCAAGAGCAGTGGGGTGCTGTGATATCATCTGAATGGAGTTTGTACAGTTGTTTCCTCTCCATGATTTCCCAGCCTTGATGTATCAATGCAAATGCTCTAGAAATTTCAGTAACTGGGACCCTGTTGAAACCTGCTGTTGAGTCAGCTTACACTGAAGCCAAATCAACCCTTATGCCTTCCAGTGTATGTGGCTTGTTAACGTCACAAATGTTCTAACACAATCACTTTGATGGTCGTTAAGCTGGGCCTGCCTTCATGTTGGGTTTGGCTCCAGAATCAACCAATAGTCTAAATAATCTGTAATCTAGGAGAAGTCTTGCCATCTTCAGGCAGTAAACAGAAATACTCAAAATTAAACAGAAATACTCAAAATTATCAGCAGTTGTCTTTTATATCATACAATTATATTCCCTGCAGAGATGCACAAAACGTTTTTACAAGCTGGCAGTACTAGATCAAGCTGAATGATCATCTAGGGAAGCTAAATTATTTGGGGAAATTATTACGGCAATCAATTACTTGGAGAACTCTCTGTGATTCTGTGAAGCCTTTCTTTTTTTTCCTTTGAATCATGAAGGAAATAGTTCTGTATCATCTACCCGAAAAAAATTGAATGTAACTTGTGATAACACTCTTGGAGAGGATCAAGGGCGGAATATAAAATTGAACAGAAAGGTTCTCCAGATCCATCACAAAATATCTAGCTTTTCTGGTATACTCAGCTTGAGGCAGCACTAATGGGGGCCAAGAGTGCTCACACATCTTCTGCAGATTCCAAAATCTCATCGCTCTCGGGAAAGGATGTTCTGGAGAACATCAGCAGCAGACAGTTCCACAGCTGTTTAAGGAGAAAGACTATTTATCATTTCAAATGTTGATTTCGAAAGCTACTGGAATTTTTTTAACCATTTATTGTAGGCAGTATGGGCTATGGAGCTTCTTCAGCAGAGGACTGGGATAAGAATCAGAGCAAACCATTTTGTTTGATCATAAAATCACAGAATGGTTTGGACTGGAAGGGACCTTAAAAATCATCTAGTTCCAACCCTGCTACCAAGGGCAGGAATACCTTCTGCTACATCAGACTGCACAAAGCCCCATCCAACCTAACCTTGAAAAGTTCCAGAGATGGGGCATCTACCATCTCTCTGGGCAACGTGTTCCACTGCCTCACCACCTTCACAGTAAAGAATTTCATCCTAATATCTAATTTACACTTGCCCTCTTTCAGTTTAAAGCCAATACCACATGCCCTTGTGAAAAATCCCTCTCCAGCATTTTTGTAAGCATCCTTTAGATATTGGAAGGCTGCTAAAAGGTCTCCCCAGAGCCTCTTCCCCAGGCTTAACAGACCTAAGTCTCTGTTCTCATAGGAGAGGTGTTCTGGCCCTCTGATCATCTTTGTGGCCCTCCTCTGGACTTGCTCCAACAGGTCCATGTCCTTCTTATCTTGGGGGCCCCAGAGCTGGGCACAGCACTCCAGTGTGGATCTCACCAGAGCAGAATGCAGGGGGAGAATTACCTTCCTCAACCTGCTAGTCACATCACCTGTTTTTGATCCAGCCCAGCAAGTGTTGGCTTTGTGGACCGCAAGGATGCACTGTTGGGTCATGTTGAGCTTCTTGTCCACCAACACCCCCAAGTCATTCTCCTCAGGGCTGCTCTCAATCTGATCATCCCCCAGCCTGTATTGATTGGGCTACTACGACCCAGATGCAGCACCTTGTACTTGGCTTTTTTTGGCTTCGTGAGCTATTCACACTGCATGTCATCCCTTCCCTCCAGCATGTTGACCACACCACACAGCTTGGTGTCATCAGCAAACTTGATGAGGGTGCACTCAGTCCCACTGTCCATGCAGCTGACAAAGATGTTGAACAGTGCCGATCCCAATACCAACCCCTGAGGAACATCACTCAGCACTGCTTTCCACTCGGATATCGAGACATTGACTGCAGCTCTGTGAGTGTGTCCATCCAGCCAATTCCTTATGGTCCACCTGTCAAATCCCTGTCTCTCCAGTTTGGAGACAAGGACCCTTTACTCCTTTTCATTCTGCAGATACTGACGGAGTGAAGGCACTGCTAAATTTTTACGGCAAGTTGCTTTTACTTGAAGCACATGCCATTAGCTTGAGAGGTCTTGGAGAAAATTAAGGTTGCTCTCTAACTGGTAGCAAATGCAGGTAATGTGGAAGAAAACAGAAGCCTTCCAGACAGGGAGAAACAGTAGAGGGAGCCTATGTGTTCTATCAGAACATCAGAGAGACTGCTAAACAATTTGTCGTAACTATTCATCTGGGTCCCATCACTGGGGAGTGGTTTTGGGCTTCAGCTTGAGGAAAGTATCCTCAGTATTTTAGATTCTGATTTTAGAGTGTCTCTAAGCTTTGTTAAATTAGTGCCTTCTTGGCTAAAACACAGTCTGCTTACAGGATTAGCTGTGTCAAAGGAATCACTGATGTGCAGTGATGTGCTGTCTTTGTGAACTTAAAATGTCCTTGCAGAGATGCTTCCATCAGTCTAATGGGAGAGGCTGCATTTATCAACAGGGAAATTGAATTGCTGGTGGTGAAAGGTCAGACTGGTGCAGTTTGCGGGTCAACCATGACCCCAAACTTCTGCTAGGATGCCTCTCTTGCTTTACCATGTCTGCTACAGGCAAGGATGAAAGGAAGCAGGAGATAAACGGGAAGCTTCTTCTCCTTTTGAGAACATTAATTAATGCTGGAACATCTGCCCTAGATTTAAAGGTCCTGGATCCTCCAGGTCCCTGAGAAGATCTCAACAACCACATGGAGCATCAGTTTTCTGTATTTTTGACAGAGACAGTAACAAATGCACTTCTATTTATGTGGTTATCTTTGAGTTTTTGACCTTGCTCTTCCCTTTATTCATGAAAAAATATTTCAACTTTAGTTTTCTTACTGTTTCTGCATCTGGGAGAACCTAAGGCTTTTATCTAGCTACTGAAAAGAGCCAATGTTAGCTCTCCTGTGCAAGTTAATGTCTATAACTTTTATTGCTTTTTTTTGTCAAGAGATAAAGAATATTTGCTATATGAAAACAAACTCTGAGCAATAGTGTTATGGAGGCTACCGTGCTCAGTACAGACTGTGATGATGTGGATGGCTGAATTAGTCATGATGGCCTGGAGATTGGGAAGCCCCAAATTACCTGGGCAATAAAAAAGACTAACCAAATATTACCTGCTCTAGCTGACCCTGCTTGAGAACAGGTGGTTGGACTAGATGATCTTAGAGCCCCCTTCCAACCTCAGCCATTCTGTGATTCAGTGAAATATGGTGACACTGATGTTCAAAATCCTCTTTAAGACCCTACAATTTAGCTGTTTGCCCATTCTACTGCTTAGATTTTTTCTTCTCTGTGATGTCTTTAGAATTTTTCTGTCTGTGTACATATTTATTCTCTCTTTTGTTTGCTGCCTTCAGATCTCTGTGTATCTAACAGAAGCCATAAAGCACTCTAGTTTCTTTAGAACAGATAAGGGGAGGGAGTCATTGACACGAGGTGGAATACTTTCTTACTGTTAAAAACACTGATAATTACTATGAACTGTTTGGTTAAGTTAGCATTATTAACAAAAGCCAAGATGCAAGTTTATAGCTATCTGCTTGTGGATAACTATAGCTGTGTGCTTGTTGCAGACGTGTATGTGTGAGGTCTCCCATATCTTTACAGTTTACTTGGGTATTTACAAGAAAAACCAGTCTTCTGCACCTGCAATGCTTTAACAACCTCACTAAAACCCTGCCAGACCTATCACTCTACCAACTCTACTGATTTATGCAGCTCTGAACTAGACTGAAGGAGTTTCTGCTGTTATTGTTTCCACCACAGGAAGACACTAACAAGTACTCTAAGGATAAAAACCAACCTACTTTTTAATGAACACAGCCTGATATTTCCATTACATTTTGACATGAAAAAGACGGTGCACTTAAAAGGAGAGATTTGAGAAAGAGTCAGAGTAAAAAAAGATGATGGAGCTATTCAGCTTCCTCTGAATATTTTTGACTTAGAGCCATATTTCTCTTCCTATTCCCCCCACCATCTCCAAACAAACAAGAAACCCACAGCAGATTTTCAACAGATACAGGAAAAAAAACCAACCCCCAAATTAAATTTTTCCTAATAAGGCTGACAGAATTTTCAGATGGTAAGTTTCCAGTAACAAGGACTGAAACAAGTATCAATGAAAAATCATTTTTAATTATGCTGGTTGGAGTAACACAACATTAATTCCACAAATATCCAAAAAAATCCCAACTGCAATGAAGAAAATCAGCAATTTGCCTGTTTGCATATTCTTTTTGGTCTTGATTATCTATCTAATTCCTATACATATTAGATACCTTTGGAGGATGAAACTAAGAGAATACGGTTTAGTAACCCCACGGAGATGATGCAATTCAGGAAAAATTGTAATGAAGCATCTTAGAGAAAGAATTTAAATTATTAACTATGATAGATTGTGGACAGAAAAGAAAATCAAAAGTATTTCCTCTCAGCATTCAAAAAACCTATTTTCTTCTGAAGAGAAATATGGTTTAATATAATTTCCCAGTTAATTCTGATTATTTATAAAAGCCTGACTAGACACTGAGCTATGAATGCCTTAGAGTTTGAGTTACCACAGAAATTCAAATAATTTTAATTACTTTATGCAAAGTAGTTATGAGATTTCTGCAGAAGTTCCTCCTTGACTGAACTTTTCCCAATTAATTAAATTTTTAGTATTCAGCAAATCTAACAAAAAAAAAAGTGAGATTAATATACTTTGAATGTACAGCAGAAACATTAAGGACAATAGCTGGAAATATATTTCAAGGCATAGCAAAGTAGGCTTAGATTGCTTTTCAGCTGTTTGACTAAGCAACATGTTACCTCATTCAATTAGTATCTTAGAGAACTGATGACCTTGTTACCCAATTGAATGTTTAATCCTTGGCAGCAGAAATCAGCAATGACTTGAGAAAACAGCTAAACAACAGGACACAACACATTCCATCTCACTGGGAACACTTGCTGCCCTAGACTGCCTAGACTTTCCTTCATATATAAGATACAGCTATTAATTGGTATGTTTTTAAGGAATACAGCTTTCAACTTAGAAAGATTAATGACACTACCCTGACAATATGCAGGGTTCACATGCTTCACTATAGATGAAAAAATTAGTAGCATTAAGAAACCGGAAGTTTCAGGGAAAAAACCCAACAAACTGGGGCAAGAGATTTACTTTTACCTTAATGTTTGCCTGAAATGAGGGTAAGCACATGAAACTACAGCCTTCTCATTCCTCAGTAAATGTGTGCAGCTACTGATGAGGGCTTGAGACTGGTCTGTACTGAACTAAAGACGTGTCACTTCCATGAGCCAAACTGAAGATGGGAAGCACCCATGGATGAGAACACTACCCTTCAGTCAATGCCCAGCACCTCTTGACACTCACCTCTGAAGCCCATGGTGAGTTCCCTTCCACCTCTGGCAGGAACACATGTGGGTATCGCAATCCCTATCACACCTCACGGGTGCCACAGGTCTCGGACAAGCCCTTCTGAATTGAGGTGAATTTCTGCCAGTTTGGTATTTGCTAATTATTAGACTGCTTTAGCAGCAGCAATCCTTCATCACAGAGATAAACAGGACTTCTTTTATTTATGAAGAACACTAAGGAAGAGACTTGGAAAAACATTTCAGAAGACAGTTTTTGTGCAGCTGTTAACACCTTCAGAGAAGAAACGCAGAAGATACGTGTTGGGATAAAATACACAGTGACAAACACGTAAACACAAAAAGCCAGGCTGCGACCTAATTTAAGCCTTGTTCAGTCACAGGCTAGCTAAAGCATGCTTCCACCCTCATAATTAAAAAAACACCCTGAAATTTAAAACAACTGAAACCACACAACAATGGGACTTCTTGCACTGTTCCAAAGATGTGTAGTGAAAAAAAAAAATCAGTTAAATGTCTGAGATTAAATAGAAAGTATCTAAGAATCCATTTAAAATGGTTTTACATTATTAATCACTTCTTTTCCTAACTCCAATGGAGCATGCATGTGTTCAGTAAAAATGGACCAGGAGCCGTTCCAGATTAAAAAAAGCTGATCTTTTTTTGATTGATCTTAAATTTTGGGAAATGAATTAAAAACACTATTGAAAAGTCTGCATTCTAGGTGTAAGCAATGCACCTTGTTGCACATCAAGCACATAAGATGGCAGAGATTGAAGCACAATGCTCTAGGCAAACATAACTATCAGAGGGCACCTTGCAGGCCATTTTGAGTGAGCACAAGAAAAAGAAATCTAATTACTCCAGCATGTCCTCACAGCAAAGCTGACTATCAACAGCTGACAGTTTGTGGGTACACAAGAAGCTACTGAATGGAATAAGTGAGGCTTGATAAATGGGCATTTCATTACCTTCAAGATATGGTCCAAAACATGCTTGTTTTTTCAGGAAACTTTGATACTGTATTACACGAGATTACATCATATGATTGTCAAAGCCTCAAGGGAACTCAAGGTCCACACCTACTTATCTTTTTGTGTGAGTGGTGTGAAAGGTGCTTGGGAAAATCTGTGAAGCAATTTCAAGTACCTCTTTTATGTATCCTTCAGGAGACCTAAATGGTATAACACTGAATAATTATTCGTAATGAAGTTGGGCTATAAGCACTTCCAAAAATTGTATTTAGATATTCTTTGCTCCAAAGCTTAAATTTTGTCCTGCAGAGACTCTTGCACCACTGCTATTCCTGATGCACATCAGCACACGGAGGAGCCACCAACAGGCATTCCTGGGGGGGCCGCTGCCCTAGAAGTCAGGAAGCCACTCATTACACTCCACTGTCCTGCTGCTTCAGCCTACAAAATGCAAAAGATGAGTTATTTCTGGTTAAATTAAGCCCATACTAATTCCTTGGCTGGAGCTAATCAGTTCCTTTTAGGGAGAGATGGGTGTTGTGCAGAGGCTGCTCTCCTCACTGTCCTTACTAAGGACCACAGGAATCCAATGGGACAGTTTAACTCTAAAAATGAAACCAGTGGTTTTTGGGGTGCCTATTTTATGGATCTGCTCAAATGAACTTGTCCCAAACTGTCAGCTGCTTTGCACAGCATCTGCCAGAAAAGTTTCTTCAGCTTTCTTTGGGAGGCAGAAACAAGGCATATGACACCACAGCCAACTCTGCAGCACCTTCTTCTGAGTGGATTTCCTTTTGCAGGGTGGAGGGAAGGGGTGAACACAGGAGATCTTCCTTGCTGGGAGGGCTGCTGATCTGCCTTGCCTAAGGGAGTCTTTGGTGACACACTGCACTATCAGCTCCTCCTTCCACTGATCGTCACGTGGATTGAGAAGAATGGGGCAGCACTCAGTACTTGTACCCCTTCAGTTCTGGTCAGTGCTGTCCATCTTCCCCGAGTAAAGAACACTTTCTGCCTCCATGCTATTGATCTCCAATAGGCTCTACAAATGTAAAAACATGAACAGCTTATGCACAGCACTTGTGTTTTTTTACAAAGTTATGTAAAATTCACATAACAATTGGAGAGATTCATTTTAATCCCCTGCATGAAGATTACAAAACTAAAAATGAGCATAAATACTGTGAAAAATGAATGTCCCAAGGATACTTGCTATCACAAACATGAAATACAGAGCTCCTTGTTTAAGTTCTCCTACACCATTCCAGTCTATTCCCTCCTCATTACATCCACAGAAAGACCATTCATTCATGATAAGCTGGTTTGATTAGTTCAGATAATGTTCCATCGCTGTTCCTTGCAAGCTGCAGTCATGGCAAAGAGTTTTTGAGTCACTTTCATGATCTTGTTCCAAAATATGTCTGTGTTGCCCAGTGCCTAAACCCATCAAAATAATCATGACAATGTTTGCATGTGGTGCTATTAGTTAAATATTGAAGCTATAGCTGGAGAAACAAGGATTAGAAGTTTTACTAGTAATTGTAGTCAGATGCCTGTAACAATCCTTGCAGTTTTGCCTTCTTGTTCAGTTGTTGCTCACATAGACTACCCACAACATTAGTGGGAAATTCCTGTGAGAAAAGATTCTGGAAATGAGGTCCAAATGGTGCAGTCTACTGGTCTGAATGGGGAAAATAAGCTTTTTTGGTCAATTTACTTTGATTAAGGCATAGCAGAATAAACTGAATATAGCCCAATAAATGATGTATCTTTTATCACTGAAATGTATTCACTTTTGCATCATTATATATTTTTATCATTTAAAAAAACTGTGGATAGGAAAAACTTACTGGCAACCAATATGCACATACCTGATATTTTTATCTACATTTTATTGGTAAACAAATTTCTGACACATCAGTAAGTAAATAGACTGTAAAACATATCTCTAGACAAATATCAATGTAGATGGATAAACAGTCTTGAGAGAGGAGGTTTCAAAAAAAAATTTTAAGCTGTCATGTAATATTAACAGCAATACAGTCTGCTTTCCACACCACTACTTGGAACGAAATGTTATGCCCATGGATGGTAAAGCAATGAATAAGCTGCAGTTAGTCCTGGTCATGAAGCACTGTTTGAAGGCTGAACAGGAATGCCAAAAAATCTGTACAATTAAGTGCTACTAGTTCTACAGATCCCAAGTAGGCCATATAAGAGCTTATCACTCTGCTTGCTGTAGAAAACCAAAGTGAAACACAAGCTCGACCACTGCATACTTGCAGTTTTTCTAGCTCTTAAAGGCTAAACAGAGCTGGGAACATGAAGCCACAGAAGCCACCCATCCTGAGGGCAGTCTGAAGAGAGTTCAGCACTGGACTTGAAACAGCTATTAAACCAGAGCTGTGTAGGATTATTTTGCTGAATGAAAACAGCAATATGTCAAAAAAGATTCTTTGTATGGATTGATTTAAAAGATAGTGGGGAGGAAAAATGGGAAATAATTCCTAATTACAAAATGAGAGTTTTAGTCAAAATGAGATAAGGTGCCAACTCTTGAGCTAGTGAGTGGATACAGCCCTCAAAGGACACATGGCAAGCTCAGGTTCAAGCCCAGAGCACAGCTGCATTGCCATGTCTGTATGTCTTTTTCTAAAAGTGTTTTTTCATCTCAGTCTTAAAAAAAAAAAAAAAAAAAAAATTAGTTTTGCCTTATTTAGGAATAAAATATCACAAGTTTTGAAAATATTTCAGGTCAGCAAAAGTGGCTCTGTTAACATTTGTTCTGCCATACACTACCCAAGAGCAGTCTCCTTGCTTTTATGCTGGAGGACAGCATGTTTGGATCTCACTGTCTCCTGCTTTTTACATCTGCTATGCTGTGAATGGAGTCAATGTCACCAAGCTGGCTCTCCTGGCCTTATTCCAGCCTAAGATTTCCTCATGCTGGAGGGAATTGCTTCAGCTGCTTTTACAGAGCAACTTTAATTCCCCTTTCCTCTGCCACAGTTTACCAGAAGGGCATTGAGCAGAAATTTAATCTTCCTTTTTTTTCATCTTCTTCCCAACAGTGTAAGTTCTTACTAATACGGCTTTGATAACGAAAGTAAAGGAGGCAACAGCTTGTGCACTCATCTTAAACCAGGCTTTTATTGTAATTTATTTCCCCTAATCTTCATGTGAACTGAAATGTAACTGTACACACCTCATGTCAAAACTCAGATCTAGACACATTCCTTTCTGAAAGATTTAGTGAAAAAGGAAAGGGTATTCAAAAGATAGTACAGACTGAATGTAGTGCTGGAATAGGACATTCACTGGCTTGCAGCAGTGGATGCAGAAAAGGTTCCCACTGCAAAGAGAGATTGATGGTGGAAATCTGCTAGAATAAGGTTCCCTCTGGGTCAGCTTCTAGCCATTTACAGTTTCTTTATGGTAAAAGCTATAATTCATAGATTTCTCTGCCTCTCACTGCACGATTTTCCTAATTTGCGATTACTTTAGCTTTCAGTACACTGCCATCACTGCTATTTAAACAGTAGGTGTGTTGCAATAAATGCTGTTGCCTTGTCATCTCTGATTAACTCCACTGAGTTCAGTTACACCAGCCCAATACTAGACCAGTGCAGCTGAACTGGGAACATATTTGGGTCTAACATCTAACAGATGTGTGATGGGAAAATTTCCAACATCTCTCCTTTTTTTCTTAGAAAGCAGAAAGAAAAAAGTAGTTTAACTCCAGTTTCTCAAGGCTCAGAACCTCTCACAATAACAAGCTTTAGGAATAACACGGGAATGAAAGAAAGCACAGTAATATAACAAGAGGGAATAACTGCTTTGCTTAAAATATAAACTATTTCACATGCTTATTCCTATCCATATTATATAGAATCTTTCCACTGAAAGCATTCCAAGAATGTGCCATTTACTGCTAAATCAATGAAGTCAAAGAGCATGGGAATGTAGTCTGAGATCCCAGAAGAATCCATCCAGATTGTGCTATCAACAACCTGTAATGCAGTGCAAGGTTGAGACCAAGCCTGGTACTTTGTCCAAAGTCTGGAGATTAATTTTTTTAAAGGCTACAAATGCAGGCATTTGCAAAGTACCATTTGTGGCTGTTTGCCTTGGGAAAGTTAAGTAAAGTTGGAAAACAATGCTTTCTTAATGAATATATTTTATTTTCTCTCAATCTATATGCATGTGTTTATTGCAAACAAATTGTGTGTAAGCTGCTCTAAAATAACCCTCTAAAAATAAGTAATTGAAGCTCACTCTAATACATGGCAGAAGTAGGAATTTTGCTGAGTTACTACATGCTCAGCTTTTTCACCCCATGCTTTGTCTAATGTTAAGACCACAGCTTCTGTGATAAATATGATTCTTGTATAAACACATTCTTTCCAACAATATTCATCTGGCTCTTTGCGTCTAAGAGAGTATGAAACGTTACAGAGCTCTCAGCACTTCATTCTCTCTCCCATTCAGCAAGCAAAAATAAATCTTTGCTTCTTCTCTTGGTATATTATATGCAGTGCCAGGAGCTGCAAAATCCTTCCCTTTTCTAGTAGTGTCTAGTGCACTCAAGAACTCGCCATTAGCCACAGACGTGAAGAAATGTTAAACAAAGTTGCTAATGCATAACCACCTCCTCCTACACGAGCTCTTGCAATAGGTTTAATCCTCAGCTGCACTTGAAGAATACACTTGTTGAGATTAACGTGGCATCACAGCCGGACTGCTTGCGTAGTTTTGTTTAGAGCAGCATCAGGATCTCTGCAGAAGCATCCAGCCAGGATGAAACACATCTCAACAGGGCAAGAAATCAGATTTTTCACATTGAATGCAGTGGAATTTCCACAGGGGACTGGGGAGATCTTGACTGCTGTTGGTCTTCAAAAGAAGTCCTTATACATGCAGGATGAAATTTAGGTCCTCCTTTTCAGTCTGGGCTACATTTACAAAGACCCAACACCATGCCCAGGTCCTGGATCCAGATGCTTACCCAGCCTTTTCCTTGCTGTGTATCAGGATGAGACACAGGTCCTTTTTGCCCCCCTCTCCCCTTCATCTGCCCCATACTCTAGCGGAGGGGCACAAAGCTCTTGAGGATGGAGGAATAGATTGTAGGGGCACTGGCACTGCAGGGCTGGCTGCAAGACCTCGAGCATACCTCAAATTAGACACCACTCTAATGAAGTGGCTGGAACCAAACAGGTACATGGAGACTACACGCAGAAATTAAGAACACTACCATTATTTCATAGCTAAAATACTGGATTAATACTCTGCAGATGTGAGCAATTTAGTACTCAGCTCCATTGTGTCTTTCATTCTTTAACACTTGCAAAGTTCTTACAGCTGCGCCAGTGGGTAACACCTCCTTTCTTCAAGTATCATGTTTCTTCATGTTCTGCAGTGGCAAAACTGTATCTTTTCCTCATTATTTACATCACTTCAGTGAGTAAAGTCCCCTTTTCAGATTAGAACCAAATTTCTGTGTGAATAATGATGACAGTAGAATAGCTGCAACTCAGTCCATTGCACTAATTTGTAACTGTTCATTAAAGAATTCCATGCTTACCTTTTTAGAAGAGTTTTTTAGAAAGAAAACTTCACTAGGGTTATTTGCATGAAATTTCTTTACAGTAACTAATTGTGAGAGTGATTTATTCAGTAAAAGCTTGAGCCTTGCACACACACACACGAACAGGCACACACGTACATGGAAAGCTCTTCATGCCTAGCGTGTAGATATCCATTTCTGTAGAGGAGAGGAATCACAGTTCTTCCACATTTGCTCATCATTATCATCCTTATTGTGTGCCTGCTGAGCTTCACTCTCTGGAGGTCCACCTCCAGGGAGAGAAATATGATATGGGAAGTTTTCTGTATTTAGACCTGAGAACAACTGAGAAACCCAATGTTGGCTGCACTGAGCAGCTTTTCTCTCTACTGCCAAGTCTACAGCAGCCTTGAGAATTCATGCTCTGCATAGCAAAGGGATATGTTTCTTTATCATCTGAGTCAGTTTATACACCACTGGAATTTGCAGAGCACATCAGTAATACTGAGACAAGGCAGTGTACAGACGAAAGCCAGAACCTGATCCCCCAAACCATGCTTTCCAGAGCTTCATTACTCCAACTCTAATACAGCACTTCACACAAAACCAAGGCTGTGTCCTTTTTTCTTTAGTAAGAATAATGTATGTCAATGGCTGAGTTCTCCATCAGTGTCTGCTTCTGACACAGGGACCAAAAAAAAAACCCCTTTCCTGTTTCTTTGTCTGTGTATATCGACATGTGCCAAAAGGAAGCATGTTTGGACACTATTATGCAGCTTGCTGAGAAACTATCTTAAACGTGAGGTTACTTCTTTCCTACCAGTCATTATGGTTTCTTATCTCAGGCATTCAAACTATTTTCTAATTGCTCTCTTTTCTGTTTTGGAATTTTTTTTGGTGGGGATTTTTTTTTTTTTTTGACTTTTTCTTGTTTTACAAAGTAGTTGCTATGAAAATAATAACAACTTGAGGACAGGAACATTTCTGTCCATATTTTTAATACTGAAAGGTCCTGTATTTATTTTGTAGGAATGTTAACATTTCTCTGGGGATATCATTGCAGAAAGCAGGTTGAATTTTGCTGTGAGGTTGAAATGCTGGTGAAATAAAGACTGAGTAGATCTTTGTGACTAATTGCTACCAGGAGTTATACTGCAGCCTGATCCATAATCACTAAAACAAGTAGAAAATAGACCCCCATCTACTTTACATTTTGTAAGGTATATTAAGCATACAGGCTTCAACTATTTTTCATTGCAAGATCTAGTTCCCCTTTATCTCTTATTTTGCTCTAGCCTTAAGGAAAATCCAAACATATTCAAATATGCCTGTTATATTTTAACACATTTAGTGTGCTTTTTAGATATATCATGCCCACAAAGTTGCCAATGTGGCTATAAGGGGAGAGAGAAAGAGGTGTGACCTATATATGGGAACAAGATTTACAAGAGTTATGCAACATTGTGCCTTAGCTGGCACTAGCATTGCTCTGCCAATGCACAGCTGCAATTCACAACCAAAACATGGAGATGGAGTGGTTGTTTCTTTTAAAAAGAGGTAGATGGTATCAAAATCAACTTCTAAAATCTCCCAACAGAAACATCTTTCCATCTGCTGCTATAGTTTCTTTATCCTGAAATTGTTCTGTGGAATTTCCTGTTTACTCTCAATCTCCTAATTTATAGATCATGTCCTTCAACACCAATGGTAGAGTTTATGTAATTCCCATTCACTGAATTCCTTCATTATGTTCTTTTAGAACAAACTGTATTATTATCTTAATGTGTGCAAGTTCAGGACATTTAACATTTTTCTACCAGCTGCAACTTAATTGCAAGTTTGAGCTTCATACTGACAATTGCCTCACTAAAAAAAGAATATTGAATTCAAACCACTGGAATAAAACCTTCAGTGTATCCTATAGAACGACTCTAGCATTACTTTTGAATTTCCTCATTTTATTGGTGCTTACACTATGTATTAGTTCTATCTGAAGCACCAACGAAATACAACATCTCCTATTCAGTTACCTGAAGAATCCTTCTCTGCATCACTTTTATGGCTGATCTTGAAATACGGGATCAGCCTGGAGCAGAGTGACAGCTGAGAGAGCTATAAGTGACCAACTCAGAAGGGAGAAGTTTGTGAGTACTCCTGTAATGAATTTCCCTTTCATGGAGTTGGTAGGATGAGCAGCCTTTCTATAGGGCAAGCTGTGGGGCTCAGCACAGATGCTCCTTAAGCAGCAAAGACCAGGATTCATCTCTTCTAACATCCTCCCTTTTCCTCCAGCCACACTTCTCTTACAGAAAGGTCTTTACAGCAAAGGACAGACACAGAAACCCTGCCTGTGCTGTCCTTCCTAGGCAGTACTTAAGGAGAAGGAGGACAGATGAATCACTTTTTCCATCTCACAAAAGCATGCACTTCCATCCTCAGCCTGTCCACTGCTGGCAGCCTTCCTGTGGCCTGGGAAAACCAAGGAAGAGAGCACTAGATCCTGGTGCACACCACTGCTCCTGTCACTCAGGAAACCTTACAAAATCCATTTGTAGAGCAGCTTTGGAAAATTGTGATTCAGTTTATTTATTAAAATAAGATTTATTTCACTAAGTCTTCCCTGCATTTTTAAGTGGTTTGTTGAAAATCTTCCAAAGGTTGACTCAGGAACCATTCATTTTAACTTAGCAGAAACCTTCTTTTAACCAAGTACATAAGAAGCAAAGGCCATTTGCTGCCGACTGGCCAAACTCAAGATGTGCTTAAGTAATCCTCGCGCTCCTTTGCCCCAACTCCTCCACCTTCTCCCCAGAAGTAACGAGGCAGGAACGGCCCCTTCATTCCTCTACTGACACCATTGGGAGAGGGATGGGTGTTCAGTGCCCACAGTGAGAGCAGCTGAGGTGGCACCGAGCCACCTCTTTAAAAAGCACTGGCTGCACACAGTGAGTGAGCTGGGCATTGTTATACCTCACAGGCTAACCTGGCCCTCAGACAAACAAAACATTACACTGACAATATTCCCATTCCCTCTATTTCCATCAGCTTTATTCAAACAGGGAGAGGAGCACAAACATGACAACCTGTTCCAGGACAGCTTACTGAGGATCATGTCCACCACATTAACACTGACACAGAACAGCTTTAAGTTACCTTCCCCTTGTGCAGCCCTGAGCCCTGCTGCATTTAGACAGGTTTCCTTACTGTCCAACTCACTGTTCCCTCCTGCTCCCACTGCTCATGTCTTCCTCTTCTGGCCTTAGTCCCAGCCATCTGCTGCCAGTTCCTAGACAAATCACATCCACAAACTTCCTCCTTCTGTCTCCTTCACTGTCCACTCCCACACTCTCCTGAAGTATCTTCACCAATTAGCCACCTGGCAAGAAGAGCATCTTCAAGTTCATTAGGTGAACATTCCTGCGCAGAAAAGCACCAGTTAAAAAAGAAGGGTGGGGTTGGCACGGAGTAGCCAGGGAGAAAAAGAAAAGAAAACAGTCAGTGAAAATAGTGTAGGAAAGCGATGTACAGACTTGGGAAATTCCATGCCTGGTAGTATGGATGGCTAGCTGGGTTTCAGCAAGCTTTAGAGTGAATAAAACATCCTGCCTTACTTCTACTTTACAACCTAGTCTTAAAAAAGAGTACGAAAGAAAACAACAAGAAGAAGGTGGCCGGAGTACTTCAATAAAATTTTTATGGACTGTGAGATGCACTAAAATCCATCACTGAAAACCATCCGGAAACACATAGAGGTCTAATCTGAGGTCTTGCATTTTTTGTTTCAGCAGAAGAAAGTATAAACCAGACCAAAATCAAACACAGCTCATTTTGTGAAGACACTGGGTGGTAACAAGCAGTTGTGTTTTGTAAGAATAAGCCATCAAGAAGAGGAATGCATGCTACTTTTGATTTTTTTCTAAACATGGATTTGAGGTCGATAAAGGCAAATGAGCTCACCTCCCAGTAGAGATAAAATTCCACTCATACAACTGATTAGCTATAAGACAGTCCTCATCATACTAAAACTATTCCAATCAACCCCTCCTCCTGAAACCTTCCCACAACCCCCCCAACACCACCCACTGTTCTCAGTGCCCTGGAAAAGTAGCTGCTGACAAATGGGAGTGCTGTCCCTCTACTGAGTTTTCCAAGTGTTATGTTTTGGCTATTTATTGGCATAGTTACATTGCAAATGAACTTCTCACTCACTGATATGTTTCAGAAAAATTTGACCTAAGCAAAGCATACCCAGTCATTTTGGCCACTTGGCAATGGTTGATTAAGATTCCTGTTATTTTTACTTTGTTTTGACTGGCTTTGAAAAGGCAGTCCTAAACAGGCTTTTCTCACTTTCTGGAACCTTAGGGAGCCAAGGAGGTATCATACTGTACATGTAGAAGCTATTGTGTGTCCATACAGTGCAGTGCCATTACAGGCTACCACTTGTACCTCCTCACTCTGATTTACTACCCAGATATGAAAACAAAATGTACTGTTTATGCAAGCATTCCTTCCAAACTTTGATAAGGGAAATGATATTAAAATCCAAAGGGGCATACACAGATGTCCAGAACTCCTGGTGAATGTCACATTGTTCTCATGCTCCCCACCTTTTACCAACTAGAGACTGAAGTTTCTACCATTTTTCTAGAAATATTCAGAGCCTCCTAGATGGTGAGTTTCTGACTGGATATGAACAAAACCTTCTAGTGATGGGAGAAAGGAATCATCATAATGACTGACAATCCCTTCAGTATTTGTTGCAGACACAGTCCGTGGAATAATTCTCCACCTCCTCAGACTTATATCCTGTAGGTGTAGCTTCTACCAACAAGAATTACTTGGCAATAAATGTTGCATTAAATATTGAACTGCAATATTCAGGTATACACACATTCATCCCACACCAGATTCAAATCTGAAGAGATAACACAGCAACACCATAATTCAAGCAGGAAATGACAATTGTCTCAAAGAATAGTAGAAAAGTTTGAGTTGGAAGAAACCCTTTAAAGGTCATCTAGTCCAACCCCAATGACCTTTTTTGCTTCTGAGATTTTGAACACTGTAGACAAGCATAAAACGCATGAAATAATCCCAATCCTCTTTTCAGCATTGATAAGCTTGTGGTCAGATAGTCTAAGTTCAGTTCTGGATACTGCATCTCATCATTCAAGAGGAAAACAATAAAGAATGGTCAGCAATGTAAGAAGCTTTACCTACAAGTAATAAGTGAGTGAGTCAGCTCTCCCTGGACTGCAGCAGCAAAGACCAAGGCAGGGTATAATAGCACAGGTACCAGCACAGGAACTTCAGATATGCTGACAAGCTTGCTGGTGGACTGTGGAATCTCCATCATTGGAGGTCCTTAGGGGAAAGTTAGACATATCTGTGTTGGCAACAGTAGCAGACACCTGGCATACCTTAGAGTTTACTGGGACATAAACAAGGGGAAAAAGCCCTGTCAAATGTAGTAAGTGCTTATTAGTTGTACTATGTACAGACTCTCCAAGAGATCAAGGCTTCTGTGTCAGAGACACTTACATGCATGTTGAGCAACAGTTTACAGAGCTTGCACTGCAAAGAAGCAAGAGGGAGGGAATTGCTGGTATTTTCTTTACTAGGGTTGAGAATCTCAGCCGCAGTGGTATTATCCAAAAGACAAGAACCTAGTTTGCAAAAATAGTCAGTACCAAACCCTGGCTCTAAGTTCCCTTAGGTGCCTTCAACTCCCACTTAGTTATTTAATAAGTAAGTACAATGACCAAATCACCACATAATGGATATAACTCCTTGTCAAACACTTCAAAAATCTGTTTTACTACAGAGAACTGAGCTCTTGGGAAACTTACCTTACATGACTTCCCTTCCAATGTATCGTGAGCCTGTAGCTAAGCCAAGAAAGCAAGCAATGTCTCCTGAGAGCCAAAGGCTACAAGCAGGAGAGCTTGCCTGGAGGTTGCAGCACCTTCTGCACCTCATTTCTGCTCGAGCACAGGCGAGACACCCATTCAGTAATGACTGAACTGTCAGAAGCACATACAGCTGGGCTGGCTGAACTCAGTGCTGATTCACTGCAGTTGGGTGAACTGCGAGCTGTGGGATTAGCTGCTGCCTCCTGAACTGGCAGTCAATTCACCTCAGGAGCAGGGACAGGTTGATATACTGTACATAAGAGGAAAACACTTTTTGCTTTTGTTTTTTTTTGGTAGTAACTCCTCACATACTTCTGTATTTTGCAAAGCAGATACTGAGGTTTTTTACTGACAAACAATGTGTGTACTGAAGAACCTTGTATCTCAACAGGCCTGAGAGCTCCAGAATGTAAAAAGTGCACTTTTAGTAATAAAAGGTAATGCTTACATGTTGTCTAAAGACAATACAGAAATCTAATCTCTTTGGGGAAAAAACCCAAACCTATTTTGAAATCAATGTTTGTGATTTTGTTTGATGGGCATAGAACACTCTAAAGGTGAACTGGTACACTGTACTAGTGACTGCTTTTCACCCAGTGTATTCTTGATCTACACAGTTTATTGAAAAAAGTTTAAAGTGCTTGATGCTAATAAACTTTGGTTGTTGGGAGTTTTTTTGGTTGGTTGTTGTCTTGTTTTGTTTTGTTGGTTCTTCACTATGACAAATACCATCTGATTGACAGGACAGCAAATGAGATCTAGATGAGATCTAGTGGAAACCGTGGGTGAGATGTACAGCCGGTACTAACTGGGGTAGCTCCATTTTCTTCTTGAGGCTGATGCTGACAGCTAGCAATTTTCCTGTAATGAGATCTGACTACTGTCTACTGTCATCAGAGAGGCTTCAGAAGAAACATGTGTGAGCAAAGGAATGGGAATGGAAGAGAAACTACCTACAGGACATCTGACTACCACTGGTCCAAAAAAGAGGGTGCAACGACAGATCAGAGTGTATTTGTCTTCTTTCCCCACCCTGGACCTTCACTGGTTTTTTTCCAGACCACAGGGAAACTACCAACAGCTACCCGTACACCTCCCAAGCCTCATTTCAAGATCCTCAGTGGATGTTAGTAGACCTTAAGTTTTGTGGCTATTTCTCAGTTCAGGAGTGAATTCAGCAGAGGTGAAGGTGGACTGCATAGCAAAGGTCACATGCACAAGTTATACAGAATTCACCTGAGTTCTCTCACTTAAGAAATCTCACTGAGTTCTCTCACTTAAGAAATCAGAGCAGTCAGTTTTAGCCTATAGGAGGAACATGAGCTTAAGTCCACAGTAACATGGAACATCTTTCTTTTCACACTTTTTCTCAGTATAGCTTCTTGTTCTACACTGTGTACCCTAAAATCTGGAGAAAATCTGCCCTGTTTTTGACCTGGGAGACTATAAATAAATGTAGAAAATAGCAGACAACTGCATATTTTTACATATATTACACAAAATTATAGCAATATTCTTCCTCACTGAAGTTACTTGTTCCCTTAAGCTCTTGAGACCTTTGTGCTTACTGAAAATGGTTGTGTGTGTGTGTCACTTTAATGTAATGACACAATCTGTAAATACAATAGTCTAAGTTAAATAATGCTTCCTCACAAAGTTTCAGGCACACAACTAAGGAGTTAAGTAGTTTCCATGTTTGTTTTTCCTGGATCCTGTTCTGAGACTATCTTCCATAGCTGGAAAAGGTCAACATCCTACCATTAATACAACATTATTCCCACAAGTTTCTACAACAAAAAAAGTTTTCATAAACAAAAGCCATTTTTTAATGTGGTGCATCAAGAGCCATGTTTACTTGCACTGTTATTTTGCCAGTACCTTATGGTTTAGAAAAGATAAGGCTATTAACAGAATTTAAAATACATATTTTTTGATCTTATTCCACATCGGGAATGAAAGAAAATGTTACTAAACTGTCCTCCCAACTTCCTCTCTTGAGAGGTCAGATAACTTGGCAATCTATCACTTCTGAAAAAGAAAGTACACATATGTGTATTTGAAGGAGCCAAGACATGTAAAATTTATATACAATCATTCAAGATTTTCTGAACTTTGCTCTGAAAATAAATAATGCTGACATTAAGGAACCAGTTTGAAGTATTTTATAGTTATTAAAGTAAAGCCCCACAAATCTTCTCATAATCAAAATGCTCAGAGGAACTTCTCTGCTTTGACTTAACTCTCTTTGTTCCTATGCACTGGTTGGCAAACATGGTTCATCTGGGAAATGCACATACATTTATAGTCTTTCCATTTGTCAGCTTTCCGTAAAACTTCAAGAGTCTTCACAAAAGCAGTAACAAAATACTTGCATGACATCTGGCTAAAATGTAAAAGGAAAAAAACACTGATGAGAAGTGAGTTTTGTTTGTTTGGGTTTTTTTCCTTCACATACAGTTTCTAGCTCCAGCACCTGTCTGGACTGCTCATTTGTTCCCAGTGCATATGCTTCACACATCCCTTCTCTCCAGAGAAACAAATGTACAAAACTGCAATGTACAATCCAGAACATAGATCCTGCTATTTCTTCTCTTTGAACTTCAAATCTAAAGTGGAAAGAATGTATTGGAATGGTCATATCTGAAAAAGAAGGTGCAGTGCATGGAATTAAATAAGTGATAATCTTGAACTCTGAAACAAATTGTTATTATCTGTTAATCTACTTGATGTGCCTCTTCCCTATGCTGTGGCTTCCCAGTGCAATCACGGCGCTGGTGCATGCTATCAGTTACCAGTTTTAGATGAGAAATGCTCCTGTTGAGTTTTTTGACATGAGGGTAGACATAGAAACCTGAAGAGCTGAGGCACTCTGTCAGCCTCCTGCACTGCCCACGCTATCTGTCAGTGCTGGGTCACGGTATAGGTCTGCCTTGATCTCTGGGTGCATCTCCTGGGGACCTCTTTCTTTGAAGTATTCGGTTTCCTCCCCTACTCCACAGATTTTGTGTCAGGGAAGCAACTTTTCACCTTCGTCTGACACTTGAGCAAGACACAAAACTTTGTAAAGTTTCATACATTCAGCAAAGCTTTTCATTTTCAGCCGCTGAAATGTGGGAAGATCCTGCATTTCCTTCAGAGTGTGCCCAAACCCTCATAGCTCCTTTTCAGGACCAGGCTCTGGGAACACAGAGCATCCCATGTCTGTGTGTCTGTGGCGTACCTTCGATGATCATTTGCATGGAGCAGCATCAGCCTCACAGACACCTGGGTGATAGCCCACTCCCCAAACTGATGAACTTCAGGGGAATCATTCCTGCAGCTCTCCTTCCAAACCAACCCAGGACAGATGGAAATTGAGAGCAAGTTTCCTGTCCCTCCTCAATGAACATTCAGGCAGCATGGAGCATATTCAGGGACACACCAGGCTGGATGAAGAGGTTGGTGGAGGCTGCCAGCTGGAGGTGTCTAAGAAACCAGAAGCAAGGTTTCTTTTCATTACTAGAAAATGATTGGGAACGAGAGTCAGAGACAAAAGATGGGCCCTGGTGGCCCAGGATGATGTACCAGCACAAGAAGGGGCTGTGTTTTCAAAAATAAATGAACAAAGATGTGCAACAGGTAGAAGAGGGACTTTAGGGTCAGATGGATGTAGATAGTTACAGTTTCAGTACAAAATAATGCATAAAGGGAAAACCAGTTGAAATAATTGTCATTTTAAACATTTTTTATACGTGATTCTGGATTACACAAGAGATGTATTACACAGGATTCATGACAGGACAAGCAGGTCAGGATTTTGTAAGTGAATTTCTGCTTCTATCCATCAGCCAGTCAGCAGTACCAGGGTGCTGCCTCTTCTGAGGAAAATGCGGAGAGAAGGTGAAGAATAGGTGGTGACTGCAACTTTAATTGAAAGATACTCAGTAAGTCAAATCAGAGGAGTAAGATGAGGTAAATTCCCTTTGAGAAGCTTTCACAAATGCTCTGTTCAAATTTCTAATTTCCATATTTGTTTAGCTTTCACCCAAGGGAGGAATTTTGTTTATAGTTCTCCATTAAAAGACCCCTTTCAAAGGCTCAGGTAACCCATACCTCAACCCTTTTGAATATCAAGAGGCACTGATTTCACCTCCTAAAGATTTGGGTTAAAACCTTGGAGGAATAAGTGCAAGGAGGCTATCCCTACTATCTCAACATTGAGACACATAATACCCTGACCAAAGGGAGAGGGGCAGAACACAGAAAATGGTCTCTTGTAATATAGGGATAAAAGTAACAGCATTCTGAAGTGGTTACAGGAACACACTCAGTTGCACATAACAGAAAGCAAATGTGCAGTTCATATTACTGGAGTTCCATATTCACCAGCCACAAAGCATTAAAAGTACATCTCACACTGACAGCAACAGAGGAGATTACATCACTTCAGGGACGCATCTGACTCTGACTGTAAGAGAATGTGGAGGAGCACAAGTGTCGGGCTAAAAGCTGGTAAGAGCCAAGAGAGCATTACAAGCACCATGGCATTACACAAAGGCACATGCTCTGGACATAGACTAAACTGGCCCCAGTTTCAGGGTGATAAACAAAGCAGGGGATTGTTTTACAGCCCCCATCAGAATTTATTCTTAGCAGGTTCATCTGCCTGAATACTCAGAAGTCAGATAGGAAGTAAATGAAATTCATCAGTCATCAGCTGGCTGATGCTCCTGCATCCTGGGGTGTTTTCGGGTTGTGCAACATTTCCTCTCCCAGGGAAAGAAATACTTGTTACAAGTATGAAATGCTTTTCCTTCAGTTGCTAGTTCTTAGCAGCAGTTTCTTGCTGAGGTTTTCTTTGCTTTGTGTCTGCTTACCTCATGACACTTTAGTATCTAAATATTAGTGTTTTGTTTGAAAGACTTGCCTTTTGTTTGGTTTACATATCGCTACGTACACTCCTACAATTTTTCTTTCTGACTACCATCGTCTCCTCCTTCCAGCCCATCCTAACCAACTCAAGGAAACTTCTGCTTGTTCTGTGATTACACCAAAAGCTTTGTGCCCAGGGAATGA
This sequence comes from Corvus cornix cornix, assembly GCF_000738735.6. Lineage (NCBI taxonomy): Eukaryota > Metazoa > Chordata > Aves > Passeriformes > Corvidae > Corvus > Corvus cornix. Next base: position 93,613,738 of record NC_046332.1, read on the forward strand.
GGAACTTCTAGGAAGGAAATCTTGAAAATATTTTGCTTTGTAGAGTAGTAGATTAGTATCTCCAGACCGTTTTATCTCAATTCTCCCCTGACAGTCAACTTTAAGCAAAGATGGCTATTTCCTAGTTCCATTACAAGAAACCGAAAGGTTCTCACAGAAGACTAAGCTGGAAGCTTAAGCATTTCCCTCCTGGACCCTCTGGAATGTCTTCATTACTGCTGCAGTTTTGATTTAAAACACCTGGGTCTTCCCCAGTCAAACACAATGTAATTTGCCTGTGATGCTTCTGCTTTCTTACAAAACACACTTGAGCCACTCATGAATTCTTACATGCTTAGTTAGGTCTTAAAAAGCCAAAGCTTACTTCTCGACAAATTTCAGTTCTGAAAGCTAATCAGACCAGCAGCCAGAATAAGTGATCAAACTAGAAATGTCCTTTTTGCAGGACTTCAACCAAATTGCGTCTGGTGGCAATAGCTGCAGTCTATTTGGCAAGCACACGGCTGCGGTGGGATATATTCCACAACTTATATATGGGCCTGCAGCTAAAGGGATTAATTTGTAACACGTGCATAAAAGGCATCATGTACTTGCTTAAAGACACAGGTTAACTGATAGAGGTTACAAGACCCTAAGAATTACTTCCTTTTGTAAAGAGGGAATTTTGAGGAAGTTTTTCCTTGAACTAAATGGCTAGTTAAGGGATAAGTTAAAGTTTGACCTGTACTTCACTTCATGACAAGACTAGATTATAATGCTTGAGACAACATGAGCTGAACAATCTTTTCTCTGAAAACTGTGTTGTATGTTTGAATAAACAAACTGCAGGAATAGATGAACAATTGTAAACTGATACTAGGCATTAAATTTCATTATGGGAATGCTCTGAACTGAATTGAAAATGAAATACTACTCCAGTGGGTATGGATAACAGCTATGCATCCTCTAACTGCAGACGCTTCCTGAGATCTTCAATGGAATTTGGTTTAGAGAATTTGGAATATATAAAAAAACCCCACAGGATGAAAGATCTCTTCTTGAAGCAAAAGGTTCACAAGTGTCTACAACAGTGTTCCAGTGACTGCAAATACATGACAGAGAAGTATGTTTATCCCACAAAAATGAAAAGGACCCCTGTTGATTTAGTACACAGAGGCAGGAACACATTTAGCTTTACAATTACGCCTCATTGCAAGGAGGGTTTATTTAGCCAGTTGGTGTTCTGATTTACACCATACAAAACATCTTTGAAGTCACTTAAGTTACACAACATACATAAATCAGGACAGTCCTCTGTCTAGGACTAAGAATAGGTAGAGAAGGAAAATCCTTACAGGGAAAAAGCAGAACACAATGTCTGTGAGGGAAAGAGTAAACAACAGCCCAAACTGCAGCTGTGTAAATGCACCAAGCCACAGACTCAGCTGACAATATGATGTGTATATTTATACCAGAGTGTTGGGGCTTCTTAAAAAAAAAGTATGCTTACTGAGAAGGGTATTTAGTGTGTGTTTAGTTTTGGTAAACATGAGGGACCAAACTGTCATGCTTAGGCAGGACACGCTAAAATTCTTTAGAGGATTTTTGCTGATTAAATGTATACATGACTGATACAATTAGTATTGTCTAGCAGAAATTATTACTTAATAAAACTATTACTGTGGCAGCAATGCATGGCTATCTTTGATGGCTATATATGTACTTTACCAGAGAGTGTAGTTCTCCTGTGGTAACAGTAATGCGTCCCTCCAGCAAGGACTGGACGTGCTGAGGAGAGAGATGCAGGGGGCAGGAGGGTCTCCATCCCCTGAGGGGGAGCATCCCCACCCCTCTGCATGTTTCTTGCTCTGCACACCTTATACCACAGTGGGGCATGGGCTGAAGTATCCTGCTGAGTTGTCAGTGTTGGCACCTTGGAGCAGTGTCAGGGTCACTTGCAGAGGTAGCCCAAGTTTCTTTCCAAGGGTGCTACCTCATCAAGTGACCCCATCTTCCTTGGTCTTGGTGGTAGTCATGGATACAGACTAGCCCCCAACAGACCTATTCTCCACTTCCCATGTATCTGGAATAGCTCAGGCATCTTTAGAGGCATGACACTGGAGGATGTTGGCTTGGGACAGGAGAAGCAAGCCTGTTCTCTAGTTCACTTGACTAAGGTTACTACTGCAGCTCAGGCCCTGGAGATGCTTGATACCATGGAGTTGGCCTGCACCTTTAACAACGTCACTCCAACACACACCATTCCCTTCTCAAGAGATGCTTGAGCCATTATGGCAAATTGATAATATGCCTCTACGTGCCTGACAGGCCTGTGGTGGTGCAAGGGGCTGCAGCCACCCTGACCCCAGAATCCCCACTTTGGTGGTCAGGCACCAATGTTCGAAGACTGCCTCTAGGTGAGGGTGAGATCCCATCACCCCTTGGTTCAGTGATTTGCCTGTTCTAAGCTGGTTGGTTCTTGTTCTCTGCTCCCTGTTTTACGTATAAGTTTGTAAATATTTGTTTCCTTTAGTTAAATATATATCAGTTCTAGAAGTTTCTCTGTTACTCAGTATCCCACCGGCTAGCCCCTGTAATCCCTCCTCTGAGTTATCCCCATTAGTTACCTCATTGTCAATCCTGCCTCCTTATCCCTACCCTATTGGCTCTTGCCCTTATGCCCGCCTTTCCTTCCCTGAGTATAAAATCTCTGGACCTCCTATTGGAAGTGCTCTTTGTCCCTGGAATTTTCACTGCAATGAACCTGATCGTGGAACCCACACAAAGAGTCCCTCCTTCCTTCTTTGCCTGCATGCCCCAACAGCTCAGCTCAGGATAAGCTCCTTTGGGTGCCTATCCAGTGGAGAGCTGTGGGTTTAGAGGGTGCAGCCAGACCTCTGGGCTTCTTGTTTCCCGGCTTAGTGCGCCCTCACAGGCCCTGAGAAAATAGCTCTAGAGATGCAGGGGTGAGCAGCTCCCTACTCAGACGCTTAGTGTGGCTCAGTGCACGGACCCATCCATGATCTTGGGTCTACAGGTCTACATGGTCTACTTACGGAACAGCTCATTTTTTAAGCAGAGTTTTCTATGGTGGCCAAAGCTGTATCAGCAGATATATTTTGTGATGATAGTTTTCAGAAGATGGCTTTACAATGCACTAAGCAGTTGTCTATGACATGGTTTCTCTCCTCAGGCTGCTCTGCTGTTTTCCTGGGAGAGAGGGGGTGTAGTATTTTTCTCCCATCTCCTTTGATGATAAAACTCTATTCTCCCTTGAGAAAGTTGTCTGGTCTTCCCCTCCCCCCTCCCCCCCCCCCCCCCCCCCAGTTGTACTGAATTCTGGATCTTTTCATCAACTTCTCTAATTTTAATGCTGTTGTTTAACTGGATAATCTGACTTCTTCCATTTCACATTTACATGTCATAGCACATCTGCAGCATTTGAGAGTTCACTGCATGGATGTTTCAAACCACACCATAGGATCTTGGCAGTTACACATGACTTCAGAGATTTTATACACATATATCTGACGTACAGAGGAAGTAATTAAACCATATGGACCTCTCCTGTGCAGTAGGAAGTACAACACAAATCTTCTCACTTGATTTATTATAACCTTATGTCATTTAGCAAAACCAACTCTGCAACTGTTTGAAGGAGAGAAGCCAGCTGAGGAGAGGGAGGACCTCTGTGGGGAGCTGTGGTTCTTGCAATCCTGAGCAGTTTTACGTGCCTGTGGCTGTACAGGGCAGTCAAGACCTGGCTGGCATCACCAGGTGTGAGGCAGCAGAGCACAAACTCTGCAGTTTGGTTTGTGAGGTGTCGTAACAACAAGAAAAATAAATGGATCTGTCCTCAGCCTGCACATTCACCTCTGCCTCTGCTCCAGTGGCAGGGGCTAAGGATGAGGAGCTGCAGGGGTCAGCAACAGTAACATCCTTGTCACACAGGGACCCCACCTCTCCTCTATCCTGAAGGTTCACTCTGTGAAGAGGGGTTGAAGGACAAGATTGGGCTCATGCAACCTAGCTTGTCCTGTCTACAGGGCACACTGATGGTGGGGGAACGGCCCCATGGTGTGAAGTCCCTAGCAAATACAAATTAAGTAAAGTAAAAACTGTGAAAAAGGGTGCAAGATAGTTTTACACCACATATCCATGCGAAGCATGCGGAGGGGTGTGCTCTGTAATGGAAAAGGGGGTTAGTCCCCACAGTGGTAAGGGATACTCTCTAGCAGCAGCAGAGTCATATTTGAACTGAAGAGTTTCCTGTGGAAAAACCCCATTTTATCCATAAATCTGCATGCCACTGCACATCCTCATTAAATACTGGAATAATTAATATATTTGGGTTCAACACCCACAGTGTCATGTGGTGCCTTTGAGCCCTTTGCTGCTGGAGTCCCTGTCCACTGGAAAGAAGCTGTCATTGTGCCCCTCTGCCACAAACCTGGAAGTGTTAGCAATGCTTTTGGCGCCATACAAAGAGCCACATGCAAACAGCTCATGCCCAAGGAGCTCACATCCTAACACACACAAGCCCAGACAGCTGTGAAGACCACGGCATCCGGCATTATAGGAGGGAGAGCTCATCTCAGAACCAGCTGCTCTCATTCCTCTTCCAGGCTATCAAGAAACGAAGTCCTTTGGGGGAAGCCTTTAACAGATATATGGTAGTGAAATGGAAAAGGAGAAGATGTTGCATGCTTTGGAGTGGATAACAGAAAGTTCATCAAAGAAAGAGAGAAGTAGGGGATCTAGAAACTGAAAAACAGCCAAAAGGTGATTTATAGTGAATAAGGGGTATTTGGATCAGAAGAAATAATACAGATGTATCCAAGTCTTTATTTGACTGGACAGAAAGACTATACAGGTTGCTATACTCTGAATGGAATGAAACAACGTATACTGGGGAGGATAGCAAGTACAACTTCCTTTTTTTGCTCTTACACCTATGCTGGACTTTGCCAACAATCTTGGGGACAAATAAACCCGTTTTAAACAAGTTTATAAGGGCTAACAACATTTCTTTAACCAGTGATACTGTATTTACAAAAATTAGTTTTGCTAAGTAATAAGATAAGCAATAGTTAGACAAAGAATTTCATTGAACAACCCAAACCAAAGCCACAAAAAACCCCAAAGTGCTTTTCTTTGCTGGGTATCTATGATAGCAGTAGACAGAAAGGAATTTGACAGACTAATACAGTCTTTTCATAGAAAAATAGTTTTAGCCTGTGGGAGAAAAAATGCTGTACGGATGCTTTGTTTGTTTGGGCTAGCAGCTTTATTCATTGTCTAGAAGCGTTCTCTGTGCCTAAAACACAGACTTCTATCCTTCAAGATCTTTCAGCATGCTCCCAAAGTTCTTATCTAATGGTCATTATAAGATATTATAACATTTGTCATCCTTTTCCAGACAAATGTAATTGAAACTCTTAGGTATACTTCCAACAGTTCGGTTCATTATGCAAAGACACTGAAGATGATTTGGAAACCTTATGTACAAACTGAGGTTATTAAAGAACATTTATTTTCTTAAGTGTCAGTAAGAAAATGCTGAGAACAGGCTCAGTCTGCCTCGGCAGATACTGTTTGAGATGACAGCCTGCCCATTCCCACATTCCTGGTCTCTCCAGGTCAAACTCAAAGGATTCCACTAATAGTTTGGTACTTAGCAAAGCAGACAAAAGGAAAATGGGTCAATGTTACTTGCTCCCATGTGACAAAAATACAGAAAATAGAAACAAGCACCATTTGAGAAATTTGTAAAGCCTCAGACATATGTCATGAGAAACATTTACAATCTCTGGAGTATAATTTAAGTGCTAAAGGATGACCTGGATTATCCCTCTTGGATGCCTTTGTGAGCTACCCAGTCACAGAGTAAGACTATCATCCACCCGCTGCTCTATCTTTAAACTCCTGCTCACAGTAAGCAGAAATTGCAAAACTTGGCTGAAAGCACAAATAATATTTTTGTGCAGTAGTTTTACTGTCTGACTGCTAGAAATCAAAGTCTGAAGGTCTAACCAAATGAACAACACATTTTTCCAAAACCAATCCTGACAGTGCATTTCATCTCCTTAATGAAGTGTAATTCATGTGCGAAAACCAAACAAGATGATCAACAATACAGAATCACAGAATATTCTGAGTTGGAAGGGACCCATAAGGATCTTCCAGTCCAACTCTTAAGTGAATGGCCCATCCAGGGATCAAACCCTTGGCACTATGAGCATCCCATGGTGGGAAATTTCTAGCCAGCTGAGCTGACATCATACATACAGGAGGATGTGCTGTGCTGTGCAGACACTATTGACCACAACGAGTGGAAGGGTGACAGATGAGTAGACACTCATGACATTCCCTAACTTTAGGTACTTACTTTCTAAATAAGGTAAAATATACTTGGAGGATTTCAAAGGAAGACAGGAAGGATAAAAAAAAAAAAGGCATTCAAGAAAAAAGTTAGGACAATATTTTTACATGATTGTGAATTGCATCCAAAGGGTTCTTATCCCAGCATTGGCTATTATCACCCAAGTTAACTTGGTTAATATTCATCTTCAACAACTTTCCTTTCTATTATTTCTTCACCAGAGTTAAATTTTAAATCTTGTTTTATTTTCTGAAATAAAGTGGTTCTTGATTCCTTACTGTGATTTCTCTTGCATTTTCTCTCCATCTCTCATTCAAATTTGTGATATGCAGTGGTTCAAATACACTCATAAATGCTGCCCTCAAAATAAATTCCTAAAATGTCAGTGAAATACCTTCTCAATTTATTAGCAAACTGCCGTAAGATTTTTTTCAATGAGTGTAACAAGTCCATAAATCAACAGATTGCATAGGTAATGCAAAAGGCATCAGATGGTGTCATTTCAAATGGAAGAGCTGAATCTACATTGCAAATAGTTAATCCAGCATATTGACTTCGGTCATAAGTTTGTTTGAACTGCAACCTTGGTATTCATTTTGACTGATGACACTAATTCTTGAGCTTTGTCCAATGCTGTTGAATTGTCTTCTCATCACACCAGCTGAGATTGCAAAGGTTTCTTAAACAAGGTCATAGGAGAAATATCTGCACAGGCCTAACCTTGGGCTTTAGAAGGAAGGGGCAGCATCTGTATGCATGCTGCATAGCTAGCACTTATTTTGCTGGAGATAACGTATGTCAGTCCAGGGAAGTTTAAAATGATTAAACTTAAAAAGGAAATATAAAGGTGAATGTGTCCTTTTGACTACCTTTCATTAAAGTATCATTCTTTTTCTCTTCTGTACAGTTGATTTGAAAAGGTTTTGAAGGGATTTTGCTTTCAGGGCTGGAGCAAAAGGGAGGGAATGCAAATTGCAAGCATGGGACAGGCTTAACAAAACGTGTAGTCCTTTAGATTACAAATAAATACAGTTTCTAGATGTTACTTATGGAATCAAACAATGTTTCATATCTGGCTAAAGCAGAAATGTTCTGCAAAAGAATAAGATAACAAGGAGCGAAAAAAAATTTTTGGTCAATATGCATATTTTGTTTGATTTGAAAGAATGTCTCCATTTGAGTTTATCTTTTCAACATTCTTTACAATATTCTGAATATTTACAAATGAAAATGTGATTTTTGTGTGAACATTTAATTGCACTCCTGCAGGTACTGAAACAAAGCATACTGCTTTGTTTTTTAATGTATCTTGCATTTTTAATTTGAAACAGATTCTGAGAAAGACCTTTCACTGATTTCCCAAATGTCAGATTTTGTGTAGAATGCATATATGGGAGGAGGAGCTTCTTGCTCATGGGAAAGTTATCTAATCTCTGTCCACCAGTTCAAAAAGATCTCTGATGTTGATTAAACATGTATAAACAGAGCTTAAAAAAAAAAAAAAAAGAAGGAAACATGCATATTTCACTCAAAAAATGTCAAGACAAATGTACTAAAGGACAGCAATTAGCAACCAACATAACTATCCCACTACATGGTTGATTAATAGTCAAGGTAGCCCAGGTTAAGCAATGTTCTTTAAATAAAACATTAGGTCATAAACTAGGTACCAAGTTCCAGACTGATACAAGTTCAAGTTCTGTCAAGCAAACCTGTACACTGCCTGCCTTTGCTAGTGAACTCTGAAGATTTTGGGCCTATTTACTGCTAACAGTTCATGCAATTACGCCTTATACCCAAGGTTTAGGTGCCTATGGAACAATATCAAGACTTCAGGCATTTGTCTATGCTGGCAAGACCTTGTAAGGCTGAGTTTTCAAAGTATAAACTTAAACAAAAGCATGCATCTGAAACCACCCTCAAACATGTGTGCAAAAGAAAACTGTATTCATGTATGTGAAAGCAGAATTTAGCTTCACACTGTCCAACAGATTTTACAGCAACACTTTTCTTTTCCTGTCTTTTGCCAATGGAGCTGCTCTCCTCTACTTCCTTACCTAGAGAAAAAAAGAAAATTAAATCTTGAAGTACCACACCAGACTTGATTACAGCATTGAAATATCGAAGAGTGTCATCTTGTCCCATGTATAGTGCTCATTAATACCATAGGCACTTTACTTTTAAATCTGTTGCCATTACAAACCCCTCCTCCAAATACCTTCCCTCAGAGGGCAGCTCTTCTTCCTGGAAATTTCCAGAGACTTATCCTTGGTCTATGAAGCAATGTGAAATTTTGGAGCACAAATATTTGGTACTTATATCCATTCTGCTGCAGAATCTGACAACATTTCAGAAGATACAGGATCAAGTTCACTCCCAAAGCTTTGTATATGGCAAACACTGGAGAGCAAATAGGACATTTTCCAAACCATTTCTGTCTTGTCGACCATCAAAAAAATCCAACAAAACCTTGATGCTGATCCAACAAGTACTTAGGGGTTGTCAGTCTGAGGGAAGGTGGATAATCAACCTGGAACAAGGGATCAAATTTCTGATAAACTCTAATCTCTAGGTGATTATAATGTCTGCTTGGTGTGAGGACACTCCTGGGACAGAGTGAATCTTCCAGGAGAGGACAAAGCAGGTGATGACAGTGGGAGGTTTGATGAGTTCATCCAGAGAGCTGGATTTGGAACAGGTGAGAGGCCTGAAAGGCCTGCTGAGTGCAAAGGGAGCAGAGCCCATGAGATGTCCAGATAGGTATTTAGTCTGGTAGAAGGGAGTGCTGACCAATGTGACCAGTGGTCACAATCTGTACTATACCCCTGCTGAGGTAAAGTAGAACAGAGGTGTCCAAGGGGGTTAACTCAAAGCAGCTGTGTGGGAGACTGAAGTCCTTGCCAACTCCATGGAATAGGTAAGGTAAATAACACCATTTACAATTCCACTTGACTGGTGCTTGCAACAGATGGTCAAAAGTTGTAAATGCTTCTACAGCAATGCTAGAAATCTACAAAATAGGATTATGGAATTATATTACCTGGCAAAAAGTGACAAGCCTGACATAAAAGGCATCTCATGGTGGTGAAAGGAGGATAATCAGTGGCACACAGAGTTACTATACTAGTCTGTCTACTTTACAGGGATGATAGAAAATGAGATATGGCCACGGCAATGGCACAGTACTTGAAGGCTACAACAAAGTGTTACAGAAAAAAATACTCAGGGCAGAGGGGAACATTAGGGAGTCCTTGTAGGTGGACATAACAGAAAGGTAGGACTCAGTTTGTATTTAGGATTCCTCTGTTAAGGACACCAATCATTAAATACTGAGTGAAATTTTCGTAAAGAAGCTCAGAGAAGCTGCACAACTAGGTCAGGTAGCAATACTAGCCAATTCCAACTACCCACATACTGTCAGGCACAATGCCTCATGCAGATGTGATAAGGAAATAAAAGTTTTGGACCCACCAACTGACTTTTTCTTAGCACGGTAAACACTGAGACCCATAAGAAAGAATGCTGCTCTGGGTTTAGTCTCAAGTGCTGCACAGGACCTGCTTCAAGAAGTACTATTGAGAGAACTGCTCTGAAAGAGCTTCAAAATATAACTGAACTTAATGCTGTAGTGTAGTGGGATGAATTAAGCCAAACAAATACATCACACAGATATCCAATTTCAAGAAGGGGAAATACATAAAAATCACAAAAATATTAAAAGCCAGAAAAAGCAGTCAAAAAGGCGAGAAGCCTAAAGTAACCTGGAGGCTTTTCAAAAACCCTGTATTAAAAGTCCCAGTAAACTATGTGTCACGTATCAAAAAGAAAGTAAAACAGTTCAATAAAAACCCTGCATAGCTCATAAAAAAAAGCTAAGGAGGCTATTGTAGGCAAAAGGGTTGGCATTTAAAAAATTGCTGAAACAAACAGGAAAGCCCATAAAAACCAGATCAAGAGTAAATGGCAACTGGGATGGCTAAAAATGAGTGAGAAAATTTTGCAGAAGACAACCAAGCTGATAGTAAAAAGTTGTTTAAAGGAAAAGAAGAAGCCATCAAGGGAAATAGCAGTACCACATGAAGCCAAGGGCTCATAAGGGGCATAAAGCCATAGCAGAGAAACTCAGTGACTCCTCTGCAGAGGTCTTTTACTGCTGAAGGTGTTTGAGAAGGTCCCAAATCCAAGCTATTCCTTGAGACAGAGTAGTTTCAGATAAATATGAAGGAAGTCAGAGATAAAACAGGTAAGCCAGGTGTTACTAAGTGAACACGAGTGGAGACATTCACCCATGACTTCTGAAGGAACTCAAGTGTGAAACTGCAGAGCTGCTGGCCAAAGTGTGCAACCCAACATTACAAACTCCACTGCAGCAGTGGGCTGATGCCAACCAAGCTTCCATGCGGAAAAGGGGCTCAAGAGGAGTCCAGTTTATTTGACTTTCCTACTTGGTAAGGTAGTAGTCCACCTTAAGGAACACAATAAATGAGCACAAGGATAAGCATGGTAAAGCAAGCCTTAGTGACTATCATATATTTGGATTTTCAAAACTGTTTTTATAAAATGCTTCACCGAAGCTTTTAAAATTAATTCTCTTGGGGTTGTATGAGAGGTGCTCTTATGGGCTGAAGGCTGTAAAAAGATAGGACGAATAGAATATTACCTGATGGTCACATTTCAAAATGGAGACATAACAGCAGTGGGTCCTCTCAGACCCGTGCTTTGCAAAAACTGGTTTTTGCAAAGATTTCAACAGTGATCTACAGAAGGAACTGAACTGTGAAACATCTGAGTCTATAGATGATACTAATCTCTCTTAGGCTGTTAAATGTGATGCTGGTGATGAGGAATGGGGAGATCTGGTGATCTCCCATGCTGGGAGATCCAGAAGGACCCCACCGAACAGGATGGGGACAGTTCTGGTCTCTTGCAGAAGAGAGAGCAGAGTAAAGGGACTAAGGGCTGGAGTGTCACCTTCAAAAGAGAACCTAAAAAGGCTGTGACATCCTTTGGACAAGAGAAAGCTGAGAGGGAATATAACTGAGATTTACAAAATCAGAGAAGCAGTGAGTAACCTAAACAAAAAGCTACTCCAAATCTCACAGTACTGGAAATAGGGTGTATTTGATGAAACCAGAGGGAACTTTGCTTAGAACAGGTCAGAGAGTGATTTATATAATTTGTATCATTTAAGTAGTGCCACTGGAGGTTGTGAAGACACACAGTTACAGTAGCTTCAAAAAAGGATTAGACAAATTCAGGATGAAATACAGATACTGAAGGAACATATAAATTGGGTTATCTTGGGTACAAGTGAATGGACTGCAGAAAATTGCCAGAACTCTGTGCTCCCCGTAAATAGCATCTCTTACTACCACTGTTGGGAACAGAGTAGTGAGATAGATGAATAACTGAGAAGATGCTTCTAATGTTATTATTTTGTGGAGGGAAAAAAAAAGAAAAAAAAGTAAATATCAGATTTAATCAGATATATCAGTTTATACCAACAAAGAGTTACAAGGAGCTACTGCCATTATACCAGCTTGGAAGCCAGTTAATTGTGATATACAAGAATTATTCTAACAGTTGATAAAACTATTTTATTGGATTTAAATATTTCCCTAAGATATAACAATGGAGTTGATTTTAGAGTATTTATGTGTTCTATTTTGTCGGTGTTTGTTTTTCTTAGTTATGAAGAAACACATCTAGATCTAATCTAACCCATGTGTTAAGACTTAAACTTGTATGGAAAATGCTTGCAAGTAAATATCAGACACTAGATTTCCCAACTGTATAGCATCCAAAAGCAGACAGAAGTAATTACAGGTGTACAGGTAATAGCTTACCTTTGGCCACTGCATTAGTGAAAGCAATATAACAGAAATCTGTAAAAGAGTTCTAGTGAACCCTCATGTCAGTCTTGGTTAAAAAGGAATGTTAGGGCATTCTCAAAAAGTGGCCTTTATGGGGGACACAAAGCAGTCTTTTAATTTCAGTTTCCATCATTCCAGCCCCTTGCAAAAACAATGGCTAAATGGCTTGAGCACTGTTAGATGCTTGACTTGGAAAATACAAAGGAAGATTTCAAAAGAGTGCAGTTTTTCCCTCTATAGAAAGATCAAAAACATTTCTACTCACTTCCACTTTCTATAAAGCCTTCTAGGTTGGTTATGAAGTGAGGCTGGTTTTGAACTTCAATAGGTCAAACAGTTGGCCATTGTACTGAATGGAGTTATCGTTTCCTACATAAGTGCATTAATGTTTAACAAATTTTAAGGCACATATACTGTTCTCTGAGCAATGTTTGAAAAGAACTATAAATCTCAAGATTTTAGGAGTTGCAATAAAAATCTAGAGGAAGAAGAAAGAAAACCAGATGTTTTTAATATTTTTTGTTTTGTTTTGTTTTTTGGTTTTTTTTGTTCCTTTAATCCGGGCTTTCCATGTTTCCATGTCATTCAAAACATAATTTCAATGTCATATCAGTGTTTCCCTCTACTCTCTTCCCTCTTACCCAGGCATCTGTGTAGTCCTTACATTATGTTCTCCAAATGTACCTTAGGGAAAGGGTGAGTCTGTTGTTGTAGGAGAACAATTTAGGAGTTGCCCTAGAAGAAAATTAGAAGATGATTCTGTCTCAGGGAGAAGATGAGTCTGTTGTCTTTCCTCTGCCTTCTCACTCTGTGTCCTCCACTGAAGCTTATACTATGGTTTCTTATCGTGTGGATTTGAACACGCCTTCAGGAGCTTTGATTTGCACTGCCACTCCACTGAGCTGTGAAAAGAGGAGATGAGGCTGAGGCTGGTTCCCAAGCTTGGCTCCTGCAGCCCCAGCTCCAACCATCTACCTAGATGCAAGGTACTGTTAGATAGACTGGATATTTGTAACCAGCTAACAGTAAATACAACTGGAAGATAAATAGGCTACAGCGAAAAAGAACAAAGACTAGAGTGTCATTAAAGACTGGGAAAAAAACACCAAACCAGCTTGCAGGAGAAATTCCCTTTGCTCTTTCTACTTTGAAGATGTGAACATGAAGCAGGACTGGAGGTGGGAACTTCAAGGGGATCATGTATGGCCCAGAGAAACATTTCTTTAGAGAAACTTCTCCAAGAAACAACTCAGCATTTGCAGTGAATTGCAAACACAGTTATCAGCAATGTCCTGATTCTCTGAACATTTGGATTTGACTAGCTTTCCTTTTGGGAACAAAGAAGGAAGTGCCATTTGCAGGTGTCCTCACAGCCCTGGGAGCAGCTCAGATAAGAGGCAGGAGGTTGCTGGCTAGATGCTGCCTTTGCTTAGCTGCAGCCACTCCCCCACCACTACAGTGGGCAGATGATGCTTCTGCTGTTTTATTTCTCTGTCCCCACTGGATTTTAGCTGTGTCTGAGCCCAGTGAAGGTTGCAGGGTTGAGTTCAGCCAAAACAGAGTGGAAGAAAACCTAAAACCACATACCTCTTTCCAGTAGGCCTGCTAGGTGGGTGCATTGATTTGTGCTAGGTTGCCTTTTGCCCCTAGAAACTGCCCGTGTGAAGCAGGGTTCAACTTTCCTGTGCCTTTGTGCCTATCCTTACCAGTCCTGAACCAAAAGCAGTGCAGGCAGAAGCACAGGGCTTCCAGCTGTCCTGCACCTGGAGACCTGGCACAAATCACCAAAGCCTGGATGAATCTTCACACATCTGAACAGTGCCCCTCTGTCTCTCACACAGATTCCCAGGAGGTATCAGTGGGCATATTTTACAAAAAGTGCTTTTTTAAAAACAAGTTATTGGATTAAGACAACAAATAAACATAAGCATCTTTCCTTAAATGCTGTATCTTAAGAGTACAACTGAGCAGTGACAACAAATGAAGTAGAAGCACATATAAAGAGTAGGCATTTCTTCAGACCTTTACTCCTTTCATAGCTTGCAATTGTTTACCACTTCAATGAATTCACTTCATTCAACAGCTGCTGATGTGAATTCAGTAGCAGCAATCCAAAGAAAATGCTTTTAATTTGCCTGGTTTTGAGACCTGTCACAAACAGAGGGTGAACTTCCAGAGGATGGCTGGGCTGACAGCTGGCTCCAGACCCTTGCAGTGCTGCTCCTACCTGAGTTCCAGGCTCCCTGCAAGTGACAGCTCCGTGGCACCTGGGATGGAGAGTCACAGCAGAAGCAGGCTCTGACAGACTGGTCAGGCATTCTTACAAGTGCAAACACGCAGTATGTCCATTGTGCATGCAATGAGTCACCTCGAACAGAAAACGTGTGTCGTGCCAGATTATACAGAGGTTTTGTGAAAATAAATAATCCCATTGAGGATTAGCATGAGACCAGAAGCTATGCCAAATTTGACTAGACTCTAAAGGCCAATCTTGTTCCTTAAACCAGATGTTTAACAGGGGTTGTGATATCTGAAGAGATCAGCAGACACAAAATACTGGCAGCGTGTGCTAAATCAGAATGAGGTGTATCATTTCAGAGGTAAAATACAGAGAGATAAAATGTGATTTTTGAAGTGTAAAATTCTGTAAATGCCTTTTTCCAATACTTTTTCACATCTTGCAAAATTAACCACAAGCAGTAAAATATAATTTATGTTCTGTGGCATACCCTTTTTCTCTTTTTGAGTATCTGTTTAAAGGGAGGCCAACCTCATTAATAAATGGGGTTACTTACTTCCCTGAGGTAAAACTGAGAGTGGTGAGCAAGTACATAAAATCTGCCCTTACTTCCCAATCTAAATAGTAAGCAACTCACAGGGAGCTTCTTGTCAGTGGCACCTGACTGCTTCTCTACCGTGGTATTTTCACATTTTCAGCTTTTCTAATCTATGCAGTTAGTTTTGTTTAACTATCTGTTTTTTCTTTCACATTTGGCAACTTGAAATTCAAGGTCATTCAGTCAATAAGGAGCATGAAAAACATAAAAGTTGGTAGTTTTGCAACAGATATTTTCATGAACTCTAGTGAGAATCTTACAGCATCAGTTTTTGATTTTCAGTCAAAAGTGGGAAGTGGCAGGAGGCACTTGCCAAACTTCGTGCGCTGGATGATGAGGGTAAGGCAGTAACAGCTGGAGGGACTCCCATGGGAAGCTGTGTCTCAGGGGAGGGCTTGTTTGTCCTTAGCTTCATCAGGTTGTCATTGGGTTATTATAATGGAAAGCACATCATGAGCAGCTCCTGGTCAGGCCACGGGAGTACAACCATTACAGCCCCCATGGCATGGTAACCCCAGGATCATCTGACTTCCATGGAGACATCAGGACTTCTGCTGTAAACAAGAGTGTTCCTTGCCTCCCACCTACACTGTGACTTTCCTACCACCTCTCCCTCCTCTCAGACGTGGAGTCAAGCTTGAGGAATGCAATGGGAATGGGAACTGATGACTGGCTGTGTGGAGGGAAGGCAGAGAACTGAAAAATCTTATGAGGTTTGTGATAGGAGAACAAGCACATGACCTGCCACCACATCTCTTGCCTGACCTATTCTTAGAGATGGGTGGATGGAAAAGGCTGAGTCACTGTCTCAGCTGCAGAAGACCAAGCTGTACAGAAGGAGCCAGCCAGCCAGGGCTCCAAGCCATACAGGATAGAAACTGCCCTATTTCTCAGTGCTCTTTGTGGCAGGTGGCTAATCCCCTCCACCCCATCTCCTTTCCTCTGCCTCATTCCTCACTAGTCCCCAAAACAAAGAACAGACTATCAGCCACAACATAATGCCAGAAGTTCTAGGCAGTTCCCTTTCAGCAGGGATTTCAGGTTTTGCAGGTGTGGTTCACTCTTGCTTTACTGGAAATCACACAGAGAATCACAGAATTAATGAATAATTTAGATTAGAAAAGACCACTAAAATCATCAAATATATGCATCCCATGCATGTATGTGGTATCTTTTCATCCTACTGATCTGATTCTCATCACTACTTCTGAACCTGGCTTGGCCTACAGTGAGTAATTAATACAGCCAGAAGCAAAAGAGAGAAGGACTAAGTCTTGCGGCTACAGGCCATCACGGCTGTCAGGTCCCTTGGCTCTCATCTTTGAGATAAGTGCCTGCTACATATAATAAGGTATTTGTAACAAAGTATTTCTTCAAATCTATGAGCTTGTGAGAAAGTAAGATGAAGCAACAATAACTTTTTCCTGAAAAAGAATAATTGTTTTAATACTCTTAGCAGCCTAATGCAAGTCATATATAGCAAATTATATAGCATTGAACTTGTACCATCAAGAGCATTTTACAGGAGAAAAATGTTACTTACACGGCTTCCTTTTTCAGGGAAACACTGACATCCTCCACTGCAGTCTCTGCCTCCACATGGTCCTGTGTATTTCTTTCCACCCTGCAAACCAGAACACACATAACACAAAAGTTAAAAGGTATCAGCTAGAATATCTGAAACAGCACACTAAGCTTTGATTAGCAGACTGGCTGGGAAGTGCTAAAGCAAAGACCAGGACCAGATCTAGGATTTACAGTTGAAACCTCTTTAATCTGTGCTTAGAAGCGGCCATGAGTGGCTGTCCAGTTCTTGGAGATCAGCATCAAGAAATATAATGTTACTTCATTTATTTCCCTCCGCATTTTCAAAACACTGCAGCTTGATGCTGAGCAGTATCTCATATATCTTTTTGACACATGCAATAGATATCGTATCACAGAAGTGCAGCTGCTTGGATTCTTTACGGACATGGACTAAATCCTAGGTCACAATGCAGCACATCCTTCTATGCATGCTCTAAATGGTTGCTGTATTTTGAAATATTTCTTGGTGGACATAAAGGAAAATATACGTATCACGTCCAAAATCATGAGCCAAACTCCTGCTTTCTCCTCTTCTATGGCTGCCGATTCTGGAGGAACATAAAATTTGCTGCAGCCAACCACTGTGATTTAGAAGTCACTCCCAGCTTAAGTAAATGTCTTCAGTTACATCTCTCCTGCCTGACCAGAACCACCTTGGCCTGGGCCACAAATACATGGATCACAAAATATGTACCACTCCACACAAATCCTTGGATGGACTTCAACAGGCAGGCAAACTCAGATTATATTCCATGCAAATGCCTGCATGGAATGCAGCAGCCACAGTCAGTCTTGTTCAGAAACATGAACAGCAGAGATGCTGTGCATGCTGTGGTGTGACTTTTACAAATGTAACTTAATGATTAGGAACATTGTGAAGACCAGCCTGCAGCCCACCTAAGCCCAGGGTTTTGAACTCCTGAAAATGACCCAGCAGCCTAGTAAGTAATCTGGGAAAGGAGGAAGGGATTCCTCATCACTATTTCTGAACCTGGCTTGACCCACAGTGAGTAATTAATACAGTCAGAAGAAAAAGAGAGAAGGACTAAGTCTAGTCTACAGGAAACCAGAGCCTCTCTTTCAGGGCACTTCACATGCACTGCTCCTTAGATGAAACCTCAAGGGAACCCAGCTGTAGGGTACAGAGTCAGGCTCTACGTCACTTGCTCCCCTCTTGGCTAAATGAAATGGTGCCTTCACTTTTCTGCCTCCTTCATAGCTTGAGCACACAATCTCTTGAAAGGGAGGTGAAAGGGGTATAAACGAGCCTCCAAAACAGGATGGGTGCTCTGAACTGCTATGCTGTTTCATAAATAGACATTGATGTTGCCATTCCTGCCTCTAGCATTGACTTAAGGAGCTAAAACACAGAGAGGGGACCAAAGCTGCCATGCTTAGAACTTTTCATGTGGCTCTAAGCAATCCTCTACTCAACACCTGAGGTTTTTGGGTCACATTTCTCAGGTATCCATTTCTGCCTTTAAACTACCTGAAAACACAGCTCTGGGATTTGGATACCTCCCAGGCAGACAAATGAGTAAGAGGTATGGAGCAGGCACCCAGCATTGCCGAAGTCCTGCTTTGGTCGTATTTGTAGAGCAGGATCTTAATCTTACGACACACAGCAACACAAAGTTCCCCAAACGAGTTCTTTTGCTTGTCATGAGAAGGTTCATGTCTGTATTTTAAGTACTTTTATATATTAAAATATAAAAACTTTCAACTTTATATTTAATTCTCATGTTTAATGGAAGAGGTAGGATTTTCATACTGATAAAAGCTGTCCACCAAACTGAAACCATGCCCTGACCTATTTATAGGTTTGGTTTTTATTCAGGAAATTTTTTCATGGATGTAGCAGAGTTCTATGTCATGTTATGGATTCTGCTTTATGTTTAAGCTATGGTTTAGAGGAAATATTAAATCAAGACAGTTTTATAAACTCCACCAGTTTGCTCAGGTTGGTCCATTTTTTAGTTAAATATCTGGATAAACACAAACTCACTGTTTCCATGGGGTTTATTTCTTGTTAACCTATTTGCAGATGAAATGTGCATCTTTTTCTCAGTATCCTTCATTTTACAGAGTTTTCCCCTCAGTTCCTTTTCTGAAATTGAGAATAGTTCTATTAATTTTTATGGATGCCATGCAGATGTATGGCCTGTGTGATCATATTCCTCTGGAGGATGCAGGTATCCATTAAGGAGCAGTGTGTGAAGTAGTGCTGCCATTGGTAACAATCAATTTTGAACTTTTAGAATCTGTTTTTGTTGGTGCTGTAAACAACAGCATATCCCAGCCTAAGAGTAACAGTAATTTGATGTCAGTTTTCAGTTTCGCCTACTGAGAAAAAATAATGAGAACAATAAGTTTATTTCTTTAATTAGCAGAGTGACTCTACATTTGGTAAATTGTTGTCAAGGAGAAAACAGACAATGAATCAGAATGGCAAGATGTTTGTGCACTTGTAAAAAAAAATGGAGGAGGCTGCTAATGTTTATTTCAAATGGAAGTTCAAGGTCTATTGTTTGTGTACTATCCACCATCCAATATTTTAATTTGCATGCTGTAACAATACCAGCAGCTAATATGGGGACACAATTGTTTTCTTCCATAATTTTAGGAAGTGCTTTTTTTTTTCATTATTTTCTCATTTTGTATCCTTTTATGCACACAGACTCTGCAGATAATGAAAAAAAAAATCTGGAAGATTCTCCAAAAGTTGGGAACATAATGGGAAAGCATTTGAGACCAGCAGTAATATACCTCTTCTTGATTATACTTGGGCTTTCCTTACTACCTAATCTCCACCTCTTCACTTTTCAACTGCTACTTTCAACTTTCCAACTTTGGGAGCTTTTAGTCACATGTAGCATTTTCTACTATCTTCCACTATCTAGAACATTTATAACTTCTTGAAGATCATTGCACTGTTGTTTGATCTTACATTATTGGGGGTTACAGTCTAAAACATTATGGTTTACAAGATTGTTAAGGTTCAAAATTAAGTCTGTTAAGGATACTTGTAGAACTTTGTTAAAAAAAATTATACCCATGGGCACACAATTGAGATGAAGGGAAATCAAATGGACATATATCAGTCAATAATTAGAATGCAAAGAGCCTTAAAGTTTAAAATTTAGCTATGTTCTTGGAAGTGCTCAGCTATTTACGTCCTGAGGAAAAGATATTTCTGGGAACATAACACTAATGGTGGCAACCCAATGTAGTTGTTTTGATCTGAGCAGGAGCCTTTTTGGTCAGCGGTGAGAACAGTCAGATCTAGGACATAATTCATTCCATTCTTATCCTGGCATTTCAACTGATAGACTGCATCTCTCCCAGAAAGTACCTACTGCTTTCTTTCAACCATGAAGGTGGGTGGAGGTAGGTGAGTACCTTACACAGAGAGATCCCCCCCTATAGAAGTGTAAGGATGGGGAGATGAATCTCCTGATTTGTTCAGCATGCAGTTAAATGAAGAAAAATGTGCCTGCACCAGAATGATATTCTAGGATTTGTGTAATCAAGCTGGCTGAACTGGCCCTCAATTATGAAGGTGTCTGCTGAGAAGATTTTCAGTTCCAAGTCTTTCTCATGTTTTGGATGATGCATAATTCCACTAATCTCTAAAAAGTCTAGAGTCTAGGCAGAGTCTAGAAATGGGGTTTATAGACTCTAATTTAAGATTTATGCAACATAGGCACAATATCTGGCTACTATTTTAGATCACCCAGAGAATCTCATCAGATGTATTTCAGATACCAAAGCTAAATGTCTTCATAGAAGGGTAAGGGGAATAGAAATGTACCATAGGGCAACTGGTTGAGATGTGTCTACAGAGCAGATGTCCAGCTCCAAATGAGATGAATCCTGCGCTAAGCGTCCAAGTCTCACTCTCACAGGTAGCCATGGGAGCTTTGATGGGAGCACCGAGTGTGAAGAACACTATTTAAGAGCAGACATATGGTGCAAACACAAAACAAGTTATACCATTGCACTGGTGTGCAAGCTTTCTGTGCATAAGGTGAGTTGTTGCTTAATTAGAATTAGGTTGGAGAATCAGGAGAAAAATATGGTAATTCTGTCCAGAAATGTGTAACATAAATGTTCCCAACGAGACCCACAGGGTCAAAAGGCAGCCCTTGGAGGCAAGGCTGTCTCATTCAGCCAACTGTGATGGTAATACCATATTAGACAAAAAATTGCCTAGGTAATAGTGTCAGAAACACCAACTTTTGAGTGTAAAAAAATGGACCAATGAGGAAAAAGAAACTAAGAGTAGGTTGCTTATTTGGGAGGAGTACAGGCAGTGAAAAGGAGGTGCAAGGGTGGTAAAAACTTGGAAAATAAAAAAATATGAAGAGGGCATCAAATTAGGTGAAGAGTGAGGGTAGTGAGGATATACTAAGAGCAAGAGCAGGGACACTGGCAGGCAGCAGTGATGCTGACTTGTGGGCACAAGCCCACTGGGAGTCCCCATGCTGAGAGACCACAGGTCTCTTGACCAGGCATGTCCCTGTGGGAGGGTGGGGTAAGAAGGGATAAGCTTGTAAGGAAAGATAGGCTTACTCCTGAATACCAACTGAAGGAGCAAAGGCAGTAGAATTGCAACTTAATAGCCCTTTTGTGTAATTTATCAGATTTCTTACACTGATTTTCTACAAATGCTAATAACAATAGGATATAGAATTGTAATTCAGTGTTTCTTGCAGTGATGTAGTTGTGAATTATTACTAATAACAACAGTGGTATGTTACTTTGCCAAATAAAGAAATACTAGGTTCTCAGAAGTGTTTTCTTTAATCAGCAAATCTTAAGTTACATCTAACCCATCCACACTGTTTAAAAGCTAGGCATCTCCAGAGCTGGCTTACCCACACACTGTGCTGGGATGAATATATTCATAATGTTCAAGGAACGTGAACACTACTTAGAGCGAGAGAAAACATGTTAGTAAGTGCCACCTATGTTTGTAAAACTTGCATATTTGCCTAGTGTAAATACTTATCATTCTTATGTATAGCAAGCATAAAATGTGTGTGTCCCAACACAAAACCTTTTCTGCCCTCATGCTTTCTCATAATTTTTTTTGTCTCCAGACAATATTATTTCTGTACTTATACATCTTCAGCCAAAAATAGACAACTTAAATGCAGTTTCCTTCAGCCAAACTCTTAAAAACCCCAGAAACATACATGCAGTTTTCTTTAAACTTTTCCACACATTAGTGATTTATTTGTTGCTAATCTTGGCCACATTTGGGTAATTGTCATTTCTGCGTGCCCGTTCAAGTACCTTCACTTCATCTAACAAAGAACAAAGGCAACCAGAGACAGACCTCAAAGTCCAGTTCTATGAGTACAGAAAGACCAGGAAATATAAGCCATTTCCTTACATACAGCTCAAAAAATAATTACGGAAATTATAATGAAAATATTGCAACTTGGAATCAAAGACTCCATACACCGACGTCTTCTTTCACAACATTTTGTAGGTTGTAGTTGTGCATTAACTTCTGTGCTGACAAGCCTCATTCTCTTCACCTAAGTTTCACCAAGGCATGTTTTAGAAGGTTTTGGGAGCTTTCTGAAACACTGAACTATGACTGGAGGTGCTGACATACTGCATGTCTCTGCAGTGGGGCAATGAACAGCACATTCGAGCAGCACATTCAGATGCTTCAAGTGAGGCTTCAGCCAGGAAGACCCGAGGGAATTCCTGGCATGCCTGAGAGTCAGCCCTCTGTGTCAGTGCCAGGGAGACCAGACTAGGCCACACCTCCAGTATGAACCTCTGCTTTCACATTTGACCTTCAGCTGTTGATACGGACATTAATTTCAAATTCGGTTTATACAGCCCTGACTTAGAAACTGAGTACTCCTGCTGCTGATCATCACCAGAGAAGAACTTCGTCGGATTCAAGTGTGACAGCACAGTTGTATTTGCTCAAACCCAACATTTTACTCCTTAAAGAGTAGAAAACATTTGTTTCCTGCTGCCAAACTTATTTCTCTAGAAACATGTATAAACAGCCACTCAAAACAAGTACAGAGAATGCTGTCAGCAGAGGAGGCCTGGACTGCCCAGGAACAGGCTCAGTCTTTCCTCAGAGCTACAATGTCAAAGATGGAACCAGCCATCTGAAACTGCCTGCTCACAGTCCAGTAGCTACTACTGCATGGGACAGCAAGACCACTGTGAAGACCTTAATTGTCCAGGGAAAGGGAGAGATCATTGGCACAGGCAGAGAGGAAGGAAAAGACGTGGGTGTGGATCCTCTCTCCCAACTGTTCTGAGAATTATTTCGCTAAGAACTAATTCTTTCTTTCATATTGAATGGGAGCCAGAACCTTTTCCAGACTGGATGAATGACAACTGGAATAATTTAGTGCGTGACCTTGAAATCTTATGAATGTTTACACTTCCCACCAAAAGTAGGGGGAGCCATGTATTTACATATCCTTCCATGAAAAAAATCTGGAGGAGGAAACTGGTCCCGGGAAGAACACAAAGAGACTTACCACCAACTGTATGACAAGAGCTGGTCTCCTAACCACTGCCCAATGGAACCTTCCCAATGCAATGAGAAGATCTATACTTGTGACAATCAATTATGTTTTATAAACCAGTGTGAAGTTTCATGTGCCATCTACCTCTTATGACAGAGTGTATAGAGAAAACTGGGAAGCAGGATGCCAAGAAAGCAAGCAGCTTGCTTCAGCTCTGAGTCCTGATGGGCATGGGAATGTCAACAAAGGAGAAGTATCCAAAGGGACTACTGCTCCCAGGGACAGAGATGCCTTTGTTTGATGTCTGGGACAAGGAAAGGAAGGGCAAGAATGTAAAGTCTTCAATGCTGAGAAGACCCCAACAGACAGAAACTTGTCTTCTCAAGTGTCTCAGCAAGTATGTTGGAGTCAGAGATGGGAAACATGAATTCTGTATCTCTCAGAAATGAAGCTATAAAAGACTTTCCTCTTATGGACTTGCTTGTGACTCTTGATTATATGAACCTTCTGGCATGCAGCCTTGGTTTGAAGGCTGCATAGTTTCATTTCAAAGTGAAACTTCACAGCTACACATGTTCACTTTATTTGAGGTACTATTTACCACCCCTCTTCAAATTAAAAAGTTCTCCTGTTGCAGTCTGGAGAGTCTGCCTTGGAACAATGGCAGAAGCCAGATCTGATAGAGTGTGAACTTACCCTTCATGTTTTCATAAAACCATTTTGTGGCTTTAATCCAAACACATATTTACCCAGAAAACCAGATGGAATGCAGAAAGAGCTGCTGTGATAAAATAGGCATTAAAAAAAAAAAAAAAAGGTCTTTAAGAGGCTCAGTCAAAGAGTAATGCTTAAAAGCTGCTTGTGTACAAAGCACAGATATTTGAATAACTGTCCAGGGGTCTTGCCTACTTGTCCAACATGACTTTGTTTGCAAACAGCACATTTCAAAGCAAGCAGACTATGTTGTGACATAGTCTTCTGTCAAGAAGTCAGAGAATAGTAGTCTCGTATTTTACAGGTAATGAAGTTGGATTCAGCCATATTTTTCCTTTTTTTCCATCACAGAGATGACTATATGTTATGCTAAGAAAGAATATAAGATAGAAAACCCAGTTAAAACACTTTAAAATGTCAAACAATAAAAAAAAAGTCACCTCTATAGAAAAATATAGCACTCCTGCTTATTTTTGAAGAATCTGTAATGCCATGAGAAAGGGAATCCTAAAAAGCTGCCCCAGGTCTCTGCATGAAAGTGCTCCAGCTTTCAGGAGCTAATGAAGGAGGGCTAAGATGCAGAAGGCTTTTTCTGGAACAAAATTGCATCCAGAAAAGGAAGAAAAACATAATCTGGCACTTCTCTATTTGAGACAGGTAACTCAGCTGCCTAAAGAAATGACAAATTTTGTCTTCGTCATCAACTAAGGCTTGAACATATATTAGCAGGAGACAGGTGATGCTGCAGGCTCTTTGAGGGGTGTGCAACCATGGTTAAAAATGTCTCTTATGTCTTACAAAGGATCAAATATTACACAGCCATGAACTGATACCCACAATGATTACAGAAAGAGAATAAAAATGTTGTTCCTCTTTACCAAGGCCAGAATTGGGTTTGCCTGCAGAAGAAACACCCCACAGGTATAAGCCTAGTAAGACTTTGAAGATGGAAATGTATTAATAAAGGTAAGCAAAGATACCTGCATTAATTATTACTATTAGTTAAGGCAAGCCCATTGGCTTCCTTGATTGTAATGAGAACTCAGACACCTTGTGGATATGTAGATGTTTAAATTTATACCTGGTTCTTTGTTCAAATGGGATTTATTTTAGCTAAATCTGAGAGAAAGTAAGGATGCAGCAGTAGCTAAAGTAAAATTTGGACTGATAAATTAAAATTTGATTTCTTGTTAAACTTGATCCCATCTTTGTAAATGCATACTTTCAGAGATGCATATTATTTCACTATCATCATTTCTTATGAGACAACAGACTCTCATCTAACATTCAACATGGCATTCCTCATCTAAAAGGATAGTGGTCTTTAGACTAAGAGTGCTGGAACATCTTAACATGAGTCCTTATTCTCAACACCCCATCCCTAGAAATTAAATGTATCTCCACAGAAGCTACTTAGGTGGTTTCAAAAACAGTATTACAGAAGACAGAAGTGTTTTCTAGTTATCAGCAATGAAAAAAGTCCTTTGACTTAATTCTGTGATTTTTTTGTGACTTGCCAAGGTAGATGTAATCATTTATTAGGGAGGCTGTGACATTGAAAGGCACAGATTGTTTCTCTTTTAATTTTTATTCTAATATTTTATTTATGCAAACCAGTGTGCATTTTGTATTTGATCTGCCCAAGGCTTATGCAAGGCACAAGTTAGTGGACAGTGTTATCACTTGATATGTGCAGTTATACTGGAATATTTTCCGTAAAGGAATGAAGTCAAAGACACTATCAGTCCTTAATCTGAATTTGGCTTTTGTGCAAAATCTTATATTACTGGAATAAAACCTCCTTTCCCATCCCTAAGAACAGAAAGACATTTGTTCACATACTAGTAGCATAATAATGAAACACAGCATTCACTCATTAAAGTAGCAATTTCTATATTTAACTACTGGTTTCCGAAGTCTAGTCATTTTCAGTTTTGGAAAGACATCCAAATAATGATATCATTTGCTTGAAACAATAGAAAGTCTGGATACTAGTCTATATATGGAGATTTTTTTTTAGTCTATTTATAAACCATGCCAGTTATTTGACCTGTCTCGTTTACTCACCTACGTAAATTGGCAGACTCAGGAAACTTAAGAACATATTATTCTTTGTGACTGGTAAACCTTAAAAGTTGCTAATCATACTTCAGACAGGCAACCAGTATTTCTGAAAACTCATCTGTGCCTATTACACTAAGAACAAGACAACCTGCCAATGTTGTCTTTTGAAGCTTTTTTTGCTTTTGAACCAGCAGCAATGGCTATTGCACTAGCTCTGCTTGTGGGGAGGGGACTGACAGAAACCAGCTGCACAGCTGTTTGCATGGCTGCAGCACCTGTGTTCTTTTCAGTGCAGTGCAATGGTGCCAGGGTTTCCCAAAACGTGGACATAACCACTGAGATTTTATTCCTGTTTCATGTTTTCTGTAATTACTTAAAAACGTTTGATTGTGTATGAACTGCGTTTATCAATTGAATTTGTTACATTTGTTTTCCTCTGATAACTGTTTACAGACATGGTTCTGTTTACAGTCATGGTTTGGACATGGTTCAGACATGCTGATCTAGTTTGGAAGTGAATACTTAAGAGATCCTGGGAGTTCTTCTTCCCTTGGGAGGGATGAGGTTGGTGACTGTTTTAAATGGCCTTTTTAAATCTTGTGCCTGCAGAATCAGATATAATAAAGAAAGCAAAAAAGCTGAATTTAAGTTTGTCCTGCAGAATTATATAATTGCAATTAGAAATATCTACCAAGAACTGGAAGTATGGAACTATCCCTGGCAGCACGATTTGAAAGGAATGGATTTTCACAGGTTTATCAGAGATAGCGGAGATCGACTGACACTGCTTTTATCATAAATGCTGATGGGTAAGTCCAGTCCAGCATAATGTTTACAGCCCTGGCTCAGTTTTCAGGGTTGTCTGTTAGACAAATTACTGTAGTGGAAATATTAAATGTGGAAATTTGCTATGCAATTTTTCAGAATTGCTTCTTGGGACTGGACTGGTGTTTCCTTAAAAGTAAGAAGAATGGGTAAGAGATTTGCAAACTGGAAAAAGAACTGCATTTGATGATGGAAGTGTTTACTGCTAACTGCTTGGTCAGATGCTTCACCCACCATTTCCTTTCTATTTCAGTCAAGAAAAAGCCCATGAGGACTAGCTTTCTAACTGACCCATTTCACTTTCCACTTTTGATTTCAAAACTTAACCTCCTCCCTGAGCCTTACTGCCTCTGTTCCAAGTTGATCAGTGCTGCCACTGGTGAAAGCCTTGGGTACAGGTATAGCAAATAAAGAAGGTACAGTAGAGGATCTGACATATCAGGACTGTATGCAGACATCTGTGAAAGTTTTGCCACTTGCAATGTGGTTAAGGAAGGTAATCTAACATACAGAAGAATGTATTTGGGAAAAAAAATCAATGTCTTTCTTGTGGATATAAAAACTGGTAGTCAACTATCACTGAAAATCTCTTTTCTCATCTATATACTTTTGATTAGCAAAATGTCTTAAAATATTTTCTCATATGAGAAAAGAAGGGACCTGTAAAAGCTCCTTCTTTTTTTGCATGTCCTAGTGCATGTATAAACCACCCAAAAACTTCAAACAGAAGAAATGTTATAATTCCTCCTCATAGAACTCATATGATATCTTTCATTTCTTTCTTCTACCAAAAAGCTCTTTTAATTACTTGCCTAGTTAGGTGTGAAAATCTATATAGCTCAATATAATGTATTTGTATCTGTAGCTTACAAAACCTGAAACCTGGAATGGCTGAATTGTTATCCTGTATCCTAAAAAATAAATGACAGTTTATTTTTCGGATATTTCTTCATCCTGCATACCTGTTTCCACATAATTTTAATGGGAAGAGTGGGAAGGTTGTTTTTTTTGTTTTTGGAAAGGGGGGAATGGGGGAGGTTTCACTTCCTTGAAAATATCCCCTTGAGTATACAAGAACATTACCACAGCCATACTGTGAAACATTGGCTCAGGAGATGGCAAGATGGAAATAACATTTATTTACTCAGAATAGAAAAAAAGGGTTCATATTTCCCATATTACCACTGACTTGTGACTTAAAACCTGCTCTGGTTACATGTGGCAGCTGATCTGATTTCTGCAGTGTTGCAGAACTGGGTTAAATGCACTTTCCCAGAGTTTGATGAGTCACTGGTTCAGCTTGGTCTAGGACCCAGGATCTTCCTGCCTTCCGGGCCACTTCCCTCACCAACAAACACTGTCTGCATTGCTGCAATAAGTCTTGTCGCTCAGTCTCCACACCAAAAATGCTCTTATCATAGTACAAACAACTAACATATTGAGATTATAAACAACCAAATATCAAGCTTTAAACTGACTTAAGCGATGTCATTTGGCTTCTCTTTCACATCTTTTTTCATTACATGCTTGTCAGTTTGCAAACAGATCTACAAAATTTAGAAATGCTCATGTCTTGCCAGTAAGGAGTAGAAAATAGACAAGAAAAAAGTAACACATCTGTAGCTCACTGTATTAGAAATTATATGAGCTTGACTCATGATATGAAGCTTGACTCTTAGAAGAGGTGGAACAAACCCCAGAGTGCTCATCGAGTTCAAAGGTCTTGGAAACTGGTAATCGATGCTTTATTCAGAACACATTTCTGAATGAGCTGTACCACCCACCTAACTCAGAAAATCTATCAGAGGCAGCCAGAAGACTGGATGTATGCATTCAGCTTTGCTATAAGAAACTTTCTACGAAACTCCTCATAGGTGATGCCAGCTCAACATAATGATACTGAGAAAGAATGCCCAAAGCCCCAGAATGGATCTTAGAAATATTTTATCAGCAATTGTGTGGAAATAACCTGGGGCTGCAATGTTCATGTTCAACAAAACAGTAACAACAACATCCAAGCTCTATCTCCTTGTTTGCCTCCTTGAAACTTCACAGATTGTATCTCATGCCTCTGCTCAGAAGAGATCTTCAGATTAGAGACCATAAATGAGCCTGTTGGTGTCCTGAGTAGGTACCACTTTATTATGGCACTTCTCTGATCTCTCTAAGGTCTGAAACACGAACACGCAGTGGCTTTTCTCTGACATAAGATGCAAGATTCTGCTAAACTCCAAAGCAAGTAGAGGAAAACAGCTCTCCCCAGGCAGATAGAGGAATCAAGCTTCTAGTGAATCATTACTATATGTATGGAGAACATAAAGACTGTTCTCCAGGGACCCTTTGCTCTACCACAAAGCCACAGCTTCATTTTCAGGCCTCACAAGGTAACAGAAAAATCACATAATTGTCTTGCCTTTCTTTTCTGTGATATGGAAAAGTCAATATCTACACTATATTTTGTGAGCAGGATAGATCTTAAATGCATTAAGTTTCTGGGAAAACTCTACTACATATCTCCTCCTGGAAGAATCAATCTCTCACCATTTATTTTTGTAAAGAAACTCAATGCTTCATCTGCTGAAAGGCTGGTAAAACAGTTTCATTGCTACCTCTTCACTAGAGCCTTCCTTCTGTGTTCTATTTTTCCAGCATCTAATAAATTATTCCAGTTGATTTTTGAAAGGCAGGTCTTTTTCATGAAAAGGCAACAGTACTGACACATGCTGGATCAGTAATGAGGTTTCGAGTCCGGTCACACTTTGTCAGCAACGTGTTGTTCACAGAGATGGATCTCACCAAGCACGCATTTGAGGGGCTAAGTTCTGTTCAGTATCTGCAAGCTGCATAACTAAAACCTCATTTTTCCATCTAACAAGATGAGCAATAGTCCCCAGAAAATTCCCACTCTCTGTTTATATTGCTTAATTTGTAGTCTCTTTCCTTTTGTATCCTGAAAGGTAAGCAGAGGGTTTCCCTAGCTGTCAGATCCTGGGATCTGTTTTACTGAATTGGAAAGCTGGTAAACCAAGTCTTGGAGGCATTTACTCCAACCATCATCCACTTTATTTCCTTAGTGTGTACTTACACACACACAAGCATAATTCATTTTTCAGCTGTGAAGTATAATAGCTTTCCTTCTGGTTTCTTTACTTTTCTGCTTTTCCTGATGAACTCAGGCAAAAGCTTCTCAGCAGCAGGAGATCCCAGATAAGCTGCTAACTTGGTTTCAATTTTAGTGTTGCTGCTCAAGTGCAACCTTTTAGCACAGTTGGACCATTTCTCTACTGTTCTCTGTTTTCATGGTTCTACACTGTTCACACAGTGTCCACTAAGAACATTTATTCTGCCGTTCTGATAATGCAAGCATAATATTTCCGTTTCCCTGGACTTCTGTGACTGCTGCCCATTACATTCCTTACGCATACACGTTCTTTCCTACTCCTGTACGACACTTAGGTCTCCAGATCATTTGGTTAACTCCCTAAAGTAGATTACATTCACACTAACATTAAGCCTTATTTTGTGGCATTAGTGATTCCTGCTGCCCACTGCTACAAAGAACACTGGCTTTAGTACCTCAGGAGAGTGCTTTTTCCTATTGGTGTTCCTGTGCTTCTTTATTAACACACAAGCCAGATTGTGAGTCTAGGCCACCACTTAGGCAGCAAGGCAAGATATTAAAAATATGGGCATGACAAAAAGAACCTTTGAAGATCTTAATATGGTAATAATGGAGATCCTTTATTGATTTGTCTTCTCCTATTTACTGAGAAAGATAAAGGGTATCTACAGTAACAAATTTCTCAGAAATTCTTGTGACATTTTAATGCCCTACTTTTTCATATTCATCCCCAAAAAATCTCCCACTGCAAAGAGCCAGTTGGCCTGGACTCACTTGTCCCACTAAATCCAACTGTATCCTTTAATCACGGAAACCCAGCCTCTTGTTGCTTACTGGAGAACTTCCTTACCATCATAAAATGTGATGTTCTTGCCTGTGAATTCCTGCTAAAATGTGAATTAGGATCCCAAGGCAAGGAAGTTTTTTCTACTTCTGCTGTTTTTATTATATTTAGGTAAGTAAGAAAACATTATTTCTTGTGTTTTCCTCATTAAGCCACATCAATAATATAAAAATAATGTAAAAAGCTACTCTTAAAATCTCACAATAATAAACCCCTCATCCTCCACACAAATATACTTCTTTAACTCTTACAGTACCAAACCCCGGTATGCTTTTATTTGTAAAAAACCACAACAAATGTAACTATTATCCCATGGTGGTAACAGTCTAGCTCTCCAGTCACCTCTTTCTAGCAACAAGGGACCTAGAGGAAACATGATTTACATGACTGAAGACAACAGTTTATGCCAGATGCTTAAAGAGCAATAGGATGCATTACACAAACAATTACTTGGTTTTGTATTTTGACCAAACATACAAGTTATTAGCCAACCCTGTTCCATATCTTATCTTTTTTAAACTATTCTATTCTTTCAGGAGGAGAGCAGTACAATGCTGATGTGCTTTGCTGTGTCTATTTTGCTGGCAATAGGGAGGTTAACTTACTTCTCACTTTGCCCCACTCCCCACCACCCCCCATCCTAGGAACACAGTAGGCAAAACGGAATTGTTCCTCTGAATTGCACATCCGTCAGCCTCCTCCCGGGAACAGCCAGCTACTTCTTATCTTGGCTGTTTTACATCACTGAAATGTGAAGGGAGAATTTGAAGGAAGGAAATCATAGAAAAGAGAGACCTCTGTGTTTCAGAGCACTGGGGGGAAATACCAGAAGAAGGGTGGGATGGTTGGTGGTGGTGGGGACAAGAATACTGTAGGTAATGAAGAGCTACAGAACCTCCACTGACAGAAAAAGAAAACTTTTTGAAGAAAATATTTTTGATCTGCTATCCTTTACCCTTTGAAAAGACATTTAAATGAATACCTTTACATTATTTCCATCTGTAAATTTCTTATCCTCTGAGATCCTAAAGGAAAGAAGTGTCTCTCTAATGTTACTCATGCGGCAAATATAGGAAGAAAAACATCCTTTTTGCACTATTTTAGGACACATTGCCCCTGAAAGTAGGGATTTACTGCTAAATCTAGTATAAATATTGTCATTTGGTAATACTTCAAGAAATGACAGCAGGGTTAATTTAGTCTTCCCTTGGGACCATAAATGAATGCATGGGTTCTCTGAGAAGACATGAATAAATTTTAATTATCTCATTGAGAAGAAGATCTGCTTAAAGGACACAGGCTTGAAATGTGTGAGGGGCAAATTTCAAAAGATCTGGAATTAAACATCCAGAGTACTTATCTGAAGCTTATTGGGACTATTTGATGCTCTGTGAAACGGTACCAGAAATCCTGTCCCAAGCCATCTGCAGTAATTTCACAACTTCCTTTCAGGCTAGAAACTTGATCTGTCTGGTGGTAATTCCTCAGCTCTGGACCTTGTGTAATGCTGAGAGCATAGCATAAGAACTCAAACCCCCATAACTTTAGAAATTCCTATCTTAGACATGCTAACCAGGCATGTCAGAACTCAAAACTCCTCAAGTAGCAACAGGAGCTTGGACAAATCAGTCACTTTCTGCAGTGAAAGCAGATGGTCTGAAAAGCAGCCCCTTACCAAGAACTTCTGTGAACAAGTCTTCTCCACAGCCTAGAAAAGAAACATCGTCTCCTGGCATCTGCTAGTGAGGGAAGGGAATAATGGACCAGGCTTTATCAGGCTTAATTGAACATCTATTTTCTAACATTTTGGACCTTTGTGTTAAAACTCACCAAGCCAAAGAGTGTAGAAAATGGTATGCAAAAACACATTTGCAAAAAATTGGGTACCTATCCTGGGGTAAATAGTGGTCCTGATAAATTGCTCTGGTCCCAAGAAGTGGAAAAATGTGTCTGTGTGGGGAAAAAGATTGCTAGGAGATTATTTCTTCTTTCCCTTTTTCCCCTAGGAAAGAAAAAAAGACTTAATTCGGTCAGTGCGTTCTGCGTGGCTGGGGCCCTTTGTGGATCCCCGCACCGCTGCACTTTCTGTAAAGCACCAGGAGCGCGGCGGGCAGGGCCGTGCCGGAGCTGCAGAGCGCGGGGAAGGGAGTGGGCAGGAAGCTGCGGCCGGCGCGGCGGGCACCGCTCCCGCAGCAGCGGCACTCCCGAGGGTGGCAGAGCCCGCGGTGGAGCTCGGCGCGGCCGGACACGCGCGGGGAGCTGGGGCAGAGCAGCTCCGGCCGCTCCCCCTGCGAGCCTCGGGCACCCTGCTTCTCCGGGCGGGCTGGAAACGGGAAGCCAGCACAGCCCCCACCCCCTGCTCCTGGAGGTCAATGTGACGCTGCAAACGCGCTCTGTGATGGCAGTTTTGCCTCCTGCTGTGGATTGCTTAGGTTTTCTAAAATGACGTATGATTAACTGGGAGGTGGAAAGAACAGGGAAGTGTAAAGATTTATTTATTTTGTTTGATTCATTGTTCCTGCGGAGGGAAGTACTGCTCAATAAGAGAGTGTAATTCAGATTGCCAGATTTCTGGGTGGAGGCTCAAACTGGTGCAGTTTGTTTGGTTCTGCAGGATGGGTTGTTTTTCTTTGGTAAGGAGACTTAAAATTGATTCTGACCTATACTGCTTCTTGCCAGAGAGGCTTCCCTCACGTTGAATTCCCTGTTGCGTTAGACATCAGTCTACCTGAATGATCTCAGTTCAAAGATAATGCAGACCTCTAAGGAACCAATGCACACAATACATACAGGTATCAAATCTAGAAGCACAGCTATCTCGTACATAATGGATGTGGTGAAGTGTCAATTATCACCTGGATAGCTCAGCCAGGAAAGGCTGCTATTGCAATCACACTGTCGAATCACAGTGCTGCCAGCAGAGTGCCTTTATACAAGAAATACAAATTGGGAGCAGCACAGGCTTTGCCTTTCTAGCTTTATGTATTATAGAGGCTTCTGTCAGCAAAATGTGTATATGTAATCCACTGATGGCTGGACTGCAGACCTGGTTAAAGTTTGCTTAAATAGAACCTTGCACTTAGCTTGGTGACTAAAAAGATGCAACTGAGATGGCATAATGCAACCCTGTCCATTACTTCATAATAATAATCTTACTTGTAAATATTAAATACCATATAATATTATTCAAGTACATACTTAGATAATAGATGTTTTTCATTGAGTTCTTGGTCTTGAGAGATAACATGAACTATGCTAACTGGTTCTCCATATTAATTCAGGTGAGTTGCTTTTTAAAAAATCATTTCTCTATTTTCCTTTGTGGAAATAAATTCCAGGGAAAACTGAAATTTCTGAGGAATTTATTCTTTTTGGAGAGCCAGCTGTGTGTTTGGACTCTAATATCAGAACCATTTCTTCCTCCCTGTGCAGAAAACACTAATAAAATATTTATCATTTAGAAAAGACATTGGCAATGTTTTTCATACCATCTGCATTCTGACACCAGGACTTTGCAAAAGCTGAGTAAGGACGCTGCTTGGACAGCTTTCAAAAAACTGGGCAGACTGCTTGACATGCCACAGGAGTTGAAGAGTCTGTGAGCCAAACTGTTACTGACCCCCAGCACCTCATGTCTGCAGCCTGGATCCAGCCTTCATAAAAGCATCCTCTTTGCCCATATTTCTACAGCAGCTCCAAAAGCATTAATCAGTACTAATTTGCAGTGTTGAAACTGTGTATGTCAGTCACTTTGTTTCATTCTAAAGAATCTCTGTTTCTATAGCACAGTACCTGTAGCATGTGTTTTGTGGAATGATTTAGTGCCAAAGCTCAGGATGTATCCTTTGTATTTGCTCGCTGCAGGGCAGATATCCATCCTATCTAAATATCCCTTGCTGCAAACTGAGGAACTTACCAAGATTAGTCCTACCAAACACTTCTATTTTGCTATTTGTTAATAGCTCATTACACTTCTTCTAGTAATTTGTAGGCTGAAAGTTCAATATAATGCCCATAAGCGCATTCATATGCTTTCTGCTGCTGTATTTTTGTAATCCTTGGACTCAAAAATAGCAAAAATTAATTGTTTGTGGTAGGAAACAGCAACAACAATATCAAAACATATATAAGCAAAGTTGGGAAAGTTTATTTAACTTGATGTTAATTTTTGGTATTTTTTTTTGTATACCAAAAAACCACTAAACTTGGGTTTTTGCCAGCTTTGACTATATGTTTTAGCTCTATACAGTTGGAAAATTTATGAATGCAACATATTTTCTATGTAAATATGAAGTATAGAAATCTTCAGTATCAAAATGATAGATCACTTGAGTTATTAATCTCTTCTTTCTGAGTAGGAAAAATTTGGTTTTCAGATACTTTTCCATTAAATTTATTAAATATCTTTGAAATATGACTTCCTTTCTTTTAGATTAGAAGTTGCCCACACCTTCAGGAAAATAGAAAGGTCAGGCAACTTTCTTGTCCATGACTCCATACAGACTTAAGGCGCCTGTGCTGAGACTTCTCCGCCTCAGGGAGGTCACCCAGCTCCGCTTTGCTGGGGAAATCTGATAAGGCTGCAGGTTGGACTGACAAGACTGCAGGCCATGAAGACCAGCAAGGCTGTTCCAGCTGTCTCCCAAGAACAGCTGGAGCCTGCAAATGTTACTACTGTGGCACAGCCTTGTGTATCAGATCGATAGTCAAAAGTGGAGGACCATCAATAGAATATCAAAAGCAGTTTTGGTATCACTTTGCTATCTGATCTCATTGAGGTTACAGACTTTCCATGGAGGACTTGTGTCTTGTTTCATTAAAATACTTTCCTGCACTGAATTTTTTTTCTCCTGGGATTCAACATCTCTCTTTCTTTGGGACATGGCAATACCTACTGCATGAGGAAAACAGGAGGTCCCACAAGCATGTGGAAAAGGTTCTTGGCGAGCAATGCAGAAAAGAAAAACATTCTTCACTTGCTCGCTCATTTGCAAAAGAGAGAATATTCCTGAGGACTCCCAAGCCTCTGTTATCTCTGTGACTGATCCTTGGTGAACAGTCGGCAGCAAAATGAACTTTCCAGAGTGGCTGAATATCAAATAATTGTGGGTTGCCTGGACTAGAGAACAACACCATTACCACTTATCTTGTTATGAAAAAATGAGTTAGCATATTTGTCATTCTTTACTTGATAAATGTAAACACAAGGGGTATGTAGGGACATAACATCATTTTCTTCCATTTCTCAAAAATAGCAAAGCTAAATGTCTTCTATGTAAGTCCAGCGTATTCAAAAATTAGGAAAAAAAAAAGACTGGAGAAAGGTTTCTGGGACTTGCTTTTCTAATTTAATAATGGGAAGAATGCTTCCTTCCATTCTTCCTGTTTTTTTGCGTCTCTGACTTGGCGGGTAGATGGAAAGAGATTTAAGAAACAGGGAGTTGAGTTACATCCAAGTTAAAAAAAAAAAAAAGAGGAGCTATTGAACTGAAAGAAACTGATCTTCAGTGCTGAATTAATATTACATAGGAGTATTACTTGATGATGACAACAACTCATGCCTTTACAAGTGGGTGTATCTATTCCTTGAATTTACAAATGAGCTTGAATGAATGAATTCAAAGCTGTGCAATCACTTCTTTCATCTTCCTGTTATATACACTCACTCCCCTAATGCCCTAGCTCCAGCCTCCTTAGTCAGAGCTGCAGATATCCTACAGGCTTCTTTGCATGTGCACCCGTGCTAATGGTCAGCCATACAAATGGGTGCTTCTGATTTTGCCTGTGTGCTGAGGGAGACTCAAGTGAGCTGAGCTGGAAGCCGCTGTTTTTGGCTGGTACACGTCCTGCTTTCAAGAAGTGGGCTCATATGGCAGTTATAAAATATAGTCTGGGAATCACACAAGAAACTGTAGTAAAAAGAAAATGGACTGAAAAACAACAAACATTTGCCTCCTTAATGCAGCCCAAGTCGGGAAGTAGAGGCCAGAGTAGCCTGTCTAGCTCAGAGTAGACTGAGTTTTGGTATTACGCATCTGGAGTTCTGTCATTTGTATCAGCCCATGAAGGGAGAAGATTCATCAGTGTTACTCCTGAGACCTGTGTGTGGAAAGACCATAACAATGAAGCAGATCATTTAGAATATTCAATTGCTATACCCATCACAAAGATGAGGTAGTTGTAACAGCAAGACTAAGTTGGAGAAAAAAATGTGTTGACTTGCAGAAAACAGAATTAGTAAACCTAAAATCTCAAGGAGCACATTAAAAAAAAAAATCATTTTACAGCT
This sequence comes from Corvus cornix cornix, assembly GCF_000738735.6. Classification (NCBI taxonomy): domain Eukaryota; kingdom Metazoa; phylum Chordata; class Aves; order Passeriformes; family Corvidae; genus Corvus; species Corvus cornix. Next base: position 93,650,765 of record NC_046332.1, read on the forward strand.
ACTCTGAATCTTCTGACTGCACTAAAAAAGTCACATAACTAACTTCTGTGCTGCTGCTTTTTCTTAAGCAGAAGTATGCAGACTAGCTTTAAACTTATCTCTTATCTCTATACTTCTTGTAATTGGAATTTTCCAGAGGAATTTGTCTAGCAGTTGTTTTTAACTAATGTTCATTAAAAGCATGATGAAGCCCCATCAGGGAAAATAAATAACAGTGTTGTGACACTAGGAACCCAGTTGTCATCATTAGTGATGAAAAAAGATAATTGCCCTGACCAGTAGTGTTTTGGTGGTCTCAGTAAAATCTAAGACTGAGGAAAATAAGCTGGACCAAATTCTGTGAAACATGAGTATTCTGTCATATTCCTTCAAATTATAAAAAGCCTCGATAAGTTATTCAGCTGCCTACAATATCAGATTTTAGGAGCACTTGCTATGTATCTGGAAAATACAATATCTGGGAAAAGGAATTGCTTCTCATCCTACTGGAAACTAAGATTGAAAAGCTGGAGTCCTTGAACCTGTAAGATGAAAAGCTTTCATCCTAGAGGAGGACATGGTTTAATGGTGAACATGGTGATAGTGCTAGGTTGGTAGTAGGACTTGATGATCTTAAAACATCTCTTTCAACTTTAACTATGCTAATATTTTTCTTAATTAAACTAGTAAAGATAGTCACAGGGGACACAGTCAGTCAGGGAGGAAGATGAAACTGGGTTCTCTGCACATTTCATGCTACCCATGCAGCTAGTTTCTTCCAGGCTGAGAAAGGAAAATGCCTGAAGAAAGGGAAAGGAAATTCTACAGGAAATTTGGTAAAGATTTCCTTCTCTTGTTTTTCTCATGGAAGAAGGTGACCTGAACTCATAAGGATAAAAAATAAATGTTCCATGAAGCCTCATACAAATCACCTTCTTGTCAAAAAAGCCTCCTCTTCTGCATGCAACACTCCTGAAAGTTCTAATGGAACAATTTAATATAATTCGTTCCACCAACCTGCACAACTCCATCACTGATGTGCTGCTTTTGCAATACCAGAAGCAAAACTGAGCATGACCGAACTCTTTTCCTGCAATGTCGTGTTGCTATACAAATAGCAACTGGCTTCAGGCTACATCATGCTGCCCTTTGAGTCCAGGTTAGTCTGTGCAGGGTGGCTGCACTCTTGGGCCTCTTTGGAGAGGCAATGAAAGGACACTGTGGGTGGCAGAGAAAATAGAAAGTAGGAGCAAGAAGTGGAAATCTATTATATGCCCACAAAGCTCAAAGGGAAAGAATAAACAAAGCACTATTATTCCTCCTGTTGCTGCTTTTTTATAAGTCATTTTCTCACTGGGTTTTTTTTAGTAGATTTCTTTCATCTTCCTGTCTCCTGATCTTGCTTTACCAAAACCCACCACGTTGAGATGCACTCAGGCTTAAAAATTATTTAAAGAACCTCACTGTACTTATCCTCCCAAGTGTCTCTTTGTGCACAGGCACTTCCCTGCTTCCCTGCTGACTGGGGTACTGAGCCAGGTAGCAAACATGCAGTGCACTTCACTTCAGCAAGCATGCTCCCTCCTACAATTGACCCTGGAACCCCGCAGAGTGCAGAGCAGGGGCGTCATATATCTTTTAGGGAACCCCTAGCTCCCTGTCTCCTGGCATCAGGCAAAGCTTCCTCAGCTGTGGCAGATGCTGATTGCTGCTAGCAGCAGCTTTCCCTGGTGGGCTTGCCCTGAAGACGGATTTGAGAAGGCAGAAGGTACTTCTCGTTATGGGCATGTGGTTGCAAAGAAACACAGCTAAGCTGTGCCCTGCAGGGTCATGACAAACAAAAGCCTCAGAGCCATAAATAAGTGCCTGGGGATTTAACGTGCTCAGAGGCAAAAACTTGAGCCCATGTTACCATGCGCAAGCCAGCAGTGTTTTCTGAATGACAAGAGGCTATGGATACCTGGAAGATGAGGTGTGCTGCTGAAACATCTCAGAAGGTTCTGTTTGACACTCGTTGCTGACTGCACAACCAGGGAAGAGACAGAGAGCTCCAGAGGACAACCAGGTCCTGCTGTGCCTGTCTCGACACCCATCCACCATGCAATAGGCTCAACTGTGCCTAGCAGGCACCTCCTCCTCTGCAGGCAGCCTAGACCTACTGCAAAGCCTGTCCAGCTATCACAGGGTGAAGGGAAGCCAAGCCCCTCTGAAACCTGACTTCTCTGAAGCATCTCACATTGCACATTTATTCTCCTCAATACTTGGACCATTATGAAGGGGAAAAGCTTGTATTAATGGATTTACCAATTCAACAATTTATATCAGCAAGTAGGCAACAAGGTTTTCAGGTATAGAGTTCACTTTTTCCTGACAACGTGAAGAAATTATTTGATTAGCAGCTAGCAAAAAGGGTGATGGATGTGCGGCATGCATTCAGAAGCATGAAAAGAAATGCAAGGAGGTAGAAATGCATGCCTGATAAAGTCTCAATTTACTTAAGAAGATGCATTTTACTGTCCTAAGTGTGAAATAAAGTTTCTAAAATGGAGTTTCCAGAAGATCCTATTATAATTTCATCATCACTGAATTTATAGTACTTCAGGGAAGGCTTCTGTTTCTTAGGATACCTCCCAGAAGAACCTGGCACTGGAATACTTGACTCAGTAAATGCTTAACTTTGGTAGTATAACCTTCTTTCCAGCAAAAGCATGACCTCTGGTTATTTTTGCAAAAGAAGACATTTGGAATTATCTATCTGCACAGTATTCTTTAATAAACTGAAAGAACCCCACTTACTTTCCCTAAAAGGAGACTTTGAAAGATAGTAAATTTTGTGAGTCTTTAGAACATAATTAAAGAAATTCACAAAAGGGATTATTTTTCCATGTAGGATGAATGAAATACATGATACATGATTGTACAGATAGGCCAAACTTCCAGTTTAATTAATCCACCAACTTTGTCCAAGGCAAGATAACCTTTCAGAAAATACCTTCTCTATACAGAAAATAGGGCCTCAGCCAAAAGGTGGACACTTCTGAATAGGTTTTAATAGCCAGTAAAAGCCAAAACTGCCTTTACTGTGTGCTTCTTCATGAGTTCAGACAAAGGTGTGTATGTTTCAATATATGCTGAAATAACCATTTTCAAAGATGAAAATACTAGGTTGCCTGATATTCTTATAAGACAGAGACCATCAAACAAACCCTTGATTTGGAAAACTGTAAATTCAAAAGAGGAAACAGCCCTAAAAGCAATTGTATCCCGAGAGATGAACTTTACAACATAATACTTGCCAGTGAATGGTAACCACAATTTCATCCTTTCAGGCCAAGAACAGCTGCACTTTCTAAGTACACTATGAGTGTTTCTTTGCATTATTTCATCCCTAACACCCCAGTTAGGTAACACACAATCTCCTCTTTCTATTCATCCTTTATAAACTTAATTAAAAAGTCTGACTGGGGAGAATTGTTTGTAAACAATTGTAAACAATTCTCTTGTCAATGGAATGACCTTTTTTCCTAGGTATCAAGTGTCACAGTTTGAGTTTCTCTCTTCACCCTGTGAAGCCTGTATTAGGAAACAATGAAGTAAACAATAGAAAGAGAAAAGCCACCAAGCTCTAGACCAGCTGAACTTAAATGACTTAACATAATCTCTAAGTTAGTTGAAACAGTGTGGTAGCCTTTCTGATTAGTCTTAAATAATATTACAGGCTTCCTGGAATACAGTGCACTCTGTCCAAAAATTGCCTAAAATTTCAAATGAATACACATCCATATAAGGAAAAGATGGTGCATTATGGACCAATCCTAATTTGTATTAGTAGCCCTTAACAGACCTACATTCAACCTTTCAATAATGTCAGAATTTTAAAGAAAATGCAATAAAAATAAACTGTCTTTGGAATGGTACTTTTAGTGCTTACCTGTGCTGGATGGGAAGATCTGTTGCTACCAGTGTAGAATGCAAGTATAGACGAGTCTCTGTATGACCCCAAAAAGGGGAAAAACCCCTTTTATTTGTGAATGGGGATTAAATTCACACTTCCCACCACTGCAAATTTGACAATGATCATCACAGCTAGCTGAAATGGATTTAGATTTAAGAATTGGGATTTTGCCACTCTGTAGAGTGAAATTGCATTGACTGATGAAATTTTAACCTTACAAATTTCAAGTTCTGCTGCCCACAGGAACATTGCATTGGCCCTACTCCACATGCCATGTAAGACAATAAAGTTAACAACATTAGGGTAATATTACATTTGTGGAAATAGGCCAAGTGATGAATGATACACATCCAAATTTCCTCCTTTCCTTTCACAGAAGAATTATTACTAAATGCAAAAACACAAGAGACTTAAGTGAAAATAAGTAGGATTGTTAGTTAAATCATTTTAAATCACCATGACTATCTTCAGAGAAAGAAAAGGCAAGAGAATTAACTGGAGTTCATTACACTGTAAGAAGTAGGCACACCAATCTCAAGTTACTATTTTCAGCCTAGTATGCATAATAGGACAAGAGGGCAAAGGTAGAAATTAAAGAAAAACAAATTCCAACTGTCAGGAAGCATTTTTCACATGAGAATCATAAATGTTGGAAGACTCTATCAAGTAAGGTTAATGAGGCTAACAGCTAGCAGCCAAGGAACAGCAAATTAGATGGCATCATGGGTGGATGACAAAAAAAAAGGAAACAATTTTGCAATTATCCTGAAGGCAAAAATGCTTCTGATGCTCTTTGCCTGCCAACATTCATAAAGGGCCACACTTGCCTTTCAGTTACATCTGCAAAATCCAGTAACCATCCCTAGGGGAATTGCACAGCATCAGTGACAGGATAACCTGGTTGATGGGTTTTATGGAAGGTATGTGAGAAATGAGGAAGGAAATCTTATTTTTCCTTAATTGGCTGTGATTTAAAAACTATATTAATTTATATATATATACAGTACCTATATAATGACATAATGAAACTAGTAAACTTGTAACTTTGAGCTCTTTCATCTACCTTGTAAAGGTAAAACAAAAGCTCAGAGACTGATTTTAAAGCTAGACCAATGTGGTCAAAACAATCTGTGTTTATCCTAAGAGTAATCAACTACTGGAAAAATTTAGTAGGGGCTGTGGTAGGCTCTTTGGCACTGAAAAAACCAAAAAATACAGATGGGATGTTTCTCCAAAACTGGCACTGTAATTCAAACATGAATTAAACTCAGGAAATTCTCACAGCCTACTTTATAAATATCAGTCTTGCTTTATATATTCCATGTTTCTCTAGACACCAATATGCCACATGAATCAAGTGTTGTCTATCAAACTGAGCCTGTACTTTCAGCTGATGATAAGCAAGGACTCCAGATGAGAGATGAAAGACTTACAGGTGGTGCTGTAGGTCTCACACAAGTGTAATGTGGGGTGGGTGTCATAGGACACTCTCTGCTTGCATGCTTAAGACAAACAACCAGACATAACTTCACTGGTTGATAACAAATGTAGGTGACCAGTCTGGGGACATAGTCTGACTCACTCTTCCAGGACCCTATTTTCAACTTCTAGTTCTTAGAAATTAAAACATGAAGCTCCTTAAAGGAGGGAATGTGTTTATCAGCACAGACAAAGAGATAGGACATACATAGGACATACAACTACAAAACCAGGAAAGCCAAAAGATGTACATGATGTTAAGTCACTCATTATCACCTGAGGGAGGCTTGAAAAGCAGAACTTCAGTAACGATTAACATGAAACCTCACTGTCAGCACACACTGGCAGAATTTCTATTAATTGTTACCCTGAAAACTAAATCCAGTCAATCCTATTGTGTTCTCTTGCATCTCCCAGCAACTAACAGAAAAGGTCAAATGCTTAGAGCCTGACTGAAAGTATGCTTAAACCCACTGATTTTAAGGAGTTTCTACAAACATGTTGCAATCTCACATTAAAACCTGACTGAAAACATTAGACCATTTGATAGCACACACTTAAATTACAATTTTCTGTTGAAGACATCATGCTGTTCTGCTTAAAAGCTGGTGGCATGAAATGGGTCTCATAACACTGTAGTTAATTATTAAAAAACAGTGGAGCCGGGAAAGTATTGTGTTTTTCAGCTTTAATTATTTAGACTTAAAGCAACTGGCCACATGTCCTTAATAATTAGACAGAATCCATGCAACAATATACTGAGATCCCACACCATTAATCCTTTAAAAATCATGCTGAATATATTGTTTGGAAACCTGTGACCTTTTGGGGCACATTTAATGCAGCACATAGCAATACAGCACAGATTCAAAAAATGAGTTTCAAGTGAGCTGCCTTGGGTACTGTATCTGGCCTGAATAGCCTAAGTTGCAGTACATTTGGAAAATCTGCTGGAGGACCTCATTAGGAAAGTTCTAGCTGCAGAAACACACAGCTTCCTGAAAGTAACTTTCATATTAGTGATGTAGTCAGCTCAGTAACCTGTAGTGGTGGCAATGCCACTCTGAGTGTACAAGGATACATTTCTTTCCAAAGTTATTTTCAAAGTTGAGAGACGTTACAGTTAATATAATGCAACTGCGGCAGGGATGTGTGTACTGAATGCTAAGGAGGAGAAAATGGTTAACCTGCTTATACACTAACAGGGAGAATGCGTTCCATCTCCCCTGTATGCTGCGCCAGGCAACACACACCTTCTGCATCATGCAGATTCGGGCATGACTCACAAATTAGCAGACTTGAGGATGACACCAAGTTGGGAGGGAGTGTTGATCTGCTGGAGAATAAGAAGGTTCTGCAGAGGGACCTGGATGTGCTGGATCAATAGGCAGAGACCAACAGCATGAGGTTCAACAAGAACAAGGTCCGGGTCCTGCACTTTGGTCACAACAATCCCAGAGCTACAGACTGGGGGCAGAGTGGTTGGAAACTGGCCTAGTGGAAAAGGACCTGGGGGTGCTGGTTGACAGCCGGATGAACATGAGCCAGCAGTGCCCAGGTGGCCAAGAAGGCCAATGGCATCCTGGCCTGGATCAGCAACAGTGTGGCCAGCAGGACCAGGGCAGTGATTGTCCCCGCTGTACTCAGCACTGGAGAGGCCACACCTCAAGTCCTGTGCTCAGCTCTGGTCTCCTGAATTCAGGAAGGACATTAAGGTGCTGGAGTGGGTCCAGAGAAGGGCAACAGAGCTGGTGAAGGGGCTGGTGTGCATGTCCTATGAAGAGCAATTGAGGGAGCTGGGGTTGTTTAGCCTGGAGAAGGCTCAGCAGGGACCTTATCACTCTCTACAACCACCTGAAAGGAGGCTGTAACCAGGTGGGGGTCGGCCTCTTCTCCCAGGCAACCAGTGACAGAACAAGAGGATATAGTCTTACACTGTGCCAGGGAGGTTTAGGTTGGACATTAGAAAGAAGCTCTTCACAGAAAGGTTGATGATACATTGAATGGGCTGCCCAGGGAGGTGGTGCACGTGGGACCCAGTGCCATGGTCTATTGACATGGTGGTGTCATAGGTCATAGGTTGGACTTGATGATCTCAGAGGTCTTTTCCAACCTCATTGACTCTGTGATTAACCTGCACCATGGCTGAAGTGTCTGTCCCTCCCAACACTATAGGGAGGGACAGACAGCAAGTCCTGGCTTGCTCATGCTCTCTAGTTAGTCAACCATGGATCTATCTCACCTTGGGGTTACGTTTTCATAGAATGGCTTGGGTTGTAGGGAACCTTAAAGATCTAGTTCCAACCCCTTGCCATGGGCAGAGACACCTTCCACTGGAGCAGATTGCTCAAAGCCCCATCCAACCTGGTCTTGTAGAATTCCAGGGATGGGGCATCCAAGACTGCTCTGGTCAGCCTATTCAAGTGCCTCATCACCCTTATAGTAAAGGATTTCTTCCTAATATCTAATCTATACCTAACCTCTTTCAGTTTAAAGCCATTCCCCTTTGTCCTATCACTACATGTCCTGATAACGTCTGTCTTCAGCTCTCTTTTAGGCCTCCTTTAGGTACTGAAAGACTGACAATTTTTAAGAGAGTCCATGCAGCTCTGCTGTTGTGGAGGCTGATGGACAGTCTGACACTTATGCTTGAAGGAGAGCTACAGGAGTTCACAGCAGCCCCCCATTTCCAGGTCTCTCACAGCCTCAGTTGCAAGCTCTGTGCTGCAGCTGGACTCCTCAGGGAGCTGCTCTCTTCTGTTCGTGAAATGCTGGAGCTTCCCCTTTCCTCAAGTCTCCAAGTCTTCTGGTATTTGTCTTGCTGCTTTTGGACATGCAGAGATTTTGGGAACAGATCATCAGATCAAAAGGTCAGAAGTCTTTCCTGCTTGTGCTCTGGAGCACAGTCTTTGTGTTCATGGCTCATTTGAAAGATGCTGGGACAGATGACGTTACTAACCAGACTCGGCAAAGGCTAACCAGACTAAAATTACATTTGGTTCTGAAGTGCCAGAAAAAAAGGAAATTTCTTGAAGCTATGGCAAAACTGAGTTGGTCTTTTATCCAAGAAGAAAATAAAAAAAAAGCAAGCAACAACCTTGCACTTTTATTTTAATTCACCATTTTCCCATGCCCTTTTGTAGAAAAACTACTCACTTTTGACAGTAGACAAACTTTGAAGTAGGAAGATACAGTAGAATTTCTAAGATTAAACAGCAAGATTTTTGCAACTGAAACAACTTCATGTCAATCTGACCACAAAAAGACAAAGAATGGTCTCAGACCTGGCTTCTCAGCTACTGAGGAATAGGACTTTCCTCAAAGAAAAGACTAAATTCATATTTACAGAAACACTGCAAACATTGCGAGATCTTTAGATGACAGTCGAATAGTTTTAGGATGGTCCCTGTCCCTCTGTTAAATAAAAAAAAAATCCTGCTTTTTCTGTATGTACATAAGTGGGTTTGTCGAGTTTCTGCACAGGCAAGTGGGGTTGCCAATTACCTGCATGCAGCACTGTAATCTCTCCACAGACTGTGTCTGTGTCTGCAGGGTAGGTAGTGAAAACTACTTGGCAAGTGCATTTTCCTATCCCTTTTTTTTTCCTGAGGAGGATGAGCTTTAATCTCCCAAATTAATTATGCTATTCTATCAAGTTAGGTGTCCTTGTCTTAATGGAACATTCATTTTAGAGCCTAATGAAAGATGAGTAGCCTCAAGTCTAAGAACACGTGTCCAGGGCGGACGTCAGTCTACCCCTCATTCATAACGCATGATGAGTGTACTTCAGTTCCTCTCTCCTTGTTTATACATGTTACTGGCTTTATGGAAGAGAGTGAATGATACATGACTAACATGGAAATCACGTTGAATGAAAACTAAATACCTTGAAGAAGTAGTAAAAATTACATCATCCCTAATTTGAGATGGTATAGTTCCACTGCAGCTGACAAGCCTCATGGAGCCCATCTCATGGAAACTGGATTTCATACACCAAGAGCTCCCAACATGCCAGTACGATGTTTCTGGCTGCCTGTGATTTGGTCACATTTGCCTGCTGTATGTTTTTCCTTGGAAAAAAAAAGAGCAGACCAGTTGATTCAAAGCATGAAGCAGCGCAGGATCATGCAAGCATGTTGCTGTAGGGCTCACAGGATTCCTTACTCAGACAAATTCAAGACTACAGTCCCAATCTTCAAAGTGATTTATGATACAGCCTCAAGCTACCGTACTAATCACCCTTCTACTCACTTGTGACTCTATGTGATACTATGTTCCTAAGGGACAATACAAACCTCAAGCAAGAGATTAGAGTTGTAAAAGCAAAGGTAACATTTTCTTGAAGAATGGCTACTATATTATCCCCTTGAAGACACAAAACCAATTATTATGAGCAAGTAACAACAAGGAGTGTTCAAAGTTTCCTTTCTTACACAGAAACATAATCAGATCAGTATTGGGCAAATCATGCATTGGATGGATGATATGTTTGGATCTCAATTTGATGGCATAGATTCATAAAATAAAATAAAGGTTAAAGAGAAATATAATTTTTTCCTGGATTTTTCCCAGTCCATCAACCATATAAGTTTATTTAAATAATCATTTCTTAAAAGGGATTCTGGTATAGATGGTTTGATGTGTAGAAACAGTACCATATTTCACTCTCTTTGAGTGTAATTAAGTCTGTTTACTCAAAAGAAAGTTTTATCCTTTTAGTTCCTGGGTCACTCAAGGGATGAAGTCCCAAGAAGTTCTCTCCTTCTACTCTAAGACTGAGGCAAAAGCTAAACAGATGGTCTTATAGTAGACTTTTTTTTTTTTTAAGGCAGTATCAATAGCTTAATAGCTAAGGCAGCAAGCTTGTGATTCACAAAGAAATAAAAACTCTTGCTGTGAGAAAGGAGTGGAATAGAAAAGTAAGAAAGAAACCTACACTGGAAGCTGGCATTGTGTGACTGACAACTGATAAAGACCAGTTCACATCAGGTGAGGACAATTTAAATCCCTGCCTTCTACTATCCACCTGTCCTTGACTGCATTCTAAAACCACAAGGTAGAAGAGCACATTTTTGCCATGCCCCTCACCTAATCACTCCATAGAAAATCTCTGGAGAGTGGGGCAGTTGAAGAAGATGCACTGCAGTGTTGACACTCTCCAGAACAGATTAAGGTGCAGTTGGGATGTTCGACATAAGCCACCAGAAAACAAGTATGTAACCAATGGCTATATATTCTAGCCACTGTCCTTTCCTTGGGAAGAACTACTTTTCCTAACACTTAGGCATGACCAACATGACGAGTAAATAGTTTTTTGATGCCTCTGCTTTTGCAATTTGACTTGTGACCTGTTGCCATTCACACCTTCTTGTATGCTTATTTTTGTCTTTTATTTTGCTTATATGAAGTAGATGTCAACAGATAGGGCACGATAATGCCATGAATAATCACATAAAGCTTAAAACAAAACTATCAGGAGGGGGGTGGGTCTTCCTTGGCACAGATTTCCTATTCAAATGGGTGACAGTGCTGCTCAGTTTTTCTATTTCATCCTTACTCAGGTAAAACTCCCCAATACAATGATGCATGTGAGAAATGAGAGTAGGCCCTGATTTCCAGCTAGTTAATGTCACAGTCTGAGGCACACATGCTTCATGTCTATACTAATGTATTAAGGAGCCCTGTGCCCCACAGCCTGACCACCTGCACCATTTAGCTGTCAGAATGGTCTCATGAATGCCTGTAGCTTGGGCTAGGAAGCTTTTGCTTGCTTTGCTTGCAAAGACAGTTTTGGCCATGATGCAGGAGTCAGCATAATGTAAGGAACACGGGCAGTCTCTAAGGGGCCACCCTGTTTTGGAAACTAAAGAGGCTGTTATTGTTATGGACATGGACAGACTGTGCCAACTGACCACAAGGCAGAGAATACACCTGGGACTCTGCGGTTTACTGTAAGGGACACAGCCAGAGAGGAAGCAGCCTGTATGCCTAAGTGAGTTAAGAGATAACAGATGTGCTGGCAACCTTGTGGGCACGTACAGAGGACAGAAGCTTTGGAAAACTTTACACTGACTTCTTCACACCTATTCTTACCACAAACCTGCAAAGCACCTAGTGGAAACCTAGTCTTAGCCCCACACTGCAAGGAAAATGCTTACATTTCCCCATTCACTTCCTTTTTCCAGCCAGTGTCACTTCAGATTTTCTAAGTTTCATGCAGAGACGTTTGGGCTGTTTCCAGCAGACTGTTTCTCTGGCTGATATGCAGGCTTCCCATGCTCCATGGCCCCAGCGGCTATTCCCAGCCCTGTGCGGGAGCAGCATTCCTTTCTGCCCACTCCCTTTGCCGAGGCTCAGCCCAGGACACTCTGGCAGCCCTCGTAAGCAGCTCCACTCTCCTCCCGGAATTGCACCCTGGGGTCTCGGTACATGTGTTCAGGATGCTGCGAGACTCAGACCAGGTGTCTGAACATCAATTACACGGGGTCAGTGAGGCTGCAGCTTGAATGTGGGAATGCCTTTCTTCATCCATGTGCAGCATGCCCAGGGACTGCACAGATGGAGCAGCAGGAGCCAACGCTTTGCTGAGAGCAAGACACACATGAGTACGACAGGGAAAGCCTGTGAAGCTTTCCCAGTTTCCCATCCCTGCCTTGGAAAACGATTCTGCTCCCCACAGCTGCAAGGTACAGCAAGCATGGGCAGGACCTGACAATGGACACCCATGCGGTACAGGCAGACAATTGACAATTTTTTGTAATGACACAAACTAGAAGACGACAAAAAACCACCAAAATACCCAAAAAACCCCAACTGCAGAACAAAACAAATGTGCTGTATCCAAAGTATTTTACTTTGCCCAGCATTCCTTTTCTGTATACAGACTGATTATATATTCAAGTAATTTTGGGCAGCAAAGAACCTTTAAAAATCTGTGAACTATAAAGGAAAAGTATACTTGGAATAAAGAATTTATTATTTGGCTCCATCACCTAGTGGTGAGAAGAGCTGTGGGTAGGATCTGCAGATAGGACCTGCCAAAAATAAGCCAAGCCCTATTTATCTGAATGATCTTTACTTACTAGCTTCAGAAAGCTACTTCAAAATAAAGGTTGGGATCATTTACAAATAAATAGGATGCCTGAAATATCCCAGTAAGCACGCATGCTTGGTAACTGATATGATCTAAATGTTTTTCTGATCTCGTGTTTCTAAAATAAAAATAGAACTCATTAGTAAATTTATATTGGAAATCAGAGGGTTTTCTTGACAAAAAGTCCCCTGTTGAGGAACTGTTCCTGGAGAGATATACCAAATGATGCTGCCCTTTCAATTCATATGGAAGGCTCTGGTCAATTTTAAAATTCTGTTCGAGCCCTCCTAAAACATGCCGATTTCCCTAAAATTGCCACAAATTTTAAACTTGCACATCTGCTTTTCCAGCTTCCTGGCCTCCCCGCAGCCAGCTGGGCTGCACCAGGACCTGCTGGCTGCCTCTGCCTCAGGCTCGCTCCCCCACTGACCCCAGGGGAGCGCCGGGCCCGCTCACCGGGCGTAGGGCCAGCCCCGGGTGCAGCTGTGCTCCCAGAGTGGTGTGAAACGAGCTGTGTGGGAAAAGGGCTGGGAGAAGTGGGGCTTCCCCCTTGGCCTGCCAGCAGCCTGGGAGCTCGGGCCGAATGCTGGGCCTTGGTGCTGGCCTGAGCTGTGGTCAGACGTGCCTATGCCAGGCTACACCAACCTCCTCCACCCGTGGGCAAATACCCCAGCCTGGCCTCTGCCTGTGTCCATCCCCTTGGCCTGCCCTGCCCGCCAGGGCTGTGTCTGCCCTCGGTGACCACCTGGGCCCGCTGGAGGGTAAGGGTCCTGCCCACCTCCCCACCCTGTCCATGGTCTCATGCCTCCTGGCTCCCCTGCCCACAAGGAGCAGCAGCCCACTGTGCTGCTGGGCAAACCACATCCACATCACCCCTCATTCCCGGGAAGTACAAAAGTAAAGGCAGAAACTGAAAGACAGCACAAAACCAGGTGTGTTCAGAAGATGCAGCAGCCTAGTCAAACACTGTGACTGACAAAGAGAGGAAACTGCAATAAAAACATGATTCTGCTGAAGTAGGGCAAATTAATCACACAAAAGCAAGTTTGCTCATGAACTGTGAGAGCTTTTTCCTTGCTACACATTGTTTCCAGGGTGTGAAAACAAGGAGCTACCTTTGCCTCAAATCAGCACCTTCAGCTTCCAAATGGACAAAAAAGGGCACGTGGAAACCAATAATGTTGGTCCTTGGTCACTCAGAAATGTTTTCATGATAAAGATCACATAGTTTCTGAGCTGAGTCAACTGCTGCTATCAACTAGGTGCTGCCATTTTAAAGAAAATAACTGTTGATAAATATCAGGAAATACTGCAAATTTCACTGTGCTTTTTACTCCTTAGGAGCAAACAGGGTACTGTGAATAAAGCAAGGCATGAGAAGATAAGCTGCCTTCTTAGGCAAAATGATGTAAGCTACTAAATTAACATTGAACTCTTTGAAGATCTTGGATCAGTATAATATGATATGAAGAATGTTCCACTCCTTGGCCAATTTTTGGCTTGTCAAAACAAAAGCAAAGAACTAATTAAGAATAATCTGGTGTCAAACAAGAAATGCATTACTGCTAAAGAACCCCAACACTAATACAAAATGTGCTCTGAACTACTGAATTAAAATATTTATAACAAATGTGTTTGATTATAGTGTAACTGAATAAGCCACAATGCAGCACTACATTTCGGGTAAGGCAAATATATTTGGACCTGTGCAAAATTTAAAAAATACATGGTAGGTTTAGTATCATAATGCATAAAGGCTTCCTCTGATAAAACAAAAAATTGCTACATAATAAAACTCAGATGTCCTACCTTAAATGCTCAAGGAAAAACAATGTTGAATTTCTGAAACTGCTTCAGCTACTTTCAGAGTAAGGTGAAAATACAACGAGATCATTTTATTACATGACAGTTTACCTTGTCAGGGTTCTTGTCTCTCAGTATCAACAATTTAACTCAGAGAATTCTGGGAGGCCGACAGAACTCTGTCTATTCTGCCACCAAATGCAGCATGACTGTATGATATGTCAGTTAATAACTCAACAAAATAGTATTAACTTGAATATATTAAATATTCTTTGAGCATAATTCTGATCTGTAAAGAAGAAAAAGTGAGTAAAGAACCTATGTGTGACTTTGCACAGAGAGTTTAAAAAACATGGCCACACACAAGAACCTCTTGTCATCATCATTAACTTCAGGGAGATACAGTATTTTGCTTTTGTTGTAACCTGTCTTTTGTCCTTGCATGAATAACTTGAATCAGTTATATGATATACAGGATATGACTGTATACAAAGAATAGACTCTAATTTTTTCCACACAGACATAGCACAAATGACTCTTAAAGAAATCTTTGAAGAAAGAATGATTAATTAATAAACTAGAATTGGTATCAGTTTCATAGGCATGGCAGAAAAAAAGAATTTCAAGGAAGAATTGGAAGAGTAACAAAGAGAAGAGACATTTAAGAAACTATTTATTGATGAGTGGAGCAGAAAGCACACAAGAAAGCAGGGACCAAAAATAGGGAATTTAAAGCTATCAACCATGACTACATCTCCATGTGTGCAATACTGCTGTGAATGTGTTTGTCTGTCTGGCATCATATGACACTGATGGGGGAAGTCATGGCTCTTCAAAAAAACATAAATTCCCACTCAGGCAGCCATCCTGCTGCCCATCTACAACATGATACAAATTCTGTGACCCTCATCATTGAAACACCACTGCCAGACCAAAACATGGCTTTGATGTTGGTGAAAATGAGTAGCCTTGCCTTAGGCAGCTGCCACCTCCTTCATTCAGGATTTCTCATAGTTTTTTAAAAGAGCTGCCTGTCAGCTCCGTGACTGAACATAGAAGGAGTCCTTTCTAAACTACCCAACAATTCTTCCAGGGTTCAAAGAAATTTTGAATAAAGGAATCAGATGGGCTAGGAGGGTCCCCAAAGTGCTAGCAATTTTTTCAAGGTACGATTATTCTGTTGGATTTTCATATGGAACACCACTCTTACTCAAAGATGGGCTCAGTTGTACACTTACCCAATCAGACATAAATAAGCCATGTCTGCCGGTATGGATATACCTCAAATGAAGTTGTTCTAAATTAGGATTGGAATGTATCTTTTTGAGGAATCTCCTAGGCTGTTTCTGAAGCAGCCCACAGGTAGGGAGTCTGGATTTCCAGGAAGAGGTGGATTCACTTTGCATGCGCTAAGTAATGTGGCAGATGAAATCAATACATCAGATTGATGCCTCATTCCTAGGTCACCTGGGCAGTATGCCTGCCCTATCACATTTTTCCCACTGTGATCCCAGTGTCTACATTTACAGTGGACGTATTAAGCAGGATGGGCCAAGTGATTACTCCACCCTGGCTTCTTTCAGCCTGGAAATCCTGTGTTAATGTAGAAAGTCCTCCTGTTTCAACCAGACAAAACTTTCCAGATGGAATAAAACAGGACACATCTGGGAAAACCTGGATGTGAGATAGCCCAGAGCATTGACACATTTTAACTTAGCACAATAACTCAGGCACCCATGTCAGCAATCTAATTTCACTATGAAACCAATAGAAGTAGTACATAGTACTGTTGGTTTTATTTTCTCTTTCAAAAATTATTGCTTTGCCCACTTTGATGACATCCCTCCATGATATATCCCCTTGCAATCTCACAGAAGTGAAGAGAATCTCATGCACTATTTCAACTGTTTTCTTTCTATATTTCTATATATGGTCTCCTTTTAAAATGACAGTTGTGATCTGTTATTTGCTGTTATTTTTGCAAATGTTATTCAAACTTATTTTCTCTCAATTTTCTTTCTTTGATCTGACAGTTATTTGCTTCTTTGCTGGGATTCTATTGCTCCCACCTAAATATAACTTGGAAAAAATTAATTTTTGTTAGAGGCAGTTTAAAAAATATACTAAGAGGGCACCAATAAAGTAATCAAATGTTACAAAATTACTTAGGGAAAAGTGTGCTTTGGGGAAGACAAAAGGAAAAAAATAAGCATTAGCACAAGATACATTCTCTGAAGAGAAAAAAAAAACAAAACCAAGAACTATATTTTTGTTGTAATATATATACAGGGACAGAAAGGGAGAAGAAACCTGTAAACTTGGTTGAACTTCAGGTAGTTAATACTACTTAATTTTATTTAAGCCATGTGAATTCTTAAATCTACAATTCAGAGGAGTTCCAAAGTTATTTGAGGCCTTTAACATCACTATCCAGTGTACGCCAAAGAGTGCTAAAGATAACTGTGCCTGATCGACTCCATCTGGCTGGCTGTCCTTGGACTTCCATTCAGGGACTTCTCTTCCTTAGTTCTTAAAGCCTGCAACCAGCATCCTCTTCTCTTGCCAGAGACACCATTTTTTTCTCTCCCAGTTCTCTGATATCCTAAACATCCTCCTTCTTTTTCTTCCTCTCATTTCTTTTTCTGGTGAGAAACATCCATGTCTCCCTAACAGCCAGCAGCAGCCTGCCAGGCAACACATTCAGTCAAACTCTCAAACTTCTGCTCTTACTCTCTCCCTCTTTCCTGGCCTTTCCTTAATCTCCCTCCAATTTCTTCCTATGTGCAATTTTTTCTCATTCAACACCACTTATGTCCAGCAGCTGTAACTCATTCACATATATATGGATGTCAAAGTCAGCAGCTCTCCCTGTCTCATTACAGACCTGGTCCTACAGACTCTAATAACTCGTAACAGTTTTTTTAATTCAAGATAATAAAACAATAACATTAGCACATTGATCTGTGTAACAAATAGGAGAATATTCAGTGTGACAAACAGGATTACAATATAAAGAATATGACTGCCAGCAACTCTGGCAATTATCCAGGTGCTGCTGCTTCCCACAGACCCCCACTTTGTCACTTTGCAAACCTATTTGACCAGAGCTGCCAGTGCAAGGAGCAAGCCCAACCCCCCTCCCACCCCCAGCTGCCTGCTTCCAGTTTCTATGAATACAAGTGATGATCTGACCCAGGATAAAGTTAGTTCTCACCCCTCTTCTCTTTTGGGGTAGTGATTAGTATAAACAAGGAATTTTCCAATTCAGTTCACCACATGACTACAGAAAGACCTGTGCTGGCCACGGGAAGAAAGCAGCATGCGTGGAAAACAGGATAAATATTTTGATAGCAGTGCAGCTCAATTTTTCACGGAAACATGACCAGACTTCCCCATTCACATTCACTGGGGTGTTCCATCTCCTACACAGCCACCACCTTTGGAATTACTAAATCTGGGAAATCAGACCTTGAAGCAAGCCAATTTACTTTTTCAAGATTCTCTGGGAAAACCAGCATGTGGAGGAGATTCAAGCAGCCATGACCAGACCACGTCCGTTAACCGAGATATCTTGAACAACTCTTCAGTATACCTCTATTTTAACACCACAGCCTGCAGTCTACTATAAGAACATGAAGGAGAATGAATTTAGTCCATGCTATAGCTAAAACTCAGGTATCATGCTATGCACACTACAACACAACTTCACAAAAGGAGGGTCATAATGCCACAGGTTTATGTCAACTGATCCCAGTAATATCATTACTGGGCATAAAACATTCGCAGTATCACCAGCCTGCTCTGGTTTCAGTAGCACATGGTAATTTTATCATCCATTCAGCACTATGCAGCAGAACAATGTTTGTATCTAAATGAGGCAAAGACAAGCAGCACATGACATTTAAGGTCCTAACTCCTGTCCCTTCTTACAGGGCTGTGGGTCCCCAGCCTGACAGCTCTTGCTCAGGCATGATGTGGAGAGATCAACCATCCACGCAGACTGACGGGCAAGCACTAAACGCCAACTGCAGCTGGAGTGCAGGATTATTGTGTGTCACAACACCTGCTGCAAAAGCCTAGGACTTCCCATTCCTTAACGCAGTATTCCATCTCACCACAAAGATGTGGCCTATCATCACACATCTATATGGAGTGTAAAGTCATAAAGTTGCAGACAGTAGGATTAAAATATAAGTGGGATAGCTTTTGAAAAAATGTAATCAAGGTCCCGCTAGCACATGACCACTGAGCCTTACCCACACTTGTGGCTGACCAATAAATGCAGCCACAAGCCAAGCCTTACCAACCTCAGTTTTCTATATTCAAGCCTGATCCAAAATCTATTCCCATTAACGATAATCTTTCCATTAAACTCACCAAGCTTTGTAATAGGTAAATGCCGCACTCTCCTATACATTATCTCTCATGTCTTTCACATCCTTGTGACAATGATGCAAGAGCAGTGTAATTAAATCCAACATGTTAGTAAGTTCTACTTGTATCAACAACTCAGGTAGATAGCTGCAACCACCTATACAGTGCATAACAACTATTTTTGGATTTAACTATTTTATTTAAACAACAATTTATTTATAAACATGACTCTGACTTGCAGAAATAAGCTACACAGTCCTCAGATGTAACTGAAGACATTTCACCTGCAGATTAACTTTACCAAAGTACTCTTTGGTATCTACAGCACAGCATTTTTGGTGCCTTTCATACAAAAATAAAGAAGTTGTTGGGTTTGTGTTGGAGGTTGGGGTTGTTCCTTTTGTTTTCTTTCTCTCAGGGAATTTTCTTCCATCTGTTGCTGAGAGACAATAACGACCGGTACTTAAGAGAGACAAAAGAAGTAGCCACGGTTCAGGGGAAGGGTGCTGCTGGCTACTCTCTTAGCTGAGGGGTTTCTCTTGGAGGGTCAGAGACACCGTGAGATTTGGGTTGGGGGGAAGGGGCTAAGCACAGCTCCTAGCTCTCTCTTGCTCTCAGCATTGGAGGAGGACGGTCAAGCTGTTGCTCACTGGGGGGAGAATTCGCTGCTGCCACCAGAGCCCAGCCCTGTGCTGCTTCTCCTGCTGTGGGTGAGTCTTTGCTTGTGAGAGCAGCCATTGAACTGGGACATTATTGGCACCCGGCCTCACTGGAAAGGACCCTTGTCAGCTGTTTGGGTGCCTCAGAGGAAAAGACTGGGATCCTGACTTTTTGAAAGTTTGAAAGACAGGTGTCTGCCAAGGAAGGAGGGAACCTCCCTTGGAATGAAGAATACGACCCCCTGTATTGGTTTTGCTCGGCCTGGTTTTTGGTAGCAGGGGGGCCACAGAGGTGGTTCCTGTGAGAACCTCCTGGAAGTTTCCACCATGTCCAGCAGAGCCAGTCTCTGATGGCTCTGAAAGATGGACATGCTGCTGGCCGAAACTGGGCGAATGAGGTTGGTAATGCCTCTGTGATGACATATTTAAGAAGAAAATCGAAACAAAGTCACAAGGTTTTGGCTTCTAGTCAGAGAAGAGGAGGAGGTGAGAACATGTGAGGGAAAACAACATGGCGACACCAAGGTCAGTGAAGAAGGAGGGGCAGGAGGTGCTCCAGGCGCCGGAGCCAAGATTCCTCTGCAGGCCGTGGTGCAGACCATGGTGAAGCAGGTTGTCCCCCTGCAGCCCATGGGTCTATGGGGGATGCAGAGATCCACCCACAGCCTGTGGGGAAGGTGCTCACACCGGAGCGGGTGGATGCCTGGAGGAGGCTGTGATCCAGTGGAAGACCCAGTGAAGAGAGAGGGCCTCTGCTTCCAGGCTGGAGCAGCCTGTCCTTGGAGGACTGCACCCCGTGGAAAGAGAGCCACGGTGCAGCAGTTTTGGGAGGACTGTGTGCCCATGGGAGGGACTCATGTTGCAGCAGGTGCGGTGTGGCTGCTGCTCATGAGAGCAGACTCATGTTGGAGAGGTTTGCAGAGAACTGTCTCCCGTGGGAGGGAGCCCACAGCCTCACAGGGGAAGGAGTCCTCACCCAGAGCAGTAGAAGAAAATCGTGGTGACGGACTGACCAAACCCCCATGCCCTGTCTCCCTGTGCTGTCGGTGAGAAGGAGGGAGGGGCTGGGGGGAAAAGGTGTTTTTAAGGGCTTTTTTTATTTCTCATTATCCTCCTCTGAATCTGTTAGCAATAAATTCACTTTGTAACTTTAAGTTGAGCCTGTTTCACCCTTGAAGTGTTTTCTCCTGGTCCGCATCTCAACTAATGAAGCCCTCGTTAATTTTTTTTCCCCTCTCTTCTCTGCCCAACTGTCGCAGGGGAGGGTGAGCAAGCACCTCTCATGAGTGCCTGGCATTGGGCCAGTGTCACGCCATGCCACCCCCTTCCCTACTAATTATTATAACTTTGAAATTAAGGGGCTTTCAGGCAAAGATGTGGGAAAAGTAAGAGCAGCTCTTTACTGCTGTGTGCATGTATAACAAGATAAACAAACAACAACAATGGCAGCAACAACAAACAAAACCAGAAACCCAGGAACAGCCTTCTCTCGGCCACAGGCACCTTCCCCTTCGGTGCAGTTGCGCTCACAGCCGGCAGGGGCGCTGGTGGCTCCCGGCCCGGGCAGGTGCGATGGCTCCCCCCGGCTGCAGGGGGCCGCTGTGGCGAGAGCGCGGCCGTCTCTCTGCACATGGATGATGGCGGACGGCAGCCGGCGGAAGGATGGGGAAGGGGGCTTCCTCTACAAACCCCCAGGGGCAGTCGATCCCGGCGCCCCAACCGATGGGCAAAAGGAGCTGTAGCAGGAATCTCAGAAGCAGCAAGCTGGAACGGCAGAGGCGAGCAAAATCCCGGAGTAATAAATGAGATGTATCAGAAGCTCCACAGCTGTAGCAGGAACTGTGGGGTGTGCGGGGCTACAGTGTAGGAAAAAAAAGCCCGAGGTAACAGCAGAAAGCAGCGTGTCTGGGCAGCAGCAGCTGGGCTCTTCTGCAGCAGCTGCCACACACAGCCAGGGAGGTGCGCCCTCTGGGAAGGAGGAGGGGGTTGGTGTCTTGGGGATGGTTTTTTATGCCATATCTTTTTGGGGTTTTTTTTGTTTGTTTCTGGGGTGGTCACTTCTTCCCCCCCATACCCTGGCTCTGGGAGTATCATCATGAGTGAGAGCCAGACTGGAGTTTCCAGCAACAGTCGGGGTCGGGGTGAGGGGCAGCTCCTTCCTTCTGGGCGGGCTTTTTGGCTGGCATATGGTGGTGACATGCAGCTGGTGTCTCTGACTAGGGATATTGCTGCTTTGTGGGTTTTGCCTGTTTCTTTTTGTTTCTTTTCCTTTGGCACTGTGACTGGGCTTGCTGGCTAGCTTCTCTCCTTCTCTGCTGTTGGGGAGCCCAGAGCCAGTGTGGGCCACGCCAGGACCTGGGAACACCCCGTTCCCTGCCAGGGGCCATCTCCTCTGCACAGCCCGGACCCAGGGACCAGCCACTGCCGGTGAGATACCCTGGGGAGGGATTCCCCACTTAGCCCTGCTGTTCTCTGCCGCAGTTTCAGGGCATCTTGCTATACTGTAACCCAACACTCAGTGCCTGCCGGGACACTCCACAGTTCCTGCTACAGCTGTGGAGCTTCTGATACATCTCATTTATTACTCCGGGATTTTGCTCGCCTCTGCCGTTCCAGCTTGCTGCTTCTGAGATTCCTGCTACAGCTCCTTTTGCCATCGGTTGGGGCGCCGGGATCGACTGCCCCTGGGGGTTTGTAGAGGAAGCCCCTTCCCCATCCCTTCCGCCGGCTGCGTCCGCCATCATCCATGTGCAGAGAGACGGCCGCGCTCTCGCCACAGCGCCCCCTGCAGCCGGGGGGAGCCATCGCACCTGCCCGGCCGGGAGCCACCAGCGCCCCTGCCGGCTGTGAGCGCAACTGCACCGAAGGGGAAGGTGCCTGTGGCCGAGAGAAGGCTGTTCCTGGGTTTCTGGTTTTGTTTGTTGTTGCTGCCATTGTTGTTGTTTGTTTATCTTGTTATACATGCACACAGCAGTAAAGAGCTGCTCTTACTTTTCCCACATCTTTGCCTGAAAGCCCCTTAATTTCAAAGTTATAATAATTAGTAGGGAAGGGGATCATATTCTGCATTGCAAGGGAGGTTCCCACCTTCCTTGGCAGACACTTGTCTTTCAAAACAAGACAGTTTGTTTCACTATCACTTTAACAAAGTACCCAATTTGAGCAAAATTAACAGTGGAATATTTCAAACAACCTGACTCTTGAAGCATTATGCTTCTCTGCTAAACATCATTTTGTTGAAGGCAGCAATCTGTAAGGTTTGCAGAAATGATTTGTTAGTTGTTTCTTTTAATAGAAAGACAGATAAGCCATCTGGCAAAGAAAATGCAGTTCCTCACTTATTGGTACCAAGGAAACTGCTTTTTCCTCCTCTCCTCAGTAAAAGTCGTAAGACGTTTTACTTACAGCGTCCACTTTGACTGCTGACAGCAAAACTTCTATCAGGATCAGCAGAAGCCCCGTATCCCTGCAGAGAGAGGTGAATAAGGACGATATGGTCTTAAACTAGCGCAAAACAAGCACGTGATAACACTCTGCAGTTAAAGGTGACAATACGACTTTAAAAAGTTATTTCCAAAAGCCTACCGAGCGGAATTACTTACTGACAAAGGAAAATACGTGCACTGGGAAGCTGCGAGATGTCCATTTTCGCTCCTTCCCCGGCCGGGGGCTCGGCTCAGGGCCCCCTCCCGCCGGACGGCCACTCCTGCAAGGCAGAGAAGAGCCCGCTTGTAACGCCGCTCCCCGCGCCGGAGGTCTCCAGGCTCGGCGACGCCGCTTGCCGGAGCAGGGAGCGCCCCACCGGCCGGGCCGTGCCGGGCTCCGATCGGGGGAAAGAGGGGGGTTATCGCGTCGCTCCCGGCGCGGCGCACACAGCGGCGTCCTCCGGCACGGAGCCACCCGCGGGGGCGCGGACCCCGACGGGCCAGGCAGAGCAGCGCCCCCGGCCCTTCCCCGCCCCCTTCCGCCGCCCGGCCCCGCGCCCGCTCCGCACCGCTGCGCGCCGCGCCGCGCTGCCGAGCCGTGCCGAGCCGAGCCGTGCCGTGCCGAGCCGAGCCGAGCCGTGCCGTGCCGTGCCGTGCCGTGCCCTCCCGGGCGGCCGCAGCGGCGTGCGGCGAGGAAGCGGCGCGCCTCCCCGCTCCGCCCGCGCCCCCCGCGGCCCACCACCCACCCGCGGCGGGGAAGAGGAGACGCAGGAACTGCGGCCAGCGGGCGAGGTTGCGCCCTCTTAGGGTCCCCGCCCGGGGGGAAGGAGAGGGGGAGCTGCCACCGCCCATCGAGTCCTTGGAGCCCGAGGCATTTTGAAGGCGCCGCGGCCGCGACGGAGGGGAGAGACTCGCATGTGGGGCCGGCCCCGCGGAGCCCCACTCTGAGTCGCCGGCACCCCGCCGCCCAGGGACTGACGGCGCGGTGCAGTGCGCGGCAGCATGCGGCTCTGGCTGGGCTTCGGGCTGCTGCTGAGCGCCGAGCTCAGCGCCGTGTCCGCCGCGGTGAGTACGCGGAGGCGGCTCCTTCGGGCTGCGCGATCGGGTGCACACGCGGGACCCTCTCACGGCGAGACGCGGGGAGCGGGACGGGACCGGACAGGACGGGGAGCCGGCGTGGGGTGGCTCGGGGCCTCCGCTCTCGGAGCGCTGGGGCAGCCAGGTGGGCTTCGCGCGGATGCCCGGCTGCCCCGCCCCTCCGCGGGGCTGCGCCCGCTCGCCGGCCCTCCGCGGGCGCGGAGCGAGGCGGCCGGCACCGCGCGGGATGGCAGCGGGGGTCCGGCGGGGACGGGCCCCGCAGCGCTCTCCCTGTCCCACGGCCCGGCACGGAGCGCCCGCTGACTGCGGAGGGAATAAAAAGCACGCACCCACCCGGGACTGAAAAGCAGCGAGTTATGTTTCCACGGTAAAAAATAACTTAAAAAAGAAGTGAAAAATAAATAATATTAATATGAATAATAGTTTAGTGTTGGCTGCTTGGATTCAAAGTGCTGTGCACGCTGCCTTTGACCCCGCGCGATGGGCAGTAGCAGCAGGCTGGGGACTGGGAGGGATCCTAATGTTAATGGTTAAAGTTGAATTTTGGCATCTTTCCGGATGGACCTAGATTGTGGCATAGACTTGTAAAATCGAAAGCATGCAAGTAGTCTGAAAGTTTTGCTAAGGGAG
Organism: Corvus cornix cornix; assembly: GCF_000738735.6. Lineage (NCBI taxonomy): Eukaryota > Metazoa > Chordata > Aves > Passeriformes > Corvidae > Corvus > Corvus cornix. Next base: position 93,675,260 of record NC_046332.1, read on the forward strand.
CTAATTTTATCACTGTGATAATAGCTACTAGCTGTCCTTAAGTTTAAAGGACTCTCTTTCCTGGCGCTCCTGAAGTATTTGGGCAGTTCCTTCTGTACCTCTAAGTAAAGGGCAGTTGACATAATAATTTGAAATAGGTTATCTTTTTGTGTCTCCTTGTTTCCTTGCATTTGGTTAGGTTGATACTGTATTAGTGAAATTCAGGAGTGCAGAAAACTTGTCAGTAGATTTAGACACATGGGTTTTTGTCATGCTTCCTACCATAAATTTAAGATCTTGTATTAACATTTCAATCAACAATGGACATATGGGAAAAGGTTACTTTAAGCTTTTCTGCAATTTCAGATGAAATTAAGTCCTATAATGAATTTTGATACCTCTCTGTGACCAATGGGATGCCTTGAATCAACTGAAGTAAGCAATGCACTGAACTACTGATGTCTTGTCTGTTGCTCCTAGGTTGATAACATCAGGCTTACTTTGATTGCAGTAAATCACTCAGTAGTGAATTCTCTTAGGCAATTCACCCATCACTTGGCATTAAGCTGATTAAACTGTATTCCCTTAAGGTCCTAATTAATTTTAATTAATTAGAATATTTTGAAGTAAATTATTTGCATTTAAGTTCTGAATTTGGTATGTCTAGAGATATAAATATGTATCTGTAAGGTACATTCCCACCTTGTGCTGTAAAGTGAAGTCATTGGGTAAACCATGACTTTCAATCAAAGACACAAAACTGTGTAGGGAAGAGGTGCTTATTAAAAGAAGATACAAACTTTAATCAGTTGTACAATTTAAGGTCTTTTGTAGCAACTGTGAAGAGGCTCTGTTCTAGAAGTGTCCTGCATGTACTGGATACATTATTTCATTAAAATCAAGATTTCTTGAAATGTAACCTGGAGCTGTTAATTACATTATGAAACTCTTCCCATTATTAACTGTTCTTTGTGGGTTGAGCTGCCTGCAGATTTACAGTTCCTCGTCAGTGCTACCAGGAAACACAAGTATGCAGTGGAAGTTCAGCTCCTTGCAGTTTTGTTGCCTTAGATAAACTTTCAGTTGTAAATGGGTGGCCCTTCAATGAATTCAGTTCTGCTGGCACTGTCCCCAGCTCCACACTGTTGCCTGTCACTAGCAACCACTCAAAAGATGATGGAGATGGCTGTTGGCCTGCACCACACCAGGTGTGGGTGGTGATCAAGGGGCTTCTCTTTGGAGATTCTTGAGCCAGGCTGATGCCTGTGCATGATTGTGGCAGGGTGGTGTGAAGCACTCTACACCTGGGCAGGACCTCTTCTGCTTTTGGAGAGTTGACAGAGCTGACCCCGCTCTCACATGGTCCTCAGATGAACGTGTTCCCACTGTTTACATTTAAAGAGTAGTTGTATTAGCAGAAGTTTGTGTGGTAGGGAAGGTTGTAGCAGTACTCTTTGCAATAGGCTGAATGGAGCAACCACTTTTCTCCAGAAAAAAAAAAATATGCTGGCTCCTTCCTTCCCCAAAGTAGCTTTTATTGGCTAGTCCTGTTTTGTGGTTTGTTTTTTTTTTTTTTTTACGACAGTTGTGCAGCCACAGTCTTCTTAATTGTCCCATGGCCTTCATCACAGAATTGGTGAGGCTGGTGGGCACCTTGGAGATCATCTTGTCCAACCCCCTGCTCAGAGCAGGGACACCTACAACAGGCTGCTTAAGGCTTAGTCCCACTGAGTTTTAAATGTGTCCAAGGATGGAGACTGCTCAGCCCCTCTAGGCAACCTGTGTCAGCGCTTAGTCACCCTTACAGTAAATGTTTCTTCATATGTGCATTGTGGTTGTTTTGAGGTACCTAACTGAGGCTTGAGACCATGCCTGTGTGCACAAGCAAGTGTGGCAGCAGCTCATGCTCTGCTGGTGGTGGTGATCCTGCAGTCTGTCAGGGCTGACAGAGTGAAAAATTGTTTTTATCTCTGACATATATGTGATTAAATACATACAAGGAGATTTGGAAGGACTCCTCTGACAGAGGCATTTGACATAGCAAAGCCAGCCAGCTACTGTCATGATCATGTGCCTCAGTACAGAAAGAGGGAGCTTCTCTGTTGCAGCTCTCACTGGTTTTAATGTGGTATTATAAGGTGCATCCAGATGTGACACTGGAAGTTTAGTGTTCTTTATTTTGACCAATTATAATTAAAATATTAGTTATAGCTAATCTGGGCTTTTGTGCTGTTCTGTGTTCTTCTCAGGAGATTAATTTTCAGCTTACAATGAGAGCAGAGTGGAAGACAGGGCAGCAGATTAAGATGTTTCCAGGTCAAGATAAGAGACTGCTCCCATGAGACGGTTACAGGAGAAGCTTGTTTTGATGGATCTCTGCAGGGGTTCTCATTTCTGACACTCTTCAGGCTGCCATTTCCTTTGGAGAAAGTCTATTTCCTAACATTAGTACTGCTCAGTTGAGAGTTGACAATGCCATGGAAATCCTTGTCCTTGCTGCTGCAGTGCTGGTCCTTGTGCTTTGTGTAGTGGAGTGAGATCTTCAGCTGCACTGGAGCCCTGGGTTGAGTCACCTTCCACAGAAATGGACTGGCTGCCATGTAATGTTGGTGGAATGAAGGAGGTCTCCTGGCCACCACTGCTCAGCAGTGGGCTTAGCATTCTCTCCAAGTTCCCAACCCATCCCTGTTTTCTGCTTTTAGTCTTGGTGAAATGGGTGCTGGGACAGAGCTGAGAGCAAGCTCTATGGAGCTAATAGGGAAAGGCATGCCAAAACAGTGATAAAAGCATGCATAAGTTTTTCCACAAGGGCAGTGCTGATTCCACTAGTCCTACTTGAGCTGAGTGTGTGGTGGCAACTGGGGATGCACTGGTGTGAGGCCAGGAGGTTCCTGTCCCTGGGTAAGCCCTGTATGAAGAGTGGTGCCCTGTACGTGGCCAGGCCGAGACAGCTCTGCTGTGTTGCCCTCATGCCTTCCTTGCATCACCTCTCCTGTTTTTACATCATATTTGGGAATGCATTCTGACACATGCAGTTAAAGGCCAAAAGCAAAAAGAATGTAATTGCTTCCAACTAATCTGAACAATTTTTCTATTCTCTTTTCATTATAAATGTGATTTACTGAAAATTGAGATGTATGGGGCACATAAACCAAGAGCAAATAAGAAGAATGACAAGGGCTTTTGGTTTGTGGTTGAACAGAAGTATGACTGAGTCTGAATCACTGGTAGCACTTCACCTGGATGTGCTTTTCCTAATGAAGTAAGGCAAGGTTGGGCAGCTGCCTTCATGTCAAGGACTGCCACTGTCTTTGATGCTGAAACACCTATTCCTCGAGGCCATCTGACACCCTTGTCCCTGAATGTCCTCAAGGACTTGACAATACCAAGAGCATGTTTAAGAAACCCTGGTAAGTGTTAATTTAGGAGGGAGATACAGTCACTCTGGTTCCAAAAATATGGCCAGAAGGGGAGACCTAAATGATTTCTAATGAGTGAAGATTTTCTCGGGCTAGAAGGCTTCAGGGAAAAACAGTAAGTGGGTTTGGTTGCCCCTGCCAGGCTATGGTGGGGTGTGGGAGTCTGAAGAAGACAAGTGCAGTGCTCCCTTCCTCCTGTTGGAGCAAGATGTCTTGTCAGGAAGAGGTGTAGGATCTGGGGTGGCTGAGGATGCACCAGAGAGGGTCATGAGAGCTTGGGCAGGAGGGTGGCCTTCCAGCCTGTGGTGACCAGTGCTGGCTGGGGAAGTGGCGGAGTGGTGGGCGTGGGTTCACCTGTTCACCCTCGGCATTACTCAATATATATACACAGAAAAGTGTGCATATATTGAGCAATATGGACACTTCTGGGACAAGAGGACAGGCCTGGTGGCTCCTTGGTCCCAAAGGAATGTTTTTATATCTGTTGTCCTTTCTGCCAACTTCCCCTCTCCCTTTGGCCACTTCTTCTACAGCACCATGGCATGGGGTGCTGGAGGTGGGAGAGAAGGGCAGGCTTTTTTGGAAACACATACCTGCCTGCTGCTAGTTGTGTTGGTGAACACAGTCCCTGAACCTCCTTGAGCAGTCAGTCCTGACTCATCTCCACAGACTTTGCTCCTGGAGTCAGCTGTTGAGTGTCAGCATACGCAAGTGCACTCATGGACTATCATTCCAAGTTGCACAATTTTTGCTTCTGAGTGTTTGTATCAAATGCCTGCAGGACTACTGCAATGTTTCATTGCCACTTGTCCATTTGGTGTTTATAATCCTGGATATCATTAGGTTGTACAATGCCTGAGGTTATGCTGGATGTATATTCTGTCAGTTGCCTTGATTATGTAGAGCAATGTAGGAGAGCTGCTGCAGGCAGCTAAGACTATTGTTTTAAAATGTCAGAAACCAGCTTTAGGGATAGGCTTAGGAATATTGTTCTTTTTATAGAACTAGACTAAACAAAGGAAGATTCAACAACCTCTACACGAGAATAAATTGACTTACTTCATCAGTGTTTAAAAGTTGCATAGTATGCCCTCCCCAGAATTTCTGCTGACTTTCCCATCATAAACACTTAACACCTTAACATCTTGCAAGATTTGATCAAAGAGAAGAATTTGGGAGTGGGCTATGACCTGAATGGAAGAGCAACCTGCGGCTTTAGTGAGTAGTTGAAAGTGTGAAGTACTGCTGCAATGTAATGATCTTTGTGAGAAGATAAATTTTTGATTTCTCTTGGTTGTGACTGGCTGGAATTATTCTTGGTGATTTAATACATCAAAAGAGTATGTGGGATTAACTCTTCAAGAGCATTTATATAGCAGTGTCTTGGACAATGTGTCAGTAAAATACAGAACAAGTTAAAACATTATCAATATGTAATTACTGCCATTATGCTGTTGTAGTCTGTGAGTTGCTGTAAAGAAACAGGCGAAGAAGAAGGTATTCTTCATAAAGAGTATAACTAGTGCAAAAAACTAGTCTGTTTTTACCCTCTGGCATGTACAAACAGTTAAAGGATGAAAAAACTGACTGTTTAATCTTCCTTTATCTCTGACATATTCTCTTACAGGAGGAGGAGCTCGAATAAACTTTGTAAATTGAAAAAGAAAAGTACAGTGTATATGTTCAAAAGCACTTCAGCTTCCAGTCGCTTGTACTTCTACTACACTGTTCAGCTCAGGGCTCATTTTTTACCACTCTGATATCTCAAAATATCTCAAATATGTATTTTTTAGGAAACCCCTTAACACTGTGCATGCTTTCATTATATTTCCAATGTGAGCAAAAAACATTGTAAGCCATTAAAAAAACCCCATTTAATGTTATATTAGCTCTTCTTAGGTTAGGTGGTTGTGTGGTGGTGGTAGGAAATACCCCTTTTCACCTCTGATTTGTCAATTTATCAAGCATCTGAAAACTTGTACTTATGGGTTCTGATGAGAATTGTTGTCCTGCTTTTATACCTGTGCTGGGATGTTTCGGTGACATCAGTGCAAGGTGCTGAGGCCTGGGTGCAGACAGCAGGTGCCGTGGGACTCAGCAGCTTGGGAATCTGCTTGGGTGGAAATGAGTCAGCCTAGCCTTGCAAGCAGCAAAAAAGCTCCCTTTTTTTGGCTTGGCTTGCCTTTCAGCCACATAATAAAAAGGACATGTCCAAAAATGAAACGAGGGAAGCCAAAGAAGAGCTGGAAAAGGATAGGTTTCCTTCTTCTTGAATTTTTTTAAATGTTACCTTCATATGTAAAGAATGTTGTTCTCACACATGTTCTGAAATAAACGGCATAAGATTTTCTATGAATGTTCCGACTTAATTTATTAAACGTGTAACTGTGTTTTTAGCAAAGTTATTCAGCTATTTCTGTGGAATTTCTTGTAATCTGAAGGGTTTCTTTGTGTGGATTCAAGAGAATTACTAATCATCCTCTGTTCCCCTCCTTCCCTGTGCTTTTTTTCTCTCTGTGTGTGTCCGCTGCCTTCACCTTTACTGCTGCTGGCAGACAGCCTCTTTCTTGCAGGGTCTGAGGAAGGGTGTGCTTCTTCAACAGAACAATGTGAAGGACAAAATACAAAGTGCTATCAAGTGTGTGGAGTAAACAAATTGCAAAGCAATAATTAGGTTTCTTTCATCTTTTTGTGGCTTTCATCTGCTTGTAGCAGTGACAGAGACCACATTTTGACCTGCAGGTTTTTAGGACAGCTGAGACAGAACCAGCAGAAGAAACTATCAGAGTTGTAAAATAGAGTAATTAGTTTAATACACTGAGATTACTAGGAAAAACTAGAATAGTTTAATTAAAAATCAAGTGAGTTTGGTCATTTGCATTCAGAAGAGATGTATTTTTTGAGGGAAGACTGAAGCATGGTACAACCTATGCAATATCTTATCTGTAGATAACAATATGTACCTTATTGAAGAACATTTCAAATGCTATAACTGGGAAACAGAAAGTTTTTAGGTAAAGTCTGTCACCCCTGTGGAGATCCCTGCCCAACTGTTACAGTGGGAGCAGAAGACATATGCTGAAGAGCTTCAGTTTGCAAACTCTGTGCTTCATCTCTGAATTGAGATAAGATGAAAGCCCCAAATCAAGTCTAGATGTTGAACTTTCTTGAAAGGTGCCAGAAGTGTGGTGGTGTTCCCTATCATTGCTAGAAAAAAATTGTTTGAGGCAAGTAACATTCATCTCCTCTACCACCTTTAAACACCAGTGTCCATCCAGCCTTCTCTCTGCCTGTGTGTGTCTCAGCTGCTGTGAGATTTATAATCTCTCTGGCTACATGGGAGGTCTGAGGTTTCAACCTTTCTTCTAGTCAAGATGCCCTCAATATGTCTTCTGTACATGTGGATGTTGTCTTAACACTGGGGAGTAAACCTGGTAGAGCATTTCTAAATGGTTTAGTGGGAGAAAGAGTTCTAATTCATTAATATAGTCAATAGTCAGTGCCATTTTTACATGAAGATTCTTTCTATAGATAATTCACATTGCAAATTCATAATAAAGTATGTAATCTTTCATGCAAATAATCACTAACTTAGTGGAAAATGTTTTATAAGCTGGTTCTTTTGTAGTAGATGATTTATGGGGTTCTTAGTTTAGTATACAGAAGTCAGAATGAGAGGCTTTTTCTTATTTTTTTTTTTTCCCTCTTTGTCATGACAAATGTTTCAGTTGTAGCTAAGGGATAGAGCAAATTAGCACATTTTCACTGGATAGCTATGTGCTGACTAGATATTTTAAGTCTTTTGGTCTTGTTAGTCCGGTTGTTTATCTAGTGGAAGAAAACTTGTTTTCTAGTCTACTGAAGACTTTTGTTGAAATATTTGTTAATCTAAAAGCATTGAAACAAATCCTAAGATTGTAATGAAACCCAAATAAGGCTGAAAAATTACACTGGTATGGACTGATGGGGCTGTAAAGAATAAGAACAAAAGTTTAAAGAAAAATTAGTGCATTAATAGTTCGTATTCACAGTGCACATATTAAGGGAAAAATCAGCTACATGAGGGTAGATTCAAGCATTCCAGGAATTTTCATATTGTACTTGAAGCTTGCCCCTTTTATGGCAATGGTAACTCAGTTATCTGCTAGCAGAATAAAAAAAGGATGGGTTTTGACTGCCATAAAGCCAAGATACATGTGCAAGCACTAATTGTGGCCAAAACTCAAAAGACCTTTTTAGCTGTAGATGCCTGTGTGTTTTTAGCTGTTTGTTAGAATAAGCAAGGGAATCTAAAGCTATGTAAATGCTTTTAATGTAACAGCTTTACTTGAGAAAATGATGAGTAGCTTTTTATTGAAACTTTTTTTTTTAGCTGACGTGTATTGACTGGGGCTGTATCTTTGTTAAGAACAGCTGTGTTTTTTGCAATCAGCATGGATATTTTTAGAGAAAAGCAGGGAACAGCAAGTGATATAAGTGAAAGTGAGAAGAAAGTAAAAAGCTTAACATTATCCTAGGAAGTCTATTTTCGTCATGTTTGTTTTTTTGTGTTTTTTAAATGGCACAGTGATTCTGAGGAGTCAAGGCTGTGTGACAGTGATTCTGAGGAGTCAAGGCTGCATGACGCATCTCCAGGGGCCAGAGCAGATAGCAGGGCAAGGAAAAAGGTCAGGAAAAAGGGAAAGAACTAAGTGCTAGAGCCCTGAACTTCGTTTTGCTTAGCTGGACAACAGCTCTGGGAGCTGGCTCTGGCTCCTGGCCACTGCCACCAGTTGTGAGGACCCTCCAGCTGGCAGTCCCAGCCTGGAAGGGGTTGTTTCTGTGATCATTACTGGTAAATATCAGCTGAGAGAAGACTCAGACATGGATTCTGGTGCTGTCAATTCTTACGCAATGTAATTCTTCTGTCTGTGACTTTCTATAACTATTTTAAAACTTACTTCCCAGTATGGACCTTGGTGATCCAGCAAATGTTGTACCAGTGCCTAAAGTCATTGGGTTAAATAACGTCTTGGCTCACGCCCTTGGGAATGCCAAAATAATAGTTCAAATCAGGCAGAAAAGTAGATCCATCTTTCTGGGAACATGCCTTTGAAAATGTGCTCTGATTCACACTGGTCAGACAGAGTGGATGCTGATTTCTGATGCATTTTCCAGGAATTATGTGCTTGGTTGGGACAGAGCTTGTGATTTTAAATGGACTGGATGTGTCATAAGCATGGAAAAGCTTTGAATGTTAGCCCCTGAGATGTGCAGGCTGGCAACTGCTAACCTTGCAGTGATTGTAGCTCATTGCCCTCTGTCCTGTCAGGTGCAGACTCATTTCCTCAAAGCTGCTAATAATTTCAGCTTCCATTTAATTGATTTTTAGAGTAGTCAGAGGGGCTGTGAATGTGGAGAGATTTTTCTTTAGAGTATCAAGGAGACCAAAGAAGACAATGGTGACAGGACAAAGCCAAAAAACTGCACGGGTCAAAAATTAGAAAGATTGTTTTGTGACAGTGCTTCTGTGTGCTGTCATTATAAGAATCATGTTTTCTTTTTAGTGCCTTCAAATAAAATCTTTAGAGGAGCAAGCCTAGCAAGTGATTGCCTTATACCCATTTGTGTTCCCACAGCCTTTGCGAAGGTAATGTACACACTAAAATATATACCTGCTAAAAGGTGTTTGTTCTAAATGCCTTCCTTGCATTCAAAAGAACTTTCTCATCGATACCACAGAAGCTGCTGGTGCTGGAATTGATTTGGCAATGTGAAAGCCAGAGGAAAAGGTCTGTTTGATCCTCTAGATACACTACTTTGGATGCTGCCGGGTCTGCAGAAAGTGCAAGTGTGCAGAACACAAGTAGGATATTCTCAAGACCAGCTGACCCTGTGTTAAGGCCTGAGATGGCATCTACATGGTCCCTGTGTAGCTGGCACATGATAGTTTTGGTCCAGAGTTTGTAAATTACCAATACTGTGCACAACTTTAATTACTCTCACAATGTAAGACACATCTGTGCATTGACAGACCTGCATGTCTGGACTCTATTTCAGTGGAAGACTTTTTATTTTTGTTCAATGTCAATACATCAATATCTTTTATTTTAATAGTGTCCTGTTGGTTACAATTAAATAGTATCAATTTAACTTGCAAAATAGAACAGCATGCAGAACTTAATGCAATGCCAAAACAGTCTGTGTACTGAGTGTCTTCTGTTCAGCTCAGGTTTATTTTAGCTGGACTGTTATTCTGTACCACATGGTTCACAAGCAGTTCTTTGTTTTTTGTAAATCCCCATTCAACATCATGGATAAAAGTCTGAACATTCATGGCCAAAATATGAAAAGTTCTGGGTTTCCCTTCCTGGGTTCTTTTAGATGTGTGCCATGATTGGAACAGTAATGGGCAATTACATGGGACGGGTTTGCACATGGCACAGTGTGTCTGTATTGTCCAAGGGAAATTGTGAAATTGATTTGCATGGGAAGCTGCCCATGTGATTATGTCATATTGGGTATTGTTTTGGATAATACCCCTGCTTTTCTGACAGATGTGGTTCAGCTGTCTAGAAAAATATTTCATATTTCAGAATCCAGAGATCTATAAATTGTGTCAAATTAGTCTTGAAAGCAGAATGACATTTTTGCAAAGTTCCACATACTATTGTATGAAGTACTGCTGAAAATAATTGAATGTTGCGATGTGCTTAAAACATGAGTCTCTTATATGAGTTTTTTCATACCTGAGGACAACCAATGAATTTCTAGAATATTGGGTAAAATGTAAAGCTTTTGTCCAAGACCACTCATTAAAACAGAATTTGTAAGTTTGCGTGTAAAGTAATTTGTTTCTTGTTTGCTGTGTTTGAAAGTATAAAGTGCAGAATTCCTGTCCTTAGATTTATAGTATTAGATGGAAGCTGCATTTTTAAAATCTGAGTCACACCATGCTAAAGGCAAAGTTATGATGTACATTCATAATTAACCTATCTCATAGTTGTCACTGGTGATGGATAGTGATTTGTGTGTTTCCCTAAGTACCAATTGTTATTAGCCTGATAGCCCAATATCAAGTGGTATAATTGATAGGAATTAGTAATTTGACTAAATTTTGGTGCTGATCTTCAATCTCTCACTGTCTGCAGGAATTATTTAGTGTAAAACTGGGTCTGTTTTTGGAGAAGCGATCAGCTTCTTTAGACTGGTTATTTACCTGCCTTTGGGAAGGTGGAAAAGGGGTGAGACTGTAAAAGAGTCAAGGCACTTTGCATGTTATGATGAAGTGCTGAGGTAGCAGCTGGGTGAAGAAATAATTTCTAAGTATGTTGTCTGGGTAAGACCAACAGCTACACTTTGTCATTCCCGTGTGTGTGCCGTGCTCCCTAGGGGACAGATGGTGTTTCAGCCTGCTCCTTACACCTGCTTTACTGTGGTGCATGGAAAAGATATGCCAGCTTTTCTTTCCTGGCTGGTGCCTCCTACACATTAAGCCTTGCAGGTGAATCAGCATGATTTGCCTTTTGCTTGCTGTCAGCACCTTCATTTGAAGCTGCTGAAGCTTGGTCTGGTTGGCAGCAAGGATGTGCTCCTGCAGGACGAGCGGGAGAACCCGCTGCCTGTCATCCCACACGAGAGGCAGAGGAGTACATATCAGCTCGTGGCTGTACATCCCGAATCAGACCCTTGGCAGTTGCATCTGCTTCCTGTGAGCTTGAGGATGTCCAGCGAGAGTCCATTTCTGCCTGTCCTGCCAGGGCTGGAGAGGTTTGCTCTCCTGTAGAGCCTGAAGTGGTAGCGCTGCTCGATCCCTGCCTGAAGTTGCCTTTGAAGCTGAACTCTCCAGCTGACTGCAGTAGGGAGCCACAGCAATGCCAGTTGCATCCCCTTCAAAACCTACAGGCCATGAGAAAATGGAGGCAACAAGCTGTAAAAAAGCCAGAAAATGTCTTTAAGATCTATGTGTCTTACTCTTAGGGTGTTTCAATGATTTATTTATGGCATGAGAAATTACTTTTGTCACTGAAGATTTATTACATGCAGAGAAGTAGGTTAGTGATCTTGATCAGCAGAGTAAAAATGAGTTTCATCAGCTTGGTTGTCTGAGGATGATTTTATCTTAATAGGCCTACAGATGGAAAATAGAGTCTGGTCAGATGTTCTTTGCCTATTTTCCTCCCTTATAACCAGCCTTGCCCTGTTCCCTAAACTGAAAGTCCAGTGTCATGTCTACAATCACTTCATTTTTTCATGTTCGTTTCATTGTTGGGGCTTAGTGATGATGAGCCTATCATAATTTCCTAAAAACTCAGTCAGTTAAAATATAGCACATGAAAATATATGCTATTGTCTAATATTGGGAAGCCATTAAAAGCTACTGGATGTGTTGACAGGTGTAGTGATCAAGGTAAACTACCAAGGGAAAAGTGTCTCCTCAGGCTCTTGAATGAGTCATCAAAGAGATTCTTTTTTAAAATAATAAAGACATTTACAAAGAGACATCCTCTAGAATGTTATCAGTAGAGTACAAGACAACCTTTTCTATATAGTTTGGCTTAATTTTTCCCACTCTTAAGTGAGCACTTCAAGCTAGCTTTAAAGCTGGTGGATGTATTTTTGGTACCCGAAGTTTTTCTCCTTGTTGTAACTCCTCTTAACATTGCAAAGGAGATGGATTACTGGGTGGTCTTTTAGTCCAGAGGTGATTGCAGGAAGAGAAACTAAGAATGTAAGGTTGACTGAAACCCAAAAGTTTTGTGGCTGTACCCAGCAGGTGTATTATTTGTATTATTTCTATTTTTAAGGACCACTGAGAGTTGGTACAGATCACTGCATTTAGAATCCCTGTGAAATACAGCAATATATATGGGCTTTTGGGGGTGGGCGGAAAGGCAAGCAATCCAAAAGGAGTAAAAGGTGACTTTTTGTTTTTTGTGTGTGTTTTGTTTTTCGGTTTTTTTTTCAGGCCTTATCAAGAAATGCTGGAAAGAAAAAAATTGGAGAAAAAGGCAAAAGAAATATGAATTATGTATTTTTGTCTTAGAATAGCAGTCACCTAATTGTTAGGGTAATGAAAAAATATTACCACTACACTTTTATTTGTCAGAATTCTTTCTGAAATTATAAATAGCTTGAATAAACAACTTCATTTTGGAACCTGCAGTATCAGCCAAACAATTCCTGTGCACTGCAATCTGTACTATTCTCAGTCGTGTGCAACATATGCTGTTGTGTGTTGGCATATTTGTTTCTTGACTAGGATTTTTTTACCAGAAGCATCTCCTTTATTTTTATTATAGAGTGAAGTACCTGTGCACATACTTGTTCCGGAAATCTTCATTTCTTTTAGAAATTACTGATACTGATACTGACACTTTATCTTTTTCAGCATTTTCTTTTTCTCTCTTCTAGACAAATGATGTTGGTGCCTACTCACAGAAGTATGTGCTAGTAGAACCCCCTCAGTATTGCATGTAATATTCAAAAGTATTTTATCCTTCATTTCATGCAAACATATCTAGCATGTCTCACTCATTTTAGGATTAAGAGATGCATTATGCATAATGGTGATAAACCCTCATTTTGACAAGCAGTTGCCTGTTGCAGATACTCTTTTTTTCCTTTCCCCTCATTCTGTTTTATTTTTCTCCAGGAAAAATGTGATACCCTCCTTCCCTCTCTCCCAACACCTTTAAAACCTGTGGAGACCTCTCACATCTAAGTGAGGACCATGGATCTTGATAGATGATCAAAGAAGGATAAGAGTTCCAACGAATGTCTTGTCCCTTGCCAATAAAATTGTCATAGCCTGTATTCTGATTCAGTGGTAAAATTAAAGTGGTGGGGTTGTTTTTCTGTTCTTTCAGGTTAAATTATGAACTTTCTCACTGTTCAGGCTAAGGTTTTATTTTCCATTTGACTTCGTTCACTGACGTGTTCATGAGACATTTTTAGATATGAAGATATGGACATTGCATCCTGTCCAAAGGCATAATGTCTGTTTCAGAAGTAAGTCTCCAATGTTGCCTCTGGACATACAGTGTGTGCCACAAACCCATCAAGGGCTGTCATTTTTTATCTGAAGGTTCCAGTGCGATTGTTGAGTCTCCAGTGGTTCCCCTCCCACTGCACGTTCACCTGCTCTCTCAGCTACAAGCAGAATTGCAAACAGGTTCAGGTACTGCAGCCTGAAGGGATGAATGGCCTAATACCAACTTGGTACCATCCTTTCCCTTTCCCCTTTTCCCTTTGGTGCATGGAAGGAACTGTCTTCCCTGAGCAGCTCCAGCTGGCTGCCTGGATACCCTGTTTGAGCAGATAGCATGGATCTCTAGCACCAGAACGCTGTTCAACTGCTTATCTTGTTCCTGTCCAAGGGTAAGGTGAGCTTGGAGCTGATGTGGTGGACTGAGGGAAGTGTTGCAGGCAGTATCCAGCGCAGCTGCAGATGATGTGGCTGACTGCACGTGTGGGAGCAGAAATCCAGTCCCTATTTTGCCACAGGCTGCTTTGGCAGCCCTTAGGCAGTATTTTTAGCTTCTCTGTGTCTCCCTTTCATAAAAATGAAATAAGGATAACAAAACCTCCTGATCTCCAAAGTAAGATATAAGTAAGTTGTGTGATATTCCGTGATAGGGATTATACAAAGCTTGAAAGTGTGGAATAAAAATGGATTTGATGGAGATTGAAGATTAATTTCTCAGTATCATCAGCTTCAGGAATAAAAGGAGTTCACACACTCAAAAGCTGGCAGCACACTGGCCCTCATGACCTAACATGTAACTCTGGGTTGCCAAGCCTTTTCCTGTATTGGCCCTTGCCGCTCTCATTTTAGGTGTTTCTGCAGTAACCACAGAGACAAAAACTTTAAATACAGAGGCTAAATATCAGAATGGGAAAAAAAGACAAATGATCAAGGGGAATTTTGTCATGGGCTCAGGATAGTGCACCAGATTAACTTGGGATTTCCATCCAGTGATTTTGGCTGTGTCTCTCTAATCCTCTTGGAGCACAAAATAATTCCTAACTTTAATTACAGTATATTTAAAAGCATATTTTCTAAACTGTTTCTGCTTCGGACCCCAAAATAGAAAAATCTTGTTTTTTCTACCAGAAAAGGCAAGTATTCACAGAATTATTTAGATGAGTAAAGGTAGAGGGGGAAGATAAAAGTAATAAAACAGAATAGCTTTAAACCTGCATACCTTATGATGCCTGCCAGTTTTTATGAGGTAAAAACAGCCAAGATCTCCATATAAATTTATTTTAATGATTAAAAATGGTCTTTTGGAAATGGAAATTACAACTTTTTTTTTTTTTTCCCAGTTTAACATGAAATTCCTTTCCAGTGAAAGAAGGGGAAATGAAGTAAATGAATAAAGGAAAGGCTTGCCAAACAATGATAAGCTGTGGATTGTTGTAAATAACTGTGAAAAGTTTAGTGTCATTATAGGATAGTGTGTTACCTGTTCTCCTCTTCCCCCAGTGCTAATTGAAATTAGGGGGGACTGATTTTATTCTTTACGGTTAAATTTACAGCGTTGAACAAGACAGGGAATCCAGGCTGTTCTCAGCTGGATTACAAACAGTAGAGCTATTCTTTTGGTCTGAAAACCCTGACCTGGTAGGGAAAAGTGATCCAACTGCTTCCAAAATAGGCACATCTGTATACTGTAGTACTTTGTCTCTCAGGGATACTTGATGTGTGCTCCACCAGTTGAAGAATGGGTGAGGTAAATGTAGAGTTCTAGAATAAAAGGCATGAAACTACACCTAATCCCAAAAATTTTAGGCATCTCTGGGTGTTTTTTATTTAGAAAAGTTAATGTCAATCTATTTTAGGAAGTACAGCAGCTTCTATTCTTCATTCTCCTCAATACTTGTAGTTTTTGGTGAGCTCTTAAATACTTTACCTGTCTTAAATACACTTACAAATACTAAATCACTCTGTTGCATCATTATGAAAATAAAATTTTCTGTGTTGACGTGCTGAAATACAGAAATTGAGATGCAAATGAGAAGCAAGCATCCAATCAGTTTTCACTCTCATTTTCTCTTGAAAGTGCAATGTTTTTGAGATATCCAGAAAGAAACATTGAAATATAAACGTGACTCTAAAGTGAGGGATGTGATTTGACTTTTGTAAGCACTATTTTTTGCTTGTAGACAGTTTTCCATGTGGAGTTGGATAGGAGAGCTCCCAGCTCCTTGCCCCAGTAATATCAGGTAGCAGTGAAGTAAGTATTGCAGAACCCATTGGTGGGGAAAAAGATCTGCTGCCTTTCCCTAAAGAGTAATAAGACCAAGCAGCCTTCTGAGCAAGCCTTCCTGCTGCCATTGTAGTAGGATTAGGAGAATAGTTAACCACACCAGCAAGGTATTGGCAGTCAAGGTTTTTGGTCTCTGTTGTAAATGCTTTGTGATTAATTTAACAGGGTTGGACAGGATAGGGAGGCAGGTTGGACTGACTTGCTGGCTGGTGCTGAAGTGGCTGTGTCCCACAGGGCTGCCAAAAGAGACATTTCCACTCCTTTTTCTCATGTATGTCAGTGTCAGTGATCGTTTTGCTGTGAGCTGTAGCCCATTTGAGCCCGGCTGGTTCCCAGCATTGGCTCCTGGAAGGGCTGGCTGCATGACGGCCGCTGTTGGCACTGGAGAGGGAGAGGGAGCGGGGCCAGACCGCAGCTGTTAACAGCAAAGGGCCCGGGGCTGTGCTGCAGAAACTCTGCTAACCACGGCCTCAAGGTGTGGTTTCACATCAGAGCTGGACTGACCTCGCGCAGGGGCGGAGGATGAGTGGGGCTGACCTTCTGGTCCCAGCCCGCTATTTACTGGCTTCTGCAGACTGCAGCCTTGCTTTCTCTCTGGTCTATTTGCATGTGGAGTGGCAGTGGCCATTCAATGCACGGTATATAGTCAAATGCACTTCCTTCTCACCACTGGCCATGTGCTGACATATTAATATGTTTTCGTACAGAGAAAATGCTTAAGGAATATTCTGTTTTCATAGTCAAGCTCTGTGCAACCTAAACATGGGCCCCTTTTGCATCATTCTAGCCTTTAATTGCCTGATGGATTTCACAGGATCACATCTTATTCAGTATGCAGAACAGAATGTGCTCGCTGAGCAAGGGAAGATGCAGGAATTTTTGCCTTGCTCTTCACTTTCTGGACTTGTTTCTTACTTTAGAGATAATAATCAAGTTGTGCTTTGAAGGCAGAATAAATGCATTCAGCTTCTCATGAGCTTCCTATGGCCTTTATCACAGTAATACCTGAATGTTTTGAGAAAGCATGTGCTGATTTTTATAAGCATACTCCCCAGAAGGAAGGAGGCAGTGTATTGCTGCACTCAGTTTTTTCATCCCATTCTGTCTGTGCAAGCCAGAGTGGTGCTTTAACCTTTCCTAAGGATTTCATAGCTATTCGCTGACTCTTTGGGGAAGGGTAACCTGGAAAATGTAATGTCAAAAGTACCTCCTAATTAGCATTCAGTAGCATTTCATTGTCTGCTTTAACACAGTAACTTCAGCTGAAGCCAGGACTTTGAGATCTTTGGTTTGAAAAAAGATCCAGCACTAAACATGTAGAGAAAATGGGGAATGTGTAATTAGTGACTGCCTGTGAAAAGTGTGGAAATGATTTGTCTTAAGTTGATTTCATGGGAGAGGCAGGGGCTGGTTCCCATTCTGCAGGGTAGCACTCGACTGCCTTAACCAGGGAATATCTTTCAGCTGTGTGTCTCAGCTCTCTGTGCGTCCTCCACTACAGCAGCAGGCATGTAGGCAGTCTGCTTCAGGATTGCAGAGCCTAGTGCTGAGATTTCATATTCTCCATACTAAATGGCTCTGAGCAGGGCTGGTGCTCGCCAGGGATAGCCATACTCTCTCACTGCTCGTACCTATTTTCAGAAAGGATAAATGATTTTACCAGAGAGTTCCTTGCTGTGGCTTGCCAGGCAGGAAGAAGGCAAGGTAGGTAGGGTGATGCGACCCTGGCCAGGCCAGGCTGGTGTGGAGGGCTTAGGTTGCCTCTGAGCAATAGTAATTTAATGACTGCAGCCTGTCAGGAGGGCAAAAGAGCTGCTTGAGAAGAAAGGAACCCTCTGCTCAGTGCAGGTTTGTATGGAGCTCTCACAGAACACCTTAAATTTGCATTTAGCTTGGAAGGAGAAGACTGTAGATATAAAACCTCCAAAAATAATTCAAAGAGCAAGGTGAATTGGTTAAAAAAAGGAAAATGTAATCATTTTTCCATTTTGACTCTTTCAAGAAAGAAATTTTTTCCCCCCATCCTAAAGTTATGAAGCGTAGCTATGTCACAAATTGTGATGAGAGGTACCAGTTCCCTGCTGCTTTCAGTTATTCCATCACTTTCTCAGGGCAGGAGGAAGGTGTGGTGTTTAAAATCCTTTATGAAAGGCTTCACAGCTACTTAATGAAAGCAGTGGTGAAATGGAAATTCATTTTTCTGTGTCTCATCCAGACTACTGTTTGGTCCACCAAAGAGACTGCACTTCTGCTTCTTCCTTCTCATTTTCTCAGCCCAGTGTCTTTCACCTGACTGTGTTGGTTACTTTCCATTTACATTTTCTCTTTATCTTACCTGTTATCCTTTTTCTCCTTGTTCTTGTGCCCTAATAATCCAGTCCCTATTTGTTTGACTGTCATTTCAGTCTTACCCATCTTTCTTCACATGAACCCACCCATCTTCTTCGCATGAAACCATATGACCTTAGATATATTGGCAGTACAAGTTTTGTCTGTATTAAGGAGGAAAAGAGTAGGCAGCAAACTACAGGTTTGATGTTAGCATTGTTTATATTTGAGTATTTTGCCCTTTTAACTGCTGATGAGCAGGAGTTCCCAGTTTACATCTGCCTAATCTGTTTGATTACAAATGCTTAGCCTGTGCTCCTCCTTTGGTGTTCCATCCTTTCTGTTGAACTATTGCCAGATATAATTCATATGTCTGAAAACATGGAAGAGTTCATGGAACAACTGTCTTTTTCCCTGGAAATAGTTCAGTGGGCTTTTGCTTTGGTGGGGTTCTGTGTTGTGTTTATCTCTGTCTCTTTCTACGTTTAAAATTGCCATGAGAAAATAGAAAGGTCGCATGCTGTGGGACTTCCTTGCAAACCTGCTTTCTATGTCACAAATATGGAGCTTTTAAAACTAGCTAAAAGCTGAGTTGAAACAACTGGGAATTGATAAAATCTATGAATTCAGATGAAGCAATGGTGGAACAGCAATATGGTTATTTTTAGGCCTTATGTAGACAGAAGCAGGTTTTTGCAACCTGTTTTGAATTATCTGTGGTAATAGAAAATTGTATATTACTGTTAACTGTGTAAAACTTGAGGTTTTCCTGAGCATGTTCCTCCTTAGAGAGTATCTTTCAGAAGATCAGCGTTGGCACTGTGACATGTCCACCTACACATGGTGCCTTCTATGCACTGTTGGTAGCAAGTAGCCCCAGGTGTCTACTGATGGCAGTGAGCACCTTGAAAGTAATCATAAACCTGGTGTGCATTATGCATGTATTAACCACACAGTGTATTGGGAGATTGTTCTAATTATCTGTTTAAAGTGGTAATTAATTAAAAAATGGTCTTAAATTGTCCTAAAAGATCATGATATGCCTTTTCTAAATAAAGTAATTTGACACTGTGGAGCTGGATAAGCAGTGTGATGTAATTTTATATAGCCTTTAGGACAAAAAGAAATGTGTAGTTTTCAATCCACTAATAAGCTGAGCAGAAATACAGTGGAAGGGAAAAATTAGGAAGGTTGAGTGTAATATTGCAGCAGGTGTTCTACAGCTTGCACATTCAATATTTTCAAAGCTTATAAGGACTAAAAAGCTTTTGTTTACATGAGCTTTAGTTTATATCTTGAACATTGGACTTAGAAGTGAAGAAGGAAGCTGTAAGGAACCTGACAGCCAGAAGCTTCTGCTCCACAGGAGTTCTGTGTTCTGATTTTGCTAAATGGGGTGAGTAAATATTGATGAATAGTTGCAGGTAGGTATCATGGCATAAACATAGTCTATTAAGAGTCACTAAAAAGTTTGAGGAATTATGGGGTTGGCTGCTTTGGCTACTGTTGGTGTTTGAATAAGAATTGTTTTCCTTTTATTCAAAGTGAACAAATACTAGAATTACATCATGTCTTTTAAACATTTATGGGTGTTACGACTTCCATAGTGCATAAAACTGCAAGGAAAATAAGTTGTACTTTTCGAACAGCAAGATTTAAAATTCTCACTGTTGGTATTTCATTGGTTTTTAGGACTAATTCTTTTTAAAGAATTTTGCTTTTAATATAAATGATTAATTGTTTTACATTTTCAAAAGAATAATAATGACATTGTGTTGCATTCTAGATAGTTTGGAGTTTAGGAATGCGACTTTTATTTTAAGGTTGCATGGGATCTCCCAAAGGCATTTCACTTTTGACCTTTAGATGAAATAAATGGATGTTCCCTCTTTGTAAAATGGACAGAGCCTGCTGGTGGAGTGCAAAGGCATTTCTTATTTAGCACAAAGTCAAGCTTTATGTGAGGAATTAGATATACAGATTAAGCAACAGTACTAAAATGAAGTAATGCCAGTATAATGCCAATCTTGTTTTCACCCTAAGTAAGTTTACATTCTTAGACTCAGACTGCTAATGTACATCTGTGTTATTAGCTCTGCCTTTAGCTTCTTTGCTTCTAATTTTCCATTCACAATTTCATAGCAAGAGATGCCTGTGCATGTGTGTGTGTGCTGAGGGTCAGGCTTTGTTTCTACCAAAGTCTAGGGTATCTGTATCGTGAGGTAGTACATATATTTGTTAGCAGATATGTCTAGTTTCCACGGTAGAACAGTTTTGATTGTAGGTGATGAGAAGTAGGTAGATACCTAGAGTATGACTTCTGCAGTACATAAATCTTAAACTTTGTCTTCCTTCTATTATGGTTTCTGACATGGTAATTCTTTCAGCTGTTCTTCAGGGCACTGAATGTGCAATGATTTTGGGTGACATTAATTTATAAAATAAAATGTATATAAATGGATTTTATATGTTAGAGAAAGCAAAATTAAAAAATACCATACACTGGAAGCAGAAGATGAAGAGATTTATTGTGATGCCCAGTAATCTGTAAAAAATCCATTCATGGCTGTGAACCAGCTTTTTTGAAGTGCAGGAGCAATCAGAAGGGGCAGGCTCTGGACTTGCCAAGTGGTTTGTCCAGCTTTCCATCAGCGGGATATGGCACTGAGGGGTGACCACAGTTTCAGTTGTCAGTCCTGCCCACCCCAGAAGAACTGTACGCAGATGAGCAGTGGTGGTGGTCTCTTGTCCTGGCTGCAGATGTGGCCAGGCCTGTTCAGTTTCCGTTGAACAATGCCACAAGGAGGAAGCATGAATGTTGTTTCCAGTTATTAACTGTACATACAAAGTAGATCAAAGTGGCGTTGAAATGTCTACTTCCATTTTCAGGCACCTGGTTTGGATGCACCAACAAGTGACACTTTACCGTGCTGTAAATCAAGTCCCTCTGGATGGGAGAGAATTTACTGAAAGTCCTTGCAAGGAGTTTCAAAGATAAACCGGGACTTTTCTTTGAGTTTCAATGCTTCCAGATAGTTGTTTATTAAGTCTTATCAGAGGAACAGAGCCACTAGCGTGACCCAGGTACAGCATAGAAGACAGAAAAGTAGGAGTGAGGACAATTATCAAGATTTACACAGCCTTTTAAAGATAATTTAACCAATGGTTACTAAAAACATACATTATTTTCACTTTCTTACCAATTATTCAGTAACACGACTAGGAACTGCGGAATTTTCTATCCAATCATTCCAAACTACTTTTACTGCAGAATATGGAGTAGTAGAAGAAGGAGAAGAAGGTTTAGAGAACAACAACAATCCTCCATTTTGATATTTTTTACTCTTATCTATTTACTACAAAAAGAAGCCTAAAACCTCTAAATTTTTCACCCTGTGACAATCTTACATAGTAGTCTATCACCTAATTCACACCACTGTATTTTCTAGTTCTTGTCTGATTGTTGGTAATTTTTTCCGAGGTTTGAAGCTAAAACAGTGTTGTTCAGGGGGGTAAGAACCCTTAAAAACAGGCAGAGAAATATTCTCGGCACTCTGGGTTCCTGCAGACAAGGATGACAAAACTCGCCCTTCCTCTCTATCACCTCACTTCTGCTGGACCTGCATAGTTGAGTGAAAAATCAAGCAAAAATATTGCACAGATAAAGTATTAATCACTTACCCTTGAACTGTTACTTTGGATCCCAAGTGGAGTTGTATGGGGTAAAGTATACCCCAAGGGAAGAGTGTGGCACCTCAGTACTACAGTGCCATGCATTTGTTTTTTCAAGGAAGTTATAAATGAGTTTCAGGATTAAAATGGATTATTGTTAAATTGAATATTTTTTTACAAATTTAGGTCAAAATCTGAATCTTGCACAAGCCCCATTTCACTGAGATGTGGGACACTTGGGCCTGAAAGGCATTTCACAGAAACAAGGTCTTTTGAAGAGCAGGTGCTTCTAAAACTGTTTGAAAGGCTTGAGCTTTGAATAACCCCAGTTAAGTGCAAATGATTTCTTTGTTTCACTGAACCTCTTCACCTCTGTCGTTTGAGCCCTATTTTGTATTTAGATGAAAGAATTGCAGAGAAAGTTAAAACTTCCAGGTGCAATAGTGCCTGCAGAGTTGCTTTTGTAGGCGAGAGATGGCTCCAGCAGATGAGGAGAGAAAGGATGCCTTTGTGTAGGCTTCTGCTTTGCTTCTTTCCTCTGAGTGTTTGTTTTGTGGATACACTCGTGAGCTTTAATGAGCTTTCTATACCACTTGCTCCCAGTGCTGGGCTCTGGTGTTGTGAAGAGACTGGATTCACAGCTGTCTGTCTGCCTTTGATTTTATCAAAGGTAGAAACGAGGGAGAGACGTTTCACTTCCCAGTATCCTTCTGAGCAATTAAAGTGATAGATGGAGAGAGCATCCAGCCTGGCCACTGCTTATGCCAAGCACATTGGACTAGGCACCGATTCCACTTTGTACTGGTAAGGACACAGAAAAAGGAGTGTTTGTCTTGTTAATTTGATTTGTCCTGTGGGCTTGAACTAACACACCTGTCTGATAGTCAGGGATATTTTGATTTTGAAAAGCTGTGGAAATCCTTCCATAGCTGTGCAGCTTTTCATTCTGGTTTTGTTTATGGGAGAGTGGAAGGGTGAGTATAGTTGTACAATAAAAATTCTCAGTTATCTGTTCTGAGCTATAGGCATATGAATTTGGGGAAGGTTCTTTACTTTAAAGAAGTATGAGTGTGTTAGAATAAACGGGTGGAAAATTGGAAACAAAAGTGTTGGTAGAGCTTCCAGTTCCCTCCATGGCATGGGGGTTGGGGGACCAAACCATGTCTGCATAAGGGTGACGGTGGGAAGCAGTGTGAATCAGATGCACCCAAAATACAATTTCCTGTTTTATAGAAGCAGCGAGTTCAGCGATTCCCCTCTCTGTGTTGGCTGAAGAAAAAAAACATTCTTGCGTTCTTCCGAGTATTTAACCCGTCATCCAGTTACAGTTGTGAAAAATACAAAAAGATTGGAGTCCATAAAAGGAGATAATTTGAAGTTAATAGGGGCAGCTCTGTGTCACACAGAAATGGAACGCAAGCCGTCATGCTTTTCACTCTTGTGTTCTGCTCCATTAAATTAATCTGCCAATTTAATTCATGTCTGTACTAAACAAAACTTTACATGACATAACAGAAATTAGCTTGTGTTTCTGCCTTGTTGCCTCGGCTCTTTCATAATACTGTAACTTTCTGCGTGCCTGAGGACAGCAGGGTGAGCCTCAGTGTTGGCTGAAAGGCAGGAGACTGAATACTTGAAGCTAAAAGGTTGACCAAAATGTCCACCCTGCCTCTGCTGTGCTCCCTGATACAGATTAACCTAAAGTGGTTAAATATACCACTTGATTTATGAAGCACAAAATTGCTTCAGCAAATGAAAGCTACCTAAGCCTGTAGATGTAGGATATTTTATTCCCCTGATTTCTTTTTTTTTTCTTCAGTTAATAAGTTAGTACATTAGTTACTGAACTGGTGCAATAAATGAAATTCTGTGCATCTGAATGTGTTGATGAGCCAGGAGCATCAAAGTCAGGTGAGGCTGCTGATGATTACTCCTAAAGTTTAAGGCAGATGGATTTTACAGCAGGGAAGTGCATGTGGGAAAAATTTTACCTTAAATCACTGGAAATGAAGATTAGAGAGGAAGCAGCTGTGCCCAGGTGGCTGATGGCCATGGTACTAGAGTTCTCTTGGAAGTCTGGATGCCTTAAATGCTGGGTGCTGTGCTTTCCCTCCCCTACATTGCTTTAGCTGTAGGCAGGTGGAAGACATGGGGCCCCTGGCTGTCCAGGATAAATCCATTTCTGTTTGGAGTGGCTGCCGTGTTTCTGACCACAAAGAAAGTAGGGGACAGAAGTAAGCCTCTGTTTTGTCCCTTTGTTCCCTGAGAGAGGACCCTGGAGCTGCCGTGAGGGATGAGGGTGACAGCATGGACACAGTGGAGGGCGGGAAAGGTGACTGATGGTGGGTGTCAAGTGAAGACATAACATATGGGAGCCCTAATATTTGCAATCTTGTTAAGCTGACCAACTGTGACTAATGCTTGGAAGACTAATGGTCAGATGCCACTACTGATCTGTTAATTGAAGATGGCTTTTGTCTTAATCTCCTGTATTGCAACATGTTGGAGATACACGTCACTAGATGTTTACTGTTGAAGATTACTGATGTTCTTCCAGACTTGTGTATGCTCAGTTTTGAAAACTTGAGTACAATTATTCCACTGTGAATTTTAGAAACATATGTTCAGGGAGATATATCTTTCATATTCCATTTGTGCAGCTGCAACCCAAAACTTGGTACTATCTCTTACTTGAGAGAAAAAATAAAGAACGTGCTGTACCCATGGATGAGTCATGATTCATTTATGTTCTATGAGAAATTTTAAATGCTGTTGCATGACCTTTGTCATCTTTGTGTACAGTGGAAAAAATATGCCAAGCCAGGAATATCAATGAAAGTCTTCCCAATAACCAAAAACAGGCAAGTAAGTTCCCATTGGGTCATTTATTTTTTTTTTTTTTTTTTTTGTTCTTCACTAAATGGGTCTTTACTGTGGAACAAATGATGATGACTGCCTGAGAATTTACAAGCTAAATAAGCTTTGAGATCATACAGCCTCCTAGACTAACCATCATTATCTGAGCTTACATCAAAGGAATGGGGCTTTCTTGGTGGGCAAACCGAGTCTGGAGCAAACACGTCTGTCCTGTGTTTTGAATTGAAAGAGTTATTTCTTTTATTAATTAGTTGGTAATTTGGATAATGCATTTGTTGCAAGTGTGCCTGTAGCTACGCCCTGTTCATTTGGTGCAGTACTGAAATGCATGAAAGATGGTAGAGGAAAAATCAAAACTTCACACCTAGACTGAAATAAAGCTAGAACATCTAGGACAAGGTACATCTCCCAGGTTCGTTCCCTGATGTGCTTCAAGTAGTGTTGTTACCCAGTGCACTGTGTAACGCAGCAAGCATTTTTTTATCCACCCCCTTTCTCCCCAAGCATCTGGGATTCTTTTTCATTGAGAGTTAATGTTTGGCTTGGAACTAATCTAACAGCTTACTATAGCTTGCTCTGTGGACCCAAGCAGGCTCTGTAACGGATTAGATACGCGTCCTTAGAATAGGAGGGATAATGTGTCCGCTGTCCAGGGATATTTGTGGGGGTGGCAGAGAAATTAGAATGGACTGATAAAAAAATGCTCTTTCATTCATGTCAAAATTTTCATGAAGTTTCATAATGCTGTTTTTTGTGAGTACGTATTTCCCAGTCTGTGTTCTTGTCTTACAGTTTTTGTTACTTAATATCCTGTTTATTAACAGGCATCCTACAAAAATGAGCTCTAACATAAGGATATACCAGTTGCCTGGTGTAGCATTTTTCATAGGAAAGTGGAAAATTGAAAGTAACTTCTTAGGCTGAAAAGGGACATTGTAGGAGTACTGGTCTATTAAGACAAAAAAGGGAATTTTAGGGACATGAGCGTTTCAGATTTGGTTTTCACCTGTTCCGATGAACTTTCAGAGATTATGAAAATGGTGTGGAATTGTGAATTGTGGTTGGTGATGGTTGTGAATGATAGTTTTAAAAATTTCTGAAAAGGGGAAGAAGTAGAAAGTAGTTGGAAGAATAAAGTTGAAGTAGACGGTCTTCAACAGACTCTGGGATGCTTTGGTAGGATCTTGCTGGAAGCAAGACTAAACAGTTAGTGTTGTACTTTTAAGCAGCATAAACTACACAACCACAATGGGAAAATCAGAAAGTGTAATCAGAAACTAATTGAGAGATGCACTGAAGAGATTGAGGGAGTTGGAGCACATTCCCCAGAAAATGGCAGTGAGGCCAAGTTGCTAGGAACCTTTATGAGTAAGTACCATGGACATATAGGGACAAACTTGGAAAGGGATGAATGAAATAAAAGGATCTAGGGGCATATTAGATACTCCTTGTGCTTGCAAATGGTAAGAGAAAATCAAAGGGCAAGAAGTTGCACCTTACTAACTGGAGACGGAAACCTCATGACTGAGGCTTATACGTTCAGGTGGTTAATGCATGCATCATCAGGAGTCTGAGCTATCTTGGGGAGGGAGCAAGTTAGAACCTACTTAAATTAGATGGCTATTTTAAAGTCATTTGACCCCCATGACTCAGACTCATGGCAGCACTCGCAGTCTAGTTTTTTTTAAGCTGCAGAGCCATTAGACGAAGCAGTCTCTCTCTCCTGCCCCTGCCCACTCCCAGGAGCTTAGTCCCACCCCTGAACTCTGCCCCTTCTTGTCCTGCCACAGGAATTCATCCAGTTTTGTGGTCAAACAGGGCAGGGAGTTGATTTGGCTCAAAAGTTTTGATGTTTTAAGAACCCTTTTTTACGTTTATTTTTGGAAAACCTACTCAGTCCACTGCACACTTGTGTTGCTGGTAGAAGGGCATCAGGGAGAGGTCTTCTTTCGGTGGCTGTGTTTACATCAACTGTTGTTGGACCTACAGCAGTGCCTCATGAACGTAAGCCTGAAGTTCCAACATATAAGAACTACCAGGGTGTAGTTGTATGTTATGCCTGATGTGATCAGCTCCACCTTCTTACTCTTAGCACTGAACTCTCATGGCTTCTGCTGTAATTGCCCTGTTCTGAGCCAGTTCAAGTTCACTAGCCTGTGAAAAGCAGAATTATTCTTTTAAAAATAGTCTTCTTTTTGGGAGGAGAATGGGATGATTCCTTTATGGTGGCAGTGACTAAGTGAGTTGACTGAGATAGACTCATCTCCACCTTCGGTGAGTGGGCTGTAGCAATCTTATAGTTGTCAACAGCTGTCTTTGAGAAGTTACTTGAGGGCAGAGCAGCTGTAATAACCCCCTTTAAATGCTGGAAAGGAATACCTGTGAACTGATTCAGACCACTCAGTTTTTCTCAAATTCCCCAGAAAGATTCCTGGCCGACTAAACAGAGTGGAAGCACCCATGTAAATAAACACCCACGTGGCTCATGCTGGCACCAGCTGTATTAAATCAGCTCCCTGGCTCTGTAACACAGTAGCAAGTGGAGAGTGGTGAAGAAGCAGGTAACAGTGATTTCAGTAATGATTTTAACATGTCTCATCTACTTTGTGAAGCAAATGTCATGTGTAAGTGTTGGGTCAAATGACAGAGGGAGACAGTACCATACCATCCTCCTTGGGAGGCTTGTGTATCCTGTCTGGAAAAAAGGAGGGACATCACTCCTCTGAAATGCGAGAAAAGAAAAGAACCACAGGTCTTTAGCTATATAAAAAGTTGTTTGTAAGTGGGTAAGAATAAATTCTTTTTGTTCTTCAGGTAAGACAAGAATCATTACATATCTAGAAGGATTCAGATTGGTCACTAAATTACTAAGTTTTAGGAAAGACCAGACGAGCACTAGGCGGAGCAGGTGTAGTTGATCCTCTGTAGAGACAGTAGGCTTAGTAGCTTCTTGAGTTCTCTTTTTCAGATACTATTTTCTAGTTTTTCAACTTAAAGAGGAAACATGATACTTAACTGCTAGTATACACCAGCAGAAATTCAATGTGTAGACAATGAGCTACAAGATACCTTCAATGAAAATTTATTTTGCTTCAGAGGAACTGAAGGACTGTTAGGCATTATGTGATGTCCTATAGTTGTGTCAAACATTGCCAATTAAATTCAGTTTCAGTGTGCATCAGTGAACACTTGGAAAACTAATCAAACCTTTTCACATGCTTTATTCTTATATTTCTTCACTCCCCATCTTCCCCTTTTGTAGGATGCAAAAGGGAAGTCCTTTTCAAAAATTTTGTTTGTTTTTTATTTCTAGAAGGAGGCTATGGGCGATTGTTACAAGCAAAATGGCTTTGCTTGAATGCACCTCAAACTGCATGAAAAATAAATGTACAAAATGTTTAGAGGATCTTTAGGGTATTTTTTTGGGGTTGTGCACCAGATGGAGAGCTCAACTGCCTGTTCCTCCTGACCCTTTGTTTACATTCTATTCAAATCTCAGGGAAGAAAAGTGCAAAAAAAATTTAAGGAAGAAACATTAGTGAAGATTTTTTTTTATCAGAAAAATAGGAAATTTTAAAAATGTGCTTCACAAAATAAGTCTTTACCTCTGTCTGATGCTGTTCTTTCTTGGTAGCCAAATTTATTATTCTCCAAGATTCTTCATATTGCCAATAACTGTGAATTTTTAATCGTCTTTGAGACTGAATGCTCACAGGAGTTATGAGGCAGTTTTGACAAACTTCAGTGAATGTGGTTGAACTGAGTGGGGACCTATTTGGGAGCACAGAGTAGTTTGAATGTTTCTTAGGGTGAGGGATGTGTGTTGCCAACATGCCAGTCAATGTTGAAGAAAACTGCGGTGTCTGCTGAAAGGCTCTTTCCTCACCCCGCTTGCTTGCCCTCTCATGTAGCACAGCTTTTCAGCACTGCTTACATTTTACACAAAGCAAGAAGACAGAGCCAATATATTGTTCTCTTAATTTGGTTAGCATATGGCCTTGGACACATATGCAGCTTACATTAAATTATATGAACCATGGATTTAGTATTTCAGGGTGAGTGTTTTAAGCATTGTATTTGTTATGAAGATAATGCCTCCCCTAGTGGGAAAAGGAAGACTGTATTGTTACAGTGACACATCTTTGTAACTTGAGATGACATTTCTTTTCAGAGCTTAGACTTTGTGTGTGTAAGTATAATAAAACCCCAGATCTTTGGTATTCTAAACTACAGGCAAACACAGTTCAATAGAGGGATGCAATCAATTATTTTTGTAGAAGTTTTTCATCATTACTTAGAAGCCAAAAAGAAAGAAGTGTGTTCCCCCTGTACTTAAGATCTACAAAAATATGAGATGCTGATTCATGAAAGATAGCCAAGCTGAGAAGGATTCTTGATAGCAAAACAAAAAATTTAGCATGGGTTAGGATTGGGTGGCAGCTCTGTATAAGTGTCAACACACCCTGGAAGACTGGAAGAGTCAGGGATGGATGGAGAGACCTCCTTATGGTACCCTCTCGTCTTTTAGTACACATTCTTGACCCAGTCTCAGTTTACTGCTCATCTGTGGCCTATCTGGGGGACTCCTCTTTTTTCCCAGCTCACCTTTTCTCTGATCATCTCCTACTCACCAGTCTTCTGTGAATCAAACTCCTTCATATTCTCAAGTTCTCCATATCTAATTCCCATACCTCTGCTGCCTCATCAACAGGAGACTCTCACAGTTCCCTTTTTGAGGCCACCCTTGCTTTATCTGCCCTGGGTTACAGTTAATGACATCTTCACCTTTCTCTGGGTACCATGGTCTAGTGCACTCATCCCAGCAGCCTCCTTGCTCTTATCTGGTTCTTTTAGTCACAGAAAAAAACCTGTTTCTTTTTGACTTTTTGCTATTTCCATACTCCCAGTCTCCCAGAACAGGAAGCCTCCCCAGCATTTTGGAGGCTGCTGCTCTTCTCCATCAGTCCTCATGGTTCTGCAGCTGCATGCGAGTGCATCCCCTGTCCTGCTCGTCCCAAGGCTCCTTTGCCGTGCTGCCCAATGTATGCTGCTGCTCCTGGGAGGTTGCTTCATTTCCCCTGTGATCCTGTTAATCATCGTTCAAAGGCTGTCTTTTAAACATTTTTTTTCCCCGTGCTGATTTGCATGTCATTTAATTATGTTGATACTTGAAATGTATGTATCTTTAAAATAGCTTCTTTTTTTTTTTTTAATTAGTTGTCTGGGTAAAGCCAGGATACATGATGCTAGGCTCAAAGTAGTGCTTATCCCAGCTGGGGATGTAGCTCATCTCAAACTTGCTGTTCTAAAGAATGTTGGTTTTTTTCTTAGAAATATTTTCTCTTTCTCTTAGTAAGCCATGTAAAAGAATCTATGGAAACAGGTGTGCTCTGAGTAAATTTTAGTAAATTGGTGGCAGTACAAACTGGCAGTCCATTTGTCTAATGAATGCTGGTAGTGGAAGCTTAACTGATGTGTGTCTTTGGGGGAATTCACTGAAATTAAATGTGTGTGTTGTGAAGATCCACACCATAAGTAAAAGTTTTGCCTCCGTTGACATGAATATCCCGCTGGCCAACTGAACTTCTGGCATTGTCAACAAAGGAAATATAGTGAAGGATTGTTTTTATGTTTTTTATTTCTAGATATGTTACTGTAATTCCTTCATTAATGAAATACAAGTGTGCCATGATTTGGAAGTATCTTAAATATCCCTACTTGATTCAGATGGCTTGATGATGACTTCATTCCTGGGTGAAGCTGTTTCTCATGCAACTGTCCTAGAAGTCAAAGGTTAAAAAGCTATGTAGACAAATGGTGACGTTTAAGAAATTCCACAGTGTCATTTGAACCAGCATAGTTAATACCGTGTCAGAGTTTACAACATTTCCTGTTTTCGGTGCTTTGTAATTGTAATCTAATCTCATTTGGTTTGGAGGAGAGATTAAATCATTGCCAGGGACTAATTTTCAAAAACTGAAAGTACATGAAAAGTCAGCTGGTTTTGCTTGAAAGTGAAAATGTGAAGTAAGTTTCTATGTTGAAGTGAAAATAGGAGGACAAATATTACAGGTCACTGAAAAGCAGCTGTTCAGCATGGACCTCTCTAATGTTATTTTTTCTAGGTAAAGGCTAAGACTTCGTAGAAAATTGGTTTCTGTAATAATGCGTTTTTATAATCCACTTCTGTAATAGTTTAAGTATCACTTTGCTAAATCCTGAAAGTACCTTTCAAGGATTCTTAAGCTAGTGCCTGTAAATTGAATTTATTTTTATAGCAGACTTATTATTATGTGCATTATCCAGGTACTGCATTTCTATTGCTAGAACAGCTCTTGCCTCTTCATGGTCCAAGTCCAAATCTGGTCATGCTACGCAGTTAAAGAATGTGAACTGGTAGAGTAACCCAACAACTAAATATTAATGGTGCTGCATGCCTTCACAAGGTGGAAAAAATCTGTCACATTACCATACAAGTAAGCTATAAAATAAAGTAAAGTCTTCAGGGACCTGTCACTGGTGTGGAAGTTTCCACACAGGACATGGCAACACAAATTGCCAAGACTAGGATTAGGATGTGAGCTGGAAATGTGTTTGTCACCCCAGGTGTGTGCTTGTCCAGCACTGTGTGCATATAAAATAAGCCAACCTAAGGATTCTTCAGCATAGAAAAAACTTGAGTATTTTGAGACTTGTTTAGTTAGTCCTTGAACTTTTCACTGCCAAGGTACCCTTAAGATGACATTTTACTGACAGTGGTATCTTCTGGTCAGAAACAATCAAATGATTTCTGTGCTTTTACATGTGTTTCTTAGAGTCTATTTGAAATTTGCTTGTGATTCAAATATTTAAGAGGTGGTACGTATATTATAAGCAGCACTTGAAATAGAAAAGACCAAGTGAGTTTGTGAGTAAGGAAAAAGTTATGAAAGTCAATTGTCCTGCCTTTTACTTTAGAATGAACATTTTCATGAGGTATTTGAAATCAATCACCATTGTTGAGAGAAAACAAAGCATTTTGAATTTTTTTTTTTTTTAAAGGCACTTTCTTTTTTTTAATGTTCCATTGCTTCTCCACAATTATTTAAAAATTCTGGAAATAATACATTTGAGGTTTTGCAATGATAAAACTCAGACGCTTTCTTCTTTGCAAAATGGTGACACACAGCCACTTAAAAGGAAGGAAGGATGTGAAAAATAAGACCAAAGGAGGAAGGATGCTGTGTTAATGAGTACAGCAGAATCTTTGTGGTACTGGTTGCTTGATGTTTCCATCTTCTGACAGATGCTATTTTTGTATAGAGTTTTTCAAAGGGATGAAATGGTGACTCCGTGATCTAAAAAGTGATACAAAGTACTGCTACATGAGACCTTGATTTGAGCATTCATATTTTTGATGTGTGCATTTCAAGACAACTATTCAATACATCCTGTGATGGTGACATGCTTTCTGAGATAAAAACAGATTTCTTTTGCTTTTGCAGTTAAACTAACTGTATTTACCTAAGCAGCTCCTAACTTTGGTTGTGACATTTTGGATTATTTCAGAAAATCTGCCAAGTAGGGAGACATGATTTTATAACATGCTGTTCTTAATAGAGGATGTAAAATTCATATCATGTGAGAAATAAGCTGCTGTGTTGAATACATGTGCATTACTAATAAATAGTGATAAAGTCAGGATCCTATACTAAAAGTAAGAGAATCTGTGGTGATCATAAACCTCTTTGACTCAGAAAATTAGACTAAATGTAGGCATAGTTACTAAACAAAAGTGTGCCCAAAGTTGTGCTCATATAGCCAAATCTAAATGAGTAGCAAGATTTTTCAAAGTTGTCGAATACTCTGAAGTTTCTGATCATAATTTTAGGTGATGTGATAGGTGCAACACTGTTGAAAGAAACTACTGCAGTGGTTTGGTTCTGCTTAGTGTGCTGTAAATTTGAAAATTGTGAAGTTTATTTTGATTTGTACAGAGGAGATATTAATGTTCATGCAGTTGCTAAACTAAACTTTGTACGTGTTTCGTGGTTTCTCATTACTTACATTTTTGAAAATTGGATGTTTTAAGTGTTTTCCCTATCCAGCAATATGCTTATTTAGTTCCTCAAAACTTGTTGGATGTTCAGAACCTCTTGAAGGTGTTTGAATTCACACAGCCTATTTAGCACCACTTTTTTCTCTTTTTTGAAGAAATTGTGGCACGGTGTCATTTACTATGGGTGTGTATAAAAAACCCAAAAGTATCTTTTTTCTGTCTGGGTCCATTTTTTGTTTTGGCAAACCGTATCCATCCTCCCAGCCATTCTGCTGGTGTGTACAGTTTATAAATCACCATAGAGTATGTTCCTTCTGTGAGACACTGTGGCATGAAGTATGTTTGTGACTGCAGATGTTTGGATTCTGATTTCTATTGAAGTCTGTGGAGATTAGTCTTGTGGGTTTTTTCCCCCCTAATTTCAGTTGGAGTTGAAAGGAATGCCAGACAGAATAAAATTGCAATTCATGACCTTAAATGTGCCCCTGTGGAGAGTCCTATGGGTTCTGCAATTTGAATGTCCTTCTCCTTCCCCAACTTGGTACAACCTGCCTCTGTTCTTTGTGCTGCTTTTATTTGTCAACCAGAACTCCTAATCATAGAATCATAGAACCTCCTGAACTGGAAGGGACCCAGAAGGATGTTTGAAGTCCAGCTCCTGGCCTGAGGCAGGTCACCCCAAGAATCACATCATGTGCCTGAGAGCATTGTCCTAATGTTTCTTGAACTCTGTCAGGCTTGGTGCTGTGACCACTTCCCTGGGGAGCCTGTTCCAGTGCCCAACCACCCTCTGGGGGAAGAACCTTTTTCTAATATCCAGCCTAAACCTCCCCGATACAACTTCAGGCCATTCCTTCAGGCCCTGTCACTGGTCACCCGAGAGAAGAGATCAGTGCTTGCCCCTCTGCTTCCCCTCATGAGGAAGTTGTAACTGCAATGGGGTCTCCTCTCAGTCTCCTCTCCTCCAGGCTGAACAGACCAAGTGCCCTCAGCCGCTCCTCATATGGCTTCCCCTTCAGACCCTTCACCATCTTTATTCCCTCCTTTGGTCACACTCTAACAGTTCAATATCTTTTTTATATTGTGGCACCCAAAGCTGCCCCCAGCACTCGAGGTGAGGCCGCCCCAGTGCAGAGCAGAGTGGGACAATCCCCTCCCTTGCCCGGCTGGCGATGCTGTGCCTGATGCCCCCCAGGACAGGGTTGGCCCTCCTGGCTGCCAGGGCACTGCTGACTCAGGTTCAACTTGCCATTGATCAGGACCCCCAGGTCCCTTTCTGTGGCACTGCTTTGGAGCTTCTTGTTCCCCAATCTGTCCATACATCCAGGGTTGCCCTTACCTGCACAGCAATGCTGTTTTTCTGCTTTCCTTTCCCCACTCCAAGTGCTCCAAGTAGTGCCAGTCTAAGGTGATGCTCACAGAAGTCATGTCAGGTGATGACAGGGATGTGAACCCTTCCATTTCTGATGACTCAGGGAACTACTGGAATTTGAACAGTTTAATAATTGAAATGCTTTTAAATAAAGTAACTTCTGTTTCTTTTTAGCACTGTATATGACTTCAGTTAAATGTTTTATCTTAATGAGGTACTTTTCAAACCCAAATTATTTTACTTGGGGATCAAATAAACTGTTGGAGACAGAGAACAATAAATACAATAAAAACTTAATATAAATAAATATCTCCTTTAAAGCAAGCACCAGTGAAATTAAGGGACTAATTCCCTTGTAAAACTTTTGCTTACATTAAGTCTGGTTAAAATATGCTAATGGTTACTTTATCAAACAGACTGAATCTGCTCTAAAAACTTGAATTATTTAATAATTGACTTTTTTCCTCTCTTTAGATTTCTGAATTACATCAACCAGAAAAAGATACATAAGCTAATTCAAACAGAGTTACCATTTTCCTTGTGCAAGAAACATGAGCTGAGGCCAAAGGAAATGTGCTTTTAGTTTAAAAAGAATATTTTTTAATAATTACCCTATTGAAACTTATACACTCTTTTTGATCTTTACTGTGCAGATTTCTGATCTATAATCCAGTCAAACGGATGACACTTTTTAAATAATAAAAAAGTTAGAAGATACCCATAAACTCACTTAACTCCAGTCTAAAGAGTAATGCCAAAAGTGAAAGGCCCCCTGATAGTCATGAACACTTCCTATGCATCTGTAAGGCAGCAGTTGCAAGTTTAAGGTTATGTATAGGCAGCATTGATAATTTTTGGTTAACAACACACTTTTGTTAAGTAGAGGTAGTGATTTTAATGACTTCAGTTTTTAACTTTTCATGCAGTGTAAATATGAGGGTTTTTTTTTAAGTGTTATTCAGATGTGTGGTTAAAAGTGTGGTCTGTTCTAGGGAGCGATTTGGGAATACATCTGGTGCATTAAAGATGTTGCCATAAGAATGACATGTTCTGAACTTTGAGATTTAGTATGACTTTTGCAGATGTGCTGGCATTGAAAGGCGGTCTCGTGATGTGACTTTGGGTGGTTTTGCTTACATTTATCACTTTTATTCCTGGTTTTTTTCAGGGCACTCGTTGCTTAAAATTGTCAATATTTGCATATTTTATAGTCAAATTATTAAGCTGAACATTTTTTCATTCATGAATCTACTTGGAATGTTCTGAAACAGCTAGATGTTTATCATTTGCAACGGGCTTTAATTCTAGCAAAATGCTGGTCAGTCAGGACTGTGTGAGCTTTCACATTTCTTTTGTACATGACTTGAGGACTTTCATTATCTGAGGATAATTTTCTTGAGTTTATGCTTGTACGTCAGTGCTGGGAACATACTGCAGACCACAAGGATGTATGCTTAAGGATGAAGGATAATCAGAAATTTTAAATTTCTTTCTAGATGTACTCTGGATGACACATCTTCTAGAGGTGTTCACAGGCTGGGAAGGTTTTTGGAAAGCTCATTGTCAACATCTGTCTGAGTCCCCTGAGATTTGCTAATTGCGGTATAAAGCCGTGTTGGTAGTGCTGAAGTATATGATCATCTTTGTAAGCAGGAAGCCTGGCTGAGCTTGCAGTCACATTACAAGTAACTGCTACAGTGAATTCAGTCAGTATCCATAATGATATGAAGTTGGTCAACCTATTTTGGAAAAAAAAAAAAAAATAGGACATAATACCTTACAAACCCAGATGAAATGGGGTTATTAAACATACAGGTCATACAGGTATAGGAAATGGAAAGTAATGCTCACATTTTTTTTCAAGAATAATTTAGATAAGCATAACTTTAGAGATACTTTCAACCTTCTTTCACAAATACCAATAAAAATGAAAGTACCTTTGTTAGTTACACTATTGGAGAAGGGAGTATGATCAATAGTATTTTGTTTTAAAGGTAAACTCTGGGGATCTCCATCTTTTTCTGTCACCATAGTATGCAGTAGCTCATAAATTTATCAGTTTACTGATTTATCTCATAAAAAGAAAAGTGTCTTTGATAATTAAAGTACTTGTGACACCTACGTCAATCTTAAACCCCCTGCATCAGACTGTTCCTAGACAGTTTAACCTGTGGTCCTGTTTGCATTGTCTTGCCCCTCCGCTGTGGCAGCATTTTTTTGATTGACCTCATCATGAAGGTAATTCAAGAAAATAAAATGTACCATTAAAAAAAAAGTGGGTAAAAAAGTCACTGTATTTAGTCCTCATAGAGTTTAATTCCAGGGTGGGTTTGATGTATTGAAGTGGCAGGACAGGAGTAGTGCTGGGACTGCAGAAGGGAGAACACACATGTGGCAGGTGCCACCAAGACAGGTCTCTGTGACTTTACCCGTTGTGACCCAGCCCTTCATCAAGTCTCAGGAGGAATGGCCCTTGTTGTGTCCTTTGACTTGCCCTTTGGGTGCCTTATACCTCTTATTGGCAGGATCTTTTTTGGAAGAGCACTGAAATGGATACTCAGCCTGCTTCTATAGTAGCCCATGTTTATTAACTTCAGAAAATTTTGATTAATTTTTTGGATGAAGTATGAGATCTTTAGTATTGACCTTTTACTGGATGAATGACCGTAAGCTTATTGTTTCTAATTCTAAATAACAAGCATGGATTTTGAAGCCTATTTGTGTCTGCTTAATCAGTGGAAGATATCTTATTGCTGAAACATTATCTGTCTGCTTCTTACAGTTTTTAAATAAGCTGCTCACAAAATATTTACAGCTGTATCTCAGTGTTCATCAATGTTTGCACTTCTCCTGACCTCTACATGCAGGAATACAGGTTAGGCAAACATTTAATTTTACTCAACTGTAACTTTTCCATCACTCAGGATGTTGCCATAGAAGAGAATGGATTTTCAGCCTCTCTTCTAAACCATGTTATTTCCGTTTCTGCAATGAAAGCTATTTACTTTTCTTTTTGTACCTAATTAGTACTGCATTTTTGTAAACTGTCAGATATCGAGCACTTCCCTGGATGCTCATGAAGTATGCTTTTATTTACAAAATGCAGTCAGCAACTGAAGTGGTACAGTAAAAATTATGCTGTATGCTTTACAAGAGAAAAAAAATCAATTTTTGTCAGCTTCCTGTCTAGTCAACAAAGAAACATAAAAGAAAGAGAGGACTGACAAGTTTGTTTCCTTTTGCGTCTGGCAAATGTTGCACACTAAAATAATATTTCCTGTGGCTATTTTGCTCTAATGTTCCAACATTTCAATTTTTATTAAAACTGGATTTTCAAATGTTAATTTGGAAAAATATGGGTTGGAGAAAATTTTGTCTGTTTTTCATTTGGGCCAGACAAATAAATTAGCGTACATGCCGATAGCACTGGTTTTAACTTGTGACTATGTTTTAAAAATGGCAAAAGCGTCCAGTTGACCTGCCACATAAGTAAAAGTGAGTTCCATGAGTGTAAAATAAATTAAAAAAAAAAGTTTTTTGACAATCACTCTAGGTTATTATTCAGTTACTTTTTTAATACAAATTACTCTTTAATAGGTATGCTTATTTGCTGTGCAGTGTGCATTTAGAATGTCAAAATCCAATTGCAAGTGAAAATAGTTTTTGGACTAAGCTAATCTGTATAGGAAGAGCTGGTACTGTAGTTTCTACTAGAATAAATATTCTCCTATGTTTATGGGTGGAATTCAGAGCAAGTTAGAGGTTCAGGGTACAGGACTTCAGGGCAATAAAAGCCATACTGATGATTTGCTCTGGCTTTCTCTGAACTCCTTTATGCCATAAGGCTCAACTAAGAACTGAATCCAACAGGTGGTGTAACTACTGCAGATGTGCATTTAATGGGACAAAGTGTGATATTAAACCATCTAATTTGCACCTAAATTCCCTTTCCATGTAATGTTGATGTTCATTGGATGGACAAGGAAGACAGCAACATCCTGAAAGAGATCCAATTCATCCACTCCCTGTAAGCCCAATGCATACAAATACTGTGGGCTCTTGCGAGTCATTCAAGTCATCGTTAGCTTTTACATTCCAGTGTTGTGATACTGCTGCTCATCAGGTAGCAGAAGATATGGACTCCTCTCCATCCCTGCTAATTCTCAGAGAAGTTTTGCAGTCCATAGGGCAAGGCTGTGGTAAAGCTCATCTTCATTGTTTTTGTTGAAGTCAGGTAGAAGAGAGTCAAACTGTCATGAGCTATGGGTGTCCACGTGTGTTTGTTAAAGGCAGAGGCTGTTCACTGAAGGAGGTATTCTCCTGCTGCTGTCTTTGTCTGCGAAAGATCTAGAGCCAGCACCTTGCTCCAGATGTGAGGCAATGCCTCAGGGGCATTGTAAAGTCTTGTGCAGCAGACTTGTGAACTGAAACAGTGATTTGGGGGTGGCTTCTCAATTATCTGTCCAGTTGCTTAATGTCACATACGGTTTGAGGGTTTGGGTTTGTTTTGAGGTCTTTTTTCCTCCTGTTTTCTTATCTCTAGACTCTTTCTTAAAAGGCAACACCACTTGGAAAAGCCCGAGTCTTACCGCTTTGCTGGTGCTTCTCAGAGAGGAATGAAGCGTCTTTTGGGATCATTTCTTTGTAACAGCAGAGGAAAGAAAAAAACCACTTTTTTGACTTCTGGTCAGTCATCTTTGTGCTTCTGAGCAGGAGCTGATTCTTCACTTCTCTATTGAGCAACGGCTTTTGTAAAACCATGAACTTTGCATTTAAGAGGAATATCTTTTGCAAGTTGGGACTCCTCAACAGTCAGACAGAGTCTTTAGATATGCAGTAATGTCCTTTGAAATGTAGCTTGAACTGAGTGGATTATTTCTGGGGTGTGCAGAGTCTTTAGGAGAAAAGATGTTGGTGTGTCCTGAGGAAAAAGCAGCTTGTAATCAATGGCATCCTTGACTGGAGCAAAAGACACGATTCAGTGGCCTGTTAAGGAGCACAGAAAGCAGTACTTCCCCTTATGGCTTTTTAGGAGTCCAAACAGATAAATAACTTAACAATTTGTTGCTAAAATTATTAGTGTAACTGAACTAAAGTTGCCAGACAGAGCTTCAGAGAAGGTGCCCAGATAGATTGTTGACTGGCAATTTGTTAAACTATTTGAGAGAAAATGCATAGTGTAGACTTCAGGTACTGCTTCCAGTCCAAAAATTATGGTCGTATTATAATGCAAATAGTCCAAAAACATATTTCATTTTAGGAAACAGTCTTCCAATTTTAGACCTTTCCTGTGGCACTGCAGTTTCTAGAGCTGACTCCCTGCCACAAGTGGCTGAAATCTTTCACTAGAGAAATTAAATACAGTTTTTTTTTTTTTTTTTTAATGTAGCAGTGATATTGCCATAGGATGAACCTGTTTGGAAGAACTTTGAGATCTGTGGGGAAGAAAAGTGGGTTTATAGAATGAATTTTTGTGTATTTTGGCTGGCTGCTAAGTAGACTAAACATGCTACATGCTTTTTAAATCCTGTGTTTGACAAGGATGTTGAACTGCTGTGGTTACTACTGCTGTTTCCAGAATACCATAAGGCTCTTAAAATGTACCCGTTAGTTGCTTGTTAACAATCTGGTGAGTCGTTGTTGAGTCTGTTGGCTGGAGTGAGGCCATTGCTACCCTACCTGTCTCCTCTTCCCAGTGTTACTGAGGAGATGAGTGAGCTAGTATTTAAAATTGTTTATATTAATTGTTATTATTATTTCATTGTCAGAAGGTTTGAAAAGTTTGAGGCTTCTTTTAGAAGAAAAGACAACTTCACATGTTTTACTCAAGAAATCACTTGGACAGTTCTGATAAATTTATGCAATAAAAGTTGCATATATTCTAGTTAAATCTGCTAATCTTTAAATGCTCTATCTGACAGAGACCTCATTGTTTTCTAAGTAATGCAATTTCAGACTCGGGAGAACTGAAAGGTAAGGAACTGCTGATGGGGAGCAGAGGACTAAGCAGGAGCAAGTGGACCCTGGTCATGCAGTGTATGTGACATGAAGGCAGGAGGTCTCCTGGGCAAGACCTTGCCCATGGTGATGGTGCTACCTGGAAGTGCACACAACCTCCTCCGCTGATGATGGATCACACTGCAGGAGGGTGGTAAGAGGAAATTAGGAGCTGCAGAAGTGAAAACGCCGTGCTCACCTGCTCGGGTGGTGTGAGTTCAGGACACAGCAGTCTGTGGCTCTGCTGGACTGTGTGTCGCTTGGGTTTCTTCTCTGTGCTTAAACATAGAAGTACAGTTTATCTTCTGTGCTTTTCTCACATTCTTTGGTGTGCATCCCAACTAAGAGGATTTTGCTTCTCCATTTATTTAGTCTAGGCAAGGGTGGTGGAGGCTGAAGACCTCTGCTTCCCAGCACTGTGTTTTTTAAAAGCTGTTACATCTAAATGTATTTGTTTATGTTGATGTTCATGTTTATCAGCTAGCAGAAGGGAAGGCACTGCTCACGGATGTGCTGTACACATTTGCAAAAGGGCTTCACTGGCTTCCTCCATATTTCTCCTGAGGCATCTCCTTTGCTTTCAGGTTTATGAAAATGCCTTGAGGGGGCTATGATGCAGGAGGGCTTCACCTCCCCTGCAGACTTCTCTTTCACTGCACTCCTCAATGTAGTGGCTTGCTGGGGCCAGACAAGTGCTGATTTTTAAAGGGAAGACTTAGCAATTGGGTGGACAGTGTGGCAAAGAGGTGGCTTTTCCATCAGCAGCCTCAGGGATGTTCTGTCCTATGCCCTTCGTGGCCCATGGTGGCACAGTTCTGGGGGTGGTTGCCACCGTGGCAGCCATCTCTTACCTCATTCCCAATGCTGCTTAGAGAAGGCTGCTGCCTGTTAGAAGAGGGAAGGAGGGAATCCACCTTGGCAGTTCTCTCTCATCCTGGTTCTGCCTCCAGCCTGGGTTGGGGAAGCGCTGGGAGGGGCTGCATTGCCTGCTGGGCTGGTGGCCACCACTGCCTCTCCCTCGGCCTCTGCCTAGTTTTGGTGGCATTGTGTTTTGCCTCCCTGCTGGAACTGTTTTGGGGCAGGTTTTCAACCACACCAAGCACCCCTACTCAGGCTTATTGTGGGTACCCCCTGTGCTTGTGAAAATGGGGTTGTGCACTGAACAGCAAAGGCACAGAGGCCAGAGAAACTCTGAGACATTTCTAGAAAGCCGTGAAGCCCTCCAGGTGTGCATTTATTGAGAAGACAGCAAGAAGACTGCCACCTGTCCTTCTGGCACCACCAGCCACCACACCATTGTAATGACACTGTTTCCATCTTGCCAGCTTATGGCTAGATCCAGTCTTGTACCTCTGGCAGGTGCTGTAAGTGGTTGTGTGGATCCATCCCATAAGGCAGCAAGAAAAACAAACTTGAGTGATCTGTTTAAGAGTCCACAACATCTTTGCCTCATGAACAAGAAAGAAGTTTGATGCTTGGTTAGCCTTCCACTTGTATACCTGGGGATTGCTAATGCCAGTTTCACCAAAGATGCGAGTTACAAGACAGGGTGTTTCGATCTGTTCCATGCAGGACAAGGAGCAGTTTGCTTTGTGACCTCCAGGGTAGTTGTATATGAAGAGGGTGGTAAACTCTGCAACAGCCATAGGGAGGGATCTGTCCTCCCTGCAGATTTTTTCAAGTTAGCAAGATGAGGAATGGGAGCTTCTTACCTGTATCAATTGTCTCCAGTTTGCCCATTCACAAAGTAGAAGAGCTGAGTGACGATTGTTAGCAATGATTACTATAATCAGATTTTGGAAGGGTCACGCCCTTTGAAATGTATTTGTGAAAGCTCTTATCATTGGGTGTTACAAAGCCCAGTGGTTAGAACATGCTCTAATCCTCAGCTGTCAGTGAGGTAACACCAGGGACTCCAATGCCAGAGGATCCTACTGGCACCTGGAATTTTTTTCACTTCTTCAAAAATAAAGCTAAAAGTGGAGTTCTTGTATAGGAAAAGTGTACAAAACCTACTGGATGGATAGTCACTTGGTAAATACAGTCTTCTGTTTGTTGGAGGCTGAACAGTATCAGACAGTCCATGGAAATAGACCTCTTGTAGATAATGCTCATGGAAGGCTTTATATTTTAGTGATAATGCGATTAGTTTGTATTCACAAACCACTTATTTGCTTTGAGCTGTGTGGAATGGAGTTCTATAATGTAATATTCTGAAAATTTCCCTAAGTAAGCAGATACCTTGATTGTTTCCAGAACTTCCTGTAAAAGAATGTGGTTAGAGGAAACAGTTGTTTTAAATGTCATTTTTGTCCAAATATGGAACAACAGGAATAACTATATTTCCTGTGAACTAACGGGAAGCCCCCTGGATTTGCATTACTTTGTGAAAATGATGTTCACATCACCAACAGGAAGGTCATGTTCACAAAGCAGTCTTTAGGGTAGTCCCATGACCCTACCTCCAGGATAGATCCCTGGGGAATTTGGAAAAGAATGTAAAAAATGAGGTCCCAGCAACAAAACATTTCAGCGCCAGCAATCTGATACTCTTTTGATTAAGAAGACATTACTCTTTTTTTAACATATTTTAAGTGAAGTACTTCCAACTGATGCTAATTTACAAAATAAATATTTTCATGAATAATTAATTTAAAATTTGCTAAATTCTAAAAATTTTCTAATATTCCCTTGAGTGGCTGAAGTACAGTGGAGATAGATAAGAATCTCTGGTCTGTCTGCAATTTTTGTATGAACATCCTGCATGATTCTGGTAACACTAAAAACAACAACAAAACAGCCTTCCCACCAGCCAAACAGACAAACCCTGCTAAAAATATATAAACAGCCCCCTCCTGTCCCAACAACCATAATGATTTTTTTCCAATTATATTTTACAGAGTTTTTCTTAAAATTAGATTATTTTCTGAAAACTGTACAAGGCTTTTCACAGGTTCACAGAATATTCTGAGTTGGAAGGGACCCAAAAGGATCATTGAGTCCAGCTCTTAAAGTAAATGGCCCCATACAGGGATTGAACCCACAATCTTGGTGTTACTAGCATCATGCTCCAATCAACTGAGCCAAACTTCTAAATAAAACCAGAACTGAATTGTTGTAATTAGTTCAGATTTCATCATACACAGCAGTACTTCAGACGATGACTGGCCATTTCTTTCAGATATTTTGAATATGTTAATTTGGGACTCTAATCTTAAAGTTTCCCTCAGACTAACAAGTCTACTTAACTCGTGCACTGACATACAAGTAATCATGAAATGCCAGTTTTCCACTGTGTAGGTTTGCTCCAGGAGATTTTTCTTCTGGTCTAAAGCAATCCCCAGAAGATATGTTAGGAGAAGGGCTCTGGATTTACAGAGAGAAACGAGTGGGGACCACTCCTGCTTCCTTCTGTTATACTCATGTACATCAACCTACAACCAAAGGAGGTCTTCAGGAGAATGAGTATTTTAATTCTTAAGTTTAATGAGCCTTTGGAGATTATTGGGTTGCACTTATTTCCATTGCTTAAACACAGGCATCTGGCACCTTTTGAAATATTTACATAGACCAAGCAGATATGACCAGGGATCTAGGGGAGAGCTGTTCCCACCTGGCCTGGCAACTTAAAGCAGGTGGCATCCCACAGGATATCTTGAATGGCACTGTTCTCCTGTCCTCTGTGAAGACTGATCTACAGAAAATTGAAGTGACACAACCAAGAACTTTAAATAGCTACTGTGTGACAGAAACATCCAGTCACTGCTGACGAGAGCTGAGCTTAATTTGGTGACCTAGAGGGTTAAAGCTTTAAAACCAGTAAGTCTTCCCTTGGTTTGGGGAATTCCCTGAACAGTCATAACTGGAGTCTACCCATAATTTGCTGGGAAGAAAATAAAAAAGGGACATGAAGATAAGCTGCCAACTGTGGTTTGCAGAGGGGTTTTTTTTGTTTGTTTTGTTTTTTAATAATGAGAAAAAGAACTTGGGAGAGGAGGAAAGACTGGAGCTTGCTGACATTAAAAAATCATCAGATTTTTCCTTTTGTCCACTATTTTTCTGTCTGTAGAGATCTGAAATTGATGGGTTTACAAAAAACATGAGAACTGTGCTTAATTTCTGGTCTTTGCTTTAAGTCCTCAAAATGAAGGAATAGCAGATGTTCCTTTTCCTGAACCATTTTAAGAGTTGAAGTTCAAATCATCAGTCCAGAAAAACTGGCTTTGTATCAACTCCAGTAAGGATGTATAACTAAATTTTGCTAATTGCTAAGAGAGTGTGGATTTTTTTGTTGTCTTCTTTGTTCTAGCTAAGTATAAATCAGGAGTTCTAGCTACACGATTTTTTTTCAAAGTAGTTAGTGGACTGTAAAATCAGTTAACAAAAATACTAAGTTTAACTGGAATATAGCAGTGATTTCCTCTAGGGATACTTTGCAAACAAAAAAGCAGTTCTGCTAATTCAGTAGTTATATCTAAGGGTGAAGACAAGAATAGTAATACAGACAGGGAGCTATTTTGACATTCTGGAAAGAGAAGAAAATATGAGAGGAATGCAAGATAAGTGTCCTGCAGTTGGCATCACCTCCCTATTTCTGTATTTGGTGGGATGTGAAATGTGAAGACGTTATTGATCCAGCTCTCATGTCAGCTACATGAGTTGTATGGACATGTGCTTAGGAAGAAGTGCTGTGTCTGCTACATAGGGATAAATCTCTTGTCCTGCCATGAGACTGGGTTTACATTGAGGTGGAAGGGGATTGATTTTGTGGAGGGAGGAGATTCAGACTTAAATTTGTTGCTGTCAAACAGCCATCCTATTGGCCTAGCCTTTCTTGGGTTTCAGCTTGAAACTACTGTTGGAATTCAAGTCAAATTGGGGCTTGAACTAAAGCAATGTAGAGTGAGAAATCTACACTGTTTAATCAGAAAACATCAGTTCAAACATCCA
Source organism: Corvus cornix cornix (assembly GCF_000738735.6). Classification (NCBI taxonomy): domain Eukaryota; kingdom Metazoa; phylum Chordata; class Aves; order Passeriformes; family Corvidae; genus Corvus; species Corvus cornix. The sequence continues at coordinate 93,720,143 of NC_046332.1, forward strand.
GTCTAAACAGAAATTGTAATTTTATAATGATTTAATAATGAAATAATGAAGTAATTATGAAGAGATGAAGTAGTTATGATTATTTGTACTTTTTGAAGCACTAGGTAATTTGTGAATAATCAGAGAATTTTGAAATCTTTGCTTGCCTCACCATTCACCTGTTCACAGAATTTTCTGTGATTTGAAAGACATTGTATTTTGTGCAGCAGAAGTAGCTACATTCCCTGCAATGAGATTTTTAACATGAACAGAGTTAAGTAAACCTAGAGCATTTAATTAAATTACCATACACTTGTGCTTTACAGGTTACATTGTGAACTTGATTGATACCTAAGCAATTAGCCTGAGCTGGTGGCTGCTCAGCAACTGAAACTCAGTAAGCAGAGCCTGAGGTGATGTTGTGGGAAAGAGAACTACATTTTATCTTGAGAAATGCACTTCTGTAAGAGAGTGGAGCTTCCAAGAACTGACTCTGCCTTTGTATTTTTTTGGAGATGTCTGTAGTCTCCAGAAATGGTGCATTCCCAAATATGGCAGTCGTCTCCCTCCTAAGCTGCTCATCTGGCTGTTTGCATCGTTCCTGTGCAAGTTCCAAGCAGTAGTCCTCAAATGCCAGGAAAGTAGCTGGACGTGGAAAAACAGGGCAAAACGCAACAAGTCTGTAGCTGTGATCTGACAGATGTCTTACAGGCTGCATTGCAGAGCAGAGTTTGTTCTGTCTGCTGCAGGGAATTTAGCAGCTTTCTCAGCTCTGTCACTGACAGAGCTTAAGGCTTGTAAGGCTCAGTACGTGGGTCTTAGGAAGTAGAGGTCCGGATTGGGATGCCCATTCATTAGCAGAACTTCTTTTGAACTCTGTGTTAATGTGGTAGAAAATAAATAGCTGTCCTTTAGGCAAACACTCAGGCTTCATGTAACACATCCGTGTGTGTTGTGTTGAAGGGACGTAATCTTTTTATAGTTTAATACTGATTTGCTAGGATGATTCACTAAGCTTATCAGTTGCAGACAGTCTGGGAGAATGAAATGGAAATCCTTGTCAAGAAGTGAAGCAATTTGCATCACTAAAATAAGCTTCTGCTTCTGGGCAGACTTATATTTTGTGGGAGGAGTAAGATAAAATTAATGTCCTCTCGTGTTACACGAGACACTGGCCTGTGGTGCAAGGAAGCTGTGGGTATTTGAAAACTGTGTACCATGCAAAGTAGGGGAGGTACCTGGTGCAGTGCACCTGGCCAAAATCTTTGGATTAGCCTGTAACTGGCTCGTAGACAAGGAATAAAGAGCCTGCCTTTTCATCTGCTGTTCCCCCCCACAGATTATGCTTCCTGCCCAGCACTGTTCCTTCTCTGTTTTGGCACTTGGAGGACAGCAGTGATTGTTCCAAGCTGCATGCAGTTTCTGGGGAAGGCATTGTCTCAATGAGGATGTCTGGGAGATATGACAAAGTTATTTCTCTCTATTTGTCTCTTTATCTCTAGTTGTATGTAGTGGGAAATCATTAAGTGGTTTATTTATATCATGAGACTGATTTAAAACCAAAGAAGTTTAGAAATGAACAATAATTTGCATAGTTTCAGTTTAATTGCCTTGTGATGATTCTTGTACTTGCTGTAATCATCTTTCTGTCTTCCAGTATTTCATAACTTAAGTGCCGCTTTGACCTCCGTAGAGTGATCTTTGATCCATAAGCTTCTTCCAGTCTGGCCCTCCCATCTTCCCTGACAACCAGGGGGAAAAACCTCATAGTTCTTCCTAGTATAGGCAGAATGTTGTCATATCCCTCAGGTTCTGAATGCCTTTCAGTAGTTGAGGATCATGCTATTCAGTAGTGGCTGTCATTGTCGGTCAACCTCCCACTCACCTGCAGAGGCTGCAGTCAGTGATAGCAGGAGATGACGCTGCTATAAAATAAAGGCAGCTTTTCTAAGGCAGGTGCCTGTTCTGGCATAGCAGGCTACAGCCCTTGCCCCAAAGGGGACCTTGTGCAGCTGTGCTCCCTGGTGCTCAGTACCTTCCTACCTTCCTCGCCTGCAGTTATTCTAATCTGAGGCATTAAGAAACGGGAAAAATTGAATATAATGGACTCATTTTTGTGGGGACAAAAAGAGGCTCAAAAGCACAAGCCCATTCTTCTGGCTATGCTACATTTGAGAACAAAACCGTACTTAAATAACAACATACTTTTTTTCTAAAACGGTGCATGTTAAATAATAGGCTGAAGGAAATATGCAGGGATTAACTTGAAAACAGATGTTTGTAATGATTCAGTGACGTATTTTAAGTACATTCCCAGACGCAATTAAAACAGACTTCTTCAGAATTTAGGGGATGTGTTGATAAGACTGATAACATTCTACATGATGCTGGAGGAGGAAGTATGAGCTGCAAGCATGCGTCCTCCAGCTGAGATCTCATCAGGTCTGAAAAACTAAGAGAGGTCACACCAGGTCACTTCTTGTAATGGGAGACCTAATGTTTTTCCAGGCATAACCATGTCCTGCAAGGAGTAAAGCCGATTATTCAGTGGGTGGCACTTTTCCCTTCTGATCCTTATGGGGGTTGCACTGCAGCATGTCTTGGTGTTGTTTTCAGATCCAATTCTCTTTCTATGTTATATGATAAAAACTCATTCTAATCAGTGTTTCTCACCTTTGTGCGAGTTTATAATATAACGTGGTAAAATACTGTAATAATGTAAGATAAAAAATTGTAACTACTTTTGCTTTTTGTCAGTATGGAGAAAATTCTATTTCAAGAAACAAATTCAGTGGATGTACAAATACAAAAAGAGGGTGTCAACAAAAGCAATACATTTTTCAGGATATAGCACTGTAGTTTTATTGGACAGCCTTTATTTTTTTTAATTATTAAAACCCCATTTCTATTTGATACTTTACTTAAAAATAAAATGTATTTACCAAGTAAAAATGTTACTGTATTATTTAACTTTCTGGAGTAATATCTGTTGGTCTCACTGGGGGCTTTCCAAATTCAAAACGGATTAGGTACATTTTCTTTTCATTTCCCAGAAGTACTGAGATCCCAGTAGACTGTGGAGCCTGCAGGTGTAGAGGGACAGGTGCCCAGCATCTGTGCTGAAAGCTGTCTCAGGGGAGGTGCTGTCCCTGACTGCTTCCGAATAATGGCCTGAAGGGGCTGCTGAAGGATCTCCTGTGCGTTGGTGGAATATTCACTGATACAGATGTTTTGCTTCTTTTCCTCATAGTTTGTTTCTGAGGGGCATGACAACAGTAAAAGCAATTGACTGCTTATGTGAGTTGCTTACCAGTTGCCTCATAACTATGAGGAGGAAGAGTAGCCCAGATAGACTTAAGAGCATCTTTGGTAACACAAAGCTAGACTTCAAAGTAAGATTTTACCCGTGCACCAGTTGATCTGACTTCTCTCAAGTTACTGTATGGGTTTAATTAAGCAAATATTCCCCGCACTGACGAGCCTTGCAGTCAGTGTGGTGCTGCTGACATCCCTGGCTCATTGCAGTATGTTCTGCCTGTCACCCAGTTCAGACATTTAATTCTCCATTTCTTTTATTTTCAGGGATGTTCCGGTTGTGGAAAATGTGATTGCAGTGGAGTAAAAGGGCAAAAGGTAAGTCAGCTCTGCCCATTTCATTTTCTTGCCTATTTCAGCCACAGGCTATAAAATCTACCGGGAGTCAGGTGAGCCATTGCTTTCCGTGAAGGCTTGCACCGCCAGGGAGCACTGCCAAGGCCAGGCCACGTGCCCTCTGCAGGGTTTCCCAACAGCAGCCATCTCCATGCCTGTGGCTGCAGGGGGCAGGAGGGCCAGGGCTGGGCAGCAGGCCAATGCCCTCACTGTGGGGTGAACTCCCGCCCAGTGTGGCCGTGCCCTCTCTCCTTCCCCATCAAGTGGGATGCTAACCTGTCACTCTCACCTTTCCCTCACCTCATCTCCAGCCTTTTCAGTGGGTAGCAGGCTTGACATCCTGACCACCGCTGGAAGTGAAGAGAGCAGTTCCACTCAGAAATGCTCCTCTCAGCATGCCATGCAGATTGCTCTCCAGGACGGCTGTGATGCATCATAATCAATGAACCCTGGCCAGGGTTAGCTGTGGGAGGCAAAGACTTGCAGTAGGAGTAGGGAGGTTAATGATCAACTTAGGCACAGAAAAGTGTTGCAGGTCAAGGAAAAAAAAATATTTAGAACTTTGCAAATGAGTTTTAAAGTTCCCATTTCAGTTATCCAAACTTCTTGTGTATGAAACAAAAAAGGCCCTTTAAAGTCTTCTTTTAAAGCAGTAACAGTGAAGAAAAATTATAGCGTACTTAAGCATTCCGTGAATTCCCCCTGTAAATTACCTGCTTTGGTAAATATTGTAGACATTCAATCACTCTCCTTATCTCTCCAATTTTGCTTGTTGAGATTTTAATCTATGATGTGTTCTCTTGTGCATGCACATGTGCTGTATATCTACCGTTATAAATGAATGTAAACCAGTTTTTTCATCCTGTGGTTGCTTTGGGTATGTTTTTCGAGGTAAGTTGTTTAGGTCACCCAAAGGAATGCTTAAAAGAGATGGAGGGGTTGTTTGCTTTTTGTTTTGGGGATTGTTTTATTCTTTGAAATAAATAGACAGCTGGTTTTCTGCATTGTCTCGAAGGCAATAGCTGCATATTTACGGATGAGGGATTTAAGAATGTCTGTTGGTGGCTTTTCTTTGGTGTTTTCCAGAACTAGGAATGTAAATTACTTAATTGGAGGCCCAAGCAAGATCATTTTCTTTGTAACAGAGCACAGATTAATTTGTGACACAGATAAAAAGTGTCAAGGTCCAAAACATCATTCAGATGGAGTCTCCTTTCTTTAATGACCCATTAATGTCTGTTTAATAAAAGTCAACTATATATTGAAAACAAATACAGCAAAGATTTGTGAAAGGTTCAAAACTCAATTCATTACTTGATAGCTTGATCTTATTGTTCAGTAACAAGTACAAATGAGTCACGGTGGAACGAAAGAGACATGTTATAACTCTTTTGTTGAAAGACATCAGTTTTCAGTTCATAGAGTATGCCAGCATATTGTAACAAGATCATTTTAGAAAATGATAGCTTGGGGAAATAAATAGTATTAAACCTTATGCTTAATTTATTTCCAGCTGTATTCCTGTCTGCTTGCTAGAGCTCTTGCTGGCATTTTTCATTTGCATAGCCCAGAGTCTCGAAATGTTCTCTTTAAAAGAAATAGATCCTTGTCTGATATGCTAGAATCCAAAACTACCTCACATTAGGCTGTTTAAAAATGTAGACAAAAGAAAAATATCAGTCCATAGTAACAGAAGACATACTAAATTCTAGTGTGTCAGTGTACTCTCTACTCTTCCTAATGGGTTCCATCACAAACTTCTCTGACTTTAAGCAGGTGTATAGTGAAATACTCATATAATTTTAGACTGTGTAAGAAATGCAGATATTGACATTAGAGACAGGTGAATGAATATTTATACCTAGAAAACGATGGCCAAGTAAGGTATTTGAAGGTATTTTGGAATGCATTTAACATGCATGAACCTGGTTCAGATCAATGCTTGCTCATTGTGTAGAATAAGGACAGCCTGCCACTTGGTTCTAGGCCTGAAGACAGAACCTGGTCAGGAAAAGTAAGGGGAGCATCCTTCCTGCTTGCCTCTTTAATATTTCTAGAAATGGTCTTTCCAACAAATGCCTTTGGATTTGAAACATGTCCCTGCTAAATGTGGTTCCCATTAACACACACATCAGTAATGGTACCTGTTACTTCAGAAATCTATGTGAATGTTGTGTAATCAGAGGACAGATCAGAAAGACTGATCCTAGCCAAGATCCAGGCTAGGAGAAGGCTGCCATGCCCAACTCCTATGATACCCCAGGAGACCACATAAGAGAACATCTGCTCTCCACTTCTCATGTGGGAGCACGTATCCACTCTGCTCTACACCATCCACAGCCAACATTCTGCCTACACTGGAAACCCTTTTGATCTGGCTTCCATGTCATGCAGAAGTGCACAAACGCTGAAGGGCCTTTTCCAATCCTCCCACACTCTTCAGCAATCCACCCACACCACTTTACTGCTATGGGAGCTTCGGGAGCTGCGGAAGTGGGCTTACTCTTTAATGCCTTAATGATTAACATCTGGAGAGATATTTTCTACCATAGTGTGGGAAGAAGTTCCAGACCCTACAATTTAGTGGGGTTTAATTAAAATTCATTTCGCCAAATAATCATATTAATGGTCTCATCAGAAAATGTGCTGAAAATGGTATTTGACTTAAAAGCTGTGAAATGCCCAAGAAATATTACCCAAGAGCATTTTAGACATGGAAGAGTAAATTACATTGCCATATTTTTCTCTCCCATTTGAGAATAATTTCATCAATATGATGGCCATATTTAGAGTACATTTAATATGTTCACTCATCAGACTGTTTCCATGAAAATTGCATTTCTATGCCAAACTCCTTTAACATGACTCATACTTTATCAAGGGCATGTAATTGACCAACTCTAAGGGTTTTCATCCCTTTCAGAAAATTCAGAAAGTGAGCGTAATTGCAACAGATGGCCCTTATCCTATAAAGCCTTTATTATTACACTGAACATCAAGCTGTTGTTTTAAGCTATATAATGTCAGGTATCACATACTTGCCGAACAAAAGGTACAGAAATTTTAGAAAAACATAATATTGCTAAAATAATAAATAATACCTTACTGTTTTCCATTAGAGAGATTAGCCTAAAACATCTTCATTTATTGCCTCTTACACGTTTTATTTGGTTTTCTCCATAATAACTTGACTGTTCTCTTAAACCTTACTGAAGTGTGAGATCTTTTTAAACTGATTAGAGTTTTGAGTGCTTGCCTACATTTTATTGAGCTACTCAGAAGAAGACTGAAGCTATGTTTTCTCTTTTATGCCTACCTAGATTTTGAGAACAATTTCAAGCAGCTGTTGAGATAAGACGTGCTAGCTGTTAGTGTGTGCAGAAAAAACATGTTAAGCATTTAATTACCATTCAGAACAAAGACTGTACAAAGAAGAGTAAAACTCTCCATGCGCTGACTTTTTCTAAAAATGTTCCTTCTCTCATTCATGACCATTTGCACTACTTTTACTCTGTATCAGAAATGAGTAAATGGAGGCAACACTGGAACCTTGCTGTAAGTAATACAGAATGATTAATCATCTTAGACTTATCAGTTAGAATGCACTGAAGTATAAATCCTCATTCTTCAGTATAAATATTTTATGATGATTTCACTGTCTCAGCATTACACAGTGAAAGTTGAAATCAACAAGAATATCAAGCATGCTTTTGTCATTGAGCATGAAGTATTGCAATTTAAAAAAAAATCTTTGCTAAATAGAAGATAAGAATAGAATTGACTCCTAATGTAACTGCTGATTTTGACTTTTTTTTGGTTTGAAGTAGGAAAACTTGAGCAAATAATTTTATTTTGGCATATATTTTTTTCCCTAATTCTGAGACTGTATCTGTATTATTAAACCTACATAAATTTTGCTTCTCTGTTTGCCCTGATGGGTGTATCACCCCTATGTGGATTGACCATACTGCAAAAGTACACAAACTGGCTTTGCTTGAGGTATTTTGGATCTGGAAGCCAGGTAGCTCTGACTTAGACTGAGAGTCAGTGGGACATCTCTGGAGTCCCCCACTGACAGGAGCAGAGACCTGTGTTTTCTCTCCTGCACACTTCTACAGCCTTAAAAATCACAGCTGGTTCTGGTGTCTGCAGGGGGTTGTGCTTCTCCTTTTGCTCTGTGTAATGAAGAGTTGACTGTTGCAGTGGACTGTGTCCCTGTATTTTTTTTTTTTTAAGTTTTACCAGACTGGGAGGACCTTTGAGGGTTTTTCTGTCATTTTAGGTATCAAAAGGTAGAACAAAAATATTTTTGATGTTGATGATTCAACGCAATATAAACCTTCTTGTTGGAGTGAAGCCCTGGCAGTCAGTGGGAAGATCACTGTTAAGTACTTTGAGTTTCCTTGAAAATACAGCAGAGGCAATAAGTCAGTTCCTTTAGTGGAGCAAATCAGTAATCATTAGATCTGTGCTTTTCACAGTCAACCTTTATTAGACTTTTTAAATCACTTTTCATTGATACTGCTTGGTTTTAGTAAGCACTGCTCAGTGTTCCTATTTAAGTGTCTGCTGTAGGAACTTTGTGTACAGCACCAGTTTATGCCTGAGCTGGAAAGACCATGAACTGAGGACACTAAGGAAACCACAACCAAATAATATACTCTGGAGGTGGCCATAAAGTTGGAAAGAGGGGTGACAAGCAATGTGGGAGGCAAGAATGTGTCTGCAGTCTGGAAAGGGCTAATAGATAACATGAAATCATCTAATTGTGCCTGAAAGGGCAGACAAAAAAGACAGTAATAAAATAAGCAAAGATACTGATCAGCTGCAGATCTGATGTTGTACAGGGAAACTTGCAATTCATAAATATTTTTGAAAGTCAGGACATTGTCACAATGGTTTTTGTCAATTCTGCAGTGACAGTAGTATATTTTTATTGATTTATCCTTTACTCCAAGAAAAATTATCTTTTTAAATCAAATCAGGGAAAAGAGCATCCATGTTTTGTGAAGAGAGCTGCTATTCTTGAAAAGAACAAAATGTCAAACAACTTTAAATAAGATTGACTGCCATATGCTAAATATTCAAAAGTTTTCTACTCTTTCCGAGCTGTCAGACCAAACTGCTAAATGGCAGCTGAAACCATCAGCTTTTCTTAGTTTTAAATAGTTATAGGAACCATTTTTCCCAATTGTCTCTGGCAACATTTTCTATATTAAGATATATTTTTGCACTAGTACAGTGGGTATCTTTGATTAACACAAAACAGTGGATTACACTGATTAATTTATCTCTGTGGAAAGAGGGCTATAAAAGCATATATCCCAGCAGTATTATGTGGTGGGACATACTCATATTTAGTTTTCAGAGCTGACTTCTGAAGGTTTTCACAAAGTAATATTTCATTTGGCACAATATGACCTTTTAAGCAGCTGTTGCTAGATGCATTATCTTTGATTATAAGGGTGTTGGCACAATGAGCTCAGGAATTTCTTCATGGAGTAAAACAAGCTCATAGGGCTTGATTTTAAATTTGTTCAACTGCTGTTAGTGTATGCCTTTGTTAGGGTTTCCCAAAGGATTGCAGGGCCTTAGCTTGATCTGAAGTATGTGAGCCTCCAATGAAGTCAGGCAAGCTTCACCACTGCGAGGTCAGATATGAAAAGTTGTGTAAGGTCTCTGCTTCTCTGAAATCTTCATGCTCAGGAAGTGGAGCTGCCCAGTGCCTGTGCAATACCTGTGCATACAGCTTGGAATCTTCCCAAATTTAAAATTATGTCCATACAAACAGTCAATGTCTGCTGACTAGATAGTGATTACAAAACTTCTGTCCTGATGTGCAGTTTTTCAGTATCTGGTATAATTGCCCACTAAAACTCTGTGAAGCTGACAGGATTTTGCGGGTGTAACTTAGGAGGTTGAGACAGCAAACTCTGGTGTACAGCAGTAGCTACATTTTGTAGTTAAACCCTTGAAGTTTCTTTAAATCATTTTGCTCTTCAATTTATATTGTATTTGCTGGGGTTCTCAGACCAAGGCAGACATTAAAATAGTTGTGTGATATGTCAGTTTCCACACAAGAATTTAATATCTGATGCAATTAATAATCAGTCTCTGTGTACATTTTCTCTATAGCAATATATTCACAAGAAGCGACCTGGGGATATATAATTATCACTAGGGAAACACAGTAATATAGTAATCTTCTTAAATCACTTTCTAGTCTTTCTAGCCAAGAGCAAAAAGTGGTTTGGGAAGTTGGTGTGGTTTTCTCAGACCTCATGGTAGTTAATTGTTTGCTTCCTTTCTCTCAGGTTAGACCTATGCTTTCAGAGAGAGGTCATAACTTAGATTAGTCACTGAAAACATCTGGCCAGATGATGTCGGCCTTCAGAAAAGCAGATCTGGATTTTCTCAAAGTTTGGATTTCATTAAGGAAGGCTAAAAAGTCAAATTTTATACAAAGTTCTCAAAACCACTTTCAGCAGGAGCAATAGCAAAACTTGTAACCATATATACCTGGAAGGAGACAGAACTGTAAGAAACAGCATGAAAGTAGGATTTTCAAAGAGGAAACCTGAAGTAGCTGCTAAAGGAGTGATAGTGGAGTACTTTGTCACACAGGGAAGTTTCTAACCTGCTGGAGAACATGTTCAGTTTAGCCACAAAAGAAATTTAATATCACAGTAGGAGCAAAAACAGTTGAGAAACCATATTTAAGAGATGTTGGAAAGGATTTCAACATTTCTTTTCAAGTAACTACAACACCTGAGAAAGGGCTATAGAACAGTTAATTGAACTATAGATAACATAGCAAAGAAAGTTCAATTAAATGATGAATCTAATTACTAGCTTTCAGTTATAGATAAAGTACTCTTATATAATCTTTAACAGTGAAAGAAAAACGAAATTAAGGTAAAGCCAAGGGAAAAGAAACTTCGACTCCTATTTGGAAAATCATGTTTATATCTCCTAGAACATTTAACAGTGATTAGAATGGCAAAACGTACCCATAAATTTTGTAGCTCTTAAAGAAAGCATGTGACAGCTTCCACCGAAGTTCAGCTGGAACATTTTTAAATGTATTGATAGGCCAACAAAAATAATTCTCACCAAGGCTTGTGTCAAAGTTCAGTGTGCACAGTGTACTGAGCTGAGTGAGCACAGTCACTAGCATCAAATGGGGCGTTCTCTAATTCTTTTGTCACTGACTGTAAGCAGATGCAACAAAAGCATTTCATGGATAGTTAGCAGAATACTTAAAGCCTTGAGGGGGGTTGGTAACACTTAATTCTGTTAGGTTTGCTCGAATGCCAAGCAAAGACTGAAAGACGATGCGGAACTGCAAAAGAAATGGTTTTAAGTGGTGGGGTTGGAGGGGACGGACTCTAGTACAGAGCGGCAATCTGAAATGCCCTCTGGCTCCAATGTCAGTAGTTAGGTGAAATAAGGGGAGGAAAACCAAAGGCTTGTGTAGCGAGCAGTGAACAGAGAAGACGGTGCTGTCTCCATCTGTATTGCAGCGCCTTTAACGGGGATTGTGAGTTAAGGATGTGATCCCAACTCCTCAACTCAAACTTCATTCCTGTCTGAAAGTGTGGAAATAGAGGCTGGAAATCCAGCAAGGACACATTCAGCCTCGTGAAATTCCTACAAAAGGATCCCAGTGGGAAGTTCTAGGTATTAAATGCAGTGAAATCAGTGCCAAGACAGGAGAATTGAGTGACACTGTTTCCCTCAGCAAAAAAGGGAAAAGATAGTGTTTGTGAAACTCTCCAGAGTATAAGCTTTAGATAGCAAAACTGCCTTTGCCCGCTGTCTGTCCCTGGGCTCCATCAGCTTTTAGGAAGAGCCAGGGAAGGGTGGGAGGGAAGGGCTGTGCCGTGGGGCTGGCAGTGTCCCCGGAGCCCGGCTGTGTCACTTCCCCGCGAGGTCCTCTGGGTGGCAGTCAGACATCGCCGATGTCGTTCATTCCGACAGGCCTCTTTACGTGTCCTTGTCCTTTTTTCTTTTTTTGTCAGAAAAGCTTTAAAGCCACCTGCTGAGCAACACACTAACTTCTGGTTGACACTTTCTGACAAGGATACTGATATCCTCTACAATGTCAAAATAAGAAAGATACTTGTTTTCATTATTATTAATGATTATTGCATCTTTGTTAACTTTATTGACTTAGGCTGAACATCCCTGGAGGTTTTACAAAAATATATCTTGTATATTACAAAAATATGTCTATTTAAAATGGATCTGGCTGAGTCAAGAGACAATAAAGTAAAGAGGCACTGATTTACACTTTTGAGGCACAATGTTGCCTGCCTTGTGGTGTTTACATGTTTAAAGGTCAGAAGCCAGAATATTTCCTCTATTTTGTGGAAGGATATTTTTCTCCTATGGAGCTTTCAAAATGTTTAAGACTTTAGAAATGCCATTTCCAACCTGACCTAAAAAAGCAGCTAGACTCGCACTGTCTCAAATAGTACTGTCTGTCGCATACCCTCAAGATATGAACTACCTCATTTTGAGAACTTTATTGCAGTCTGTACTGTCTAGGACCAGCTGCCCATGTTTTTACTATTTATGGAAGAGATTATTTTCTGTAAATATGTCCATGACAAACCTTTGGCAAGAGAATAAAACTTGCATGTAACGTCACATTTCATTCCTGGTCTAGGATCTGAACAAAAATAAATTAAAAAACCCAGAGAAGTTCAGGATCCTTTTTTCCCCCTGCTGTTTCATCTTTAAATGTGAGCCTTTAAACAATGCCAAATGCAAACAAATGCTAAATAATTTTCATTAATGAAGTAGGAAGGGTGTGGAGCATTTTTACCCCTTATATTCTTGGACCTTCAACACTGGAAGTGATTTAACACAATGTGTAATAAAACAAAGGAAGAGTTACTCAGACCTAATGTGTTCAACAGATGATTAGAAGGGGTGGGAAATATAGCACCCTTTTGAGTCAACCTGTATGCAGGTGATAGAATTTCCTTTTTCTTTTTACAGTGCAAACACATTTGTCCTTCAAACATCCTCTTCCCTTTGGATTCTTTGAGGTTCTTCTGTTCCCCAGAGTGACTCTAGCTGATAGGAAGAGGCTCCTTGACCTTGACCCATGTGTGATAAAAGATTTAAAAAATAAAATAAAGTTGGAGAACCTCATGTATACCTTTGTAAAAAGGTTTGTGTGACTTCCTCCTGAAACATCGTAAGCTGTGTTATTGAGTTGACTTTTTTTTTTTAATCAGAAAAGGTTTAAACACAAAGACAATGAACTACATACTTTGGTGTTAAACTGCCAAACTCTGTGCAGGCAGACTTCCACAGTTCAAGTTTGGTTGCTGTCTGTTGTCTTCTGCTCTCTCATTTTGTATTTCTGTACTTCATATACCATGTCCTCAATCATGCTATGAATAAGTATGTACCCCCTCATCATCCCAGCTACTTCTGGATCTGTAACATTTATCTACACTGGAATGAAATATCACACAAAGCATACAGGAACGATATACATGTAAGCATAAGGAAATACTGAGAGCCTAAGGTAAGAGTGTACATGGCTCAAGAAGTCCTAAAATGTGAATTTTGGGCAGCTGCATTGAAAAAACTGACTACCACCTTTGGAAAAGGACGAATAACTATGGGGTGAGCAAGAAGAGGAATTACATGAAGAAGACTTGTTAAATTATGTAGGGAGGAGCTCTTACTTAAAGTTGGTTTAACTGAAATTGTATGATGTTGATAGGAAACCCAATTGCTTGACACCAATTAAATGATAGCCATGACTGGCTTTTGAATGTTAATTTTACTTCACTCATTTCTTATTCAACATCTGAATTTCTTTGAGACATACTGTATATCCATGCACTTGAGCACCAGCTAAGCACATGGATACTGATATGTAGGGAAAAGGATAATCAAAATTGTTATTTCTGTTTTTATGCTCCTGGGAAGGACTTAGCAGCTTCCTGAGGAATGTTCTGTGCAGCCATGAGCTGCCACAGAAATATGCTTTTGCTCTAAGCATTCTTTAGTGTTTAGGAGGCAGAGGCCCAGGCTCAGTCCCTGAACCTTAAACCTGAACAGCCCTCAGATTAAATGTTCTTATCAATGGAGTCGCTGTTGGAGGTTTGGGCTCATCTTGTATCAAGCTGCACAGGTTTTTCAGTGTTGTAAATTCATGATCCTTGAGAAAAGATACTTTCATAGTAGGAAGAATAATCCTGTCAGGGAGTGAAAAAACAGAATGAGATTTGGTGATCAGGGTGCCTGCCCTGTTGTACATGAACCTGTAAGGCACTGGCATTTGCACCATAAATAGGTGCTTCTCAGTGTCCTTCCCTCAAAATGCAGCCTGAGAGCTCATTTGACTGCAGTACTGAAGGAGTCCCACAGGTGAAAGTCACTGGGGAGGGAGCAAAGGGAGAAGGAGATGTCAGAATAAACACCATGGCAAAGAGGTCGTGGATAAGAGAGTGCTCTTCCCCAGCTGCTGTTGGGATGGAACTTTGTTGTCGTACGTGTCTGAGTTTAGCGTAGAGCAGCCCTGGTAGTGCTTGAAGTTGTTCAGGGCCTCATCCAGCCCACAGGCAGCATGACTGTGGAGCTGTGCAGGCCGTGTGAAATTGTCATGGTTCCTTCTGTTAGTCATGCCAAAAATGCTGCACTCATGCTTCTATGGGACTGAGTTCTTTCAGACGCTTCCTGGCAATGCAAGAATCCAGATTTTGCTGACACCCCCTCTCTCTGCTTCAGCCCCCTCTTCCATTCTACATACAGTCAGAAACTCAGCCCCAAAACTTCTGGGTGAGCCAAGCTCTTTACAGAGCTCCTAAACAGATTCTTTGCATGTCTGCAGAGTTATGTTTGTGTAATTAATTACTTGTTACTTGTGTGGCTCCAGAATTGTATAGCTGTAGTGCAGATAGATTCTGCTGAAGAATGTGCAGTGGGAATTCTGTAATGTTAAACATCGTCAGTGCATTTGAGGACACACATCCTGTAAGCATATAGCAATAATTCTGCTTGACTGATATCCACTTCACACTTCCAATAAAATACTGAAAATGGTAAGTGCAGCTGAGGACAAACAGATGACATTTATTGTACATGTTTATTTTATTCCTGAAATATATTCAGGGCCAGTGCTCCCTCTGGTGGTTAAAAATACCATTTTAATAAAGAATTTATTATATCTTTTAATAAAGGATATTCCCCACATCTGTGTCTTCTCTAATGTAACACTGAACCAATTACAGTTCTCTAACACATGTTTAAAGGAGTGTGGAAAGAAACACTGTGACTTGAGAGTATTACTCAAGTCGCACAATGCTGTTTCCCAGCTTGCTTGCTGTGATTACTGGTCCAACACCTTGGAGCCGATTCACTTGAGTGCTCACAGTTACATCAGCTGAAGGAACAAATACAGAGCCTGCATTCACCTCTCATCTGGCTGGGGATAGTCTGGGTAGAAACCATGTAGTACATTGCAAGGCTGTTGTCCATTGCTGTGGATTTTATGAGGTCACACTGGACGATCAAGGTGTGATGACTGATTTGAATGGCAGGTTTTCCTGTTGACAGTCAGGCCCTTTTTTTTTTTTTCTATTTGAAAACGGCATTGTCAGTTTTCATCTTGAAACAGTTGCATTACTTTGCCAAATATGCCCCTGGTAAAATTCCAGTTCAATGAACGTTAACTTTTGGGAACAGGAAAGCATGTGCATTTGTGAGAGGAATTCTGAGCTTATAACACGTTGGAGTCAGCAGTGACACTGGGCTGAAGACAGCCCTCTGGCAAGGCCAAGGATTTGTTGGCTCCCTGCTCAGTTTCCCTTGTGAAGGCACAGCTGAGGAGCTGTGGGGGATGAACTCCAGCAAACCCCACTGTGCTGGTGTGAGAAACTGCTCTTGCTGCCTTTCCACCTTGTGTCCTGCTATGTCCTCCTTGCATTGGTTTTGGCAGCTCCTCAGCTCACAGAGGCCAGACCAAGCTCAGTCATTAAAGAAAAGGGAGTAAATTTAATGAGTAGAACTGGTGCAGTGGAGGCTGAGGGAATCATGCTAGGTGATGTAAAGAAGGGTGAGGTGGCATCATCCCTTTAAAAGGAGGAGAAGAGCCACCTTTGCTGGGTAGATCAGTTTAGTTGCCTTGTGACATCTTTCCCTTAGACTGAGTTTTATGCCTTTTCAGCTGAAGGACAGACTGTCCTGCCATTTCAGCTGCTGGGAGATCTCTGGCAGAGTCAAATATTAAGAAATGAAGCATCTTTTAAATGACTTTGGAAGATCTACACATTCTTATTCACCATGTGCCTGAGTCTCTGGAGAGCCTGAGAACATCATATTTGTACAGACACAGACACCCTGTGAGCCTGCACTTTGGGAAGCAGTTATTTATATCCATGTTACCAGTCTCTCAAGGCTAAAACCTCCCAGTCCAGCAGTCCCTAGGCAAAGTAATAGGGGAAATAATTTATAATGGGGTGGTGATTATTTCCTCCCCCTCAGCCCTTGATATATTACAGCTGAATCTTCTGAAATTACTTATTTTATGTGACTCTCTTGCTTAGCAATTTGCAGTTGTTCCATGTGCCAAACAGCATTTTGTTGCTAATTTGGAAGGGTAGGTGTCAGAAAAAAACATCAGCCCATGCAGTTAAACTCTAATGTCTGTTTAGAAGTCCATTCAATTTTAATTTGAACTACCTAATGCAAAGGCATATCACAAAAGCTGAACTAACACAGACATCTTGCTTATTAAATGAGTGCAGTGGTGACTGAGCACTTGCTGTCTTTTTACGTAGCAGCTTCACATTTCCAGCAGCTGAGTGGCAAAATATTCATTTTTGAGAGCTGAGTAATGTGTTCTCCTTTGTGCTTTCTGACAGCTTGCATTGAATCAGCAGAGGTACAGATGACATGGTTCCATCTGTTTTAATTTTTGAGTCTCATGAATTGATTTGTAAGAAGCAGAAGCTCTTTCAATATTACTTGCCAAGATTTTGCAGCTGTGAATATTGGAACTTGAACAATACATAACCCTTGCAGTCGGAGTCTCATGCTCTTCATGCATCACAGCTAGAAATCTCAGTGCTGAGTGAAAAATAACTGGGGTAGCAGTAATGACCTGGCGCTTGCCAATTTAGGTAGTGTGTGTGCTTAATGAGTTGCAGCATAAATGTAGCACAAGCACTTACTGTTGGGCTGCTTGGCTGGAACATTGAGTGAAGAAAGGAACAGGCAGGCAAGCGGGGGAAGGATGCAGCTCAAGTGTTTCCTTGCAGTGCAAGCCATCTTCAGGACATGCTCATGTCTGTTCTGTACAGCATAATGAGTGATAGCTTTGTCTGATCTTGAAGTTCTAAGTAAGCCCCTTTAGGTAGGAAAGCAGCAGTATAGCTGTTGTTACCTCAGTGATCTGTGGGGTCTGATCTACTCAGTGACATTAGGATACCCTTCAGTCATATGACTTTACAGTTTAAGGATGGTAGAGTTTCTGTACTCTCTTGTTCAGTGCAGATGCTCTGGGACTGATAGAATTTTACTGTAATTTAGTGTAGCATCACTGATGCAAAAAAAAAATATGATGGAAGTTTGTACAAACTCAAACAGGAGTATTGAAGTAGAAGCTTTGTTAGTTAGTCCTTGTAAGTGTTGGCACCACTAGTTTTCTAAGGCTATTGTAGAAAGAAGCAGACTGATACCTGGACTAAAGAGATGGACTGGAACCCAGGAGACATCCCGAGGTCTGTTACTGAGTCTTGGTGGAACAGGTTGCCCTAACTTCTCTGAGTTTCCATGGGTGGCGTAGAGGAGTTAAATACCATTCATTGTGTAGCCTAAAACTGCAGAAATTTGGATTTCTTGCACAATACTTGGTTTGGACTATTCACCCTGAACTTACTTTGCAGTAAAATCAAATGGAAAGGCAGAGTAGAGGCAGAGGTGTTCGCAGTGTGTAAGTCCATGATTCCCTGTTAGAATAAGCAGCCAAGGCAGCAGGTTGCATGCTGAGAGGGATCCAGCAGCTCTCACACATTCAGTCTCCTTTATGTTTCCTTACCTCCCTCTAGCAAAAAGATGAGCTCAGTTCCAGTAAGAGGAATCATGAGTCTGTGGGTTTTGGGATGGTACAGACCTCCACATGCTCAGCAGTTGTGTTTTCCAGGGCTTGGAACGTCCAGTACCTTGACTGGGTGTCCAGAAGTTCTGGACAAATAGCTGGTTGTTTTTCTTGTTGGCCTAACAGTTCAAGTCAGGAAAATAAAAATGTTTCCAGGGAAACCTGAATGTATCTTAGCTCAAAGTGACTTGGTATGGTCTCAACTCTGCTCCTCCAGCTGTTTTACCCCTCACACAGAGCAGCCGAGGAGGTTGAAGATAGCCTTAAGAGAATTTACTGTAGTTGCCTTGGAAGTGCAAGTTTTTATGTATTTTAAGCCTTTAGGTAACCTTCTTGGCCGGCTGAAGCAGTCGTTCCCTTAGGAAGTGATTTACAGGCACGTTAAGGCCCTTGTATAGTTCCAGAATTATCTAAGGGAGCCTTAGACTAAGTGAAAATCTGATCTGTAAACCTCAGGTTTAACTTTCCTTAAGAATAGAGGAAAGACTCTTTTCCGGTATTGCAGGGTGCAGTGGTTCAAAGTGTGGTGAAATCCTCAGGGACAGAACTTCTGAGTGCAGAAAGTATCAGCCATGTTAACATGACTGATGTGAGTCACATATGTTACACATGAGGCATATTTCTCTGTGGGTTTCAAAATAATTTGTTTTCTTCTCATTTGCACACGTTGTACATTCTTTCAGCAGTGGAAGATCCTGTTGTATGTACTTGAATGTCTTCTCCTTCCTTAGCCTATCTTGCAGAAGGTCATGAGAGCAAGTGCCCAGGGTTCAGTGTGAAGTTCTGGTCTGAATGACATAACAACTGATTTTGTAGAAATACACTTGTGATAACAGTGCAAATTAACCGGTCAAAGTATGGGTTTATGTAATTTCTTTAACTTACAGATATATTTCAGATTGTTAATTATTTCAACATTCATTCAGAGACCTGCATCATGATGAGTTCTTCCTTAAAATATTTTTCAAAACAATTTTAGTTACTTTAGAACTTGGACTTTGTACCTCTACAGCTGACCTAGAAACATATTTCTCCAGCTGTTCTGATGCTTGCTTTGTTTTGCTTTGTTTTCTGGTCTAACACACTGCTTCAGATTTGGGTTACCAGCGAACTTTATTCTCAAACCATGATAAAGAATATTTATTGGGAATGAAATAGGGGAGATCATGCCATTTCAGCACTTCAAGGAAAAACTGACTGTTTGCTCAGAAAGTACTCTTTTATTGAAAAATTTTGTTTTTATGGGAAGAAGGAAAGGAGAAACAGCAGGATAATTTTTTCTGTCAGGAATTATTAATAAATTAATGTTGTTTTGATTTTATTTTCTCATGCTCTTATAATCTCTGAGTTTTGTCCCTTCCTCCTTGGCCCTGCTCTTCATACCCATCAATAATGCCCCTTCCCCCTTGTCTCTTCATTTTAACAAAATCCTGGACAAGGAACTAAAAAACAACATCAACCCACTAACTCCACAAGTCTTCCAATTCCTCTCATCTTCTGACACTATAGCACCGTGTCTGTTGGTTGTCACTCAGTTTCCTCTGCCTGCATGTCATAACTTTTTCTTTGCAAGAGGCCTGTTACACTTCCTGGACAGATGAGCTCTCCAAGACTCAGATGTTCTTATGTGGGCTCAAGTCCTCAGATGACCTCTAAGTAGCCAGCATATTTCTGGGAGTCTTTGTCCTGAGCAAACAGGAGAAAAGTTCATTGTTAATCGCCATCCTGAAATCAAATACTGAATTGGTTGTTAATCACAAATTGCAATTTCATCTCTCACTGTTTTGCTGAAAATACTTAAATCTCTGCAGTGTCCCTTTATGTGTTTCGAACTTTGTTAATGTTATTTTCTTTTTGCTATCCTTTGAAAATTGCTGTGTTTTGAGTTTCTAAAGCAGGTGCCATGTTTTTTAGCCATTTTTCAAACTTGTAAAACTTCTTCTTTTTGCAGTTTCGCACTAACATTTTATTCATCCAATATTCCCACAGTTTTTGGCAGTATGAAGTGTTTCTGCTTGTTTCATATCACACCTCGAAAGGACAACTCTGGTTACTTCCTGCATGGAACAAGTGGCTTTTGATTTGCTTCATTTACTGTTTCCAGGAATTGACATGCATAAGTTTTTCCCCCTCTCCCTACGTGTAGACTTTGCATCCTTTATTTAGACAGTGTTCCTCTTGGTTTCACTGGGAGTCCAAATATAGTTGAATGTCTAATACCTGCAATATTGATCTAGAGTGTGGATAGGTTTTCTGCCTCTAAATTTATCTGATTTAAATACATTTGGAGTTGTAGGGAGAGGAACAACACAGGTGTCCCCTACAGCATTAAAGCAGAATCAAAAGGATGACACATAAAATCTGTGTGTTCAGCTTCTTGGGAAGATCCTGTATCTCGAAGCAACCTGTCTCTGAACCACCCTGAAATTTTAAGTGACTAACCTGGTCTCCAAAACTTGCTGCTGTGAGTGGTGTATAAGAAGAGTGGTAATTACCCTTCCTACACTAGTTGACCAAACAGTGATATTTGCAGTTCTCAGGAATTTAGTTGCTGATTTGGGCTGTTAGATTTTCTACTGGGATTTAGCAGTACCTCTGGAGGAATGCAGGTAGGTTTTATTAGAGGGAAGGTGACCTTCCTGATCCCAGGAGAATAATCCTGCTATGAACAGTGCTATCCAGAAAAAAAAAGGTTTGATTAGCATTTAAAGAGTGCTTTTCTGTTATGCCACACTCAGCCCCTGCCAATCTATTATTGAGCCATAAATATTTCTTAATTTATAATAATCCTTCTTTCAAGTACCAACATGAACTCTTTGCTGTCACATATAGCTTCTTACCACTTAACAGGTTCCTTGAGCACAGAAATGGGATTTGTGAGTTACTTGAAGAAGGAGCTTCAGTTGTGTAGTTGCTAATTAGTTTTTTTCTTCCACAGGGAGAAAGAGGCTTGCCGGGACTACAGGGTGTGATTGGGTTTCCTGGAATGCAAGGACCTGAAGGTCCCCCTGGGCCACCAGGGCTTAAGGTAAGAACTGAAGCTTTAGTATTCAAAACAATCAGATTTCCCTAAATTGTTGTCCCAAGAAAAGATAAAGTTTTCTCTTTTCCTTTTCAGGGTGATACTGGAGAACCAGGACTGCCAGGAACAAAGGGAACAAGAGTGAGTTCTACCTTACTTTCTTGCAATTATGATGTCTTTGGGTTTATATGACTTTAACTCTCTGTGTCTGCCTTCATGTGCGAGAGGAAGTCTGTGTTAGTGAATGACATCCCCGTGTGCTGCACAATAATTTCAAAATTTTCACTTTTACCTTTGAACTTCTTGCTGCATTGGGCAGCCAATACCTTTATTCATTTGCATTTTTACCTGATACTTATCACTGCATCAACAGCAATAGTTTTAATATGCCTTTTATATCTTCCTGGCATACCAAAAGGCTTTGTTCCAGCTTCAGAATGTACCAACCTTATTTCCTCTTGCAAAACTCTCCTTTATTATCCATCTAAACTTGAAGCGCTCCAGCAGAGAAGCTGACACACTCATGAGCACATGTGGGCTAAAACTGTGCACAAGATACAGAGCAAATTAAAGCCAGGGACAGATTTCTTAGCTTTGCTAGAAGAGACTCTGAATACCTGTGATCTTCCTGTTATTTCTGGTTAATGGGGCACTTACATAGCACTTCTTTTAGCATATTATATTGGCCAGGGCCATGCCTTTTGGGGTTTTGTGAGGTGCCAAGCTCTTTCTGAGCATTTTCACATTTCCTAACATCATGATGAAAGAGGATTCAAATGACTTGGCCAGTAATGATGCATACATTTTCAGCTATACCCTCTTGCTCACAGATTCTCAAAATGCCATCTCAGTTTTGTTCTCCATTTGCCTGCAGTTGCTGCAGCAGATAGAATTTACTGAAGTAAGTGCAGTTTATGAGGTGTTACAGAGAGGGTATTCTGCTAGATCAAGAATTCCATATTTTAATCCACGATGCCCATGTTAACTTGGGGTATCCTGA
Source organism: Corvus cornix cornix (assembly GCF_000738735.6). NCBI lineage: Eukaryota > Metazoa > Chordata > Aves > Passeriformes > Corvidae > Corvus > Corvus cornix. Next base: position 93,741,920 of record NC_046332.1, read on the forward strand.
GTTAATGTAAATTGGCATCTCCTGTATTTGTTTGCTGCAGAGTAAGTAAAATGTATTTTAGCAATTATAAAGTTTTGAAAGATGCAAACACACTATCTGAGCTCAGGATTCCCATACATCTTTTCTGCTTCATAATACATGTTTTAGGAAATGCTGCATGGATAAGTAAGATGATAGGATGAAAATGATGTGCCAACTTAAATGCCTGATTCATTACACTGAAGAACTGTTCAAGGAGAAAGAATTATCTCAGCCTGATAGGATTTTTGATAATAAGAAAGAATTGATACACTGATGACTATGAAGGGTAGAGAAGCATCTTTACGGTGTGTTGACATTATCTTCTGCTATGAAGAGATACCTACAGTAAATTAGTTTTGGGAACAATGTTTGTGAGAAAGCAACACCTATTCCCTTTTACCTCTACATGAGGCTCTGATCTAGTTCCTACTGCTTAAAAAGTTAAAGAAATATAAAAGGTTGCTTTCATTTATTCATTACTAAGGTGACATATTTGAGAGGTTTTGAAGATTAGAGCTATTTTGTCAAGGAAGTTTAAATGCTCCAGGTTTTTACTGTCAGCATTGGAGATGCAAGTTGGGCTGCAGCTTGTCCTTGGTGTTTTGTGGATTTGTCATTTCAGTTTGTGTTTTTTCTCAATTGCAGGGCCCCCCAGGAGTATCAGGCTTTCCAGGAAACCCAGGCCTTCCTGTACGTATGAAGTACATATGTTTTTACAAAGAATATCAAACTTTTAGTCATGACATCTGACCTGGGTTATTCCTAATATTGCTAATTTCTTTACTTTCTTTTCATGTAGGGCATTCCTGGACAAGATGGCCCTCCTGGTCCACCTGGCATTCCAGGATGTAATGGCACAAAGGTGACATTTACATATGTTTATAACAGCATCTCTGTGTTGAAATAAAAACACCCCTCATGCATGTGTTCCCTAAACAAAACTGATTTCTCTGTTCCCCTTAGGGTGAAAGAGGTCCAGTAGGTCCCCCAGGTTTACCAGGACTGACTGGAAGTATAGTAAGTAGATTCTTTCCTGCTTGATTCACGTTTTTTAATGCTGACTCTTGAAATGCAAATATAACTATAGGAAATGATACAGAGTTTAAGATACAATATATACAACATTGAGGAGCAATAACAACAAATATGTCTGTGTTTTCACAGGGACCTCCAGGACCTCCTGGCATGAAGGTACATTTTACTCTTAAGTGTATTCATATCCTGCTTCTAACAATAAGAATTGGTGTGATCTCTACATCCTCTAAGACTAGCAGTCTTTACCTAAGGACCGAAAAATTCTATTACCTTGTCTCACTTTGTACTCTGTTTTGCAATCCCACTAAATAAAGACAGTGGGGTAGCCTCCCCACCTAATAACAACTGAACATAAGTGTTGTTGCATGCAGGTCTTAAAAGGGTGAGTATTATATGGATTACAACAGAAAAAAAGTAGTACATATCATTGGTAATTATAAACACTATGGTGGCCACCTAATTGTGTATGAAGATTTAGACAGGTTTTATGATTCAAACATTTGGTTTTATATTGGCATTTGATTTAACTAAAAGGTTTCACATGGGTAATGTTTGTGGAAGAAGGTCATATACCCCACAATATGAGAACCATACTCATACACATACTAAACAGTTTTCATAAAGAAAAAAGATCAGGCTAGCTAACTAGGTATCTGAGTGCATTTTGTGAACTGGAGAATGAAGCATTGAAAGACATGAGAGAGCTTTTTGTCTTTAAAATGAACAGATATTATTTGGAACCATAAGCTCAATATAAGTCTAAATGTTATCTCAAATTTGTAATGACATGACAACCCAAGTTATAAAATGTCCATTTCTCTTGCTCTCATGTGGGAAGAGCTGACTCATTCTAGAAACAGTACTCAGATATTTCTTCCCTAAGCATGTATGCATAGGTACAAGACTGAAATAAAACCACTTACAGTGTTGTAACTTTTTACAAAAACACAGGAAAAACAGGATCTTTTACTCTCAAAAGAAGGGACGTAAAGAAATGGATGGTGGTCAGAATAGTTTTCTGAAGTAAGACTAAGTGTATTCCTTTCCTGAGGACAAAGAACACCATAAATGGCCTTTATGTAAAAATTAGGTGTAAGCATGAAGATTTGAGCCTGGAAAAGAGATTGTGAGGGTACCACTTCTCTCAGCAGCCAGGTCAGATGCTCCAGTTGTGTGGTGACACTGTAGTAGTGATAGATTTAATGGAAAAATCATTCCAACTGCCATTACAATACAGGAAATGAGATATGAAGGTAGTTTTGCTACTGGAATCTCTTCAGGTGGCTTTAAAGTACATTTGGCAATTAAGGTTTTAACTTTAATATCTCTATGTTTCAGCTGAATTAAAAGAAATAAGGTGATTTTTTTAAGTCAGCTTCCCAAATGATTCCAAAGTATGCATAGCTACAACTTTCCTCTCCTAGTGGGTTTGAATGTATTTGAATTCATGTTAAAGACTTACTCTTTTCTTATTTTAGGGAGATCCAGGTGAAGTGATTGGTCCTGCACATCCTGGCGTGCTAAAAGGTGAAAAAGGGTTTCCTGGCCAACCTGGACTGCCTGTAAGTCTAAATGATGTTTGAATAGAAGTGAGTTTCAATTAAAATTATATCAGTATCCTGAAATTACCATATAAATATCACTTTCTTATGACACCATTTGAATATTTCATAGGGTCCACCTGGAGCTTCAGGGTTTCAGGGGCCAATGGGGCCACAAGGTCCTCCAGGAGAGCCAGTAAGTTTCCTTTCATGGTGATTTGCACTTCAGTTACAGATCTTTATTACAGGAGTGTCCTAGAAGGTGTGTGTAGCAGGTCTTGGTTGGGATTTGGGAAAGATAGCATGTGGTGCCAGGCTTCATGTTCAGCCTTCTGAACTCTACCATGGCAGAAATTACTGGGCAACACGGGTTGTCAGTAGCAGCTGCTCCTACAGTCCTCTTCTTGCACTCTTGGAGGGTATTTTTGTGGGGGAGAGACTATAACTGTTGGTCCTCCTTTCCTCTCTTTCCCAATTTAATTAAGAAAATAAACTACATACCAAGCATTCAGATCAAAATCCAAATGTTTGCTGAGGTTATTTTTATGGGTGGCAGCACTGAGTGTTACCGTGGAAGCACGTTATCATCTATTTGTTATTATGATAATTAATGAGATATCTCAGACAGATTGTTATTATTTTTTATTCAAGTTGTGAATAATGCACAGCAAGAGAAAAATGAAATTACTGGGTTTAATAAAAAGATTTGCCTTTCTGCTGTTTTCATAGAATAAGGCATTATTCCACTTAGTGTACTCTACACATGTGCATGCTAAAATGTGTTGTCTTGTAGGGTCCCCCAGGGGCACCAGGACTTCCAGGCGAGAAGGTAAGACTCTTTAATACAAATATGAAGTCTATCTATTTATTTTGCATACCAGATCCTGAAAACTCTGGAAAATAATGGTCCTAAAGGTGTGGGGTTTTTACAGTTTGGGATCTATTTGTGTGTCTTAATGGACATCACAAAAAGAGAACTTTACCACTTTTTTTTCAAATTTGTCTAGCCCTGTTATCTCACTTGGTCAAATCAGTAGTAATTACAGCATTCTATGTTTTTTTGAATTCATTTTAAAATGTCAACATTTTCACTGAAGTGTTGGGTAAAAGCGCGTATTGACAATAAAATTATCTGATAAATTTCAATCAGTTTTTTCACAAGTTGCTGTGACACCTGGCTTAAAAAACAGCAGGGAGGTTAGGACATGATTATTTATTTGTTTCACACATGTGTTTAAAAGACATATTCTGTGTTTTATATTCTCCCTTAGCATTTGATGTGTACATAATACCTTCATATGTTTATATGTATGCACCTATGCACTGCTGATAAAAATTGACTAAGTGTGTGTAATTTACGTTTTCAGGGCTACATGGGCTTGGGCTTTCAGGGTCCCAAAGGTGAAAAGGTAGGTCTTTTGTAAACGTCTGGAGAACAACTGTCAGAAATATTCCTGATACTGTGTTTTAAATAAAGAAAACCGTTGAAATCAATCAATGGAGAAAATCAGCGTTGTAATTTTTGGAAGACTCGAGTAAATCTGTAACTTACGCCTAAGTAAACAAAAGTTGTGAGCAGTTACAGACTTTTTTAATGATGATGTTATACCTGACAGTAATTTAGATCACCGTCCTGTTTTTCAGCTGTGCCTGGAAAGCTACTTTAATTTGCACTAGGCAGATCTGGAAACATTTATTCTGTATATTAGGACTCACCATGAGATTTTTTTTTAAATCTGTTTAGTTCTAAGGGATGAGACTTAATGTGCTTTTCAGAATGATCAGAATTAATTGTGGTGGGACTCCAAGGCCTGTCTGCCTTATTTTGGTTTGGTAATGTACACATTTGAAGCAGATATTTCAGTTGTCCCCTTTTATTGTGTTATGACACAACCAGGAAGAGGTTTAAGAGCACACAGACTGGTTTACTTTTGAACGAATCTAAGCCAAAAGATGTGCTCCAGGATCCCATTTATTCTCTTAATCAGCATCAAATGGGAGGTAATACATGTCAGCTTTAGTCTGTTACCTCTCACACTGAGAGGTCTAGGCTGAAGTGCCTTATGTTGTGTTCCTGGGAGCCAAGAACTGCATGCATTCAAGGGCTATTCAGTAAATTCATAATGTGTCTGTGCACTTCTCCAGCAGCTTTTCATGAGTGTCACTGACAGAGGGCTTTTGGGGTATAAGTAAATTATATTACACCACCTTACTAATATGTCTGAGTCCCAATATTCCTAATGGAAAGAATTTTTTTCAAGATGACACATTGTTGAAATTAATTTGTTATCATGAAATTTACTGAAAAATGTTGGCGAAGATAACATAGAGGTGTATGGAGATTTCCTGGACTCCTCAGGTTTGTCTTTAGCAGAAGATAAATGGTATTGCTGTGCATGCATTACTGCTTGACCAAAATGTATCGAGTCTTTTCAGAGGCATTTTACTGTTAAAGATAGAGCTTTTGCATTATGGAAGGAGGTGAGGTTTTGACTCTGCAATGGACATACGCATACTAAAAACTTGTCCACAGTTATCATCTTGAAGTTGGCCTTTATGAACCTCTGCAAAGCTTTTGGAGCACTGTAAACTTTTGCTAACATTTTTCTTTAGGCGCTGACTTTCTGTGCCCAACCTCTTTCCTCCTAATTTCCTTCCTCGTGAAGGAGGCACTATAAAACTTCAGTACTATTGCTGTAATTATTTGGATATGTTCCTGATATTTGGTATTAATCAGTCTTCACCGTAAGAGTGGATTCAGAGGTTTTTCTTCAGGGCAGTCTCTGTCTGTAACCAGTTACACAGCAGTGACTTCTGTAACCCTCTCTCTCACTGATTTTGCTGAAAAAAGAGTTTTTTAAAAACCCATTGAGCTATATTTTTAAATGCAAGTGGTAGTTCTCTTTAATGTTACTGATCTTAGCAGTGTTTGATCTCAGCGTCATTCTGTTTTCAATGGACAATTCTGGATTTGCTGTTGACAGGGAGAACAAGGGGTAAGGGGCCCCCCAGGACCCCCAGGACCAGCACCACATATGAAAGAAAAAGGGAGTGAAATCATAAAGGGAGAAAAGGTGAGATGTTAAATGATTAAACTTCTTGTGCTCTTCATTAAAGTATAATCAGTAGGAATTAGCAAACAAAAGTGAAACAGGAAAAGGAAAATACACAGTCACCTAGAGCAAATTTTTCCAAAATTTCTGCCTGTTCTACTTCATGGATGAATTTTAATTTTCATTCTAGAAATCTCTCTAAAAATATATGATAGGTGGTAAATGCATCAATGATTGCATAAATAAGTAAGCAACAGATGACTTTCTGAGGAAGAAGGATTGATAAGGATAGGATATTATAAAAATATTCTAAAAGTTTGAATTAAGTAGCATATACTCAACTTTTCTTATACACATTTGTGAAATCTTAGTGCTAATGAATTTTTCAATTACTGAGTTAAGCAGTCGAAGCAATATATACTGGTAAAATAAACTTAGTTTAATGGATTCACATTTGATGTTTGTCTAAATTTTTGCTCATCGTACTATTAGGCATAGTTCGTGAAATGGAGAACAGGAATAAATGTGCTTTTGCTGAAATAAAGAATTATTTACAACCTAAATGAATAATGTTTAAGTGTTTGTTTACTAATATACATTTTTTTTATAATTTCATTAGGGTGATCCAGGTGAAAAGGGCGAACAGGGATTCCCAGTGAGTATTGAGTTATTTTTTTTACTATGATAAAAATTTTAAAGAATCTGATAATGTCACTGAATATCTTCGTACCTATTAGATAAAAGCAGATTTACTTTGGAATTTGGAAGTATTTTTGATCTAGTGAGTATTTCTTTTCCAGGGATTGCCTGGTTCAGGTTTCAAAGGAGACAAGGGTGAACCTGGGAAGCCTGGTCCCCGTGTAAGTATACTCAACTTTATCAATACCATAATTGCAGTTACTGTATTATTTCCATTAGCTAATTAAACTTAGTAACCATTAGTTAAACAGCAAATTTGTTATATTTCAAACAAGCAAGTTTACTGTAGGACAGGTGTATAATCAAGGTAGTAGTAACATGCAGTAATGTTACTATATAATATTTCAGATAATTAAAGACACTTAAGAGTAGCTTGCAGTGCTGAAGGCAAAGGCAAAACTCCCATTAATCCCAATTGAAGCAAGATTAAGTCATTCCAGAATGGAAGAAAAAGCAGAGAAAAAACTCACCTTGTAGGAGTGACTTTAGCTAAATGGAACATGTTGAATTCATTTCAAATACTCTCATGTGCAGTTGACAACAGCCTCCTTAGCCTGAAAGTACAGTTTCCTACAAAGACAATGAATGGAGAAAAAAATGTAGGTGACTGAAATCCTTTTGCTTGCTGGTTTCTAGCCTGACTGTGGATGCTTGAGGCCATAAGGTCTGTTACATTTGTCTAACCTGACTTTTATCAGTCATGCATCCAACTTCTTCATGAGTTGTGCTGTATCTTTCATAGCTGAGCAGGTAGCAAAATTGTATTTTTTTCTACATTCAAATGTATCTAAAGTATTCTAAGTAATTCTAAGTTTCTCAAGGTGTGGGTCTTCATAAACTTTTAGGCCCAGCACATCTACAGGCATTCGATTGTACTTCAGTCTGAAAAAGAGAAAATCTCCCTTTCTACTCTGCTTCAAAGTCAGATGTTCTATTAACTTTTCAGTAAAGTTATGTGATGGGATTATCTTTTATATCATATACATACATGTATTTTAGTCTTATGAGGGCTTGAAGCTGAAAGAATGGAGACATGTTGGCTTAGAACTTTTTGAGGAAACCAGAGCATCAGAAGTTATCAAAAGTACAGTTTTCAGTTTTTGCAGAGTTCCCTGAACAAAGTTTCTAAGCTATTTTACATATAATTGGTCAGGAAATCACAGCTACTTCTGAAATTAAGCTAAGCCTTGAAAGATGAACAGATGGTATGATCTGATATTCTAGTTTAATGAAACTAAACCATATGATTAATTCTGATCACGGTGTATATTTGAAGGCTCTCTTGACTTTGCAGATCATAGTTTTAATCAATTACTAAAAATTACTTGTAACCCTTCATTACAAGAGACCATAGCTGCACACCTCAGTGGTGGTGGTTCATGTTTGTTCTATCATTTTTATCCTTCAATTGCGTTAAGACAGAATTTTTTGACCTAAACTGATGGGATTATGTTTTAGACAATTACATACCCTGTTAATTTGTTTTTTAAGTATCTACATTTACTTGGGTTTATGGGACAAACGTATATTGCTTATGTTACATGTACAATCTAAGCTCTGGGGCACCAAATGAAACCAGCCTCCAGTGGATCAGGGTACAAGCTGATGTCCCAGACCTTCTATGGTGCAGAGGAAGAGGAAGGGAAAATGCTGAAAAGTAGATTTGTCTATCTAGATCATTTATCATGTATCTATTGACTACTTCAACAAGGGAATCTAATCCTCTCTGTAGGTTAACACAGTGGTCTAATAATTTTACTCTGGGGGAGGGAATTTTGACTTCTAGCATATCATCTGCCTTGTGATTTGAATTTCAGTGTGAGGGATGTGGATTGACCAGTACATTGCCACACAGTCTGATACAGGGCCACTCTACAAGCCTTCTGCTGAAACTGAACCACCAAATATCTATGCATTAATGTTTTGTGAAGTTGAAGAGTGTATATATAGAAAGGTTTTGTTGTGAAAGGAAAACACAGATCTGGTTCCAGTTTCTTGTGCTGTAGATATATTTTGTCTTGAAGACCCTGTGACAGGGAAACCTATGTTATTTCTGAATCTGGGAACAGATTTGCAGGATTTTATGTAATTTGGCATCTTGTAGGGTGTTGGGTAATACAAGCACTAGGCATATTCACCATTTGTACTCTCTTCTCTGTTAGCTGCATTAGCACACTTTGATTAATGCATTGCAATAGTGATGATTTTGTTCTAGCATTTCATCCACTGTTTTTAGAAATTGCATGTATGTGGTTGTCTGTTTAAGCAGAGTGGAACTTGGTGTTTTACAGGGAAAGCCTGGAAAAGATGGTGAACCAGGACTGAAAGGAGAACCTGTATGTATTTTACTCAGTTTCCAGTACTGTTTCTTACATTCAAAACAAGGAACTGTCTGTGCATTATAAATGGTTGATGTTTTCTAGCCTTCTGAATTGTTTACTTGAAGTTGTTGCTTTCAGTGAATTTGTGACTTCGAAAATTTTTAAGCTTTGCTGCTGCCACAGCTAAGATCCACCTATATTTGTCTCTTCTGGTTTCACTGTCTTCTACACACAGGGTTTGCCTGGAGGGTTTGGGATTCCAGGACGACCTGGGGAGCCTGGCTCAAAGGTCAGTAGTAGCTACTTTTGCTTCCTTCACGTAGAATGACTTAATAGCTTTTCTGGTGTGTTCATGGATTGCATTAAAGCAATGAATGCACATAAAGCAATACTAAATGAATGCTAAGCTGTGTGTCATCATTCAGAGACTAGGAAAAGTCAAAATGAAGGTAGTGTAGGTATCCCCAATTTAGATCTCTTATATGGGTTGATTAATGCAGGCTTTATTTTCACAAGCTCTTTGTCCAGCCAGCATAGGTATAAGTGTACTTCCCTAAAACCTCCAGTTTCTCTTTAAATAGTGCAAACCAGTACAGGCTTGCAAAGTAATTACTAATGCTGGTTATTATAGCGTTCCAGGTACTTACCATTTGGATGTTGTTATGATTCTGTATCAAATTGTTCATTTGTTGAGGGAATCTGATTTTGTTGGGAGAAAAATCTGATCTGGATTTAAAACATAAATTCTATTTTGATTTAGGGTGACAAAGGGGAACGAGGCTATCCAGGACCTCCAGGAAGAGTAAGTAAAATAAATTAGTATTTTATTTTAAACTTAAAATAAATTTAAATTTAAATTTTTTGAAAGTCAAAGTGCTCAAACAATGAGGAAAAAGAGAGATACTATGCATAGTCTGATCTTGTTCTCATCAGTCATGTCCATATTTTTCCTTAATGGAAGCAAAAGTTGGGTGCAGTTCTTTAAAGTATGTTTGAAATTTGGGAAAGGAGCCCTCAAAGAATATGAATTTCAAATGTTTTGGACTGTGAATATTATAAGTGTTGCTAATCACTACACAGTATCCAAAAGACAGATCAAAAGAGTAAATCTGTCAGCTTTGCAGTTGTGGTTTAACCTCAGCTGGTAGCTAAGTGCCAGACCGCCACTCGCTCACTCACCGTCCCTCCTCGGCATGGGATGGAAGGAGAATTGGAAAAAGGTAAAACTCATGAGATAAGAACAAGTTATTAATCAAAATAAAGTTAATAATACTAATAGTAGTAGTAGTAATAATCATGATGAAAAGGGAGATAACAGGAAGAGAGCGGAATAAAACCTGAGGAAGACAAGTGATGAACAGTGCAATCGCTCCCCGAGGAGAAATTGGCAAGAAGTACACAAGAAGAAACCAGGAGAGCAATTTATAATTTTTTTAACACCTCAGATAAAAAATGGGGTTAGTCAGGAACGAATAGATGATTGGTGGTGCTGCTTCCCAATTATGGGGAGAAATCCCCAACATCTGCTAATTTGGTTTGGAAAATTGTATGTACTTCCTGAATATTGTATTGTAAATATTAGCATCCTATATATTGAGCTCAGATCAATGTTAGCAAAAATTGGCAGACCATAACATTTTAAAATAAAGGGTAATACAAGTGGATCAGTGCTTAGACCATGTTACGGTTTTCTGGCATCATTCTTTTTGAGGAAGATGCTGTAAAAGCTCTCCACTTAATCCTGCAGTTGATGTGAAGGCATTTGGGTAGAACGGGAAATATTTATTTTCTCTGGTAATTCCTCAGCAGCTACAAGCCTCTCACTTGCTGAAATTGCAAGTATAATCAAAACTGCTGAAAATTGTCAATAAAACTAAAATGGCCTCTGTACCATCAGATGAAGATGGAGGAGATATGACGGCTCAGTTGTATGTTTCTAGTGTTTGTCCTGTGATTTAGGTGATAGATGCTGGACCAGTAGATACCTTTGGTGAAAAAGGAGACCCTGGAGTTTCAGGTTTGCCTGGACTGAAAGGTCAAAAAGGTGAAAAAGGTATGTATGTTGTCTTGTCTTTTTAATTGAGTTATACTTTCAGTTTTCTCACTAAAGGAAATTAAAATTGTACTGTCTGTGCTCAGGAGGTCTATATGACAGTGTAATGTTCCAGTTATTTATTTAATTGTTTTTAGGTTATTATATTTTGCAGTAGCTTGTAGGACACTTCTGGTTCTCAGCGTAACTAAGACTGCCTTTCAATTATAGATGAAAAATAATAAACTGGGATCAGTTTTTATGGTAGTTAAATAATTCAGCAAGATGATCTAAGAAGTATGGAAATCAACATGAACTTAAGGAGGGTAATAATGTAGAGAATCTTGAGACTCCTTTGTAAAAGTCAGTAGCTTATTTTTAATCTAAAGATTGGCTTGCATATTTTTAAAAAGGCTTCAGTAAACAGAAAATCAAGCAAAACCTGCTGGCTTTCCCCATTACAGACCTTAGCCAATTTAAGAAAAATCACTGGGAAAGTTGGCACACAGCAGGACACTTTCCCTGAATGTATTTCTTGAAGATATAGATAGATTATTTAATTTCAAATTTGATTCAGAATTTGAATATGCATGAATGTGAATTTAAATAATATCTCCTAAAAGTTCACTTTCATTGGCATTGCAGAATTCATTGCCTAATTGAAACCTTCTCTTTCTCAAGGCTTCCCTGGTGCACAAGGAATCCCAGGACCTCCAGGTATGAAATTATGACCACTGAATTTTTCACATTTTTCATGTGTTCTGGAGTGAACAGTCCTGAGGGATATTCTCCTTAGCTGCTTTCAGCTACTGCCTGACTTTCTGAACACCCAAGCAGTGACCTCTCCAGGGGTGTAATTATCCCTGCAGACACTTCCTGTAGGTTGCTTTTCTCATGTCTCTGATGTGATCCAGCCTTGTTCTTTCTGTTCTGCCCTGATAACTTTCTGCTGAAATTGAAAATGCAGTACACAGTCTGTCAGAGATAGCCCAGAGAGTATGACTGCATGGGGCAGGAGGAGTTGTTAAATGTGAATGTGTGTGAGTGTGTGCATGTATACCTGAGTATGTATGCTCATATGTAGGTCTTTGTCTTGCTCTCATTTCAGCTCTGTATGTGTTTGCATAGGTATAATAAAACAAGGTTTGTAGGAAGATATAATACTAGATCAAAGTCATTCTTGAAGGCTTCCTGCTGTTTTTGACTATGTCACTTGCTCTAATAAAAGTTATTTCTTTTGCCTAAAAATTTTGCCCTTTTCAGAGTCTTAACATCTTCACATCCATGGAAACACTGCTTTTATCTATATAAGTACATGTACATGTGTTTGAACTACACCATGATATTTTCTTTTTGAAAATTAGGCAAATCATCTGTGGACACCAGACTCTTAAGGCATTCTTCAGTGATACTATTACCTTCCTTGCTTTCATTTTCTAACTTGACAGTGAGCTAAATATGAAATTAATGTGAGCCAGAGTCAGATAGTTTCCAGGAAATCTTTCACAGGTTAGGGAGAAGATGCTATATGCCCCAGGCTGTAATGATTGCTCTTAGGCTGTAATTATGCTACAGAAACTGAGCTTTGTGTGACTTCCATATCTTCCTGCAGTGTTGCAGAAGACTCAAAATGTTTTAGTGATCAAGTGTAGTGATGAGTTGTGAATTAAGTTATTAAAATATGAAGACCTGCATGACTGTACAAATAGCTAAAAGGAGATCTTAAGTAGGATTTTTTGTAGTTGTTTAATTGCTTCTCTTTTTTGGCTGTTTTTCACTTATTATTCTTACAAACCATTTTGGTTTTAGCATACCTGAAATCTGCTAGCATTGTTGACTACTTATTTATTGAAGTTTTCAGACATGCCCTCCCTTTCTCGGTATGTTTTAGATTTGGTTTGTTATGAGGTAAGGAACTGTGTAGTAGTTTCTAGATGCAGTAGCTAAGTTAACTCCAGTGTTGCAACTATTTACTACCCAGCAAAAGGGTGTCCAACTAAATCTCAGAAAAGCACTTGATACAGATTAGGTGTGTTTGTCTAGGGACCTAACAGAAGTGAGTTTCTCTCAGTTGCAGTGAGTATATAAACTCAATTTTGTATAAATCACCAATAATTAAATACAGTCCCTTTTCTCTTTTGCACTAACATTTCTCCATTTCTCTCTAAAACCCTATGAAAGTTAATGTGTTGATAATGTTGCTGTCTCTTCATTTGTCATTTTTACATGTATGTTTTACTCTGTCCAAAGGTCGACCAATTCCAGACAGGGTAGGATCACCTGGTGTCCCTGGAGAGAGAGGTGAAAAAGGTGAAAAGGGTTCTCCAGGATTTCCTTCACCTGGAATCCCTGGAAGAGATGGTCTGCCAGGTCCCCCTGGGTTGCCTGGCCCACCAGGACCTCCAGGCAAAACAGGTGGGTAAAGTCCTTGGTTGCTTTTCACATTGAAGGCCCATAATGCACCTTAAGAAAAGAAAGAGACAGGATTATAAAAGCTATTATCAGGATATGTCTGTGCCATGGAAGAAACATATCTGAGTCGTTGATAAACCGATCTGTGTCATGAAAGAAACATAGCTGAGTTGCTGATGAACTGAGTAAAACCTGTTGCTCAATGCAGGACGCCACTTATTTCCTTACAGGGAAAGGACAAGGATTCTTTGCTAAATAAATGCTTTTAAAGTTTCTGCAAAATTCATTGTGAATTTTTAGAATATAACCAAACAATTGACCTTAACACATACTAATTTGTTCTGTGTCCTATTGTGCCAACCTAGTGATACTTGTGTATTTTCAATTAAAACAATAGTAGATACTAATACTCTTCTCAGCATAAAAGATAGCTGTTCAGTGTCACGATTTACAAGTCTGCAGTACCAGTCTGTGTAACAGATTGAACAGATGTGAGAACTGCAGTGTGAGGTACTAATTTGCCAGAAGTTTTTATTGTAAAATAAAATTACCTTTGAGGAGAATGGGGTCATAGAAAGGCTTGGGTTGGAAGGAACCTTAAAGACCATCTGGTTCCAACCCCCCAGACATAGGCAAGGATGCCACCCACTAGATCAGGCTAAACACCTGCTTTATAGAGTAAATGAAAAGCCAGTAATGATGTGAAAACTATATAATAATATCAGTAGTAATGATAACAACATTACACACATTTTATTAGATTGTAATAAAGCAATTTTAAAGAGAAAAATTGTTTTTCTCTGCAATGAAGCAATAACCAAGTACCTGTGGAAGTGGTCCATGCTAAATAGCTCCTTACAACTGCTGTTTTAACTCTTTGATAGAAAACTTTGGCTATAAGTGATACTGACATTGTGAGTTAAATTATCATTTCAACATCAAGAATGATATCCCTATTACAATAGTTTAGGTACTTTAAAGCTATTGAAAGAAACATTATTCTCTATGGAATTCCTAAACCAAAGATACTTTGTTCAAAAACAGGTGAAGATGCCTAGTTGTTGCTGTATTTGCCAGTGAAGCGGTACAATCCAGCATGTAGAATATGGAATTAAATAGCTAAATACTACATTTTCCTAAAAATAAGAGCAATTCCTGTTTTTCACACAAGTTACTGTCATTGCTTAATTCTGCTCCTTCCCCAGATACTTCTTTAGCTTTCTCCAAGTCCATAATGGGAAGCAATTTTTTTTCATTTAACTTGCTTTCCAAACTTCACATTAGCATTTTGACCACTTGCTATGGCCAGAATGATGTCTCATTATATTGGGTCAGATCCTGCATCGTATCATCAAACAGAACAAGCACTATTCATATTCTTATATCAAGCCTGCTAAATATTCTCGTTGGTTACCTATTTCAGATACTAACATATGAGGTTTGTTGTCTTCAGGAAGCTTGATTGGTGTGAAAAAGTTAAATAGAAGTTAAATAGATGGTGAAAAGCCGCTCTTATCTAGAAAGTTTTCTAAAATGTTGAAAACAGAAGTCAGGGTACAAAAACACATTCTTAATGAATTTCTTCAGAACATTAATACTTCCCATTCTATTCAGGGTCAAAACATCAGTTTTTCACGCACAGTACTTTTCTAAGCCAAAACTTAAAATGAAAATAGATTTTATGTTGAAATTGTTTGTAACCTTTTTATGGCAGAGCCTGTATTTTCTCTGTAATTCTCATGGTTTCTTAAGAATAAGAATACAGAATCCCAGTGAAATTTTTTCAAGTAAATCCAATAAAGGAGTAAAATGCTATCCTGACTTAGCACTTTTCATAGGTAATATTTCAGGTATGACATAAATGCAACCCTATAAAGGAAACTTGCGCTTGTCAAAACAATATTCTTTATTGCATTTTCATTTCAGATGGAATTGATCAGTGCCAGCAGGGAGAACCTGGTGCACCAGGTAGTCCTGGACTTCCAGGAAGAGATGGATTTCCAGGAGAGATGGGAGAGAAAGGTAATAATATTTTAAAGTGATTGTATTCTAATGATCCTTAGCCTGGAGCTTGGGTATGTAAAGAGGCTGAGCAAATTAGACTGGATCCAGACAAAGTGTACTTAAAGCTAGTTAAATACTTAATGGACATGGAAGATGTTTCTGGACTCTCTGGTGGGTAAAGAAGGATATTGTGTATTGAATTGTGTGATATGTTTCACTTGGCCTGTTTATTGCTGGGAAGCGATAAAGGATGGCCCACTGCTGCAAAAGGAGCTGGGAAGGAAGAAAGAAAGGGTTGAGTATAGCCCCATGCAATGGAAAGTGAGCCGTTCATGGCAATTTAAGATGTGAATTCTGAGATGAAGATTTAGAGAGGGGCAGAGGAGTTGAGAATGAAAATGGTTTATGAGTCATTGCCATGAGTATAATTGAAGATAAAATTTTAACACCTATGAACAACCTTAGGCTGGACATTAGGAAGCCGTGCTTCACAGAAAGGGTGTCTGGGCATTGGACTGGGCTGCCCAGGGAGGTGATGGCGTTGCCATCTCTGGAGGTGTTTAAGGAAAGACTGAATGTGGCACTGAGTGCCATGGTCTGTTGACATGGTGCTATTTGGTCATAGGTTGGACTTGATGATCTCAGAGGTCTTTTCCAACCTAAATTTCTGATTCTGTAAATAGGACTGTTAACTGCATGTTTTAGCAGTATTGACTAAATGGATGTTTAAAAAAAATGAGCTGTACCCATTTACTTGATGATTGATCCTTCCTTATCTCGTTCTGTTCACTGTTTTTCTGCAAAATTACAGTAACTACAGAAGTTTTCCTTTTTCTGCTTTAATAATTTTATTTTCTCTATACCCAGAAAATATTAAGAAAAGAATATTTCTTTTATTCTTTTTAATCCTCTTTAACCTGGTCCCCTTTAACCATTCTCTTCAATATTAACCCTAGGATAAGACTTACATTGATTTTCACGCCATTCCTTTAAAAATTTTAAAGAATGTTGAACATCAATTTGCTGATATTTTCTCCTTGAAGCATGGAATTAGAAGTAAAAATTTACTTAAGTATTAAATTGACATTTGCCCTGAATTCAACTGCTTGCAGTATTGAATCTTTTGTTGTTATTCAAGCGCTTTGCTGTTTTCTTTTTTCAGGTGACAAAGGTGAAGCCTGTGCCTTGTGTGATAAAGTAGGACCTCCTGGACTTCCAGGACCACAAGGGCCACCAGGTCCAGCAGGTAAAAACTCCTTAATTACCCAAGAATGAGCTATGTAGGCTAAATTCTAAAAAATGCAGCACACATAATAAAATTAATTACTTTTTGTCCCACTAATCAAATTGTTTGTGAAATTAATGAAAGGACTAATGAAAGGAGGGTGGAATATTCCTATTTTTGGCCTGATTCCAGATTTCCAATACAACCAACCAGAATAACCATGGAAGGAGAATCTGTCCACAATGAAGGAGCTTTGCAAATCGTGGCCCAAATATTTTCACAGTGAGAAATAATGTGGGAACCATTTGCCTATGTGCCCAGGCTTGTCAATGACCCATACATTTGTTTCCAATTGCAGCACTAAATTCTGTAGCCCAAAAAAAAAAATATTTTTTGCTACCATATGAGAGATGTGACACATGCCAAAAATTACATTATACCTAATGTTTGTTCTAGTGGCTGTTCAGAAAAATGAATGTGGTTTAGGTAGTTTCAATTCTGCATTGGTTAAATGAATTGGTGAATTCATTCCTAAGTCAAATGAATCATCAACTTCCAAGTTTATTAATGCAGACATGTAACACATGAGTGCATGAACCAAGACAGCTTCACTGGCTTTAGCAGCATTATGCTGATCTAACTGGGGATGGAATGAGACACTTTAAAAGGGATCACAAGGAATTCACATACAATGAGCTATTTGTAAAAGCATGTAATAAATTAAACTATATTTTTGTCTATCTGAAAAGGTTTCCCAGGACAAGCGGGTTTCAAGGGTGACAGAGGCTTACCTGGACTTGATGGCCTTCCAGGGGTACCTGTAAGTAATGCCTTGCCAAATACTACATGTCCTACTAGGCATGTGATCAAAAAACATGTGATGATTGGTGTATCAGTGTGGGTGTGTAATAGTTCTGTTTAAAAACAAAACAAACCTCCAAAAACCAGTGCACTGATATGATAAAATTAAGGTTAACTATGCCTAATAAAATACAGTAGGAAGAAGTGGGCTTGAATTGTAAGACCTAAAAAAGACCTGTGAGATATTGGTTATACTTCTGAGTTTATCCGTCATAAGAACTCAGCAGGATGTGTGACTTTCTGTCTGAGCAAGCTAAGCAGTGGAGCTGGGTAAAGAGTAGGATTTTTCAGGAAACAGATGCCAGTCTTCCCTGATCTTTTTGTGAATTGTTCCAATAAGTCTTTGCTGTTGAGTACAAATATATTGAGAGAGAAACAGTGCCATCTGGTGTAGTGTAAGCAATATAATGTTAGCATGCAGCATACTGTGGCAGTTTTCCTGAATTTTGAATCAAAGAATAATAGAATATGCTGAGTTGGAAGGGGCTCATCAGGAACATCAGGTGCAACTCCTGGTCATGTGAAGGACATCCCAAACATCACACCATGTCCTGAGAGAGTTGTCCAAATGCTTCTTGAACTCTTGTCAGGCTGCTGTTGTGACCACTTCCCTGGGGAGCCTCTTCCGGTGCTAAACCACCCTCTGGATGTAAAACCTTTTCCTGATATCCAACCTAAACCTCCACTGACTCAGCTTCATGCTGTTTCCTCTAGTCCTGTTATTGTTCACAAGAGTGAAGAGATTGGTGTCTGCCCCTCCTTGTCCTCTCATGAGGAAGTTGTAGACTGTGATGAGATATGCCCTCAGTTTCCCCTTCTTCAGGCTGAACAAATCAAGTGACATCAGCCATTCCTCATAAGGCTTCCCCTGAGGACCCTTCACCATCCTCGTGGCCATCCTCTGGATGCTCTCCAATGGTTTAATGTCTTTTTTATATTGTGGCACCCAAAACAGTGTTCAAGGTGAGGCCACCCCAGTGCAGAGCAGAGTGGGACAATCCCCTCCCTTGCCCGGCTGGCGATGCTGTGCCTGATGCCCCCCAGGACAGGGTTGGCCCTCCTGGCTGCCAGGGCACTGCTGACTCAGGTTCAGCTTGTCATCTGCCAGGACCCCCAGGTCCCTTTCTGTGGCACTGCTCTCCAGCCTCTCACTCCCTGGTCTATCCACATGTTCAGGATTGCCCCATCCCAGGTGCAGAATCTGGCACTTGCCCTTGTGCTGCTGATTGCCCATCTCTCTGATTTGTTGAGGTCTCTCTGCAGGGCCTTTCTGCCCTCGACGGAGCTGACAGCTCCTCCCAGTTTATTGTCATTGGCAAACTTAGTATTCCTTCAAGTCCTGCATCCAGGTTGTTAATAAAGATTTTGGGGAGTGTCCGCAGCATGTTCTGTAAAACAGTTAGTAAGAAGGAAAGTTAAATACTTCTGAAGAAATAAAGGAAAGCTGTGAAAGTGGGTAGCATCCTTATAAGATTACTCGTAAGTTATGTTGAGGCAGAGCAGCATGTCTCTCAGTAAGGCCAGAAGCAGAAGAGCCGTAAGTGTAACACTTGTCTCAAATGTAACACAGATGACTGCTAGATGAGCAGTATACTACCGCAGCTATGTTTGATCTTGTCACAGTCCACTCAAGTGCCCCTATGGACACTGAGGTTTGCTATGAAAACCTACCTCAGCATACCTGTTCCTGTAGCATAATGTGGGTTTTAACACCATTCCTAGTGTGAATAGACTGAGTCTTCCCAGACCCCTTCTCCCCAAAGCTGTTTCATTACAGCTGATCCTTTCTGACAACATAACTTCTCAGTGACATTCACGTTTATCACACACTGGAGTTATGCGAGCTCCCTCTATCACCAGTGGTGATTCAACTTGTTTTTACTTCAGAAGTAAAAAAACCCCCACTTGTATGAATTCATTACTCAAGGAATCTGGTTCTCTCCCTGAAGTATAAATAAAGCCTTGATGCCTGAATTCGGCCAATGAAAGTTCGCTAAGATGAATCCTTTATCCATTGCCACCACAATAAATTGCATTACCTAGTGACCGAATGTACTATAGTATCAATGGAATCCATGAAATAAACAGTGGGAAAAAAATGGAAGACATTCTAATGTATTTAAGCTTTTTTGTTGTCTGACATTTGTTCTTGGCACATGTTTTGCCACACCTTTATATTTTACTTTTATTGCCTCGTAAGTTCTGTTCATGTCTTTAATCAGACAAGGACTGGCTGCTGTTCTGAATGCTTTTAAGCTTGTTTTGCTCCTCAAAGTTCAGCCAGGTGGTGATCCAGCATATAATTTAACTTGGAAAAACTACATAGAGGCCAGCCTTGCAAGCTGACATTGTCTACAGCCATGCCAGAACATCAGAGTGTGATTCAGAACACTCCAATGCTAATGAAGAGATTACCAGTGACCATGTTCTGGTTCAGGCTGAAGTGGAGGGCACACATGGGCTGTACGTAGTGGACATTGCCCATGAAGTTTGTGTTTCACTACCCTAGTGAGCAGCTCTGATTCACTAGAAATTATAGAGACTGTTTCCATAAGAAGAGTTCATTCAAGTCCTAGAAAATATGTAGGGAAAAATTGAAATTCTGGAAATCCTGTAGGTATACCATTAGGTAGATGATTTCTGTCCAGAAGAGGTTACAAAACTATTTTCCGAGCCTATGCCTTCCTATGCATAGTGTTTTGCTATTACCAGCTGACTGCGTCCGCTGTTCAAAATCAATAAATATTAATAATGAAGGAACACATGTATTCACATCCACTGAATGTCATTAATAAACTACCCAGGGAGAAGCTTTCTGCTTCCAAGACTTCTGTGTCTTGGAAAATATTCTCATTTGACCTCCTCAGCCAAAAACTTGGTGGTTCCCTTGATTTGGGTCTAAACTTCAGTTTTTGGAGGTTTGTTTTCTTTTGTATCAGTTGAAGGGTTTGTAGGGCAACTGATGACATCTGAATTTATAAAATTTCAGGGCCCCCCCGGTACTCCAGGACTTATGGGCAGCCCTGGGGCAAAAGGAGAACCTGGAGATTTTACTTACGATTCTATCCTGAAAGGGGAAAAGGGAGATCCTGGTTTCCCAGGACAACCAGGTATTCCTGGAAGAGAAGGAAGACCAGGAAAAGATGGATTTCCAGGTCCCCAGGGTCCAAAAGGAGCAGCGGTATGATTGTTTCTTTATGTTTACGTATTGTCCTACTGTGTGTTTATTTATGTTTACTTGCTGTGCTATACATTCTGTCTTTCAGATCAGAATTCACATGCTTTTGTGCCCTATACATGCTTTATGTATATTTGCCTCATTCATTTTTCCACATCTATTACTTACCTTGAGGGGTACATTCTTCCTCAGAAGAAGATTCCATTTTCACTGGAAATAATGAGGAAGACAGTTTTTCAACAACAGACTATTTCAGAGCTAGATTTTGACCATTTCTCTTTGCATGTCATGCAAATAAGTGATCTGATCCAAATGCATTCAGCATGGCTTGTTACTGTCAGGACCATAGAGAAAAGGTTTGGACATGGACAGTAGTTTTATTCCTTTCTGCCTTTCTCACAGCTTGATAGTGAGAACTGGTGTGAACGATTTAGCTGATATTTGAATTCAGTTATCCATGTAGAAATTGTTAATACAAGATTCAAGTCCGTTGTAGCATATTTCTCTTCTTGTAGAAATGAATGCTTCAAAATCTTGCACTGATAGAGTTCAGCTGATGTATGATGATACGGAGCTGAAAGTGGAGCTCACATCTGCTCCCAGATCCACTACTGGAAACATGGACTACGTGTTCCAGTTAGCTGCATTGCTAGATGTGATTTCCATGTGCTATTCCACATGGAACCTAGTTCTGTTTCCATTGAGCCCAGTAGAAAAAATCCACTTTTTTCAACATTACAGGCACCTGTGCTAAATCCCAGTTACAAAGTATTCAGAGGACGATGTGTTCTGTCTTGCCAGCTAGGCAAGAAGTACACTTACACTTTCCAAAAATTAGGGTACAGCTGGCTTGAAAGGAGAACGTGGTCCCCCTGGCCAGCCTGGATTCCCTGGAGTGCGTGGTGAAAGAGGTTTTCCTGGCCCACCTGGGATAGGTACTGCAGGATTACCTGGTGAAAAAGGAGACAGAGGCTTTGCTGGAACCCCAGGTTTACCAGGACTTCCAGGTAATGCTATAATGTGCTTAAAAACATACCAAAAAAAGATTTTAAAATTTGTGCCCTTTAAGTGGTACAGCCTAGAGGATCATCAGAATTTAAGCCTGAAATAAAAAGACTTTCTAATTTAAATCAGTGTTTGCTTTCAACAGTATAATTGCAAATTTTTGAGGGCAGTTCTCTTGAAGAATTTGCTAGGCAAAATGGGATATTTAGGGTCATCCTAGTTTTCTATGAATCTTCTACCAAAAAAACTTCATAACAAGTCTCTTGTAATGGTATGGATGAACTAATAATGCTGTCAAGGTAGAACTCCCTTGTTTTATTTCATCTGTTCCTGTACTCTAATAAAACTTTACATTTACAGGAGCAAAGGGTGAAGCAGGACGAACTATATCTCTCCCTGGACCTCCTGGGGCAGATGGCCTTCCTGGGCCACCTGGTTTCCCTGGACCCCAAGGTACAGCAGTTTGTTAATCTTTGGCTGATTATTAAAATGGTTCTGTTCCCCAGAAGTTAGCCTTTGTGTTAACATTTGTCTTGTTTTCATTTGCAAAGGTGACAAAGGGAATCCTGGGCTTCCAGGTAGACCTGGCCTACCAGGAGAAAAAGGTGCTGTCGGGCAGCCAGGTATAGGGTTCCCTGGACCTCCCGGTCCCAAAGGTAAGATAAAGCTATCCATCTAACAGAGCTGGTGTAACTGTAGTGTGGATGGAGGCCTGCACTGTCATCCAGCCATAGCTGCATGGGATTTGGGAGGTGCAGCTGAGGAAGCTCCCTTGCAAAAGTCAACCAGCACCACAGTGAGCATTCTTTCGATGCACACTTGCTTTGTGTAGTGCAGTGGTGCAGCTACAGACAATGTCACAGCTACTGCCAGAATAGAAAGTGATACAGTACAGCATCTTACATTGCAGCAACTGAAGTAGCTGAGATGAGATGACCCTTCTGGGAGATCAAAAACACTGTGTGTAATTGGTCAAAATAATATGCTGATGTAACTACAACTGTTTTGGGCCAGAGCTTACAGCTTTGCTGGGTCCCAGACAGCTGAGAGTGGTTTGGTTAGAACTCCAGCTTACTCAACATAAGAGTAGTCTTACCTCCGTGACCATTGTAAGGGTATGCAAGTAGCTTAGAGGGAGACTAAATGTTCATATTATAGTTCTAGATTTTTTGAGGATGTGCTGCTGCTCATTCAGAACTAGATGACTGAACTTTCAGCAGCCACCTCAATCACCAAAATTCTTGTGTGTCTTCATTATTATTTCTTATGATTCCACACACCAATGAACTGGGAGGGTCAGAAATTTAATAAGGAGAAAGGGCATATTTTTCTCTGTAACCATGTCTGGTTCCTCTGAGACTGCATTGGGACCTGAACAGAAAAGGCCCATTGTATCTGGAAAAGAATTGCTGTTTGCACTTCGATGCCAGAAGAAAGGAATGACACATTAAATATATTTCTTTAAAGGACCCTTCCATGAACTCAGCTCTGCCCAATGACATTCTGGGTCTTAGCCTTAAAGCTGGATTTCTGCCTGCTTCGTCTGAATTTGTTGTGCGTGTGCTGGTGTGGAGTGAGTGCAATCTTTGTTGAAGTTGTTCTGGGTTTGCAGAATGTTGTAGGTATTCCTTCCTGCATTCCCAAGGTGCAGTTCATGGGCTAGGTGTGGGATAGAAACCTTCTGTATGCAACCCACAGTGGGACATGTAGAACGTGTCACAAGGTCTGTATTGCACAGAAGGTGTTGATTCACAGACTGTGCATCCCTCAGTCTGATGTCCCACACATTAAGTTGCATTTTTCTGAAGAAGACTTTGGGAACCCAGTTTTGAAGGCTGTTTCTCACAAGGGAGATGGGAGATGAACCCACACGGCTATTTATTTAAGAGGAGACACTCAGCATTTATTTCTTCTGAGTGGTTGTTTCTCATCAGAAGCCAACTGCCACACAAACATCAGCATTTGAATCTTTATTGGGACATTTGAGTACTGGCATCCCTAGGAGTTTGACTACACAGATCTTTTTTAACACATCCCTGTGAATAGTTCAGTTAGAGGCCTGAAGAAACAGCAGAGGTCACTTTCAGAGAGAGACAGTAATGATGTGAGAAATGTTTTGTTTTGTTTTATAGGTTTCCAAGGTCAGCCTGGCTCACCTGGTCTGCCAGGAACTCCAGGAACCCCTGGTCTGGATGGTTTGCCAGGAGTTCCAGGTTTACAAGGCCAAAAGGTAGATGTCAGCTGCTGGTAGTGTTAATCTGTGACTCCCCATGTTAACAGGAACGTGTGCAAAGAAAAATGCACGAAAAGTTGGCCAAATTCTCTTTCATTTTATGTTTCCCACTCTGCACACAAGGGGACAGAATAGATGGATAAATACTTGACATTAACACTAAAGGGCTTACAAGTCTCTCCTGAAGTCATGTATAGAGGTCTATACATTAGCCCTATACTGCATGATTTAAATAAATTTAGCAAATTATATACTGGTTTTGATGTGTTGATTCCTAATCTATTGTGTTTCTTTGGCTAGGGTGAACCTGGTGTAGGTCTCCCTGGCCCTAAGGGATTGCCAGGACCCCCTGGCCCAGCTGGCATCCCTGGAGAAAAGGGAAATCCAGGACTGCCTGGCTTACGTGGCGAGCAAGGCTTTCCGGGCATACCTGGACAGCAAGGATTCAGAGGTAACATCACTGGAAAAATACACTTTTGTGTTTGTATTTCTTTTTAAAGTCACTCTCCAGTAGATGCAGCAAAAAGTCTATTCATCACTGAAATATCCTACTGATATCTCAGGGAATTGCCCCTTTTCCTTCTCATTTTTTCCTACCACCCACCAGTAGCAAATGTTAGCAGCAAAGAGCAGCCCTTCCTCCAAGCCCAGGCTTGGAGGTGTTGGAGGCTGAATGAGGTCCTGTTGGCCATGTGCTTCCAGAACACCTTGTCTTGCATCTTCAGCAAGCAAGCATCAGAGAATGCTTGGTCTATATTTCTCTTGTCTCCCTGCAGGTGATCCTGGTCTCCCAGGTCTCCAAGGCTTGCAGGGCCCTCCAGGCGCACCGGGGCTGGGCCCTCCAGGATTGCCAGGACCTGCTGGGCAGCCAGGACCCCAGGGACCACCAGGTGAGAGGAGAATACTCCCATGATGGTGCTTAGGAGCAGAATTTTGACATAAGTGGATAACAGTGGTAAAAGTGTTGCTTGAGACCTTTCTGCATTATGAGGTTGGTGGGGGTGAATGGGGGGACATGCTAGTGGGCCTCCTCCATCTGGTCCAGAATGCAGGGTGGGCCTCTTAAGAGGATGCTGGTGTTTGGATTGGTCTCCTTGGGTCATTGGTGGGTAATAGATACAGGTTCAAAGCCTCTCCTAGGAAATAAGGACTGGTTCTGCTGTCTGCCTTTGAGTCTTCATCCTCCATGCCATGTAATTTGTGAATCACAGGTGGACATGATTAGGTATGCTTATTGATGATGTTCCTTGTTCTTTGTTAAGGACTAATCCTGTATCTTCTGTTTTTCCTAGGGTTTCCTGGAGTAAAAGGAGAAAGGGGCTTCCCTGGTGTCCCAGGTCTAGATATGCCAGGACCGAAAGGGGAAAAAGGCAGCCAGGGCCAGCCAGGAGTCCCGGGCTCTGTGGGGTTACCTGGCCTGCCAGGTCCACAGGGGGCTGTTGGACTGAAAGGATCAGCAGGTAAACACCCTGCCCCTTAGAAACCAGCATCTTTGACAACTGTTGTATTAAGTTGTGGTAGCATACTCTTACATTCATTTAGGAATTGATCCATCAGAGAGCCCAAGCTTGGGAAAACACATGGACTGAAATCAGTAAAGCAGCTCTGTGCACATGTAACTGAACTGCTGCTGAAGTCCTGGCATGGATCAAATCCAGCAGTTTGAAGGAACTGCCTTTCTCCTGTAATAATGAAAGGAGATTATTCTGCACAGTTTTAGTTACAGAGTATGGTTTTAATAATGCCTTTGTTAATGACAGCATTGTTTGCTGTAATAGGAAGTTTTAAGAATTTGTCAAAAACCCGTTACAAACTGTTTTTCTCTAGTTTTCATAATGCTGTTTTTACTGTTCTTTTTTCTATTGGGCTGTTTTTGTTTAATCATCTTCTTTGTCCCATTTTTCCTTAAGTAATGTAATTCCTAATATGATAGGCAGTAAATAATTCTGTTTCTTGTACTTCTTTACACTTCCTGCTTAATTTTTTTCATTCACTCTTCTCCTTTGGCTTCAGGACCCAAAGGAGAAATGGGAGTTATGGGAGCTCCTGGATTGCCAGGAATTCCTGGACCAGCTGGAGATCGAGGGTTACCTGGTGAAAAAGGTAAGAGAGTGATTTTCTCAAAATAAAAATTGTGGAACCCACCTTTTTCCCAACAGAAGTCGGGAAATAACCAAATATAAGGATTATACTTGACCTAAGGAATAGTTTATGTCAGGTAACTTCTCTCTGAGTTAGAAACACTGTACCAGGCCATATCCTAGGAACTGTCGTATTTGGGCTTCAAGGCATGATTTTTGATCCATTCTTCAACAACATAAGAGTTTGCTAGGTGTGGGGCTGCTATAGGTATTACTCCAAGAATAATACAATATTTGAAATTATTAAAAGCCAGCGGGAAGGTCTTAATTAAGAGCCTCAGATAATGCTCTGTATTACTGCCAAACTCCTGTCCTTATTGTTTCAAGAGTCTAAAATTAATGGCTGTGAAGTGGAAAAATATGTCAACTTTTTGACAGAGCTATTGTGAAGTATAAAAAAAAACACTTCATAGGAGCTGTTCCAGAACATGGTATTTGGTGCTAAAAATCTGAATAAATAGCCAGTTTAATTTGTTGTTGTCTACTAAATATTTTTGCAAAGTTTTATATGCCCCTGTAACATTCAGTGCTGTTTCTTTATAGGTAGCCAAGGTTTCAAAGGTGTAATTGGACCACAGGGTGATCCTGGTGTTAAGGGAGATAAAGGTGAAGCTGGTCTCCCAGGAAAACCTGGAACAATAGACAACATGGACATGGTTAGCCTCAAAGGCCAGAAGGGAGATCAAGGAGAAAAAGGTAACTTTAGTTTCTAACTGTGAGTAAGTGTAATTAACACTCATATACTACCAAACAGCAGTACTTTGAATTCAGTTTTGTGTTAGTTTTAGGCAACAGTTTTTAAAATAAGATTAAAGAATTTCACACAGCAAATGTAGATATTTTCCTAGTGTTTTTCAACTCTATAGAAACAAAGATTAATCACAGAGCAATAGGGTTTTGGTTGAATAGAAGAGGTTCAATTTGTCCTTTTTTAATTGATTTTACCTCTTTAATCAGAAGACTCTCTGAAAAGAAGTTTTAGAAGTAAGAATAGAGCTTTCCAGAAGGGAAAAGCTGTCTTTCATGTAAAACATGTAGTTGTGGCCATGAAGATCAACTGATAGTGTAAGAAAAAAAGTGAGCAGCCTTTTTTGACATGTGTTTCTTTGTGACCTGAAGAAAATTCAGAAAAGAAATGCATTTATGCCACTGATACCAAGAGATCAACTTATATAAATTTATAAACATCTGGTAGTATGCAGGAGAAAGGCAATCAGTTTTCTGTTTAGAAACTTCATGGCTATAGATTTGTTAGCTTTTTTAGATCATGCATTCTTCTTGGATTTTTATTCTTATTGCTAGTTGATAAATTAGTTGTTAGAAATAATTTTCTCTCCTTCATTTCTTTTAAAAGAAAAAATTGTGTATATTCTGCATATTTTTAGTATGTTCTTTAATATGTTCTTCTTATCATAATTTACTTTTTATTAAAAAAAACGTAAGTGTTTTTAATAAATAGTAACCTTTTTTAGTTCAAATAGTGTAGAAGTGTGGAGCTTAGAAGGGAGCTACTGAGATCATGTAGTCTTTCATTTTTTTCTCAACCAAATCCGTCAGGCTTTAATAATATATCATGTTTTCTGAAACAATTACTGTTCTTTTTACACTTTCTGATTTCTTCCCAATTTGGCTCATCCTTGTTAGAGTGCACATTGCTGAAACAAGCAAAGTACTTCAGCTCAGGTCAGGCTAGAATAAAATTTCCCTTTCTTGAAACAACAGCTGACTGAGTTTGTGATTAGCTGTAATTCTTAGTCCCTTAGCTCTGGACTACTGCCTGTGTAATAATTTTTCATTTTGTATGCATCTTTTTGACTTCTCCTTATCACACATATGGTGTACCACACTTTTGATTTTCACTGTGATGAGTTTCAAGCTTTACTTGAACTCTTCAAAATCCTTCTGTAGTCTAATCCTGTCCTCTTTTTGAGCCTTTCCTTTTGGGTGACATCTGTACATTTCATCAGTGTATTCCAGGGCAGACTCCTCTCCAGTTTGACAGTGAATCACTAATAACTATACTATGTTGTATTTGAACTGTGGAAACAGGAGAGTATCCCAGTCTTAGCTACCTCTTTTCTCCATGTCCTGGCTAATTGTTAGAAGGAGATCTGGGCTCACGTGTTCTGGTTGGGTCTCAGAGAAACCTGGGCATGTGGGTAAGTAGTGCCTTGCAGCTTGGGCAGCCAGGGACTGCAGGGGAGGGCATGAGCAAGTATGGAGTACATCTACCCTTCAGCTGAGATGCAGCTTCTGAAAGTACTTTTAATGAAGCTCCCAGCCTATAAAGATTTCATCTAGATTGTTTCTTCTTGTTTGTTTCTGATCTTGTGGTTTGTAAAGTCTTAAAACCACATAGGTTGTGGTTTTCACTATTTCCTTATCTACTACTGGCATGTAGGATGATTAATTTTATTTTATTTCTAGAAATCTAAATTAGGCACACTGGTTACATGCAAATAAAGAAACCTTTGCTGAGAAATTCAAATGGTTAATTTCTTTGGTTTCTAATTTACTAATCTCTCCAGCGCTAATAATGCATGCTTGCAAACTTCTATGCTCTACTTTTTCCTGACCACATACAGTCTAAAGATTGGCCTGGCTCACACAGTCTGGAAGAGTAGGTTCCAAACAGATTCCAGCCTGCAACTTTCTGCTCTTATCTCATCCTCTTCAACCCTATTACCAGCAGAGAAAAATAACTTAGTTAGTTATACTCCATAACTTTGCTGATCTTTTGGCTGCCTTCATTCCTCTAGACATGAATATCGCAGTAATGTTTTTAAAAGCTTCTGAAATACAAACTGTGCAGAGAAGACACAGAATTTTTGTCATATTCTCAGTGATGCCTAACGCAAAAGTTTGGGTTTGGACATCTTGAGATGTTTTTAATAAAAGCTGCTTACTTAAAAACCTTCAGTGAGTTGTCTTCAGTAACCTGTTGTCCTGAAGCTCTGTGCAACACTGACAGAATTGTTTATGACCAAAAAGCATGGACATAAAGTTGGAGAAGAGGCACAGTACAGAGTAAGAGATCAAGCCTTGTGAAGGTGCTTAAAGATTGAATGGAACAGAGAAAGCATCCAATTTCTGGCTGCTTACTAGTTGCCCACATGTGCCTTTTTAGTTAGCTGAACAGTCGAATAAGTAGTTTCTGTTAACACCTGATTTTGTCTGCCATTTCTCAAATAACTCATTAATGTAACTCAAACACACATCAATTCCAATTTCTTTTATAGATATAAATTACAGATACACTTGCTTTGTAATTTGCACAGACACCCATAAAATTGTGATAGTTTTTAGCCTTTCCTTGGTTTAATGATTGGAGAGTTGTGTTTTACTCATCCATTTCCTTGTTCAGCAGAGAGAAGCAGCAGTGATCAAAAATTAACTAGAAGGATTATTATATGTAATTACAGTAAACTGTGATAAAACTGATCTCACTATGTTTGTCTTTTTGGTGTCCAGGGGACCATGGAGCAACAGGAGAAAAAGGGCTACGTGGGGATTATGGAGAACCAGGAATTCCAGGGAGGGATGGTGAACCTGGTACTCCAGGACAACCAGGTATGTCTGAAGCTAACAGCAGACTGACTGTTTGTCAGGTATTTTAAACTGTATTAATGCATGGGACTCCTAATTTCTCTGTTGTCCATAGGACCAAAAGGTGATCAGGGCCCCCCAGGATACCCAGGGGATCCAGGAGTTCCAGGACAAAAAGGATCAGTTGGTGAAATGGGTTTGCCAGGTACTGATTGCTAGGAATTTCTTCTTATTTTTTCCTCAAGTTAATATAGATCATTTTGAAGGACCGGTATGGATTATTTGTGGGTGTAGATCTGCTAAACAGATCTACAATTGCACAATTGCTAAACGATTGCACTATTTGCAGCAACTGAATGTAAGGCTTTTGGGACATTGCTTTTCAATCCTATTGTGATATACAAATAATAGGATGGTTTCCTAAGTTTCTAGGTTCAAAGTGCAAATAGCTGGATGGTTAGGTTTTCTGTATTTGTTTCAGGCAGGCAGTTTTTTGAGTGGCACCTGTTTGTATGTCTCTGATAGTCTGTGAACTGCATTAAGCTTCTTGTGTATTTTCCCTCTTTTAAAAGGTTTGGTGAGTTGCTGTGTACTCCATCTCAATTATGAACTGTAGGGGTCTGGGAATAGTAGTGTTGTGGAAAGGACTGGTAAAGAATAAAATGGAGAAGAACCTGTAACTCAACATGGAAACTGTCTCCATTGGGATGTCCTTGTGTCTAGCATATTTAGGAAATCAAACATGAAAGTCTGAAATGGTAAATGAGGACAGAAAAAATATGCTGCAGAAGAGTCACTTTGTCACTGTAGTACTATTAGAAATTATTCAAATAAAATCTTATTCAGTTCATATCTTTAACAAGATCTCTGTTTACTCTGAATCCAAGATATGACCATCTCTTATGAGTAGAGTTTATCATGCCACAAAAAGTCCCATTTAGAGAGTGAATCTCAAAAGATAGTTTACTTACTTTTATAGCTCTGAATAGCTAAGGCAATGGTGAAAAATCATTGTCAACACTGCTAGGGTACCACTGGTTCTGATGCACCCATTTTTCCCTTTCCCTTACTAGGAACACCTGGAGAAAAGGGTCTTCCTGGAGTACCAGGTTCACCAGGCACACCAGGGTTCCCTGGGCAAAAAGGTGAAAAAGGAGACAAAGGAGCACCAGGTTTTCCTGGAATCGGCTTTCCAGGGTCTCCTGGTGAGAAGGTATTTATACCCCTAAGGATTTGGTTATCTCTGCCAAATGCTTGAAAAGATGCTGTTGGCCTCTAAGCTGTTTTGTTGTATTTTCTATTATGCTAATATAACTGCCTTATGAGAAACTTGAAAGGTGTTCATATGCACAGGTTTAGATGCATTCTGTTTGATGGAACCAGTATCTCCAGTGTTCTTATTACATCTGTTCAGAAGAGACTAATTCACAGTGCTAGAAATGTAGAGAAGGGGAAGAACTTTTAAAAATACTGAGTCAATAATGTGAAAAGGGCATTTTGCAAACAGTGCAAATAATCACACTGAAATAATGTTACTGTACTTTTATGAAGATACTAGACAGTGCTCAGATACTACTGAAAAGTGAACTGTATTAATACTGTCTGTAAAGTTTAATTTAATCTCTTAATAGCATCTAATGGGATTCTCATTTGTTTCATATTCCTTTTCCTAGCTGTACAATGACAGTTATGAATTTATAAGTAAAAGTGGTAAAAATAATACTTGCTAATCTGGTAGCAAACTTACTGAGGACTCAAAAAAAGACTTTTTCTAAGGTAATGAAGTGTAATAAGTAAGTTAAGAGGCTACTTTTGAAAAGACTTTGTATAACCATCCTAAAAATGCGTAGAAAACTGCTCATTTTCATATGTAGGTATTAAGCAATTGCTAGCTTAGTTAAAAACTCTGCTAGTGGATTTTAACACCAAATTTAATCCTAAATTACTTTGTTTAGGAGTGGAAAAACAATGGAATTCTTTAAAAGTTAGATATAAATACGAGGGGTAACATATACCACTGCATACAGAAAAAACTGTTTCTGAATTAATGTGTGGATTTTATGTGTGCTGCTTCTTCTAGGGAGAACCAGGAAGAACGGGTAGTCCAGGTTTATCTGGAGATAAGGGTGAAAAGGGTAGTGCAGGAATTCCTGGAATGCCGGGTGCCCCAGGTCCCAAAGGATCCCCTGGCATGGCAGGATTTCCAGGCAAGTGTTTAAGCTTTTATAAAACAGAAACTGCAGTGAAAAATCGAAGGTAAAATGATATCAAATATCCCACATGGAAACACGTCTTCTTCCTTTCTTTAGGAAGCCCCGGCCGCCATGGAGAGAAGGGTGAAAAAGGACTCCCAGGCTTAAGTGGGATTCCAGGTTTAAAAGGAGAACCAGGTAAAAAAAAATACAAACCACCAAATGACACTTAAAATAATGTTGATCTTCAGGCAGTGGCTAAAACAAAATCTGTTGCATTCTACATTAATTTTGGCTCAGATATTTCATAGTGCATTTGTTCATTTCATAAGAAAAAGACATTGCTGTTTCCCAGGTAAACTGGGAACTCCCCCACTGAGTCAGTGTAGTGGGGGCTAATACTTCTTTTGCACTGTTTGAGGAATAGGTTTTACCACCTTCCACAAGACTGGTTGCTTTTACAGCCATTACTTCTGTTGTTTCTGAGTTAATTTAAAAAGTGTTCAGCTGTTTTTTATCCCCAAACCTGAATCACCACATGAGCATCATTACACAGATATTAAAGAAGAAATAGAGTATGGAGGAGAGTAAGTCCATTGCTGTTATGAATATAACAACATTTTTGATTTTGGAGTCCTCTGTTCTCAGTTTTTTGGCTGCAGGACACATCATCTTACAGGACAATGGACTGTGCTGTTCACAAGTCTTTGCTGGAGTTCCTGCATTCTAAACTCACTGAGATTCATGATAATTAGCTGTGTCAAAATCTTTAATACTTGGGCTCTGTCTCAGACTGGTTTAATTCAGAAGTAAACTCAGCGAAAAGTCACACTGAAATCATCATGCAATATCTGCTTGGTCTCTGTGGGAGCAAAAGAAAAAGTAAAGCTTTTCTTGAGAGAAAAAAAAGTCATAGTTAAAATGAAAATGTCAATGATTTTTCAGGTGAACCTGGTCTTCCGGGTCCTGCTGGTGCCATTGGTCAGAAGGGTGAACCAGGTTATGATGGGATTCCAGGTGCAGCTGGTGCAAAGGGTGAACAAGGTACTGTGACTGTCATCTTCAGCTCCTGTGGTATGAAAATGCACAGACACAGGCCACACAAGAGTAGCTGGTAGAGGTGTGTACTGGCTTTGAGTCCTCTGGATGAAACCTTAGAAAATAAAGTCAGTATTGGTGTCTTACTATCATCCAGCATTGTAAAGCTGATCATTTAGATGAGCAACTGTGTTTAATCAATGTAATCTCAAAAGAATTTCTTTCACAAAAGCTGGTAATACTTTAAAGAATTGTGTTTTGGAATTAACTTCAGCCTGCAACTTAGCTGTGAAATAGTGGAGCAGCCTTGCCTTCTCTTAGGGTAGGGTTTTCAGTCATACAGGACCCATTGTGCTAAGTACAATACCAGTACATAACAAAAACAGCCTCTGCCCCGAAGAACTTTTGCATAAGCCATTTATTTGGAGTTTGTATTTGCGTAATAGAGTTTTATTCATTACAGGTTAAATGTAAGTACTTTCCCAGCTTCTAATTTTTTGCTGTCTCTGTACTGCAGGTCTTCCAGGTAGAGGACTTCCAGGGTTTCCTGGTGCAAAGGGAGATAAAGGTGAAACACTTAAACAATTTTAAACCTCCTTCCCAACACACAATAACTGTAATTCTGTAATGCAGACATACTTTCTACTTAATTCTTTTACATCCTGTGCCTTCTCAGAGCAGGCAGAAGCTCTGAGAGGTTCAAATACTAATTTCTGTTACAGTGGCAACATCTTGGAGCTAGATATACCCTAAAATAGGTAATTATTCATAGTGTGGAATTTACTGACTGCAAGCTGTGCTGTGATGAGGTAATATAAATAATTGTATTTGTGTGCTGTGCTTTTGACTCCCAAGTATCTCTGTTTTCCTACTAATTTTGCAAGAATCAAAATTTAGTGAGGTTCTGTGCACCAGGCAGCTATAGGTAGTAGTTTTGTGGCCAGGATACTGCAGTAATTATTTTTGCCTGAATCTGTTTTGCAGCCCTGATGTATTAATTGCTAAAATAGTTATTTTCTATAGCTCAGTAGAGCATGTCTAAGCTATGCACAGGAGCGTGGTGCAGAGATGCAAAAGATAGCAGAGTCCTTGTGAGATCTCACTGAAAATTTTTATTACCTGGGCTCAGGACTTCATAGCTTGGGTACAGCCACATGACTATGAAAATTCAAGTCCCCTTATGTTCTTTGAAAAGTGTGTCCCTACACTGTGCTGTGAGAATGGTTTGATTGGCTCGAGTCAGTGCTTGTTCAAGGTGTCTGTAATGCACCATGCTCCACTTTATGAAATAAGTATAATAAGTCCTAGACACCAGGCTGCAATAGATACAGTAGTGAAGACATGACCAACTGCTGTTGATAAAGGAACTTGTGTATAATTGAGGAATTTTCTATTTTAACCATCTGGAAAACACAATTCAACTAGTCCATCCACAAAATTAATGTGACATGGCAGGTTTTGAAGAACTTGCGTAGCTTTAAATATCAATGCCCTACCTCACTCATTCATTCTATCAATACAGGACACTTGTCTGGACAATCCGAAGTGATAAACCAGGATTTCAGTATATCTTTTATTTAGCATCTTAGACTAATTAACAGTCATTAACTGCTGCGAATGCCCTAATGTTAGAGAACTTAATAAATTAAACAAATTTTCTAATCATAGGTCAGTAGGCATGTAGAGTGCTAGATTATGAGAACACTTCTCTCACCTTTCCCATCTCTCATTTTGTCAATCTAGCTCATTTAAAAATATCTGGGTCTAGACTAAATCTGTGGTCTACTTGCATAATTTCTGTTCTAAATGCATTGTAGTTCCAAAGAAACAAGTTCAGGACTTAAAAACCTTGTTCTGCTCAGGCAGAGAGCCAGGGATAGTGTTCTCTATAAATGTTTCTCTTAGTATTGTACTTATACCAGTTACTCTATATTCTTTTGCTCAATCCAAAATTAGATTGAATTGCAATTGTTAACTATTTGTACAAGCCTGAAAGTAAGTACAGTGGGTCTAAATCTAGATATTAATAAAAAAATATTCAATTTTTCTCCAGGAGCAAGTTCTTTTGTGCTTAGTCAAGCACAACATCCATTACTTGACTATGACAATAATAATGGCTGTGGAATAAGGGTTTGGGGGCTTTATAGTCTTAGTGTAAGGGGTGATAGAGGGATGCTGGATGTTAATCTATTTTAAGACTGACTAAAAATAGCCCAGTGATAAGATAAGAAAAGGTATGTCAGTCAAACTACTTTCCTCGTATTTTATATCATCATGTGAAGAATAATACAGTTTTCCTGAAGTTTTGCATTTAGAAATGTGTAAAGTTAAGGTCAGTGTTTTCAAAAAGAATAAAGCTTACTATGAGTGGATAACAAGGCAGAAGGTTTCAGTGATTGTGACCCTCTCTCTAATCATGTTCTGTGGTCGTTTCAAATCTTAGGTGCAAAAGGCGAAGTGGGTTTTCCAGGATCCCCAGGAAGTCCAGGGATCCCAGGCCTGAAAGGGGAACCAGGATATGCAGGTCCACCAGGCCCTAAGGGGAACCAAGGTCTTCCTGGACTACCAGGAAGTGCAATTGAAGGCCCTAAAGGAGACAGAGGACCCCAAGGCCAACCTGGTCTTCCAGGTAATTCTTTGTCTTTAGTGTTAGTGTATTGCTGTTCATCGAGGCTCACCTGATTGATTAATAATACAATCAATATTGCGTATCTTTGCTTATCCTCCTCTCACAGGTCAGAGAAAAGCCTTGTTCATAGGCAGTTTTGGCATTATGTTCTAGAACAGGCTGATTTTATGTCCTCAGGCAGTTGGCTTTGTCCAGAAATCTTTCTAATGTTGAGAAGGTTGCCTTCCATTTCCATGTTTCCCTATGGACTTTATTTACTGTTTTGAGGCATCCGGGGCTGTATGTTCCTATGTCCTGGAGTGTTAATGTATTTAAAAATGGCCCAGCATGGCCTTTCCATGGCAGTGGCCCTGTGCTAGAGGCTAAGGAGGAGAGTGGAGCGGAGCTACAAAATATCTTTAGTATGTTTCTGCCTGGGGATGTACTATCTGCTTGTTCTGCACATTTGGAAAACTCCCTCTATTTTCAATCAGCCACAGGCTGAAAGATGATTGGATGAGGAGTCTCCCTTCAACAGATTGTTCTACTTATTTTCTTGAAATATTACAAAAATTATTTTTGTTCTGTCTATCTGTAGACCCTGCTTGTCCTCCATCAGGTACTGCTGTAAACCAATTTTGCTACTAAATACTCTTTTCTTCTGGTATTTAGGTTTACCAGGTCCAATAGGGCCACCAGGACCTCCAGGTCTGAAAGGGGCCAAAGGAGAGCAAGGGAGCAGTGGCTGGCCAGGGTCTCCTGGGGGTCCGGGAATGAAAGGTGATCCGGGTTTCCAAGGAGTGCCAGTAAGTTACTTTCAGTACACTCCAGATTTGCTGAAAGCTAGTTCTTGTAATTAATTGATATATTAATCATAGAATTTCTTGTTCAAAATAATGATATTTCATGCTCAAAATGCCTTTGGACTCACTGCTGATGATGTAAAGTCAGTTTGAAAGCATTTCAGTGCTCTCCTTGGAAAGGCTGCCCCAGTGAGCTAATGAACTTATTAGAAATTTACAGATAGTGACTGGTAACATACAACACCCAAAATATAATTTACAGTGTTTTAACGGTACAGGATGGCTGAAGCACAGCCATAAATCCCGCAAATGCATTAGTAGTTAATTTTAAAGGTTGCATACTTCACGATAAATTGCCTTCTGAAAATACCTGAACTGTTTGCTTTTGTTATGAAAGCTCTCAAATAAAGTGCAGTTTCAGTACTGTCAGTCATGAAATATAGCTGCTGATTTAGAAATACAAACAGGCAATACTATTAATACATTTTTGTCATATATTATTCATTTTCCCTGGCCCAAAATAGTCTCTTTTCGGTATACTAGCGAGAATGAAGTTGAATAGGATAGTCACCCACAACAGTTGGTCTTCTATATTCTTTCTCTCGAAGTGTATGCCTTTTTCCACCCTGAAAAATATGCTCTATTTTTTAGCTTTTCATTTCTTATTTCCTTCTACACTGGGAATGGAGGTTGTCTAGCCCAGAGTAGAAGGAGGGTCAGAGGGGATCTTATCACTCTCTACAACTCCCTGATGGGTGTCAGTCTCTTCTCCCAAGTAACAGGTAACAGGACAAGAAGAAATGGTCTCATGTTATGTCAGGGAAGCTTTAGATTGGATATTAGAAAAAAATTCTTCACTGAAAGGGTGGTCAGGCATTGGAACAAGCTTCCCAGGGAACTGATAGAGTCATCATCCCTGGAAGTGTTCAAAAAATGTGTGGATATAATACTTGAGGTGTTTGGTTTAGCGGTGAACATGGTGCTGCTGGTTTAATGGCTGGACTTGATCTTAGAGGTATTTCCCAATCTTAATGATTCTATTAAAAAAACCCAACCAATAATTACAATAAAAATATTTATGGAAAAAAGAATAATTCCTAGTCTACAAAAGGAAGAAAGACTCAGGAATAAGGTTCTGATATGAAATGCAGGGCTTTAAAGGTACACTTTATTCTTGATAATGCAAAGATCTAGTGCATCTTTTTCTGCATCCAGGAATGTCTCTTCACAGAGACATTAAGGATTTGCTTCTGTGTTCATACCTTTTTGTATTTGATACCATACCGTACCATACCGTACCAGCTTTGAAGGTAGTAAATTCCAACATAACACTCCAGTATATTTTCCCTAGTTTAAGAATTTGCAGTACTTCTGCAGAGAGCTAAATTTCTATACCCCAGGAGATTGTAAAGCTTTTCACTGGTTGTTATACAAGTCCGAGACTGTTTGCTGAGAAAGAATGGGAAATGCCAAAGGATTTTGATTCCATGCCTTCAATCAGAGAAAATGTTTCACTCTCCTTGAGCACAATTCATAGTGGCAGGTTGTTAACTCAGTGTGAAATGCTGCAGTGAGAGTGATGTTAAATATTAAGCTTCTTCTGGTGATACGTACTAAGATGACTTTCTAATGTCTTCATCCTCCCCAGTGTGACAGGCTCCTGCCCCAATTATGGCTCAATTGCTCATACAGGTCTCCAGGTACATGGATACCTATATCAGAAGGGAGATTTTGTTGCAACATGAGTGACACAGGCCAGAATAGTGAATACAGAGACCAGACTGCGAAATACAAATCCCATGTTTTTTTCCTGTTCATTTTAGTGTTGAAATGTGAGAAGAAACATTTTCCTGAAATAGTTTTGTTCTGTTTGGAACAGATCCAAAAAAGGTGTTGTTTACCAAGCTATATCTGATGAGAAAAAAATGTTTAAGAAATGCATACTGTTGTGGAAAAAGTATTTTGATGGAAAGCTTCCAATAAACTCCTCTTATAAATCCATTTTATAATTATAACCTAAAAAAATATATTTAAAATGTCCATCTTTGAATGTGATTGACTCGTAACTGCCTTCTGAATGAAAGTTGGCCCTCCTGTTGTGGACTTCAGAAGTTCACATATTATGATACAAAGAGGCAGCCATTTCTTTAAACAATCCTTCATACTGTGATTATGTGACTGAAGGAAACCAGAGAATCTTACTTCATTCATGCCTCCCTTAGCACTCTTGAGAGTAGCATTTCTTTTGTTTGACTTTGGAGTCTTTGGAAATTTCACTGTGGACATCCATTTTTGAACTAGTCATCTCTTCTCCCTTTAAAATCAGTGGAAAGAATTAGACATTTGTAGTGAGCTGTTCTTCTCACCTTAATATAAACATCTAATTTGCACTGAATGAAAAATCACTCCTTGTGTGCTTATTCTATTGCTTTTCAAATATGATGACTCCTACTGGTATTATTTTTCACTGGATATTCCATTCACATCTCCAGCTGGTTGGTAGGTTACTTAGCAAAGGGATTTTGTTTCTTTCCTCCACCTGTGTTCCACATTTTATTACATAGTGAACTGTCACTGTCATACCAATTCAACCAGGGAGAAACTCTAAACTATACTTACAGGCTTTCTGCAGACGATCTGCAGCAGACAAAAGAAGAAAAGGAAATTGGTGGCCATTTGAATGACTATTTACAGAGTCTTTTGAAATAGGGGCTTGGTTTTCCTTGAAGTGAGGCTACAGTGAACTTGTTACCATTAATTTGAGGGGAACAGTTTAGAATGGTGAAGGCAGAAGGAGGAGTTCCCATTGTGTTCGAAGTGTTTTAAGTCCTTGAGTGTTTTAGCCCTGTTGAAAAGTAAAAATCTTCAGAGGATTATAAATTGTTGAGCATATTTAATTTCATCCCATGTGTGATGTAGAAGTTTTCAAGTCTGCTGTGGTCTAGAATTACCCCAGTGAATTATCTAACTAGCAACCTCCTGCTGGGACTGCACGGAAATTAGTATGTGCCGAGACTTGTGCTTGCTGATGTTTTTCATAATAATATGGTCAATGGTTGAGAACCTTTTTACTGGCTGCACTGCTACTACGACCTTATTTTGATCTGGTATCTTTGTGAGGCAAAAAATAGTTAAGAAAGAACAAAATGTCACTCTTGTTCCTGTAGGAGAAGCTTCTCATCTAATCAAGGGAGAGAATGACCATTTCTTAAACTTAATGGCTATCTCATATTATATTTTTTTTCATAGGTTTTCAATAATACACAGCCTATTTGAGAGTTATATCATAATATACATATATTTATATGTATAAATATACATATATTTATATGTATATATAGTTATATCATAATATAACTATATTATAGATATTTATATTTAATATTTATATTATTATATTATATTATAATAATATATTTATATTATTGTATTATATTATTATATTATATTATTATTTATATTATTATATTTATATATAATATAAATATATTATATATACATATATTTATATGTATATATAGTTATATCATAATACATAGGATAACTATACTTCACATTTTCTTTTATGCAGGGTACTCCTGGTTTGCCAGGAGATATTGGTCCAAAGGGTGATCTTGGACCTCCAGGAGTTCCAGGTATTCCAGGTGAGGAGAAAACTTACCATACTCCTGAAAAGTATGCAAAAATGTCTCTTTCATATCCTTTCTCTCTCAAAAGAGATGCTCAAAGAATGTTGACTCTATGTTACAAATAACTGAACAGGACACTGAAAGCTTCATCAAAAAGCATACAAGAGCACTGAGATTTTTCTCAAGGTTTTTTGCCTTTTGCCTGTTCTTGCTTTGCAAATATTAAATGTGCACTTCCTTTAATAGATGGATGTAAAATTGATTGTTAGTTAGTACCAGTCAAGAATCTTGAAGATTTTCTTGAGAATTGAAGAGGCAAATGTTATAGCTATATGTGAGGAAATGGGCTCTGTGTGTCTCCCCTGTTGATTATATTCCTGCTACCATCACTATCATGTACATGAAAACACCATGTGTATAAAAAATACAGTTATTAATAGAAAAAACATAATGCTTTTAATCTAGAGAATTATATTATTAAAGTAAGAGAACTTTGAAGAGAAGTAAGAGAAAAAATAAGAGAAATTTATTTTCAGTCATCATTTCTTTGGTGACTTAGTGCTGCTGTTTGTATCATGTTCCTGCAAACAGTTAAAAAGTACTTGTGCAAATTAAGTCACGTAAGTCAGGATCATGGGGTCATACATGATTATTCCACACATATCCTTCCAAATCAAGAAATTACAGAGTTTTCATCAAATATTTCCTTTGACTTCAGGTCCAAAAGGAACTCCTGGCTTCCCAGGCCTTAAGGGTGAGCGAGGTGACCAAGGTCTTCCTGGATCTAAAGGTATAATGTGAAGCTTTGCCTTTTTTTTTCCCCAGACGCTTTTGGTAAAATGGTTATTTGTGATTAATTTGTAGTTATTTGTGACTAATCAATGGATAACTACATCACCCTTTTGTTCTGTGTAAAAATGCAGAATATGAAACCAGGTATCATGTAGCAGCATCTGAATGGTCAGTTAGCATCACAGAATGGTTTGGGTTTGAAGGGACCTTAAAAATAATCTAGTTTTAACCTGCCTACCATGGGCAGGGACATCTTTCTCTAGACCAGCGCCCCATCCAAGCTGGCTTTGAATGCTTCCAGGGACAGAGCTTCTGTAGCTTCTCTGGGCAACCTCTGTTCCAGTGCCTCAATGCTCTCACAGTAAAAAACTATCCTCAAGTCCAACCTAAATTTACACTCTTTCTGTAAACACTTCTTTCTTTCACACTGTTGCCCCTTGTCCTTTCGCTCCAGACCTTGGTAAAAAATCTCTCTCAGTCTTTCTTATATATTTATATATATATATATATATAGCCTTTTTATATATTGAAAGGCTGCAGTGAGGTCTTCCCTGGGCCTTCTCTTCTCCAGGCTGAACAAGCCCAACTCTCTCAGCCTGTCTTCATAGAAGACCTGTTCCACCCCTCTGATCATTTTCATGGCCCTCCTCTGGACCTGCTCTAACCAGTATATGTCCTTCTTGTACAGGGGACCCAGAGCTGCATGTAATAGTCCAGGTGGGGTTTCATGAGAACAGAGCAGAGGGGGAGAATTACTGGCCACGCTTCTTTTCCTGTAGCCCAGTATTGGCTTTCTGGGCTGCGAGCAGACATTGCCCATTTTTCATCTACTTGTGTTTCCCAAGTCCTTCTCTGCAGGGCTGCTTTCAATCCATTCATCCCCCAGTCTGTACTGCTGTTGTGGATTGCTCTGAAACATGTGTAAGACCTTGCACTTGGCCTTGCTGAACTTCATGAGGTTCCCATTGGCCCACTTGTCACACATGTCAAGGTCCCTCTGGATGGCATCCCTTCCTTTCAGCATATTGGCTACACCACTCAGCTTGGGGCCATTTGCAAACTTGCTGAGGAAACTCCATGCAGCCTAAGGTCTGGACAGCTATTTCAGTCCATGAGAGGTCTGTCTGGCTGGAGATATCAACACAGACAGGCTTCTGTTTGGGAAGCTTTGCAGTTTAATTCACGTGTAAAGTCTAGGACACATTGATACCTTGTGACTATCTGTGAGAGGCTCTAGTCTCTGCCTGCATAAATGGCAATACAAGGTAACGGTTTTTTGCCTTTTTTTGTTGTGCAGTACTAAATATGTGCTGATTTTCTCTGTTGATTTCCACAGGTTTACAAGGCCCACCAGGCCCACCAGGTCCTTTTCAGCTTGTTAAAGGAGATCCTGGCTTACCTGGCCCTGTAGGACCAGTTGGTCTCAAGGGATTCCCAGGACTTCCAGGTCCCAAAGGACAGCAAGGTGAGAGTTTCTAATTTGTCAGTAAAAAACCATTTTAAGTAATGTAAAAATAGACCAAAGGTAGGCTAGATACTGCAAGATTTTTGGTATGATATTATCCAGTTTTTGTAAGCCACTTAAATTGTGTCAGTGATGAGGAAGGGAGTCCTTTTTGAAGCTCATCCAAAACAGATGCCTTCCAGGTGATTTTTTGTAGGCTCTCACTCTGCAGTCATCACATCAGTATCTGAAATCAGCAGTAAGCAGAATGACTTGCAACACTCTGCTCATCCTTTCCCCAAAATGTATTTGTTAGGGTATCTTCTGTCATTAGTCTTGAATCCAAACTTAATTCTTGTGTGTCTCTGGGAGAAGACAAGCATGAGGAAAAACACTTGGTCCTGGAGTGAAAAGTGCTTCCTGAGGAAGCTTGTTCCATGGTCCTAGATTTCTTCTTTTAGTCCAGATATTGAAATTTTTATAAAGAGTAGATGAACTGCAAAAATGAAGCACATTGGAAAATATAAGGGAATGGAGCAAAGGGTAGGACAAATGAAATGCTGGCACAAGGACACATGTCCTTCAGAATGATGGGACATGGAGAGTGGGAGCTCAGGAGTGTTAAGATTCTAAGGAAAATCTTTTTTCCTGAATGATTTTTGTTAAGTTGATGGGGAATTACAGTATAATATAATGAATATCCTCTTGCTAGTTGATACAGTAGATATGAAGGTTTTCTCTTGAAGGTGGGAATACAACTCTGCAACTGCTGTCTTTTAAGAAAGAGCTATGAAATAGTCTCAGTGATTGAACACAGCATGGGTTTGCTTGTACAGGACCTATCGCTCTTCGCTAATAGTCAATTCAGCACATAAACACAATATTGCTTTTTGAGTGATCAGGAAAAGGAAAGCTGTGAGCATCTAAAGCTTCTGATGAGTCACAGAGATGTTGCAATGATGCTGATGGTATTAACTTCCTTTTCCTGAAGTCAGATTTGCTGAGTTTATGTAGGATTCATAGCATCCCTAAAAATCGATAAAGGAAGACATAAAATATGTCGGAAAACTTGTTTGGGAAGAAGCTAAGAGGATACCCATTTTCCCACTGTTCATGACCCTACTTTTTTATGGTCTGTTTTTGATTGAGTTATATGATAAACAGAGAGAGAAGGGATTGCTGCCTTTCCTTTTCATAGTCCAGGCAAATACTAGTTATTTTAGGTGCATGCTCTCTCCTTACTTCTCTGTTCTTCTCTACTATATAGTCACTTTGCCTGCATATAACCCTCATATGCGCTCTAGATACGGAACTGTATGCACTGAATCTGCATGAGTTTGGTTTATGCTGAGGCATACCTGTTCTGTACTGTATTAAAAGCCAAAAAGCCAGAACTAACATGAAATAATATCCAGTAATAATTATTGCTTGTTTTTCAACAGGAGTGACAGGACCTTCAGGTGTACCTGGACCACCTGGTAGTCCAGGGTTTGATGGTCAACCTGGGCAGAAAGGGGAAATTGGTCCTTATGGTCCCCCAGGTAAGTCCATGTGTTCTTCAAAGACTTAATTCCTTCATGGAAAAATAACATGGTATTAGGTGTGAATGTATTTAATTTCACTTCTTTAGTTGTGTAGGGAGAGTACTGCTGTCTGCAGAAATAAAAGGAGCCTCTCTGTATTGCAGGGCCCAGAGGATTCCCTGGTCCACCTGGTCCTGATGGCTTGCCTGGGGCTATGGGCCCACCAGGGGCACCATCTGTTGCTCATGGCTTCCTTGTTACCAGACACAGTCAAACCATTGAAGAACCGTCGTGTCCATTTGGAACAAGGCTGATTTACCACGGCTACTCCTTGCTCTATGTACAAGGCAATGAAAGAGCACATGGCCAAGATCTGGGTAAGTAGAGACCAAATTAGAATTCAGTTAGAATTCATTCAAACCAAATGTATTGAGCAAATCTGTGTAATTGCTCTGGCCCAGACCTAGACATCCCAGAATGAGGGAAGATGTTGCAGTGAATACAACACCTAGTTACTGAGATGGCTCGTGGGGTTTGGACAGTCTGATGGAACTGGGTTTGCTCAGCCTTAGCAGATGTTTATGGGGAGGCCTTTATTGCAGTCTGCAGCTGTCTACAGGGAGGGTAGAGAGAATGGAGTCCCTTCTCGGAGAGTCTCAGTGACAGAAGAAGCAGTGGACACAAGTATGAGATACATTTCAGTGAAACATAAGTGAAAGCTTTTTTATCATGTGGATGGTCAACCATTGGAACAGAACCCCAGAGAAGTGGTTGAATTTCTTGTCTTTGGAGATCTTCAAAAGTCAACTAAATCTGGACTCACGCAACCAGGTCTAACTGGCAGTAGGATAGTTGACCTCTAGAGGTCTATTCCAACCTAATGTATTCCGTAATTCTACAGGCTAGAGTGGGCTACTCCTTGCCTTGTCCTGTTCCTTCCTGGTGAAGCTAAGGGAAGTCACTTCCTCTGAGAGTACTGGGCCCTCCAGAGCAAGTGTTCTTTGCCTTTTTGGCTGCTCCTGGAAATAACTGTTAGGCAGTTGGCAGTGGTTTAACAAAACTGTGTTAAGAAATAACCTTTCACTTAACATTTCAGGCACAGCAGGAAGCTGTCTTCGTAAATTTAGTACCATGCCTTTCTTATTCTGCAATATCAACAATGTCTGTAATTTTGCATCAAGGAATGACTACTCCTACTGGCTGTCTACTCCTGAACCCATGCCAATGAATATGGCTCCTATCACTGGTGATAATATCAGACCATTCATCAGCAGGTATGGTTTCAGTTCTGCTGTATTTATAAAGTAAAAAAGCCTGTGGTAAGAGTGTAGGGTTCTTTAATTTTCTGGACAAGGCTTTTAATCTGTATATTTTTATTTCCTGCCTTTAAATTTAAAGTTTGAATTCTTTTGATGAAATGTTTCGAAGTGTTCATGTTTTCAGTTTAGACTTTGATCAAAAATAAATCCATTTTGGGGGAAACGCAAACAACTAGAGTAGTCTATTTTGAGTATAATTGAAATGAAAAGATTTACTTTGAAATGTTGTCTTACAAAAGCTAT
Organism: Corvus cornix cornix; assembly: GCF_000738735.6. Classification (NCBI taxonomy): domain Eukaryota; kingdom Metazoa; phylum Chordata; class Aves; order Passeriformes; family Corvidae; genus Corvus; species Corvus cornix. Next base: position 93,786,818 of record NC_046332.1, read on the forward strand.
GATGTACTTTGAAGGAGAAAAAGTTTTGCATTTTTTCACAATTCTTGTCCAAAACACTTCTGTTTTTTGACTAGCCATAGCTAGAAGCTTTTTAGGGCTCAGTTTCCTTTTGTTTGAAAATGGTAACATTTTTATCATAGACTAGACTGCCAGGCTTCTTCCATTGTTTTAGACATTCTGCTTGAATACAACCATTATTGTCTAAATTAAAAGAAACAATTGCAAAATCAATCATCTACTTTTTAATAATTCCAGATTCCCAGCTAGCATAAAGAATGGTGCTTCTATTGGAGACATAACTGTTCTGCATCAATACATGTTGAACTTTTGGTTCATTTTAAATTTTAGGGCCACTAGAAAAACTCTTCTGGTATAATATGTACAGTGCTGAAGGCAGAGTTGTGAGGAAAAGTGTGGAAAACTGCCCCACCGTTAGGTATGAATCTAACAAGGGAATCTTCGACTTACAGCTTAAGTAATAATCATTAGATACAGACATTACTGTCCTTTGTGTCATTGCTTCTAATCTGTATCAGCTCTTGCTGATGCCTCTTCCAGCCATATTTAGTGAATGGGAGTGGAGATTGCTGGTAATGATTTCTCAGGTACATCCAAGAGAAAGGACAATCCAAATCATCAGTAGGTTGTAGTCTGGGCATCTGGGGTCTTCGAAAAGATGTATGGCTCTACTGCAAAACATTTGCTATTTGTTTTGCATAGTGGAATCCATCTTGTGCCTGCAGTTGTACTCTGTATTCTTACTTTTGGTTTAGTGCCAAAGAAGTTGATATGTCTTAAAAATGAATGGGCAGACTGAGGACAAGATTCTCAAGAGAGACTATGTTGGTCTTACATTTTTGGTTGTTCATTGCATGTGAATGGAAGGGGCTTGACTTTCAGAAAAATTCAAATTACCAACTTCTGAAATGCATATTCCTTTTATGCCATCCCATACCATGCACCCAAAATAGCCTTTAACAATCATGTTTGAAACTCTTGCCAAAGGAGGTACTAACCAACACTTTGCCTTATCTCATGCCTACGGAGTAGCTTTTGCACCATAAAAACGTGTAAGTGTGTATATGTATGTACATATGTGTGTGTGTGCATGTATGCTTATGTGTTTTTCTCCTTTTAGTTATAGCAACCAGTGAGATAGTTGTAAATTCTAATTTTAGAAAACTAGGAAAGAGTCTGAAAGACTCTTCTTTCAGTTTATTTTATTAGTTTATGCTTTTTAACCAACAGTTTTCCCTGTCCAAAAGTTGAAAATGTGTAGAAGTGTCATTTGCTGCCTTGAGTCATAGGACTTCTTTTCAAGTAAGGCCTTCTACTGAAATACCAGAAATCTCTTGAAGCAAAGCAGAGCTCCAAGAATAGATGCAGCTTTACATTCCTTCTTTTAACTTACTCTTTCATTGATGTGTTTCTTAAAATAACTCTCTTGGTTCTGCACTAAAGATGAAGGCAGTAGGTATGAAAGCAGTCTTCACAAGGCAGAAATAGAATGCTTTCATTCTGAATTCCTTTGCTTCTCTGCATTTTCCAGAATCCAACTTAATCCATTTGCACTTGATTCTTTTCCCTGCTCTGATAACAGGAATCAGACTGTTTAGTTTTGAATCATTTTCATCATTGCTAACTGCAGCAGCCAGTTGAGGAGTTGTACAAGAAAAAATGGATTATATCTACCAAATTCCTTATTACCAGCCCCCATATTAAAATTCCAGCCCAGCTCATGGATTTTTTACAATTCTCCTGTGAAGGCATGATTGGTCATTGGATTATTCAGTAACCTAGCTGTTCTGAGATGCAATGAATTTATCTAAAGTAAAAGAACTGGTGCTGCATGCCTTTCTGAAGAATTGCTTTGAAGTTTATTGTTCAAGTTACTTTGCTAGAAATCTCTTACTGCAGATACAGAGCACAAATGTAAATAGCAAAAACTTTCAAGGAAAATGCATGGGAAAGAGTCTGCATTAGATTAGATTAGCAGTGATTGCCTTTGTAAGGCATTTGCCAGAGAGATGGCTTTTTCTCTGGAAGTCAGAGCTAAGTTTAGGATGATGAATTGCTGTTACTTGTTTCTGATCACAGTAGACCACTTTTAAGTGATACTTGCTGAGTTGCAGTGTTTGGCTATTTGCCTCCCATGTTCATGACACTGAGCACTTTTAGAAACTACAGTACAAATGGGACTAGAAAAAGACAAATACATGTAAATCTTCAGATAAGAGGTCTCTTACTCTCTTCTAATAGGAAAGCTAATAGGAATAAGACTTAACAGTTGAATTGTCTCTAAGTAAGGGAGAAATCAGAAGTTTAATTTCAGAAAAGAAATTAGATATTAACAAAAAAGAAAAACCCATTGGCTGTTTTTCTAAATGAAACATGGTGATTTTCCTTTGGTTTTGAAGTGACAACATTTTCTCTTGTAAGATTCCATAAAGAAAGTAACTTCTGAATAAAGAAGTATTAATCCTTAAGTGCACAGAGCTCATTCATGTCTTGGTCTTTCTAGATGCTCTGTGTGTGAAGCTCCTGCTATGGTAATAGCTGTTCACAGTCAAACAATTCAAATACCACCCTGTCCTGAAGGCTGGAGTTCACTTTGGATTGGTTACTCCTTTGTCATGGTAAGTGCACTGAGATGTACTCTGAGCTGAGGAAAGCATTTGCTTCAGGGTTTTGATCTATGGAAAGTTAATATCTGACTCTGTTGCTTCAGGTTTTAGGAGGGCATTAGACCTCCACTCTTTGTAGTGACTTCAAAAATAATCTGATCATTTTCACAGGCAAGGCCTGGGCATGGTCTGAGACACAGCGTGGATCCAGAGCTGTTAGCACTTGGCAGTGGGAGAGAGGCCACTGTGATGTGGGGTCGGAATGGGGTTGAGCTATTCAGATAAAAGCTGTACCAGACCTTATGCCTTCTGGGCTAAGAGCTGGCCCTGGCATGTTGCTTACATAGAGATAGCTTGGGTCCTGCTGTCTGTCCTGAAGGACTTCTGTGCATACAGCTGCCCTGAAGTTGAATTTGCTGATGTGTTGTGCTGCTGTTAAGTGAGAGAACCCAATGCCGTCTCTGGAGCCTTCAGCTCCACCTTCTTGTTCCTCCTGGAGCTGAGCAACAAAACTGCAGATGGACAAACAGAGGACAAGGAGAGAAGTGTGAAGAAATATTTGTGTGAGAGAGTTCATCGAAGTTGTAGCAGAAGAGGTAAAGAGTCCCTGTCTGACAGATGCTTTTGCATTTTCCTAGCACACCAGTGCTGGTGCAGAGGGCTCTGGCCAGGCCCTGGCGTCCCCTGGCTCCTGCCTAGAGGAGTTCCGCAGCGCTCCCTTCATTGAATGCCATGGCCGGGGCACCTGCAATTATTATGCAAATGCTTACAGCTTCTGGCTTGCCACTATAGAAAGGAATGAGATGTTCAAGTAAGTGCATGATTTATTTATCATTCTTTGAGACTCAGTTGAGCCTTATCGTTGAATAAAAGAAGTATTTTTTGAAAGTAATACATGTTCAAGTATTGGCTGTCCACCAGAACAGTTAGTTTATGTAGTTAATTGTTTTCATAACAGGAAGAAAAAAATTAGTAGCTTTTGGGGGAATTAATGAATGTATCATCAATTAGTGTTTGCAATGTGTCATTTGTACTGTGTATTTTGCTTTTCAGAATAATCTAACAATGTTCACAATTCCACTATGTTTTTGATTGCATTCACCGAGTGGTAAATGGGATAGGTTGACATACTGATTGAAAGTAAATTAGAATGTACAATTTCCTGTAATGGATGTTAACGTATAATAGAACCACTTGCAATTAGTATAGGTGTTAAACTAAGTGAGTTGAACAATTATTTACCTTTTCCTAATGTTAGAGGAGCTATGTTTGAGTAAAATGCAGCTGGTGGTAGTAGGCTTTGTTCTCATCTCCTGTACATAAGTATTTTTCAACACAGGCTAATTTGCTCCATATGAATGTTATTAATGTGTTAGCATGTAGATCACTTTCCATGTCTGCATAGCTTAACTGGTCAGCAGGCATTCCTCTGGAGTGCAGGCAAGCACCCTCTTCCACCACAGTCCTGACTGCTGCTCCTGTTACCCTTCATCTCTTCACATCTTCTAGATCTGTGAATGCTGCCTTGTCTGTCTCAGAATGAAGCAGGTTGTTTAGCCAGTTTTCACTGTTTATCAGATAGTTGTCAACAGAGTAGGTAGAAAAACTGAGCACTGGGACTGAATATTACTGGGGCTGTGATAATCTCATCAACCAGAAAAACTACTACCAAAACCACCCTACCACTGGGGTAAGCCCTGGATCCCTAGGAAAGAGGAAAGCCAGTCAGAAGAAAATGTAGAGTGAGCCACTACAGTTGTTTCCATTCTTTGAGTCCTACCCAGAGACCTTTCAACTTCAAACTTTTTTCTGGCTACAAACTATGCCTCAGATTAATAAAATAATCCCAGATCAGGGGACCTGCTCTGCTGTCATAAATCACAAATACTACTCAATTTCCTGTAAACTCATAATTTTTTTTAATGAAAAGCACTGAATGCAAGCACACTTTTGTCTGAAAAGTATCTGTTTCTAGTTGCTAGGAGTAATTCCTTATGATAGTTTGGAGACTAAAGGCTTTGGTTTGTGTTTCTGTATGACATCACATAATTTCCTTTGCCAGCTTTTCATTTGTCTTTAAAGTCACAAGAGTTAGCAGAAACTCATGAACAGTCAAATTTCAGCTTCTTTGCCCGATTTTATTACCCAAATTCTAGATTGTTTTCAAACTGCTGCTTTAACAGATAGTGTTCTAGGTTAAGGAAGTGTTCTGCCTCGTGAAAGAACTGAATTCATCAGTAACTGTGAGTATGTGATGTTTAAACTAATCATATGATAGTTTGTGACCAAACTTGGAAGTGATTACACACTGGAGAATTTAGGAACACCTTCTTGATTCAGCACAGGCTGGAAGAGAGACTTGCATTCAAAGTTGGTGTTGTCCATTATAAACCTGAAAAGTGTCTGTTTGTTTCAACAATTGTTAATGGGTCTTTTAATTTCTTTCTTTTCAATAGGAAACCGACTCCCTCAACTTTGAAAGCAGGGGATCTACGCTCAAATGTTAGCCGTTGTCAAGTCTGTATGAGAAAAACATAATGACTTTTGAATTTCAACTAATTTCACACAATATGGTGCTATTCGTTTAACAGCAATGAAGCCTAGACATATATCATATGTACCTCATTGTTGTCCAGTATGAAAACAGTAAAGTGCCTTTTAGGACCTTGCATAACTAACACACACTGCTTTACTGGCCCTGTCCTTGCTAAAGAAGAAAAGAGACAACAAAGATAAGCTTCAAATGTTGACATGCCAAATGGCACTTTTGATCAAAGTATATGTATTTTTTATATAAATGCAATGCACTGATAGAATAAAAAGTCAGCATTTATCCAGAAAAAAAATGCAAAGGTGCTAGGAGGTATGCAGTTCTGCCTTATACTGTTTGACCCCCCTTTCTCATTCTTGTATTATATATTTAGATTCATTTTTCTTCCCCAGATAAGTTTGTTACCATTATCTAGGTGTCTTAAAATCCCAGACTCTTGGGTATGTACTTATTGTTCTTGTACAAAGAAATACTAATGTAAAAAAGAGGTTTGGGATTACAGACTGTGGTTAAGCAACATGTAACCATCTTTTCACAACATAGTGTGCCATCCTGCAAACCTTTGCTTCTGTTTGTAGTCCTTAGTGCTGTCTGGTTTTAATGGGTCTACATCTGGAAGAGATTGCCAAACTGGCTTCACAAATAGGCAAGTCAGTGTTTCTGCTGTGTTGGTACTATGCAGCTTCTTTGTGCAGTAGAACAAACTTTCCTGTGGAATAAAGAATGATCCAGTAATGGTCAAGAAAAAATATATATATAAATATTTTAGTAATTTATATAGATATCAACCATTAGGCAAATCAAGCTCTGAGTTTATAATTTCAAAAAGAAGCTTACAAAATTTTTCTTCTTTTCAGTGTCATGAATTAGGTGTTAAATGCCAAAATATGATGTGAAATGTTCGTTTTACATAGGCCATTTCAATGCTGAAGTTGCAGAGACTGAACCCAGGTTAATAGCTATTTGTGTTTATAATAGCAAATCCTGCTTTGAGCTTATAGTCTTTATTCTGTATTTAATATTTTTCAGGGTTTTAAACACTACTCACACACTGAATGACTTGATTTTGAAAAGTATAAGGCCTTAATTTTGTTAATATTGTGCCAAAAAAATTCTTCGAAGTGGCCTCAGAAATATTTCTAAAGAATTTCTATGCAATGATACCATTGTTTGAGCATGTCTGTGTCCAAAAATGTTTTGTGGACTATTACCATGCAAATACCAGAAGATTTTTGCAAATGCCAAGGCCTTTGTTAATTTCTTACATGTGTATTTCTTAAAAATTCAAGTTTGTAATAAAACTATTTGTGTAAAAAAAAAAAAAAAACAGAAGAAAGGAGCAGTTTTTACTAATTTGTTATTAGCTATCATTTACAGCAATGAATTAATTTTTAATAAGCCACCAATAAATGCACAAGCTTGATGCAATCCTAGATGATTTTTGTTTTGCACATCTTGCAGATGTACAAAGCATCTTCTAATGGGGGAAACAGGACACTGTGCTGACACCTCTGTTGTTATCTTGTAAGAACTGAAACTGATAGATGAAACATGCGAAACATCTATCACTGAAATATATTTGATACGAACACATTACAAAAATCTGCTAATTTCATCTCAGCTCATGGGAATCAGTCAAGTTATGCACGTTTTTCACTTTTTCTTTAGTTTTTCATGCACAAATCAGGACTGAATTATACAGGATAAAAATTAAAATATCTCATATAATTTTGCTTGTAAGTGGGCAAGGTGAATTTTGGCTCTGGTTAAAGAGGAAATGGGCCATGCTATAGTTTTCCTTGGCAAAAGCACATAATTTGTTAAAGTTTCATGCTGTTTTCCCAAATTTGTGAAGACACTGTGGCTGCTGCTGCTGTTCTGAACTGGGCTTTCACTTAAAATCCTTCAGGGCATTCTCTGACCAAATGACTGAAGGCTCCTGGATAGAAGCTGGTCATTTTGTTTAGCAGTGATTCTTAACTCTCATGGAAGTTTTGACATCTGATAATTTTATTTATGAAAGACCAGTCCTCATGAAAGTTCCTTGCTAGTCTATAAAAGTCTTACTGTGTCTAAGCAGCCTCATGCAGGGTTTTCCAAAGTGACACTTGATATCCAGAAGAAGAGGAGACTATAAGGTGATTCCTTGTGGCATCTAGGAAAAACTGCGCAAATATTCAGTCTTCACTAACTCAGAGCATCCAAACTGCTGCTCACACTCTACAGCTTATGTCCTGGTCAGCTAGGGATTTAATTTGCTATGGTCAAATTGTCTTAGAATTGCCAGACAGTTGAGTTTATAAAGTCCTTCATGTATGTTTAAATCATCTGGGTGTGTATGAACCCTTGTCTTCTCAATTGGGAACATCTGGAAACAAGGTCCTTTGCAAATTTTCAAAAAGTGCTTGAACTGTAGTTTGGTATCTTCCTTATCTAATCGTAATTATTTATTCCATAACCTCCAGCTCATATAATGACCTAAACCATTCTCATGCTAAAGATGCTATTTATTTTTAAATCAGTCAGAAAACTTTTTGATGCTTATTGAATATCAGTCAGATATTCATATTTCAGATGAAAATGTGTGAACACTTGATTTTGATGCCCTGGGTGAGGAAGAGCCCACGTGAAACACTGCCTTGCTTTCAAAAATCTCTTAAATACCCCATATTCAGGCATTTATGGCCATTGTTGTGGCTACAATACAGTTCATTGTGTGAACAGGCAACTGCAAACACATCAGTTATTCGTCTTGCAGAAGCTTTCAGGAGAAAATTTTTGAGTGCAGTACTTGAAGAGTTGCTGTCATGATCCAAATAAATACATTTCTAAAACAGCAGGTGGTGCTCTTGCTCTCTTTGTGGTAACATTGGGATGGACAACTTTACACTAACAAATACCTTGGTCTCTAATGTGCTAACATGACTCTATTGTCTATATGACTATTTTCCCATGTCTCCATCTCTATTTTGACATGTCCTAATCACCAGCAATTTTCCTTTTGAAATAGGAATGGATCAGTTTTCAGTTAAAAAAAAATTTTATACATACTGCAAAATAAAAATAGAATATAATTAAATGATCCAATATCTATTTTGAAACAAATGATCTCTTAGCCTGTGTGTCTTTTCTGATAAATGTACATTCAGTTTATATCTCTTATCCATTTTATAGTGGCAACTTCCTTGATGAAATACACTTTTTTCTATGTAACATGACTCCTGAGAACAGTATCCCCCTACTAGGCTCCCAGAAAAGTGATTGTATTTTAATGACTGAAATTTTAAACCTGCATGACTTTTTGAGAATTCCTTTCCTGTCTTCCATGTTTTACAAATCTGGAATAATCTGCACTAACTACATAAGGTGAAACATAAACACGGGCCAAGGCTTGTGGATCTCAGAGCACCAGCTAAATAGAAAACATAGCACGTGGCACAAAGGCAGACCACTGGCTAGCTGAAATGGCAGCTATCTCAGTATCTGCCTGTATCTCCATCTCTTACTCTATAAAGGTGGTTGGCCATGCCTGCACCGGGACTCCTGGAAGGAGACTGGCAGCATTTTTGCAGAGGTTGCAGTGGAGCTTCTCTCTCTCTGCTGGTCACATCGTGGCAGCGATGTGCTGCCCACTGCATTTCCACTTCTGCGTACAGAAATTACCTTTCTTACGATCTTCACATTCTGAATTAGAAAACAGTGAGAACATGAGAGACCATGGTGGACCTTTAAATGCATGTTTCAAGCTCAGAGAAATGCTGAGACTAGTGATGGATGGTCTGGGATAGAATTAATCAGCATTAGGAAAAGAAGTATCCAGTGGCTACATGGAAGTGCTCAGTCTGTCTGTTTCAGAGCTAAGATGGTAGAGAGAAGGAAATAATTCCACCCATCCATTTAGTTACAGTACAGTATGAAATGGATAATAATTGTGAATTTGTAATATTGAGGATGTCTCTACAGCAGAATTATAAACAAAAAATAATACACAAACTTAGTTTTAGCACTAACAGCTGAACAACAAGCGCATATTTTTTGTGAAAGATGTGCCAACAGAACAAACTCAAAAAATATTCCTGGAAGTATAATCTTTAAACCATTCTCTTTCTTCAGAGTATCAGAAGAAAGTCCTTCCAAAATATGCAGAGGGGAGTGTGTGGATTTTGGCTATTTCTCTCCGGCAAACAATAAGCTTGTTGTGTTGCCTGAGGTGTTAATACCTGTGGGAGGATAAATCACTACTGCTTCTCATGAACACAGGAATGCTTCTATTGTAAAGATATTTTACCCAGTCAGGCTTACTGACACCACCTTCTATACAGCTCCCACTGTTAGAGTATGATACTCAGAGCTGAATATTCTTATTTACTTTTCAATGTTGATTTTTAAAGAAATATTCCTTCCCAGCTCTTTATTGTCTTCAAACCAGAGAACACAGTATAAACATTCAAAAGATTTAAAAATGTCTGAATCTTTTACATATGTTAGGGAACTGCCTTTTTTTTCCTCTGGCTATATGGAGTCAGCTATATTTATTATAATTGGTGTCCAGAGGACAGAAGACTTGACAGAGTGAAAGATATAGATGGAACGTGATCATTTGATGCTCTGTCAACTCCTGTCTCGCCTAAGAAAACATGTTAGATTTCATGCAGAATTGTGGCAGGATTCATTTGTCATCTCAATCCCATGAAATATGATATACACTGTAGTAAATAAACATGTAAAATGGCTTGGGCAGGGGAGAAAGTCCTTGTAAAACAGTCTAAAGAGCACTGATCAAACCTTTTTGTTATTAGTGCACAGCTTTTAGGCCAGTGTAACCTGTGGTATGTTTTTGCCAGAATGTACCTCTCAGTCTTACACCAGAGTGCTCATTCCTCACCACTGGTTCCTGGAAGAGGTTCAAAGTGAAGAGTGTGAGATCATGCCCAGTGTTACCTTCTGCCAAAGCTTTCGTTATCTTTGTGGGCATAGTAGCTGGCAGTGGAGGATGTTCTCGTCTTCCTATTTCCTCTAAATAATTACAGCTGCATTTTTTCCAGCCTAATTTGGACATGAACCTGTTTGAGAGATGTGATCTAAGTGTCAACAAAACCATAGGAACATGCAATGCAGTCACATGAATCCCATGTCAAGAATTGCTTCTGTGTACCACTTTCAGTAATGTATCTGGGAATCCCCACAGAAACACTGATTCCCAGGGCAGTCTCAGCATGCACCGTTTTATAGTTCTATTGAGATCCACCTCCTACTTCCCTGGCCTGATTGTGTTGCAGTGTCTGTGGGAACTCAGACTGGTAAGAAGGTGAGTACCAGACAGAAGTGAATGAAGACAGTAACTCAACACTGACAAACAAATTTGCCATTTGCTCTCATTTCCACTTAGACAGACTACAACTTTTTCAGATTTTTTTTCACTACCCTTGATCACTTGGGAACTGTCAACTGTCTCTGTTCTAAAGCTAATACTATCCAGGCCTCTTGGCATTGTCCCTGAACTGAGGGAAGGACCTAGCCCAGGGCAATGAAAGATACACCCTCTCTTGTTCTCAGCCTTTCTTTTCTCAGTAAAAAAAAACATAGAAAAGAAAAGAAGTTCTGGTGTTCCAAAAAAACAAAAACCCAAAGCCACACTGCATTTCTCCTTCTCCTCCGTTCAAAGGCAAGTCTTACTTCAGGGAAAGGTGATGACCTCTTTAAAATGGGAAGGGAAAAATTGGAAATGGAAATTTGAGAAATTATTCCCTAGATTATATATTCACATTATAAAAATAGTCACAGTAAAAAGACAATATCTGAAATGCTATAATCACCTATAGTTATGTGAGAATTTGAGGGATTTCCTGTAGAGATGGTGATTTTTTAACAGGAAAGCTACAGAAGTTGTGAAGGCTTAATTAAAAAAAAAGAGTCTTCTGAAAACAACCATACACATTTGAAATAAAAATTTTATTCAGATTGCAAAGATTACTGGGATTGCTAGTGGTGCAAACCAGAAGCACATTTCCTAGAGGAAGCCACTGTGACCTGGCAATCACAGGTACAAACAACCGGGAAAATAGCTGGGAATCTGCTCAGATGAGGTGCTTTGGAGCTCCTGCAAAGTGGCACTTAACAGGCATTCACTTTTTCAAAGAACTGATGTAAAAAAGTGAGTAGGTCCTACTTGTCAAAGGGCAAGGTTGTCTTGGAAGAACATTTGTGAAGAGGGTCTGAAAGCAACAGCCAAGTGTGTGAGCCACCACTATAAAATATTAGTTCTTCCATGTAGCCTTGGTACCAAAGCATTTTTTGGGGGTATTTTCTATCCTCTCCTAATCAGAGAAATCTTGCCAACACAGGTATATTAATAACTATTTTCAATAAGTAGTTTTCTTCCCAGAAACACAGTAGAGAGGAATTTTTAAAAGTTTTTCTCCTCTATCAAGAAAATTGCAGAGAATCACAGCGAGAGAGGAAAAAAAATTCTAGTTGTTTGTTTGCTCTTGCAAGGCACTGAACATGACCCCTCAGGAATGTGTAGGAGAGGAAATGAAAAGCAGACGTGGGAAGCTGAAAAAGCAGCACTTCTCCTCTATCATTAAGTATATAATAAGGTAGATTACATCAGTTGTCCTAGTCTCCCTGGTGAACAGGTGACATAGATACAGCACTGTCTAATCAAATATTAACTCATCATGTGGCAGCAGTGGAGAGGGAATGTGTAAGATCATCTGCCTCCTTTCACATGTGGCCAAGTCTTCCATGAGGCACCAAGGTTCAGCAAAGGACATTCTTATCATTCCTATGGGTTCTTATGAATCTAATTTTATATAGTTGCATAGACTTGTGACAACTGATTTTTTTCTGCTTCCTGAACAAAAATACATTAGATGCTAAGATATGGATGTCACAAACTCAGACAAAATTTATGTTTATGTACATTTTTATACAATGAACCCACAGGAACTTACTGTCTTCAACCTTTACTTAGAATAAACTGATATACAAGATTTTTGTTTCATATAGTTCTAAGTTGTTTACAATTACAAATAAATGCCATTGCTCCCATGAAAGTGAGATGACTTGCTGTTAGTTAGAAAGGAAGTCAGTCCTAAACTCCTGGACCAGATCTGTCCCTGCTGGGTCATGGTCTGCCCAAAGTGTCTGGCTCTCCTGAATGGTGATGAAATACTTGTTTAGTTTTTGAATATTCCATTGCACTTGCTAGACTTTTTAATTTATACAACTTTACATAGACTCCAAAGCATTGCAGTGGTTTTAAAATGACAGCTGAATCAGATATGTGGGTATTGCTCATAAGATATCAAATAACCTGAACAAAGGTACCTGATGAGATTCGCTTTCTGTCTTCTCAGTCACTTTCCTGACGGAGGAAAAAATCGCTAACATTGTATTCAAAGCAGAACCTCTGAAGCAAACTAATGATAAGTGAAATGAGGCAAGGCATTTTTTCAGGACATACAGCTTATGACTTACTCTCTTTTTCTTTGGGCTCCAGGAAGAGTCAGTATAAAAAGGAGAAACTCTCACTAGGAGAGGTTATTCTGCATAACCAGCTCTCCTGATGTAGGGACTTTTACAAATGTCCTCTTTGATCCATCCTAGCTGTCCTTTTTCCAAGATGAGAAGCCTAAAACTCCTTCAGACAGTTTCAAGGAGGGGATTAGAAACTCTTGTTATTTAATAGAGAAAGGACTTAGTAAACTTGGTGTAAATTGACCTTTGAAAAATCAGCCAGGAGAGTCCTTTATAACCATCAAAGGGAGATTTGGAGCTATTTTTTCAATAAAAATGTAGGTACAAAAACTGTTAAGTGCAAAGGCATGACAAATTTGCATAGCTATTTGGTGGGATTGACTGGGCTGGCAGGACTGGAGTGCTAAAATGGTTCTAAGATGGTGGGGGTTTGTGGAGTGAGAAGCTGCATGGTGCTTAATTTCCACCTGGGCCAAAACCATACACCATCCCAACCTGTGTTATCACTTACTGAAAAGAAATGCACAGCTCTTTGTCCATATCTGTAGTTTCTTTTTATCAGATTCTACCCTTCTATGTTCTGGTGAGATTCTTATTATGGATTATATATCTAAATATATATATTAAAATAGTAAATATAATGCATAACACATTAAATCAACTGTTATTTTTTATGTATTTTATGTCTAAGGACTATTAACACATCATCTGTACTACTTGTCACAAACATTATTAAAATTCATCTGACACAAGGCTGAACCTAATCTGTAATAAGTAAGAAGACTTGCTCAGTAGTTTTTAATTATTCAGTGAAGGTGGAAGATGTGCCAAGAGCTGGAGAGCTCTAGGTGCAAATTTGAGCTCTGGCTCAGCTCCACCTTGAAGGGAGGTGCAGGTGCAGACTGTTCCCTCTCCAACCTGTTTGCTTTTGGGAAGAAGCCCAGCACAGGGAAAAAAAAGGGGCAGACAGTCTGGTCATGAGCTCCAGCCTGTTCATGGTGTGGGCAGTCAGTGCGTTAGGACTGATGATACATTGTGGGGTAAATTTGCTCTGTGGCTGGGATATGACCAAGTCCTTGACGTAAAAACACAACACCAGCACTACAGTGAAGTACAGCAGATGTTACCCTACTCTGCTTCTGCTCAAGGCAGTGTTAGCCCATGGGAGCAGAGCTGGTGAGGCTTGGGCACCCTGTGATGTATTTTAAAAGAGGAATTCAAAAAAAGCGTGGCTGGGCCACCTGTTGATGATAAAACCTTGTCAATTTATTTGAGATTAATTGAGGATGCCTCCATGGGTTCTGTATTGTATCACCTTCAATATCTTCCAGATACCTGAATGTGACAGAGGCAGTGAAAGGAGGCAATCTTCTTGAACTCTCACTTCTGGAAAGGAGACCAGTAAAGGCTTGTCATCAGTTTCTATTAACACTAAATATTTTAGCAAGCACTTGTCATTTTAAGGATCATGGGGAAAACAAAGTAGTCATCTGCCTCCTGTAGCAATTTTCATAGCTCATAAGACTAATAGTTCCTGTCAGGTAGCTGGAGAGCTTTTTCATTATGCACAACTCACAGCCTTTTTGTATTTGGTATTAAAAGCACAGGCTCCAGCCTTACGCTACCAAGAACATGCTACATATTTTAATAACTTCCTAGAATCGCTCACCATTTGCAAGAGGCACAGCACTGTGCTGCAAAGCACAGAAAGAACAGCAGTGAGTCTACAGGATTCACAATCTTTGTAGGGTTTGGGCAGAAGTGCAATAGTCTCATTGAAAGGCATTGAGAACAGGCTTTGGTATGATCTTGGTGAACTCGTGATCCTTACTTTTGTCATCCCCAGCATATGCTTTGAGTTGGTCTAGATTTTAATTTTTTTGAATAGCCATATTATTGGCGGGTCTTAGAGGGCTTGTTACAGAAGAAAAGAAACACAGAATAGAAATATTCTCTTGTTTTTGTAAGAAGTAAAGACTCATTACCAACAGAGAGATTCTACTGCAATAAACTTGTACTGATGGGACAGGTTTAAGCACTTAATCCTTTTTCTGCTCCTGTTACAACAATTCCTAGAATATGGCAATGCTAACAGGATGTTTTTCATAGAGATTAAGAAGGATTATTCATTTTAGTGACTCATCTCTAGCCATTGTTGAAAGCTCTGGTTGATTGTACAAACAGTGTGTTTTCCTGATGAAATGAAAGCAAACTGAAGAGACCTGTTCCCTTTCAGCCACCATCTATTCTGACCTTTGTTTGCTGTCTGTTATCAGTATAATGGTTAAAAATCCCACCAAAGTCTAGTTCTCTTCAGTCTGTCCCATGTGTTAGCCCAAACACCTGTCTCCCCCTGTCCTTTACCTCTACAGGCTATTCAGAGACAAACACCACCACAACATGTAGTGTCTACTCTGTTTTGTTTCAGAGTGGTGTAACCTATGTGTGTCAGTATTAGGGACACATACTCATCTGGTCCTGCTTAAAAATTAATTCTGGGAAAAGTAGGTCTGAGAAAATTTTCTGCAACAAAAGAAATTCTCTTTTGACAAGCTAAAATGTACAGCTGGGTGGAAGCACAAGAGCAAGTAAAATGCTCCACAAAAAAGATGCAAAAATTTCTTGCTCTTTTACAGAAAGGCAGGAATTGTGCTGCTGAGTAAGGTTCTCAGCTCTCATCTTCCTCTGCTGTATGTAGACAAAGTCTGTCCCTTTTGTAAGGGCAAACTATAAACTCCTGGCTGAATTAATTTTGTGTCCTTTTAGTCTGCTTGAAAAAGATTTAAATAATGGGAACAAACAACAAAAGCCTTTACTTTAAAAAAATAGAACCTAGCTTTGGAATATATCTTTTAACACTAACTTTCCTTGTGCAATTGAAGAGCTTCTTACCTTATCTCCAGGGGGTTGTCTGCAAAAAGCCTCCCACTGAATTTTTTTCATGTGTGGGGAAGTCGATTTGCTTTCTAAGAACTACTTTCAATCTTTCAGTTTTTTAGATCTTCCTCTGCCTTGTTACCTACTACTTTATGGTCAAAATTGTCAGAAGTCTTTTGAAGTATAACAAATGCATACATTCAAGATAGCTTTTTGGGTTATATTTTCTAAATAATTACTTTTACCCAGTAAAAAAAGTAATTTTCTTACATTGTGAACAAAATGGACTTTGATTAAACATCATGCAGGAAAAGTTGCTTGGAAGAATGACTTGCCTGTGAAATAGGAAATATATGTTCTCTTGACATCATTGACATGACACATACTGCCATCTGGGTGTTCTGAGAAAGCACCTGGCTTGCTTCCTTACCTGCTGCTCTCCTTTCTCAGTGGCCACATCAAAGTGCGCTACAAATGCAAAAACGTCATCAAATGTCAGGCTTTCAACCTTACCTAATGTCATTTGCTCGAGGCTTTTGCAATCTGATTATCATTCCCGTTTCCCTCAGCCATAGGGGTTGAGGTAAAGATGCCCTGGAACCATGGGCTGGAAGTAGAGCTGGAGCCCAAATTCTTCACACAGTGCCTACTCTGAGGCCATGTCCACAGGCACTGCTGTCTTTGTGTCCACAGTTACTGCCAACTACTGCCAGTACTTTATAGGTGAATAAACCCATTACTTCTGAACTGTTCACAGAATCACAGAATGGTTGGGGTTGGAAGGGACGTCTGGAGATCACCCAGTCCAACACTCCTGCTAAAGCAGGCTCACTGAGAGCAGGTTGTCCAGGTGGGTTTTGAGCATCTCCAGAGAAGAAGAATCTACAACCTCTCTCAGCAGCCTGTTAAAGCACCATATGATAATACCACATTTATAGAATATTTTCTGCTGAAGTACCTACCCCAAATTAATCATAGCTGATGTTAAATGCACTTTTTCTGCTTCACTTACTTTCTCTGTGCCTAGGTAACTGAATGCTGGTGAAGTGGCTAATCTGACACTTTATTAGATATGTGTCTATGTGTAGGTCACTAAGAGTATATTAGGAATGCAGTGACATTTGTCATTCAAACTGTCACATCGACCAAGCCACTGCGAGTGTTAATGATTTTACAACTGACTGAACTCTGTTAAGTGTCTCAGGTTGGCAAGAAGAGACATTTTTTTTTTCTTTTAATGAGTAAAAATTTTATTTTCTTTCCACATTAATATCCTCTTAGATGGTATTGTAGTCCTTAGATACTTTCAGAGGAATGTTAAGACACATTGAGTAAGAAACAAAAAAAAGAGGTTAAATTGCAATCTACTCCCTGTCCTATGTTTTCTTTCTTTGTGGCAGATGGCTGAGGTTCCTATTACACTGTTCAGTCTTCCAGGAATTTGAAGGAAGGTATTTCATTGCCCTCAGGAACTCAAGGGGGTTTGTATTATAGTGAAGTACCAAGAAGTTGTTTCAATAGGTGCAGTTGCCAGGAAGCTCACAATATAGGTTAAATCTTTATCATGAGTCTGGTTTCTTCTTACCATAGGCTGAAGCAATAATGGCAAACTGTATTAAAAATCAAAATCATTTAGTAAAGTATGATGGAGAGAACAAACAGGATTTTTCTAGAATTTAGAAATAAATTGTCCATTGACTACTGCTGATGGAGTCAGCTGATGGAGTAATCTCCACTTCATTCTGTGAACAATAGGACATATGGTCAGCTGGGGTTTACTAGATACTTCCAAAGCATCGTTATTCCAGCTAGAAATGCTATCCACTGTGAAGTCAAACCCCCACAGTGGAGGGAGGCTGCTGAGTCTTTGCACTCTGCCAGAGCACAGGCGCTGCCCCGACTGGATGTAGCCCAACTGGAGCCACAGCTATGACAGGACACTGAGCAGAGACGTGGCAGCCTGGAAACTCTGTCCCTGGTCATTATGTTCATTGCTGCTATAAAAAGACTTCAGTCAATTATGAATTTTGTCAGAACATTCTAATACGGATAGAAGGAGAAGGTCACTTTGAAAATAGCTCATATTTATTTGTCTGTCAATGCTTGTAAGAAATTATACACATACACCAGATGCTAGACTGGCTGTGCCCTTTGTTCATAACTCTGGCAAATAAAACAAAAAAAAGAATGTCCAAGTGGTATAGTTTTAATAATCCCAAAGATTAGCAACTAATCCCACACCATAATGAATTTTCCATCAGCATGACTTGTAGGTCACTGTCACTATAAATCTAGTCCAATAAAGTTCATTACCCAGAAGAATGCTCATGGAGTGCAGAAGAAGAGAACAGAAGCCAGGGTCAGGGATGGAAAAAGTAAAAATGATAAAACATTGCCTGGAAGGTACTGTATTAACAATCAGTAGATAGCAAAGCACTGAATTTAACCAATACTCATATACTCCACAAGGAAAATACCTTTAAGGAGGTAAACAACCATCATCTTTTCCATTTACATTGCTATCTGTTCCATTCCATCTTAATAATACCAAGTCTTTGTGTCATAAGTAGAGTCCTTGATTTTATCATGAGTGTTCTTTGAATGACTGCTAGACATACTGGGTGAAGAGACTGGGACTTGTGCTCAGGTAACTGAATTCTGGACAAAATGGTTCTGAGTCAGTAACGCTCTACAGAGAAAAAGATGTGTGAGGAGAGACATATCCTTGGCAAAATGGGAAAAGACTACTCTGGTCACAGCATACCTTTGCTGAGTATGTCATAGGAATACTACCCTTGTGCTATGAAGTTCCAAAAAAGTCAGTCCTAAATTGCTCTTTGTGACCCACAGATACGTAAGGCCATGGCCCATGGAACTGTGAAGTTCTGGTGCAGATGAAATATCTTAAGACCAAAACTGTGAACCAGAAGCCTTCTGCTCAGAATCCAGGTTATCTGGGAGGTAAGGGAAGTACATGGGATTAGTTTAAACTCTGTTGTGACTAAACACTGACATGAAACCATGACCTGAGTTAATTTCTGAAATGGTATCAAAAACATATCCATGTGAACAAATGAACATTTGACACTGTCTCCTGCAATGTTGCAGTCTGGATGGGTGGACAATTAGAGCAGTAATGAACCAGCTGGATGGTCAGGCTCTGAGTCCCAGGGGATCATTTTTATGCCTGGAACATGCTACAGGGTAGCTACCATAGAGTCTATCCCAGGACCTGTGCTGCTTCAGTGACCTGGAAGGGGTTGTAGAGGACACTCTGACCAGGTTTGCAGATAATACCAAATTACTGGTGGTCAGCCAATACTCTCCATGGAAGGGCTGTCTTTCAGAGGCTCCTAGACAGGCTGGAGGGATGCGCCAACAGGAACCTTATGAATTTCAAGAAACCAAATGCAAAGAGCTGCACCTGGGAAGGAAGAATCTCTTGCAATCATACAGGCTGGGGACAGCTCTGGGGAAGGGGCTCTGGACCAGCGAGCTGGGCAGGAGCTGATAGCAAAGCCAGGCAGCAGCATCGGGGGCTGCCACAGCAGGAGCACAATGAGGAGCTTGGGGCAGGTCCCCTGTGGCCAGCACTTGTTGTCAGAGCACATCTGGGCAGCAGCAGTTTGGTGCCCCAGCGCAGAAAGACATCGATAACCCGGCGTGAGGTCACCCCTGCAGTGCTCAGGGCTGGAGCTGGCCCCTGAGCAGAGGCTGGGCTGGTCCAGCCTGGGCAGAGACGGCCTCGGGGGCACCGCACAGACAGCCCGGAGCCCGTGCGGAGGGGAGCGAGAGGAGGCAGCCAGGCCCTTCCCAGCCAGCGTGGACAAGGCAGCAGGGACTGGAATGAGAGGGCTTCAGGCTGGGCGCTGGAAACCTTTTCCGTGAGGACAAGCAGGTCCTGCACGGGGAGGCTGGGCAGGCTCCATCCTTGGGGGATTATGAAACCTGGCTGGGCAAAGCCCTGAGCAACCTGGTCTGACCTCACAGCTGGCCCTGCTTGGAGCAGTGATGCATGAGGCACCTCCTGAGGTCCCTTCCAACACAAACTACTTTATAATTCCATTATTGTAATCAACAATATTACATGTAGGAGCATGAAGAATATTATTCCTGTTGTGATGCTATTCCCATCTAAATATGCACTGGCAGTAAATCCTGGCTGGGGACAGTCACCCAGACCCCATGTGTCTTGACCACTGACATAAATCAACCTACACTTTATTGACTCAAAAACATTTAATATAGCAGACACTTTTGCTGATTTTTTTTACTGTGAATGGCAGATGTATCAACAGAATGTTTCATTGTTTTTTCTCAAATATAGGACCAAATTAAGAGTTCTACCTTTTTTTCTATTACTCTTTAGAGTTCATTACCAATATCCTGTGATGGACATGAGGCTTGGAGAGTGTATTTTGTTTCCAATTTGTTCTTTTTTTAAAAAGCTCCATTATAATTTTGAATTCTAGTGGTCATTCACTGTGACTGGTGACATTTCACTGATTCCTTCAACTTCTGCTTCTCTCATAATTTCTTAAAGTTAAAACCTATGATAACTGACTTTTAAAAACTTTTTCTTCTCAGATTCCAAATCTTTATTTTGAGGATTTAATTATCTCTCTGCATGTTTTTCTTTTTAATCCGTTGCATTTCTTATGCTTTCTCAATCACAGTGTTTTATTTAGCATCCAAGAACTAGTTCTTAAACATTTCCTCATGTGCTTTTTTAAAGCATTTCTCGCTCTCTATATATATTCCAGTCTATAATGTTGCCAATCAGTTTAAACATTAAAAATTTGCTATTTAAAGCTTGATAAAATATAATGCTGATTAGTAGCAGTACTGTGGTCAGATATATTTAACCCAATCATGATCACTGATATACAGGCAACCATAAATACTCTAAATCTGCAGTGAATATTTGCTTATCCAGCAAAATGAGGTCTAACATGGCAACTCTCTTATCATCACCTTCTATGAATATTTTAGGGTCTCTGTAGTTACCTTAGCTAACTCTTCTCCCAAATGTAATGACTAGCACATTTTCTGACTCCTGTGAAAAGCATCTAATATCACTTATTTGTTGCCACCACCTAAAAAAGTGAGGCCCTGTCATGGTTTGATGCTGGCTGGGAGCCAGCCCCATGAAATCTATTTATTTATTTGCTTCTACGATAGTTGAGCAGAGACGGGGAAACCAAAATGCCACTTCTCGTAAGGTGAAACAAGGATTATTGAGGATAACAGAAAAAAACTTCAAGGTAAAACAGGTCCACACTTGAACAGTTTTAGTATAAAGAAGATTTATTACTGACAGAATTAAAAGTAAAAAGAAATAGTAAGAAATTGAAGTAACTTTCAAACACCTTTCTCTCCCAGTACCTCCCTTTTTCCCACCAACCCATGCAAGGGAAACAAAACGTGGGGTTTTGGTCAGTGCTGCATTTCTTAAGAGTCTTTCTTTACGTTTAAGGGAAAGAGTTTCTTCTGCTTTAACGTGGTTCAAACATCCCCAGGCAGCAGCTCCGCCCAAATCTGCTGCAGTGAAGAGATCTCTCCCACAGTTTAGCAGTCTTCTCACAGCTGCCAACGTGGGCTATAGTAGCCATGAGGCTTAGTCTTGTAAGGATGAGCTACTCCAGCTCTCTTCTTCAATCTCCAAAAGCCTTTCACAACATCTATGGGCTCTGGCGTTGAGCACTTTTTCATGAGCTGCGTGTGGATTTTTGCATCGCCCCCCAATGTACTTCAATGAATTATACAGGAACAATTTATAATATCAGTCTTCACCTCAGCTTGCAAGGAGAATTTAAGCTCTGGCACTGAAAGTGCCTCCGCTCTCTTTCCCTTCCTTCACAGCTGACCTTGGAGTCACCATGTCAGCCTCTTTCACATGACTCTTAACTTTCCCTTCTTTCTGACTTGGAAGAAAAGTTGGCATTTGCAAGCCTTCAGCTGAGAACTTGCTGTCACTCGGGCCTGGCACCAGGGAAAGACCCATCCTGTCTCTCACTGTCGGCTGTGCGTGGTGTTTTTCGGGTCGGCGCGGGCTGTGCTGGCTGTGTGGAAGGGCCCCGCCAGCCCGCGCGGGCTGCGCTGACCCCAGAGACCCCGGGCTCTGGCGACGGGGCCTGGAGGCCTCCCCCAGCCACCCTTCGGCAGGAAGCAGGGACAAAAAGCAATTCCCGCACTTGCGCTGCCTTTAAATTGGTTCAGCAACCTGGCTATCAACTATTAGCTCTGTGCCAGTCACAACAACCCTCCCAACCATTAGAGCCACCGAAGGCCCTTTCTGTAAAAGCTCCTAAGTTATTTCCTATAATACAGCAAAAACACGGACAAGGCAAACTCCAGACATCCCTCCCAACCTCAGCATACTATTTGTGCATGTGATTTCTCCTGCTGTACCTTCAGTATGTACTTCTGTGCTCACTTCTTCCATTTTTTTATAACACCTACCCTATCATTTTTAAATGCTTCTCACTAAATACATTATGAATGGGATACAAAAGCCTGCATATTTCAAAGACCCTTGGATCTGGATAGCATCACAGAAATGGGGTTCAGGCTCAGAAGCAGTATCTGATGTCTTAGTGGGATTCATAGACTCACTGCTTTAGATCACAATGCTGGTGCCACAGCCTTTCTGGACCCCTAATTACCAAGATACCTTCCTTGTTAGCTGGCAAAGCTCTGGTTTCTAGTTAAATGTAGGGCTGGGGCCATGGTAAGAGAGTAAATCAAACACACTCAGGAATGGAGAATATAGCACTCTGAAAAATAAAAATATTCTGTGAAGACCGTCAAGGTTCATCTCACCCTTTAGCATCCCTTTGGTTTGAACAGTGATGTTGCACAATTTGTCATTCCTTCCTCAGCCTGATTTTCATTTTCTTATGGAACTGGGGACCAGATTGCAAAACCTAGGACTTCTTCCCTCATCAACTTTCCAGGAAAAACATTGAGAGACAATTGCCATTGTTCCTGTATGAAGACATGCTGTGCTTTGATAGCCCAGGTTGTCTCTGCCACACACCTGAGCCATCCCTTTCCCACCAGGCTATCAAAAGCCCTTGCTAGTGTCCATCTTCACCCTGACAAAGAGAGAACCTACAAAGCAGAGCCACCTGACTAAAGCAGTTCTTGTGCTCGATGCACGAGCTCTGGCGAGGCCCTGGTCGGAGAGAGTCCAACTGCGTTACCTCTGTGCATTGCAGAAGCAACTTCGGCATCAGGAAGGGAGCTGCTGGCTGGGCTGGCTCGCTGGCTTCTTTGCAGAGGGAACACGGCAGGAGCCGATGGGATCGGCTCATGTTAGCTCAGAGACAAAGGGAGAGGCTGTTCTGGTCTGACTCCTAACAGGTTTATTGTTAGAAGTTTTGCAACCCGAACAAGCTTGGAAGGGATGGGATGCGATGGGAGCCTCCCCTGAGCCTTGTCCTCAATTTTATAGAGTTTGAAAACCGCGGGGAAAGGGGAAAACAACCAATGAGTTACAAGCCAAGGGGAGGATACAATTCAACAAGAACCATGGGGGGGAAACTGAGAGGCGGGAGTTATAACAGAGAACCAGTGAACAACGGAGGAACCGGGAATTTTCCCGACCCGGGGGAGGTGGCTTGGACCCGGGCACCGCCCAGGGGATGCGGCTTAGGCTTCTGAGCCGCCCCTCGACCCACCCTCTGAGCCTGCCTCTTCGGGAAACTCGATCCAGGGCATGGGCTGGGATTGATTGGCATCATGCTGCCCCAGCCCTGCAGTGGGCTGGGTCACAGCAACGCCTGACTTGAATTACTTTGGACGCTTGTGAATCCAGCCAGTTGGAAAGGATCATGTATTTAATTAAATAAATCCAGCTTGGTAGAAAATGGTCCTAGGTAATAAAATGCTGGTTAGAAGAGACAGGATGGTCAGGCCCAATACAAACCCACATTAAAATTATACTGATAAATTCTGGACTGTTCTCTCCAATTTCTTTGAGAGACACTGCAATGGTTGCAGCATGACAACCAGATCTCCAATTCACAGTGAAAGTGGAGCTATGTGTGGAAAGAGCTGATTTAAAACGCAAGATTAGTTGGTACTCCCACACTGATGTTTGAACATGACTATAACCTGTAGTGAGCCCAAAATTGGTTCATATCCACAGTGTGGGTTGAAGGCAAGCTGGGAAACTGGGGGATGCTTAGACTTGGATTAACTCTGAATTTACTCTTCACACCAAACCCATTCTACTTGAATGGCAGTCTTTAGTCCCAGCCAGGGAAACAGGCTGGAAGTGTGCAAGAACCACATGAATGAGGCTTCTCTTTAGATTAGTTAATAGGCTGGTTATAAATATCTCATTGACACCATGTAATCATTGTCACTTCTGTTATCCTTAGCTGGGAAAGAAAGCATTGGGAGTGATTTTTCAAGGTACTTTCCTGCAGGCCAGCTGAAACCAGTTAAGTTACAGGCAGGCTGGGGTAATGTGCTGCTGTCGGCTGGAGCCCAGGCGTGCAGTCAAAAAGCCTTTGTCAAACCCTTGGCTCTGATGTGGGAGTAAGGAGCAAGCAGGTTATTTCTGAACTCGAGCAGCTAGCTTGAGTTAGTTAGATCCCTTCTACGTGCAGCCTGGACACTCCTGAAATGTCTGTCACAGGACATAAACATTTATGATTTCTTTAATGCCAAAGCCTTGGGCTCAGAACCACTTAAGGTTAAATGAATACCTGCTATTCTTCACTATTGCAGTTTAAACCAAACTCGGTGTGCTTGGCTATTCAGTAGTCTGTTGCTTCATGTTTTTTGTGAGTGTGAGGACAGTCATGCCTGTCTTACTGGTTCACAACACCCTGCAGACAGCCTGAGTTTCTCAGTGTGAGAGAGTGCACAGGGCCAATCACATTTGCAGAAGTGCCACTGTGTGACTTCAGCTGAAGTGGACCAAAAAACCCCTTCAAAAAGCAAAAAAACCCCATTGAAATAAGGGAGGGCTGGATGAGGCTCCCATCATCTGGCTGATTCTTAGACTTTGGGTGTAGCTCCCTGCTCCACACTCTTGTGTTTCTCACTTGATTCTTTGTCGTGGCTTCACTCCTCTGCTTCACTTCTTGCTTCTACAATACAAAGTCATGTCACACAGGTCCACTCTAAGTTAGTTATATGATTAGCAGTTATATGACTGATTAAATCAATAAGCAGCAGCTTTTTTTTTTTTTTTTTTTGAATAGAGATTTTAGTTTTTCTCATGGGGCTTGAGATTTTGCTAAGGAAATAAGTTCACTTAATAGAAGAGTTTTTCAGCCAGTTTGAAATCACAGGAAAACCTCTTAAGTTGATAGTAACATCTTCACAAGCCCTCTTTGCCTTTCTACTTGCTTTGGTATGTTTGCACAAATAGAATTATCAGTGAGAGGATGTTTGGTTTGGTTTGGGTTTTTTAATCTTTTTGCCAGAATTCTTTTCTTCATGACTTGTTTTGTACCGAGCCAAACTTCAGTAGTATATCATCAGTGATTTTACCCACAGTAAACACCATCTATTTTTCTTTTCTGAGAGTCTTTAGACTGTAACCCCACCCTTCAGGGCTGAGTTATGATCACACCACTCTCTCAAAGAGGACAAGTCAGGTTGCAGCGCTCACTAGATTAACCAAACATAAAACATGAATGCAACACATCACAATCACAATGAATAAATGCCCTTGAGAACCAAGAGTTCTGTTTTAGCAGACCAACAACAAATTCGCTTGTTATGAATAACATTTACTATAACGTCACAAGTGAAGCTGCCATTCTGTTCTGCTAACTATGTAAGACACAAATCCACAAGGTGAAACTACCAAGTGCTAGGAAAGGGAATAAAATTCACTCCTTCACATGAGGGCTTATTAGAAATAACAACTACTGCTTCTCGATTTGTGTTTGTTTTTACCTGCTTTTGCTCAGCTAAAGGTCCTTTCCACTGATGACAGTTTTGTAAGATAAATCTTGCAGGTGCTGAACTACTTTCAAAATGCACATAGCACTCTGCAGACTATTAAGAGGGTAAACCTATTCAAGGATGATTTTATGGGTCTTTTCCAACCTAAATGATTCTATACTTCTATTAAAAGTTGAAAACTGTAATCTTGCAAACACATCAATAATCTCTTTGATTTCAAATGAGAGTTGTGATGTGATTAACTTTTTTCATGTACATATGTATTTGCAAGATTAGATCTGAAGCATGGAACTTTTTGCATGATTTAAAAAAGGAAAAGGGAAAAAACTTTTTGGTGAAAGAACAGAGGAATTAATGCTTTTTTAGGCATTAAGTCTTTCTACTTCAACTATGTATATGAGTTAGTGGTTTTTAATGTATGTTTATAGTGGAAAGGAGCTCAAAGTTGAAAGACCATGTAATGAACAAAAGTAAGAAAGAATATTTTTTTATCAGGTGAGACAGAATAGTGAGGGAAGTGCAGTCTAGTTCTGAGAAGAAGCCATAGGGCAAGACAACAGCAAAACTTTGTCTCTGCTGATTTTAGGGTAGGCAGGTGAAGCGACAGGTTTTGAAAATAAGATGGGTAACAGCTGTTACATGAAAAATCCTAAGCAAAGACACATGCAAGGCAATGGTCAACAACATATTCATCCCCCACTTCTGCCCATTGTGATTTACTTCAGACAGCTTAGTTCAGAAAAATTTAATGTTTGCCCTGATTTTGGATGACATGATTATGTAGTGAAAGCCACATCTTTGTATCAACAGCAAATATCTGTCTAGAGGCCAGGCTTCACCACAATTTCTCCATCTGGGGGCCTTGACCCCAGCCTAGTTAATGAGACCGTGCCCTGATACCATTACACACCTATGCAGATTCTGTTTTATTCTTGAAGGACCTATTTGAACCACACCACAGAAATTGGGAGGACAAAGGTTTTCTGAGATATGACAAAAAGGAAGGGTAAGAAAAGCTCATTTAAGCAGCAGCGTGTCATGGTTAAGGTAGGAAATATAGAGAGACATCAGGGAAAGCAATTAGATTCACAAGCATATGGTGAAGATGCTTTTAGCATCTGAGATCAAATTAAGCGATGGAGAAAATCTCACCCTAAAGTGGCAGGTGGGAGTCAGTTTGAGTCTAAGATGCCCAAACTGTGGTTATGTAATGTGGGTGTCACCCCTGGGCCACTTGCCTAAGCTCCCTCTACTGTCAACAGAGGTTTAGTCAATGGGATCCAGAGGGAAATACAGCAGGCATGTTGCTTGGGGCGTGATTCAGCAGTCTAAACATAGACATCTAATGCCAATAGAGATGTCCTAGGCTATGCCATCTGGCCTACAGCTGCCTCTCCTGACACAAGCAGGACAAACAGGTCTGTATTATGTCTGCCAGTCTCAGGTAACTGCATGCATCTGAAAGGGATGCTGGGCACTTTTGTCTGGGGGTACATATGAACTAGCTGAACTGAGTCTTAGATTGAGTCTTCAGCTGAAAACAGTCTTGAGACTGTTTTAGAATGAGCCTCTAGGATGTTCTCTAGGGTCTTCTAAATTTAGGTGTTTTAAACCTGGTATGTTTCCCATATAGATGCTAGTTCCAAATTAGAGAGTATCACTTCCCTCACAGGTGTACCTATAAACAGACACCTAGTGAAGGTGAGCCATGTAATCTGAAAATGGTACTCGAGCTGATACTAGGGGATAACTGGTTTCTCTCTCTGACATACTTTTTTTTTTTTTTTAATTATCTATAAAGGGAGGTAAGCCTGAATAACTTGCATTTTAATATCTGACTTCTAAATATCTAAAACCAGGTGAAGTGAAACCCACAGTAGGGTACTAGTTTCAGAAGAAGAATTGACAAAATTTAGGTCTGGTCAAGAGAAGAAAAACAGATTTTCTCTGGAATTCATAGTGCAACTTTATCTGAGTGATTTCATACTGCTATGAACACTTTTATTCCAGGATCATTTTCTGGTTTTGCTTGTGAGGAGGCTGGTGAAAACCAGTTCCAGGGTAAGTGTGCCTTTGTGGCATAACTTACAACATTTCACTCCAGAGACAAAGGCCTGGGGACAGAATAAGAGAAAGGAGAGAAGGGCTGGTAAAACCAATGTCAGGGGAGGTTAGTCAAGTAAATTGTAGTAAAAGGAAGCACTCATTTAAATTCCTTCCAATTGTCTAATAGTGATGATAAAACATTGGCTCAATTTATTTTGTTTTTAAATAGTTTGTGTTTTTATACTTACTGGCTTTTTATTTCATTGTGAGCCTTTTGTTTGCTACAAATTGTTTCAATATGTCTGTGAACTGCCTGTTTGAACACACGGCTTAATTCACTTCCATTTTCAAGAATAAAATATCTCAAGCACTTTAAAATGTTTAGAAATAGCTCCACACTCATAAAACTTTAAAATATTTGCAAGTGCCTGGAGTAGGAAATGCTGCTGGTTTGAAAGATGTGCAGTCTATTTGAAAACCAGTTGGATGTTTCATTTAAAATGAAATTATGTATAAATGATTTGTCAGCTTAAAGCAATTTTAATTTAAGATGTCCCTTGAAACTGCTTTCATCCTCAAAACTTCTCCTTTTTGCTGCCATTATCAGCAGCCTTCAATCCTGCAAACACTTGTGCACAACAGGAAAATTGTCATAGTTTAATTGACTCCAATGCTCCAACCTAAGAATAATGCTAGGCCTGACAGTTTTCGCAGAAGCAGGGTCTGGATAGAATATTCCCACTTCCCACTTGAGGGACCTAACCTCAGTTGCTTGCATAGTATGTAGGAACCATATTAGAAGGTTTCTTTACAGGAAAGCATAAAGATCTTAGCAACAGATCTTACTGTGAGTGTTCTGAACAGACTTTTAGTCTTTCATCCTATTAAAATTTCTGTCACACTCAGAAGCCGGTTATGCTCACACTGATGTAACCTTTCTTCTGAAGAGAGCGGGGATGGTGGTCAGATGAGAACCTATGTTATCCTAGGGTTACAAATATGCTTCAAGTCTGTAATGATGCTCAAACAGGGAATACTTTATCAAGAACCTAATGCACAATTATGTAAAAGGCTTTTGTGAAAGGTATTATAAAGATAGTAGAGAATACAATCTTTCAATTTCTAGTTTGCTGTTCCTTGTTTCATGAGCCCTTCAACTTTGCAACTTTAAATTAAAATTGCTTTGTATAGGAGTTTTTATTTTTTCCTTTCTTTTTAACATTTCAGTTTGTCAACACAAAGCTAATAGAATTATTCTCTCCTAGGAAGTGTCTGAATCTTCAAAGTGGAAACATGGGAAGCCTAAGTCACCTTTACCAAGGAATCCCTTCCGTGGAAAGTCTGGAAACTTTACAGTGTTATTTGCTATACTGGCTGAGGTATTTTTTTTCCATTAAAAACAGATGCTCTTCCTTAATATTAAGACAGATTAATTTCACAGATACGATGAGATCCCATTATAACAATCTGGTTTTGTTTTTAAACAGAACAATTTCATCATATGCATGATGCCTGGCTATAATATAACTGTTTTGATGTGCAAATGGAAATCTGGAATTCTGACTTTCTTACAGTGTATGTAAAAGGTGGCTATATTTGTAGACTCTAAAAGTGGATTCAACTGTACAAACGAAATGTTTGAATACATACCATCTGTGTTAAACATATGTTCTTTTAAGGCCTGAATTTACCACTGCCATTACTTCTTTGAAATTACTTCAGTGCACTTTGAACTGACTGGGCATCTCAGAATCCAAGATTAATTGACAGCTGTCTTGTAAAAACTTGATTTATATTAATAGCAAGTTGCTCTGCAATTAGCCCAAAAAAAAAAAAAAAAGAGGATTTGATTAGTTGTGAGATGAGGGACTTCTCAATGCTGTGAGGAGTACTTACTGTGGCCCTGGGGGTGGAGCCAGTCATGCACAAATTTGAGCTTCAAAAGTGACAAGAAAGGACCTTGGGAGCATGAGCACAAAAGGTGAGCAGAGAACAGAAAGCAGCCTGTGGTATTGTTGTCACATCTGGTCCCAGAGATGAGAGTAAATGGAGGGCTGCTTGTAAACAGCTGAGCTGTGGCACAGTTCTCCTGATGCCTTTCCAAGTGAGGTATGTTTTCAGTGAGTAGA
Organism: Corvus cornix cornix; assembly: GCF_000738735.6. Classification (NCBI taxonomy): domain Eukaryota; kingdom Metazoa; phylum Chordata; class Aves; order Passeriformes; family Corvidae; genus Corvus; species Corvus cornix. The sequence continues at coordinate 93,816,457 of NC_046332.1, forward strand.
GGCTTAGTTACGGAATTTAGTGCTCTTAAAAGAACATCTGTGGCTTGTTTTTCTAATTAGAAGGGCAGTCCACAAACAAACTGCTTTCTACGCCTGGAGAAGAAACAACATCTTAGAAAGAAGCTCAGAGCTTTTGAAAGATGCAGCAATTCACAAGGGGGAAAAATAATCAAGCAGCTATGCTTTTCAGAAGAGTCACATCACTTTTTGATAGTGTCATGTCACTGAGCCCTGACAATTACATGTGTGTCTTAAAATGAAAAGTCACTGGGTCCTCCATTTGTTATACTTCATCATAATTGATAGCCTGAGCCTTTCCAGCATTGGCTTCTTGTTGTTTGATTTATGTGAGCTGACTCTAGAGCCTTGGAAAACCTCAGCTGAAATCAGTGGTGTTGTATGAGGGTATATATTGATGCCCTGCAGCTCAGGTGGCAGGATAGGAAGATGACTTTATAACACTGAAAGTTGCTTTTTGAATTTGCTTCTATGAAATGCCAGACTAATGTGCTCAAAATTTTCATTTTTCATAAATGTACCTGTTGGTACATGACTGGAAAGTGTGAATTTCCAGAAGGCTGGGTTGAATCACTGTGCACCGTCTGGCCAGCACTGCCCTGACTCTCAAGGCATTGAGCCTAATGAGTCTATAAGGAACTCTGTATCTAGTCCATGGAAATAAATGAGGGAAAGGAAAGCTGATTGTAACAACAGTAACAGCAACAAAAATATTTTTTCTTTTTCATGTCAAGTGGTTGAAAAAGTTCTCATTGTTTTGGCAGTGCAGGGAAACTCAGATCTTACCTCTCACAGCCTACTCATCTTCTCAGACTTTTCCCTGATGCTTTCTTAAGGCTTTTGGCAGCCTATCTCTTAGTGATTCCTTACTCAACAGAAAACCTAATCTCAATCCCCCCGCCAAGATATATGTATTGGATAAAGCAGATAATTTTAATAAAAAATAAACACCTCTATAACTTTAAGTATCTAGCAAATATTTATTATAAATAAATGTTATATATATATGTGTGTGTGTGTATTTGTTTACATAATGAATAATAAATATTAGAATACCTCAGTCCCCTGAAAGCAGTGGGAAAGTATGTAACAGGAAAGACTTAACTCTTGATGAAGTTATGTTAGAGAACATTTCAACAAACCAGACGTCCTAAAGTCCGTAGGGCCTGAGAGATTGTATGCACAAGTGTGGAAGGAGATAGCTGATGTCGCTGTAAAGCCGCTCTTGATTATGTTTGCAAGGTAATGGAATGTTCAAGATGGGAAAGAAGGAGGATCTGTGGATGTGTAGGTTGGTCAATCTTAGCTCAATCCCTGGGTAGGTGATGTAGCAACTAAACCTGAAAACCTCTTCCAGACATATGAAAAAGGTGATCAGGATAGGACAGCAGAGACTTACAAATGGGGAATCTTGTTTAACCAATCTGACAGTCTTCTTCCATGAGGGGAACTAGCTTGGTGCATGAGGGGAAAATGGAGAATGTTGTTTAACTTGACCTTAGTAGGGCTTTTGACACTGTGTATCACAACCTCCTCATAGACAAGCTGACAAGATGCACATTAGAGAGTACACAGTGAGGTGCATTGAAAACTGGCAAAATGGTCAGACCCAGAGGATTGCAGTCATTGTCATAAAGCCTAGTTTGAGGCAAATCACTTGAAATGTACTCCAGGAGTCAATACTGAGACCAATAATACTCAACTAATGACCCCCACTAGTGACTGTGGAGCAGAGTGCATCCACAGTGAGATTGCAAGCAACACAAGACTAGGAAGAGTGGTGGGTATGCCAGATGGTGTGCTCACGCTAAGAGGAACCTAGATAGGCTGAAGAATTGGGCAAAGATGATTTGTGAAGTTCAGCAAAGGAAATGCCAAGTCCCAGACCCGCAGATGAATGACACTGAGCATCAGTATATGCTGGGGGGCATCAAACTGGAAAGCAGCTCTGCAGAAAATATGTAAGGATCAGCAAGCTGAATACAAGCCAGAAATGTGCCCTTGCGGTGAAGGCCAACAGGACAGCATTAACATTGCCCTCAGGTTAATAGAAATGGTCCTCCCTCTCAGGGTTGGTAGGGAAATATCTAAAGTACTGGGTCCAGTTCTGGGCTTCCCAGTACAAGAGACATAGACACACTGGAAAGTGTCCAGCGAGCAGTCACAAAGGTGATGAAAAGAATGGAGCACCTCTCTTATGAGGAAAGGCTGAGGGAGCTGAAACTGTTCAGCCTGGAGAAGAGAAGGCTGAGTGGGATTTTATCAGAGTGTATAAATGCCCGTGACAAAAAGGGAGACAAGATCTTTTCAGCAGTGCTTAGGGACAGAACAAGAGGCAATGGGCACAAATTGAAAAAAAAAAAAAAAATCAATCTGAACCCCAAAAACTGCAAGAGTGGTCAAATACAGGAATGGGTTGCCCACAGAGGCTGTGGAGTTTCCATCCCAGTCATCATCTAAAATCAGGTCACAGTCCTGGGCAACCAGCTCTACCTTATGCTGCTTGAGGAGTGAGAATGGGCTAGATGAACTGAGAAGCTCCCTTCCAACCTCAACCATGCTGTGACTCTGTGATATTCTGCAGCAGAGTTGTTGCTGTGTTTAATTGCACTGCTCATCAGATACAAAATATCTCTGCGGAAGTGTCCATTATCGGAGTAGTGGCACATAAGAATTGTTATTCAAAGCAAAACTGCTTCTACTACTAATTACAGCAGACCTACAGGAGCTTCCTAGGCTGCACAGGGTGAATTGACTTCCTTTTAGTGACTATTCCCCGGACTACCCCTGTTCTAGTTTTGCAACAATGCAAATGGCACTTGCCAGGAAAATAAAGTTGTAGCTATTTGGTTAGCTGCTTGAAATGGTCTCCAACAGCATCTCTGGAAGCAGGTTATAAAAACCAGGCTACACTAGACTGAAAGCCGAGGGGAATACTGCTATCACATAGGATTTCTGCTTGTCTTCCTAGTATGTAGCTATGCTGGGAATTCTGTCACATGGGTGACATGTCATGTCAATTCTATAGAGTATTTTCCTTTTATGGCCATGCTGTGTTGTTCATGTGGCTGCTGATGTGAACATTGCTTTGGCTGCTTGGCAATGCGCTGTAATTAACTGCCTGCTAAGTACCAATGCCTTTCAACCAGGATTTTTAAAATGAAGGTATTTATAGTCATGCCATGAAGATTTTTTGCCTTTTCTCTTATACCCCTGTTATACATTTTTACAACTTCTGTATTCCTAGTGCTTTTTCCCTACATTCTTGGACTTGTTTATCAAGCTAAGAAACTAAACATTTTAGAAGCTTCATAGCTAGGAATCAGTGTGCCCCAGACCCCAAGGTCCTCTCCATAACACATTCTGTAAACTAAGATAGAACCATCCAGGGAAAAGCTCCTTGGGGTGGGGGGCTCACTTGAGCCTCTCATTAGGGAATCTTTGATAGATATGCTAATTAATAGAACCTATAATGTTATACCTGATCTTTTGGGGTGGGCATTATTTCAGCAGGGTGCATTTCGATGCATATGACCTGGATGTGTGCACCTAAGGATCCTTAAAATAAATACCAAGGTAAAATCCCTTTTCCCCTTCTAACCATGTATAACTCTTTATTTTAAGACCAAGAAAAGGCATCAGTAGGAGAATGCCAGATAAATAATCAAATCACTGGAATGAGGCGTTCTTAATACTATATTCTATGCTGTTTGGTGACACAAATGTATTTTATTTAGAAAAGAAAATTAGTCTTCAAGAGCAAAAATCATTTGAGTATGTCAGATACTTCATGTGAAGTCAGTTAGGTTTCTGTTGCTGCATAAGCTCTTACCTCTCTCAGTAATGACGAAGAAGACACTGTCCCTTTTCTTTTTTCTTAATGTAAATTTATCTGCTATTTTACAGTGACTGCACAGAAACATCAGCCATTGCCATGTAACTGGAAAACCCAAAGAGGTACATGTTTCTGGAAAGAATAAGATTTTCTATGCAAGTTCTGACCAGTTAGTCACTTCCAGAAATACTGTACTGTGCGACATATGCACATACTTTTGTGTTTGGGAAATACCAGGGAAAAATGCAACATACTGTGTGAGTATGTGCACTCTGAGTGCCCAAATCAGACCTCTCTGACCCTTTTTCAAGCCTCTCTCAACTTCTGTGCTCTCACACTCTCCACTTTTGCCCAGAACTTTCCCTTCCTGTTCCTGTTCTCTGGGCACCCTTCCCAGAACTATCCATGAGCTGTGTCCACCGCTCCCCTCTGCTGTCTTTCTAATGCTAGAAAAGACAGCACTAGGTAAGGGTAAGGAAAAAAGAAGCTCGGAGCCACTCGCTTTGGAGCTCTGCAGGAAACACAGCGATGGGTCTTTTCTCCCAGTGATGACAAGGTGAGGAGAAGCATAAGACCTGAAACCTGTATGTGATTTGAAGCTTGTGTTTGAATCCCATACTGGAGCATAGTTTTCTATCCTACTTACACAGGGGTGTTCCTCTTAAAATCAGTGATATTGATAGGTACTTGCAGTCCAGGGTGACCTGGACAAGCTCTCGTAGCAGGCCTTGGGATGACTTAATTTTAGCCTTCCAGTACCTGAGGGGAGCCTACAGGAAAGGTGGAAATACACTATATACAAGAATATGTAGTGATAGGAAAAGGGGACATGGCTTCAAACTGAAAACAGTAGGTTTACATTAAATATTAAGAAAAAACCCTTTCCTGGGAGGGTGGTGAGGCATTGGAACAGGCTGTCAAGAGAAGCTGTGGATGCCCAATGCCTGGAAGTTTTCAAGGCCAGGTTGGATGGTGCTTTGAGCAACCTGCTCTATTGGAAGGTGTCCCTGCCCATGGCACGTGGTTGGGAACTAGATGATCTTTAAGGTCCTTTGCAACCCAAACCATTCTGATTCTAGGATTCTGTGACTGCAGAAAAATACACTGATTGTCTGATGGGAAAAGGTAACTCATGGCCTCTTCATCTCACCATTTTTAGCCTCAGGCTGCCATCTTTTTTTTTCTTTCCCTAACCATTCTTGCTCCTTGTTCCTTTCCAGGAACCACTTTGCAAACTGCCCATTTCCACCTCTCCTCTTCCCTTGCCCTTGCTCTAGCCTTTGGTCAGCTCCAAATCTCCCCTCACAAGCTTGTTCTTCCTGTGCTACCACACAAGGTCTTTCCTTCTGCTGCCTCTTCCCCTTGCCCACAGCCTCTTCCCACCCTCACCCTGGAGTCCTTTCCCAGACCTGGCTGTCCCAGTTCCATTTTCTTTTTCTGCTGTGCTCAGGTGAAGCTGAAACCTTGCTCTGCCCTCTGCAGCTTCCACCTGGAACATGTGCAGGAAGGGTGCAATTTTTAGACAGTTATCAATTTCTAAACAGGTGAAATCACTGTTTCTGAAAGGCTTATAACTGGATCATGTCAGAAAAAGGCAGGAGATTTTTCACATGTAAGCCACTCACCTCCCGTTAGATTTCAAGTGACTTGTCTGAACCTCTAGATTTAAGAGCAAGTTTTAGAAGTTTGAAAAAATGTACAAAACATTATTCTTTCCCCACATTCACTCTTGTGGGTGGCTGGATCTTGCCATGTCAAATTTTCCACAACTATTCATCATCCAGTGTCCAACTGAATCTGAAGCTTTTCATACATGTAGAAGAAGTTGACAATTCCTACTATGGGCAGTTTTGTAAAGAGTTTTATCATATCATTATCTTTTCATTAACATGCCAGGCTAAATTCCTACCAGGAGTTGCTACCAATCCCACCTAGTATAGAGAAAAAAAAAATCAATTATTTATTAATTTAGAGCACCAACTATTGAACATTATAGTAAAATATGTCACAATGACACTGTGTTTTGGTGTCGCCTCATCCAAAACGTAATTAAGACAGCTCAAAAAGCATATTGACTGCCATTAGTTTTGTATCAAGTTCTGACTGAACAAACAACTGCTTATAAAAGATGAGAAATAATAAACATGGCCAGCTTTTTTTTTTTTTTTAACGTGAATTTGGAAGAGAGAGAGAATAATGGGCTGAGGAATGTTTTATTTCTTCTTGTCAGGGTGAAAGAAAGGAAAAATACACCCAAGATGTTTCTTTAAAAGATCCATTTAAATGGGACCACTGTTGAAGGAGGCAATTATTTTTTTTATCATAAAAGCTTGACAGCCTCCTTTTAGGGCTGAAATGCAGAAACAAAATGAAAAATCTTTTGTATGATGGATTGAGTTAATGCACAGCAGCTTTCTGAGTGGGAAAACCAGAGAAGTCATTAGGTTATTTTTATTGCTTTAGCTAGAGAGACTGGGTACTGCTTCCACAACTAGTCACTGGGGTATAATTAATAGACCATTTGCTAATAGAATATAGAGCTTTAAAAGCAGATGCAGTTTGGTATTTCAGCTATCTTGCTGCATCTCAGATGGTTGTAAAGAGTGCAGAGCTGTGTAGCACGGTCCGAGTTGCTCTCCTGGACCTTACATGGTTAATCTGTGTTGCTCTGAGAGCCCTTTCTTTCCTGTGCTGAGGTCTAGACAGACGGTGGGGCCGTCCCGGCTGGGCTGCGGCTGGGCTGGGAGCCCTCTGGCAGCCTCAGGCCAGGGCGTGTGCGCTCAGCCGCCAGTGGTGCCAGGTGCCAAAGTAAGTCCCAAACTCGGCTTGGCGTATGGGAGAGGTGGGGCTGTTTTGCAAGAGGAAATGAGGAACCATTTTACCGTCCTGGACTGGCTTGAGAAGTGAAGAACTATCCAGAGCCCTTCTGTGAGCTCTGACCTGCCGGTTTGTGCTGAAATCTCAGAGTGCCACAGAGAGAGCTCCTCTTCATGTCACCCCAGAAGAGTTGCCTCTTCTTTCTCATCCACTTGCACCTGTGAAGGTGTTGTCTGTTAAGGCTAATCCAGGCTGAGCTGATGGAAGAATAGCCTTCAGCACCTCTGGGCATTGCAGGTATTTACAAGAAAAGGGGTGAGGGAGGAATCTGGTCTCAACTGCAGTTGCTTTGCAGCATGGTGGTCCAATGGAAAAAAGAAGCAAAGTCAAGCAGGAACTTCAAAATAGTGTGTATTAATGACTCCAAGACAGAGGCATTGATCTGGTCCAGCATGGTTTAACGAACCTTATTCTGGGTTTAGGATACATCTCTGCTCTGCAGAGATGGATTGGGATTACACTGAATTTCAAGCATCCCATTTTATGCTGGAGATGGGGTCAGTGTCCCAAAAGTGTCAGAGCACAAAGACTAAAACGTCTCACTGGAACTGCACCCTCTATTTCTTATTTAGCATAGGAAAAATGGACCTAAGTGTTTATTTACATGCTCCTGACTAAAATGTTTACCACTGGGAAAAGAGCAATTAAGATAAGTGAGTGGGAGATATTAAGAAAATAAGTGTAATGAAAGATCTGCAGGCTTGTTTTTCCCAGAAAGGATGTTAAGAGGGAGAAAAACTAATTTGTGGTGGATGCTGTGTAACCCTTGAAGAAATACAGTCTATTTCTCTGCCTCTGACATATCTGAGAGATCTCATAGTCTTCAAACCTTTTTTTCCATTTTATTCTTCATTGTTTGCAGTGCTTTGGATGTCCTTATGCTGCTTGTATACCTGTTTATATCTTTTCTCCCTGACTCCCTGAGCCTGCAGTTAGCCAGAGAAAGGAAATATATGTACCCTCCTTAGAATTATAAAACTACTTAGGCTGGGAAAAGATCTTTAAGATCATTGAGTCCAGCCATTTGATCTCGTTCTGACTACACGCCGCGTTTCTCCACTTTGGTGTGGAAGAGAGAGACAAAAACCCCATTGATATCTAGCAGCCCCTTACAAATTATATTGTATGATAACTCCAGGCATGAATGAGAAAAATGAGTAAAATGTATGCCTCCCATCCCATGCTGCTTCTCTGCTGTCCATGTAGGTTTTGTTTCATAGTTTCCATTTATTTTTCAAGTCACACGGACAGAGTACATTGAGAGTTTGCCACCTTCAAAGCACGGGTACTTTAACAAGTGTTTGTGAAGCAATTTAGGGCCTGTTAGTGGTGAGAAGGCTGTGAGAAGCCTCCATGGGGGCCCTGGGGACCACTCTTCTGCTCAGGCCCTGGCCTGTGGTGCCTGCTGGGGCATCTGTGCCTGGCTTGACTGGTCCAGACCCAGCTGGCTGACTGGACAGCTCAGTCAGACCTCATCCCCTTCTCGTCCCCTTGGCCTTTCCTCTGCCCTCAGCTCTTGCTCCCCAGCCTGCACAGGACAGTGCAATGGTGTAGCTATTCTCACAGTGAGATCTGCTTCAAGGCTGAATTTTAATGCTGGCTTTTAAATACTTTTTTTTCTTTGTTGTTCATTGGTATAGTTAGTACCACAGCAGGTAATCATATCCACAGCTTTTGAGAGCTACCATAGCAGACTTGAACATAACATGAAGTTCATTTCCAGAATTCAACAAGCTGCCACTCATCAGCTGCCATGGTGGCTGCCTTCCTATGCTCTAAATCTGCAGTAAATGGAAGATAATTCAGCTTATTTTAACTCTTTATTGCTGCAGGCTCAATTAAACCCAATTACCTCACATTTGCAAGATTACACACACATACAGGATTACTGCCATTCAGTTGATGGAGAATCTGACAACAGCTGAGCCCAGCCTAAATGTTTCTTACTCCTAAGGATATTTTATATGTCTGCCTGCATGTCTGACTGCATTGAGTTTGTTCACACAGAGATTTGGATCTGAGAGAAGGTGCTCTGCTTCTAGGTGCTAACATCTGTTAGTAAAGGAATTAACATTAGGCTAAACTGGTGGCAATGGAGAGAAAGAAACAGGCTCCATAACAAATAGGAACTCTTAGCCTCGGGCTTACACAATACTCTAGGCACTGAAAGGTTAGGAAATTCCCTTACAGGAAGCCCAGGCCCTGCACGGTTAGCCAGAATTTATCAGAGATGTTTCAAGGGATGAAGTCATGCAGTGTTTTTCTGTTGCTGTTTGGTGTCTTTCAACAAGATGGAAATTAAATTTCAAATCTCCTCAGTATATTTATAGTTAAATTTTGGACAAATTTACTGCTAAGCAGGAGCATGGGATGAAAAACTTAACCAGAAGATATGGAAGAATTCAAGGTATACATGAGAAAGGATAAAGTCAGCAGAAAGTGTTGGTGGGGCAGAGAAGGCAATACAGGCAACCTCTGAGGAGATAAGGAACTTTCTATGAAAAGTGGCCACAAACAGAAGGAGGACCATTTAAATATGGCTTATATTCTGAGGTCCTTATGGGTAAGATATTTATAGAGAAAAGTTGCACACATGGGATGCCCTGCCATCTGAGGCTTAGTGACTCCCAGAAATCTGCTACTTAAGCAATCCATTATTTGTGTGATAGAATCATGTGATAGCGGTTACAAAATAAATTGCACACCCTTTAAATTTTTTTTTTTTTAAATAAAACATGGCAGCATGCACAATTTGGAGGGCAAGGTGAGCACAGATTACCTCTGAATGTAATATTAATAGCTGGCTTTTCAGGTAAGGTAGTAATGGCTTTTAATGGTTTAACTAAAAAAAGAAATCTTCATCTATTTCCTTCAAGCAGAATTCAAGAGTCTTGAAGTGCTAATTTTGTACCAGAATGATCTTGAGTGCCATACTGTTAGCACTCCAGAAAAGTATTCCAGCACCTGCTCTCACATAGAATTAGCTCTACTTATATTCCTAAAAAGAAGACCAAATGTATTATATTATCAGCTATAAATAATTTCACATGTATCTCCCAAGAGCCATGATATTGTAAACACTCAGCAGTTTCTATTCATACAGTAATAGGAAGAGGTAATACACTTCATTATGGATAACTTCAATTTCAAACTAAGTGGAGAATGAACTGTTTGATTTATACATAACAAAAAATGCTTTTGAAATCTATAGCATTATAGCCTTGGTTATTGTTTAATGATAAAAACTGAAAACTAGACAAGAATCAACTATGTTCATATCAATTTGTTAGTAAAACACCTTCTTTGAACACTGAGATGGATTGTGAGTCAAGTGGCTTGCTCTTAATGTTCAGTGCATAAAACAGTGATTTCAACAAGGTCAAAACCAGTCAGGTAAACCTTGGAAGCATTTGCTATTTATAAGTCACTGAACTTCCAACAAGTACACATCATACACTGGAATCTGACCTGGCAGAAATAAAATCTAAAGGGGATTGAAACTCACAGAATTGTTATACCACTTCTCACACAGTATCATGTTTAAAGCACGTTCTTCTAGGAGCTTCTCCAGCCAATATGGTTCATAGGTCAAAACGTTCAGCTTCATTTATCACAGCCTTCAATATACTTAAATATATGAGTGACTTTAGAGAAAAAAAAACAGACAAGAAAGAAACTGGGACATCCCATTCATATATTTTTCAAGGTAAGTTCCAAAGCAGCCTGAGAGGTATAATTCTGGGTTCTGATTCAGCCTGGTTCCCGCCTGCCAACTGGCAGCACTGGGACAGAAAATCTAAATTTAATAATTTAAATTCAATTCTATCAATCAAGACTGAAATAAACACAGTACTGATTTTTACTGTTCGTATTTATTTGTAAAGATTCTTTTATAGAGAAATTTCCATCTGCACTCCAGGAAGTGTCCGACCTTTTGCACCTGCTTTCTATGGTTTTATATCACCTATGCACTGAATCTGATATGACACAGAGTCACAAGGTGCACAGGTGATTTTCAGCTACATAGAACTGTAAAAGTTGGGGCAAAGACATTCAAAAGCCAGTATTATATTCAAATCCTCAGATTCCTAAGGCAGCCCTGGATAGGGAGGTATGAGAAGACACCCCTAATGCAGGCTGTGCTGTGGTGCCAAAAGAGCTGGGAGGGAAGGGGAGCTGATGTTATCTTCAGCTGACCTGGATGGATCTGGAAGAGGACATATGTTGACAGCTTCAGCCAAGGGTTATAAATATGGGATTAAGTTCCCATTCCTTTATGCTACACTTCCATCTAGGAAAGCTGAGTTACCTCAGTATTTCCACAGTTGTGAACTAGTGATCTTTGCCATAACGGCTAAACAGTCACATTTTTGTTCCAGAGCAGTCTGCCTACCATTTATAGGTCTCCCATTAAAGTGACTCCTTTAGTGATTTTTTAATATAGCAACTATAATTGGGGATCAAATATTTTTGGTGGCAAGATATCATTCTTATGATTGGCACTCAGTAAATGAAAGATATGTTTCAGATTTTGAAGACAGAGAGATGAAAGACTCTTAACAACCTATCCGAAATGTGGATAATATATTTAGATAAGAGCAATGTTACAGCCATGAGAAAGATCTATTAAGCTGTTGGAAAGGAGAAGAAATTACAGAAACAAAAGAAAAGGAACAGAAAATTATGTTCTTCATGGGACTGTCTTCAATCCATTTGTAAATGTCCCCAGCTTTTTTCTTACACAGTATGAAGCCCAGCTGTTGATCATCCACACTAACAGTGTGGATGTAACTCTTGCACTACATTTTAATCATGGCAAAATGACTGTTAGCAGGTATGATCCATGTGTATTCTTGCAGAAAGGGAAGAAGCAAAAAATAAAAATAACACTCTCATCTGAGTAGGAGCATTTATGCTCATGTTGGAGGTGGAAACTGGTCACATCAGACATCATTGTGAATAATCAGATCTTGTGTGTTCATGTAGGGGTCACTCCTTTGGCTGAAGCATTCTCCCAGTTGAGGAGTACCTGCTCAGTGATAGAAATCATGGGTTAAGATGCCAGAGCCAAGGGGTCATTTTACAAACTGGGCCTGTTAAAATGTGAGCACTCCTTGTAGCATATTTAAAAGACTTTATAGTCTTAACATGTTCCAGTCTTGCTGGTCAAGTGTGTGTCTCCTGTCCACAGGTACCAGCTAGAAAGATAAGTGCTCTGATGGAGTTCAGTCAGGAACAAACCTGTTGTGGATTGCTGCTTTACTGTTGCGATGCAGGAGGCAGACTTCAGGAGACTAAAATCAGGAGAAGAAACACTGGCTTATAAAGTATCTAAGTGTACCTTTGCTTCCCATTTGGCCATTCTGTCAAATGCAGAGAAACTACATGATCTTGTTTTCCTCAGCCTGGAAGTCAGAGCAACTTTATTTTACTAGGCTGTTTGTGTTAAGTTTGATTAACACCTGGGGCCAAAGGGAATGACTGTCCATACTGAAATCTGGAACAAAAAGTCAAAAAGACATTTTTTAAATTATATCCCAGGGCAAAAGAGTCCTCAGATAATCTTCTTTTACATCACATTTTGCTGTGAGCAATTGTGCTGAGATTCAGGGAAAGATGAAATGATGACTTTAACAGATAGAGAGCAGACTATGATTTGGAGGTAAAATACGTCCCCATTAATTTACAGGGGTAAAATTTACGCTGATGTCACTAGAAATTTGCCCCATGTAGCATCATTTAAAACATTCTGAGCCCTGGATGTTTGAAGCAATGAGTTTATATGGGAAAATCCAGATGTTCTCTTTCCTTTCTTGAATTTTGCTTTATTTCTATGATTAAAGGAGTACCTGCTACCTCTGTCCCTCTTTAAAGTTTCAGTTTTACAAAATGATTACGTCTTTTGGAATGTGTGTAGGGGTCACCTACTACCTGAAACACACAGATATTATTTTTGTGCAGACAGGAACAACCTGTGATTTTCAATATCTCTAACTGCGAAATGACCTATAGTAACCTACTGACATGTGAACATATTTACTTCTCAGTCAGCTATGAGTGTCAAATGCTAAATGCAGCATATAAATGCATTAGGTGAATCTCCAACATTTTCTAGAAGGATCTGGGTCCTTAGCCTTTTAGTAGCCTTTTGCAAATTTTACAAGCACATCAGTAAAAGCACAAACTTATTTGAAATCTTTGAAGTTAAACTTCCTGGTATAAATAACTCAAAAGTGTCAAAGTTGACAAGTCTGAAAATGCCCATGTGGGCACATATCCTGGATCAAGCAGTTCCTATGATCAAATGAGATTTGGCTATAGTGACCCAGAATAGATAAACTCAAGCTTACCTGCACCAGGCTCTAAACAAGTCCTAGTTCAGAGCTGACCCAAACTGCATCATACTAGATCCTGTTCTGGGATGGAGCTGAATGGAGAACTCTGTCATTCTATTATGACTGGTACTGTCTCATGCTAGTACTACCCACGGCTTTTGCTCCTTTTGGGAGTCTGTGGCTTTTAAGGCGCATTGGTTCTGACGTGTGCTGCACGCACTCTAATTCAAAGAAATTTGTTCTTTTTCTCACATGAAATTCATGAGGAACACAGATTAATTCCTACCCATTCTATGGCACGAAGTGGTCACAAGCTTTCTAAGTGTTTCAGAGCTCTAGTTTCAAGGAAAAAAGCTGAGCTTATCTTTGTAAGAGAATGGTTTTCAGCCATTAAACAGGCACCCACAGGGAAGAGGGTCTGGCTGAGTCTCTGCTGTGAAGGAAAAGAGGTTCCCTAACAAATACTCAGCCCAAGACTTAGTGCCATGACTGGATTATGTCAAGCCAAATCCAGGGTTTGCACTTCTAGATGTTAATTTGCCATTGCAAGGGCAAATGGGAACCTTTTGAAACAGCAGCCAAGCAGTGGGAATAGTCATGTCTCCAGGATCTGAACTCATTTGCTTCTCCTCTTGTTGAGCAGCAGGGCCTGTGTTTGTGACTCCCAAGAGATGTGTTGTCTTAGAAGAGGCATGAGAAAGAATGGCTCTGTCACTAGCCTTCTGCAAACTAACCTTTACAAAAGAGGACCAAAAATGTGTCCTTTTAGCGATGCCAGCTGTCCGGGAGATCCCCGAGTAATATTTCTTCACACTGCTCTATTCCAGAGATCTTTATCCCACATTATCCACAGAAAGAGAAATAAATATGAATCTACCTACTTGTCTTATCACACCAGAAGCTCAGAAACACTCCTGGTACTTGCTCATGCCTCTCACGTCTCCCTATGCAGCTGCAGACCCTTAGCTTCGAACCGAAAACATCTCTGTGGGGATACTGAACACTCTCTTTGATCCCTTCCTTTGGACATCCCAGTCTGGAATTGTGCTTGGTGCTGCAGGGAAGACCAATTTGCTAGCACTATTGGGTGTTTTTCTATTTTTGGCCTGCAATAGAAAATATTTCATTTGGGATTTGTTTTCCTCTACCACCACAGAACTGTGAAGTTGCTCTTTTGCTCTTTTGTTGTTGTTGATTTTCTATATCAGTTGAAGGAATTAAGCAAACACACTTCATTTGTCAATCTGACAAATGGGAAGAAAGAGAAAAGAATAAATCCAACACCACAGGATGCTAAGAAAATGATTTCTATTTTTAGCCTGGTACATTTCAGACATGTAAACACCTCTGTTAATTGCAGACCCTGCAGCAGTGCTCTAGGGATTATTGAATTGCTTGGAAAGCTGGCAGCCCTATATGGCATACCAGTGAAGGACTTGACAAGGCTAATTGTGTTCCAAGTTGTTTTCAGCACCAGTGGGAAATGAGGTCTCTGTGCTGGATGTACTGTACAAACTAAGTAGTGACGGAGGAAGGGAGGTGGGGAGAGTGAGGTGCTGAATAAAGGTAACAGGATCCACAAGCATATGACATTTCACGAATACAGTTGGCCTCCGGAATTTGAAAAGCAGTTGCATGCTTAACGGGTGTGCCATGTACTATCGCGAGTGCCTGCATTTCCCTTGGAAGTTTTATATGGCTGTTAGCTCTGGAGCACATCTTTCTATCTCCTTTCCTTGCACCAGTAAGAATACAAAATTCATTATTAATGAAGTTTTTCCTCTAGACACAGGATTTTTCAGATCCTGAGAAGTTATTGTTTTTCCTCCATACATTTATGAAGCCTAAAAATTATGTCCACAAGCATAACTCTACTAAGAACATTTCAGGATTGCCCTCTCTTGCAAATTCCCAATAGCAGCAAAAAATTTGCAAATACCCTTTGGCTTGTCTTCCTGTCTTCAAATATGGATTTCCATCTAATCTATTGCTTGAGTGACTTATCTGTTGTCCTATGAAGTGTTCCTTAAAGAGTATTTAATTCAAAACCTATGTGAGAAGGTGAAACTTCTATGGTGTTTGCACCTGTTTATCTCATATTTAAAATTGTTTCTGTTCATCAGATTCAGTGTATTTCACCACACTATTTTCCAAGCCTTTAGAATGTATTCAAAACCCATTTTTTGTGACTCTTTGGGTTCTGGTGGGAGGAGGCAGGTAACCTTGCATGGCTTAGAGATCCAGGAAAACTAGCTGGCTTTCCATGCTGCAGGAACAAACATGCCATAAAAACACCTCATTGAAATAGATTTAACAACACTTCCTCTTTTTATGAGCACTGCAGCAGATTTGTGCTAGGTCTGCCTTTGGTGCCTTGTTTTCCTCTGTCATATGCTGTTAAACATAAAATGTCCTGCAGAAAGTGATCTGTTTCTTTCTAGGGTATATCTGCCAGTCTTACAGTGACAATGCAATCTAAGATTGTGATCTAACTTGAGCGTGCTAGCTCTTAAGAACTGGTGTTATGAACCCTCTCACTGAGGATTTAATCACAGGAAATTTTGGGCAATGCAATCTCGGAGGGAGATTGTTAGCATTATGGGGTTTTGGAATAATCTGTCTACCAGAATAATAAAAGAAAAGCCAGATAAAAGGATGAAAGGATGTGAGACAAGGTAGGGAGAAATGGAGGCTTGGGGAAAATAGCCAGGAAATGAGAGAAGGTCTGGAAGAATATCAGGGGTGCAATGGAAAGAGATTGTGAGAAGTATTTCCAGAAGGGAGATGCCTGGCAGAGAAGTATGAAGTGGTATTAAAGGGAGTGATGCATGCTCTGGCCTGGGGGCAGGAGCAGGCTGGGGCTTGCAGGGGGAGCACTCTTTCTAGGACTCTGGACCAGAGAACAAAAGGATTTTTATGTTTGTGGGCAACCTTTAAGCCCATCTTCCTAAAAGTATTATGTAATGCCTTGTTGGTGCACTTAGAAAAAAATGGTGAGGCTATTACTTCTCATCAAATTTGTTCAGTTCTGGAGTGGGCAAGATTAAAGGATACATGTATCCTACTGTTAGACAGATCTCACTGAAAATAAAAAGAGCAATGTGCATTCTCTGGTCCACCAAGCAACTGTGAGTGAAATGATATCATTTCACTTTTTCCTCCCAGTCAAATAAGCTGTTCTTATCCATTGACTCTACTAGCAGCAGGCCTTCATCTACGTTCCCCCATGAATCATGCTTGAGTATTGGCTGGGAGGACCTAAACTATGAGTGGGAGCCTACCAACGATGTGGTTGGTCCATGGTCCAGCTTCATTTTCTGTCATAACCCGTGAAAGTGCCCTGAAATTCAAAAACAAGGGTGAGAAGGATGTCTTGCTGAAGAGAATTTTTTTCAGTCATTCTTTAGCTCTGAAAATGAATGTAAAATCTTGAAGGGGTGTTTCCAGTTTTCCTATTTTTCACTGTGCCTGACATGAATGAGATCAGCATCTGAAACCTGCACAACAATGAACTTAGAGCTAGTTTCTCCCAGTTTCCCCTATCAGAGTGATGCTGACCAATTGGCAGGAGCACTAAGTCACCAACAGAACTTCAAAATGATGCCAGCACTGTGATTATTTTAAAAATAAGCTTTAAATACATTTAAAAAGGTGATGTAAGGTTGACAGTTTCAGTATAGGACAGTCCCCTTCTGTGGGGACCCTGAATATTTAGAGATCAGTTAATTCATGATGGACAGAGATTAGAGAGATTTGTCCCCAAATAGCAAAGTAAGCTCTCATGATTATTTTGCTACACTATCAAAAGATTAATTGGTAATGTGAATTGGTGTGTGTCACAGAGCAACCTGCAGCATGGTGTGCTGATGATCTAATCTGGTGTCATAGTTGGACAGTGTATCTACCCCAGATGTCCTGTCCTTTACATGGGCTTCAGATAAAAGGGCAAGGAAAGTAAATTGTACATTTCTTTGCAAAATAGAGTTAGGATGTAGCCAAAGTACCTGCATAGGTCCATAAATTGAAGAGCTCAAATCTTCCCATCATATCCTATGCAACTCTAGTATATTTATTTTTTGTTACCATGAAGCTGAACTTTAAAGAAAGTAAAAATAAATTAGTTCCTAAGACTCTGCTCTGAGAGAAGCTGTAACTACCAAGACCAAGAACTACTATGATTACTCCATAGACATCAGCACAAAAATGGCAATATATTCTGCCAACAAACAATGTGCTGTTCCATTGCTGTAGGACTATCAGCCCCAAATCGCCATCTGGGTCTCCTGCAGTGTTCAGTGTCCCATGTTGCTGATCAGCTGGCATATGTCATCATGTGAAAGAAGGAATTGTTCTGTCTTGTTGAAGGGCTTTTTCTGTTCAGAATTCTAGGTATTTACACTTGTTAATCTAAAAGGTAAAGTGTTTGTTATGGAACCTATAAATGTTCTGAGTACTGCACAGAACAAATAGGACACAAATCTTGACTGTAAAGAATTTATCTAATTCAGAAAAAAAACTTACAGGGTCATATAGGTGACTAGTTGTACATTTTTAAAATTGCTTCAGATGGAAACCTGGGTTTTCAAGAAAAAAAAAATCAAAGAAATTCTTGGTTTGAGCTGATTTAGTTTTAGATAAGAACTAACCATAAGTTTCAGTTCAGAGATTCTGCTATATTCTTGTAAAAATAATAGTTAGGCTGTTGTGGGTTTTCTTTCTTCTTTGTGTGTAACTACTCTTCTTGAACTGAACTGCAGTCCTACTGACGCAATCTCATCTCTTGCTAATAGGGCACCATGAAGTGTCTCACAGAAGATGTAGTCTAAACAATAAACATTATTTACAGAGAAAAACTGTACAGCAAATACACTTTAATTCCCTGTGGAATAGAAATATTTCACCAAAAAGAGATTCACAACAAATTTTCATGAGGCAATTTAATTTCACTGTGTTTGTCTGTCTTTCCCTTGTGTAAGGGCACATGCCTTCATGCCAAACAGACATCAAGGAGCCAGAAGAGTAGGGGATTTGTAGTTGAAAGGATGAAGAGAGGAGACTGGTTTCTGAAATACTTGGAGCTGACAATACTGCTAATAATCTGTGACTGTTTTTCAAAGAATTATAACCTGGCAAACACATTCAACTTCTGCTGACTCTAAAAGGTTACTGAGATAAATATATGATTGCTTACTTTAGCAGTATAAGTTTGCCTGAATAATTTTTCAAACCTAAGAGAAGATAAAACTTGGCCTGAGACCACTATGAACTCAAGAAGCAATGAAATCCCGCCTAGATGAATTATCTAATATTATTAATAATTAATACACATTCATGATTATTTCACTGAACACAAATCTAGCTATGATTAAAATGCTTCTGCTGAGAGTACTCTGGAATAGAAACCACCTCTTTTCATCTAGAACAAAAGGACAGCACTGTGTGGTTCCTGGTTCCTACACAGAGGTTCTGTATAAAACAAAATTCCAAAGGAAAACTTAAAGGCAGTGGAAAAAATGGATATAGCATCACAACTCCTTTTTTTACAGGAATTTTCTCGTTACTTCACAGAGTTAAGAAGCTGGTCTGGCCAAACTCTGTATCTTTCCAGCTGAATCCTATATATGAAATAATTTCCTATTGCTTGTGGTTTAGAAAGTAATTATTAGGCCATATCCAGAGAAAATTCAGGGTAGAGCTGCAAACTCTTCAACAATTTAATTTGTGATTGGAACAAGTTAGATCTCTGTGGAGACCCCCTTAACATAAGTCCCGGTGATGTTCTGCCAGGCTTTCAAATGCTTTCAAATGTTTGCAAGTTTAGAATGATGATAAATCCATAATAATTCACCTCAGCAGCCTCTCTCAGGAGCTTTTAACCCAAGTAGCTTGCCAGCTTTCTTAAACATGCTTTACTGTATATAGACCCTTCAGCTTTTTTGTGTATTTCTGTTTCTTTGCCCGTATGAACCACTCCTTAAAATGGTCTGTTTCCCTGGCACTGGGAATGAAACTGGAACAGCTTGTCCTGGCAACTGTTGCTAGTCTACAGTAATTGGATGTATTAAAAATAAAAACAAAAACAAAACAATTGTTTTTCCTCATTCCTTCCCAGTAGAAATCAGTTAGTCACAGCCTTTATTTAGCACATGTGACATTTACCTAAGCAAAGGCAACTGGTGAGCCAGTTCTATGTAACGGTCCTGGGGAGCACAGATCTTATTCATGCTGCAGACTTTGTTCTGTTGCCCTGCTTGTCACCAGGGGTAGTCATTACTCAGGATGTTTCTGGTAGCAGGACAAACTGCTACGAGATTATTGCCATGAATTTGAAAGGAATTGGATGGAGGAATTACTGTGGGGAGTACCTTCCAGCAACACCCCATGCAAAGAGTTTTCCCTGGGCTTCATGTCAGGACCATATCCTCTGCATAAATTGTGACCGTCAGTGCTTGTTTTCTACTGTTCATCAGATCCCTGTGTGCTCCTGCTCATGTGAGGGTTTTTGTCATAAATTTCACACTTGTTCTTCCATCACATGCTACCTTCCCTGTCTTCTACCCATCCCTATCCCTGCAACCCTTATCTCCAGTGTCCAGGGAGAAGTGGGGGATCATTTTATTTTCTTGAGAAGACACCTGATTTATGACATGTGGGTTCAGTTGTCTGGGGAAGGCTGCTCAAGTCAGGTCAAAATTTGGAGGCAGTTTGGGATGTATGAGGAAGGACAATCAGGGAAGTCTTGGTTCAGTTTTTGTGTGGTTTCATTTTTCTTAAGGTAACTGTAGTGGAAGTGGAGGCCCCCAGGAGCTGTAGATTTGAATTGATTTCCCTTCTCCAACTGAGGTCACCCCTAAAGAAGTGAGGGCTTCGGTGGATCGATGCCGCGTTTGTCCCTACTGGGTCCCTCGTGGACCGCTCAGGCAGCGCTCTCCCAGCACCCACGCGTGCACACGATCTCACCTTCGCAGGTGGTCGCGAACAGCCGCTCACACCCACAGTCTGTGCACGAACCGGAGACAGAGAGGCGAGAGGGGTTCTCTGTGTGCAATTCTGAGTGTTTAATGGCAATACCCCGAAGGGAACAGAGGCAAGAAAAACAGCCAAATCGAAAGCCCGCGCCCGTTTTATGCTGAAAACTCCCAAAGGAGGGCAGAGCATCCAAAACCAATAGTCTGAGGGCTAGGGGGCAGAGGCAAGGTTGAGTGACATAACAAAGGCCAATGGGAAAAGGGATGGGAGGGGGAGAGGGCCAGTGGCCAGCAGAATCTAGACAAAGGGAGAACCTTCTAGAACAGTGTTGTAAAGAGAGACCACTTTTAAGGCAGCTTGAGGGGTGTAAAGTGGACTTAGCCACTGCAACACTCCTGAGTTACATCACCCGGAGAGAAACACCTTCGCTACCTGGCATGATGCAGATGACCTCTTGATATGATCTCTGAAAAAAACATGCAGTTTTGACTCTGTAACCTGCTTGTGGTGGTGTGCATTTGGGCAGTAGTATAGCTGGGCAGTAGTCTAGATAGCTGTCCTGCTATGTGCCCTAATAACTGTGGATTTTCCTTCCCTGCTGTCAGTGTTCCTTTCCTTCTTTCAGTGTTGTGACTCCAACTCATCATTTTCTTTGCATTTATTGGCAGCATCTAAGAGAGAATTGAGTCAATTGAAATGTGCAATGCAACATCTGATGAATTTTTTCCAGGTTTCATTGTTTCAATGGGAAATATCAGAAATAATTTTCAGTTTGTGTTAAATTGAATTGTTCTTTAGGTTTTACCTCCATTCCTGTCACATCAGACATAATCTCTCCCTTGGTTCTGATCAGCCTTGTGTCTTGCCTGTGTTTTGTGTGTTGCTTGTGTTTTGAGGGGTGGTTTCTGTCTGTCAACTGTCTCACGCAGAAAAAGGCTCTTTCTTTTCTCTGACGGTATCTTGACTGAAAAATAATGCTCTCGTCTCAGTTTCATCTAGGCATCACCCTGCTTCTGCAAAGCAAGTTATTTTGGTATGTACATTCACATGAGGATATTCTTTAACTCTATCAGCTGGTGTTTAATCATTGCTTAGACTCAGAATATATAAAATTTTATTTTTAAAGATACAGTGCTATACATAAAAGCCTCCAGGGGTGACTTTGAAGTTTGAAGATAATTATTTGGCAAGCAATGTGGGGTCTGCTGACATGGTTGGTTAAAGAACATATTGTGCTAATTTGCAGTTATACTAACAGAGATAAGAAGCCTGAACTACAGAATTGAATACAATCAGGGGCATGTAAATGGGACCTATGCTAAGCCTGCTGGATCTCCTGGGGTTCTGGCTCCAGTTTAGAGCACTTCTTTCTTTAAAACCCCTCTATTGAAAAGCGAGATGTGTTGAATGTTCCAGAGGAACGGGAAAGCTGGAAGACTCTCCAGAAAATGAGATTTCCCTTTCACACCTGATAAGCGGTTCATCTATTGTTACCTGCTTTTCCTTTCCTGGATAATTACAGAAGATATGAATTTTATCTCCCATGTTAATACTACCTATCTAGTGTTAAAGACTTTATTGGATGAACAGATAGATTTTGAATTTTGCAAAAGCTCCACTAACAGGGGTATAGGGCAGCAAATAACTAAGGACATTGTTCTTCTAGTTTGGCATTACAGAAAGTACCTTAAGCTGAACTTTGGTTGTTCCTGTAGGAATGATTTAAAATACCTGCTCCATTCTTCTGCCAGATATTATTACCCCAGCAGCAGAGGGGGAAGAAATAGTGGTATACCCTTCTCTCAGCTACAGAGATCATAGCCTGGTATATCCACTGAAACTGCAATAAGACTTAGCTTTCGGGCAGTAACTCCCGGCTGTGTGGGCAGGCAGCTGAGAGCAATAACCTCTTAAATGATTCCAGCTTACATTATAAGAACTCATTTAGAAGTGCTCTGCATAATCTTGGGCCTGTATTTTCTCAGGTGCATTTGCTGTCGTGAGGCTTCGTATATAGTTTGCAGCTACACGTGGTCATTTGACTTCTCATCTGCGCATGTGTCTTGGGGTGACTTTATGGTGTGTATCCCATATCGCTGCCCTATGCCCAGAAATTAATTTTTGTACCTTTCTATGCCTTTAAACTGAGCCTGAGAGGGGGAAGGAAAAACTGAGCAAAACTTTTTCAAAGCAGTTTGCAGCTTGTTCAAGGTCACACAGATATAGAGACTTTTTTTCCCAGCGGCAGCAGGAGAGCAGGGGAGCACCTGGCTTGCTGCTTTCCAGTCAGCTTTTTGGCCAGTTTTTCAGCTTCTTTTCCTCCAGAGAGAGACTGAGAGTTGAACTTGTTTTCCTTCCCTGGAATTTCGGATTTTCTCCCTTTTCTGCTGGACTGTTTCAGTATCAGAACACATCAGGAGGACTTTCCACTGGGCACAGAGGGCCTGGCCCTGGGCCAAGCCCCAGCTCCGAGGAGACCAAAGGGAGGATTCTGACACTTTCCCAGGTTTTTCTCCACAGCAAGAGATTTTATTATTTGGCATTATTATCCTTTTCCCGTGTGTTTGTTAAATAAATAGTTTTTATCTCTTCACTTTCCTTCGAGGAAAATTTATTTTTCCTGAACCTGGTGGGGGAGGGATGGTTTGTAACCTGCCTTCTCTCAGAGGATATATTTCTAAATTTGGCCTAACCGGAACAGCATGAAACCACCAAAATTAAATTGTCTTGTGTTCAGTGTGGGTGGATATCCATCGAGGTACTGATCACAGAAATGTCCTGATGCTTTTAGAAATCCTGTTCCTCTGTCTTTGTAAGGGGGCTGGTAATGGCACCATGTTCTAGTACCTGGCTGGGAACCTTGAGATGGCAAATCAAAAGTCAGACATTTCTCTCATACCATAGGTCCACAACATGCCAGGCTTTGGACATATCATGTAAACTTCTTGAGGTTTCCCTGGAGTTTTCAGTGAATGCAAGATACTTCTTCTCTCTCACAGGACCTGGGAGCTCTTGTCTCAGTGACATTTTCATGATGTTGTGCTCACAAACCCCCATCCCTGCCTTGCTCATGCCACTCAGCAGCTTACCTGTATGCCAGGTTTGGCATCTGTGCTGCTAGTTCCTGCTCACCAGTGGAGCTGTACTGTTCAGAAATCCATTCAATTAACAGTATCTGTGGAAAATATCTCATGGCATGAAGACACTGTGGATTAGAAGGCAATGGCTGCACAACTGTGGTGTTTGTGCGTTTAGGTTGGTTTGTTGGGGTTTTTTTGTTAGAGGGTAAATGCTGTGTTATAATCCCTTGCAATTACTATATTCTTAATAGAGGTAATAAAAAGATTAATGAAGTTATTTTGGAACAATTATTTAAAGACTGAAAGCAACAGTAATGATCACAGTCTAAGTGGAGGCAAGCAAGAACTATGACAATCCACATCCCTGCTCACCAGCTTCTCCTCTGCTGGTCAAGGCCTTCATCAAAAGCTTACAAATAGACTTTTGAAGTCACATTGACCACAGTGGACTCACAGAATTCTCTCAATGGCTTTTACTCGCCCCCTTAATTCTTGGCATTTTCTTAGGAACTTGAGATTTGATTGAGGCCTACGTCTTTTTCAGGTCTTAGTCAAACTATTATTTCCCTAGACTTCATATGCTTTTGAAAAGTATTAATGACTAAACAGCTGTACTTGACTTTTCTTTTGGGATGGAGGAGAAACTGACTAGTGGTTTTTTCCATAGTAGATATATCTATTCAGGAAATGTCTGTTGGAAGCAGAACTTCAAGGTTTATCTTGGCATATCCAAACTGCCACTTGGAAAGAATAGCTTCATTCATAGCTCTAGATTTTGTTGTTGCGAAGAGTTTTGTGCTTACTAAAGTGTGGTATACGCACATAAGGGACAAAAATATAATATCAGTGGAGTTGAAGATGAGATATTGCAGTTATCTGAATAAATAGTTAACACATGTTGATCCTCAGCTTCCACTCATGTTCATACTTCTCACAGCTGAAGCCACATAGGAACTATGGTGAATACAAGCAAATCTCAGCTAAATCTTAGTGATCGAACATGTAATCAAATAATAAAAATACTGACCTGATTTATGACAGCTTGAGCACCATTCTTCTCAGGTTGGCATCTGGAACTGGAGTTCCTTTACAACATCTGACAACTGCAAGGACAATAATGCCAGCTTATTTCAACTCATAAATAGCACCTCCTTTTTCTTCTGGATGACTTATCAACTTAGTTTTTGTTTCAATTTTTTATCTCAGAAAATGAAGATGATTAACACAATCCAAGTACCTATTGAAAGGGTTGATGTTTCTCTTTTCCATATAATCTTCATCTGCCTCTGCCTTGAAATGTTTCTGTTTCCCTTCCTCAGCCCTGAATAATTCTGATTATGAATTGTGGGTGAAGTCATAAAAAAAATAAAAGTAGTGAACTACTACTAGTTTCAGATTGGGGTTTGTGTGGAATTTCAATGAAACTGTAGATGTAGAGGTAGGTATCTGGTGCCTAACAGTATTTCAGAGGTACTGCCTCAAGGATATGATTTAGTGGTGGACTAGGCAGTGCTGGGTTAATGGCTGGACTCAGTGATCTCACAGGTCTTTTCCAACCTAATGGTTCTGTGATTCTAGGGATTGCTGTAGACCACCTGCACTGGTTTTCAGGGCAGGCCTGCAGTGTCTCTGCTGCACAGTGGTCGAGCGTTCAGAAAGCAAACTTGCTTTCTAATTTTCTCGCTTGCTAGCAAACTGGCTCTTGAGAATCAGCTAATGATAGATCGTATATCTGAAGTTGGCACTGCACTGTGGATTGCAGCCATAGCATTAAGAGCCTTTAAAGGCTGAGTGGCTATTACTGATCTATAAAACATCACTGCATAGCAATTTATTCCATGAAACCAAAATGATACAAGCAGAAACTGTATTCATTACACAAACAGCACTCTTCCACAAACAGGATTGACATTCTATAAGCAGCACACATGCAGGAATGAGAATTTTATAAAACAAACCATGAAAGAAACGAATTGTTACAGACTGATGTAATTTCAATAATTTTCTAGTGGGGAATTTCCACCCACTATGTGTGAAAGGAAAAGTACACATAGTCCTGCGCGCTCATTATGTATTTACTTCTTTGATAGTGGCAAGCATATTAGTGGGTGAAATGATGGCTTTGTGTCCTTTCTGGTATTCCTTGACCATTCACAGAGAGTCATTGCTTCCTAAAGTTAGAAAAAAGAAAATTTATATTTTGATAATTAATATGATTCCTAGTTGGAAGAAAACTTTTAAAACATTTTAATTAAAAAAACCCCACAAAAACTGAACAGTCATTTAATTGAGGCTTTTTTTTCCTCCAGCAGTAAAAAAGAAGCTCATTGGGAAGAAAATTGCATGATAGCTTACAGTCGATTTCTTTCAGACAGCAGTAATGGAAACTGTCCTTTTGAATATAATTACATATGTGAACAATCAGGGAGATCTGCCAAAGTTTTCACTGCTGGGAAGTTAATCTTTCATCTTTTCAAATATCTGTTTATAGATCCAGATCACTTACAGGAAGAACAACAGCAGCTATGGTCCCAGTGTTTGCATTAATTACTAGAAAAGTGTACATGTGTGTATATATACACACACAAACACACATAACAGTATTCCAGACATACAGCAGAAACTTCTGTATTGCTAAAACTAAAATCAGGCTCATATTTTCCACTTCCAGTTTTGAACCACTTTTGCATTATGCTGCAAATTTTACTGTCTTATTAGGTTCAGACACTGCTTGTCATTCAAATTTATGTTATTCATACAAACAAGTCTGAATGTCAGATATTGGAAGGTCATTTTTTGGCACTCCGCTTCTGGAAAGATGTGAACCAGCTGGAAAGAATCTGGAGGAAAGTAACAGAAATGAGTAGAGGTCCAGAAAACATAACCCATGTGAAAAGATTGAAGGTACCAAGGTTGTTTAGTCTAGAGAGGAGCAGAGAGAGGGGGAAAATTTTAGTAGGTTTCATCTATCTTATAAGCAGCTATGCTTATCTATTTCCAAGCTGATGGCTGATAAAGCAAGAAGGAATGATCTTAAACTGTGCTAAGTGAGAGACGGATGAGACACTAGGAAATACACTGTAATGGTATGGCAAGACAAGGACTGGAAGAGTGCTGGAAACTTGATCATCTGGAGATTTTAAAGAGCAGGTTAGAAAAACGTCAGCCAAGAAACATTGGAAGGGGTGTAGTGGAAGGAATGAAAGGGTTGAACTAGGCAATCTTGACAATCTTTTGAAAATTCCTTTTTCTGGATTACATTACTTCACATCCTGGACTGTTGTAGTACCTTCTCTACCTTTCCAGGCATTCAAGATAGCCTGGAGACAGATATAATTTTCCAGATCAAAATACACCAGTGGAAAAGGTAACCTTCCCATGTGGGAACATGCCATTTCTTTGTTCTGTTGTTCCAGTCAGCTACCAGAGCGGTTTAGGTGGACACTCCAAAACTATTTCAGTAAAAATAACTAAATTAGTAGAGATCTTTTTGAAATGTGTATGTGAATCTGGCTATCTCATTTGACTGAGCAGCACTTGACAGTAGGTCTCCAACAAGATCACTGATAAGGAGGAGGTAAGTCTGGGCTATCTGAGCACATTATCTTCTTCCCTCTTAAGACTTTGCAGACATTGCTCATAATTGTCCCTGTTAACCTTGGTGCTTTCCCACCTGACATCCTTTCTTCAAGGAACAAATATCTTTCCCATCCTTGGAAGTGCTCAAGGCCAGATTGGGTGGGATTTTGAGCTACCTCACGTAGTGGAAGGTGTCCTTGCCCATGGCAAGGAGTGTTGGAACTAGATAATTTTTAAGGCCCCTTCCAACCCAAACCATTGCATTCTATGATTCATGCACCATGGCTTGTACCTCTGACATCTTTTACCAGACATTAAGTTAATACATGTTAGGATAAGTTACAGTTAGTGCAAGACAGACTGGAGTTGGAGTCCCAGAAAAAAATGGGCAAAGTAGATAATGTTTTATCATTGTTTCAAATATCATGTCCATTTTGATATATTGCCTTTCTGGCAGACTGGGTCCATCCTTCAGGAACTGCCAGCATGAAGCTGATAAGACATTACACACTACAAAATCAGTCCAAGAAGTTATAGTGGCAACTGGCATGGCCTCCTGTTCTCAACAGTCTGCTGATATTTGGAGGATAACTCAGACATTTCAGTTCTTTGCTATCTTATACTCGCTTCAGATTCTGGGGAAGAATACAGACAGGAGTTATTAAGACGCTGATCAAACAGTACTTCTCAGACGCTTGCACTGAGACCTCAAAAGAGTTTAGAGATTGTGCACTTCACCTTTCGATGCCTGTATTTGGGTCAGACCATCAGACCATGCCAGGTATCTGGCCCTTCTCTTCAGCAATCTCACATTGGAGGGGGTTCAAGTGCCTATGAACCAGGTAGAAAGCCACAGTAGCTGGCTGGGAGGGGACACTCCTGCATTGCCCTCTCCTCCTCTTGCTACCCTTGGCAAGGTAAGAGTCCTCACCTCCTCTAGTTTTGAAACAAAGGTAAGGGAAATGTTTGGGACTGCGAATTTTGAGGAAGACAACTGAACAAGCTGTATTCATCCCAGAATACAAGAGAAAAAACTTCCCCAAAAACACCTTGGATGTCTTAGATGTGTCCAGACTGTGGTGTGCTCATTTTAAGCATCTTCTGCTCTGGCCTCATTGGAGGAAGCAATATTTTGCAGGACTGGAGGTAAAATGCTGATGAAAAATCTGATGAAAGATTTTGAAGGAATTGTACCTTATTTAATGGCTTTTTAGAGACTATCTGAAAGATAGTGTGGGGTAGAGCTGTATTCTTGACAAGAACAATCTATGTATTGCACAAATATTTTGTTAAGTATCTCACAAAAGTAGGGTTTACCAATTATTTAGCAATATATATAAGCCTGAGTCGGTAACTGCTAAAAGGCTAAAATAACGCCCAAATTTTCTTTCAGTTTTTTAAGACCTTGCATCCATCTGCCACATCTCTTGTTCTACCTTGCATTTCTGGACCTTCTAAAAATCCCAGGTGTGTATAAGCATGACTCACGCAACCTCCATCTGCTCTGTGATCCATGTGGGGCATAAGTACCTTATATCACTGTCATGAAGCCAAAGGACTCCCTTCAAACTAAACATGCTTTTTGTGTGGGCATAATGACATCTTTAAAGGATACTGCCATCTAAAGATTTTATTGCATTTCCATGTAACTGTTTGGATGATGCAGAGGGGTATTAAGCTTTGTGTCCTTATAAAAAACCAGTAATGTAATGGAAGATGAAAATGGATTCCAAAAAGCCGAATTTTTAAAGAGATCCTCAAGATTTAGAATTGTCATGGAATATTGCATGACCCTGATCCTCTTGATTTAAAGATTTAAATTTGCTGGTTTTCTCCATGTTGTTTTCAATCCTTCACTTTATAAAGATACTTCGCTAATTTTGCAAGAGACACTGTACAAGGTTCCATCTTTTGGTGCTGGTTATCTGCTTTTAAAGGCAAATGCGTGCAAAGATGCATTTCATCCAGACTAGAGGTTGAAATCCCTGCCAGATACTGCATAACACTAATGAAGATCAATATATTTTGTTCAGAAATAGCTCTAAAAATTGAAGATGGTTCCAGTCTGTAAGTCCTCAGTTCACAGGCTTACCCACAGTTTACAGATTTATTCACATTAATCTAAGGAAATTTAACAAGATATTTAGAACTGTATCCACTGTTTCTTTTAAATAGTTCCTTTCATCTGTAAAGACATTCTGGAAACACTGTGTGACAAGACAGAACTTAGAAATCAATGGCAAAAGGTGTGTGGCAGGCAAAATTAGTAAAACTAGTTTTAAGAAGGAAATTATTTTGCATGTGTACTGGTCAGAATAGAAAAACATTTACCAGAGCGAAATGCACTACCTAGAAACAGTGTCACCTAAAACATTTCAGCAACAGAGCCAAGGAGTAAGTGACTTCAGAAAATATGAAATAACTCTGGTTTTGCTCAGGAAAGCCAGCTCCTTTACTTGAAAGAATTTAATAACACTTCATGTGTATATAACTTGCAAGTGGGAGGAGACTTGTAAGTATTGTACAGGCATGTTTTGTATGATGAGCAGCCTCCTTCCAGCTGCAGTTTTTGAGGGCAGGGAGGGGGAGCAGTTGCAGCATTCTTTATAGGGTCATCATTCACACTTCAAACAGGACATATATGGGAACAGGAATAACACTGGTGTTGTTCCGAATGTATATTAGAAAGCACCAAAGTGGATATAATTTATCCCTATGGCATCCAGATGCCATAGAAACCCACCTCATATAAGCCAAGATGTTTCTTTTATGATTAAAATTCTGTTTCTTCTGGCCCACATGAAGCATATGAATACCACCAAGGGAGAATTCACATATAAACTACCAAATGCTTCTCAGCAATTTCAAACCTTTTCTGAAGTGACAGTAATACTTATATGATCTCTGTGTACATTTTCAATCCTTTAGATGCTTCAAGAAGAAACAGAAAACTCTTTTATGTAAAACTTGATGTAAAGCTTTGTCTATTTTTACACAAAACCAGATTGCATTGTACTTCCACTGGGTGGAGAAATGGCCAGGACAGAGGGTGTAATGAAGATACTATTTCCCTACAGTGTGACTAATTAGAAGGCTCTAAAAGTTCTTAAAATCTTCCTTAATTGTTTAAACAACCCTTTATTATCTCTTTTTTATCATGGTTCTCAATATCAAAAGGTTTCCACTTGTTGTGAGAAAGAAGAATAGATAATTTATATGTTAAAAGGAGTATAAGATAGTTGTGTTGTTGGAAATCTATTTGATGAGCAAAGT
Source organism: Corvus cornix cornix (assembly GCF_000738735.6). Classification (NCBI taxonomy): domain Eukaryota; kingdom Metazoa; phylum Chordata; class Aves; order Passeriformes; family Corvidae; genus Corvus; species Corvus cornix. The sequence goes on from NC_046332.1 coordinate 93,846,423, forward strand.
TCAATTTTCTTTTTTTTTTTTTTTGAAAAGAGAGTGGCAGCATTGAAGACTGAATTTTCTGTAATAGACTTAGAGTTCATTGAGCACCAGCTGGAGATTTGATCAGCTTTCTGGTATTTTTTCAGAGGCAAATTAATCAAGCCACTAGAACTCTCAGTCCTCCCATAAAGTTTCTGTGGCTGAGTTCTGTCAGTTAGCTTTGTGCTGCAGACGACAGACATTATCTCTTAATCACTCATCATCTTCCAGCTGTGTCCTTCATCTTCTTCACAAATCTAAAATTAATCTTACTGTGTTGAAGCTTAGAAAACTCTCTTCCATAAAAGTGTTTCTTGTTAGGAGATGACTAATCATTGCCATCTCTGCCTTCTTGTGCTATGAGGAACTTCGTAAAAGCGTAGAATTTTTTGGGTAGGAAGGAACCTTAAAACTCCTCTAGTTCCAACCCCCTGACAGGTTGCTCAGAGACACATTCAACCTGGTCCTGAACACTTTTGGATATGGGGCATCCACAATTTCTCTGGGCAACTTGTTATTGTGTCTCACCCTCACAGTAAAGATTTTCTTCCTAATATCTAATCTAAACCTTCACTCTTCTGGTCTGAAGCCATTCCCCCTTGTCCCATCACTACATGTGTGTAAATAGTCCCTCTTCAGTTTTCCTGTAGACCTTCTTTAGGTACTGGATGGCTGCTATAAGGTCACCCCAGATTCTTCTCTTTTCTGGGCTGAAAAAGCCAAATTGTGCTAACCTTTCTTTATAGCAGAGACACTCCATCTACCTAATCATCTTGGTGGGCCTCCTCTGGACTCATTCCCACAGGTCAATGCTCTACCTGTGCTGGGGACTGCAGAGCTGCAAGCAGTAGTTCAGATAGTGTCTCATGAGAGTGGATTAGGGGGCAGAATAGCCTCTTTTGAGTGTAGCTTCCCCTTGTACTGCCTGTATTTTCCTGTGTCTCAGGGCTGCAGCACTTGCATTCACAGGTATTCTGTTTTTTCACTGTCTACAACAGCTGCATTGATGGCAGTGGTTTGTGTGTGTGTGTATAAATACCTGGGGGAAAATGTGACTGCCATGTTTAATGCTCTGGAACACTTTGACAATGATAACTGCATATTTATTTTTGTTGAGGTTGATCAACAGCTATTGGCAAGGTGTAGGGATAGATTACTTCTGTCAGCCCAGATGGAGATCAAAGTAGAGTTTATTCAATGATATTTTAAAAATATTTACACAAATGTTTTCTTACAAGTTCTGAGAATAACACTCTATGTTGACTACAATATATGCTTTGCCTTCAAAGGCTGTTTTTGGTAAAGGCCACTCTTCTTGCTTTTTTTACTCCTTCCCCTGCTATGGAAAATCTCTGTCAGAGGAGCTCAGGGGTAGGCTACAGGGCTAGCTTTGGATGCTACCACCCCTAGCAGTCTGCATGAAGCTCTTTCCCCAAAGAGGATGAGCAGAACAGAGATGAGCATGGGCCCACACGTTGGCTGCTCCAGTTTACACTTAAGCAGCTGATGGCAGTGAATTGACATTAAACACCAGAGTGCAAAGCCTGTAGTTTTCTGCAGGGTATCTTCTGTGACACTGTTGGTGACCACCAGCAGAAAAAAAAGCAGGTACAGAACAGAGGAGACCCATGGCATCTTTAGTCACTTCAGCAGCTGATCAGTGAATGTGCTCATCTGTCAGAGTAGCTGTAGTCAGAGCTGCCACTGCAGGTTGTATAGATGTATCTGGGCATGCTTTGAAGTAGCTGCTTTGGATACGGCCCAACAAGTAGCTGAGGCAGCACGGGGTTCAGTGCAGGCTCCACTTCCAGTTATTTATTCAGCTTCTCCCGTAGTTTGCATAACCCAGGCTGAGAGCTATGCTGCCATAGCTACACAGTAACATCACTCCTGCTAGTTTAAAGTTAGACTGGGCTTGTGGGCATTAGCTCCAGCCATGGCTCCACACAAACAGACCAGCTCTGCCCTTATTTGTTTGTTTCAATTCCCCAATGGGATCTTCAGGCACTGCTGCAATAGAAATAATAATGAACCATTAATAACTTCTGCTGAATCATTTGAAAACTATTCACTGTGCAGTTGATGTTTATTTATTAGTGCAGAGTAGGTGATGCAATAAAAGACAGCAAACAAAATGAGCCGTGGACTGTTTTGCTTCAATTTATTGAACATTTTCTTCTGGGGATAATTATGTCTTAAAATGAAAGCAAGTTATGTGCATTTGTGGTTGGAAAGATTCCCCTTGCCTCCAAATATCTTCTGAAAGTAATTTTGTTTATTAGTCTTGGTATTATTTTACTATTAATGCAATGCTGATAAAGTGTCTGGAGAGAGGTGAATTTTTTCCAGAATAGAGTTATGAAATGTCAGAACTGGGTATGTTCTGTCCTTCTGTTAATATTTCTATGTTTTTTTGGAATAAATTCATGTCAACCTCCACCTTTGGGCCCAAAACAGCTAGATGGAGCTCTTTCCTCTCTAATTAACAGGAAACCATCTTAAAGAACTAATTTAAAATCTTTGGACCAATCTGCCAATGAAAATATTCTCATTTTTTAAAAAAGACAGCTCTGAGTAAGAGCTATGTAGGAAGGTTTTGCAAGATTAGACCCAACAGCTTAAGCTGGAAAGATGTTAATAATGAGCATGTGAACAGAGCTGATTCTGCAGTGCATGGACTGGCCAAAAAAAAAAAAAAAAAAAAGAAAGTGAATGAAATATAACTCGAAGGTTTCCTGTCAAGGAGTATCTCTGTCATATATACACATAGGTACAAATATTGAATTAGATGATATAATGATCTTTCTCTGTCTCTGACTCAATGAACCTAGACAAATGCCAAGTGTATTCGTTAGTGAAGATAGCTAAGGTGGTGCTTGTAAGAAGCTGCGTTGAAACAAGTCAGGTAGAGGTCCTATGATCTAAAATACGATGGCCAAGAGAAGACTAAACATTGTCTTTAAAATCTATAAAGCAAGGCAGCAGTATCCTAGTTGCTCTTGCTAGGTTAAGAAAATCTTCCCCAGTATGGATATATTTCATTCTATCAACCCTCAGGAAATAAAGATAAATGAAAATGGAGAACTATTTGTTTTAAAAATATGCACAGTAAAGATATTCATAATTTATATACATTTAATTAGTTATCACATTTCTGAAAAGGTAACTAATAAACAGAGATATGAGGATGTTTACTCTTTATTTTTCTTTGCAATACACAGGTTATGCTGGATTTACACTAAAACCTCTTAGAATCAGTGGAAGATTTTCCCACTGATAGGGGGAACTAAAAATAAACTATATCATGTAATTGCTTTCACAAACCACTGATCAAACTCTGCTCCTGAAACTGTGTTTCTGCCAACTACTAAGGCAGCCTGGTTGTCACAGACACACAGCAGAGCCGTCTGCTTCTGCTTTGTTCTCCCCTTCCTAGTCTATTACCGTGAGCTAGCAGAGGGGACAGAGCTGCAGTAACACTTTGTGGCACCCATTCATCACTCAACTTCAGACCACACAAGTGTATTCCAGAGGCCACCTCGACCTCCTGCTCATTATTCTGTCTATGATCTGAACTTGGTCTTCCTAGGCAGCCAGAGGATGCTGGGTGTACTCACTTGCCTTGAGTACCTCCATTGCCATGGCCCAGGATGGAAGAGTACAAAGTGTACTTTGGGATTTTCTCAGCTGTACATGGCACTGTGGACCTGAAGGAGTCTGACTGAGCTGTATAACTTAGTCACATGATATTACAGTCAGTCACAAATTTTGTTCCTCTTTGCCTGTTCAGCTCCAGCTAGCAATAGTTTTTGTTTTGCTGCCACACAGGAAAGCAGTTACAGGATCTCACTGCAAGATTAGAAACCTTCTACTCTCCCAAAATAACTTACTTCCAGACAATTTATACCTACTTTGTGTTATACAAGTATACCTGAAAGCTTAACCAGATCCTCCCTGATGCTAATTGAATAGTCATGCTGTGGCTACATGAGCAAATTAATTGCAGTCACACAACAGGATTGGTAGGCCAAAGCAGTCAGTGATGACACTATTATTTCCTTTACAGGCACTTTGGAGTTTACTTGAGATATGATTTATTTCAGTTGAATACCTCCGCTACCTGTGTGATTCAAAGTTTTCCAAAGGAAATCTGTGCTTCAGACCCTTTTTCCTGGATCTTGGGTCCCTCTAGGAAGTGCCACATTGTCTGTCTGCTTCCGGCAGATAAATGCCACTGCTCACAGCAGTTTCCTCCTCGTATTATCTGTCTAACATCAAACATATGAAAGTATCACTTCTGTTCCTGCTCATGCTGTGCAAGATACCACCTGCACCTCTGCCCACTTCCCTCCTCATAGCCTGCACAGTGTTTGCTGCTCTGTGCCACAGTCAAGGAGTGAATCCTGTGGCTTCAGCAGGTACCCCAGTAGGACAGCAGTAATAAACTGACACTTGCATACACAGATTTCTGTCTGATGACTTTGCCCAGGCTTGATTGACGTTGAGTTGAGACTACTGGGACTGCATCACCATTGGGATGACCAGTAGCAGGTATGACATTTTCCAATGCAGTTGGGGCACCACCAAAAATCTCTCCTGTGAGCTGGCTTCAGGGTCTTGCCCTCCTGACATGTAATTTTGCAAGCTGATATCTGTATTCAGAATAGCAGCTGTAACCCTGTGGAACTTTACAAACTTCAAAGCCTGGTCTGTGGCTAATCAGTGTGGGATAGACAAGTCCGCCACAGGCAGGGTGCAGTGAAGCTCTCCAAGACCATTCTCCACAGCTGCTTCCTACATCCAGAGCAAATAAGTGACACAAGCAAAATCGTTGAGACCTTTTCCATTCAGAGGCTGCATTACTGTGTGTGTGTTGTGGGAGGGAAGAACAGGGCCCTTTGTCTTCCCCCTGCTTCCCAGAGCATGGAAGCTGTGAGCGCCTAAACTGCAAGGGCTGCCACCACTTGTTCAGGACCAAGGCAGGCCAAGATGCCTTGACAGAACTTTCCCAAAGGACTGAGGATACTCATGCCTTCTGCAGCTCTCGCCATCCAGTCAGAGGGGTGCAGGCACCATCTTTTCAAGCTGAACAAGGATCATTCAGGACGCTGAGGCCAGGTAGCAATGTCATGCATGACTGGATCATGAGTCTGTGCTAAGGACTACACTGTCAAGTACAGGAGTGCTCCCTTTCTGCAGTGAGCTTCTTACTGTGTGTGCAAGTCATCATTTCAGCAGCACACTGCAAGGTAGAGGGCCACACAAATCAGCCTTGATGACAGTGCCCTCCAAATTATGGGTGCCTGCTGTGTCCTGCAGGATTGTGGGAGAATATATTTTGGACTGAAACGCTGAGGAACAGTTTCTTCAGAAAAACTGTGCATAACCTGTTGCACTCTGCAGGTGAAACACTATGATGACATGCATGCAAGGGATGCTTTCTGTTCCTTCAGATGGAGAATATCTGAAGCAAGAGGCTTACATGTCCCCATCTTTTCCAGAAATTAAACTTCATAATGGAAATCATAAAGTTTAAAAATGAAAAAAATCCCAAAGTGACTTTTAGATCTGCTTAATCCTCCTTTTATTCTGGAAGAGGCTACAGTGGATTTTGGTAGCCCTAGTGTTGAGCTTCAATTTCTCAGCAGTGTTACTAAATACACTATTCCTTTTCAGCAAAGATGGTTACTCTAGTTGTCTTCTCTAGCTTTCTGCCTCCTATTACTTTTTCTGTGTATCAGTATGTGCTTTGACTCAGTAAGTCTCAGGAAACCACCCTCACACTCCTGAGATGAGTCTCCTGCCCTCACAGGTCTTTCCTGGAGTAGCTGCTCTGGGGGATGTAGCAGCCAGAATATACACGGGATTCAGCTGAAAAGGATGGTGTGTGGGTGTGTTTTTTACTGCTTAACAGAGATCTGACAGGAGAAGAGGGCCTTGAGGGTGGCTTGCTTGCATGTGGCACTGCAGGGAGCTGGCAGTGACACAATGGTGGGAGAGAAGCTTGTTGAAACTGCTTGGGAATGGGACAATCAATAAATGCTGCCGTAGTAGATCTAGATGGTCCCAAGCAGTGGGAAGGGACCCCCCAGCAGGAAAATTCTCCTCCCAAGTCAGACAGAACTCTGTCTCACTTCTTCTTCATTCTTTACAAATTTTAGGAAAAGAATCTCCCATCTTTTCTGTGCCTTGGCTTTTGCCTCAAATGTTTGATTCACAGAGACTGAGCCCTTCCAGCCTCACAAATTGCCCCAGTTCCTTGCCTCAGAGGGACTCAAAGCTGGAGTCCCATCTTTGTGTGCTGGCCCTCCTACTCACGAACACTTAGGGGCCAAGCTTTCCACAAGGACACAGCTATTCAAGGAACCACCATACCTTTCCCATGCTATGATGGGCCATCAATACCTACAACTCACAGACCCTTCTCAGGCATCTTGCTCTTAATCTATTGGAAAAAAAAGACAGCACATGCTAGGATGATGCAGAGCTTTAGCTCAAGGTGAAATACCTGTATCTAAGCAGAAATGGGTTAGCATGGGTGACTTCATCTTCTGAGCTGCAGGCTGCATCACTTCTAAGGAGATCAGTGTGATAGGGAAATCCGTGGGAAAACCCACATGGCCAAAAAAGAACTACTTAGGAGCAAGGGCAGAGAAAGAGAGACCAGGAAGAGATGCAGGGAGTGGGAAAAACCCTGTCCAGGAGTGCAAACATCCCCCTGGGGAACAGGTCCCGCCACTTGTCAGTTGTGACACACTGCAGTGGGGACAATGTTGGTAAAAACTGGTAAATATGGGCAAGTAAAAAAGGCAACACAGTGCCTGTAACTGTCTGTTGGAAAGAGGGAAGCAGTCACTGTGCTGTCAAGAGCTTTTTCTCTCTCCACCAGGCTGTCTACCTGACATTTCTCCTCCTTCTTCTCTTCTCAGGAACCTGGGCTTGAAGCTCTGAAGAAAGGCGAAGAAGCTGCTGTTGTTGTCACTTCTCTGCTCCTGATATCCTGGCCATTTTAAGGGAACATGGAGTAAAGATGGAGAGGAGTGGTAGCCAGCTGCTACCCCAGTAGCATCTTTGTGTTGTAAACACAGGGAAGCCTTTCAGCATGTACTTTTCAGTCTCATGGCTGAGGGCAGAAGTGGGAGCAGTAGTGTTACTGTGAATGGTACCATCACTACATCTTCAGGTGATAATCCAGTGCCTACAGGAAGGGATCATGCAGGAGTGTCAGTTTACAGTAAGCTAAGGAGGATGAATCACCACAGAGTGCTGTATTCACAGCTTTCCTGGATGTCTGGACTGAGCTAGATGCTCCTGCTGGGTGGCACTGGATGAAAAGTTCTGGATGTAAAGACAGTTGCTACATGAAAAAATACTCTGGCAGATTTCAGACCTTGAAGAATACTTTGCAAAGTGGCCAGATCACCAATATGCTAAACCACAGTTACAAATACACACCTGTAATACAGTTGCTAGAAGTTTACCTCTTCTCTTCTCAGCATGGAGACGTGAGTATTAAACTGCACCCATGCTCCAATTAACCAGGACAGAGGGTGACTATTGCAAGTTATGGTGGGAGTGGCCAAAGCAGAAGCCCCTCTGAATGTCCTCACTTGCCTTCTGCAAGGTTTAGGCGTGGGCTCTGTAGGTCAGTACTGGCATGGTGGCACTGTGACACAGGGCTATGGGGGTTCAGAAAAGCCAACTTTGTGATGGACTCTCAGCCACAGAACTTTTAAAGCTGTCTGTAATGGACACAGACCTTCCCCTGCATGATTATTTTCTTCAGAAAAACTATCTTTCTTTGCTCAAATTTCAAGCAACATTGCTAGCAAGCTGCTGATGCTGCCACTATGTTATTCAACTGTCCAAGAAGTTTTCAGCCTCTTCATCTCACAGTTTGATGAAAGATCTTGTTTCATCAAGTGTCTGTAAATCTTCAAGGAGAATGGGCAGGTGTCTGATACTTTGACAGACAAACAAAGATTGCAAGTTGGAAAAGGAAACCGTAGCAAGTTGGACTTGTAGCCAAAAGGAAAGGTAGCAAACCCAGGAATTCCTCTGTAGAAGATGAAATGTCTTTGCAAAAATAGCTGAGGCATAACAGTTGTTGGTAAATAGAAAGACAGAGATGACACTTGTTCATTTGAATGTCAGAAGAGATGCTTTATGGGATCTGTGGAAGAGTAGAGAGCCTCCTCACAGCACAGATATTTTATATAACACCTAGTGGCACTGTGGCCCACACCCTGGCTCAAACCCCACTGTCTCCATGGAGCACTGGAACACTTGTGAAATGATAATTTCATTTTAGTTTCCTCCAAGGGGAATTGAACTTGTGTGCACCAAAATCACGTTGCCATCTGAACCAAGATGCTGGAACTGAGGCAAACAGGGAGGTCTCTTCAAAACTGCACAACTGTTTCAAGCCAGAGTGTCCATGTAGAACTCTTTTCTCAGTCTTTGGAGGATGAGGGGAAACAAGCTAAGGTTTTTTATGTCAGTGTCCTGCCCTTATAGCTGAGATGTAACACTATAGATCGATGCAATACCTACAGGGTCCTTGATCTATTTTCTATGTTCACTTTTTCTTCTGAGGAATTTGGGTATAGGGATGCTTTTTAGCATCTGACCCACACCAATATAAAAGTTGGTATCTGGACCTGGGAACTTGGAAGCATCCATAGGTCAGTAATAAGGACATGACTTTTAGGCTGCCTCCCCTGCACCTACAATGCTGCACTGAAGCTGGATGACTTCTGCTGTGCCCAAAAAGGCCAAGTTTGATGGCAGACCTTCCTTCTTATTTATACGTAGAGGGTCTTTTTTTTATTTGGCAGTAAACAATCCTAGAAGATGTCTCCCAAAAGTCCTGTAGTATTGAAAAGATTGAACAGATGTAATCTAAGTAATTGGAGACAGGAAACTTATCCCATTGGACCTACGTACTTTTTAAAATGTCTCTCTTTAAATGATACTTTTGGAACTGAACAAAGTAGAGAAAAGAAATGAACTGGATTTTTTTATTTCACCAAAGAGTAAGAAAGGGCTCTAGTTTAAATCAATTCTGTTACCTCTGTTTAGAAAGTATCTTCTAAAAGAAAATCTTTGACATAGAATTATAATTAATATAACATGATATTAAAGCTTTCCAATTTGGTGTTTGGCATTTCCTCTTAACTAGTTCATATCTTCCAGCTGGATTAGCATCAAAGAATCATCACAAGATGTTTGCCTGAGGTTCAGCTGCGTGATCACATCAAACTATTTTCCTCCCACCTGAGGGATTAACAGGAGCATAAATTAAGAGTTTTATCTACTTCAACCATTAAGCACAAATATTCAACCTTAATATATCTTTTTACACTTATTGTGTGATGATCAATAGGAGATTTTGGTTTAATTTTGCTCTTTTGATACATTACTTTGGAAACAAGGTACTCCAATATTTCAAGATGACTAATTGCTGAGATTTTGCAGACTATGAAGCACCAAAATGTTCTGAAATGCCTGACAAAGATATTTACAATCAGACTTGTTTAATCCTTAATCGATCATCAAGTCCCATTTCTATGCAGGCTAGAAGAATCCTCAGGCTAACAAAAAGGTGACAGGAAACCAGATGGTCAGATATTTGGATAAAGTAAGGAGGTATTATCCAGGCCTGAGTGATGTTCTGCGAAACAAGGAAGAGTAAATGCTGGTTCAGAATTCAGAAGGGCAGATGAGAAATAATATTGCATGCTGCCTTCTCTTTCCCCTGTTAACAGTAGTACCTGGAGGGAAGAGTCCCTTGATAGCCATGGGCCTTGCAGGCAAAGTCCAGCTACACGTGCACTGAGGCAAACGAGGTTCAAGGACTCCACCTGGTACACAAAGAAGTCATTTCTGGCATGCAGGCCCTGCTGGTTGATTGGCAGGGCCATAGGAGAGATAAATCAAAGCAAATACAGTTTTAAACCCCTTGTGCTATCAGTGCCTGCTGTGCTGGTAAGTCATCTTCGGTGTCCTTGTTTTTTTCTTCTCTCATTTTGAACAGGTTAAGGAGCACATTCCCAGTACAGCTCATGAAGCTGCCTTCTACCTGCTCCTCCCTGAGCACCCCTTCTTATGATGTTGTACCACAGCTCTGGGGGAAGCCACTAGCTTCCAATGGCAGTGGGTATTCCTGTTATTAATTAGTGAATAAGAAATTGAGCTCTGCTTGATTAGGATTCCTATAAATTATCTGCATTAAGTCATGTGCTTAGAAATAATCTGCTCATCATCCTTCTCTTTATCCTATTGTTTGTAACACTCACTTATTTCCTATGCTAAAATGTAGGATGTTATCAGATGTCTATGGAATGGAAGTAAGCATGTCTATAAAGGGATATTCTACAAAACTAGATGCTTCTCTGAGGTGTGGGAGTATACTGACATAACAATGTGTGCATCTGAGCCTCCTCTGATTCCTTTCAGACCCCTTATCATACACAACGTGCTTCAAGTGTGAGAGTATTTCTGAATTTGTATTCAGAATACAGTTGAATATTAACCATTTCCCATTTATTCTCTCAGATAACCTGGCTGGGGATAAGGTGAGGAAAACAAATGGTGAAGATACTATACCACAGAGAAATCAGAGAGATTTAAAAAGTTGTCAGATTAAAATGGATAATTTTTTAGGAGGCAGCAGCCAATATCTGATACTTCACGAAAAGCCATATACAATGTCCACAGAGATTGTTTCTAATGCTGCTGATGGTATTCTTTCCTGATCCAGTGATCTAAAAACTTTCCTGTCCTTGTGTATATCTGGAAAATGAATTTTAGGATGGATCAGGAAATTCTAAAATAGAAAACAGAAAATCATTTCCTCATATGAAAACATTAGGATTAATGTGTGTGGGGATGGTGTCAAAAATCATCTCTGAAAAGTCAGAAATCATACCTTGTTTGATTATGTAAATTAATATATCTGCTCTGTTAGGGAAACTATTCCTTCATTTCCTTATCTTATTAATTTCTTTTCTTCCTTCTACTGTATCTACTCCCCTAAAAAAGGGATCTAGTCAGGGTAGAGAGGGAAGGTAGAAAGAGAGAGAGGAAATTTCTAGTGGAAAGGTATGGCTGTGCAGGTCGGCAGGCAGACTAGGCAGGTGGTGAATGATACTCAGGAATGTTTGCACACTGTGCCTCATTAATTGCTCTTCATGAAGTAGTGAACTAAAGAAGGAAAAGCTGATTTTATTTTGATCTGAATTGTTCAGATATAGAGCCTCTATAGAGCCTCTGTGCCTCTGCAGTCAACGCTTTAGGACTAAGCATGCCCACTGGCAGTAAGCTCCTTCCTCAAGGCATCTTTGTTGGTCTTCTTGTGGGCTGGAAGTGAGGATGAGTAAAATATGGTCTCTGAGCAGTCTGGCAGGGGTACCGTGCTTCTGCCCTTTCCAGCTGGGCATATTCATTTGCTGAAGTGAAGGGTCCCTTTTCTATTATAGATTGTGCAACTTAAAGTGCATATTCAGTAGAAAGTCTTGGACAGTTGCAGTGCAGTCCACTTTGCTAATTAAACCAGAGCGGTGTTTAATTCATTTTGACAGCATGCTTCTTCCCCCTGTCATATTTGTAACAGCAGGAATTCTACTCGCTGGCTAATAGTTCCACGGAAACATGCAATTACAGAAATTGCCCATCAGTCTTTGTGTTCCTTGCCATGGCCAACATTGTGATAGCACTGAAACTTATCTGACCAGATATAAACTGGGTGTGTGCCATGGAGGCTTTCCTGTTCCTCCAGGCAATCACAGGCAGCATAAATTTGAGCATCAAGCAGGGGACAGAAGCATAACTACAGGTGTTCTTAATGTCTGCCAAATTCCTCAATCCTACTTAGAAAAAATCACTGTTCTTTCTGATCCCTTGAGCTAATGCTTAGAGTAGACTCAACTAGTTACCTAACATAATAAAGTGAAAAAGTGAGTAGGTGTATGGTGTGAATCCATGGTGATGCACAGACTAGATGTTAGACAGGGTAAGAAGAAATTAGGCTTCCTTCCATCCATCTATCAGCTGTTAAAATGGTAACCAGAGAAAATACAGCCTGGTAGGAGAAACTGGAACCTACAACAGTGATATCCATTGAGACCCTCTAAAGAAAGATAGAAGCAATAACTTCTGGATTTGTGAAAGAGAAAAAAAAAGAAGCATTGCTTTTTGGCAAAAAAGAGAAAAGCTGATAATTTTCTTCCATCTACATCTATGCCTCCTGTGTCTGCTCATTCACCATCAGAGCCCTAGGGTGCTTTTAGAAAAACTGTCCGTAAGAACATTCAGAATTCCAGAAAAGTGTTTGAAACTGCTATCTTGGCTCAGTATGCACAGCATTTTAACCTGCAGCTGAAAATGAAACACAAGAATTCGTTAGGTGCCACTGACCCCCTGTGAGACAGGAAAGGGTTGTCTTTCTATTTTGCAAATGAACAATAAACAGCAATTATTAACGCTCAAGTACAAACCTACAACATTATTAACAAAGACCAAGACACAGCGCAGCTTTGTACAACTGTGTTGTTTTTTTTTAATACATTAACCAGTTAAAAAAAGAATGGAGATTTCAAGCTAATAAAATACCAGGACTTATTCATGTAAGCTATCCACAGCCTCATAAAAGGAGTTTCTCTAACACTAAATGAAGACAGGATGAGCTACCTGCTAAAGGAGACATCCTTTCTCTCTCTTTCTGTCCCTCTCCCTCAGCTTGGCCAACTGCACATGGCTCTTAGGCAGTTTTGAGAAGACACCCATGTAAGAACAACACTAAATGCTTGAGTTTATGCAGAAGCTGAGGCCAGAGGGCAATGCTGGTCTGGTAGTAGGAAGGTCTAACTCTGGCCTTTCATGTCTCTTTCTCTTCTCATGGTGAAGCAATGAGGTCCTTGGCCAAAATACCCTCCTTCCTCCTGGAGTAGCCCTCGTGCTCCTCTTTTCTTTGGATCTCTTGTGCATGCAGTGGGTGCTTTATGACTCTTGTTCATTCAAATACACTCCTATACCCAGCTCCTATTAACAGGAGAACCAATTACCCTGGAGTGAGTTCAGAAATTATGCTAAAATTGGCAGGGAAATGCCCTTCAGGGTGTTTTTAGTTATTATTAGACTTTTCATTTCATTTTTAAACATTTTTTCAAAGTATATGAGTTCCTGACAACACAAGAGTTAAGCACACAAATACCTTTAAATCTGTGGTTCCTAATCCATGCTGAATATGCATTGTCACCTTAGGTGAAACCAGACACTTGAAAGTTTAATGTTTGATTTAAGTCCTCAGCTGAAATACATCAAAGCTGGTCAGGTGCCTGTTGCTTTTTTGTTCTCAAGAAAAGTATTTCCACATTTAAACATAATTATTTTCTCTATATAATATAATTTAAACATAAACTATTTTCTCTAATGAAAGGGTTGAATTGACAAATACTTCACAAGCTATTTCACCTTCTTTGGCTTATTCTTTTTCTATGTGTTTGTTTTTTTTTAGCAAGCAAAGAGAGCTGGGACAAGGCAGCTGACGTAAAAGCACAATCTTTTGTTGTTTTATTATACTTACCTGGTGCCCTGGAACTTTATTTCCATGACAGCCTTCTTGAATGGCATATTTGCTATTTTCAGTTTACTCTGCGTGTGTTTGCGTATGTGTGTATGAGTGTGCGTGTGTGGGTGTGCCTGCAGAACAATTCCCATTGATGAAAAAGGCCAGGAGAAGGCTTTTAGGAGATGTTATGAAATACTTAGAAGGAAATAATGCTTGTAGCTGCCAGAACAAATAAATTATTAATGTTTACAGCTCAAAAGTTTTTAGAAGCCCGGCTGTTCAGGGTAGCTATGTGCACATGTACGTGTGTATGTGTGTGTACGTACGTGTGTGTGTGTGTGTGCAAATATAAAGGTTAATGACTCACGCTGTGTTTAGTGAATGAATGAGTGAAGGTGCCCAGGCTGCAGGCATCAACTAGCAGACATGCTTGAGAATATCCACCCTAGTAATCATCACCCAGAACCCATAAACTGTGACATTTCACTCGCTTGGGAGTTTCTGGCAGCCCTGCTATCGTCACTGCCGTTTATTGGGCCATTTATGATGTTATAAAGGAAATATTGCTTTTTCTATTGTAAAAGTATTGTGCATGTTTACAGGTGAATAGTAGTACTTAAGACAGCTGACTTTGTTTTATTCCAGGAGAAGACTAGTAGCTGGTTCAAAATGGTAGAAGTTTGGTGTTCACAGAAATCACTTTTATTTAAGGAAATGATTGCACAACTAGCCAACATCCGGTTTGGCATAAGAGCTCATTCTGTCTTCATTTCTGAATAATTGACAAAAATTTCATATGGAAGTATTCCTCCATTACCCATACAAGTAGACCTACAGTTAAAAACTAAAATAAATTTTTTAAAAAATGAAGAAACTGTATCTGAGCACAAAAAGGGAGTTCTGATATTTTTAATGATTCACATATTTGCAATAAGGAAAAGAAATGGCATTTGATTGATTTTTGCTCCTTATCCAGGAGTAAGACCTTTGGCTCTTTTGTCTGTTTAAGTGGATTTGTGCTAAGACCTCAACCTCCATAAGCAGAGAATGCTCTGAAATAAGTGATGTGTCTTTCTAGCTGAGAGCTGAGGCTTTCCCATCTATATGGGATCCTGAAACATTCACTGACCCTATTATCTGAAGCCATGCAGAAACTCCTTCTAAAACATACAGGAGTTTGTTCTACCTGAATATGTGAATGAGTAACTTTTTCTCTATGGAGGATAAAGTGTTCAAATATTTCCAGACAAAGGAGAAAATGGAACCTTTCAGGCATCCAAGATTCACACACCTTGGATGTCTGAAAGAGTAATGATAGATTTTTTCCATGCCATTTTTCCATTCAATGCATACATCTGTCTTTTCTTTGCCATTACCTTATTGTTCTTTTTAATTATCTTACTTGGAAATAAATAAAAAGTTTCATTCATTTTAAGGTTATTTTTTTTTGATGGATCATTTCAGCAAGAAAATTGGGATACTTTCATGTGTTAATGTCACAGCAATCCCCAGCTTTTTTCTCTCAAAGTCTGGGTTGCACCTGTTCTATTTTCCTTATTTAAAACTGTAGCAATAGGAAAATAGTGCTCATTAATGGCCAGAACATGTAGCCCCTGACTGTGCACAGAAAATACTTGAGCAAATATTACACCTTCCAGATGTGGCCTGCAGAGCACGAACAGAAAGGATTCACCTTCTAAGCTCTGGTGTCCTGACTTATAGAAAGAGCAAAAGCCATACTAGGAAAATTTCAGTAATTCTTTGGTGCTTTGTATCAAAAGAATTTTTAGAATTTTAATATTTTATATATATATATATATATATATATATATATATGATTTTTAGCAGTCAGCAAATTCCAGTTAAGTTTGTGTTTCTTTCTCCTCTGTCACTTTGCCAAATTTAATCAGAGATTAAAGGTGAGACTTGCTCACCCCTGGCATGAAAGGTTCATGGATAAGGAACTGGGAGAACTGCAGATTGTGCTCTGGCAAACTCAGCCACATGTATCCTTGAGCCTGGAAAACCAAGGGAAGCACAGACTGAAGATCTGCATCTGAGAAGGCCTCCTAGCACTGCAGACACAGATACTGAGTGCACCCCGCTGGTGTAGAGGTGGTTGGTAACTGGAATTTGGGTCCACTTGCAACATGCTGGTTTGCCTTTCACATGGGGATTAGGTATGGTTGCACCTGAAAAGGCTGGAAGTTAGAGGACGGAGGGCTTGCAGCTCCAAAACTTGGCTGATTCGGCTTCTGAAGTCTGGTTAGCCAAGTCTTGTGCTGCTTATAATACACACAGCATCCAGAAGCTCACCTTCCCGTGTCTTCGTTTTAGCACTCTCACTTTCAAGAGGGAGATCAGCAAGCAGAGCATCAGTGAAGATGAAATCTTCCTTTGTTAGCTCCTCTCTAGAAAGACAAAATTCAACTTAAGCTAGCATTTGTGTGTTTGTAGAGATGAGGGAACAGTCACCACTGTTGAGACAATAAAGACACACTTTTCCAAATTCTGGGGTGTTTGAGGGCAGAAGTTTATTGAGAGCTAGAGAATAATGCTGTATGACAGAATCTCAACATGATATGGAGGGTATATGGCATTCATCTTTCCACACAGAACTGCCCTGACAGGTCAGAGCTGAACAGTAGTATTGTTACACAAGTGTTAAAAACCTGCACAATGCAATACCAAACATGCCCCACATGCATGCGCCAGGTGAAACCTGTGCTCATGTGCTCATGGAGGCCTCCCACAGTGTGACAATACCCTTGGAAAGAGGGAGGTGCCTTACACCTTGTAGGGTCATAAATACCAGCTTTTGTCCTGATACTTTATCAAGTACAACTTCAAAAAACACTGTGGAAATTCCTACAGTATTCCTAAGTATGCAGATTGGGGGCGTTCAGGGGATTAGAGAGTCTACACAGCCCACACACTAAGTGTATTTGTAAAGTAGTGCCTAGAAAAATCATGGGACATCTCAGGTTTCCAGAGCAGTACAACTATGTCTTCAACTTGCTTTGTGTTCCAGTTAGAGGTATCTTTTGCATGGCTGTTAGCAAGAGCAAATTTAGGTTATAATAGCCCCACCTCCACCAACATTTGACCACCCCCAGACAACTGGTGTCATGAGCTATATATGCTCGTTGATCCATAATTTCTTGACTCTCAGCAGCTGCTTGCCCTCCTCCCACCCTTTCCTCTCAGGGTACTTCCTACTTGAAAGGTATCATATGTGTGGGGCAGACTTTTGCCCCACATCCCTGGTGCTGAGCTCTGTTTTGGCAACAGACACTCATTGAATCATGTCAGTTCTGCTGCCAGCTGCACTGTTTCTCCATGTAGAGCTCCCTAACCAAATGGCCATGAATTCACACGCCTTGCTAGTTTTCCTTAATTCTTATTTAGCCAGCCACAAATCAAAAGCAGTCCAAAAAATAATTTGTCACTCTGGTCCCTGAAGCACGTAAAAATGAAAACGTCCATTGAAATGTATCTCTAATAGAAGCACAAGAAGGTTGCCAGGAGAGGTTTGTGTTCTTCTTACAAATAATAGTTAACATTCATAAATGAGAGCTAACACTGTTCTGTGACTGGGTTTGGGGTTGCAGTTCTGAGGTATATGAGAAAAGAAGGGTAGAAATGACACAAAGTACTAAAATCAGTTTCTGCACCTGTCAATATGATGGCAGTAAATGCTACATCTTTCTTTCAAAAATATCATAGGGATGTTCGTGAGATCAAAACCAGAGAAACCAGTTCTTCATTAACTAGTAAATTAATTGGACCAAAATACTGTGATGAATGTAATGGGGAAAATAAGCGCTGCCTTTGGAAAGAAAATGTCTATTTCTGAAAGTCTCAGGATAACAGCAGATTCCAAGGGATGGGACTGACAAAAAAAAAAAAAAAAAAAGGAGAATTGCACCTTGTATGAAAATTTGATGTTTGAGCAGTTTGGATATTTTCACCTTTTTTGTTGAAATGCCAGGAGGTCTTGCTAGACAGGAAATCCAAGTATACATCCATGGATTTCAGCATTCAGAACAGAGTCTTGAGTCTCAGCACTCTCCATTCTGGGCAACAGATCCACCTCTACAGCACTGCCAACCTTCCTCCCTCCTTACCTCCCTTCCCTCCCTCCTTCTCTTGTTCTTACATGCATACATGCAAAAACACGCTTATTTTTGTCACAATTTCATGTGAACTTAATACAGATAGAAAGGTTACCACTGAATGTTTTTCTAGAAGGGTGGAACATTTGAAATAGAAGTTATATTTCAATGCAAAAATGTTTTGTTGAAAAATTCCAAACCATCCTTAATAGATAAGCACACAGTCCTGAGACCCAAAGTGTTTTTATTAAAGCTTGTCACAGGATTTTTATAATTGTAGCTATGTATGACAAATAACGTTATTTATTTTGGATTAAACAGAGCTTCTAGGGACTGCTGGAAACAAACATCTCTGTCAGCATACAGGAAAAACATTTTTTTTCACCATCTGAACTGTAATGAAAATCTCTGCTCATAATGCAACATCAGTAGTAAAAATCAAACAATGCTAAGATAGACAAGAAGATGGAGGAGAATATGGTTATGTAAACTGAGAGTTTGCCAAATTATGGTAGTCACATCTAAGAACACAAAGCAAAGCAAAACAAAGCCTAAACTCATTCGTGCCAATGAGCCAAAATCATGAGGATTGTGTAGAAACCTCTGCATCATGAGAGCGTGAGATAGTTCATGCTAGGAAGGAGACAAGTAGGAGAGACTAAACAACAGAGATATAATATTGGAAATCTAAACAGAGGGAATGTAAATTGGGAGACTCCTTTTATGGGTCTCAGAAGAGAAGAGAAAAGGGATGTCATGTAAAATTGGGAAACATGTTTAACCATGATTTAAAGGAAATGCTCTTTATGCACTGTGTAATTATCTATTAGGACTGCTTGCTAAAAGATAATTGAAGCAAAGGGCTTAGCAGGATTTAAAAAATGATTAGATACAGATGATAGGAACATTCATAGTTAATTAGACAGGATAAGTAATGTACAGGATATACTTATGGTTTGCAAGAGCAGAAGTTACCAGTTAGTGGAGGTTAGGTTGGTATTTACCCTCACAGAGAGATTATTCTGCACCTGTTCATTCTGGGGTTTTGTTCACCTTTTTCTGAAACATTTTCTGTCAGACTCAGGAGGACAAACCATTCTGTGGATCAATGCTATGCTGGCAAATGCCAATTACCATGTCATAAATACAGTAAGGTTAGATCTGGGAGGTCTGTGAGAGGCTGAAACCAGCACAAAACCAGTATTTTGCTCTGCCTTTTAGAAAATGTGACAAATTGTTGAGGCCTTCATGACCTTGGAAGCTGCCTGCTCTGTACTGGACTTGGGCAAAATGGGCTGATGCCTTCCCAAAAAGCCTGGAAGGATCTGCATGGGCTGCTGTGTCTAAGCAGGGTTTTTCAAAGAAAACTACCTGAGACTGAGCCAGATGAGCTCTAGGACAGAGCCCAATGGAGACTGACGGATGTATCCTCTGGTAGCAGAGGCAATAACAGCTCAGGGGACAGCTGCAGTTCCCTGTGTCATGGCACCTTGGGGTCTTGGTTCCCTGGGTTCCTTTCCAGCCCTTGGTGTCTTCTCTGTGAAAGAAATGAAGAGGAAGAACAATTCTTTCTTTCATCTCACAGCAGAACTGAGGACTGGATGTAGTACCTGGAACCGGGGGTTGGGAGGAAATCACTGATCTGGTAACAGAGAGTCTCAGAGCTGAACTGGTCCATTTTAGAAAATTATCACTCTCAGCCCAATCCACAGTGAGGTATGAATTCCTCTACTTCTGTGTCACGAGTTTCTTTTTACCTTTTCAGGGAAACAGATCCATAGAGAACAACATTTCTATTAATTTGCCATAGCTGTACAGTATTTACTGTGATTTTGCCATTCAGAGTGTTGCTATGATCACAAAATTGACAAACTAACCTACTCTCAGTAATGGTGGAATGCTGATCAGTTGAGTGTTACGGAAGAATTTTAGTCTTTTTACAAAGGCTGGGAAATTCTTTTTAAAAGTGCAGTGAAAAAAAAAAAAGAATTACTATACTTGCTAAGCCTAATTACATCCAGAATTCTGAAGTAGATTACAATAAACATAAAAAAACTGTATGCCCTTTGTGGGTTGTTCTGTGGGTCTTATTGAAGGATAAGATAAAGTTAGATGTAGTCCTCTGCTGGATGTTTTACCAGCAGTCTGGCCACCCATCATTTTAGTATTGTTCTTAGAAGGTTATGTAGGATTTGAAGAATTCAGTCTGTAGTATTTTTGAAGCTCTGTTCACTCAATATTGCATCCTTCTTCTACAGCCGGGCCTAGTGGCAGTAACAATGTACACTGTCTTCTTCAATTGTCTGAAGAAGAGATTTTTCTATTCCTAAATCCTTATGCTAACTAAGATTTTAAATAAAACCTTTTATCTTAAAAATTACAGTGTAAAAGTAATGTTGAAAGCATGTGCTTGACCTTAAAAAGACTTACATTCTTACAATAACTTTTAGAAGTGTATTTTCATGGCTTATATATAATAGACAAATAAATTATGTTGAACCCTAATGTCAATGTAATATAATTCTCAGTTGTCTGAATAATTGGACAAAATATTATAAATAACCTTTAAAATTTAAAATGTGGATACAAAGAGATGATATGTGTGGTTTAATCACACATCAAACGTAAAATGACTTACTTAAATTGTTTCTTCACAAAGTGAAATCTCACTGATACATGCATAGCCTATGAAACCAGTCATACACAGAGCATAACACAGATGTTTCTAGACAGATCAAGGCTTAAAATCTGCAAGAAAAATATTACGTCTTTAAATTATTGAAAAGTAACTTTGATGTTTCTCTGCACATTTCCATAATAATATATTTTTAAAACTCACTGTATCTTTATTGGGTATTTCTGCTACTTTCTTAAGAGCATTTGAAATTTTGGGACATGGTATGAAAATTCAAGGATATTTTTAGGAATCTGTACTTTTCCACCTGAAAACCAATATGCCATATTATAAAAATCATATCAGAGACTTATTTTTCTTGCTTACATATTTTCAGTGATTTTTGTTCTGTGTTTGTCCAATTTATATGTTCCAAGTAAACAAAATGTCTTGCAACTGGCAGAGATCTCAATTACCAGCTCTGTGCAACAGGATGCAGAGATTCTTTTATGATTCAATTACAAATGATGTGGCTGAGCAATGTCAGATGCCCTCATTTTTAGTTAGAAGTAACTGAAATAGAGCCAAATTTAAAGACATACCTGTCATTGGAGATATGAAACAGCAGCTGGAATACATCTCTATAGGAAGTTGTTAAACGATATGTAAGTCTGCAACCACATCTTTTGAGAAACAGCTTTTTACAAACTAAGATACTTGCTATGTGAAGATTGTTTTTGGTGGTTTTTGAAAAAATGCTAACAATATCACTGGTCATACTTAATGCTGGAGAAACCTTTTAATAATTCCAGATTAGCCCATGATATTGTCAGTGAGTGAAAAAGGGAATATGCTCATGTTCATTCAACAGCCAATCAGGTAGTGTGAAGAAGTCCTCTGACCTTGTTCTAATCTCAATTACACCACATGAAACCAGACTAATTCTGGAATTAGTCCTCAAAAGTCCTTCCATAATTCAAGGAAGATTCAAATCGACCTTGGAGTAAAAACTGCCCAAGAGATGTCCTTTCACTCAGCTGTAATCTTTCAAGTTGTTCTTCTTAGGTGAAATAAATTCTTTTTAATCTCCTTGGAAATGCTTTTGAAATTTAAGGAATGAAGTTTATCTTGTCATCACCACTTTTAATAAGACTCAAGCCATTTGCTTGTTCCCATTGCTTGAGTTACAATAGACTTAAAGATATCTCATAACCTGTCAGTAGTCTGACTGGTCTCACTGAATAACAAACTGCTCACCATCACTAAGGGGATCACAGTTTTAATCAAAAAGATTCGATTATTTTCTGAAATACTTTTTTCTTTTAACTATTTAAAATGCCATATTAACACATCTTATAAACATACGTTTTCAATTTCTTTTAGAACATCATTTATTTATATACTCCATGCTCATGACTTCTCTTTAGCGTTCATTACCCAAATGTTGTCTGATGATCTTCCACTGAGCCAAGAAATCTAAAAGAGGAAAAGGCCCAGAGAGAGGACAAGGAAGAGGGCAGCAGCAACTCCACAGACTGCAGCTGCATGCTAACACTGGGCAAATTAGTCACATTTTTATGGTTTCTGAACCAAAGGTGTAGACATAGATGATAATTTCCCAAGTTCTTTTCATGACCCTTCATAAAGATCTGGCCATATCAACATTATTTATATGAGACTCTATCTCTGTGTATAAGGTTATCTGCTTCATAAGCATGGTGCTTTCATGTCATTCCTCCATCCCCTCACTGGTTAAAATATGACATGCTTTTCAAATCTGGTCACCTTCCTTTGACCCAAATGCCACGAGTTTCTCCATCCCCCTGAGTCCACCTTTCCTGATGAGAGCCAGTCCTTCCTCAGAAGGAAAGGTTAATGGGCTGGCCAGGTACAGTGTAACTTGCTGCCTTGCTGCAGATTCATCCTTAGTGGTGCCATTAATGGTACCCTGTCCCCACTGTGCTGTGCCACCTCTGGGGCTCTGCCTCGCCCTGGGCCCTGCAGCACTGCAGGCAATGGGCAGCCAGGCAGCTGCTGGCTTGGGAAGCTTGCAGGTTTTGGGGTAGAAGTAGAGTTCCCGTGGAAATTTCCGAGCTCTTCCTCCAGCCATTTTTACATTTCCATCAGCGTGCACAGGCCATGTCTTTTTTCTAATTTGACTGAAAACATGTCTGTTCTCAAGGTGCCACACCATTTGCAATGCACAATGTCCTCTTTTTTTTCAACAACGGTTTTTTATGGCTCAGCTCTGGTGGTAATTCTGATAAAGATGCCGGTGATAAACAAGAGAGAAATGTGCTGTTCATGAAAGCACAGGGAGAGGTAGTTCAGGATACACTGTTTTCTAGTAGGCTGAAGTGAGGTATCACTCTCCTTATACGACTCTTTTTATTACTGTACATATTGTGTAAACAAACTCTTTCATGTCTGGTTACTATGTTCATCATGTGGCTGTTCATATACTTACACAATTTCTTAATTTAAAATTGCAAAATCCTTACAGTTTCAACTCCCTGATCCTGTCTCAAAGTTAACCTGATGAAAGAAAAGCCTGCCATGGCACCTCTGTGCCCTACAAGGGCTAGAATAACTAAGGTGGCTCTCTTGCACAGTCCCTGCAAAATTGCTAATGCAAAACAGGTTACACATCCTAGTTGCCTGTGAGATGTTTCCATTTGCCTTGGAAACCAAGTTTCACTTCTTGGTTCAAGCACCCAGTGCTCATACTTGAAACTCCCAGAATAGTTTTATCTTAGAAGTAGCTAGTTGTGCAGAGGGAACTTCTTGGTACTGTCTTTAAATATTTAACACTTTAAAAAATGGAAAAATATTCAAAGTTCTGTTCTCCTGAGCATGTAGTATTAAGAAAGAGGCACCTTCTATTTTCAAGAATTCAGACGTCCTTTTGGTTAGTACTTCCCCCCAAAAAAATATTGTTTACCAAAAAAAATTACTGGCTGAAGGAAACACACACATTTTTGGATTTCTCTCTTCCTTCTGACATGGTATTCACTTCTTGACTGTCTCACATCCAGCTGCAAAATAGATCAGTGCTACCAGATCCTGCTTCTGCAAGCAAGCCCCTGGGAAACCTATCAGTTCACATAGCTTTGGTTTTGCTCTTGCTTTGTTGGGCATTATCTCAATATTACAGCTGCCACAGCCCAAAGGGATATTTAATTGCTGCTTCAGTGTACACGGAAGGAAGGATGTTTAGTGTATGCATTACATCTAAGCACAGCTATACCTGTTGGTAGCTCCTGCCATCTTTCAGCTGGATTTTAAACTGTTCTGTCCCAATACAAAAGGTGTTGTACATTAGTCCCTACGACAGGAGCTCCTCTGCATACTGGACTTGCAGAACTGGAAGATCCCTCACATTCACGTGTTTTGGGAAGGGAGAGTCTTTGATGTAAGGCTGGGAGGATTAGAATTTTTCAGTATACATTTTATTTCCTTTCTGTTTCTAGTACAATTGTCCAGTTGATCATAGAAGAGGCTGACCAGTTAATATGGATAGAACAGACAATGTGCATAAAATTATGATGTAGGGTCTTGGTGATGGGGAAAGTGGCAATCATATGCTGGAATCAATAAGACTTCATGAGCCTGTTTTATAGACCCTTGTGTTTCACTTCAGTAAGTCATCAGACATAGTTCATAAGTTAACACTTGCTTTGTGCCATATGATTTGTAATATTTCACTTTTGCTCTGAACTGTAAATGAAAATCGCTGTCAAAGATACCAAGTATATAATGAAGTTAAAATGTATACATGAACATATAAATGTATGTACTTGTTTTCTCAGGAGAAACGCCTACAGAAGAGATGAGGCACACCCCCAGGCACATCACATCTCCTCCTACCCTCTCCCTCTTCTATAGGGGCTCATTCTGTAAACTGATGAGTGTTTAATCAGTTGCCTTTCATTCTCACCTATGGCAGAAACAACTTCCCACACCTATCCAATCCAGACGTTACATGTGCTGAAGACAATAAAAAAGTTTTGATTTCAGGCTGGAAGAAGGCATCCTTATTCAAAAGGCTGGTTGTTTATTGCTGGCTAGTTTAATAAAAGATATTATGTATGCTTACAAGGTTTGCCCAACATACCTTTTGGCCATTCCTTCTACAGCAATATAAGTAAACCTGTGCTTGGCATATAAAGACTCAGGATTAAGGACCTATGCCCCCTCACAAGTGCTCTTCTTGGACTTGAGTATCTGAATGTCCCCAAGCACAGTTAGGCTCTGAGTGCAATATTAAGTGCAACTGGTGTGTAAATAAACAAATATGAAATCCTAAAGATGCTTCTCAGCTGTTTCAACTGCAAAAATGAGTTCCTCAAAAGATTGTTCTTGATATCAGTTCTTGTATTAAGTACAGTGAAACAGAAATTTCAGTGCATTTATATTTTAGCTAGAGCTCTGTCCTTGTTTACTACACTAAAATTAGACAGAGAATTATCATTCCTGTTTTCATCAGCTAGGTTAACTACTAGCAGTCATATTTTCATGGCTGAGCTTTCCCCAAAATACACATTTATGTTCTGTGCAACTACTCTCTTATGCAAATATCACCAAGAGGAATTAATCACATGTGTTCCTCTCTCACACCCCTGGGGTAGAGTTTGTTAGGTACCACCAGGCTGAGCACAGCATAAGTTCAGTAACAGAAACCTTTGCTTCAAAGACTGTTAGGTCCCTACAGATTTCAGCTCCAAGAGAGCGACCACATGTCCTCTTCTGACAGCAGCAGTGCCTCAAATGGGACTGCTTGGCAATCCCCACCACTGTCCCCGGTGAAGATTTGCTTGTGCTAGTACTTTTTACCCCGTTTCAGCTTTAACCTGGCTCATTTTGATGGACGTGGGTCAGGGACAGGCTATCCAAGTAGCTCAGCTAGCAGGTCCCTAAGACAGTAAATTCTAGCAGTCTGGCAGTGACAGGCCTGAAAGTGGGCTCTACACCACTTCCCCCTGCAGCTAACAGAGAGGGAATGGTGACCCAATCAGTGAAGGTTTTGGTTGTCTTTTCCTTTCTTTTGATACTTTTGCCTCTGAATCCTTCTTAGCACAACAACAATAACTGGTAGTCTAGTGCCAATGTATGCTAGGGAACTGACATATGAATTTGTATAGGAAGGAATATAAAAGGAAATATTCAATCTTAGAATATGGAGGTTTTATTTTTCCAGGCACAAGTGATATTATCCAACTATGGAGGAGGACTGTTTTCATGCTCCCCCTGAAATTCTTTTCTGCAGCTCACTGAGCTTCTGACTCATTCATTCTGTGCAAAACAGAGCGATTACATATTTTAAAAGCCTGTATCTTTATTGCTGTTTGTGTACTCTCCCCATTCCTTTTTTTTTTTTTTTTTTTGATAAGCCAAATGGGTAAAAGGAACTATTTCTTTAATCTGTCTTTCAGTCCAGATCTCATTATAGGCAAATATTAAACACTACTTCATAACTTTTAACAGATAAACCCTTATTGTCTGAGGTGTGAAAATGTGTGCCTTAAAAAAATGTCATTCATTCCTTTTCTGTAGGAGCTGTCACTGACATCCTGCTGCCTGGAGATCAGAGGAACCCACATTTCCTCCTGCTTGAGTAGCACAAAGCCAGGCCTACATACAGACCAGGAGACACTTCCTTGGGAGAAGCTGGCAGCTTAGGCATAATGGGAAGGCCAAAACATCTGCTTACCATCTCTGGGACCAAAAAAAAGGAGAAAAGAGAGAAAAGAAGTAGTTCCTCAGAGCAGCCCTGCTATAGTTCTGTAGAGAGAAGGAGGTGAGCGGGCAGGTGATGGCAGCATGTGATGGTCCCACTGACATTCTGCTGTGGGGATCAACTGGCAGGTCAGCACAGGGCTGCAGGGAAGGCAGCGTTCTGGTGGCACTGGTTAGCAGATGAAGAACAATGCTCCCTGCAGGTTTTCTGCCTCTGAGCAGAGGTCCCAGCCAGGTAAAAGGGCTGTGCAGTGCCCAATGCTTTGCAGCAATCTGATGGCAGCGGCTTCCTGAATTGGAGCCGTATTGCCCTGTGCTTTGACTTTGGCTCTTACTGGAAGAGACTGCAGCAAGATAGACACAATTCCCTTTGTTCTCCATTTTATTTCCTTTCTCTGACCATTTCTTCTTTCCTCCCCACCTCCCTTATATCATTCCTCTTTCATCTTATGCTGAGTGACTGTTATCAGTCACTATGTGTCATCATACAGATATTTAGACATCATTTAGACATCTTGGCAGTGTCTGTCACTGAGGTTGCCTTGGACTCCTGAAATCTTTCATTATCTAGTGAAAAATTTCAACATTTCACATTAATTTTGAATTGTAGAACAGTATTAAATACTTCACCTGAGCTTAGCACCTTCATCAGATGTTCTCTATTTTCAGTGGGGATGGCAGGATTTCTATAATTTCTACTCTTCCTAATACACAGCTGAACTGAGGCAAAACCATGCATTTTTTTCATTCTATGAAGCAATTTGTGCAAGATCACACTGGATTTCAGAACCTGTATCACCTGTCAAGTTGCAATAAGATAATAGTGCTACAAAGTGGCATTATCATCTTTCTTCTTTCAAAATAGTCTTGCAAAAGGTGTGCAAATGTTTGACTTTCACATGAATTGCATGATCCTGAGGTAACCAGAGTAGGAGACAAGTCACCCTTCTGACAGGGAAAAAGTCTACACACCCTCACATCCACTGGCACAAACTTGTCTTACCTCTTCAGTACCACTGAAGCAGGATGCCACTGAAGCTTTGTGCCAATAAATATCTCCAGGATAAGGCTGCTTACAAGTGTCCCATTCATGAAGTTCTCTAAATATTCACTGTCATGTGTGACATTCCAAAGGTGTAACAGTACGAAAATGTGTGCTATTTTACAAGGGTGAGCTAAATGCATTTCTTCTGCCCTGTGCTTGAGATGAAAAGAAAACAGGCAATTAAATAAGGAAGTCTGGGGCTCTTTTTATGGCATTGTATGTGACCGCAAAAGGGAAAATGGTAATTGCCATTGGTGTGTGATATCCTTTAGCAACCTGACTCAGAAAATATCTCTGCGTCCTAGAATGCTGTTGTTTTATAAAGCCTGCAGGCACATCAGTCTTCAATAAGAGAGCTCACCCCATTAAAGCATTTAAAATTAATTTTAATCCAGGGAATTCAACTCCTGTCTTTAAACCTTTACAAACAAGTTTAAAGCTGACATGTGCCATAAATTTGTGGTGGTCTGTAGAGGTTTTTTTATAAGCTGAACAAAGCATAACAATTACATGGGGAATTCAGGAAAGCCCAGTTGGTGTGTATAGATAATACACTTAGAGAGGAGTTCTTTATACCTTTTATAATAGCTACTGTATGTATAAAGTCTACAGGAAAATGTCACTGTGATAACAACTGTCCCTTAAGTCAGGCATGTTATAATAAGAAGACAGTGCTGCTCCTTTATCTATGTGCCAATAAAAGAGCAAAGTAGGTATCCTGTCCCATGGCCTGGGCATTGTAGTAGAGGTGCAGTTTGCAATATATCAAGATGCTGAAATTTGTCCTGTTCTGCTGCAAAATATGGGAAATTCTGTTGTTTGACTTCACGTGCTCCTTCTTTCTGAAGTGTTCAAACAAATGCACATTCATAGCTTTAAGGTGAAAAAACACAGATTTTCAGCTCTTGTCCATTTCACTCCACCATCACGAGATATTGTACTGACTGCTAATATGCAGCCAGTGCCTACCTGACCAGGATTTGCCTTCTGGACTGGCCCAATTTTCTTCCTTTTTGATCTCATGTAGTAAAGCAATGTTGGCTTCTGCCTCTTCTTTGTCAAAGGCTCTGACCTTCACCTGTTATGCTTCAAGCAAATACTGAGTGTTTTCAGTGCTACTATTTCACTGTGCAAAGACAGCACAATGGTGCTAAAACTGCTCCTTGGAGCTGGCACAGTGACACTGCTGCTTATTGAGCCACCCTCCATGACCCTGCTGTGTTGCTGCGTTCTTTGGCAGCTGTGCCCGGTTGCCAACCCAAAGGCAGAAACTCTGTTGCACCAGCAAGTCTCAGGCTGAAGCACCAACTGCCTGTGGGACACTGTTTGCCATCCCATTAGGTTTGCTGATCCATCTCCCTTCAGGGTTACACTCCAGACCTGAAAAGTGAAAAGATCCAAGCCAATATCCCACCCCCCTCCAGTCTTGTCCTAACAGTAGTGGGGGTGTTTTTTAAATTGGAACACTTCTTCGATCCTACAAAAGAGCAGCTGAGATGAAAGAAGAGGGGAATCTCTTAAACCTGCTTCCCTGGAGAAATCTTAAGTGAACCCTTATGTTCATTTATTTTCTGTTGGTATTTACATGCTGACTCCAGTCATAATTAAACTGCAAGTTCCTTAGGGCAGAGACTAGCCTTTTGTTTGGTGTTAATTAGCAGTTTATGCAACAAGGCCTCTGTGACTTGACTTCTGAGTGACAAAAAAATCAATGTGTTATGTTTTTCAGGTTTGGGGGAGATTCTGGCACTCTTCACACAGAGAATATTGCCATTTGGTTGAGGATCATAATACATACACATTAATGGAATGCTGCTGCTAAAATGATAAACAGTTATGATTCATTTGGTGTTAAGACTTGAACGATCATATTAGGACTTTGAGTTAGTAGTCTGCTGTGATCTAGTCACCCTCATCTCTCTAGGCTTTATTTCAGGCTGTCTGCACAGTCAGTAAAGGAACAATGCATGGATTTACTCCCAATTCATATTTTCAGTGTTTTCTGGGGTGGTTAGGGCTGAAAACATATTTATTTTCCTATGTTAAGACTTGGATTCCTGGGGGATTCCAACGGGCTGCTAACTGTATAATGGCTGCCAGAAGCTGCTACTGACCAAGTGTCTATGCTCTTCTGGCTTGGGTCAGTTAGAAAACAGTAAATATTTTCCACAGAATCTTACTAAGGAGCTATAAAAACTTCTCTGAGGGGAAAAAAAAATAAAATAAGGTATATTTCAAATTTTCTGTGCAATACTAAAACCACTTGATTTTGAACAAAATACTCAGTTTCAGCTGTTTAACTGGTCCCTAAGAAAAAGTGAAAGAAGGAAATATGCTATGTGGGTTTTTTTCGAAGTCAGTTTTTTATTAAAACCTTTAAGTCATCTGTATTTGTGACAAATAGAACACACATGAGGATTTAAGATATTGTTTGTGTAATATGACAGAGAAAGAAATTTAGAGCTTTTTCCAAGCATCAGAGAAATGTTAGGAGTTCTCAAACTGTTACCAGTCTCATTAATCACCCTGAATTTTTAAGAATGTATTTCTTACCATGCTAAACAATTAAGTCAAAGTTAAGGCCAAAGCCTGCCTGTGAATATGCGTATGCAATATCCATTTAAGTCAATATGAGGACAAAATTTAGCTCTAAAGCCTTTTAACTGATAAAGTCCTAAAATAGCTTTACAGGCAAGAATTTCCTGGCAAGACTAGAGTTTTGTAAATCTAAAAGCATGCAATCATATTTCAATGTAAAATAGCATATAAATATCAAGCCACATCTTGAATTGTAGCCAAATGCAACACTACATCAAGCACTGCTCAGAAGTGCTATGTACAAAATTAATGTTTTGTCAAGTTTCTGCATTGGTACATAATAAACACAGAAGTTTGCACATACAAATGTATCATTGTAAAAAAATTGGAAGGTGCTGTTGTCCTTTTTGTCTCAGTTATAAGCTCTTTTGCTAAAAGGAATGTAATATTTAGCTTTTAAGTCAGAACAGGATGTAAATGGACAGTATTTCAAGGAGAGTGTTATGTCTAAGGCTTACTGCCACTGTGTAGTGCTATATCCCTCCTGGGGTCACATGCAGCTCAGTCAGTGGCTTTCCAAGAGTCAAGTAAAGTACTTATGAGTTTAAGTAGCACAGAAATTTTTATAAAAGCCTTTCATCCCTGCCTGTTCCCCCCTCCCCCCCCATCTGCATAAGTCTTAAAACCCAGTGAGAAAATTTAACATGTCAGAAAGTAATAATACAATTAATCTTTCTCAGAAACTTTTCAGTTCCTATTTGGTTATTACACTCAACCTATGCATATCCATCCTAATTTAACATTGTATACACTATAACTTCTCATTTCCTCTCCCAAACCTGAAGTTCAGTGTTAGGCACTGTTGGAGCTCCATCCTGGAGGAAATGTTATCCAGTTCAGTAGAGGAGCAAGTATTTCTCCATAGATGGGATTTGCAGATGAGGGCTTAGTGACTGATGCAATGGACAAAGCAAAAGTCGAGTTGGGATGTAACACTGAGGAGGAGGTTATCATAGTGGTAAATCAAAGGCTCTCTGCAGCAACACTGTGTACAGATGTCAGTGTCTCTTGCTGAGGCTGGAGAGGAGGACTTTGGGCCAGACTACAGCTTTATCTGTAAGAATGGAAAACAGAAGGCACAAATGGAAATGAGCTCTGAGGCCAAAGAGAGAGATGACAGTAGAGTACCTCTAGATAAATGAGCTTTCTTTCTTTGTCTCCTGTTATCTGGTATATGTTCACATTGGGGGCTTGCATGTAACATCACTGAAAAACTCATGATGTCCACAATCCAGCAGTTAAGAGTCCTGGAGAGACAAGAAGACAACAACAAGAGACATGAGTAGGAACTTTCTGAGCTGTAACTGACTAGGAAAGAGAGGCATAAGTGAGGAGATCTAAATAAGCCACTTCAACTCTGATGCTCAGTGAGCTCCTTCAACTTGAGTCCACCTATCACTTGGGTGCTGAAATCCC
Source organism: Corvus cornix cornix (assembly GCF_000738735.6). Lineage (NCBI taxonomy): Eukaryota > Metazoa > Chordata > Aves > Passeriformes > Corvidae > Corvus > Corvus cornix. The sequence goes on from NC_046332.1 coordinate 93,877,535, forward strand.
TCAGAGTACGGCCTAAACTCCTCAGACAATTCAAAGCTAGTGACAGCTACCTAGTACCAACTGAGCAGTGCTTCCAGGGTTGCTTATACTCTTCCAGGGAGCAGCTGAAGACAGCATTAAGGTATGCCCTTTGCCTTCTGATATGGATGAGCAAACACAGTCCTTGGCAGCAGCAGGGCAGCGGCGGAGCCTAATCCCATCAGCCATCCTCAGCCATGCCATCCCCACTAGGAAATCAGAACCCATAATGCTGCCTGTGGGGAAACAGCATCTTTTTTGCTTCCTCTCTTTTTACTAAAACAGGACTTCTTGTGAGCTCACTCTGTAGATTAATCCCTTCTTAGAAGAAAAAGGCCCTTGTATTGATCACTAAGTTCTTGTTCTAGACACAACAGTTCTCAAGACACCAACTGCTAGCCTTTTCATCAAATGGTAGGAAAACAATTAATTCCCATAATTCATGCTGTTTGTTTCTAAAAGAAATTATACCAAAAAACCCTGTCCTTCAGTGAAAAGTAAGTTACGGCAGATTTCAATTTGTGAATATCTTAGCTGACTCTCTCTCAGAGGAGAGGGTTTTTTGCATTCCTGCTTTTGTAAAACAAAACGCACTGATGAGCTGAGAGGCTTAAAACACACAAAATAATCCTGTTTTTTTTTCTATTTTTCTCCTTGAAGAAGTATTACCTTCTTCAAGAAGCTTCTAGCAAACACACTGGTCACAGTTGAATTCCATCTTCCTCCCCCTGCACCCCCCCCCCCCGTCCATTCAATGCTCAGAACACTTAACTTCCTTAAGCAAATGGAATTCATTTTACGGAAAAAAAAGGAAGTTCCTCTGTATTGATTAATAAGTCAGTTAAATTGGAAATTTTTCTGCCAATTGAACTAATTTTAAATACTAAGGCAGGGAGGTTTTGCTTCATCTTTTGCCACTATTTATTTAAGAATGGCTTATTCTGTCAGTTTCACTGAGACTTTCTTGTCTAACTCCAATGAAAGTGAGAAAAAACCCCACAGGCTTACTGAGTCTGAAGTCTTGTGCAAACAATGCAACCCTAGAAAAGGATTCATGCCGTTTATAACTATACATCTAAAAATACACACACACACACACACAGAATATGCACAGAAAGCTTTTAAAAAGGATGAGAGTAAAATTGCATTTCAGTAAAGTCCAGGTTAAAAAAACTTGACTTAATAAAATTTGTTTTGATAATATTCAGCTTTAGCATTTTTATCATTATACATCTATTGAAAAAAACTTTTCAGAAGCTCTAATAATTAAAGATGCTATAGGGCCCCTGCATGCAGGCCCCAGCCCAGCTCATGCATCTCTCCCAGGTATGACTTGGGACATTCATCAATTTGTCACTGTTATGCAGACTTCTTCATACAGCTTCTGATTTTCTTAACTGTTTAAAAACCATGCAAATGTTTCTGAGAAGGACACTTTCTGGTGGCATGTTCAGTTATGTCCCTTCTCTCACTGTTCTTTAAGAATCCAGCTTGATCAATCTGTTGTTTCAGGTTGCAAAGCTGGTTTAAGGGTTCTTCCTTTCCCCACCTTTGGCTGCTCACTTCTATTGATGAACAGCAGGTCACTGCCCCCTCAGCAGTGCTGAAGCAACAGTTACATCACTGAAATAACCTAAAGTTATTTTCAAACAACTTTATGTATTGGTGGGGTTTTGTTTGTTGTTTTAGGTTTTTAAACCCAGCTTGGTGGCTGGCTCTCCTCCATAGAATTAAACCAGCACAGCTGAAGAAGTGATCAGTTAGATAGGCAAGAATAAGCAGCAAATGCAGGAACGTCTTAAATCAGCTGCTGCCTGAAAAAAAGTTCCTATAGCTACATCGTTGTGTGATGTGCTGGGGGAGTAGAAGAGTATTTTTATGAATATAACTGCAGTGATTCATGTGTTTGGTGTTCTGGAATGTGTTGAGCATATGGTATTGCAGGCTTTATGTAAGTGACCTTGCAAGTTTGTATTTTTAAATTTATTATGGAACAACTAATGAATAGGTTCTGATTTCTCCTTCCTACTGGGATAAATCCTGAACTTGTGGTAAGCACACTCTTTGGGGCAGAACCCACCACTATTCCTGTAGGACTAGCATTTCTTTCATCCCAATGGAGAGAGGAGTTCTCCACATCTCTTGGGAGATTTTTGCTCTTAGCATATGTTATCTTGTTTGGTTTTTTTTTTTCCTGTGGGAAGAAATTATGTGAACCATATTAGCAATGAAGAGATATACTGTATACAAATTCTTATCATTTTCCAACAGCACAAATAAACTAGGAATTGTCCTGCAGTTCTTGTTCCTTGACAGATATAAGAGTGTGATGATACCAGTGAGTGACAGGCTACCAGGGAGCATTACTGAGCCCAGAAAGTCCTTCACCCTTGGTGCTGTGCTGGTGGATATTTCCACTGTGGGCTTTTGGCTTGGCCTCCTGTGGGTGATGTGATGAAGAAAAGAACTTGGTCTGGATTTACCACTTAGCTTGTTTACCACCTCAGTAAAAGCCTGACACCCAAGCCACAGTTTTTGCACAGTAAAAGTGGTGACACCCAGTTTAATCTTTCTTCTGAGTTTTAGTTTAGCAGCGGATACCCAGTGTGCCGTGGCACAAAGCATGGGGACCATGAAGGTGCTAATGGCATACTGTAGGCAAATACATTTCCTCTGTATTGCACTGAAATTCTTTGACTAGGCACTTAATGATTATGTACTGTGCTTAACTGGCTTATAAATAGTGTCCTGAAAGTGTGATAACTGTATTTTTTCATTACAAATAGTTAATTCTAGATATTACATCAAATGGTGTGGAAGTCTTTTAAGTCAAAGGCCTCAATTAGCACTTTGTGGAGTTTTCGACTTCCTTTGGTGACACATACAGTCTGCAAGGCCTCAGATGCAGAAATTGATCAGAATAGCTCTTTCAAACGAATTATTCTGCTGAGCCATTCTTCAGGCACTCATCCAAAATGTAAATGAGCATGTTTCAGAATAATTACTCTACTCACAAAGCAGGGTAAATATCCCAAAATGAAATAATTTCTATTCCAAATTAGACTCTCTTTATAGAGGAGTCATTCTATAATATAGGAATAGCAAGGAAGTAAGGAGAGTGTGTGACGATTTTGATTACTCATATAATTCTGCTATCAATAATTTCTCTAAAAAGTCATGTATTTCTATATTCATAAAGCCATTTAGAGTGTGTGAGGTTGCTACAAGTATATCTACAAAGCTAAATGGTTATGTCAGATGTATTTGTACCAAGTAAAAAATAAATCAAGTTTGAGTTCCCAGGTTTGCACATTTACTATGGAGGTAAGGATTTTTTTATAGTTTGAGTACAGCACATCCAATGTAATGAACTAGTTTACTTGCTTGCATGATAAATTGACTAAGGCCCCATTTAGTTGAACATTTATTTTTGTGGCAGAGTGTGTTCACATGTCATATCCCCCCATCCGTATGCTCTCCCATTGTACAGCTGCACAGTGAACCAGGAGGAGAAACTGATAACCCAGAAAAACGCTCAGAAAAAATGCACCTTTTTAATCTGTATTAATTCCTCACTCCACTTTGGGGGCCTTATTTGGCACCTCACAGAGTTGTACCACACATGGTGTACAAAGGGAAATGAAAGGCAGACTGGCAATAACAACCCATCTTCCTTCTATTTTGTTGGAGCCTTCCACTGCTTTATATAAGTGTAGAAACATTTATGCTGTTAAAGGTGGTAATGAATAATTTCCAAAACAAAAAGGAGTGAGCATGTGTGTATATCCAGTTGCTGTCAGTCAGTCCAAAGGCACAGTTGTGAAACAGGGTCATACTCCTTCATCAGCTTTCATTACATATATTAATTAGTGTTGTGTTTAAAACTGTGTTAGCTTCTTTTTTTTTAATAAGATACTACTGTGCTAACTTCTCAATATTTTAGCTTCTTTCCCCAATGCCCCTCAGAATTTGGTTCAGGTCACTACAGGTTGCATGGCCTGCTTGAAATTATAACACCACAGTTCTAATTATTTGCATGCAAAATTAAAATGCAAGAGGCTAATTATGCCAAAAATGTTCTCTTGTCTAGACAAAACCTTTTAAGGTTTTCAGGATGGGGGAAGGCTTCTGTATTTGTCTCCAAGAAATTCTGCACTCCTACCATGCAGAACAAGCACCCCGAGGACAGTGTCTGTGAGACAAGGCAGACCTAATGATTATCCCTACACATGCACTGACAGCATTGTTTTTTGATAGTGTCAGACTGACTACTCACACATGAGGCCAGCGTGTTCTGGCTTGTGCTGGCTTTACTTTATACCTGACTTTCACATCATTTTTGATGATTTGTTGATTATTAATCAGTCTTCTTCTACCAGGTCAAAACTTTTAATTGAGAACCGGTCTGGAAATAGATGGTTATATCAGGTCCAGCCCCACTGTAAATCTAATCTTCAGAGAAGCCTGTAAGATAGAACAGTCAACTGTGAAAAGAACCCTGAAAATGTCTTCTCAAAGGCATCTGGCTAATTAAGGAGCTGAAATTCAAGCAGCTACAACCTCAGGAAATGTTTTGTAAATGTCGGTGCACATCTTTGTGCATGTGCCAAATTTTTAAATGTATAGCTCTTCCATTGCCAGGGATGTGAACGTGAAAATGTCTAATAAGTAAGCCCTGAGCCAAGCGGAAAGGAGACAGCCAAAAAAATCTGGCTAACCCACGACACTTTTTGATATTTCTCTCCAGAAGACATCTATAAAGCACTATATTTTAGGACCAAAGCTTTTTATCGTTCCTAAAGTGTTAGCAGGACGACCACAGTAAAAAGCCAGGGCCAATAAATTGTTATGAAAAATCATTACTGAGCAGACACAGAGCCAAATTAAAAATAGGACTATCATCACTTTATTAAGAATCATATTTTTTAAAATGCCCACTGGCCGTGCTTCTCTTACTTTTGCCCTAGGACTACATCCTGGTTCTGCACAGAGTTATCCCCAGACAAGCACACACAAACACTTACAGACAGCTTTATTTTAATATGTACACATACCCTGAACAGCAGAAACTGTACATGCCATATCTTGTGAAATGCATGCTGTCCAGAAGCCTAAGCAGACTGCCCAGGAATGCAAGTACATGCTGTGCAGTTACTTCCATGACTGTGAGATACCATGAACTGGGCCAGGGGGTGGGAATCATATGCCTGATGTGTGCATGTGGCCGTGTGAAGGGGGCATCTTGAGGCACCGTGTGTCACATGCTGGGAGGGCAAGAGGGAAGGGACAGCTGTGCTGCTGCTCTGTGAGAGCCCCTGTGGAGACACAATGATAACTGGGTAACTAAATCATTGGCTCCTCTCCAACTAATGAACACCAAATGCCAGCTGTAGCCTGAAGTAGGACAGTAACCATGGCACCACCCTCTATGTGCATCATGTTGGCTTGTCCAGCCAAAACGTTATCTGCGTACAAACACAGGGCTGGCAATTTCTGACCTTTAAATAGTACCAGAAGTCTTTGATCCTGCTCTGTCTTTATGTAGGGAGTTCTTGAAGGGAAAAGACAACCCTCTGGTCACATGGCACTTTGAGAGCATGGACCTTGTAACAGCCGTCTGAATGTGACCCAAAATGATGAGACATTAGATTTCTAGCAAAGAGGACTCAGTTCTGAAGAGAATGAGGTAGAATTTGAAGTTAAATTCCTCCTATGAGGATGAGACATCAGTAATAGTAGAGAAAAATGCTGAGATTGTACTTGGGAACCAAGGATTTCCCAGACAGATGGTAGGGCTGGAAGACAGGGATGTTAATTGCTCTTGTTTATCTGGTGGCCATCTAACCTGTTTCTTACAACAATAAATGGGTCTTACTGTTGTTTCATATTTGCTGTGCTATTCATTGCTAAACTTCCACAAAAGTGGTCAACAATAAACGTGGTAGAAACTTCCTGCTCTATGATAGGAGTCACAAAGAGGCACTACTACAAGTTGGGCTAAGATATAAGACAGGATTTAGGGATCAGAACCTCAAAAAAATTCAAATGTATATGACCAAGCCTGCAAATTTAGATTCCCATTTAGGTACTGCCTTGACTTGAAAGCATGGAGTGCTTTGTTCCTGTTTCCAGTTCAACTTCTATGTCAACCCATGGCTAGTTTATTTAAAACACAAAACTTAAGCTAGGAAGGGATTGGAACCCACAAATACTCTCTTCAACAATAGGCCAAAGAGTAATTCTTCTGTCTGTATTACATTCTTGTCTCTAGTCCTTCCTCTTCTGTGATAGGCCCTGCTTCCCCCTTCACAGTGAGGTGAAGGAAAGACTGTGGCCTTTGTGGAGACCAGTAGCAACAACTTCTGAAAAAAAAAAACCCTGAAGTAATCTGACAGAATGACAACTTGGCTTAGGGAGCTGAGAAAGGATGGACCTTTCTTCCCCCCAACCCTCATACACATTTGGTAAGACAAGTCTTCTTGGCCTGAACCACAAGCAACTAGTGGGAGAGGCAAGGGAAGGAGCTGGACTGGAGAAATTATTGCAGTTCAGTTGCCTAGAAAAACACACAAAAATGAAATGGGAGAGACAACTGTGCTGATGGAAAGGCTGTAGAGAAATCCAGAAATACTAGTATGATGGCAGGATTTTCCCAGAGCTAACTGTCCCCGAGCAGGTATGTCATAAGAAAAATCAGGTGAAAGTTAAACTCCCTCAAAAGCTTAAGTAGGAGAAAAGTTCAACGACACAATCATCTCAGAAATTCTGCTCACCAACATTTAGATTGAAAAAAAAAAAAAGGACAAAAATGAGCTTGGGATGCTCAAGACAAACCATAATTTCACTACCTTTCAATTTGCTTTATTCCTTCACTTCAATCCTGTTGGAGTAGTTGAGGCACAAACTTCCTTGGATTCCTTGAGGAAAGAAGACGTCACAAGTGTTTGTGCTGCTTGCATGGGGGAACATATGGCAACGTGGAAAGCTGGAGCACAGCCACTCGAGGAGTACTTTTTCAGGGGCCCTACAAGCAGTATCACATCACAGCCAGAGCAGCACATGCCTCAGGGCATTCAGGCTCAGGCCCGTCGCTCACAGTCCCTTTTTTCAGCCTTCTTCCCTTCTATCATGGGGGATGAAGAGCCCTGGGTCTGCAGGGATGACCTCAAGGGGCAGTCTGGAGATGATATCAAATAGTGTTGCTTCTGCTTTCTCTCACAGCTGTTGTGTCTTGTTCCTCTGCTTGCTTCCAAGCCAAGAGCAGCCTCACCTGTTGTCAGTATTCAGGCTTTCAACCTCTTTAAGCTCTTTGCTGAAAGATGCTCCTGAAGTGTCAGACCTAATCATGCCTGAGCCACACCAGTGAAGGTGCAACCCCAATAATATTATGCAGAAATTATACTGAAGTGATAAATACTTGAATGAATAATCATTAGTCATATGACTTGCTCTGATAAACTAAACTAGAGTAGCACTGCTATCTTGATTCAGGCTCTGAAAGGAAGTAAGCTGGTTGCTGCAGCATCTAGAGGCTGGCAGCTACCCCATGGCCAGCCCTCCTTGGGTTTTGGGAGGCTCTGTCCATTTGTCCTGCCTTCTGGCCACATTGCTGACACCTAGGCACAACCATGTCCTGGGATTTCCTGGAGACGGACCCTAGGAGCTGTCATTCTAGACTGCAAGGTAACCCGGTATCCAATGAAACCTGGAGCCCAATTTACTCTCAGTAGTAATGTGTTTGCTAAGAGTCCTCCAAACAGTGTTACTGCCCCTATTTTTTCTGTACACTATACTGTCAGCAGGCATCTCCCACAAAGCCAATAGAGACCTGGTAAGTGCAATGACTGTGCTAATGACTGGTTAATGAAAGTGAGAGACAAGTTATAATGGCACCACCTTTTGAGAAGCCAGCAGCAGCAAATACAGCTGTTGCTTTCTGACATTTCAGTGTGTGGATCCTGCTGACTGCTGAGATTGGTAGGGAACTGAATCACGTCATTAGCTGGACTACATGGCCACCTCTTCCCTCACTAGTTGCAGCAGCCTCAAGTCTCAAACTTCTGTAAAAACAAGGACAGATCCTTGAAGGCCAAGTAGTGAACATACCATTAGAGCAGTTAAAATGCTGCAATGTATGTGTACATTTAAATACATATGTGTGTATGGAAATGTGCCTGTAGTAAGGACAATTATATTAGCACAGTAACAGGAAAGTAGATGCCCTTTATTGTTTGAGTACAAGTAGTCCTTTAAGTAATAGCACTGTTTTGTAACAGCACGGAAATGTAAAGCTGAGCTCTGTTTGCTCTAACAAATGTAAGGTTGGCACCCTGTCAGTTGTGACTCAAGCAGCACATTGTAACATTTCAACCATATTGAACTGTGCGTCACAAGAAGACTTATTTCGTACTCCGTTTTCTTATTGATGGAGGGGGCAGAGCACAAGTAGCGGAATGGATTTTTTTCTTCTGGTGAGCTGTGCATTTCTATTTGCTTTCACTGGGATGCTTTGTAATAGGATGACTGCCAGACTGTCTTTCTTACAAAAACACCTTACCTGAGTAATAGTGCTGTTTCTAGAGAGGAACTGTGCTTTGCACAGTACCCTCTACTGTAAGCATTGGTGAGGTAATGAGGTCATAAAAATAAAAAAAGTTAGAGATGTAAGGATTTTAATTTCACTGTTGACCAGTGTGAAGAAAATAACTCCCCCTGTTTTTCTCTCTACTTTCCTGCAAGAGGTCTACAGTCACTCTCACTGAAGACCACTGAACAAGCAATAGAGCTGGAACGGCTGTGATTTCATCCTCTCTTTACCTCTGTGCAGTATTATTGCCCAATCCTTTATAAAGGTTTGTGGTAGTCCAAAACATCTAACCCTAGCCATTTACAGTGTTGTGTTCAGGGGTTTTTGTCAGATTCTATTTAAATCTTTATTTTCAGAATTAGCAAGCATCTCATGTTAACTTTTGTCCTGAATAGCAAACGGTTGTTATTCATTCATGTATTGTCATAATTTTAAAATCTCTTTTCCTCTTTTATGCTGTGGCATACAATACTCATGTATGTCATAACTCACTGCTTAATCTGGTGTTCGGTTCAAAAAACACTTTACCCTTTTTGCCCCTCAAGAGTAGCTGAATAGGTATCCTCCTTTAATCTCCCTCTGTTCTGACAAAGGCTCTTTCTCTCTCCCTCCCTTTAATGTAGCTCCCTCTCTGCTACCAAAAGATGGGAATGAAAGAAAAACTGTGTGACTTCTGTCTTGCTTATGTACTTGAAGCAATACTCTGTGGGTAGTGATTTTCTGTTACCCTGTGCAATCATTCACCAGGTTCCACTTTACCTATGGAAATCTTCTGAGCAGCAACAGAAGGAGACATGCCAAACTACAGAGCTTGTCATGGGCATCAAGAAACAAGTAGTCTTCCAAAAGTGCTTTTAACTAAATGTAAGTCTCCTTTTGTTTTTAAATTCATTGTGCATCATAGCCCACATTCATACAGAAATCTTATTCTCTGAAGGCCTGAAATCTTAAATCTCCTTAAAGTAGACCTAGATGCAAAAGGCACAGGTGTTACCTTTGACAGTGGAATTTCTGGATCATTTGGGTACTTCAGATATTTTTGTGTAAGTTATACAGCTATAAAGGAGGTTACACTCTACTCCAGGTTGTCAACAGTACAGAAGAAAAACAAGGTTAAGATAAAAACCATAGTTTTCAGTACTTTGGAAAACACTGAAAGAATTGGACATTTTCAGTGTGCCACACTGTTTTGAAATATTGATCTGATGCACTCCTTTACAGTCCCAAGTAAATAATACTACAGGCAAACGATGCTAGAAATGAAAGTCAGATTTCCTATGGGAATGTTTGATAAACATGGATTATTTACACTTCCAGTCCTACAGAATTATGTTTCAGAGGATATTTTAAAAACTGACTTCAAATAATTTTTAAGTGGTTATTACCATCTGTGGTAATATGCAAAAATCACAAAACAGCCTGAAACTTATTAAGATTTCAGTTTATTGACTTCAGCTGAAGACTGTTTGAATCTTGGCTTTGACTTGCATTTAGAAATAGATTTAGCTGGGAAGTGGCCATTGTCCCAGCTGCACACTGGTTGAAGTTCAACCATAATAACAAAGAAGTTTAAATGGGATTGACATCCAGTCCTCTACTGCTGTAATTTCCAGCATATATTTGACTGTATGATTGGCATTCACATACCCCCACTAGCAGTGTCTGCTTATGGCTGTAGGAAAAACTGTAAACAGAGGTAGTTCAGTCATCTGTCCTGCTCAGCTGCTGCTGGGAGATGGATGGGATAGTTGTGAGTGCTGCCTCAGCTATCCCAGCTAAACTGGCCAGTGAGCACAAGCCTGAGCCTTTTTAGAAATTGTGTCCTAAGTCTATTGGAGCTGGAGGTGTCCATGCGTGTAACTAGGAGCTCCACTCAGAGGTTGTGAGTTCTCAGATGAGTAAGTAGGCAAGTCCTACTTGGATTGGAATTAGGGCTGACAGTATATTTCAGAGGCCTAATTGGTACAATCATTGCATCAAAGATGCTGATGTTAAAAAAACAAAAAACCAAAACAAACCCCAACCCCCCCAAAAAAAAACTTAAGAAGAAAAGAAAGAAAAAACCCAGTGAAATATTTGACAACAGCCGATGGTGCAGGTGACTCAGGTGCTTCCCCTGCTTCTTTTTTCTTTTTCCTAGAGAGTCCTGTTAAGGCTGTAGGGTAGCTCTGGGCTATGTCCTTTCAAATCACACCTACCACTCATTCCTTCCTCGCTTACTCATTGTCTCATCACTCATCTGCTCCCATCTATCCATTTGCTAATGTCATTCACTACCTACTTAAGAATTATCTTTCATCCACTTACTGAATGAAGGATTCAGATAGCTCAAGGAGTTTTATTTTCTGTTTTAATCTTATTTTTCCTGCATGCTGGAAGACTTCCTCTCAGAGGTGAAGGTGCAGAAACCTGTGGAACTTGGAATTAGCTTACTCCTAGCACAGTTTTTACTCCCCAGAAATGCCTCAGGGCATAGAGCTTTTGACCTTCTCTATTTTCCTGCCTGTCACTAGAACATCAGAAACTCCATAGGAGCAGGATGAACTTCTCTGCTTCCATGAGATTTCTCACTCACTGCACTTACAAAGCACGTGCTGAGCTCTGAAATGTGCCAGACTTAATTTATCACTAAGGCTAACCACAAAAATAAATCACAACACTTTTTTATTAATCATGTTTGAGCTTAAACACTTTCTGCAGTGTACCCTGCTCGAAATTATTTTATAGGCAAACCCCAAAACCTTCAAAATGAAACTTTATAGACTTTGAAATCTGACATCAACACTTTTGGTGATGAGAGTTCCAAATTATCTCTTATCACAAAGAAATTTCTAGTACTCTGCAATTCCAAAACTTTAGATAATACTTCAGATTACAGAGCTTTGTAATTTTATGCTTCTCTTTCACATTCTACATTTCCCTTAGACATAGAAGATTCTCCAGTTTTTTATTAGAAGTTTCCTAGCCATCATCATTATTAAAAATCCCAGGGCTTTAAAATAGACATAAATACAAAGAACTCCAAATTCATCACAGGTAAAATTTGATGTTTAAGCTGATCTCATTCATTTTTTGCTTGATTCTTGACTGTGGTGTTTGGAAACACTATATAAAACTCATTAAAATTTCACATTTTTCTTCTAACAGCCTTGAAACCTATCTTCATTTTTTTCCTGGTTCTAGATACAAAAAACCTTTCAAATTTGTGAAAATCTCAGCTGTAACTCACCCTTCTCCACCTCATTTCCTAATGAGTTTAAAAATGATTTTTCATATCTTGCTTCCAGAGGACTGACTTATCTGAATAAAATAAACAAGTAAGTAAAAATATCCTTTGACAGTGTATTTGAGCTCAAGAGAAATTTTCTTGGAGATTTAAGAAAATGAGAGATAATCTTCTAATAATTTTATTTTGCTTTTCATATAAGGACTGCAGTAATAAATCAAGAGCTAGTAAATCACAGACAGAAACTTCGAGACATTGAAAACTTTGAGTGAAATCTATCAGACTTTGTCAAAGAGCCTCTAGCAGGCCGTGCACTGACAGTCACAGGAGCCACGTAGGAGGCTGTGCAGAGTGGGGAGCAGCATCCATCTGAACCTGAGCTCAGCACCTTTCTGGGGTCAGGCAGCAGGTAGGGGAGGTCATTTTTAGCTCACCAAAGGAGCTGCTGCCTCTGGCTGCTGTGGAGAGCCGGTGCAGGAGCCTTGGCTCTGCTCCCTGGCTGGACTCGCACACAATGAGCCCACGAGGGCTCTGCCAGCTCCCCACTGGTGTCTGGCTGCTGGCTGGCAGATGTAAACAGCTCCTTAGCTGGAGGGTGACCATGGTATTCAAAGCCAACACACATACACACACAATGAATATTTTTATTCCCTCATATAAATTGTTAGACATTTGCTGCCAATTATTTTCTAGAAGTTAAGGCTTAAAAGCCTTCTGCAGTCCTTTTCTAGCTCTATTCCTCCCCCCTACCCCCCCAAAAAAAGGTCATTAATCTTGTTCTGTCTCCGAGAATTTCACAGTTTACTATTTTTTAAGGTGGTATCTGGCTGCTGGTACTTTGTTTATATGACAGGAAGAAAATTTTTGTATCCCCAGGCAAATGTTCTACCTCTCACACATGTCCTGTTAGCAAAAGCGGACCTGATCAGGAGCTGTCCTGACCTACCTTAGCTTAGCCCTCAGGATGAGCATGGCTGACATTTTGGCACTGCCAGTAGCCCTTCCTGAGACAAGAACTGCAGGAAAAGGCCAAAGTTCGTCCAAAAATTGGAAGGAGCAGTGCTCTCCTTTGGCATCTCCTTTGATGCCTAAGGGCATTAAGCATTGCATGAAACCTGAGTTTCTGATTGATATTTTGCTGCTTGTACAATCAGACATTAGCAGGGACAGGAAGCTGGCACTCTGTTTTCACTTCCTACAGAAAACAGGGAAGAAACCTTTCATTTAAGAAGACATTTCTCACTGACTACTGCCTTTCCTTGTTAAAAGAATCTCTTACACTCTGCACGAGACGTACTTTTCCCTTTCTCTCTAAAATCTAAATTATGACATTTTGACAGAGCTTCTATCTATTTAAGAAATCCACTGACTTCAAGTTGCTCCTGTCCTTCCTGGCATTGTCATATCATGACAATTACAGAAGTCTTAATTTTTGTTTTCTTCCCTAATCTTGCTGTCAACATGCTGGAATAAGGACAACTGATTTAGAAGGTATACTTAGTATTTTGACATATTAAATACACCTGCTCTTTGAAGTTAAGGGGAATAGGTTTTTGAATCATCAAGTCACTTGTAATTTCATACAAATTGTATCTTCATGGTCTGCAGACTTTATTTCAACTCATATTCATTGTTTGCGGTATTTTTGTTTTGTTTTTGTCTGAGATGGAAGGTGGCTTTTTCATTTTGTTTATAATATTATTACTGCTGTGAACTTACCACCAGCCAAGCACTAAAATTAAAACAACACACAAAACATGTATACAGAGCTCACTGTGGGGAGAATATTTGACTCCAAGTCTGTGCAGACATGGAGAGGAAAAGGGACTAAACTTTGCCTAGTTACTATTGTGGCACAATGCTGTACACAGGTGTGGTACCTAAATGCAGCCTGCCTTGAGGATGGGTTCTGTTGTCAGCACTCCAAGTGTATATTTTCTCTAAGCAATACCATATTTGGCTTGCATCAATGGCTATCGACAAGTGTATTTAATCTTTACCACCTTGTGGTTGGGTTATAGATAAAACTTGCTGCCAAAAGGATCTTCCTACTGCTCCCACATAAATCTATGCCTGTATGTCATGACTATTCCTGATTTTCATGCTATGATGTAATTTGTTTTAAAATTCAAGATGTACATTGTACACAAAGAATGTCTGCTCAGTTTTGCTGCTGAAGTCTGTCACTGCAGCAACAGGGAGCTCCATGAATTCACTGCGAAAAGGAGGGGTTAATACAATGGAATGAAACCCTTTATTAATTTAAGCTCCTCTATCAGTTTCTGGGCCTTTTATACTACTCAGGCTTTTGCTGCCTGCCAACTGTACCTCTAATTGAAGCTTGAAACATCAGAAGAGATGTCTGTAACCTCAGTAGCATTACTCTTCACTGGAATGAGTGGAATGTTGGCTCTGCATGGGGAAACCATGGCTCTCCTCATTAAACTCCTACTGATAAAGCAGTACATGAAAGCCACGGATACATCTCATACATAAATGCTTTTGGCTTGTTTGAACTGGAAACTATCACAGCTCACTGATCTGTCATGAGTTTACCAACAAAAATGTAAATGGTGGAATCTGTGGGCCAATGCACGGCAGAGATGTTACAGCCTGGTGCAAAATAAGTTGCAGGAACTTTTCTTTGCATCCTCTTCTGTTGTCTAAAGGAAATAAACAAATAAAATAACTGTTTAGTTTTTTCACCAGCTGGTTTTCAAAGCACCTCCATATTTAAATGTGAACTATAGGCCTTTAACTAAAATGTAAAATTCTTGATTACAATAGCAAGAAATATAAGAAAATATATTCCATATTGGTGAAAAACGGTGTGTAAATTCATATTCTTTCTTTGGATTGTGGATTACTATTTGTTTGTCAATGACTGTTTAAGGGCTATATAAATAGAATTCAGCTTCCACTGAAATCACTGTGAGACTACCTTTACTTAGTGATTAGATATTTACAACATTTGTCTAAGTAATATATTAAATCTCTGCCTACCTTCTGCATACATATATACATGAGGTTGTGAAATAAATATTTTTCTGCAACTAAACCTGGAGTGACCACACTATCTACAGATGATGAGAATGCGTTTTGTGAGAATGCACAAGTAAGTGTGTCAGAAATGTATTACACGAATGATAGGCTTGTGTTTCAGAAGAATTTTTTTTTTTTTTAGATTTCTTTTTAATGCTTGTGGTACATCTCTTTCAGCAGGTAGTGCAATGCAAAGTGGAAGAACTGAGTTTTGCCTTGCTGACACCTACTGTGGTTCCAGAACTGTGTATCTGCATTGCATATTCAGAACAGAACAGAACAGAATATAATATAGACTAGAACAGAGTATTTCAGTTAGAAGGGACCTATAACGATCATCCAGTCCAACTGCCTAAACAATTCAGGCCTGATTAAATATCAACCCCTGTTATTAAGGGCATTGTCCAAATGCCTCTTAGACACTGACAGGTTTGGGGCATCAACCTTCTCTCTAGGAAGCCTGTTCCAGGGTTTGACCAGCCTCTGGGTAAAGAAAGGATTCCTAATATTAAGTCAGAACCTAGCCTGATGCAGCTTTGAGCGCTTTCTGCACATCCTGTCCCTGGACCCTAAGAAGAAGAGCTCAGAACCTCCCTCTCTACCTCCTCCGGAAGCTGTGGAGAGCAATGAGATCACGTCATCTTCATTTTCTCCAAAGTGAACTTGTCCTAAGTCCTCATCCACACTGGACATTCTTTCCAGCCTTTCACTGTCTTTGTCATCCTCCACTGGATGCATTCAAGGACCTTCACATCCTTCTTAAATTGTGGAGCTCAGAAGTACAGATAGTAGTCCAGGTGAGGCTCCACCAGTGCTGAGATCAGTGGGATCATCAACTGCTTTGGAGCGACTGGTGAAGCTGTGTTTGATGCACCCCAGAACGGGATTTGCCCTCTTGGCTGCCTGCGGTCCCTGCTGACTCCTACCGAAACTGTTGTCAACCAGCACCCCCAGATACCTTTCTGCAGGGCTGCTCTGCAGCCAGTCCTCTCCAAATTCATACCCGTGTGGGGCGTTTCCAATCCTGTGTGCAGAATATGGCATTTAGACTTGCTAAATTTAATCCTGTTAATCATTGTCCAATGATCCAGTCTATCTAGATCCCTCTGTAAATCCTCTTATCCCTAAAGAGAGTCAACAGCACCTCCCAGTTTGGTATCATCAGCAAACTTGCTAACAGTGCATTCAATCTTGAACTCGGATTGTTGATAAATACCTTGAACAGCACTGGCTGTCACTGCTGGTGATGAGTCACCAACCAGATGTGGCCCCATTCCCTGCAACCCTTTGAGCCCTGCTCTTCAGCTGGTTCCTCACGTTGCATGCTGTGAACCTGCTCATCCCACAGTTGGACAACTTGTACAGGAAGATGACGTCAAGGACAGTATCAAAGGCCTTACTAAAATGAAGAAAAACTACATTCACCACCTTCCATTCATCCACTAGATGAGTGAGCTTATTAGAGAAGGATATCAGATTAGTTAAACAGGACTTTCCCTTTGTGAACCCATGTTGACTTGTGCCAGGTAATTACATTTTTCTTTAAATGCCTTCCAGTAGTACCCAGAACAACAGCAAGGTTTGTGGTCCATGGCACACAGAGTGCATGCATGGCAGGTGACTGCTGGAGAACCTTGTGCTCACACTTCACATGACCTGCCGTGAGTGGTGGCTCCCTGTGTTTCTTCAACCCTTATTACCTCTGCAGGGAAACTGCTCTGAGCACCAGTGATGTGCTTTGCTGTATATCACATCCCTAAGAAGAAAAGAAAGGCAAATGCATATTTCTCTGGTACATTAAATCACTAACACAGACACACAGACTGCATTTTTGTGTTCCTCATTCATTCTGTTATCAGCCTCACAAAGATGTCTGTATATGTGACATAGTCCACACATTTCCCAAGTTATATCAATCACGATATTATAATATACATTATACCACTTTTAAATTAATGGCATTGTACAAAACCAACATATACACACCTAACTATGTGCACAGTAATATATTTGCCTTTTCCAGATCTTCTAAAATTAGCACTGAGAAGGTCTTGCTTCTAAAGTAATATTTTTACTTCAATGCAACATCTTTCCACTCTGTCCAGAGGGACTGCGTGCTGCTAGGTGGTGAGTACCACTGAAAAGCAGCCCATTCACTTCTTTCAATTAATGACATGAAAATAAGGGGTTTTTTCAAATTGTGTGGTTTATTGATTCATTGGTTGTCCCAAAGTACTGTATAATATATTATGATAACTAGATAGAGAAAATGTCTATGAGTTCAAAAGATATATGGACCTGTTTCTTGGAGCTTCAGAAACAGGCTGTGTTATACGAATGTCAGCACTCAATAATTTATGACACTGTAAGGTGATTTTGTTTCAGAGTTCAAATGCTGTTATTGTGTGCCAAAAGTCTTTTAAGATCATGTGTTCAGAAGTCTCTTAAATAGCTGTATATTTCAAGGGGGAAAAGGAGTATAAATTTTCAAAAAAGAGAAAAGAATTTTTAAAAATTATTATTATTATTATACCTCCGTTTAATACAAAATATATGAGGCAACTAAGACAAAATATCTGCAAGGTTTAGGTTTAATGAAAGTAGACACAAAGATTTAGCTATTCTAACATGGGTAGAAAGAAATCTATAGACAAGGGAAAATCTGTAATGTAGAAATTGACTTACTACAGACTAATTCATGTCTCAGCTGTATGTGAAGTACAGATAGCAGATATTCCAGAGCACAGCACACACTGTACCCTGCACTGTAAAACAGCAAAAGTCTTTAGGCCAGGAAAAGCTTACAAGATAGGCACAAATACTTTAAATACTGCTACGAATGCGGGATCATAACCATTCTGGGTTTAAGCTTGCTGTAACAGTAGCTCCCATGCTCAGTGGAAACCGATGCCTCTCATGTGATGAGGGGTAACCTTGAAGATGCTGACACATGCCAGGTGATTAGATGCAGAATGTAAAGTGTCCCCTACCAGCTCCTCTGCCTTGTGTGACATTGGTACCCTCTAACTTAATTTCAGTGACATATTTTGTTTTGCATTTTCTCAAATTTATGCATTTTTCACTTCTAAAATGTACCTCATAATGACTAAATTAAGTAATTAGTTTTTCCTACCAAATGTGAAGAGAAATTTTGATATCACAAAGCAGAAATGCTTATCACAAATCACTTTATCTCGTAATAACTGTTGTCAGTTTTCAGCAAAGAAGGGAGAAGAGAGATAAAGCTTTCCCTAATGGTCTCATCTAGTCGATAGCTAAGACATTTTTTAAAGAATAATTTAGTGAAGTGCTATTTAAAATTATTAAGAATTTAAGCAAAAGTGTTAAAATAGTTGCTCAGCTCCAAAGACAGCAAATAAAATTCCTGGTATGTCACCTACAGGTGGTGGTTTGGAGGATGAGGTTTAGGAAGATAGGTCTAGAACTCCTTGTAGAGACAGACTTTATCACATGAACCATTATTCAATACTAGGACCTTGAGCCATCACTGCAGTTTTATTTCAGGACCATTGAAAGTAGTCCAATAAGTTCTCTGTAAAAGAAAATATTCTTAAATTATAATCAACAGTAGATTAAAATTATGCCATTCACAGAGTTTGTAAGGAAAAACTGTGGTAAGTTGTCTGCATCTGGTCCTTGGAAACATTTAAACTGCCTGCCATGAATCTTCATACTAAAAGGGCATAGGGCAGTCTGCAAATAAAATTAAAGGGTTAAGAACAGACAGATCTGATCCTAAAAGTTTGGGATCACTTCTCTCAGACTTGCTAAAGTTTTTTTATTTCCCCAGATACTAGATTGAGAGGATAAAATGTAAGTGCTTACGAACACATTTCAGGTAATTTTAGCTTTCTCCTTCCTCCTTCTCCAGTGAAGTCACTTTGTTATCTTAGTCCCGAGGCCCTCCTGAAGTGACCTCATGTCTGAAATATATACTTTGAAACACGTTAATTTCTTAACAATTCCACCTATCCTTGTCATTACTCTGTATCACACTTCTTCAGACATGAAACTTGTCTTGTTTCTGCAGGTTGCCATACTTCTACAGGATTTACTGGTAAAGAATCAACCTTTGGTGATATACATGGGCACCATCTCCTTCCAGATATATTTGAAATAGCAGTGAAAAACCAGTTGCTTTTCTATTAGCCCACTGTTTGCCTGAATTTCTAGTTTTGTCGATCTGGCACCTTTCAGATGGCAATTCATTGTGATGGGGAAGTGAGCACAGTGATTTGGCTTCCGAGGCCGCCTTTGTGCTCTGCAGTAACCATGTTCCTGCTGCCAGGGGGCCATGGCCAAACTGCTGCTTTTCTGAAAGAAAACTGCCAAGCTCCTGCTTGAAGACTGGAAAAATATTCTCAATAGGTAAGACCTCAAGTGCAACAAAACATGGGAAGAAAAATTCCTTTCCCAGAGTACCAGGTCTCTGATTCTTGACAACTTATGGCTTTGTTTTCTGCACTTTTGATCACATTGGGTAGGCTCTGAACATGCAGATTGTTTTAAGTGGGAATGGGTGAGATGAGCAGGAATCTGTATGTAGACCCTCAGCAGAAAAAAAAATTCACTGAAGTGTTGTCTGCATCTGTGTACTTAAAGAATAAAGTCTTCAGCAGATATGGATTAATATGCAGTCTTTGAAATCTAGAACCTCTTCCGATTTACACTACACAGGATACTTTTCCTTGAGCATCTTGTTCCCTTTGTTCTCCTGGATTCTTATTAGTATCTTCCAATTTACCTTTAATAAATTTTAGCAATACACAGTAATCTAGCTATAAAAATTATCAACATAACTTTCAACAGAACAAGCTCTAATTTTTGAGATACAGCCAACACTTAATACTTACTGAAGCTGGGGGGAGCAAACAACATAGCATTTCATAGTGGTCTGAGCTTTTTGTAACTGAAATGATCGATTTTATTTCATTCTATACTTACCAAAAGCTGTCTTACATAATTGCCTACTTGGCTTCATGACTCACGCTGGGGAAACTGAGAGTACTGCTCTTAATGACTAATAAAACTGTGTTGAGCTTTTCACTGGTATTTGAATGGGGTTTATGGTGCTCCCCATTCAGTATGCTGGAGTTTTTGAAAGTAACTTTTAAACTGAATCTAAACCAGTAGTATTACCTTGCAGCTAAATTTTGAAGTAAAATATATGTATTTGGACAGTATTACTGATTTTTTTCTCATTATAAACTTAGAAATACAGGATATCCTATGCTTCGTATAAAATTTATTAGTTATGAAGTTGCTGGAAAACTGGCTTAAATCCACAGCTTCCAGGTAACAAATAGTTCTCACTTTGCTTCCAGGTAACAAATAATTCTCACTTTGTTTTTCCATGTATAAGGGAATATAATTTCTGCCATCTGTTTCAACAATTAATTTATTTTGCAGTAACTTCAGCTGTTGTCTGCAGTGACTTCAGTCACAGCTTTAAAAACTCTCTGGTTGGACTTGCCAGGAATGTAGTGTAGGTTTTAATTTCTTTGTTTTATTTATGGAACCCAACACTTTTCTACAGTTTTTTAATGCCTACAAGAAGAAACTGATATCTGTACATCAGAAAAGACAGTTAGAACACAATTTCTTGTTAAAGATAGAAGAAAATCCATAAAGAATAATCTTTATACTTCTTGGGTGGCATACTTTACCTTTAGGATTTTTTTTGGTGACTAATGAATTTTGGTGTGTTAGTCTTTGACAGTTAATTCTGAGCTGTTATTAAAAGGCATGAATTTTTAAGAAGAACTTATATTTTTCATTCTTTTGATTTGCCTAATGTGAATATCTGAAAAGGTATCCAAGATGTGTTTTCATGGCATAAAGAGCTTATTGAAAAAACCCTCTTCAGATACTCTTTTCCATTTTTTTTCCCACTGCCCTGCACTGTAGCAGGAGGCTGAAAACAGACCCTCAGCACTGCTGAAAAATTGTTTGTGGCACCACACTGTGAGGTTGAACATGAAAGTAAAAATCTTGCAGATAAACGCTTTGTAGTGTGAAACCATGGCCCAAAAATCGCATGTCACTCTAGACACTGCAGGTCTTATTGATCAGAATTTGGAAAATCATCCTGCTCTGTTTATTCCACTTCTAAGAGTCAGTTAAATCATAGTCTTTGAGCTCCTCATACATGTCTCCTCATACAGCACACTTACAGAGCTGTTGTTCACTGGATCTTTTTTTCCATTATGACTGCATTGTTCAGATCTAATAAAAATGTGGAGGCATTTGCAGGAAGGCAAATACTGTCATTCCCTTCTGTAACTATTCTTTGAGGCTGAGTAGATTCATTCCTCCAAAAGGATACAGGCTGTATCTGATCAGAATCTGGCAATTACTTCTGTGCAAAAAAATTGCAGTGTGATTTTTTGTGTTGTAAATTCTGGTTTTGTTATTTATCTGTCTGTTAGCTGTGGGTGAAACTGGAATGAGAAAAGTGATGACATTTATTAACAGGATAAAGACATTCATGATCAGGAGCAGGAGTTGGACAGTCACATTTCTCCACCTCAATATAGGAGGAAAAAATTGCATACCATGGCATCCTGTGCTAGAAGGAAACTTGTTATGTCTGTAGTTCTCTTGGTAAATTCAAGCTTGATTAAATATTTTTGGAGGGTCATTTTCTGTCAAATGCTTCTAACGGGAGCCCAAATGCATGAGGAATTGCATAGCACTTTTGTCAAAAGATAATACATAGGGCACTAATTGGTCGATGGCAGCGACAATCATAACCTTGTCAAAAAATAATCTTGGTTTAAGCAGGATTAAGTGAAAGCATCTGCGTGTCTCTGCACATAAACATTATCCACTATCAGCAGTGTTCACAGGCAGGCATTCAGAGAAATCATAAACCTTGATTTCTTTTTCTCCATTCAACATGACTCTGATATTTCAACTTAGACTGTACTTAGTTCTGTCCTACTACAGAAAAGGCTAGACTGCAAACCACAGCTACTTGTGGGTCAATGGCTAGTCAAATAATAATTACTTGGAAATTAGGAAATGCTAATTTGCTGGTGCTGATTTTCTTCTCAGGAGGACACAAGATCTTATCTTTTTCTATTGAAGAGAGACACCTTACTTCTACCCATAATCCCAAGTGTTTTTTGATAACAAAAGTCAAATTATTACACTGTATCAGTGTAACACGTTAGCAAATTTCTTAGGTTTTTATTTATGTGGATTGATAGGGTAGCTGGGATAAGATTGTTCTTTAGGAGAAAGCTGACATAAATCCGTGAAATAATATTTAAAGATATGACAAAATCATTATTCAAGCTGATGACATATTAGCAATTATTTTAGCAGTTCTTTGAGCATCCGATGAGAAACAACCTAGTATGTTTAATTACAATTTTATGTACTGCTGATACTTCTGCTATAAATAAGGAATTGCATGTAGGTCACTCGACTGTTTGGTTGTGAAATCGTTTACTTAACATACTGATGTCATTAAATTATTATGCCAGGTCACTGGGTAATCACACTGGGTAATCACACTGGGTAATTTTTACAAGAAGGAATCATCCTTTCATGGAATCAGCTTCTAATTCAGTCCCTGAAATACTTTAGTTCCAGATCTATTTTAAGCAAAATATAGAGGGCTGCAAGTGTGTTTGTGTTGCTTACACTTCTCTGTGTGAAATTAATGGAATCATGGAATGGTTTGGGTTGGAAAGGACTTAAAAGATCATCTAGTTCCAACAACCATGGGCAGGGATGTCACCCACTAGACCAGGTTACTCAGAGCACCATCCAGCCTGGCCTTGAACACTTCCAGGGATGGGGGTCTGCATCTTCTCTGGACAACCTGCTCCAGTGCCTCACCACACTCGGAGTAAAGAAGTTGTTCTTAATATCTAATCTAATTCTACCCTCCTTCAGTTTAAAGCCACTGTCCTTTGTCTTATCTCTACATGCCCTTGTAAAAAGCCCCTCTCCAGCTTTCAGTATTCATTCAAATATGAATAACTTGTCTTGGCAATCCAGTTTCTGGATTCTGACCTGAAGCCTTCTGAAAGCATAAGAAGGATGGTCAGGTCTCTTGATATTACATAAGAAAAGTGGGATAGGAATGAGTAACTGGCCTGAAGTCCACGTGTTTCTTCTGACCTGTAGCCATATTGCTTCAGGTTAGTTCTTCTTATAAAAGAGTTGCCTTAACAAGCAAGATGTGACAGGCCAGTGCAGAGCTGGGGAGGGAACTATCAAATCACTGTGGCAATGATTAAGATCAGGGTTAGAACTCACTCCCTGGTTCTTGCTTATTTAGCCAGGTGTACCTTCACTGAACTCCCCGAGGTTTGGGTTAGACATCTGCAGTAGCCATTTTTGCTACTGATTTTGGTAGAGTAGGAACAGTACATGGGATTATTGTAGTCTTGACTGATGGTTCATAAACTCTTCATGGAATTTATCCTCTTGTTTGTAATAAATGTAATGGGAACAAGAATTCAATATGTCTAATTTGATTAAGACTAGGTGAAAAACATGGCTGTGCTGGATAAAGGGTGAGTATGAATTCACAGTTTCACAATAATTCAGCCTCAGTGGTAAGACTAGTTTAATGAGTTCCCATTCTTTTTCCTCCTCTCCATCTCAGCCAGCCCTTTTCTGCCCCCAGTTGCTCATTCCCACGCCCTGTCCCCTCCAAAGCAAATGTTATTTGTAATCCAAATCAGTTCAGTGATCCAGTTTAGATTGCAGTTCCACAAACAGTTGTGTTGACACAACTGTGGAGGTGGCACAATATGGGGAAGCAGGAATGAGTGGTTAGAGACTGCATATTGTGAAATGACAGCTTGAAAGTGATACCTGGAAAAGAAAGACTTTTTGCATTAGACCTATGGAACCATTATCATAATTATAAATCAACAAATCAGAACATAAATCTCTGTAGAGAAAGTCAACAAAATAAATCACTTTGTCTTCATACAAACCCTAAAGCTAGGGAGTTCTGGTAATCTGCCTTTTTCTGCCTTTTGTTCTGCCAAGCTGAAGCAATAGCTGAAATGTTCAAGACTGTCCTGAATTAAAAAATGGGTTGCACATGTTGTTGTTTTCCTCCCCCCCACTCATGGCTGAGTTTATTTTTCATTTTGAATGTTGCTGTTGAACTCTGCCATTCTACTGCTCATCTAATTCCTCATTCAGTTTTATAGTTAAGCAGTAATTACAAACTATCACTGGGGAAAAAGTATGTTGCCGCTATTTGATGTGATCCAGCCTCATATAAAATATAAACTATCCAAAAGTAGCAGTAAGAGAATTGCAAAGGACCCATTCTCACTCAAATTCAAAATAAAATGTTAAACCCTATATTTTAGAACAAGTGCTGCTTCTCATAACCATTTCCAAACAATGTACAGTAGGGTTTACAATGGAGAAAAGCGAGACTTGGTTTTCTTTGCTGAAAGAACTGAAATGAAGGAAACTCAGAAGAAAGCACAATAAAGCCAGCAGCTGTGTAACAGGTAGGACAGGTCCTTCCCACATCCCAGCGCTTCTCTGGACAAAGTCCTCCCATTTGGAGGTTTGTAGGTGGACACGTTTGTGAGGGATGAGCTGATGTAACGTTGCAAGTAAATGTCTGTGGTTCCTCGGTCTCCTTTGCCACACAGTGGCTGAGACGTGGGTGGGACGGGCGGGGAAGGGGCACTGGGGGATTGGGTGTGCACGCCTACCCAGACACCTGGGTGCTGCCCTTCTGAAATGCACTGCCCATCCCCCTGCTACGAAGGCTGCAGAGCACTTTCTGTCCTTCAGAAAACCTTCCAGTAAGCACACTAAACTATTTCTTCAAGGTAGGAAAAAGCCCCAGACAACTGATTGGCTCTCTACTTACTTTAATGTTTTTTTAAACAGCTTTACCTATTCACAGAATTAGGCGGAAGGGGGCAAAATATTTATCTTCCCCTTGGGGACTACCATCCCACAGAAACCCATGAGATAAAAGGGAAAGGCGAGCAATGAGAGACCCACATATCAAACCCTGCTTTTTAAAATCAGGAATGCAGTGGGAGGAAGAAGGAGGCAGGATCAGTCAGGCTTGAATGAAAATATATTTGCAATACCTTTTGTCTAAAATATTTTCTGTAATTTTTATAACAATAGAGCAGACTCCCCTCCTCTCACAGGAGGCCAGACAAGGCCTTAAAAATTTATTTTACATTTCTGTTTCCATTGTGGTATGTTTATTGGCTAATTGTAATTATGATTGCTTTTCAGTGTCTTGGAGGCATAGAGTATATTTTATTTCTATATCAATATCACAACAAATTGCATTCAGCAAACTGTTAAATCTGCTACAGTTCTTCATTGTAATTTCTCACCTAACCCATGCCAAATGCATTCTTGTAGATTTATTGTATGACATTATCCTCCCTCACCCCATCATTCCTTGACCTGACTCTTGGTCTCTCTTGGCCCCAAGGGCATGGAGAAACTCCCTTCCCTGCCCATACCCGGGGCTCCCCCCCGCCCTGCCCAGGGCCCAGGACCCCACGTCAGACCCCTGGGACTGTCAGCTCCTGCCCTGGGGATGTCACAGCCCAGCTCCCCACAGCCCTGCCCTGATGGCCACAGGCCCCACTGAGCTGGGGTACGGATGTCCTACACACCTATTACCTAAGCCTAAAGGTGAGAGAGGTGTCTCCAGGGTTTTCATTACTTGTTGGGATCTCAGCCATGGACTTCTTGGCTGTTGCTTTGCACTGTGCACAGAAGTTCTGTGTGTTTCACAAATGTCACAGGTTATGTGTACAAGACTTTGTCTGTTCCATGTCAGTTTACCTCACACTCTTAGCTAAAAAGAAACCATGCAACAAAAATGTTGTGAGTGATGGGGTTGCAGAACCTTCTTCTGAATCAGAAAAAATAGCTTTTTAAATGGGAAGTGCAAAGTCAGCTCTTACAGATCTGCAAATTCAGGACCCAGGCAGAGAGCTGAATAGACAATAAAATTAGGAAACAAATAACAATTTTCTGTTCTGAATAAATATTTCAAAGTACTAGTTAGACTTTCAGAGCTCTTGACATCTGTGGATTTCATAGTTATGACTAAATTTGTTTTCAAGGCTTTTTTGCACTGCAGGGTTTCTGTATCGTAGAAAACAGGTGTTCCTGGTTCTCCAGTCTCTAAGGATGGAGGTCCATGAACAATTTTCCTTCTGACTATATTTTCCTCTCAAGCTGCTTGCTTCCATTCCCTTACTGATATTTATCTCCTCACTCTGCCAGCAAAGTCATTGATAAGATTTTACTCAATAGGATCAACAAAATGTTCTAAGCTAAGAAAAATGCTCCAGAAAGAAAAAAACCAAAACAACAAAAGGGGGTCTTTTCAACACAGATTATTTCACTAATCTAATTTAGAGCACGGCACTGAACACACATTGTCCTGCGACACCCATCCAGCTAAGGAGGTGATAAATTGCGGTACAAGGAAGGAACAAATAACTGGGGTGAGAAAGGACTGAAATTTATTAAATTGGTTTTGTCACCAGAGAAAATTAAGTCTGGAGCTCCACTACAGCCCTTGTCTGAGTAGGGCCGGACAATATGAAGATTAAAAATCACTGATAGCAGCCAGGGACTTATCTACATAAGCATCCCACAGGATATGCTGCAGATGCTGTGCAACAGCAGGGAATTTAAATAAATAAAGTGCTGGTAAAACAAGGCTCCTAGGGTTAAGGATATTTTGCTTACAAAATTACAATATGTCTATCCTTCAACGGCAAATCATTTGTTTATTTTTCTAGTGGAAAACTAGAACAAGTGTTTTTAAAGTGTATCTTTGTGCACCTAGGTTGATTTTGCAAGAAATTCATGAGAAAGTTTCACAGGAATAAGAATTGAGAACAGCTGTGAGATTTTGAAACTTTACAGGGAAAGTATTACCTTGTCTTGGACAAGAAGAATTTTGTTTGGTATGTGTAGGTGTATGCTCTTGATGCATAAGCGGACTCCTCTAAGTCGACTGTGTTTGCAGCACAGGTGCTGATAAGAGCTCAGACCTTTATGATTACTTGATAAACAGTCAAGGCAGTTTAAGATGCTTACACCTGCCATGTGGTTTGATAGTGGAACCATCACGGAGAGTGCTGGGAGCAATCTTGAGAGGTTTCCTAGGCACAGCTCTGGTCGGGTTGCTCTCGATGTGGGTGCCTGTGGCAAGGCAGGCAGGACACACTCCTCAGCTGTTCCTGATGTCAGCTGAGCTTGGGGGGCAAAGACATTCTGCTGAAGCTTTGTAACAAATCTCAGAGTGCCTAATTTAAGCCCCATTTAGAGCCAGCAATGATCACCTCTAGCACCTTACAAACCAAATTAGTTGATATGACTCCTATGCTTCCCTTGTTCTCCTCCCTGGATTTTGCTCAAGTGAGACATTATGGGATCTGGCTCTCATCAGAGTTTAGGAAATTAGCATACTGAATGCTAGGCTTAAACTCAAAAATTTCCAAATGTATCTGCAACGATTTTAAGTAAACCAAAAAGAAAATTCTTTGAAATAATAGCGATATTATTATTAGCTTTGCCAATGGTAAAGTACATTCATTTCTCAACACTTACTCTGAGCAACGATGGCCTCTAATAGACCACAAAATTGTCAACTGCTAGCTGAAAAGGAGATTAAAATGCATACTGATTTGCAGTAATTTATTATCAGCCCTTCTAGGAAAAAGCACAGAATACTTCTGTCGCTAATAAAGTTATACTAAAATGGGATTCCATGGGATTCTGCTATCGTTCAAATAATATTATACATGCTCTTAATAACCTTGCACTGTTAATAACCTTCTACTGTTAATCTCTGCATAATGTGAAACTGCAAATTAAGAAGTCTTTTCATGTACAGGGGCAGAACTTGATTTAAAGACCTTGATGGTATAAGAAGCAGACTGAAATAAATCCATATTGCAAACAGCCAGCTAATGGATGCGAAGATAAAGAAGGACTTGTGAAGACAGAAGCAGTGCAATGTCAAATCTATTTTTTGCATACTTTCTTACAGAAAATATTCCCATTAAAAGCAGGAATGTATCAGTACATATGTATCAGTTTTGTGCAAACTAAGAAATGTGAATGGCAAAAATGATCAATGAGGCTAAAAAAGTAAAATTTCTTTATATTTGGTCAGACAGAAAATTAACATTAATGGACTCTGATTAATCCCATATTCAACTTTGGAAATCTACTACCTTGGCAATACAGAATATCCTACTCCTTATTTTCATATCAAGTTACAAGCCAAGACTTATGCTGATTTTATAAACATTGTTTTTTCTTATCTTAATTTATCTTTTGTGCTCATCATGGTTTAACTTTGATTAAATTAAAATCAGACCACGGTAGTAATGACTTTCATTCTAAGTTTTTCCTGTAACATTTTTTAATTTACTCCTAAGAGGAACAGTCTGTTTTCTTTTGATAGAGTAATTGAAATTCACTGAAATAATAAAGCTTACTCAGTTAACATATCCAGTTGGTGTACCCCTGCCACACAGCCTGGACAGACCGCAGCACTGGCAAAAACATTTTTCTGGCAGCAATCCTTTCATAAACAAAAAAGGCTTTCTTTTGTAATTTTTCAGGGGTTGGGGCTCTTTAACACCAAAAGAACCCCACCCTGGATTTGAAACACAAGCATGATTTACAGCCAGGTGATTAAAAATTTATTTTTCATTTTTCCATAATTAATAAAAAATTGAATTTCTTCCTGCAAATTCTGCTGCTCTTGTGTCTCTAGCCCACCTCAGCTACAACACTAGCATCAGTGTTTTCATAAAATGTTATTGTACTCTTCAATGCACGTATTCCAAGACTGACACCATGGAGCAGGGCTGTGGAAGGAGGACAGTCACACCCTTCTGCAGGTCATTCTGTCTTATGTCCAGGACGTCCTCAATGCACAGTGCTGGAGGAGTGTTTGTGCTAAATAAGAGGATCAAGGATCAGCTCCTGCTGCTGAAACCAAGTGGCACTGAAACACTTTTTCCCACGCTGCCCAGGCACAGCTCCTCCAGCGGGATTGGTGTCCGTGCCACGGTGCACAGTGTCCCGCGATCTCTGCCACGGCCTGGACATCCAAGAGATAATTACCCCTGTTCACCTGGGAATTTCTTTCAGAGAAAGTAGAGCCAGCAATGTCAATGGTCAGGGGTTCAATGGTCACGTTCAATTTATGAGCATCTTTATTTAACTTGTCGATGGCCCTTTCTGTCCCCAGCCCAGCACACCCGCTCTGCTCTGCCTAGGCACAGTCCTACAGGGCCTGTTCACATCAGCAACGGGCCTGGGATGTGACTTGGATTGTGACTGTTTATGTCTGAGGATATGTGAAGCATAAAATTATAGAACCATAAAGGTTGGAAAAGACCTCTAAGATCATTGAGTCCAACTGTTCACACCCCAAAAAACTACAGATCTCCTAGCCAGGAGGGGAAATACAGGAAGCACATTCAGACAGGGAATGAGTCAAAGCTGAACAGTGAACAGCTGAACAGTGAAAAAGGTCCAAATCTGGTTGCAAATCTTGGAAAGTGTGTCATGAATATGGCAGAGAACTTAAAATTTGGGTCCCTGCTTTCCCTTCATTTTTCTCTGCATGTCTGCATTAAAACACCTGGAGACTACTCAGCTGAATGCTAAGGGCAAATAATTGCAGCAGAAGTGAACAGGAACTGTACTTTGAATTTATGAAACCCTGATGTCACCAAGTTCTCTGAAAAATCCAGCTGAAAGACATGTTACATGGGGGAAACAGTATAAGAGGACTTTTTTTCCATTTTTTCAGTGTCTTCACTCACAACACACAAGAGAAAGATAACAGCACCACCAGAGTGTCAGGAAGATAAATTCATTAATATCTGTGGAGAACTAGAGCACTACAATGGCAGCACTACGGAAAAGCCCATGAGAAAATGAGTGATTCTCTATTCAGTGCTGCATTTGGATGGAGAGCAGTAAATAATGGATAGGGAACACATTGAGAAGTGAGTCTAAAAAGAAATATTGAACAACTATCCATTCACTGTGCTCTGTTCATCTTTTCCTGATCCTGCTCTCTGCACCTCCCACAAAGTTTGTTGAGTTTAATCTCACCTGATTTTAGTTAATAAAATAAGATGTCTATTCTGTGCTTCCCCTGTAGTCAGTGAAAAGAGAAAGGTACCTTAGGAAGCAATTCATCACACTACCTCTGACACCTGGGTTAAAATGAGGTGATCACTGTCTGGTGCTATCTATCTCTTTTCCTGGACACACACTGATGGAGTACAGAGAAACAATTTGTCTTAGTCCTCCAGAGTTGAGATGACTTCAGTGTTTAGATTAATCCCGCCCTAAATCCCAATCTGAATGGAATAGTGTGCCATCCCAAAACAGGTAAATCATTTTAACAGCCTTGTTTTCCTTCTAGTTTTCTGTGAATCATGATCTGTTTTGCACTGTGAAGTAAAGGTGCTGAAATTTGCATTAGATTGTCACTGACAAGATGCTTCAAAGATGCTATTTGTGGGGCAACCAGAGAGTGATGGCGTGATTAGATGCAGAGCAGCTGGTTTTGTTTTCACTGTATTGACGAGAGAAGAACCCCTCCCTTTCTCTATGTCACTGTATGTAGAAAGTTCCTTCATAGTAGACATGACTGAAAAAATTATGTGATTTAGAAAGAAGCTGCTTTGCATTAGGAAACAAGAGTCCTTTCTTATCCTGGGTAAACTAGTTTAATCATTCATATTGCAAATCTGACCTTTGTATTATGGCAGGATGAGGAATCATACATAGTGCACAACCCTGTTAGCAAATCATACAGAGCTGATGATGAAACTTTATTTTGTGATTGAGCATGTATTTAATTTTAAATCCAAGACAAAGGGGAGAAATAAAAGCTCAAAGGAAACATAGTTGGCTGCATTTAGATGGGGGGAGAGGTTTTCAGGCAAAATCTTTTAAAAATTAATTTATTGTCTTTCTGCTATTAAAATGGATCTGCGAGAGTTTACCTCTGTATTACAAGGACCAGGTTCCTATGAGCTTCTGAGGACCGGGCTTCTTGAAATGGTGAGTAACTAGCTTAGATTTAAATAATTTTTGGTTTTCATGAAAACCTTTCTGAGCTCAAATCCAGTTGTATTTTATTTGTTACGCATTCTTTTCTTTTTCCAGGGTTTCTATTACAAGGCATCTTTTGTAAGTGAAATTCATGACCATATTTTTGATGGTTAAATTTAAAAACTTATTTTGAAAGGGCATTCTGTAGGAAAATGTAGAATAAGAGGTTAATTAACAGAAAGCTCAACAATCAATCATCTTCAATTAAAATTTTGCTATAGTTAATGCAGTTACAAGTCTGTGTCAGCCTCTTCACTCCAGGGACAAGTCAAATACATAATGCAAATCCACCCTACTTCTCTTCATAACATTAATATTCATTCTATAAAATTTTCATGGTAGGTGAAGTTCTGCATTTTATTTTCTGACAGCAACTCAAGATAGCAGTTTTATGCTGGTCCTTTCATTTGTTTTATTTCCTAAACACTCCTGTTTCTTGCATCCCCAATCAGGCAACTACTTTGCCACATGCTTGCACTAAGGCCTACTGCATCCTATAATCAGTACTGAAAATAAATCAATAAAACAAAGAGCTGACCAAATGAGATAATATGGCTTTAGAAGCCACCTAAATAAAAGTCAAGGTGGCTTCCAAATGCCATCTCAGGTATTACTAAGAATAAAGGTGGAACTGCCAAAAAGGTCAATTCCCTACTTTTAGCTACTGCTAAGACATTGCTGGTTTCAGACTTCTGCAGTGACCTGCAGGAAGTGATCATTTGTAGACTGGGTAAACAGAACAGAATTTCAGTGGACACTTTCAGTAGTTTAAAAGTTTTATTGGATGTTGGTGTAGAGCTATGTTAGGACTGACTACATAAAGACACCTCATTTGCTCCAGTGAAAAGCTACCTTAAATTAGTTTAAGTGGGTTTGCACTGCAGTGGATGAAGAATACTCAGCTGGTTGGTTCTTCCATGGGAATGGCATCTCAGAGAGAGGTGATGCTAAGCAGCTAGAAAGTAAAACATACTGAAGTCCATGTGTTCTGCAGTGAACATCTCCCCATGTCCCAGGGCCCTGACACATCAGTCTGCTGAAAAGGCACTTTCCATATGACGGAATTTGTTTCATATTTTTCTGAAGGTTTGTGAGGTATGTCCTACATGTTTAATGTCCAAAACATGCAATGGCACTCTCTATATTCTCATCTATTCATAGGTGTGCAAAAACGAGGACAAAGGTTTCTGTACAATCCCTCCCTCAATCATTACCTCCATGTATTTACACTACTTTGCTAATGTATTAAATTTTACCTTGCTCTCATCTGCACAATGTAACTTCAGCCTATAAATAGACAACTTCTTCTGGATAGTCCCTCTGGATAATGCAGACCCCCAGAGCCACTTCTGTGGGTAGTTATGGATAAAAGACATAAAGAACCATCTGAGGAAGGACTAGCTCTGGCCAGAACTGCTGCTTGAACAACTATCTGTGGCTGCAGTTCAATTCAATGTGGAATGATTGCAAGCAACTAAAGAGCTCTGAAATGTTAGTACCGGATGATAAGAGTTAGGATTCAAGGCATTTTTAATGTCTCATAACATCCAGGGAGGCTCATGGTGAGACACCTCACAAACCATCAAAAAGCAAATAACCATGATGCTGCTTGAGAACATGAGGTAAAATTGAGAGCTATAGGTTTTAAGGTTTTGTTACATTTTAACTTGCCTTTTAAAATGTGTTTTGGTCCATTCTTTTTTTTTTCTTCCAGCTTTTGAAAGTGCAACAATGAACTCAATGACTATTAGACTTAGGGAGTATATTAGATTAGATTAATTTAAATAACACTATAGATACTCATCAATCATATGTTACCTAATACACTCTCTCTTAAAGGTAGCTTGAAAATCAGATATTTTCATTTCCCGGCAAGGTCTGGATTGAAGAGAAATGTCTCATGCAGCAATTGAAATTCATGATGCAGCGGCTATAAATCAAAACGAAGTAAACAATTTTGTTTTGCATGTACAGTTTTCTCCATGCTTCAGGGCCTTAATACTGATTTCTTTTATGCTGACATTTGCTCTTGTCCATTGACTATTCTGTCACTATCTTCCAGTTTTCCATAACCACTCATGCTACATATACTGTCCTTTCTGCTATATTTTCCTGTTATTCTACCCTGTGCTTTTTTCTCCTTCCCAACCCTCCTTCTCTGAAAGCCTTGAGGAAACATCTGAATAAAACTCCAAGGTAAGAATAAGTTAACTGCATGGGGTTTTTTGACTCTTGAAAAGACTGAAAATTACTATAATGTGTTCATTTAACTTCCTGCTTTTTTTCGTTTTCCTGTGTTTCAAACTAGCCCATATTAAGCCTCATTACTTAATGAGCTAAAATGTTAGGGGATATATGGTGAGGACTTTAAGAAATCTGCACTGAATTCTGTGCATAGGCGAATTATGTTTTTGAGTCATAACCAGGTGAAAGGCAGCAACCTTATTTAATTTGATACAGATGTCTCCTGAAACAGTCAGAAAATGTTCCATTTTTCACCATCATTGAATGTGAAACATGTGAACAATGTGAAGTACCTTTTATTTTCCTGTTTTGAGCCAAAGTATGTTTTGAGCTGCCAAACAGGAGAATCAGTGTACAGCTAATATTATTCCAAAGTAGAGTGCTGAGTGACATTTTGAATTATGTATTCCCACTATTGTGCCTAACCCCCTTCCAGTCTCTAATTGTGGGTCCCTTTTTATGCATTTTAAGTAGTTTTTCATCTTGACTGAATTCTAATTTTATCTGAACCTTTGCAAGTAGGTGTGCTAATTA
This sequence comes from Corvus cornix cornix, assembly GCF_000738735.6. NCBI lineage: Eukaryota > Metazoa > Chordata > Aves > Passeriformes > Corvidae > Corvus > Corvus cornix. Next base: position 93,911,347 of record NC_046332.1, read on the forward strand.
TACAAAAAACCATTCTGCATTCATTTTGAAACTAGAATATGTTTTCAACAAAATTTTTCCATTTCATAAACATGAAATTACAACTACTCCCAGCTTTGCCACTAAAAAAGATTTTTTTAATATTATATTTTAGAATATATTTATGAGATACATAAATGAAGTTATTACTTGTTTTCTACAGTTTATTGTAGCAATCCTGTCTATAAGACAAAAATAACCTAAAAATATACAGATTAATTTCTATTACAAGATACAGAATAAAATACAAGGCAAAACGAAAGTAAGTTTTTTATTTTAGAGTCATTTTAAGGAATTCTTTTGCAAAAAGCCATAGTTTTCCTTTTACTAATTTATCTTAGCTATGAGATGTAATTTCATTTTGATTTTAGATATTTAAAATTATGCCACTCTATTTCTGATTACACACATAATAATAGGTATTATTTTAAAATGAAAGGGTCCACAAAGAAGATACCTTTCCAATTATTTCTTACCTAGTACTGAAAAGGAAGGACAATGAAATACAAATGATCACTTGAAGACTTAAGTGCTTAGTTATTAAATGATTGAAAGTGTAAAGGAAATAACTAATTTTAAAGTAATGTTGAAATTAAATTCCCCATTATGCCATCAGCCACCCAGGCACACTGTTTTACCAATGAAAAATTCAGCCTCACGTTAGGCAAGAGAAGACCTATGTCAATAGCTGCTGCAACACATGAGCACTGGTTTTCAGGAGAGAACTTGGTGCAAGATGGATGCATACATTGTTTTGAACAATTCAAAAGATTTTAAACTTTATTATTTACAACAATAAAAAAATAAAAGCTGTTAATGTGTGTGCTATCTTTCAGTCTGAGCTAAGACTATTAGGTCTTGCTCATGCTACAGCTCTTTTGTAGCTAAACCACCTACAATTCTCTTGTAACCAGAAGACATCACGTTCATCATGGAAAACAAATACTGCAATGTCTTCACAGGAAAATGTGCTACAATTCATGGAAAACAAATACTGCAATGTTTTCCCAGTGAAACAGGAAAATGTGCAACAATTCAGCATTTCATGAAATCAAACAATTATCAGGACCATTGGAAAAATAAGGCTCTGCAACAATACTCTACTAGGAATAAATTGGATTAATCACCTACTGTGTTTTGAAGAAGAATGCCAGTGTAAAATTAGTGACAGCGTTACCTGAGAACAATGATGCAATTTTTGTGATGGCAGAGGATCCTGACAAGGAGACACAGGCAGGTTTTTCTTTCCTGTGTCTTTACTGGCAGTTTTTACAGTGAAGAAAATTAACTCAAATGCATGCACTCAAGCAGACTATATGTTAGAAAAGTTTCTAAGTCACAAAACAAACAATATTAAGGCCATCAATTACTAACAGCAAGAATTTGAACAGTGTTCAGACAGTAAAATAGTAATTAAAACCCATTTAAACATTTCCTTTGTGAATTAATGATATATTTGAGTAATATATTATTGATTTAACATATTTTTGGCCAACCTTATTCAGGGCCTGACTCCTAACTTGGCTAATCCTATCATGAAATTCTCATCTGTCAGTGCTGAAGAGGTACCCTCCTGGAACAGATATGCTAGACAGAGGAATTACCAGTATAATTAGGAGCTCAATATTCATCTGAGTGTAGTTTAACAATTGTTAACTGTATAAGCTAATTTCTGACAATTAGCATAAAGCCAGTACAGAAGCATAAAAGTCAGCCTGAATGCCATTTTTCTTTTGCTGTGTAGTCCAAAAATTAGGACCATGGGCCCATCTGACTTAAATCACACTTCCTTCACAGAAGGTATAGTATTTATTTTCATGGGAAAATATCATAAATACTCCACAACTTAGAATATTTAGAATTCTAGCAACTTTTGGAAAATAGTATAAGCTCTGTAACTGTTGTATTATAAAGCATAGAAGTTATAAAAAGCAACTTGACTACACCAAGTCTTTTCTTAAAAAGTGTTCAGAAGAACTTTTAGCCACAGGCAGATCAGATTTCTTTGAAGACAAAGTCACTAATCAGTCATTGTGTAGGGGAGGTGATCTAAGACTGCACTGCTCAAAAAAGTGGTGATTTTGTCCTGACAATGCTTTCACATCTCCTCCTCTGATCCAGGTGAAACACAAACTTTATGTTTGGTAAGATCAGCATTTAGTGATATCAGAAAACTGATCCATGTCACCTTGTGTGCCAACATGACAGGGACAGCAGCACATGTGGCCACAGACGAGGCAGAAGAACTAGCTCCATCAGTGGCCAGACTTTTCAAACTGGCTTAAACTGTTTCTGTTACCTTATGCTTTTGATGTGGTAACAGAACTTTCTCTAATCATGTGAGGAATCGAATTTTGATGCATCAGTGAGCCTTTCTCCTGCAGGTAGTAGGACCTCTGCAAGAAGAGTCTTTTATTTACTTCCTAGGGTGCCAATCCATTGAACCAAATTGAAAAGAATTAGTTGATTGAAACCAAACTGATAGTTTTGGAGAAGGTTTCTGATTTCTCTGGAGCAACACCTGGCTAAAAATTCTCCCCTTTCCTAAATGTGAATAGAAAAAAATATGTGATGTTCCTATCCAGTAAACTGGGAGAGAGCACTCAATCTTCAAATTGAAGAGGGAGAAAACACCTGAAACACGTTAAATACACCAGCTCAGAGGTGGCCACTATCTAGGCAACACAGTAATTACAGATGGCCTACAGAAACCTGGTGTTTTCCCAGTGTTTCTCAGTCAAAACATACTGTGTAATGGACACAGGGCTTGCACTTCACCTTATATCAACTGACTCCTAGGGAAAAAGATATTAACATACCTTCTGCTGTGTCTCAGACGCACAGCTTCTCATTGCTATGGTTACACTGGGAGCAGAGCACTAGACCCATGTTCTGGCTTGGGTATGGCTGCACCAACTGCAATAGCAGTCATTATGTTTACACAGTATCACTTGGGAAAAGTTAGTGATATCAGCTGAAAATGCAAAATAGCAGCAAATAAAAGAAAAGCTGTTCTTTAAAAAGAGCACAGTTGGGGCATCCTAGAATAGTTTATAGCTCCTGTTGGCTGCTCTGCTCTTCTGGAAGAAATTTTTAGCCCTTTGTAAACTCGAGAGAACAGGCACTGCATCTGATCTTCAGCTGCCATTGCCTCAAACTTGGAAGACTGGCTTAAATCGCCATCAGTCCTAGTTAAACCTAATGTGCTGGACCATGGGCTGATGTGGCTGGGAAGCAAATACACTGGTTTCACTTTGGGCATGATGATGTCCACAGAGAGGTGCAGCACAGCCTGGGGGCACTACATGCTCAATTATTCCAGCATGAACCAACACAGGTTTTCTGGTGTCACCCTACTTTAAGGCACCCTTATGCAGTTGGCTTCCTCTTGTTCATGAAGAAAAAACCTTTTGCTTAACTCTTTTCTAAGGATTAAGTCAGCATTAAAGAGCCTGAGGCTTGGTCTCCAGCATTTCATGTAGCACATGGTGTGTGTGGTGACCTGGACAAAGAGCTCACCTTCAGACAGTAATCACATTTATTTTCTTAACCCCTCTGTCTTTCTCCTTCAGGGCCAGCAGCTCTAAAGCCTCTTCCTGAGAAGGTTGCTATCTTCTCATAAGAAGAACAGTCCTGTAAAAAGTCTATTTCTTAGTAAATTGATGAAAAATAAGACACAGAAAAAAATTATAACTAATATTTTCTAGAGGCTATCATCTGGTTCATCTTCCCTGGCAGTTTAATCCATCCTGTTCACATATTACCTTTTCCAATAAGAAGTGCTACCTGACTTGCCAGTTTACTCTTAAATCTAGACTGTTCAAATCCATTCTGACTTGTCTAAGGTTACACTTAGAACCAAAATGTATACTTATTAAATTTGGCAAAAAAAATCTCATTTTTTCAGTGGGTCTCAGCTCTTAGGCCACGATAATTCAAAAAAATTATTTTCATCAGTATAACTATGTCCTACATACATGTTCCACTCTCCATTCAAAGCAGGGGGTGGATCTTGCACACTGACTGTGCTGTTAGGACCTCTACACAGTCATGTGATGTCCATTTGATCCTGTTCTTGCTATTGAAAATTTAGAAAGATGACAAGTGAATCCTAGCATCTAAAGGGATTGTCACCTGCAGCTATTTGGTTCTCTACCCCCACTTTTCTCCCTGGCCAAGGTTACAACTGCCTCAGGCAAATGGCAATACACAACAGCGAGTGATCCTCAGCCAGTTTACAGCAGAGGCAGTGAGCTCAGCATAAACTTTTCATACAGGTGAACATAAACTGTCAGATTTTGGACCAAAATGGTTACACCTGGACTTGTGTTTGATCCACCTGATTTCTGGCTGGGAGGTGATTTTCTGGCTGAACACGTGCTGCACAAGTCCTGACACTGTTTGTAAGGGACTGTTTGGAAACAGCAGCACACTCTGATAATGTTTTAATATCCTAGATTCCCAGTATCCTCTCAGGACAGACACCTCCCTCTTTTCCCCCACTGCCCCTTTTAATCTTTCTTGGGTAAAACTGGCTCAGTTAACACAACCTGCCACCGACTGTTGTGTTAGCCATCTATGGATGGTAGTAATTTCAGACACCATGGAAACCCTTGAAGAGGATGCATGTCCACAAGCTAATGTCTTAAAATGGTCACCAATACTGGGCAAGAGAGAGCATTTCCCAGGTGCAGTTCTCCATCCCACCTTTACTGCAGAGTGACTAAGTCATGCACGAAGCTGCTAATGGCCGTGAATTAAAGAACCACATATCAGTGCTGGTTTATTTTGACAAGCCTAAAATCTTTGGGGTTATGGCTGCTGCCCAAAGAGCCTAGCCCATCTTGCAGAGGAGTGAGTAAACTCAAAAAGAAGGGAGAAAGGTAGACCAAAATAGATGACTGTGAGCAGGAAATATTACAGCCACACCAGCATAAGCCATTCTAGCTCCTGAGTCAGAGTCCTGTGTGAGCATGAGACAAGTCCCTTAATTGTGTCAGCACAACCACAAGAGGTTTCTCGCCGTGGCACCTTATTGGGGCTCCTAAGCCAAGCCTAACATAGGAAAAAGCCCTATGTTTTAAAATTAAATGGCTAACAGAACTAAACCTTTTTAAACAGGATTAAACCCAGGTTAACATCTAGAAAAACTGTTACCTGACAAGTATGCTTTAGTGAGGAAAGGTATCAAAAAACGTTTGTTTAAAAACAGTCACATTCCTGTATGCAACTTTTTTTTACTTTGCCATACTTTGTGCTGCTGGAAAGTTCCTAAAGTTCCTGGCTTGTCCGTCAGCAATAGCAGTCATTTCAGACATACGCACACGCAGTGAATTGCATATGTAAAATCTACTCAATACTCAAGCTAGTATGACGCGCAGAAAACAAAAAAAAGAATGGTGCGGGAAAAAAGGGATGGAAGAAACACAGTAATTTTAGTAGGCGTGCACTGACTGTATTTTCTGTAAAATATGAGGGATAAGCACCCAGGGGTGGTTTTTTGTGGCTGTGGGTCACCTAAACTTAAGTGAGTTTTTCATATTCTTGTGATTGTCTTTTCCATATGCAAACCTGACAGTTCTTAAAACGTATGTAAATAAGTGTTATTTACAAAGGCAGTCCAGTCATAGATGCAATGAATCCAAATAGAGTTAGCCTTAGCTCAGTTCACTGCTATTTTCCAAGCTCCTCTCTTTACATGCAAGAGTCTTACATTTAGAACAGGCTGCCTGAGGTCACAGACGGGATTTAACAAGTGCAAGCCTGCTTAAGGAGGCCGATTTGAACTGAGTGGATACAGAGCCTTATTTATGACACAAACATAATCTGAATGAAATGAGTTTATGTCTTGTTCACATTTAAGAGTACTGTGCTACCCTTATGCAATATTTGCATTGGAAAATAAGAGATTTGCATGGGAGTGAATCACTAACATTATTCACAAGGCATTACAGGATTTTACAGCAGATTTTTCAGAAGGAAATCAGGATGGATACTGTGGCACTGATTTCAAAATAAAATTTGGATGCAACGTGTGAAATTCTGCTGATTTCTTTTAGTACAAAAGACTGTCTCACTTCCAATTTAAAATGCAAAACCTTTTAAATAATACCTTTTGCTCCAGAACACCTGCAACCTATCTATCTGCATCATGGTGTTAGTGCAGGCATGTTGAACATGGAGAAGTGACTTAGTCAGAATGAGAAAGCAGTGTTCGGAGCACATAAGGTCATCTCTTGAATAGGAGGATTTTCTGCTAGCAGCTGCCACTGCTGAATCTGACCAGTGACTGCAAGGCATCATGCCAGAAGCTAGGACATGAAAAGATCTTTAGGCTGGGGAGCACAAAAATGAAATGGAGAGGATCTGATCAGCTCTTTTTTCTAGTTTTAAAGACAGGTCAGGAAGGTGAGTGAGGCAATGACTGATGGGGTTGGCACTTGTGGGTTTGTCTATGGGGGAAGATACACTAAGATAAATTTAATTAGCTTTGAAGCCAGCATAGTTACTGTAGTGTCTGTACCTGATATGCACCTTCTTGGTATAGGAGAGCATTTTTCATTTTCAACCTGTCATTAATGGATTCAAAATAAATGAGAAAAATCATGCTTATTCTGTCATAAAAATGTACACATGAAAGTTTGCTCTGATACAAAAGTAGAGCCAAATCCATCTCTGGAAAATTTGTCAGAATAGTCTTCCCAGAAAGCTCTCTTAAGACAGGGGGATCCTGTAGGAGCAACAAAAGCTCTTTACCTGTGTAACACACACCAGTGCCAAAAGTGCCAAAAGAGCTGCACACTTCTGTGGAATGATAAGTGGGTTTCCCCTTGGGACTTTACCAGTATAAAAAGGATGCAAGACAAAGCACCTCACTGGCCATTTGTATGGCTACCAAGGTTACTTGCTATAGCAACCTCTTTGCCTGTTTAAACTCACATCTACCTTATTTTATCCCACATTTTACATCATTCTCGAGACTAGTTCTGCATAAAGACACCACCAGACAGACTATTGTTGTATCCATACCATGGTTGCCAACCAAAGTACATTGAAGAACATATCTAACACCTGATAACATGTAACACATAGGTAACACAGAGGTTTTGCAGTGATGCACATTGAAGATGACTCTATTGATTTGGACTTTACTGCTGAAAAGATTAGCTAATTTTTTTTTTTAACCTTCGAGAAACCAACATGTGTCAGCTCTCCTGTGCTAAAAGCATAGTCAAGATAAGGTGCTTTAATTTTGGACTGAGGGGAATTTTCCAAGGTCAGTTGCAGCCTAAGAAGACTGGGCAGACCTTGCAAATATAACCTTGCAGTAAAGTATCCAGCACTTGGCTGTGTTTCCAGTTTGGCATATCTGATATATCCAAGTGATTTTTGTGGAAAAATATTGTACTTTTTTTTTAGCAGCAAAGAACCAGTCTTTGTAATCTGCTGTTGTGTTACTTCAGAAGCATTTCAGCAGTTAACTCTCCACATAGCACAAAGCTTATAAAAGACACCTAAATTCTACATGCAACTGAAATTTGCTGTGGACATCTGTATCTATGACAAGTCTCTGAAACAGGCAGCAGTATGTCCAGGGTGTTTCATTATCCCTGGTGATGCAATTTGTATTTGGAATAATCATGTCTACACAGAGTGCTCTGGAATCACTATGCCTACACAGCTGTTACAACACTGCTGCTTTGCATTCTTGGGAGATTCCATGGTTTATTGCCTTACTCCTCTGTTTTTTTCCATGCTGCTTGCTCACTGTGAATACTCCAGTACAGAAAGTAGTGAAGTACTTTCTATGATTTCTCTCATTTCATCACAACATTCAAAGTGAGCTCTGTTTCTAAAGGACTTTTGATCATCAGGCAAGATGCATTGAAGACCACTGGGGCTATTTGCATATCTTTAGGGACAGGGACTCATGCACAGCTGAAGCTGAGCAGGGAACTGACTAAGGACTAGTTCATGAAATGGTGAGGCTCAGTAGTGATGCAGAACAGACAGCCAGCAATTTCAAAAGGTTTGGGAATATTAACTTTCAAGAGCCTTAAATGGAGAAATTGCCCTGCAACTGTAAGAATGGAACATGTCATAAGAGTTTATCTTGGCTTGGTGAAATATACTCACTGTTCTCATTTACTAACATTTCTACAGAGAGAAATCCACAATAAAAATGGTCAGGTTTATTGTGAATGGGTTATGTGCAACAACTGAAAAACTAGTTCGCATGTGTGAGTTGGCAACACACAGGAATTTATTGATGAGATTAAGTATTTGAAATTAGTTAATTTTGTTTAGGTCATTAGGTAATGATATGATTCCACAATTAATGTGACAGATAAGGTTATTCTCGCTTCAGGTTGTACCTAACGGAAGGAGGCCTTGTCCTATGATATAGCAGATGATCACTATGGGAAACTTACGAATACTAGAGTGACATGATGAGTCATCTGGGTCCAAGAAACCTACATTTTTAGAAATGCTGGACTATTTAATGCTATTTTTTTTCATTAAGGGCAAACATAGAAAACAATAATGCTATGATTAGTCTTGTCTATTCAAAAGACTCAGCATACCCACATACCCATGCTTCCCCTGTTTTTGGAGACTTTCACTGGATGCTTAAGTGAAGAAAAGCTCATTTATACTCAGCCAAGTAGGGTGATTTTAGATTATGCATTAATAATACTCAAAAGCTGGATGCTTGACTGGAGATATCAGCCTCATGGAAATTATTTTCTCTGTAGAAAGAATCTCTGTAGATTTTTTTTCACAGCAAAGTAAACAGAAACACTGAGGAATTTTGAGAAGTAAATAAAGCAGTGATGGTGCACTCCTTCATCTGATCACAAAGACTACTGTCAGGGATGCCCTACAATTAAGTTGTGAAATGAGTGCAGATTTGTGAACAAAATGCCTGCCCTCTTGGGGCAGGAGTAGGGAAATTTGTATACATGAAAGTTTTTAATATATCACACAACAGGGATTTTATTGAATTCTGCAAAATTTTTAATATACTCAAGCAAGGTTAGGAAAATCACTTCAGAAAGTGTAAGTTAGTTAGGGCAAGAGAGCAGCAGAAAATATTCTTTGGAACTGCAGAAACATACTCCCCCTTCAGGCAGATGAATAAGTTTATGGGGTCCCAAACTATGCACATTTTATTTGCTGCTTTGCAATGTGGAATGTGGAAGAACAAACCCGTACCTGCAAACTGCTGTGAAAAGGTTCTACCTCAGTCGACACACCATTAGCGAACGGGTTTCATCTTTGAAAAAAGAGTATATTTAGATTTACCTGCTGTCTGTCTCCTGTAAAAGCTTGGTTCTAAAGGATCATGACCATTCTCCTCTACTCTCTCTCCACTTCATCATGCTAAATTTAACTTTTTTTCCATTTTTCCATCATTTTATCACTTTGCTGTGTACAGAGAAGCAGTAAATATGCTTCCCCTCGATTTCCTGTAGACTGGACAGGTGTTCATCCAGTGTAGGCACCTGTGGCCATGGTTGCAGCAATGTAGCATGGATGAGAAAGATAAAAAGGAACAGGCAGTCATTACCAAAGAAATGGCCTCTGTGCCAAAAATAATAAAATATAGCTCTTCCCTTAATTGCACAAGATCCTTGCCAAAATAGAGAACTATCTTTGCCTGAAGATTTCTTTTTTAATACCTGTGGGTCAGTATAAAGTCATCTGTTAAATAAATAGGATAAAGATATAAAATACTGAGAATCTCTGTTATTAAAATTTTTGTGTAGTCAGAGTTGGGTGATTTGTAACAACTCAATCCAAAGCTGAAGGTATAACAAAAATAAGCCACAATATTTATTCTATCCTCTTTTTTCCTATCCTGTATCTACTGTTACAATTAACTTACCTTCTACTCGTTAGGTCACACAATGTTGTCCCGTTAGACATGCACGTCTCTGATGGAAATGGTAAAATGGGAAGGGAAGGTAACAATGATGAAGGGCTGTTCAGCAGACTTCATCTGAAAGTTGTTTTACACAAGTGGGACTGAGGTCTTGTACATTGAGGCACTTCAGTATTCAACTCCAAAGTTTGTATAGAAAATTAATAGTTTAAAATAATTTATACATCTTGAAGATTCTGAGGCTCAGCTGCCTCTTTTCCTCATGATTATACAACAAACTTTCTTTTTTTCCCTCAGTGAGAAAAGAAAAATGCTGCATGGATGTCCAGATGTAGAAGTCTGCTGTGCAAAAGAACTGGATCAGGACTAATCACCACGGGCTCCTTTTATTGTCTGTGGGGGGAAAAATGGAGAAAGAAAAAGCATTTTAAGGCATGATTCATACCATCCTAATGCAGGCATCTAAAATAGGTCAGGTCCATTGAGCTCTAAAATGTCTGTTTTTCTCTATGGACAGAGGCATGGTCACCCTGGGGAATCACTAGCTTAGATGTGGATATCTATGTTATCAAGCAAGGTGAGATGATTTCCACCCCATGTAACTTTTGTCACCAAGAATAAATATCTATAAAGAAAGAAACATTGCCTCTATTAAAAAGGGCTTCTAATAGAATGATATGTGCTAAAGCTCTTGTTCCACATTCCCTACAATGACCTAGATCCTATAAAACTTAGACCGAAATCTCTATCCCAGACAAAAGCCTGTTATAACATTGCATTATCCTTCACTCTGACTTGTGAAAGTGATTGCTTACTAAACGTAAAACACATGCCAAGAAGTACGCAGCAATGATCTAATTAAAGATGTGCACACAGAATTCAGTGCTGATTAGTATGTGTATTATAATTACTGCATACAGCAGTACATCAGTATATTAGCATATATACACATATACATGTGTATATACATGCTAACAGAACACTTAAAAGACAATTATAGATAATGGTTGTAATTTCATACATTAATAAATGCAGTATATTGGTATGCAAACTAAATATATCTATGAAAATGTAAGGATAAAGGCAGCAAGAACATGTCCTTACATTATTCTGAATTTCTGAAAGACTATTTAGCACAATAGAAATCTTAGTGCTGACATAGTTCCATCACTAATCAGGGAAAAGAAAAAGCGTTCATTGAATATTTCTGCTTTGCATTTAGAAAGAAAAACAGTGTCTGCACTGCCAAACTATCATCTATTCTGACATTCTCCAAAGCAGATGGTAAAGAACATCTATTAATTTTTTTTAATTGGCAGGACCAGACAACTTGATTAAAAGGTTTTAAAAAGAATTTGTACTGCTGTGCATTGGCAAAAAGCTTTGGCATACTGGAGAAGTCCAAGAGAGGCCTGGAAAAATCTAATGCCATGTTGATATTTCAAGAACGTAAACAGGATGACCATGGTAACTGTAGATGAGTTAACTTGACCTTGGTTCCGTGTGAAAGAATGGAACAGCTGATACGGGACTCTGTCCATAAGGAAATAGAAAATGGTAACGTAATTACTGCCAGTCAACATGACTTTATGCAAAACAGGTTAAGTTAAACAAACGGCATCGTACTTCTATGAGATAAGAATTTTGATTATTTGATTGGTTTAATAAAGGTAACTATGTTGACAAAACAATGCCTTTCAGACTTCTGTTAAGCATTGATACCACATGACACTGACTAAATGTTACACCAGAAAAAACCAACACAACATATAATAAATGAGACTAAACTGTGGAACTCAGAAATTTAATGTGTGATTGTTAACTAAAATTTACCAAGTATCACCAGCATGCTGCTACAAAGATTCTTTCATGCCTTAAGAACACCTATGGCATGACAAAAAAAAAAGCCATAAACTTTAATAATATCTCTATATTCTGAAAATGGCAAAAGGAGAGAATTTATGAGGACGGATTACAAACAGGAAGTGATTTAGACAACTGTAGATAAGTAGAAATTATATGGGTATAAATACTGCCAATTGAAAGCTGTTTTGGGAGGAAAACATAGAGATTACACTTGCAGGACTGAGTGTAGTGGGTCTAAAAAAATGGGTAGGCAATGGTTGATGGCTATGTTTTTAGCGTAAAATAGCACTACGTTGGTTAATGCAATCCATAGTTTTACTCTGGAAGGGGTGAGAACTGGTCTTCTTATGGCTGTTGTAGTCAGACCAAATTAAGCTCTCCACAGAGAAAGGCAGAAGCAATGAAAGCTACCACGCTACAAACATATATTACTCTGTTTTGGACTATACAAACCAAGCAGTTTCCCTGGGATATATTACAAACACAGCAGATGAAGAAATAGTTAGCAGGGGTTATGTACATCTGCATAAATAAGGCACAAGAAAAACAGCAGGGAGTTCTTCCTTGTTGTGTTTGGGGAAACCAGACTTTGGCTACATTATTTGTAAATAAGATTGCACAACTTTGCTAGCCCTTGTGGTGTTTTTGTTTTGGGTTTTTTGATTTCAGTAAGTACAAAACAAGTCTCAGAGTGAATCAAGAAGCTTGAGGCCATGATGAAATTTTCAAGATTTTTTAATGGGAAACCTATTCTGACAGTGTCCTGCTTATTTTCCTGTATTCTGGTCCCCAGTGACTTGCTGTGTAAGAGCTGGAATTCTTTCCTGGTCTCTCCCTGGGCAGTCATCACTGGCATGGAAGGACAAAGCTGTCTGTGGCACACACATTCACACACCGTCCACAGTTACCCCTCTTCCTCCAGTCTCTTTTCCAGGAACACCAGAGAAAGACACTAATTTTCCACTCCTTGTTTTCCTTCTCGGCATGGTTTTAAAGGGAAAGATGATAAAGACAGACTCTCTGCAGGTCTCACCTCATGTTGTACTTCAGAGAGGAGAAAGCGTATATAGAAGTTTGATTCAGATTTGAGAAGCTGTATGAGATTGCATGCAGCCAGCCAAGGGATCCTGATCTCTTAGTCCTCAATCTCCAGGGCCAGGGTTTCAGATGGAAACCATGGAGTAGGAAAAGGGGAAACTCAGTGTTTAGGTCTCTGGATGGAGTCAAACGTGAAGTTTGAAGAAACTGCTTGGGATTTGGTAACCTGGTAGAGCTCAGTAGGCTGCTGAAGGGAAGCAGAGGTGAAGCTGAAGAGAAAAAAAATGGGGAGATGCATATCTCTTGGTATTAGTCAGTGTCTGTGGATAAGACAAATAATGGCTGATAATGTGATGGGGAATCAGACTGGGGCATCAGGTCATGTTGTGAGGGAGCAGCCCTCACACTGCCCTGCAACACAGGCATATACCTCACACACCTAAGGGTGCAGAGTACCTTTGGTGACTCACTACCTTACAGTCCTGCAGCCTTTTCTCTCTGATCTGACACATAACCCTTTAATGTATCAGTTCGTGGAGCAGAAGAGCCTGCAGCAAAAGTAAGTACAATGTGGCCAAATGGGGAGAAGTCAGGCAGGGGCAAGTGTACAAATCTCATTGTTAATGCATGAGATTTGACAGACTGGGAACCGAGAGGCAAATGTGGGGCAGGACAGATATTGGTGCTGGGAGAACACAGGATTCAAAAAATCACCTTATCTAATATAATTGTTGCTGATATTCATATGGAATGTGAAGATCAATAAAGATGAAAAGGGATAAAATGGATAGGTTATAAATGAAGTAGTGATGAACAACATACCTGCCCCTCAGCATCTTCACCATCGAGGATATTTTAGGCTTTCCATCCCTCTTCTAAATAGCCTGTAATTCTACCCTTTCTAAAACAATGACCCAACAGCTGGTGTCTTCCTTCTTTCTCTACCATCATCAACAAACCATCTGTGAGAAGGGAGAAAGAAAAAAATGCAATGTCTGTATTTTGCTCTCCCTGGCTTTCCTCGCTGGCTAAGCATCTGTCCCACAGCTGTCACACAGCACTTGAAGAGCAATGAGTAACCTTAAAGTCCAAATGTCTTCCAGTTTCCTGATTTTCAGGAAAATCATCTGTGTTGTGCTCCATAATGCCTAAAATGTTTCCTGAAAATTTCCAATAAATTCCAAAGTGGTCCCATTGTATCCAGGCAGGCAAGCAATCAAATATATTCATCTTGGCATTGTAAAAGAGAGGGGGCAAGGGTTAGCTAGTTCTCTAGAGTCCCTTTACAGCAAATGGAGGAAAGTTATTTTCTAATGGAAATACGTCACACTTTTTTTAATGCATTGTTTTGTGATTGTTGACACCAAAACTGTATACAAATAAATATAAGAGTCTTTCAAATTAAGCTGAATGCTTTTGTTAAGTGAGCAGAGCACACAATGTTGAGTTGGATTTCATGCTACAGAAGCTCCAAAAATGCCCTAAGTGGCAAGAAGATGAAGTGTGGCATACTGAGAGGGGATGACATCTGTCCGGACATAAACTTCCTGGTACAAAGTTAATGCCTTAATTCTTTGTAAAAAAAAAAATTAGTAGTAGCAATTGTAGAAATCAACACCTCTGTAATACGGCAACACCTTATCTCCTCCATTATTAAAAGACACACTAACCAGATACACTACGCTTAATGTCAAACTTCAGAACTTCCTGAAGAAAGGATTAATAACCCTCCCTTCATTACTTTGGAGGAACGCAAATGCATCAGTCATAGAAATTTTAGATAGCTGTGGCTAGTTGAGATGAACACCACCTCACCAAACATGCAGGGACAGTCAATCTAGGCAAGTTTATAGCATCTCTTCATTTATCCCATCACTTATGGATATAACCTAACGGGCCCCCAAGGCCGGTACAGGAACACTTAAATATCATAACTGAGTTTGATCACAAGTTGTTTGTGCTGCAGAAGACATCAGATCTGGAACCTCCGTAGCTGGCTTTAAAATTCAGGCTACTATAACAAACACAACTTAAATTGTTAATATCTATTCTTAAGTGACTTGTTAAGCCTGCAAAAAAGTATAAAATTTATCCAAGAAAAACAATAAAGTAGAATGAGGTTGTTGAGATAAAATACGTCTTGTGGATTGTGATGGTTTTCTTCAGCTAAAACATCTCTTCCGGAAATGAAGAGTACAGCTGCTGCATTTCTGCGGTATACCCCGGTCTACCGTGGTGGTTTAAAACCAGGCAGGAATCAAACTCCAAATAAACTGCTCCCTTTCCCCCTGCCTCCTCTCCAGTGAGAGAGGAACAGACTATGGGCTGAGATAACAATTTACCGAAAACAAACAGCCACAGAATAAGAAATGCACAATAACAACAACGGCATCAATAACAGAAGTAAGTATACAAAGGACAAGGTGCTTCACACACAGAGGTGTTCACCACCTCGACTCAGCTCTGCACGGCGGCCGAGACAAAGACAAGATGGCAGGAACTCTCCATGGCTGGCATTCCCTGTCCCGGAGCACGGGACAACGAAAACCAGTGATGGACAAACACCAGAAGAGCCGGATCGTCTGCACTGTGCCGCCCACTTCTTGGGCTGCTGGGCTCGGTTGTGGTCGGCAGGCTTCAGCTCGGCCCCTCTCCACTCGGCTTGGGACCCGCTGGGCTTGGCTCGCCTCCGCTGCTCTGTTCCCTGCGGCTGCTCCCTGCACCGGGGCTGCAGCGTGTGCGCTCCGCTGTGCTTGCTGCCTGGAGCTGCACTCTTCCCGGCGGATGGGAAGGGATGGGAGGCGACAACAGAGGGACAAAGTCCTCAGGAATGGTCCCGGCAACTTCCCCGAGGAAGAAATGGAACAAAATGGCCCCGCTTCCAGCGTGTGTTCCCTTTTTCTTCCCCCGCAAGCCACTCTCCCCAGACATGATGTGCATGGTTTAGAATAGCAACCTAGCTCCACCCCCTCCTCAGCACCTGCGAGAAAAACTAGGACATCTATTCAGCACTTAAAGTTTCTAATGAGGGACAGAATTTAATTTACTGAAACTAATGAACTTGAGACAAAATATTGTCAGTTTTGTGAGGTCAAGGGAGCCTTGTCAATTGATGTACGCTCTTCAGTCTTGCTGAAACAATTCAGAGGGACCTGAAACACAGGAATCCTGAAACGCAGGAAGTTCCACCTGAAGATAGGCAAGAACTTCTTTACTGTGTGGGTGACAAAGTACTGGAACAGGTTGCCCAGAGAGTCTCCTTTCGAGCAGATATTCACGAGACATCTGGACACAATCTTGAGCAACATTCTCTAAGGGACCCTGTTTGAACAGGGAGGTTGGTCTAGATGACCTCAAGTGATCCCTTCCAACCTTACTCACATTGTGATTCTGTGAGTTAGTGACTGATTTGTAAGATTTTCAGGTTTTTCAGAATATTAAAATCCAAGTGGAGGCAATGTTTAAAGTAATATATTAATTTGATGCGTGTGTGCAGTGTGGTTACAAAATTGAACCTGCACTTGGAAAAAGAAAATAAAAATTAATTAATTACAGAGAGTCTTCAAAAGTGAGAAACAGGAAAACCCACTATTTTTTTCCCCATCTGAAATTAAAAATGCGACTAAATCCACAAGTCGTTAAATTGTGTTGTAAAATTATTTCGGTATTACCTGCCCAAAGGATTGGTAATGTAAGGATGTCTCCAAGTGTGAATGCTTTGGGGACTGTGATTTTTAACTTGTAGGTATTTCTTTAAATATAGCCAACAACTGTTGTTTTTAAACTTGATTATCCTGCAAGAATAACAAGATCACTTCCCCAATGGGCATTTTTCAGCAAATGTTCATTAACAGCTTTACAGCCAACCACTAACTTTAAAGCTATATGATCTTTCCACAATCTATAAATTGTATCTGTGTAACTTATACTGGTGTGATAGTTATATATTTAGAACATTGCTGTGTTTATCCATTCCTAAACAAAGCAAAAAGGTCATTTTATTACAAAGAAGGACACCTTCTCAGGAAATAGTTGCAGAGGAAACTTCTGTAAATAAATGCTGGCAAGGGTAACCCAAAGGCCAAATTGCAGTGCAGTCCAGGGATCTCTCACCAGGTCCAATTTAGTTGGGAGAGAGGTTTTTGTCAGCAATCAAGCTCAGAACACTTTGTACCAGAAATAAAAGGTCCTTTCAGCTCACTGGAGGGTGTAAGAAGAAGATAACCCGAGGAGGCTTCATTTCTGAGGCATCTTTCAGGTCCTTATACAACACCAGCAGAAGAAAGGGTTTGCTTTGATTTGGTCACTGCAAGGTAGTGAACTGAGTCTTAGCTCACTGATCCACTTCCATACCAGCTGCATTCAAGAGGCGACAGCAGCTCCTGCAATGTCTAATTTGGAGTTATTAATCTTTAAAAAATCTACTTCTGTAACCTTGAAAGTTTTTACAAGTCAGCAAAGAGTCTCTCAAAAAAGAAGTGTGTAGGAATGAAGTGAGGCACCCAGAAACACTCCCTTATTGTATGATTAAATGCAACAGATGAAATTAAAAACATGTTCATGTGCCATGATTACCTCATTCTCTTCTGTTACATATGCTGTTCCTTTGCTTAATCAGCAGCTTAGCTGGAAGCATACTCTTCACTTGTATTTCATTTTGTGGTCTCACACTTTAGTACTGAACATGTCATGTTCACATGAATATTTAAAAAGCATTAAGTGACCATTTCATTTTGCATCCATGAGCACTCAGCACAACAGGCATGAATCTTTCCTTTTTCTTTTTTGTGGAATCTACTTGACAGCAATTTTTTAATCAAGTTGTTAGTATTATTAGATATGCAGATTGCCTCCAACCATGGTAGTGCTTGATACAACAAGTATCTTGGAGATGCCCACTCCTCCTTCTTATGCCCCAGAATCCATGAGAAAGTCTCTACCATGGGTGGGGTGTTTGAGCCACAATGCCCAAAACCTGGGAGGAGGTTTTATTCAACCTCTTTCATAGGCACATGAAATTGCATATATTTCTGGTGCCAAGAGTTTTGTACTCATCTTATTGTGATGCTTAACTTTCCTGAAATTAATAGTTGCACTTATTCTGCATATCTGAAAAAACATGCTTCCAAAAATATATTTAAAGAAAAGATCCTCCACCTCTTCCCTCAGGACATGTGTTGCCTTTGTGCTTCCCCCATGCATCCCTCATCAAAATATGGAAAGCTGACACTTTTTAGTTCTTTAGTTCTTGCTGAGCATGCCTGCAGTGTCCATTAGCGAGGAAATGGGCGAGCCAAAGCCGCTGATCGTCAGCCACACCGTTCACGGGACTGCAGAATTGCATTTGACTCCCCACATTGACAATCTCCCTCGAGTCATTGCATATGTACAATATGTACATTAAACAAAACAGGAGGCCCACCATTAATTACCTATCTACACAATGTCTAGCACAATGGAAGCCTGAGGCTCCAGTGAGTTTCCCAGACATTGTCTAAATAATGCAGATAGATGATCATTTTCCTTGAAAGCAGTCGACCTACTCCGAGGGCAAGCTTTCCCAACCTTATTCACATAAAACTTCCACTGAAGGGGTACATTGAGAAAAGGAGGAAAGATTTTCCTCTGTAGTGTCTCTATTTCCCTAAATGTCTCTTCATATTCCTGGTGGTCTTGTGCACCCACAAATGAGATCAGCAAATGTTCTGCACGAGTAAGAATTGCACCAAAAGCATATCCCAAACAGTAAGAGTAAGCGATGATTCATAATCACAGTTTTACACTCTTTATTTTGCACAGTTAAATAAGCAGACAGAAAAAGAAAAGGAAAAAAAAATAGAGACAGAGAAAGAGAAGATTGGTTTTTTTCACTTTCAACAGTAATAATCCTGGAGCTATTTATAGGTGTATATATCACAGAAATCCAACAAAATAGGACTGGAGGTAAACATGAGATCATCTAGACTATCACACTGCCCTGAGTCAGGACAACTGTACTTGTGTCATTCCCGAGAAACATTTGCACAGCTTAAAATGCTCCAGTAGGGACTCTATAAAAATCCCTTGATAGCCTACTCCAGAACTGAATTACCCTTGCTGCTAGGAAAATGATCCTGATGTCAAGATAAATGATGGAGGAAGTTAGGCTACCTTCTGAAGTTTTGGGGTTTTTTTTAAGGCTAGAGGAAAAAGAGCTACTACCTAAAGTAGATGCAAAGGCCATGTGAAACAAAGGCAAATAGCCAAATGAATTGTAAGGTGGGGGGAAAGCTGAATGCCTGGAATGATTTTGCTGGGGAGCAGCCTTCAAAAAGCATTTAGAAAAGAACAGAAAGAGTGGCTGGAGTAACCTGCCCAGGGGAAAAAAAAGTAAACAAATAGATTTTCAAGCAGAATGCTCCCTAGTAAGAAACAGAGTTGAAAAAAAGCAGGAAACGGACAAACAAACAAACCCTCTTCTGTTCAAGTCCTGTGTTTTTTGAGCACGAGGCTTTGCAAATTTTCTGTAAATATTGCATCAAAGAAATATTGAATTCTATCATCCATTCTCTTCTTGGAGACAAAAATACCCTAAAGGACCCTAGATCTTGGCTATACATACAGATGAGAAAAATACATTACAAAATGTCTTAAAAAAAAAAAAAAAGCAAAGAGGGCTTTGTTTTCGATTATTTTAGATATTTATATGTTCTTAGAGGCAAGAGAGGTATTGACTTCAACTATTGCTTGAAAATATTTGGCTCTGTTGCTTCACGAACACTTTTTTTTCCCTAGGACAGAATTGGTTATATTCTATCAGGCTTTTTTCTTTAAATAACAATATTTGTTCAATCAGCGATCACTCCAGAAGGAATGAAAGACAGCATTTGCCCCGGGAGGAAAATTAAAAAAAAAAAAATCCGAACGAAACAGAAACCAACAAACCAACAACAGCAGCAAAACCCCGTATTTTGGAAGCTGTGCGCTGCTGCTGCTGCAGAAGCGCGCCCGCGGTGCCCCCGCGGTGCCGCCAGGGGGGGCAGCAGCAGCGCGGTGCCCTCCGCGGCGGGGGCGGCGCGGGCGCGTCCCGAGGCTGCTCCCGCGGCCCCGCCATCGCTGCCGGCGCGGGGGGGAGGCGGGAATGGGGGCAGAGGGAGCGGGGAACAACAACAAAACCCAACGGTACAAAAACCCGCGCACACACACACACACACAAACCCGAACCAAAATAAAACCCGCAACCAACAAAAATAGATGTTCCAGGAAGAAAATCCTGGTGATTGCGAAGCGCTGACGCATATCGGCCCCCAGTGCGTAATTTTCGCACCGGCAGCGGAGGGGCGGGAGCGGGGCAGGAGCTGATCCACACCCCCCGCACGCCCCCAGCCCCTCCCCCAGGCTCGCCCCGGGAGATTTACCAAAAGCGGCGATTTCCGCGGGAGGCGCCGAGCGCGCGGAGCCCCCGCACGGAGCGGCGCTGCCGGCGGCGGGAGGGGCCGGGGCCGGCCCGAGGAGCCCCCGCCGGGCCCGGGGACACGCTGCTGCAGCCAGACCTGGTCCCAAACCGGCCTTTTGCGGGTTCACCTGCCACAGAAGAACTGTCTCCTTTTTCAGACCCCGGGAACTTGCTCAGGGCTTTCCCCAAACAGCACCGTCGTATCCGCCTGCCCGGGGACTCCGCGGTTCTGAACTTGCCACTTGAGATAAAAATTTTGAGGAAGGAATGATCCAAATGCAGAAAAATATTGAAGTCTTAGTAAAAACAAAAAAACCCCTGTAAATAAGGCATGTTCCAGGTTTTCCTCAGCATATTCCCCCCTCCCATATAAGAACATACAAGGTAGTGACATCAACATTATATCTGTATCTATTTCAAGTAATTAATAAAAGTATTATTTGGCTCAAGAATTACTGAATATGCACGAAGTTCCATAACTGTAACCCCTATTTATTTAACCTGGAATTCTCTGGAAAACTGTGGGTGCGATATTCACCGAAGCAAGTAACCTTTACTTAAGAAAGAAGTATTTTTAGAGTCTGTGATTTCTGAATATCTTTCTGTCTTGTACGAAGCCACCCATAGATGTTTACACAGGACCAGGGGGAAAAAAAAATTGGCAGCCCCGGTTTAAGGGTAAGGTCAACTGTATCACTTAGCCTCACTCTTGCTATAAAGGAATAAAACCTGCTGTTAGGAGTTACTAAATGAGTAGTATCAACAAAGTCTTTTGTAAACCTATCTGGAAAGATGGCCTGTCCTTCCTCCCAAGTAACACGGATTTCTCAACTAGATAGTAGCACAGTCATGGTACATTAGCACTCAAAGGAGCTGAGAAAGGTAAGACAGAAACAAGTTGATGGGAGTTCATGTCCTCTTACGTTAAGGTTATGAAATGTATAACCAGAATTACACTGTATCAGGAATATGCAAATAAATGTACCAGGGAATAAACTGACTTCACCTGTTTATGTAGAAGTTCAAGGACATTAAAATATAAATCACTGTTGTGTTGGAACAGATAACTGTACTCTTGACAGTATAAGAAAATGTTGCTGACGCACATAATCTTTCTCTGCACCTTTTTCCCATGGCTTCACTACCATCAGCTATGTGAACCTGGCAACAGGTAGAAGGCAACAGCCAAGCTAAACATCAAATACATCCCTTTCAACTGTTACTCCTTATCCTGATATTGAAAGATATTTCAAAATTATATTTAAAATAAGAACAAAGAAAAACATATTTTTAAAGGATGTCAGAAATTTTGGAATTCAACCTACTCATGCATCCAGTCTATCAGAAAGTGTTTTTTGAGTAACTGGCTGTGACCTTGGGCAGTATTTAAATATAGCTACATATTCATAGGGCCTCATGCTTCAATCCCCTTAATGGAGGTGAGGGGGAGAGGGACAGGGAGCAGACACCAAAACCCCCAACTGGATCCTGTGTTAGGCTTATAGAATCAAGCTTTCAGATGTAACTAAAACTCATTGCATGTCCCTAGAAGTAATAAATTCAATCATTTAGCTATTATTCAGACAAACAGCCTTCTCAAGCAAAATTCACTGATGGCTTGAGAAGTTCATTGCTTGCAAAACAGTGTTGATGGCCACTGCTTAGCATTCATCCATATAGCTCAGTAATGAAAACACTAAGTTTAAATACATTTATATATAAATGAAATTATCACAACTTCTTTTTTAATTTTATTTTTTAAATACAGCTAAGGAACCCCAAGTATTTGAAGCATGGAAATGTGCAATCAGTAGGGCTCTGTGCCAACAAAACTGTATTTGCTGGATCTAAACTTCATGGTCATAAGCAAGGTCTATAATTTTCTAGGCATGTCATTTTAGAGTGGACAGAGGCAACATTTTATGACTGACATAACTGATGGCAAATGCCCCATACATACATAGTATATTTTGATAAACCTGACCATTACCTAACACAGTTTATTTTTCTTGGAAG
Source organism: Corvus cornix cornix (assembly GCF_000738735.6). NCBI lineage: Eukaryota > Metazoa > Chordata > Aves > Passeriformes > Corvidae > Corvus > Corvus cornix. The sequence goes on from NC_046332.1 coordinate 93,933,606, forward strand.
AAAAAGGAGATGGCTGAAGCCTGGTATGCTGGCAAAAGCATAGTTTAGCAGGCAGGAAAGATACTAATATTAGAACTATTTGGCTGGTGTACTTAAATATTAGCAAAGCATTCCCAGTCAAGACCTCAAACTTGAAGGTGAATATGGTGAAATACAGTTGGGGCAGGATAATATGACAGAAGAAAAGGAATGGGAGGGTAAAATAGGATCACTTCTTCTTTCAGGATGATGAAACTGTTCTACAGAGATGATTTACAAAAACATCCTCTGGCAAATCTGTTGCATTACTAAAGATTCTGTCACCCGTATTTGTCCACTCCTGCGTTGTGCCTGAAATTGTTTGGTGGAAAAAGGGTGCGTGTGTTGTGTTTAACAATCCCAACTCACCGCCCTCTGTATCTCTGAAACCCCTCTTACCTCAGAAATTAAAGCTAACATGCTACACAATGCACAGGACTAGCTAAATCATAAGACATGCCAGCCTGTAGGAGCAGTGAATTGTAGCTGAAAGGTGGGATGGATGAGTGGTATTAGTGCATTTATTGTAATTAAGTGCCCTGTAATTACACTGAAATGACTGGGAAAATTTTTCAGAAGGGTATAGTGTTGAAAAACAATTCAGAGGAGTTCAGAGGAAACTCTGAATAAGACAGGTCATCTGTGTAAACTAGGATCATTCATTCCAGCATATTGGTCATGAAATAATTTACTTTTTAACCTGCATTTTACACACGCCTGAGTCCCAATTCTTGTGTTCAGTACACCAGTTATGCATTAAAAACCAAACCCCAAACATAACTATGGAAAAAATAATGCTTGTTATGAATCAACCCCTGCCAAAAATGAGCTGTTAAAGATATATCAATCTTTCCAGAAATAAAAACTATGAACTGCAACCTTGGATTCTAGTCTATCCTAGTGTCTTTGTCACAGAAATTGTTTGCAAACAAAGCTGTGCTGCTATAGCCAGTACATTGAATGTGTATTGCCCACATGGTCAAGAATAACATATATAACAACGTCGAGTAGATGAAATAATGTTTATCTTTTTTACATTTCAGACCTAAGAATGCTTACTCAAGGTCACCAATATATTTCATAAATGTCTGGAGAAAATATTTTCAAATTCCCAAGGGGTTTGCAGACAAAAGTTTGTGTTTATAGGCCCAGGCTATAGTCATATCTAAAAAATCAACTATTCCTGAGTTTTCATATGAAGCTGTTCTCAATGAGGATTGTTATATGCAATCATTACATATAATCTAAGTTTACAATTACCAATTCTATGCATTTTTGCACATACAGAAATCAAAGCACATTGCCAGGGCAGTAAGGATTGTCAGCATCATTTTCTTTGAAGAGTCCCACAGGTACAGAGAGGTCACAGGTGCCTTGCCTAAGGTTACACTCTTCTTGCTTCTCAGGAGAGGTCGGTGCCTCTGATCTCAAATAACTTCTCTTACTCCATTAACCTCCCCCAAAATTTAATAAACCCGGGCAACTACTACCCTGTATGTTAATGTTAGTATTTTCCCGTAAGATGATGTGAGAGGTCTTCCTTCAGAAGATGCTTTACTGCAGCATGCCGGTATTTACAGTGAAGTGGTCTTTTCCAATCACACTCTCCCCTCCCTCCCCTCCCCCCTCCCCACCCCGTCACAGCTGTTAATTTCTAAATGAGTTGTTATGACCCAAACCACGGAGAATTTCGTGCAGGAGGGAGCTGAGCTGCGACAGCGGTATATGCGGGCTGCGGGCGGCCCCAGCGCCTTCCCCGTCGGGAACACGGGGAGAGCTCGGCCACGGCCCCGCACGGCGACAGCTGGAGGCGCCGCATCATTTTCGTCTTTTTTTTTCCCTTGCTCATTTGTTTGCGGTGTTGTTTTTGTGGGTTTTTTCCCCTCGTCCTCACTCGCAAACCCGTTTGCTTCAGCTTCGGCGCAGGCCGACAAAGGAAAGCGTGTCCCGACGGCGCTCCGGGGGGAGACGGGAAAACACGGATGGATGATTTCGTGACCCCAGCCTCACTTCTCCTCTCGGGCATGTGCAAAGGGAGGCTTCCCCAGCCGCTCCCGAAGCGGGCGGAGATGCGGCTGCGGTTAGGAACACGGTGGACGGTTTCAGTACAGCCTCTTCCCTTCATCCCTCGACTTTTACTATCGCTGCCCTCCCCGCACCACTCTGCGCGCTTCGTAACGCGCCGCGACCGCCCTCATCGGGGGGCGAGAGCTTGGCATAACCGCCCCGCAGCCGCCTCCTGGGCCCCTCCGCTCCCCCTTCCTTCCCCCGCTCCCGCCTCACACAGGAAAATGCGGGCTGGACAGACCGCCGCCCCTCCTGGCACCCACCCCGGCCGGGGCCCCTCTGTCGCCCCCGCCCTTCACCTCCCTCCGGTGGAGCGGAGAGAAAGGCGCTCATTGATCCCCGGGCGCGGCCCGCCTGGTGACGAGCGCGCGGGTCCCCTGTAAACAAGCGCGACACTTCGCGCCCCCCCGCCCCCGTGGCTCCCCGCCCCGCGGAGCCCCCGCACGCCCGGTGAAGGAGCGGGAGCGGCCGCGGCGGGGGGAGCAGGGAAGCGGGGTGCCCTGAGGAGACGGGGGCCGCTCTGACCCTGCCGCCGCTCGTTCCGTAATCGCCACGCCGCGATCCCCCAACGGGGCCGGGATCGTTTCCAGAGGAAATGCGGACGCTGCCCTTATTCACCACTAAGGCGAAGCGCGCGGATAAATTAGCGCTGTTCCATTAACACGGACTACGAGCGGCAGCCTCTGTCCCCCGGCCCTCCCTGGGTGGCATTTCCCCGCCGCACGGGGCGGGCGCAGCGCGGCCCCGCGGGGAGCGGGCGCTGCGGGCGGGGGCGGCCGCGCCGCGTGGGCGCTGTGACACACCGGGCGGAGGAGCGCGCGCGGAGCCGCCGCGCGTGTGCGGGCAGGGCTGACGCACACGCGCGTGTGTGCGGGGGGCGCGCGGGGGGCGCCCGGCGCTCACGCACGCCCGGAAGCTCCGCCCGGCGGGTCCGCAGCACCTGATATGGCCTCGGCGAGCTCCGCCGGCGCCCCGCCGTGTCCCGAGGGATGACGAGGGGCAGCACCGGGGCTCGCCGGACGTGCCGAGTCTTCCCGCCGGACCCGCGTCCCCAGCACGTTCCGCGGTGTGCGCGCGGAGGGCAGGGGCGGGCTCCGCGGCGCCCGAGGGGTGCCGGAGGCTGTGGGCGGGAACGCGGAGGGGCGGGAAAGGGGTGGGGGGGAGAGGTTCCCGCTGTCCAACGGCGTCGCGCCGCCTCGCTGCGGAGAGCCCGCCCCGCAGCCCCATTGAGGGCCGCAGCCGTCCTTCGCGCGGCCCGGCGGCCAATGCGGGGCGGTGCCGGCGGCGGCGGCGCCCCGCCCCGTCTCGGTGTGTGAGCGCCTCGGTGAGGCGGCGGTCACGTGTTGTTTTGCTCTTTAGTTGGGGCACTCGGTGCGCGATGTGTTACTTACGGCGAAACTCCCGTCGGCGCCGGCAGCACCAGCGGCAGCAGCAGCGGCGGCGGTCGGGGAGCCTTAGCGGCGTCGCCGGTGCTCGAGCCGGGGAGGACGCCGGGCGGCCGCCGGCAGCACCCGCTGCCTAGAGGTGACAGCGGAGGATCCCGCTGCGGCTCTGGGCACCGCGCTCTTCTACGAAGGAATAACTTTATTTTATCTGCTTCCCTCCATCCTTCCCTTTTTTTTTTTTTTTTCCCTTTTTTTTTTTTTTCGCCCGCGGCGCTCGGGCTCCGGATCCGGTCAGCGTCGGCGACAGCAGCGAGAGAAGCCGGGCGGCGCTCCCGCCGCGGGGCTGGGGATGGCGAGCCCCGCCGTGCTGGGGCTGCTGCCCCCCCTGAGCTCCCCGCCCGGCCCTAACCTGAACAACAACAACAACAACAACCAGGGCGTGAGGAAGTGTGGGTACCTGCGCAAGCAGAAGCACGGCCACAAGCGCTTCTTCGTGCTGCGTGGCCCGGGCGGCGGCGGGAGGAGGCGGGAGGCGCCCGGCTGGAGTACTACGAGAGCGAGAAGAAATGGAGGAACAAGTCCGGGGCGCCCAAGCGGGTGATTGCCCTGGACTCCTGCCTCAACATCAACAAGCGGGCGGACGCCAAGCACAAGTACCTCATTGCCCTCTACACCAAGGACGAGTACTTCGCTGTGGCGGCCGAGAACGAACAGGAGCAGGAGGGCTGGTACAGGGCTCTCACCGATCTGCTCAACGAGGGCAAGGCGGCCTGCCAGGGGTCCCCCCACCGTCACCTCGCCTCCCCCTTCTCCGTCTCCTGCGGCGCGGCCGCCGCCTCCCTGGCCGCCGCCGGCGAAGACCTTAACTACGGGCTGATCGCGCCGGCCACCGCTGCCTACCGAGAGGTCTGGCAGGTGACGCTGAAGCCCAAGGGCTTGGGGCAGAGTAAAAACCTCACCGGCGTCCACCGGCTCTGCCTCTCGGCCCGCACCATTGGGTTCGTGCGCCTCAATTGCGAGCTGCCCTCGGTCACGCTGCAGCTGATGAACATCCGCCGCTGCGGCCACTCCGACAGCTTCTTCTTCATCGAGGTGGGGCGCTCGGCCGCCACCGGCCCTGGCGAGCTCTGGATGCAAGCGGACGACTCGGTGGTGGCCCAGAACATCCACGAGACCATCCTGGAGGCCATGAAGGCGCTGAAGGAGCTGTCCGAGTTCCGGCCCCGCAGCAAGAGCCAGTCCTCCTCCTCCTCTTCGTCCGGGGGGGCTGGCGGGCCCGGCGGTAGCGGCGCCTCCGCCACCCACCCCATCACGGTGCCCGGTCGCCGGCACCACCACCTGGTCAACCTGCCTCCCAGCCAGACCGGCCTCCTCCGCCGTTTCCCGCACCGACAGCCTCGCCGCCGGCGCCGCCACCAAGTGCACGCCGTGCCGGGTGAGAACGGCCAGCGAGGGCGACGGCTGCCGGGTGGGCTCTGCGGCCGGCAGCCCCATGAGCCCGGGCCCCGTGCGGACTCCCCTGAGCCGCTCGCACACGCTCAGCGGCGGCGGAGGGCGGCAGGCGGGGAAACTGCTCCCGGTGCTGGCCGGCGGCGGCGGGCTGCAGAGCAGCCGTTCCATGTCCATGCCCGCCTCCCACTCGCCCCCCTCCGCCACCAGCCCCATCAGCCTCTCCTCCAGTAGCGGCCTCGGCTCCGAGCCTGCCCACCCGCATCACCCGCAGCGCCCGTCCAGCGGCAGCGCCTCCGTGTCCGGCTCCCCCAGTGACGCCGGCTTTATGTCTTTCGACGAGTACGGCTCCAGCCCGGGCGGCGACCTCCGGCCCTTCTCCTCCTCCTCCACTGCCAGCAACCGCAGCAACACCCCCGAGTCGGTGGCCGAGACCCCCCCAGTGCGGGACCCGGGGGGCGGCACCGACCTCTACGGCTACATGACGATGGAGCGGCCCCCGAGTGGCCGCCTCTGCTACCGGCCCTGCCCCGATGCTGCCAGCGACAGGTGCCATCGGAAGCGGACCTACTCCCTAACCACGCCGTGCCGGCAGCGACCTGCCGCGCCGCAGGTTTCCTCCGCCTCCCTCGACGAGTACACGCTGATGCGCGCCACCTTCGCCGGCAGCGCCGGCCGCCTCTTCCCGTCCTGCCAAGCCGGGGCTTCCCCCAAAGTGACCTACACCCCCTACCCTGAGGACTACGGGGACATCGAGATCGGTTCTCACCGCAGCTCCGGCAGCAGCAGCACCAATCTGGGCCCGCCGGCAGTGGGGGGAGGAGGGGGAGATGATGACGGCTACATGCCCATGACCCCCGGTGTGGCCGCAGCCTTAGGGCAGGGAAGCCGGAGCAGCGATGATTACATGCCCATGAGCCCAACCAGCGTGTCTGCCCCCAAGCAGATCCTGCAGCCCCGGGCAGGGGTGGGTAGCGGGTCCCCGGGAAACGGGAGCAGCTACAAGACCAGCTCGCCTGGGGAGAGCTCCCCTGACGATAGCGGGTACATGCGGATGTGGTGCGGCTCCAAGTTGTCTGTGGAGAGCTCAGATGGAAGGCTGAGTAACGGCGACTATATCAATATGTCCCCTCGGGACCCCCAGAATGGGCCCCAAGTTCCCTCCCTCACTCCCCCAGACTTCTTTTTCGCCCCTTCAGGGCATGGGTCCAGTGAGCCCCCAAAGCCCAGCTGCTATTCATACAGCTCCTTACCCCGCTCCTACAAGAGCCAGGGCTTGGCGAAGGACAGCGACCAGTATGTCTTCATGAACTCCCCGGGGAGGATGATCCCGGAGGAGGCGGTGTGTGGAGCGGGCCAGTTGCCTGCAGGCACCTTCGCCCCCTCCAGCCACACGGTGCCTTCGCCCCTGCGGCACAGCCGGACCGAGAGCTTCCTGAGCCAGCGATGCCAGCGGGTGGCCCGGCCCAGCCGCCTCTCTTTGGAGACCTTGCGGACAATGCTGCCCAGCATGAATGAGCACCCTCTGCCGCCTGAGCCCAAGAGCCCTGGTGAATACATCAACATTGACTTTGGGGATGCTGCCATCTATTCTCCCCCCTCACTGCCTGCTGACAGCCCAGCCTCCTCCCTGGGCTCAGGCACGGGACAGAGGCGCTCCCCTCTCTCTGACTACATGAACATTGACTTTGGGTCACAGTCTCCCTCCCAGTCAGGCACGGTCTCGGTGGGCTCCTTGGAAGCTCTCTCACCAGGTTCTTCCTCCAGCACCAGCCAGCCCAATGGACGCTACTTGAAGGCAGCTGTGGGGGTGGCTTGTTCGTCCAGCCCATCAGATGGTGGTGATTACACTGAGATGACCTTTGGCATGGCCACTACCCCACCTCAACCCATCATTCAGAAACCAGAAAGTGCCCGCGTCACTAGCCCCACATCTGGGGTGAAGAGGCTCACCCTCTCTGGGGTGGAGGCTTTCATTCTCTCCAGCCCTCCCCCAGACCCGAATCGGGGGGCAAAAGTAATCCGGGCAGATCCCCAGGGGCGGAGGAGGCACAGCTCAGAAACTTTCTCTTCCACCACCACTGTGACCCCAGTGTCCCCCTCCTTCGCACACAACCCCAAACGACACAACTCGGCCTCGGTGGAGAACGTGTCCCTCAGGAAAAGCGAAGGCCTGGAGGAGGAGCAGGGTAGCAGTCCCATGTGCCGGGAGACCTCGGCTGGCTTCCAGAATGGCCTCAACTACATCGCCATTGACGTGGTGGATGGGTCCCTGGCAAACTGTGACAAGTCCAGGTTGAAAGCCAGGCACCTCCTGAATGGGGGCATCAATGGAGTAGAGATGAGCGCCTATGCCAGCATAGACTTTCTGCCTCACAACCTGAAAGAAGCCAGTGCTGTGAAAGGTGAGTAACTGCATCTGACAGTGCCTGCTGTGCGTGTGCTTTGTGTTTACCATCACAAGGTTGTGTGTTGATGTGTAGAGCACTATCCCTCTTTGCTTCCTTAAAAGTCACTTTTATCCCTTTTTACACATCCTGTAATAAGCAGTCTTACTATTTATAAGGAGTAACTTGGTGGCTCTTCGTATGAGGAAAATGTTTAATTTTGGAATATTTCTTCATGTTTCAATACTACTGTGCCATTATTATGAGTATATACTTCTGGGTACCCCACTAGAAGCTGCTGTTTACACAGTTACTATGTTTGGGCTGCATTCAGAGTTTTCTTATGTAAGATTTTGGGAAGTGTTTGGAAAATGTGACCAAAATAGTTTATGTTAATGCATCTTCTAAATATTATTTAAAAATGTAAAATGATTGAGTTAAAAACAGGATTGTTTGACTGAGGACGTCAGATTACAGTAACAATCCTTGGCTCTCTAGCTGAAAAACGCTGTAATATCAAAATGAGAAGGATAAATTTAATATCATGGTTTTGAAAAATCTCATGTCTTGCAAAAGTTTAACAGTAAATCATAGTGGGCATGGAATGTGAATTTAAAAACTGATAATTCTTTCCAGAAGTCCCTATATGTTTGAGCTGTTGTACGCTGTATCACATATTTCACTGAAGGGCCCACCGTGTGGTGGTGTGTTCCACAGTTGATGGTTTATGGATTGCAGATGTTGGGTGTCAAACTGAAGGAATCTGAAACTTAGGGTGAGAGAGAATTTAGATTTTCAGTATGTAGCTATTCCTTTTATTAGGTGCTCCTTATGCTGGGGAAAAAAAAAAAAAAACGAAAGAAACAAATATCCTTCCTTCTTCCCCAAAATAGTAATCCACCTTCTCTCAGTGAGTGAGGGTTTGTACACAACTGGGGGCTGGTTGAGGAGGGCACAGAACAGCCAGTCTGTCAGGGAGGAAGTTAATGATGAGACACTGGAAGGATTGTCTTGGCTCTTGGATTTATGCAAGATATGGTAGTCAGACCCTTGTGCATGTATAGCTGTAATATGTGTTTATGGGTCTAGCTGGGTGAAATGACAAACCATGAAAAAGTAGTTGCTTGGAGGGGAATAGGTGTTGCTTCTCTATTCACGGTGCTGATAGAGGCATCGATAACAATGAGCAGCAACAGCTTTTAAGAGCTACTTGCAGGGTTTTTTTTTCCTTGTGTTTCTTCAGTAGCTAGTTGATTTTGAAGAAGAAAATATTTTCTCTCTTGATAGGAAGTACAGGAAGATGGAAAAGATGAGAGATGCACCGTTTGCAGAGCAAGCTTTGAACCTAATTAAGACGAGAGGATTGTTGAATGCAATGTCAGAGTTTGAAAAGATGAAGGCTTATTCTGAATGACTGGAAGGGTTGAGGGCCGAGCCTTATTTGTCTCTTGCTTTTAGTTTTGGTGGGGTCGCTTTCAGGATCCTTCTGGCTTGCCCGAGCCCGGTGCGGATGCTGCAGCCCCCCTCTTTCATTGCCCGGCCTTGGGATGGCGGTCCCGGGCGCCAGCAGACGATCACGCCCCTTTGCTTTGCAAACGGATTTTTCGCAGAAACGAGGAGCTTGTCTTGAGCCACCTACAGCCCCAATTGCAAACGAAGCCCGGTGTTGGGAAAGAGCTATTTCCACAGCATTCCCCAAACTGCTGACCCTAAGGGGGGGGTGGGGGCGGGCACCGGTTACCGGGAAAACCCGGCGCGGAGCGCGGTCGCAGCAGGCGGCACGCGGGAATGGGAGCGGCGGGCGGTCAGATAAGGAGAGGGAAACGACCGCTGTCCTTCCCATCCAGTAAACAAAAGGATAATGCCGTGAACGCCACCGTATTAATGTGGTACGCGGCTTACAGCGGAGAGGCCTCAGTGCTGCTGCTGCGTGTGTTTGTCCAAGGATGGTTATAGGGTTGCCTTATTTTAATATTTAATCTGCATGTGTGTTTGTTTTTCCTCTTTCCCGTAACCTTCTAAACGCAGATCACATGGAGGAGTGGTGCGGGGAGGCTCGTTGGAATTGACACTATCTGTAGGAGGTGGGCTGTCTTCTCCAGCACCTTGCTTCCCTGAGAAGGGTGCCAGCCTGTAGGGTGCACTCAGAGGTACGGGATGCAGGGATGGATGGATGGATGGATGGATGGAACCAGAGTCAGGTCAAGGTAGTAAGGAAGAACCTCACACCACCAGCATCCTCAGCCAACAGTGGGTTGGGTGCCATTAATGGGGGGGGATCAGGTTAATTGCACTTGTGGCAGCCAAACTGAGGAAGTCAAAGCATGGGGAAGGGGAAATACATCACAAAGGTCTTCATTGGTGTAAGTTTAATCAAATCATAAACTTCTGCAAATTTCCTAGATTCCCTTTTGGTTTTCATTGGGACTTCACAACCAGAGTTTGTTTATGGCAGGTCTTCTGCCAGTGCTTAAAAAGGTCACCCAGCATTTTGCTAATGTATTTGAGTTTTAAACATTGTGATTTGGGAGACTACTAAGAATTTCAGTTTTACTGAGAAACATACTCTGTTTAAATAAAACTATACTTTGCTTATAGGCAAGATTATTTTAACAGTAGTAATTTGGGTAGATTTGAGAAAATGTAATTCTGTAAAAAATACTGATTTGCACAAGAGAGAGCTTATATAATCAGCATTGTTTAGTTTGCACTTTTTTCAAACTTTGTTTTTAGCTGCATGAGAAAAGTGAGAAGTTTTCTTCAAAAACCAAGGGTGGTTTCTAGTAATTTTAAAATGATGGATAATCCACTGTTTAATATTTAGAACAGGAGACCGTGATACAGAGTATACAAACAAGCTCCTTGTAATTACCTTCTCAGTAAATTAATATTTTGATTTGTGCAAAATACATGTAAAAACCCAGTTTGAATTCTTTCTTAAGGTCTGTAGCAGTAGTTGTATTTTCACGTGGATAAATGTTTCGAGGGAAATTATTTGTGTAATTTAAAGGTGGCTGGCTTTCACGTGTAGTGTGTTTCTCTGTTATCAGTAACTTGCCTCTGCTGTAGGGAGTGCTGTGCTTTTGGAGATCTCTGTCCATATTACCCTGTCATGGCAAGAGCAAGGAGTGCATCCACAACTGCTTTCAAAACAGAACAGTTAAAAGGTTGCTTGAAATTATTGCTTCATTTAGTTTTACTGTGTTCTGAAAATGTGCAACTATTTAGGAGCTGGAGAAACAATTGCCTTCATCTGATATGTAAATAAAATAATACTGTTACTGGTGGGTTAAAACTTGTTACTTGCTAATAATAAATTATGACTGCTTTTTTGCTTAAAAACATATGAACTGTGTATGGATTTCTTTATTTATGGAGATGTTTACACTCGTTTTTCTCGTATAAGTGTGAATTATTTATTCCAGTATATTTATGAGATTACACTCAATAATGATGTGAATTTTTATGGTGGATCTTAGTTCTGTTGAAGTAAAATGAGAGTTTTGTCTCTGTCTCAAAGGGGTTAAGATTTTACCCTTTGTGTGTAATCCTAGAATTCTTAAGATTACCATTAAATTTAGTGGGTGTATAATAGGGAATTTTCCTTAATCGAAATCACCAGACTCGAGTGGGTAATCTTTAATTTTGTTTTCTTTTCCACTCACAGAGTGCTCTGTAGTTCTAATTTGTAAATGTTTCTAGTAGTTGGTCTAGTTTTCTAAAACTGAACAGGTATTATGTGTAATAACGCAAAATCCTTGAGGGTTCTTTCCCTCCTGTGTCAGTTTTTTTGCCTTGATTTGTTTGAAGAAATCATCATCTGTAATGCTTCTACTTAAGATCATAATAAGGTGATTTTTGGTAATAATGATCCTCCCCCTGCACTCGCCTTGTCAATTAGTTTTTAGTTTTGTGAGGGTTTTATGGCTGCACCTAAACAATAAAAAGCCTATTTTAAGAAATCTCTTCCTCTGTCTTTCTAATGACATTTTAGATTGTTGAAGATGTAAACTTTGTTTTCTTTTTCTTTGGGATTACTTTGCACAATGAATTATATTATTAAGTTGTTTTTTGACCTCCTCTTCATATGCCAACTACCAAAAAGTTTTGGTTCTCAGAGTGACGTGAGAATGTTTAATTGTCTCTGTAACAAAATTAATGCTCATTTCAAAATAACTTCTTAAAAGTGTTAAAAGAACTATGTGCTGTGTTGGAAATTTATACATCTTTTAAAGTCTTTTTTGAATAAATCCATTGTAGTATTTTCTCTTTCTGTTCTGTAAGAATATCAAACTAACAGCAGAAAGAACTGAGCTACTTTTAATAACTTAAATAGCTTGAGCTTTTAACTTAACCTCAAATTTTTAATTCTAAGTGTTTCTTTTAAACATCTCGAAATTCACTTACTGTCTTTCAGATGGCACTTTGCAGGTGACCAAACCAAAATGGTTAGATCTGAACCTAGCAGTGCCACTTGTGAAACACAAAATGTAAACTGAAATGATCTAGGATTAAATGAAGCTTTTGATATTTTAAATTATGTTGATTATATGGGTGTCAAGCTTTTTACAAGCAGATAGAATATCATGATATCTATTAAACCTTTTTTTTTTGCTTTATACTTTATGTTTAGCTCTACTTCTCGTAGAAAGAATGTCATGGTTACTTTGAGTCGTTGAAGATAAATTGTTACAGACCAAGTTGAATGGTGGGTTTGTTCTAAAATGAACCAGTACAGTCATTGCTCAAGGCAGAGGAAATGCTTAGGTTGATGATTGCTTTTGATTACTTGATTTCTTTCAAGATAGCTACAGAGACTAATGTTCGTTTGTAAGTAAAAAGAATAAAGGAGTATTTGAACAGAAAGGGTATTAGGACATGTTTTATATGGTGGGGTTTGTTGGTTTTTTTGTTTGTTTTGGTTTTTTTTATAAAGGAGAGACTAACATGGGTTTCTTTACACTTGATTTACTCTTATTTTTAAATAGCGTTAATTACACTGGAGTGGTTTATAAACTGAAACACAGCAAGCATCCACTGAAAAATTTAGCCAGTTACTGTATGTAATCTAACTTCCCTCCCTATTCTGCAGTTAAATGGCAGCATAATTACATCCAGGTATTTTCTGTCTATATCAGTTTTTCTCCAAAAGCACCATTAATGTTTCTTTTTAAAGTAATAAACATCTTAAAAAATGGTTATATCTGTGGCTTTTTTTCTTCCGAATTTGTTGAAATACAGTACACTTTTTATACTGGTTATCCATATGTTTTTTTCTTTGTGTCTGTGTTCATTGTGTTAGTCATGATACAGCAAATTTTGTGGAAGTTTTAACATTAAGTTGATGCAGTACGTGTAATAGCAATTTAAAGTGTATATGTTGACTGATTTGATAAATTAGGATGTGTAATTACGAGAGGTTCACAACTCTCTGGGTTTTTTGTACTTTCTTCTGTGTATGCATGGAAATCAGTATTATCCCCTGAGTTTTCAGAAGATGGTGTAGTGACCTCCAAAGTTCAGATATGTTTTTTTGTGTCTGTTGTCTGGCATATAGTTATTTTTAAAGTTTTGTGCATATGTATGTAGGGGGTCGAGTTGTAGCTTTGAAAAGCCAAGTTCAGCTCAATAGTCCCCTTGCTGCTGGTTGTTGAAAAGGCTGGCTCTCCTGCAGCTGAGTTTTCAAAGGAAAACTTGTTTGTTTGTTTGTTTTTGTTGTTGTTTGGGTTTTTTTTTATGCTTGTGTTTGTGTCAACTGCCTTTAGCTATCCAGCATGTGCGCTTCTTGGATTAGTCAGTCTCCCAGGGCTCTGGAGAAGCACCAACAGTAAACAGAACCAGCAAAGGTGACTGGTCCCATTCTTTTAAATACGAGTTATAAAGTAGCATGCATTCTCCCTTGCATCTCTGTCAGCTTTGGAGGAAGCCAGGATTACTGGTTTAGATTGTATTTGCAGTTTCCACGCTAATGCAGATAGAACGGATCCCTCAGCTGCAGGGTTGGTGTTTGTAGTTAACGCAAGCTTTTAAGACTTAGGTATTTCAAGCCTGATGCAAACCACAGAAAAATCAATGTGAAGATTGCTTACATCTTCACAGAGGGTCACCTAAAAGTACATTTCATGGAGTGTTAAAAGTGCTAAGACATGTCTAGTAACATTTGAGGCTCACTTAAAGACAGCAGGAGTTTGCAATCTCTGTGTCGCCAGTTAAACAATAATGAGTAACTTTCCTGAAGAATAGGTAAATTCCTGCTTATTTCCATGGAGTTGTGCTATTGCTTGGTAGCTCTGGTGACAAATTGGCTACTAAACTGGGACTGTTTAGGAAAGATTTTCAATCTGATGATGAGAAATCCCTTTAGAAATTGATTTAAAAGGCCAAGGACAATACTTGGAGTTCTGTTACTATTTTTGCTTTAAAAAAATATTTCAAAACATTCTCAGTGTTTTTATCAGTGATGGTGACCCCAGACTGTGTATAGCTGTATCAAAAACAGTAATTAAAAAAAATCAAGTTCTTGCTCACAGTGCAGGACAAATACACTCTGGAAAGAGGCTTGTTACAAGTGAACAGTGGGGAGATACTTTCCAGAATAAACATCTTTGATGCTAGGGTGGGTTTTTTTGTTTGTTTTCAAATCCAGAATTGCCCATCTCAGTTAAATAAAAGTTACTTCAGAGTGTGTTTTTTCTCAGTAAATCAATCACAAAAATAGTTAGGAAAAAAACAACCCAAGCCACAAACCTAAGCCCCCACCTCTGATGGTAACATCTACACTGCAGAAGAGTAATGTAATAGCTTTATTGCGTAGATTAGGAATGATTCAGTGTTTTGTTTGCATTATTTGTCAATCTCTTCAGCATCCTAGAGGAGAACACTTCCTTCCTGGCAGATGGCAGCCCCAGGGCCATGCACCTGCCATTACAAGCACTACACAGTAGTAATCCACCCCAGCATTGCTGTTGACAAGAGGCTAATGATTGGAGACTGTCTGCCTGACAGCCTAAACAAAATAGGAACATACTTGTCCTTCAGCAAGGGTCTGAGAGATCTTAGGTAGGACAGTCAGGACAGTATGCTGAAAAATTATAATGGGACTTAGTTTAGACCCCTTTGGTGGTGTTTGCAGTATGAGCCGCTTGCAAGATAATGATGCTTCAAAAAGCAAACAGTGTCTCAAAGCAGGGATTTTCTGTTTCTCTGGCAGAGCCATAGCTGACGGGTATTAATAGCTCAGTGTTGATGGGAGGAAGGCTTGCGTGATTCCGCTGGCTGTGCCGCTGTCCTCTGCGGCGCAGTCTGCCCTCACTGGGAGCAGGGAGTTGGATGCACTTGTGCTGGTAAATGGGGCCCTGAGTGCTGTTAGAAAGTCAGAATGTGTCTTTAATTGTTTGAGTGGTGTGTTTGGTGTTTGCATAATGCATTCCTATTTCAGTAATTTGATTTGTAATTTTATATGTTTTTATTATGACATTGGACCACAATCTCTTACTTTGTTTTTTCGTTAATTTCTCTTATGCATATATGTGAGTTTGCTGTTCTTATTTGAAACTAGTGTGGGCGATGTTTCTAGGGGACACTACCCAAGGCAAGGGTATCTTTGAACTAGGCCAGGATGTTCTTTGCTAAATTTAAAAACTACCCAAATATTACCCAGAGTTTGTAGGGTATTAAGCAGGATTACATGACGCACGGATTAGACATTGTTGAGCAGCTTGTTTTTGTTTGATGGGGTCAGAAATGGAGGCACTGGGGCTCTAGTGTAATGCCAAAACAGCAAACTTGCTGATAATCACAAACAGCAGAAGTTTCTTAGAAAAAGTAGAGCACTTTGGAGAATTTTCCAAGCTTTCTCCAAGTGATGCTTTTGTAAATTTGTTTGGTATGTGCTGTGATGTTGAATGTGAGGTATAAAACTCATTGTTCCATTGAGTTTCAGTTACTTTAAAGTAGATTAAAAACACCACTCTAAGTGCAACTTGAGCCAGAGGACTTTGATTCTCTTCAGTCAAAGACAAATCAATAAATCATTCCAGTAACAGTGGGAAAATCATGTCAATGAAATAAGATCTAAGCTGGTTTAGATTTGTCTCTTACGTTGTGTCCTCTGAGGCAGTATATTATTTTAAAAAGTGTTTAAGACAGTCATGATGTCTACCTCCTTAGATTGAGTGGCATTGTCAAGGTAATGTATGGAATTGGAATTATGAAGACCTTTTTTTATTTTGGGTTTGTTTGTTGATTTTTTTTTTCCTGTTTGTGTCTTTTTGTTTGTTTGGTTTGGTTTTGCTTTGAATCTAGGCTTTTTCTCACCAGAAATCACAATATTGATTGAATGAGACATATAACAGTCTTTTGGGGCTGGGTTAGGCTTAACTCTTAAGTAGAAGGCAGTGGTGTTGAATAGTTGATCAAGAACAAGAAAACAGTGGTGTTCTTGCTTTGGTCTGACCTCAGTGATGGAGGTAATTGAAGCTACAGAAATTTACTTGCAATAACTGGTAATATTACCTTTTAGCATTATTTAAAAGAGTAAGAGTGGAGTTGACAAATGGATACAAACCTCATCGGTTTTCTAGTTAATGCAAAACTTTTACATCACCAAATTGACTGCTTCAAATACTGTGGTCTCTCCCATGCTTGAATAACTGAGATGTTGTGGAGTGAATTTCTTATGTATTCTTTTTACTGGTTTGTCTGGTACTGATTTTTTTCAAAAACTCCAGTGAGTGCTTTTTAGTTTACTTCAAAAGTCAAACCAAAGTCAGGTAATGTGTCTAGCCAAAATTTTCACTTACACCTAAAAAAGACTTCTCGTGATGGAATAATGAGATCTGGAACTGAAAGGTGGAGGTAAAGTTCTGAAAGTCAGTTGCACTCAGTTGTGTTGTAACATCATTCAGTTTACATCATAAACATTTGGTAAAGTTTATAGGAGGGTGGACTTGCATCTTCTACAACATCTTTCAGTCCTGAGCAATTAGTTCTGCCAAAATTTATGATATATAACTAATAATACTGTCTCTTTAACATAACAAAAAGAAAAGTTACACTTTCATTGTAAAAATCCTGTACAGAAATGGTAAAGATTTGTCTTGTTGATTACCATGAAAGTTGTTTGTGAACTATGAAAAGTCACTTTGTATAAAATTATTTACAATTAATTAGTTTTAATCTAGCATAAAACTTCAAACATTTGTGTTTGGATTTGGAGTCAATCTTGTATAACAATACAAGGTTACAGAATTTTCTGAATGTTGAAATTACAGAATTAGTGCTCATGACTTCAACAATAGTTATAGAAAATTAACTTTGTGGAGGAGCATTAGGAGTGTATATATATATATATATATATATATTTTTTTTTTTTTTTTACCCTGATGCACAGAATACTTGAAAAAATTGGCCATAAACTTAAAACTGTTAGTACTTACTGTTTCATTATCCTAATAGTCTAGCAGTTACTCTCACAAATACCAGCGAGACTCTAACATGCTCTAGTGAGTGTTAGGATAATACTACTTTCTTATGGATATCTACAGAAAGGTGACTTCTTATACTGTTCTGTTTTAATCTTCAAATGTCAAATGAAAGTTAAGTAAAAATAAGCTTTTAACTTTAACCTTAACTGATATATTTTTAAATAAATGGTAGATTGTGTGGGCTCTAAATAAATAAATAAATTGATGATACTTGGATGTCGAATGTTAGCCAGTAGGATGATTTCCAGATACAAATGCACTGATGTCAGCACTGTAAGTGATTTCTAGAGTAGGTCTTCTTCCCCAACTTCTACTCCCCCCTGCCTCCCTGCCCCCCTGTTAGTGTGAATATTCAAGCAACAGTAAACTGAAAAGTTTGTAACATATGGTAACATGAGATAGTATATCTGTTATTCAAAAAAAAAAAAAAAAATCAGAACTTGATAGTAGTGAAATATTATTGATTTTTAGTAGAACATGGATTCAGCCCCCAGGAAATAAATTGATGGACATTTATTTTAGTGCATGTACACTTGACTGTGCGAGGAAGTTGAAACAACAGCTTAGATCTTGCAGCTTGAGTGAGCAGAGTGGAACTGGTGTGCCTGAATGCAGAGAGCAGGACCGCGGTGTGAATGAGCTGTGTAGGATGTTTGGATGCCAGGCTGCTGTTTGATGGAGTCATTGTGAGGGGTCATTTAGAGGTCTTTGGAGTCTGAAATTATTCCTTAAGTCTTGAGCCTTCTTCATCAGTCACAAACATGGCAAACTTTGTCATACTGGTCATGTGGATGCTATGTTGTCATGCTAAGAGAAAATGCTGCAATATTTTCTATTCCTCTCACTCCTCAGTAGATGTTTTCTATTTTCTGTGTTTTCATAGATTGGCTGTTGTCACTTTTACAGGGTGACAACGTTTCAACCATACGGTTTTAAAAAACCATACTGGGAGTAATGTCCATGATATTTTGTGTCATGTAGACTTGGGCTGGTATTCCACTTACTTTGCTAAAGTATGCTACTCTACTGTGCTGAAAAATAGTATTGATTTAGTGCAGCTTATGCTGCTTCCTTAATAAGGCATAGGAAAAAGAGAATGAAGAGTTTATAATAACACAAAAGAAAAAAAGAAAAGGTGCTGGGACTTTAGAACATGTTCATAGGAAACTGAGCTCTTTCGAGAAGTGATGCATAGGAGACAACTTTTAACTCTCCACCCCTAGTGGAATGAAGTGTGTGCATTCTGTCTTTGGTCAGGTGTCTTAACCCCTTTATCAGGCACTCATTTTTTGCCTGTCTTCTTGAGGGATTTTCCAATTTGTTTTCTGTGGGTTACCTGAGCAGCTGACACTTCATTCTGTTCTGAAGACAAAGTTCTATTAAGTTCTATTAAGAAACAGTGGACAAAGAAGTCTTTTATTGAATCTATATGTTAAATTTCTTTGCAATCTTTTATTTTTTCTACCATGTAAACCCATTGTTTTATTGGGCTGTGAAGTGGCTTTATCTTATTCATTAGTATAGCTGTGTTTTTCTGTGTGTGTGTACCTGAGTAAGATCTTGATTTTGAGTCTGTATTAAAACATTTTACTATGTCTCAAAATATATTACCTCATTATTTGCATCAGATGCACGTTATTTTCTTACTCCAGGTAAGAATTAGCCTTGTTTGTATTTGATACAGAAATGATGTTGTCTCATCAGTTAAGAAAAGCACTATGCTAAAAATAATTATATTTGGTAATTGTAAATTAATTCAGGAGCAGGAGGAACTTCTGTAAATTCTGTGATTTAGTTTAGGAAAAACGTTGAGAGTAAGTGGTACAGGATATAGTGTACAGTGGTTATGACTATAATGGTTGGAATGAACAGCCTTACCATCTGTCTTTTAAGTTTGGAATTCTGTTTCTTCACTGAATCATGTGCTACTGGAGGTTTTTTCCTAGTAGGTGTATTTTTCTTGGTGTATATGGTGACAGTATTCTTTAACTTCTCTGTTTCTGGAATGTGGTAACTTTTAATTTGACAAAGATTTCCAAGATTTTTTGTAGTAATGATGAGATTTTAATAGGGAAGCTCAGAACCATTTCTCTTCTTTGTCGTGGATTGTCTTAGGTCCTTTTTTTGGCCATTTGTAACCACATAATATCTTTCTGGAATAGTAGTGATTAATTGCTTTAAATAATTTTTCAAGGTACTTTATCTAAAAATAGCTACTGGAAATAAGGACCTCTAATACAGTCCACAGACTATTTTGTACTGTAATTTGAAAGGCTTTGATATAGAGAAACCAGTCATTTACAGCCTGTTCATGCTGGGTTTATTTTATGTGTCTTTTATGGATATGGTTAGATGATTTTGTCCAAGACTTATTCCTGCTCTATGGGAAAGTGTATCTGTGGTCTCTTATCTCAAACATAGATTGAATCTGAATTTTTTATCTTTTTTTGATGATAGTTGGAGAGGCATCAAAGTGAAAAACACTCAGAATTGCTGTACCTTTTATTAGTCCCTCAGGTTGCTTGGTTGCTTGATTTTTTCCTCCTTGTAAACAAGCTTGTGTTCGCTGTGGAAATGTTTTGGTAGGATTGTTTAGCCCAGACAGCATGGGATTATTTGCAAGATGAGGGAGGCTGTTCCAGAGGAGGCAATTTCTCTGTGTTTTTCTTAATAGGCTTTGTGAAATTCAGCTGTGCTGGGGTCCTGTTTTGGTCTGATGGACATGACTATAATTAAAAGGCAGAGGCTATAGGTTAACCGCAGGATGTGAGAATCTAAAGGGACCTTCATGTATGTGTCCTGAGTGAAGCTGCTTAATGTCTTCTGTGTTGCAGATTGCAATCAAGTGTCTCCAGTATGTCCTAAGGGTCCATGTTCCTGGTTTAGATTTCTAGGTATATAGTGGGGTTTTTTTTCATCTAGCTAGTGTCCTTGCACTTTATGCAGAACTGAGAGGTTTGGTTCAGCCTGTAATCCTTGCATTTGCTCCTTAGGAGCCTACCAAAAGACTCCTCTTCAAAGAAGGATCTGCCTTCTGTAAGTGGTCATTAGAAGGATATAGGTGCCTTTTAAGTATTGAAGAGGCTGGTCAAAGCCAGACTTGGAGATTGGCACAAAACCACCTTCCTTGACCATAGAGGGAGCCTATATGCTGTGCATAAATGGAACATCTAACTTCCAGAGATCTGCAGCTTGTGAGAACAACTTTGCTGTGTAGAGTCTTATTTTAAGCAGAAGGACTTGAAATAAGACTAATATTTGTATGTGGATCAGCTAGCATAGCTAAGTATTCCTGGCTGACCTGGACTGTACTTTAGTTAGTTGATGATGCATTGTACTTGTTCAGTAAATGTGAAATTGAAAGGGATTTGTGTTCTCTCTAGCTCTGCAGCTGCTGCACTGTTGGCTGAACACTTTTCAGTGTTATTTCCTGGTCAATCACAGTATGTGAAATATACAACAGTATCGGGGCCTTGGCACTTGCAAGCAAACTTGGGCTTTAAAGGTGCAGATGCCTTGGGGGAAGTGCTGGTGTTTTGCAAAGCATTTCTTCATGGCATTGCCTGTGATCTTTCTGTTCTTCTAGAACAGCGTCATAGCTTTATCAAGTCTTTGCTACTGCATTGTATCCTGCAGGAAGTCATAGTGCCTTAATATGATATCCTGGGGTGTTCATCACACCTATTTGCGATGTCCTAAGCAGCTTTTAAGAGCTGGGATGCTGGCAGTAGGAGAAAATGCATGCAGGTCTTGATGTACTGGAAAGCCTCCCTGAAGTTTAGGGGAATTCTCTGCTAAGCATTGTGAGACTAGAGCCGAATTCTAAAGTATTCCATCTTAAGTGACAAAGATGGGCTTTAATCTGTTTTATAAAAACAGTCCTGGCAACATAATACAATTTCAGAACGATGACAGTGTCAGTTATATAGTTGTGTGGTCAGACGTATTGCTATAAGTAAAACGTATTTTTAAAAAATGCTGTATTGGTACTGGTGAGCATTTTTTAGAAAATTAGGTATAATTGGTTGCTTATAAACATATTTGCTGGCAACAAATATGGGGAGCCATAAAACAAAACAAAGACACCTATGTAAGAGCACTTGGGAGAGGAGGAAAAAAACTGGTAAAACAGTACAACTCTGTTTCTGTAAATATTTACTGAGAGCTCTTATAATTACGGAAGAAAGTGCATCTTGCTCTGGAGCTAGTGATGTTGCATGTAATTCGCACTATTTTTTTGGGTCTTTTTAAAGAAATCCCTTTGAAGCTTTGAGAAAAGTGCTGTGAAAGTGCACTGTGCTCTGGCAGCACAGTATTTTTCATATCTTAACAGGTTGGGGTCTTTTTGTTTGCTCGTTTGTTTTTCTTGAGGAAGGTAGCATTTTGTACTGCAGTCTCATGGCTGAAAAAACAACGAAATAAGTGCTGTTTTCTAAACTGAGATTGACTGCATGTCTCAGATATTCTTGTTCTTGAGGGTGGGTAAAACTCGGTGCTTTGCATTTACCTTTACCTTTACCTTTCTTAAAAAAACATGGTCTTAGTGTCTGCTTCGTCTTGCAGAGCAAATCATTCTGGGCTTGCTTCACTTTCTCTGCAGTAAACTGGGGAGGATTCAAGGTGCATCCAGTGGACCTGGCAACAATCGCATTCAGTATAATCAGTGTTTCTTGCTTGAAAAAGAAAGTAAAATAAGAGTAAGAAAGAGGAGATAATTATATTCTTTCTGCTATCACAAATTGTTTTATGACCAGCTTTCAGTTTTGAAACTGGTGTTCTCAGAAGATAAATTTTAACCACCTAAATTACTTCTCTAAACAGTTCACTAAGCTTTTTGCCTCTGCTTTCCAACTGAGTATCAGTTAGCCTCTGGGAGTGATACGTAGATGGTATTTATCATGCCCATGTGACAAAAATACATCTTTTCCTTTCATATCTTAATAGACTACCAACTTCTGTATGTAATAAAATCAATATCAGCTTCAGAAAGGAATGCTAATTCATCTCTAGATTAAAATCAGAGTAAGAAGTTACAGATGGCCCTGTTTGCTTTGAAAATGCAACATAAAATATTTTAAAATTTTTTCTAGCATTTCTCAGCAAAATATTTGATGCAAGGGAGAATAGAAGAAAATTTGTCAATACTAAATCTACAAGTATCGTTCTTTGAGACATCATTTTGGTTTGAATTCTGGGACGTTTGTTTATTGAAGGAGTAGTGGGAAATGTCTGCTGGGGGATTGTGTTAGAGTGGCTGTTTTTGAAGAGACTTAGTGGGCTTCTGTAGAGTGATAAATATTAAGGTGACGTTGTTGAAATCAACAGAGATGGGGCACCTTGCTAAATTTGTGAATCTGGCTTTTGGAAAGTATCCACTGTGCCAAGGGCTGCTGTGTGTTGCTAGTCTACAGTACCAAGGAAATTAAGAAGAGCTTCCCTCATGGTCTTTAACAAGCTGGTTTGTCCTTACAGGTAAATCATTAGAAAGTAAGTGAGTACTTTGGGTAGTATCTCCATTTGCGTGTCTTGGATTTTGTATGCGGCTGCTTTTGACCCACTGTCAGAGAGAGGAAAGTGGATTGATGCTTCAGTGCAGCGCTTTTGTGCTGTATCGCTCACTTCACTAAATGGTTTCAGGGAGGATGGGAGTGGTGATGCATTTTCATCATAGAACATGATGAAACTTCCTGACTGGGTTCATCTTTTCCCCACTTCTGTTACTGACAGATTCACATTTACAAAGGTGAGACCACAAAAGGTTTTCTAGAAACCATTGATAAAATTGGAAAATAATCTTTTAAAATCTTCATCCTACTTCTGGATGCTCAAGAGTTTTAAGTGAGAATGTGGCAACAAGAGAAAGCTGTAGGGAAAAGGTTGCCCTCCTGTGCATGCCAGGTTGTTCCTCTTACCCCTTCCCTGCTTTCTTTTTATCTCACTTCTCTCCCTGTGTATCTCTTTTGCAAAAAGATGGATTTCTCTGGACTTGTCTCCTAACCTGAAAGTCCAAAAGCTGTAGCAGCCAGTTAACATTTAGTGTGTGACCATCCAGTGTGTTTAGGTGGCAGGTGAGATGCCTAAGTGAATGTATGTCATGCCAGGGCTGTCTGTCTGCTTGGTAAGATGTCTGAAGGTCAGTTTACAAAACAGGAGGGTGGTTGACTGTGAAAGTTGAGGAGAGCCTTGTGTTCTAAAACATGCTGCTCTCTGGAAGATAAATATCTTCCTCTAGGATGCTCTTATAAATGTGAAGCCTCTTTTGATACTAGGTGCCTAAGCCCATTTGGCAGTGACGGAGGCAGGGATTAGTCTTTGAAACAGAGTGCCTGGATGAAGTGTTTCTGTCCCCCTCTCCGCAATATTTATGAAGCAAGAGCACCTACCTGGCACTGACCAGTGTCCAGTACCTTTCTTGCTGAAAAAAGATCTCAGTTGTCTTTTCCCCTCACCAGTTTATAGCATGTCTTAGCCATATATTCTTCGGTAGAGTGCTCTTGTTCTTTCTTCCTGCAGCTGTTTTCACGGAATGATTAGATATCCACTGTAATGGAAGGGGAGACTGAACATGACTTCCCACAACTTACATGAGTCCTTATCCCTGTTCCTATGAATATTTAAATTTTTAATGTGAATATTTCTTCAGTTTAACCAGTTGAAAAGATTGCTTTTTGTCCCAAGTGAGAGAGGGAAAAAGCATATTTTTAAGCTCTTTGAGAACATTCTAATATTGTGTTTTCAGGCATGTGTTTTCAGCCTAGTGGCTCAGGAACAGCTCTTGAACTTTGGTATTGTCCATTGATACCCAGAATGGCAGTCAAGCTCTCACTTGTGGATCTGAACCAGTAGTCTGAATGTACTTTGTTTGGTTTTTTGGTTTTTTTTTCCACCTCACTGTTACCTGCTGGAAATAGGACAACTAACTTTGATGACATTTCAGTTGGCAGTTGTGTGAGAATATCAAGTTCTGCTTCACAAGAGCTCTTCCTTGTCAAAACTTGTTGACCTTGTTAATGACTACTGATACAAATTAGAAGAGGCACAAATATGCCTTTGACATCCCAGCTGAGCAAACTTCCCAGCAATTGTAAAGGTGTGTAAAAGGATATCATCTCTGTTCCTAAAATGAATACCAAGTTTATACCTCACAGAGTTTGAGATCTTTCAGAACTCTTACTTATCAGAGCACAGTATGAAATAGGGCAGAAGAATTGTTGCTTAGAAGTTGCTGGTTTTAGCCCTTGACTCTAAGGAATAGGAATGGCTGGCTGCTCATAGGATGTGTAGGTCAGAAAAGCAGAGGTACCCACAGAGTTTGGTAGAATTTAGCTGAGTGTAGCCTGGTATGTGCTTTTGGGGCAGGCATGCTAATTCAGTTGTTGTTGTGTCTCCAGAGATGGGGTTGGTAGGTAGTTCAGTGTGTTAGTCACCGATCCCTTCCACCCTCACCCTTCATCACTTGGAAGGTGAAAATGTTGTTTTGCAAAAATTCTGTCTCTTAAGAAACTTCAGCCTCACTTTGTGTGCAAAGTGGTATTGCTGGAGTTCCCACATTGCTGGCAGACTGCATGTAGGAAAAGCTGTTCTCTCTCCCTGGTGTAGTGAACAGAGCTGTAAAATCGAGCCAGCAGCCAACATTGAGGCCGTGTTTGTGGTGTTGGGTCTTGAATCTACACTGGTATGGGAATAGAGTGATGGTTGTAAGGTGGGAGGCAATTTCACATGTATGATAATGGTCATCAACCAAGAACATGACTTCTTGTTCCATGATGGTTAAGTGCTGTGTGTGTGTATTGTAGAGTGGATCTTTGGCTGGCTGCCACAGACAAATCTCTCCAGTGGCAAATTTTCTAAGTATCTTCCACATCTGCTTCTGCATATTTGTTTCCGTCCGTTTTACAAACTCCCAATGGAAGGGCAAAAGAACTAAACATTTGTATTTACTAGCATTTTGTTTGTATGGAGAAAGCTGCTTGATTTTGTTTCATTTCAAGTAATGCTTTTGAGTGGTTGTACACCCAGCTTGCAAGGGAGAGGATAATTGAACATATTTCAGACAGTTCTATATTGGGGGGTTTCTGTCTAATTTATTTTATTCCTAATCATGGGATTAAATCACGTCTATACAAACTTGTTTAATAGTACACAGTGGCTGTAGCTCTGAAATTAAGAGATATAATAGCAGTTGTATTAAATTAATCCTGGGAAAAATGAGCATGTCTAGTTTCTTAATTTTAAATTAGAAGTGCCTGTATTTATTATAATTGATATGGAAAATGTATTTCTGGACCAGCACTATAAATTCATTGTAATTACATTTGTAAGTTTAATCCTTTATTTTCCACATAATTACATTTTAATATTTAGTTATTAGTACTACAAAATCTATAAAAACCTTGACAAAATTATATGAAACACAAATTATATCAAATTCTGAAGTCAGCTAAGCATAGCACACATTCTCATCTGTACTTCTGCTATAGACTCAACTGCTTAAACTCTGATGCAAGACTATAGGTAAAATAAGCATTAGTCATGTAAATATATGGCATCAAATACAAATAATTTTGTTTTTTAGTACCTTTGATTAAAAGTTGATGGTCATTACAAATTTTGGGGGATTTGCCCATGATGTCAGATGAACATTTTAACCTCTTGACAGTATGCTTGGGCATACAAACCTGAAAGGTGTTTACATGGAACATCTTTTTCCAGATAATCTAGCAGTTTGTTTCCCACTTTAAAAGTTAATCTTTCCCCATGGTTATATTAATGAAGTTCGAGGTGATACCATTTCTAACCATTTGACACAAGAGTTAAAAGTACTGTGAAGCTCATTTTAATATAGATTACTGTGGATGCAAAATCCCTACTTTACTACTTTAAAGAAATTTAGTGATTTTTTTATTATTTGCCATGAAGAATCTATGTTGACCAGATGCTTGTTTTTTAAAATTCATAAAACAACAGAGACATATCTGAACAACATTATGTACTGTTTCTTAGTGGAATAACATATCAAAAGAGCCTAGTGACTTGGTGCAGCATGTTTCCAATTATGATCAACCATGACTTGTTTAAAAAATAAAAATAACGTGGCTTTTTCATTTCATGGTTTAAATTGTTTTTCTCATCAAATGTGGAAACATTTTACTTTGGATGGATATTATTCATGAGCTTTGTAAAGTTTTAGAGCGTAGTACTTCATGTTTTCCTGCAAAGTGTTGGTAAAGTGAATGTTTAAGCTCTGATTGAAACCTGTTCCTCTTACAGTGTCTGTGCTCAGCTTTTTTTGATAAGAGTAGTCCTCCTGAGTGGAGCTCAGGTTCCCTGGAAGTACTTGTGGAGAGCCGTAGCTCAGCACATGAGTTGTTCTGTTATCTTTAGCAGGGTTACCTATGATGTTAAGTACAGTATTCATTGCATTGCTTCATGAGAGTTGGAGCCAGGTCAGGATTTGGTTCCCACTGTGCACTTCCCAGTAGTGTCCTGGGTAGCAGTCAGGCTCCATCTGCATTTGGATGCTTGGCCAAGTTTGTGACCGTATGATGTGTGTGCATCCTGTGATCCCTCCAGTAAGGAAGCCCTTGGAGACTGTGGTTCAGACCACCTCTGGTTGCTGTCAGTGCCCTGTCAGCAGGAGTTTATTACCATCAGACCCTGTGCTGTTCCTTCCCACCCTCAGCCTCCCTCTCTGCTCCCCTTGCTTGCAGACACAGACTGCTGTAGGCATGGGGACGGTGCTGCCAAGGCTCAAGGCTCCAACCTGTGTGGGTACCTTTGACCCATCTCCTGCGGGGAGCTCAGCCAGTGCGTTGCCTGGTGCTGGAGAAAGCTGCAGGGCTGGGCGGGCAGTGTAACCTGCTGATGGAGGGTGCACTGGCCTTTTATAGGTGGCCAGCTGCCTTGCCCAGGGTCATACATCTCCTCTCAGGTGTCTGGCATACCAAATCCTCCCTGTGAGTGGGGTTCAGTTCCTTGGGTTGTGCTGTTTAATGGCCTGGCCTGATGCCCACAGACGCATGTGTTGTTAACCTCCAGGTTCAGTTGTATCAATAGGGTTGCTCTTCCAGGAAAAGTTAGTTAGCAGAATCACAGCCTTAATCAATTTGGCAGACGGCATGTGGAGGAGAAACAAAGGGATAAAGCCACTGAGTGATTTGCCTGGAGTCAGGGCAGAAGCCTGTAGCAGAGCTGGCGGTGCTGTGTCCAATGCCTGCTGTACTCTGGCAGTCACACTGCCAGTGGAATAAATTTACTGATTATGAATAACCAGCAATGTGTTTTGCCACGAACCACATGAATAACTGTTTCTGCCTGCGTGCTTGTTAGCAGATGAGAATTATTTTTAGAAATTTAAAAAAAATTGTATTTGCTGCTTACTGACTTTGAAAATTAATTAGCAGAGTAGATCTTTAATTGACTAACCATTGTATACTCGTCACAGTATATTTAGCAAGTCTATGAATATTTGGTAGTTTCATAGCAGTTTGTGTGTGTGTTTATTTTCTGATTTATTCCCCAAGAAGCACTGGCAGAATCAGATGACTTAAGTAGTTTTGGAAATTCAGCAATGATCATGGATGCTTTTCTTAATAAAGCCCAAAACCAAGAGGAAACCTTTTTTTATTGAGACAATGCTGGACTTTGTATTTTGATTAGTGCGTGCCCATGGGGAATAAGCTAGCAAAGAATATATTTGTGTCCTGTAGGAATTTTGAGTTCCTGGGTAGAGACGGTGTATGCTGGTGTGACTTGCTGTGTGAGCAGAATGTTGACCTGAGGCTTGAAATAAATAGAAATACTAATCACTGAGGTAAAAATTAACATGATATTGATTTTTTTTTTGTTTGGTTAGTTTTTGTTTATACTTCAGCATGGAACTTGAAAATTTTTTTTCTTCCAAGTGGGCTCCCTCTGAAGCTGACATTGCTATTGCATGGGTCAAGTGGTAACAGTAGTTATTTTTCCTTTATTGATTCAAAGCTTATTCAAAACGTGATTCAAATCTTATTGAAGTCAGAGGAAATTGTTTTATTATTGAAGACTATGTTTGGGGTGGTTTTTTGAGTTATAGGTCATCATTATAGACTCTTTGGATGATGTGTTTATTGTATCGTAGGCTCTTAGGCTTGTGCTCACAGTCCTATCATCCACCTACAAAACCAAGCAAGCTAAGTTTGGAAGTGCTTTGAAGCATCTTCCACTTTACCTCCTCCAGTTTAATTCTGACTGTACAGTATCTGTTGTACTGTAAGAACAGCATCAGATTTACTCAGTTGCTAATAATCTTCCCTCATGTCTGCCCTAGGCTGGCATACTTCTGGAAACATACTTGTTTGTGTCCTTTGCATTTTCCACCAGTTTCCCTATCTGAAGATGAGGATTTAAAAAATTTTTTTTGTAATACTTTATTTGGCTTTCACTCTGAAGTGGCCACTTTGGGGAATGTAAATTTAGTTGTCGTGTTGGTTTCCATGTGAAGGAGGAAAGCAATAACATAGAATTAGCACATACCTTTGAACACTCACTTGTTTGCCTACATGATGCATCTATGCTGCTTCCCTAAACAAAAATGGGAACAAAGTGGTTTGTGAAGTGTTTCTTCCTCAAATGAGGAATTTCTGCTCCCATCTGAGAGCTGTCTGTCCTGCCCCATTGTTCCCCCATGCAGCCCTTTGGGATGGTATTGGCAGATTTGGAGCTCCCCCATGGACACATCATAAGCCAGTGAAAGGTCTTAATCTGCAATACCCTTCCAGAACAAACAGTGAAAACTTGTTTACTGAAGATTGACTGGATTGATTTGACTTAGTTTCTGACCAGAAACGTGGCAGTGAATAAATGGCTGGCAGTGGGTGGGGGCAATGAGGTGCTTTCCTTTTGGCAAGCTATTAATTCATCTCAAAAAAAAATGAAATAAAATCCCAAGTAATATCCTAAGTATTTGATCATGTAGTGGCTCCAATTGACTCCAGCAGGACTAATGCCTTAGGTAAACCTTAGCTCTCAGAGATTCAAAGCAATTCAGCAGGTCTTACATAAAAGCCAAGATACATCAGCCTTTGTTTCTGTGTAAACTTGTGGGAAAAGACCACGTATTTTTGTCAGAGGCTTACATGGATTTGAAACTTGCACAGATAAGCACTGGACTTACTTTGACATCCATGTTTTGTATTTAATTTGTTTTGGTTTTATGGTCCCAAAGGAATTAAAAGATACAGAAATAGTGACTTCTTGTATCAATACAGTCAAAACTATAGACTTTTCTAAGTAACAGTGTTTGTTCCCAAAATGTTCCAAATAACTTCAGTTTTTATAAAAACCTGTGTAATACAGCATCTAGTAAAATTTTCATTTACCTTGTAAACTTGAGGGCAACATACAACAAAGAAAATTTATATAACTATTACATTTTGATTTTTAATGGCCACATTATCAAATCATTTTAATGTTGTGAGTTAATCAATGTAATAATGTCCCTTTGTGGGGTAGGCACATACTATCCATTAATTCTTTGCAATGAAGAAACACTAAAGGAGTCAGCTGCATTCTTTAAAATAGAATGGGTCTCATTGTAATCAGTTTCTATTTTACTCCATAATTCTCAATGACTGTTTAAAGCAGCTTTGTAGACAGTAGTTGGGAGAAGATTCTTTCCTTTTGCATACCTACTCATTTTTTTACTTCTGGAATAATAGTTGTTTAGTAAATCAAATAACTAAATTAAAAGAAGGTTCTTTCTATACGTTGCATATGTCTTTAGTAGACTCGTCCCTAAAGACAAAGTAGTCTCAAACTTGTTTTTAATGTCTGGAAATGGAAAGCTTTTTGTAACATCCAGCTGACAAAAAAGGAAAGAGTTAAGCTTGTACCTATTTTCTCCAACCCCTTTTCCTTTCCACTGATGCAAAAATTGTGATGGTCATGACTTGAGTTGGGGGGGATTTTGTGTCAGGTTTTCTAACCCATTCTGTGTCCTGCAGTTTGTTGATGTGAAGAGCCTTAGCTGAAAGGTTCTGAAAAAAGGGAGTGGTGTTGGATTGGGAAATACTCCCTTTATTGCCTTTGCAATACCTTATGGTGTATACACATATGAAAGCAATTACTGCACAGCTGCTTTTTTTCCCCACGTGAAAACCCATTCTGAATAAGCTCTTTATGGTATTTTTTGTGTTGTCTGTATCATAGATATGAAAAAATTTTGCAGCTTTTATTGACTTTCTTTCATTTTTCTTTTCAGAGTGAAGGAGTTAGTTTTCTCATCATGACCTCAAACAACAGAGTACAACATTCAAAGAAGCTGCTCGGCATATACCTTTTTGTTTATTTGGTTTTGGGTTTTTGTTTTTGGTAACTGAAGCTGCTTAACGTTTACTTTTTATTGTTGTTATTGTTGGTCCTAACAGTTGCTTAACTGTTGTGGGCTAAACTGTACAACAAATCTGGGAGGAAGGGAAAGCAACCTGCCTAACTCATTACTTGTCCATGGCATCTGTTATCATTTTGCTGCTGTTTTGACAGAAGCTGGAGATGCTCTTTAAACCATAGGAACTTTTCTGCTGGCCTCTTTAATTAATGGCCAATGCCTTCATTTTCTTTTTCTTCAAAGACAAACTGTATTTATTCTCTGGCATATTAGGGGATTCTGTAACACCTGCTGAAGCAGCAAGATCTGGTATTTACTGGCATAATTTCAAGCCTACGACAGTACTACCTCAGTTCAAAGTAAAGCCGGATTTGCCGTGTTGGTGTATGACAGGAACTCCTGTATCTCTGTGCTGAGTCTCTCAAGAACAGTCGCCAGCCTTACTGAACTTGCAACTTGTACAGCTGCTGCTGCTGCTGGGTTTTGAATCACTAGCTGCAGGGTTTACTTCTCAGACAAAGCCGAAGTAGGGCACTGAAAAGTCTAAAATGGGATGAAACTCTGTGAATCAGACTTAGAGGATTCAGAGTAGTTAAAAAGTATAAATGTGTAACTGAAGCAACGTAAGTTAAAAACATCAATCTATATTAGGGGTATCTCTGTACCTTTGACACACTTGTTTAATCCTCTCTATGTAGGTGTTTATGTAGGTACTTCAGATTGCAAAAGCCTTTTCTTCTATTTACAAGCTCACTTTTGTCAGCTAACTGTTCTTAGCTGCATTTCTTGTAACCAAAAAAATCCACATAGGCATGCTAGGAATGCAGGGATGGTAATGGGTATCGGGCAGATTCAAGAGCTATGTTAACACAGTATTATCTTGCCATCTATAAAGTCCTGATATTTGCCTTTTACCAGGAAAGCACCATTGTAGCTGCAGGCACTGTTACAGGGAAGAAGAACCATTGCAGTCACTTATCCTGAGTTCTTTTCAAGGCTAACTGTGCATCACATTTCCAGTGGCCTGAAAATCTGAGTGGTGTGGCAGCTACTGTCACGAAAGTCACATACAACTGTTGCACCAGACTAGCAGAATGTCATGCCACCTTGCTTCTCCTTTGATTGAAGTGTTTGTGTACATTTTAAGGGTACCCCGCCAGTGCCTGCTCTGATAGACATGTAAGTATTACTAAGTTATGAGTTATGTGAGACTTTTTTCTTTTCTTTCTTTTTTTAAATCATTGTGCTTGTTGGAACCTGTACTTCACTGTTAACAATGCATCATCTTCTTTTGGTTTTTTTTTTTTTTCTGAGGAAGACAAGAGTCAATGTCTTAAAAATACAATGAATGGCAATGCAGTCTTCCTGCTTACATGCTGAATTTTTAGAACTGAGGATTGTATTACAAGACAAAGATGAATGTAAACTAATTCCTTCCCTACTTCATGGCACACTTTATTTTTCAGTGTAGTTTTTTGGATCTTAAATCACAGCAATGCATAGGCTAATACAATATTGGATCTAAAATCAATTTAAATATCTGATCTGATTGAGTTTTTCTCTAATACTAATGCTATAAATGGTTCTAAGACATTCTGAAATGCTGCTTGTTCAAGTCTGGAACTAAAAAACCCGCATACCTTTGGCATTTTCTGTCTGACCCCCTCCTGCCCCCGCCAGCACTGAGTGTGGTACCTGCTGAATTCAATGTTTTGAATGTGTCTATTTTGAAGAATCCCTCTGTATCAATTAAGAAATTATGCCACTAAAACAAATGGCTAAACAGCATAGAGCAACTTAAAAAAAAAAAACCAAACTTGACTAAATAATCAATTATTCTCTATCCTGTATATTTCACAAAGGCATATGCAATACTTACATTCTTAATTTAGTTTACAGAATGGAACCAAAATGTATAAATGTTATGTTTGCTAAAACTTCACAATGTATATTGGGTCTTTGTACATTTTGCCTGACTTACCTTAAATTTAAAATATTTTTTGCTATATAACCTTAACAGTTATTAAGCAGTGTTTTCTTTTTGGGTACGTATTGTTTCTGGATATCAAGATGTTAAATATATTTCTTGCTATTGTGATATGACAAGAGACTTAACTTATCTTGCTGTGTCTTCCAATGTACACGCTGTATATAAGGATAAATGTGATGCTGCTGGAGACCAGAATAAATGGAACTAGAGTAGTGTATTGTATTTAGTCTGTATTGATTATGGATGCTCTCCTTAATAGCCATATGCAATAAAATACGTTATTTATGAAAGGAGTAAAGCATTTGTGTGCCTATTTTCTCTAGGGGTGAAGTGGATTTTTCTGGCTGTTTACATAAAATCAGTTTATTCTCTCTTTTGAATGGAAACATGCTTTCTGTGAACAAATGTTACTGCACTGCACGTACCTGCTTTCCTTTTAACTCCTCAAACATCATGAAATAATTTTAAGTCTTGTTTAAGGATAAAACTATTGGTTTTATAAAGTGAAGTTTGTGTATTTGAGGAAATAAGTAGGAGCAGAAATCATCTTAATTTTTAATTCCAGTTTTAAAAGTGAGTGGAAGACTATGGGAGTCCTTCTGGCAGCCTATTTAGTGAGAACAGACTTGCCCTATAGAAGCTGTATAGTCTCTTACACTGGTACAAGGTGAGTGGGAACCTAATGCTATTTGTAGTTATGTCCTGCTGCTGGTTTGCATGCAGGGACCGTGGCCTGCAGTCAGAGACACCACAAGGTCGCTGTAGCCTGATTTGATCAGCAGGAACGTCTCTTACACCTGACAGTAGACCCTTTTTCAATTTTCCTTGCATCCAGGAAAGTCATGTATGCGGGTCATGGGCTCATGTCAGGGAATGTGGTGATGAGGAGCAGGGGACAACAACAGTAGCTTTGTAAAAAGCTTGATGTCTTTTTTGCAGCAGTCTTGGTGAGTACTCCTTTGCTTAAGCTCAAGAGTGACATATGTTTGCTCAGATGCAAGGCCTGCTGGTGCAAGGAAGAGACATGATCTCACTGTCTTTCATGTTTAAACTCATTTGAGGTGAAGTCCTGCCTTGGGATGTGTATGTTATATTCTTCTGGTCACATCTCCTACTAAGTGGCTGGTATTTTCATGGTTACCTGATGTTTTGGGGATGGTTGAAGGACCATACTTGTACAACTTGGCCTTTAAAGGACAAAACCTGGCTCACTGTGGTATGATCCTTTCTCTGAGAGTGGCTTGAATAGAAAAGAGCAGTTCTCTTCCTTGCAGCAGTAGGATCATCCTGTGGCTGCTGGAGTGTCCATATAAGCCACAAAGTGCAGAAATGAATGTGTATGTTCCCTAAGAGAGAACATTCAGTTCCTTCTCTCATCTGCCCTGACCTTCTTATCTGTAGGCTTTTCTAGGGGAGAGAAAATGGGACACTGTGAGTTTTGTGGTGCCTACATCCTTGGCAAAGAAAAACAATTGTTTTAGTCTTTGAAGTTGCTCTGGAGAATACAGCTATCCAAAAGAACCTCCTCATTTTTTTGCTGTCAGCAGGGTATGAGAGTGGTACCTTACAATACCATAGAAGAAGAATGTCTTTGATAAGACATCTGGAAATCCAGTATCAGATTCTCTGGAAGGTACAATTTCTGATAATCAGAAAATAAAGAAAACCTTTGGGTCCTCCACATCCCTGCAGCAATTTAATGTGGTGTAGGATGCTTTCAAACAGAGCAACATTTGCACTGACTGGAAGTGGTGCTCTTCAGTCGTTTCCCAGTGTCTGTACTTCTCGAGGATAAGGAGTCCATGGCTTCCAGCCTCCTTGGGAAACCTGCATTTACTCTGTGTTACATGGTTCAGAGAACGGTTGATACGTGTCCAGATGTCACCCCAGCTTGCTTTCCATTCTCAAAGACCGTGGGAATAGGAAAGGGAATAGGAAATTTAGGTCCTTGCTGCACTAATTCTGCAGTAATTGTGAGTGTTCTGGTGTTTGCTCTTGGGAGAGTCATTGCTGAATAGTGTAAAGGGAACAAATTAGGCTGGAGGTGCAAGCCTTAATACTCTATGGGAGGCAAATCACCCACCAAATCTTTCAGTATATTACTACAGCTTCAGTCTTTTATGGATGGCTTTTCCAGCTTGAGAAACTTCAGCTTCAGCCAGCTCTTGCAGAGAGCAAAAAAGTAATAGGGACAGAAAATGTCATTATTTACTTTTGAAAACATAGATCCCAGTTAGGCTTTTTTTTCTTTTCAACTTTTCTTTTTTATTTATCATTGTGATGTGTCCTGTCTATCTGTAAGAGTAAACATATATTTTATAATGTTCAGTGTAGGGATGGCCTTTGGGATGGATATGGCACATAATATTGCTTCAAATGAGCTATGGCCTCATTTTTTTTCATTTTATCAGGCAACATAGTGTCATGTGTTGAATGCATGGCAGCCAAAGTTTTTGAAAAGTCCACTTGATCCTCAGTATTTCTTTACAAGGCCTCCTTGTGTTTTCTCTTTTCATGTTCTCTTTTCCCGTTTGCATAAAGTGAGTAATAAATACAATCATAAAAATGCATTTTAAGTGCTAAACTGAATGTAGAAGGTTTATCTGGGAGATGAGGAGCACTACTGCTAAAATACGAGCTCCTGTGTAGGAAGAGGATGTAAACATCGGGCTATGTTTACATGTCTCAAATGGAGGAGGCAGAAGGTGGAATTAAGCACACCTTGAAACATCCGTTAATGTGAATACGAGGAGGGACAAGATAAAGGAACAGGATTCCCTTAGTTGGAAACATGCTTTCTGCAGATGGACCAGTTAAATTGAACTCCCACATTTGACAGCAGTTAAGCATTAGTATATTATTCTGTCTCAACCTTTAAAATTTCTGCTACTGCTCGTAAAAATAGTTTTCCTTCTCATTAAATAATGATCCTGTCTGAAAACGTGGGTGCGCCGAACAATTCATTCATAGTGAGTAAGCTATATTGCAGAGCTGAACATCCAGGCCTACCATTCTACCTCAGACAAACTTCAACATGGAAATTTTGCTCAGCCAAAAGGGTCCAGACTTAGATCTTGTAATATGACTCTCACCCCAAAAGGTGAGCTGAAGGGTACACTTAGTTCAAAATATTAGATCAGCTGATAAAACTTGTGTATAAGGGATGAATTAACTACATCTCCACTAGAATATTGTTGTGTAAAAGTCTGACCTTAAAAGAGTAGAGTTAATATGCTCCTAATTAGTTAAAAAAAAGATTCACCAAGGCATAGTGACTTTTTGAACAAATTGATACACTCAGTGACTGTGGAATGGTGTTCTGGTACCCCCTATAAGGTCTCCACAGCATAGTCTAAATATCTGATCCTACAATACATTACAGCTGTATTCGACAGAGCAGTTACTCCTGGAGGAAAAAGGAAAAAAAAAATTCTGTATCACTGGCCCTTTACTGGTAATTTAGCTGATTTAGATGCAGATGTTGAAGAGAGTGGACTATCCTACAAAAGGACAAGAAAGTGCAGGGACAGGGGGTGTATTATGCCATTACTTGAGCTGTGTGATAAACATCGGTGAAGGTGTCATGGTTCACGTACATGAGTATACACTTAAACAAGCTACCTAGATAAAGGAGAAATAAGGGATACAAGGCAACAACATTGCCTTATCTGTTATTTTACTTAATCCAGTCCAGAGGTAACCTTGAGGTGTTTACCCCTTCCCTATGGAACAGTGATTGCCTCAAATTATCTCACACTTGGGATCAGGTATTGTGACAACACAAACACTGGGGACTAAGTTTACACTGGTCACCTACAACATGGCCACCAGTTGCCCTTCCACTGCTGCCCGTTTGTCGTCTAAATAGCACAAGCTATTGCACAAAGATAAACTCTGGAGCCCTGGTCCCAGTGGCCACAGGTCAGGAATATGCCACCATTGCATTCATGGTGATTTGCTGCAGCTCTGATTCAGAGTCATTTGGGAGGTTGTTTATGTATTTGTGATACATTTTTTTTTTGAAAACTTATGTCCTCTAAAGGCTGTTCTGTGTTGTGGTATAAGATTGCCTTTGGGCAGTACTTCAGGAAATGTAATTATAGTCAGTTATTTATCATGTCTATCAAGCTGTTCCATATAAATATCTTGGTTCTTAAGTGGCATACATGAAGAATTTTTTTTTCTAGAAGGCCAAACCTCACAATGATTGCCCATTTTCTCAAGGCTAAACTGCTTTTAAATGACTTTTTTTTTTTTATTCTAGTTCAATGTGTCAATGGAAGTAGAGTGGAATTTTCACAACTAGTCTATGGTTTTAGCCAATGAATCAATAAAGAAATCCAGCATTAATTTCAACTGCAGATAAATGAATGTTTCTGTAAAGGTTTCATAAGAGTAAAGGTTAAATTTTAATCTTATTTATCTAAACAAGTATTAAAATGTTTCTACTTTTAGTAGAGCCTTTTCTTAGTAACAGACTTGACAGAAGAGGAATAATGTTTTCCTTTGCCTGTGATGCAGCATGTTTAATATCCCAGTGCTGGATTCTATATTATTTTAATCAAATAATGGTTTTACTATTTCACAGGAAAGACTTTCACTGTATAAACATTTCATTTTTTTATTGACTATGCCTGTATTTCTCAGATGGTAGCAGGATTTTTTCTGCCCTAAGGGAATAAAAAACAAAGGAAGTTTCTAATTTAGTATCTGTAGTCCATTGCCTTCAAAACCAGAGAAGAAGCACCACAAAGAAATTCAAGACAGCATAATTTTCATTTTGGAAACTTGCTCTTTTGTTTTTGGACAATCACACTTACGTGATGTACCTGGAATACACCATTGCCAGGTTATTTCCGTGATCTTTGCTCTTCATTTACAGACATGCAGATTAGGAGAAACATCCAGGGGCCGTGGACAGAAGAACCTCATTTATGTTTGGACTTATCTTTACACTTTCCAGCCATTGAACTCCCTGTCCTGTGACAAATTATACATTCCAGAAATTCTGTCACTGTACACTGTGATTGTCCTCAATTTGATGTGTAAAGCAGTGATATACCATCTCAGTTTGAGGTGCATCATCCCTCTGTGTGTGAAGTTCTGAAAAATGCTCTGGTTCTCCTCTTACGCAGCAGCAGGACAAGGATATCAATGGGTACTCTTGACAAAGGCCTAATTATACTTGTTACTACACAAGAAATCTGGTGCTTTGTGTGCATTCAGATAGTTTGTCAGATGTCAGTGTACCATTGACATGTATCTGGAGGATGTTGGTTGGTTGTTTGTCCTGTTTTGCTAATGAGAGGGTGGCTATTTAACTTGTCCTCAAGCACAGAAGATCCACAAGGTGAAATCTCTGAATGTTCCCTGAATGATAATTCAAATGACTGTCCAACTTTTGTCAGCCACCAGACTTCATCTTCCTGCCTCAGAGCCTGAAACACCGGCTGTGCCCCTCTCTTAGTGTGTCTATGTAAATCATCACATTGATCTGTGGGACAGAGATGTAAGTGAGGGTAAAGCTCTTTTTGAACCCCTGTCTCACTACATTAATCTACAGGGAGGCTTTGAGAGATGTGTGACTTGAGCAAAAGTGGGATTTTTTGTATTTCCTTTTGCATTTCAGGTTTTTCAGGAGCCTTACAAGAGAAGAAATAACCCCTCCAGCTAAGCATAGAGCTGAGTGCATCATTGCACAGGAAACCTTTATGGTGGTGGGTATGGAAGCAGTGTACTACTGTATGCAACTTCCCCGGCCACTGGGGCTGGGAGAACTGATGGGATGGATGCCTCATCTGCCAGCTCCGCTCCAGCTGCTCCCGCTCCAACCAGCCACACCACTCGGGAATGTCACAAAACATCAAACTCAGCCTCGGCGGTTCCGCTGTCTGCTCTCCCCAGTGAGAGGGCACGAGTGGGACCCTGGAGGTGTTTTAGCCCCTTCCTCGCAGGCGGCTGCGGAGGGAGGTGGCCCCGGCAGCCTCCCTGGCTGGCTGCGCTCGCAGCTTCGCGCTCGCCGCTCCGCTGCGTGTGTGGCACGGCCATCTCTCACATTGTGTCTGCCTCATTGACAGCACTAAAGAGGCTTTGTCAGCTGCTTTGCTGTGCTTTCAGGGATCCCCTGCTTATTTCCATGCATGCCTTCTTGGCGAGAAGCCAGCATTTTGTTTACCTCTTAAAAGGAGATTCATTAATATGTTTTTCCTGTTCAAATTTATTTGTGTGTCGTTTACCCTGCATAGACAATTTTGCTTGCCTAGTACTGTTTTTTTTTTTTTTTCTTCTGTTGGCTGGGGAATAGGGGAGGTTTGTTTTTATCAGTAATATATTGGTGAGTTAAGTAATTATTTGCAAAATGAACCACATACTGCTTGTAGTTAAAGGATTTTTTTATTATTATTTTTTTAAGTTTCTGAACCAAGTTTGGCTAGCAATTATTTTTATGCAGCCCCACTTAAGTCAATAGAATTCCTTAGTTATAACTGAGCATCATATTCAGCCTGCTGTAGTTTTCTCTCAAGCCTTGTATAAAGGGTGTATTTATGTGACATATCCAGGATTGCCAGACCCAATGGCCCTGGAAACGGGCTAGATGCAATGTGAATGTTAGCAAATGAAGCCCCATAT
Organism: Corvus cornix cornix; assembly: GCF_000738735.6. NCBI lineage: Eukaryota > Metazoa > Chordata > Aves > Passeriformes > Corvidae > Corvus > Corvus cornix. Next base: position 93,972,383 of record NC_046332.1, read on the forward strand.
CTCTAAACTGCCAGGATAAGATAACCTGACAAATCTAAAGAAGCAATGCTGAAGATTTTGATCTGCATTAATATTACACTACTGCCAAAAGTGGTGGTGCTATTTTAGCAGAGAAATCAGGTTCAGGGTTTTTGATGGTGTAGATAGGCTCATCAAAATGGTGAGAAACTAGTAATTTCACAACTTTCACTGCACTATTCTACAGAATGTGTAACTTTTTTTTGTATTTTTAAATGATGACACAACAATGAAGCTAGTGGAGTCCCTTCCCTTCTTCTTACATGCATCAAATGATTTTTCAAGGTTTCTATGATCAGTTTGTGTATTCTTGATGGGCTGTGAAACGAGAAGATGCTAAAGAGACTCTGCTCACAGTGCACTCTGCTCCCTTCACTCTGCTTTTAGGGAAAGGAGCTGTGTCTGAGGCAGTGAGACAGGCAGGGAGCAGTAACCTATGGCTGCTGGGGCTTGGAGAGCCTGCTAGGTAGAGGGGAATCAGGGAGGCCAGATGTCCAACATATTTCAGGGGATTACAATGGTCCTCATGTGTTTATTTAAGCATAGGAGTTCATACAAAGTAGGAAGCATAGCACAAGCTTTTCCATTCTTCAGTCCTGGAGCTTAATTAATTTTGTCCTACAAACTATCATTTTGGGATGAAATTCTTTTAATCATTTAATCAAATGCATTCAAGGTCAGATTGAGAGAAGAAGCTAATGAATATATTCTGGAAAAAAGAGACTTTCTGTTCAGTGCCACTCTGTCAGGGAATAGCTGAGATCAATTTCCTCTTCCTGTAAAGCCATAGCACTGAGGCTTAAAAGATTTATGTTAAAAAAAAAATAAATCTCCTCCTTTCAGGATGGAAAAAATGTGATTGATTGGGTCCCTCAAAGAAAGGAAGTCCTTGTCTAATTAACACCCCCATTTGCTTTCTTTTAAGGTAAAGCATTAGGAGATGATGCGGAATGATCTTTTGTTCCATATTCTGTTTCCAGTTCTGCTAGACCAGTGAGTCAGGGTCAGCAATGCAACATTTTCCACTGGCCTCATGACCACAGTGAGGAGGATTTTGAAAGCCAGCTTGCACATTCACTCCTCAGAGAGACGTTCCAAAAAAGTGTAAGATCTCTGTTGTCATGAATACCTATGTTTCATGTTTAAAAACCCGTTTCCTTGGTAACTGGACTTGTTAGGCTGGTCTGCTCATACCATGCATGCAGAGGCCACCAAATACTGTACAAAGCTTATTGAGCCATTTAGCAAAAACATTTAATGCATTAGACTTTTTGTATTAATTGTAAAGAACTCCTGAGAGACAAAAGATAAACTTTCTCTGCTGCTTGCCTTGTGCTGTATAAAGTCTTTTCCTGTGATGCCAGAAGGTATCATGATGGAGGATGGCAACAGTGACTTCGTGAAAGGAAAGTCATTTTTCTCTGGACTTGCCTTTCCATTGCAATTCCTTCCTGAATGCCTCCCAGGCATGGTCAGCTGTGACACCCATTTACTGGATTTTTTCTGTCTATGAATGCTGCTGTTGCGGAAGACATTTTAAACTTGGCTATTCATGGCATATCTCTGTGCTGTCGTCACATAGCTGTGTGATGGGCATTAACTTGGATATCCCTGAGTGGCAATTTGACTCTCCACACCCAGACAATGTACATTCATAGCATCTTGGTTTCCTGCCATTTAGCCCATCTGTTGGATTGACTCTTTGCCCATTTAAAAGTCAGTCAGACAGGGGTGTAGGTGCCAAGAAATGTGAATTGAGAAGGGGAGTCTGCATAACGCTGCTGGCAGAGCATCTTCAGTAAGAGCCTCCTCCTTTGTGGCAGCCATCACTGCCAGATGCCTCCCTACAGTAGGTTACAACTGCTGACATTTGCGTACCAAGAAAAGGATACACGAAGCAGGGAAAAGGAGGGAAGAGTTTCAGGGTAGCCTTGGCAACTTGCAAGATAAGCTGTGCTCTTGCAGGTACTCAGTTCACAGCACAAGTAAGAGATGCATGGAGATTGCAGGGTATTAAAAAGTTATTCAGTAGGGAGAGCACATTGTTAGTGTGCTAAGGTGAACCTGAGGTAGCTCATTACACTTAAGGAGAGAGCCAATGACCCAGCAGAGGTAGCTGCAGGAGCCCAGTAAAGGTATTTCTCCTCTTCTTCCATGTAGTAGACTTACACAAGAGTGTTAGTCCTGCCTGGAGAGCGTTTCTGAATGTAGAGTAGAGATCCAAAGATAACATCCCTTAAGGTCATCTCTCTCTTAGCCACAGTTGGGTTGTGCAGTGAATTAACTCATCTGTGTGTAAAATTTATAATCCAAATCTCGAGAGTGTCGGGCACGTGCATGCTTGCAATAATGTCCATAAATGCATGTTTCACTTCAAGTTTGGCTCACCAGAATTACTTTATCTGTGAGACTAGCTTGTGTATCTGTCTTTGTCTGGACAGCCCTTCATTTCTGCTGAATAGGCATTATTGCTGCTGCCCTTCATACCAGAAGCACAGGTAGCCTCTTTCCATCATCATTATTATACTTGAATATAGCAGAGAAATATCTCCAGTCTGTCAGTGGCTGTGGTTCAGCAGTGCATTGCAACCTAACTAGTATTTAATGGATAATTTTCTTTTCCAATTAAACTTAAAATATAAATAGATGTGAGAGGCCAGTCTGAACTTAAGATTGTTTTAGGTAATTCTTTATGAACTGACGAAAAGTATCATCCCAAGCCAGGTGAACAGCTCTCTTTGATTTCAATTACTTTATTATGTTTCCAGACTTTTTTCAGTTTGTTGTTTGGGTATTTTGTTTCTTTTTCTGTCAAACAAAGATGTGGCTTTCCCAGTTTCCTCATGAAATACAGTATGGCACAAGGAGCCCATAACCAGTGCAGAGATGGTGTCTATGTTCTCATGAACCTGAGGAAGAAGTTTGTGGAAGGAACTGAAAGCAAAGAATTGCCCAGTGTTTTTTATTTGAGGGCCTGCTTTTTTATTTGAGGGAGCTTTCAGGCACCAGAAAAGATTGTTTTTGTGATCATCCAACTCCTTTTCCATCGTCTGTTATTTTCTCTTTCTGATGTCTTTTGCCCAATGTCTAATCCCAAGCAGGGAACCCCAGCTTCCATGAGCCTGGGCTAATGTACTGAAGAAGTAGCACACCAAAAGTGATGTCTGATGCTGTGCTCCACTTTCCCTGATGTCAGCAAGTAACACTGAGGAATCTGGTATTCAACATTTTGTCTCTGAGCCAAGAACTAGGGACCACTGCCTGAGGGGACAAGAAGCAGATTTAGTGTGCCTACTTGTCACTTAATAGTCAGCCTTATGCTGTACAGTAACCACTCTACTTGCTCACTACAAGGGAAGATAAAAACCTGTTAGAATACAGGACAAATTCCAAACAAGAGCAACAATTGTCCCCCCATCCCCTATTTACATCACTGTTAGGCAGCTTGCCACAATTCTAAACACACATGGTATCAAGTAGTACCAAAATTATTGGGTGCTGATGCATGTGTAGCCTTTGTAACACCAGTCTTCTGTTCTGTGGTGTGCTAGCCATGTGGTCACCTTCTGTGCCTCTTTCCCTACCCTCATCCCCTCTGATCTTACACCCTTGATCTGTAAGATGCAGCCTGCACAGTCCTCTGCCTGCATGGTGTAGATGCATAATGGGGATAGATAAGAAATGAGTGCCCTTGCTTGTCCCCAGCCATGTAACTGATCCATACTCCAGGAGGGTGTTGTGGGGGGCTAGAATGAGTCTGGAAAAGGACCAGAGCTTTAGGGATAGAGGGACTAATGGGGATAAGGTAGGCCATGTTTCCAGAAAAAGGAGAAAAGCAGAAAGACAGGTTGGAAGGGAGGATTTCAGTAAGCCATGGGCTGAGAGAGAGAAAAAGAGAGTTCTAGGGATAAAAGAGGAGGAGGCTGGAAGAAGAAGAGAAGGCACTGGAGGTGCATGTCTCATGGTGCTACTTTCCTGGGATAGTCCCAGAGTGGTCTGCTGGGAAAATCCCATTGTCAGGAAAACAGAGGTGTTAATTATTTAGTGCAAGGTGCTGCACCTGGGTTGGGGCAATCACAGACATAAGCACAGACTGGGAGAAGTAGTTGAAAAAAGCCCTATGAAAGAAGGACTTGGGGGTTCAGATGGGTGAAAAGCTGGACATGAGCCAAAAATATGCTCTCACAGCCCAGAAAGCCAATTGCATCCTGGGCTGCACCCAAAGCAGCGTGGCCACTGGGTTGAGGGAGGTGATTCAAATGGCAGTGTGTAAATCCAAGCAGTCAAATCCAGGTAGTTGCTTGTCAATAGATCAATCCATCCTGGGAAAAGAATGCACAGAAGAATGATCAGCATCACATAGGAAATACTTAATATTCAGTCTACCTGGTACTAGGAAATAGGAAAGTTCTAAGAACTGAAAAAGAGTAAAATACCCTCCTAGTGTTAAAGTGCTGCAGTCCAATAATAGTTCCAGTCAATGAAAGAAGCCTTTTAAAATAGCACAGCCTAATTCCTCACTCTTCTTCCGTGTACTCTACAGGCAATCTTGCCAGCTGTTGAACTGCTGCTTTTCGGTCCCAGAAAAATATTGGGTTTGTTTCCCCTTATTAAAAACTATCCTCAACTCAGCTGAGAAAAATATTGTTTATTTAAACTGTTTGTTAAAATCAGATTAATTCTTTAGGCATTTATTTTTCACTAGCTCTTTTTCAAAAGCTCTGTTGTATCTATTGGTAGCCATAGATTGTGAAGAGTCCTAACCTAGGTCCCTTCCCATTTTGGATCACTTGTTGTTACGCCAGTGTTTGTAAAATGCATCCTTTTGAGTTCTAGATATGGATACTCAGCATTAACATAGTTAAAACCATTTATAAACCTCTGTAATAAATGTACGCTGCATGTTCTGTATATTTCCTTTGTGTAAGCTTTATGCTGTCACTTTTATAAATATCCTGTATAAGTAACATCCTCTTAACACGTTTACAGCATGTCGCTGTGGAGGATGTACTTCCAAAACAGGTCAGTGAATTTGGAGGCTGCAGCAAGAAGGAATGACTCTGATGCCACAGTCATTCCTAGCCAAGTTTAACTAGCAGACAGCACTGCCACTGGAATAGGCAGTCCTGCATTCTCCTTGCCCCTGTGCATATTTAGAATCATAGAGTGGTTTGGGTTGGAAGGAACATTAAAGATCATCTTGTTTCAACACCCTGCCGTGGGTTTGCCCCTCGAACTTACACAATCCCTGGTGCCTCCTGAGGTTTCATGCAGCTGCACAGCACGCTAGGCAGGGAAACCCACCCAGGAGAAAGCTGTGTCAGGAAAAGGGGCTTGGATAGCTCAAACGTGGGTCTGGTCTCCACTCTGGTCCACTGCAGCAACATGCACCTTCTGAATGCCAGAACAAGGGAGAGGGCAATGTTGAATCAGAAAAAAATGGAATTGCTTCTTTTGGCCCCAGTGTTGGACCAAAGTGTTTGTGGAATTAAAGTCTCTGAGTGGTTAAACCATGAATTAAATCCTATTTTGGCTGAGAATTTTCTCTGGTCAATGGTAACCAGCATCCATTCCATCAGGCTCCTGGAATACAGGCAATAAATCTATTTATTTTTTATTGGTTTTTTGTGTAACTTTGTGTATTAATGCTTGACTGCAGCAAGTCTTTTCCAGTCTGAGTTAGGCTGCTTTCCCTTTGCTTGCACTCCAAACTGAGATATTAGGGACTGACACATTTTTGCATTTCTTGGGGGGCCTTCATTGTCTCCATGACAACAGTGCCCTTCAGCAGTCACTGATGGGGTCTTGGGTACTTCCTGGCCCAAAGCCCATGCCGTGGTGTTCTTGCATGTGTGTAGTTAGCAGGAGACAACCAGAGAGCAGTAGGAATGACGACTGCCCTTTGGAAAGTTGATCTGGCTGATGTCTTCCAATCCAAAAGGCAGATGAGGTTAATGTAACAGTCTTCAATAAAAGACACTTTTTAATGTAATCACATGGGGATGTCTCAGGCACTTGCTGGCTTTACCAGTGGCATTTATGTGTGTAAGCACAGCTTTTACCCCACACTTAGACTACAGCTGTTTGCACAATGTGTCTGAGTGAGGTAACCACGTATGAAGCAAGGTCCATCATGACCAGCAGTCCTCAATGAAAATATGTGCAGTTCAGCACAAAAATTGAAGTCTTCCAAACATTGCACAATCTCTCAATCAGGAATCCCAATTAAAAAAAAAATCAATCCAGGTACCCTACATTTAGGGAGGAGCTATGGGTTTTATGGCCTGTGTAAGGGGTTAAGAGAGTAGCAACGGGAGTCTTCATTCACAAGAGTGCCAAGGGTAGGTGGCAGACAGCCCCCAACAAAACCAGGCTGGGTGATGGGTAAGAGAGTGGCCTGGTGCAGCTCAGCTGAAGCACAGGCATCTCAGGTGTTTGGAGGAGATACCTTAGAAGGCAAATGATCTTGGGATTCTGTAGACAGCTCAAGGTGGACTGTACAGCAATGGGAGACTGTTTTTGTCCTCTATCCTTGTTAAATCAGACCAACATATGGATATCTGAGGTTGGAGGAAAACACTTCTATTGATATGCAAAAATAGTGACACCATAATAAGTAAATAGATCAAAATACAAGTTCTTTTATCAAACACACTGTCAATATTACGGTTGTGAAGTGCTGAGAATATATAAGTAACACTGAAACAGCAGGATATAAAAGTGCTTTCCCATCTTTACAGACTTTTCCATCCCTTAAAAAACCTGTATTTATTTTCTTTTATAGGGTAATGCATTTCTTCCTTCCCCCTTCTCCTCTGCTCCCCCAACCTTTTGTTTTACTATATTTATGTTGGGAAACATCTTCTTTAGTGTCAGTGTTGCTTTTGTTTGTAGTTCTACTTTGTTTTGCAAAATAATTCAGGAATTCTTGATCCAAAGGCATTTGTTCAAAAGCATTTCAGTAAAGTCCGTAAGAAGAAAGACATCTATTCTTCCACTGTTCACTTTCCTGTAATTTTTCTTCTCTCCTTGTCTTTGCTAATGAGTACTGATTTATCCATTTAGAATCCATGAAAAAACCCACTTTTACGTTTTTCCGAAAAAGCCAGTGTTATTTTCTGTCCTTTGCAAGATGCCACATGTGCAATTTCCTTCCTGCCTGGAGGTCTGAAATCACCACAACAATGCCTTCTGCATCAAGGGCTCAGGGGCTCCTCTGCAGCAAAACACTTGAACAAACCCTCAAAGTTAAGCCTCTGCATAGCCTCATTGAAGGAGGTGAAGAAGTCTGAATGTACCTTGAAATGCACTGAGTTCTTGTATAAACATTTGGAAGATTTGCATTCAAAAGGGAACTGATGAAATTTTTACACTAAAGGTTGCTTTTCACTTGAAATGTCTTTTCCTTGATAGCAAAATCATTTGACTTTCCACAAGAAGAAAAATGACAAACTCCTCAAAGCCAAGCCTCCAACGGGAATAATTATTGTTTTTTTAATTCTCACAAAACATGAAAAATTACGCATATTTTAGCTGGACTCTTTTTTTTACTCAGGAAGACGAAAACCTAAGACCACTGGCCCTAGGTCTGAACTAAAAAATGACATGAAGAGAAAAAAATATGTGGAGTTTTATTTGTTTATTTCTCCTGCTTTGTGGTATATAAACCAGCCTGAAAGTTTTGAAGATTAGATATGGTGACTCCTGAGTCATAGTCCACTTCCCCATGTTCAGCATGGCTGAATTTGACATTCAGGTTTGTTCAGACTGTTCTCTTCTTTGGAAGGGGAGTCTGCAATCCCTGCTTTCTGGGGCAGTAAATGACTGCATAAGCTGTAAAGTACTGGAAAGCTCACCTGAAAAAACTCTTCCTTTTTACTTAGCACAGTCAGATATGTGTCAGGGGTTGCTGTACATCCCTAGACATGCTTCTGAGATCACCATGCGGATTAGGGTATCTTGAAATCTGATAGGATGTCCAAGGAATGGAGCTGCCTAATAAAGAACTGTAAATATTTGCATCAGACAAATGCACTTGAAAATAGATGAATAACCTGTTTCTGATGCAGAGAATTAATCAGGCAGTCTTCACACAAAGAGTCTGAAAGATCAGGCCCCATGTCATTTGGATTAAGATGTTGCTATGTTGTTATCTGGGATGAAGTGTAGGATTTATATAAACATCATCTTCCCCTTGCTGAGGATCAGCCAATTCAAACAACTTGTGTAAGTGGTTTCCACGCTAAAGAAGACTATGTTTACATTAGTAAACACAGCAGCTGTTGCTGTGGTTTGGTCCTGTACAAACCCAAACCAAACTGCTGTTTAATTTCACATTTGTTACCATGTTTCCAGTCTTCTTGGACATGTTGGTAGTTTTGTTCATCTGTCAGCATAAAGCCCAGGCAACTTGGCCAGGGAAGGAATATTCCTGCCTAGTGGGACCACCAGGTTTTGGGAAGGGCTGTTGTGCTTCCTCTGCCACCTTCCAGAAGTGAGAAAAGAAGGGAGAAAGAAGGGGAAGTGATTTCTTTTCCTTCTAGTTGTCTTTGTGTGAGCTGTGTAGAGACATCCTCTACTGACATCTAACGTAGCCATTGCAGCTCATTTTCTATCTCTTTCTGAGATATAGGGCATGAGGTGGTATGGGGCAACCTCAAATAGCAGGACTCTGGATGGACAATCACTCTTTTGATATTAAATACTGAGTGGCCATCACAGCTTCATTTGGCACCTGCAGTGGGGTGACTTGCAGAGTGCCTTCAAGATCAGGGACTCGGGATTAGGCATTCGTAATCAGTAATTTCAAACCTGTTTCTGACCACCCTCATCAATTACACTAAGTTTCCTGAGAGAACATCAGGGTCCTTATTTCTCCCTGAAGTATGAAATATTAAATTTCATTCTTTGGTGTTTTTTTGCTTCTGTATACAAATCCCTCCTTGGGTAACTGTGATAGCTTTAGTACTTTAAACAAATGCAAACATAAGGAAGAACACAGCTCTTTATAGCTTACTCATTTTGCAATTCATATGGCCCTGATGAGAATGTTTTTGCTTTAAAATTTGGAACCTGCATATATTAATGCGCTTTATCTTGCCTAGCTAGTTCAAGCCAGGTCTGATGAATGCCACCTTTGACTTGATTTTTTGTTTGCATTAAGTGCCTTTTTGAACTTTGGTGTGGATGGCTGACCTTTAGAATCAAAAGCTATACTGGTGCAATGCAGGTAGAAGCATTAAAACATGTGTCCTGACAGTTAAATAAGAAGTGACTGGCTGGGCTGAGGTACACCTGTCACATTAATGCTGCCAGGGAAACTTGGTGCTCACATGATTGTTTTGTTGTTATTTTTCTTTTTTCCCCTGTAAATCTCAGTTATATAAATTTGCTAGGGGGATTTATATCTACAGCTCTGGCTTCAGAGGCACCTCGCATGATATTTAAAAGAAGTCTAGTTCCTTTTCTCTGGAATGCAGGATCAAGAGAGGGCTTAGACATTAAAAATGAAAAACTAAATCAAACAGCAGTAGTTTATTCTTTAAAGTAAACAGAGCAAAGGCTATCAGTGTCAGCCACAGCAGCAGTCAGGTGCATGCTGACAAAAGAGACTGAAGACATTTTTCCTAGCAGAGGAAATTATTGGGTTTTATTTACTTTTTCCAGGGAGAAAAAGATCATTTTAAAGGATGCAGGATATTACTACTACTACTAAATCAGAAGGCAGGCTTGTTTGCAGCAAAACCCCTGAAATGATCCTGCTTTTGGCCCTTTTTGGAAAACTATTGATCACTCCAAGTGCAAAGAGGTCAGTAGAAAATTAGGTAATGCTCTCAGAATCCAGCCCAATGGCGGGATGAGGCAGTGCTTTGGGGAATGACTCCCTGATTTATCATTGATAAGCTGTAGGCAAGGAACTCCAGACTCATGCATAATTTTGCCAATAGGTAAAGCTTTTTTGCACAGTCATGTTAAACCAATTTTCTGGCAGTGCTGCTGTTTACCTTGCTTCTACATGAAAACAAAACTGGTTTGTTCCTTAGGCTGCCTGGATTCTGTAATCTATTTTGGATTTCCTAATGCCATGCTGAATTACTGTGGGCTTGACTACTGTTTGCTCCATCAAGAGTTAACTCCAATGCAAAGGAGTACAAAAATTGAGCATGCCAATGAAAATCAAAGTCTCCTCTATGAAAATGGCAAAAATCAGAAAGAACTGTATTTTCATATAATGGCGAGTATGTAACAGACAGATTTTAGTAACTTATCAATGATAACATTTTGTCACTGGAGTCACTGATTTCAGGGTTTTTACTCCTTTTTCCTTTGCAAGTCTGTTACTCTTGAAAAGAGACTGGTCTATCCTTATTTTGAGTCATGTAGTTATTGCAAAGAGGACAAAACCTGCCTCAACAGCAGCACTGCAGTGACTTTTGGCAATGGCATCCTGCTGTTTGTTCTTGCTTTGGAGTCATGTGCAACAAGTATTGCTGGATTAAATGAAGTTTAGGAGGAGTTGAAGGAAGTGCAGGTTGTAAGCTGGGATGTTGTGGAAGGAAGAGTCCCTGAAAGATGGTTCAATTTCATAAAGTTGCCTCTCAGTTTTAAAAATTATGTCAGACAATGCACATGTTTACAACTTTGTTGCACTCCCTGCTCCGAAGTCCAGCCTGGCAAGGTTGGGGTGCAGCCCCTTGTCTCCACCTCTGGAAGTGCAGTAGAATAGACACACTTCTGTGAAAATAGTATCACACAGAGGAGTTTGGCTTACTAATGATGATCTATTTCTGTCTTGTATACAAGAAGCCTAACTGCAAGGGAATAACTGTTATTGGTTGCAATGGTTATCTTCCTATTAGTGCTGCTTTTTTTTTAAGGAATAATGGCAAATTTTCCTGACATAGCTGAGCCAAACTGATAACTGCTACCCTTGAAGGAAGAGATTCCATCCTTGTCCTTCTCCACTTTTATTTTCCCACCCTGATTCTTCCACACATCTCATTTCTTTTCCCACTCACAAGCATAAGTCCCTTCCCCTTTAAGCTAACTCCCTCATTTGGGGAAAAAACCCCTAACTCAACAACCCCATGTTTTTGGTTCCACTGAATATTTGTATCATTTTGATGAATGGAATTCACTAAACTTCTTGGTTGTCCCTCTGTGCTGCCAGACAACCAGCACAGCTGGCACAAGGTAAGCGACAGACATATGTGTCCAGTGCGCCATGGCAAAGGTGTGTAGGCTCCTTTCCTGTAGCAAAACAATTATTTGGCTCATCCTGCTGAACAAAGCCGTACTCCAACAACTTCATCCTAGTGACATTCTCCAGTAATAGTTTTCCTATCATCAAAACCAGCTTAAGAGGTTTTAATTTTCCTATTCCTCTGTCTGTTCCCACTGTCAGCAATGTTTTTCCTACTAGTTTCTCAGCTGTGCTGATGCAACTATTTGTAGAGATGTGTTGCAAACTGGATCACTGAAATTATCAAAATCCCTTTTCAAAAGTAGTTTTAAAAAACAAAAAAGAAACCTTACCTCTGATCCTGCTGGTGATTGTGATCAGAGTGCAGCCAAAAGAGCCCAAGGCAGCCCTGCAGCCCTTCCAGTCAGCAGAGCTGGGAGGGCACTGAGCTGCAGCTGTGAACCAGGTGGATTTGCAAAGTAGGGAACCAAATGTCCAGGAACAGGGAAGCAATAAGCTATTTTACAGTGCTTTGCCATTAGAGAAAACAAATGTCTAAGTTATGTGGATTTAGGTTTTTTTTTCCATTAACGGCTGCAAGGAACACGACCAGGTAATGTTGAGCAGCAGATGAAGCAGAACTTCTAACCACTGATGTAAGTATAAATTTTTACACTGAAAACAAAAGGCTAAGGACATCAAGGTGACACCTGTGTTTTCAGCTTTGATCATATAAATTGAGAACTGGTGCCAGCTGGGAACAGTTCAGCCTTTCCTGGGATCCAGCTTTAACAAAGAAGCAATTTTACTGTGGGAGCTTGTGGGCCTTATTTGTCACACCTGACTGACCGATACCTAAAAATACATATAATAAAGAACAGTTTCTCGGTTTGGAATGAAAGAAATGCTCATCATCATTGCTGTGGTTGCTTGGCATAGGAGCATGTGAAGTGCAGTATAATATTCTGCTAAGTCCAGGTTAAGGAAACCTACTATTTCCTGATAGATCTTTGTCTAGTGTTATGTCTAACCTCAATCAACAGTGTGTAATGAGCACCTCATGCTGTAATTTATAGGCTTGTATAAAATGCAATTGTCATCTTAGATGTTTACATGGGATACAGATTTTTTGGTTTTAAAGAATATATACACTGAGAGCTGAGTTCTTTGACCACCATGCATGAGGGAAAATTGTCTCCCTAGGGTGTTGATGACTTGTTTATATTAAATACATAGTCCCTAGCAAGTTCCTGTTAATGGGGAGAGGACTTCACCTGAAAGAGACCTTAGTAAATCCCCAAGTTAAATGGGGAGAGCAAATAACCCCTCAGAAGAAGTGTCACAATTATCAGTCTGATTAAATTATGGATCACAGGTGTCTGTGATAGGGTAAAGGTTTGAACTTGAATATGAACTCAACAGTAGCCTACCTTCAACAATATTTTCTTCTGAGAACAAAAGACAATAGTTTCATCCTAAGAAGAGTGTGCATGCGAGCATTTTAGCAGTACTTGAAACAAAGAAGTAAAATGTCATTGAGTGGATCTAAAGTACAGACACATATAACCATTATTCCCTATTTTATTTCTTGAAATTTGAATTTAAACCAAGTAATCAGTGTGCCACTATTTGAACCACATGAAACAGTTGTTTTCCATGACTTTCTACATCTATCTCTAGACCTATTTTTAAGTCTGTCTTGGGATGAAGTTGATTTGAGGGCAACTAAAACACCAGAGCATTTTTTTCCTCTGGATGTGATGATCCTTAAATCCTGGATTGTTTCTTTTCTGTGTCACCACCACGTGAACATATTCTGAAGAACCAACAAGTTAGTGTTCCTTCCCTAATTTATAAACATGATTTGAAATGTAGAACACCACTGTAAAGAAGATCTCTTTCAATAAATAGTGTTAGCCAGCATTTCAAAGTCTTTCGTTGATACAAGAGAGTGCTCATGCCGAACCTTTGGTGTAACTGGATAAAAGATATTTCAAAGAACTGGAGCATAGATGAACCATATTCTCATAGTAGGAGAATAAATATTTTTTTTTTAATCTCAAATACATTAAATAAGCAAATAAAGAGCAATGCAGCACAGGCCAGCTATTATTAGCATGTATTACAGTGATATGGAACATATCAGGTCTGCAATTATGTGAATAAGAAACAAAAAGGAAGAATAGTTATTGTAGAAATTGCTGCAGGTGTATGACATTTAGGGAGCATTCTACCTAACTTAACCTCAGTTCAGCCTCAGAGTTTCAAGAAGGTTTTAGGGCCTGTGCAGATGGGATTCTAATCAGGAATGCATGTTCAGTGCCAGAGGGGATAGAAGTCTCCTTTGTTTACAATCAGAGCTGCCTTCTGACCTTCAGCCATTGAAAGCTCTCATTCAGCTTTAAAAATATGAATGTTCTCACTACTGATGCTTTCCAGGCTTCTTATTTCTTGTTACCATGACTAAAGCTGAGCTAGGCGCACACTGTTTACAATTGCTACTCATGCTTTGCTAAGCTGGTACCGATGTTGTTATCTCAGACTCTTCTAACGCTCTGATTTTCTGATTCTATCTTACAATATTCAATACACTAAGGTCTATTACAAGCATCCAGATTAAATTTTTGATCTGAACCTCAGCAAAATCCTTTTGGAAGGCTTCTGTGGAGTTTAGAATTCCGTTTCTTTCTGTTTGAACATGTCTGTCTAGCTCCTGTAGAAAACAAGAGCTTCAAAGGAGCTAATAAGGTTTGCGATTTTTATGAATGATAGAACCACAGCAGTGACATTATATAGGCTAAAAAACATGTAAGATGCACGCTCTAATGCTTTAGAGCCAGTGTTGTCCAGGTAGAATTCAGAAAAACCAGCATCTGTGAGGCTATTTCATCTGTCTTAGATGTTACTGGAAGAATTTTTGTCTGTTTCCAAAGATGTGTATGGTCTGCCACTTTGAACTGTTGCAGGCATTCTGGGGCTATGAAGACTTATTTTTAAAGCGCCAAAAAACTTGCAAGTCATCACCAAAAGCTAACAAACATATAAAGTATGTCCTATCAAAACTTCAAAGCAAGGAGAAAATAAAAGCAGGTGCAACTGAGGACTTCACAGGAGGTTTATTTTCCTAGTGCTTCTGTTTTGACAAGGAGAGGGCATAAACACTAAGGTTGTTGGCACGGGTGGAGAGGTCTGTTTTACTACAGAATTACCAGGTCACATTAGCCAGCCCTGTGCAGAAATGCAATAGAAATGTAGTAGAATCAACATTTTCTTACAAGGCAAGTGAGATATTAACCATGTGGATACGCTTCTAGTTACTTTGGGTGATACTTAATTTACTACAGGATTTTAGCAAGGTGTGTAACTGGAGATAATTTCTCAGAAGAGGTGGTGCTAGAATGCTGTTGGTGGCTGGGGGATGTGTTTTGCTCTTGACTGGTCAAAACAGGTCCTACTACATGGTCCTTTATGGTTTGTTCTAGCTGACATCTTCCTCTCTTTATAAATATTCGTTGTTAAGGTGAAAGCTTTTGAGTTTGTGAATATAAATCCCCAGATGAGATAGGGATAAGAAGATACAGCAAATAGAGATAAAACTGAACATTCAGGAAATAAGACCAGGCGTAGATGTGAGAGTAGGAATGCAGAAGAATTGTAGTCCGTTTGGACATCTGAGGAAGTTGTTTAGGAGAGAGTAAGCAGGAAATTACATTACTGAGTAATTTTTTTTAACTAGTCTAAAAAATTTAAGGATTTTGAAATTGGGTTCTGTGTGATTTTTAACTAACATCTATAGAATCCTTCTGTCTTAATCCAGGGATATAAAAAGGGATGGAATTGATCCATCATACTTCTCCTTTAAATGAAAAGCATGATTTCTCAGTTTGCACACTATCGGGTTTTTTATCCCAAGGTCTAAAGAGCATGTTTGAAACAGTTTTCTATCTGTTACTAGTACTTTGTCCTTTTTTCCTTTCCCATAACTCACAATTGGCCCTGAATCAGATTCCAAGTACAATTCGGACTGTTGTACAAAATCAATAGGAGCGTTTTATTGCTTGTTTTCCTTTCTGCTTTATTTCCTTGTTCCTTACTGTGCTGCTGTCCTGTGATTTTTATTTTTATTTAATTGGGAGCCTAGTAACCAACTTGTAAATTGTCTTGTTGGTTCCTTTTCTACTTAGTCAAAGGAGAGTTCAAAATATAGCTTCTTAGGAAAATTTCTTAGTGGAGGTAACAAAAAGAACTTCTTTCATTGCTCCTGGGTAGGAGGAGGGTGGTTGGAAGAAATGAGTGCAGGGGATTTTTCTTCCTTTGAAGCTTTGTTCCACTCTCTGCATCCCTAAACAATACCCTGATAAGAAAGACAGGCTTTACTGCTGGTTTATGAAGGACCTGTTCCCACATGTACAGAACATCTCCTCTCCTATAGGGTATGAAGAAACATTTCAGATATGCCTGAACTGAAACTAAGTCATAATTCTGGCAGTCACTGTGAATAGTCATTACTTCTGGGTGTTCATCATCTTACAAAGTTGTGCTCAAAGACACTTATCGTGAGATGAGGGAAAACCTTGGCCTTTAAAAGTCTTAGGGAGTTTTGCTGCTGACGTGACTGAAGTAAAAATTTCACCCTGAATATACTTAGCCTGTTCAAAGTCCTACATTCCACTGTCAGGTAGAAGCTTTCCCGTCTTTCTCTGGTGGCTAATGTCTCAAGGAGTTGTAGATCCCTTCAGAAAAAGAAACTGAAATTTAAATTATTATGAGTTTGCCTTAGAGTCTTTTCCTTCAGGTTCATGACTCCAACCTTATGTATTGAAATGCAAGGGATTAATCTGATTTTAAATGACAGGTGAATGTCTTCAGATCAGGCATATGGTTCATTTCTGTCTATGCAGCAATCCTGCAAATGGATCCTTCCTACATAATTAACAGATTTCAATTCAGTGACACAGTGATAATAATTCACTCTAGAGTTCAGATACATACTTGATTGACTTTAATTTAAATATGTTAACATAATAATAATAATAAATTCTATAATTCAGGCATTGTAAGAGCTTAAAGGCAAGTGTCAGTTTGTTCCACACCTCCTAGTAGATTAGTTTTCTAATATATCTCTTTTCTAATGATATTGCAGTGGCGAGGCTGTAATTTGGGTTATCTGCCAAATGTTCTTATGCCTATTTACATTTTAAGCTTCAACTGGAAGTGAAACGTATCAGGTATTTCCAAAATACATGCCAGATTTATACAGCACACAGAGAGAACGAGATCCTTTTCATTTAAGATGGAGACTCTTGCTGATCATAAGTTTTTCTCTGTCATTTCATCACAAGCTTCTTTTAATAAATATGAACAACAGTATTGTTTAGGTAGAATCTGAAAATACCAAATCTCCTGCCACAAGGCTGAATGATCTAGCTGCTCGACTAGTAAAAAGAAAACACACAAATATTATTTTTTTCCTCTCAATAGTCAAACAAAGACATGTGGACCAGGGTTTGTTTGGGTCCCAGAAGACTTTGGGGCTTAGTCGAATGATCTCCAGTCCCTGAGAACGTGTCGGTCACCACCACATTGGTAGCCCCTCTAGACACATGGAACAACAACATTTCAAGCATCTGAAAAAGCTTTAACCAGCAAATATGGGTGTTCCTAGCACTTGTCTTTGGTGCACTATGTGT
Organism: Corvus cornix cornix; assembly: GCF_000738735.6. Lineage (NCBI taxonomy): Eukaryota > Metazoa > Chordata > Aves > Passeriformes > Corvidae > Corvus > Corvus cornix. The sequence continues at coordinate 93,989,273 of NC_046332.1, forward strand.
CACTATATTGACCATCAAAATGCAATGTTCTTACTTGGTTTTTTGGCTTAGTCTGCAATTTTATGCTCCATATTTCCTGCAATATAACTGGCAAGGGGCAACTCTTCTGCTTATGAATTACTCACTGATTTTATCATCTTATATCCTGCCTTTTATGCAACTGAAAAGAAAGGGGTGCTTCTGGTGTGCCTACTTCTGGTGGCAACAGTGTGGAGGTTGACTCTGTGCCACCAACTGCTGCTGCATATGGCGCTGATACTGACCACGGCCAGGATTGATTCCCAGAGCTACCTTTCCCTTTGAATGCCAGGGCACACCTCCACAGAAATGTAACAGCAAACTGCTCTGTTGCCCTGGCTATACCTTTGTTCCTTACCCTCCCTTTACCGTGTACCCACTCCTCCTTACTACTCCCAGAGCATTTTTTACAAGCCTGTGTTGTTCTCTGTTTATGTGGTGGGCACCCTCTGACAAATTGGAGAACTCATGAGCAAGTGCCCTTTGGAAAGTCTTTATGTTACTGAAAAGAGTAAAGGGAGAATACATCACTGAGGTGGAGAAAACCTAAAGAGTATAGCTTGAGAAAAAAATACATAACGACAAGAGTTTTTCATAAGGGGAAGGAAATGTGTCAAGATTTGGTGCATGGTTTTTTCAGACTTCATGCACTTAGTTTTGAGTCTGAATACTCAAAACCTTAAAGAGAAAAGAAATCCTATTAATTATTCACATTAATAACAGGAAATTATGGGATTTTTGTATATGATCCTTATATATGATTCTAGGTCTGGGATCTTCGTGAGGAGTGTTGTCCTCACTTAGTGGGTCTTAGGGTTTCACTTTTCAGCTCCCAGTATGACCCTCAATATTTAATGAAAGAAGTTTGGTCACAAAAAGCTTGGTTAAAAAAAAATCTGCCATTGTGAAAAGCTAGATATTTTCTTCAGAATGGTGAATAAATAGTCTGCTCCTGATTTTACTGATGCTGGGGTAAATGTGGAGAAACTTTAGTGAGGCCATGAAATTACATTTATATTCATTCAAATTGAGGGAGAGATCAGAATCAATAATATTATACTTTTCTATTTTAGAAAAGATTGCCAATATTGTCAATATTTATTGCAGTCATATTTCTTAAGGAACTGTGCCTTGATCTCATATCTTTAGTGATTAGCCCAATGAGCTCAATCAAAGCAAAGAAAGCTTTTTAGCATTATGTTTACTAAAAATAGATCTGATTCTTACAGCCTCATATTAAATTATACTTCAGGTGGTGAAAGGACACATTTCTGTGGCACGATGTTATTATTGAGTTATTTCTCACTGAAGCTAAACTTACATGCAGGGGAAAAAATAGATATTTATTCCATGCTTCTCAGAACTTTAAAAGAAATCTCTGTTGTCACCTCCCTGTGTTTTCATGTTGGGCTTTTTCCTACCTTCCCACCTGCCTACAACACAAAAAGGATTAGCATTGAATATTCTTTATTTCCCCAAATTGTTAATGGATGATAGATTTGTTCTGCCTGCCTTTCTTCTGATTGCATGTTAGGAAATGATTGCAATTGTTTCACATTCACATATTTTTGCACAGTAGGTCTTATAGTCAAATTAAGCAATTTTCCTGTATAATTTTATTCTTGTTTTAGATTTAAAAAAATCCTTTTCCTAAGCTTTTCTTAAAAACACTGGTGTCTATAGTATAGGGCTAAAAGCATTATCTGTCTCACTGCAGCAATTAAGCTGCTCTGTGATTAGCAGCAGGTTATGCAATAGAATAAAAGACATTGCATCTGCTGTTTTGCCTTTTCTCTAAGGCCTGGTAAAGTAACCTTTTATGCCATCAAGGACAGGAGCACCTTAGCACCTAATAACAAAGATTTTTGGTCCTAGGGAAAATACAAGTGCTGTAAATACAACGTTTTGTATTAACTAATGTTTGTGTAACTTATTGCTTAGTCCAAAGCTTTTGGAAATGAAAATCTTTTTAATGGAAAACATTTTTTGATAGCTCCTGTATATAAATACCTATTATTAATATGCTATCTCTGCTGTGAAACAAAACAAACTATAAGAAACTAGATGAAGCATTATTAGGAGAAAACAGGTAGAGCACTGTTACATTTATGATATTAGTGAACTAGAACTTAAGCTCTGAGACATTTAAGTGCTTAACTCCTACTAGTTTCAGTGGGAATCAGGCATTCAAATATATTTTTAAAATGCACAATTGTGCAGGTACTGTAAAGAGTACAAAGGAGATGCAAAAAATGAATATTTGACACAACATTTTTACTTTGACACATTTATTTCTTACTTTTTAGCAGTTTTGGGCTAAATCTTGAGAGAGGTAAACAATCTGGGAACTGCATTTAATTTTTAAAATACATTCTTAAGTAAACTCTCAAGAAGACCTCTAAGATCATCAGCTCCAAGCATTAAGGTAGCATTGCCAAGTCCACCACTGAGCCATGTCCCCAAGTGCCCCATCTGTGTGGCTTTTGAATACCTGGTTCTCCTCTTTCTTTTAGATCAAGGGGCATCAATGGCATCACTCTACTAACACCAGAGTGAAATCTGTCCAGATGTGTTACTGTCTCTTTTTACTCTGACATGCCCTCCTCCTCCTCCTCCTCTTTCTCCTCCCTCTACCCCATGATCTGTCCCTCTGCCTAAATGTTTGCAGGTTAGGCAGGCAATGAATGAGGTAGCATTTACTCTCTAACGCTCTGTGATCTGATTCCACAAAGAGTTTCCCAGGCACAGAGTCCTGCTAAGATCAATGAGATCATTCACATAAGCAAATAAAGATTTGTAGGATCAGGCCCTTGATTATCTCATCTCTTCTCTTGGGACTAATGTCCTTTCCCAGCACCACCATAATAACACTCCTCGGCATCTCTTTCTTGTATTGTTTTCCTGCCAGTTTGCCCATTCAATCTTTCATTTCATCCCTTAACTTTTTTGAAAGCCCCATCTGTCCTTTTACCAAATCGTCCAAAGGTGGGGGTTTTTAAACAGTGGAAACTGAGGTAAAATGATTTAAAATGGTTGATTTCTCCTACGCTTAATTGCTGGAACATAATCTCTTCTCTGAAGCCTGATGTATTAGTACATGCTTTCTCCAGAGGCTTGCTATCCTTCAGTGGTTCAGCTCCCATGATTGCTGTGCCACAGAGAAATATTATTATCACTGAAAAATCACTTCTCTATTTCTGAACATCTGTACACACCAAGAGCATAATTTTTACAGTGGGTTGCATCATGTGATGTCAGAGCTTTAACAAGAATGATTTCTTATTGAGAAATATGGAGAAAACACCAAAGAGCCTAGGGCTTCTTCATTTGAAGTCAATAGAGATTTGGCCACTGACTTCAGTGGGAGCAGAACTGGGTCCCGAGATTACAACTACAAGGCCCCAGAGGGGCTGATTTGCACAAACACTCCTTATTAAAAGAAATAATAAATTCCCCAAAGCATTAGGGAGAAGAGCATATGAATGCTTAAATGCTTCCCCCTGTGCCACCAGTACCTTTCTACTTTGTTGCCCCCACTCAGTCCTTTTTATTGTGAGTTGGGCAAAGGAGAGGCTTTCAACCCCCAGACAAATCTCTCTCTGGTAAGAGAGGGGTTTACAGATGTGAACCCTGGGAGATCAGTGGCAAGCTGTTCAAAAGGGAGAGGGATCTTGGGAATTTGAAGGAAATGGCATGGAGCTGGAGACTGTGGGGAGGGTCACAGAGGAAAAGTATTTCCACGCTTCCTTTCTGTTTTGAGACTAAGAAGCTGGAGCTTGTTATGTATTTGTTCCTTTGGAATAGCTTGCAAGTGATATACTCAACTGTCATGTAGGTATTCTGTAAATCTAGAGAATTTCTAGCAAAGGACCTGTGAGGACCCTGAAAGCCTTCCACACTTGCTCTAGAAGACTTCTGAAAAGGAGGAAGTTCTTTCCGAAGATGAGGTGTTTTGTGGAGAATGAAGAGGGCTGTGAGCAGATTTCCTTCTCAGCGAGCCATGGCTGAGCGTAGCTCACGTGTGTGGGCTGTCAAGAGCTGAGGTGGGAGTTTGCAGACTATCAGCTGCCGTGTCAGCTGTCCTAATTGGGCTGTATGGTCAACAAACAGCCAGCTAGAATCAATATATCCTCATTTAGAAAACTCCAGAAAGTGCCTCTATAGGCCTGGCCACAGGTATTTCTGTAGACAGGACATAGAGTTGCCAAATTCATCCTGAGATCTTTTTATGGGAAAATAAGAAGAGCTGCTTCCCTGAACAGCCCATCACACTTTCAGGCTAGTACCCCATCCTTGCTCCTGGTATTTTCTCTGACACCTCCTGTGCAGTGTCCTTTGCCCTTGTGAATGGAGATGGGGTTGATTCTATGAATGCCAACCCAATGGGGCTAAATACCATGACAGGTAGATAGAAATGCATCAGGTATAAGCCACAAGCTTTGGAAACCTACCTAAATCCAGTCCTGAAGTTTACCCTAATCTGCTCTATTTTATTCTGTTGCATTATCCCTGAATGGCTAAGTAAGCCTGTAGGATGGCATTATTTGTTACTGGCAAAACATTGGCTACACGGCTTGTCTTTCAGTATGGTGAAGTAAAAAAAAAAAGTGTAAAAACTGTGAACTAGCTGTTCCTGGGCTTACAACCATTATATTCCCAATGGGCATGTTGACAAAGATCTTAATGGTTGTGAACCAGCTATTTCTGTGCTCATGGCTATTAGAAAGGCTCCACTGAGAAGCCAAAGGAGTTCATAATGGTCATGAACCAGCTATTTCTGAGTTCATGGCTATTACAGATTCCAAAGAAATGCCAGTGAAGTTTATCATGTTCATGAGCTGCATGTTTCTGTCTCACAGCGCCTATAAACTCTGCTGAGAAAGTGAAGGGGTTTGTAATGGTCACACATGAGCTATTTCTACGCTCAGTACTATTACCAACTCAGATAGGAAGCCAAAAGTTCACAAAGTGGTATTTCTTTTGCCCCTGGCAAACTCCATGTAGAAACTGATAAAACTACTAATGTTTCTCAGAAAACCACACTCCAATTCACAATAACACCTCTCAGAGTACTACAGTGGTGCAAAGTCTCTGCTCTGCTCAGAGCCACTGTGGCAACTTGCCAGGACCCTGAGGGCTGCAACTCATTTATATATGCATTTACATAAATTTACATGAATTTTGCGTCAATTTGTATTCCATCAATGTTGCGATGAAACCTATACTGAAGAGAATAAATAACATATAGATGACTAACACTAGTACTGTTTCTCTGTTTTTAATTTTACTTATTTCACTCTCATTTTCTTTGCATCTTTCTGATACCTGTCCTGTAGCTGAATTGACATCCAGTCTCAACAAGAGTCTATTTTGTAGAGTAAAGAAAATTCCTGTTTCATCTACGTTCAATTACAGGGAAGCAGAGAGCTGTGGCTTTGGCAAATTGCTTATGCTGCACACTTAGCAATCTCCCCAACCACCAGTGGCTAATATACATATTAAAGAGGGCAGTGCCAGCACAGTCCCTTGCTGACCTCCACATGTGAAGCCCTCAGAATATTCATGAGATTTTAAACATACACATTAAAAAAATCCTGAAAATAAGAAGTAATAGGTCTCCTTTTTTTTTTTTTTTGTATGAAAATTACTGCTAAGACAGAATTTTAGAGATAAAAATAACTCAGTGGACTGAATTAGTAATTTAATGGCAACAGTCTCCTTTGTAGCAGGATCTATCAGTATTTAATAAAACTTGATGCCATTATGCACCTTTGTTTTCTCTTACGGATCCACAGTTTATAAAATGCTGTTTTATTCTTCAGTGATGCTTTAAAAAAAGGTCACTATGACTTTGGAGAATCATCTGTATGAACCACAATCTCATATTCTGCCATCCTCATGAAAACAGTGGCTTTGAGATGAGCATAGTCCTCCACTTGTTGCCTGAGGGCATGACAGTATTTTAAAGTGGAGACTGATTTAAATCTTGTGTGGTTTTGCCAAAGTCAGGAATCAACAAATTGCCTTAAAGACTCAAGATCTCCCTGCAATTACCAAGCATGAAATAGCTCATAACACTTAGCTAAGAAGCCTTGCTGGAGTAGGAAAAATCAGCAGAAGAGGCTACAGCTAACCCCAGACAGCTTCCGTGCTTGTCAGTGCTGCAAGTGCAGTTTATGTTGGCTGTTTAAAACCTATTTTTAGAGTGCTTTCAGCTCTCTGCTGCTATAGTCCAGTTAGCATGATGCTTGTGCTGGTGGACAGCTACAGCAGTGAAAGCATTTTTTCACAGGATTGCTCATTTGGATGACCAGGCATTCACATTGAGACCTGTATCACCAGAGTGCTTGTAATATACTGCTCTCACCAGAAGTGGAAACTTTAAAACTTACATTTTAAATTGCAGAGAAAAAACACTAAACATACCGGGCAAGAATTTACTGGGTGTAACCAAAATTTCTTGTCTGGTAGTGTAGAAGTCTGTCAGATCTCTTCTTCAGTGTAAGCCAACAAGAATAGTGACCAGACACAAGGAAAAGGAAAGTGATGTGGTTATCAGATTGTGAGGTTTCCTGTGTTTGGCATCTGACTGTCTGGCAATCTTTGGAATAAGGACTGCCTGGTATCAGGTAGTGCTATCAGTATCCTGATGGATTTTTATTTATTTATTATTTATTTATTTAATTGCTTTTCAAACCCATTCACAGCTCTGTCCTCCCAATTTTATAAGGAGTAATGAAGAAACATTTATTTCCTTTCTTTACAGAGTCTGCAGCAAGTGAAACACAAAGTGAGATTTAGCCAGAGGGCCTCTAAGCCAATTGGACATACATGAGTCCATGGGACCAGAGAGGAAGCACCCAAGGGCTCCGTGGAGCTCTTTGGTGTCATTGTGAGGTCCCTCTCTGTCATCTTTGAGAGATCATGTCAGCTGGGGGAGGCTCCTGGTGACTGAAAAATCTGTCCTTGTAGATATTCAAAGCTCAGGTTTGGACAGGATGATCTGCAGAAATGCCTTCCTACGTCTGGGATGCTGTAATTGTGTGCCTGTACAGAGGTGTGACTAAGGGAGTCTGTCAGCTTTTCAAAACACTTCATACTGCTCCTCTGATTCATTGCCTGGGTAAAAGAAATTCCACAGGCAGACAAGTTGAACTGTTTAATTGTAAATTACATGAACACTACCATTAAATGGAACATCTAAATAAGTTGATATGCAGTGTTAGAGCTTTGTGTAAATTATTATGCTTAAACTATATCTTGCTCCTCATGAACTCAAAATCATTTGCAGACATTAAATGAGTGTCATAGACATTCTACGGGGGTAGGAATTGTCCTGTTTGCAGTGACAGCAGGTAAAGAGAAGCACAATGTGGCTGCATGGCTGGGGCAGGGCTGCAGAAGTAGGCAGATTAGGCCAGGTCAGCAGAGAAGTCACAGCGTAGAGAGAGCAGGAGGAAAAGGCAGAAGCTTGTCTTATGTGACTCTGTACAATCTGCAAGCCATGATAGGGTCTTTCACCACAGTGGGTGCTTGCATCTTTGAGAGAAGAATGAGGAGAGGTAACAGGCCTCTCCCACTTCCTTTCCTCCCATCTGCCAGCAGAGGCTTGTAGGCTGCCAAAGAACAGGGACAGCACATCTTCTGTGCTGCTGCTGGAGGTGCATGGGGGACATTGTGCCTTCTTCATACGTAGTGGCCTCCAGAGCTCCAGCTGAGCCACTTCTGTGGCCACTGGTCCTGTCTGTTAAGGGACCTGCCTCTTCTAAACCCAGCCCTTGAGGCGACAAGCCTTCCCCCATTCTAAAAGAAGCCCCTCATTTCAGTGTCGCACAGGGAAAGAGAAGATTGGGTTAGTCAGTCAAATGATCAGACATCCACAGTGCGATGCTAAGTAATATAGGTGTTGATTATATGTTGCTTTAAGTGCAAAATTCAGCCTAGATAAATCCTTTAACAAAAAGTAACTGTCAAGCCCCAGAGAAATAAGGCTCTTCTTTTCATGTTGTCTGAAGATTACACTGAATTGAATGCTTTGAAGAAAATAATCATGGATTTGGCTTCCTGTTCGAGATTGCTGCTTAAAACACAGTATTTCTTCACAGTTCTGCTTTGCAATTCATACAAGAAATTTCATGTAAACAAGGAAATGTATGGAAAAAAAGCGATGAAAGCTATAAAAAGAGCAAATGTTTGATGCTCCCAGGTAGGTGAGGGTCAGTGAGTACTAGGTGCAAGGTACTGTTTTGACATGTGGGGTCCAGACAGATTCTTCTGTCAGAGATGGGATATTTTAAGAATGGATCTTTGCTGGAGCTCTCTGGAAATCTTCAGCTGGCTCAGTAGCTTATGGCTGGAGCAGAACTGCAGCTCCTTGCTGGGTCTGGAGCTCTGGGTGCAACTGGAGAGAGAAATGGGCTCCCGTGCAGCTCCAGGCAGTGTCATGGGGAGGGTGACAGAGGACAGGGGTAAAAATTACATGGTTGGGGTCTCCTACTTTCCAGGCTGACATGCTGTTCAAAGGCTGAAGGGTCTGGCTACTGCAGGGTTGGGAACAAAGAGTAAGTCAGGGAGACACCAGGATTGCTTGCTCACTCAGAGCAACATTTGAATGATTTGATATGAGTTACCTTTGCTGAATGACATTTCATGTATCAAAGCCACATTGTGGCTTGAAATCAAAGTCTATATATTTGATAGCAGCCAGCAGCACTTTAGATCTTACATAACTCCTTTAAAACCAAAACCTGTTATATTTCTTTACAGACTGTATACAGAAATTATCAAATCATTGCTGAAGTATGAAAAGGTGAACTAGAAATGTAATGCCCAGGAGAATTGTGACTAGATTCCCATTTCATCTCAACTTTTGGTATGTGGAGTTTGCCACTTTCTATATATGTAACACAGGCTGAAACCTGCTGTATGGGAACAACACTCACTGCACACTGTGTGTGTGTTATCTGAGACAAACTGGTCCTGTGCAATGCAGAACAGATCAAAGTGTCAGGGATCTGAGGCTGGGTTGAGGCACAATTTCTGTATTTTCAGTTGGCTGATTTATTACAGTCTCTTGTGGACTATGACTGACCACAGACTCAGCGGCCATATTCTGATGAGAGGTGGGGGTATACCCACTAAAAAGGCAGAAGATGGAACTTTGTGGAAAGTGGAGAGAAGTGATTTTGCATGAATCAGAGAGTAGGGGTTACCATAAAACATATCACAATATATACAGAGGTGTCTCTGTCAGTTATAGCAGTCTGTCAGTTCAAGGCCTGCATACAAATGGAGCAGATGATAAAAATAAGACTAATCTGATTAAAAAAAAAGAGGAAAACATCTATAGTAAGAAACATGAAAATACAACATATAACATTTTTATTCCTTCAAAGATGACAAAAATATTTTCATCCACTGTCAGCCAATAGATCACTTGATTGTGATGGGAGACAAGAACTAGCTTTCCAGTTTTGTGTATAGCTAGAACGATGCATCTTTTTGTGACAAGGTTTTATGTACCACAAACACTATATTAGTCTTCTTTTGATTAAAAATTAATTAAAAACTTCCTTGAAAGTTTGTTGATTTGGTTTTTACGTTGGGATGGGGTATTTTTGTTTGGTTTTTTGGAGGTTTCTTTTGGGTTTGTTTATGTTGGTTGGTTTTTGTTTGTTTTTCTTTTTTTTTCTGTGGCCAAGGATGCCTCAAGCCATGGAAATACAGGACTGCTACTGGTAGTTCTTGTCCATATGCTACTGATGCAACTGCAGCACCATGTCATCACAGAAAAAGTTGTGCAGACACAACCAGGGGAATAATGAGATTTAACTCAAAGTTATTGTAACTTTAAAGTGAAACAATATGCTTTGTATGTTCCCAAGTCTATGAGATGAAGTATAAGTTTAAATAAAGAGCTGTTGATAGATTTTTTTGGGTAAGAAATGTCGCACTTACACGAGGAAAAATCTTGACTAAGCAGAACAAATGAAAAGGGATTTCTCTCCCACATGTATATTAGCACAAAAGTTCCCGATTTCCCATTTAATTACAGCAAAAATCATGTTGTTCTGTCTTTCCCACGTCTCTTGAAAGGTACTTCAGGTATTACTGAAGGATTAGAAAATAAGATGACTTGGTATGGATTTCTGGATTTTAGGATAAATTTTTTACATTCACAAATTATGCAAGCTATGGGTAAGTACCTCAGGAACCAGTCCAATATTCTACCTTCAAATTCTATTCGCTTAATTTTTTTAAATGGCTGGAATGTTTATTCCAACTTCTACATCACAAAAAAGTTTTTATTCAGATATTTAGAGTCAGCCCTACCAAAAATAGTGAATGATGAGCCAAATGTAGATCAAATTTTTTCACTCAGAAAGAATTTTTATGAATCAGTTAAAATGAGCTTTTGACATAAATTCATGCTCTCCATAATTTGCGTTTGAAGTAACATGCTGAAACCGAAGGAAACTGCATAGCATATATGAAGGCAACTGAAATGTCCACTAAAGAAAAGTGTCTGTTAGAATAACATACTGTTTAGGTGGTGGATGTTCCATTCATGTGTTTGCTCTGTAGTTATCTTCCCAAAGTGGGAATACATAAGTAAATTAATTTTTTGTTTGTTTTTGTTTTCCTTTTTTATCTTTTTTCTTTTTTTGTTGTTTTTAAATTTAATTGCAGAGTTATTTCTCCTTTTCCCTTAGAATACTGTATGTTCTCTCTAACAGGAATTTATGGTGTTTAGTGTTTTACAGGATAGAGTCCTCCTGGCAAAATACAACAACTGGGATAGTTCTCTGTGGTTCATTACTGATAGTGCAATGAAATGCTCTGTTTATTTTAGACATCACAGCACACTTGTCTCTAAAGTATTGCAGCAGCTCAATCTTTGAACTTATCTCTCTCTGTGAAAAGCAGGATTCCTTCTTCTTATGCATGTACTAGTGCTTTATCCAGGGTTGCTAGTGATGTGTCAAGATATGGACTTTCCATTGCTTCCCTTAGGATACTGTTTTACCCCAGCTGGTCTCCCTGGCAAGTAGTTATTGCCTGAGACCCAGGCTGACTGATTTCAAGCTAATACTTTGAATTGTTTCTTCACTATTAAAAAGCTTTCTGGAGATCTCCTGTATGCAACCTGAATGCAAAAATTCGTTTTTTGGGTTGAAAAAGTGTCTTAAGCAGCATCTTGTGTTGAATGCCCCAACATTACTAGGTCAGGAGAGTATGGAAATTCAATGAGTGGTGACTCACATGCCCCTGAGCTCCCATTCTGTCAGCAGTTTCCATTCTTCTGCCTAGCTGATGTAAACAACAATGAATCTGTACTGGGTTACCAAAGGAGAATTTGGCACTGCAGTGTTTTTGTCTTCCTAGATTTAATATTAATTTTTGTTTGTTTTCTTACCTTTTTCTTAGATCTTTTGTTGTGGCTAAAACCCAAGATGCAGCTACCCATCAGTAACTTCCAGGTAGGGCAGCTGCTATTTTACTTACTCTGAGGCACAGAAGCACAAGAAATATAAACACTGAGGATTAGGGAATCACAGACTGCCTCCCACATCCAAGATCCAAGAGCAGGGTCCCAGTTCTACCCCAAGGGAGCACACAAATAAGTAGCATCTCCCTTTCATTATTAGGAAAGGAAATGTGGGCAGCTGAGGATCAGAAACTTAGGGAGCATTGAGTCCCCTCTCCTTCTGCCCCAGGTAGCTCTGGAGCAGCCTCACTGTCTGCCCTGCCCCTGTGGAAGGTCAGAAGCAGCAAATAACATCTTCTAAACTTGCCTATGGTTTTGGACATAAAGAAATCAAAATAATAACTGCTAAGCATTCTGTGTTGTTCTTATGACTGCATGTTTGAGCATATTCAAATAAGAGTATTGCAGTCCTGGCATCACTGCTAAGAAGAGATCAGAGAGGATTACTAAGTATTTTGACATAATAATAGCTAATCATCTGGGCAGACTCAGACTGACCCGATCAGTAGAAAAGATAATGAGATTGCTCTTAAAATAAATAAAGTAATAAGTAATGAAAGAAAGAAAAGGAAAGAAATGAAGAAAGGAAGAAAGAAAGAAAGAACGGAAGAAAGGAAGAAAGAGTTACTCACATGGCCCGTAAAAGAAGACATCAGGATTTGGGAATATATGATGATAACACTCACCACACAAATTAGTTTTTTAGAGAATTCACCAACTATTTCCCTGTAAAATCTGATGAATGTGGGGATCAAACTTGGGAAATTCTTGCTTTTAATGTATGCTGGTGACCAAATAAATCCAGTGATGAGAGAGCCCTGAGCTTGTTTCAGTCTGCCTTTTAGTGCTTGAGCAAAGCAGGAGGTGTGTGTTAAATATTTGTATTGATCACCAGAACTGAACATAATCTGGGCGGTCAGTCCCAGTGCTGGCGAGATCCATTGTCACTCTGCAATGCTGCTGACAGATGTTATTGATTGTGGGTCATATTGTTTATATGTTTCTCTGAAACAGTTAATTTTAGCGCAGTGGGAAAGAGTGTCTTGCTACGCATGGGACAGTCAGAATGAATGGCTTCCTGGAATTTTTAATTACTTTCTGTTTTATTCTCATCAATTAATGAAGGCAGGAGCAGTTTTGCTACTGTCAGAAGACACTTTCAGTGTTGTTTGAAGATGATGACTACAAAAAAGTGAATTAAAACAAATACTTTTGTGGAAAAGGTTATCTTCATGACAGTTTAGACTTTTTTTCCTCCTTGCCCTTCCACAGGGAATGAAATCTCTTTAGTGGTGCACTGCATGGGGCATTTCCTTTGAGATCTGAATGCACTGTAGCTTCTTAGAGATGCATTCCTGCATCCTCGTGCAAGTGAAAACATGCTGATGTTTTCATTATACTATCAAGAAGCTCTAAGCTGACAGAATTGATATTCTCAATTCCTTTTACTATGCTTAGTGTGTCTATTGTCAGTATAGAAAAACATCTTACTTTTTGGTACCTCTATGCCACTGCTGCCTCTTCCCATTACAATTGTATCTGAGCACCTCATGATCTTCAGTATTTGGAGGCTCAAAACCCTCCAGCAAAGTGCCACTATCCCTGACAGAGAAATGAAGCATAAGCTCAGACTGCCAAAGTCCATGTCTTTGTAGGTATGCTTGTCCTGCTGCATTGCTAGGGTGCTTCCTGCCTTGGTTCTGACCTCACTCCTCCAGTCTCTGGGAACTGCTTGGGAGCTTTATGAACACAGTCAGTTATAGCCACTTGATCTGAACGCCACAGTACAGCTCATGGCATGCTTAATTCCTTCCTACAGACATGGTGTCCTGTCACATCCCTCAGACCTCTGCTCACACAAGGATTCAGGTTGCTACTGATGTAAAGGAGTGTGTGGGTAAGTAAAAACTAGTTTAAAGGTGTAACTACTGTCATAAATTGGGACATAACTACTGACACTTGGGACAGTCACTAGTACCATAATGGTGTCTACAGAATTTAAAGGTAATGCAATAAAATTGCTAATACGAAGTCATCTAGGCTACAAAATCTTGTTACTAAATTTCTTGCCCCGAGGAAATGCAAATAAGTGTCCTTCTGCTTACTGAGTTACCTACAGACAGTGCAGGCTGTGGCAATACAGATAGATGGCAGATGCATTTCAATAATGCCTTTGTTCATGCATATGATCGCACCAAAGAAGAGTGGAGACAAATACCTTCTAAAGCAAATAAGAAACCAAGAGGGTTATGTTGCTGTGATTTAGTATGTTTTCTCCAGAACAAAGAGACTTTCTGAAGCTTCAGTGGAGTATCATTTAGACTCCTAAGCTCTCTGGTGGCACTTTGCAGTAGGGGCTTGGCTTCTGTTCATAAAAGTGATTAAGTGGAATGGAAGATATCAGCAGTATAGTGTAAACCTCTTGTGAATAAGATCCAATAAAGCATTTTAGTCCTACTGTGCTGACTTAGTTATGAAGCCCCATATTATTCACAGGGTTTAGTCTTCATAAACTGTCTGTCCTTAGTACAAAGGTTCATTAAAGAGGGATAGCATTAACTCTCTGTTTTGCAGCTGATCCACATAAATAAAATGTAAACAAAGTACTACTAGCCAGAGCTTATTTTCTCAGCTGTATTCTGGTGCTTTTTAATTTTGGAGAAAATTGAACTGAACAGGGAGATTACTAAGGTATTTTTTTATGTGAAATCTATCAAGGTATTTATTAGGACTAAACAAAGTACATATTCTTTTCTAAAGTTCTGAACTCTCATCTTTCTTAGGTGTTTTACACTTATATGAAGTTTTTTCAATGCTGTTAAACATAATAATCTCAAAATTACTTAAACAAGTTAGGAGTGTCACAGGGAGGTATAATAATTCTTTCATTTTTGCAGATGGGGTAATTGATGGATATGTGTTAAGTGGACTTAAATTAGCCAATGTGTTGGTGATGAATTCCATGTTCTCAGGGTTTGGTCCTGTTTTCTTAGTGATAGTAGTATCTATACTGATTGAAAAGACACCAATTCAACAAATTAAATGGTCCAACTCACAAAAAGGGAGTAGTTAAATTATTTGTTTATAATAAATATAAATTATATAAATATATTTATATTTATTTATAATAAATATAAATTATATAAATATATTTATTTAAATTATAAGTTCCAAGCTGTAGCTCCCCCTACTCCAAACTCTCACTGAAATCTGCCCCTTCTCAAAACGGGGTTCGATAACTCCTACATGTCTCCTTCCACCTGCTTTGCTGTAACTACTTCACAAACTACCTGTGGGAGCCAAAGAACTGTTTTTATTAGTCATGCCTCTTGGTCATTTACTATGTTTACTGATATAGATCCCTGCTGGGTCTTAGCTCGTGCACTAGAAAGATAGCTCGTGTAAGGATGTAAGGAACAAGCTGTGCTGGGACAGCCCACAGGGCTCTGAGAGGCTCCCCACCCTGTCTCTGACATGAGTTAGTACCTGGTGATGAGGGGAGGGTATAAGGACAAGCAGAGTGTGGTGAATGCTCCTTACCTTTACGCCTTCTGATGGCAGCAGGCTCAGGTCTGCCTGGCACAAAGGTGCTAGCTTGCCTCTTGGTAGCTCACAATAGATTTTCCTTCTGTAAGGCTGCAAAGTTAGCTTTAAAGATATGTATGTTTTTGGCTTTCTACCATCGTGCAACAGCCAAAAGGCCCATAATTTAATTATGTGCCACATGAAAGAAATCCAAAAACCAAAAAAACAACTGACTTGTTTTGAAGAAAAAATAGATTCGGTACTACAACAATGTAACAATTCATACAACAATTCTTCAATCCTCCCTGAAACTCTCATCTCCCAAGACTCCTGTCATACTCTTCTGCTCCCTTCCCAGTATGAGAGGCCATGGACAACTTATGTCCCTGTTGTAGAGCAGCCTTTCCACACCCTTGCCAGACCCTGTGTTCATTCTTCCAGCTTTTCCTGGGGCACTTCATTTCTCAGAGAGGTGGCTTGGAATTGCATGGAACTTCCAAAATGCAGTGAAGTCGTGGATTTATGCTATTGATTATGGAGGACATAGGGATTTTTTGTAGGTGGAAATTAATATTCAGGTACAGATTTACCTGATGACATGTCTGCAACCCCTTTATTTTCACTTATTACCCAGCCATCGGCTGTAGCACTTTCTGGTGTGGCCTTTTTTCTTGTGTCAAATAATATGGACAACGAATCAAAGACACAACTGTCTGGATCTGGCCCCAGTAGGGTTCAGTTGATAGTCTGTGTTGACATTTCCTAAAGGAGGACAAACTCCTCTTGCTGCTGACCCAGGTCAAAGATTTCTGGTAAAACAGAATGAACTCAGCACAGATGGCAATTCGCCCCATTTTTTGCCTTCCAACAGGATGGATTTTTTCTCCCCCATGCCCTCAAAAACAAAGCCAAAACAGTAGCTTTTGAAGGACACCTAAGAAATAGAGACTTCCTGCTACCTGGTCCTGATCTAACGGTCTGCCCTACACTGAGTAGAGATAATCCAAGGAGGCTGCATGTGAAGTAGTTTTATCCAATGCCACCACAGGTGCACAGAATTCATATGGCTCCCAGTTTTTTTGGAAAACCTGTCAGAATTGGGATCATTAACTGATTTTTTTTTTTTTCCATATCACATCATCTGACATTGTTAGATGGTACTGTGTTTCTAAACATGTCTGTGAAATCTCTGGGTCTCACAAATTCATCAGTTTCGGAAGGAGCTTTTTCTTTTCCTTCTGGTGCTGATTTTTGCAGTGTATCAAGAAGCATGAAATACTGAAAAGGCAGAAAGAAATATGCCATTGCAGATCACACTATTGCATTAATTCTCAAGAAAGTGCTCTAATTCAACTGTGTAGTATTTAATTGTATTTACAGATATTTCCTGATACATATTTCGTTATTGTAAAGGCTTCAATAATATGAATAGAGTATTCTGTGACTAACGAATCAAGACATGAAAACACAAAGGGTGCCAAAAGTACTGAACAAATCACTTTTTTCTTTATTGTGATTTACAAAGCAAGCATATAAGTTGCTTTACTACAGAAGCTCAGCAGCTTCATTCAGCACTTTGATGTGTTCAGGCTAATCTGCTATTCTGCTCTAAAAATTTGATGTGATGTCAGAAGCAGATGTAACTCTCAGTTAATTAATATAGGTGAACATGAATAACATTTTTTTTCCTGCACTGAGTGAAGTTACTGAAAATAGGTGTCTCTGCAGGTTGAAGCAAATAGTAAGTGCCTGATAAAACAGACTAAAGGTAAAAATGCAGCCAGGAGCTAAATCTCTCTGCAGGGTGTTTCTGGGGCTTCTACCATTCTTATTTCCTCCTTGATAGGGCTTAGAAATTCTTAGCAATTTCCAGCTCTCAATGTAAGTTGCATAAAGCTATTAATGTACACTCTGATAAGAGGACCAAAACAATTGTACCAGGGGAATAACACAGCATGCCTTCTAGAGTGCAGAGTAAGTGCAGCCTTCACATATTAGATTTATCAGGGCACAGTGAGGTATCGAATAGCAACACATTCTTGCTCTTTGTCTCTCTTATGTGCATGTTCTCATACACAAATACCTACAAAAGACTCCTCAAAGTTTCCATTGACCAGACAATGCTTGTGAGAGTGAAATAGCTCTTGGTAGCATTTTTAGGGGCCAGCTTACCATGGCTTTCTCCACAGAACAGGATAGATCATTTCTACAGTTACTGAAACCTTGTTTTGATTTGATACTTTATTTAAATTTACATCTGTGTCATTACACCCCAACATTACTCTGCTGAAAAAAAGGGAAAAAAAAGGGACATAGGAAGAGGAGAATAATAGATTCAAAGGGAGAAAACCATAGTCCTTTCTCCTGTACCATTTACCTTCGTTCTTTTACTGGTCTTATGTGACCAAGTGCTGGGTCCTGGATTTGGGTCACATCAGTTCCATGCATCACTACAGCCTTGGGGAAAAGTGACTGGAAAGCTGCCTGGCAGAAAAGGACCTGGGGGTGAACTTGAGCTGGCAGTATGGCCAAGAAAGTTAGGTGCCAAGAAGGCCAATGGCATCCTGGCCTGTGTCAGCAATAGTGTGGCCAGCAGGACCAGGGCAGGGATTTTCCCCCTGTACTCAGCACTAGTGAGGCCACACCTCAAATTCTGTGTCTAGTTCTGGGCCCTGCACTATAAGAAAGACATTGAGGTGGTGGAGTGTGTCCAGAGAAGGGCAACGGAGCTGGTGGAGGGTCTGGAGCACAAGTCCTGTGAGGAGCAGCTGAGGGAGATGAGGTTGCCTGGTCTGGACAAAAGGAGGCTCAGAAGACCTTATCACTCTTCACAACTCCCTGAAAGGAGGCTGTAGAAGTGTGAGGGTTGGTCTTTTCTCACATATAATAAGCAGTTGAGGACAAAAAGAAATGGCCTCAAGTTGCACCACGGCAGGTTTAGGTTGGGTATTAGGAATATTTTTTTCACTGAAAGGTTTGTCAAAACCTCTGGAACAGGCTGCCCAGGGAAGTGGTGGAGTCACCACTCCTGGAGGTATTTAGAAGTCGTGTAGATCTGGTTCTTAGGGACATGGTTTATGGGAACCTTTGCAGTACTGGGTTAGTGGATGAACTTGATCTTAAAGTTCTTTTCCAACCTAAATGATTCTGTCATTCTGTGATTCTATAGTCTGGATTGTGACAAGAGTTTTTCTACTTTCCCTTCTGCCAGTGTTCCACTGTTCCAAATATTCCTCAATATCTCTTTCAATCAACATCTTTCTTTAGAGTTTTGATTGCTTTCCTTGGGCTTTGGCTGCTGTGTATGTTTTCAGAGCCAAGAGATGCATTCCTTTGAGTTTCCTCCTAACAAACCAGAAGAGTTTATACAGCCTGTGATGAGGAAACCTGGGATGATAGTAATTGTACTGAAGCTTTCTTGATGTTCTCCACCTCCAGATAGAAGGCATTAATACAGCTGCTCTCCTGTTTTAAGCAAGGCAACAGCCAGAAAACCACCTGTGGCAGCAATATCTGACAGATACAGCTCTACCAGGAAAAGTCAAAAAGACTGAGCATACACAAAATGATCCTGGCTAACTTGCTCTGACCCCAGGCCTGAGGTGTACTCTTCCTCTGTAAAATTTGCTACTACCTTGGTTCAGGGTAATTACAAGGGATATCCCCTTCTAGCTGGCAGGGAATTGTAGATTGGCAATGGCTAAAAACTCCCAAACCTGAGTGTTTTGGTGGTGACCCTGTTGGTGGGGTTCAGCCCATCTTTGCTGGGACAGGGAGACTGTTGTCTTTGTATGCAGAATGTGCCCGGCTACGCATGACAGACTTCATGCAGAACAGTTTAACCAGACATCTAATCTCGCCTGGAGGGAAGAGTGTTTTTTACAGTGTGTATTCAATCTTTTATTCATTTAGCTCTGTGTTTCTGCACTAGTGGGTAGGAATAATTCTCTATATTCTATTCTTTGAATAATACTAGAAATGCTGTCACCCGAGTTTATCATGTCCCTTGTTACTCTATGAACATTAAAAATTTCAAAACCAGACATGCCACTTGTAACAATTTGGATATGTATGTCCAGACAGGCCACTGAACATGCACTACTACATTGTGGAAGGTAATTCTTAATTTGTATTCTATTTATTAATGATTTCTAGAACTTTTAATTTTTTATTTTTGTGGGAATTATGGCAAGTTATAATTCCAAAAAAAAAGATAGCACTAACATTTCTCACATATGATGCCTGATGTGACCTCATAAATCTTTGTACCTCAGTAGTGATAACAGTTCTCCAGGTGTAAGTCTTCAGACTAGTGGTGACCTAAGCAAGCACAAGAAGTGGGTATATTATTTTTTCCAGACTAAGTATCTCTGGAGCCCTTTTGGCTCAGGATTTGTGGGAAGGTTGATCAGCTTCACCACATGTGGAGATGCACCATGTTGACATAACTCTCCCTTCTACCTACAAACTCAAACTGCAATCTCTGCCTCCAAACTCAAACTTTCTCAGCATTTGTGAAGCTGGGATAAGGCTTGGGTTTTGTTTCTGTTTGAAACTTCAGAGGTTTTTCATCCTTTCCTTTGAACTCTGCTGACCCCATTGGTTCAAAGTGGACACCTCGAGCATGAAAGCTTTAAAATTCTAATTAAACTGGCAAGTAAAGAGATGTGAAAAATTTCAGCAAGACTGAAAGGCAGAGATTGATAAAACATGGATTTAGTTTGTAATTTAAAAGGCCGGTTCTGTTAGGATTAAAAACTGAACCAACTTCCTGCTCCCTCAGACTTTGTGCTTCCACTTACTTGGTTTAGGACCAAGATAACTAAACAGAAGAAAGAAAATTTTGTGCAATCCTCATTCAGGTGAACACAAACCTGTTCCTACTTATCTTACTTGCTCAGCATCTTGTCGTGGCATGCTCACGATTACTTGACCATCCTGGAGACTGGGAAAGACCATTTCTTTCTTCTATCTGATGGAGGCAGTCATGCAAACAATTCCTCTCACCCAAACCAGGAGTTGTTTTCTTGAGCATCATGGCTCAAGGCAGACCCACCCTACTTCCTCCCATAGAGCAGCTTGGCTACATTGTTAAACTGTACACAGGTTAAATTATAGGTTAAAATCCTGAACGTCTTAATGGGCCACTAAAGCAGGGTTTCAAGATGCAACCTCACTTCCTAGTGGGAGAGAATGGGGCGAGGAAGGGCACACTTAGTCTCCCATTTCATGCTCCAAGGCTCTCACTTTTTGGGATGGCAAGAAGCAGGCAGAGGCACTTGCCCTCCAGGCTTCCAGAGCCTTCTGCCTTGCACACCGCGCTGACAGACAGAGGCTGTGGGCAGCTCTCATTCTGAGATGTAAGTCTCAAATGAATGTTTTCATTTATTTTGGTGGGTAGCCTAATGACGTAAGTAAAAGCTGTCTGCCTCAGAACCACCATTTTCAAAACATGCTTCAGTATTTCACATGACGTTTCAGATTTTCATGTGACACACATGAAAGTTATCTCTGAATCCATGGCTGCTCTCACTTACCAAAGCCACTAAATCTGCTTAGTTTACATGAAAAGTGTAACCCTCAAAATCCCCTTAGAGGAAATCTTCATGACACGTTGTGATTCCCTCAAGACCTTCCAGAAGGCGCTGGACATCGCAGCAACCCAGTCCAGATCATAGAATCATAGAATGGGTTAGAAGGACCTTAAAGATCATCTGGTTCCAAGCCCCTCCTGTGGGCAGGGACATCTTCCACTAGACCCGGTTTCTCAGAGTAGCATCACGTATTTTGAGCTGGCATCAGTGAATAATCTTATTATGTCTTCTGATCTATGATAACCAAGTGCCACCAAACTACATTTCCCTTTTTGTTTTTGTCTTTTTTGTCTTTCCTAGACATGACTTTGAAAAAGAAAAGCTGCATTTTGCTCAAGACTGTAATCTTTGGACCCTGAATGAAGGCAGTTGCTGATTCCCCATGAGAAACCCTGGGTGGCTGGTGCTTTTGGTCTGCTGAACAGTTTGAAACCCTGGGTTAGTGCTTGGTTCTAACACCATTGCATTTAATCTCTGTTTTCAGAGCATGCTAGTGCTAAGGGCACAGTATTTGCTTCTGCTGACTACAGTTAATAGAGACTCAGCACAGAAATCTTATGTGCTGCTAATTGCTGTAGCCCCCCTATCTGATGCTATATATCATGCTCCTTAGTCTCAAAGGAATTTGCATTTGTCTTCCTTGCCTTTTTTTAGAGGTGGCTTGAGACCTTCCAGAAAATTGCATTTTATGTGACTTATTTCCACAGATGCACATTCCAGTCTGGCTCTGATTTATTTGCTACAGGATATCAGCAAATCTGAAAGTGCCTAGCCAAGTCTTCATGACAGAATTGTACAGGGTGGGAAAACAAAGTGCACCTCAGTGGTAGTGAGTGAGGAGCATGTCTGGAGAATTAGTGGGGTTCCTGAAAGCAAATTTTGATTTAGTTGCTTGGTTCTGCCACAGTGTACATCAAAACCCTCTTTCCGTGATGAGGTGGCTCCCACCTGGGTTTCCTTCCCCTGAGTGCAGACTGGTGTCACTATGAGGTGGGTATTATTCGGTTGCAAGGTCAGGGCACAGCCAAGGCAAGTCCCTGCACCTGGGGACACAGAGGCTGCTCTGTGTCTAGACAGTAAAGCTGAATAAGGCTGCACATTTACCTTGGAGGAAGACTATCTACCTTTGTCAGCTGTGTGAAGTCATAGAGTCATAGAATAGTTGAGGTTGGAAGGGACCTTTAAAGACTATCTAGTCTAAGCCCCCTGCAATAAGCAGGGACATCTTCAACTGGGACAGGTTCTCAGAGCACCATCCATCCCGACTTTGAATGTTACCAGGAACGGGACATGTATTATCTCTCTGGGAAACCTGTTCCAGTCTTTCACCATCCTCACTGTAAAAAAGTGTTAGCCTAGAAGGAGTGTGTTTAAACAGGACAGAGGAATATGTGCCATTGTCCTCCTGCATTTTGTGACACTGTTTTTTATTTCCTAGGGGCAGGCACCCTACAGAACAGCAGACAGCTGTGTAAGCAACTGAAATCTCAGCTTTCCGCAGCAAGAAAGGGACAGGTTTCCTACTCTCAGGAAAATGTCTGGTTTTGTTTTTCTGAATTATTTTGATGTTAGTGTCCAGAAAGCAGAGGCTTATAGTCTGGTTTTACCCTTTCTTGCTGGAAGTCAGCCCCTCCTTTGTCTACTCTGCCTTGGATCTCACTTTCTGGAATACAGCATGGCTCAGCTTTCCATTTCCAAAGAAGGACCAGTGTGCTCTGAGTCCTGCTACAACACCCTGCTGGAACCTGGGCCCCCTGGAAGGGAAAATTTCAATCTCCCCCAGAGCTAAAGAGCACGCCTACTACAATAACCCTTACCATCTACTGCTTGCATTTAGTACCCTGACCTGCTAATTGTCATCATGACCCGATTTTTCCCTCCTACACCCTTCACTGACTTGATTAAATCTGATGAGCAGTGAGCTTCTGAGGCACATGGTGGAGTTTTTGGAGGATTCTGTTTAGAAAGAGGTAGAGAAAATACTTGGTTTTGTAGTCTGGCTTGGGGTTTTTGGTGTCACAGGTACAGTGGCTCAGGAGACCTTTCAGAATAACCATCTGATGTAAGATCAGTTGAACAACATCACCAGGGCATTGTAAAATCAGATCTCATGCTGTTAAGACTTCTACCAGTCAACATTTTAGGTCTGCAAGTACTCGTTCCTTTTCATTTAAAAAGCAATTGGTGCCTCTGGCCATTGCAAAGTTGGTCACCACAAACCAGCATCTCTAACAGCTCTTGTTATCAGACGTTGAATTTGTAGTTGATGATCTTGATGATCCTGATCCTAGCTCTCCACCACATGCATATTTAAAGTGTGTATTAAATATACATGCATTAAATAACTTTACATCCTGGGTATTACATTAATTCTTATTTAAAAAAATCTTCCTCTCAAAACTCTAACCACTGCTCTTTTTAGGGGTGCATGAATGATATGCAGAGCGATATGTGCCTGTACTAGGGAGGAGGCAGAGACACTGACCTACTTATTTAAAAGGAACAGATCTGAGTGCTCAAGAGCAGGACTCAGAGGTCCCATTGTTCCTCCTTACAACCAGCAGCAAGAAGCTGGTGGTTAACAGTGAGAGTTTGAATCTCCCTTTGGTGCTCCTCAGAAGCACTTGCTGATCCTTCCTTGGCTCTATGGAAAGTTTAAGATCCTGGTGTCCTGCTGCCCAAAGAGCAGGTGAAGCAATACCTGGGTGGGCAGCACAGTCAGGCTTGTTGAGCTGCCAAGATGTGCCCCTGTTAATGTGCCTAAAGGCTTCAGCCTAAGGCATTTCCCTAGGAAACGAGGGATGTGAATGGGTGCCTCCTACTTCAAAGTACTTCAAAGTAAGTTGGGTGCTGTGACTGCAACTTATTTAGGAGCTTTAAAAAAATCCAGTTAAATAATTTAAGTACTCCGAATTTTTAACTGCTAGTCTGGAGCAAGGTTGTACAGGTATTACAACAGAGTTCAAAATCCCTCTTTTTATCCAGTTTTTCACTTGTGTGAGTGTCTATGCATGTTCAGACTCCAGAGAAAACTCAAACTGAACTGACCCCAATTATCTGCTGTTTGAAGCACAAAGTTACTAATTTTTGAAATAGTATTATAGTTTTATCAGAGTCTCTTTACAGTCTATGGCAAGAAAAGGCATCAATAAATTAAATTTGCATCATATATTATTTCTGAGGGACATCACAATACTCTTATCATCTTCAAATACTATAGTTTGTCTGAAAATTACGGGTTTTTTTCTTTAAATTTCAATTAAAAATGGTCTTTAGATCAAAAGCTCATTGTCATTTAGTAACAAGCTCTCCCAAGTATAAAACTTGATGCTAGTGCTCATTGCACAATTTAAATATTCTAGGATCATCTTTATCATCATATTTTTTCTGTAATAGTGATAAAGTATAACTGGTACAGTTACCTGTATCAAGATCAATATATTTAGCACAGGGGTCTTGGTTTTTCTTAAGAGCAGGGCATAGTAGTCCTACAAAATTCCTTGAAAATTAACATCCAGAGGGTTTTTTTTTTTTTTTTTTTTTTTTTTTTTTTTTTTTTTGTTATTTTTTTTAATGAGGGTTTTGGAGGCTGGAAATGCAGGAGTTAACTAGTTTGAATTTTGAATGAAGTCTAATAAGCCATCCGATGTAAAGTAAACAACGGTCTGAGTTACATTGCTTTTGTTTTTATTAGCTGACCTTGCAAGCTAATAAATTCATCCTGTATTTTTCTGCTACTGCCAGTTTTCAGCATACAGGAAACTAATCTTGTACAATAACTATCTTCCTGTAGTCAGTTCTTAAATGGAGCCAAATGGATTGGTGGCGGAAGAACTCCCCAGCAGTTCCTGTGAAACAGTGCTGAGCACAGCAAGACCTGACAGAGGCTGCTTGCTATTATTGACTTTGACAATGTAATTATGTTCTCATTTACCTCCCTAGCACTTAAGAAAAAAAAATCCCCCCAGTACAAAGGCTGCAACGATTTTAATGTCAAATTAGTTGTGAAATAGGTATTTGTAACATGCTAAATATACAGCAATTCCTCTAATTTTTTTTGAGAGGGTAAAATACGTTGCAGTGGCCATTATAGCACAAAGGTCTTTCATATGTATCTGGCTGCTGCAGCAACACTTTGTTCCAGACACAAAGGCTCATGCTCACTAGTAACTTAATAAAGGGTCTGTATTCTGATTAGAAACTCATGTGTGCTCTTCAGCATTAAAGACAGACTACCATTAATATAGTATACTATAGTATAATACAGTATACTACAAATGAATCTAGGATTGCTTTTTTAGGGGCTGAGCTGTTTCTTTCAATTTTAGAGATGCCCACAGATGTTTTGCATACTTAGGAAAGGTTTCATCTTGCATGCACCAAGATCACTTGCAAGAGCTGCTGAAGATTTCACTGTTGCAAGGCCAAATGCATGAAGAGATCCCCAGTATGTTGTGGCACCCTGGATGTGTGCAGGTGGAGGGCATCTGAGTGTACAACATTGATATCCTCACTTTGCCCACCTGGGGGAAAAAACCTCTGAAAGGGAGGTCTCTGATTCAGTTGAGTGAGGTAAATGTCTGGACAACATGAAAATTAATGTGGAAAAGCTTTGGTTGTTTTGATCTGTCATGAAGTGCTTTTACAGTGAGTGTCCATCTCTCTGTCCCCACCCCCCCCCCCCCCCCCCCCCCATTCCCCATCAAAGAAAAGGACCAGAACAAACTATTTGAATGACATCTTTGAAAAAAATGTTTGATTATATAGTTTCCCCTTCTAGTTCTTGGTTATGCCTGACTCCTACTTCATTTGCCCTCTCAGAAAAGGTTAAACACCAAGTATGGCTCACATATTGCTCTCCAGGGAAAAAGACTGTGATAGCTTCCGAGCTGTGTCTGTCATTATTGTAAAGCATTTATGAGAAATCACATAAGCTATTACACTCAAATGGATACATTTCTCTGCAACAACTTTTATTTGGGCTCTGTACCAGCTGTAGCTGTGAGTACAGCTGGGTGGAGAGAAAGGGACAGAAAAGTGAAATGAGTTTCTCTGTTCTTGCGGAGTCTTTTTCTAATTTGTGATTTTTTAAAAAATTTAAAAAATATAACTGAAACCTGAACTTAACTCCTGGAGTTCAGTATTCCATTTCAAATGATAAGAAAATGTGTTTTATACACACAGATCTTGGGTAAAGGTTTTTGGATCTGTTAGGTATAACAGTTCATTTAAGAGAAATGAGCAATTTGGATAGAGGTCTTCTTGATTAGTGACTTAATGACATTTGTTACTTTGTATAATGGGATATCCTCTTAAAAATTCTGCACACGAACTGCTGCTGGAGTGGCTCTGGAAGTGAGATACTTAATGATGGTCAGGAAAACAGGCTGTAGATAAAACTGAAACATACACTGTTAATTTAATTCAAATATGGAAATGCTTGCTGTTAAGTAATGGTTTCTAGTATACATCACTGGCTTAATCTTTACCCTTTAGCCTTCATAACTGAAGATCTTTAAGGTCCCGGAGCAAGGGTCTTAAATGTATATCCTTTGCTTTGCAATCAGGGTAGCCTGAATCCACACTCTGGCACTAATGGCATCATAACTCAACCCCCCACAGCCCAGTTTGCCCACATATCATGTCCATCCTGACTGAGACAGGGGCTCTGTAGAAGATGATACGTGATCCTGTAGTTAAAGATATTGCAAAAACTCAGACTGCAAAAGTAATGTCTGTTCCGTTCTTTCTCAGTCTTTGAATAGACTTTGCAAGGTTAATATTCTTTAAAAAGTGTAAGATTTGGGTTGGTTGGGGTTTTTTTGAACATAAAAATAAGCAGATAAAACACCCACAGGAAAAAACAGCCCCTTTCTCAGAATAATACTGGATTCTGATCCGGGATCTATTAAGCAGGGTCCAGACTGCTGGCTCTTTAAGTTGCATCATCTAATAAAAGAGCCTGCAGCAACTTTGAGACCTTAATGGCTGTTTAGGCAGCTGGTTAGACCAGCATGGAAAGGGGCAGTGTGCTTTGCCATCCGTTGCACAGACATGTCCTCTGGGCTCAGCTTCTCATTTTGAAAATGAACAGTCCACAGGCAATCCTCCTTATGCAAACACCATGTCTCTGTCCCTGTTCTCCTACCCAGTGGTCATTTAACATGGCTCCCATTCTCACTTTCCTTCTTCCACTCTTCCTCCCTGCCTCTCTTCCCAGCTCCAGCTCACATCTCCAGGTGCAGCCCTTCCCCTGGTCTGAGACTCCCTCTTGCTTCTCATCTGCCTGTCATCCATCACCATCTTCCCCCATGCTTGCAGACCACCAAGAGAAGAAGGAATGGGGGGCTCACTCTGTATCAGGGACTGCCTCTTGCAGCTGAGCACAGCAACACTCCTTGTGGGTGGAAGTCTCGTAGTGATCCCAGAGGTAACATTGCTTCATGAAAAAGTTCAAACAGTTTGATCATGTGGAAGACCTGTAGTGAAAAACTCAATGAAAATGGACGCTTCTGTCCATCCAAAGCTGCTGAACTCCATCAGAATCCTTGTCAACTCAGTGCAGCCCTCATAAAATCAAAACTTCCCATTTTTTTTTATGACACTGAAAGTTTTCTTGGTGGTAGAAAAAGACAGCAGAACAACTCAACTCAAATGTGTTTCAAGCCTTCACTCTGAAGTACATGAAAGAAACTAGAGACTGACAGTAAAATGACTATAAAAATATTTTCTAAGTAAGGAAAAGTATGTGCTTCCATGATTTTGTTCTTGGAAACTGTCAAATCCTCAGCAGAAAAGTGCCCCAATACCTTCATGGGACAAATGGATAACATATAGCTGAAAAATAAAAATCATAATACTCTATATCTGAATGACTCATTTAGTAATTCACTGTAAACATTATCTTGTAATGGGTATTTTGTTATTTATACTAGACTTAATTAGTATTCCCTTTCTGTCTATGATATTTAAAGAACACTGTTACGAGTGGGTACATTTGCACATGGGTACAGGAGCCGTATCATTGCACCTGTCAGATTTATTGTACACATGTTCAAGATGTTGTCTATTTTCCCCAAACCTTTAAGACACACGTTTACTTGTTCTTTTGTACAATTCTGTCTTCATAGCGCGCTGCACTTTCCCTCTATACTTTTCAAACCCTGAAATGTCTTGTTTAATCTGAATAGACAAGAACAGAACACTGTGTTCTAAGTGGAACCCTACCAGGGAAATGTATTATTCTCATCATTATCACTGTCTTAGACACAGAGAAAACCTGCTGTGAGTGCTATTCTAGGGGCTTATTTAACTTCTTAGAGTCAGGAACAGAGAGGCACTCCCTTTCCTGTCTATCAAACCAGGTTCTGTCTCTGTTTCATCTGAAACCACATCTGGGTGCTCAAATTTCTAATCCTTTATTTTCAAAGGAATAACACTTCAATTATCTGCTGGTTTGAGTCAATTTTGTTAGCTCAAATAAACAGTTTTGCAGTCCTATAGGAAGATTTCCTCTAGGATTTCTGAATTTCTTAAGCAAACCTGTGTCTAGTTTGACTATAAACATGATCCAACTTCTGATTATTCATTAAATAATTTACATGGAGTCTGAAACTGACTAATATTTATGCCAGTGTGATATTTATTGCTCCAAATAGCACCTAAGTTATTCATAGCCATTGATGGCAAATAATTTAATTCTATTAACTTTCCTTATTTTATTGTGTTTACATCACACAACTTTAAAACTTTTAGCTCCTCAAAGACCATCAAACACAGGGAACTTTATGGAAAACAGTCAAAAGGCTAAGTATAACAGTGAGTAAAGAATAACTAAGAAGTTCTGAGACTCTGTACTAATGATTTCAGGTATTTAGCTAAATATTTTGGACTGAAACTTTTTCTATTTTTTTACTTTTTTTTTGGCACCAGTGCAGAAAAAAAAAAACAAACCAACCTGAAGTGCTTCCATTCCAGTTAGTTGCATTTTAGCTTCCTTTTGCTGAGTTGTACATGATTCAGCAAAATGCAGATAATCTGGCCTCTGTATTTTTCCAATTGACCCTAATTTGCAGGTACTGTGGCAGAACAGATCCGTGTTTCTTCCTCTGTGCAGCTGAAAACAAATCTTTCTTTGAATGCTGAAAGCTGACTCTCTCACTTTCAGACTCCTGAGACCTACTGTGAACTTAGCAGTCTGTGGTGGGGAACTGATCTGTCACAACACATGAGGATAAGCCCCATCTGTGCTCCCTGAAGCCATCAGTTAGGGAGTTGAGTTGCTTTAAGTTAGTATGTTTCTGCTTCCCTACTCTGAGAGTTGTCCAAGATACTGAACAAATAAGTATTGGGGGGGGGGGGGGGGGGGGGGGGAGAGAGAGGATGCACCTTTTTATGGTTCTCTGATTTGCGGCTACATTTAGCAAGTTTGCATTTCACACGTGCTCTCTGACGATGCATCCTGTCCTGTCCTGCACTACCCTTGTCTTCTGCTTCCCAGCTTGATGTAAACTGGGAAGAGTGTGAATTTTCTGTATCTCACAAAGGAAGGCATAGAAAGGTTGGTTGAGCATTTGAAGGCTTGTTGTCCCGTACTAGGTCAGGCCATTATGGTCAGAGATAAAATGTTGGCACTCTGAGTGATAAAACTTCCACTTAAGGATCATTTTCTCTCCTAATTTAGGCTGTCTTCTTATTTGGTCTCTTACTCTCTGTTGATGCCTGCAAGGAAAGGTGACAGCAATATTTTTTGAAGTTCAGTTCAGTTTCAGATGGGATCTCCAAAATCTCCTTTAGCTACTACAGTATCTGCAAAATCTCCTTTAGCTACTACAGTACCAAAGCAAAATTCCAATAACACAAAAATTGAGGAAATGCCATTGAAATACATGACAAGCGACAAAATCCTGGGCACAGGCCACATAGTAGCTTCAGATTGGGTGTCATGGTTAACAAAATGTTACCTGTGGGTTATACAGAAGATTAGAATGAAGAAAATGCATGTAAGCGCACAGGAGTTTTTATTAATGTTTAGCTGAACTGCACTTACTCTCCAAGACATCACAACACTTTCTAGAAACACAACAATATTCCCTTCAGTGTTGAGCACTGATGCGAATGTATGATAAGGTGTTACGACTTTCTGGAATCACTGCAGTGATTCTGAATTATTCATGAAATTAAAATTCCAAACTAATTCACAGCATCAAAGAGTTCTGGCAAGTGGCATATAATGCTGGAAACAAAAATGTACACTACATATTGATCAAGAAAAACTCTCTTATCCCTTAAATCACCGGACCCATGCTGTTTTCCTCACCCTCAAGCATGCTGGTACTTTAAGTCTTTCGAAGGGATTTTTTTTTCAGGATTTAGATACTGTGATTCTGTGCTGTGAATAGGTTACATTATAAATGGCTCAGAAATTAGCAAACAAAAACTCTTGGGGGGAAAAATGTAGCCAGTAGAGATGCACAACTGTGTTTATATTTTTTTTCTACAAATAAAGAATAGATACAATGTTTTTCATTATTTTTGTAGTAAAAAAAGTATTAGTAGGTGCCATATAGGAGTAGGGCAGTTGTGAACAGTCTGATCAGTAAAAACCCGTATTTTTCAGGCAAGTACTTGCTTAGATTCAGTTTCAAAACTCTCAAGAATGCTGGCATTTGTCTCAGATTGCGAATGAATTTCACTTTTGCATGGTTTGCCTCCAAAACATGGATGATTTCCAGTGAAGGGGGGTCAGCTCTCACGTTAAATCATTATGACTGATATTTTGACTTTGCAGGGATTTCCAGGCAGTTTGCTGTTTTGTGAATGTTTGCTCAAATATGAAAATCCCGAAAGGTGAAAAACAAACCTGGGAAAATGTTACGAAAACTATTCAAATATTTACACAGACCCACTCTCCTCAAGGATACATACACTGACATTTTCAGTCCCTTCTGGATAATAAATAATACATATTCTGGATCTGTTCTGCACCTGTCTTGCTCAAGGGTGTTATCAACTCCTGGAAAAATCAGTGGAGGAATATCATTGTAAAACTGGAACTCTGCAGTAGGGAATTAGGTTCACTTTTTGTCTAACATGTGAAAGTAAGGTATACAGACGTGTTTCTATGATACCAGATCTTTTTATTCTTTATGGAAAAATGAACCACCATTATTCTAATTAAAATAGCCCTTGCATTTAGACAATTACCCCATTCCCTATTTTTCTCACCTCCTCAGGAGCATAAACACAGATTCTGAAATCACCCTTTTACAGCTCAGTATACTCTTTCATTTTCATATTTCTTCTTTCTCCCTTTTTCTCCAGAAAGAGGCACTTCTCTGGAGTAGTACTTGCTTATTCCACATTAGGACACTGGAAAAATGAAGAGCGGTACCTGATTTGATGACAATGTCCTCATCAAAAGTCAGATCTCTAGAAAGAGCTTCAGAAAGCAAATACCAGTTCTTGAACCTTCAAGATATGCTCTTTCAAATGTCTTTTTACAGTGAAGTGCTCAGTTTTGAGTAGAGATGGGAAAAAAAAAATCCACAATGTACCAACTGGTAAAAAAGAGAGGAACTCAGGAGTCACAGATAACAATGCACAGCTGCCAACTATTTCCCCTACTTCCCAGAAACCCTTTCTTTTTTTTTAATATAACACGTTAATGAATTCCCATGTGCTTTGACCTGGTGCATCTTGGAAGTCCCAGAATTCTGAGAGTTGTTCATTCAGTCCCATCTGGGCCAGAGACTGTAGGCTGTGGATGCTGGTATGTTAAAAGAAATTTAGATATGGAAGCACCTCTGGATTTAGGCACAGTTTGTAAATAGAGGAAGGAAAGGCAAAATGAGTATTAGGAAAGATCAGGACCTCTGATAACATGCTTGTTATGAGGAAATGGAGACTTTTTTAGCAGATGCTGCCATCTGCAAAGCAGAGTGCTGTGATAGAGACATGGGGACTGTGGTCAGCACCCTGTGCAAAATGCCTGGCTTCAACAATCTGCCCTCAGCTTTCTCAGTGTTTATTCAATATGGGGAGGTAACAGAAGAGAATTTGTCAGGACAGTTAAAAGCCACATCCCCAGCTACTACAAAGATGCAGAAATATTGCATACAGGCAATCACACACAACCCAGAATAGACTTCTTCTTGCAGCTCATTTCCCATGGCTTTTTAGTCATCTCCTTTTGTTCTTGTTTTCTAGAAGACAGTTATAACACAGCAGCTCTCACCTTTCTCTTCAACAGGGAACCACTGGACAAAGGCTACCTGGTCCCTATTTTTCATATAGTGTGAATATGAAAATTCAAATATCTGTAAAAACTGCTGCAAAGAAAATCTTTGAGCATTTTTATGTGCTATTTCACAGTACGACTGCAAGGAAAACTACTTCTGTTAAGCATTCAGACTATTTTGGGGAGAGCTGAAAGCCTCGTTTGAATCTTTTTACGTTTTCTTGGCAACAAATATCTCCCTGCAGGAAGACAACTTACATGTCTACGTATGCAGTTACTGCCTTGCTGCTTCCCAACTATTTCATCTACCTAAAATCAACAGAATTTCCCAAGTGCTTAATCTACTCTGGGAGAATTAATATGGAGATTGACACATCTGGAGTCAATAGAAATGAAAACTGCCATGACAGCAGAAGGACAAGGGAGATGTGTGCCCTGCAGCAGTTGGTGTAACCTGGCTAACATGAATGTAGCTCAGAGTGCTCTGTGGCAGGAGTGGGCTCAGATGAAAATCTCATCTCACCGAGGCTAGAAGTGACTGCTGGGATGAAGTGTTTCCATGAAATTGGTACCTGTATTAACTACTTTCATCTATATCTCTAAATGCATCTTTTACTTGCAATGCAAATATTCCTGAGGGACAGGAGTTAGAAGGGGTACTTGTTTTTCCATTGCCATTTTCCATTGCCATTTTACTTGCCATATCTCAGCCAGTGCAAGAGGAGCATATCATTTAGAGAGCATCTAAAACATCATGAACTGCAGGGGAGAGAAAGATGCATGGAAAAATAGCAACTGGAGAGCTTTTTTAGAAAATTAGGTGTCCATGTTTGCAGACAATTGTGAAAGCAGAGTTGTCAAGAGGTACTCTTCCAGCGAATCTGGAAAAGGTGAAAAATGCCTGCATCACTCTGGAGCCAGAAGAGACTTATATAAAATGTTTGTTTGAAGCACTTTTTTGTGCATGGGACAAAACCTACCGTGTATTTTACTTTAACCTGCATGGTACGGAGAGCACACCCTATAGAATTGTCCCACAGGATGTTTATTTTAGTACCAGACCCACACATTAACCTTGTGGATATTTAGAAAGATATATTAAAGACAGAAGCTTTCAAGTGGTCTTTCATCTTTCCCCCATATTGCTCCTGTGTTTTAAACCTTGAATCCTGTTCTTGTCCAATTGTTTAGGCTAGTCCTGAAAAAGCAACACTTTACCTCTGCTTTTTGTTATCAAAAAAAAAATGCTCTCAACAGACCTAAATGCTCTGTCCAGGTCTTAACAATGATTATACTGATGATAACATTTGGCAGTGTTGTTTTTCACTACGATTTGGGAGTTCAGAAATTATATTGGCAAAAATAATGGCAATCAGGCAGTGTGTTAGTCTAGGTTTCTACCTCAGATTTTGCATAATTTTAGGTAACCATGGTTCAGCTAAGGGCAAGAAAAATCAAAACAGTGATTTTTGTGAGAACCAAATAGTATTACTGGTTTTTTTTAGGAAAGGACTTGCATTTAAGAAACATTATCACAAAGCTTCATTGACATCATGATTAACGAGGAAATTAGATCAAGTTAGGGAGAAAGTGAAATGAACAGTTTATTAGAGTTGAGCTGCCAAAACTGGATTGAAATAAATAGATCAGCATGACATTTCTATGTAGATATAGACTAAAATGTCAGAGATACCAGGCAAAACAGGCCAGGCAAGAGGCAGGGTTGATAGCTCGAGAGGATAAACGTTACTCACCCTTCCCCAGTGACTTAAGTTCTCTTTAGTAGTTAATGTCAGCTTCTTCTCATTCTGGTACTCAGCATCTTCTCTTCCCCACAAATTTGACTTGACTTTAAAATAAATTAAAAAAATAACATTGTTTCAAGTCCTAGAAGAAGAATATTCAAACTTTCTTAGTGTTTCTCTCCCCAGCCAGCATCAGATTTTACCTTCACAATATAATCCTTAGAACCATACAATTTGTTTATTAGCAATGTCTTTATTTATTGGAAGAAGATTCTTCACACAGAGCATGATCAGTCATTGAACAGCCTCCCCAAGGAAGTGGTCATGGCATGAAGCTTGAGACAGTTCAAGAAAAGAGCATTGGGCAGTTTGGACCATGTTCTCAGGCACATGGTGTGAGTTTTGAGGCTGTCCTGTGTAGGGCCAGGAGTAGACTCAAAGATCCTCGTGGGAGAATTCCTGCTCAGTGTGTTCTATGATTTTGTGAAATAAATGTTAACCCTGATCCAGATGAAAGTACTCAATATGTTCCTTTCTTTTCTTTCCTTTCAGGCCTTTACTTCCGTTATAAATCAGTATAAGAAAAGAGCAGAACCTTCTTGGCACCAACACAATATTATTCACCAGTTTGTGCCAATTTAAATTGAATTTAAATTGAAATTAGATGTGTGACGTACCCTGGATAGGACTGGGCTGTTTAATGTGAAGCAGACATGGGCTACCACGATGTGTAATCTGCAGGTCCAGCTTCTGGCGTCAGTCAGATTATTCCCTGGAAATTGAGCCATGCCGCAGAAGGCTATTTTTATTTACTTGGAGACATTTCAGGTGCTTAATGTGTAGTAAGCTGTTAAAATATTTCATTAAATACTTCTCTTTCCTTCTACTCCTCATTTGTTAGTGCCAAAGTTTCACAGCTGGAGAAGGTTGTTTATCTTTTTTTTTTCTTAATCATGATTTTGAAAGGTAATCCAGCTCTGAGCAGGAATAGTGAGCATATCCCCTTAGCCATAGGCTCAGATGTTCTGCATTGACTGCTATTTTGACATTCTTGGATGGAAATCCATCGCTTAATACTCAAACATGAGGCACGTACTGGTTCTCTGGCATGCCTTCTCCTGTGACCATCTGTTGGGGTGGCACTGTGCCCACTCAAAAAACTCTCTGCCAGTTTCAAGAGGGCATAGGTATTAACCAAATATAGATTTAGAAAGACAGCTAGTAAAATGCTAGGGATGTCATTTTAGATGCAAGACTATTTCTCTTGTTGTTAGGCAATCCCAGACTGGGTCCATACGTTTCAGAAGAAGGCTTGCAGGCACATTGTAAACTCACCTCACACTTGCCTGTTTATGCACATACATAAAAAGGTAAATAAATGTTATTAACTGGAAAATGTCTACATACTCACTTTCTCTGAGAGACTGGCTTGAACTTGGGAAAAACTTCTTTTCTAAAACCAGCCATTGCAAACAAGCCAATTACTGTCTTTTTAAACAGAAGTAGCTGTTTCCCATCTCCATTTTAAATTTAATGCATTGACATTAGACAGCTACTGTAAAATAGGAATTAGGAATTTTTTCTTGAATAGCAATTAAGGTTCACTTGAAAGATACCTGTAGCTGGGTTGCTCAGAAAAGCCATATTCTTTGGACGACTTTAGAATATAAAAATATTCATGACAAGTGAAACTTGATTCAGGTTAGATATGAATGCAATTACAGTTTCAACTTGGCAAAGCTGATAACAAAATGTAGGATGTCACTTTAGGACAAATTCAGAAGTTAAAATTTTCAATGCTTGTAGAGCAAAATTTTTTTCATGATCTAGATATATTTGCTGCTTGGAAGAACAAGACGTACTGGTATTGCTAATAGAGAAGACCTTGGTTATGTAGGTGATGAATAGGTAACAGTATTAATAAACACTTACATTTCTTATATCTCCATCTGTAAATAGCAGTTTACAACTGTAGGATGACAAAATTCCTATCCATCTGAATTTAAAATAATTTGTAACGCATGAGAAAATAACATGAACAGGCTGAAGAGCACATTGGAAGGAGACTAAGAAAGTGAAAAAGTGGGAAAGGGAGAAAAAAATTAAAACCAGGTTGGCCACAGGACAGAATCATATGACCTCAAAGACAGAAACAAGGAGCCTGAATCTGATATAGAAAGAAGGAACGTTATAAAAAAATAGGGAAATCAAGCTTCGCATTAGTATCGAAAATAGGTGAATAGGCTCCTCTGTGACACTTAACAACAGGCCATTAATGGGAAGGTGAGATGCAAGAGTCTGGGACAAAATGATTGTAGAAGAACAAAAGTTGTGAAAGAGAACTGGAATTCCTTTCTTTTCCGTTGAAAGAGAAGATATGTTTTATAAAGCTTATAAAAGAGCTGAAAGTAGAATAGGAGAGAGACTTTCATGAAGGGAAAACCTAGCCAAAATAATAGGCATATCCATACTTGATGGTTCTGAAATTTGCCCAACCAGAAGGTTCGCAAGATAGTGGAAAAGTTTGCTTTTGTAAATCCAGATGTTCACCAAAGAGATGGATATGAGATTTCCAGTCAGCTACTGCAAAAGTAAAATTTAAAGATTAACTGAGGATTCCTCTAGGCATCAGCCAGTGCTGGGTCTGTGAGCTCTTCTCAGGAAATATTTACATATGTGCCTCTATTTTACAATACTGTACTAACTCTGTGGTAATCATGCCTCTCTTACATGAAGTTTGTAAAAACCAAGACCAACAAGACACGATCTTTACCTGCTCTTTTAATTGGCCCGTGTGTCTCCTTTAACACACTTCTTTTTCCTCTTGGGCATTTTGGAATCCTTTCTCAAGTGCTAACTACCCTTGACATCATGCCTCTGAAAGGCTGGAGCAGCACATTATTTGTGTATTTGCTCAGAGGAAGACCAATGGGACAATTCAGTTACTTGTCATTAAGAGAACAATTACCTGTCTATCACAGCAGACTGTACATCTACAGGCTCCTGTTATGGGACTTTGCTGTGCTGGGAGCCATAAGAACACACAACAAAGAGATGGCCTTGAAGCACAGCAGTTACCATTTATTTGCCTCTTAAAAAAAATAATGTGTGTTCCAGCATTTCACCAATTACACACAGAATCACAGAATGGTAGAGGAAGGGACCTCTAGTGGCACCCAGTCCAACATCCGCTGCTGGAGCGGGCACACCTAGAGCAGATTGCACAGGATCATGTCCATGTGTGTTCTTGAATATCTCCAGAGAGGGAGACTCCACAACCTCTCTGGGCAGCCTGTTCCAGTGCCCTGCCTTCCTCATAGTTAATAAGTTTTTCCTCATCTTCAGATGGAACTTCCTGTGTTTCAGTTTGTGTCAGTTGCCCCTTGTTCTGTCCCTGGGCACCACTGAAAACAGTCTGGCCACATCCTCATTACACCTGCCCTTAAGATATTTGAACGCAGTGACAAGATCCCCTCTCAGTGGTCTCTTCTCCATTGCTGAAGTGGACTCTGATTCTGAGTTTCACTGTTTTGCTTTCCGTAATGAGACTGAAACCTGTGTTTGTCCTTTGGGATGTAGCTTCCCTCTTCCCTAAGATTGGCTGCAATCCTGTAAAGCCTGACGTGTCTTTGAGTCAAGAGTACATACATAGCCAACTCCAGCACCTCTGACCATCCCCTGAGTGCAGCAGGGTGTGGGAAAGGATTCTACCATACATGGAGAAGATCATCTGGCTATGGAGAGGGATGATAGAGAGAAGCCCCACAAAAAGCACAGTGTCTGTTGTCCCTGGGTCCAAGAATAAAGGTAATAAAGAGTTTTGGCAAAGCAGCAGGTCCAACTGCTTATTGCTGGACTTGCAACTCTCTCAATGTACAGTCTTCACAGAGGGAGATATTCAGCACCAATGAAACAATTCAATAACAATAAATGCTGACTTGTCTTCCTTTAAAAAGAACAAATAGAAATGTCTAGAATGTATAAGAGGTGATTAATTTTTCTTGATTGCTGAGGGGCAAACATGGAACTCATCTATGGGAACAGGTGGCATTAATCCAGTAGTATTTCCTGTTAAGATCTATTTGTCTTGACCTATCACACTCTCATAAACCTATATTGAAGTGTCTGTTTTAAATTCCATTGGACATGTTTGAAAAAAGGGTTTATCAACAGAGGGAATTAATAGCTGCAGCTGAGATGGTAAAAAAAAGGAAGACGGTATCAAAGTTAGAATGTGTAGCTTTTTTCTTTGATGGTGTTTAAAAATGTTTACAAAAAGATTTGCTGCTTTTGGAAAAATTATTTCTCTGTGAAGAGTATAGAGTCAATGTGAATCCAGTGAGATCTGCCTTAGAATGATTATAAATACAAAATTATTTCTTAAAAAGTGTGTATGCATATTAATACTTTTATCTATACATTCAGCATAGCTCTGCATAAAGATATTTATGATTTGCATAAATATATATTTGATTGAAATGTGTTTCTGATTTATAATTTAAAGTAAAATAATTTTACATTTTCTCAAATCTTGAAAGGGAAAACTCCCTTAAAGTCTGTTTCTCTTTCTCCTTTTGAAAGATGAAACACTTGCCAGACAAAAAGGCAAGAAAAATAAGAATTAGTTTTGTCTCTAAATTACACCTCTGGGCCTTCTAAAACCTGTGTAAATTCAATTCCCACTTGTTACTTACAAGAATTTATTCTATGTTGTAAGTAAACTATTAGCTACAACTCTAGAAACATGCTCTGACAAAGTCAGTAAACTATAATTAATTCAATTCATTACTATATTACATCTGTAGCATTTAATAGCATTACAAAAGGCAATGGAGTTTTTCATGCCATGTGAGAGGGCCGTAACCTTCAGCAATCTTGTTCCATCAGAAGTTGGGAAAAACGGGACATATAGTTCTCTCTAAATGAGCACTCATGTGTTACACAACCATTCCTTTGTGTTTAAAAACAAACTAACAAAAGCAGATCAAGAAAAAAGTGGTTGCACTGCAAAGCAAGCACAGTTATAAAGCCCAGAAGTGTTTTGCATGAGTATTTGTGGTGGGCTCAGCACAGTGCTGAGCTCTGCCTCAGACCCTGGGAACACAAAGAAGGATATATCTTCCTAAAATCGTTGTAGAATTTAAGAGTACTTGGACTCCTGTAAAAATGTTGTCAGGGAATGGTATGTTTCTTTACTAGAAGGTGGCTGCCAAGCAGGATCACTGAGTGCTTAATCACCCTTATATTAAAGCTGAGACACATGAACTGAAACAGTTATTATAGGGAATAATTATAGATCCAATTAAATGCAGTAGAACTGGCAATAAGATCAAAGCAAAGCATTCCCTGCAAGAAATGGATGCGATGTTGTTCAGAACAGGTACAAGTGAAGGTTTGTAGTGAAAATTGTTTTCCTTAAAGTCAAAGTGCTTAAGAACAGTTAAGGTGCAGATGATAAAAACACACTGAGAGAGTCAGAAAACAAGGGCAAATACCTGCTTGCAATAAATTTGAAGGCAGGTGCATGATACCGTCAAGAGGAAGTGATCCAGTTTTGAAAAAAACTTGACATTTTGCCAAGAAAAAACCTGCAAATCCCAAGCAAACTTTGCACTCTTGATCCAAATAAGGAAAAGACATAGCTAATTACCAGAAAGCCATACACAGAGTATCACAAATATCATCAGTTCAGAGACTTGTCTCAAAAGAAAAAGTGTCTGATGATTCCCTACCTTGTGAGGAAAGTGGCTGCAAAAGCTGGTGATGTGAGGAAATCAGAAGACAAGGAATATCTGGCCAAGCCTGTTGCCCTTCATGCTAAAACTAATAGTTCTAGGTCATGTACAAACAATACTAGTTTTCAAAGACAGAGTAATTGGCAATCTATTAAGATAATACCTCTCTCCCGCAAATGTGGGCATAGCTGCTGTGCATTCTCATTTCATAGATGTGATAACAAGAGGACAATGGAAAGATACCAAAGTTGACAATTTGTTTGTTGTTACAGTCCAGAACACTGTGCAAGTGCCTGCAAAAATCACATTTCTCTCCCAGCCTCTGAGAAGGCAAAGGGACATGAATAACCAACATGTGCAGATTCAGGGGACAGATTCCCTGGCAAGGTCAGGTTGGGGAAGGGAACATTTTCAGAAAAAGACCAGAGGAGACCTGGGATTTTGAAGTGTTATTTACCTGATGTGTCCTGCAAGAGGATGAGAACATTGTCTTATTTGATACTCGCAAGTTGTTTTCCCTGCTCTGTCAGGTTGTATTAACTGGCTGTATAAGGTGGTAATGAATGTGTGATTTCCATTGGATTTCCAAAAATAATAAGAAGTTGGTGTAACAGTGGATGCTGACTGCTGACTTCCAGGGTAGAGAACTGTAAGAAGCACAGCATCTGATAACCCTGACCCATGACATATCACTGGCTCAGGAAATAAGGACCAATATATTGTGCTTGCGTGTCTTATGCCAGTGCCATAATGACTGATATCATTAAAACAGTAAAAATGTAATCAATGTATACATATCAAAACAAATTATTTCAGGGAAACAATAACTGCAGTGGTACATATCATGTTCAGTACCTAAATCAATGCTATTGAGCTGAGCTAACAATAAATCAAATCTGCATAATCAATTCTTCTACTAGAAATGAAACCATTAACATCCAAATATTAAAGTACATACCATTTATACAATTTCTTTTGGCAATTTCTGTTTATTTGACCCTAGAATATTCACTAGCTGGTATTTAAAGACATTGTCCCTTTATGCTTAAGTGGTATGTGAAACAAAGTCTTGTGAATGAGGTTGATCCCATAGCATTTCTTGAACAGCTCATGTTGCTGCTGGGTAGATCTGGGTTTAAAAAAGATTAACAATACTTCAGTGTGTTGGGGGCTTCTGAGGTCAGAATACACCATGGTGGGGTAAGCAAGAATAGCTAAAGAATTAACTCTAGACTGAGTAAACACAATCAGGGACATTTTGTGGCACTGAGTTTTTCCTGAAGCATCATTTGTCATTTATACTTCACATTTCCCTGCACAAAGGGATAGAAAGATACAGCATAGACAGAATGGGATATGGGAAGGGCTGGAATGTGGCCCAGAGGTGTCTTCTCACCACAGAGCTCAAGGGCCAGGCACAAGCCAGTACAGTCAGGGAGCCAATATTTATGGGAAGATGGGAGAGGGAAGAGTATGAAGGAAGGTAAGGTCAAGACCAGATGGACAATAAGTCAATAATAACAACAGTAAACAAACCCTTGCACTTGCTGCACATC
The DNA here is from genome assembly GCF_000738735.6 of Corvus cornix cornix. NCBI lineage: Eukaryota > Metazoa > Chordata > Aves > Passeriformes > Corvidae > Corvus > Corvus cornix. The sequence goes on from NC_046332.1 coordinate 94,030,173, forward strand.
CCTGTACTTTGTGGCAAGTCTCTCTTGGTCTCATTGTACTGCTCATGGGAGCAACTAACTGCTCTAGAAATTCTGAAATGTTTCCAGTAGGGACACACTGAGAAAACTGATCATCTGGTATGACCTCCAAATCTCAGGATGAGTGTTGCATGAAACATCCCATGTCAATCTTCCTACCTTCACAACAGACGTGATTCTGTTTAGGACTGTTACCTTTTGAGAGGAAGCAAAAGATGAGGGACATGTCTGAGGAGGAATTACTCTGTGTGTAATCAAATAGCTCAGGCATATGAGAGAGCTTCATGGGACTTTTGCACATATCTCTTTCCTGGAACTCCTTCTTCCTACAAAATCACTTATTTCTAATGAAATTTTATATGCATGAATCTAAAAGCTGCAGTCAGATCCTGTGCAACTGTTTTAAATCAAAGCCTTTCTTCAGTAAACAACCTCCTTTTTTCCTAATCTATTTTTTCAAAATTGCTGCGCTGCCCAATTTCTATGAAGTGATTGGTCTCTTTTAGGCAACTAAAAATTTGGTTTATACTCTAGCAGCCATTCTTCTATTTCTGTAATAGATAGAGGTGTGAATTTTCTTTTGGACAAGCTTTTTTTTATTTTTTTTTTAAATTGACTGTAAAGGGAGATTTTAGATAGCTAAAACTAAGCTTCTATAAGCCATTTGGCTACAAAGGTTGTAGGATTCACTGAAGCATTCTCGTGCTTCAGAGTTCCTAAAGTAAACTGCTGGTAGAAATGGTCACACTTCTAAAACTGAAGTAATAAGCCTCTACAAGTAAAAAAAAAAGTAGTTTCATTAAAAAATTACTATTGAAAACATTTATAGAGACACAAACTTTAGCTAACAGAAAAATAAAAAAACCTGATAATATGTTGTTTTCTTTGCAACAAATCAAGCTAAGGGGTGTTTTCATTTCTTCACTTTTAGAAGAAATAAAGCAATAAAATGAAAAGATAAACTGGAGAAAACAAAGGGAGGCTTAGCGTGTTTTATCTTTTATAGAAGTTAAGACAAATTCAATGCCAGTAAAAGTTCAGAGGGCTGTATGGAACCCTGCTGTGTGAAGCCTAGCCTAGAATTACAGACAAGTGTGACCTACAGTAGGCAGCTCTGCATAGCAGGCACTAGGAGCTGCACACAGTTGCCTTGAATTTATATGCTGCAGCAGCTTTGACGCATACGGTAGGTAGGTGGTCTGGGTGTGACTCCTGCAGCTTTTCTGGATGCCATCCATATCTGCACTGCTGTTTGCTCCCAACTGCATTTGACCTAGCACACTTTGTGCTTCTCAATCTTCGCTGTAGAAAAGAGCAAAGAAAAGTAGATGAATATGTTAAAACGGGGTTGTAATGCAATACAAGCCAAGTGACAGGTATCAGGAAAAGACCATTACCATTGCTCTTGTCTTTTGCTAAAGGACCATTGAAACAAAGGGTAGGTGCAGTTCAACCTGAGCTTGGGAACAAGGCTGGAAAAGCCAAATATTGCGAAACAAAATTAACTCTCTGGAGAACAGAACCAGGTACAGGCAGATACACATGTGGATTCTCTCTCTCATCTCCTTCCCCCCACATCCCCCACCTGACTCCGTATTGCCTTGGCCTCTCTCCAGCTGCAGCAGAAGGGAGAAGAAACTAAGGACTCCCAAATGTGTCTGGACTGCCTAGTAAGTCCATATCTGCTGAAATTAGTTGGACAAATTATCCTGAACTTAAAGTGCTCCTTGAGCTCTAAGGCTTCAGACACATGCAGGAAATGCTAGGCAGGTAGGGGGATTGATGCTGCTGTTGCCAAACATTCAGCTTCTCCTCTGTAAATGTCCCTGTCACAGCTGAGCTATCCTGTTCTTTGTCGGACAGTTGTCTGTGAGGAATGCTCTTGCTCAGAAGCAATCCAGCTTGGATAACCAAAGAGCCTGAGTTTAAGCAAAAAAACCTGACGTAGGAAGAAAGAAAAATTTAAATAGAAACCCTCAAAATATTTCTGTTTCCCTGTAAGTAACCTTTGGTAACAAAATAAAATAGGCAAGAAAGTATGGAAAATACATACAATGATGAATTACAGAAGAATGCATTAATGTAAGCGTTTCTGGAGACAGAATAAATCCCTTGTGTGCAAATGGCAGAAAAAAGGCTACATCATTTAGCCATATCTGCCTGCTTGCATTCTTGAGTTACAAATGCTTCCACCTGCCTGCCACTGAAGAGCCCTTCTGCCCTCCTCGTTTAGTATTATAGTCATTAAATGATACTTGGGGTATAGTTCTGCTCTTTACTGAATGAAGTAAATTTATAGAATAAAAGCAGGTGAAGCAGTGTGCTGGAGCACAGTCCTTGTGAGCATTCAGATAGCTTAATTTTCAGCTCACCCTCTGGCCCTGGTTTGGACCACTCCAGATAACTGTCCCAAGGCAATAGTCACATGTGCTTAAGGGCTGCCCAAAAGAAACCTTTATGGATGGATCAGTCTGTCCCTCAGCACCATCCCAGAAGTCTCTAGCAACTATATGCTCTCCTATCACACCCTGGGTCAAACAGCACCATGAGTCAAATAACAACTACCAGCTCCAGCCACTCTGACAGGCTGCAGCAGAGCTCTCACACTATTTTGGAAACCTTGGAACTAATAGACACATTTAGAATAAAATTTATGCCTTAGAGTCCCAAAGACACCACTCAAGAGCCAGAAGGGATTCTGGGCCCATTCCTGTGCTGTGTGGAGGAAGTCAGTCTGATATGCAGAGAGAGAGCCTTACACAGCAAGGGCACGAGTCAGCCCGTGCCATTGGATTTTAGTGCTGTGGATTTCTCCACGTGGCACCACTGAAACAGTCACAGAAAACAACTACCATTGTAGTTGTCTTTCCATCCTGATGTCCTTTATTGACTCTTTTGTGTCCACGTGGCTTGAAAGGGTGATTTATCTGAGTGTTGTCAGCTGAGGGGACAAGCCATCAGCAGGTTGAATTAAGTGAAACTAACACTGCAGCCAAGCACACAACCCTAACTATTGAAAGTAGTTGAGTATTTGCTTTGATCAGTTCTGTTCTCTCCAGTGAATCCCTTAAGCTCTGCTGGAATGCTGAAGTGCTGTCTCAGTTCAGGTCCAAGGGCACAAAGTGTTCAGCTGTTTGTAGGATACTCAGATATTTCACCTCCATCACTGCTGAAACCACTAGACATTGGGAGTGATCATTCTGAAAAATCAAGCCTGCTTGCTGGTGAGTGTATCTGCAGTTCTTTTAAACATACCAACCTCCTACATAATATCCTCCTCCAACTCAAATTGCAGAAAGTACTGGAAAATTGCTATTTGCCAGGATTTTGCTAGCTCAGAAAGAAGAACACATGAAAAATAAGCTCTTTCCAGGAAAGATTTCACCAATTTTCTGGCCTTTGTTTGTTTTTGTGGGTTTTTGTTTGCTTTTGGATTTTTTTTTAAATTTTAGTGTCACAGAATGGATAACATGACCTGGGATATTATTTTATCCTTTTGCAATGCTTGTTGTGTGGTTAATTCCTGCATAATGCACCATGAGAAAATGAGGAATTCATCTCTCACATTAGTGTTACTCTGCTGCACTAGCAGATGTCCAGTTACAGCTGTGTATCCCCTCTGCATTCCCTCTCCAAAAACATCCCAAGTCTTTCTGTTGCTGTTACACTTCTTTCTAAACAGTTCAGCATCAAGAAACACGTCAGTAGAAGCTTTGACAAAAGATTTCACTGTAGTCAGCTGTGAAGGTTGTTGCTGTGAGACAAGTTAGTGACAGCTCTCTAGCAAGTGTGCCTTCAGGTTTATTGGTGCCAAAAGTGTTGGAAAGTGAGAAAACTGGTTAAAGGCACTCATATATTCCCTCTGTGCCAGGCTTTACATTCTGCCTTACTTTAGTAATCAACAATTTTCTGTAATATTTGAAATATCACTCATTTGGAGGATTTCAAAATGACTTTGCAAATTTGTGGCAAAAATTGATATGTTTCCAGAGGAACAGAAATAGCTAAAAAAAAGAAAAAAAGAAAATTGAAATAGGAATGCTAATCTATTTAGGCAGTTCGAACATTTTTTGGTACTCAAGTTCCTTCAAGATGATCTCTTTGTATCTTCCTGAAATATGTTTTAAAAAAATTGGTGTAACACAAGAAAATAATATTTGGTCTCTCTCTCTATTTATCCCCTAAAATCAACAGAAATTTTCACAGTCTTTAGAACTGGGGCGTGTCAATTTGTTATATTGGCATTAATATAAAACCCCACTTATATCTAGGTGTGAACACTCTATTTCTTGTACAAAAAAAGGTCTAAAGCAAAGAGGTGTGGAGTTCTGTCTAAATATCCATGCATGCATATATTCTGATACCTGTTCTGCTCATGTAATTCTGAGTAATTTAATACATTGATGAGCGAGGCAAGAATTTGCCCTGTGCTATGTCGATTCTTTGTCTAGTTCTGTTTGAAGCCTCACATAAAAGGTTCAACATAGCTTTTAGCACCCACAGACCCCAATGAAATTGTTGTCTGTCCACATCAGGTCTGAGTCTGGAAATCGCAATCAATTTTTATTAGGCTCTTGACAGTGAATTTCGGTGATCCTGCTGGTTACTATGAGCACTAACGCATACGGTAGACGCGTTCCAAACCACATGTTCTCTATTTACTGTACAGCACAAAATATGCAGTCCAGATTGTACAATATAGATAATTTAAGCCACATGTAGCTCAGTGAATGTAAAGCTTGGAGTATTTGATCTCAAAACCCAATTAGAGCAGTTTGTTTTCTTTGATCTGAGTGGAATGTTGTCGTATACACATTATAAAACTGACTTCCAAAAGTTATTGGCATAGTAAACACTAATAATCCGGATATTTTCTCCTGAGTTCTGAAAAAGAAACTGCACATAAGAATTGCAAGAGGTTATTGTGGGTGTGACTTCTAAAATGAACACAGTTCTCACAGGATCCCTTGAAGAGGGAAACTGATGGGAGAGAATAAGACATGAGCATTCACAGCACCAACACCTTTGGAGACGAGTCTGCTTCCCCTGGAATTCCTCTGTGACTATCCAGTCTGCAGCTTTACTTATTAATATAATTAATAGGAAACAGCATTTTGAGCCTGTACTGATGTAGAGCAATACGGAGCTTGACTCGGAGGATATTTAAAAGAGCGAGGAACAGAGGCAGGCAAGTAGCTTAGGTTGACCCTAGAATCTACATCACTCAGAAGTCTACTTTTGGGGCTTGAACCATAAGACTACCTCTCCCTAAAAGAAGAGAGAAGCTTCTTTTTGTTCTCCAGGAGCAAATTTGAGTTGCCAAAGTATCTCACAGAAAACACTGAAGAAAATTCACACTCAGCTCTTTCTGTACCAAGGAATCTTTCAGGGCTGCTCCAGGCAATACAGTAGCCCTAGCCTAGAGAAGAGAAGACAACTTCCTTTCTTGATCCTGGAGACAGCATGCTGGCTAGGTGACCTGGAGGAGATTGAATAGAGCTGCTGTTAATGGCCTAATAGGCATCATCAATTTTTCAATCTATGTAGATTCTTTCTGCAGTTCCACTTTTATTAAAAAGAAAAAAAAAAAAAGACTCCGGGTGATTACCTTTTTTGTTTGATTTTGGTTTGGTTTTGTTATGTTTTCTTTTTCCTTTTAACTATGAATGGCTTCCCTCTAAAAAACCCCAAAAACCTAATGTACATAATTCTAGATGAAGCTGCCTGGGAAGCACAGATATAACAGAGATGCAGATCTGCTTAAAGTAGTGTAATAAAAATGATGACTGTTAAATGTGACAGCCTCCACAATTTTTGGGGGGCTGTCTCATGCAGAGAAGGATTTACAAATCCATGTGGTAGCTAGCACTCTTTGTATTTTTTTATACATGATTCATACACTACTTATGTATCCATGATAACTATATTACAAAAATGGTTCTGTGTATATGCTTGGCACTTACAAATTGTAATGGAGAAAAGATGATTAATTGCACAGAAGAACTCTTTGACAATTTGCTGAACCTGTGCATCACTGACATAAATCTTTCTCCCAAGTGCCTTGACTATCATTAACTTGAGAAATCAGCCAAGCAAAAACCTTTATGAGTGGGTTAATGGAAATAGAGAGACATATTTTGTAGCTATGGTATGCAGCAGACATGTGGGAACAGGAGAATACCTGCAGCAGGATAATGTCTTGCATATTTTACAGCAATCCTTCGTTTCTTACGGCTGTTTTTTATCTGGACCCTTGCATTATATTTAGTAAGTCTTGTTTTGCTGGGCTGTGGCGGTCTGCTATGTGGATAGTTTTTCTCTCATTTGCAAGTATTCTCAAATAAAGCAGATGAATTAATTTCCCTCTGTGGCCTCAGAGTCCTGTGCTCTCTCTGCTGCTCCTCAGGAATTCCGCATCCACAAGCTGCATTCACTTAGTTACACTTCCATCTGAATAGCAAATGCTAATTGCATTTGTTTCCAGCCTTTTCCTCACTTGAGATAGTCTGTTACACAAGGGGTTGGGAACCTTCAGCCCAATGAAATATACATTCAAGAGACTTGAAGGGTTCTTGTTTTATGTTTTAAATCTCTGTGAGTGCTGGAATAGAAGCTGTGCTCTGAAAGATGGCCAATTCGGTAAAGGTTGCCTTAGTATTGAAAACCTGATTTTACATTTGGATAGATTTGTCTGGGCCAAGCCTTTCTGAAATGAAAAGGATATTTGACATTGGTAATCTGTGCATGAAAATGGACCAATGTGATAGAGTTAAATAATATTAGTAGTTCAGGTGAAAAAATCTAGCAGTAATTGCAGCATGTACACCATTCGTAGAGACTTATAGTATGGTTTATTAATTGTATTTCTTCATGGTTTTATGCTCATGTGCTAGGACACCTGCATTCACCAGAATCACCTAAATCTTGGTTAACTTCTGTTTTCACATACTCTCCTGAGCCATCTTACTTGAGAACAGGAAATAATTTTTTGCTAAAAATTAAATTGTTTGCTGAGATGTAGAACAGAAATTACAGCATGTTCAAGCTGTTCAAGTATTTCAAGAAAATACTGACTTTTTTTTTAAAGGCCTAAAATTGACTTTTATCTGATCTGCTTGAATTGAAAAGTCAAAATTAGCAGCCAAATCTATTGGCACTTGTCCACTAGTTTTTAAATTTTTGTACAGCTTCATTAATGCTTTTCTGTAACACCATTTCTCTTTATTACGATCAGTTTCTTGAGGAAAGATTACTCAGTTAATCAGCTGCTTGTGGAAGGCAAACTTTTGCACAAAGATCAATGCAAGTCCACTAAAATATCTACATATGTAGCTGGAAAAACTAAAAGCTAACATGTTTTTCCTTTTGCATATAAATCCCCTGGATTCAAGACCACTTTCTTCCAGTGTGAGAGGAGACTGTCATCTACAACAGCAAGCATGTGTGACAAGTACAGGACATCAACATGCTGTTGCCAAGGCTTAAGAATGTCATTGTTTTCAGACAGCATCCTTCCATCATGCACATAGCTTATTAAAACCAGAGTGACTTCTCTGTCTGGGTATTAGAGACTTTACTCACTTCTCATATACACTGAACAGCTGAGATTTACAGGTTTTCATATTTGCTGGCGTATCATGAGCAGAAACTTGGTAAAGGGACTGGGTATTCTTTTTGTAATATAGAACATTAAGTAATTAGGATTATCTGATGGAAAAGATACCATTACTTCAATAAATTTTGCTTTATAATAAGAGAGAAATTCATTATATGATTTTATTTTTATTTTATGAGGCACATTTCCTACCTCTAGGAATTAGGCTTAAAAAATCAAGCGTAGAGGAAAAGTATTATGAATGTGAACACATTTCCATTATTTCCACTGAAATAATCTGTAGAACTAAAAAGTTCAGATGACTGTGTCAGTCTATCATCAGAGGCTGTCATGCATCACAATTTTCTTAATGAAGATGTTATTTGACTTTTTTGTAAAGATTGAGGTAGCAATTTTGTACTCTTTTTTTTTTTTTTCATCTGATCACAATCTGCAAACAAACATTTACTTCAGTATTCATCCAGGTCCACTTGTGAATCTCTGGTTTGTAACCAATAATAGCCTGATTTTATAGTGAGAGGGGCCCTTTGTGTGGATGTGCAGACACGTAAACATCAAAAACCTCCCATGAGAACCAGCCTCCCAAACTTAGTACTAGCCAGCACCTATAATTTCTAAAGCACAGTGTGAACTTCACTTCCATCTGAGGTTGGTCTGCTCAGAGCTCCAGAATCCCACAACAGCTCACAACATATTAAGCAAGCTGTAGTCACAAACTCACTATTTGCTGTGTAGGATGAAATATGGAGACCTGTCAGACAAGTGCTGCTGCAGAAGGACCATTACTAAAGGTTAGGTACTGTCTCATGTGCATCTTCAAAGTCATAGCTGAGACACTTTGGAGCCTGGAAGATGTTTGCTTTGCTTCCCACCCATTTTCTTGCACTGCACACCAGGACCTCTTTCCATTTTGTGATGCATAAGTAATGATGTGAATGATTATCTCATTGTCGTCGTATTGGACTCATCACAAGATAGATTCAGCAACCTGCCAGTGCTGGTTTACTAAAGCTAGAATACAAAGGGTCAGCATTCACCTCTATGTTTATAAGCCTTAGAAATAAACAGGAAGAAAGAAAAAAATTACATAGATAATACAGAAGGAATGAGCCTGATGAAAATGCCCACATGCAATATAGTAATTTCTGCAGCATCTGTTCTTTGGGGTTTAGAGAGTAAGGAACATAGCCTTGAATATTCAAGAAGGTCTATTAAAAGCTATTGATTTTAGAAAGCACCTAGGACTTAGGAATGACTTAAAGCACAGAGATTTACAGGAGTTGAATTCAGGTGAGGTGGCAAATTTCAGGCTGCAGGAAGCTGGAATTTCTGAAGAGAATTAGCTAAACATTTACTGAAATCAGGCTTCCAATATGATGAAAAAAGGACATAATGAAGAAAAAGGCTAGAGTTTTACTTTCCATAATAGAAATGTCCTTTGCAGAGTCATTTGTTGCACTTATGCACACACATCAGAAGTCCTTGCTTGACTAGAATGTATTGGCCTCTTGAAGAGTGAATAATATACAAGACATGTACACTATTGAAGTCCTTTAAGACTTCAGTAAAGCAAATGCCTGAGCAAACCAGATGAATTAGAAAACAGAAGATGACCTTGTTCTTTTGATCTAAGATGCAACTTATTGATGGAGAAGCATGTGGTAATGAAATAAAGCAATTTGTTCAATACAGCCGATGCACAGTGCAAGTGCACCTTTAACAGATAACTGGAAATAGGTGCTTTTACTGGCTTCTGCACGCATTTCAGTAAAAAGGTGAAAGAAGAAAGCAAAAGGGTGCTGCATGTTTAAACTCATAAACCCCTTTACCCAGCAGACAGGCCCAGCTAAACCTCCCATGCTACAGATCACTGGGTGACATAGACTGCAATCACCATTGCTACCTGGGACAGGAACCACACTTCAACTCAAGTTTTCTGTCTGCCTTTAACATCCCCCTGCAGGTATCCCCAATATGTCTGTGCCTTCGCCAGTTGGGGGTCATGCATGGCTCCTTCCAACTTTGTCAATTCTCTGTAAAACGTTCAAACACTTGCAATGCATGCTGCTGTACACCAAGTACAAAGGGTCTAATGGCCCAGGTAAATTATTAATCCTCATCTTTTGTAAATAAAAATGTTCCGTATTTTTAGTAAACAGATCTGTAAAATGCAAAGGTAGTACGGTCAAAAGGCTCCTGAACCCTTCGAACTTTGTCATCTTGGGTGTGGTATTTCCTGTCTCTGCCCAATGCCTTCCTGTGCAAGATAGAGGTAATAATACTTAACACAATTAGTTAATGCTTCCACGGTGTTGTGAGCGTGGTAGTATCTGTGGTAGTATCTGTGTAGGCACTTATCTGTTTCTGATATGCTGCAATTAAATAGCCCTTACTATGAGAAAGGTTTTTCTGTTTACTACAAACTTGATATCTGGAGAATAAAAAGCAGCCCTCTGAACAGAGCAGCCTGCAGTTCCAGGGATTGACCTGGGAGGCAGAGCAAGAAACTTTGAACTATTTGAATAATCTACATCTGATAGTGGGCTTAAAATAATGCCTTGAAACTTGGCCCCACCCTCCCCTTTTCCTTTCTTTCTCTCTCCATGATGGTTCCTTCAAAGGGAAGCTGCTGTTGTTCCTCAGGTTACTGGAGCACCAGTGGGTTGTGTTCAGACCACTGTGGCAGCAGCTGTGTAGCCTGTGTGTGTCTAACCATCTTCTCTCCTTAGCTTTCTTCTCTGTCTCAGTCTCCTGTCTCTCAGCATTGCTGGTTTCTGCCGCCACAGGTGCCTGAGCCATGGACATCCCCCCTGGCTTATACTCTGGTATTAATAACCAGGCATTCTGCAGCTCAGCTCAGCTGTGTGTTGGGTTTTTGGACTGATGTGTTCAGGGTATTCCCAATGATCTATTCACAGCCACACCTAGATCTCTTCCTAGAGCAGTTTTCTGTAATTTAGGTTCAGGTAACGTATATCTGAAGTCTGAGATTTTCACATTTGGAATGTCATTTTGTTTCTTTCATGAGAAACAGTTCACAGATGGAGTTGTGAAGTTAGTTTCTTCTGAATTATAACTTCTCAGAAGTATTTTCTTCAACCTGTTTAGTTTTCCATTTGCAAAGGCATTACAAACCTAGGCCAAATAAACCATTAATTAGGAGATTACTGGAACAGAGAGAAAACATGGGAAAGAATGAAAGTGGAGATCATTAGTACTGTTTCCTTGAAATAGTGTAAATTATGAAAAAGCTCAGAATCTTGTTTTTTCTTACCAACGTTTCAAGAAAATTAAATTTAATGCCAATGAAAAATGCTGCTTTGGCAATAAGTTATGTCATTCAGTGGCTAACACACCCAGGTAGGTATAATCCAGCTGTCAAAGACACATTGACCTTTCCTTAGAAATCATTCCTTCCAAACACGTTTGTTGATTCAGGCTTAGGGTGCTTGCCCGGGAACTAGTGAATAGATAATTCTTGCCAGGAAAATATCTGGAGAGAGAGACGTTTCAATTTCATAGTTAACCGAGAAAGCTGAAAAAGCTTTACTGAAAGATAAATTACTTCACTCTTTGTGAAGGAGAGGTTTCTAGAATGAATGATTCAATACTAACAATGTAGACTTTGAAAACAGGATGATTCCACAAATGTCATGCCTATCTATCTCCCTACACAGAAAACACACATGTAGATGCAGATGCAGAATCATGCGTGCAAGCACATATGTACGAGCTTTTTTGTAAAGATCACTAATATATCACATATTTTGGCCCTCTAAAGAATGAAGTGGTCACTCTTAAGTGTATAACAAAAGGGAGAAACTCCAAAACATTCAGTGAAATTCTGTGTAATCTTAACATGGCTTTTAACATTTGCTTGGTGTTTCCTTATGCTTCCTATGTATTACAATTTCTCAAGATTACTGTGCATACATATACTAAATTTAAATGAATCTGATTTGGCATTAAATATATAAACAAAATTGCACAAATGGTTGTAAGGTCAAAACAATCTCCTCTGGTTCTAAAATGGAATAACATCCTTATACAGAATCATGCTGCAAAACTAGGTATGATTAGTTTTAATTTAAAATGGGTCAAGATAGGCAAGTGTTTATTTTTGTCAACTTCACTTGCCTTTTCCCTAGCAAAAGGAAAGCCACACCAGTTTGTCCTAGGATGCAGTATGGTCTGCTTTGTATTTCCCAACTCCCTCTTACTAAAATTTTAGACAAAACTGACAGACCCCTTCCCCTTCTTTCCCTAGACAATTTGAACTTATTTGTAGGAATACAAATGGAAAGATACCCTGACAGACAGGCAGATGTACTTGTGTACTGTCAGTTGCTTGCAGAGTGAACAGCAAGGCTGGGAGGGATGTGTGATGCCTCAGGCAGTGAAGAAGCTGGATGTTTCCCTAGTGGGAACATGGTGAGAGGGGCAAATAGGCACATGTGGGATTGGTTAACTGGCTTAAAGGATGTGGGTGATTTTGAGAAAGGTTTTCTTAGGGAAGGGAAAAGGTTAAGTAGCTGAGAGAAATTTTTAACAGTGGAGGAAATAACAGGGAAGGAGATCTGAGGCAAGAAGTGAGGGATGATGGTGGTGGGTAGAGAACCAGTGTGACAAATGAAGCAAGAGCAGAATGAAAAAAAATGTAAGCTGTTTGATGCAGTTTCCTTACGTTTAGTTCTCTGTAAATTTTAACAGCATCTTACCATAAAATCAGAGCAAGACACAAAGCTGAGCTCTATACTGTGCTCTGTGCTCTGTACCCAAGTATCCCCTTATGTGAGGGCAGGCATTGCTTTTGAAGCTTTAGTTGGATCCACAGCCTTTACTACTCTTACTATTTTAACTGTCATATTTTTTGTAACTGGGTGATTGAGAAAGGCCTTAAGAAGAATTTTTGTCTAGACCATTAGCAATTTGTCTGACATAAGATACTTCTTCTGGATTCAGATCCGTACTTACCTTTAGGTACTGAGCAGATGATTTACCCTTTTATGTCCTGGCTTCCACATATTTTGAAATATATTTAATTATGCTTCCTACCTCATGGGAATGTTGCAAGGATTAGTTTGTACAGAGCAATGAGAATGCTAAGTATGGTAGTTATTTTCTTTTCATGGAATAAAAGCAAAGCAGAAACAAAGCAGTTTCCTTGCTACAATCCCACACTTGAAACCACCACCCATCAACAAAGAGTGACTCACCAGCATGATGAGCCAAGGACAGAGTATTTACTCCTGCAGGTTTGTTTGCACAGGAAGAACGATTTTTGCTTCCGAGTACGCCTGGCAAGTACGGATAGGTGAGAAGTGGCTGTGTCCAGAACTGTGCTGATGGGCAACCCATACTGCATCCAGTCTTTTCTCTAGGGAGTGGAGCTGAGCAGGAAAATTAACATGGCAAATGGTAGGAGACAGTTGCAGCAGTGCCGCTTGGAAACCACCTTCAGTGACCTGTGCTGAGTGAGGTTCAAGAGTCAAAATAAATAAAAGATTTTTTAATTTTTGAAAAGGAAATAGAATTGAAAGATGATGTACCTCAACTATTATACATATGTGCATTGGTGGACTAGAGTAAACATGACAGATTCCAGATTATCATTAATAAAGTAGAAGAGAAATTTCCTAAAATTGTGTGCTACAGCCCTGCCAATCATGGTCTGGGTAAGCCTCATGACTGTACTCCAGCAGGGTCAGCAGTGGCAGTGGGGTGGGGGCTGTTGTTGGGAATGGCTGCTGGAGAATGTGCTGCTGCCTGGAGCAGTGTCTGGGGTAAGAATCTGATCACTGTGGCAACTTCATCTCTTTGTACAGGTTGTGTCCACACCTAGGCTGCCACCAAGTCTCGGATCATGATCTCTCCTTACACTCTCTCATCCACAACCAGATACTTGGCCTTGGGTCATCAGCTTCCTCTGTACCTGCCCACCTCTAAAACTAAGCGCTCAACCTCCGTGCACCTCATGAAATGAGCAACTCGGCACCATTTATTCAACTATGTAATGGAGCTCCTTATTCCTCAGTATGCTTTTCCTTTCCCTCTTTTGCCTGACTTCCGAAAACTGAGATGGTGCCAGAATCTGGTATGACCTTGGCTAAAGCACACACTGGGGAGCAAACACAGGAGCGATGACCTCTGTTGTATTCATCAAGAAGAAACTGCTATTGTATCTTCTCCAAACCCATACCACCCAGACACACAGGTATCTACCCTGGCAATAAAAGTTTCCAGACTGACTCACATCCCCAGGCAGCTCCTCCTAGATTCCCCTATATACTTTACAAAGATTCCTAATACTTTGATTCAAAGATTCAAAAGTTCCTTCAGAAGTTATTAATTTATAATGACAACTTGAGTATGCCCAGCACAGTAAAGGTGGTCATTGTACTTAACCTCATCAACATGTAGTCGGAATAAAGTTTTGCTTTGTTTGTTCTTAATTTATAGCAAAAGAAAGTTTCTGTGTCCAGGTGGAGAATTATCCCATTATCTATGGGTATACCCACTTTTCCACGTAAAACCACATTTCCCATGCTATTTTTTGCTATTTTCCGGTACAACACAGGTAAGTTATAAGGCCCAGTCACTCTTGGATTGGTCTTTATTAGGTCTAAATCAATCTGATTGCCTTGAAAAGCAGGCAGTATTTGCTACCTGGAGCCATTATGCACTACAGTTCCCTTAATCAGCAGACAGACAAAAAGGCCCTTTTAATGTAGACATGAAAATACAGTGCATCCTGAGGGAAGGCCACAATATTTTACTAGAAAATGCAAAGTCAGTATAAATGCTGGAATGGGTGTCTTTGCAAACCTAAATATTGAGTTCTATTTTTATGTTCTCTCACATGCAAGCACAGAAATACACTCTCAAGGCCTGTGGTGACTTCATTGTGAGGTTATACTAGCTAGTAGTATGACTCTAACATAAGCTCAGCATCAGCTTTGTCCTTTACAAGCTGGAAATTTATAAATATAATTTTACTTGAAAATTAATTAAAAGAATTGCTAAGTATAGTTATTAAAGATGTGGGCTCTATAATGTGCAATATACTTACTCCCAAGAGAAAAAAGTAGCCCTAGGGAAATTGGCAAATCTTGGAGTTCTAGGAAGAAAAATTATTCTTCTAAGTACTATTTCCTTGCTCCATTCTGAAAATGAGAAGCAAATAGGAGAACATTTATGTGCTGCTTAGTGGACCAAGTGCTGTCACTAGAAAAACACTCATGCTTCTAAAAAGAGGGGGAACCAGTGCATTGAAAATGGATTCTCTTTCACACTTTCCATTTAAAAAAAGGACGGTGCTTTCCAATTAAAGTTTGCACTACAAAGCATGCAAATTCACAAATGAATAGTGAAAAGAAAGCCCAAGCAGTGTGCTGATTTGCAGCCCATGCTGAAGGAAGGTAAGAAGAAAGACACTCCAGGCAGTCAATACAATAGAAACTGTGCAGACAATGGCAAAAGGGGGAAATAATAATAGTGCTGCCCTAGTCTGGGGAAATATGAATGCAAGAGGAAAGAGGGAAATAATAATAGGATCCATATTATGCATAAGAAAAGAGAATTTTGTGTAGGCTGCACAACCAAAGGACATTTGGTTGTGATTAGCTGCTGCTCAGTGTCAGCGCATGACTGCTGGTTTCATAAAATGGGGTTTCAGCTTAATCTCTTTTTGCATCAAGGTTGTTCACTGCAGTCTGCAAAAGCAAGTTGTCCTGAATTAAAATCTGTATGCATCCTGTCACGAAGAGAGGACGTTCATTGGAATCCTCAGACCCTTTGTGTTTCAGATCAACTTCACATTCCTTTTCAGCAATATTTAGACCATTTTGTCCCTTGTCACTGTGACTGATGACAAATACCCCATGGAGAAAGGATAATTTGCATTAGTCCATTTACAAAAAGGAAATGTTAGCTTATCTGATGGAGCAAAAAGAAGCCCACTGAAGAAAAAATACCCCAAAGCAATCCCCCCAAACTATACTGGTAGTGCAGAGAACTGCAGTAACAGAACACCCTCTGACTTTTAATTCTGTGTATGCTGTACATGAGGATAAAGGTATTCATTAGTTGAATAAGATGCTTTCTAGTTTAAAAGTACATTCTTATTCAATAGGTGGCCATCAGTCTTCAACAAAGCAGAAAAAATGACATCTCTGGTCTTCCAAAGACTAGTTGTTATCCATAAAGAATATATCATTTACCAGGTGGTATTTTTTAGTGTTCTCTGTCTGGACACAGCTGTTCTATGTCAAGTTGGTGATGTGTAACACATTTTTTAAAATGCCTATTAACACAGTTGTCAGTTGGGTGAAGATGTCTGTGTACTATTGTCTGCCAAGTCTCACCCCTCCCGCCCAATTAACTTCCTTATTGAGGTGACGGAAATAAAAATACAGGATCATTATGCAAAACACGTTTTAGTATTTACCTGGAAGCATTGGGGCAGCATGTTCTCAGAGATGGAAGCAGTCCTAGAAACTAATTAAAATAGTTAAATTAAGCACTGTCTCACGGAAAGGTGAGACAGAGGAAAGCCAGCGTTCCAGAGGAATTGTGTGCCCTGGAACAGATTAATTTTTTGAAAACAGGTGGGAGGCAGAAGGTTATTTGGAAGTAGTCTTCACCAGTTCTCAGGAATCCTGTGTAAACAATGTTAACAACCTTCATTTGGAATAGTGTCAAACACAACAGGAAATAGAAAGACAAAAAGGGTTTACATATTTAATGTTTATTGACTTTTTTTGTCGGGTTGATTTTAAAGTTGAATTGCTTCAAGATGAGCCTACAGCCTTGAAAGAATTACTCAATAACCCCACTTCTGACACCGTAGCTCCCTGCTTTTATCTGTTAGGCTGTGCACCCCCTAATTTTAAGCAAACAAATGTCTTCAGAGCAGCTTCATCTGAAACCAAGACGCCATAGATAGAGCTGATGCAGTAATGAGCAGATTTTTCGTAAACAAACCTGTTTATCCACAAGTCTGCCTGGAAGAGATCTGAGGATCCAAGTGAATATAAAAACAAACAGCTTAGCTGTTGCTTTCCTTGGGCAAGTGTTTGTTTTTACTTAACGTGAAAATACAAGGAACTACATTTTATTGATTTGAAATGGCAATTGCTTCCTTTAGTTCAACATTATTATTTTTTCACAGAATGTGCTGTCTTTGATTATTTACTTGTTAGTGGAAAATGGCTGCAGATTTAAAAAATGTAATCACTGCCTGGCTTCTTGGAAAAGCACCGTTTTTCCATGTACATTTAACACCTTCTTACATAACTGGGTTAGCTTTGTCTGAATGGGAAGTTTCTGACAAACGCAGATTTTAAATCTCACAGAGCCTTCTTGTAACATGAGCAGAGCATGTTCTGAACTCTGGGGTCTCTGCCTGCCTGTGCCAGTTCCCTGAGCTATCCCCTCGACCCTCATGACTAACCCAAAATGCACCTTGGGGCTAACACCATCCAAAATACAAAGTGATTTCTCCGTCATCACACCGGAACCTGTGAGAGAGACAGGCCTGGCAGGACAGTGAGAGTGTTCACCTAGTATTAAAAATGAGATGGTGGATGTGAGAGAGGAGATAGGACTTGCTAGGTCTTCCCTCAGGAGGGGGAGCCAGGCCTGTTGTGCAAAGGGATGTAGTCTGACAGGCTTTGGATAAACATTCAGATGTTTCAATACATCTAAATTGAATACAAAGGCTAGAGAAAAGATGGTTTTGTGGTTAAATTCCAGACTATGACTTACCAGATTTGCATCCCATCCCTGGCTCATTGCCATGTGCTTTCTACATTGCCACATGTAGGTTGCTTTCCATTTATATAGCTTGATTTTCCATCTATCAAATGTAAATAATAAAGCTTTTGATTCATATCCTCTATTTCTCCTAGTGTATTTACTGTATCAAAGGAATAAAGTAGTCAAAATGATCACAACAAGTCTTTTAGCATCCCCCTATGGAGCAGCAAATACCCAAACACTGCCTGAAAGATGTTTGTTTAAGTAGTTATTAAATGCTTAAAGTCATTAAAATCAGAATAAGGGCTGTCTTTTTCTGCAGGAGTAATAAATTCAATTTATTATTCACTTTTTTTTCCTACTTGCAGCATGGCAATTAAACATATTTCTTATTTTTTATTTGTAGAATCAAGTTGTATTTCCTCAGAGCAATCTGTACACTTGTATTTATCGTGTATCATCTAGCAATTTGAAGTAATTTTGGTAATTAATTTAGATCATTCAATTTCTATTCCTCCAACTGCTTTGTAAGTCTCACTTTTGAGAATAAATAAGAAATCTAGAAGTGTATTCAATTTCATTATCTAGGGATTGAATCCAGCTTTCCTGATTTAAACATCAGCAATTTAGATGCTTAGAAGAGTCATTCTCCTAAGTGCCTATGTTTTCACTAGCCAGTGATGAAAAAATAGCTGCCTTTGAAAATATCTGGAAGAAGACCCTCTGTGCCTGTCTACGACCTTTTTCTTCAGACCTTTCAAGCAGCTGACTTTTTTTTAGTTTGGTGAGACAGCATATACATTAGAACTACTTTACTAGACAGTAAAAATTATGACAGGAGAAACTCAGACGCCTGCCCAAAGCAGTACTGTAAAAATACTGAATGTAACTAAGATCACAACGTGTAGAGGAGGGCACTATTTCTATATCCTCCAGACAATTGTTTAGCTAGGAAACCATTTGTAACTGCCTAAAAGTCTGTTTTCTTCCCAAGCAGTGTGCACCAATCTTATGACACGGATTTAATAAATGCCCCATTTCCCAGTCTTCTCCATGTAGAGTAGTTTGAAGTTCAAGATAAGATAAATCACATACAATGCCTTCTCTAATTAATTCTGAATTATTTCCTTATTCAATAGGCCAGTTGTCCTGGTTAAGAAAATTATACTAATGCATTACTGACAAGTTGATAATGATTGATCACTTGATTATTTTTCAGTCCATACAAATAGGCTGTTCGATAATGTATTTTGATATTTCAGATGTGTGAAAGCAATGTGACTGCCCCATTTTCCTCAAAATTCCTTTCACTTCTCCTCAGAATTGCCTTCTTTTCTTCCCTATCTTCACTTCTTTGGAGTGTCTTCTGCTTCTTATGAGTTTTTCAGGACTTTTGTAACAGATCAAAAATCACTTTGCCTCGTGTCTTCTACGTTCTTGAGTGCATTTCATTAGGGTTTGTCAACATGAGCACATCCAGTATATTTGGTAACTTGTTATTTCTCTGTTCCAGCTTCTGCTCCTATCCCTTCATTAAAATTCAATGTTTTTATTACTTGTTTACTATCTCCCTTTTTTTTTTTTTTTTTTTTATGATAAGGGGTGAAACTAGCTGTTACTTGCTCCATTGATGGAGCAATGTGTTCCTCTGTCTACTCAAGGTCCTACCTGAACTCTTTTCCTTGCCTCTTATATCTCCTGCTCCTTGTTGTGCCCTGAGCTTCTGTAAAGGCTTCCATGAAAACTGTGTGTTTGTACTTCTACTATTCTTTTATACTGGTCTTCAATAACATCTTCTTTTTCACTTGTATTTTATTTCTGTAAAAGTCCCTGAAGAGCTCTTAGTGCATCGTTAACAACGTTATAAGGCCTTACTTCATCTCAGATTATCAGTGTTTGAGGATAGGAAACAATTTCCTTTGTGATTTGGAACTTTTGGGTGCTCCCATGATATAAACAAATGTGTGAACTTTACCCCTCTCTAGCTGGAACTTTCCCAAGAAAAGTCTGTTGTTCTTTTTCCATTCAAAATTCCTTTGATTTCCCTGGAACTGTCATAATGAATTTGCAGTTTGGCAGGGTTCAAAGTTTCTGATTTCCTAGTCTGGATTTCAGTCTTCTCTACATCATCAATTACCTTTTCCTGTACCAAATTTCTTTGAGTGAGTGGATATTGCTCATTAAAACCTCATACGGCAGGGAAGAGAATATAGATATGACAGAGGGAAAATGAATGCAGCAAAAGACTGATCTGAATTTAAAAAAGGTATACAGGACACCTTGATGCAAACGTGAGGTTTTCTTTATACAGTAGGTAAGATGTTTAAACTATTTTTTAAAATATTGGTAAGCTGTACAGTTTTACTGAACTAGACACCTCTGAGGAAAAAATAATGTCCTGAACTCCTAACTTTTCTTATTTTTTCCCCTGAACAACTCACATTTGTAGTCATGCTTTCGTTCAGATCAGATTTCAGGATTTAAAAATAAAAACAATACTCAAAAACTGCACAATTTCTTTCCATTGCACAGCCTAAAATTAAATTCAGATACTAAATCTTCACAGCAGACTGTGCTTCTTCAGTGTAAAAGACAGTTAACTTGAAAAGCCTCACTGAAAGATCACGTGGCCTTTCCCTTACATATTTATGTGTGCATTTATTATATAATTAAGAGGCATAAACAAGGACATGCTGTGTTTGCGAGTTTCTGGAATCTCTTGTTTTCCCTCCATAGTGCACAAACAAGTCATTTAGGTGAACAAAGTCTGAAAGTGAATCATAAACTTGTGTTGTTGTTTTTCTAAGAGAACTTTCTCTGGTGGCTGCAAAACAGAGTTACCCTGTGGCAGGCCAAAGCACTGGTTTAGCCCCTAGAGTTCAATGCTATTGCAGAGCTAATTTTTGCAGACAGGCTGACAAAATTATCTAGTCACTATGTGCCAAGGATAATGACATTATGGCTTAGAATAGAGCAGAAAGCAACATTATGCGCTGGTTTGAAGGGTATAAGTAAACAGCTTTGTTTATCACTCCATAAAGAAATTTGATACAAGCAAACACCTACTCTACCTAGAAGCCATACCAATGAAGCCTTGGATAAACTGGTGGTTTGTTTCTAACACCAATGAACGATTATATTCCAAAAAATAATTTATTTGTTAAAAAAAAGAAAAGAAAAAAACCCCATTGTGTTCCAATCATTAGATTGACAGGGACCAAATCCTTGAGAACTTTGTCATTTTCAGAGGCAGCTCTTGGACAACATGAGCTTTGACACTCACCCTGTATGTGTACATCTATATTGCAGCCCTTGGCTCATGGGACTGGCTGTGTACCTCAGCCATGCTGTAAATGAGACCGAAGGAAAGAAAAGGCAGGCCCGTGAGTCAGACAGGCACTGTGGCACGCCCCACCTGGGAAGTCTAGACACAGCCCATGTGCCTAAGAGTGCTAAGATGAAACTGCAGATAAAAGCAGCCCTGTAATTGGAGATGTTTTCATTTGGACTCAAACTTTGATTTGGTGTTTAAAATGTATCCTTCAAATAAGACTTCTTATATGAGTCTGTTGAGTCATAGAGACCTAAAATCAATTCACCTTTCTGCCACAGAATTTCTGTGTGGCCTTGGGCAAATCACTTAATCTCTCTGTCCTTATCTACAATTACCGAATGTTAAGCTGCCTTCTTGCTCAGCGTTTTCTTAAATGAGAATAAATAGGGAGTGAAAAAAAAAGACAGCAGTTTAGAAGAGATAAAGAAGACAGGAAGATAAAGAAGGAAAGGAAAAGGATGAGATGCAGACGTGTGGGATATAGGAAGGGAAGTGGACAAGGATGAAAACATACAGTAGGAAGAAGTGAACATGAAGAAAGCCTCAAAGGTGGCTAGCTCATAGAGAGCAGATATGGTTCTGAAAGTCATTTGAGAATCAAAGTGGCAGATGCACTAGCTAACATCTGCTTGGAATAAGCTGCATGTGTGTGAGGAGGAATGTAGGAGAGGGGGAGGATGGCCCGCACTGCCTGAGAAAAACAACTGTCAAATGATCAAAGGGTGTCGATTTTCTCTGAGTACAATGACCCTTTGATCTGTGACTTCCCATAGGTGAGTACTTGGATGGAGGATTCAGGGGTTAAAAATGAATAAAGTGACAAAATAGCACAGGAGTGTCCAAAGGTTTCAGTGTTTTCAGACTAGTCTGAAATCTCCCATGTAAATTAATAGCAAAAAGAGGAATTTTGCCAAGGTAACCCAGATACAATATAACCAGTTTAGACTGAATGTGTATAAATGCCATGCTTAAATAACTTTTGATATTCAAAACTCTCGTTTTGAAAATAAGTGTTATTAATCATGCAAGTTAAAAATCATGAATCATGCTTGAAAAAAGTAATAGAAAGGATTAAATATCTGAAGATTTAAACAAATGAATGCCTTATTCTTTATATTTTCTTCTGTTTCTGTAAG
Source organism: Corvus cornix cornix (assembly GCF_000738735.6). Lineage (NCBI taxonomy): Eukaryota > Metazoa > Chordata > Aves > Passeriformes > Corvidae > Corvus > Corvus cornix. The sequence continues at coordinate 94,052,032 of NC_046332.1, forward strand.
TCTTGAGAAGTAAAATGGTTCCAGTTTCATGTTTTTTCAGTAATCATGATTTCTAGGAAGTCACATATTTAAAATGAAAGCTGAGATTCTTATGAAGTCCTATAGGTCTCCATTCCAGCAGCTGCAACTTTAGAAAAATGTTATTTGCTGTGAACCTTGCAATAAAATATCCTGGGAACTACTCTCCTTGGAAAATTGCACCCAAAATCCATCACTCCCTTCTACGCCTAGATTCCTCACATATTGTAAAAACTGTGATAAAACCATGTCCCTAAAAAAAAGCCAGAAAAAGTTCTTTCCATGGGGATTCCCAAGGTGAATTTTTTATGACCATAAAAATCCCATAGTAGTCAACAGGAGTGTTAGAAAGTACACAAGACTACTTGGTTATTCAAGAATCTTACTCAAATGATTCAAACATGGATTCTCACCAATATATAAAGCACAAGAAGAATTTTAGTCTTGAAAGTGGTCTAAAAGTCAAAATATCAAGCTTTTAAATGAGGTTTTCAGAACTTGGCTACATGTTGAGAGCACCATTGGTTGGACTGTAGCTGCATTGTACTAATTAAATTATAATGGCAATAACCTGTGGAAATGTCAAGAAAACTGTCTCTATTACCTAGTAAAGGCTTGAATTAGGGTAATAGAAACAGTCCTCCAGTCAAACAAAAGTCACTGTCATCAGACACATTGTCTAGTTATGGGAAGCACTAAGCACTAATGAACACCCTTTCCTGGAATGTCATACTAAATTTTGTGAAGATGGTGGTGACTATCCATCCCCAACTTACATTTTCAAGCAAACAGTTGCTTGTCTCAAGCTTCATTGCTTTCAACTGCTGTGTGAACATTGGAGATCTTGGCACAAAAATTTATGCCAGTGACTGCTCCCCAAGATTGTCTCTTGCCCTTAAAAACATAAACTTTTAGAAGTCTTCTGCTGCTTGGCATTTCTCTGAATTCCTCACATTGTAAAAAGGAACATTTGAGTTCGAGCTCCTGAAAATGGCATTGACTAATGAATTCTCTAGACTTCCATAAATAAAGTACTATCCATCCTTCCCTGGGGTCATGAAGCCTTTGGTAAATTCACAAAGGGCACTTCTTTTGAGGGAATATATAGAAAAGATTAATAGAACTGCAAGCGCAGCATTTTTTTTTTCTCCTCAAACTCCCACAAAACTAAGGAAATGGCAAACCAAAGGACTTGGGAAAAGAATTAATGAATCATTCAAACTTAAATGGATCCAGGAAATATTCAGTTACTTTAGTGGTAGAATTTACCAACTTGACAGCTCTGTGGAATTTTGTTTCCTATTTATCTGAAGACAAACTGATACTCTGGAGAGGTAAGTCAAATTTTCAGTGCTTCTGTCTTAAAATGCATCACGCTTGACTTACAAATAGCTGCACTACAAGAGAGAAGTGCATTACCATATTCAGGAAGTCCTTAACCTAAAAAATCCAGGAATTGGCAATGGAATTATGCAGATAAATTATTTTGAGATGTTGGGGAACATTGTTGGACCACCTGCTAAATTACACCAATGTCCCAAAGCACCGTATGCAGAAGCTAAAGAATATCTATACTATGGTCAAAATATTTAAAGTTTCATTCTCTAAACTGGGATATGATTTTAACATCTGTGGTGAAGCTATCAGAAGCTAAGTGTTGCTCCCATGTATTTATTACCAGAAGTAGGATATTTATTCCCCCTTTTCTTAAAAAAAAAAATGGATTCCTGATTACCAGTGAGCAATCTCTTATATTATAAAATTCCAGAAAAGCTAATGATGTAAGGCCAGTGTCATGTCTGGCTAACAGCAGTGCATTACAGTGAGAATAATCCTACTGAAGTAAATGGGGTTTGGCTTACTGTCCATTCTTCTTAACATTCAATTTATTCTAGCATGATTTTAATAGTGGGACTGAGATATTCACTGAAACAAGGATGAAGGTTGCTACCCAAAAGACAGTGAAGGTTCAAGGGAAATGTGGCAGAAAATTAAGAGAGGATGAACAGTTTAGGTGGGTTCTGGTGCTATTACAGAAAAAGCTACTTTGAGATCTAGTACAGGTGGTGAGTAAGTAGGTGGCCTCTTACCTTGGGCAAGAGTGAATATATTTCAGACTATTATCTTTCTTTGTTATTGGTAATTTATTGCACACATGATTTTTTTTTCAATAGCCTAGTGTGCTGGGTCTATCTGGGTGGAGCTAGTTTCCTCACAGCAGCCCATATGGTGCTGTGTTTGGGATTTGTGACTAAAAAAGTACGACTAACACACTGACATTTTAGCTGTTGCTGAGCAGTACTTGCATGGCATCAAAACTTGTCTTTTTCCCACTCTGCCCCCGCAGGGAGCTGGGGATGTGCGCAAACTGGGAAGAAAGGCAGCCACGACAGCTGACCTGAATTGACCAAAGGATACTCCATGCTTTAAAACCTTGTGCTCAGCCATAAAAACTGTGGAGAGGAGAGTGGTTGGTGTGGCATGTAGTCACTGCTCAGAGCTGGCTGAGCATTGATCTGCTTGGAGAAGACAGTGAGCAATTGACTTTGCATCACTTATTTCTACTCCTCTTTCCTCCATTTATTTCTTCATCTCAGCCCACAAGCTTTCCTGCTTTTGTTTTTCCAGTTCTCTTCCTCGTCCCACTGGGAAAAAGAAGAGGCTGTGTGGGGCTTTACTGCCAGCTGTGGTCAATACAGCACAGAGTTTAAAAATAAACTTGATCCTGCATGGAGAGAAATCTCTTCTTCATTTCTGTGCCAGTTTTGCATTTTCAAACACATAGTGTGCCAGATTTGTTACAATCTCCATGCAGATATGAGAAGTCATTCTCCATAGTCACTCTTCATCACAAGAATTTGCCATGTGAAGTCTGATCATACCAAGCATGTGTTGCATCATCAGACGCAGTGTGTGGGCTCAGGTGTTGGCCGATGCCTTATGGTGACTCTGAGCAGAGGGTCAGGCTAACACTTGTGCTATAACGATGATACAACCTGAGCTGACTTGTCATTCCTTCCCTGATGGAAGCAATAGCTTTTTATGGCATGTTGAACCTGTTCATTTGCAAAGGAAAGAGCTGTGAAGGAAATAGTGTCACGTTTTCAAAAGCTGCTGGGTTTGACATGTGCAACAGGCCAGCTGAAATCACTGTGCTTAAGGGGAAACTGGGAATCGTGCTCACAGCTGACCGATGATGCTTCCACAACTACCACTATTGTAAGCATTGGTCCTGCACTTCTGTCATTGCCCATTTAATACAGATATGTAACTAAACTTATGCCTCATTGTTAAGCCACTACAAAATCCACAGGGAAGTGTGGCTAAAAAATTCCTCTGTCCTCATGTCTTGAGGCTGACAAGGACTGTAACTCTCGCGTGAATGATGCTGTTGGTAGCCAGAGAGAGGTACAGCCATGTGCTGCTGCTAAGGCATGTTTAGATGCTGTGGATACTGTGTGGGAGGTAACAGAAAAACAAGGGTAGAATGCAGGTATCACAGGAGGGATGGTATAAATTAGGTATAAAAGAAAGACATTAGAAAGCAATTCCTAGTGTTTCTTTGGTATTCTCATATGCATAGTAAAGGAGAAACCAATGTTTCTTGTTTAAATGTAGAAAAAAGAAATGAAAATGCTTTTTTGCTGCTCTTTAAACTGCGTCAACTGGCAACACAGGCACTCATTCCATTTCTGAGCTCAAGAGAAAAAGCCATAAATCACATCAATCAATAAACCCAAATCTGCCGTAACCTTCAATAGATGAAAAATAACAGTAGCAGTAATCCTTACTTGATACACTTGTTGTGAAGTATCATCCATTAGTCTTCATAAAGTGCACTGAGATCCTCAAATATAAATGTACAACATGCTGCGTGTGGAAAACATGTTTGAGCACAGCAGTAAAATGACCAATACAGCTGAAGGCCCACATATCTACAAGTGTTGGTCTGACTTTCATTTAATTTGTATTGGTGTTAATCAAAATGGACTTACATGAAGTGATAGAAATTACATTGCTGTGATATATGTGAAACTGCAATTAAATTTTTTAATGCTATAAATTCATAATACCTACTTCAAGATGCTATAAATCTGTAGCTATTTCTTCTGTAGGACATTTACAAATCTAATATAGACATAGGCCTGATCCTTCCACAGAATTATACCAAGCGGAATAAGCTGAGGATCTGTCATGAAAGGAAGTATAATGAGATTATTCACTGTGATAGGGATAGAGACTGTGATGAGATATCATGACTGTATTTCATTCTGCTGAGAAAAGACCTGATCTATAAGAAAATTAATCTGGTGGAGTAATTACAATCTGCTTTTCTAAACCCCATCCTCCAGCCTAATTAGAAAAAAAAAAAAAAGAATAAGAGGAAATATAGCTAGGGTGTGTCAGAAGCAAATTCAAGAGTTTCAAAATTTTTTTGAAGGATATATAGGTATTTGCTAACTGCTTGTTTAGTTGACAGTAGTAAGTCAATGTACAATTAGCCCTATGAAAAACATTCTTACTACTTTAAATTTAAGCTATTTGCTTCTTTGTTTCTCCATCTTTTCTCCATCTTTTTGTCTTCCTTCATTCTCCTGTGGTAGACCTTCTCTTCAATACACAACTTTCTCTCTTGCCTGTTTATTCCCCCTTCACACCTGCAGAAAAAGCAAGAAAATATCGTCCTGAGAAGAACACAAGCAAGCTAAGGATATTCTGAATAGAATGACCCTGATCTTGAATCTGTGATGTTTAAGCCTGCAAAAGGCTCCCATTGCTTAGAAAGCAGGAGCATCAGCCCTTGGAAAGGCAGGCAGGGCTTCTGTTTGGATAACACTGTGTATAACTCTCTTTCCTGTGTTGAAAAAAATAGGATTTAATGAACTCTAACAACTGGAAAAGCCACTGAATTGAAAGTGAAGAGAAAGTTAGCCTCGACCACCAAAGCATGCCCTGATTTGAGAGTGAATCCATCAGATGATACCTTACAAAGAGAGATTCAAACTAAACACTTTATTTTCAAGGTTGACTACCAAATACTTGTTAAAATGAAGTCGTTTCATTGACTAGATGTTCCTGTCCAAAACAATTTGTACAGACCTGGCAAATCATTAAGTGTTTTCTGTTAGTAAAAATAATGAATGTGTTATAAGAACTCCTCAAAATGAACCTCTGACAGTGATTTAATAAACGGACATCTAAATCCTAGTGTTTTGAAATACAAAAAGGCATTGGTAACATGTTTTATTTTCTTCCTTTTTCTTCAGATGTGAATTTCAATGTTACATGATTTTTTGTCCCAGTGTATGATTGAAGAGTCGTATCTCAACTTCTGGATTTAAATGACTTTATAAGTAACTGAACAATGCTATTGTTTGGATCATGCTTCATGCTTGACTTTCACTACTTAGTTGTTGGGTTTCCATGTGAGAGAGATAAAATACATTCCACATAATTTGTTTTCAGTTTCCTGTGCCAAAATGTTAGATTTTTTTTCCCTATCTTTTTGTCTTACTAATCATAAGAAGACATGAGTCCATGAGCAAATAGATAACAAATCTGTGAAAATATGACTCGATTGATAATAGTGATATTTTGTGGTAATCTTGCATAAAACTCTAGGAAAATATATGGAGTTGTTACTTTCAGAACACGTTGAAACTTTGATCTCTAAGAGAGAAAGAAATTACGTATAACTTCTGGCCCTACATGTTTATCTTTGAACACTGTTTTGTTTTCCAATGGAATTAGCAGACAGTTTACATATCACGCTAAATATCTAATGGCATGCACACATGTATAATAACTAATTACCTCCCCTTTACTTTTTTTTCCCTAGGGCAACCAAGATAATAATAGCAATTTTTTTGTATATTTTTTCAAGCTTCATAGTGATTTGGAAGGCCCTTGGGCTACATGAAAATTAGAGAATTACATTAATTTATTTCTGTCAAATTAAGAGCATTTGAAAAGACCTAAATATGGCATTTAAGATCACCCTCACTGTATCTTTATTTTAATAAGTGAGGGCTTATTTTTTCCCCTCTCATGAAATTAATTTTTAAAGTTTATACTTTTATCATATATCTCCTGGGATACATCTGTGAAGGCTCATGATTCTCAGTTGAATTCTTGTTGTAATGGGGACAAGACCTTCCTTGCTGATAGGTGAAGACACGACAGCAATCACATCCTTCTTCATGTAAGGAAACAGTTATCCCATTGTTCTCTGTTTCCAGAACGAAAAGAGAAGTTGCCGGTTTGGAAGGACTTTTGGAAGAAAAGCCAACATGGTAAAATCAGGAGGTCTGTGGAAGTATTTCTGCTGTCTTATTGTGATCTGTGTGATGTCTTGTACAAATGCAGTGATTGGCATGCACAGAGATGAAAAAACCAAAACTGTTCCTTCCTCTCTGCAGTCTGTTTCGTCTTTTTACAGGCAAGACACAAGAGGACTCTGAAGACAAGCAGGTCTTTCACTTTCACTAAGGCGTCAGAATTTTTCCTGGATTTACAATTCTTGGCGTTTGATACAGGTGTCTAGTTCAAACCACCCATCTCCCATGTTCTTTTTCCATGTGGTAAAGAAAGGTCCTTTCTGGTGTCTTCCATAGCTTTATATTCCTTAGAGATGAATTGTACCTTAAAATTTTAATGGAGTCCCCCAGATGAAAAGGAATACAAGAAATTAATTTTGCCCATAACTTTTGTCTTGTTTCCTAGCAGTTGTAGCTGGTGGTGTCATTGTTTGTGAGTTTGGGGAAAAGGCCGTGCTCAGGGCAATGTGATTGGCACTGTACATGCTGTTGCTTCAGTCAGGTAACTGTGATCTGAACTCATTCCTGTTCTTTTAAATCACAGGTCTACCAGCTGGGCACAGGGAACAACAACATATGCAGCTCTAAAAACACAAGTCCGTGTCTTTCCCCTTTGTGACATCTATGTTTATGGAGAGAGGAATGAGCCATACCCGAAAAAATAGTTTCTTGTGTTAATAGCTTACCATCTGGGACTATTGAGGAGTCCTAGTCCATTTAAGAGAATGCTGATGTTGAGAAATATATGCAATATTTGTGGACAATATCATATTTGTAAACAAAACTTTAAAAGTAAGCATCAATTCTGCCTTCCAGGGAAGTGGGTAGCTAAACTTCCAGTGACTTCCATGAACACAGGCTTGTGCCCCATGTGCATTTTTTTTCAACTCAGTTCAGCATGTTCAAACACATATTACAATAATCTAATTGCAGTGCAGTTCCTTCCAACCACCAAGTATTACTTTAATTGCATAGCTCATATTTACGGTATGTACAAGGCCTTAATTTCCTTCAGCTCTGTGACTTCCAGAGTGACAAGGCTATTGTTTTGGTGTGCTGGTACATCTACCATGAAAGAACTGACCCTTTGCATTTCTGGCAAAATGGCAATGCTTTGCCAGACCAACAATTTAAAAGAAAAAATGTAAGATGGCAGAAGACCTGCTGGTGTGTATTGTTCTTGAAGGAAAACTCCTTACTCTGATTGGGGGGACATTGGTTTAACAAACAGCTTGAAATAGCAAAAGCCCATCCACTGCTGTTCCTAGCAGATGAAAATAATAAAAGTACTGAAAATAAATGAGGCACTCAATCTCTAGAAATAACCTTTTGTATTCAAAGATAAAAGCTTAAGAAGCTGGCTAGTTGCCAAACAACAAAACGAGAACTGCAGTTGAAAATTTATATACTCCTTTCAAGCTCTGTAGTCAGGGTCATACCATTAATTATAAATGACAGCATGAGGTTTAAAAACAAATGGTTTCAATCTCACCTTTAGGCAGAAACGAAGCAAATGTTTTATTCCCATGGAGCACTATGCTGGCATGTTCCAGAAGGATTAAAACAATCTAAAACTGAAAGCGGGTGGCATTTCAGGGGAAAGGTGGTTCTTGACACTTTAGTAGCTTGATGATACCCTACTGGCATAATAATTTATGTTGTTATCAGCTCTTTATTTAATGGTAAGCAGGATGGATATTAGTGCTTTTTAAAAAAATTAAATACAATACAGATTCTGAACGTGTTTCTTCTCCACCCTATTTCCTTATGTAGCTACTTGTATTTAAATTTCAAATAAAAGACTAAATAAAACTATGTGATTTTTTTATGTTCTTTACCTTCTTTTTCTAAACCTGGAAGTCTGACAAGGTCCTAAACGTAGGATGTGCCATTTGGGGATGGAAGATTCAGAGCTTATGAAATTGCCATCTCGATCTGATCTGGCAGACCATCTAGCAGGAGGCTAGGCAGGACTACCTTGGATGTCTCAAGTGCCATCAGATGCTTGTGTTTAGACCACCAAATCAAATTTTAGAAGTCTATACAAGGCCCAAAGAAGTAAAAAAATCAGATGCACTGTGGGTATTCTCTGAAAATGATGTAGATTTACTCATGCAAATATAATTCAGATTCTGTTCTCAAAATTGACAGCATGAAGAGATTTATTCTTTAAAGTAACAATTTTGAACAAACTGTCATGAGTCACTTGTTTTAGAGAAATACCTGGCTCTTCACTTTAGGCCACTGCTTCCTCATATAATGAATTCTTCCAAAGTGTGATTTCAGCATCAGGAATAGATGCATTCTATACTTCTCACTCTCAGTCCTGTCAAATTGCTTCCAAGGTACACAGTCTATTACAAATTGGGGAAAATTTGCCAAAAATGGGATGGGAATACTCTTTAGGAAGTTACATAATTGTTCTCCCACACTCTCATGGTTCATATCTCCAGCAAGCTTATTTATTTATTTATTTATTTATTTATGTATTTAATATCCCTAAACAATCAACAATCATTACTAAGCTCTCTGCATTTTCAGTTTTGTCACCAGATACGTAGCATCTCCGTTCACCATTAAGAGATCAATTCTCCATGTGGAAACTTGCAGCCCACAATACCAGTCAAGGACCTGTTCAGGTGCGTATGTGCAGCATTACTAAAAAGGCTCTGAAGTCTACATGTTCTCAGGGAATTCCTGATGGCTTTGTGTGATTAGTCTTTTTCACAGTGTGAAAGGAAATGCAAGGACTTAATTTCTGCTCTCCATAGAGTGTGGAATAAAAGGTTTATTCCTTCTTGTTGTTCTGTAAGACCAGATAGGTAGACTTACTAATGTGAACACTGGATGCACAAGAAAACTTCCTAATAATAGGATAGCAGACTTTCTAGGAATCCAGTGAGAACAAAATTATTTTCTTTGTGTGCTTAAACATATGAACATAATTGTTTTCATCATTCTTTTATTTCTTTATCTGGGAAACCCTTCTTACCACCTAAAACTGTAGGTGAAGAACTTTGTACCGAGTATGCTTTTCTAGGAAAGAGTTGCTTCCATCTGCAGTCTAGGCAGAGGTGGCATGAGACTGGAATGTACCTTTGAGAAATTTAGAAGTAGGTGGCAGGCATTAGCCTTGAGATAGCTGAATAACACCATTTGCAAATAACTACTGTTTGTTTTCTATACAACAGCTGTGAGAATAAGGGAAGGAAAGTATGCCAAAAATCTGCAAGCAGGGAAAGAGAAGCTATCAAGACATCCTGAACACTAATTTTGCTGCCAGGACTCAGCATGAAGAATGTATTTTACACCTGTTTTGAGGAAGAGTGGGAATTTTTGGTTTTTGGTGTTCTCTAAAGATATTTTTGGCTGTAGAAGAGGTATAGGTCTATAGTAGACATTTTACCTGTGTGCTCTCACAAATTCTGAATTGTGGGTCTTCAGATTGAAAGGCACAGATTATTTCAGCACCTGGGGTCGCAGGAGTGAAGGGTTTGCCGTCAGCTAGGTATCTGATCTGTGTGGTCTGTGGATATTACAGCAGGGCTTTAGCTGATAGGCAAAAATAAAAGTGCCTTGTAAAATCACAGAACATGACTTTATTGTCCTTATAGTGCAATTGGTACAAGAAGTGCCAAAGCTGCAAACACTGAGAACATTTAGAACACTGAGAACTGCAAACAATAGGAGTTTAAATTAAAGGATGAGGGAGATTTAACTCAATAACTTGCAGCCAAGAAATGGTCCAGAGCTGCAGTGAACAAGCATATTTCTCCCTGTTAGGCTACTTGAATACCAGGATGGTAAGACATTGTCAGCAATGAAGTCCGGAGGGTCCCAAGGGTCTTACTGGAAACATTTTGCCCTAGCCAGGCAATTTCTCTACTGTGTATGTAAAATGCTATTGGAGGAAGCAGGAAAGGAGTGAAAAAGTCAAGGCACCACTAACTGTCTATTTTTTTATTCATGTCCTGGAAGTTCATTTTCATATTTCTTTTTATTTGTTCTCTCTTTTAATGAAAACCTCTTTCTTTTCATTCTTGGGGGAGAAGATTTTACCTGAGTCATCCAGTCATGTTTTGCAAAAGTCTTTAGAAATTCCACAAAATTTTCCTCTTTTCCTCTTTTTTTTTTTTTTTTTTTTTTTTAACTCTCACATTTGTAGACTCATAGACTCATAGAATGGTTTGGGTTGGAAGGGACCTTAAATATCATCCAGTTCCAACTCCCCTGCCATGGGCAGGGACACCTTCCAGTAAACCAGGTTGCTTTAATTCCCTGTCCAATGTGGCCTTTATATGCAAGACCTATTCTACAGGTATTAGACTAAGACTGACTCTGTTGTTTGAATGAACTGAAAATTGCAAGTCTAGAACTTTTAACACAGGAAAATCAATAGAAATTTATTCTTATTTGTATTGTTTTTATGTTAGCAAAGATAATATCTTTATTTGAGGGTTCAGAAGTGTCTTCATATTTTCTCAGTCTTGAAATACCCTGAAGATTGCAGGGTCTTACCCACTAGACATTCTTCTTGTATTCCTTATGTCTTCACATTGCAATCCAAGTTTGCTATCAGAATATCAGTGTTACTAGTGGTTTGCTGCTGTGTCTAATTTCTTTCAGTGGGGTCTTAGGCCTTGTGACCACACATCCATAAATAGTGTCTTCCTTAAAGATCTGGAGCTGTAGAGGGAGTTCTGATGAAACCAGGTAAGAGACTTCCTCAAGAAGTCCTGATGCTGGAGAGTAACCTCTGTGACAAAGCTAATGCCTAAAAGCTATCCAGCAAAGTGTGTGCTATTGCTGCTTATTAAATAATCTGGAAAAATGCATCTTTTGGGGAATTAGAGAGGAGACAGCAGTAGCTCTCTTTGCAATACTGGAGTAACCAGAGAACTTTTTATCTCCTCTTTCCTTCTGTGTCAACTATTCTCAGCCCAGAGTTTACAGAGTCAATAATGTTGCTTTGTACTTTTAGGCAGTGTGTGTCTGTGTGCATGTGTGAATGTCTGTATGGGGGTGCGTGTGTAATTGGAGTCTTTGTGCCTTGCAAATTGCACTGGGCACTATGTTGCCTAATATTTCTGCAATACATTTTTTGGAAAATGTGAAAATCATATTGACAGAGGTTTCACTGCAAATAAAAAGAAACTTAACTAAAATTTGTGATGAACCTAAACAGAGTGGCTAAGATTTTACTGTAATATGCACTGATAAGATTTCTACTGAAAAGAAAATGCTATTCTAAGATCCATCCTGGTATGAAGCTCATTCTAACTTTCCAAATTAATTCCCTTGGTGAATGAACCACAGTGTGTATTTTGTACATGGTACAGAGTAATACATTCTCAACTCCCAAATCTCCTCTTCTGATAAGGATTTTGAAAGTTCTGCAATGTGGAAGTGATTAAATGGAATGGCTCTGGGAGAGGAAGGACCCTTGGAGGGGGGAGAACGAAGGGTAAGGAGCTGAATGGCAGGACTGAGAACTCAGAAATGCACACATTTTTCAATCATGCTGAAATTCTCCAAATAGACAGCTATGATCATTATGCAGAGTGTGATTTGCTCTTGAAAAAGCAGAGTGACTCTCAGAGGAATCCACATGAAAGAACAGCTATTAAACTCACACGTACAGGAGAAAGAACCCATCTATATCCCCTCTTACATCAAATGGCAACATGCAGTCAAGTTGAGCAGTTGAACAAATAAAATGGTAGAGTAGATTACCACAAGGGACAATGAGTACGCTGAAAACAATTTGGGAAAATGTCTTAATGAAGCAGGAAACCTGTGGAAGAATGAGAAAAATAAGATTAAGCTGAAGAATCGAAGGGAAAGCTAATAGGGACTGTGCCAGTACTGAGGAACTGGGAATGAGTCCCAGCTTTGAGGTCACTTTGGCTCCATCCCAAATTCATGTCAGAGTAAGATTTGAGTGCATGTCAGTCCTCCCCCACACTCTGGCTTCCATGTGAGGGAAGCCCTTGTAAGAGGGCAGTCAAGGATACACAAAGCAGAGCAGAAGGAAAAGGAGAGCAGAGGTGTGGGACCCACCCGCTCTGTAGCCTTGACCCGATTGAATGGCATTTGAGATAAATGCTGCCAAATGTCTGCAAATGGATTCACTTTATGGAAACCTCAATGTCTCTGACAGCTGGAGCTGCTAAGAGAGCTATTAATAGAAAGATATCAATAAAGGAGTGATATATTGCTGGCTGTCTTGAGTAAAACATTTCCATTGTATACTAATTACATTTATTACAGATATGTGAATTTTATGTACTGATTAGGCTTGTAAGTTTAACCAACCAATAATGATCTTGACAAATAAGATGAAATAAATATGAACACCTCATAATTTTGGGATAATCCTTAAATTATGACTGGACAGGCTAATAAACTTTAAATATTGGCCAAAATTATGTCAACATAGAATATGATATACCATCCCACAGAAATATGTTAGCTCAATGAACAGAATTGAGCGTCCTAACATCTCTTGCATTCACTCCTATCAGGTTTTGGCCCCAAATATTTTTTTTTTCTTTCTGAAGATTTCAAAATAGTAGTGCACATTTGGTCTGTCCAGAAATATTTGGCCTGATTCTTCATTGCATCATGGTTTTGGTGCTGGATGGTATCTGTCGAATTACTTGTGACACATTCCTGCTCTAAGTAACAATTCATATAGTAAACTCAGTGGAGTACATCTGAGTCCTGTACAAAGAAAAGAATCCAGCTACCTGATTCTGGGACTGTAGCATTACGCCTAATTCTGTTAAAGATTAGTGTACCAGTTTTTAAATAAGTGTTTTAAGAATAATTGCATGCTTCAGCAAAGTTACCCAATATGGAGGCGTAGTTCTCTCTACTTGCTTGTTAAAACAAATGGTACATTGAGTTTCTGTTCTACATATTGCCACAAATGCAATTCCTATAGAGATGTTTATTATTTAAATTCTGATTTTGAATAAAGTCAGTGAAAACTGTGGATTTCTGTACATAGATCTTTTGTGGCGCAGAAATTTCTTTACAGCAGAAAGAACACCATGATGCAAAATACACTGCAGTCACTGGCAACTAAGATTAACAGCTCAGGTGTCAATTGCACTGCTGACACATTTTCACTTGGAGGTTGGCTGAGTGCCCCGGCTCATTTCACAAAACCCTCTTCAACAGTAACATTCAGATTGTAACAGCTTTCACCTTCCATCCATCTGGTTGAGATGATGAATAAGCACCAGGATGGTAAAGGCCCCCAAAACTTTAATAAAAAGCACTTTTGATCCTCTAAGCTGTTTGGTCCACTAAGGGCCTCTTGCTGGGAGAGTGGGGACATACCTGGTAAGCACAGTCTGCTGACCATGTTACCAAAAGAGATGTGTTTTCTCACATGATCATTTTGCCATCCAACCACTGCATCTCTGCTGTAAGTAAGCCTGTTCCCAGACACACCAGATGGGAACAGTGTTGGAGAACACTCAAAAGGAGCTCTGCATTGAATAAAATGGGGAAATGCTTCCATGGGCATGCTCCAGGCAGCCCTTATGAGAATGTCGTGCAGCTGTGAAAGTTGCTGGCAGATTAAGATACTGGGTGTTGAAACTCATGACAAAAAATAAAATTCTCAGGCTGAGGCACAGCACACTGCATTTGGCAAATCTTAAACACTTGTAGTTTAGTCATTCAGCTTCTTTCTCCCACCTCCTCCCTGTGAATATTCATGTGTAGTCTTAGGCTTGCTTACTGCCTTTTCACGTTGTTCTTCGTGGTGGGTGCTGTGACTCACGTTGCTTGCCTCAGACTCCTTTCTCCTTGTTCCCCCACAGCTCCTCACATAACCTCTCCCGCGCCAAAGACACCTCCCTCCATTCATTTCCTATAGACTTCTGCAAGGAGTTGCTAGGTTTTTTCTTCCGCAGAAGATGCAACACCCCACAGAACCATCAAAACTTGCTGTCCTTATTCTCTGCTGAGCCATATGCAACGGGGAGCTCCTCCCCTACTCATCTTAGTCATCCTCTGCTACGACACAGCCATCTCTGACCTCACTTCTCTCTCTGTGACAACTCCTACGACACCTACATACAGGAGCTGACGCAGCGCTCTGACTCTTCTTCCTGTGACACAATCATCTGGTGCTTCATCCCTTCTGAGTTAATTTTTGTCCTTCAGTGTTGCTGGTGCTGCCTATGCAGAAAAGATTGCCCTTTTTCTCAAGGAGGGATGCTGCTCCTTGTTGGATCTCCATGTTTATGGAGGGTTTGTTATTGAGTGGGATTGTGACTCGTGCTCAGAGTGTTGCTGAGCTCTTGACAATGAGCAGAATGCAGAATCGTTGTTGAAGTGTCTGCTACCATGTCCTTTTCAGACAGTATTGATATGTGCCAGAACCAATCTGTCACTGATCAGACGATTATAAAATGGCCCTAAACATGTGATCTGAGCTGAAGTTAAGTATAGGAGAGCACAGGTTAAGAAAAACCCCAACCTTAATGAAAAAAAGAAAAGAATGTGGTTATGAAAACAGTCATTCAGTCAGTGCAGTTTTATGACTGCTTTCTAGAATACACTAAAGGATGAGCTCTGTGGATCAAAAGTAACTTGAAGAAAACGGAGCTATTCCAATGTCAGTCAGGTCAGAAATCAGCACCAGTCATTGTCTTAAAGATAAATGATACAAGCTCATAGAAAAACATAAGCAGTTAAAATATGAGACTTGGAGAAAGCAATGAAAGGATGAAGCGATTCAGTGGATTTAGCACAAACTTTAGAAGCTATTACACTTTGAAAAAAATTTTAAAATAGAGTGGGTTTTTTCTTATACTGATTTCAAGAACTTCAGATGCCTTTAATTTAGTTATTAGTTTGTGTATGGTACAGGTTCAGTAGCTCAGCACTGGAGTGGTCCTATGCTTTCTTTACATTTTATTGCACTAGGTAAAATTGCTCTTGCTTTCAAAGTAAAGCTGATTTTTTCAGAATTTTCAACTGAAAATAGTCACATTTTGGTGAAACTTTTTACTGAAAGTTAAAACTCTATATTTTTATTATCTTTATTATACCAGTGCAAAAGAGACCAGTTTGTAAAATGGTAAACTTGCACCCTAGGCTTTTATGCTAAGCTTGTATGTGCATGTAGAAAATTGCATTTATACTATGAATCAATGCAAAATAATTTTGGAGAGAATAATGATATAAAATTTTTTTATGTGTGACTTTTTGAAGAAATTTTATTTGGGTTTATTCCAAGCTCTACTGTACAGTGCTTCTTCCTGGCAATGGGCTACTAAAAGCATACATGTTCCATAACTCCTACACTTCATGCTATAAAAAGATACAGAACAGCATCCATGTGATGCCATCCATAGGGATACTACAAGAGCTTGTTGAAACCTTATTTTTATTTTGAGATGTCGAGTGGAAATATTTTCTTTTCTACATTTTGGTATAATTTCAGTTGACCTCACACTAATAAAAAATTAATCTTTTGTTCACAAGATTGAAAAGAGAAAGAGCCAGTTGCAAAATATTTCTTATGATTAAGTCAGTAGACTTTTATAGTTTGTCTCATCTGAGACAGGTGCCTTCTGCTGCATGATGAGAGAGCTGTGCTCTGAGTCAGGGGCTTCTGCCTATGTTTACACATGGGGGTTTGGGCATTTCAGAGTAGAAATAATTTTTTTTTAAAAGCGCTTTGAACAGCTAACAGCTGAAAGTGACCACTGCACTTCCATCAGCAGCTAAAAACCATGTTAAAGAGAAAAGGCATGGAAAATACATAAACACTTTAGCCAGGATCTGTTTAGGATCAGATAAAGCAGGATTCAAAAAAGTTATCACATGAACAAGACACAGATTGCTGAAGCAGTCTAATCACTGGAGAAATGTTTGCAAAGCTACTAACTTCTGTAAGAGTTGCAAAAGGAGCTATTGCAGTCCTCTGAGTTTCTTTACAGTAAAAAAAATTTACTTAACTATGTATTCCCTTAAAAGGTTGGCTATCTTCCATGTTTCAGGTAAATGTGTGCTTTTATATAGCTGTGTGGCAAAGTCTACAAACACCAAATCAGCTTATATGGAAGTTCTCAAGTAGTAGTATTTTTTTCTCCCCAACAACTTCATTTTAAATGCTTAGTAAAATATTTGGCTGTGAAGAAATTTTAAGCAGTGCCTCTCCCATGGATTGTATAAAACCAGTCAAGTCAAAATGCTCTTACATGGTCACGTTTTGCGGTTTTCCTTTATAAACTGACACAGTTAGGGTGTGTGTGATGACTATTTGAGCTGTTCATGTTCACCCAGTATTTAGGAGTGGTTGATACTATTGACTTGCCAGTAAGCTATTTTATGCATATATCTGAATGCCATTCATGAGAAAAGGAACAGCATCAAATATAAATTGTGTTTTTACACAAAAAATTGTTAGTTTATTCCCATTCAGCAGAACAAAAATCTTCTATATATTTCCTGCTACTACCATCCTACAGGCTCAGCTAATGCAACTGGGACAGTAAAGGAGACCTTCTGTACCAATTAGTTTGAGCTTTTTAAACAAAATTATTCACTTCAATTTGTCCCACAGATGGATGCATCACGGGTCCATAAAAATTCTTATAAAGGCAATAGCTTTTCAGGCTAGGAAAAGAATTTCAGGGAAAGACAAAAAAAGATTTAATGACTTCTAAGTTTTGACTTAAAAGAAGTGTTGTCTAAGCCCTGGGGAACATTTCAGGGAGAATTTGTGGAGCTAAGGGCAACTTACACTTAGAAAGCTGTGCGAGGACCTCCCAGTAGGTCAGAAATTAGTTTGGAATATTGTCTTTTCAATGTTCTCTACCTGCGTACAGAGATCAGAAGACCACATCCATAGAGTTCCTTTCAAAACTCAAACTTAAGTACTTCCCTTCCCTTCCCTTCCCTTCCCTTCCCTTCCCTTCCCTTCCCTTCCCTTCCCTTCCCTTCCCTCTCAGAACACACCTGTTGAGGGAGTAGTGGCAGGACAAATGAGTACCTTGATAAATCTAGGATTAGGCAGAATGTGCAAGAGAAAGTACCTTCTAGAGCCACATAGGGAGAAGGTGGAAGGTGTCTCTGTCCCTGGTCTTGGGGCTGGAACTGAATGATCTTTAAGGTCTCTTCCAACCCATACCATTCTACGGTTCTATGATACCATGATTTCTATGATTCCATGATTCTATAATTTTGTGAAGGTCTGATGTGTGTACAGATGACTGTTCCTAGATATCTGCTGAGTCCATGATCCAAACTGCAGCCCCCCAATTCCAGCCTGGGTTCCCAAGGTTTTGACAGAGGTTTTAAATTCCAGTCAGTCTCGCTTCAGGAGCCCAAGCTTCTGTTTCTCATTGAGAAAAGGGGTAAATCAGCTTGTTCAAAGCTCAGTGGTATGGCAAGAAGATGGATATAGGTACAAAAACTAGTTTATTGCAGCTATCTGAGATAGTGCTTCAGTCACTGCAGTGTAGGTGTTTAGGGGTCTCACTTTAAATTCAAATTAGTAAAGAGTGAAAAAGGAAGGGATGTTTGCATGTGTGTGTGTAAGAGACTGTTGAAATAGGTCACCATTTGTGTGATACATTTGTATCAGAGAAAGGGTGAAATTTTCAGACTAGATTTTATTTTGGTTTTTTTTTTTAAATTTTCTGAGTGCTTGCCATGAAATCGAAATGTTTCTTTAATTCAGCTTTTGACAGATTAGCAAGTGGTTTCTTAGCCTACTGGCATATGCTTAGGTCAGCAGTAGTAAGCAACATTTAAGAATATTGATCAAGTTTTATCATTTCTTTAGATTCCATTTATATTACTTTTGGGCTTTAAAGTATTTCTGTATGTATCAATTACAGGAAAAGCAGAGTCTCTGTGCTTCTCTTTGGACATCACACGGCCATATGAAAGAAATGATAACATTCTCCACTCCTAGAATTAACTAGAAATGGTCTGAGTCATACATTTGGCATAAGCAAAAATATTCCCAAATTAGGAAATATTCAAACTCTGAGTTTTTGTTTCAGCTTATTATAAAGCTGTGAGCTGGCTGTGAATGTCAGAAACAAATCCAGATTTTACCAAGCTCTGGGACTGCTCAATCCCAAGATATAGGGGTTGTCTCTAGGTCCATGTCTAGATTTACTAAATGTCTGATCTGATTTCCTAACAGCGTAGAACTTCACTGATCACACTGCCTGTTAGTACCTACCTAATAAGTACTGAAGTGGCCAATTGCAATGAATCTGGAAAGAGTGGTAGGCACCTCAGAAATGCAATGTAGTACAATGCCTACAAGCATGGTTAGTGATGGATATGGAATGCTCCATAGACCACTCCCAACACTCTGCAATAGGCATTCTCCCTTGCTTAATGTGCCAAAAGACCTAGGAGCGTAGCTACATACATTAAGCAATTTAGGGCATTCAGGTGCCTAGAGAATTTTTCTACCAAAACCCTACATGATTAGAAGTGTGAGTGCGACTAGATGAGGTGGCAGCATAAGAGGAGCTAAATGTAAGCTTTGAACTGAAGTTTCTCTTGAATGGAAATCTAATGAAATTCAGTTAATGTTGTCCAAAATGAGTAGCTAAGAATCAGAAAAAAAAACCCAAAACAACAAGCAAAGCACATATGTATGTTAAGAGTTGAATAAAAGTCTTTGAAGAGACACAGGTAGGAGTTTATAACATACTGGATTCCCAGAAAGTTGTAAGGCTGTACAAGAAGTCAGAAATGTTATGAGATCATCATTTCTGCCTCTGAACAGCCTGTACCCTCGTAAGTATTGCAACTCATATGTTCCATGTACAAGCAGACTTTCTAGAGCAGATTTGATAGAATGGTAACTTGTTCCAGGAAAACAGAACCCACAGAAATTTTACTCTTGAAGAAATATAAGACAAACAGAAAAGGAAAAAATCCTATCGGTAGTAATATTTGTGGAAAAAGGTCCAGGAAGGTAAGAGTGAGCAAGGGATGTCTCATGAAAAAGGTCTTATTATCAAAATAATAAATTACAACATTTTGAAACCATGTAGGATGTAGGAACAATGCAACAATGTAGGAACACTTCAGCATATGAGTGAATTTACCAAAGCTCCATTGTAATTTTCAAGGTTTACAGCACACGTGCCTAACTTGTTCCTTGCAGACTGGTTCATGCCTGCCTGAAAAGTAAAACAAGCCTAGCAGATAGCTTCTAGCCATTATGTCTCAGAAGTTCTTTATCCATATTCCCATTTTGTGTCTAGGTAAGTTCTCAAGACAGAACAAATTCATTTCATATATGACACTGGTGATCTGTATCTTAATCTTAGGTAATACAGACCCTGGAAACATACTTTGGGAGAAATTATCTACCTGAAAAGAAAAAATTCCTTGTATGCTCAAAATCTTCCAATTAGCCCTTGATTCCTTGATGGGTTTCTGTTTTAATCCTGCATCAGCAGCAACACTGTGTTTCTAGAGTTTTGTCCCCTGGAGCTCTCAGTAACTGGTGAATTAAAGAAATAATAAATAAATAAATAATAAATTAAATAAATAACTGTCTCTAAGGAGCCTCTACTACAGACAATGTGCAATAGCACAAGGGTTTTCCAAAACATGGCAGGACCATTCCCATTCATGATTTACCCAAGCCGTTGGTCTGAACTCAGCCTCACTCTACATGTTCCATTAGTACTGTAGGAAGGGTCTGGATTGCATGTAGATAACCATGGATAGGTAAAGGTGTATAGATAAACACACAAAAAATTCTTAATTAAAGACCTTAATCTAAATCTTGTGTGGGTCTGTTGTAGATATCCTCCCTATAGATGTCTAAGGATCCTTCATTTTAGCCTAAACATCTGCTTTCTGGAATTCTCTCTGGGCTCCAGCAGCCCCTTTGGAAAGGCACAAAATTCATCTAGGTATTTGGTGATATTTGCAGCCCCATACGGTTGTTTCACATACTGTAGTGCATTTCAGATGACACAGCCCCAATATTAATTGGCTGAATTTACAGATGAAACCTAAATATGAGTATGCTGCTACTTATCTTTGTAGCGAATCTTCTTTTGTGGCTACCGTGCTATTAACATTTCCTGTTTTTCTGTGCCCAAGACAGCAATGATGCTTGTCTTATATACATGTGTGTACCTCCATTTATCTTTCAAAAAAACAATTAGAGAGACATTCTCCATCAGGTCAATTGAAAAATCTGAGTCGTGTAAAAATGGAAATATATAAATGTCAATTTGATGTCTCTGATAAAACCTTTCACAATCAAGCTTTCAGATCTCCAGCTAATGAAATTGGCTAAGACTAAGTTGAACCAGGTCAATCTATCAACCAAAGATTCAACAATATGATTTTAAACTAAGAGCAGCTTTGGCTTCTCAGATCTGTTGAACTTGAAAGGTAGTGAGCTAGATCTGGACCTGTTCAACCAGACTGAAGCAGTAATCAGTGAACTCAATTTTGCAAAAGCTGGTGTCCTCCAGGATATCTGCATCTCCATCCAATTTTACAGTGCTCTGAGCATAGCCAAGAGTAGTCTTCTGCTCATGGTGGCATGGGAACACATAATCAGATCCTCCAGAGCCATTCATTCCAACTCCATATAACTTATTTAATAGACAATATTTTAAGTGATTAGGTGATTTTGCAAATGCAAACCTTCAAAAATTTCAACACTTTTTTAACTAAGTGATAAATAACTGGTGATTTTTAGTACAACAATGGCTCTTGACTGGTAGATATCATAGATGACTGAGCCATAGAGTCCTGTTGAACGTAGTTTCAAAACTGAAAATGTCTAATTATATTTTCCCATTGGTTAGTGTTTTATGAGGATTTATCAAGATTAATTATCACGATTGTAAGCAATTTGCCTTTGAATAACGTGAATGTAAAGTGACTTCTTGAAATTCACACACTCTATTTATTAAATACAGGGGGTCAGTGCCAGTTTTTGTTTGTATATTTGGAGCATTCATCAGTCACGTTACTGACATGTAGTCAGTCCTCTGAAACACAACACAGCAAGTTCAGTTAAATTCAGACTGACAGCGTGAAAAGAAAGTTGGCAGAACACAGGGTCCCGTTGCTAAGCAATGCTTGGCAATACAACACACGCACATTATGGTGCTTGTGATGACACCATGAGGAGAGATGTTTTCAATTTAATGAAAATCCATCATTTCAGAGGAGATGGGGTGGAGCAGCAGCAAACAGGATGAATGGATGGGAGATGTGTCCACAGGGAACTAAATTTTGCTATTTGTTGCATCAGCACGAATACACTAACTTCATCAACGGTGCTCTGGATTGACTGTGGAGTGACTGTAAACATTTCTAGGCGTTATACTGAAAATGTTTGTAAGGTATGCTTAAAAACCAGTCCACATGTTTCACAGTGCTTCCAGCATACTTCTTTGTCACTTCAAGTCAGCATGCAAATTACAGATAGTTCTACCTGGCTGTGGACTTCACAGTCAGAGTCATGTTCCTTCAGGTTATTGCAGCCCTCAGCATGCCCCATCCTTGAATTCAACCCAGAATGGTGACTGTGTGCTTGGGCCTGAGGAGGAACTGCCCACAGAGTTGAGCAAGTCCTGGGACTGTTGGGGTAGGGCAGGAGGAGGTGGAGGAGAACCTCTTTACCCACTGAGGAGTCCTCACCACAGTCTGACAGATGGCTGTCTTATCCTCCCTCCACCTTCCTTCTCTGCTCTGTCCTTAGCTAGGCATCCTCCCTGTGCTTCCAGGTCCAGCCCTGCCACCATACATCCTGCTATAACCCTGAATAGATGTTTAGCATTTTGAGACTTTGCCTGCTTCCCCTCTCTTCTCTATCCTACCAGTCTACTTGGATTTTTCATTCAGGTTTTTTTTTGTAATGCGTCATTTTCACTCTGAGCTTACTAATTATTTCACATTTCATAACAGGACAAAACAAACTTACTTCAGCTCTGCAATTTTTGAAGTTAACTAAAGTTTAAAGTAACATTTCATGCTTAGTCACATACAAATGAAACAGAGTGAATTCTCAACTGGTATTAAGTCAATGACAAAAATTATGTTGACTTTATGTCTATTGCTAAAAAATGGAAATCAGGAGTCCTTAATAGTTCAGGAGTCTCGTATGTCTTCTGGGTATATCCTGGCAAAAATGTCAACTGCATTATCCTCATAGTTTATTTTGCCATTGTTTTTACTGGGAGCAAAGACAGACCTAAGAGCAGGAAGGGGCCTGTGATCTGGACAGCAAGAGATTGCTTAAGAGATGACCAGTCTGAGTTTTCTACATCTTCCAAGTATAGGATCACAAAATGATCAGGGAGGATATTTAGGAAGGAAAGATCAGCCAGCCATCAATTCTGTGTTTCCAAATGGTAGATGGCATCTCTATTTGGACATCTTTACTTGAAATATATTCAAATAAGTATGAAGATTTCAAAACTGGTTATTCTTTGGTCTAACAGCTGTAGGAGAAGCCACGTAAAGTTAACTCAAGCTTTGCTCTTGTAGGTGCTGAAAGCTCTGGCACAAATCAACCAAGTGTTGAAGAGTGCAACTTAAGCACAAAAGAAAACTCGGTGAAGCATAGGAATGCATGAGAGTGCTTTGCTAGATCAGATCAGCATGGCTAGTGTGTCACAGGATAGAGCCAGATGTCTATATTTTAAAATACTCCAAAATCTATGTTTCTGTAAAAGAGGCATCACCAGTTGCAGGAGAAGTTAAATGGCATTAGAGAAAGGATTTTAGGCAGTATTATTTGTTGTTTTCACTTCATAGTTTGTTTTACAGGTATTTTCCAAGCAATCTATTACCCCTCTCTCTGTACTACAACATGTCTATTGAGATAGAACGTCCTTTATGATACAGTATTCAAATATGTTTTTAATATGCACTTATTTCAATGAGAACACAGACACTTGCAGGCTGTGGCCTGGCTGTGCACACTGTTAAATTGCATGTGGAGTGAGTCTGTTCTCACAGGAGCAGAGACACCTGTGCAAAGATGCACCATCATCTCTGTCCTGTGCCCTGCACCCTGCTCTGAAATTCACTCCCTTTCAATTCATGTCTCTTTCTTACCTGAAACAGGTTAATCAAGTGATTTTGGGAGCTTATAGGTCTTCCTGCAGTATTGTTAGAGGGATAATAAAAGTCAGGGAGAATCATGGCGGAAGAATTCTTTGTAGAAAAAAATCATTTTTTAAGCATGAGGATGGCCCTGTGGCTTTACATTAAATAATTTGAAGAGCCGCTAAGTCTGAAATCTGACTTTTAATATCAGATTTGTTATGATATTTTATTATTAAGTTGTGATAGTGATTTTCAGACCAAGCTAAGAGAACACTTTCTACACAGTACTGCATTTGAACTGGTCATATAACATTTTTCCCCTACCTTTCTGATGAAGAAGAACATATCTTAGAAATACAACATCTATGCAATGTAATCCTTATATACATCAGCAGTGATTTTTTCCTGTTATTTTGACAGCTAAGCAAAGAATATAGTGAAATTAATCTGATATTACTGCAAAATGTATGCCTCTTTAGATTGTATAAAATATAGATATTTGATTAATTTATTTTATAGTTACTTGTGATTACTTGGTTAATGAATTGTGATTACTATCTTTAAAGAGCATCTCATAGAAATAAAACAAAGCTTCTGTGTTCATACATTTTACATTAAGATCTCACCAGATAGAAAGTCACAGTTCAAGGATAGCAAGTTACAATCTGAGTGATTAAATACATCTGTAGGGTTCTGTTTTTCTTTCAGAGGCAAATGTGCTATGTCTTCACTTCCAGCCACTCCTCCCTTATCTCTTTCAGTCCACTAACACCTTTCTGTGTCTTTTCTTCCACTAGATTCCTTTTTTATGTCTTCTATCATAGTCTACCTCCCCTCCCCCCCGTGCCTGAAACACTTCACATACTCTTCTTCTACCTTCTATTCAGTCTTTTAAAACTTGATACACCCTGGAGTCAATAATTAGCATATCATAGTTAAACTGAAACAGTAAAAAAGCAGAGAAGAACAAGAGCCAATTGTGAATAAAAGCTGAAAAACCTTTGGAAATTATTTGCCTGTGTTAATTGTAAGCAAACTGAGGGATTTTTTTTCTATCCTGGACAGTGTTTTCTACATTGTTAGTGACGACTCAATGAATAATTGCTATGTTTTCGCAGAAGGAAATGTGGGGTTTGTTTGTTTGTTTGTTTGTTGGGGTTTTTTTGAGAATACTATTTTCAAAACTTAAACTGAAAGTAAAGAAATACTAGTTTCTTAGGAGCCCTTCTGGGGAGGACCAGATCTGGAGGTGCTTAGTTTAGCTGAACTGGTGAAACTGCCTAAAGAAATTGCCGAAGTTCACAATGCTGTTAGCAGAGATAGAAAGGTGCTCTTATTTAGCTGATTAATTAAACCAAAATTCGAAGGTGGAAGCTAGTAAAAGACATCATCTCAAAGTTAGATACAAATTTGTGTTAGGTGAATAGGAGATTCCTCTGGATGCAGTTGAATCATAGAACTAGAATTATTTAGATTGGGAAATACCTCTAAGATCATCAAGTCCAACAGTTAACCCAGCACTGCCAAGTCCAGCCTTAAATCATGTCCTTTTTACTACCTCCAGGAATAGCGAGTCCAGCACTTCCCCGATTAGCCTGTTCCAATGTTTGACAACCCTTTCAATGAAAATAATTTTCTAATATCCAGTCTGAACCTCCCCTAGTGCAAATTGAGGGCATTTCTTCTCATGCTCTTGTTACTTGTGAGAAGAGGCATACCCCCACCTGGTTACAACCTCCTTCAGGGAGCTGTAGAGAGTGATAAGGTCTCCCCTGAACCTCCTTTTCCCCAGGCCGAACAGCCACAGCTCCCTCAACTGCTTCTCACAGGACTTGCGCTCCAGAGCCTTCACCAGCATTGTTGTCTTTCTTCAGTCATCAGCACTGAGGTCAGGCTCACTGGGCCATAGTTCCCTGTATACTCCTTCCTGCCATTCCTGTAGATGGGTGCCCCATTTGCTAACTTCCAGTGGACTGCAACCTCCCCACTTGAACAGGATTGATTAAATTAATTAAATTAATAAAGTAAATTACTGAAAGTGGTTTGGTGAACTCTTCTGCCATCTCCCCCAGTACCCTTGGGTGGATCCCATCCATCCCCACAGACTTCTGTAGGTCTAAGTGATGGATCAAGTTGCCGACTATTTCCACTTGGATTATGGGGCTTCTTTCTGCTCCCTTTCTCTGTCTTCCAGCCCAGGGGGCTGGGTATTGGAGCACAGCTGCTCTTACTATTAAAGACTGAGGCTAGGAAGGTATTAAGTACTTCAGCCCTTTCTTCATCCACTATGTTTCTGCTGCATCCAATAAAGGATGGAGATTCTCCTTAACCCTCCTTTTGTTGCTTTTGTTGAAGGCACCTCCATTGAAATAAACTGACATGTCCTTGTTGAGGTATGTATCATGAGGCACTTAAAAAGGAAGTAAGAGTGAGGCATCCCAGTCAGGGGAGTTGGATGTCCTTCTCTTTGCAGGACACAGTTATGCACCGCTTCATGAAGAAGTGATAGTTATGATAATTTTTCATCTACATATCACAGAATCACAGAACATCTTGAGCTGGAAGGGAGACACAAGGATCATTGAGTCCAGCTCCTGGCCCTGCACATATCCTTTACTCCAGGCTTATGGGAGACAGTCAGAAAGAGTAAACAAAACAGGAAAGAAATGATCTGCACTGCTGCTCACAATCTGACCTCTCTCATCCCTGGAAAAATCCTATTTTCACTAGAGACATCTTGTATCCTTCTCTACAGATGGGAAATGCGTCTGTTATAAGTTAAGTACAAAAATGAGCCCAACCAAAGCGATAGGTAGATACTGAATAAATTGCAGGATTTCCTGAAAAAACATCGATATTCTATGAAACTATTGCCCAAAAAATGGATGCCAGTTTTTTGACAACAGAAAAAGCAGACTTACAGACTCACCAAATTCAGGGTTAGTTCAATTTAAAAAAAAAGAAAGCACATCTCTAAAGCAACAAGCAAACTTGAAAAACTCACAGACATTGAAGAGAAACAGTTCAGGATCAAGGTATCAAGGTTACCCATTCCACAGCTCTAAACCAAATAATGGTTTTGAGCCAAGAATGAGCCATGAACAATGAACAAAAAATATATATACTCTGAAAATCAGAAATTTGTCATTCTCCCCAGTTGTACCTTTTTACCTTTACAAATATTTTGTGAAATTCCACCTCAGTTTTAGGTAGCATCTAATTTCTACGACAACGTACAAAACAAGGCTTCATGCTTCTCTAAGACTACCATTACAAGGAGTCCTTGTTATTATCCATTGAGTAATAAGAATAAAGGTTCTCCAGGCAGATGATTTTGGTAGTTCAAGAGTCTGACCTGAGGCATATCATGAACCAGGACATTGTCTGATTTTAAAAAAACCCCTTCATACTTATTCTGAATTTTTAGGCAGGATGACTAGGAGGTTATGTAAATGTCATAGCTTTTATAAGGCTCTTCAAGGCAAATTAAAATCTTTCACTACTAAAGTAAAAGCAAAAAGAATAAGAAAACGATCCAATAAACAGTTACTGTAAAGACAAGCACTTCATCCTTTATCATGTTGTATGCCAAATCAAGGCACAGCTAAATTCAGTTTCTGTATTTTGTTCCACTTAGTGGACGAAAATGCTAATAATGCTATCTAGGCCCATTCTTTAGCAGACTAATAATACTATGCATAATCCAGATCCTTAAAAGGACTGAGTTTCCTTAACACATTATACTTTCCAGTAGAACAAGGTGTTCTTGCTGATGGAAAAATAAAATCCCTCCTTATAAAAAGACAAATATTTCTACCTAATGCTTCCTCTTTGAGTGAAGGTGGCAGGAATCATGCTCGTTGAACATTTCTGACAGTGAGGAATGCACACTTCCTGGAACACATTAGGAGGAGGGCCAGAATTCAATACCACTAGTGAGAAAGTGCCTACACATCTCCTTAGGTCAATAAAACACAAAGAAGTAGTTGTAAGTCTCTCTTAGGGGAACAAGATAAGACAGATAATGACAAAGATACCTAATAAATTTCTGTAAATAGAAAGTCACCAAGTATCACCATCACTTTAATTAAATCAGCAATTCAGAAACCTGCATGGGGTAAACTGTAACACCCAGACCCTTTCTGTCCCTCTCTGGATACTGGTAGGGTCCTTCCTTGCTACGACTTAGATTAGCAGGTGGGCAGCCCTTGCTAGAGGACTTTATGGAAGTCTAATACATTTACTTGTGTGATTCATCAAGAGGAGCTTAATCTCAGCAATAAGAACCAGATTTTTCATCTGATGGGTTTAGTGTCTTGTACTTTTACCATTATTTGGGATGGGGGAGGGGGATACGTCTACCTAGTGTAATAAGAATAATGCAGTGAAGCATCTGAATAACAGATGTCCCATCATCAAAAAGGGTAGATGCGAGAGAGGTGTCAGGTAAGGTCAGGTGAAGAATCAAACCCCACTATAATTATTTTTTTACGTAAGATGAAGTGGAAAGCCACATGAAAGCAGTAACTGGTTCAGCCTGTAGCAACTTGCCTCCTAAAAGGATTAGATGGTAGACAGAACACCACACCAGAGCTCTGCTCCTTTCCCTGGCTCCTGCTGGTAGCTCAAAATTGCTTCAAGATGTTGGTTCTAAAACTTTAATGAATCCTTTCCTGTGCCCCTCAAGGCAGCTGGGATTAATGGGGCTGCTGCAGCTGAGAGAGCCCCCAGGGGAAGCTCTCTGCCACACATAGCACAGCACCCTCATCTGGGGCACTACTTAATCCCAGAGCTGAGGGCATATTTGCAGTTTGCCACCATTCAAGCAAAATGTTGGGTTCATTTCTTTGTGCAAGTGCCTTGTAATAGCTGTGTTTGTTTACAGAGCAGCTTGGCACTATTTTGCCCAGAGGTAATCTAAGACATAAACTGGCATAAACAAGTGAGGGAGTGGAAGGCACAAACTGCCTGAGTTCTTACATGTGGTGCTGCAAACCCACCTTGAAGAAACTTTTATGAGTGCCAACCTGAATTAGATTAGCTGTACAACCAAGTTTGATTTCAAAGAGAAACATCTCAGCCATACATCTTAACAAAAAAAGTGGGCATTGCACAGTTTGAGTTCTCCTTGTGCTTTGGAGCTTGTCTGTATCAAGGGAGAGGGGAAACTGCACTCTTCCAGTCTCTCTTACTTGATCTTCAAGGGAGGCAAAACATTGTTTTTCTTGGTCAGGTTGTCATGAATTGCAAAGGCAGTGTCCCTTCAAGCTACTGGTTCAGACTAGAAATTCAAAGGATGGGATTAAAAAAAAAATACTCCTTTAACATATTTCTCCAGTATTATAATAAACCCCCTCACTGCCAGCAGGCAGGGATTAAAATTCTGTGCTAGTGTGAGTGGAATGGAATTTGGAACAAATAAACAAAAATAATCCTGGGCACAATTCCAAGAGAGTTCATAAGAAGAATGCCATAGAAACAAGTGTCTGTCAAAAGACAAGGGTCTAAAAATGAATTGATTCAGCTTTTGGTGCCAAGAACATTTGACTCTAGAGAAGAGTCTTCATCTTCTTGACTGAAGTTCCAACCATAGATTGTAAATAGTGGAAGAGTTTTAAAATGCCTCTTTCTGGTAATGATAGAAGTGAGAATACCTCTGCAACTAGCAGAACATGATCTATTTTAGGCTAGTTAAAAAGAAAAAAGAAGAGATTTTGAAGTGCCCAAAAGTAAAGCCCTGAGGCTAATCTCACTAGGTAAATGTAATAATACAAAAATTATAGCTAAAAAAAGGGAAGCAGTCTAACACAGAGCCAAGGGGAGCAGACATTGCCAGGCTGGCCAAAAGCAGGAGGATGTCATTATGGATCAAGATTTTAATATTTAAAATACATAAGTAGGTGTAAAACTCAAAGGTGGGATAATTTTTCATGTGCTTTCCCAAAAAGATGGGTTTCTTGTAGAAATGAAAAAAAACAACACAAACCAACAAAATTTCAAAAAGAAAAAAATATTGTTAGTATATAAGACGTTAAAGCTGAATAAAAAAAGAAATAAATACAACATGTACTTTATTTTATTAGGAACTCAACAACTGTTACAATAAATTTTAAAGAGAGACAGATGAGGCAGGAATTAACAGATAAAAGCTTTCTAAGAGAATACACAAAAGTGTGGATTGGGGTGTAATCCAATGGACTTGGATGAAGCCACAAATATCTGCAGAAAAAAAACATGAGAAAATTCCTTCAGCCCTCAAGGGCACTGAATGCTCAGAACAGCCTTCAGCAAAATGGGGGATACGAACACCATCAGTGAAATCGCATTAGGTACAAGAAGGATCAGCTTTCCAGGAAGTCTGTTAGTTAGTGGATGTAAGACACCAAGGATACTTGATGCAACCTGCAGCCCTAGCTGTCACATTCTGAAGAAATCATTATCAAGGTAAACAGCTCAGATCACTGCTAAATTTTGCTTTTTGTTCTTTTTGCACAACTAAGTAAACCAGTTGTACACCTCGAGGTTAAAGAAAGATGAAAATAGTTGCTTGTTTCTGTATGTGCATGTCCTGAAAAGGAGAATTCTAGAGAACAGCATAATTGTGCTGGTGTCCCAGGGTGTTAGCCAAAGAGCTGGTTTTAATTGCCATCTTTCTAAGTATTATGTTACATTTAGTCTTCTTGTATCTCCATTTCCTATCTGTAAATCAGAGGGGGTTTTTATACTACGATGCTAGAGATTTTTTTAGGATGAAAGTTAGAAATGATTATGAAGTACTTCAATTTTGTGGCAATGTTGAGTAGACAAGATTCAATAGACCTTGTAAAAATAGGTCAGATTATTTGTTGATAACTTAAATTCCAGAGACATAAAAAATAAAGGTTTTAGATTCATCATCATGGCAGTTGTAAATAACAGAAATTATGACAGTGGTGGATGAAACAAGGCCCTCCAAAGTTGCCCTTCTGCTACCTCGAAAGTAATGGTTCAAGAAAAAAATCTACTCCTTTATAATGCTGATATTTAGAAGACCTCAAAATGATAAGAAGCAGAATGCAAGTATTAGTACAACCTTAGAGAAACTAAATGCACAGACTCTTTAAATGAAACCTTTAGACATGTCTGAATCTTGGCCATCACTCCAAAACTTAATGCAAGGGTTCAAGTGCCACTGATTGCAGTACTGTTTCCTTCAACTTGTTCTTTTATCTTATGCCACTCAAAAATGAACATTCACAGATTAAAATCCGGAGGTCCTATTATGGTTTCTCAATTCCTGTACCTCTTGCTGAGAGGTTGATGGGGTTTTTTAAATGCAAATTTCATGGCAATGTACTGTAGAAATGCAGAATGCTTCTGCATCATTCATAGTATGTAAAGCAAGATAAAGAATGTCTTGTTATTGGATATCCAGTTTGCTACCCCTCACCATGGTTTTTTTGGTTGAATCCATAGAAATCCTTTTTTTAGCACTGGTTTATTAAACCACAAAATTTCATTTCATGGGATGCCTTCAGGATTAAAGAATATGTTAACAGCAGTCTGTTCTTTTCACCTGTCCCCAAAACCATGTAAATTTCAGCCACTTCTTGCCAGTGTGCAGAGCCTGGGGAAGATCTCTCATCCTTTGGTATTTGCAGCCACCCCCACTTGCAGCACCCACGTTTCTGCTTTGCCACTGGTGCTGTGTGGGCAGGCAATTGGTATGTGGCATGCCATCTCCATCTATGGAGTGGGTTTCTAAAGCTTCATGTGTCTCATCTACTTCGTTCTGCAATCCACCCCAAACCTCCCACCAGCCAAAAATCAAAACGCTTAATTCTTTCCACACACCTCCTTCAGGCAGAACTAATGATCTGGTGCTGCTTGTTTCTTGATAGGAGGGTGCAGCTCCTCCAACACAGTAACCACCTGATTATATTGAATAGTGCCTTTCAGATCCCAAACCTTTCACAGCATTTTCTACAACTCCCTGTGAACTGCTCTTCACCATTGGTAAACAAAGCTGTCAATGTAAAAGCTGAAAAAAACCTCAAAGTCTTAATTTTCTCTGTACCTGTTTATGTCAGGTCCTTCTTGGTGAGAAGAGTATTTTAATTTACAAATAATTTCAGGGTCAAGAAACTCTTGGGTATAAGCAGATATGTTAAAAGTGCCCTGCTGAGATTAAAGGTGCCTTGTATATCAAGTCTGACCAAATTACGTTTTGAAATGTCCAGGACATTCCATTCTGTAAAAAGTGATTGTGAGTGGAAACTTTGAGCAACTTGTAATAATAATAGTGGTGCTGAGTACCATTATGTACCAGTATAACTTCAAAAACAATCCTTTATGTGTCTATTATTTTTATCACAGTTTCTTTGTTTTCTGTTTCAAGAACTTACAATTTATGAAAGGACAGTGTGAAACCAAATGCAAGGAATTGTTTCCAAGGACAGCCATAAACATTTTTATCCATGCTAGGATTACTCTGTGGGTAAAACTGGAGTGTTACCAAACTCAGCCCATCTGTGTGGAAAAAGGCCTCTCCTTTGCAGAGGTCTAGCACAAATCCCAACCACCAGCTAAGCTACCCTCTTACTGTCAGTATTTGCAGCTCCAAGTCTCTGTTTCATACACAGATTCACACACACACACGGTCATGAGAGCGCTCAGCTGGGATCGTAAGAGGCTGTAGGAAGGGAAGTAGTGGAGGAGTATCTGAAAATGAGCCCTGCGGAGAAGACACCCATACTGAGAGTGGAGGATGAAAGCATCTGAGCTGGCCATATCACAAACACGGCAGTGGGCGCTGACCCGACACAAAAACATCTCCTTACAACTCTGCATATAGACACACACGTATGCATGTGTAAAACAGTACCATGTAAGCAGGAAGTTTAATAAATAAATGAACAGTTGTAATATTTACAGATGAAAAACATTTTCAAGTGCAGATAATCCACACAAAAGCATATCAGGTTCACCCTGCACTCCATCTTTGGTCCTTACTCTATGTGTCTTTCTAGAACATATTAGCAATATGCAGGTTTAAACAGGATCAGTTATTTCTGCTGCTGACTATTTAAATGTGTATATATATATATTTGTTTAAATATATTTAAATATATACTCAGTGGTATATTTTGCCCACAAGATTTGTGACAGTCATCCAGAAATGTAAAAATGTAGGTGGTAGGAAATACTGAGGGTTTCTATGGTACTGCAGCATTTTAACAAAATTATTTGGTGTCTTACAATCCATGAGAAAGACAGTTTCATAAAATAGATGATGACTGTACTTTAAAGGCAGTTGTGATTGACCCACCCATGGGCATTGCATACATGGGCACTAATATATGTGTAGGCAGCTTAACAGGAAGGATTCCTTCCCCATACATGAAATATAGATGTCAAAGGACAAGAGTGTGAAAATCCCACTCACACCCATAAACAATTTTTTGAAGAAGACCACTGCTGTAGTCCAAATGTGGATGTAGTAAATGATTATATAGTAATAGGATTACTAAGGTGAACAATTGCTCAATGATTATGGTAAAGAGTTCACTACTGGCCTGGAGGGCCTGATTGGCACACTTCTCCTCTGGCTAAACAAAAGCTGGCATCTTCTTCTGGGGCAAATTTGAATACAGTCATTTACTTAATTTGTTCCATGACACAGTCGTGTCATTGGAGATTAACATTTCTGTCTTCATTAAAAACAGTATTTGCTTATATTAGCAAGTTTTTCACTGCTAAAGAAATCTGGTCTGCTGAGTGCCTTACTAAACATTCAGAATGGACTGGTGATGGTGGTAGTGGTTTATATGAATAGAACACAAGTGTGATAAAAAGTGCTATTAAAAATATTTGATAGTTGATGTAAAGCTGAGGATTTGGCTGTATAGTCCACTCATACTTTTGCAGAGGTAGGATCTGTTAATCATGGCAAAAATATAGTTTGGAGCTGTTTAAATAGATTATTATATATTGCTACTTCAAATGCGTTCTGCAGTTATAACTTGATATAATTTTCTACATCTTCCTGGAATCAACTGTTGGAGTAAATCCCTGAGTACTGTCTGCAGCTACTGGTTTTCATCTCTGCAAGAGATAAATTTGAATCTGGGACAAAAATTATATGAATGAACATATGGCCAAATTCCAAGGCTGTTTTACAGCCTCCTATAGTACTTCCTTCTCAGACATAAATATAGAAAAGTTCATAGATACATGCCATCTTGTTCTGTATGGGCAAATTAAAATGCCCTTCTTTTTCCAATAGTCCACATAAAGTTCTACCTGACGGAATGTGTCAACACAACAGGAAGCTAAGACCTGAGGGGAGAGAGGATGAGTTGGTTCTCAAACTCAGCCATGAAGGAATGAGATTCAGATGCTCAGGCAGCAGCATGTCCTACCAAGTCCGCTGAAGAGTGGCACCTACTTGAGCCCATCCCCAGGGGAAGGAGTACCTGTGAAGCATTACTGCCTCACTGGTGCAGTGGGCCCTGGAATGGTGGAGGTCACATCTTGCTGGACATGCACTCACTCACCCTGTGGTCTGTGCCAGTGGATCACCCCGTCTCCTAAGCATATGAATGAAGCTATAGGAAGCACGAGACTGTAAAAGTTAGAGGGACTGGGAGCGATCAGACTGAGCAAAAGCTATGCCCCAGTTTTGATTCTCATACCAAACGCATGATGAAAATGGAACTAAAAAGTGTCCTGGAAGTTGAGGGACATTTGTGTATGGATGGAAGTGAAACCAACAATAACAAATCAGCAAATTCTGATTTAGTTGTGAGTGGATGCCTGCCTGCAGAATGGGATCAAGAAATGGAAGTGAAGGAATCTGGACCTTGATTCAGAATAGCCTTCTAATCAAGTGCTTAAGGCCACAGTTTTCTTCTCTAAAAAGGTATTTCCTACTAGTCTGAGTTCAGGAACAGAAACTAAGAATGCTCAAATTCTAGTGTTGTTTTTGCCACAAGATAATGAGTGTGGGAAAGGATAATTAAAGGTATTGATTAGCAAAAATACAAAGGTTCTTTCCAGCTGGGTAACACCTTGTAGTTGCTAGGCATAGTATTTGGATTTTGAAAGAAGACAGTTAAATGCACTTTGAGACTCTCAGAAGATGTATCTTGATATTTCTTAAGTATAGAGAACTCCTAGCTTCTGTTATCTTCAGGAGCAGTTTTGGTTGTTGAACACAAGTGGAAACCATTCAAGCATAAAGACACAGCTTCTTAATATGAATCATGGAAATATTGATAGCTAATTGTAATCTGAGTAAATAATAAATACAATCATATAGTTTATACTGGATTAAGATACTGTGTAGTTTTTTGCTCTTCTTTTTATTTAAAAACAGTCCAATACTGATAACAGCAGACAGCATTCATGACAAAGGAAGAGGAAAGATAATTCTTCACTAGCCATCTGAAGACAAGCCTGAGATTTGCTACATCTGCACTCTTCCTGGCATGAAAACAGGAACCTTAGGTTGATTACACAGACCGCTGTCATGTCCCTATTGTATATTTTACCCTAGGCACAAAATAAATTAATATTTTATTAGGCATGCATCAGATTGAAGAAAAGTAATGGTGGAAGCAAGGTGATGGAACAGTCATTTGCATTCCCATGAGATTCTTACAAGTAAACAAGTAAATTGCTCCAAAAAAAAAAAAAAAAAAAAGGTGAGAGTGAACTTCTGCATTCCTGGAGTTATTCCCAGGGTACTCTATCTACCAAAGCACATGCTGTTGTTGGTTGAATTTAATAGACATGTAGCTTTTGGACAGCAACGATGTGTTCTTTCATAGAACAGAAATACAGACCTTTCTTCTGGTCATAAAAAGGTTGATTAGTGGAAATATGTTAAAATTATAATCTCCAAATGCAGATGAAAGAAATTATATAATTAGTAAAATGAAGTGCATGTTTTAATTAAAAAAAAAAAAGAAAATCTTCAACTTGTGAAAAAATCTTTAAACAGCTATTTTCCTAGCATGACCTTTTTTGCTTTAGATATTTTATGTAGTCTTCTGTGGCAGACTTCCACCCAGTTGTAGTTTTTGATTAATTTCTTTGGCAAATAAAACTAGATGGCCAGTGATCTGGTTAGAGAGTTTAAGAGTTGGAAGTGGGATTTTGTTCTTTTTTTTTTTTCTTTCAGTCTAAGGGTTAGATCCTTTCTGATATAATTTTGCACAGTATTTCCTTGTGCTGAAATGGACAGGTCTTTGAACAACCTAATCTGATGAAAGATATGCCTGTCTGGCAGGGTGACTGAAACAGATGATTTTCCAAGGCCCCTTCCAATACAAACCATTCTTGGATTCTGTGAAATCAGGTATGAAATACATTTGGCTTTCATTATGCCTATCTTAAATTCTCACCCATCACATGCATTCCATTACCTTCCATTTGCACAATCTCATCTGCAATTGGTGTGAATTTGGTGGGAAACCTATTTGTCAGAAAGAAATCCATGTTGTTACAGTCATTGTATGACCCTTTAAATGGCAGCAGCCTTATGACACAAATTTTATCCCAGATTTTTTTTAACTACAAAGCTTGAACAACAATACTTGTAAAATCAAATGCAGGAGCAGAACGTCAGAATGCTCTGACAAAAGTATAGGTGAATAATAGCAAAGAAACTGGTATTTGATGACACTGATAGGATATGGTATTAAATTTAACTGTAAGAGCCTAACTGCAAAAGGTTACAAATATATTCCATTATAGCATTTGGTGTGAAGATTATATAGAATTTATAGGCTTTTAAAAGTGCTTTGAAGTTTCTGCTCAACTTAACAAAGAAGAGATACTTTTACCCTAGGGCATCAATTATGTAGCCACTGTGCTTGTGCAGCTTGGGATATAAATGTTAGAAGAAGGAGGAAATAATTTTCTCTGTGATTTTTACTAGTCCACATAGTTTTGTAGTTTCAGTGACAGGGAACCTTAGCTTTTCAGATTTCCAACTGGAATTTGGCTGCATGGAAGTAAACTGGTCAACCTACTTGCACCTCTTGGCCTCTTCATTATTTCTATGAGAACAGGTCTCCTTCACATCAAGCAGTGGGGTTTTATGATCTGACATGACAATAGGCCTGTCAGATTCACTTCAGTGCCTGGTAAGCTTATGGAGAAGATTATTCTGGGAAGTATTGAAAAACACCAGAAAGACAACCCAGTCATTGGTCCCCCTTCATGAGGGGAAAGTCCTGTTTGTCAAACCTCATTTCGTTTTATGACAGTGACCCACCTACTTGACCAAGGGAAGCTAGTAGATGTAACTTTTTTGGATTTCAGCAAAGCTTTTGATACTGTGTCTCATAGTAGTCTTCTGGAAAAACTGCCCAGCACACAGCTGGATAAACACATCATGTGATGGATGAGCAACTGGCTCATGGGTCAGACACAGAGGATTACAGTGAAGGATTATATCAGACTGGTGGCCTGTCTCTAGTGGCGTTCCACAGGGCTCCATCCTAGGCTCTATGGTCTTTGACCTCTTCATAAATGACTTGGACACAGGACTGGAAGGGATACTAAGTGAGTTTGCAGATGATACAAAATTGGGAGAAGCTGTCAACTCCCTGGAGGGCAGAGAGGCCCTGCAGAGAGACCTTGACAAATTAGAGGGCTGGGCAATCACCTACCACATGATGTTGGTGTTTTGTTCCTGGGATGGGGTTACTCTGGGTGCATGTACAGACTGGGGAATGAGATGAAACAGAAAGGGACCTGGGGGTCCTGGTCAATGGCAAGTTGAACCTGAGTCAGCAGTGCCCTGGCAGCCAGGAGGGCCAACCCTGTCCTGGGGGCATCAGGCACAGCATCACCAGCTGGGCAAGGGAGGGGATTGTCCCACTCTGCTCTGCACTGGGGCGGCCTCACCTCGAGTGCTGGGGGCAGCTTTGGGTGCCACAACGTAAGGAAGACTATTGGAAAGAAAGCTGTTAGGGACCATCAAAAGGAACACCATGAAGATGGTGAAGGGCCTTGAGGGGAAGCCATAGGTTCCATAGTGGCTGAGGTCACTTGGTCTGTTCAGCCTGGAGAAGAGGAGACTGAGGGGAGATCTCATTGCAGCCCACAACTTACCCACAAGAGGAAGCTTAGGGGTAGGCACCAATCTGTTCCCCCAGTGACATCACTTGAGGAAATGTCCTGAAGTTGTGTAAGGAGAAGTATAGGCTGGATACTAGAAGAAGGTTCTTCCCCCAGAGGGTGGTTGGGCACTGGAACAGGCTCCCCAGGGAAGTGGTGACAGCACCAAGCCTGACAGAGTTCAAGAAGCATTTGGACAATGCTCTCAGGCACATGGTATGACTCTTGGGGATGATGCTGCGCAGGGACAGAAGTTAAACCTCAATGATCTTTGGGGGTTACTTCCAACTCAGGATATTTTATGATT
The DNA here is from genome assembly GCF_000738735.6 of Corvus cornix cornix. Lineage (NCBI taxonomy): Eukaryota > Metazoa > Chordata > Aves > Passeriformes > Corvidae > Corvus > Corvus cornix. The sequence continues at coordinate 94,089,874 of NC_046332.1, forward strand.
CTGAGATTCTGTGGTTCTAGGCCTTGCATGGATTTCACAGAGAAGCTACACTGCTGAAGCATTGTGTTGATTAATTCGGTTTTACCCTTTCTCCATGGTTTCTGTATGCTTTAGAGGTGGAAGGAACCCTTTGATGCCATTTTTTGGAATGAAATTACTTCTCACCTACAAAATCATGGTAAGTGCATCTGAACAAAGGCAGAGGCCCGGGGTGATTCACGTACCATGTGCAAAAACATAAGCCCTCAAACATACACCAAATTTTCATGCTTAGTTTACACATGACCTGTTGGAGGGTGAGAAGGGGAAAGAATAAGTAGAACATGTTTCCATCTATTTAGATCTTTGGATCCTTTATCTCAGCTCTAAGTTAAGCTCTCCAAGACAGTCTCCCATCTTTGCATGTCTTATTCAGCTGTCATTCAAATCAACAGAGAGAGTCCCATTGAGTTTGGTGGAATGTAGATGACGCTCTTCTGATACTATAAATCAAAATTGCAATGCTCATTTATTGTGGTTGTGAGCACCATAGCAAAAGGCTGTGTCAGCCAGCCTTGTAAAACCTAACATTATATGGCTTGTAAATTTACCATAAAGCTTGACTGGAGACTAAAAGCTTGTCAACAAATCATATGGCCTTGGTAAGCAGTTATGTTTCTTTTTTTTTTTTTTTTTTTTTTTTGTTCAAAATAGAAAATAATTTGAAGTGACTATTCATTAAGTTTAAAGTTGCAACAAAATAAACCATGGGTTTTATTTATATATTAATTTTTTTTTTTTAAATTTTCTTCTTTGCTTAATCTGAACTCAGAGCTTAGAATTTAACTCTGGAGGCCTGCAACACCATTTCACCTTCAAATGTCATAGGAGAATTGAGAGGATTATTTGCAAGAAAATTATCCTGCATGAAGAATCTGCTTTAATTCCTCATGCAACAGTTTGTGAGACGACTTGAAATGAAGTTGTGAAAATAGTTTTCCTATGTTCTCGACACTGCACGTTTGTGTGCATGAATATATTTACTGTGCTGTTCTACATTCAAGTTTACCTTGTTGTCCACAAAAATGTGATAATGAACTACCACACTACATCAAAGATGTTTCAGCTGTGGATAGGACTGTACAGTTGGGCACTCCAGAACACTAATAGCATTCTGTCAGAGTATTGGTTTAATATTCCCATTGATTTTTACAGTGAATACACTTAATTCCTTTTCTCCTAACATTTGCTCATATATCAGTCTTAGAAAACATATTGATAGGTTATATTTATTTTTCTTCTTGAGGTCCTCTGAAAACTTTTGCCCATTTTGATTTGTTTCTTGCACAGAGATTTATGTCTCTCATGGTAAATTACTAGACGACATGCATAAAGAAAGGTAAATTAAGTCTTTTGCTGAGGTTTATATAAAATCACCTCGGGTTTATGTCTTGTTTTATGTACTGTTTTGTGCATTTAGCACTTCATAACAAACTGAGCTGCCTTTCAGGAAGATGTCACCTGGTTAGAAGGAACAGAATGGCCACTGTCTTTGAGGGATCATAAGGAGATGCTGCTCATGAGAGAAGCACAGTACCAATTCAGATTTCCCCTAAATGCTGGGCATTTCTTTTCTAGAGCCTCCTAATGAATGTGGCATACTCTCCCCTCCTCACTAAACCAGGCACAGAAGCAAGAACAGAAGCAAAAGAGCAACTGCTTTTTCTATTGCACTCCCTCTCCACACCATTTTTCTCATGAGGCACTCCACAGGGTAAATGATCTTTCCTCTCTTGAAGGCAAGTACTGTTCTCAATACCCCTTTTTATGCTAACCATGTAATATGAGGAAGAAGGAACTATTTAATCTTTCCTTCCTTTCATGTCCAGGATGCTGCCTCCAACCTATTTCTGTATAAAGCTATTTTCACTTAAATTGAAATGTAGTTGATCATCCATCTAAACACAAGCCAGACTTGCTGAAGAATTTAAGAGGTCAGTTTTTTCCTGGCAGCTAAAACCAAAACAATAGTAAAAGCTCAGCTCTCACTGAAACTCTCTTCTGGTCACTATAAATACTATGGGAAAGAACACTAGTCCCAGTGAAAGCAAATGTTAAAAACTACGGTCTGCTACAGAGCAGTTAAGATCTGCTTTCAGTTTTCACCATTCAGTCACCTGAAAACCCAGAGACATCACTTGGATGCAACAGGATTTTACCATTACTAAACATGCAGTATATTTCAGAGGACGTCAAACTTTCACTCCAAGTGTCACTAAGAACAATTTTCATAACAATGAATTCCTATTCTCTGACTTGTCTCTTTCCAAAGGCCTTTGTACGTTTCCTTTCCCCTTGCACTAGCCCCCTACACCCCCAGTATTTATGGACCTCAAATGAATCTCAGTCAATTTCTTTTACTTTTTTTTTTTTGCTTGGAAGATGGCTCTGTGAACTTGTTTCATTCTGACATTTAAAAACACATGATGACTGCTGTCATTATTATTATCAAGAATAACTGTATAAGAAGCTTTCCAGTAGCTATCTAGCTTTTGTGTTCCTGGGTCTTTTTATGCTATTTGATTAAAATTTACCATTATGAATATAAATGCCATTATTCCTTTCTAAAAAGATTATTGTTGTGTCTATTTTTCATCTGTATTGACCTTGTCATTTTAATGTGACAGAGACTTCATTCATATATAATCACACTGAGATATAAAAGTGGCCCATGAAATTAGGCCCTGAAAAAAAAAAAGACAGGACTATGACCTAGATGTTGAGGAAAAAAATCAGTTTAGTTTAAAGGTTTTTTTCACATTTTGTTTGTTTTTTTTAACTACTGCAGCATAATGAACAGGCTGACAAATTTATCACTCTCTCCTGAAAAAAAAACCAAAACAGCATAACAAATTAAAAAATCCAACAAAAAACCCCAAAACCCAAAACCAAGCAGAAAGCAAACAAACAACCAAACCAACAAACAAACAAAAAACCCCTAAACCCCAAGAAAAATCCTGATTGGAAAGTCCTTATTTGTAGCAATGGTTCTGCCTTCCTCTCTGTTCCAGTTGGGTTTTGATCTACAGACAATAGGGAAATATTTGCCACTTATAAGAGGAATTCATTTTTGCGCTAATTCAGTCTTCATCTCAACCCAACTGTAAGAACAGAGACCTTTTTCTATACCTATTTTGTTTTGCAGCTTCTCCAGTAAACTGTTTTTCTTTTCTGTCCTGCATCTCTGACTAGTTGCAAACAATGCAACGAGGTAACAGAATAAATGTGATATAATAAGAGCAGAATCTGAATTTCTAAAATTTTTAATACCTTAATGACCAGAATAACTGAGATAGCTACTGCTGTGGCTTTGAATTTCTACATTCATTCATTCATAGATTCACAATGAAAGAGTTTCTCAGCTGTTCTCATTATCATTGAAAGTGCATACACATGTCCTCCTACTAATTCATAACCTATGTTTGCCAGCTAGTCAAAGCATGAACCAAGCTTATTTCAATTTTAGCAAGCCTTAAAATGGGGCAAGATTTTCTCCAAGCTATTTTTATTTTTGGAATAGATTTGCTTCACTGGATGTAGGATGCTTTAAATAGTAATCCAATATCAACTCATCTTTCAAAACACACAAAAAAAGAGCTTTTGTTAGTGGAGATGGTAATTAACATGTAATCCACATAAAAATTTTCCAAATTTACTTTATGTTTGCACAGGCTTACATGGCTAGCTTAGAAGCTATGTCTGGAAGAAAATCAAACACGGGACTTTCTACACTGATTATTCATCCACTCTCTCCTGCTGGTTATAGCAGAAGGGAGCCTACAAGAAAGACGGAGAGAGACTATTGACAAGAGCATGTAGTGTCAGGACAGGGGGGGAATGGCTTCGAACAGAAAGAGAGTATGTTTAGATTAGATATTAGAAAAATTTCTTGATTGTGAGGATGGTGAGGCACTGGAAGAGGTTGCCCAGGGAAGCTGTGGATGCCCCATCTCTGGAAGTGTTCAAGGCCAGGCTGGATGGAGTTCTGAGCAACCTGGTCTGGTGAAAGGTGTCCCACGACAGGGGTGTTGGAACAAGATGATCTTTGATGTCGCTTCCAAACAAAACCATTGTATGATTCTATGACTGTATGTGTCATCTTTACAGACTTCAAGTGTACATTTGGAGGGAGGGAAGGAAGGAAGCAAGCAAGGAAGAAAGCAAGCAGGGAAACTTAGGTATTTTTCATTTCACAAACCACCCAGCACTATTTTATACAAGAACTGACACAAACATCACTGTTCCACTCTGTGATATATAGTGTGTTGTACAATTCTCATTTACCAAATGATGTAGTTGCATGTCATGACTGTGTTATATGCTGAATACATGTTTGTATTCAGTCCTGTTTAAAATCTCTATTGATGATCTCGATGATGGGATTGAATGTACCCTCAATAAGTTCTCAAATGACAGTTAAGTTGACTGGGTCTGCTGGAGGGCAGGAAGGTTCTGTAGAGGGATATGGACAGGCTGGATAGATGGGTTGAGGCCAATGATATGAGGTTCTATAAGGCAAAGTGCTGGCTCCTGGCCTTGGGTCACAACAACACAGACTGTTACAGACTGGGGCAGAGTGGCTGGAAAGTGGCATGGAAGAAAAAGGACCTGGAGGTGCTGGTTGACAGCAGCTGAACATGAGCCAGCGTGTACCCAGGTGGCCAAGAAGGCCAATGACATCCTGGGCTGTCTCAGCAATCGTGTGGCCAGCAGGACCAGGACAGTGGTCATCCCTCTGTATTTGGCACTGGTGAGGCCACACCTCGAGTACCATATTCCATTTTGGGCCCCTCACTACAATAAGGACATTGAGGTGCTGGAGCACGTCCAGAGAAGGTGAACAAAACTGGTGAATGATCCACAGGGTAACTTCTATGATGAACAGCTGAGGGAGCTGGGGTTATTTAGCCTGGAGAAAAAGAAACTCAGGAGAGACCTTATCCTTCTCTACAGATGCCAGAAAGGGGATTGTAGCCAGGTGAGGGTCAACCTGGACAATTAATGACAGGATGAGAGAACATAGCCTCAAGTTATGCCAGGGGAGGTTCAGGTTGAACATCAGGAAGAGTTTCTTCATGGAAAGTGTTGTTGGACATTGGAATGAGCTGCCCAGGGTGGTGGTGTGGTCACCATCCCTGGAGGTGAAGAAGTGACTGGGCATGGCAGTTAGCGCTGTGGTCTAGTTGTCTGTGTAGTCATGGATCAAAGGTTGGACTCAATGATCTCAGAGGTCTTTTCCAGCCTAAATGATGCTGTGATTCTGTGATTCATAGCAGAGCACCTAATTAACATGCTGAAGATACTGATCAGTTATGCAACACATTGGATCTTGGAATCTCAAGAAGGCTCTCTTATGCAGATGGGAGCAATAAACTTTTGTGCAGTCAAGAGTCAGGAAATGCCGTAGAAAAGGCTTCTGCTGTAACTGTAGCTGGATGGGAAAAAATACAGGCCCTCCTGTGCATGCCAGGTAGGCTATATTCAGAATCTACTTAATCAATTTCTTATTACATTCAAAAGACCTACTCAGCAAAAGCCTTCAGTATGAAAAACTTGAATTTACAGTGCTCTAAAGCCTTTAATTGTTTAATTAGAATAGCCTCCACTTCATTATAACCTGCACTATACACAAACTCTTTTTCTTTCTTGGAAGGCAAATGGAAGTGGAATGATCTTCAAGGAGACAACAGGCCTGGAAGATACATCTTCCAAAAGAGAAATTCTGGAAAGTAAAAGTGCTTTATTATGTGGGATTAGAAAGTCAATAATTATGAAAACCTAAATAAAAGCAACATGGATGTTTCTCTTTCACTATGGAAGACTAACTGGTTAGGTTTATCTTTATTATGAAGCAGTTTCTTTGCATTAATTATTTCTTGAACTAATGGGGAGCCAAGAGACAGTCTTTACAATGTGGTATTCAGAATCCACAGGTAGTATTATTCATCCATTCTGTGTATAATACAGAACTTTTATGGATTTTACACCTTTAATTCTAATTTTTTTTTTTTAAATGTGTCAATATAATTCAGCTGTATCTCACTTATCCAGTCCATGTTGACTATATCTATACAAAAATCAAACGATACCAGCAAATTTTGGCAGGCATTAAAATGCAATTGTCTGTACTGGAAGTTGCTTGAACAGCCCTTGGCATTGTTTTTGTGTAAGCCAAATAATATTAATCCAAAACAGTTTTGTGAAAAACTCAGTGTTAGCACGGATCTGCAATAATTATCAGGAGGCAGTCTGGTCATTTTTAAGTATGCTAAATGTGCTTGTAGACATGTGTCTTGGGGTGACTTTATGATGTTGTATCCGCTATCGCCTGCTCTATGCCAGACATGAATCCTGTGCCTTTCTGTGACTTTAAACTCTTTCTCAGGGCGGGGGGGAGAGAAGCCAGGTGAATTTTTCAGATTGGTTTTGTGCTCAAGGGCACATCCTCCCCTGCGTTCCTGTGACAGAACTCAGGAAGCACTTCCCTGCTTTTAGCCAGCTTTCGGCTTCTTTTCTTGGCAGACAGATGGAGAGTTAAACCTCTTTGTTTTAGCTAGCTTCTTGCTCGTAGCTGAAGCAAGGAGTTTCCTGGGACTTTGGCTGCTTCTTCTTCTCTTCTGGACTGTTCAGCAACACCAGAACATCACTGGGAGGTCTTACACCTCAGCTGAACCCCAGCTCTGGCGAGAGAGCAGAGCCATCACCTACAAAGAACTCTGAAACTACCCAAGTTTTCTTCACAGTGAGAGGTTTTATTATCTAACATTATTCATTCTTTTTTTCCGTGCCTGCAAGCACCCTGCTTGCCTGCATGCACTCTGCTTGTTAAATAAGTAGGTTTTTTTCACTTTCCTCCGAGGAATTTTTTTCCAAACATGGTGGGGGAGGGGCTGCTGAAATCTGCCTTCTAACAGAAGGATGTTCATTTTGGATGTTTCCCTCCAAATTTGCCTAAATCAAAGTGATGGGGATGGTCTGTTGTATAGTATTAAAAATGCAGAGGTGAGATCTCAGAAAATATTTCTTAAAAGAAAAAACAGTAGTCACTGATACTGAGAGAAGTGAAATTCAGGTTTTGGTCACACTTAAGCATCCTAAATTTCATTAAGAGCAAGTGAGTCTTCCATCTAATACAGTACATACAAGGAATGTGGTGGTTTGTTGATTTTTTTTTTCTTCAAATCTGGCTATGGGGTGGGTGACAATTTGACAATTATTACTGTTAAAATAAAACATAAATATTAAACTAATTCTGAGGATTGAAACCTCTCTGTCTTAATCTCGTGTGAATTTCTGTGATTTTAAATGAGGAGTGCCTCATTTGAAGCTAATGAAGTTACACAACTGTGAAAGCAGAATGTGAGGACTTAGGTTGTCTGGGTCCATTTATGTTGCTAAAAAAAATGTATGGAAATGAGTGAAAATATTGGACCACTGATCTTCCACAAAGTTCATTTGTTGTTTTTTCCCCTGCATTTTCTTCCAATGGCTCCAGCAAGCTGCACACAACAATACCTGTCTTCCTTGGTTTACATCATCTTCTGACACCATCAGGCTGTGTGTTTTCTCATGTGCTCCCATGCATTCCAAAGACAGAACATGTACTCTTGTTTTTTCATTATATAAACACTGTTCCTGTGGTCTACAATGCAATCCTTGCAGTATTTTTGTGAGTTTGAAAAGAACCTCCTATCTCTTAATAGCAAAATATAACAATTGTATCGCAGGCTAGAGGGGCAAAGGAGGATCAAGGGATAAGCCATACAGTGAAGGTATGGCTGTTCTCTCTGGATGAGATAACACTGACCATCAGAGAAGCGAGCCTTTCCATTTCAGTTAGCCTGGGGTCTGGGAACTAGACCTTGTAACCTTATGTTACTTGGTGACATGAACAGTTCAGCCAAAAGAACAAACAGTCAAGATACCAGCACTGGGAAACACAAAACATAGCACCTGACAGACTGAGAGCAAGAGAAATCAGGAGCAGAGAAGTGAAGAAAAGATTCATAAAAATGGAGTGGATATGTTTATAACAGAGGCAAACTTTTTACGTTAGCCAAGGAAGAAGGAAACAGATTGCAATGTGGAGGCAGATACACAACATAATTAAAGAAAGGAGTCACTGAAAGGCAGAGGGATTATAAACCCCTGACTGAGCAGAGTATTTGTGTAAATTATTTTTAAGAATACTGACGGAACTGGGACAAGCAAATGCATACAGTTATTTTACTGCAATATGCAGATAATTCTTGTACTAGCTTAAGTAAAGACTTAGCTAAAGGTAAATTTGGGGATCTTTTCATGTTTAGTGACTGTAGACATTTGCTGCCACATGATCCATGATCTTACAGGTATGGGAGCGGATGGGCTTAAGCTTCTTGTAAATCATCCACTCAAAACTATGGCGACGATCTAAGGCAGCTGTGCTGTGGCATCCCATTTACGTGAAAGGCTAAAAAAAAGAGTACCAGAATATGTGCCAGTGAGCAAATGGATCTGAGAAGCATGCAACGAAATGAGTCTTCAGAGCACATAATTCAAAGCCAGAGGAGGCCTGAGAATTAGCATGAATGTATCCAATGGATCATAGTTTTATTAGGATTTTAAAAAATATTAGCTATCATGAGCTTTTGAAAGCTACATGTTTATTATGAAGTTCTATTCTTTATTGCAATAAACTTGAAATACTGCATTTATTTCCAATGTGCAAAGACAATATCAGCATTCTTTTTTTTGCTTAATGAGGAAATGAAGATAAAAGAGATAAAACAATTTGAGATGAAGAGCTTTGTAGAGTCAAATTCTCAAGATTACATGGAGATAATGATAAGGTTCTGTGTAGAACAAATCTCACAGACTTAATAGAAATAAAGAAAATCTTGTCAGGCAACTCTCTACCTCATTGAGAATGTCATGCCTACTAAACATATTTGCAATGAAGAAGTCTGACTGCAACAAGAGCTGTAAAAGTCATTATCTCCCATCTTCATCAGAAGGATGTCAATAAATTGAGACTTTGGATTCTCATGCTTCTGAGCAATATAAGTGGTTTTTGTGTTTCTTCATACCTACCTCAAAGTAGAAACATTAATGCAAGCCATGCACACTTCTCAGTGGAACACAGACTTAGAAGGGTTACCTCTGTGTAGTTACAATCAGAATTTACTGGAAGATGCTGGAATATTCCCCACTGATTATTGTCGGCTGTATTAATGCAATTACAATGGCTTGAACACTTTGGTACTTTCCAAGGACCTATTTATATAGCAGTCTATTACTAAACTCTGACAACAGCAGCCCAAATTATGATGCACTTACTCACCCTGGAGAGTACTTTGTACCACGAGCAGTCTCACTTTGAATAAAGCATTCACGATCTGGCCCATCACCCTTTAATTATAGATGTTTCAGAGAAGAGTGAGCATCAGGGTTTACTGCACTATTTATAAAACAAGCTACCAGCCAAACGTTGTAGGACTTCTGCAGCTTTAAAACCCTCAACATTCTTTCCCTTTAGGAGCTCTTCCACTGTGCACTTGAAGCTCATTTGAACGTATCAAGAACTTCATTGTACTAAAAGAGGCATCCACAGATGAGAAATAATCCCACTCTTGGAAAAATCCAGCAGTTAATTGAAACATCTGATTTATAGTTTCTGTTTTGGAAATTAAATACGTGTTTATTAATACTGACAATAAAGCATTCTGCAATCCTAGCATGTCATCCTACTGTAAAGCAGTTTAGGATGCCCTTCAAAACTATCATTGTGTAAGCTGAAATACCCTCAGAAATTCAATGAAATCGGTCTTCATTGTCTCTTATACGAACGTGACTACACCAAAACACTAATCTACAGAAACCAGATTATATCTGGCAAAAACTAGGAGGAAGCACTTTATCCTGATCTCTTCATTAACGGTGTGCTACAGCTTTGATTTGAAGTTGCTACCACTGAAGATTGTTTGAAGTAGGACGTGAGCCTGATGCAGCAGCTCTTGGATTCAGCTGCACTGAATCCAGGTGGGATTTTCTCAGTGTGTAGGGAGAAACATATATGGTTTTCCTGGGCACCAGGGGGAGGATCCACCATATGTTTCCATGTTCCACATATAGGTGGAAGCAAAGAATATGTGGCAGAGATCTCCAGCTGTTCTGACCTTACTTAGCGGTTCTTGGTTCTCTGCCACTATATCATAACGTAAAATATACTAGTTTTCCCCACTGGGCACAGTTCTAGAATTCATGAGGAATGTGCCCTCCCTCTTAAACTTACTCTTTGTGGCTCAGAATTTGTACTGTTTTTGATGGCTTTTCAGAGCTTTAGCATGTTATGTAGAGGCTGCAGTTTATAGACAGTTACTAAAATACATGCATATCTTTCATAAAGTTATTTTCAGCTTTTACCCAATAAACATTCCTCTCCATGATAGTTCCTGCTCCCTAGATACTTATATGACCTTTTTTCCATGGTTTATAAGTGGGTCATTATCTGACATGTTCCCTTATTGTTATTTAGACTTACAATAGCCTATCAGGGTGAAAATGACTACCTTCCATCCAGAAGGAATGCCATGGCAGGCTTGTCTGTATTTCTTAAAGTTTGCATGGCATAATTCTCCTAACCATTAACTTCCTCTCCCTCTCCCAGTGGAAGTCATTCACAGAGGTGAAAGGATTCTTCTTCAGAGTTAGGTTTAACACTCCCGTCCAAATGGGGGGCACTCTATCTTTGCTAAAGAAATTTTAGCAAAGTAAAGAAAATACTCTATAAGAGTATTTCACTATGTAGCCATGTCAGTGAAGTACAGCTTTATCACTCTATGATAAAGACAAATCAGTAAAGTTAAACTGGCAGAACTTCTAAGTGTACAAACAGCAAAGTCAGACAGATTTGTCTGTGGATGTAAAGAAAGGGCATGAAAAGCACAAATGACTGTTTCTTTGGGTACAAAAGATATTTGCTTTGTGTTCTAAAGCAAAGCACTGGATCAGCTCAGTTGTTGCTGTCAACCTTTATCAGATCTTATTGACAGGAACTTGAGAGATGTGATAATTTCTTGAGAAATAGCTGGAGAACTCCACAGTGACAGGAAAGGGGAGAATTACACTTGTATTCAATATGTTTCCACTGCCTATAAGGACAGGTGTGTGAAAAAAATTATTCTTGCTTGTGCCAGTTTCATCTAAAACGGGAGCAGTTCTTTTGCTCCAGGTGCTCTCTGGAAGCAGACTGCTCTACAAGGTCATAATATAGGGATCAGAGACCGTGCAATAAATGGTAAATATCTCTTTGCATGAAAGATGATAGTCCCAGACCCAATGCTAAGCTGTCTAGCTTCTGTATGTGAAGACATTGCACCATAATATGAAGTGGAATCAGAAAGCCTAAGTAAGGAGCTGAACGAGTATCAGCCTAGTGTCATCTAACACAAAATATTAGGCACAGGGGCTTAGAGAAATTTACGTCATCTGACTCAGAGACTCAGTTCACTGAGTCCATCATAAATGCTGCCTTTTAAATACCCTGTTTTGGAGAAGAGCTTAGAGTGTGTAATAGAAATGACTTGATTTCTAATAATAGTCAATTAGAAGTTCTCTGTAATTGTATTTGGAAGTGCAATGTAAGTGCCTCTGCTGGAAAAAGTTAATTTGTCTCAATTTTCCTGTGATTTCTAAAAATAGATTAGAATTAAATGTCATGTACCTTTGGAATGTGTATGTTTGGTAACTAACAAACTCACTTTGTCACTGTTTATGATCTCAGAATTCTTTCCATGGAAACTATTACAAGGTCACTACTATCATCAAGCAGCAATGAATGCTGCTCATATTTTATTGAGTCCTTAGGAAAAGACTCAAGGTCTTAAAGTCCATTTGTGTCTTCAACAGGGGAGGAATGTATAGTACCTTTTTGTGTATATATGATTTCAAGTGTTTGTAGGCAGACATTCTTGGTTTGAAGACTCTAAGTCATGCATACTACCTCTTACAGAAAGCTACTTGTCAGTCAGAGAAAATTTGCTGGGTTCCTAAACTACATCTTTGTAAATGGCATATGTTTAAATGAAGGCAAAACCTGTAAGGTACTACACAATCTCAGCTTCCATTAACACCTTTTAAGGGTACCCATAACCTGGCAGAACTGAGGTATTCACTGAAAGCCAGATTCTGAATTGTCTCCTCTGAGAATACAGAGGTCTTAAAGTGAATGTACATGCACTTCCACTAGAAGATGTCACTGCACTGCCAAGCTGGTATAAAGGAGTACTCAAACATTTGGTGCAGGACTCATTTATTAATGTAAGCTGTCCCTGTGGAAAGGTCTGATATTTACTCAAAACCAAAAAGAAAAAAAAATACTCAAACCCACAATATTTCTGCAATAGTTCTCTGTTTGAGGGCATTTATACTGCCAGAACAGGGGACTCCATAGCACAAGATTTCACCAGTATACTGGAAATAAGAATGGTTTTAAAAGATTTATTCTATATGCATGATTATATATATAATTCAGCTAATGAGTAACAAACCCTTGCTGAAGAACTGCCATTGATTTATAGGATAGCACTGGCAGCAAAGGAGAAAATGTTGTCAATAGAGAACATATATGCATGCATATAATATGTCATAGCAGAAGATAACTTTCATCAGTCAAGGCATTTGTTCACACTTTTCTACTATTAATCTGCTAGCAGGTTTTCACATTAGCTGAAACTCTTCTCTAACATTTGAGAAGATTTAATTAGAATAAGGAAGAAAACTGTGAATTTCAAGATCTGTATTAAAGCAAAAAAATATAAACACAGGAATGGATTTGAGATGACAAGTTGAACATAGTGGTTTAAAATGGTTTTACTCAGAGTTGAAACAGAGAAATAATGATGAACAAATGTGTCTAAAACCTTCATTTGTTAATCTAATAGAAATAATACTTGCAGCTGTTTGCTAATACAGACCTTAGACAATATTAGTTGGCAGATAGTTTTATAAATAGGTATGACATAACATCCACCTTAGATTGTCAGAGTACCTCAGCTAGTTATAACAAAAAATGTGCATAATTTCTTCTTTTTTCCCTCCTGTTGTCCTCTTGTCTTCCCCCCAAATATTCCTCTAGTCTTACCAGTCTTACATAATGATAATGAATTTCTGATGGTTTTGTTCTTAATAAAACTGTCTTTTTATATATTTCTTTTTCTATAAAACTGTCTTTTTATATATTTATTTTTCTATAAACCTTCAGAGGTGTTTGAATTTTCCATATGTAGCACTTCAGGTTACAAATCTGAGTGTCTCTGAGGTGTGGGTAGTTTTATGAAGATTAACTTATCTCAGCAATTTAACTCCTTTAATGTTTCTTACACATACCATCTTCTGATTAATTTGTATTTTTTTGGGGGAAAAAAAAGGTTTCAATTTTTTAAAAGGAAGTGACAATAAAAAGTTGTAGTTGTGTGCCTCATTTCACGCACACGTTTGTACAAGAAAGCTTAAGGGGGAACATTTTTATATATCTTAAATGATAGCCATTGAGTCTTATATAGTCTGATGCAGAAGTGTGTGGTGCTGCTTTGGGAAGCAAAGTGCCTATCTGAACTATCTTTGCTACACAGACAAAACTAGAACAAGGAGCACCTTGTTTGCTTGTTGCAAACATACCTCCAGCAGTCCTAGGGCTCCGTAAAGTACTGGGTTTTCTGTGGTATCTAATCATTGGATGGCACAATTTTATCGACAGTGTATTGTCAAACTCATGAAAATATTTTTTCCTTATTTTGGTGCTGACCATAAATTTGCAGTTATTTTTATTTTTTATCCTGCAATTTGTTTTCTTCCAGGCTTCCAAACATCTTTGTGACAGCAGTAGCTGTGTTCTTGAGAAAATAATTTATATCTGTGGCATTTTTCACATAGAGGTGGCCACAAGTCACACAGGTTTCCCGACTTTTTGAACAGTCTTACAGAGCCTGAAAGGGGCAGGACATACTGGTTTTTGGGGAATGATTGGAAACCAGGTGATAACAATCTATGTGTTCTCTGTTAGGAGTTACTGTAATACTGAGTATTTATTGGTATTTACACTATTAACACCATGTGAACTTTAGTATCCACTGGCTGGTGTTATCAGATTTGGCACAGAGATTAAGATCTCAAAGAGAAATGTTTTTCTGAAAGTCCCATTAAAAAAAAGACAATTTGAAGATAGATACCCTAAATCTGAGTTTAGCTTAATAGTATACACCTTTCTTCAGGATCTTGCAGTATATGTTGTGGTTTTTCCACCAGTCACTGTCTCAGACCACAGTCAATGACAATCTGAAGTGGTCATCGGCTGCCTAAATATAGGCATCCAGTGCCACATGAGATGCCCTAATGCATTTCTCCTAGCCTTCAGCTGCCACTTCAGAAGACCAGCGAGCCCTTATCTTACCATAAGGATGGTTCAAATACCTTATGAGTTACAAAGGACAGCTAAATCAAGCTCTGGATCTTCACTGACTATAGTGGGCTCTTCAGTGCTAAGTCTGCCTGAATTTGTACTAAATCCCAGCCCAAATGGGGGATGCCATTGCCTCATATCAATGCCATTTTAAACACTGCTTACTCACTACTGCTCCAGAAGAATGTAAGTCCTATAAGTCTTGTCTGCTGGTTCTGCTCCATTTCATTTGGCTTCTTGACTAAAGGAAAGCTGCAATGTAATTTCATAGGCTTTGAAATCCATAACTGGAAGAAGAGTTATAAATGTCCCAACTCTGAAGAAAGTGCCAATAAAAGTTTTTAATCAAAAGTGAGGATCTTGTGCAGAGGGTGCTGGGACTTGCCAATCCCAGAACTCACCAAGCAGCCTCTCTAATGAAAGCTGAGATTCTGAAGCCAGAGCAAAGCCACTGCAGAAAGCCACAGCATCACCTGAGTGACCCCTTTTTTAAAATATAGGAGTAAATAAAAAGGCAAAGAAGAAGTTGGTAGTTAGACAGGATGAAAAAATATTTCCTTATAGTCTTGACCATTACCCTGTCTTCAGTATTAATTTATTTGTGCCTCAGTCTTGAATTTTCCCCCAAACTCACTGGCTAAAGTGCACATTCAGATTATTCAGTCAAAACAATTAACATGTGAAGGACAATGACATTCTTCTGAGCTAGGACTTTCCATTTAAATTTGCCCTTCAAAGCAAGTCCCCAACCCTTACAAATAGATATGGGGTTGCTCTTTTAGCAGCTATTGAGACGTAACTTCAGCAGCTCCAGGGCTGTGCAGGGGGCTGTCTGTCTCCGTTAAATTGAACTGGCCACTAGCAAGTACAATCCTCTGCCTTTTGCTAGAGGTTTATGAAGACTTGCCTCTAGTGGGTACCAGCCCTCTTCTGCCTGCCTTGGCTTTAACCTTCTCCTCCTCTCCAGGCCTGATTCTCACCTTGGTTTTGAGCTGAAAGCCCTATCCCTGATCTGCTGCCTCCCAGCCATTCCTTCAGATGTGGGTGCTATTTCTTGATAGCATACCCATGGCAAAGGGAGGCAGTGGGTGATTAATTTGCTTAATTGGCAATCAAACTAATGGCCTTACTGGCAGCTGCATTTTCATCTCATAGTAACAGTCAATATAGACCTTGTTGAAATCTCTCTGGTGTGTCTCTCCAGAGTTGCCAGAGCTGTTGATTGAACTTTGTGTGATGCTGGCATTTCCCTTCAAGATAATATTCAATTGTTGCCCAGTGAAAGGAAATTATATAAACTGTTTTGTGGGAAAAGCAAGTACTGGCATATGACCCTTCTGCTTCCAGCCTGATTTCCCTTCATTAGTGTCTCCTAAGTGACAGGCACAGTGACAATTATGTGGACATTTTTGCTTTGGGACAGGCTGTTATTTCAAGGTGTGTGTTCTGCTTTGACCAGAGCAGTCTGCATATGAGGGAAATGGGACAAATGAGAGAACATCTGATTTCTGTATCCTGCCAAATAGTAGGGAAAATTAGGCTCCTCGTGGCCATACTTGAACACCCCTAGTTGTTCACATGTCCCCATGACTCTGTGAGTGCACTTGTGGTCTTGAAAGACCACCAGATAGTGTCCCCACAGATGTCTTCACCTATTAGACGTCAATTTAGACTTCCCTGAAAGTCAGTGGAGTAAATGGATGCTTTGCATATGTGATTAATTTGACTTATTTAGATATCGTTTTTTTAAATGAGATGAATGGGTCCTTAGAAATGCCTATTTTTCTCTATTTTTCTCTGTCAAGGGTGCTGACTAACTCAGACGTTGATGTCTCCACCACAGATGTCTTTGGCCAGATGATGCTCCCTCCATTGGTTTACAAATGTAAATGAGTGTTTTGGTAGCTACTGAAATATGGGACAGGACTAGAGGTAATGGGCTCCACCTAAAACTCAGAAGGTTCCTGCTGAACATTTGGAAACTCTTTTTCACTGTGAGGATGACCAAGTACCAGCACAGGTTGCCCAGGGAGGTTGTGAAGTCCCTGTCCTTAGAAATATCCAAAAGCCATCTGGACATGGTCCTCAGCCATTTGGTGGCCCTGCTTGAGAGCTGGGTTAGAAAAGATGATTTCCAGTGGTGCCTTCCAACCTCAACCTGTCTGAGATTCTGACAACTGCCTGTTCAGGCATCTCAATTGCCTTTGTAAATCTAGTATGAATGGTTATCAGTTCTACTGGTGATAACCTGTGAAAGAAAAACTAGTGTAAAACCACCAATATTCTTTCAAATAAATCAGTAGCAAAAATCTGTGTTATTGTGTAGCCAGCTTTTCCTTATTCTCAGAAGAAAAAAAAAAAAGCAGAGCAGCTGAAAAGGTCAAGCCTTCTGATTTTCCTATTTTAGTGAATTAGTACCCCTGAGTGACCTTGATTGACACTTTATGAACATTAAAAGCCTTGATAGTCTTTACTAATTGCCATGCTTCTCCACTCTGGGAATACTGCAGACCCATATCTTCCTTTATTAATTTATATATTTATTATAGTGTTGTTCCTTACACTGTAATGTAGAGAGAACATTCATCAAAGTGTCAGGGGATCACCTTTTGAGAATAATTTTTCACACTGAGAAAATCTTTCTTCTGTGCCACACACTGGATTTTCTGGCTTTTCTGAGAAACTGCTGCAGGGGAGGTGGGCATGGGGAGGGAAGGGGTACCTTGCATTCATCTAAAAAAAGAAAACTCAAACCAACAGCCTCTGAAGATGTTTTGTTTTAATCACTGTATATGAGTAAGGTTAGTTCAGTATGTAATAACAGGCTGTCTTGACAACAAAAGGCTGAATCAACACAGAACATGAGTGGAATTATGCATGTCAATTATAATGAATCTCATTATGCAACACGAAAGTCTAATTCTATTGTAAAGGTCTGCAGTCTGCAGTTTTAAGGCTGATGTCAGTGCTGCACAATAACTGCCCTCTCATCCACCTCATAGCCATAAAGAATAAATATAAAGCTAATTTCTCAAGATTTTTATTATGCAAATTTCCTTGGGGTAAGGGAAAAAAAATTTCTATTTTTTAAATAAGAAGAGAAAACTGTCCTGATCTTAAAGCAATTCATCATGTCCATGGCTTCTTTGGCTTTAACATTTTGCTGTCCACAGGAAAAACTGGTGGTTGAAAGTTCTCTACTTGTGTCAATATAAATCAAGAATGACAATTTATCATATTGTACCAACTCAGTATTGTGTTTATCAAAATAAAATAAAAAATTACATAGCTTTTAGTAATTAGGCTCTAATTTCTAGCAAGAAGGCTAGAGTAATAAAAGTGTTTAGCAACACCTTTATGGAATTACGGGGTAGCAGGGGTGTTGTTCTGGTTTTTGTTGCAATTTGCTCTTTTCCCCATTATTTATTGCATGTATTTTGACACTTGCAGTTGAAATGTCTAGCTTTGGGAGTTTATTTTGCAGCAATAAATACAAAGGTAGATCCTCCTTTGAGAACATGTGATTGGAACACTGCTTGAGCTCTTAAATACCTTCCCATAATTCATTTTTGAATAGCGGATAACTTCAGCTGGAAGCAGGCATGTAACAGGCATTTTTATTTGCAGAAAGAAAACACTATTGTGACACTATGTGAATCCAGTGGAGTGGGAAATGTCAGCAAATAGTAGTCAGAATTCAAGACTTAAGAGTCTTCAAATTGCCATGCAGTGGGGTTAGGTGAGCTCATTACTGTGGGGAAGAGACATCTGCATCCCTTGCACTGAAGCTGGCCTGTGGCCATCAAAGAATACTTTGCAGAATGCAGCAGAATTAGTCAGTAACCTCTTGTGCTACTGGTTATTTTTGTTAGATGTTATGACAAAGTGATGCAGTTGACAGCAAAGCTTATAGGCATGAATACCTGTGCTCCAGGAGATAGGACTTTTGAATGCAAAACCATCATCAGTTCTGCACTGCAGTTCTGTGTGAGAATTCAGGGCTAGCTTACAAACAGACTTGTAAAATATCCATTTGCAGGTGCCGTAAATTGATTTTTTAAACTCATCATTTACAGCAAAATTGAAATTAGACATAGATTTCAAAAGAGATGACCCAGAATTTCTTTGACCTCATACCTTATTTATAGATCATGGTTATTTATTTTTCCTTTTAAAAAATGGATGATAAAGAAATTTTCACAATACTGAAAGAAACTTGCAGTTATTAGAGCTAGGACAGTCATTCAATATGCAATTAGAACAACATGTTGAATTTTCCTCGTTTAGAATTTCTAACAGCTTTCATGGGAAAAGTTTGATTCAGGTTAAGCAGCCTGAGAAAACTTCCTAAAGCTGTCTGTGAAATTAATCATACTTTCTCTCTTCTTTTGAAAGCCAGCTTTACACTTGTTCAGCAGAATGCTACTGTAACCACGAACAGCACAAGAAATAGTAGACCTGATTGGAGAAAGGATTAAAGACAGCAATTTGACAAACAAATGAAGAATACTCTTTTTAAATAAAAGGTAGTTTATTGCTCTGTTATTATTGCTCTTATTGTTACCATCATCTTCATTGGTACATTTCTCCTGAGTCAGGAGAAGGAAAAGAAAAAAAAGAAAAATCAGCATCCAGGATATTTCCTCAAAGACTGTGATTCCTCTTCAATTGGTCTCAAAGATCCGTGGAATCTTTGTTTAACATCAACTTTTTTGAATTAATTTTGTCCTGCTTTCTGCAACAGCAAAAAAAAAAAAAAAAGATGCTTTTCAGACTTGGTGGAAGACCTCCTATTGGATAAAGACAGGGAAGAGGGAGGTTTTCTAGTGCCAGAGGCATAGAAGGAAAGCAGGAAGATGGAATTCATTGTAGGCAACTTCCAAATTAAAGTGAAGGTGCCTGGGTTTGTTGTGGAAAGGGGAATAAGGAAATGGGAGTGTAGTGTTTATACACCACTATGGTGTGTGTAGAGTACTTCAGAACTCAGGCAGATAATGTTCACACAGGAACTTGCACAACTGTTGTAGGAAACTATTTTTCACTGCAAGGGTGACCAAGCACCAAGGCTGTCTGAAGAGATTGTGGAATATCCATCCTTGGAAATAATTAAAATCTGTTTGGACATGGTACTGGGCTCTAGGGGACCCTGTTTGTGCAGGGAGTTGTATCAGATGACTTCCAGAGGCCCTTTCTACCCTCAACCATTTTATGATCGTCCCACCAAATCAGCCAAGAGCTCTTCCTAACTCAGCTGCTTCAGCTGTTTTTATTTATGTCTATGGGGATCATGTTCAGCATCCTGCCACTGACGGTCTTCATGAAACTCAGGTTGAAAGAATCACTGCAAGTTAACTTGGGGATAGAGGTGGGTAACTACACTTTTTTTCCTGATGCTATTACCAACTTTATATTTTTGAAGTATTTTTGTGGATGTAGTAGTGAACATACTTTCTTTTCTAAACTCTGCTTTATTTTTTCACTCTCTTCCCATGGGGCAATGCTGAACTCCATGCTGCCTCTCTGTCCTAAATTTCACTCTCTGCACACTGCATCACTCTCTTTGAGTGCAGACATGGAAAAAATGAGCCACTCTGTTTACTCAGAATGTCATTAATAGATCTGTGGCACAGAGTGGATGAGGACTTCACCTCACAGCTGGCACTAGTGTGTGATGCAGTCTACTGCAGATCACAGTGAGTTTTACAGAGCCAGCAGCTGGTGGGAGAGGCAGTCAAGCACAGCAGCAATCACTTCTTTTTTTCTCATGCTTTGTCTCTCTGTGTAACAGGAAAACAGAAATATCAGAGACAGTCACCATGTCACTTACACTTATAGCTAATAGTCTGCAGGGCTAGAAAACCAATATGAGCTCAGTGTGCTTCTAGATGCACTGCCAGAGACCTGCATTAGCCAACACTCTGAAATCATGACAGCTCCCAAAAGCAGGAGGAGCATGGAGAAATACTAGAAAAGGAAGTTCCTTCTGGCCCATGTACCAAGTAGGTTCATCCTTAAAGGTAACTAACTGCTGAGATTCCTGAGCTGGGATTACCTGAACATTGCCTCAAGACCTGGCTGGATTTGCCACCAAAGAGTATCACTGTGTACAGGGTATGCATAGCCAGCTTTGGTAGCAGGGTGGGAGCGACAGGGGTGGCTTCTGTGAGAAGCTGCCAGAAGCTTCTTCCATGTCCAGCAGGGCCAGTCCCTGGCAGCACCAAAGACAGATGTGCCACTGGCCAAGGCTGGGTCACTTAGAAACGGTGGTAACACCTCTGTGATAACAGATTTAAGAAGAAGGAAAATAACAAATTTTTGTGCAGATGTAATTGTGGCCAGAGAAAAGTGGGGTGAGAGCAACAACTCTGCAGACACCAAGGTCAACGGAGAAAAAGGGGGTGGAGGTGCTCCAGGTGCTGGGGCTGGGATTCCCCTGCAGTTTGTGGGGAGACCACAATGAGGCAGCTGTGCCCCTGCAGCCCATGGAGGTCAATGGGGATGCGGAGATCCACCTGCAGCCCATGGAGGAGATCCACACCAAAGCAGGTGGATGCCTGAGTGGAGGCTGTGGACGCATCAGAGGCCCAAGGAGAGAGGAGCCCTTGCTGCAGCAGCCTGTCCTTGAATGACTGCACCCTGTGAAAGAGTGACCCATGTTGCAGCAATTTTGGGAGGACTGCTGCCTGTGGGATCGACTCACGTTGCAGCAGTTTGCAGAGAGCTGTTGCTCATGGAATGGACTCACACTGGAGAAGTTCATGGAGAACTGTCTCCTGTGGGAGGGACCCCATGGTGGAGCAGGGGAACAACTCCTCTCCCTGAGCAGTGGGAGAAGCCTCGGGTGATGAACTGACCATAACCCCCATTCCCAGTCTCCTTGTGTCACTGGGGGAGGAAATAGAGCTGGGAAGGTGGGAGGGGTGGGAGGTGTTTTAAAGGTTTTATTTTACTTGTCATTATCCTGCTCTGATCCTGTTAGTAATAAATTCAATTAATATCTCTAATTCTAGCCTGTTTTGCCCGTGACGGTATTTGGTGAATGATTTCCCCGAGTCCTCATCTCAACTTGTGAACCCTTTGTTATATTTCCTCTCCCCTGTCCATCTGCAGAGGGGACTGAGATAGGCTTTGGTGGGTGTCTGGCATCCAGCCAACATCAACCCACTACACTACATCACAAGTTTGGGCCCATGTCCATCTTTGAAGTGCGAATAATGATCTAGACAGAGTATGTGGAATGGATTGAAGTGTTAGAAGAGTACACTTGTTTGTTGGTTTGTTTTTGTTTTTTTTTTTTCCTGGAATTTCTATATATTGAAAAACAGCTAAAATAATGATATCTGCAATTCTCAGGTATTATTATACTTCAATACCTCACTTTGGAATCTCAAAAGCTATTGTTAACCCAATAGCTCCTAAGGAGACTTTAAAGAGTCCTAAGACTCTTTAAGGAACTCTAATAGGCACCTGAAGACATAAGTGTTCTCCCCCAAAGGGCAGCTACTGCCTTAAAAGGTCATTATAATTTTCTGTCAAATGAAAAATTAAATAGCCATGTAAACTAATATTATCAACCAGTGAATTCTTGTGCTGTCAGCAGCAGATGTCAGGTGCTGTACACTCAGATCATTGGTTGTATTCTCAATGCTGTCTTCTCTCAGACAATATTTAATTTTTGCGCACACATTGCCGTACTAGAATGAAAACTAGACTGCAGGTTTCTCTGCTCTGTGAAGCTTTTCTTCTGATGCACAGACAAAGCAGTGCATAAGCCAAGTGAGCGACTGTAGACGAGCCAGAGGATTCCCTTGGGCATGGGCCCCCTCTCCCCAGGTCAGGCTCCCAAGGCTCGTAGTTTCCCATACACAGGTTGCAAAAATATGTCGAAGGCATAAAGGCATCTGCAGTGAGGAGTGAATAAAGGACAGACTCTAATGAGATATCAGTGCAGACAATTCTCTTTGGTGCAAAGAGTCATCAGACTTTTGGGTAAAATAAACTTACTATCCCTGTAGGAAGCAGGATGCCCCAGTAATTAGAGAGTCTCAAACTTTGGATATCTACATGCCCATACTTGTCCTGCCACAGACCACTTCTATGACCTCTGGTGTGTCATTCAAGGCCAAAACCCTCCAAGTTTTTTATAAACTTTACCTTCACTGAACTCCAGTTTTGGCTGGCCCATCAGGTAAACAGAGTTGATATTTTGGAAGCCTGGCAGCTTTACATGTGTAGTTTTGGCTCTAATAAAAGATCTTGGCCAGTCAATAGGGAAGCAGAGAGTGTCTGTAACTGTCTAAAGAGACTGAACTTTAGTACAGACCTGGGTGCAGTCCTGAAGAGGAGGGACACTGGGCATGGTCTGTGGGGTAGCTTTCCTGCTCCCTTTCCCTCAGACTGCAGACCCCAAAGTGGGCAGTAGTAACTGGGAGAAGAGGGGGAAGGGGTAGAATACATCTGCTGCCTTCTTCAGGAATGCCTACCTCAGTTTAATAGGACTTAAAATACTGTCCATGTGAGGATGAGAAATATATTTGCCTCCCTGAAGCTGTTGTTACTTTACAGTGAGCTAACTAGGTTTATCGGGCACATTTTTCTATCAGAAGTGTGGTATGTTGCATTGCTATTTAGAAAAAACTCTTATTACTTCTATTAAAATACATACACATACATAACAGTGAATTCTTCAATCTCCAGTGATATTCTTCATTTTATTAAAGAGCAACACAAGAATTATCTGCCCTTTGCATTTAATGTGAAATGCAGTTGGCAGAAGTGCTTAGCAAAGGCTTTTATTTTTAGTTTTATGGATATTGGATTATAGGTAAATGAAGACCATGCAGTACATCAAGGATATATGTATGTTAATTACGGAGATGAAAGATTTTAATTCAAGAAAATAGTCTTTGTTAACAAAAAATTGCAGATTTAACATTCTGTTTATGCAAAACCTCTGCATGATGAAGCTCATGGTGTCCATCATATATAGATGAAAGAAAGCTTAGTGCTTAAGAAATAATAATTGTGAAGATTCTGAGCTGAGACATCTAGATCCAGCCCTGAAATAAAGCTGAGAGTTTAGGGCGTGCTCTGTCATAACCTCTTCTTGGACAAAGCAATGAGTTCTAGGCCACCTTTGGGTTTTGCTTTTCAGAAATTGGGGGACTCATTTTGACAATTATTTTTAAGAAACAAGCTTCTTGTAAAACAAACTTTTTCTCACAGAACTGGTCACAATATAGCTGTAAGGCTGCAGGTGGGAATGGTCCTGGAGAAGGGGGAGCATGGGTAAGCAAAATTCCCTTCTATATAGATAAAACACGAACTCAGTCATTCAATACATAAATAATTGCTACTACTGACAGCTGGGCTGCACATAATATCTCAGAGGTACTTCTCAAATCAGCAATTTTAAAACAAAGTGTTTACTAATTCTGATATGCCCTCACAATTGCTGTGTTAGATTATGATTTGCATGCAAATAGTACAGTACAAAATATGAAAGTACAAAAAAAAAAAGAAATCCCTGAAGAACTGATGTGTGAACACAAAGCTACTGAATGATGATTTATGCCTGGAATAATCGCCGTCATGAGCCCCTTTGGAGCATGCAGCTGGAATTAGAATTCCTGAGGAGGAATCCTGAGTGAAGGGCTGAAGCAAGGTCTGTCTTTTTCCCTTTTTTTTTTTTTTCCTGAAGAACAAAAAAGCCCTGTCTCTCCCTGTCTGGGCAGAATGGTACTGTCCCAGACAGAAAGGTCCCCACAGGCCAAGCTATTCATGTAGCACCAGGCTGCTGGGAGTACCAAGCTGTGGTAGGGATGGGGAGCAAAACCAGGGAAACTGCAGTGCCTGCCTGGCAATTAGCGTGATATATATTGGCTTTGCTTGGCAGTCCTGAAGGAAGAGAGGGAGAAAGGGAGGAAGAGAGAAAAGAGACAAAAAGAGAGAGAAAAAAATACAAATAAGGAGGAAAAGGAAAAAGGAAATAATTAGGACCACATAAGGCAATATTTCAAGACAACAAAATGAATGATTAAAAATACCAGCAGCAAATCAGTCTTTTTCCCAAGTTGTTTTATAAAATTATAGAAGTGTTGTTTGTTATTTTTCTTTAGAGAATATTCATAATTCTGATAAATCAATGTGTGAATAAATTCACTGAGTGTATGCAAGGTTCCCTGGCTGGCCGTGTCCCTGAGCGCCTTTCTCTTTTTTCATGCCTTTTGTAACTGTTCTCCAAACTGCTTATGAAGACCAATATTGCACTTGTGGTTCTTTGAACTAAAGGATTCTTTTTACTCTATTTAAAAATCCCTTTAAATGAGGACAACACTGATGAGAGCAGGATAAAAAAACCCACTGAATATTCTTGTGCATCAGTAATAAAAACAAATGTTTCAGGATACCATTGCAGGGTGATGTATGGGGTTTTATGCACATCACTGCTAGTAAAACCAGCAGGAATAATCAGTGTATATATCTGCATGCTGAAGGGGACTAGGAATGACTAGTAACCACCCTAGTATTATGTTCCTTGAAAAAGCACATCTTTTTTTCAACAAGGGAAAGACAATTTTATCACCATTAAAAACTCATGTTCATGAGAAGATGCTCCTTAGTTGTAATTTGTATTATTTTAGTGGAATACCAGTCTGGAAAACAATCACAATTTTCCTATTTCTCCCCACCCCCTCACACTCTGCTACTCATGATTTTTCTGTCATGCAGATTTCCCAACTGTGTTCTCTCCTTTATTATTTTATTTCACATTTTATAGAACACTGTATTTTTGCTCTTGGTTAATGAAAACAAAGAGATCATCTTAAATTTCCTGTGATAAGCAGTAGTTTAAAACACCATTATGATGGTTTCTCAGTCTTTAAAATCTTTCACCTTTTATAATCTTTAAGCTTCACTAACCATTAGTGTCCTACATATGCAATCATGATAAAAGCTTTGCAGAAAGAAGAGTATCAAATGCTTGGCAAACCAAATGAACATAACAAAATAATTCTACTAAATAATGTATATGCCTAAATACATACACACAAATTTATATGCATCTATACATGCATATATAGAGGCTTATGTACACATGGATGCATAAAGGCTTTCTCTTTTTTGTGGTTGATAGCTTAAAACACTGTTGGCTTCCCTGGATTTCAAATGATGCTTGGAAACTCCTGATTCTGGCCTTTTGTGACACCTCAGATTGCATGTCCTGCTTCATTTGGTCTCTTTGACCCATGTGGAATGAGTTGCTCCAACTGATATTTCAGTTATATCTCAGTATTTACCCCAGCTAAGTGTTGGCCTTCATCACCTTCAGCAGGGAGGTAAGATGGAATGTCTTTTTGAAAAATCAGCCAACTGCTGCTCAGAAGCCATATGTCTGAGTCAGTAACACAGGGTTATGCTGCATAAGGGCAGATTCGGATGGTTAAGCTGACAGAACCGACAGCCTCACTGGCCCGGGGGTCTCCTCCTCCATCCCAGATGCATGCTGACGTCCCCTCATGCAGGGTGCCTCTGCAGCTTGTCTGACCCAGCCCTGACACGACTCTGCTGTCAGGAAAACCCACAGAAGTAAAGGCCTGGCTCAGAGGGTCATGAACAATGAGTCATGCTCTGACTGGAGGATGCAATAAGATAGGTACTGCAGGGGTAGTATCCTTGGACCTGTGCTGCTTGACATCATTATGAATGACCTGAAGGAGGTGCCAAAGGATATCCTCGTTGAGTCTGCAGACGACATGAAACTGAGGGAACCAGTGGTAGGACTGACAGTCCAGGGCAACCTAGAAAGACTGGACAGATGGACCTCAGGGAATTTGTGCAATTCAGCAAGGAGAGGCCGTGCACCCGGGAAGGAAGAGCCTATTGAAAAGATAAAGTCTGGGGAATAGACTACTCAAGGAGCACCTCTATGGAAAGGATCCCAGAAGGCCTGGAAGCTGGGCAGGAGCCTAGGAAAGGCTCCATTACTCCACTACACCTACACCTATTATTTTTCCTGCCAAGGGACTAGGAATGATAACAATGCTTTCCTGGAGCTGGGATTAGGAATAGTGACTGGATGCTTCCCTAGAGTTCATCCTAACTTTTTGAATGTAAGCACAAAGAAAGGGGAAGATCTGAGCCCCACTGTTGTTCTGTAGTCTTTAAGTAGTGTTGAAATCCTTGCTGTCTCCATGTTGTGCTGCTTTTGTCTGACTTAGAGAGATTTTCTTCACAGTAGCTAGTATGGGACTGTGGTTTGGATCTGTGCTGGAAGCAGCTGTTGCTGAGCAGTGATTGCACAAAGTCAAGGTCCTTTCTGCCTCTCTCTCCACCACCAGGGAGAGGGCTAGGAGTGCACAAGGAGTTGGGAGAAGACACAGCCAGGACAGCTGACCCCAACTGACCCAAGGGATATCCCACACCATGTGTTGCCATACTCATCATGTAAAGCTGGAGGAAGGAGGAGGAAGAGTAATGGCATTTGTCTTGCCAAGTCACCATTACATGATGAAGCTCATTTTTTCTGGGCATGGCTGAACACCTGTCTACCCATGGGTTAAGAGGGGAAAGAATTCCTTGTTCTGCTTTGCTTGTGCACATGAATTTTGCTTTAACTGTGTCTATCTCAACCTATGAGTTTTTTCCCACTTTTACCCTTCTGATTCTCTCTTCCATCCCACTGAGTGGGGAGTGAGGGAGTGTCTGCGTGGGGCTTGGTTGACAGCTGGGATTAAACCATGACAGTTGTAATTGTAATCAATCATTGTTCCACCTGTTTTTTTTTTTCCTTCCCCACCGGTGGCAATTTAATGTCTAATTTCAAGTCATTGGTAAAAATATTAAAAGAGAAACTAGGCTGAAAACTGACCAGCCAGAGATAAGCAATTATGTTTATTAGTATTTTTCCCTGTGTTCTTTGATGTCTCAGCTGGTTTTTAATTCATTTCACACATACATATTTTATGAAGTACTAATTTTTAATAAGAATATTGTGTAAGACTAAGTCTAACTAAGTTAAACTCCCAAGAAAGTTGAGAATCATTATGCCCGTTCAGTTATCTGTACCAGCTAAATTGTCAATGAGGAACACCTTGTCAATAGCAGGTGTATCATGTAGTGATGAATACCACATATATTAACTTACAATGATCCTTTTAATTTTAAGCTACAACTTTTCCCTCAAAATATATACACACACAGAGAACAGATTTTTTTCTTCTTCTTCACATCTACTCTAGATACTTGAAGCCCCATCCCTAAGGCTGATGGATTGATAACTCAGGTCAGGATTTAAACAGGGTTTTTGAGCTATAGGATTGCCATGCAAACTTCCTGACACTTCTACTCCCAGTAAGAATTTCTGCACAGGAACATTAATATCTTGTAAGAAACTAAGAAAATTAGAGTAGCACAAAGAGATGGGTTAGATGTTAAACTTGTGGAGGAAATATTTTGATATGGTTCGTCTCTTCCAAATTACCTCTCATCTTCCTCTTTTCTTTTCAACCTCCTCCAAGCAATATGATACACAATAGATGAAATAGGCGAGTAGGTTCTTTGTGACTCAGAACCTCCCTAACAGAAAAGGGAGAATGTCTGTTTTAATTTGCTGTGGGAATATACTGACTCAGCCTAACTCCATGACACTTCTCACTTCTTGCCTGGCCTGTATTCCTCACCTAGTCACTCCTCCACTCCTTCCCTCCTGGAACAAGTTAAAAGCTGTTAGCACTGGATTTCCTAATTACAGGTTTTGTGGCACAGCCTAAAGTTACAGAAATCAGCTCATAATTATTTGTGTTATATGTAACATGTCTGCAAAAGAATCTGAGAAACAATTTGTCATAGCCAGCCTGAATAACATGGGCACTTTCAGGAAAGGCTCATTCATCTTCCATGGAGACTTGACGCTCATAAACACATTGACAGCTGCAGGATACTATACATTAAAAAGAGGTTTCCATTGTAACCAAATCATACCCCCTTACCTGGAAACAAAGATTTTGATATTTATAACTGCTTAAAGTCCACAGGCACGTTTTCCCATGTAATTTCTGGAAATACCTCAGCTGGAAAATGGCAAAGTGTGTGTTTGATTTAGTATCTGACATGCCATTTTCACTGTGCAAATAAAACTGTATTTTTAAAATTTTTCACAAAATATTATTTATGCGCTTTTCCATCCAGCTCAAGACACTAGGGATGGACTTACTCATTATTTTATTTATCACCATACCATTGATTTCCAGAGACACCATTGCATAGTAAGAAAAATTCAGAAAGCTATTTATGGGTGATATGACAAGGAATAAACCCCTAGCAACTTGGAAGCTTCCCAAGAAAATAGCAACATAATAATATGGCAGACCATTCTGTGCTAATTGTCTTATATCTTACTACATTTAGAGGCAATATGATGTCTGTGGTTCCTGAAAAGTCATATCCTCCTCCTTTCAGAGTCTGAAGCAGGTTGATCTGGGACTGCTGTCCTGTGGCTCTTTAGTGAAATCCCTTGCTGCTGCAGTCTCAATCCATTCAGCATTTAAAACTTGCTGCGGATTTGGACCCCAAGTGATTATAGTATCACCAATCCCTTGAAAAATTGCTCTTCGACTTACCTTGAAAACTCCTATCAGCATAGAAACAACCATGGTTTAATCAGTTTTATTTGAAAAAGAAGAACATGCATTTACTTTGATTACATTTTTGAGTTCCTGAAGGCCAGATTTTGTTCCCACTGGTGTCTGTGGCAAAACTCCCATTATCTTTAGTGGCAACAAACCCAGCCACTTAGTTTGCATAATCTGCAGAAAGTAAATATTTTAACACTTGTTATCTGTGATATTTAAGTAGCTAATAAAAATGTGCATGTAAAACTGGTTCATATTTATTTAAGCTTGTAAAAAAGGGACTTTCAAATAGGACAAAATATAGGACAAAACATTCTTTAAATGAAGACTCAATAAATAAAGCAATTTTTTCCTCTCCCGCAACACAGCATTCTCTCTTTAATAATGCTACAGAAATAAGGCTGTAAACCCTGAAAAAAAAATGCGGTTATTATGGCCATAAA
Source organism: Corvus cornix cornix (assembly GCF_000738735.6). Lineage (NCBI taxonomy): Eukaryota > Metazoa > Chordata > Aves > Passeriformes > Corvidae > Corvus > Corvus cornix. The sequence goes on from NC_046332.1 coordinate 94,119,429, forward strand.
ATGACATATAATGACTCTGAGTCCTGAATTCTGGCACTATAACACACGCATATATTTTTATATAAGGAGAAGGTAAATTGACAAACTGTTCTACTTGAGCTTATTTTTGCAAAAAAACATATCAACCCAGTTGCTAATGTGCTATTTATCCATTAAAGAATGTTGCTATAGTTACAGTATCTATTGCAAAAATAGCATGGTAATATGAGAGAGAAGATGAAGAATGCAGAACAAAAAAGCTTTCATATTTCTAGTGCTTGTATTGTACATGAAAGTGAAAAACTTAGAGTAAAAAAACCTTTGCTGTTGGCTCTGTTTTGAATTAAAGCCTTAGAATCATCCTTTGTACTCAGTGGACCTATTTTGTTCTCCATCCGGAATTACAGGAACTAACACCCATGACTCAAAGAAACACTCCAGTATAAGGATTTAACTAAAATTTTCACTAAACAATTAAATGCGTGATTTTATAGGCAGATCAAAACATAAAAATTTGACTTAGTAATACCATATTTCATTTGGAAAATCAGACAGTGGAAACAAAATTTTTTATCAATAAATAAAGAGAAACAGGTAATTGTGCAATTCCCATTGTAGACTGTCGTATTTCAGCCCAGAGCTACACCTTGTCAGTGTTTCACATGAAAACATACTAGAACTTTTTGGTGTCTCCACCCAAAATTCACTCTGGTGAAATCATTTAACTGTATAGGAGAGCATCACATCCCAAGTGCTGTTTTTTGAGGCAGTTTTGCATCAGAATTAAAATGTGCAGTCTAGTTACGTGTAAGCGATGTGTAGGCAGAGTCAGTAGTTTGTCAAACTCCTGCCATGCTTAAAAAACCTCTTCAATCTAAAGAGATTTAAAAAAAAAAAGTCCAGTGGTAATAATTCCTATTTAAAAAAACCATGTAATTGTACTAGGTGTCTTTTACAGCTTCTGGAATCTACACAGTCAACCTCAGTGTAAATAAAACTAGGATTAGACTCTTCTTCCAAATAAAACACTCATGATGTGAGAGCTATTGGGTTTAACTCAGGATAGGATGAAGCTCTGGACAAATTGAAAAAAAGTTGGTTAGTTACATCAGTCTTAAAACCAATTTGATATCAAAGATATTTTCCTCTGTGAAATGTTTGCAGTCCTTCTGTCTATCAGCCAAAAAGCAGTGGCTGAAACAATGTTGCTCTCAAAGTAATCTTGAGTACTTTGACCCTTCCCAGCAGAAAAGAGAAGCTAGAAAGTATGTAGGTAAAATCTCACTTTTGGATAAATGCAAAAAAATTTAGTCCAGAAGACTATTCTTCTTTCTGCTGAAATGTCACCTGTATATGTAAGTATTTTGAGGATATCTAATGCTTATGGACCTGCCATAAGAAAGAAAAAAATATCCTAAAGTGAGATTGTGTCTACGTTACCAGATAATTTAGTTGCTCAGTTCATCCCCTAGTGCCTGATCATTACACTGTATAAATTCCAGTCCCACTGTGCTGTCTCTTTTGGAGAGTTCTCTCTTAGTTCTCTCACAAATAAATTCTAGACTGGGTTTCTGTTTTCCTCAGACTCCCACCACTGAGCATTAGAACAAGAGCACACAGGAGACAACCCAGGGCTAACACCAGGCAGGGAGAATGCAGCAATCTGCTCTACAAAAGGGCATGCTTGCACGAGTGGGAGTGCATGTCTCTTTGCAGCCCTTGTTTTGGAGAGGGGATCATTTGCTGGGGCAGATGCATTTATCAGTGTAGATGTAAGCTGTTGATTAGTCAGTGTTTACTCTCCTGGGGCTAAGAGACTTCTGCAGGCTGCTACCTTAGCACTTGCTCCTGTTGCCAGCTGTTGTGACTGCAGTTTGGTTGCTATGACTTTCCCAAAGTATTAACTCAGCTGAATGGAGTATCTTTTGCCCAGAACCTGCCCAAGCCTGGCTGAAGTTCACAGCCCCCCACCTATGTCACCAGAGAGGCCCAAGCCATAGTACCTTTGTCATGTGGAATGTCTTTGGCAGAAAGAACAGCAGCTGATCTCATTAGAAAGGGTTAGCTGGTTGTGCCTGTCTCTTATAGCTCTATGGCCATAGATTCCAGATTTGGACTGGAAGAAAGAAGTTCTGTGACTTCATTTCCTTAAGGACATGTCCTACCACGAAGCAGTGAATGAACCTAGAGTACGTAAATCCTCCACCACTCTTACTGGAAGTGTGTTCATCATGTTCCTGAGAAAGGGACAGAGCAAGTGGACAAAGCATGGTTAGATCTCAAGGCATTCACTTGATAGAGCCTGACATAATATATACATTTTAGCAGTGGGCTGAAATTGCAAAATGCATAAGCAGTCTGCAGGACAAGGTTTAGAGCAAGAATAAACAGCTTTGGAAGGAAATTTGTCTGTAGAAGGGGGCAGACAGTTTTGTCATCCCTAGTAAAGACATTGAAAGAATAGTATTGTGTAGGATGGTGAGCCATTAGCCAAAGATGTTCAGTTATTAGGTCTGTGTTTGTATTTGTCTCCAGAAACTGAAAAATCTTGTTTCTATTTTATCTGAGGAAGTCAGAATAGCCTACAAACCTCCAGTGAATCTGTTAGATGGAGTTCCTTCAGCAATCACCAGTGGGACTGAGGGACAGTCTGCATAGCTAAAACACAGTACTCAACCAATGTATCTGCATAGCTGTTGGAAACTATGCAGATGTCTGTGGATGGTACTGTATGGCTGTCCTCCACTGACCAGTTTTTCTCCATTCATAAACAAAAATTCATTGGAAACATAATAGGAATTTATGTACCTGACAGGAGATCGAAATCTTGGCTTTCACTCAAAGCCATGTATCACACTGCAGTGCACACTGCAAAAAGGACTGCAACCCAGTCTCTTGCATGAACTCTATTCACAGAGAGCTTGGAACAGACCAGCTTTGATTGTTGGGCCATGCACAGATTTTTGTTCCTTTCTTGATACCATGTATTGCAAGTAGCAGTGGGGCTGCCGTGCCAGGTAACCCTCGTTTCCCACTCCCAGGAGGAACACTGGCAGCAGTGGCAGCAGTGGCAGCTCTCACTAACATTGCTAGAGTTCTGTGTGACTCAGCTCATCCCCAGTCTCCTCCCTCAGCCTTCATCTTGTGCTGCGATGATGGCATGGCTGAGGAGCTGGTGCTATCTCCTCTGTTCAGCTATTTCCAGAACTCCGGTATTGGAACATGTGTTTTTTGGTCTCAGCACTACAGTGGTTTTGGTGTGCTGTAATAGTTAGAAAATGGTCTCACAGGCTTCCCTTACCTTCAGTTTAAGAAGAATTTAATTGTACTGTTCAACGGTTTGAACAAAATTATTTAAGAACAGCCAGAGAAGTTAAGTTTATTTTATAGTAAACAGGCAGAAATAAAAAAATCTAATGCTTGAAAGATGCCTACACTCAGGATAGACTATATATGTACTTTACTTCCATTTCTTTAAAATACATAAAAAGAATTTAAAAAGTCTCCCAGTCTATTAACAAGAAGTTTTTGATTCAACTGCTGTCACTAGTTTCCTGTAGACCAATAAAGCCATTTGCTTGTTTGCATGAGCTAAGTAAAAATGTTATTTAACCCTTGGCATAGTCTAGGGTTTGACACCATGCTTTCAGACAAGTAATCATACTTACACCCTCCCTGGTAGGCATTTAGCACCAAAATTACTTTATAATAAATATATTATTTAAATATAGAGCAATTCATTCTTTATTGGTTGGATCCTTGAGGAACATCTCTAGTGATTTTTGTTAGATGGTATCTTCTCTTTGCCATGTAACCATTCATTGCTGGAATTAATTTTGCATCAATTCCCTGATACTAACTATTTCCTCCAAGGGTCAAAGACTGCTGTAGAGGTATAAAGGTTTACTCCTATCCAGCAGTGGTGAGTGACAGGGCTGTTTTCTGTCCTTTTGGAAACCATAACGGGCTCACCATTTCTACCTTGACCTCATCGTGAATTTTTTTTCAATTCTGTCTAAAACAGTTCATGATACTTTTATTGCTAAGGTCTACATGTGGGTGTGGTAATCAAACTTCTACACTGCACTGCAACTTGTTTTATAAGGATACTGAAAGGTAGAGAAAGCAGGTGATACTGGACCTCTGCTCTTTGATCAGACGAAAGGTTAAAGGAGATTTCCCTGTCCATCCTTTCTTGGCTGTGCAGGCTACAGGTCTCTCTGAATTTTCTGGCAAATGTTTTCTAAGAGATTAAAATCACCATTGGTTTTTGAGTCATTGTGTTATGACAGCACTGCAGTTTAGCAGGACTTTGCTATTGCCATAAAAGTGTGGGAACATCAAGAAGATCAGAACACAGGCGGATTTAAAATAGACTGAGGATATAAAAATCTATTAAAGACCTTCTCTCTCCTTCTTCCTCAGAGTGAAAAATCAATAAAGTAGTATAAGCCAGATAGCACAAAATGTACAACTTCTAGACCTCCAATTTATGCACAAAGTGACCTTGACCTATTCTGTAATTTCCAGTCATTAATTTATTATGTACCTCTTCTCACCATATCACTCCAAACCACAATGAAAAACAAAACTTAAGAGCTGGATGTTTCCTTTCTTTTAAAGAAGCAGATTTAGCATGGAGTAAGTTATTATTTACAACAAAGGGTGAATTTTTTTTTCACAATTCACAGTCTGACTAAATAATGATTTACTGTCTAGAAACTAGCTGCAGAATACATTAAGGAATCATATGACTGTAGTGGTTTGGTTCGAAATATCCATTACTTATTTTACTTCTGTGAGATAAGAATTAGGAGAAAGCAAAGCAGGTACAAAACTTAAAAGAATACAAAGAAGTTTATTAACTGACCTAAAAGAAAGTAAAAATGTCAGACTAAACGTTCAGAACACTTCTCTTCCCCCCACCTTTCCTCCTTCTCCCACTGACAACGTAAAAAGACAACCCTTGAGATTTTTTCAGTCAGTTTACCACCTCTATAATAATCTTTTTCAGTTCACTTAGGGAGAGGAGTCTCTCTTGCTCATGCTATGGAGACATCTCCACAAGAACCAGCTCTCTCATGGCTTCAATGTCACAGCAAGACAGCTGCCCAGGTTGGTTCTCTGCTCACATGCGAAAGTCCCTTCCCTTGTCTTGCAGCTTTCTCCACAACTGTTTTCGAGGGTTCAATCTTGAGCTAATGGGGTACCATTTTAAGGATGATCTGTTCAGAAACAAAGGTTCTCTTCACCTATCTCTGGGAGCATCTTTGTCTCTACAGAGGTCTTCTTCCTCCCTGGGAGCAAGGGTCTTCATCACTTTCATCTCTCTCTGTTCAAGCTTCTCATCAAATCACAGCTACTTCAACATTTGCTTATTTCAGCACAGGTACTTTTGCTCACAATTGCAGTTTGAACGCTCCACCCCCCATGCTTTCATGAAATTTCAATGGGTACTCTGATGTATCACAGTCCATCACCATAGCTTTCAGCAGATTTTCAGCCTCTAGGTTTGAAGCATCTTCTCTTTTTCCTCTCTCAGGGTTTCAGCTCTTCCTTCTTCACTGACTTTGATGTCTTTATGGTGTTTTCTTCACGTGCCTTCACCTTTCCTCTTCCTCTGACTCGGGAGAGGATTGATGTCATCTGTTCTGGAGAATCTTACAGCACTAAGAGAGTTAATCTCACCCGGGCCTTGCAGCTGGAATTCGCCTTTTGCTGTTGGTCACCGATTTCTGCCGGGTGGCGGCCGGAGCTCGTTTCGGTGTAGCATTTTATTTCAGCGTTTATTTTGGTGTAGCATTTTATTTCAGCGGCTGCACTGGGAGGGGCTGGCCGAGCCGCAGGGAGCAGGGCTGCGGATGGAGCAGGGCTGCAGATGGAGCAGGGCTGCACAGCTCCGGGGTGGCTGTGTCCCGGCCCGCACTGAGGGGCTGTGCCGGGTGTCCAGCGAGCAGAAGTGGCTGAGATCTCAGCCGGGCCGCGCTGAGCAGGGCCTGGCCTGGCCCCCAGTTACCTGTCCAAAAGCCGGCAGCAAGAGAGCTCATAGGAGAGACATTCCAGTCCTCTGGTCATCTTTGTGGCCTCCTCTGGACTTGCTCCAATGGGTGCCTGTCTTTTTATGTTGGAAAGCCCAGAACTGGATGCAGCACCCCAAGAGGGTTCTCATGAGAGCAGAGCAGAGCGGCAGAATCACCTGCCTTGCTCTGCTGGCCACGCTGCCTTTGATGAAGCACAAGATATGGTTGGCTTTCTGGGCTGCAAGTGCACATTGCTGGCTAATACTCAGTTTTTCATCCCTCAATACCCCCATACCTTTGTCCCAGGGCTGTCCTCAATCCACTTATCACACAGCTTGCATCCATGTTTGCAATTACCCCAACCCAGATGCAGGACCTTGCACTTGGCCTTCTTGAACTTCATGATGTTCACACGGTTTCTCATTCTTCTAGTCAAACTTTTCTGTGTTGAGTTTTCTATGTTGTCTAAAAGTCATCTAATGCCCAGGCCATAGTCCAGACCATTCCTTTCCAGGGCTGATCTAGACCTGTGAGTGCCTCTTTTCATTAGGATCTACCTTCATTTGCCCATTTTGAGCAGTTAGTCCTGTTCTGTCAGTGACATACCTATTGTCGTCAGATTTATTATCCATTTTATTTTGAGGAGCCCTAGACTAGAATTTACAGGAGGTACCACCACCTTTTTCACTTATTACTTGAACACAAGATGAAAACCAATAGGAGGCAAAGATTTCCATCTAATTCACAGCCTATTCCCCAGCCCCTGGGAAAAGGCCTTTTATGTTTTTCCTTTTCAGTTACATATTTACCAAAAGAGTGGCTAAACTTCAAGAGAAGAGATACAAATAATATTCATCCAGTACAAGTTCTTCACCAACAGTACACTCCTGAGCCCCATAAGCTGCCTGCACAGACGATACCAGGGACACACCAAAGAGAGAGGCACCAGCACTCTCTCTGTTGGCTTCCATGTCTCCATTCTGACAGAAGAATTTAGGCAATTCTGTTCAGGCAGATTAGATGCTTCTTCACCTTCCCCTTCTTTCAGGAACATCTGCCTAAATGAGGTTGCCTGGGTTAACATCTTGGTCAGGTTATTCTGCCAAGTACGTTGTCTTGATCTTACAACAGCTCCACTTCAATGTGAATATCAAAAAGTCTCGGCACTATTGTGACTGAGAGTGGCAGAAGGTTCTGTTTTCAAGCACAGCTCCTAAAAGCAACTATTTTATTCTGTTAAATTTCAAGTTCTTCACCAAACTGAACAAGCAGGTAGTGTAAAACACAAGGAAAGATATTTTTATATTAAGAGCAGATACTTCCCAGAATTTTCCAAATGTAGTTAAACATCACTAGTGAAGAGCATGAGCAAAAATAGTTACCTGTTATTGATGGTGTGTGCTCTGCAGATGGGAGGCTGGCAGGAAAAGTGTCCCCCCGCATGTATATGGTGGGGTCTTACATGTAAGGGCTCAGAGGGATGTGAACTACAGACAGCCTCAAAACTGTGCTGCATGAATATCTGCTTCTTAAAATCCCCAAATCTGCTCAGAGGTTTGCCCTCATTTTCAACAGGTGCTGGATCATGCTCCCTGAGAGTGCTTAAGAGCTGCTCTGCACCTCCAGTACAAAGTGAGTGCATTCATACTGGGAGCCCTGTCACTCCTATTCACTGCCTGATGCACTAAACCCCAGGGAAGTTGTTTCTGGGTCAGTGTCTTGTGCAGTTTTTCCAAAATCCTGGTCAGGAGTATGGAGGGGAGAGACTAAAGACTTGCCAAATGTTTTCTGATTCCCCTCCATCCATATGCTGGTTAAAATCCATAGAGGTTTTATCCTTCAACCTAGCCTTCTGCTGCAGTATTGATTGGTGCTCCCCCAGAATTTGGGGATCTATAAATCACACATATCTTTCACTTTTACTGTCTAAATGGAAACAGCATATGAAAAAGATATGTGTCTCTTTTTGTCTGACCCAAATGAAGTTTTGCAGGAAGAGCAGCATCAGGCCCACACTGTTTACATTTTCATTCCTGATGAAGGAATGTCAAAACCTAGTTTTCTTCAAAGGTAGCCACATGCAAAAACAGGACTGCTCTGGCTGTCTGGAAACAACAGGTATAAATAACCTCCGGTGTCCTACAAAGCAAGAGCCTGGAAAGGCTCCTTGGATTGTTTTCTGCACATCAGCCTGTGAGCTCTGGGTGTTTTAATGCTCTGTTGATGCCACAGGAGCTGATAGAAGCAGGGACAGATTACACTGAGAAGGAGGTAAACAAGTTGTTTACAACTCAGTGAGGCTGCAGTGTATCCTCCTTACATCGGCTGAAAGGCAATGAGGGCTTTGGCCACTGGGCTGCTGATGGGAAAGGATCCCTGGAGCTGCCAAGCTCTGGATCCAGAAATGTCTGTGGGGCTTCAATAACAGGAAATCACGTGTGCTGTCATTATCAGCTGCTGAGCGAGACAGATGCACCCAGATCAATATCGGTATCCGATATCAAAGAGCTATTGTGACGATACACAGACTTTTGAACTAAACAACAAAACTATTTTAGATTATTAGGGCTGGCAAAAATCCCCTGACTTTCTCTTTTCTGCTTTGTTTTTGTTTTTCCTTTCTGAGGCAGTGGATTCATCACAATTAAAGGAACTGAAAGTCCTCTCTACCCAAAGTAACTTTGATCATTATTGATCTAATTAAACTCTGTTTGCTTAAGGTTGCAGTGGGAAAAGGCTGCCAATCAGCAGTCTTCCCAATTCTCTTCCAATAGTAAGGGGTATCTGTTCGCTCAGCTGGGGAACTGGAATATCCTTCAGCATAGCTGAAACTGGAGTAAGTTTCCCTTATTATGCCATGTTTTATGCTGTCTAAAAATACAATTTTGGAACAAAGAAAAACATCTCCAGGGCTCTTGTTCCAAACAGGACTTGGGCACTGGAGAGGTTCTGCGCAGACACAAGTGCCCTCCCTGCACTAGCATTAGAGCTGTGGGGGTCTTGGTCGAACTATCACTGCACAACAGTGGTGATTACTGCATTAGGCTTTCTGTTCCTTGTCATTTGTGTTGTCAAATAAAATACTTTTGTAAACCTATAGGGGGTTTTTTATGTTTACATACATTTAAACGTTACAAACGTGTTTGTAAACAAGCAAGCAATTTTAGCTCTGTGCAAATCATACCCTAAGCGATGAACTCTGTTTTACAGGGAAACATCTCTCTCCTGATACTTCAGCCCCATTTTTTCTTTTAAACAGCTGGTAAATAAGGATATTTTTGAAAGGTCTTTTTCTCTTATGCCTTTAAAATCATTGCAAGCTGTAGCAGAGAATTCAGTCGTGCTCAGGCTGGGTACTTTCAGAGGAAATTTACAGGTAGAATCAGGGAGCTTATTTCATAGTCCAAACAGAGATATTTTTGTTATGCAAGGACAGCCGCTTCAGTAGGATTCCTAGGATACTTTGGCCCCTCTGATTTCAGATAGAGAAGAATCTGTGACACATGAGAAATGCACCGAGGTGGATCACGCACTTATTTCCATTGCTTCAGCTGGGTGACTGCTGTGCTATTGGGACTTCAGAAAAGAGCCAACAGATAAAACAGATATTTGCCTTCTGCCAGTTCTGCTGATGGCTCAACTGCTTGCATTACACGCTCTAGCTTGTAATTGCATTGCTGTGTTTGCGTGTGTATGTAAACTGCTCACATAATCTTGCATATCCTGATAATAGCAGCGTATAAGGATGAGATGGTACAGTCTGCACGCTAGCCCATATATACATTTCTCTTAAGTGTAAGTCAGGTGCTTGAAGGGAGATAAGCAGATTTACCACAGGAAAAGGTCCAGCCTTGATTTTGTTCTGGTCTGAGGTGTGGCATTGTGTTGAGGGAGGTTTGCAGTTTTCACTCCCTTTGGCTTTGTACCAGCAATCAATCAGAGCATGAAAGACTGTCTCTTTTCAAAGCTGGGAAGAGACTTGGGAGTGGTAGCAGAGTCTGAAGCAAGGGCTTTTCTCATCCATCCACAGCTGAAGCACTCTTTCACTACTTTTTAAGATTATGCCTTTGGCAATCACCTGCCTTTCAGGCAGTCCTGCCTAGTTTCCAGTGCTCCTTCTGCAATAATTGAATGGGGGAGATGAGATAGACCGGCTGCTGTTTCCTCTCTGGCCGGGAACTGTTCCGCAAGGAAAGAGTTAAAGCGCACAGCTCCCGGCGCTGCCCGCAGCGGAGCGCCTCTCCCCGCGCCCCCGGCCGGCACCGGGCGGAGAGAGCCTCGGGAGTACAAAGCTTGTCTCCCGTGATAAGATAGACGAGTCCTTAATGCAATTCCTCAGATACCCAGGGGGATAGCCATAAATGCTGCAGAATAAACAAACAGAGGGAATGTGAATGGAGGCAAAAGAGCGAGTCCTTGGCGCGGACGGCAGCGGCCCCCGAGAACAAACAGCGGCACACGCGGCCCCGGGGCCGCCCCTCGCCCGGCCCGGGGGAGCCGCGATCCGCCCCCGCCGCCCTGCCGGCACCTCGCAGCCCTCCCCGAAATCCCCCTCCGGCTTGCTCCGAGCTCGGGCTGCGGGGTCTCGCCCGCCTCCTTTGGATGCACCGGTCTATTTTTACAGCAATCTGAGAGCCCTGGTTTCCTCCGGCAGATCCACCACTAATACTATTACCCGACAGGAGAAAAGGAACGAAGTTGCTAAAATAACTGCGCATCACCGAAATAGAAGGAAAAGGCATTTTAGGTCATGCAATCCGTGCCCTGGACGGCAAAGGTTGCTCCCTACAGAATAAGTCTGAGAGGACTGTAGATCAGCTTTACATTGAGGTATTGTCTCCTGCTGAGGAGGGTTTTCAGTCCGTTTGGGTGCCTTTCTTTTTTTTTTCTCTCTTTTTTTTTTTTTTTTTTTTTACTGTAAGAGAAACACTGACCAAAATCATAGTATGAAGTAGCACAACTTCATTAGTAACCGTTTATCCCAGGCAAAACTTAGTTTCTTTTCCTTTTCTACTTTTTTTGGCTGTTTTTATGACATAAAATCTTGCTCTCTGCAATGTAGAAATGTACTGCAAAGTCATTCACACAAAATGTAATAAAGTCAGCTTATTGTTTCCCAGAAGAAGATTATGTTTGAATTTCTCTAGTCTCCTCTTTTTATTTAACCTGCTGTCTGGTTCACTTTGGCAGGATTCAGCTGTGAAAGTCACACAAGCCCGGACTACCCTCTCATAATCATACGTTTCAGACTGTTAACGTGTTTCAGTCAGTGAAGCAGATATTCCAGGGCTTCTCTGATCCACTTTAATTGTTGTAAAAGTTGATGGTCATCAAGTGACCCTGTCATTCCCTGAGTGCTTACGTGGCCAGTTATACCCAGAACAAACTTCAGTGTGTGTCCTGCCCTTCTGACTACTTATTCTCTCAATTCTTCATCTGTGAGGATGGCAATCACAAGGAAGCCAGCCAACCTGACCAAGGAAGAATCCTCTCCATGGCGAAGCCTAGCTGGAACCCCTTGAACCAGTGAAAGAAAACTGGAGAGAGAGATGGAAAATAACATCTGAAATCCTGGTGTTGCCAAGATTTCCTGTACCTCAGCTGAGATGATTTCAACGTTACAGTTACACCTGCATTCCCCGATCTGAGAGCATTTCCATGTTTCTGAGCCAGCGTATGTGCTCTGGCCATATCCTAACTTCTAATTCTACACCAAAGCCAGACCTGCACACCAGCTTTCTCCAGCCTGCTTCTGTGTGTCAATGGAAATGAAATCCTGTGGGTGAGGGCTGGCTGGGAATGATGGCATGCTCCTGATGGCAGTTGTCCACCCCCATGGAGCACAGGAGTGCTAAGTCTAGGTGTGAGTCTTTCCTTCTGTCCCTTCTGATTCAGTGGAAAGGCAAACAGATTAGCTTAAATAATTGGCTCTTTAGAGCTGTTAGACTTCAAAATGGAACAGAGAAATAGTGCTTGCAGACTCAGGAGCAGGTAGGAGGTAGTTTAAGAAGCTGCTTCTTATCAGCTCTCAGCTATTGGTTTCTGCCTCCCAGCTGAGGCAGTGCCTGACTGTGCCCTAATTTGGATGTGATAAGGTTGGGCCAAACCTTATGAAATCCAAATGTGCAAAAGCCATCAGGAGAAAAGTCTTCAAAACTTTTTTTTGTACAAAGATTAAAAACCTGTATCATCAGCAGAGGAGGGAGTTTTGAGGAGAGAGCAGGAACAGATTACAAACAGCACACCTCTGCCATTTGAGATAAGGGAAATACCCTTTGTTGTTTGCAACTCAAGGCTATAGTACCTTTGACAGGCAGCAGAACATTTCTGATTTACTGTAATAGAGCAGTGGTAAACATGCTATATAGGTAGAGTGTTAGAGTGTTTATCTATGTGGTAAGTTTTTCAGTTCTAAAAAATATTTTTTTTCCAAATCTAATCAGGTTTACAAATAAGATAACAACATGGGGGGTATGTTACTATGGGGCTGGATTCTGAATTAAACATCTTTATATTTAGGAAAGAAACAATAGCCAAGAGACTAAATTTAGAAGATAATTTGTAGTATAAGCTCTATGGAGTGTCAAGAGAAGGTAGAAGGGAAACAATATTTAAAACTATTCCTTCAGCTGGAGACTGCTTGTGATAACTGCATAGTTATCATTGAGAGCACTAGTCCCAGTAGAGGACAAGGTGACCTGAACCCTGCTAGAAGGTGAAGAGCAGAAAAGTGAGGCAGTAACTGTGAACAGCAAGGGGAAGTCAGGATATCAGAGCATGCACAGGCACAAGAGAGTTAGAAAAAGAGTTGAAGAGGAAAAAGCAGTGACAGCAGGTCTATGCTGAACTTCTCAACAAGTAGTTACAGATGTTCAATGGGAGAGAGAGCTAAGTATGAGAAGGTGGAAGAAGACAAAGAAACTTACAGAGACTGGGACAAAGCAATGGGGGTTAGATACTACCATTGTAAATTGAATGATGAAATACTAGCGACCAGCCAGAAAAGGACGTGCAAAGACACTTATAGCAGAGGAAGCTATCTTGTGCTGAACTTTTCCCAGATGGTTTCAGCGGCTAGGCATTTGGCAGAAAGGGGAGTTGAATATTGCTGAAATTTATGATAGGATATTTTCTAGGGTTTATTTAAAAAAAGGAAAGAAATGCAGAGAAATGCATTTATGTCTTCTACAGCTATTTTTTCTATAAAAGTGTGACTTAAGCCCTTTAAATTTCTGTTTGTACCAGCACTCCAGTGACTCACAGGGTCCTTCTAAGTAGCTAGTCTGTAATAGCTCTTTCCAGGCATCTGCTCAAACTGTATCCAATTAAAAAAATAGATATGGGAACAAACTGCTCCCAGTTTCAGATGGCTGGCAGGTATGGATTCTGCTTTCATAAAAGGCTTATTCCTGTGCTCAGTTCTCTTTATGGCAGCTCAGGAAAACGATATCATGTAACTTTCAAGTCATATAACCTTTAAATTTATTTAACGTCATCTGCAAATAGCATTAGAACGACCTCAAGTCAGTAAAGAAAACAAGATAAAACATCTCAGAAACCTAAAATGTGGTGACATACCTCATTAGGAAATACTGCCAAGAGTTCTTGTGAGATAAGTGCATCACATTTCATTGGTTTTGGGGATAAATTATATTGATTTCTGCTAAGGTTAACAGACTTCTTGTTTTCAGTAACCACAAAACAAAAACAAAATCTTTATCAGTGGTGATACCTTCCGCCCCATGAGATTTGGGAAAAAGCTTGGAGGCTTCCTTTCTTAAGATCCATTCACACGTAGAATGGTGCAAGGTGTGGAGCTCTAATAATGGCATAAAGGTGGAATTTTTGGCACATAAATGTGCTAAGGCAAACTTTTACTCTTGAACCTCCCTGCAATTTGCAAGAGCAAATGCTGCAGGCAGTGGAGCAGCAACAGTGGGGCAGGCAAGTGTTAGAATTCACACTTGTAAAATTTGTAGGGACCAATTGGTTTTGCAGGTGTACTGCCTAGCACTTGTGTACACCCAGTTGCTGGAGCAGATAATGTGTGAACTGGGAGCTGGAATGAAGGTTGGGAACTGGGCAGTCAATACCCACCCTGGGGCTACAGCAAGGGGCCTGCCTTGAGAGGCAGAGCTCTTGGCTCTGTCTGTAAAACAGACCCTTATATGGTGTCCAGCTTGGCACTCTGAAATGTAGGTATCTCTAAACACTGCACTTTCTTAAAAGGTTAGTCAGGAAAAAATGCATATCCTTAGAAAATGTGTACATTTAAGATAGAAGCCTGGTATGAGGTCTTTAGCTAATGTAACTCATAATGACGAGTCAGACACTTTTCTTTTAATTGTCAGACATAATCTCCAGCTCTGTATTTACTACCCATCTGCTCAGAGGGTTATACTTGTTAGCAGATTTACTGGGGGAGTGGAGCAGGGAAGAACAGGAGTGGGAGAGGTGTTGGAAGGAAACAGGAGCCCCTCCTGTGGCTGCTAGGACTGAAGAAGCCCTTGTCACTGTGCACAGCTCCTTTCCCTCTTCAGGCTGCAGATGAAGGGAAGTGCAGCTTCTTTTGAAAATCACAAGACAAAACTTTAAACATTAGATACTCTCTGGTCACAAATTAATTATCCTTCATTTTTTAACGTTCTCAGAAGCATGAGTTTGTAAATGAATAAATACATTAATTGATCATTTCCGTTTTTAATGCTGACTGCTATTAAGCATGATACAAATTGATCATTGGTATAGCAATGTTTAGAAACAGTATTTCATTAGACTTTTCTGGCTGCTGTCTTTGTTTCCATTTCTTATGTTCTTTCCTAATAATTTTTACTGATCAGAATGAGGAAATCACTCACTGATTTCCCCTTTATAATGGATTTCATAAACATGGCTTCCTGTTAAAAATATGTAATTATAAAATAGTTTACTGTTGATTCTTAAAACTGATCACATAATTTTACTCCATCTATCAGTGCCAATTAAGCTTCATAGCACTAACAGCCTTTAGGTATCAGAATGAAAGAATCTTTGGTTAGGTGTAGCTTATTTGATCAGTTATCCTTTACAGTTTCAGATAAGCTCTGTATCAAAAGTTAAATAGCTTAATGAAGAAGAAGGAAGAAGTGCAATCATTTTACATGCTTCTCCCTAACACTGAACATCTGAGGACAGCAGCTATAACATACCATAACATTCTAATAATTCTGCATGAGAAAGAGCTACTTTAAGATTCTTCACAACCAAATCTCATGTGAAATATAGCTGTGAATACACAGATTCAAATCCAGGATATACAAACCCTGCTGCGTGGAATGCTTTGTCACTTGAACCTCCATATGCTGCAGATCTAGTTTAGGGGTGGGAGGGGGGAATATGCTATCTATTTGCTTTCTAAATAGATACCAAGCCACTGAGAAACTGAGTGTAATAACTCATTTTGCAGTCAGGCAAACAATTTTGTGCAAAACCCATGCCACCCCTCTCACTGCCCATAGCGGTGAAGAGGCAGAGTGGGGCCTGGCTGTACCATGGTGCCTGTGCTGCCAGCCCTCCCTCCGTGTAAACAGCACGGGGTCAGAATGCTGATGGAATTTAGGTTCATGCTGATGGAATTTGGGTTCGGGAGCCAGCCTTTGAGGGGAGCGGGAAGGAGCAGCTGCTTTGTGTGACGGGCTGTCATACAGAGCTTACTTAGCTCATTTGAAGCCGGGGAACCTTCTAAGGCTGCAGAGGCTCCCCAGGAAGCTTGCAAGGCTCAGGAGTGAGGCTGGAGGGGAGCTGCCAGGCAGCTCCTCCTCGGTGCTGAGAGCAGCCGTGGATGCCACGTGTTCGCAAGCAATACGATGCCGACACATCTCGCCCTTGCTGTTGTGTGGGGAAAAGCAGACTCAAAACACATATGGCTTCTGTTCCTCCTTCAGAATGCAGCAATTCACATGCAGAAATACCATGTGCTGCTGCACTTATGGTAATTTAACGTTTTTACATCAATCTTAAAACTGTTTTCAGTGTGTGATGGTAACTCTAGTCCTGCTTTTTGCATTTCCACTCAATTTGACACAAGAATCCTACCTAGGCTTTCTTTTAAACTTTCATGGCCAAGTCATCTATCAGGATTGAATTAGTTTCTAGTGACCACGTTTTGTTCAGAGCATGATAAGTAAGATACCTGCTCTTCCCAGCTGTGTCCCATGGACAACTCTATGCTGATACTCACCAATAGATAAGAATTGAAAATAACTTTCTAGCTGAGTGCTCATGAGGACAAGTCAGAAAGACTGTCTATAAATCAAGTTAATACTTTCACCTTCTTTGCAGATTTATCTCATTTTAAGATATCCTGTATTGCAGAGAGACTTCCTTAAATTGATTGGTGAGAACATCATATTCCTTTGGGACAGCAGCAAGTGTCTCATTGTTCCTTCACTACTGGTCTGTGTCATTTTGTGAAAAATGCAGTCTTGATTCTGAGTTTCCTGGAGCTCTATCACATAATGTTTGTCACACATTCAAGCTAAAGCTCTGCACCTGCAAATTCTACTTAAAAGAGGGAAAATACAAGGAAGCCTATGTTACACACACATTAACCCGGGAGAAATAAATTTGACTAAATTGCACCAAACTGTCATTTTTTTGCTACCAAAAACATTTTGTGCCTGAAAACAGATCTAATTGTCAGAACTCTTTGAACACAGTGAATAACACTTTAAATAGCCACTGATCTTCATATCATTAGTTCTGTGTAAAAGAAACTGAAATGCCCTTTAATTATCCAGCTGCAGGAATATATAAGATGGTACTAAATTTTGCTTAAGTACAGACTATTGCCAAAAAGAAAGCCAAAATACATAATTGCATTGGCATTAGCATTCTACAGTTGTATGATATCAAACTGCACAATGGCTGGAACATTCTGTGAAGGGCAATACTGTCTGGGTAATGTAGCAGAAACACTTATCTAATAGCATGCCCTCCTGTGCCCTCTGTCAGGGCGCCAGCACATTAGTCCTATTATCAGCCTCCAAATACTGGAGGCTTCCACATCGCTGCTGCTGCCAAAAGAAACAGTCTTCCCTGTTACAGGAGCAAATGTCTGTGCACATAAATGAAACTGAAGAGTAATTAGATTACAGTGTTTCCAACTGACCCCCATGCAACAAAATATTCGGGCTCTCTAATTTACATTAATAAAGATTCCACTACATTTACAGCATGTTTGGTTTAGTTCACAGGTCAGGCGTTTTCCATAATACATTCTAAACAGACTATTTCAGTCAAGTAGGGAAGAAATGTCGAGGTGACTGCTCGTAATTATCTTTGAAAACACTGTTTGTCTTTTCCTTCCCCTGCATTATGCAGGTTTTTTTACATGGGGTTAGTATTTGATGGGCTCAGGGTTTGTTTATTTATTTGCTTTCCAATTTGAACTGAATAGGTAAGAAAATGAGAAACAGTAAAAAATACCCCTCCAACCACCACCATCACCACCACCACCACCAAAAATCCATCAGTTATTTAATGTATTTAACTCCCTCATTAGGAACGCATTACAACAGTCTGTCATCGTGTGACAGGCATATCTGAAACAATTCCAATTAGTACAAGAAAAGGGGAACCAGGTTTTTAAATGAGATCTAAACTCCACACAAACAACCCCCTCACCAGCCTCAAATTAAAGGAGATGCCTTGCTTTAATTATTTTTAACAAAACAAAAGCCAGAATGCACTTTTCATGAATAAATCTGTTTATTGATAAGCACTCTCATCAATATCTTAGAGTAAAAAACATCTGTTCATTGGAGGACATGTAGCTGAATTCATATTAGCTTGTTTAAACAATCTATGTAATACTGAGCCCATCTTTTTTAAAATAAATCAGTGATCAAAGAAGACAAGAGCCAAGGGAGGCAAGTTTTTATATGGTTTAGATTTTATGTTTGTAAAATTCCAAAAAAATTTCCTGAAACCTGAAATAATATTGATACCTTCATTGTTTTGTTTCAGTTTAAACAATTCTTCATAATTTGAAGAATTTGTAGGTGAGGAGAAACAAAACGAAGTGTTTTACTATTTTAGATTAAGGATTGCCATATTTATAAGATGTTTCCATCCTACAAACTATTCCTGGAACTTCTCATGGGAAAAAACAATTCTGATGCAAATAAAAGCTGTCAGGTATCAATCTGTAAATTGCTGTCACTTGTCAGAGATCCTAAGGAGCACTCCATTTAGGGAAAGACAGCTTCTTAGGTTATTTGATGAGTTCATTTTAAAAGAACCAAGGGTTCAGCAACTAATTTATTTACAGTGGTGAATTATGTTTCTGCAATCTTATGAAAATATGTGTTAAACAATAGTGTAATATGACATGACACCTTTTACACACATAGCTGTGTTGTGACTTTAAAACGGTTCTTTTATATGTTTCTGAGTGTGTCATTATTGACAGTATAGTTACCACTGTTACCTTGCATTCATGTGGCTTCAAACCTGCTCTTAAAATAACTGAGAAATTTATTTCTCGCTTTTTTGCCCTAATCTGCTTTAATACTGTGAACAAGCTGTGGGTACTGGAGAACACCTTCTCTTTCTTTAAAATAAACCTTTTTTCAGTCACAGGAAAGGCTAGTAAGGTGTCAGAAACAAGTTACTGAGAGCTAGCAGGCCTTGGTATTATCCAGTGATCTGGAAAAGACAAGAAAAATGCATTGAATTACAGGTTAAGGGTAAAGCCTTCCTTATCTGAGCAACAATGACTTTGGAGAAGAAAGAAAAAGAAAGAGAGAAAGAGAGAGAGAAAGAGAGAAAGAGAGAAAGAGAGAAAGAAAGAGAGAAAGAAAGAGAGAAAGAAAGAAAGAAAGAAAGAAAGAAAGAAAGAAAGAAAGAAAGAAAGAAAGAAAGAAAGAAAGAAAAAGAAAGAAAGCCAACATATTTATTAACTCTCCTTCATAGAACCAACGCAAAAGCACTGGATCAGCCTCCCTGTTAATCACTTCTTTAGAAGAATGTGCAAACACCTCACTTCCTAGCAAATAATTCCATGCACACTGCAAGGGATGAAACCTGATTTCCAGTGATTCCTGCTCATAGTTTTAGTTTCCCATACAGAGGCTGCACTGTCAACACAGTGTTACCTCCTCTTCTCTTTTGCTTTAGTTACCTCTGGCTATTTCCATACCACCTCCTGCATTTAAATCTCAGCACCTCTTCCCTTCCTTGCAATACATACAACTTTTGATATTTCCTATGCACACCACAATATCTGCATACTTGTTCTTTGTACAGCCTGGGACAATAACTATGGCTGTAGTGTTTTAAGACTTGGTCTTTGGTAGGACAGCAAACTAAAAATGCACTTTTAAAATTTTCCCTTGGCAGAATGAAGTGCCAGGGATAATGCTGAGGAGATGTCACCAACAGTGAAAGTGGGAAATTTATGTTTAATTCCTTGTTCTGCTCCAGATATTCAAAACATCCTTCAACAAGTTATTTGACAAATGTTTTCTATATGAAACAGGAACATAAGAGGAATTTTATGCTTGCTATACTTCCAGTATTGCACAAGGATGACTATGGTGATGAGGGACAGATCAGTGAAAATGCACATAGGGAATGCCAGACAAGTAGAGAAAAAAACCCAACAAACCTGATGATTCTATCTTCTAAAGAGGAACTGGGTTAATATTTAGGAAAATCTATTTGCAAATGAGTATGTTTCATCCTGCTATGTGTAGACTAAAGTATTTTCTTTGCCTACGAATATTCATGCAATCAATTTTAATTCACCTGGAGGAGTGCATTTATCGTAACAGAGATGGAAATTCATGTGTGATACAGTATTTCTGACTAAATAATGCAAAGACTCACTCAGGCTGTTCTCACCTAGATACTGGATGCCACTCAGTTGCATGATTTAAGGATGTGGATATTCTGAGATGAGAAGAAGAGCAGGTGCAAATGCCAGTGGCTCTCAAGGAACCTCAGATACATCACCCAGCTCAGGCAGGAGCAGCAAAGGGAGGTGGTGTAACACAAGGACAGTGATGGTGTAGTAGAAAACTCTCTGTTCCAGTGACACATTTAATGTGTTTCAACCTCAAATGCAGCATGATGTGCCTGTAGTGTGGTACAGTACCTAGGGAGAGGGATCAGTCTCTAAGAACAGCTGGATGCATTGTGTGCTGAGGTCTGAAATGATCTTCACACTTCTGTCTCTCTGCCTGCAGGGTGAAATTGTGGCTAGCCCTGCATTATTAAAAGGCTCAAGGTTCTGAATTCATCTTGTGTGATTATGGGATTATTGAGGGAGCCTAAATTAGGAATGTAGCCACTTCACACTCTCTCTACAGTCCTTTCTAACTATGATATATAGGGATTGTCAGTAGGCAACTTGTCCATGTACTTTTCATTGCTGTACATTGTGTGGTGCTCTTGATGGACAGCCTCTTATCACGTCACCCTTGCACAGTCCACACTGAAGATGGTAGCTTTCATTCAGTCTCTTTTCTGACTGGCTTGAAAATTATTTTTATGCTTTATTCCACACTCCCCAAATCATAGTGTTTTCTTTATGCTAGCCAAGTACCCTAATTTTTATTCTTGAAAATCAGCGTGTGAAATCCTGAAACAGCCCCATTTTGGCATATTCATTTTAATTTACCTACAGAAATAACCCATGCTGTTGCATGCTGTAACTTACTGTTTTTCCTCTGGGCTATTGTTTTGTCAAGCCCCATAGTTACATTCCCATTGGAGACTCATCCATTAGCTCGTTGAGGCAGGAATTACAGCATTTATGCATCTCACATCTTTGTTAATATAACTAATGATGTAGCCAATCACACAGTGAGATATGAGGTTGCTGCAACTGCTTGGTGAAGTGAAAAAAAGCACTCTGAGACCTGAATTTGCACAATAAGATCCAGTTCAAATAAGTCCAGGGTT
Source organism: Corvus cornix cornix (assembly GCF_000738735.6). Lineage (NCBI taxonomy): Eukaryota > Metazoa > Chordata > Aves > Passeriformes > Corvidae > Corvus > Corvus cornix. The sequence goes on from NC_046332.1 coordinate 94,140,374, forward strand.
CTCATTTGTTATGCAATTAATACAAATACACAAAAATTCATAATAATAAAAATAGAGGTGGATAAGGAATTGGCTGGTCACAGTCAAAGAGTTGTGGTCAATGTCTTGATGTCTGAGTGTGACCAGTGACAAGCGGTGTTCTTCAGGGGCTGGTATTGGGACCAGCACTATTTAACATCTTTGTTGACGCACAGTGGGATTGAGCCCACCCTCAGGAATTTTGCTGATGACACCAAATTTTGTGGTGTGGTCAACATGCTGGAGGGAAGTGGTGACATCCAGAGGGACCTGGACAGGCTTTTGAAGTGGACCTGTACAAACCTCATGAAGTTCAACCTGTCCAAGTGCAAGGTCCTACACATGGGTTGGGGCAATCACAAGCATGGGTACAAGCTGTGTGATAAGTGGATTGAGGGTAGCCCTGAGAGACAGGCTTGAGGCCACTGGTGGATGAAAAACTGACTATGACCCACTAATGTGCATTCATAGCCCAGAAATCCAACTGAATCCTGGGATTCATCAAAAGAAGCATGCCCAGAAAGTTGACGGAGGGGATTCTCCCACTCCACTCTCATGAGACCCCACCTGCAGTGCTGTGTCTGGCTCTGGGGCCCCCAGCTTAAGAAAGAAACTGACTTGGAGTGAGTCCACAGAAGGGCCACAAAAATGGCCAGAGGGCTGAAGCACCTCTCCCATGAAGACTGGCTGAGACAGCTGGAGTTGTTCAGCTTGGAGAAAAGAAAGCTCCAGGGAGACCTTTAGCTATTTTCAAGTACCTGAGGCAGGGCAATAAGAAAGCTGGAGAGAGACTATCAGGAACTGAGTGTGGTGATAGGATGACAGGTAAGAATTCTGAACTGGAAGAAGTTAGATTTAGATTCGATATAAGGAAGAAATATTTTACAATGAGGATGTTGAGACAGTGGGACAGATTTCCCAGAGACATTGTGGATGTCCCATTCCTGGGAGCGTTCAAGGCCAGGTTAGATGAGGCCCTGAGCAACCTGGTCTGGTGAAAGGTGTTCCTGCCCATGGCAGGGTGTTTGGAACTAGATGATCTTTAAGGTTCCTACCAACACAAAACTGTGTCTAATTTTATAATAAAATTAATGATCAATGTTAACAGGCATACCTGTTGACAGTTCAGAATGTATAGTCTGGCCAGCTGCAATCTGAAGTGTCCAGATAGGAAATCAAAGGTAATGCTGTAAGCCTGTATAGTGTCTTGATATTTTTACTTAGAAGATGAAATTTTGCAAGTTCCAATTGGAGTTAATATGTGAGTTGTATCAGTGTGGATAATAAATGATGACCTGAACATGCCTGTGGGTGTTGTTGCTTCTCCATTGTGGTTGTTCTCAAACTGGCTGCAGACAGACCTCTTTTCTGAGCAGTATATTCTATAGTTCAATCAGAAGTTTTGACTAAGATAATTATGAATCATCCGATCTGGTTTATATGTTTGCTCAGACTAAATTACCATTTTTGCAGCCTTTTTTCATTTTGTGCAAAAGACAGTCATTTCCTTTCAAATAGATGAGCCTACCAGAAAGTAGATCTCACTTTCTAACTACTGAGCTACACTCTTTTATAAAGATATGGTCTCTGTGTACTTCATGAATGCATAGATGTTTTCAAAAAGTGGTTGTAATGGTGTCATAGGTTAGCAAGCATAGTCCCGGAAGGGACGTCCTTGCTAAGGGGTGCTTACAGTTTCCTCTGGGAACTGATAGAACCTATCAGCTGGCCAGTTTGGATATGGACAATTCTCTAAGCCACTTAAAGTTGTGATCACCTCTGTGATCCACATTTAAGAATAGGCAAACTCTCCCTCCAAGCTCTCTCTCGTTTCCGGCGCTGGGACAGGTGGCTGCGGGGCCCGAGTGGGGGCCAGCGGGCCCGGCCAGGCCCTGCTTGGGCCAGGCCGGGCCGGGCCACGGCCATCCTGGAGCCAATGGACCTGTTCCAGCCATGGAACCCCCCCCACTGCCTTGCCGTGGGCAGCCGGAGCGGCTCGGCTCTCCCCCCTCTCCACTGCGATAAGAAAAATTCAACATTCCAGCTGCAAAGCTGCAAGGCCGAGGTGAGATTAACCCTTTTTATTGCTGTGAAGAGCTGAAAACCTGAGGGAAGAGAGAGAGGAGATGCTTAAAGCTGAAATTCTGTTGTGAAGCTATGATATATCAGAGTATCCTGTTGTAATTTCATGAAGATATGGGGGGTGGAGTGTTCAACTCGTGAGCAGAAGCACCTGCGTGGAGATAGGCAGATGCTGACGCAGCTGTAATTTCATGAGAAGTTTGGACAGGGAGAGATGAACCAGATGAGGACTTTTGCTCCAAACGGGAAAGGAGAAAACCTCAGTCCCTAGAGATGAACCAGATGAGGACTTTTGCTCCAAATGGGAAAGGAGAAAACCTCAGTTCCTAGAGATGCTCCCAGAGATAGTCCTAAAGATGAAGATGATGAAGACCCTTTGCTCCCAGGGAAGGAGAAGGGCCTCTGTTTTTGTTTCTGAACAGCTCAACCTTAAAATTGTACCCCAAAAAACTTCAAGAGTGGACCCTCGAAAGCAGTTGCGGGAAAAGCTGCAAGTCGGGGGAAAGGACTCACACGCAGGCAGAGAGACTCCTCTTCCTAAATGGACTGAACAATATTTGGAAGTGGGCGGCTGTCTCGTTGTGATAATGTTTTCATAGCATGAGCAAGAAGAGACTTCTCTTTCTAAATGGACTGAACAAGGTTATTATGGAAGTGGTAAACAGACTGAACATCTTAAGGGTTGTCTTTTTACATTGTCAGTGGGAGAAGGGAGGAAGGTGGGGGGAGGAGGAGAGTTCTGAAGGTGGTATAATTTTTTTTTTTCTTTTTTTCTTCTTTTAGGTCTGTTAATAAACTTCTTTATATTCTTTCAAGTTTGGTGCCTGTTTTGCATTTCTCCTAATTCTTATCTCACAGCAGATAAACAGTAATGAGTATTTTGGACCAAACCACTACACTAAATTGGTGTTTCCGCCCGGTTACAAACCGAACCCGCGACAAACGGTCAGGTATTTAAAAGATAAGGGTTTGCAGGATTTTTTTTTGTGGTTTATCAAATACTACTGCCTGCTGGTCTATGACTAGTAATTCTCATTAATTTGCTGCACTGAGATGATTGAGTCTTCTAAATGTACAATACTTCTTTTCCAGTCTCTGTCCTGTTAACTGTCTTTGGAGTCATAACTTGATAATGCTTCGATTTATATTGAAAATAAGGATTAATACAGCTGCATGCCAGAAGGACAGGGTTAAAAAAAACCCCAAACAAAACTATATCTTATATATCCATCACCAGGTTCCATTGTCTAACACTACACTTATTACATTCAAAGTGTTTGAACTAGTACATCCTTGCATTTGGCAAGAAGCAATAATAGAAATAATGATTTTTTTTTCATGGATTTGAAATATATTAGCAAAACAATGAAAAGAGAAAAAAAGGCAACAAGAAAAAGACATTTCACTGCCTCCAATTCTAGAACAGGAAGGTTTTTCCTGTACATTGTTAGAAATTTTTTTTCCAGATAACTGACACTGTAATGTGTACCAAGGAGTGATTCTAATATATCTTAATCATCCTTAAATTCCTACAGTTCTCTTTGTAAACTTGACATATGGAAACCAGTTTTCAGTCTATATAGATTATCAGATATCATACTCAAATATACGTATTTTAATTTTTTTTTCACTAGAAAGACCACACTGACTTCTTATCTGGAGCTGGTACTGGACCTTTCAAGTACTTCCTAGTCTAAAATAATTCACACAGAAAAACTTTACACAACATCTCAAAAGTTTCTAAATTATACCATTACCCATAATCCAGCATGTTCTGGACTAATCAAGGCTGTTCAATGGTGCCCAATCTGGCAGTGAAAATTGCAGCAACCTGAGTTTTAATGAACTTCAAGAGAAATTGTTAAAGTTGAGAGAACAGCCTGGCATGGAATTGAAGAGTAATTACTCCTATATTCTGGTAAAATAATTTAGTCTCACCAGTATCTAACATGAAATTACAAACCGTGGATAAGTGAATTACATTTAGATGATTTATCTTTTATATTCATGGTAAGGTTTCTCCTCCAAGAAAAAGTATAGCAAAAACATGTGACTTCACTAGCCAAAAGAAACAACAATTCCTAATCAAATTTTTCTTTTTTTGAATTTCCCAGAAAAGCTGTGAGGTGTATATGACATAGCTGTAATACAATCAATCTTCATCTTGCACAGATGAAGTTTGTTTTGAAGTTTTGTTGAAGATAAGTTTTGTTCTCCTTAATTAATTAATTCATTCAAAGTCTATCAGAAGCATGGAAACCTTCTTGCTGTACACAAGCAAGGAGAATATACCTCATCCTCTGCTAAAACAAAGAAATACTGCAGAGATACCAAATATTGCAGCAAGAATACTTCTTGCATAGAAATTAGGCCTTTCCAACAAGACATTTTTCATTGGAGCTTGCTTGCTTTTTACCTTGCAAGACATTGCAGGCTTTCTGAGACAATAGCCCCTTTTCTTCTGACAAGAAGACAGAAAAATATGTCACTTCCTCAATAATTTCCTAAATAGGACTGATTTTAAGATGAAAACGTTTGCAAGGAGAATGATTGGAGACTCTTGTCACTGGAGTTACAGCTCCAGCTGTAAGCTGCAGGTGTGATGACAAATGCTTGCAGTATCACAACCTGATGCCATGTATTTCTTTCCCTTATTCAGGTAAATAGTTCTTATTAGTCACACCGAAAGTAGTGGACTAAACCCTGAAGGTTTACTCTGTGCTTCATCAGTTGTCAGGCAGCCTCCTTGGAAGTCAGAGATAGTTTGCCTGGGAATTGACAGAATAGGAATTTATTAAAGCCCTTAAAATTGAAATATATTCCTAAGATTTGCAGGATCAGGCCTCTAATTTAGCATGCACTGAAGATGTTGAGGGAAAGCTGGTCATTCAAAAAGCTGTAGAAAGGCTGAGCTGGAGTAGGCCCAATTCCAGGAAGTGCTTGCCATATCCCTGGATGTTGTGGGAGTAGTGTAATGAAAAGTGACTGATGTAGCTTGATGGAACACTTTAAAATGACACATTGAGCTAGATTCAGTGAAAGGGTAATGGACAGATGGTTTTCATTTTCAGAAATTTAATGGCTATTTGACATTCTTTGTCATTAGTGATCCTGTTTAAAACTTTATTGAATAGTGATAATTTTAATTTCCTGTTTTAACAGAACAAGAACTCTGCTATCACTACAGCCAGCAAAGCATACGTATTAAAAACCTCTACTTCTCAGCAGAATGACTGAGAGCTTCTTTGCATACAAAATATTTGCACTAATTTTTAGGAAAAAGTTGTGTGAAGGGAGAATTGGTTTCTTTTTACTTCCTCTGGAAATCAGATAAAATGTTATAAAATGCTTCCTATTTTTCCTAAAAAACACACCTCTCCCCCCACCCCAGACTAATCTAGTCATTCCTTTTAAAGAAAAATTCACATTCAAATTTATCCAAATTTTTGTCTCAAATTTCAACTTTACAGTGAAGTTCAGGCTACAAAGTAGTAGAAATAAAATTTATGTTATTTATTTCAGATATTAAATAATTAATTACATATTCCTGAAATTCTCCTTCTTTATATTTTTGGTCTTTATATTTCATCTGCAGATTCTGACATCTTTAGAAAGTGTCAGGATATCAACTCCATTGCATAGGGTGCAATCAGATTCAGAAGACAGCAGCAAATGAAGTGTTTTTCTTTCATGAAGACACAAAACTCCACCTCTTCTTTCATCAATTATATTCAGAATGGGCGTATATACATGGCTTGAAAAATGAAATTAGTCTCAGTGAGTAACCTGAGGTCCTTTTTCAAAACATGAAAAGACATTTTATTTGGACGTTTTATAATGTTCCAGTAAAAATCTGGATATTAATTTTTCTATATTGTTTGCTGATTTATGCCTTTTCCATATTCCAACAGAAAGCTCATGACTGCAGCAATGTTAATGCTCTTTTTTTTTATTTCCTTGTAAAACCAATGCTGCTTTATTTGCTACAGAACAAAAAGGTTGCTCCAAACATTTAAGTTGATATTAGGAGATCTACAAGCTCTTACAAAGAGACAAGAATAAAAGTTCAAATTTGTGGCCTACTGACTTTGTCAGTGTTCTTTTGAAGCATTATTGTTTACTGATGGGTTCGTGTTATCAGGCAGATTCCATTTTCATTATTTATAAATGGTACAAGGCTTATTTCATTATTTATTTATTTAGATCCCATGTTGTTTTTCGAGTCAGTGAGTATCCGGGTAATTCCTGGAGTGTGGTGCAGAAGGACAGATATCAGCTCCACATAGCTCCCCCATTTTCACTGAAATGCATCAAAGCCCATCTTGGGTATAGGTTGCTGGCTGGCTGCTGGCAGGAAATCCTTGGTGCTGTAAGATTTGCTTCTGTCCCTCTGCACTGAACACCCCCCAGCTGCTTTGCTAGTGAGCAGAGTGGGAATATGCTTTCCTAGCAATACAGCAAATCCAGCCTGGGTGGGCATCTCCGAGTGGCCCTGGGGCTGCTTAATCCTGGAGTGTGGAGACAGCTGGGAGTGGGAGTGAATGTGGGACAACCTCTGTCCTTTGCCACCCCCAGCATGACGGGCTCCCAGATCCCCATCAGAGTGCACCTTTCTGCACTGCTGAGTGTGACAGCCTGGCAGTGCTTTCTAAGCAGGAAACCCTTCCTCCCAACCAGGACACCGGGCTCACATCCAGGCTGTTTCCTGCTAGCCCCTTGGGTGGCTCTCAGGCACAGGGGGATCAAGCCGGCATGGCAGCCCAAGCACATGGCACTGGTGGGTGTAGGAACCAGGTGCAGGACTGGGCCCAGCTCAGCAGAGGTATTTTTTAATGTATTGCCACAAGGATATCCACGCTCCCAAGGGGGTGACCAGAGCATGGCAAGGGCCAGCTGTCCCCCTGCCCCACACTGCTCCTTTCACAGCCTGACATTGCCATAACCTTTGGGAAGAGGCTAGCAACTTTTCATTCCCTCTACCAGGTGTCATGATGGCAAAATGACACAACTGAGTCAAAAGTTTAAATATGTTTTGGAAATACATGTTGGAAAGAAGAAAAGTCTCCAGGTTTAATGTGAGGCATGAATCTGACAAAAAGGGCTTCCCTGCCGCCTAGGCAAGTGCTATCAAGATTAAAATTTTTTCTGACAGTAGAAGCCCTTCCAGATTAAATACAATCACACAACAAAGCTTGTCAGCATTAACTAGCTGAAATCAGTCAGATCTCACTTGTAGCTGGCTGGAACTAAAAAATCAGTGTAGAACAAAGATTTATTTCTTTTTAAAGCAAGGAAGGAAACATTTACAGAAGAAGATGACAGCTAATGTTAAAAGATTTTAAGTACTTTTTTTTATTTTAGAGTAGTTCCAATTTTCCTTAATGATTTTTTATGGCTGACAAGTCACCCTTGCTACTTATATAATTTAATTTTAAATATTTGCATCTGTAAGCAAATAAGGATGTTATTAGCATGTGGATTAACTCTTTTACTTTTGCAGTGAATGGCCTACTGATTTTTTTCCACAGTGCTTTTACAAAGGCAACACAATTTTCGGTCCCAACTTGAAGAGATCATCCTGTACACCTCTGCAGTAATGTCTCTAGGGAAGCCGGTAGGATAAATGCCAGGGGAGCTGCTATTATTTCCCTGTAGCATGACGACCTCTTCAGCAGGAATAATTGGCTCAGGCCAAGAACTTGCTTCATGTATATGGCAGATACTGACCCAAGCTGGATTTGAACCAGCAGCCATATGATTTAAATAGGAGATGAAAATTGATCTCAAAATAACCTCAGCAATCTAAGCCAAGAAAGCGACAAAAGGATGAATGCTTAGCACTGCAGAAAAATAAATATCCTCTTTTAGAAAACAGACCTTGTCAGGAGAACCAAATGCTCATACATCATGTAGTAGCCTAAGTTGAAGAATATGCCTCTGCTGGTAAACATAACAAAAACATTAAGAAATGGTTGTCTGTTTGTATATTTTTACAATATTATGTACGATGTATCACATATCACACATATAATGTGTTCTATCTCCCAAGTTTAGCAAATATTCATTGAGATCTTTAGTGAAGCAGTAGCTCCCTGAATCCCTGGATTGTATTCCTCATGGGAAGTAGGGGTCCCCAACAAAACTTATTTAGCAGATGAATAAATTATGAAAATGGTCCCACATTCCAACTAGACAAATAGAGTGGGTGAAAACCATGTCAGCTTGTTGCCTGCTTGTTTCCTTGCACCTTCTTGGAGACTGCTGCTGGACAAGCTACACTGGCGCCTGATGTTCAAATAGTCTGTCGCAGAAAATTCAGGGGTGAAGAGATTTTTCTCACAGAAAGAGTTCTAAAATGCCTTCAGACAGGAGAAGTAAGTTCTTTGCAGCCCCTGTGACAAGCATTTTAACTGTACAAGGGGATATGTTCTGCCTCTGGAATCCAGTACATAAATTACAAAGAAAATAATAGCTTCAGTCCAAAGGACTATCCACTAATCTCCTTGTTTATATCACAGGTAATATGTAAGTGCTTTTCAGAGCTAATCCTGTCAGCTGTAGCATAAATGCAAAGGCCAATAAGATTACTTGGAGATGAAGCATTTTAATAGCATCACAGAGTCAGGAAGTAAACAGATTATGAAAGGCAGCAACTGGCATTGATTTTATTTTGCAGCTTGGCCTGAATGTCCTAAACTTGATGAGTCTTGTAATCAATCTTGTTTTCATTTTGCATGAGACTTTAGCTCATCCTGAGGCTAAGAAAATAAGCAATTTCGAAAACCAGAACCTTAGACCACAAATCATGAGAGGGAAGAAAACCACAGTGTAAGACCCGACAGTGGAATCCTCTTTTCTGGGCCTCAGAGGTACCTGACAGGGTGTGAAGGATGAATCTGTGAAACAGCTGTGCAGAAGATTTCTGTGATGATGTTCTCCTGGAAGCACAGGCTCTCCAGATCGGGTCAGATTCTGGAGATGTGTTGCTAGACAGTTTCCAGGCTTTTCCATCTCCAGATTTACTTTTCTCCCTTATTGTTCTGGACAATTCCCAGTCAATTTTGTTGTGGTTTTAATATGAGGACTCACATCTAGAACAGAGATACAAGTTTTCATTCTTCTGAAGGGAGTCTCATTTGTGCAACAAAACTGCTTTGCCAATCAAACTGATAGAAAGGGACAATCAAGGAAAAAGTCCTTCGAAACTGCACTGTTGCTTCAAATGAGAACACTAATGTAGAGGAGGGAATGTGTCCTAAATTGCCAAATCAGTGAAATCAATGCCCTGATTTTCATCTTCGTGGTCTTTCTGACAATCGTCATCCTATAAGAGCTGTTATTCATTGCTCCAATACTACTGTGAAAGTTCTTTACAACCTTCATAGAGACAGAGAACTATTTATCTGCAAGAAGGACTATTTTGGAGAGCATGGGAAAAATCTAGATCAACAGACTGCATACCAGAAGTCTGATTTTCTTCCACAGAAATCTTGAGTGTGGTGGAAAAAAGTACTGTGTTTCATGAAATTGACTACCATGACTAAATTAAAAAAAAAAATCATACTCTTTCCATAGAACAGGAGCAGTTGACATATCATTTGCCACAACATTTTTCTCACCAAAGTGTTGGATTATGTTCAACATTTTGTCATAAAACACATGAAGTCTGTATCTGAGACAAACCCATGCTTTTCTTCCTGTGGAGGTACAGCCACAGATTTCCACTAGTGTTTGCAAATCCAGTAGATTTTAATATATTTTATTAAATATAATTCAATTATTATATATATTATTATATATTATTATTATATAGTTCAATTTGAAGTTCAACCCTTCCACTCTGTCCCTGCAGCCAGATAATTTGTTTCTGTGACAACCTGCTTTTACCTAGAATTTATGCTAAATCTGCCAGTGCATCCATTTTGTGTGGTTATATTTCCATTTCATATTCCAGGCTAAATGAGAAGGCAATTTCATTCCCCTTAGGTTAAGAATAACCTAAACAAAGGAAGCTACTGCATAAGAGTGGGCAGGGAGTAGCTTATAAAATTTAACAAATACCTTTTGGTGCTGTGAAGTAAGAGGGATTGGTTAAATGTGAACGTGAAAGACAACAGCAGAAACTTACTGAGCACAGGCAGAAAAGTAACAGCATACTAAGAAGAAAGCAAGAAGGAGGACTGGGTGCTGGTGAGACCATCAGCCCAAAGAGTGTAGGAGCAATGCAAAAGCAGTTAAAAACACTCCTGAAAATGCTAAAACTCTTGTAGAGAAAGACTTGCAGCAGATGACAAAGCAATGCATCCTACTGACTTTGCTACAGGGTTTAGGGGGATTCGGCCATATGAACCTTCTCTGCCCATACAAAGGGTTGCACAAAACAGGTATCTGACTCCACCATTAGTTTCTCCTAACACAGAGAGCCCTGAAAAACTGTGGCAAGCAACCATTGCACGGGTTCAGCTCTGTCTTTTGGGCCACTCTCTCATGCAAGGGGATGGATGAGATCTGGCATTATCCAGATTTATAGAGCATTTCAAAGCATGACTTCCACTGAAGCCTTAGCACTTGATTTCATGCTTTTAATTTCAATGCCTTTGGAATTTTCAGCTTCCTCAAGTTTTTGAATCAAAACTTCTGTATTTTTTTGCAATGCACTACTTACCTTAAAAACTGTCCCAGAACTGGTGTATAAATTATTATTCCCAACTGCAAATTATTCTCAAACTCTACTTTTGCAATAAATATGTAAGAAGCAAATGAATTAAACGTTAGTTTTGTAGGGAAGAAGGGTGGAGGAACAAAGTAAAACTGCTGGGAAGGAGTGGAAATCCAGGATTACACAAATAATTTCTTCTGTGAATTTGAAGTAGATACATGCTATCTGAGAGTCTGATTTTACCAAAAGGGAAGGAGTAAAGGAAAAATGTCTTCAGTATATGTAACATTTTGAAGAAATGTTTCTTTCAACATTACAGAAGACAAGTAATTTCACAGCAAGTGTGTAGTATGATGCTGTCTTCATTCCTTGTGAGACTCCTCAGGCAGGGAATACATGGCATGTTATACAATAATGTATGAAAAAAAAAAGTGCTTTCACCACTGATTATTTTATAAAAAGTTGGTTCTCCCTAGCAGCTCTAACTATGATTGCTCTCTTGACTTTACTGGTTTACCATTTCTCTGCAAGGTTGTGAATTTTTCCCCTAAGGCAGATCAATGCTGTAATTTTAGCACCATAATTTTATGGAAGTTTTTCAGCATTGCTGTTTGATTTTCAAGATTAGTTTTGAAAACTGAATAGAGAAAGGAAAATAGCCCCGGAAAATTAGCCTCAAAAAGCACTTTTTTTTCTCTCTTCCAGTTCTGAGGAATCATGTCATCACTCATCCTATGCTTACTTTAAGGAAGGCATCATCCTTTTGAAACTTTTAGATTCTTCTGTCTGAAGACTCTTTTTCTTTCTTTCAGCAGCTTGTTTGCCATACCATCTCCCTTCATCACTTTGCAAAGACTGTGGAAAAGTCTTTCCAGCTGACACAGACCCCTATTAGCATCTGTGCACTCTAACAATACAGGGCACCAGTTATTGTCCCTTCCAAGGAGGCTGGGCTGGTGTCCTGGCACCCAAAAAAGTGGGTCAGAGATTTTTATGTTTGCACTGACCTGCCTGACAATGTCAAGTGAGGTCTCAGTGATACCACAAAAAAGTCGGCCTGCTGTTCTTTTTGTCCGTAGTGGAAAGCAGGGGTAAGGTGAAAACCTCTACTGTAGCCTCCTGTTACTGGCCAGAGGTTTACTACTGGACTGAGCATTATCCAGTGGCATCCACTACTTGGTTTATTCCAATTTATTATTCTAAACCCCTGTCTGGGTCAGTCTACTCACCTCTCCTTCCTTCTGTGCTGAAAAACAGTTCACCTCTTGTCATCTCTTAGCTCACAACCTGCTTGTGGAGCCCACAGGGAGACATTTAAGTCATTCCAGCACATTCACAATGGCTTAAAGTGAAAAGAATGAACAAATGCAAGCTGGAATGTCTTTTGAACCTCCTTGTTAATGGAATAAAGATTTAAGTCTCCAAAATTAAAAACAGATAGGTAGCTACAGTACTATTAATCCCTGCTTTGTAACACTTCTCTTACAGTCTAAAAATGCCATCAGTGTTTCAGTACTTATGTTATCTATGTTAATGTAAAACATCAGTAAAGCTATCAAAACAGAGAGCCACCACTTGAAAACTCCTTGATGGCTAGTCTGTGCTCTGGAGTATGTAATTCATGCCATAAGGTAATATCCAGATGAATTATTCTTCATTGGAACCAGTTGGGTCCTTCTGAAATTACCCATCTTGCAGAGCAAAGCCATAATTTTCAACACATACTGGGCTGAACTGTGGCTCTGCCAGGGAAAATGCATACCTCATATTGCAATTATAGGCTGAGGGAATCAAGTAGCTGAGTCTTGGTGTAAGGTGATCAACAGTCACTGCGATAGGCAAAAGGCTATTCTGAAAATGATGTAAATTGATTCCTTTTTATCTATTAAACATTAAGTACTGTACAGCTGCTGATGGAACTGCAAGGGAACAAGCTGTCTGTATTGTTATTTATAATACTGGTGATGCTCCACAGAAATGTAAAAATATAGTTTTAATCCTCCCATAGTCCTGTCAGGTATGCTACTAATTATCCTGGCTTATGCTGTTGGAAAAAGGGCTCATACATCCTCGTGCCAGCTTGCTGAAGCAGCGTGTTTTACAATATGGGAAAGCACTCATTGTTTCCTTTCATTTGTAGAAGTGTATATACGGAATTTCATTGTAGCTACAGCAAGAAAATAGGCAATCTGTTTTAAACATGTTGGTATAAAAACTGTGCTGTGGTCTGGCATCTTCACTTTCAGCTGAACTGACAAAACTTTCTCAAAAAGCCTTTCAAGCTGCTTCAAGTATTTCTGTCTCTACATCTTCTTGCAATACAATACTCTGTGTATTATCTAGAGAAGAACACTGGTCCACAATCTTTTCTTTGTTTTGGGTTATAATTTTTTCTGAGCATTTTCTATTTTGACTGTTATGTTTATCTTAGTTTAATAATGCTGGGACAGATTTTAATGTAAGCTCCAATAACAAACCTATCATGTAGTTAATTTCTGAGACTGAATTTGAACCATAAGCAATAATCTCTCTGTTAATTTTAAAACAAAAATAACCATTTTGAGAAAAGTGGAAATTTATGTCTACATGGGATATAAATTTTCACTTTCCCCTATTTATTTTGCACATCCATGAAAATAAATAAATAATACTAAATGTAAAGAATATTAAGCACAGGGTATGAAATATTTGCATGAATTGAAAAGCACTGGAAATTATATCAGTGTATTAGCATTTATATGACATCGTATACCAAAAGTACTTGCTTGAAAATAGTTAGCATATGCAGAGTAATACTGGAAGCCCTATGTGTTCAAAAAACTCGTGGGACATACCAGGAAAACATAAAATATGGGATGTGAATCTAAAGAATGTTAGATCTCTTCATTTTTAAATGTACATGTAGTAAGATTTTCCAGCAAAACTTATATTTATTTCTGAAGTAGAAAGTCAACCTGAAATGGACTCAAAAATTAAGGACACACATAAATGAAATTTAGAATCACTTCAGGATCAAGTGGTTACTTACTGAAAAGGAAAAATAAATTTTATTTCCGTGTCGCTAGAACTTCAGGCAAGTAATGTACACAGTTCATGTACATATTTAACAAATATTTTTTCTGAATGACAAAATCAATATTTACTGTTCAAGGCACATGACTTTTATGTTGTACTACCATTAAATATCCTGGACAACAAATTCTTTTGGGACTCTATGGGGTAGCAAGCTAGAATAAGCTTCTCTGAATAAATGGTCTTAGTCTAAGCATATGAAAAGTAATATCTTCCTCCTTTTCCCATGGTTCTTGGTCTATGTGCAAGGACCAGCTGGTGAAAATCAGGGATGCCAGTTGAAAGTTTATGAACTCGTCTTAAAACAAATAAAACCTGAAAATAAAGGTCTGCAAAAGAAATTAAGAGTTTTGATTTTGAGATATATTTCAGTTGGGCTGATTTTAAGGTATTTTCATTTAAAAATCTAAAAAAAAGTCAAAACTCTATATGAATATATTTCTTCTACAGAAACATAATTTAAAAAAACCCTGTTCAGTTCTGATCACTCTTCCTCTACAAATTCTTTTCTTTTTCTCCCCCTGGATTTGCAAGGAAAGGCTGAAACTGTTCAGCCTGGAGAACAAAGGGCGCAGGGGTAACTGTGTATAAATACCTAATGGAGCAAATGAAGATGAGCAAGTCAGGCTCTTTTCAGCAGTGCCCAGTGCCAGGACAAAGGTAATGGGCACAAATCAAACCTCATGAAATCCAGTACGAACACAAGAAGAGAACCTTTTGTTGTGGGTGTAGTCAAACACAAGAACAGGTTGCCCAGAAAGGCAATGGAGCCTCCATATGTGGAGATATTTCAAGCCTGATTGGGCACAACTGGCAAGTAGCTCTATCTAATGCTGCTTGGGTGGTGGGGTTGGACTAATCATCTGGAGAGGTCCCCTCCTAAACATTCCTGTGATTGCAGCACTTCAGGCATGGGAGCTATGCCATTAGGCCTCTGTGATCCCAATGAGATTACAGCATTGTGATTGCCTGTGGGTCTCTAATTCAGCCTCTAATTTTATAGCACTGCATGCTTCTGGATTGTTGGTTTGCTTTCAAGCTACCAGTTTGAGCTTACTGCAGAGAATCAGGATCACATCTATCTAATAAATGTTTGCTGACTGCTGTAAGATGGATTCTGAGTCTTGCATTTCCTTCTGTAAGGCATCCCTAATAATTAAAATGAAAAAAAATTCCAAGAGAATTTTAAAAGCTGTGTATGTGATTTAATTATATTAATCATACAGAAGAGATTTTTATTGTCATAGTAACTACACCAAGCTTCTTTTTTTCCTCTTATATTGCCATAGTAGATTATGTTAATATAATACTTGGTCTTGTTCTTGGAGAGGCATGTCTGAACACTTTTTAGGATATTTTTTGTTGGGACATACGTTCTACAGATTGCTGTTCAGATGTAATTCCTCATCTCACAAATGTTTCTTGAGCTTGGCTTTATGAAAATGAATATGCCATAAGAGCACAAGACCCTACTCATCTGTGCAGAAATCAGTGGAAAGATTCAGGTTACTAGAGCACTGAAACTCATACTTAAGTCTGAGCTGGAATTCAGACACATACTGGAAATTAAGTGATAGACTGCTTCACCTGATTTAAGATCTAAATATTTGCAGGACTGGGGCCTTAGGATTGGAGTTGCAACCAAATCAACCAACCACGTTCCGTGTCTTGGGGTTGTTACCACCAGTTTTGTGGGGAAACACCTTTGCTATCCAGTATCCACTGATACTGGAGCGTACTGCAATGAACTTTTTATTTGAATTGTCAATCTTTGTTCATCCTCAAACTTATAAGGAGTTACTCTGAAGTAATGAATTTCGCCAAGTTTTATTTTACATTTACATTGTACCTTGCTCATAAGAAAAACCAAACAATTTATTATAAACCTAGCAGACTGTGTCTTGGATTTTGATTGGTAGAAAATCAGTCATTAACCCAGGAAAATCAGTAATTTTCCTGCACAGCTGCTCAAACATGCTGGGGAATTTACTATGGAAAAAAAAAGAGGGTGAAGAAAGATATTATCAGCATTGTAAAACATTGATTAGAGTTTATTATACAAAATAATTACATTTAATCAATTATCACAGTTCAAAAGTGATTTCTTGGGGATTATTATTACCTAATTGTTATTAAAGATCTTACTACAGATGGCATATGCAGTTCATTGCTTATTATTACTTTTACAAGCACAGATGGCACGGTACAAGCAGTAAGACTAGCAGACAGTGATCTTATTTTCCTAATGTAATAACAAATGAATATGAAGAGGGATTTTTTTTTTTTTTTTTTGATTTTTACTAAAGTGCTGCAAAATAGCTAATGGACTCAACTGTTCAGGTCATTTTGCTTCAATAACAATTTCTACATAGTGCCTGTAGAAGCCTGTCCAGGATATTCTCAAATTAATGTTACAGACTCAAAATATTTGCCTTATGATGCTCATTCCAGCTTGCCTCGCTCTACCCTCTGCATAAGAATCAGTTTAACTTGAACTCTGTGAACTCTATTGGCAAAACTTCTAAGGCATAAAAATATCAATAACAATCAGATAAAGAAGGAAAGGAGTTAGTTCAAGAATATTTTAAAGCTGTTTATTTAAAAAGAGAGTGGTAGATTTTTAAGAAATAAAAGAAATAAAAAAGATACTTATGTAAGAGCCAAAAAAATCCTTTCAAACTAGCAAGAAAAAATCATTTCCTCAAAAGATCAAAAGTTTTTTCAGGAACAAAAACACAGCATGCAAGTTATACTTTTATACCTTCCTTTCCATCTTTGTGCCCTAAGGGAGGGGTGGGAGGATAACTATTTGATTTTATGGACTGTTCACTTGGATAAAATGGATCCCTATAAACAAGACAAGTGTGCTGTGATAAGTACAGATTAATTATTTGGCGAAGTCTATCCAGTAATTATGTTTCGGACTTACATTCTCTCTCCAGGTCTCCATCTCTAGGAAGCAAGCCAGTCATCATTCATGGTACAGTGGCATTGTCAAAATACATAAAACCTCTTGCACTCCTAAGGCTTAATTACAGAACTCCTGCATGAGAGCTTTTATAATCAGTGGTTGCACAAAGCTGGAACATGTTTTCACTCTTCATCTTAGGTCATATTAAAAATGTATTGTTAAATCATGCCACTCTACTTCAAAATATCCTAGTCATATGTCTCAAAAGGCAAACAACAAAGCTAAGTGTTATGATTAGAGAAATGCTATTGGAATACTCCAATATTGAAAAAGAAGGAAAAATATATCTCATGAAAAGAAGAACAAACATTACACCATGTGAATTATAGATAATACAAAAATAAAATTAAAAAAGAAAGAGAGAGAAGAATCATATATCAAGATTAAAAACCCCAAAATTTCCTGATAAATAGGTGGAACATGGGAATACACGTAGACATAGAATTTTTTTTATTTTTGCAGAGGGCATAAATCATGGTAGCTATATCCTTAAGTATGTGGCAAATAAAAGGAGTGAAAGCAACACCATTTTTTTTTAAAATACTTGTGTGCCAGTTCTGCCATTACCCTAATTCTGCCATGCACTGATTATGTCCCTAATTTAAATTGGTAGAATGGCACTTCTAACACTTAAGTTTATTATTAAAATCTTCTAACATTCTCTGTTTCCAACCCCTTCTGGGCCTGAATCAGCGCGCCAAGGCATCAACAAAAAAAATGCATCTGATCTTCTGAATAAATTTTTTAATAATGAGGTCAACATTTGTCCTTATATATGGTATACTTACAAGGTCAAGAACTGTTTAATTAGCTTGTCTTATTGAATCGCTACTCTACAGCTGAGCTGTGGTAACTGGCAAAGTGCATACCCTAGTAGAATCCATTTGGTGAGTAAAATCCATTAACAACCACTAAGAAACTGTGCATAAGAAAATCACCATCAAGGAGCTGTGGTTTAACTGGTGGTTTGATTTAATGTGTTTCACTTATCACAGCTTGGCAGAGAAGCAGTCACTTGTTTAGCCACAATAACATGATAGCTTCCATTCTACGGCCATTTCCTTACATATTTTCCATTAGCTTCATCAAAGAAGGGCCTGGTTCCACCTGTCTTACATTAAAAGGGTGCTATTTTTGAATAAGCATGCCAGAAGAGCACCCACATATAATTTCTTTCCCTAACATCTTACTTTAATTGAGAGCAAAATAATCTTGCCTTTCAAGCTCTGAAGAATACAGGAAATAATACAGACTGTTAGGTGGGTTTTAAATGGCACATGTCAGGTTCAGAGGGTAATAATCAATAGTTTGAGGTGTGGCTGGTGGTCAGCAATTAGGAGAGTACACCAGAAGCTGATACTGGGGCCCTTATTGTTTAGCCATAGTCATTAAAGACCTGGATGATTTTGGAGTGTACCCTCAGCAAATTTAAATTGGAGGGTAAGATTGCCATAACAAAGAGCAGGCCCTGATAAACTGGTGAATGGGACCAGCACAAACCTCATGAAATTCAGCAAGGAGAAGCATCAAGTTTTGCGTGCCAGGTCATTCAGCCCTGTGCAGTATTATGGCCTGGCAGACAGGTGATCAAGAAGGAGTCACACTGAAAGGGAACCTGAGCAGAGTCAGCTCACTCTCGTCATGAGAAAGGCAAATCGTGTGTTGAGCTGATGTATGGTCAAGGAACATTAATCTGATCTGTAGATCTTATCCTCTGGTTGCTGTTGATGAGGTTACATCTGGAATATTTTGTCTAGTTTTGCACCTCCCTGTTGAGGTGAGGTAGAACTGAAGAGGGTCTAACTAAAGGCTAAGAAGTAGGACATGATGTCGAGAGGATGAAGGAGATTGGCTTCCTTAATCTGGTGAAAATGAGCTAAAGATGACCTAAAGGAACTAATTATACATAAATGTAGGGTTGCTTCAAAGATGAGAGATGAGGTACTCTGTAGTATCAGGTGAGACAGAAGGGGCAACAACCACCAGGGAAGTTCAGGAAAGACTTTTTAACACATAGGGCATTACAGCACTGAAGCAGGTTACCCAAACAATTATTAGAGAGTTTCATAACTTGACTGAACAAAGCTGTGGCTGACCTGATCCAGTTGCTTCCTACTTTGACTGTGACTTTTGAGTAGAATCTCCATTAAGTCCCTTCTACCCAGCATTTCAATGATTCCTATGAATGCTATGATGTGTCCAGCAGGGGAGCTATGTATGACTCAGGTAAATATTTTGGAGTTCAGTATCAGTAATACAATCATTTTCAGTGCACGAAACTCACGACATCAAATGTCCAACAAGTGGTAGAAGTGCAACCAGGAGGAATTACACTGGTCATATATTCCATGGTCATGGCTCAAATATAAGAATACCCCTCCCAATATTAGCCTTTTAAAAATTAATATAAAAATTTTGAAATGAGAAAACATAAAAGAAAAATCACAAATATCTTCTTGAATTTATTTCCTGTGATGGTAAAAAACAAGCATGCAAACCCTTCCTTAGATTTTCTGTTACCTAAAGATATTAACTTTCTATTTGAAGCCTGCATGGTGCAGTGCTTTCCCAAAACCTTTAGTCATCTGGATAATTATATGCAAACAATAAGTTTCTATAAAAATTGTTGAAACCCTACAAAATATCTTTTTATTGTTACAGATGTTGTGGCTCAGGGACAAAACTAACCTTCATAAAAATAATTAGGGAAATGTCAGCTTTTCAAAAAATATTTAAAATTGTGAAGGATTTGAGACAAACCAGTTTTTATTGGAAAGCCAGCACTTCTTATCAGAGCTAAGATGTAAAGATTTCAATATCCAGATGTGATTAGAAAGTAATCCCAAAGTTTTCTGTGGTTCAAGCCTTTCTGCAATTAAGTGTTTTGTTCCTTACAATAGAAGCTCATAGCACTTCAGAAAGAAGAGGCCAGAATTCTGCTGTAAGGTTTTAGGCCTCAAAACATGGTATAGATTTATAATCATTAAAATAAAAATGAAAAAAAAAAGCCCATCAAACTAACTAACAATGTAAAGTAAAGCAAACACAAAAGATCCCGTTGAAATACTTTTTCAAGAGCAAAAGTAATGAGCTGGGTTCCTAGCACATGCACATGTTCAACAAGAAACAAAAGAACGTTCATGTGTATAGCTCTACAGGCAAGCATGGCAAACAGTTTTCTGTGACTATTTGCTCAGGATTTGTTTTCTTTTCAGCTGAGCTTTTTCTCTTTTTGTATTCATTTTCAAAAAAACCGATGGATTGTTACCATACATCTTGGCCTTGAAGCTGCCAGAGTAATTATTAGCAAAACTACTTGACACATGAGAATTTGTGCACTCTTCTAGTCTGAGAACAGAAACAACACCATATGACTTGTCTGACCAGTCACAACTAATCAACACAATGAGAAAAACAAATATCAGGCATTGCATAAATACAGAAAACTGTTCACAAACAGTCTCAACGTTACTGTTGCACAACAAACACTTATGATCTGCTCCTAGATTGTTCAGTATTACAAAGAAGGAGCCTTAAGGTGATGACAAATAGTATTACTTTCTTTCTGTTTCATTTGATTTTGAGCACGTGTACCCTTAAAGGAAAATTGCCTCCTTCATGAAGTCTTCTCCATTAGAAAAATAACAATTCTAAAAGAAGCTTCATGCTAAACATTCAATTTAATACTGATTAATCAAACATTCCTTGCATTGAAGATCACCTTTCTTAAGTCTAGTT
Source organism: Corvus cornix cornix (assembly GCF_000738735.6). Classification (NCBI taxonomy): domain Eukaryota; kingdom Metazoa; phylum Chordata; class Aves; order Passeriformes; family Corvidae; genus Corvus; species Corvus cornix. The sequence continues at coordinate 94,160,914 of NC_046332.1, forward strand.
TACCTTCCTCACATTCTGTTTTTATGCACATAACTGTGTATACACAGTACATGTATGTCAGGATACCAGTTTTGGTATGATAAAGTAGAGCCACAGCTTTGCTGCAGTCAGTGCAGGGAGATTGCTTTTAGAAAAAGTGGTTTCTCCTAAGTACTCTAAAATCCCCACACTTCCTCGAGTCTTGCTCCTGGACACAGTGAAAGGCGTGGATAGAAAACCAAAGATAACACCTGAAAAAGAGTGACAAAGGAGACGTTGCTACTTTAATGCATTGTGGGTTTTCTTCTCTTTGGTTTGCTTTGACTTTCTGTTCGGATATTGCTGTGCTATAATGATTATTCTTAAAATGGTCTCGCTGAATATTTACTTCATGCTTGGCATCAGTTGCTCCACTGGGGAAATTTATAAGAAAATTGTATTCAGACACATATTTTTCTACTCAAGGAAGTCTAAAGCTAACTCTTGTGAACCAGATATTCACTTCAGAACAAAACTGTCCTCTTCTCAAGTTCTCGCCCTTTTGAACTGGATGCGTCACGTGTGGCTTGGGAGCTGAAGACCACATATGAAGTGAGGTAGATTATTCACCTGTATTAATCTAGGATCTGGAGAATAATTTACTGACCTCAGAAGACTTAAATTTTGAAAGGAACACAGGCAGGTATTTGGAAGGCTGTAGACAGCCTTTCTCTGAAGGCTTTGCAGCATTAGACCTTACTGTTCAGCAAAGAAAGGCACTTGTTATTTCCACCTTTCCTCAAGGTCTTTGTGAAGTATTTTTGCAGTGCTCCTGATTGTCTTCTAAGACAGGGGGGAAAATACCATGACAAGAAGTCAAGTGTCTGTTGCTTTTTACATGTACAAAACAAGCATAATTGCTGATTCAGAGCTGTTTGCAGTCCAGGGAGCTGTCAGTACCACATTATCATTAAACATATTTAATATGACCTGTCAGTAACAGGATGCTGAATCTCCCCTTCAGCAGTGCATCTCTCATATTCTACTTCTTTGTACTCTCAAATCCAGTTGGACAGGTTGCAATTTCCTGTTTTTTAGGAGAAGATTGCACCTTTTCAGGCTCACATAACTCAGCCTTTGGAGTGCCTCCAACAGATGAAGGAAGCTGACAACCAGCTCATGGGGACTGAGAAGTCAGTAGACAGGAACCAGCATGAAAGAACTCTCCTGCCAATACTTCTGTCCATCACCTTGAGTCCGTGAGGACAGAAACCTAGATGCTGAAGTTTTCAGTGTGGAACTCACCTGAGTCTTTGGCACTTACATTTAAGTCTGCTACAAATGTGACCGTCTTGATTAACTTTCCCTGTATGTTCACTTGGAATTCAAAATCTAGATATCCCTGTATACGGGTTTCCTCATATGCTTAGTTCAATAGACAAGTTCAGATGGTGCCTAGCAATTCTAACACAACTAATTAAAAACAGGGGCTTTGATCTGAAAGCAGAGTGTTCACTTCCCCACATTTTTGACAAAACACTAATTAGAGCACTCCTCAGTAGAAAACTTTGGACAGAGAAAAGTAATACCTCTGCTTGCTATTTACAATAAGCCCCAAGCTACAGAGCATTGACCATATGCAGCCAAAACCGTAAAGGTCATGAGGTCATCTGGTAGAACTAGGAAGCCTTTGTAACCTCTGGTTTCACATAAAGCTAAAGGTCTGTTATAGTCACACTTGCATATCTGGATCTACTAATTGATGTAATTTAAAAAGAAAACCATAAATGTGGGAAAATTGCTACGGTAAGTGCTTTCTTCCTAAAATATCATTTTGTGACTTACCTAAAATATTTTAACTCTGACAATTTTAATCAAATCTGTACAAAATATATTGGTTATAGCTCAAATGAGTTCTGTAAAACAAAATATATTTCAAGCACACATCTGTTAATTGTTATCAAAACCCCATTTAAAAGTAAGTAAAGAATTTAATGTTGAGATAATTATTTAATATTTCTTAAAAAAGAGATTTGTTTCTAGTGAATCAGTATGTGATCAATAACCCATATTTTCAGAATTTTGTGTGTTGATTTACACTTCCTTTGTCAGAAATGGTTCAAGATATTTCCAGTTTCATTTGTCTCTGGTGTTAGGTGGACATTTCTTGAACAGTTCACATAGAAAAATATAAGTTTTATCATCACACTGACTGCAAAATGTATTCCCACTGATGCTTCCACTCACTCCTGTGATTTGAATGGTTTTGGTTTCAATTTGACAAACCATTTTGCTGGCAGTATGTTTGGCAAAGCTATCTGAGTGAATTGAAATAACTTTATTCCCCCTGTCTGACCTGATTCTACAATCTTAAAGCAGTAAAAAGCAGACTAAGTGTGTTCAATATTAATATTGTGCTCTCAATGACCTGGGGTAAACATAGTGAGGAGATCAGATGTACAAGGAGTTGCTGTTTTTGCATACCCAGTCAGAGCAGAAAAGCTTCAGTAGCTTTAAAGAAAGCATTCACAACATCTTTGCAATGCAAGCTTGACTCACAGAACATACTGTGCATTGAAAAACTCCCATCTAAAGAATAATGAGCAGGCAATCTATCTTTGAAAAATGTGAACAAATAAGGGGCACCATAATACATTTATTTGTAGTGTGTAACAACTAGGCCTAGGAATAATTTCTAATTGCTTGTTTACAAAAAATCCAGTTGACTGAATACATTTTGAAATGGGCTATTAATGTCACTACATATGTGTCACCTATAAAAACTTGTTGATTGCAACTATGTCCACTTATTATCTTCAGAAAAAAAGTAAAAAACAAATGGTGTTATAATTTATCCATTTAGATTCTAGTATAGAAAATATTTCCTGACTGTTCCTGCAATTAATTTAGTCCATTATTTAAGAGAACTTAGTTGTGCATACTTGTTCTGCCTCTTGGATGGAAGAAAGCGTTCCACAAGGAAAGAGAAGCTTCTGATGCCTACCAACCTCATCACTAATACACTGCAGCAGTATTTGTTTTTCCTTCATGCACTTCATGATGAAAAAAACATTATTATCACTGAAAGCCAACATGCATTTCTAAAGCACACCTAAACCCACAAAAACACAAGGTATGGCTTTAAACATTAGTAAACATCTTCTCTGTACTACAGTGCAGACAGTACTATAAGCAAAACACTGGGATCTCTAACAGCCAGAGATCAGAAAAAGTGTTTAAATCCTTGCAGGAGTGCCCAGGAGCAATTTCCCTGACAACACCAAAGACCATGTATTTAGGCTTCAGAAAAAAGGCTTTGAACCCCATTTGGGTGAGAGCAAAAGATGTTAGTCATAACTTAGTCAAAGGCATTTGATTAAGTAGGGTCTTGGCAAAAAAGCAAGGAAGAAAGAAATTTCCCTTTTTCTCTCAGTCTCTTTTTCCTCTCTAATTTCCATTGCTTCTTTCTGTCCTTCTGCATGACTGGTATGCTCAGCTTTTGTCATTCCCTCCATACTTCTCCTGTTCAGTCAACCACATCCCTAACCACCTAGATAGCACTGACAGTTATGTGGGCCTAATTACCACTGCCTGCAAGACAATGCCCAGAAAAGCTTGTATCAGTCCTCGGATGTTGCAATCTAAAATGAAGTCCAAACTGGAGATTTCAAAAACACCTGGTCAGCTGCTGTTATAAATATAGATTTGTCTAATTTGGTCAGCACCTTGGGTCAGGTTCATAAGGTAAAGAAGCTGCCTCCATATTTTTTTCTGCTCCTGAACAAAGATTTTGTCCTGCAATGTTCTATATACGGTAAAACTGGTTTACTATATATATACAAGCTGCTGTACTGTTATCTCTTGGTCTTTTTTTCTTTTTGTCTTTAGGATGGTTATATGCCTTTATCTTGATATTTTATCTGAGTATATTTTAACTAATTTTGGTATGATGTAGTAGTTGTTAATGTCAATAGCCCAATGTGTATTTAACTTAATTTGTTGGTTTGAACTGCAGCAAGCCTGGGGCAGAATTGATATGCTGCACTTATTAACATATAGAACACAACTCTATGGAAAAAGGTAATTCTCTAGTTAGGTTAGCTCTTAGCTGGGGCATACCATGCTGTGAAAAAGAACATCTTTCTACATTTAGTAGTTCTGAAAGCCTTTTTTCTTTTCCATTCTGGAATGGAGTAACAAAAATGGAAATTGTTATAGAATCATTCTCTGAAAATAGCTGAAGTAATAACATGGAGATGAATTCAAGTTCCATAGCAGGATAAACAAACAAAATCCCCAGGAAGCTAAACTTGACGAACACTAGTAATGTTGCAGTACTTGTTATTAATATTAAAGATTTCTCTATGTGTTATTACCTGAGCTATGTGATTCACTGTTTAATTAGACACACACAGAGCAGCAAAGTATATTGTCTCTCCCATGAAAATTTTGAAATTTCAAAATATTTTCCATTCCACATCAGGATAAAAGCTACAACCTTTGACAATCCTCATTTAGCAAACAATATACTACCTTAGAGAGCACTCACACTGAGATGAAGGTACAAATCACTTCCCTTATTTAGGCTGACTTATCAGCTTTCAACTTAAAGACCACAGAATTGCTCTAGGCATCAGGCTGTGCAATATTCTTGTGTGGCAAGTCACCAGACATGCTCTTTCCTTTCCACTGCCACCCCTAGTTGGGACTTTCTCTTCAAAATGTATATATATGTATTTAAATTTTGACTAGCTGTGAGATCAAATTTTCAAAAGGCTTCTTTAGGATTTGTGATCTGTTCTTTAGCTAGGGCCCTCTGAGACAAGGTTTGCTTTGGGAAGGTTTGCCAGTGACTGTTGTAGCTGGCATTCTTTTTGCAGCAATATCAAATGGAGATTTTGTTGGTTCTGTGGCTATTGTTGTTGCTGCATTCATCTTTCTTATACAGCCATCCTGACACTTTTAGTTCAGTTTCTTGTATATAAACACTTGGACTCAATTAGCCACAAGTAGATATTATTTCTAAGGGTCTTGGTTTCACAGTACAAAAACACTTCCACCTTTGGATGTAAGCTGATAATAATGAGAGGTCAAGTCAATGAGGAAACTTCATCTTGAACTGCTGCTTTTAAATAGTTTGAGGTTATTTATTTGGGGATTTTAAAATTTATTTTCTGGTGGCTTTGTCTATATATTACCTTCAGATTAACTGCACAGTATTTTGGAAGATACCTCATTTATGTACACAGTGAAAAAATGTGTCTAAGAGCCACAGCAAAAAAACCTGCATGCAAAGGAAAGTAATCTCTAATTTACCTGTGTAAGACATATCACCTGTGACAATCTTGCATTCTCTGGTTGCCATACAGAGGCACTAAAGCAAATGAATACTGTTTCCTGTTGTATGTCTCACTTGTCACAAGACAAATTTGTATTTGTATTAATTGAAGACACTGAAAAACAATCTCTCCCCAAGAACCTCTTTCAGTCATATTGATGTCATGCTGTTTTCTAAGAAAGGAAGAGACGCTTGGGGTGAATTGGTGAAGAGGAAACCTGAGTAATCACAGAAAAGTCATATGTTCCTGTGTTTATGCAAACAAGCTCATAAAGTATCTGACAGTGAAAAGTCAGAGTAGTTTGCTGCATACAAGCCTGTCTTCAACTTCTGCTGACACGGCTAAAATAGCAAATAAACAAATCCAAAATCACTCCTTGGAAAACAAAAACTGCTTTATCATCTTTCAGGATGACCTTTATGATTATCAATCATGAGAACTGAAAAGACAAAAAAAAAGAGTAAAATACCTATGATATTATTAACATACAGTGGCTACAGGGCCTGTTTTCCTAGAACAACCCCATTGTTTTTTGCATTTCAAACAGTTGCTTGCAAAGTTCAGCTTAGTAATCAGGATAAAAGGGAAGTGCAGATTTCTGAAAATATCAGTAGCATTAAGGTCAAGAAAATACTAATTAATACTAATACTACTAGAATAATAATAATAATAATAATAATAATAATAATAATAAAAATATCATCAATAATAATCAGCCTGACCAAAAAACCCCCAGAAAATCCCATTAATAAAGGTATTCAAAACTGGTATGAGATTAATCTCAGTTGAATCATGAGATTCACATGGGTGAATTCAGAATGATTCTGTAGTATCAAGAGTACATCCATGCAAGAAATGCTCTAGAGCACTTGTCTCTGCTATTTACATTAATTTTATCTCTGAATAGTTTTACCAACTTTAACAATTGCACTGGATCTGGCTGGAATGGACTAAACTTTCTTCACAGCAGCCAGTATGGTGCTGTGCTTTGCCTTTTGGGAATTCTACAACAGCGTTAATAACACCCCAATATTTTGGCTACTACTGAACAGTGTTTGCACGACATCAAGTTTTCCATTCATCCTACACACATCCAAAAGTGAGTAGGTTGAGAAAAAGGCAAGATGCTGAGAGGAGACAGCATAGCAGACCCAGAGAGCAGACTCAAAGTGACCAAAAAGTATTCCATACCACGTAATGGCACACTCAGGAAGAAAACCTCAAGGCAAGGAGGAAGAAAGACATTTTTGGTGATGGAGTTTGTCTTCCCAAACAAGCATTACGTGCGCTGAGGCCCTGCTTGCCAGGAGTTGGCTGGACATCTGCCTGCTGATGGGAAGTAGTGAACTAATTCCATATTTTGCTTGGCTTATGACCACAGCTTTTGCTTTCCCTATTAAACTTATTATCTAGATGCACAAGTCCTCCTGCTTTTCTTCTTTTTTTGCCCTGTCTTGTGAGAGAGGGAAGTGAGTAAGCAGCTGGGCGGTGTTTGGCTGTTGGTTGGGGTCAACCCACCACAACAGTATTTCCAACAATTTATACAGAGTCCGAGGGAGTAGAAATATAGAGCAAGCATTTGAGTCTCCTCCTGTTTTACCTGCAAAACATGGGTATCCTTTAGGACCTATTTTGAGCTGAGAAAAATAAAAAGTATTTATCTTCTCAAGTCACATTTCTATGTCACTTTATTATATGAAAAGACAAGAGGTTTACTTTAACATGTCTTTTCTAAAACACCTTTCATTAAAAATACGTTTGGTTATATGGGTCTTATGAAAATTATTTTTTGCAGCTGATCCAAAACAAAGCCAGGGTTTATGATTATTGTGATCATGGCATATCAAAGCTGTCTTTAAATCTGGCAGTGTACACACACAATTGTATCTGATTTAGGAGTAGGTGAGGGCAGGCTAACCTCTCATCTGGTTCACTGACACCTCTGGGTTCAAGGGCAGAGTTGGCACCCCACCCCAAAATTCTCATCAGCATAGTTTGGCTGTTTCTGTACCTCAGGTAATTGGTTTAAAACTGATTTTGGAATATTTATGCATAGGCATTTTGTATTGACCTCTAAGTATATCAGTGAAAAAATGATTATGAATTAAAAAAAAAGAACAATATTTACTCAGAGTAGACATGCTCAAAGCACCTCTCACCAGAACAAAATGGTTCATTTAGATTCCAGAAAAGATAATGAATTTTCCCCTTTGTTCTACAAGGTAATGGCAGATTGTCTGACTTCGTGTTAACAATATCTACACTCATAGTTAATCATTGACTACTGAGATGCAACAAAGGAAGTGGAAGCCATCACATAAGCAAGCCTGAATTTTGCTGTGTAATGATACACAGTCAGAAGGCCCTTTTGTTGTAGCAGATGGCAAAAAGTTTGAACTTGAGCTCAATCAGAGTTCAGTGCCCTTGAGTCCTTTCATTATTAACCACGGGTTGTTTTTGTTTTGCCAAATAATCTTACTACTTACTGTCCATCCATGCTGTACCATTGGTACAGCAAAAAAATGTTGGTTTTTTTTTTGTGTGTGTGTGTAAGTGAATTATACTGTTAGGAGTGGGGAAGAGAAACATGCAAATTTACCTTTTTGGATGTAGATGTGGGTATTCTTTTTCTCAGACTCCAAAACTCAGAGATTAATTTTGTCTCTTGAGCAAAAAGATGTGATTCCCTCTTCATAAGCTGTTCATAAGAATTTTTGGCTCTGATAATCAAATCCATACTTAACTACCCTGACAGTTTGCCTGGGATTCCTCAGTCTGCCAAAAAAATGTCAAATAGCATTGAGTGGTGAGGGGCTCTGAGATCCATCAGCTCATTCCTCTTCTGAACCTGAAGGCAATACTGAGATAATTGACTCTTCATTTGGTATTGTTTGCTCTGTAGTGTCATCTAAGGTACTCTGAAAATAGAAAGCAACTTTTGCCTTCTGTAGATACAAAGGGAGCCATAAGTCTGCTTTTATAGATTATTACTCTGATCCAGAACCTTGAGGTCTTTTAGAAAGCACAGATTGTTCTTTACCTTTCAGTGCAGGTATCTGAACTGGTGTTCATGTGTATGTTTATTTGAATTGTATTTCACCTGGCACAAGTTACTCCTATTCATCTGGAGGCTCTTTTCATCTTTTGTGAACCACACGGACATTTAGTACTAGTACCAAAGATAATATCAGATACACAGCTGACATGAATCACTCTAACTCTACTGAGCTGCTCAATTACTTCTGTCAAAGTTCAGATCTTAGACTCATTGGCTGCTTCCTTCTGCACTATGTTAATATCTACATAAAATAACTTATTCCCTGCTGCTGTTCCGTAGAGCATCTTGTAACCAACCATAATCCCCTCTGAAGCAACTAATCACAAAAGCTTCTTCACCATGGCACGGAGTCTTCATTTGCAGATGTCTAGATGTCAAAATGGCACAGAGATTTTTTGACTGACGGGCTCTGCTGTATGATGAGGAAGAGTTTAGATAAGCCTATTAACCTGGATACATTTATCTAGGAGTTGCTGTTAACTTGCCCACAAGCTTATGAAAGTAGAGAAGGAACTACTGCAAAAAGCATTCATTTTTGTGGGTAAATGCAAACTTGTGGTCAGTCTCTGATAGCTACTTTAAGGCAAAGTATATTTCTTTCCCCATAAAGAATTTAGATCAATATTATCTCATAGGTGTGCCTATGTCTAGCTTTGAATCCTTCTGATGCATAAACAGATATGTGCATACAGTATGAGGGGCAAAAGCAGAGTTCCAGCTTGTCCTGCAAATTCTCTCAATTGATGCCTGGAGAAGAAAAAGGACCCCTCAAAGATATTTCTTCTCCCAGCTGATTCCTAATCAGGCAAACCAGCCATGAACACTTTAATTATAATTAGTTTTGAGTTAATAAGGTCTTGCTTTCCCCAAATTGTTCAGAATATCCCTATAAAAACCTAATAGACAAGCAGGTTTTTATTTTAATTCTGTGTTTGCTATTAAACACAAGGGCTTCACATCCAATTGCTCTATCTTTCCCTTAAGTGACACTTGTAAGGTTCATATCGTTTACACAAGTCACAATCACACTGTAATGATAGCTCCAGGACCTTCACTTGGCAGTGAAGTTTAGAGATGCATCTAGACTGGAAAAAAACCATCAGAGACACTTGATAGTTGTAAGTAGTTATTATGAATGCTATAACTGCAGCATTCAGAGCATATTGGGCCTGAATGTGTCCTTCTTTCTTTAGGTTCTGAGGAACTTTGTATTGCTCTGACTGAGAAATTTTTCACCATGAGTAGCTATTTTAAATGTAGCTCCAACTTTTTGATGCTGTTTCATTGACAGCAGTAGCTACACCACAGAAATACATTCAAGGGGTCCACAGTGATCCATTCACAACACTGAGGAGATGAGCAGCTCATCACAAATATTGCTCCTCCTCTGAAGTACCTGCTTCTCTAGCAGAAGGCCACTTCCAGCAGAGTGAAAATATTTAATAGAAATCAATCATCTTCATACCAGTTCCTACCCACAGTGATCCTAGCTGCTTTGTATTAGAGATTTGATCTTCTTAAGGGGACTTCTAGGATACTGTAGAAGTACTGCTCTTACTGTTTTCACTTTCCAATGGTAATTTCAGCCATTTGGTGTCACAGAGCTGAAAGGGACTTATCGTAGGTCCAAGTACAATCGGCTTGGTGTTGTGGCTGATGAAGTGACTGTACTTGATATCCTCCTTGTGTGTTTTAGCTACACTGATGCTGACTGGAGCTCTTGCTTCCTGGGTTTCCATAATTTTTGGTCCAGCTTGATGAGCTAACTATATCCAGGGTCCTAGAACAGCAATTAATGTAAAAGGTTTCTTATCTTCAGCCCAGATGGATTCAAAACTGGGTGGACAGAATGATAGATCTACTCTTTACTAAGGACTATGGACTTGCTCTGAGTGTGCATTGTTATTTTGTGGACAGAAATGCCCACAGGCTTTCAAAAACAACAACAGATGGTCCTAAGGGCACTAGCCACTTGAGGGTGTTTGCAACAGGTTATTGTATGTTGAATAAGGCACAAGTATTTGCTGCTTTCCTTTAATTGCTCATGTCTCTTCTTTATCCACCTCCAAATCATGGCAGCAGGTCAAAAGAGACACAAGTTCTCAGGGTTTTGTGTGAAGAGTGCTTTGCTGCTTGAATGTTTCTTATCTTTTGTTTTCTCCTTTTATTTTCTTCATCAAACCAGTTTGGCAGAGATTACCATTTCAGTCTTTTCTGCTCTGCCCTTGGGAGTGTTCTGAGCTCTCTTTTCCTCTTGAGAGAGGGGGAACTGCTGAAGTGGGGTAGTGTTTATAAACAAGACTGTGTTTTTCTCCCACCATTTATGTTAGTGGCTATGACTTAGAGGATTTAAGTATGTTTCCTGGGAATATGAAATAAATCTATTAAATGGAAGTAAAATTTTTGATACCTTGTTTTGATACCTTGCTTTTCAGGCTTAATTACATATATTTATTTGACATGTCTGTTATTGTGAGCACTAGGAGTCTACATAATTCTTTCACAGTCTGTCACCTCCGTGTGATCTGCGTAAGTCCTGTCAGGAATGTTGACCTTGTGCTGTCCTCATGCATCTGTGTCTGCCCAGGTCCATGGTGACCCTTTGCTTTCACATGAACAGAAATAGAGTGATAAGGAAATCTGTGACATTTTCATCCTACTTAAAAATGTCCACAAAGAATAAGAAGAATTTATTTCTTCAACAAATAAATTATAAGCAATTTTCTTCCTAAGATGGAGCAAGACATACTGAGGCTAGGAAACTGCATGGTGTGTTCCATGGCTGTATTTTTTGAGCAGCATTGCTTTTGGATTCCTTTCTAATTATTAAGATGTCAGGAATAGCAAATCCAAAAGGTCTCTTTCCACAGTCATGGAAGCAATGCTTTCTCTCTCTCTTTCCTTCCCTACAGAATTACAATGAACTGATCATGGATCTATTAATATATTTGCATCTTGTTTGAATATATTAAATACTTGTTTCATATTTACTGAGTAGTCCAGTCACTGTAAATTCAACTAGATCAGAAACAAATTAATTAATATACCAATCTAGAAAACAGAACCACAAGTCAAAATGAACATTCCAACTGGTATCCTTGACAACTGGCTGAATATTCAGATGTTTGATTCAGCCCCTTTCTACCTGCCTGTGGTAAGCACCAGGAACACAGTACCTTCTGCTTTATGGACTCCTATCCAGAACCAAATATGCTTCTCTACTTCAGACAAAACCATGTTTGAGAATCTTGCCAGCCCATTAATGCTTAATGCAACCTTCATTGGACAGCAAAATGAGCTTTCTGAATACTCTCTGGGAATGATTTTATGAAAAATCTAGCCCAAAGTGTCAAAATGGTTAATATCTTTATAGCTGGAGCTGAGGGGAAGCTTATATTTGAAACAGAAAACCTTATGTTTTTGGGTATCTTGCTATAACAATTATATTAGCAGGAAAAAAGCTTTTGCTGTATCCTTTCCATACATTTCTAGAATTTATGATAAAACAAACTATGCTTGGGGTTATCCAGTAGAATGAGTGGAGGCTACGGGGGCTGTTCTTAACAGCATGTCTGCACTACTACAGAAATGTCTAAGGAAGCCTCAGAACAGCTTGCTCAGGTAGTGGAATGCATCTACTACAGGCTCAAAGACACCTTGTCTCCCAGCACCAGGAAATGGTTTGTCACTAGTATGCCTGCACTGCAGTTCCAGTGCTCCAGGTCCCCAGAGAGCTCCCTAGGGAGGGGAGCCACACAGCATGACCTCATGGCTATGGATGTGTGCAGGAGGCACTGCACTGCCTCCTCCCAGCACAGCTTTGGCAGGGCTAAAGCCTCAGAAACCACATTCACATACAGCTCTGCTGCTTTGGGACCCAAAACAATATTTGTGTGAACAGTATCTGAGACAACCAGTCCTGCTGGAGCAGAACTGGCTCTATTTGTGACACAGCCAATGCACAGCCAGGCTGAGCAGGTGCGTCACTAGTGTGGGTGCTCTTGAAGGCAAGCTAAGGCTCACAAGCTACATTCAACTGTATGCTGACTGGATGTTACCTGAGGACTGGATTTAGCATTTTGTCCCCTGGCTTTCTCTTACTTTTTCCATTAGATTTCAATTTAAAATTAGTGGAAGAAAATTTTCAGACTGTATGGGTAAAGTAGTGCCTCCTATTTACAGCCTGTGCTTGCAGGTGCCTTTTCACCTCTAGCTTGAAGAAGTCAGCCTTTCCCTGTGTCCTTCTAGAGCTCAGGTGTACCTAATGATAGACAATTGCATCTGGAGGGGAGGTCCCTGGCTGGCCATTGAGGCATTCATTACACAGGCTACACTGGGGATGTTGCCCATACAAAATCTCTGAGGAAAGAGTTTTCAGAGACACCAGAAGTATGTGAAGTATTTGTAGTAGTGTACTGAGAAGAAACTTTACCTCGTTAAGATAATCTTAAATCATTAACAGTTTTCCTAGGGGAATTTCTTGTGTATATTCTGCTAAACATTAGGAAAAATTGTTTGCACTATGCCCTGGTTTCCTTCTCTGTTTTTCTTTTACTTTCCATCCTCCCTCACTTTTTTTTTTTTGTTTGTTTTGGTTTTTTTTAGTGCACTAAAATAACTAAAATAGCTCATACATTGTTTTGGAACTTGTAGTACTTCTGTTATGCAGCAACTTGCCTTTAAAAAGAGAAATTTGACTGGCCCAGCCTTCGAGGAGCTGGAAAATAAGGACTTATGCAGTGCAGCATACAAAAGAGATCCAGACTCAGCCTCGTAAAGAAAAACATCTAAACATTTATGTGATTACTAGGAACAGCATATTCTCCTGTACCCATGTGCTTCTGGATGCATTCCAAGATATTAATAGCAGTAGTGGCAGGGCTGTACATTATATTGTTATTTCCTCCTTGGAGAGAACAGAATGTTAGACTGTGAGAATATGACATGGAAACTATGTGAGTTGGCTGCCCTCTTCTACTTTATTTACTCTTTCTTAGATCTTTCTGACTTTGGAGCTTTTGCAGTCACTTTAAAAGGGATTTTCTTTTTGCCCAGGAAGATTACTGGAACTTCTACTCTGGATCAGATGATGGACATTAACCCTGCTTTCTGTCTCTGTCTGTTGGAAACAGAACAGACCTAAGTAGTCAGTAATGTGTTAGACAAAGGCAAGATCTTAAATTTACTTCCCCCTTGAGTTACAACAGTGGTAAATACATGTCAATAGGTAAAAACATCTATACGCTTCATTATTTTTCATCTTATTTGTACAGAAATAAACATTACACTTTCTGATAAATGTCCTTTGATTTTATCATCTGTCTCACTGAACTAGTCAACGACATTGTCTTCCATGAAATTGATCTAGGACTCAGCTAAGAGCAGACCAAATACTACAAAGAGACAGGCTTAAGAAGCCAGACAGAAAACAGTAATTTAGTTTTTTATTATTGTTAGAGCAAGAGCTGTCCACTTCCTGAAAATCTGGCATTCTGTCACTAAATGGGAACCCAAGTGTCTCTTAAACTGCTTTAGTCTGGATGGAGTCTAGCTACATTTTCCAAGACTAGGTTTTTAAATTCATGGTTTTCCCAGCACCCCAATGAGGAGGTAATGCTCCTGCAAGCTGCAGCTCCCTCTTTTCTACACCTTCTTTCCTTTCCCATGTTTTCCTGCCCTTTGCACCATGCTGGCTCTGGCACCAAAACAACCATCCATATAGTGCCTTGAAAAAGCAGATCAGGGCATTGATCCAGTTTGAAATTAGCTGTTATAAGAGATCAAGCCTGTTTGCTGCTGCTTTTCACCACTCAGCCATACCAGGTTGCACTGGTCAGGTGCACAGGGTGGAGGTGAGGAGGGTGAGGGAAGGGAGGAAGATAGACAGAATATCATCTACATGCAGAACTACTACTTTATGCTGTTTAAAGTATTTTTTAAGTATGGTCTAGGACACTGTCAAGATTGCATTTCTTGGCAGAACTTTTTTTCTGGAGAAGTAAGATTTTACTAGTTAGTGCCCCTAGTCCCTCCAGGTTTAGGAAAAAAAATCTGTATCTCAAGACAGAGAAGCTTAGCATATATATGCTCTCTGTGAATGGCAGCCAGTATAAGTTTAGAGGACGTGTAAAAGTAAAATTACTGCAAACTAGAGGCAATGAGGAAGGGATAAAGGATACTGACAAATTGTAGGTGTATGGTAATAGCTGACAAATTTATTTGTACCCCAGACTAAAGGATTGCTTCTCTTGTTCTCCAGATTACAAGAAGAATCTGCAGATTAAGACAATAGTCCCTGTTAAATGTTGAAATAACATAGCATTTCAGGGGATATGCATTCAGTAACCCACACACTACCTTTCAGTTTTCCAAGCAATGTTATCTGTTACAACATGGTAACACTTTGAAGGGCAGATGCTGTCTCACCATAAATTAGTAATGGGGTGGAAGGGAAGATGCAAACTTTTGGTTTTCATTTCTCTCTGATGTAAAAAGGGAGCAATCAGCAGCTGCTATTCTCTGAAGACTGTGTGGCTTTTTCTCCATGGGACAGATGGTACAGGATAAGGCTTCCCACACCGCTTAACAGAAGCTGTTTCCCATGGACAGATTTTGCTATGGACAGAATCAAATTGTATAGTCCACCAGCAGAACATCTAAGGCACCAAACTTCATGCAGTTGTGTTTACACAGCTTATTGGAGGTGTTGTTTGGCATAACCTAACCTCTCTCCCCCTGACCTGTCATCATCATTCTAGATTTAAAAGCCTACAAAAAATTGCCTAAGTTAGTCTGACTGCCTCTAAAATACTTCTGTATTTTGATTTAGAAAGAGAAGGTGCTCACCTTTTGTTCATAGCAGAAAGTACTACAAATGCAAAACTTTTGCTTTCTGAAAGCAATCAATTTTTTCTTATTATTTCATTTTCTCCCAGTATGAAATCACCTTGAGAGTCCTACTCATTATTTATGTGATAAAACAGTGCTTCTGTGTTCCCTTTAAGATTGTTCCATTAGAAGCACATTATTTTTCTGCTTGAATGAAAAAATGCTTGAATGCAATTGGATCTAAACTCTCTGATGCAGTTTCTCTTTGGGATCTTGCTTCAGGTTTCTTTGCAAAAGCTGGTCCAAGACCAGTTCTGCATTGCTGCTGAAGCAATTCAGGTACTACAGGGCAGTTTTGGAAATAGCAACTGATGTGCAGGTTTAACACCATATGAGGTCTGTCTCAGAGTGTCGGGAACTACAGAGCTGATATGCAGGCCCTTGCCAGTGCAGCAGAAAAAGGACTCCCTGGCTCCGATGCTTTCCAAAACTTGCTGATGAAGGTACCTATTGAGAAGATCAACCTCAAAAGGCCAGAGGTTCTTGGTAGATGTGAAAGGAACTTAATTTCCTCATAAACCAAGTATCCAGGCATCAAGAAGATTCGTGAAATGATGATACAATATTTACTCTTGTGGATGGCATTGTGCAATAAGGCTCATTGCCCTTTTTACTTTCTGCCACTGTTCACAGTGTCTGACAGCAAGGAGAATAAGATGGCATATATGCAGGACTGTAAAGCCACTTAATGCCATGTATGTATTTGTAGTTTGTTTGTTTTGGAGGCTCTTTATTTTTATTTTAAGTGAAGTAATGTACTCAAAAAATATTTTTAACATCTAATTGCCAAGGTACCTTCCAAGATTTTGCCGTTCAGTATATGCACTTCCAACAAATAAAGACAAAGTGTCATCCTTGCAGAGTGACCTCATCAGAAAGTTACTTTTGGAATAGCAGCTGCAGCAAGTGTTAATCTAGAGAATTGTCAAGGAAATAAGGGGGACTAACTTACTTTCCTGGAGTGTAATTTAGGATTATATTAAGTATTCTAATAATGTGCAGACCCCAGAATCCAGAAGCTGTCACAGGAGTATCAGAGGAATCAGGGTTTGCATAACAACAGGAGGGGGGTTATCCTTGATGTGTTTCCTCATGTTCTCTTGTTCCCAGTCCTTCCTGTGACTGGAATGTAAATTCTAAACCACGGCAGCAAGCAAACCCACAGAAGGCAGCTGGCAGGTGGGCAGCAAGTGGTCAAGACAGCAGGAGAACACCAATACATTTTGTCTTAATACTCAATATAGCTCTTAAGATATTTCAGAGCATGCACAATCTGTACACAAGACCATGGCTCAGATGTCCAAACACATGAAGAATGAACATGTAGTCTTGTATCTGCACATCACTCTGCTTTGCTAAAACTCTGGTTTTGAGTGCTTAAAGATCTGTTTAGTCAAAAGAAACCTCAACTAACAAGGTGTTTCTTTTTTTGCCTGCAAACGGAATGTTCATTAAAGGCTCTTCTGTGATGGTTTTGATGGCCAAAGTGACCTTCATCTGTACAGTTCACACATATGAATTCACCACATAACCTTGTTTGACCCTAGAGGGTCCTTTTGAGGGAAAGGGGCTACTGCATGCCCAGTAACCATTCTGGTGCTCTGCAGAATTAAATATGTTTATAAAGTTAGATAAACCATTGTGTCTGTGATTACTTTTTTTTTTAATCAAAAAGAATTTAGAGGCAGCTAAATGGGAAGAAGCCAAAAAAACACATGAAGGAAATAATATCCAAAAAGCCTGGGACATGCTAGAAAAACAGCAATCAAACAGGAATGATAACACAAAAAATCAATAGGAAAAATGACATACTGAATCCAATTAACTTTGAATTGATTATAGAGAGAAAAACAAAACCAATTTTGACTGCTCTCTCCAATATTTGATCCTAAGACCAGTGTACTTATTTAAAACATTCTCATAATCAGTTTCCTTTATACTGTGCTTTTTCCTCTGAGAATGTGCCTTACACCAT
Organism: Corvus cornix cornix; assembly: GCF_000738735.6. NCBI lineage: Eukaryota > Metazoa > Chordata > Aves > Passeriformes > Corvidae > Corvus > Corvus cornix. The sequence goes on from NC_046332.1 coordinate 94,178,132, forward strand.
ATTTGTCATTTATGTCAGAACAAAATAAAAACAAGAAGCTGGTATAATCAGTTTTGAGAACTCAAGTAACAAAAGCACAATCAAAGAAATGAAAGGATAATTAGTAACAATGAATAAAAAATGGCAGCTTAAAGCCTCTTTCAGATTTAGCAATATGTCAGAGCAGGGCTAAGTAAGCAGAGACAATGAGAAAAATGCTTCTTCTCAAAAGAGTGGAGGACAAATTCAGACCACAGCTAAGGCCTAACCAATATTTCAGTTAAAATTCTTGAGGTTAGAGCCTAACACCAAGTATGCAGAGGCATTTTTATTTATTCACTTAACTGCTGCTTTTCTACCTTCCATTTCCAGGTGATCAAATTGCTCTGACTGCTGTAAAACTTTTTACATCAAGAAAAGGGTCCATATAAAAATGTGGATCAGACAAGTGGTTAAAAAAGTAAACAATAAGGCAGTGTCCAGACCTTTTAGGACCTTAAACTTCATAAACAAGATAATTAAAAACAACTAATGACAGACAACAATTGACTGGCATAATGAAAACATCTGTTCTGCTTTTGAGTTCTTATATTACTAGTCTTGAAGATTCATTGACTTTTTAGGCAAAATGAGGATGATGTCAGTATTAAGAGGTAAAACTCAGAAAAATGGGTACATGTAAGATGTGCAGTAGTACAAATTTCAGTGATATTTAGCAGAGAGAGCTCTGAGAATGCTGCTCTTCTGTTTCTTATCAACTGTACCAACTCACAAAATATTTTTATTAACTTACTGGGCTGAGGTTAATCTCTTCTCACATCTAAAAGCTAAAAGTTGAGTATAATCTAAGCTTGTTGTCCAATTTGATTCTGTTGTGAACAGGAAACATTGGATGCCTAAGGCAGGTATCCAAGGATGTGAAATAAATTGTCCTTTAAATGTGCTTTGTGGTGAGCTGTTAACCCATTGCTTTTCCTGTTTCACATTGTTCTCCCACTCTCCCCTGCCCTTAGCCCTGGCCACTCCCTTGGGCTCTCCCCATTGGTTCCTGTACCCCAACCCCACCCAGGTACCGCCCCTGGGCCCCGGACAAAACCCCCCTGTGCCCGGATCATGAGGTCTCTCTGCCTCTGGGGATCGCAGGGACAAGATGTGATTAAAGTCCTCTCAGACCCCTTTGGGAGACCCTTCTTGCCTCCTTTGTCATCACTGGTTGTAACACTGATAGCTGACCAGAGCAAGATTGCAGGAACATCCAAAATGGACTATGGGATGCGACCGGGTCGCATTGCCCTAAGCAGCCCTGTTGAGCTCACAGGAAGCTACAGCCTGCTAAGGTAAATCTAATGATTACAACAGTGCTTGCTTCTCAGCCAGTGTAAAAAGCTTGAAGTGCTCATCTCACTGTTAGACAGTTAAGTAAGAGGAATCACAGCTTGACATTCAAATCTACAAAGGCATCTGTTGGTGTCAGTAGTATTACACTGAGAGATCTGGCTTCAAAATGCTACAGTTCATGAAGTCAGTAGCATTGGACACTGTGATAAAACATGCAAATCCATGAGCACTTCTTGCAAGACACATTCCTGAAATATCTCCTCTCTCGGGTTTATTTCTTTTTTTTTCCCATCCTCTCACTCAAGCAAGGCTTCACCATGATAATGTATGCATATAAAGGCAAAAATAAACAATGAACCTGTGTAGTTACAGGGGAAAGCATGAGGAAATCACCTTCATTATAAAAAAAAAATAATTATTTTGGGCACCAGAAAAACATTCTTACTTTTTTGGAAAGGTGGAACTATAGAAAAGGAAACTGGAGTTGTAGCAGTGTATAACATACTGGTGGCATGTAACAGCAGGTCCTGCTCTACTCTGCACTGGTGTGGCCTTACCTGAATATTGTGTGCAGTTTTTGGGCTGAGGTCACTTGGTTTGTTCAGCCTGGAGGAGACAGAGGGGAGACCTCATTGTGGTCTTCAGTATCCTCGTGAGGAAAGCGGAGGACAGGTACCAATCTCTTTGCTCTCATGCCCAGTGACAGGACTTGAGGAAGTGGCATGAAGCGGAGTCAGGGGAGGTTTAGGTGGATTTCAGGAAAAGGTTCTTTGTCCAGAGAGTGGCTGGGCACTGGAACAGGCTCCCCAGGGAAATGGTCACAGCACCAAGCCTGACAGAGTTCAAGAAGTGCTTGGACAATGCTTTTAGGTACATGGTGTTATACCTGGTGTTGTCCTGTGAAGGGCCAGGAGTTGACTTTGATGATCTTTGTAGGTGCCTTCCATCTAGGCATATTATATGACTCTATGATTCCATGATTCTATGACCTGTCAGTGAAGACCTGCAGAGAGTAGATCCTATTGATCCTGACTCAGGACATGAAAGGATGATTTGGCTTGCTGACCTCTGACATCCTATTTGTTACAATATGGTGAAAAGTCTTCTTTGCATTTGAAACAACCCTGAGCTTACATAGGACATATACAGCAAGGTCCAGCCATATTTTATAATTCTCTGTCAGTGCTGCAGAATAGAGACTGTCTTTATTTCCATCTGCCAAGACTTGAGCAGGGCTGTGCATGAACTGAGGTGTTACTCAGTGTATTTGGAAAACTTTAAACTGAAATATTGAAATGGAATTTAGCAAAATTTGAGCAGCTGAGCAGGATCACAGCTTTAGGCTTGGATGTCTGTGTGTTCTGTGCAAGTCCCAGTTTTGGTAAGTCCCTTTGGCTCTGCCGATGTTGTGGGATGTGAAAGTGCCTGCCAGCTTCTGCATCCCTGAAACTGAATCTAGTCACATACCATCTGCCTTTCCTCCTCAGGCTGTGGTCTTCAGCCAAAGCATATTAAGGCATACAAGAAGACAGTGACAGCAAGTTTCAACAAATCCCCTAAATGAATGGGGGGTTCAGGACTGGGTGAAGGAGGGTACCATCAAGGACATGCAGCACAGGATAAGTGATCCCTGAGGCCATATGAGTAGAGACAATATATTCATTGTTCCTGTGCAAGCCAGTAGCGGGTATCGAAAGAGGGATATTCTGCCCTTCAGTATAGGCATGATCTCTCTGAATCTGGCACAAGCAGCTGCCCAAAATTAAATATGCAAGTAAGTAAAGCTTCTGAGGAAAAGAAATGTTTTCTAATCAATTTCCATTAGATAGAAAGATGTTATGGATAAGGAGGTGGTAAGCTTTTCTGCCGGTGAATTAATACATCTATGTCATGACTATCAATTGTTGTCAGAAATGTGTGCGTGGTCTGGAAGACTTTTTTACAAATTGACAGTGACTGGTCAGGCTGAAAGCAGGTGTATCTATTTGAATCTATTCTGACCTTTGGTTCATGGCATATGTTCATGTTATGTCACATTACCTCATCACATCACAAAAGCTAAATGTCATGCAGTGTCACATTCTAACCTAAGACAGCTCATCAGCTCTACTGTTGTCAGATTATGTGTAATGTAACAAAAGCACAGTAAATACAATGTGCTGTATATTATTTTAGCAGTTATCAGTCACATAAGAAGTTGAAAGCAATATTCATGTAAATGAAAAGATACAGCATAATTTCTTTGGAAACTCTCTGGGGCTTATTTACTGTTATTTCCATAGACCATTCTTCTGTGTGTTAACAAAGCTTTTGAACAATTCTCCTCAATACTCAGAACTGCAAGCCCTTGGAAATCTGCTGTTTAGGACTCCCTGAATTATTACCATGTTTAAGGTGAAAGTTGCGCCTGAGGGCAACCGGCCAATAAACCTGTCCTTGCCTTCTGCTTGTGGGATTGCCCTTCTTATCATGCTCCTGCTTTTGTCAGCCTATGACTCAAAGCTTAGTAACTTAATCAAGCTTGTGTTTATAAGGCTTATGTCATCTGAGTAGGAAACTGAAGCAATCCCTTGTGACTTAGGGGACCGGTCACATGCTTGCAGAAATGACTGACTGTGGAGCTTCACTGCCAGGACATAATTTGTTTAGATTAATGGCTAACAAAAAACTGTGAGTGATACACAGGTTTGGATAAATTATCATCAGCCTATGGGAAGCTCATAAACTGGGAAAGAAGTCAGGCAAAGAATACATTCATCTTACAAACTAGTTAAGTAATCTCTCCAGGTCTACACAGCCCATGAAATGCTAGTGTTTCATAAGGTTGCATGTGGTCAAAACAGTAAAGCTTTAATACTCTAAGGACAGGTAGTTGCATGCAGCTGCAAAATGACACCTGGTGGCCTTTTGAGAGAGTGGCTGTCATGATTTTTTGAGACAAGGGCAGAGGGGTGGGCAGGTGCAGTTGCTTTCAGAAGACCTTTGCTTCTGGGGACTGATAAGTTGTGAAGATCTGGACACAGCAAGTTTCGAAGTAAATGCTTGTGATTGCTCATCTAACTACTCACACCTAGCTACCTGTGAGTACAGACAAGTGCCATTATAATGACCATGATTTTGTCAGGCCACATGACACAGATCCATTTCTTTCTCTCCTCTTCCTCCCACTCCATGCTGGGCATGTAAGGAAGGAGGGAAGGAACATGCAGGATTGTGTCTTTCCTGCCAGGTTGTGTGTTAGGATATTCCCTTTTCTTGTTCCTTCTATGCTCATGCGTTGCCTACTGTCTCACACACAGAATCATAGACTCATCAAGGACCAAGATCATAGAGTCCAACCTTTGACCAAACGCAGCCTTGTCAACTAAACTACAGCACTAAGTGCCATGTATGGTTGTTTCTTGAACACTCCCAGGGATGGTGACTCTACCACTTCCCTGAGCAGCCTGTTGCTAGGTCTGACCACCTTGCAATGGGGTGATAGGGGCTTTGGAAACAGTGGGGAGCATTAGACTTGCATGCAGCTTACCTGTTTTAAAAGTCTGGGTGCCACGTAGCATTTGTCAGCATGGCACCAAAGAGAAATAGGAAATGAGAGATGGGATTCAACAAGGGAATGAGGCTTATGGGGTAGCAACCTTAAGGACCAGCTCCCTTACATGTCAGATCCTTCTGTGGGAAATGCTGAGCATCTGTAGGCTCCCCAGTAGTCCAAGAATCAAAAAGTATTTGTGGGTTTCCAAAGACTTCTTGGAGATACTCAATTTCTTTCAAGACTAGTGTTCCCTTATCACTCCCTCCTTTTGCCTTCCTGTTCCTCCTTCAGTTGAAATGTCTGATACTTACTAACTAAATCATTAACTGAGTTAAGCATTTTAATAGGCTAAGTAATTATAACCCATGGTCATAATAAATGATATGAAGAGGGGGGTTTCAATTAAGAAGTATTTTCCCACCGCTGTGTAGCATATGACCTTCAATGTATAAGCCATATTTCTCACTCATTCTTCCACCCTGAGGGAAGGAACTGCTTCCCTTTATATATATATTAAAAAAATTGCTAATGGTGCACTGTAATCACATGGCTGCATTTGAACAAATCTCATTCCAGACTTTCCCTGGAGGGTTTAATTATTCTGGTTTGTGCAGAATTACACCCAGTTGTAATTCTGTGTGTCTGACTGCAGCTGCTAGTTCATTTGTGCACCTATTCTCCCAACCAAGTGCACATAGAAATGCGATGCAACATTCATACGAACAGCTTAATGAACAACTGTAAATGGAACCTCTCAAACAACAACTATATGTACTTTTCTGCAGACTAACAGATCAAAATTGTGAGCTACTCCTTCAATGTGGGAAGAAAACATGGTCTCAGCTCTTTTCATTATGCAAATTAAGGTTTTTTGTTTTTTTTTTTTTTTTTTTTTTTTTTGTCACAGATATTTAAAAAAACCAAAAATTGAAACGGAGCTCCTTCCCTGATATCCTCCCATTAAAGGTCCTGGTTGAAGACTGACATCTGCTACCCTTCTATAAATCTAGAGATGATACCTGGATTCCAGCGGAGCAGTTCAGGATTTATACCAACTTCAATTATTCAATGAGAGCTAATTTGGCCTTCTAAATACGTAATTTTTCTTAGTGAAAAAAAAATCTATTAATCCCTCACAGCAGTCACTGATTGTGGCATTTTAACAGTAACAGCCAGCATGATTGAATGTTTTCAGTGCTTACTGACAGATGGTCATTGTGTTACAAAACAGCCTCCAATAAATAATGACCATATCCACATGAGAGATGGAAAATAGTTCTCTATTGTCAATCCTTTTTTGCTGCACATAATGAAGTAGAAATGTTTCTTCAATTCCATTTTATTCTGATACTGAAAGGCAAAAACTTCAATTTGAATGAAAAGTGACAAGAATCTGAAAGCAGAAATGTTTCAAGTTTTTATTTGTTTGCTTGCCTATTTCTTCACATCTAATAAACATTGTGGTTAATATTATTCAATTCTTATTTCAAAGTTTACATTTCCCTTCAGGTGCCAGTGAAACTTCTTTTGAAAGATCACAAGTAAGCTCACGGCGAAGATATGGTTTCACAGTCACAAGATGACAGGTTTGAAACTTACTCCTCATAATATGATGAGCATGAGTGCACACTGGTCTGTATGACTGGGAAAGAGGCTTCATTTTAATCACAATGCTTCAGAACATAATCTGTACTAAAAGTTTATGTCAATCACAAGCTGTGAATTTATTACAGTTACTAGTGATGCTACAGAAGTTAGGACTCTTATACTGTAAAAGAATCTGAAGCACCAAGTGTGTTCAATAGGTACCTCAAAAATTTTAGTACATGTCTTGTTGTACACTAGGAACAGCACAGTAGAAGTCTGACTATTTCTGCCTGGGTAGGAGGTGAGAGTCAGATAAGGGGAACAGGTTGTCTTGCATCAGGTTGTTGATGAATAAAAGGAGTATTTTCACAAGCACTGAGACTGGCTTACTGAACACATGCAGACTTCAGATTTTGAGAATAAATTGTTGATCAGTAGTTATCCTGATTTGCACTGCAAAAAGTCTCAGCGATCCAACTGAGCTGAAGTAGAATGATGAAGCACAACTAGAAAAATTATTGCACAGCTATTTGTTTACATGTTGATGGCTCAGGAGTTCTAAAAGTAGCTAAACTGGTTTTTGTCTTGAAAAGAGCAGGTAAAGCTAAACATACGGAGTAAACATATCTATGAAGCAGGAAGGACTCCTGTCAGCTCTCAGAACCAAACCATCCTTCAGCAGTAATTTTCAGCCATGTCTTGCACAATCTACAGCAATAACACTCATGACTCCCACCAAATCTTTATCTGTGCTGGACCTGATTGCTCACCTCTTCACATTTGCACTTCACTACATGTTAATGTTTGAGGTTTTAAACTGGATTATTTTACTGACTCTCACTTTGTAATCAGGGGAAAAAGTAAAACTCCCAAAGCCACAAGCATCTTGCCTACAAAAGTTTTCAGGGCACACTTTACATGAAGCTCACTACTATGGAGGTCAATGATCAGATTGAAATCAGAAACTTCTATGTGTCTGAATGACCCCTTCCAGTTGCCAGGGGTCTTGGGTCACAGCCTGTGGGTTTTATATCCCTCTATGTGTTTACATGTGTTTAAATTAGGAATTGTCTGAACTAGGTTCTGCAATTAGAAACAAGGAGCTGTGCTTTTATTAGAGGCTATAATGAGTTCTCAGAGCAAGTCACTTGTCCCCAAAAAGCTGCGGGAAATATTTTCAATGGTGGTTCCCACTTGTTTCTGATAATGAAGTAGCCTCTTCAAGACCAACTAATCTCAGTAAAGGTGAGAGACATTCTCATATCTATTAAGTAACCATTTATAATTCAGAAGAACATTTATGAAAGCAGCAGCATGTCTTTTGTCTTCTATATTTAGGACAACATTCAATGCTTAAACTAAGTGAGCGCTTTTGCTACAACTTGTCAGTTTGAAATCCTGTGGGGAAATGAGTTCATGGCTTCATCACCTGTTAGAAACCTATCACAGCTCACCCTTAGCTAGCAATCTCATTGACCTCAAAAGCTGAATGATTATAGACGTTTACCTTATCATATTTGAAATGTGGTATTGTAGAATCACACAATGGTTTGGTGTGGAAGAGACCTTAAAGATCATCTAGTTCCAATGCCCCTGCTGTGGACAGGGACACCTTCCACTACAGAAGGGAGCACAGATCCTCTATCCAGCCTGGCCTTGAATACTTTCAGGAATGGGGCATCCACAACATCTCTGGGAAGCCTGTTCCAGTGTCTCAACAACCCTCATAGTAGATATCTTCCTAATATCTAATTTAAACCTTCCCTCTATCAGTTTAATGCCATTACCCCTTATCCTGTCACTACAGCCTTTGTAAAAGTCCTTCTCCATCTCTCTCGTAGCCTCCTTTAGGTACTGGAAGGTGCTCTAAGGTCTCCCCAGGGCCTTCTCTTCTCCAGGCTGAACAACCCCAACTCTCTCAGCCTGTTCTCATAGGAGAGGACTGCCAGCTGTCTGACCATCTTCCTCTGGACTCACTCCAACAGGTCCACGTCCTTCCTGTGCTGGGGGCCCCGGAGCTGGATGCAGCACTGCAGATGGAGACTCACAAGAGCAGAGTAAGGGGTGAGGAGCACTCCCATCGATCTGCTGCCCACACTGCTTTGGATGCAGCCCAGGACAGGACTGGCTATCTGGGCTGCGAGTGCACATTGCCAGGTCATGTTGAACTTCTTGACAATCAACCTCCCCAAGTCCTTCTCAGGGCTGCTCTCAATCTTAACTTCATGTACCTTCATTTCAAGGCTGCAACAAAGCAAAATGGATCTTGTAATAGCAGTATCTGGATAAAAAGATGGCCCTTGGCAATTTTATGACCTTTTTTCTTAGGTCTTTTCCAGCCTAAAGAATTCTGTGTTTCTAAGATTCATTGCCGTAATTTAAGTATGTCATTTTTTGTAACTTAAATGTATGAGAAAATTTATGAAAAAAGAAAAGCAACACAGAGAGAGACAAAATCACTTGCTTCCTAATTTTCAACTGTCATGATCTTGTGAAACTACTTTCTTGTCCAGTGTTACCTGTGATATGTTCTCTGATTGTACCCAAACAGAGCTAAATCTTGCTTTATTTTCTCACAGAACTCTCACCCACCTATTATTTCCATGTATGAAAAGCAGAGGGAGACATAGGAAGTATTATTTCTCCAAATAACAGGCTTTGGAGCTATCATGGACTGTACAGGGAAAGGAGAATGTTTCTAACACGTGAAGACATATAATGGAATAGAATTTGCAGGCCTTTTGTCAAGCTTGAATTGAGAATCCCAGTATTCCTATAAGGGCTTTATTTGTAGTAACACCTAAGGAGAACATGTTAAGTTAACAGAGACATGCACACACACATTCACAAAGTGTATCTCTATGCAATACCACACTTATGACAATACAGCTTTTTTCATGCCAAGTGCTGTGTGCCATAGATCACTGTCTCAGTACAAAACACACAAACTCCACCAGAGTATACTCCGTTACTAGACATGGTCTTCCAAAACGGATTTTTTCCCTGCCTCTCTGGAGAGCTTTGAGTCTTGAAGCCCTGTTGCGTGTCAGACTGTGGGCATGCTTTTCTCCACTGAGGGCTAAATGAGCATCTCTTACATTCCCATACTGTGGGAGAACCTTTGGCAGTTTTTCAGCATCATTTTGAATTCTGCCCCAGCACTCTTACCAGCTCATTTGAGTTTGGTGCCATCCTTGGTTTTATGTAAGTTCTTCTTGCTCAGGCATGTATTCAAATAATAAATATTTGGAAAAGAAGTGAGTCTCAGATGCCTCTTAAGAAGAGATCCAACGTGGACTCTCTCCTTCCTGCCAGTTTGCCAGTGATTACTTTCTTGGAACTTATTTTCAACCACCTCTTTATCTACTTTATTGTGAACCAGGGTTGCTGACAGCAGCCTATGATCTAACTGATGAAATATGATTCAGGTAGGTGGACTTCATGTCCGGTAACAAAATAGCTGGACCACTGGGTTCAAAGTGTATTACAACAGCATAAAGTCCAGTTGTCAGCCACATAGTAGCTTTCCTTCAGGGTTAATATACTGGGGAAAATAGTATCTTTATTAATGAGCTGTACAGTCAAAACATTTGTGCATAATACACAGCAAATTCTGTGTATGCAGCAAGATGAAGAAGAGTCAATGCTTCAGTAAATCTCTGGAGGACGGGGCTGATGTGTCTGGATGCTGGCAGCCTGAAGAAACGGCTGGCAGAAGATTAACATTGTTCAAAAACAAATTAAAATTTTGGATCCCCATTGGAAAACCCCTATGCAACAGAACAGGGGGCTGATTGGACAGAAAGCAGTTTTGTCCATGGGGACAAGAACTTTCAATAGTCTGCCTTGGTGCTAAAGGAATCCAACCTTATCACCCTCTCCAACCCCCTGAAAGGAAATTGCAGCGAGGTGGGGGCCTGTCTCTTCCCACAAGTAAGCAGTGATAGGATGAGAGGAAATGGCCTCAAGTTGTACCAGGGCAGTTTAGATTGGAGGTATTTAAAACACTTGTAGATACGACATTTAGGGACATGGTTTAGCGATGAACTTGGCAGTGTTTAGTTTACTATCAGACTCGATCTCAGAGGTCTTTTCAAACCTAAACAATTCTATGATTCTCCTCTTCTCCCTGAGTACAGTGTCTCTTTCCTCACGAGAAATTTGGAGTCAGATGGAGTCAGGAACTGGAAGTCTAGAACAGCCAGTATGGAAACCCAGTTTAGTCCTGCCTGCCTGTCCAGAGACAAGGCACCTAAAAGGCAGTGTTGTGTAATTTCCTTATAGGAACTGACAACTGACTCCTCAGCAGGATCTGGCCTTTTATTTCTATACAGGGATTACATAAAATACCAGATAAATACGTCCCTTTTTTTTTATTATTTTGTATCGGCAGATCTTATTTGAATGTTTGGCAGGACTCTTGTAAACACACAGAAATAAGTAAATTATCTGTGGGCCGTAAAAATCCTGAACTTAACTGAAGATCTTTGTAAAATCATGCACTTAAACTAGACCCACATTCCCCAGCTACAAACCAACATCTCTGTTGAAAAAATAAGCCTGCTACAGAGTGTTATATTTGTCTAGAAAAGTAAGCACACCTACATGAGATATTTGATATAAAGGGTCCATCGTTGTGCCTTTTATCAACTAAATAGAATGTCTTTCCCACCTCAGAGAATCTAAGACTCTGGATGTTTGTCTCCCCCAGGAGACAAAAGATGCACTCTTTTCAGACTGCATGATGTCTGACTTTGCTAACTCCTCATGCCTGATGAGAACTCAGGGATTACATAGGACAGAAGCTTAAGGCAGAAGGAAGTCTTTAAACTTTGAGAGTTACTTTTGGGACATTGTCTTGATCTTTGATGATATGGCATCTAGCATGTTACTTATGATAATTCTAAAACCCAAGGAGCCCCAGTCACAGCATGAGCATAGAAGATATGTTTCAAATGCATTTATTTCCATATTGCCTTTTTTTTTTTTTTCCCTTTTCTAACTGCTCAATTCAAATTACAGACATAGGAGCTATATTAGTAAAAGCTAGACGTGATTAAATACTTTCAGTAATCAGGTTACTAAAATATAAATTTAGATGACTAGAGGAGTAATTTCTATTCAAGATACTTTTAACTGCATTGACTGATTGTGACTAGATTCATTAGGCAAGAATTTAGACCAAATCTATATTCAGGATACTGGTCAGAACCCTGAGGAAGGTCATGATATCTGGAAATTTCCAAAGCACTCACCCAAACTTACCCATCCACTGACAAACATTTTCCTACCTTAGTCCTGTCAGATCAGGCAACTCTTTGCCTGCCTATCTGATTGGTAAGGCTCAGACCACTCTTTTAGGGAGGGTCTGCACTAAAACCAGCTAGAGATGGTTTTAATTCAAACAAACCACATGGAGCTGTCTTCCTGAAAGGATACAAAATCAGGTCCCCTAGTTCTAGAAATAGTTTCGGGACCACCAAGTTGTACTATGTTGTGAGACAGAGGAGCTGTATCTGCATAAAGAGTCATTTAGTAGCTGTGGCAATTTCGTTGCCACAACTTTCTAGCCTAATGGTTTGGTCATATTTGGACAGGGAGAAAGTTGCCTTCCAATACTCATTGTTGGAAACATGTGAGTAATTTATATTAAGTGTTAATTAGAAAGAGTCTGCAAAACATTTCTCCCCTTTTTCTGGGAGTATATGACAGATTCAGCACTTTTCTTTCTGTACTCCAATGAGTACTCTCACAGGAGACAGGTGACTACATGTCCAGGTAAGCTGAGAAGGGGCTAGAGCCCAAATAAAACAGAGTGAGGGCACGAGCATTAGCTAATAACTGTCACATGAACATTGTTATGACAGAAATATACCCATGCTTGTCAAATTTTCCCTGTTGATACTTCAAAAGATCTCAGCAGTTCTCCTGCATTGCAAAACAAATATCCATTTTCAGAGAAGAGTGGATTTATGAAAAGGTATGTTTGTGAAGAGTTGAAATTATGTGTAAGTTCAGACTGCATCCAACAAATACTTTCAGCTAGAAAAAGTGAAAAAGATGTTGAAATACTGAAATATTCTATTTCAGCATTTTAAAGGACTTTTTTTCAAAAATTAATCATAAACACTATGCTATAATTTCATTTAACAACTTTTTTTTTTTATCATAGAAGTCTGATTGAGAATTAAGCTAAGTTGACAGGAAAGGAAATAGGAAAGTGCTAAGAGGGGACTTTATTCATATATATGAAAACCAAACGAAGCTACTTAAGGTTGAAATAAATATGTCTAATTCAAGATGAGGTTCTCTTTCAAAAATCCTCAAAAAGTCAAATCATGACTTGACTGAACTTTTGCCTCTGACACTTCACAGCAAAATGCATGATTTGACCAGATCCAGCATACATTCATGGGTTGGTGAAAAGGCCAAACCACAGTGGAGAGGACAGACAGTCTTTGCTAATGATCTAATTCTCACAGCCACAGTGTAAGCCAGCACTGGGATTTATTTATTTCTTCTCAAAAGGAAAATCCTGAATATACAGAGAACAGCAGAACTGGAAGAAAAGCATTTCTTTCTATTTTGTTAAGATATTGTCAAATAGTTATGCTCAGGTGGTGTTCTCCTTTTAAAAATTTTATATTTAAAACACAAAGCCATGAAATGTTTAATACCATTCTGGAAAACTGATTTGTACAGAGTTTAGTTACATTTATTATTTAACAAGCGAATGGCAAAACTTACTTTAAGTTCCTCAGAGCATTTCAGATATTAGCAGGCTTTATAGAGATAAGAATAACAGGATTACTAGGGATGCCAATACTATACAGCAGAATTAAAAGCTACAGTTAATATGGCTATTACTATCACTTTAGAACTATGCTACAATCTATTATGCTTTCTTAGCAAGTTAATGAAATTCTTTGTCCCACACACAAAGGATCTGCAGTATAATAAAGTTATTAAAGAAAGTAATTAAACCTTTTAGAATAAAAAAGGATCACTGACAAAAAAAAAAGGTAAATGCATTTCACTTACTCAACAATCATACTATTGTTTTGTAAACAATACAAATTTTTAAAAGGCTTATCACTTCATGCTGTACACAGATCTTTTGAAAAATATCGGTGCATGTATTTCTCTGAACGTCTAAATCAGTTTTTAAAAACAAAGTTTTGCTTAAAATTTGCAATAGGAATGTAACTACAGCAACTAAAAACCACCAAGTGCTATTTCAGGAGTAACGTATACAAGCTTTATAAAATTTCTCATGCCAATAGATGTTGTTTTTCTTTTATTGTGGCTTAGTATGGTTTCAGAATTCTCTTGGCTTTAAGACCAGTAACTTTTTAAAGTGTAATACGTATCTGATTCCTCTTACCTTATGCTGAAGGTGATTTGTTAGGCGTTTCGGTTTTTCCACATATTAAAAATTAAGCAATAAGGCACAATGTGGAGGAGTGATTATCTGATGATAATCCCAGCATCCTGAAATTGCTTTATTGCAAATATAAATATATTTTAGATTGTTCACTGGATATTAGGGGCATTAGCACACCCACAGAGTTTAATCTTCCCCTTTAGAATATTAAATTCATAAGGCTTTTTTTTTGTCTAAGCTATTTTTTAATGTGAAAGACAGGACTTCATATACTCAAGAAATACTGTAATTGGCTGGTGCTTACTCCACTGGGAGATGAATTTACAAGCACTGTACAGTTCTGCTGAAACTACTTCTCAACACTTCAAAATGTCAATAGTATATTTTCCCAGCCCTGTAAACACATTTTGATACACAATATAAACTTTAATGGTAGTTTTAAGACACCTCTGGGGGTATGGTTACTTAAGCAATAAGACACAGTAGGGTGTGAATTATGGTATAATAATTCCCTACCAACTGCATTGTTAGGCACGAGGCCAAAGGCCAAGGGACCAATGAACACATTAGGTGTGAATTATGACATCATAAGTCACACTGTAGAGTGTCTTACTGACATTAGAGAAATATTTAAAACATGTTTTAAAGCAAATGCTTTAGTCCTAGAGTACTATATTTTAATGGAATATCCTGAAAAATCTTTCCAAGTAAAAAGTTAGCCTTTATATAACCTGGAATTAGAAATGAAATTGAAACAAAGCAAAACAAAACAAAAAAGGTCTTCTAAGTTTGTCATATTGCAGTGTGGTGACAAGCTTTAAAGAACAGCCCCAGAAAATATATGTCTTACCCAAGTTTGTAAAAAATAGCACAAAGGCCTTCTGCACAGGGGATTATAATCTGCTTTTCTCATTGTAGAATCAGATTGCTTGAATCAGAGGTGTACTGGCTTCTCCCATGTAACTGTGTTGATGAAACTGCTAGAAAACCTACATACCTTTTTTCCACACTTGTTCATACTGTAATAGGGCACAATATGGACTTTGAACAAGTAGCAGAAAAGTTCCTTAAGACCCCATTTGAACTCCTGCAGCTGAGGCTGCTCACAGTTCTAACACAACTTTTAGTAAGGACTGCAAGTAGGATAATGTATATTTATACTGTTTTCCATTTTAAACTCTGTTTGACAAATGCATTTTCTCCCCTCTGGGTACTCCCTCATTCCAAGAGCAGCAATGACAACAATGTCATCTGGAGATACACAAGCTCACCTTACAAATAGCTCAGTGACTGGGAGCAAGCTCACTGCAGCAGCAGGGGTTTTGGCTTGATCTAAACTGGTTTCTCAGTCAGTTTTTACAGCTTGTCTTAAACTTCCAGGCTGCTGTGGATTGATTGCTACCAGTGGCCGAGCCAGCTAGTGAGCATTAGGGTTGGCAATATGATAAAGCTTGTGGGAGGGCTGTTTGCCAGGCCCATTTGGGGAGCGATAAGCCTCAGGGCATGTCTGCGTGTCTCAGTGCACTGAGGTGCTCAGCATTGCTAGGCTGGCTGGGTAGATGCTGTTGTGGCTATGGATAGGGATGCTGTGCCATGTAGGGATAACAACCGGCATCCTGGAAGCAATATAGCTGCAAGGTCAGGTTAATTAGCTCTGCTGCATCCAGTTCTGGAGCCATTTAATTTCTCACTCACAGAGGGATCTCTGTGTGTCCCTGGTTATCTGAGCAAAAAACCAGAAACCTCAGTTCTTCCAGGCACAGCCTCATTCTGACAGAATAAGAGTTGTTTTCTGCATAACCTCACTCATAGGGGTTTCCTGCCCCCCCGGATAAAGTCATTATCTGTGGCCATTTACATCAGTCAGAGGTAAAATCTGGAGCCTAGAGTTCCTCATTCTCTGTGAAACAGAAATGACAAATCTTACATAGAGGACTTCTGTGAAGGTAGCAGTGGTAACAAAGTAAAATTTTGAGCTAACTTGGTGTCTCCCCTTCCTTGTCCACTCAAAATGTCTGTTTTAATCTCCAGCAAGGGAAGGTGCTTAATTCTGCCTACTGCTTGATGATACTCACGGGAACAATTTGAGTTTTGCTGCTTTCCTGTATAAACAAACAAACAAGCATGTGATTGCTTATTGCTATTCAGCCTGATTAAAACTTCTGTCAAACATGATGGAAAAACCTACACCTCTATGGATTTTTTACTTTTCCAACAACTTCCAACAAAGAGTGAGTTCACCAATTTAGACCTAGCTTACATTTGAAAATACTTGTTTTATATCCACTTGCAAAACTGGAAACACTTTTTCCTGGATCTCAATAGGAATGGGACAAACAACCAAGAAAAGGGTTCCACACTGCCTCTACATACTCCAAGAACTTAAAATAAGTAGCCCCAGAAAAAAACCTTTAAATATATATAAATTACACCTTTTAGTGGCAAAGCAGTATTTCAAAGACTGCTGAGCAATAACTAACAAGTTCTCAGCAGCATGTTTTTCATAAATTAACATTACTGCTCAGAACTCATGTACACTAACTAGAATGCTGCAATTTCTGAAACCATTTTATTACATGAAATTTGAGGTATAAATGCATCACTGTGCTACCATAATAAGGACATAATACTTTGATATACCCATCTCTGCAAAGCCTTTGGGCTTGTAACAGTAAATCACAGACCTATTTTCATACCTCATTACCATTATGTATCTTTCCACTGACACCTGACCTTATGCATAATCAGGTATGAATCTCAAACCACACTTACAGTCTAAATGAGTGCCTCATTATTTTGCATAACCCAGAATGAAATAAGATTTGAGATGTAACTGCAAAATTCGCAGTTCACACATTCAGAAATGCAGGTTCATCAAAAAGAAGTAATGGTCTCTAATTTGGGACTGTGAACAGCACCAAATCACTACTGCTCATAGGAGCTTTGCAAGAATTTCAGGATTGGATTTTAGAAAGGATATTGCCAGTTCTGAAAAAAATAACACATTGTTGAAACTGTTTGGTATGTTGTTAAAGATGAACTATGAAAGAAAAATGAAAGTACTGAATTTATTACCTGTATTTTGAAGAAAGAACAACAGCACCAATTGCATGAAGTTATAAAACACCAGAAATAAACATGTAAATAATCTCCATGGAACACAGACATCTACAAAGAAATATATATATATATGTATACATGTAATATAATAAACCCATTCATTAGGGAACAAGAAACATATTTTTGTACTGTATAAAACAGCTGTACAGTGTGCACGCAGACTTTCCTGATGTCTCTAAAATGTCTGTCAGTCACTTCTCCCCATCATCATTTGCTTAACATAGTTTCTTCATTGTCCATGGGAGAACTCTAAGTGACTGTTTTGTACTTTTAAACTAAGTACTTACAGTGCAGTTTGTCTCCATATATATATACACATGCATACATATATATACTCACCAGTGCACACATATATGTATACATGTATATATATGAAAAGAACAAACACACACATGTACACACACACGTGACAGATCAAAACAGCTCCTCCATCCTGTGCTATCGAATTAGTGCTTATAAAAAATCCCTGCACATTTTGTGAAGGGAAGAAAACTTGCTGATTGTGCAGATTGAAGTGATTAGATGGTTCCATTCCTAACAGTCTGCAAACACACATCTGAATCATATGGTGGTGTCCCATATGCCTGAAGAGAGTCTGTTGCAGGAGGTATCTTCTACCTTCTTCAGCAGTGTTGGCTTCTTACAAGGGGGTGGAGGTGGGGCTGTGATTCTTTGCTCAGTGTTGTGCAATATTTGCTGCCAGTCTTCTCTCTCTTCACACAGCTTTCTCCTCCAATCTAGAAGCTCTTGTAGAGCCACACTCTCATTCTCAGAAAGTCTAAGCTGATGAATAACCTGTGAGAAGAAAACAATGATAGCAATAACAATAATAATAATATGTGGATAAAGAAAACAGATCAAATAAGCCTGTTAATAATTTGAAGCAACCTTGTCCTCCAAAAGGGTTTTAAACTCTTTACACTGAAAACAAAGAACATTAGTGATTTAGAATTGCCCAATTGCAATCTTATGTCTGAAAGTCACAGAGCCTGAAGTCACAATGTCTGAAGTTGTATGAAGCAACTGTCAAAAATGAAACAAACGGAAAAAACTCCCCTGTGTCGTCAAAGGGTACATGAACAGAATTCTCTGAAACACACAAAGCAGACTGCCTACAGCTGCTGCAGGAGTAGCAAGGTTTGTCCTATAAATATAAGTACCCAAATAGCCATAACCATAACCTTTGTTGCATATTAGAATCAGTAAAGCTACTTGTCAGACAGGTGTTATCCTTAGAACCAGGGGCCAGTTCTTGTCTTCCTCCAGAGTATACATTAACAACTTCAACTGTAGTTTCAGTCAGCCTGAATCTATTTATAAATTCATTCTGAAGTAGCCACAGTTCGTACTAGATTCACAATCCACCTAGAAGAAACTGTTCCCTTCCTTTTAACTCTTCTATTCCAGTGACTATTTATTTTGTTCAAGTCAGTTTGAAGCCCTCATAGCAGCACAAGTCCATGAAGCGACGAAGTCCATCTCACGGTCCTTTAAGACTTACTTGACACCTATGCAGTACAGCAGCCCCTAGAGCAGGTACTGAGATCTATTGGCTTGGGAGCTTTCTGTAACTAGAAAATATGAAACAAGCCCATCATAACATCTAATAGCCCACAGCCCGTATCCTGTTACCTTCTTTCTTAAGAACCCCACAGGAGCACCTGTTAGAGGCACCTATGGCGTGACTAAAATGCCCACACTTCACCTCACACAATGGGCTCATGTAAAGGTTGCATTTCCCTACTTGTCATAATGAAAGATGACTGCATGTTAGTTACGATAAAGGAAATGATGTGCAGTGCCCTTAAATGCTCATGAGACACTCCACACAGGATTAGCTCCAGTTGCAAGGAAAGCTGAGTGACATGAAGGGCGTTTTTGTCGCTGATAGGCAATGGGGTTCCTGGGGTAGAAGACTTTGCTATTGCCTGTGGCTCCCGCTGTTCCTTCACAGAACAGCAAGTACCTGAGTACAGAGGCTTACCAGGCTTTACACTGCTATTTCAAGTGTGTCCTGTGCAAGTCAGATCTTTCACATGCACATGCTGTCAGAGA
Source organism: Corvus cornix cornix (assembly GCF_000738735.6). NCBI lineage: Eukaryota > Metazoa > Chordata > Aves > Passeriformes > Corvidae > Corvus > Corvus cornix. The sequence continues at coordinate 94,197,130 of NC_046332.1, forward strand.
AGGAATAAGCCCTTACATGGATATGCCTGAATATCTACAGGGAATTTGCTTAATTTCTGGTTGGTTGATACTTCAAAGAGAAATGCCTTAGCCTATATTATGCCTTAATAACAGGTATAATCAAGCACAGTTTAAAGTTCTAAATTTTTTTAAAAAACGAAGAAAAATGAAAATGTTTGAAAGACTTCATTAAGTGTATCTCAACTGCATATCACTATAAAATTAAAAACCTCTTTGCTTTTATATTTACACAAAATGCAACAGGGCATCTCAGCAACTCAAGTGAAAATTAAATGTTCCACAGATAGTGCTAGAAGAATATCAGAGACAAAACATACTTTTTCTTTTTTTCAGTGGTTTATAAAAGATTAGAAGACAAAAGTTTGACTTGGAAACAACTTATCAAGAAAGACAGGTCAGGTGGCTTTATCCTGTAGAACAGTTGAATAGTTTGTGAGTCACCATGGCTTACTCACGGCCAGTTTCTGTAGTTTTTTGTGCGTTTAAATTATGAGCATAATCCATTTTAGAAAACACATAGATTGGAATGCAGTCTTCCCAATTTGGACACCTTATTTGTACCTAAATTTAAGACAGTTCATGAACTGTGCTAGGCATGCTTCTCAGAGAGGTGCTGGAACACACAAGAACCAAGCTTTGTTAGATGGTCATCGCAAGAGTTTCATATGAAAGAGTTTCAGAGATAAGTAATCAAAGACATGCCTGAACACTGCAGTATAAATATAGTTATTAAAAAATAGGTATTTTGAAACTGTGTAATTGGATGTGCTCTGGTGACAAAAGTTTGGATAGTATGACTAATGAAGTCTGGAAGAATTTTCAGATTGAGAGATGGACAGAGTATTTGGAAAGAGACAGTGCCACTGCTGTTCCAAGGAACATAAAGGCACATAGGGGCAGGGTAAGAAGTGAGCACATTTTGCCTGGGCAAGGAATTGACAAATGCATCCTGTTTATAGCTTGTAGGCACTGAAGAAACTTTATTATACTGGCCTGCTTATGCAAGCTGTAAATTAATATAGGGTCATCAGTTTCACTATAGAGCTCATTTTCCAGTGAATAGTGGACAAAAATTGGTCCAGTTCACAAATAAGCGTACATATTTTATTGTAATTTCTTAGGCAGGGATGGAAAAATATCTCAAACATTTATTCATTATGAAACTGATCTGGTAAATAAGCTGGAAAACAACCTGCATGAAGGACATGAGGTGAAACTGCAGTCGAAATGAAATGGGGGAAAATGCACAAGAAGTGGCAGAGCTCTAAACGAACCAATTAATTTAATTAGATCTATTTGAATAACATGATATCTTTTCTCTTTTTCATTTGTGATTAGACTTGTGACAAGCTGAAGATCTATTATACATATTCATTATAGAAAAGGTTGGCTGAATAATTTTACACGAAGCACAATGTAAAAGAGTAAGCTATGTTTCCTGATTATTATTCTATATCCTGAGAAGGTATTTTATGAAGGGTGAATGATGTGTGTGGGAATTAATTACTTTAAGACTACTGATCTTTTGAATGGACACTAAACAAAGAACTTCAACCAACTGTATTGGCAACAACTGTAGACCAGGATTTTCCTACTCAAAGTCAATGGTCAATCAGACATGGTATACAGCATTTGGGCTAGACCCACAAAACATATAGTATTTGAATAACTGGCATTTAACAGCTCTGCCTTTGGGTGGAAACACCATCCCTGTGTTTAGTATCCAGAGCAAACAAGAAAAGCTGAAGTGTCAAAGTCACACACAAAAGAAGAGCTTGTGGAGTTACCACAGCTATTAACTGGCAACTGCAATGGATTGAAGGATTTAAACCAGATCTGTATTTTCCACTGCAAAATATGGAAAGATGGACAAAATAAATTTGTAATGAGCAGCCCAGGGAGGAGCTTTCAGAATTAATTCTTTCCACTTCACAGCCCAAACACTCAGGCTGTAGCAGCAAGTGCTCTCCTCCCGGCATCAAGGATTTTGGTGGGTGACAGAACACAAATGACTCAGTTCCATCACAACATGCATGGAAGGACTTTCATCATTCTCTAGAAGTTAGAGCATATTGGGAAATTAGAAGATGTGGATTCAACTTCTCTGTATTGGTCCTAGCTGAGATGAAGATCATTTTCCTCTTTGCATTGGTAACTAGGAAGCAGCTGATAACTCTCCAGTGTTCTGGCTTCTGTTGAACAGAGCTGGCACAGCCTCAGTGCTGTCTCTCCAACATTCCCACCTGACCAGTAGGCTGCGGGTGGGCAAGATCTTGGGAGGGGACACAACTAGGCCAGCTGACCCAAACTGACCAAGGGGATATTCCATACCATATGCTGTCTGCACACCTATAAGAAAAAGGAGGGGGAAGGGGAGATATTCATTATTTAGACTTTACCTTCCAGAACAACCTCCACATATGCTGAAGCCCTGCTTCCCAGGAAGTAGCCAGACACTGCTTGCTAATCAGAAGTAGAGAATAAAATATTTTTGTTTTATTTTCCTTTTCCTTTGCTTCTTGCATGTGCACAACCTTCACTTTTGCTTTAGTAAACTGCCTATATCTTGACCCATGAATTTTTTTCCATCTTATTTTTTCCCCCTGTCCTGTAGCAGAGGGGAGTGATAGAGCAGCTTGGTGAGCACTTGGTGTTCAGCCAGGGTCAACCCACCACAGTTCTTTCAGGTTGAGGAAGAGACCAAGTTCCCACATGCTGAGAGAACACTTCAAGTACAAGGGGTGGACTCTGAGTGCAGAGCAGAAGGACTCTGACTCCTGTGCTTTGTGCTGTCTGATTAGCGTGCTAAAGTAAAACCTTCAGAGAGAGTCCCTTGTGGTTTTAGTGCACAAAAAAGCACAGGAGACAGAGCACTTTGGTTATATGCTGGCAGTCATGAAAATCTTGGAGCACAATTTTGCCTATACACATTTGAGTATTGCATAGTCATTGGAGAATGAGGCTCTGAACTTCCTTCTGGATTTAGGCTTCTAAATTCTGCCTAAATTTCACTGTACAGCCTAAAACAGACATGCTGGATTTCAACTTTGTCTTAGAATCAAGATGAGTTGCTATAAGGTAAGTCAGTAATTTTTTTTTAATTACAGTCTATTTCATATGCAAGTTAAAAATTCAGCAAGTTTTTAATTATAGAAACTAGAAGGTTTCATATTTTAAATAATTTGTGACAAAAAATATGCCAGATAAAATGATTAACTAGCACATTTACAATTAACTTTGAGTTATTTAGAGATTTTGCTCTAGAATCTCAAGAAATTAATTCTTCTTTAAAAGATCAAATGCTATAACTTTACAGAGGATGTTTTGTAACATTCAGAAGCAAAGAATTTATATTCTCTGTTTGTGTGTCAAATGCAATGGAGTCTTAATCATCAGCCTATGACTAAAGGGCTTATTACATAGTCTGACAAACAGAGATTTATTATTGGTAGATTCTTTTCAGTATTTCACCTCAGTTTGCTCCCTCATTGACCAAATGTAGGGTTTACCTTTTAAAAAATATGTGTATACTGCTATACTAATTTTTTCATTCATGAATGCACTCTTTTTACTAGTATTCATCAGAAATGAAGTACTTAATTACATATGATAATTACGTATTATTTAAAACATACAAACAATTTTCTTTGCACAAAATGTAGCACTTCATGTTGTGTTACAGTTCTTAGTTGCTTCTTTAAATTTTAGTAAGATTCCTGCCTATAGACGTATAAGCACAAGAGAAAATCACAGCACAATTTAAGGACATGCAAAGCACATAAACCTGTGTTGCTGAGACATTTCCCTTTTGTAGCTAGTTCATATTTTTTGCTGGGAGAAATAATGCCAGCTGTTTTCTTCAACAGATTTATCAATGTTGGTGCTTTAAAGTAACTGTCAGTAAATGCTCACAGTTAATTATTGCATCATTGATTTTTCTCTTCCATTAGCGAAGTTGAGGTCCCATCATGGAGTCTTTGGGATGACTGAGTTCAGAAGAGCAATGATTTTACCTTTCTAAACTTTGATCAGGATCTAAAGTGAATTATGCAATAAATGTAAAATGTTTATGATAAATTATCATAATTATTTTAGAAATGAAACTGCCTTGACAAAATCCCTGTTTACAATTTCTTTCAGTTTGTAGGCTGCCTAAATATGAAAGCCAAATAAATTTCAGCCAATGGGTGATTCACATTTAATTTTATTACAGCCCTCAAAAGCAGTTCATAGACCCCAGTGGATCTTCTGTGGATCCCCAGTTTTAAAGACAGTAAAGATGAGGATGTTCTGACCTCTTATTTCAAAATTAAACACCATTTCATTCAGTAATTCAGAAAATAATTCTTACTGCAAGCAATTATTAGCAAGAGCAACATATTTTGATTCAACTTGTATGCAACTCCCACAAAAATGTTTCTAACTCATTTTAATGGCTTCATTTTTTAAATTTAATTTTTTTTTAATCTCATAAGCCCTTACACTGACTCTTTCCAAACATGCGTGTCACAACTTTATTTCCAAACTACTGAACAGGCACACTGCAACCTCTCAAAAAATCCTAACACTTCAGGTCCCAACAGGTATGTTTGGGGTTTTTATAACGTTAAAGAAAGAGCAGATAACAGGAAAGGATTGCTTTTCCACCAACTACTGAATCAAGGAAAATTAAAAATCTGTCAGTCTACATGTTATTTACCAATATAATATTCACTTAAGTATATAAGGGGAAAGTGCACAGTAAGCCAAGGGTGTGTTAAGAAGCCCAGGTAAGCGTTCAACACAAATCAAATCAATATGCAAATTCGTGTTTGATTGGGAAACCTGCACTGGCCATGTAAGACCCCAGCAGGGAGCACAGAGCAGCTATGATAAATGAGCTTACATGCTTCAAAATTCCAATTAAAATCTTCAAACACGAATGTAACACTGGGATCCAAACTGATTCATGGGATTGTCATGTGAGTGCTGGGACAGGCATTTTTTTGAAGTAGCAGATCCACTGGATGTAATAACTTGATATGTGATATACAACAATAAAATTATTTTAGTTAATTGTTCTTTTAAACTGCTGATGATTTTTCTTTGTGTTGGAACAACTTACAATGTCCAAAAAAAAGCTCCGAATGGATGTCAAATGGGTTTATTGGAAAAGAGAAAATGGCAAAGAAGACAGGTGCTCTGTCTGGTGCAAATCTGGAAGTGCTCTGGAGGAGGCATGCCAGCAAAAAATTAATGAGATCCATAACTGAAAATACATTGCATTTGCTTTTTTCTAAACAGGAAAATATCTGTCTCAGTTAAATTTTCGTATTACATCAAAAGAAGGAACTAAGTTTAGAACAGGTGTTGTTATATGATGACATACCAAAGGAAGTAATAACTTGGCTGAACTATAAATATTTGGGATAATCTTATAAGTAACTTTGTATTTAAAATAAAATTTAAAAGGGACTTCATTTATGAACAAAAATGCATTGCCACTAGATTCAGTTAGAAATGTTTTCCCTTCTGACAAGCTAATTTACAACTCTCTGTTGGATTTTTTTTTTCAAGGGACAGATTCAGTTCTCTTCCAAACATTAGTTGTGGAATGATGCTGGAATTGGGAAATTGTTGTGTCAGAGATCATGCAGACACAGGTATCTTTGATTGCCCAGTCCAGCCCTCTGCTATCTCATGGCACTTGGAAAACTCTCAAACTTCATCCTAAAAAATTAATTCCACTGTTTGCCTGAGTTTCACTTTCTGATAGGATTTTCCAGAAGAATTAATGAAAGAAAAATGTGCTAAGGATTACTATCTACAGAATGAACTCTGACTCCAGAAGCCCTTCCTCACAGGCCACTGGAAACTGAGAGATCATACTTGCAAAAGGAACATCTCGTATCTCTGTCTTTACCCTGCATAGCAGAGCCTTCTTGTTTTTATCAGAAAGAGAATCTCGGCCTACACATACCTTTACTGTGCCTCAGGCCGGATATTTGACATTCTTCATCTAACTGCGATTCTATTTCTGGTGGAGGTTGTCTCATTTTCTGCCATACTGTTGTAGTTTCTTGTGGTCTTTTTGTTGTTGTTGTTTATTAGGTTTATCTTTGTTTTTTTGTTTGATTTGAGGGAGAGGGAGGTGGTTGTTTGGTTTGGGGTGATTTTTTTTTATTATTATTTTTTGAAGTGATACATTTTAGTCACAAAAGCTGGACCTGTCTTCCATACTTTTGCATCATTCAGTGAATGTATCAATATTATCAAAAATATACCAATAGTTATATCCCAATATTATCAATGAATTATGTTAGTCATCCTCCATACAGACTGGAAGTATCTCAGCAATCAAACAAAGATAATATATCTTTGCAAAATAAAATCAGCACACAAAACCTGAGTACAACTGTAATTTGCAACCTGGTAGAAAATATTAGCATAAGGTAGACAATGTTCGATAATATATAACAGGCACACTGATTACCTGAGCTGGGAATAGAGTTGGACAAATCTATACATTCAAAACAGGGCTGTACTTTGTTTATTTGGATCTTGTGGCTTTCAATTTTAATTTTGTTTTTTTTTTGCTGAGTTTCTTTCAGCTCTAGATTCCTGATTTCAACTAAAAAGTGACACATTCCCAGAGTGACTAAAACATCAACCATCAGCAAATACTGAGGGTTTTTTTCTCCAAGGTAATATATATCCCCAGATAAACTGATCATACAATGCTCTTTAAAACATTCAGAGCATCCCCCTAATTTGCCTCTGATGCTTGAGAAAAAGAATATGTTCATACAGTAACTGTGTCTTTCTCAAGATGAGTTCTGGAAACAAATCCTTTATCATAGAGGTTTTCGGAACAGCTGACCTAACAATGCTGATACTGCTTTGCATATAATCTAACAAAAAATGTCCAACAAACTAAGTCATGTTGCTACTTAATTGATCACTGACTTTTTATGGCAAGATATTTTATCCGACTAGATAGAGATTACGTTTGCCACAATGCTTGCAAAGCAATTACAAAAACAATCATCAGCTCGTATTTGCTGTAGTTGGGCATCATCCTTTGTTGTATAGAAACACTACACTTGTGGTCAAACAATTTATTTAGCAATACTCAAACAATCATTTAATTTATGGTCTGTTAGCATTCCAAATCTCTGCTATCTGTATGTGGCAGTGTGTGACAGCAAGAGAATGAAGGGCAGAGGAATTTATTCCCTCTCACACTGGGTACTTCTAGTGAGAGGTGTAGTCACTCCACAGGTGCTGTCAGTGGGGTGGTGGACCACACTCCTGCTGAGCTCAAATTTGAAGCAGCCTTTTAAGGTGAGCCACTGGCCATTGTGGCAGCCAAAGCAGCCAAAGAATTACACCCTTTAGCCAAACACCAGAGCTTGGGAAGGGCACAGAGATATTCAGGAGGTTTTGTTCCCTTCCCTTCTACAATGTCATCTAGCAGGGGCAAATGCAGTGAGGATGAAGCACTGGAGACAGAAAAGGGGCCTGGAATGTGTAGGGAGCTGGCTTTGACATCAGCTGGTTCAAAGAGGAGGACCTGCGCTTTCACCCGTGGAGGTCACAGGGGTCAGACCTGGGCTATACCTGCTTAGCAGAGGGGCACCAGCCCTCCAAGAGCCCTTCACACATAAACACAAGATAATGTACTTACTGATGAATTTACACTATGCATTACCTCATACCATTTAATCTATAAGGCACATGCTTTTGACTCTAAGTCTTCTAAAAATAAAGCCACAATGTGTTATAGGACCTGATTTTTGTTGCTGTGTGTGACATTACAAAGAATATTCTTTGGCATTACAGTCAAAACAATAAACAAAACACAACGCAGGGGGGTGTACTGATTCAGATCAATGATAAGTATATAACATTCCATGTCTTCTCTTGGATGTTACATGTTTACAAAGGTGTTAGTGGTTTTTTTTTTATTACACCAGACCTCTTTGATTGTCACTTTTTGCTTCAAAGATGATCAAAGACTACTTCCAGCTAATAGACAAACATGACAGACAATAATAAGGAATGTTAGAGCCCAGTGTTTAGAACTGTGACAATGGGTGGGGGATAGCAACACATTGCAACACATTCTTGACTATCCATTTTTTTAAACTTTTGAACAGTCAACAAAAGAAGTGATTGGCAACAAATATTAAATCAAGTAGGAACAAAGAAGACCTTTGAAACCATAATGAATATGCAGCTCTTTTTGAGGGAAGAGACTGCTGAAAGCAATGAGATTTCATGAAATAAGATTCATGGCTTAAGCTGTAATGAAACAATAAATACATATTTCACAAATATGAAAAGACATTTCCAATTTAACATTGTCAGATGTTGGGTCCTATATTACTGCAATCTGCCAATCTGCACCATGGGGTTTAAACAAAAGAGATAAGACTGCAGATCTTCTAATATAACCATATGTGAAAAAATAACCGTGATTTTTTATCTCACCTCTTTGAACACATGACAGATAAAACATATTTCAGAAGTGGGTAACCAAAATCCTACACCAGGGTATGTCATATGTCTGATATTACTTAACCTACCAGGATGGCAAGCTGCTTGTTTATTTGTGTCTTGTTCTGGGAGCATTTCCATAGGACTGAATGCACGTGACATCATCTGATTACAAATAAGCAAATATTCAGCCATTCAGAGCTAAACTGGACAAAGAGGCTTTGCATCTATCAATAGAAAATTTTATACCTTTCTTCTGGGACAACCAAATCTTCAAGAGACTATGGTTGAGACCCAGCTTGCATAAAATGCCTATAAACATAGGCAATCACTACAATTATTTTTATTTTATGGAACATAAAAGATCACATTGGTAAGTGTGTGAAGATGAGTATCACATCTGGAACATCACAGACTTTCCACTTTTTTCCTCCGTAGTCCTTCTTTACTGCATCACCCTCTGTTCTATTCTTGGTTCTTTTCCTCCCATTCTTATCTTCCTTTTAGGTTTCTTTTTTCCTCACTTTGGGTTGATTCCTTCTCTCTGGCTCTTCCTTCTTTCTTCTTTCTAAATCCCTTATTCCATTTAATTATTTACCTTCTCTCTCAGTTTTTTTTATTCTTTTTCCAAACTTACTTCTTAGAATCATCCGTTATCTGTGCCTGGTTTACTCCCCACTCCCACCCCACACATATGCTTATTATCACACTAGTCTTTAATCTGTCCCTCACTTCCCATCTGTTCATTATCTCCAGGTTGTCCATCTCATCCTGTTACAGACAGACCATGTTGCTTTTTGCTGCCCACATAAGAAAAAAAGGAATCTTTTCGCTGGTCTGCTTTTCTTCATTCCACTTTCTCACACCACTTCCCACTTCATAGTGAATAGTAATAACAAATTTAAAATATCATTGAAAGAAAACCAGACTCAAAACCCCGAAAAAGCCCTCACAGTCCTGGATCTGTGAAAAAAAGACAGGGCCACTTAGCTTTTATATGAGGTATAAATATAGAGGCTTGCTTTTATTGACTCTATTTCATCTTGCTGCTGTTGCAGACATTCTAAAGAATTTGTATGTTTCAATGGTCTTTATTCTCTGTCTTTTAAACATAGACACTCACAGCAGCTGTTGAGAACAGAGGAATCACTAAAAACAGTCTGGAGAGAGCCCATTGGACTGATTAAGGAACTGGGAAACACTCTGAGTAAAAGAAAAAGAGCACAGGAGCAATATTTTTTATAGGTTTTTTATTTTAGAGGAGGTTTTGGGTTTTAGACCCTGCTAAGTAATTTCAACATCTGTGGAGTATCCAGTATGCTTTGGGATCACTTCCTAGACTGTGACTGAATAGAAATGACTCTTAGTCATATCAGAATTTCCTACCTAAGCAAGATTATGGCAAAAATGACAAGAAGAAACATCTCTTTCATTTTGGTGAGGTTTTTGCCTCTGGACAGAAATTATAGCATAAGAATTTGAGACTAGAGATCCAGGCACATTTGGAACTGCCAAACTGTTTATACAAATCACTGAAACAATTTGAAACAATAATTATTTAAATAATTTTAAACCTGTAATTTAAAATCAAGTTTGGAAAAGGAAGATTCCTAGTTTTCTGCTGTTTGGGGAGCAAGAGGCTACCAAAACATTTTCTGTAGAAGCTGAGTTAGAGATATAGTTGCTAAAAGTTTTCATGTAAAGGTAGATTAGGATATTGCTTCTTGCAGTACCATTCTACTGTAGATTTTTGATTTAAAGTTTTGAATATTTCCTTGACTAGAATGTTTTGGTTTACAAGGAAAGCACAAAACACAGGGAAGCTAGTGTGCTGGGCTGGGGAGGAGAAAATGTGTGGCTCTGCTAGCAAGTAGTTTCTGAAATATCTACGTCTGAACAAACTAAAGCACATGAAACATTTTAATAAAGGCTTGACCTCCAAATTCATGGTTGAATTTTCATCTTCACTGAGAATGAAGTTACAGTGTTAGGTATCTATATCAGATGTTATCTGTATCAGATGTTGGATTCTTTATGTTTTTATGTGATATTATTTTGAAACCTATTGATAAAAGCACTTGGAAATGTACACCTGTACAGCCACAAAACAATATGAAGAAAAAGGTATTAGTTTAAAAAACCCATAGTTTGTTGTTCTTTTGACATATAAGACCCTTATTTCTTTTGAAATAGTTTTCATTTCTGGTGAGACAAAAATTAAACTTTAATACTTTAATAATTTTCTGACAGAATAAAGTAGAATTTTATTCCATAACTTTCCACTGAGAAATATTTTGTTAGTAATTGAATTTTCCAATTTTTGTCCTTTTCCATTCAGTAAAAATTGCCCTTTATGTAACCACTGCCCTAGAAAATTAGCATTTTAAATAAAATAAATTAGCATTTTTTTTTCTCCTTTTTTTTTCAGCAGACTTCGTTTCAGGATGATCAACTGGATTATATTTTATGCTTGGTATCTACTTTCAAAAAAGTTTGTTAAAAAATTGATCTGTATGCTGCATGTTGACAGATACTGACCTGAAGAATTATCTCTGGAGTGTGTAGGTTTGCAGTGTGCAGGATGTGTCAGGCAGTGATGCAGGTAATTGGCACCTGATATGACAACAGGATGGTACTGTAACCACAATGTCTAAACTCAATTGAATGTATATGAGCCTTGAGATCCTGGGACAAAAATGAAATGAACTAACCCTTACTGTCACTGCAGTAAGGAACTAGCAGGGAGATATTAAAAAAACTCCATAAATGTTGGAAGCTCCTGAAAGCTAGTGAACCAGTTTCCTTTACCTGAAGTGACAGTGTCTGCCAAGAGATCCAAGGACCTACATCTTTCTCTTTAGAGCAATTAGTCAATCAGTACCTCCACAGACCTGTGAAAAAGTATGTCCTACTTCACATAGCTGGGCAAGGATTACTTTAAGTGATGAGGTTACTACAGTGAAGCCTGGCAAAGACTTTTACAATTGGCTTGTATGCTGTTAGAGTCACTAGCAGCATGCTAAAAAATGTCAACAGTAATTAAATCCAATAATTTTCAAATATATGCCATGCTTTGGCAGTGGTGAGGAATGCTTTTCACAGCAAGAATTCTCAGCCCTGTGAACATAGAATTTTTTTAAGATATTTTTTTTTCTTTTTACGGGAAGAAGATTTTTTCCTTTTTCTTTTGGCAACACCATTTTGCAAGATGTTTATTCATTAGAGGATTGTATCAAAAATCACAGAACTACAGGTTTCTTCTCTAAACTTGTCACAGTTCTTACTGGCTTGCGTTTAAGGATTGTCCCTGCATATAATTCTGAGTACATTTCATGGAATCTATTTTAAAAATTTGTGAAACACTTTGGCAAAACATCTAAAAATTTACTGAAAAATGACATTTCAAAATACTGAAATGAAATTGTGTTCAGGTTTTGGCAAGTACTTTAGGAAAAATAAAAACCACAAGTTTGCAAATGGTTAACAACTTGCTTCTAAAATAAAAGATTTAAATGTTGCAGAATAATTTCACAGGTTCCATTTTCAAAGAAAAGAAGACAACAATGGCTCTCCATACCCAGTTAATTTAACTCTTTGTACTGCATTGATGTAATTTATACATGACTGTCTTGACCCAGGTAAGCTTATTAGCAACAGAGGTGTGAGGTGCTTCAGGACAAAGGCATCTCACTGTGTGAGGTTTGTAACTGGACCAAAGTCAGGGACTTGGACTTTTCACTTGCTAGAAAGGTCTCTTTGGCCACTCTCATGTGTAATAAGTATTTGGTTGATGTAATAAAAATGTAACAGAGAAAACTGAAAACATCCTCATCCAGGATACCCATCTGGAGACAGTAGAACTGCAAGTATTTTTTTCATATTAGGGTCAAAGTCCATTTTTGAGAGTCTGAGAGGTATGGTGAGGGCAAAAATTTGTTATTGTGTGCAAGATGGATATGTTCCTATGTGTGCCAGGGCAGCCCTGGCTGGCCTTACTCAAAGGATAAGTGTAGTGCTGAGTGCTGTCTTGGCACAGTTTTTCTACTCAGGATAGGCACTGTAGTTATGTGCTTCTGACAGTAAGGTAAAAAACAAAAAAGTGAAGACTTTTATACTAGCTTGCTCACATATTTATTCAGTTGAAACCTATTGTTTTCAAAGTTACGTTAAGACTGAGTATGATGTTGAAGGCTGAATCTTGCTCCTGCTGGAGGCAAAGGCCAAACATTTGTTTAACTTGGCTAGAGCCAGTATTTTGTTGTTATGAAATGTCAGCTCTCCCCCACAGACAACAGGTAGCTTCTAATGTGATAAAGCACTTCTCTCACCTTCTGGTAAAATAGTTTGGAAATTTTAAAATCAGTTAATGAGAGGTTTCTGTTGAAAAAAGTCCTCTCAGGTCCAACTTGTTTCGTCATTGGACAATATTTAGCTTTACTGTAAACTTCTTACAGTCATCTCAAATAAATAAAATGACTTGGAACTACCCTTTTAGAAAAGTGGATTGAAGACATAATGACAACAGGAGAATACAATAATGACATTTAAGCAAAGTGATATAATAATAAAATTTTTGAATGCCTTCATGCCAGAATTGGCTACTTAGAAAGTAAAGTGGTTCACATTAGATACAAAATGCTGAAGAAATAATTAAGAAAATATCTTATGAAAAATTTTATCCCTTTTTGTTCACTTAATGACCATCAAAATTAATTCTATGTTGCAATTTTTAAATTACTTTAACTCATTAGAAATTTTAAGAGAACTGATGCAAGCTTCACATTACCTTAGTATCTATTGCTGTTTTAAATGATAGATATTTTGATTTTATTACTTATTGGTATTTGTACAAAACTTGTGAAGACCATTTTTAAAGTCTTCATTGCTTTTATATATAAAAGGATGATATAATTATGCATTTAATTCTACGAGGTTCATGCAAGTGTTTCTGGTATGAATGAATCAATATCTTGAGAGAGATAACATCTTGGTCCTCTCAGGGTTAAGAGACATATTTCCTGCCTGAAAATAGCATCCTCACAACCAGCAACAGTACATTTCATAAACTTTGAACTCACTGTAAGAAGCTTTCAGGATCATTATTCTTCCAGTAAAAAAAAGTTATTAGTAAATTCATTATTGTCTTTAGCTCAATAGAAACCTGTAAAAGAAGTCTGCATTTTTCAATGCCTGTACCCAAATTTGAATCAAGAGACAGCTTTCAACATGCACCTACTATGATCTTTTCCTGTTGTAGTGGTTCCAGCAGATCATCAGTGAAATATTTACCTGACTAGTGTGGCTCTCCCTGTGTCTTTGAATCGATGAGCCTGCTGTAGTGCTGGCTGACAGTCTTGAATATTCATTTTCCTCTGGTAATCCTAAAGCAGAAGAATACTAATTTATAATCTGAGATTTATCCACTGGTTGATTTCAAAATAAGATTAAAAGACCTTGATATGTTTTACTAAAAAAGAAACAAAAACCCCCAAATTACACATTTGCCTGAATATTTACTATTTCCATGCTTACTGAAACAGAACAATTCTTTCTAACCAAGTGGGGGTAGCATAGATAGGTTGAAAGAAGGAGCAATCGTAACTAAAGAGCCTGCAAATAACACTTTACCTATACACTGGCCAGGGATTCCTCCTGCAATGCAGAAATCCCTGGCTCTTCTTCCCCTGACTCATTTTCATGGCAGAAGCAATACAAAGGGAACAAAAACCACGCCTGCAGCATTCTGCTCTCAATTTAGTATCTCTGTTTCACACAGCAAGTCAGTATTAGGTCCAGGATTCAAAACTTCATCCCCTCAGTACAGAGCACGTTTTTTGTAAGTCTTATAATTATTGTGCATTCTTGATGTGGGAATTAGCTGTCCAAAATTAAGCTGTGTAAAACCAGTCATCCGGTGTAAAACAGCCAGGTAGTCTCCAGTAATCAAGAGAAACAAACACATCTGCAAAGTGATTCTATAGTGAGGCTCATTGCTGGTGCTTCCCAGTCACTTCTGCAGCAGTGGGAATACCATTCATATAGCACTGCAGATGATCTGAAAGGTGGGATGAGGGGAAGCAAAGGCACAAGCAGAAACACAGAGAGTCCACGATAGGTGTTATTAAGCACCTCACAAACCAGAATCACAGACACCATGGTAGGTCTGTGTATTGGGTCTAGCAGAGCTGGAGATCATTTTTCCCATAGCAGCCCTCATAGTGCTGTGCTTGTGGTGGGTTGACCCTGTGTGGATGCTGGGTGCCCACCCAAGAGGCTCCATCACTCCCCTCCTCAGCTGGACAGAGGGGAGAAAATATAAGGAAAGGCTTGTGGGTTGAGATAAGGACAGGAGAGACCAGTTACTGTCATGGGAAAAACAGACTCAGCTTGGGGAAATGAACTGAATTTATTTATTACCAATCAAAACCAGAGTAGGCAAATGATAATTAAAACAAAGCTTACAACCCCTTAAAATCCCTCTATCCTCCTTTTAGTTTCCCCCTTATAACAGTGCCTTCCCACAACTTTGTAACTGGGGACAACAGGTTTTTAATTTTCTTTGTTCTTCTGAATATCATAAGATCATAAACATGGATCTTTTTCTTCATCATCTGGGCCTCCTCTGAACACATAGACAATGAGGAAGGTGAATCTCTTGTTTCCAGCTCAGGAGCCAGATCAAATCTGTGAGAGTCCAGCATTTCAGTTCTTTTCTGTTTGCGGCAGAGGGAATCTGACCCTGTTGTCTCAGTAATTGGAACTATGTGTTATTTTGAGGTGGGATTATCACTTTTTGAAGCTGAGCAATGATATATTAGGTATGTACAGGGGCAAGGTGTGACATCCAAGGCCTCTAGTGTACTGTTAGTCTTATAAATTATATGTAAGTTACCATTATTGCTTTCTCACCTACATTAAATTCTCTGTACTCCAACTAAAAATTCTCCCTTCGCAAGATCACATGTTTTTGGTCAAATTAAATGCTTGAAATAAATTTCCCTCTAAAAAATCCCATTTTTTGTGAACACAAACCGACACCATTTTTTCAAATAATTTCCTGAACTAATAATTTATTTACATGGATTCAGTTTGGATGCATCTCAAACAAAATAATAAAAAATTATCCAAATTTTAATGCAAAGTACCTTCTAAAAGTAGGTGCTATTCTTTTAATTCAAATAAAAGCTAGAATGTAAAATATTTGCATAATTCCAGACCACCAGAAATGAATAAAAATACTTTCCTAGGCCCAGCAGCAAGTTCTGAAAAATATACTGATTTTGCACTATGTTAATACATTTTAGGATAGACTGTCCAGGACAGCCTTGAGCTAAGAATCAGGTTATCAATGATTTTCTGTTTATTTCTGTAGAAAGCACTTTGATAAGAGGTCTTATCAAATAAGTAAAGTTTCCATGTACAGCAGCAGCACGTTGTCACAGACATGGCAAGCAGAGGCTTGGTAGAGTTTGGAAAGAGAAATGGAGTAGGTGATTACATGCTAAGAGCTTTCCTTTACGTACACCTAAGTAAATATTAGGATACCACAGCTTTGCATTGAGTAGGACCTTGTTTAATTCAGTCCAAGGTTGGAAGAATCAGTTTAGCTGGGCTAGGGGCAAAATTCAAGAACCTAAGTTAATCAGGTATTCAGTCTGGAGCACAAACTACACCATCTGGATTGGGCTTTCCTGCAACTATTCTCAAGTTATCAAAAGTAAGTTGAATTCGGCTTTTTTTTTGGCAAAATTAGGTTTGCTATACATAATCGCTGCAATTGTATGTGGTACTGTTTTGGGTGATGTAGGATCACAACTTTCCTCACTGCAGTGTAAAAGGTTATTTCAGGCTTTCTGATTACTCTGTGTGTTTGGCAAAAAGCTCTTTCTTTCAGACTAAGAACTCTGGTAAGTGTGGAAGATTTGTGGTGGAGAAGTCACAGTTTGATAGCACAGAGCTGTAGAAAGGTGCTGCTCCTCCTATTAAAAATAAATTTAAAAAGAAGAGCAATACATTATATTCATTAAAAAAAATGAAAAAGCAACTTCTATTAAAAATCTGAACTCAAAGGAGTATTATTTCCTTAGGATTAATGCTTTTAGAACCTTGAAAGACATTCTGTCACGGCTCTTGTACTATTTATTATTGCAATGATAAACAATTTTTCATTCACTAGTAGGACACCTATAGCAAAGGGAGATCCTGATTTTCTATTTTCTGTCCCATTTGTATCAATTATAGGATCAGAATCTCAAATCTAAGTCCTCCATGCCTTAGGCTGCTTATAGACTTAGAGCTGAAGTAATTACAAATTCCTTGACAGAGGCTGTTTTATTTTCTTCACATTCAGCTTTTATTGGAGAGGGCTTATCAGTTCACACATACAAAGTTAAGCCAGTTCCAGAAACAGATATTTCACAACTCAGAAGATTCCAGCCTGGCTATATCTTACGAAGCTCATTCAAGGAAACACTTCAGCAATTTTATGTTAGAAGAGCTTTGGGATTAAAAACTGCTTACCATTTGATACTGAATTTCCATTTTCAGCAGTCACAGAACTGGACAGTGGATTAGATGACTGAGTTCCATGGTTATTTGCATTTTTATCCTGTGTTTCTGATCCAGAATCTGATATATTTGGATCTTCCCTGCTCCTCAAATTCAGATTAGTTTCAGCACCTGACAGAAACAGAGAAAATGATTGTCAGTTTCCTATTAACTAGTGGCTTTCACATGTAAGTAGATGAAAACTAACACAGAGAGACCACATTACTTTATTAAATTAAAAATGTGGAAGGTTTAAATCAGTGATTTTTGCAGATTTTTTTTCTTTTTTTTTTTTTTTTTTTTTGCTACTGTTCCACTTGTAGCTTTTTAAAGTTTTGGGAAGTGAAAGGCATTACGAAATTTCTTTTGGATTGTTTCTTTCCACACAAATATCAGTAGCTACAACTCATTAAGTGTTTGTATTGCCTCTATTTTAGATTTATTTCACATGAGTTTACATACCACTGACATCACTGAAATGCCTTTCATCATTGCACTAAGTGATACTAGCAAGAGATATAATGTGATCTCATCTTTTTCTTTTACCACCTCTCCCACAAGAAACAAAATGGCTTTTGAGATTAAACCATAGTAGCAATATTCCTCCCAGCAGATCCTCCCTGCGGCCATTGTTTACTCAGCCTCGGGGCTCTCCAGCCATCAGCTGTCATTTTCTATAAAGTGCCAGGTTTTCATGTCGGAGCCTTTTAGTTAAATTTCTTCAAGACATCAAGAGGAGGCCTGATCCTGTAGGAGTTCCAAAGCTCTGTACAGTGCACATGCATTTGTTCAAAGAGAAGGGCAAAACAAAGCCTTTGTCTTCTTTCCCCTCTGACTGATTGCACATCCATGCAAAGCAGAACAGCTCACAGCAAAGTGCCTGGAGCTGGCTCTGAGCTTGCCCGGCTTTGTCAGCCCAGTGCTCCACAAGAAACAGGGCTCAGTCATCAGCTGTGCCCAAGTGGTGCTCCCCACTGGAGTTCAGCGGCCAGGGACACACTCAGAGTTGGAAGACAAGATGGATGGGGATCCTAGGAGGGCCCACACAGCAGTACCTGTATCCCTGTCTATCCCGACTCCACTCCTGTGTGACAGGGCTGATGAAATGCTGCACTGGCAAGGTTATGCATTTTTTAAAGGATTTCTCTCCCTTTTCTGTGGGTTGTTTTTTTTTTGCTTGTTTGTTTTGCATTTTTGGGTTTTTTTGTGTGTGTTGAACATATATGCATATTCTTTCCTTGCCATAGTCAGGTTTGGTTCATGGAAGACAAACCTGAATTCAGTGCTTTCTCCATTTCAGTCTTCCTAACTCTTTCTGCCCCCTCTGAGGCCTGGCCTTAGCTACGGGGCTGATGTATTATGGCTGACCCTGGTGCAGAGGTCCTCTTGTAACACTCTAAAATGAAAATTTTCCTTCTATGACAGCTCTGAAAGAGTTATGCCTTGATTTTGGTTGTCATAATGACAGCAAGAACCAATGGAAGTCAAAAGACTAGCTATTAAAACCAACATTACAGCATTCACCCATACTTCCAATAACATCCTTAGCTCTCCCAAAGATATGATATATATTCTTATAAATCTCAAGCACATGGAAATTTTTCAAGGGGAAGGAAAAGCATTTTTTTTCACCAGGTAATAATACTTAACCTGAAGGTTTTCCAGTCTAATGTTGACTGTGCTGTCAATTTTTCATTTTTTGCCTGAACTAAAAAAAAAATCCACCTGATTTAAAAAGCACTAACATTAGAACTTAATTAATGAAATGAAAACTATAAATCCATTCTGGTTACCTCAAAATATTTCATTTAATTGAAAAGGTCTTTCCTATTTTTGTTTAGCTTTCAGTTATCTAACTCTGAATTGTTCTTAATATTTCCTTGTCTAAAAAAAATCTGTCTTGAAAAGTCAAAAAGTTCCTTTTCAAACTGTCAGATAAAATATTTCCATGTTTGCTTGGTTTTTGTCCCTCCCTCCCTTGCCCTCGTTTCCTGATCATTATTTTTTGCCAGATCTGATTGGATTGTTTCAGTGACACTGTTTCATAAAATGGATCTTTAGGCAAATTTTTTATGCACTGAAAAAATTAGGCTAGCTCTACCCACAGTAACTGACTTGGGAGAGTCTGAGATGGAAAGTCTGAGACGGAAAATGCATACAGTACAATTATAAGAGCATGCCTGATTTAGCTTTTGTACGAGCAAGTTGACTGCAAAATGCATCTTTGCAGCTCATTTTAAATTTGTCTGAAAAGGAAATGTCACTTTTAGATGTTCATAGTCAGTGCACTATAGATCGTAATCCACCTACATAATTATTGTGCCACCTTTTACATAAAGCTTCTTGTGTGGCTGGGATCCTTATTTTTCTTGATATTCGAAAGATTTATTGATTTGCCTGACATGTATAATTCATTTGAGAATGAGCAAGTAGAAGGAGTTTTTCTTGCATTGCTGTTTGCAGAAGCCTTTTGTTTCATAGGTACGTTGATATCTTTTCAGGGCATTCATGAAGGGCTCTTGAAAAAAAATTACATTTTCTTCTTTATATCTGTAGAATTAAATACTACAAAGAATTGTGGATAGCTAGAATATCATACTAAATTGGCAGAAATAAGTAGTGGAATATATGCAGCATATCTTTGGGGACAACAATCTAGACAGAAATTTGTTATCCCATTTGCTGTATTCAATCATTGTAAGAAATGCACACCTTTAGTTTCTGAACAGAAAACTATATAGAAAAAATGTATTTCATAGTGCCTTATTTAGCTGCTCTTGGGGGTGGGAAAGAACCCTATATTTTATTTCAAAATAATCTGGATTATATAAAGGTACTTGAACTAATTTCCTATATATAGGCCTCTTCATCTCCTCATTGGAGCAGATTCATGTGTCTGTAGAACAAATTTAACTGTGTACATCAGCAAACTTCAAGCAGACATCAGGAGAGTGCCCCTGAAACTGGCTCTGCCCCACACTGGACAAGCTCCCCCTGCTCCAGCCTCTGCTCACAGGACCACACTCCTGAGCATGTACTGTGTCCAGTTCTGGACTCCTCAATACAAGATAGACAAGCTACTGGAGAGGGTACAGCAGAGGGTCACAAAGATGATGAGGAGTTTGGAGCATCTCTTATGAGGAGAGACTGTGGGAGCCAGGCCTGTTTGGTCAAGGGCAGAGAGAACGGAGAGGGCATCTCATCAATACATAGAAATATCTCAGAAGTGGGTTGTCAAGAGGATGGTGCCAGGCTCTTTTTAGTAGCGCTCAGCAACAGGAAATGGAGCAGTGGCCATAAACTAAAACACAAGAAATTTCACCTTCCACCTTCTGAAGAAGAACTTCTTTATGTTGAGGATGGCAGAGCACTGACCAGGCTGCCCAGGGGGCTCATGGAGTCTCCCTCTCTGGAGACGTTCAAAACCCACCAGGACACATTCTTGTGTAACCTGTTGTAGGTGACCCTGCTTTGGCAGGGGGTTGGACTGGGTGATCTCCAATGGTCAATTCCAACCCTAAAAATTCTGTGATTCTGTGTTTGATGGAGTAAACTCACTCCAGGTTATCAGCATCTCTCTGCACTGGGAGGCACAAACTGGCCACAGTACCCATGTATGGTCTAACGATGAGTGCTGGGTGGAGGAATGGCTTACACAGCCCAGGATGCTGCTGGCTGTCTCTGCTGCTAAGGCTCACTGCCAGCTCCGGTCCAGCTCCCAGGGCCCCCAGCACCCTCTTCCACAGGCTGCTTCCCAGACAGCCTGATCCCCATATCATGGTAGGAGGTAATACCTTTCAAGGTGCAGCACTTTGCATTTGCTTTTCACTAAATATGCCAGAAAGTTGATTTTATCTTCTGTGCAGGGGTATCCCTTTCTGTCGTGCTTCCTTACTATTCAAAATATCCCTGACCATAGCAAAGGTGTCTCCTGACATTTTATCATAATATTTCTATTCAAAATTCCTACTGATTCTTATTTGTCAAGTATTGGTCTGAAATGCACTTTCCCCTCACGTTTTCTTAGTCACCTAACATAGACTTTTGGACTTTCTCTGCGATAGTATCAACTTGCTCCTGCTGCCATCAAACCTTGCAGATAAAAATATGCAGTGTTCTCTCATCCCTTATCAACATCCTGAAACTATCAGAAATACTTTAGGAGACAGGAAAAAACCCCTTATGATTCCTATGTTTGAACATCTTCACCAACATAGATGAATCCTATCTTTTTGTTCAGACTTGTGCTCTGCTGTTCTCACTAGATGGATGGATTATTTACCAGGTTTCAATATTATTTTTTTAAAGTAACAACATCTTTAACAGTTTTCAGCTGGTAATAAATGTTATTTGAAGAGTCATCCATGCCTACTTGCAAGAGACTAGCTATAAAGAGGTATCAGCTGTAGGAGCATGGTGGAAGTTCGTGATTTTGAGAGGAATACAAGCTTTAAGTGAAAACCTAGAGTCTGCAAAAGTGAACAGTATTTGGATTACTATTTCAGTAAACTGACTTTGCCCAAAAGATATCTCTGACTCAGTAAAGTCCTACTCTGACTAATCTTGCAGTTAATGAGGATGTATGGACTAGAAAGACGTATGGATGTTTGGATTGAAGGCGTCATTTGTCCCTCAGCTCTAGCACAGTTACTAGCTGGGAGCAATCACATGTACAGTGCTTTTAATCAGAAGATGACAAATCAAAGTGTAACAGTTATTTCCTTACGAGCAAGCTCCATATTCCAACAAATCCACAATTAATTACATCAGCATTACTTGAAAAGTGCAAGAGGAGCAGTATGGTAAAGAGGCAGCTTATGAAATCCACAGTTGCTGGTTATTAGTGCTCTTGGAAGAGACTGAGTTTAAAACTCAAGATAAAGTCATAAGGCACAGGATGGACAGAATTGCACTTATTTTGTAAAAAACATTCAGACATACTCAGAAAGTGATGGAAAATAATGTATTTGCTTCCCCCCCCCCATTTTTAAGCCACTATCTCACTGTTAAAAGAAACCAATACACTGAAAGTCTACATGCTAGAACTTTTTTGCCAAAAGAATGACTTAAACTCTTCTAATTGAGCTATGACTTCCAAATATCCTATTATAAAACTCTTTTTTTTCCTCAAACATAAAATGTATGATCCTAAGCATCGTAGTTATTTCATAAGTAGTATTTAGGCTGAACTAATGCTTTATCACCAAATTAGAAAATGAGCCAGTATTTTCTCTATTCATATGACAGATTAAAATACAAAACTGAAACATTTTGAGAGACTATTTTTTCTAAGGAAATCATATACTTAGCCTATTTTATAAAGTCTAAAGACAAAATATAAATCAATGACTAATATCAGCATTTAGGTGGAATCATCATAGATTTTTTGTGCAGCAAGATATGTAAAAATAGTATATTATTACAGGCCCAGCAGTAACTGACCTGATAGGGTTGTATTTTACTTTTCTGTCAAATCCCTTGTTTTGCTCTCCTTTCTTTAATTGTAGGTATAGCCAAAATGTATATGGATACATATGTCCCTGTATATTCTTTTTCATATACTTCTCCTTTTAACATTTAGTGCTCATTTACAGTCTAACTGGAAACTCATTAATAACAACAGAAGGCTCCACTGCTTTCAGCAGGTTTTGGATCCCATTCATGCTTACCTTGGATGCTTTGTGCAGCACTGCCAAAGCACCAAGGGACTCATAAAACAGGGTAAGTATAGAGGGCCTCTTACTTTGTCTATCCTGGTTATTCAAATGTGATCACAACTGTTCTCTGGCCCTGAGGCAAATGGTAAGAGACTCATATCAGTACTACTACACTTTCCTTGCCCTCCATAGCAGAGAGGTTACATCCAAATCATCTACTGGGAATAGCCCCTGGGCTGTGTCTTTTCCTGAACCATGCTCAGATCTGTCTGGAAGGAAGCCAGCCTGCCAGGTCCCAAACAACGCTGGGGATTGCTCTGCACTTCGACGGTGCACAGGAGTGAGCTGCCATTCCAAGGACATTCCCTGGCACTGGCTCATGTAGTAAAACAGACACAGCCCTTCACTTTAACAGCACTAGTTACCACAATCAAAAATCAGTGGTCAATATTAATCTATCTCAGGAAAAAAAAAAAAGGAAAAATATGGAAGAAAAACTGCCTCAAAATCATAGGGGGCTAGTGGAGCACTGAGCTGTTGCCCGGTTTCTGCTGAAGCCACATTTAAAGGTTGCATCCTGACTGTACAGGGAGAGCAGATTCTCCCTAGGTCTGCTGTGGTATAAATGGAATTCATGCACTCCTCTCAGTATGATTTGATACGACCATTCTTTTAAGGCACACATTTCCTTAATTAAACAGAGAGCTAAGGATGAGTTTCCAGCTGAGGAAATTCAGTGTCACATGCCAGGCGTATCTCAGTCCTAAAGCTGAAACAATCTCAGTATAAAATCAGACATTATTTCTTCATTCACAGAAAACATGACTTTCTGTAACTAATGATCAATACACAGTTTTAGGTATCAAGATCCACAGTTATACATTCTGAATCAGCAACTATGAAAACAGGAAGACACATAAATTCTGGCAGATAAATTCATGCAGTACAGGAGGAGAAGCTTTTTGTACCTGTGCTACCATGGAATGGAAAAGCTAAATAGCCCAATTTCCTTAAAACCTATGGCGGGTATCCAGAAAAATGTAAATTTCAAATCAAGCAGCTTGTTGTTATACATGTGAATAAGAGAGAATTGATGGGCCCTATTAACCAGCATATTAAAGACAAGACATTGCAGACAGAAGGGATTTCTGATCTGTCCTCTCACTCTTTCTTGGGAAAGTTAGGAATACACTGAATCCTAATGGCTGACCCTGGATATTTTTTTACATTTACTGTGGCAAGTGGGTGTTGTGAAGTGAGGGGAAAAAAAATAAAATATGGTGATTTCAGAAATTTTGCAGATATCTTTTGATGAAGGAAAGGAAGTTTAAGTAAGAACAGGCCCTTTTATTTTGGCTCAAATTGCTACCTCTGTGTTTTGTTGAACCTTTTCAATTACACTTAGTGTCTCCTGTTTTGCTCTGACTTACTGTTGAGACATTCCTTGTCTGTGGCATTTGCTAGCTACCCTCAGCACATGTTATCTTGGGTGTCCTTTTGCTGGATAAATGCATATTGCTTCAGAGCAGTTCAGTTTACTCATATGAAGTCACACTGTGACCTGCTGTAACCATGATTGTTTACTTTGTCTGCTGAGAGCTGGAGGCAAACAGCTGCATCTTATTTGCTGAAAGAAATGGAGCAGGCTGAAACTGTCAAGACAGGATTCCCCCAGCCTATTAGCGTGTGCTGCCTGTCTCACCCTTTCAGCTGTGCTGCTGGCTGCCACTGCCATCAGAGGCAATAATTATTCATTGATTTATTTCACCTCACAAAGCCTACCCTTACAGCAGCAATTGTCTAGGATTCTCCCCCCACCAGGGATGCTCCTAGGATAGTAGCAATGAATTTGTACTGTCACTTCCAGCATCCTTTCTCTCCCAGCTGTGTAAGTGGAGCTATCAGATGGTGTTACAAGCTACTCCAGAAGCCACACTCTTTGATAGAGCAGGTAAACACAGACACAGGCCACTTATTTTGTCTGGGAACCTGCATTCATGGAAGCTTTGCATGAATACTGGAAAGCAAAGAGAGGAGACACAGGCTATGAAGAACATCAAGTGACAAAACTCTGCTAGAGGAAAGAGCTCCTCTGAAGAATTTTGTGTTAGAGTGATACCAATCAGCCAAATTTCAGGGCATGAGGCTGGTAGTAAGAAGCAGGTTGCTGAAGCAGCTGCAGGCACTCCTAGGTCTAGTTCAGCCTTAAGAGCCATCAGCTCAATTATTATTTTGTAAATCACAGCTCTAGAAAGTACACACTTAAGAAGGTTTCTTCTGATTTCTTCTCTGATGGATTTGTGCTGGTAGAAAGACAGTGTTCTTTTTTTCACATTTATTTCAGTGTCAATCATTACTAGCTAGAAACCTTTCCCTCTTTCCTAGAAGTGATGTTAGGGACATCTCTGGACCAGGTAAACTCTCAGAGCTGGTGGGGGATAGATAACATAAGTGCCTTTTTTCCCCGTCTGGAGGACTCTGGATTGTTTGAATTAGGTTTTTCCCCAGCATGAGACAAGGAATACCATTCTGAAGTGGAGAAAACAGCCTTCTCAAGCACTGGTAAAGGATGAAGAATATCTGGACAGGCTGCCATCTCTCCTGACTGATACTCCTAACTGAGATCTGAGAAAGAGCTTGGAACACCTTTTTAGTACAGCAAGTGAGCTAGACTCCTGCCAGTGTATGTGTTTCAGAGACTGGGGATTTAATTTATCCCATCTTCTCAAGGAACTGATCTCTGCAGGCTTTTCTGATGTCCATAACAAACCACACAGGGCAGGAAAGAGGGGAACACTGCTTGGGACAATATCCTGCCTTAGAAGAAACATTTATTCCCACCATGTCCCCATGTTCCCCACCTTTTCAAGTCTCATATGGAAAAGAAGTAGTTGATTTTACTCTGTTAATAGTTTTATTTACTGCTAGGTGTGTTGACTGGCTGACCAAAGTCAAATTGTATTTGTGTGTTTAAAAACCTGCTGGTGTGCCGGAAAAGGAGGAGACAATTTGCTGAGAAACACAGTTTCCCTTTTTTAAACTGTTTTCTCCAAGTTTGTGTGGATACAGCAGTTCTTCTTGAAGGCAGACATTTAAGTCTGTTTACGTTTCTGTGTGGTATCTCAGTAACAGAACAGCCATTACTGCTGGGCTTTAGCTGCTGTTGAAAGAAACTCTGTGACGAGACACTGTCTCAACCTTCCTCCCCCTCAAACACAGTTTCAAATATTGTAAAAATAAACAAACAAAACCACAAACAAACAAACAGATAGGGATTTGCTACTGCCAAAAGCAACACATCAGTTCTATTTACTTTTCCGAGAGTGCTTCTACAGAGATTTTTCAGGATCTCTCATACCAGCTCTGGCACTGTCTGCAATGCAGAAGTCTTGGCGTAAGTGACTGCACTGAGCAGATAAATTGTTTGAGCAGATCCTGAGGAGCAATCCAAGGAATATTTTTGGTCCACCTGTACTGTAATACTGCCCACCAAATAGGGACAGCTGTTCTGGAAAATTCACATTTTGCTTTCCAAGTGAGCTTCTAAGACAAAAATTGAATTTAGATATCTATTTAGCTTGTTTTTAAGTTCATTTTGAAAGGACAGAGTGATGGTCAATGACACCTTCCTTAACCTCAAAGCAAGAACATATGGCTATCACAGATGTAGTGTGATAAACATCCACACTGTGCACAAATACAGACAATCAGTGGCTAAAAACTGTCACTAAATGCTGCTGTGTATGTCAGGATCATTCTGCAACCAGTCCCTAAGGAAAGAGCTAAGAGAAATAATGAAATGTAAAACTTCAAGCCTAATTTAATATGTTTTTTGTTTTGAAAATTTCACCATACAAAGGATAATACTAATTTTCATGCTTTTCATTTTAAAAGAGAATGAAAACTCAAGCCAAAAGAGTACTGAACTTGAAGGCTTCTGTATTTTCCCATTCACTAGTGGTGCCAGGAAGAAGGCAGATGTCCTTAACTGCTTTAAACGCTACTCCTACCTCCAGTACTCCACTTCTAAGCACTCTACTACTTTCTCACAGCGTGGAGACAGCATGTGGGTGAAGGTACCCTCATGTTTATGACCAAGTCTTTTTATCAGCCTATTTTCAATTGTCTTCTCTTGCTTCTCCATCCTGCCCCATGAAATTCCAGTGCTGGAACTGGAACATAATCCACACATCCGGGTCTATAGAGTTTCAGAGTTTAATGATGAGTTGCATGAGTCATGTCAATAACTTTGGGTCATCACTGAGGGGCTGGAGTGCACAGCTCTTGGATACCTGAGCCAAGGAGTCTAGAAACAGACTGGATTGTTTGTTAGACAGCTTTGGTTGTTGTGGAATCATACCCCTAAATGCCAACCTGACCAATGGTGAAATGATTGCTCTTGAACTTATCTACGTTCAAAAAAAAGTCAACACATTTAGTTGTTAACATTTTCAGTAAGAAGCATTTTGCTGTATTTGAGGCCGACTGTTTCACTACTTTACAAACATTTTTGAAAGCCTGGACAGGAAAGAATATTTATTTCTACACAGAATTTTAGAATGCTTGATTTTCATTTCAGGCTAAAACAAAAATAAATGTCACAATCTTGACATTTTCTGTGAAATGGAATTATTGTTTGCTACTGAGGTTCTATGCAAAAGATAATTCAATGCTGAGATGGATGTAAAGAAGTTAAAAACATCTGAAGAGATTTCTCACTCAAGCTGAAAATTTAATTAGAGACTTTCACTAAAATGTGTGTCCATATTTCATTCTTCATTCTATTCCAAATGCTGGAATTCCTGTAAAATGAAGTGACATGACTTTTACTGCCAAATACCCATATTTTTCTTTGGTATCAGAAACATAAATATGCTACAAATCAACTTCTTTCTCTTAGATATGGCTAATTTCTCAAAATTGGTATACAATTAATGATGTAGTAGTTCCTAAACAAAGTCATTTGTGGTTCTGCATTATGAATTACAAATATTTAAAGAAGCCCATAACATTGTTAGCAAAGACACAGCTTTCTAAACCATTACTGAATTTGGAACCATGATGTCAGATCAGATGTTGAAGAAAAGACGTTGCTATGAAAATAAGAATCCTGTAAATGTCTACCAGAATGATCCAAGTCATAATTAAAAGTGGGACATTATTGAAAATTATGGGTTTAAAATGCACTAAGCTGAACCAGTGTGGTGTAGTTATTGTATTTGAGTATCAGACAGGATGAAGGGGGAACAAAGTAAATCCAGCTCAGTGGAAAGGATGCAAAACAGAGTCATTAATTTAAAAGAAATGCCTGCAGTTCTCAGAAATGGACCATATAAAAGGAATAGAAAAGTCAATGCAATTACTTTTCCTCAGCATTCCTCCTCTTAAGCAGGGACTTGGTATGAATATGAGAGAGCCTGCAGTGGGTCAGACCAAGGCACTGCCTACTCTAGGATCCTTTTCCAGTAGCCATCAATAGTTACAGCATAAGGTCAATGGAAATCAAAAATGCAGTGATATTTCCTCGTGATCCTGGGGCTGCATAGTCTCCTTCAACCTCTATTTCACTGACATAGCTTTTGGAAATGTATGGAGGAGTGCTCAAGACTTGATTGTGTTTTCAATACAAGCACTTAAAATGCAAAATAAATATGATTTTTTATGACAATACCCATTTTTTTTCACCTGAAAATTAGAATTGATTTATTCTTCTAATAATTTTTGGGTTAAAATTGTTTATGGTAATCACACACAGAGCCTCTTTCACATGTCAGAACAGACAACCAAAGCAAATTCTATATTACATTATTTTAGGCTGTAACAGCAAACAGTGAAGTCAACCAGAAACAGAAATGCTTTAGTGAAAAAAAATGACGTAACAGAAACCCAAAACAATCTTCAGCAGTAAAATATACTCGTTTTCAGAGATTCTGCAATTATTCTTGATACACTGTGTTTATCTTGAAACAACAGGTCTTTTCTGCAATACATTATCCAGATAATGGCAGACTTATAGATCAGGAGAAGTCTGCAGATTAAGGTGGTATCTTTCAGGCTGTACAAAAGTCCATAGATATTCTGAAAATAGGAATCAAGTATATTTTCTCTAGACTCTTCTAACCTTTTTCTGCTGCAATAATAGAAACCGCAATTATTTCCTCAGAAAAATCATGCAGCATGGGCTGGATGGCAACAGTATTGCCAGCATTTCCGTCTGCTCCTGTGTAATTTTCTGTATAGGGCTTCCATGGCTAGCCAAGAAAGGGCATTTTTGTAACGACTCACATTGAACTCTTACTAGCAGTTCTTCCTCCCACTTTTCTGCACCTACTGCAAGAGATTCAGAGTTGCAAGTAGTGCATAGTGAATGTGTAAGTTTGCTGATGACACTAAACTGGAAAGAGCTGTTCACTCCCTTGAGGGCAGAGAGGCCCTGCAGAATGAGGGACAATCAACAACTTTATGAAGTTTAAGAAGTGCTGGATTCTGCACCTGGGATGAGGCAACCCTGGATGTATGGACAGACTGGGGAATGAGAGGCTGCAAAGCAGTGCTGCAAGAAGGAACCTGGGGGTGCTGGTCAGTGGAAAGGTGAACATGAGCCAGCAGTTCCCTGGTAGCCAGGAGGGCCACCCTGTCCTGGGGGCATCAGGCACAGCATCACCAGCCGGGAAAGGGAGGGGATTGTGTATCAGGAGAAGGTTCTTCACCCAGTGGGTGGCTGGGCACTGGAACAGGCTCTGCAGGGAAGTGGTCACAGGACCAAGCCTGTTTCACTTCGTGTGTTTGGACAACATTCTCAGGCACATGGTGTGATTCTTGGAGTGTCCTGCACAGGGCCTGGAATTAGACTCGATGATCCTGACAGGTCCCTTCCAACTCCACATATTCCATCAGAGGTTGATGACTCTCCTGTGTTTAGATATTTGATCTGAAAATTAGTCACAGAAAGTCACCCTCACTCCCTGTTAATTAAGGCAATTATGTGAACAGATATTAATCTTTTTCTGAGAAGTGTGGTGAAGCTTAATTGCCTAACATTTTAATGATTTGAGAATTTTAAAGATGTAGAAGTTCAATGCCTTATACAATCATTCCTCCAGCATTTTCAGGTAAAAGATAAAAGTTGAAAACACAGCTTTTTGTATTGCTCATGGTTTGTAAGTTGTTAGCTTTTGCCACAAAGAAAGTATATCAATTTCATTGTACAACTAGGAAGGAGATGGAAATATGATTATTATCTTTATTAAGTTGCTTAAGACAAAAAGCTGAGTGACTTAGAGGGTAAAGGCCTGGGATTTCATCCCAGAAACACAAGCAGGGATTCAATTTGCAATCCACTGTTGAGACATTAGCTGCACAATAGCTTGCTTTATCTGATGATAAGGGAAAATTATTTACTAGATATCAAAGGGATACCTGCCTTTGACGGGACAGTACTTTTCATACAAATACATTGCATTTTATTGTTCTCCAAGTTTGAATCAATCTCAATAGAGAGCATTTGGCTAGCTTCAGTCCCAAGGTAAGTCTAAATATCTGTATTATTTGCCAGTTGTAACTATCTTGCCAGTTGTAACTATCCTCCTGTGACTTTCAATGCTTAAACTGGAGAATGTGGAATAAGACACTGATATGTGAAGCTACCTGCCTTGAAAATAAATCACTTAGGAAGTAAGTAAGGAAGGGATTCACATAGTGAATGGATGTCAAGGATACTGGACAAACAATAACAGTATTGATGACAATACACTGTTAACAATCTAAAGTTTGCACGCCTTTGCTGCTGTTATTATATAGGTAACCAAACTGTTTGGAAAGGAATAGATCACTGAGGAATGGATAGACTTGAATATACAAATTTACTTGTACTGAAACACTAACAAAATTTCACAAAACTTGATGCCTGTACATTGGTGACATACATAAAGGACATATCTTCCTAATTTTACTTCTTAGGCAGACATGTGGGGTTGCAAACTTGTGTATTTTCTTTTGCTCAGGCACAGAAGTTAAGTATCTATGCCAATTTTTTCTCAACAAGCAGGAAGAAGAGAAAACATTGTGCCTTCGTCTCAATAGACTAATGGTAAGAAATTCAGCCAGGTCAAGGCAAAATCATAGTTTCTTTGCTCCTTCCCCTTCAGAATCCACATGAATACTCACTCTGCCAATCTAAGCATGGGTGATCGGTTAGGATTTATTCTACCTTTTGTTCTGAAGGTGAAATGATTCCCCTTTGCATGGAATAATTTAATATCAACTGTACCAATTAAGAGTAATAACATCACGACCTAGCAAAATCTGAGTATCATTCCTCCACACTGAGGAACAGAAAATTCTGTCCTTGCTCATAAATATTTAATATGAAATGCTTAAACATGTGATTGTCTCTTCCTTATATAAGAAATGTCTTATATGTTGAATAGTCAAAACTATTTGGGTATCCTGCTAAGGAGTGCTGTTTTGTGATTAAAAGATTGAATTCAGTTTCATGAGGTCTACTTTCAAATCTCAGGTCTTGTCTATTTGAGTAGGGGATCTGCACATGACCATTCCATTTCAATGTCTTGCAAACTAAAGTTTTCACTTCTAGAAATCACGGAGAATAGAATAGATTTGTGTGTGTGTGTATTATCAGTTATCTGCACTCAAATCTCATTTTATATGGAGTAAAACCAAATCTCTGTGTAACAATACAGCTGCAGTTTCAATGACAACTCTTCTCACCCTTGGAGAAACCACCTTATCTAGGTTCTCACCTGTTACAGCTTCGTTTATTTGAGCTGTAAGCTCTGCAGAGCAAAAAACTTCTCTTGTTACATGTGAAGTATTTTGCATGAAATCGCATACTATTTGATCCTGATCATTGTTTGAACCAGCAGGGGCTAGTGTTGTATAAAAAAAAGGCCAGGCTCAACCGCCAGGTATAGAAAGTTGTTGCCATTTGATTTTTTGTTGTTGTTGCCCTTCTGAAAGACAATGTTCTCAGTTCAGTTCACAATAACTCTTCAGCGCATCAGAAAACCACAGATGTGTTCTCCTGTAATTCTGGATGAGCTTTTCTCACAAAGAGGTCAGGAGCCAAAAGGACATAAGTGTTCTCAGGCCTTGAAATTACTCCTCCAGGCGAGAGGGAGGCATGCTGGGGCATCTGTCTGTATTGCACTTATATTGGCAAGGAGGCTTTCATCTCCAAGGCTGATGATCCCACACAGAAACTCCCTGATTCCCATAGGTCACTCTCCATGACTTCAAAATGGCCCACAATTTTACTTTTGAGTTTTAGTTAAGATTGTTGGTAGGTTATAACTTCTGAAAATAAGGGAAACATTATAGAGTGCTGTTCTAGGCCGTGTCTTCAACTACAAGGACATTCTATTTCTTTTTTTCACCATATCATCGCTGATAAATAAAATACTACAAATGACAAAAAGAAAGGGAGGAATCTTCTAGGAACTTAATATGCATTAGGCAATAGGTGATAAAAATATCAGAAGGTAACACATGAAAACTTCTAGTTTTATACCACTTGTAGAGTCAACTCTGATGACTGCTATCTTATTACTTTGCATGAAAGATTAAACAAAATTTTTACCAGCTGTTACCCTAGAAAATAGATGAACACATGAAGTACATGAAAAAAGGCAAATCGTAAAAACACACATATTCACCTGAGTTTGTTGCTTTCAATCCATCTACTTATCACTGAACTATTCATATGTAACTGCACTTAGTATACAGTAACTTCCTAGCTCATAAAATATTGATTCAGGTTTTTTATCATATCTCTTTCTTGAACTTTGATCTTTCATACTTAGTGCTGCCTTGATGAAATATTTAGAAGTACATTTTCCATGTGAAAGGTAAATTTAGAGGTTTTTTATGGTAGCCTCTGTTAATGCATTAGCTTCAAACCACATGAGACCCAAGCTGAACTCTATCTTGGTCACATTTAGTTGATCATTGCATTTGCAAAAATCTTCCATCCCAAAGCAAATTTTTTTTAAGATAAAGGTAATTTTTTTCACTTCATTGGGAGTGGTTTACAACACTTCCTCATCAGGTACATTGAGAGAACCTTGAGAAGATACATCCAAAGAACTAACTTCAATAGTTACTTCCTAGCAGATAAAAATGTATAACATATAAAATAAAACAAGAATCCCAAATTAAAAAAAAACAAAAACAAAAAAAGAACCAAAAAAAGCCAACAAAAAAATCAACCACAATACCATCAAAAACCCACAGAAAACATTCTATATATATATTTATAGGCAGTGAATGTTATTGAATAATTTTTTCAAAGCAAACAAAACTACTGCAGTAACTCCTTTACCAATGTCATCAATTCATATGCTTAGCATAGGGAAAAAAACTTTCTCTTGAGGTTGAGAACTGACGAAGTCTCAGTTCACAGCTCATTCAACATACAGGATTGAATTCAGCATACAAGAACAAGCAAGGTCCAGCGAAAGCTTTTTCAAGGTCTGGAGGACTAAAGAGGGTTCTGTCCACCATAGTTTCTCTGACAGCCAAATGTCTCTTGTCTCCACCGAGGCACTAACTTTCACAAAACCTGTAGAAACTCAGTTAATTTTGAGACCTTTAGCTCTTTCCTGTACTTGGTTGAGAGCAATTTTGGCTGAAGGCTGCCATAGTTCTTAGGAAAAGAGAGGTGGGGTGGCAGACAGACATACAGGTACACAGAGCAAGAACGAACACCAGCTTTGGTTATAGTATAGCTGTGTAAATTAGGATATGATACTAAAATCAATGGAGCAGTATATATTTAAGAAAATGGACTATGCATATAAGAGAATCCATCCCGTTCTCTACTGTTTTGTTTTGTATTGCAAAAGTATGACTTGGGCTTCTTCCCAAAAAGGTGGCACATCAATAAACCAATGGAAGTACATCTACACCAATGCATGCAGCATGGGCAACAAACAGGAGGAGCTGGAAGACACTGTGCAGCTGGAAAACTATGATACAGCTGAAATCATGGAAAGTGTTAGTTTTTCAGTGGGACTCAGTGATCTTAACATTCTTTTCAAACTTAAGTAATTCTACATTTCTGTATTGCCTATTTCAAATATGCTGCACACAGCTCTTGATTAAGACAAGCTGTTTGGACAAATAGAAATGAAGAAGCAGAGAAAGCAGTCTAGAGATTTTCTCACTCTAAATTTTAAATTCACAAAATTTTGTGTTTAGGAGATGCTACCATGGGCAGAAATTTCTATATAAAGTGTACTGAATATTTTCAATAGGAGAATTTTTTTTTTAATCAGGAAAGTAATAACAACACTGGAGTCAGTGTTGTTATTGAGATGCAAAACCAGGATTTACTTTAACTTTTTAAATGTTGTTCACTGCATGACTCTCCTTCCAAGCTTTACTTAAGAGACTGCTAAATACTGTATCACCAAATATAGAATTCCATGGAAATGAAATGATGACATTTTAAAAGACAGTTTTCAAATTAAAGTACATCTACCAGCCACCTAGCCATATATTTAATTCAAAGTATTTTTATAGGTTGATAACATAAACTTATTTTTCACACAGTGTAACATCTGTGTTTATTTTACTGAGACAGCTGGAATGTTAAAAGAACATTTAAACTTGTGTCATACAAACATTTTGGTAAAAGAAAAGTTGATACCTCAGACAAAACATGAAGACCTACAATTTTTATATGCAATGTACCTACTACATGTGTTTCTTATGACTACAACAACTACAACAGACGTTATTTAAAAAAACCCAAACCAATCAAGGTTTTCATTCTGTATTTTTGCCCACTCTATCAGTTTCCAAGGTAAGAAAGTTTTGATGCAGAAAATATACACAATACACAGAGAAGCACAGAGAACTGTCTTACCTTCTGGCTCCCTGATCTTACGTCCTGCTGCAGATTTTCGTAGCACACTCCTTCCTGAGTTGAACAAGCTAGTTAACTCATCAAGGGGACTGGTCAATGACCTTGAGTTTGTAGGGCTGTATGGAAATGATGAATTTGAGTTCAATTTCCTGTGATCTGCTCTTGCCACCTTTGGAGAGTAAGGCAGTTTGGAGAATGGAGAAGATGAGCATCCAAGCTGAGCAGGATTGGGTCTCTGAGGTACTTTTGATAGATCTGAATTTGTACCTGTTTTCCCAGCATTAATCAGAAAACTAGCACAAGTCTCTGGAGGAGATGCAAAATGTGTGGAAGCCCGGTAGGAAACAAGAGGTGGTACAGGAGGAGGGGGCGGTGGCAGAGGAGGAGGTGGTGTGGAAGGGGGAGTCACTTTGGTGGAAACACTGAACACAATCAAGCCTGGAGATACTGGTCTTTCATTCTCCCCTTTCTGGCCTTTGGAGTACTGGGGTGATAATGGACTTGAGCCTTCTGACTGCACAGGGTATTTTAGGTTGGTTTCCAAAACAGGAAGCTTTTTGACCTCTAGTGGTGTTAAAGGTGATTCATCAGAAGCAGGTGAACATGTGACAGGGGTTGGAGGGAATACAAGAAGTGGTGGTCTGTGGGGGAGCAAGTTAGGGAAAGGGGCTGGAATGTCACATGAGTCTTTATAGATTAAAGCTGCTTGACTGTTTCCATCCAATGTTCCATCTTCAATGTTAATATTTTTTTTGCTTTCAAACAACAGAGGAGGAGATCCAGTCACTACTGGAATTATTCCATTACCATTGCTTCCTTCTTCTGGTAGAAAATACTTCATTTCTTCATATACAGACTCTCCTTGTTCTGGACTCTCCACTTCAGCAGAACTGCTTTTCACAGCATTCCCTACCATTTCAATATAGACAGGCTCATTTTCCTCCTCTTCTTGTGACATAAAGAGACTCAACATGCCATGTTGTGGTCCATCAGTAGAAACTGCTCTCTGTACTGTCACAGTGTCATAGACACCTGGTTTAACTACTGTGCTTGCTTTTTTTACATCCCCAGGCTTTTGGCCAGGTATTTCTTCATAAGAGCCACTAAGTTTTGTATTCGGACTTCGTTTTGGTTTTCTGGGAGGTATTTTTTTCATGGTACTATAGTCATCACTGTGTGGCCTTGGACGGGTCAGTACTAGGAAAGTGAAAAAGGTCTGTGTTATTAACAAGTTAAAGTCAGTTTTTTCTTACACTGGTCTAGTACGTTAAGCCCTCAAATGCTACCCATTTAGTTCTACAATGAGAAGCAGTCACAAACACAGGAATCCAAGCAAAAGCATAAATAATTCTAAGAATAAAATGCAGAATTTTCAGCTACCAAACCACAGGCCTTTGCTACCTGGGCATATAATGTACTTTGGTAATCTCTGCTGCCACTAAAAGATGAGAACTCACACCTGAGGAGGTATATTTTGAATCCAAATGTGCACTGCAAGGTCTGTAACACATGGAAATATGTATTTGTTTCTCCTTTTGCTCCAAGGGAGAGGGGCAGGCTTTTAACTGGGAGTCAGCACGGTGCTACTTTGAGACATATGTGATTGCCACTAACTGAAATACCCCTCTTTTATGTAATCTCTACAAAACTCTAATTATAGGATGATATTATGCCCCCCTCTTCTTTTGTACTGCAGGTGTGGAAATAATTTATAACTTTAGGGAATCCCATAGCCTAAGGGCAAATCCCCAAGTGAGTATACATTTAACTAAACTAGATGTCTCTTCATAGCCTCCAGGCATGTATGGAGTGAAGAGACTAGATACCCGGATGATTGGTCTTTTAAGATCAAAATTAGATGTTATAAATCAAAGCTGGTTTTGGACAAAGACTCAGGAAACTGACATAATTCTTGGAAAATGAGAGAAACTTGCCCTATTGTTTCATACATATGAGAACTGCAAAATTGTTTTGCGAGTACATGTAAGTATTATTGTTAAGACCACATATACATATATAAACTGTTGTTCTTTCAAAACACCTCTGTTAGAACTCCTTGGTTAAACTGATAATCTCTTGCAGACTTGGACACAGAATGATGAAACGACTACAGACCTCCTTAAACCATACCAGTTTAAAACTATGTTGGGCATAGTTCATGTCTCCATACATAGAGCTTGAATGAGCAAGGAAGACGTTAAGAAAAATGGACTTTCACCCAATGAACTGGACATGAGAACAGTAATTATTTTGAGAGAGGGAGCTACGAAGATTTCTATCCATTGTATGCAGGACTAGGGAAAGGTTATACCCAAAGGTTTAAACCCAACCTGAAGGATCTTCCTTGATAAACCTTGAGGATCCTTTACACAAAACATGACACACCAGGCTTATCAAAGAAAGCAGAATGGAATCCTTTCCTTCATCTTCTACCCACTCATTTCAAGGGTAAAGGAGAATAGAACAAGTGGACTCAAAACCATGCTATGTGCACCATAATGTACTGAGATGCTTTGAGACACTTTCAGGACTTTCCTTCTAAACAAAAATCACTGTAACCAAATTATGGCAAAAAAAAACCCAAACAAAAAGCCAAACACTAAATGCATAAGTTATTCATGTGAGCATAAAGAAAAAGTAGGAAAAAGTTTAATGTTTAAGTCTGTGAAATTCAAGATTCGAGCATTCTGTTTTACTGATGCAAGATATTCTAACAGTTTAAAAGGTGAAATAAAATGGTCAGTGAAGTAGAATAGCTCATATTGACAGATTATTTGTTTCTAGAGGGAGTTCTGCAAATAGGTTTTGGTTGTTGACAAACTAGGCAATTAGAACACATGAGTATTATTTGCTGATTTGGGAACAAATGACAAATTGGCTATTTTTATTTACTGCCACTGAACTATTTCAAGGAAGCAGGACCTCTCAAAGGCATTTGACTGTGTTTAAAAGGATCAAAGTGAAAAGAATAAATCAATAACTCTGAGTAACATTTGTGACTGTCTCTGCCTTTATGCCTAACCTTCATTAGTGGTTTCCTTAGAAGCTGCCGACAAGCAAGCACTAACAGCCTCGTATGAGGCACTCAGTCGTGTGTTGGGGTCCCTCTTTGGTTTGGGAGGAGGCTGTTTCCTTGGTGATGGCAGGCTATTGCTATCGTCCATGCTGAAAACAGAGTGCAGGGAGGGGGATCTGATGGATGACCCTGCCGCAGAATGTACCAAGCCGTCCACTGCCATGGGGACAGGGACGGAGCTGGAGTGAAAGTGCTTAGACGTTCGACAGCCGGCAAAGCTGTCCTCAGAGACCTTCCCACCCTTGTCTTCAGCTCTGAAAACACAGAAAAGAGGCCCAGATGCATTATTCAAGCAGTAACAATGAACCTGTTCATGCAAACGTAACAACAGCTTTTTGGTAAACAATCTCACAACTCCCCTGCTGTGTTGAGGGGATGTGTGCAGTAATCTTCTGACAAACAAATCCAGATCAAGCTGCTATCTTTCTTCCATTTCCTGTTCCATGATAAATCAGGACACTGGCCCATTTTCACACAAATGCAGCCTTGCTTAAGCAGTCTCATATTGTTGATCAGACATGCACTGAATGAATTGTTCACACTTTGATTGCTACACACAATCAAAAGCTGGGTTTTCAATCTGAATGATAATTTCTGGGAAATCCATTTTAATAGAAAGTTACTGAGGCAGCAAATACTGAGCCTTTATCGTTATTTTCTAAAAAGACAACTATAAATTCTATTTAGATAATGCAAATCTTTAAAATATTAGATCACCTTTTTAACCAGCTACATTGGCTCCTTGAGCGATTCCACCCAGATATCTATATATCTTCCAGTTTAAACTTAATTATTAGTTATTACTTTTAATGGTAACTTTTATTATAATGATGTTATGTTTAGTTGTTTCAATTACAATTTAGTTTTTCTATTTTTTCTTTTTTTTTGCTATTTGAATATATATTGAGAAATAACCTTTCAGCTGCTTCCAACAAATTGATTGTTAGCAAAAATTCTTCTAACATTTTATTCCTCCAAGAATCAAAAGATTGAGACCCTTTTAACTTACAGTAGTAATGCATTAGATAGAAGATGTCTATGCTGCCATTTTACAAACAAATCCCCAAGCATTTGTCTTATTAAATTGTATTTCTGCATGGCAAATCACCAGCAGAGCTGAAATTCATGTACAGGATATAGCCAGCTGCCCATGTAGTAAATGAAATAGCAAAAGATGAAAGATGGTGCTCAGTGGATAGTTTGTTTTCACTGTAATGTTTAATTACAGTCTTTCCTACAAAGGCATTTCCTCCAATATGTAATCACTGGGATATTTGAAACTAATTAAGCAGATGCACTGCCATTTTCACTTTAATAAAAGTCACT
This sequence comes from Corvus cornix cornix, assembly GCF_000738735.6. Taxonomy (NCBI): domain Eukaryota; kingdom Metazoa; phylum Chordata; class Aves; order Passeriformes; family Corvidae; genus Corvus; species Corvus cornix. The sequence goes on from NC_046332.1 coordinate 94,236,122, forward strand.
GACAAAAGCAATGATAGCAAAGGGGGTTGTTCTGGATGAAAATTAAGTTCCTATGGAAAAATAAACATTTATATGTCCAGCAAGTTATAGACACATTCTTTCTATTGACACACACCGATTAACTGCAAATGCTAACTCTGCCCATTCAGCTGTCTAAGAGAGAAGAGATCATGGACTCAGTTTCTACAGAATTGCTCTCCAGCATTTACTGGATTTGTAAAATAGGTATTCCTGAAAACTCGGATATGAGTTTAAAAAAAAGAAAAAGAAGCCAATTTTTAAATAAAGGCATCCTCCTCACAATCAATCTACTTGGTTCAGTGAGAAATCAGGATTTCTTAGTCTGGACTTACTGTATTTCAACACTTTCTTAGCTGTTTTTCATTACCTTGGCAATTTTTCAGTGTTGGTATTTGAAGTTAGAGGAATTTTTCTTTTGCTTGTTTGGGCTGATGAAAGTTAAACTATAACCTATTTATCATAGAATTAAAAGTATTTCTGTAAAAAATAAGTGTTTCAGACACTTGAATAAGTTCCTCTAAACTCAGTGTCCCCTGAATAGGATATGGTAGTTTCCTTAAGTTTCTAGACTTAATTACCTGATATGCAGGGAAAAAATATGACCTAATATTGATTTGGGATGAGCATATACTTGAGAATTCTCTTTCAATCCCTCAGTCATTTCTATGGTTTTCTAAGAAGAGAAGGAATTCACGAAACCTGCAGAGATTCATTAATTCTTCACAGCAGGTGCTTCACATCTTACCTTTTGTGGCCTTCCTCTGGCCTGTTTCTAGCCTCTCCCTTTTCTCTGTGGTAAACACCATTCATCTCGTTGCGGAGCCGGTCATTTTCCCGAGCAATGTCAGAAGCATTTTGAATAACCAAGGCATCATATGTTTTCAATCCCATATCCTCAGCATTCTGCAAGAAGCTTTTGATTGAGGTGACCTCTTGCTGTTTGATGCTCATCTTCTGTAGCAAGCGCTGGCGAGCTAGAAATCCTCTTACAACTGCCATAGCAGAAGGAGAAAATATGGACCAATGAAAGACAACTAATTGGGGAATTAACTTAATATCACTGTGTGTTCTGCTGTAAACATGAGCATGCCAAGTTCAGTCAATATCTTGTACAAATTAGGAAGGAAATCTGATGGCATAAAAATAACACAGTAAAATGCAAATCTTTCCCTTTTCTGCTGCTAGTGCTTAAAACAAAGTAGTGACAGTAATTTTGTAAATTCCCACTATCAGAACTCAAAATGTTTACTTTCACTGAACGTTATTTTTATTACATTACAACTGAAACATAGATGTATACTAAAGATTGTGAGAGCATACATTTACACTGCAACAGTCAAAAGATAGTTTGTTTCAAAATAAAAGCCTGGATAAATTAATTGCTTTGGATGCAGTAGGAATTAAATGATTGCTGTTGGTCAGCTTTACAAAATGTTTGTATTGTTTCAATGTACCTAATACCCCATCCAAAACAAAAACAACACCAGATTTTTTTTTGTTTGACTTAAAGAACTTTCACTGCTCATTTCCTTTCATCTAAAACAATTTGATTAATTTAATGCAAATTTAATGCAAATTTCTCAAATGTATCTGTCACATCATGTCTTTTTCAGTTAAAAGTTTTCATCTACATTACATCAGCTTCATGTATCTATCAGACTTTTTCTTCACACTCTTTGTCACCTTTATGCTGGGGAAAGATTTTAGTGCATCTCCTATAATAGCTTTCTGTATCTCTTTCCTATGCATGTTTCATTACAACAAATCCTACCCAAAAACCACCCAGTACCCCGGATTTTCCAAAGTATGGTTGATCAGAAACACAAGGCACAGGGACCTCTGTAGCCATGATAAATTGGGCACCATTTTAATCCCTGTGCCTGCAACAGGTGGTGTCAATAGTCTCTGAACCTACGTTTTGGCTTAAAAGGAAGAAATATGCTAATGGAATGTACTGTATTTGTGTGGATGTTTTTTGTTCTTTTTTAAATTCCACAAGATCATGTTTCTTTCCAGATCTAGAACCTCTGCTGTGTATCTCACAGGGAAGAACCTGGTTTAGAATTATTTATATGTTGCCTGAAATATTGTTGGGTTTCAGCAGGTTTTCATCAGTTTACATGTATCAAAACAAGGTCAAACTTCATCATTGCTTCTTATGGTTACTCTCATTCTGGTCAATTGAAAGTTTTTCATAAGTGAAGTCAGCAGACAGCCTGTGTAAGATGTTTGTTTGAGTTTGGGAGAAGATACTGAAAATGTTGATTGCAAGATAAAAAAGTTAAAATGCTTTAGGTGTTTAGAACAACATAATTAAGTTTCAGATTTAGGATCACTGCAAACCATTAAATGATGAAGAGGCAAGCTGAAATAATCTAAAGGAAAAATGTCAAGAGAGAAAGATTCAATGAGTCTTCTATGAATATAAAATGTTACTGAATAAAATAAACAGCTAAAGCATAGGGTAATGTAAGGCAATTTCTATCATTTTCTAGTGCCTTGTTTAGACACTAAAAATTTCTTTTTTAGAGATGCTCAGTGTCCACCTGACAAGATATCAGAAAGACTAATGTTAACATAGTAATACTGCTTCTATCCAAAATTTACTGGGTTTGAAAACCGTCAAGTTTAGATACTTTGAAATCCTTTCCAATAATAATTTATGATAGACAGTTTTGATGGTTTATACTTTTATAAACACAACCAATCAATGCCTTAAATTACATTCCATACATTCTGACGTCTTTAAACCCTGAAACATTAATGCACTTACCTAATTCACTTGAAAAGGAAATTAATAGTACAGTTATTGCTGACAATTTTATGAGAGTATTCATAGTAAAGATGTTATTGAGTCTAAATCCAAGGGTTAATGTTGCAAAAAGAATGAACACATGCATAGAATATTATCAGATTTCACTGGTCACAAAAATAAAAATTCTGGAAGAGCTTAATAATAAAAAAACAATTTTGCCTAAAATATTCTCTTTAAACCTATCTTCTGCAGACCAAAACCAGTTAAGCATCAAATCTTGGGTGACTTTGGAAAAAAAATCTGTATTTTAAAGTAATATTTTTACAAGAGTCTGTGTGTATGTGTGTGCTTTTAACTTCACAAAAAAAAAAAAAAAAAAAGATTGGTAACACAACCAAGGTTGGTTAAAATAAAGAAATTCAGAGATCAGTTCTCTGGTAGGATTGTTAGCAAGCATGAATGAGCAGCTTGGAGTAACCTACTAGAATGTTCCAATAAAATGAGATCCAGTAGATCTAGTTGTAACATTTAGAGACTGTACAGCTACTCTGAATTATGCACTTTCATCAAAATCAATAAGAAACTTTCAACAAAGTTTCATTAGGAAGGGTTGTCAGACAGACATCCCTCTTTTGGACACATTTTCATAAACTGAGTAGTTCCGGTTTTTCATTAAATGATAGACATTTCTCCACAATTCCTTCTCTATGAGAACATTTGAAAGATTTTGGTTTTGGTTCAACACAGAACAATTTTATTACCTAAAAAACTTCTGTGAAATCAATTTGTCAGCTTCTAGACCTTTACTGCTCAGTTTCTTCTAGTACTGTTGGGTACTGGGTACTATGATTGCCTTGTGAATTTGCTCCTCATTTATATATATCTAAAATAATTTTCACTTATGCAAATTAAAATAATTGAGGTTAGCACCCACAAGGCAGAAAAATACCTACTTCTTTAGAGTTCATCCAAGGATAAGGATTAGAATAATCAAAATTCCAGTAGACCATGGATCTGGGTTATGTGAGAAATGTATTAACTATTGTGTATACAATGTACTCAAGTTAATTCCTCATCTACATGAACTCTGGTGGAAGAACTTCAGCATGATTGCCCTTCCTACAGGTACAATTTTCACAGTGATTCAGGTCAAAAAGTACCATATGTAGTTCTCATACCTGTGGAAAAAAAATATGACAAAGTCTCTAAACTCACAGATACATTTTTAAGTAAAAGTGTTTCTACACATGCTTTCACTTTAGTTTGACCCCTTTCTTTGCTTGTGTAAGATAAATTTCAGGATACCAGAAAGGACTTATATGGTTTGCTTTGTTTTGGGTTTTTTCCCCCAAATTTAGAAGGGATTACTAGTTAGAATGAAGTAAAAAGAGTTGATAGTAATTTTGGGCAAGACCTGTTTCCCCTTAAAGCTAAGCCCTTATCTAGGTATATGATGCTGCATTTAAAGCCTGACACAGAAATTAGAGTCATAGAATCAGAATATCCTGAACTGGAAGGGACCCATAGGGATCATCAAAGTCCCACTCCTGGTCCTGCACAGGACACCCCAAGAGTTACACTATGTGCCTGAGAGTGCTGTCCAAACACTTCTTGAGCTCTGCCAGGCTTGGGGCTGTGACCACTTCCCTGGGGAGCCTGTTCCAGTGCCCAACAAACCTCAAAGTTTCATGATGATTCCTTGGGTCCTGTCACAGGTCACCAGAGAGAAGAGATCAGTGTCTACCCCTCCACATCCCTCCATGAGAAGGTTGTGGGCTGGTATGAGGTCTTCCCTCAGTCTCCTCTTCTCCAGACTAAACAGGCCAAGTGACTTCAGCTGCTTCTTGTACAGCTTCCCCTCAAAGCCCTTCACCATTTTCATAGCCCTCCTGTGCATGTTTTCTAACAGCTTTATTTCTTTCTTATATTGTTATTATTGACTAGTTTGGCTATTATTCAATAGGTTATTAGGAGAGATCTAGCTTCCAAAGTCCTCTGGATGTAAAGGGTGAGGGGATAAAAGTGCATCAGGACTGACACTCAGTAAGACACTATGACCGTGTAAATTATATGGATACCATTTAGGATTACATAAGAACAATCTACTGGTACACTATTCTATTCCAAATCTGCCAGAACTATTTGGCATGCTACTTCTACAAGTTTACAATTGCACCTTTTTGCAAAAGGCAGCTTCCTTCATGAGGTAATGACATGAGGCTGATGTCTAACTACTGCTTACTCATCTAAGTTCCTGATTTTCTCAGGTTTCCCAGATCATAAAAAGCATGTAGATGAGCCAAAGCTTTAGACACACACTTTTGGTGAAAATGACTTTTCAAGTCATTTTACCAATTAAGAAGGATAGAAGCAAACCCAAGAAAGATATTTTTAAGGAGCCAAGAAGACCTATTATCTTCATTCTTCAGGCAGGCTTTGGTGATCTGTTCTCTTACTTCTGCAAAACATGGACATATCTGAGGATGTTTTAAATTTTGGAGTAGGGTTATGTTGAACCATTCTGTTTGGAAATTGGATTCTGCAAGGTAAGTATTTCCTTTCTTTGATAAGTCAGCATAAGAAGGGAAAGAGGATAAACTGCTATTGTTTTTCAAAATGCAAAAATACAACAGGGTAATTTGCATTAAAAAATCAAGCCCAAGTTATAAACTCAGCTGAACTGCGGTGTCTGTTACCTGTCATTCTCCACATTCATTCCTGAACTGTTATTATTTGGATTTCACTTGCCTCAGGATTTTTCTTGGTTTCCTCTTTTTCACTACATGCTTACAGTGAGGAAGAGATAATTAAAATGAAAGAGGTTTATATTTCTTAAGTCTGCAATATTATGTGTCTGACAAAAAAAATATAAGACTTTGTCTTTTTAATTTCCTTTAAATAGGTGAAAATGGGAATTGTTGCAGACATCAGCCACATAGGTAAATAATGAATGGTGCGAAGGAAGCTTCTTCAAACAAAGCAATATTCACATTTGCAGCAGTTATTTGAGATTCTGATAGGAAATGGAGCATAAGTAAGAGGAAATCAGGAGGCAGTGGATAGTACCTCCTTTTAAGAATGTGCCAAAAAATGTCAGTGACCTTAGTAAAAATGCAGGCGTAAAATGGGGAAAAATGCCTAAACATAAAAAACTAGCAGTCAAATATGAAAGCAGTAAGAAAAAGGGAAAAATAAAGACAACTAAACATACTAACTTATTAGCCTTGTTTTTAGTGTCAATATATTCAAAAATATTCAATTTTGTATCACTGTTACAATATTTGACTTGCAAAAAGAAATTAAAGATGATATAATGCCTCAAAAAATCACTGAACATTCTTTAAAAAGAAAATATTCAAGATCCTCTAAGTTTTAATTACATTCAGTAGTTTGTCATAAAATTATGTTTGACAGACAGAAAGTACAAGAATCACCAATGCTAATATAGCTAATATCATCTCAAAAAATCTGTATGTATCTGTAGGGAAATGTATAAAATACAGAAACTATTCAAGGTGGAGAAAATCTCTTTGCTATACAATATTCTGCTCCATGTACAAAGCAACAGCTCAGGAATACTTGTTCTGTAATTGTTACCTTTTTGGCAGGTTATAATTTTCTTCTGAAGTTGAAGGCACAAATCGTTAAGATGGTCAGCTTGCCAGTACTTAAGAAACACTTTTCGGACTCCTATCTAGAATACAAACAGCAGAGAAATCATCAACAGAAAAGGCCAAAACAATGACAGGTAAATAGAGACAGCATGTTAACAATCCAGCAAATGGTAGAAATAATATCTGCAATTTAGCAAGAATACAATGCCAATTCTTGAACAGAAATGGAGTTATCACTTGGTTGAATGTAAGATGTATTTGTAAAGGATGAACAAGCTGTCAGACAGATAGTTCCACTTCAGTTCCAAAAACATCCAGAACAAATAGTACAGTCTTCAAGTTAAATACAAATTGGGAAAAAAAGCATTCTGAATCTAATTACTCTAATGAGTTAGACAACATAATAGAAAATAAGGTTTAGCTCTTATAAAGCAGAGGGGTGTGCACATGGAGAAAGGTGACAGGACAAACTCACGTGGAACAGAAAATGGTGAGATAGCTGCCATCTGTGGAACAGGAAGAACTTAATTGAAGTTGGAGGATGGGAGAAACTCACTGTCATTAGTGACAATGATTCTTAATATCCAGTAAAATTATGAATCCTAGTTCCCCGCCTTGCTTACTGAAGCTGTGCTGTGGGTCTCCTTTCAGAATCAAAGTCAGAGACAGAGGGATTCATTTGTGAAAAATAATCTCCTAAGTATTGATTCTGGCATTGTGTAGTATCTTGGCTTAATTAATCTAGTTCCTGAAATAACAATCATTAGATGTTCTTACTCCTTTAGAGACAAATCCAGCTAGCTAGACCAAAAGAAAACACCTTTCTTTTGATACCTTCTGAACAAGCTGAAACAGTCCTTTAAAATTCTTTTCTGTATTGTCTTCAAAAGCATTCCTTTCTAATAGACTTAAAAACCCACATATAACCTAGCAACTTTAAAACCCACATACAACCTAGCAACTCAAAAACCAGCAAGTAACCAGAAAAAAAAATACAACAAAACAATTTTTTTTCTCAGGAACTTTGTAGAATTAACTTCACAGAAACAAAAGCATCAGTGCCAGAGAACTGTGCTACCCAGTGAAGATTCTAACTTCTACCTAACTCTTAATTTTTTTATGGCAAATAGGCATACTGATTAATTACAAGTCTGGCTGAAATTGCAGAAATTCATTCCAACTCTTGTTTGTTTCCAACTTACAAGCTCATTCTCTTCTCACTGAACCATCTTGTTCCACTGGTGTTTTTTAGTTTAGATCTGGGAGACAGGTATCAGGAGGGTTATTTGCACACCCTCCTAAATTATTTTTAATCCTAACACTGTCAGATGTACATCCTTGTAGTGTTGGACGACAGAAAGCCAGAACATATATTTAATGTCTGAACTACATTAACTAAACTAAAAAATGATTGTGGTAAATTTTTGTCCCTTGGCTTCCCTTCTCTCTACTCTAGAGAGCACCTATTTTGAATCAAATGTTTTACAAAGTCTGTAATCCTGAAGTTTGAGCTAACGGTGATGATGCAATTGTTAGTCTTTTTAGTTAAAATAAGATGCATTCAAATGGCAGAACTGTAATGCTTTCTAATTTTTTTTTTCCATTAGTATCTCTTTTCCCAATAAAATAGTCCCTTTTGAATAACAGCAAAAAGTGTGGAAGTAAGCTGATAAAAAAGACGTTTTACTTGCATGGTGGTTAATCTGAGGCAATCTCCCTGAGATTCAATTGTGCACTCACACACCATTCTTAGGGACATACTCTCATCTTTATTTTCTTGACTGATGACTTCCAACAAAATTTTTTACTTTTCTTCCCAAGCTTTCAAAATTCTCTATTTGCCTGGTTTTCTTAACCCTTTGCTCATTCAACAGTTTTTTTCCCATCCATCTTGTCAAACCATACATTGAACCTGCCTTATTACTAGTTCTGGCTACTAATATCTTCATCTTCTTGCCTACATCACCTTAAATACAGAACTCTTCTGTAAAAAATAACTGAATTATTATTCATATAGTTAACTGTAATTAAATTATCATGTGGTTATTATAAATACCATTTCATCTGAGCAGCTTTCAGACAAAGCCTGAGCACAAATACTTAATAAAATTATATTCCTCTACTCTGATTACATTTTCTCTTTATACTCCACCTTTCCTTTCCACAAATCCTCTATGTCACACTGGAGTCTTTTTTTTCCCCTGCCTCAGGCCTATGCCAAATCATCCACTTTTTCCTAATTTCTGCCCTTTGTCCTTTATTACTCAGAGTGCTGGCTTCTCCCCTTACTACAGCAATATTATGATACTCTGATAGTAGAAAAGGGGATGAAAAGTTGCATATTTAAACCTTAAAAAAGCCCTTATTACTCACAATGCCCATGGCAAAATTAACAACCCCATTCTCAATTAGTCTCATTATTGACACACTGGTTGGTCACATTTAGGCTGTATTTAAAATGTGTAACTTAACCAAACAATGAGTTGGAATTTATTGTGCAGTGTGCAGTCACAAAATCACAATCAAGACAATTGCTGAAGCTTATGTTGGTTTAGCTACAAGTGTCTGGCATTGCAGAGTCACAAAGCATTCTAGGGGACATGCAAAGCCTTACTGCTCTTTTCTCTCATCCTACACCCTCATAACAACATAAACAGAGTGGTTGTGGCATCGCTTATGCTGTGAACTATATTAGTAGGAGCCTGCTACAATTTTTAAGTGAAGAAATAGAAAAATGTCAATACAAATCCATTTTTACATTCAGATAAAAGCTATTTATAGATTTTTACATCATATGCCTGGTCTACAGAGAGCAGAGCTCTAGACAGAAGCATGTATAGCAGAAACTGTACACGTTTGATTATGTTAGTACAGATAGAAATCTCTGTTGCTTAGTCTTTGAACAAAATCTGAGAGCCTCTAAGGCTGACCAAGAGAACAAGATAGTCTCACTGCCCTCTATACAGTTCTGGCATTCAGTGAAAGCAGTAATGCTGAAAAATGTTGAAATTTTACATGTCACATATCAAAACAGTTTTTGAGGCTGCCACCTGTCTTCATTCTGGTCTCTTCTTTAATCACAAAATGTTTCCTGCTTGCCTAGGGGAAAAAAGGTTCAAATGTTCTTCCACTAAAACACTCAATATTCACTATTTTTTCTGGACTACAAAGTGCTCTCATCTGAGTCTGAAATTTTAATGTCATTCAGACTTCTGTAAAAGTAAACCATCTGTGAATTACAGTCATAGTTATTTTAATTAGGAAAGCATTAGGGTTTAAAATGTTATTTTTCAAAATGACACATTTTTTAAAGACTAAGTAAAATTGTCATTGATGACTACCAAAGCTGCTACAGCCTTCTCTTTTTTTTCCTGGAAGGAAAGAGAAAGAATGGGAGGGAGCTGTTCTTTCTCTTTTTTTTTTTTTTTTTTTATTTTACAGAAAAGGTGTAGGATGTAGAAGTACAGACATTCAAAACTATGGAATGGATGCTGAGATGGTGTGTAGGTGGCATGGAGGCAGTATTAGCTCATACTTAATAGGTGTCAAGGGAATCTGTAAAGCTGTTCTTTAGTTTAAAAAAGGCAATTTGTGGGAGTGCTGTGTGTTTCTGGCAGTACTTTCAAAATAGCTACCTACAAAAGACAGAGAACTATAATCTAATGATATTTTACACAATGACACACATTTTCACACAGCATTAATGAAATTTAGAAAAAAGCCTTAATACTATTGTAAAATGTGTCTTCTTGCAGCATACATGTCTACAAAAATATTATAATTACAAATAAATTTACAGGGCACTGATTTTTAAGGACTGAAATTTTATTTTTAAAGGTTTACTCTTTCTGCTTTGCTTCATACATTTTAAAAGTCCTTCTTTGTCTCCACAAACTAGTGACATTGCACTGCGGTACATACCGAATAAACCTACATTTTAGCCTAGTTTATTTATGGCCTTAATATAAAGTATGTGAGTAGTCTGGTATTCAAGCAAGTGACATCAACCATTTATGTAAGTTCTTGTCAGGAGCTGGACTTTAGGGAGAAAAACTCATTCAGGTCTCTGAGAAAGGGCAGAATAATGGTCACTCCTTTACCACAAACTGTACAAGACTCACAGTTCTTCGTAATTGTGAGGCAACATGAAGAACTGCCTTACAGGAGAGGAAAGGAAGTGATCAGGAAATATAAGATGCATGTAAGAAACACTCAGCAGAGGAAACCCTACCCCATTTTTATCTCATGGGATTTCAGTATTTACCAGACCTATCATTCTACTTTTCAAAATTCTAGAAATAGACACAGCACCAAAATGTGGTAGTATATCCTCCTCCCCATCTCCTGCCCTGGCCTGCTCTATGATCTCATTCCTAACCTGAGCCAAACCACTCATTCACGACCCAGAAGAAACAATATGAAACAGTCTCTTGGCATGAACTGAGGAATGCAGGCAACAGGTGACAGGGAGAGGAAGGGCACAGAGAGGAAGCCCTAAGGCAGGAGACTGCAAAACAAATCACAGACAAATAAGGGATGAAGACTGGGACCAAATATGAAGCAAAGTATCTAGAAAAGTAAAAGTGTCAAAAGGTGGGAGAGGTGGGAGGGGAGAAAGGAAGAGGAAGACATGGAATCCAGACCTGAGATGCAAAAGATATCATAGAGAAAATAAAGTTAGCAAGACTAGTAATCATAAGCAAAACCTGAAAGGTGGATGTAGGGAGGGAGGAATATGTTCTAGAGGGAAAAAATATAGAAATAGGAACTAAAGATAGAGATTTGTGTTGAAAGAGTGAAAGCTTGTGAGGATTCTGAGGTCAAGGGCAACCATCCATCCTATTCTCTGGTTGAAGGGATGGATGGATTTGTCTAGTGTGGCACAAAGCCACTGAGAAAGCTTGTGGGCAGTGTCTGGCCCAGGCCAGTCTTTTGGTACTACTGGTGAGGTCAAAAGTCAATCTCTGGTGGTTTCTGCAACTAGAAAATTATTTCCAATATATAATGGAGTGATAAAATGAGAGAAAAATATAATGGGAAAATATAATTTTACTAATTCAAAGTATGAGGGAAAATAGATGCTTGTGTTTCAGTAATTTCTCTTAGTCTGAAACCCTTCCTGGGATTTTTTTTTAATTGCTTAAAAGAGAATTGACTTTTAAAGTAAGATATTCAAAACAAATGGGAAATTGACTTCACTTAAAATTACTAAATAACAAATGAATGAACTGGCATACAATTTATGAGCACTAAAGTTTTCCTACTTGAGGGAAAAAAAAAAGTTAAGAATCCCTTATACATCAGATTGCTTGCAAAGTACTCCAGTACTTCGGTATATCATGTTCAAAGCAGTTCGTATAGCATGACCACTTTAATTTTAAGCCAAAGTAAACAGTTCTGTTTAAAAAATAACTTAAAAGATTCTCTGAACTAAACATAAAATTTACATCTGTATGATTTCATACACTTCTGCTCATTCCTCTGATTTCATCACATGCCACTTATTTTCTACATTCTGCTATTTAATCATAAATATACTTTTTCCCAAAAAGGACCATAGTATGCTAATATTATACACTAATACATTGAAATTAAAAAATACTTAAAGACAGCTCTGTCAAATCTAATGAATGAAACACCCATAGAACAGTAATAAAATATGATTTTCTCTGACTGGTAAGAACTGTGGATCAGACTTTGTTTTCCCTCTGCAGTTCTAGAAGTGCTAGAAGAATTTAAAATCTCTAGATGGACTTCTGAGATTTCTCTGTTTTAACACTCTTGAGTGCAGGTTTGATAATGCAGCTCCACACTGGTAAGGATCATTTCTCCACAAACACTGTTGGCTCCTGAAACAGCTCCAGCAATGTTTGTAGTTGTAAAAGGGTGAATTGGCATGAATACAGCATCTATCTCAAGCAACTACCTCATTTTGAGCTTCATTAAAATATTCCGACTGACTCTCCTGTACTGCTTATTTCATACCTGATGAGTCTTTGGATCATCCCGTTTGAAACTTAAGACCTGTCTTATTCTTTGACAAATGAGTGGTCTCTTGTGTTCTGAATTCAAAGCTACTGATAAAAAGGAACCATTGTGGGTTAGAGGAAGCAGGCTAAAAATTGGAAAGATAAACTAAGAAAAAGCTTTTATGAGAAGTTTTTGAGGATTGCTATCTTTTAACCAGACAAGCATTTCTAGCAGTCAAAGGCTGAAATATTCACTTTCAGTGAAGTCTGACCCTTGCAGTGCTTATATTTAACAGATACACTTTATAGTAAAAGCAAATTAAATGGATGTTTTGTTTTTCTTCTGGTGTAGTATTAGTTGTTTACATTTCAGCAAGCTCCATCTGAAGTAACTCAGAAGGGTTAATTGCAGACTACTGACCTTAGCTAAACAAAATGTAGAGCTCCAAGTTTTGATGAGAAAGCTCAGTAAGCTATGAGCTAACTCTTTTTTATTGAATTTATATTTGCAAGCTTAACTGTGAGGAATGATAATCCAAACAAATGAAAGTTTCCTTATGTCAGTAAAAAGAGCCAAGGACTGTTTGTGTCCATACTTCTCCCAAAGCATGATAATGTTTGCAAATTAAGTCACGCCATTGGGATGGTAGGTTTTGCTTAGCTAATGCACACTGTGTGAAAATAAATGAACACAGCACTGAAAATGGCGATTTCCAAATATAAAGACCTTCACATATTCTGGGGGACAGGAGATTCTTCTGCTTTACGTGGACCAGCCAGTACTTCCGCTCAATTTAACTCTAAAGTTACTAAATATCACCTCACTGACTTCTCCAAGGGTTAAACAAGTCTATTACTTTCACTCTGCCTAGAGTAGGAATGATTTGTTTTGATCTAGAAATCTGATTTTCTCTTACATCAGACGTGCTTAAAAGTCACAGCAAGTAGCTAAGCCTGTAGTGATCAAGTACATATTTAAGCTGAAAGAATACCTTATCAAGACTGCATGCAGAGTCAAGATGCAAAAATTGCCTTTCATTAGTAGCTCTGCACTTTCATAATTCCAGTACTTAAGTTAAGTGCATGACTGGAACTGCATGGTATGTCAGCTTCAATGAAACAACTATTTTATTGTCCTAGTTTAGTTATCTTCAGCTCAGCTTACTCAAGGAACAGCAACATTTCGTAAAGATATCGACACTTCCGTCCCTATGTGACAAAAGACAAGCTGGCAGGGAAGATGACCAGCCTGACTGAATAGGGAGCTTTCGCCGGAACTCAGGGGGAAAAAAGAGAATTTACGACCTTTGAAGAAGGGGCAGGCAACTTAGGAAGAGGACAAGGATGCCACTAGATCATGTTGAAAAAAGGTTTGGAAAGGCAAAAGCTCAGCTAGAACACAATGGTCACACTGGGAAAGATAATAAAATAATTTCTATAAATACATTAACCATAAAAACAGGCCCAAGGAAAATCTCCATTCTTTACTGGATGCAAAGAGAAAATGGCAGAGGTATTTATTGCCCTCTTTGCCTCAGTCTTCAACAGAAAGACTAGTTGTTTTCAAGGCAACCGGCCCCCTGAGCTGGCACACACGGCCAGAGAACAAAGTAGATTCCTCGTAATCCAAGAGGAAGTAGTTAGTGACCTATTGTCCCACTCAGACACTCACAGGGCACTGGATGGGAACCATCTGGGGGTACTGAAGGAGCTGGTGGAAGAGTTCTCTAAGCTTTTTTCCATCATTTATTGTCATTAGTCCTGGCTAACCAGGGAGGTTCCAGATGACAGGAGCTTGGCCAGTGTGATACCCATCTACAACAAGGGCCTGAAGGAGGATTTGGGAAACTACAGGCCTGTCAGCCTGACCTCAGTGCCAGGGAACATTACGGAACTGGTCATCTTGAGTGCCACCATGTAACACACACAGGACAATCAGGGGATCAGGCCCAGCCAGTAGGGATTTAGAAAAGGCAGGTCCTGTCTGACCATCTTGATCTCCTTTTATGACCAGGTGACCTGTCTAGTGGACGAGGGAAAGGCTGTTTGTCTACCTGGACTTCAGCAAAACCTTTGATACTGTCTTCCACAACATTCTCCTGAAAAAGCTGGCAGCCCATGGCTTGGACAGGTGTACTCTTTGCTGGGTTAAAAGCTGGCTGGACGGCTGGGTCCAGAGAGAGTTAGTGAATATGGCTGGTTCCACATCCCGTTGGCAGCTGGTCACTAGTGGGGGTCCTTAAGGCTCAGTACTGGGGCCAGTCCCGTTTAATATCTTTATCAGTGGTTTGGATTGAGTTGCCCTCAGTAAGTTTGCAGACAACACCAAGGTGGGTTGGAGTGTTGATCTGCTAGAAGGCAGGAAGGCTCTGCAGAGGGATCTGGACAGGCTGGATATATGGGCCAAGACTAATGGTATGACATTAAATAAAGCCAAGTGTCAGGCCACACTTTGCCCACAACAATCCCAGGTAACCCTTCAGGCTTGGGGCAGAATGGCTGGAAAGCGCCCCAGGAGGAAAGGACCTGGGGGTGCTGGTTGACAGCTGGCTCAACATGAGCCAGCAGTGTGCCAGATGGTCAAGAAGGCCAATGGCATCCTGGCCTGGATCAGGAATAATGTGGCCAGCAAGGCCAGTGAAATGATCGTCCCCCTGTATGCAGCACTGGGGAAGCCACACCTCAAATTCTGTGTCCAGTTCTGGGCCCCTTACTCCAACAGAGAAATTTCGGTTCTAGAGCATGTCCAGAGAAGGCAATGGAGCTGGTGAAGGGTCTGGAGTGCTCCTGTGAGGAGCAGCTGAGGGAGCTGGGGTTGCTCAGCCTGGAAAAAAGGAGGCTCAGGGGTGACCTTATCACTTTACAGCTACAATGAAAGGAGGTTGTAGCAAGGTGGAGGTCTGCCTCTCTCCCAGACAACTGGTGACAGGACAGGAGGAAATGGCCTAAAGCTGTGCCAGAGGAGGTTCATTTTGGACATTAGGAAGAATTTTTTCACTGTAAGGGTGATGAAGTATTGGAATAGGCTGCCCAGGGAGATGGCGTAGTCACCATCCCTGGAAGCATTCAAGAAACAGCTCCATGTGGCACTGAGTGCTATGGTCTAGTTGATGTGGTAGCATTCAGTCAAAGGTTAGATGCTGTGACCTTGGAGATCTTGTCCAACCCTAATTATTCTATGATAATAAATACTTGCTTTGAACACATAAGTTGATGAATCAAGCACAAGACATTGGCTAGCTAATAGTGTTTGCTCTAATGCTCTGTTAAACAGTAGAAAATAAACCAAAATCGGACCCTGGTATTGGATCTTCTGCACTTTTTGTCTATTTGAAAACAGACTTCAGTGTTTACAAGAGAAGAAAGAACTTCTTCAGTGAGTAGGGTCTGGGCTTTGTTGTTTTGTAGATTAATAAAACACTCTTGAATGCAACTTACGTGAGAAGGAAAAGATAAATTGTCAAGCAGGAAATAAATACAAAGATACCATTTTCTTTACTAATTTTCAGGGATTTTACTTCAGAACACTTTCCCCTCCCCCAGATTAATATCACCTTTCTCAAAATGAGATGGTGAGGTACATTATCAGAAGGAAGTTAAATAAAGTATCATCCGGATTCACTCAGCTAAAAACTCCAGATCTTTCTTTTTCCCCTCTGCTGTGGAGCTTACTGGCAACTTCATCTTCTGATGATGATATATAAGCAGGAGGTTGATTTCAGATCTGTGTTGCTTTCTCCTAAACATCGTCTTTGATGAGGCTATTTTAGCTACCTTTTTGTTCATTTTTCTACCTGAATTTGCAACAGCTCTTCAGGGAAGTGCATGTAACAGTGTAGGGGAAGATAACTTTTGATTTATTCATGAACTCCTGCAACAAATAGATTTCAGTTCCAGCAGTGACTCATTTGAAGTAGTTACTGCTGGCAACAGTAGCTGTATAAACTGGTTATATGCGTAACCCCCTGCTTCTTGGATGATTTTTAGTAATGCACTACAGATGACTCCTTTCTTCTGACTTTGCTAGCTGACATCATCCTTTCTTCCTAATTCCTCCTTTCCTTTCCTTTCCTTTCCTTTCCTTTCCTTTCCTTTCCTTTCCTTTCCTTTCCTTTCCTTTCCTTTCCTTTCCTTTCCTTTCCTTTCCTTTCCTTTCCTTTCCTTTCCTTTCCTTTCCTTTCCTTTCCTTTCCTTTCCTTTCCTTTCCTTTCCTTTCCTTTCCTTTCCTTTCCTTTTTCCTTTCCTTTTTCCTTTCCTTTCCTTTTCCTTTCCTTTTCCTTTCCTTTTTCCTTTCCTTTTTCCTTTCCTTTTTCCTTTCCTTTCCTCCTCCCTCTTTCTACCTTTTAAATGTTTTCTTCCTTTTTTCAGAGTTCTCTGCTGTAAAAGCATACAGGAGAGCACCCATGACAAATGCAGATTGTGTAAGCGTCTTCATTTAGATTGTTATTTAAAGTTCAACTTTCACGATTAGTCAAATGAATCAAAAAGATAATTGAGAGAGGGATTATGTGACACAGACATTAGTCACTACTGCTGATAGTTGGGTATGTGGTTTTGTACCACCTATACAAAATAGGTTGCTACCAAGCTGGTACTCACTGGGCATTTAAGAAATTTGACTTAGAATGAATTTTCCTCTTAAATTTTCTTCCATGCTTTTCCTCTTTCAATTTGTTCTTTTATACCTCTCTGTGGCTTGAAAAAGGTGTATGGAGAAGGTCATTTATTTTTCAAACTTGGTTCCTTTTAGCTTAGTCTGTTGTCATGTGCTTCTTAGTCACTGAGTGACAATGGTACAACTCTCACCCCCAAACCCTCCCATTCCATTTAACTTATCAGTGTCTCTGAAGAGGTTTGTTCCTTTCTGGTCTGAGGGATAACACATTATGCACTGCTGTAGTTTTGCACACCTGACTTCTCCTGGAGTTAATGAGATTCTGGAGTCAGAACTTCTAAAATCTGTTTGAGATCACAAGCTTCGGTCCTCTGCATGATGGAAGGATTCTCTTTTACAATTTCCTTTTAACGTTTTTGTCTTCCAAGGTTTAAGGCTTGTTTTCAAATGCCTATCACTACACAATCACTGGTCTTGAGTTCTAGGCTTTCACTGATGACCAACTTTTTGTTTTTTGGTGCTCTAACAATGGTTCTTGGCTCCAGGGGAAATAAACTTGATAGGCATCCTGCCCTGTATTTTGTAACTGCAGCACACTATGCAGTTACTGTTGAACAGCTTTTGTCCAGTGTCAAGCTTGTATCCCCACATAAGTTCTAAAGGTGAGAGGTACTCTCATCTCCAGGTACTTGTAAGTACTTTTTTTTAAAAAAAACCCAAACAACTTCACTTGATGTACAGCAACCTCAGGTTCTTTGGTGTATCTGTGGATCAGCATGCTGGCACCTACAAATGCACTGACTACCTGGGAAATCCTAATTAGTTGCTTAGAGTCTGCCCTGTTACAACAGTAGAGCATTTAGCATAGGATTTTAAAGAAATCAAATATGTAGGGTTATTCAGGAACCATTCAACTGCTAAAATGTATATGCCAAATACCTTCAAAAATCTGGATAAAAATTTACATGGTGTGCACAGTTAATTGAAATATTTTCCTTCCCACAAAAATACACTGATTTTTTGACACGAAGATCACAGCTACTCATAAAATTCTGAAAATCAGTTTGATAATATAGCCAAGCATATATTAAATGTCAAAAGAATACACTGCTGCAAAGGATCTGGTGGCTTGCCACCAATGGAAATGACTCAGCTAACTTGTTTAAAGAATGATATTTTAATTGCTTTGTAGATCACAAACCTGCCAGCCTTGTAATTTACACTGCTGAAGAACAAGACGACATTTCTCCTTGGCAGACAATTTCTTCTTCTCTCCTGCTGCTGTATCAGCCAAATCTTTATACCTAGAAAAATCAGCAGAAGTAGAGTTACTCTAATGTTGGCCTGGTTGACATCTTTGTAGAAATTGACAGTTTTCCTTTGACTCTCAAATCTTTGATATCCAAACTGGAAGCTTGGAATTCTAATCAGGGTGAAGAAAACAAGAAGGCAAATCACTCTAAGTCTTGTATATTATTAGACATGACCTTGGTTAATAACAAGTGATGCCTAAAACTGAAATTTGCTTCCTGCCAGTTCTTTGGATGCCTCACTGAAAATCAATGCTGAAGGAATGAAAAGCCTCCCCAGTCAAGATCATTGGGACTACATTGGGTCATTGAAGGGAGGAAGATATGTTTTCAGTATGTGTCATACAACTTATGCCTCCTAAGGAGTAATTCATAAGAAAGTGACATTGACAAAAAATGATTTTCATCCGTCTGAAATAAATTTTCATTGTGAACAAAAGTCATGTAGCAAAGAGACTTCCAGGAACTTGATCAGTTTACACTACTGGAGAGAAGTTCAAGAGGAGACTTGATTATAGCATTGAGTACCTTCAAAGACAGAAAATGCTAGATATAAAAGGGCTCTATGATGCACCAGATAAAAGTATCAAGGAAGGAAGTAATACAAAGTCCAATAAAGTACAAAATTCAAATTTTAACTGTGGACTTATTAAATTTACTGTAATGTATTACTAAGGAAATGGATGAATTTTATACATCTTAATGCTACATATTATTACTATACTTTCTTGGAGGTATTCCTCTGTCTAGATCTGACTTCATGTAATGAGTCAGAATACTTTTTCATTAGAAAAAGCCAGGCTTTGGTAAGGACACACTTTGCAAACATGTCACTTTTGATTAAACTCCCAGTGAAAGCCTTAAGTTTTCAAGTTTGTGCGATAATTACATTTCCTGACATTTTATTTATTTATTTATTTACTTATTTAACAGCTGAATTCACCTACAGCTCTGCTGGAACCCAAAACTGTGCTGTCTCGGGGCCCCTCGCACACACCATGGTGGGCAAAGCTGCAGTACTGGAATGACTCCAGGGACCTCACTTTTCCCAGAAGCTGTGGCAACTCTGGAGCAACATCTGCAGGTAAGCTGCTCTAGGACCGAATTTCACCTAGACTTCCAGTTTCATGCAGCTGCAAGGATGCTTGAGTATCTCAGCTCCTGCAGCCTGGAAAGATTCTCTTGTCTGGTAGCAGTCCTGCTGAGGACTCCATGGCTAAATCTATACTAGTAAATGAAAAGTGAGAGGGACTGTTTCTCTGGCATAGGAACCATCTGGCAAAACCCTAGCCTGGTGATTTACTTATGCAGTTAGTATTATGTAATCTGCTTTGTTCTATTAAAGTCTGTCCCCTTCCAACAGTGTAGCCACATCTAAGCTGCCTTCTTTGACTGATCACTAGACTGTCCTGGCTCCCAAATTGTGCCCAGGAATTGTTTGGAGGAATGCTGGTAAGAAGGGTCCAAAACTTCACCACAGATCCTTTTATTTAGTCTCACACTCCAGATTAGCATTAGAAAACTGGGGATAGCACTTTCCCAATATTCCACTAGCTGTAAGGTCACAAAGACATTTGTTTTATAGACTTCTATTAAGGCTGGGGTCACCTTGTCTCCATACTTGTGTCAACAGGGTTTTCTTAGAAATCATGGGTGATCAGAGATGTTAAGAGAGACAACTGCTGGAAAGCTGAGCAACTGCTGACTGAAACAAAGATGATTAAGCATTGACTCACAATGCATGAAGAAGTAACTGCAAAAGTGGTCAGCCTGAAACTCCCTCATAGCAGAAACCCAAAGAAACATATTTCTCTCCTGAAACAAAGCCAAATTAAAATTTAAGAGGTTGAAATTCTAAGTTTGACTCAAGTTTTCTTTAAAGACATCCAAATGACAGGATCCAAGGATAGCCAAACACTCCTTACAATCTGTATTATACAGGAGGCCAGACAAAAATGATCCACTGTTTTCTTCCAGCTTTTAAAGTTTCTGAAATTCCACCACATTACCCTGGAAGTCTAATCAGAGTTCACAATCCCCTTCTATCTGTTAAAGCAAGCTCTACCTTAGAAAAAGAGGATGGGCTAATGGTTGTGGTAGTAGAGAAAGAGGTAACTATGGAAATTTAACTCTGCCATAAACTTCCTCTGTGAACACAGCAGGACATTTGGAAGATGATCTAATTTTGCCTATGTTAGACACTAAAAAACTGTGCTCCAAGCCTGAGTTAGTCACCTTGTTCTTCATACAGTCTGTGAAGACAGGTATTTCCACGAAGTGACCTGTTCTGTGCATGCTAGATAGTTTTGATAAAATGAGAGGACATTGCCCTCTGGAGGTACCTTTCTCCACTGGCCACAGGTGGACTCAGAGGAGAAGTCCAGACTGGATGCATTCATTCTGAGTGACAGAGGGGAAGCTTACCCCTATGCCTATTTGTCTAACTGAGCTACTCATCCTGCAGAGTAACTAACAGAGGGTCTAAGAGAGCTTCCTTATTTGTCTTGTCACTCTGGCTCAAATCTACTGGCTAAGCACCCAGAATGAAAAAGTTCCTTTAGGTTTTGTGTTATCATCTGCGATCAACCATTTTCATCTTGTATAAGGGTAAGAACAACACAAAGTTTGCAGCTATTTTTCAGCCACAATGGTTGCCTGATTTGACTGCCACTCCAGTTGTGCATATACCTGTGTCAATGCCAGGGAATTAATGGAAGTTCCTGAATGAATGGGAATAAGCTGACTACACCTGCTGGTGGCAGCCCAAATTTGTCCTGGACAGAAGTGGTGGTCTTACCATAAGCTTATATGATTTCTTCTGTACTTAGTTTTAAATGAGTGAAAATACTAAAAATTTTTTCTTTAAACTGACAATGAACTAAGATATAAAGAAAGAAATAAAAAACTTATAAGTGTGACATTATTATCAAAATGCAAAATGACCCTTCTTTTGGGTATCAGATACTTTTTTGTGGTTTGACCTTGTGTTTCCATGTAGACACAATACTTTAATATCATCTTAAATTTAATCATTCTCAGGAATAACAAAAGAACTTATTTTTCAGAATTTATGCTATCACAGAAATTAGTTATAAGAATACTGAAATTATGGTGCAGGCTCGTATAGATAAACTTGAATTACTTGCAAGAATGGGGCTTGCTTCTGGAGAAATGCAATCTGGAGAGTCTTTGAAACTTTCCCTTTCAGAGAATTCTTCCCCTACCACTCCCAGTCTTAGCTCACTCTGACGTGAATGAACAAACCCAATTAAGTACAAGACTTCCTCCCACCTGACAGGTCACACATTTTGCCCCCAGTAGATAATGCAGAGTGTATTTGTAAGGCTTTAGAGAGGATCCTGAGGAATCTGGAAAACATACTTGGTTCTACCTTGCTAAAAAAAGTATTTAATCCTGTGAAATACATTTCAGCTAAGCTTAGATCAACAAGTTACTTGTCTAGACTTTCTTAAGGTTCAGTAGAATAGAGTATTCTGGTGTCATATTCCTTACTGTAGTATTGATGTTTACAATAGGTCAGATGAAAGGTGCACTGTAAGACCATCATGTCTTTCTGCTGAGTATAATGGTGCTCTTGTCTCCAGCCCAGACAGCTAATATTAGACAAAATGAATCTCCTTCATATCCAGGAAGCTAAAAAAGCACAGTATTTCATGGCTAGCCAGAACAACTCATTCACTAAAGGGATCCAAAATAAAATACAAAACAGGGAGATCTAAAGGATTAATTTGAATCAACACCACTCCACTGACAAGTAAAGACTAATGTAGTGTTGATTAAGAAGCAAATGCAAAACCTCTTCTAGTTACAAGCTGAGACAGTGAACACTACTATCAGGGTGAAGGGGGGTCTCTCCAGTGCCCATCCACATGACATCAGTGTGAGAGAAGATGCATTTTCCCCAGCTTTTTCCCTCAGCACCCTCCTTGTCCTAACTTGTCATTTTCACAGACATAAACAGAAGAAAGACATTCTGGCTAGACAGGCTCACACTGTGAGCATGTACAGACTGGCCAGGATTCTCTGGTGTTGCAGAAATGTGCTCTGACCTCTCTTCCTTTGCTTTTGAATGATGTGCTCTATCAGGGAGATTTTTTGTTTGTTTGGAGTAGATACTGCTGCCAATAGCTTGTGAATATGGAAAACTCGGTTCTCTTGGGTCTTCACAGATAAGGATGTTATCTAATCATTTTCTCCCTCACTTCCCTAAGTGCACAGCTGACAAGATCCAGCAGGCTGTTTTTCCCCAAGACAAAATATTCCGCAGTGCAGGTTATGGCACAGTAACCCACAGCAATATTCTAAGGCTCAGCACGCTATTTGATTTACATGGAGTGTGCACAAATGGGCTGTAGGGCTGTACTCCCAGTTCTGTATGCACAGCAAATCTTTAAGCATTGGAATAAACACAACTCACTCAATTTCAATAGCACAACGTGATAGAAGACATTAAAGGAAGAAACACGGCAAGTACAAAGGGCACAAAAACAAGCAGCTCCAAATCAATAGCTTAATAAAAGATGTCTTTGAACTGAAGCCACAGAGCTATTTTGTTGTTTTTTTGGTTTTGCTATTCTTTTTCTCAGGTCTCTCTCTTGCCTAATTAAGAAAGAAACACCAAAAATAATAGTTCGAGGTAGCTAATGACTACAATCCAATGTCCTCAATAAGAGGATAGTTTCTAACACCACAAGTCAAATCTTGCCTGCAGGCAATTCCGTCTTTCCACGTCTTGTTGCTTAAAAAATAAAAATCACATATGGCTGGCAGGTAACTGCTTTAAAAGAGTGCTAAGTTATGTAGTTTTAAGTTTTAAATATCCAAACACAACTTACGTAAGGAAAAATGAGTGAAACTCCTGTCAGTGTAATTCATTATGTTATAGTTTCATTTTCTCTTTCTTTTCCTTGCTACAATGTACTCTGTTTGCCAAGATAAACTGGTATGATTTAGTAAGATCTATTCAAAATGTAGTGAATAAAAGTCAGCAATCAAAATTAAATTGTGTTGCATATTTCTGCTAGGAGAGATGCAAAAATTGCCATCATAAATGTTCAGGTTGTGCTGTCTTGGTAAATTTTTTTCCCTTTCTATACTTACTTTTCTCTTTCTTTGACAATCAGTAATTGTTGATATCTGAAGTATGTTAAAGAAATGGACTTTGTTTGCCAAACTTTTCACTATGTACTTATAACTCAGGATTTTTAGTTTTGTTTGTTTGGATTTGGGGAGGATGGGAAGAGTGGCTTAGGTAAGGTTTATATTTGAAAAGTCTGTCAAGCAAGACCTGAAACATCTAGAGAGCCTATCTACTGAAGAGAGATATCTAATTTTTTTTTAAGTAAAAAATAAAAGTATGTCTGAAAAATTTTCAGTAGAAAACTTATAAAAGCAGTCAGTAGCAAAGAATAGGATGGAATTTTGATTAATGTAACCTTTATACAAAGGATACATATTAATTCATTCCACTTCCCTCTGTTATATTCTTTTTTTTTTCTTGAAGGAACAACCTAATTGTTTTTGAAATATGAGGAACATGGGAAATTCCAGATAATTAGGAAAGAGGAAATAGATTATTGTAGTTTCCAAGAAAACAAAAGTGATTCTTTCAATCTCCTTACAATATATATGACATAAATATCTCAATATAGATCATAAATATTAACAAACAAAGCAGGTATTCAAAATTTTTGAGAGAAATCTTTGGATGTGGAGAGAAAAAGATGCTTTTAGAAATGACAGATTACATCAGATAGACTGCATTTGGGGCTTATTTTATAGGAGCAAAAAAATACAGTATAAGAAGACTAAAGGTTCAACTTTTTATGAAAAATTTTGTACCAAGGCTGCTTCATACAGAATTACAGAAATAATTCAGAATGTTGAAAATGTGAGCATGAAGTGCAGTGTACCTGAGACAATGAGTAAGTATATATGGCAAGGAACCAAAACTTCAAATTACCTGCCTACCATACAAGAATTATTTTTTTTAATATCTTAATTGATATCAAGCAACACAGTCTGGAATGAATAGATGTGCAGACCAGTAAGAATTAAGGGAGAAAAAATAAATTACAGAAATTTTGGAAAGACTGCAAGCAGTTTTATTCTTTCTGAGTTAATCTGGCACATAAACATTTCCTGCCAGGAAGAAATCTGCAAAGTAATAATGCTAAAAGTGATCTTACAGCAAACTGACCAGTTATCATAGATTTAACATATTTTTATATACACTGCTGGATTTTTTTTCTGGTAAAATTTACTGATTATTTACTTCAACAATTGAAAATTCACTTTCTATACAAGGGAGCATAGGAGAATATATAGTGTGCTTTAATGTGTCTGTGGAAAAAGGAGAATATACTTAGAGGGACAATAAATGGCATGTAACTGAAATAAAAGAGCAAAATTCAGGACTAAGAAATAAAACTAGAAAAATACTCAGAAAATCTCCAGAACAAAATTTTAAAATGACTCGAATGTGAGTCAGCCACTGGGCCAATGTAGAGCTCAGTACAGACTTTTGAGGGAGGGTCATGACTGTGAAATCCACTGGATCAAAATACCTTTGCTGAAGCGGCCATTTGGGATGTTTTAATTTAGACTGAATAAAAAGTAAGACAAATTTCTCATACAAAGATAGTTCATTATGATAGATGATAAATGAATTGGAAGAATTATTTTTTCCTGAGTTTTATGGGTTTTTTTCATTAGACTTCGTGACCCCCAATCTTTTCTAGATCTGAATTTCAGTTTCTGAAGAGAAGTAATGAAGATATGCATGTCTTAATCCTGGAATATTTATTCATATACTTCCTGTAATTAAGCAGAGGCTTCCTCATCTCAGACAATGTGGCAGCAGAATAGTGAGTAGAATATAAATTATAGTTCAGCTCTTGGGATTAGTGGATTCAACTACGCAAATAAAAAATATGAATTCATAACATCTGCTAAAGATTTGCATTACAATACTTTTTGCACCACCTTACTTAAAGCTGACATTCCCATTCCATATTGATAAAGCAATGTAAAACATATTTACTTTAAAAATTGGCAAAAAATAACACATTATCACAGAAATAGGCTAGCATTGAGCAAACAAGCAGCTCTTAACATCTACAGACATATACATCTGATTCTACCTCAGCAAACACTTCCATTTAGCTCTTGATAGGTAGGTCTTTTCCACAGCTAACTACCTCATCATGCTTGGGCACTCCACCAACATGCACATGGGGTCATAAGATGCTTCACTGTACACAGAAGATATGGACTATAGAATAAATTTAAATTTCTTTGTTAACCTGATAATTTGATTCTGTTTAACACAGAGGTGCTGTAGGACTAGTGTCCAATGAAGCTCATTTTCTTTCTCTACAGACACAGCCATGTGATAATAGGGCATCGAAATCAAAAGTCCTTCAATTGAAACACCAAGGTGGGCTTGTACAGCATTCCCACTTGGTCTCCTGGTGAGATTGCTACTTCAGTGGCTCAGTGTTTGCCAAACAAGCACTGCCCAGCTCACTGGGAAATATACCGAGATAGATGTATATTGCAGAAGAAGAAAGTAAAACCAAAGTCAAATGGAAATTGTGATATTAAAGAGAAATAGGATTAGATTTGCTGTTCCACCTAGATAATGCTTTATTTCTTCATTCCTTTTGGTTTTTTTTTCTCCTGTGCAACTGGTACTTAGTCAAAGAGGAATGGGAACACATAAAGCCCTTCCCACAATACTCACTAGTTGCTTAGACAACGTTTATTGGGATTATGGGGAAGGATTTTTGGACCTTTTTAAACCATACAGCAAAATAGCTTCTCTGTGAGATCATCTCTACTTCTACTCTCTTCTGTGGGAGCTTCCCTTGTGCCTCTGAACCCTGTGAGTACTATCAGTCTGGGTAACAGGGATTCTCCTGGCTCTGGATTGTATAATGGCTAGACAACTGTACAAAAGCAACATTTTTCAAGATAGGCTAAGGTCGTCCCCCTTGCATACTGTGCCAAGAGTGGACCAGATTCTGCTCTCATTTAGAGTGGAGTACAGTTGGAATAATTCTGCTAAAACAGATGATAAATTAATGCCACATTGGTCTAAACAAAAAAGCAAAGTAAGGTCCAGTGATTAAGATGCATAGGAGGATTTTACGTGCATGCTTGCGTAAGATTTTGTGTTTGCTCTCAGATATCACCAGTATTAGCTGCCTACTATTATTCAGCCTGACTAGGAAATCTAGCTTTAGGAAGAGTCATTCCAGGTGCTTCTGCTGAAGATTGAATGGTTGTAAAGAATATCAAGATATGGATAAGGAGAAAAAGGGTGCCATGGATATCTGAGTTGAGTGGAAAGAATTTAACAGCTGCAGAGCCATGGAAAGAAGAAACAGCAGGAGGGCCACAGTTGTTTTTGAGTCTGAGGCAGCTGGACTGCATCTATACAATTCCTATGACCTATACAAATCCTATGAACATAAAAAAGCAGCACTCAAGAGCAACTAATATTTTTCTAAGCACTGAAAGCAAGCAGTTATATTTAATTAAGCAATAAATAACAAGGAATTATTTAAATATTAGACAGTAAAATTAATCTATGCAAGAATTTGCACTTTAGTCTGATAAATCAAAGTTCCTGCATAGTGCCACTGGCATAAACTAATGTGTTGCATACTTACTTCTTTAAAATATTTATTTTAAATATATGCTGTTTGTACTAAGAGGTCAATAATTCTAACAAGCATTTCCTTAGAAGAGTTTCAAGGTATCAAGGATTAGTGAAAATATTAGTAGTTGATAATATTTTAACGCATTTATTTCTATGGCAAGAATTTAACTGAACTTCTTACTACCACACATAAATCTATGTCCATTATCTTTGTCATTATGTAATGTCAGCAAATTATGAAGTACTCAGTAATGATTTTCACTGGAACCTTAAGGTTCTGAAGTGAAGTTATTAGCTGCTTGTTATAGGCACATGGAACTCAGTCAGCTTGTGAGATATGGGTCAAGAACTTTCATTATGCTTATTTGCACACAAATATAATTCTATCTACTTTTATAATCCATGCTTTTAGATTAAATCCAGTGCTGTGGTAGGTATTTTAGTACCTTGTGAAAACATTTCTCCATGTTTAGAAATAGCACAAGCTTTAAAATTCACAGATTTAAAACATGTGTAGACTTTCATAAGGATTATAATATTATTGTATTATAAGGATTATATTATTATTATTAAGGGTTATTTAGTGATCTAATAAACAGTTAAATCTGAGGGATAAGAAATGTCAAGTGCTAGTGGAAACCAGAGGTACCAAGGGTGGCACTTAAATCTAGAAATGAAATAAACATTTTAAAATTTTACAGATCTTAAAGTAAAGAAAACCACAAGAACTGCTGAAACAGTTCAACCAGAATTATGCATGTGTGTGCCCAATAGATTTATGATTGCCTAAGGAAATTAATATAGTTGTATGCACTTAAAAGCGGAGGGAGAACAATACCTTGAGATTCTCACTGAAACAACCTAAAAGCCAGGACATTCTCTATTGCACAAAACAATAGACTCTGCAAGAAGCTTCACTAAGTTCTGTGCATTCTATACTACATGTAATATACGTAAGATTATTTAGATTGCACACCAAACATTTGAAAGTAAGGCACCATCAGACTTAACTGACCATGTCATCTTTAGTTCCCTGTATCTGGCTATTTAATGACCTAATTACATCCTCCTGCTCAAGGGACCCCTTTTCTTGTCAATTTGTTGAACTGCTAAGTGTATGACAGACATGAATAATTCAACTGACTTCAATAGTTTACACACATTTACACACGTTTTTAATTGTTTTAGCGAATGAGGGTTGCAACATAACATTCTCAAGATGCCCAGCAAACAATGCTGATATTTATTTTTGCCTTCAAAATACAACTAGATGCCTTCTAAATAAAGTCAGGTGTCTGGCCTTCCACTGAAAACTCCAGTCCAAAGAGAAACCATTTTCTCTTGTAGTCAGTCATTTGTGCACTGTCAGTAAGCCCCAAAAACAGCAGCAGCTTTATCATCCTCACAGTCCAAATTCTGTGACGTGTAACATAAGGACTGATATTTTGTATTTACAATACTAATTCTGTGGGCTAGAAAACTGATGATACCATGGTATAGCTTCAAAAACTGCATCTGTCTCATCTCCAAAATGTTCTCTGATTTTTTAGTGCCTGTTACAAAGCATTAATTCTTTCCCTTGCCATAGAATGGAGCTACACTGAGTCTGTGAAATACATGCAAAAATGGATAAACCTAAAACAAGTCAGATTAATCCCATCCTAAAAGTGACCACTTTTTTTTATACCCTATAAATTAAGTCCTGGTTAATTAGACATTGGCATATGAAGTTTTGTTACGCATTTTTTGTTTTTAAAATATCAAAAAGGACCTAACAGGGATAATGGAGCAAACAAGCCAAATGCATACAAAGAAACAACTCCAAAGGGGATAAGCCAGAATAGTCTATCTACAGTCAGACTATGTGGAAAGAGCTATTTCATTTTTCCATAAAATGAGTAGCCTGGTAACCCCCACTACGCTATCACATTGTGCAAGTAGATTTGAAACGGTCTGTAGCCTCTAAGACAGTCCCAAATATCTAGTTACATCTCAGCAATTCCCCAGGGTGATTTACTCCAATTGCAGGCTTGTCAGGGAGAATGTCAGAGCATTCTGGGTTCTGGTCATCTCTTACAGTATCATCAACCCCTATCAGTAAGATTTCATGAGGGATTACTAATTTAGAGTAATTCTGAGTGCTGTAAATGATCCTAAACTGGGTTCCCCTATCAGAAAGGTTGGTAAAAGGAAAAGATAAAATAAAAGCTGGGGCTAGAAAAAGGAAGAGGGTGTCGGCGATCTCTGACAAACGGGATGGGGGGCTTAGACAAGTGTTCCAGGAGCCTTTTATTATTTTATTTCAGCATCAGTCTCACAAGAGATGGTACCGGGCTCACGCATCCGAGACATCTGAAAACTTCCTGGTTGCAAAGCATTCTTAAAAGCTTTTTAGCCAATAGCATGCCTCTAAAAGTTACAGACATCTGTCTTAACGAATCCTTAATAAAGCATGTACATCTATTGTACACAATAGTAATTTGTTATGCCTTATATAATAACACACAATATCTCATTATTAAGCTTAAACTTATCTATCTACCTAAGCATACTTTTTGCAACTTCAACATCTATCTAGGCTAAGCCTAAGAACTAACCATTGTCTTTAACGTCCTTGTCTACAAGAGGAGACATTCAGAGTGATGGTGTTTGCCTTCCCAAGTCCCCAGTACACATGATGAAATACCTTCCTGGAGACAGCTGAACACCTGTCTGCCAATCAGAAGTAGAGAATGAATTCTTTATTTTTCATTTCTTGTCTTCTCTATTCAATTATATTTATTTTAAACTATGAGTTTTCTAACTTCTCTCCTAGTTCTCTCCCCCACCCTGCTGAGGAAGGAATGAGCTAGTAGCCATGTGGGGTTGACATGCCAGCTGGGGTTAACCAATGACACTTCTTTATCCAAGTGCTTTATTGGGGGTGCTGGTGGATGAGAGGCTGAACATGAACCAGCAATGTGCAGAAGTCCAGAAAGCCAGTGGTATCCTGGGCTGCATCAAAAAAAAATGTGACCAGCAGGTCAAGGGAGTTGATCCTGCCCTCTACTCTGCCCTTGTGATTTCCCATCTGGAGTGCTGTGTCCAGCTCTGGAGTCCTCAGAACGAGAAGGGCATTGACCTGTTGGAGCAAGTCCCAAGGAGGGCCATGAAGATAGTTAGAGGGCTGGAACACCTATTCTATGAAAACAGGCTGAGGGAGCTGGGGCTGTTCACCCTGGAGAGGAAAAGGCTCTGGAATGACCTTACTGTGGCCTCCCAGTACCTAAAGCTGGCCTACAGGAAAGCCAGAGAAGGACTTTTGACACGGGCAGGTAAGGATAGCACAAGGGGGAATGGCTTTAAACTGAAAGAAGGCAGGTTTAAATTAGAGATTAGGATGAAATTCTTTGCTGTGGGATTGGAAAGGCACTGGAACAGATTGCCCAGAGAAGTTGCAGATGCCTTTTCCCTGGAAGCGTCCAAGGCCAGGTTGGATGTGGCTCTGAGCAACCTTGTCTAGTGGAAGGTGCCCATGGCAGGTGGTTTGGAGCAACATGATCTTTAAGGTCCCTTCCAATCCAAACCATTCTATGATTCTATAGTAATTACCAAAATTGCCAAGGATGCAGCCATTTTTAAAATCACAGTTTTAAACTTCAAGCATGACCTTCATTCCTCACGGGAAGTTAGTCATTACCAGGTTTATGAATTTGCATTTAAAGTGCTCTCAAAACTGATGACTTTAAAATACTTCATTTACTCACCTTTGCTTGCATTCTGAAAGAAAGACAAACAAAAACGATTACCCTCCATCAGAAATATCACTTCCAGCTCTAGGTCTGAAGCAACAAACTACACAAAGGCAAGACTGCCATTTGATATAAATTGATATCATTACATCTACTTTAATGAAATACTGCTTTTGTAGCACCAGTCAAATTACTTCTTGCTCTCCTTGCAGAGATTTAAGGTATCATGGCACGTATCAATGTAGTGCTGTATGAGATTACTGATACTGCATAGCAGACAATAAAGCTGAAAGGGCCAGTGTGATGATGACCCATCACTTTGCAATCTGCTCTGTACATCATTCTCACTGATGCCCTGAATAACTTGCTCATGAGACTCTGAAATGTTCTGCTGACTTTTTAAACTCAAAAATGATGTATTATAAAACATTATAACTTCCCTTCTTTCAAGAGGAAAAAAAGGGAGAGGGGAAAGAAAGAGAAAAAAGTGAACACCAAAATGCTTCTGGACAAAGGGAGTTCAGATATACAATGATGAGTCACACATATGATTTACAAACATAAACAAGACATCTATGCAATACATCATCAGCTGATAGCACGAATTTGATGAAAACATTAAAACAGCTATTAAAAATGGCTTCATAGGAAAAGGACAGACATTACTTGACAAAACAATGATATCAGCATTAACATAATCTTTCCTGAGAAAAAAAGATATCTCTTCAGAATGATCTCTAAGCAATTATTTGAAAGAGTTAATAATAATTTAGTGTTCTGAAGCGCTGAAGTTTTGATGCAAATACCACTATTAGAGCATTTCAATATCAATGAATGTTGCCCTGACTAGAAGTACAGATCTCAGGAACTGCAGTTCAGTGTAGCTCGAAGAATAAATTAAGAAGAACTTCATACTAAAATCAGAGGAAACCTGTAATTAAAACAGTTTTTGAACATACTTGTTTCACTCTCACTGCTATGATTACCATAAGAATCCATTATCATTGTGTTTCATATTCTTCCTTCCTAGTATTTCCTGTTAAAATGGATGTTTTGCCATCTTTGAAGTTACTTTAAAACAAAAAATCATCAGAATGTTAGCTGTATTTCCTTTTTTTTAATAAAGCTTACATGTGGTGATTTAGATATTTTTACCTTATTCATATAGGAGAGTGAGGTTAGATTATGAAAGGAGGGAGAAGAAGGAGAAAAAGAGGGGAAGATAGGGAAGAAGGGAAAGAAGAAGAGGAGGAGGAAGATGAGGCAGAGAAGAAGGAAGAAAGGATAGAGGACAAGGAGGAGGAGGATGAGAAGGAAGAAGGTATGATATCGTACCTCCAAGCCAGCATCGGACACTGTCTTAACAGGATAAATAACTACTTCAGACTGCATAAGCCTAGGTAAAATTAAAGTTTAGACCAGTGTAATTTAAGCCATTTAAAAAGATTATTAGATATAGTAAATCATAACATTCTAGTGACTTATGTCTTCTTGCAACAATACTGTAAGAAATGTCTCTACATACAGACGTCAGTGTTCTCCTTCACACTATGAAATTTTGTCTGCTCTTCCGTGAGCAGCAACAGAAGGTAGGACGGGATCTCCATGATGGAAAACACAAGGGTGGGATGATAGAATTAAACCCAGGAAAGACCATCTAGAAACCTGAGAGACAATAATGAAACTCCAAGAAACACTAAGAAAGTGCAGAAATAAATGCAAGCAACATCACAGAAGAATTTGGGCTTTCTGAACAACATGGATTTGCCAATGGAATCCTGCCTTTCTCATCTGCTAAGTGAAAGGCTCAATTTGCTTCTCAGTTCCAATAATCCAAAGAGGTTATCCTGAGCTTCAACAGCTCTGAGTGGTTCCTATTAACTGGCAGGGAAGGCTAAAACAGATGTCTCATTTCAGGACCTGCGTAACTGGACCTTGCAGTCTCCACTGCTAAGCAATATCCCAGACACAAGGAACATGGGACATGTGAACCTCAGTTTCTAAGTTAGTATCACATAAATTCTTCCTTGGGCAAGGAAACTGAAATACAGAGAAAAGAACTGGGTACAGTTCAGCAACTTGGTGAACAACATTAAAGAAGAAAGAGAGAGGAAACATTAATTTTAATTTCTAGTTCAATTTAGAGAACATGGAGTGTTTACATAGGAGGACGGTACCAAAAGCAATTTTTCAGAGGGAGTGGAACAGAGCATCTTATTGCCTCATTTTTACCTGAACATGCCTGAACAGCTGTATTCTTGTACTCCCTCATGGGTCTTTGATCACTTTAATTACTTTTAAAAATTTATATTCCAAATGGCTTTTACATGTCTTCCTTGAGCACCACGTGAGGTGAATGACACAAAAGTCAGCCAGGATCCATTTTATTAATTGATGCAAAGAGATTAGATTCTAGATATTAAGCTTGTATAATGAGGCTCTGTTTGTGCACCAGAGAGTTTCTGTGCCCTACTCTGCACTGGAAACAGAGCAGACACTTGATACTTACTTTTCTTTTTCCATGGCACTGACTAACAAAACCACAAAAACAATTACTGTTTATACTAATGTGCTTTTTGTATATCTTATTTTAAACTAGATATATTTTAAATTAGAATAATTTAAAATTAGATATATTTTAAATAAGATTTCAAAACACTAAATATTGGAAAAAAACAGCCATCTGCAGACAGTTCCTAATTCCATGGCTATTTTACTGTTTTCTTTCTTCCAGGAAAAAAGATACTTGAGGATACTTTACCTATGTGTACAATTTGGGCTGCAAATTGGAAACTTTAAACCCTTTAAAAATTTGTTTGTGCCACTGCCTTGACTTAAAGAGCAAAGCTAGAATTTAAAAATATAGTTCACTGAGAACCATTCTGAAGATACTAAGCAAAATACATGGGTGAACTTTTCCAGGAATGTAAAATGCATGTTACTCAAATTTTCTATTTTTAAGATAAAGTAAAAACTGATCCTTGTCTCCGCTCATAGAGCTTCAGAAATTGAGCCAACACTGCAGGTAAATTCAGCAGAAATACTGCATCTGGAGTTGGCAAATCTGTTAAAATCATATATATGATTTCTTAATGATCCTATTTTTACAGGATCTAATAGCATATGACCTTATGAATTCTCATTTTTATTATATATTCATTGAGAGTAAGTGTCACAGCTTCCATTTAATAACCAAGATTTCCACAAGATTTCTCTTCTGATCAACAAACTTTGGTGATTGAGGGGCTCACCTCACAACTGTCAGCTTTTATTTTGGTAAGACAGAAGCAGAACCAGTATATCCAAAAGGATAGCAACAGAAATAATGACTAATCTTTGTAGCCCAGGAAGATATGCTCTTACAAAATATGACCTCTCTTTAGCTACGCTCCTTAAGCCATTGTAGGAGTTCAAATGCAACTCTTAAATATGTTAAAGACAAGCCATATTAATCCCTAATTAGATATCAATAGAAATTTACTCGAATTCATCCAATTAAGAATGCACTGCTACTGTCTGATTGCTGATAGAATACCCAGATATTACAATATTCCATCCCTTTGCCACAAAGTCCCCTAATACAAACATCCAAACATCTTGTATTCTTATAAGCCAGCAAAAAAGAGGTTTACTTTTTTAATTAATAACTATTTTTAATTCTGACCACATTACCTATATGATAAGGAAGACCCAAAAAGTAAACGCACAAAAACTACAGGGATAGTGAGGGAGGATAATAATTCCCTATCTTTTGGGAATTCAAGTTGGGATCACAGCCACAAACTCTCTTTAGAACAGTAGACCCACCAGTTTGACAGCAAAGGAAATAAAAATTTGAAAGGTGAAAAACTCTATCAGCTTCAGGACTGTAAGCCTATATGGAAATATGACAAAATAATTTCTCGTTCCAAGTAATGAATAGTAAGACAAGACCAGAGTTTGGCTGAACAGACAAGACCAATACAGTTAACAAAACATCAACAAAACTAATGATCTGGTTTCTAAAAATATCCTGTCCAGTTACCAAGGCAATACAGAGATGTAACACAAGTGAGAGCTTTTTAGGAAACTTTTTGAAAAGGTAACTCATAATCTCTGAATTCAGTATTTCTTTCTTACCTGTAGTCTATTGGCTCAAAAAACATACAGCATTAAGAACTGACAGTACTTTTGAAATGCAGTCTAATAATATATTTTCTGCTTAAAAATTTCATACTTTCAGCCAATTTCACAGTCTTAAATGATTAAATGGAAAGAATTATGCAAATACACTGAATGTGAATACGAAGGTTAACTTGTCATGGTGACTAAAGTGAGAAATTCACTCTTGTACAAAGGAAGATAAGCTATGGCCTGTGTGGCATGGATGGCTACTATAAAAAGCTTCACAATGCTGATGGTCTTTTTCAATATTGCTGGACCAAGAGCTCTGTGTTTCTATTTGTACACAAATCTAAAAATTCAGTAGTATTGAGAGATTGTATGCAGAGTGATTATTGCTAAGTTTTGAATAGATTCAAGATATATTCACAGGGAATATTATGAAACAAGCTTCATTTTTGGTGACACCATGCTAGCCCCATCACTGTTTAATTCATTTTATGTATAACAATAAAATTATTATGACCTGGTGAAAATATGCAAAAATGGCAGGGGCTCAGCTGCAAAGAGCCTGTAAAAGTAATTTACTGTGGAGGAAAAGGGATAAAGATGCAGAGTAACAAAAGTAGAATACTTTAAAATAATAGCATAAATGTTGCTGGCATCATATTGTTGGTTTTTTTTGCTATTCTTGTTTTACTCTTGTTACTGCAAAGAAATATTTATTGTGACACACCAGATGTCCTCTAGACTTTTATGTAAAAATTTGTCTTTGGGAGGTGCTTAAAGGTGTGGATGAAAACGACTGAAATGATATTTTTAACAAAACTTCTCAAAATTAAGAAAATATGCCAGACTTGTGCCTATACTGTTAGAGTGCCATTCTCTGGCACTGAAAATTATCTTTGTACACATGGTTAATCTCCTTTACCTTCCAAAAGAGAGCAGCAACCTCCATATTGCCCACCAGGATTGATCCTAGGTCTGTGGTAAATCCCAGCCTGAATCTGGTAATTGCAGTGAAAAAAGCTGGGTGGCAAGGAAGCAAATATCTGCCAGAAATCACAGTAAGGATCTAACAGTAAAAAAAATTGTGGCACTGTGCTTATGTAACAGTACCTTGAAGGTCCAGTTCAGTTATATAGAAATGGCTATATAGAGAATGCCCAAACAACTTCAGAACCTGAAAGCTTTCCCAAATCTCCCATTACGTGCATCTTCTCCTCAGCCAGCTGGTCCAGCTCGATTCACTCTGGAGGATGAATATTGTGGTAGGACAGAGACAGTTTACTTATGAAACAGATGGAATTGTAAACTCCTTTACTCCTCACTTTTTGAATATTTACAGAGAGAAAAACTTTCTGCCCAAGCAGTAATTTAACATCCACAACTTTTTCCAAGAAGACAAGTGAAAGTCGTGTGTAAGCAGCTGACATTCTCATGCTGTTTCTCAGAAGTCAAGTAGTACAAAGGCCAGGTCATAACTGGTTGATATATCAATCAAGGAGCAGAACATGCAGAGAGAAGGAGCTTGTGTTGAGTGCATGAGGCTGCTAAACAAACACTTCTTGGACAAGACAGTCCTCTTTCTTTCCTGAAACTTTTGAGAATATAAGTGACCCAAAACCCCAATACTGAACTGGGAATGGGGAACAAGATTTTATCTTCAGACAGAAGCAGAACTTTTTGTCTTTTCACATTAATTCAGTATGTCACTGATTTCTAACAACAATAGTAAAAATGGAGTTGTGGTATGAGCATTGGTAACTCATGACCATGGTTAAACAAATCCTAGCCTATGAAATACAAATAATAAACCCATGACATTTACATCTAGAAACCTGAAAAATTAGACTATTTCTCTTTCTCCTTTTTAATTACCTGCACACAATATGCAATATTTTATATTTTGTAAATTAAAAAAACATAGCTCTTTTATGTCATACTTTTAAAACTTAATAAATTTTGCTGATGATCCTTATAAATATATTTCTACATATCAATATAAATTTTATAAATTTGTAAATTTATAAATATATTTCTAAAGTTCATGATTCCTTCAATTAAAAAATAACAAGCCTACACCCCCTGCAGGCAGACAAGATTTTCTCTGAAAGAAGTCTGAAAGACTCATAAGCAAAACAACATTGCAAGCACTACCAGAGCATGACAGAAGGTAAGAAAAAAGGTTTTATGGAACTTGAAAGAATTTACCTTGACAAGAAGTCTGTGAAAGAGAGACGTATTGGATACCCATGCCGTATAATTTTGACCATGTCTAGGACACCAATATACTGCAGTTGAGCAGACACATAAAAATTATCAAAAGTATCTGGCAACTTGGAGTTATTAGGCTTTATACAATGAATAGAATGTGGTGTGCAATTCTGCAGCTTCCCAATAATATCTGCAAGTGATTTCTGGGGAAAAAACAAACAAACATACAAACAATCAAACAATCAAACAATTATCACTCATTCTTGTGCAGCAAAGACAATTGTTCAACACATATGCTCTTCCTAACTTTTAAACATCTTTTCTCTAAAGGCTTCACCAGATCATGCAAGTGGCTTTCTCAAACATAAGATTTTTCTTTCTTCCATTGCAATCTGAAGAGGGTAATCCTGCCTTTAAAATGTCTGGTCCTTTT
Source organism: Corvus cornix cornix (assembly GCF_000738735.6). NCBI lineage: Eukaryota > Metazoa > Chordata > Aves > Passeriformes > Corvidae > Corvus > Corvus cornix. The sequence goes on from NC_046332.1 coordinate 94,273,574, forward strand.
TTTGCAAATTTCTGTCCGTAAGATGTTCACTGACCCTGAGCTGTACTGCCACAGTGGTTGGGCCCCCTCGTTCCAGTCGCTGAAGAAAAGAGGATGTTCCTTTCTTTTTCAGCAGCTGTGGAAGAGAAAACCACACATGCAAGAATTTTATCTCAAGATAGGCAGTACACCTTTGTCATTGTTGCAGTTTACTAATGAAGGCAAACATTTATACAAACACTGTGCCATAGACAAGGACTGAGTTTCAGAACGAAATGGGAAAGTGGATAAATATCCTCAGGTATTTGCAGAGTCATGACTGGTGAGTAAGTTTTGATTTCAGAAGCAGCTACATATATTATAAAGATAATATACCTTTTACAAATAACTGGGCAAATCAATGTCAATATGTTTTGGAACTCTGTTGCAGAAGCAGGAGTTGTGCAGTTAGTATCCTGCAGAGTCTGCCTAGATGCAGCATAATTCTGTAACGCTGTAAGAAGATGCCGTATGCCTTTGGCAGATGTTTAAATGAGTAAATATGAGCGAAGATCATTTAAAAAAATCTTGACAGCAAAACAATGATATAGATATTTTTAAAAACTCTTCTCATTTCTTGCACATATGAACACAGTTAAACTTTTTTTTTTAAACACATTTTCACCCATTAGAAACATAAATTATCAATAGCTTCCTATTTCATTAGAACCAATGTTACCCTATACATCAGAATTGGGAGTGGAGAATGAACTTATTTTTCACTGCTCTACTTCCTATCTTTGAGACTAAAATGGCAATAATCATACTAAAAGTGATCTCAGAATTTAGGGACTTTTCTTAAAATTTCTACAGAAAAGCTGGCAAAATTATTGCATTCCAGGATTTGGCAAACCTTGAGAGATTTAAACCTCGTTATCAATGACTGCCTTTTCACCTCTGACTTTCCCATCACCTTTCTTCAGTCCACTTACCCCATAAAAATCCCTTTCTATTGAGTCAGCATGTTCTGGACTACTCCTTTTTCCAGTTTTATCAAAAAAGCATACATTTTCTCAGTTTGGCCCACTCAAGCCATCAAAAATATTGTAGCGCAAGCAATTTTCTACTCACCATGCTAAACTTTGGAGCTCTTTTTTATTTCACTTACTAGGATGCAGTAATATTTTAAAGGCAAATTCACCCTCAACTTCAAAACTAAAAAGTAAAAGAGATCTGCTTGTTCCACTTTTTCTCATTAAAAAAACCACTAGCATGCCAACAACAGTTTTCAGTTAAAGTTTACAAAATAACTGAGGAATATAACCAAAATAGAATTTTCTCCACCTATGGATAATGCTGTCACCCCTTTCTCTCAATATTTAAATCAATAGACCAAGATTGTTTCCTGACTTCGTTGGAGATCCAGCAAAAACGCTTTAGATGATAAAATTCCTGCCTGATCTGTGTTACATATGACTTCCCATGGGAAAGAAATATTTGTTTCAGAGTGAGAGAGAGAAAACAAAGGAAAAAGGCAAAGACAAAAATCTAACTTAATTCAAACTCTCCAAACTTGGACATCTTCAGTCTTCAGCTATGGGCTAAGGAAAAAGACTGTATCACCAAAACTGTACCTCTCTATTACCCTCTAATATATAGCCTTACATTGGAATACCTTGTACCTCTAATCTACAGAAAAAACCCCCACATATATGTAATTTTGTAATCTCTGTTAAGAAGCTAAAATCTCCTCTGAAAAAATCTCTAAAGACTTCTGCTGTATGAACTCTGAAACATACTAATTCTTCCAAAGTAAGTGAGGGGAAGACAACAGAGCCAAAATAAGTACCAGGAAAAGATTACAGAAAAACAAGGGAGCAAGAGCTGATGTCAGTAAGAGTTGTGAGAGTGTCACTGAAGATATATTTTATTTAAAAAGGGGATGTGATCTTCCTAAGTCACAGAGGCTTGAGCTGGCATCCCCAAATTCTATGACTCCTTATGTGCTCCAAACTTCTGGCCAGCTAACAGATCTGTTCATGTGTGTCTTAGAATGGATGCATTGCTGTCTTGGATCCTACCATGCTAGTGTTAGTTCAAAGAGGCAGGCTATCCTTACTTGTCCCAGCATGCTCAACATCAAGAACAGAGTCATTTATGGAAAGGTAAGCAGATACATGGCCATACTTAGAGACATTTATAATTATATAACCTAGCAATTAACTTCGATTGCAGTTACAAGATGAAAGAGGAGGGGACTCACAACAAACTTCTACTTGACTTTAACTTGCCCGACTTCCCTTCCCTGGATATGATGGAATCTAGATGACTGCCCATATATAGTACCACATGTACCTTTCATTTTATGTTTCTCACTGCCTACAGTGTGATGTATGTTGTGACTCAAATTTCAGAAATAAAAGGAATGTCAGTCTCTGGTTGATAATTTTTACCTTAATATTTCTCCTTCTCCCCCTCCTCTTCTTTATTTTTTTTCCTTCGCTTTGTTGCCTTTAACCTCTGGATAAACTCCACTAAAAATGCAGTGGTTATGATTTTCCAACAAACAATAATTTTAATTCTAAGCTGATAAGAAAAAGCCCCTTACATTGCATTTCCAATTATAGTAATACGATAACAACCCCAAAATTATTTCCATCACTGTCCATCACTGCATATTTTCAAGTCTATATTGAAAAAGGGAAGAAACTATTTGGGACACCACAGTTATAGATGTGGGCTTGATCCATAATTGAATTTAAGCACTTATCTACTTCCAGCTACTGCATTAAGTACCTATTAAAAAAAAACAAGTGTTGCCTTTTGCCACTGGAACAGCTTAGACTCCTAAAGTTCTGCTCCAATCCTGCAGGGCAGCACACTAACTTGCTCAAATTAGGCCAACAGTATCTACAAACAATGCAGTGTTCTGTCTCGCCTGCACAGCCCTTCTCAAAGCCTGTGTTTGAGAAGCCAAGCCATCCTTGTCTCTGCAGACAGATGAAGAATGAAATTTTTCCCACCTTCCAACTAAAGGTGGGAAACCTAAAGGTTTACAGCATTCTCACTGAAACTGAAATTTCTGACTTCAGATATCATGCTTCCCCAAAGGAATTGAATAAGTCTTCTGTCTCTCAAAAGAGTAACTACAGGTTAAAAGCTATTCTGGATATGTCAAAACCAGCATAATTTCAGAGATCCCAAAAATGCAGTGTTTTGCCCTGGTTTGATTAGGCTTCTAACTTAGATGTGCTCTTCATACTTCCTCCCATGTAGGGGACTAGGATCTTCTTCACATCCTTAGGAAGCTTCATCAAGGAAGCTGTTACTACAGTGGAAAGGCACCTAAAGGCACCTTGTAATGCCTCAGCTGTTTGCTAAATATAGCCTTAAACCAACACCATTCACTTCAACTTAACTTTTTCCACTGAGATTACTGACAAGAACTGTAGTCAGGAATTATGCTGCTATCAGCAGGGGGACTATAAGGAAAGTCCCATTGCTATTCTATGGATGTACAAAGCCTTCCACAATGACACATGAGAACAGGCTCCTTAATCCCGTGACAGAATCAATTTTATGCAGCTGTAAAGCAAAAATAGAGGTGCATGCTTCTTTTCTAGAAGGATGAATTCCAAAGCTCTGTCATGAATTAACTCCATAAATCACATTATTTCTCTTCAAGAGAGATGTTCCATGTGACACAAACAATTAATTTTCTGATAATCTTCAAAGTTTCCCTCCTGCTCCCCTCTTTTTTTTTTTTTTTTGTTTGTTTGTTTGTTTGTTTGTTGGTGTTTGGGTTATTTTTTTTTTAACTTTTTTGTCTGACTTAGCTAGCAGGAAAAGAGACAAGTTCAGTAATGAGGAGAGTTTGATTTGGTTTCAAATTGCCTGGGAAAATTTACATATAAGAGACCATTTAAAATAACAATGTCAGCCAAAATTTAAATTTTGATCTTCATACAAAACCACACAAAACTGTATTTAGCAAACCAGAAATCTTCTCATGTTGATATAATAAATACATTAAGATTTTATTTTTGCATTTTCTATGTCTTAATTTACTCAACTATTAATCATAAAGTCAGTCAAGGAGACAAAACAAAGAAGTGTTCCAATACAGCCAAAAATTCATACGATTGCACTTATTGCTAATAAACCCTGGAACCAGGAAATCATGGAATGATTCAGGCTTGAAGGGCATCATCATCTTCTCTGACCTTCTGCTCAAAGAGACCAAGAAAGAGATTCTTGAATCAGAATTATTAGTGTTCGTAAATTAGAACCTTTTCTCACTTTTGCTGCTTTAGTGTTGATACTAAGTACTAAATTATTTTAATAGCTTAATAACTACAGAGAACGAAGCAGAGAACACTATGATTTCAGAAATGACAAAATAACAGAAAAATCTTCAAGGAGCAAAGAATCCTAGATTTCTACCTTGCTGAGTTCAATATACTTCTTTGCTTCTCCACTTGGACAGGTTACAGATGTTTTTTTACTGAGCAAGGCTGCTTTACATCCTTTGATTTTAAGGGAATGATATGGAGGAACAAGTGATCCAGTTTGTGTCAGTTTGGACTGGAACAATTGATTGATGACCACGTTTTCACTAGCTGAAAATAAAAAAAGAAAGAAATGCATGAAGATAAAATACAAGCTAGAAAATTATATATGTTGCATTTGTCAGTAAAAAGACATGCAGTAGGAGAGAATTACATATGTAAACCTAAAACAAACGGACAAACCAAAAAAGGAGCATTATCAACGTTATCAAAGAACATTCAATATCTGAAAATAGCAACAGTATTTTTAACATATTCAGGTCCTGTGCTGAACAAATAGAGGGCATAAACCAAAACCTTTCAGACTGATCTGTCTAAACTTAATTACTTACGGGATCATCACCTCTGAATTTCATTCCATTACAGACTCCCAGTTTATGCATCTATTATAGCAATGTAAGACATCAGTTTTGCACAATTTCCTAACATGTAGTATTTAGAAACAATCAGGGCACTTAACAGAAATAAATTATAGACACTCATTGCACTGAAGAATTATATATACCCAAAATATGAGAAGGGATTTTAAAAAAAGGCAAGGCAAAGGACAGAACTGTAGAAAATTGGGTTTTTCTACATCGAGACAACACTTAAAAACATTTACAGAAAAAAGACAATTCCATGCATATATATTATTATTTTTACAAAATAAATACACTTCCAAGAGGTGCTTTTTAAAAAAAATCTGAATTTTAAGACAGATAGTATATTTTATCCTAATTTCAGTCTAATTATCCTTTATGAATTTATGGCCACAGGGTTTTTAAGATGAACATGACAATTGCTCGTACTACCACAGCACCAATAAGTGTTAAGAACCCGTTGTGTGCTACATCCTTAACCATCCTGAATTCTTGTTACTTTTTTTTTTTAAGAACTAGCAAATTGGCATTATGATCACACCCATCATATGAATAAACAAAAAAACCCCTAAACCAGAAAGATGAATGGAATAAGCATCATAAATAACAGTTTAGCATGGCAGGCAAAAATCCTCAGTTTGTTCTTTAATAACTGTTTAAAGGTATCTTACTGTATGCTTAAATGCAATACATTTGTTTCCCTTTTTCTGTGGAGATTACTATTCCTCACTTAACAAGGGCATTAAAATGATGAGGAAGATATTGAAGTAGATAATTGAAATTATTTCAGCACAATCAGTGGGCATCAATATGTTTAAATGTTTAAAATGTTTAAAATATAGTAAGTAGGATTAGGAGAGGCATAGAAATTACGCCTTTCAAATTAAAACAGATATATCCTATGTCAGTATTCTCTTCTGATAATTTTCAGGCAGGTATGTTCCACATTCTTACATATATATACATATTACTTTAATGTTATTATAGTTAAAAGTTTTGATTGAGGAAACAAAATTCAATGAAAATCAAAGGAAGCATGCACTTAAGTTATACACCTACACAGCTTATGAAACTGACTCTGAGGGAAATATGTCACTGACAGTCAACAGGTTTTAAGCCTAAGTTACTTAAAAAAGATGGAACTTAGCCCTTAAGTGACTTACATGCTAGTAAATATTCTGCTCACAGAATTTTTCCATTACTTTTAATTGTTGTTATTATGACTCCTCAGTTGTATATATAGTCACCCTCATCATATTAAACTTTTTATACCCAATCCAATCCTCCATTCTTGCCTTTTAACAGTTGCATAGCTGATTACACAAAATAGCAATGAAAGTGCAGAAAGAGACTATGTGAGGGAATGGGAGAATGCTCTCTCTCATTGAACATACTGGAAGTTGTCATACTTTCTTAGGATTATATTCAAGAAAATTTCTTTCATTTCTTTCTTCATTCTGAATGTACACTTTTTGTGTTTAAAATGCATCAATTATTTTACTAGGGAGCTAGGCTAATATTACAGTAAAATTGCTAAAACTCAGGCAGGCCCCTATTTCTAAGGAAAGAAATATAAGTACATAATATATTAAGTGAAAGACACTACAGTGGTTGGAGAGAAGACAAATGACACCTCAGGGTGCACTGGAATTTCTCTGAGGAAAATGTTTTGGTTTTCTTCAGAGAAAGGAGAAATGATACAGGTTTTTATTAATCCAATTATGATTAATTAATTAATTAATTAACTGCATTATTAGGCATAATTTTACAATATGCACACCGAAAGGCATTTAATTTTGCATTTCAATGGACATTTATATCTGTTCACTGAAAAACATAAGAACGCCCACAAGTTACTGCTTTTAGAAGGGTACTTGAGCAGTGGAGCACATCCCACTGCAGCCTCTATGATTTTGGGAGCCTAATTTCCTTTCCCTATTTTCTGAGCTTTATTTTTGCTTTCGTTCATACTCATTGTCTTCTGTAAGTCATTCTCGCCTATCATACTACACCTTCTTGTTCTCTACATCACATCACATGATAAAGATGCTTTATGTTCATGAATCTAAAAGCTTTTAAATTAGAGCATATTTCAAACAATACTGTATGTACACACTTCATAAAGATGAGGGTGACTTTTTCTTACTGGAAATAAAAAATATATAAATGTCTCTTAAAACTAAAACGAAAATTAAAATCGAGTCATAATATCTTGATTTCTAACAACAGTAATCACAAAAGCATTTACTTACTTTTCATTACAAATATGAGATTTTGTGAAAGGGAATCTTTATTTTTTTCTATCGCACCAGCAATTTCATATGTAACCTATAATAGAATATTGTGACATCATTAGTCATGACCAATGCATCTTTTATAAATCTCACAGCAGTAGAAATGAAGCTATGCTTATTTCCACTCTACAGTTAAAGGCTGGCACCAGGTAGTATCTTTTGGCATTTTCTAAGTGCGAACAATATTGACCAGAAGAACCGGTTGTTGAACACTATGTGCCTCTGCAACTATACAGAAATTTCAGTGGACTGATTTTAAAATATTTCCACAATGCAAGGCTTTGAATCAAATATGCACTGTAAAGCAGGAGACAGAGCCCTAAACATTGCTTTCCCTGTAGGGTGAACAAGTCACTTCCAGATCACAGATCTCCTTGCCAATGGGAAACTGTCCCCACCAACCATGACAAAGCAATCTGAGTCCCAGCTCACACGCAGGACAAGTTCCAAACATATCCTTTGGAGGCAAGTCCAGTCTATCAGTTATGCACAAATCCCATTCAAGTTTCTAACAACTACACCCATAAGGATTTTGGGTCACCTCAGTTGCCTGATGTCATGATCTCAAGAACAGACAGTTGGGTTGTGCCTGCATCTGTCATCTGACTGCAGATAAATTATAACACATGCGGTTGGCACTCTAAAAATTGAGCAAAGTCCGAGTTCTAGCCAGAGGTCCTAAGGGTAAATCCAAAATGAAGAAATACAACCAAATGTCTCTTTTAGTACTGAGCCCATCCCTGAAGACACTGTATAGAAAAGAAGCACTAAGACAAGGAAGCAGTCACCGAGCACAGTTGTTTTGTTTTGGTTTTCTTAACTTTGTATGGGGATGGAAGACAAACAACTAGCTAATTTACAGACTTTGGATATAAGAAGCTCTGGCTTGCACAGCAGTAGAACCCAAAGGGAACTGTTAAGTGAAAAAAGAAGAAAATTACAGATTTCAGTACAAGCATGATTAGGCAGGTACTAATAGGAACTTAGAATATAGTTCAGTTTTATTTACCTTGGGACCATGTTTCTATCTAAAGCCTTTAATTTTTTGTATTGGATCTATATCCTAAACCCCTTAGGTATTTGGGGAAATTTTATCCTTGTACATTTAATAAAGCTGTAAATATATAATTAAGATTAGTAACACTAATCAGTGCATTAATTTTCCATTGGGTCATTTGACAATTATGCAATGCTATCTTGCTCACAAAAGAAATTATATGACTTGGAAGTGTATAAACTGTTAGAGTGAGTAATTGTCAAATGATGTAATTACCATGCCATCTGACATGAAAAAGGTATAACAAGGGAATTATGATTCTTTTCCATGACAGATGCAATGTTATGTATTTTCTAATTGCATTTCCTGAGAACATACAACACAGTTAGCAAACTATTAGAATACTTTAAGTATACTATTAAATGCTTTTAGTGTACTCAACATGAATGCTGTACCATACCATAAAAGGTAATTAACAGAACTTATATGACAAATCCATAATGTCAGTTCCTAATTGAGTGTCTTGGGCTTTGACTAAATTAGAAGAAGAGAATTAGTATTGGTGGGAAGAGTAGGTAAGTACAGCAGTGGGAGATAGCATATTATGATTAAATGCCTAGATTGAAACAGGGAGAAGTTTCAGTATTGATGCTGGTATAATACATCACAAACTTCTAGAACTATATTTATAAGACATATTTCATATCACATAAAATAGATAAAAGTTAGGAGGATTCCCTTTTATGAGGAAATTGCTAACGCTCTTAACAATTTTCCCATAGACTTGGTAAATTAATTCACTGCCTAAAGACATGAAAACTGACTCAATGAAATGACACTCTAGGGTTCCATAGTCATTGCTAGTCCCACAAAATAGAAAAAGAAATAAGTCCTTTTCTAGCTGACAATTTCGTTAATTTAATCTTGCCCTCATCAGAGATGCCAACCTACATGCAACCTAAAGCCCATCTATTTCCCTCAGCTTTCTTCCACTGTGTTTCTTAAATAAACCTGGCCCAAACTCTGCACTGGCTGGTACTCAAACACAGTGGATAGCTATTCTGAGGAGACAAAAACAAGCAAATATGGCATACTTTAGACAGGAAATGTGCACTCACTGAGATCATGGGTCCAGTATTATAAAACATACTCCTTATTGTCACTTCCATTTATTGCAGTTGTTTGCTTTATGTTGCTTTACGTGATGAACTTTTTGGGAGTAGACAGTATGCAAACCTATGTGTCTGTGTTAGCCAAAGGAAACAAGACCTTTATATACTATCTGAATAGCTGAGCTATTTTTATTAAAGAAAAAAAAAAAAAAAAGTGTGCTGCTCCACACTACATTTCTTTCACTGTAAGAGATTAAAACAAGAAAGGGAGTTGCTTTCCTTCTAAATTTAAGTTCATAAAGGAAGAGAGCTTAACATTGAGCTTTCAGGGCTCTGCCCATGAAGGTGCTTGTCCTGCAGGCTGTATCTCACCTCTTTGTTTAGAATCTCTTGACCTGCATTTCCTGCTCAAATCTCTCTTTCCAGAACTCATTAGCATTTCCAGCACCTTTTAAGACTCTGGGTCAAGGAGTTTCACTAATTGCTAAGTATGATATAAAAACCTCAATTTTATTTGTTTTGAACCTGTTTTCTGGTCATTTAAGTTGGCATAGCTGGTTTTAATACCATGAGAAGTACCAGATACAAGTAAGAGGTAAAACACCTAGAAACAGGACACTCATCAGATATGCACCGAACTGACTTTGGGAACTGCATATTCCTCTTACCTTGTTACATATTCTTTCCTCTTTGCTTCGTTAATTATCTTCATGCCAGAAAATCAGAAGAGTGTGCATATTTTCTTCTGAACTAAAGTATCCTCTCTCATAACATCTGCCTCGCTTAAGGGATTTTCTCCAAGTTTATTGGATATCCCAATATACTTTATCAACAGGACCACCTTTACACATAGTTTTCATCAATTCCTTAAAATACTCTTCTTTTTTTGGTAAATAATTTTCATATCTTGTGATAGGCCAAAAAAGCTCATGGTTAATGGCAGATTTGGCAGGAACCCTAAAACAAGCTAGGAAGACGCCACCTGGAATAATAAGAACAATTTGGCTGCATTCATAGTTAAAAAGGAAAATTTTACTATTTTAGTAGCAAAATGTAACTCAGAAACTCACACTTTTGCCTGTGTTTTAAATTTTAGTTAATAAGAAAATAATTAGTTCATGTAGTAAAAGAGAAATTTTTGATAACATGTCCAAGGACAATTTAGTGCACAGAGAGACTCTTGCAGTTTCTAATTTTCTGCCAGTACTTGAATGTGAGTGATATGCTTGCATGTGACATTTTTTAAGGATCACTGGGTTTATCAACCTCCCAAAACAAGCCTTGTTAAGCAATGAGTGAGCTAAATAATTTTATAGTCTGTTGAGTCTTACTCTAACACTTTGAAAGAATAGCATTTTGAAAGAAGGAAGTATTTGGAAACAAAATAGAAGGGTGGGGGGAAGTGTTTTATCATTTTCTCCTGTAACTGAGAATCCCAAATCAAGAGTACTTAAAGAAAGAAATAGAGAGAGAAAGGGAGAAAAAAGCATGACTGTCACGCCTGCGTGAGAACCAGAATCTATGTCAAGTAGCCTTTATAGGCCTTGGTACAGCTTAGACAAGATTGATTTGATTGTTGTGTCTGGGGATTCAGCCTGAGGAAAAAATAGAGAAAATGAAAGCATCCTTATTGATTAATCCATCTCCTTTTGTCTTTTGATTTAGAGGTTCAGTTTCAGAGTCTGCCTGGGATATACAAGGCATTTCAGAGAAGACTGCCTTGGTGAAGGTGAGCTGACAGCTGAGATGTATTTTTGATACACAGGTAGCTGAGAAATGAAAGACGCTGATCTGCACTTAAAGGAACATTATGTGCACTGGATTATAGAGCAAAAAAGTTGGTCTTTATGTCTGGTCGGTTTATTACAGTAGGATGAGCCAAAACAGTAGAAAGGCAAACAGTGACAAGGGGCTTATCTAATTTGCAAATTCAAGTTTAATTTAAACAGCAGAAACCTTAAATTATGATAATGTATTATTCAGATCACATGAACAATGGGGCAAATAGATCATTATCTCAAATACCGGTATGTTAAATACCACTATTAGGTAAAGCTGAGTCTCTTGGCAATGTGCTAAGACAATATATTTCTGATTTACTTATTGATATGTTAATTCTTCCCTAAAATTTTCAAAAATAAAGAACTTTGAGTCCTTGAGAAAGTTCAATGACTGAAATGTTATTCAAAAATCATGGCTACTGACATGCCCAACAGTTCAAAGATATAATTCATGTGAAGCCCTTCCTTAAGTGAGAGCCCACAATGTAAATATTAATGTTATCAATAAAAGAGCCTAAACATTCAGTATTACAGATTCTCAGGATAGTTTCAGCTGATGGTCAGATGGACCCATAAAGCCCTTTGCTACCTCAAGGCAAGCTTGCAAGGTGTAGTGTGTGCCTCTTCCCCCACAGATAGTCTCTGCGAGAAGCATCTCAGGATACTCACATTCATATCAGGCATCAGAAACAAAGCAATGCCCCAGATGAGCAGAATTTTTCTGGAAGAAATCAGACTGCCAGTGTTCAGAGAAATGTGTTAAACAAAATTCAGATAAAGCCTTTCACCAGGATTTTTTTATTTAAGTCATAAAACCCCTAGATCATTCTCTTCTACCGTCTGCCTGAACAAAACAGATAAGCTTTCTGTCTTACAGCACTCAGATACCAAAACATTAAACAGCTCTTAGAAAAGACTCATAATGTGTCAAGGCATTGTAGGATTCTGTTCAGCTGTAAAATTAAAACTGGGAGATAAAGTAAAATACTTGGTATGATAAAGTACTGATGCTCACAGTGGCCTTTGCTAAGCATGTGTTCGTGTGTGTTCACAAGCAATATATCATATTGCCCATGCAGAAACAGACAGATTTAATCTTGTTCAGGCATAATAGCAAAATTCGAGAGAAATGAGACAAAATTAATTTTCTCTTTTCCACTGGATCATTCTGTCACATTTTTGTGAAACAATATTCACTCTCAGATTCAACTAAAATATCTGATTTCTTACATGTGCAGAAGCTAACTTGTGCATATTGTTTCCTCTTTCTTCCCTCCAAAACAGACAAGAAAATAAGAAAAAAATCCAAGGTCTCTCAGAATTGTATCATACACGCAGACTTTCTTAAAGTATTCATTCAGCCAGAAAATCAAGCGGTGATTCCAAATTATTTGGAATTTTTTCCCCCCCTTACATGTTACTTTGAGCCTCATGTCCGTTCTTTGTCTCACTTCAACCTCGTGCTTTCTTTCCTTTACTTCTGACCCATTATCTCTTCTCTTTTTCTCTCAGTACTGCCTTTTCTGGGATGGTCTAAGGCTCATTGTGCTTGGGTCAATAATATGGCAATTTTAGTCTTAGGAAAAGTTGCTGAGCATGAAGCTTAAGGGAATGGGAAATACCTCCCAATTCATGTTACAATCAATCAAAAAGACTCTATAGTGGAAGAAAAGATTATTTTTTTATGAGTATCCTGACACAAAATTTCAGAATATATGAACATATTAGAGGTCTTTAAAACTGCATGGACACATCTGTATCATCTGTAATTATCTCATAATATAAAGCTAGATATATCACTTTTGTTCACAAAAAAGCTGTCTGTCAATCTCAATTAAATATACAAAAGTAGGTCTTTTCAGTGAGGAAGTATTTTTAATTACTGCATTTTCCAGTTTAACTGCACTTCTGAGTTGCTAAAATAGCTACTGCGCATGTCTGAGTAAAGAAATTAATCCAGCTCATTCTGGACTTTGACCTACATCCATACACAATTGATAAAAATAAGCCCAAATTACAAGAGTCATAAGAGGTTCATACCAGGGCCAACATAGAATATTAGCTTTTTTTTTCCCTAGTTGCCTCAGAGTAGCAGCTCTTTAAAACTGGCTGTGAACTACATTGCAGTTACAACTCTTGTTACCCAGAGAAATCAGGATGTTTGCCTTCACGTTCTAACACACAGCCTGCTGCATTCAGTGTGACTTCCTCCTCAACTGCCAGCCTAGACACATCACCTGAACATAAATGATTAATGCTAGAAGTGAAGACTTTTATGTCTGATTACCTGTCACAATTTATTGGTAATTCTTTCTCTAACATCTAGGTCTGATTCATCTTTCATGTAAATACGGAGAAGCTTTATCAAGTTAACGGAGTGAAATTCAGTGAAAACCGTGGTAAGTGAGAGCCCCTCATTTTAAATTTGCAGATCTCTGAAGGCAACAGTGCAGGGTAAGATGGCTTTACACTGCACTTACTTGAGACCCATTTAATTGATATCAGACTATAAAAATGGGTCTCAAAACCTGCAAAACTATATTGATACTTTATATATGAAACTCTTATTTTTGAGTGCCAATAAATCCTGATATATTTAAAAGCCTCATCCTTTAACAATTTTCATAAAGCATATATCACCAATGACTTCTATAAAAAGCTGCTAAATGTAGTAATAGCACTATCTAAAGAACAGCATCAGCAGTTTTAAAATCTGAGCTTTTCATATTCATGTTCTCAACATATGAAGACATACTAGTCTCAGAATAAACTCAATTTGTATCATCAAAGCTTATATAAATACATATCACAAAGCACTGGAAATTTCAATCTCTGATAGCTAGATAACAGTTCCACAAGATACCAAAAATGCAAGTGTCTTTAAGGATTTAGCTCAATTACTATTAAAGCAAGAATAGTTAAGCACTTGCAAGAGGATTTTTTTGTTTTGGCAGGGCTAAGCATTTTACTGTTGTAAGGACGCAAAAAACAACCTGACTGGAATAGTTCCTGGCCAATGTAAATCAAAGGATCTCCACTGACTTCAAAAGAATGTGTGGATTTACATTACTTGGAGATCTGTCTATTTGTTCACGCTTTCAGATTAAATGTCATTACTATTATTAGGAAAAGGTCAAACCAAGTGTCTATGTTATAAAACAAAAATCTAAACAACCATTCAAGGCTAAAACACATGTTAATGAGAAGTGCCCTCTTTTACCACTCACAGTTTAACTTTCAGAACTAGGCACCTGAAATATTGGTCTTAACAAATCTTCTGAATGCTTCTTCAGAGAATAAGGCAAACATTTCTCTCATTTTGAAGAAATGTGCTTATTATTCTGGTTGTGATTTTAATGTAGATGCCGTGCTGCTGCTTCCATGTCAAGTTTTTGGGTGTGGAATCTTTTTGAACTTTTATGATAAATTTGTCTTAACAGAACTGCATTAAAAAATACTTATGTAACAAGTATAAAAAAAGCTTATAAACTAAATATCTGAAGTTCATGGTCAGTTCTTTATTCCATCCCTTGAACTCCTAGTAAGTTTCATAAAATCTTGGTTGTACTGTTATCTAACCACTGTGTGCCCCACATTCCTACCGACAAGTCCCAGTAGTGGAGGTATTCAAACCACTTAACTTTGGCAAATAATTTGATTCTAAGTCGATGGCCTTGTGACGAAAGAAGAACTTACAGGGAGTTATTCAGAGTATTTGGGTTAGGAACTTAAGCACTACTCAAATAGTCCTTTCCATAATGACCGCATTTCTATCACTGGGCAGGAACAAATTGCTTGTGTCAAAACACAACTCAAGACTTCCATCAGCCTCATTTCCAAGTGAGGAGCCACAAAATAGATCTGTCTGCATTTTTACCACCGTCAGATTATCTAAAAAAATTACTAACCCTTTTAACACATATCTAATTTGCTTGCTTTGACTTGTGGGTGGTTGTGGGGACAATGTGAAAATGAAGTATTGGAAAGGAAAGGGTAAGAAGCCTATTTAAACGAACTGATTACACTTTTCCTGTGAACACTGCAGGCAGGGGAATAAGAAAAATACTAATCTAATTTTATAGTCATACTGAAAGACATTTAGCATGTTCTGGGCTTTTCTAGGAAAAAAAAAATGACTACTAACAAAAAAAAGTGGGGGTTTTATTTTTGATTTTTTTTACCAGATTTATGCTGGTAACCCAGGTATCTACATATATAGCAGAGGAGCTACATGGAACCTGTACTGTTCTGGAACCACATCAGTATACAAAGGGAAGCCAACTAAAATGGCATTAAACATTTATGTTGAGGGATTTGAATCACCCCCTTTATATGGAATGCTTACAACAAAGAAAAAATTCAGGAGCCAGAACTAGGTAGCCTGTATCCTGCATGCTGTGATGTAAGCTACACTTTTATACACTAGACATGGCATTGAGATTCTAAGTTGTCCTCTGAAAATTTATCACTTGACAGTGAAATCTTATTTACAGCCAGGAGCTGGAGAAGCCAATTAAAATTTTGTTTTGTTTACTTTTTTTATTAACTGCATGTAAATGATATTCAAACAGCTTACCCTCCCAGCATAATGCATAACAGTGAAGGTGGAGCCCAGATCCTTTGGGGCAAGGTTACCATTTCCATCTTTCGTGGAGGAATAGACTGTATTTGTGTCTGATGTATCCAGGTAAGACTGAATGCGTTTAGAAAGACTCTGTTCCACTGACCAAATAGATTGGCTTTCTTCATCCAGCATTGACAAAAAGCCTGATGGCTTCTGAAATGAAAAATAGATTTGTCTCATTTTATACAGGAGCAATAGAATTTCAGTTCTTCCTTGTAGAGTAACACAGCTTGTAATTTAGTAAACAGAAACATAAATCACCTCAAAAACAAAGGAAAAATATAAAAGATTAAAAGATTTTTTTAAGTGTTCAAGGCATGTTCTTCTATAGGAAATGTAGGGAACAGTATTTCAGTTGCCAAAAATGGTCACTATTGACAATCTTTTAGAAACTGATTGTGTTACTTGCTTCTTAGAAGTTGTACTCCAGAAACAAGTTTCGGGCACTAAAGAAACTGTCAGGCTCACAAAAGAGCCTTGTCAGTCCTACGGCAGCTCAGTCACAATGCCACGGTGCACAGATGCTACACATGAATCAGTACAGGCAGGGAGTTTCTGTTGCATCTTCCTCAGCCCTGAACTGTTAGTGAACTCTGTGAGCCACTGAGCTGTGGCCTCTTTGACCTGTAACCTTGTCTGAAGATTCATAAATTGGAAAATGCAAGGAAAAGTTTGTATTTGTCTAACATGCACAGACTGTGAATAAACATACATGGTGTAAAATGGATCTGGAAACTACCTGAAAGAAAAAATCCAAGGCTGCAGTATGGTTACCAGGAGAATACATCGTTTCCATGGCAACTCCCTCTTGTACACATTCTGCTTGCTCTTGTAGGAAAAGCACCTCATTGATGTACTGGTGTATCTTCTCATTGGTCATGTTGACACACAGCTATTGTAAAATGAAAAGAAAATGAGTATTAGACATTTACTGGATAACTCATTGATGTAGGTTTTACTGCATGTCTAATATTGAATTTGATGAAATGTCAATCCACAATATGTTACCTCTCGGTAGGCCACAGATTTGGGAAGACCCAAGGGAAATTTAGATTTTAACAGCTATTACTATTAAATTGGGAATACACAGTTTTCTGCCTGAACAGTTCATTGTGCATTCCACATAAGAGTTATCAAATATCAGCATTATCAAATACAGAGCAAATTTACACTAATTCCATTGAATAAAGTAGGATAACTCTACATATAAATGGTTAAATTTAATATTCTTCTGCTTTTTGTATTCAGGAAGGTTATATAAATACAATGTGTTTTTAGGAAAAAAAACCCCTACGAATTTAAGATCCTGAGTCTATAGTTCAGTGCTAGAAAAGACAAAATTGTTTCCACATATAATGTCACTGAAGTCTAAAGCAGTCTCTGAAGAACTCATTGTGTTTTACCAAAATACATAAAACACCTAGGGACATTTTACTAGATGTTGCTCTCCATTTTATAGATATTCTAAGGGAAGGCTAGCAAGAAAATGGTGTTACATAGAAAAGTTCAAAGTTTGGAGAGATAAATAGTGTAGAAGCTCCTCAAATATTTTCTCTGATTGCCTTATAGGATGTAAAACAATAGATTCACAGAAATCTATTTTCAATTAAAAACAGGTGGGAATTGTATCAGCTTATTTGTGTGCTTTTGTATTTTATTCAAAGCTCACCTGCAAAAACAAGTAAATATTTAAAATCTTGTGGAATAAGCGTTTTGACTGCTTTTTTGGCATTAAAGTGGAAATTTTAGTTGAAAATTTGAAAACCTCCTCTAATCCTACATTAACTATGACTAAGAAATTAAGAAAACAGAAACTCCTAAAAGGGTGGAAGAGCACTTCATATGAGGAATGATACAGGGAATGCCTGCATGCATTTTCTTTTCAGTCTAAACCAGTCTCATATTTGTATTGGCCAGCCATTAACTGTATCTTCCATTAACAAAGCGTGCAAAAGCAATGGCACCAGCAAGTCATATTAAAAGGTATGAAATATTTAGATCAATCCTAAAATTACATGGAAGAGAAACCAATTAATGTGTAAGAGTTGCCTGAATTTTCCATTAACACCTCTTGTTAGTATAGCCAACTTGTACTTGCTATACAATGCAATGGGCTAGTGTGAAAAACAGCAAGAAGAAATGAGACAAAGCTCATTTTACAACCAAACATCTACTATTAACTGTCTTTACTAATGCATGACAGTGCAGACAAAAGACAGCCTCGAATAAAACCAGTATTTCTTTTCAAGTGGGATTTATAAACCTTCCGATTGTTATCTAGTTTTATTAACAATAGAAATATACACCTGACTTCCAGTACCTACTTATTTTGTGGAAAAGACAGCTTTTTTAACTCTGTGCAGGCAAAATATGTTTTACTGATCAATTCTGTAATTCCAATTACAAAATCTTTCCAGGAGCTTGTAAAAATTATTTTATAAGGCAGACAAGCTTATACTTTGCAGGATATGGTAAAGCCTTAAAATGATGCATGCTGTATATATTTTTATTTGCAGGTGACTTATTTACAGAATGAAGTCATTCAACATTACAAAGGTGTATTCTACAATAAGAAAAGCTGTCAAAATCTCTATAAACTTAAGCTGACTTTTTATCATGAGCCAGTCCCTTCAAATTCATTTAAAAAAAAAGGAAGTATTTGAGAACCTAACTGCAGCAAAATTACTGAACTACACAATTTGAGACGAAGGAAAGATTGTCTTAGACACATCTTCAAAAGATCTGATAAATAGCATTGGTTTTAAGTAGAAAAATAAAAGGAATAATATTTTGTTGAAAAATTCATACATAGCATGATTGGATGGCAAAGAAAAAACAAATTTTTAAATTCTACCAGCCAGTGTATTACGGCATGCACTGGGGTGCTTCCTAGCAACGTAAACAACACCGTCACCCGGACTGGCAGGCACGCCACAGTGCCACTAAGGTACTGCAGACCAGAGCAGAAAGGCAGCTCAAGCACTTGCACAAACTGCTCCAAAGCTGCTCTCTCCAGCAGTGGCTGAGAGAACAGCTCTGCAGAACGAGAACCAGGAGACCAGCCAGGGACTGCTGGAAAGCAAGACATTCTGATCAGATCTTTCTCCATTTCCATGTTTTGTACAACATGCTGGGAAAAGGTAATAAAATGTTTCAAATTAAAAGCTTGACACAGGTTGACATAATAGTTAAAGTAGCTGAAATGTAGAAATGGGATGAATATGAACTAAACTAGCTTTGCGAACCCAAATTCTTTTGCTTCATGTCTTCTAAGTATTATATAAAACAGTGATGTACTTTCTGTCCAAAGATTTGAAAAGTTCATAGAATTACATTTTTTCAAATATGCATTTAACTGTACTCATGTAAATTCAATGGAAATATAACAGTAATTAAAAAGAAAAAAAAAGCCTCAAATAAATTTTTACCTAAAACAAATATTTGGAGAATATCTTTAAGAACTGTATTTGCTTTATCTAGCAGCATTACTCAACATTACCTACAACATTTTTGTCATTAATCATTGTTAAACTGTTCTTGATATGCATCTCATGGGCTCTGTACTATGTCTTCTAAGTATTTCTCTTTCTACCAGTCTTTTTTACCTTTACTCACTATCATGTCTCAGTGAAAATAAACACACCATATATTTGTCCAAGTCTTCTCTAAGAAGTCCTTTTAGAATATTATTAGAAGAAAAAATTATTCTTGTTCAAGTATTTAAAACAAACAAACAAAAAAAAAAAACAAACTAAAACCAACCACAACTTGCAGCACCATCCAAATTGTAGATTTTGGAAAATAACAGAGTGGCATTTGGCAAAAGCAGTAAGTATTCATCACATTAGACAGTGTTAGCTTGATCTCTCCTTTTACCACATTTGACCAGTTAGTACCACTAAGTACACTCCAAATTAAAATTTAGGCAGAATACCAAAACTGTACTGTGCTCTGAAGACAGAAAAGCAGCCATGACTAGTGACATTTTCCTGCTCTTCACTCTGTTCACTTTTCCTGCTCTTAGACCTATTTGAAAAAGTCATTACCAAAAAAGGAAATTTGAGGAAAGAAAACTTGGTACTGTCATTCAGTG
Source organism: Corvus cornix cornix (assembly GCF_000738735.6). NCBI lineage: Eukaryota > Metazoa > Chordata > Aves > Passeriformes > Corvidae > Corvus > Corvus cornix. Next base: position 94,293,363 of record NC_046332.1, read on the forward strand.
AGGAAAAGATGGATGCAAAGACCCTTTGGAAAGCTCATTTACATCCTTTGGTCATGGAGAAGGATTAACTCTCCCAAGGAATGTGTATTCAGAGCATGGAGTAAAGCTTACAGCTGCCATTTCAACACATCTATCAGGCCCTAATTTATGGGCTGAGATGATGAAGCTACAATGTCAAATGTAATTTGCAAGGAAGTGCCCTAGCATTTCTCAAAAATGTAATTTCTAAGATAATGAAACACAGAATCATCATTTTTCTGAGGTTGAACTCAGAAAATATTTTTAAACCTAAGCTCGACACTCACTTATTTTCCAGAAGTATCTTGAATGCTGTTCCCCTTTGTATCTGCTACCCAAACATTTCCAAATCCTTTTCTTTATGTATAGTACCCATCGGAATATTTCTAAGGTATTTATTGCAAAATCAGAACCATTGTATTTCTTCCTTTGCATTTTAGGGCTAATAGGATCTAACAAAAATTTCTTGTTCTCCATGCAGCTCCAACACAAATTCAGACATAGTCCTTCTACCTCTGTCAGAAGATCATTAATTCACCAGGACTCGGTGTCATTTCTGGGATCAATTGCCATTAGCTGATCTGTGTTCCTCAAATAACATAAAAGAGAAGCTGGTGCTATGTTAAAACTTTACTACAGGTAGGTGTCACCTGAGAAACCTTCCACAAAGGAGGGTCTGAAGCACCCCTCAAAAAAGAGACAATTTCAAGACAAAGTGGAATAATTCCCCACCTGTTTTCGTAAATAGGAAAGTACTAAACAAACATACAAACAAACACAGTCACAACAATCTTTCCTTGAAAGAGTTTGGAATTGTTCTGAAACTGAAATAAAAAATAAAAAAAATCACTCATAATGCTGGCCAGAAACTAACTACTATGGGACAAAAAAGGATGCTACTGTGGAAAAGCAAGATGTCAATTAAATGTTGTTGTGCAGTATTTCACCAATCACAAACTGAACTGAGCTGGGAATCCCAATTTGAGATAAATTATTTTATTTTTGGCTACAAAGTGTCTACTGTAAAAGAATAAAGAAAAAAATAATTATTTTAATGTTAGGTATATGATAAGCCAGCTTTAAATTCAAGTAACACTAGTCTTCCAGTTGCTGGCTGGAATACTGGACAGAAAATAATGTCCTGCATAAATGGAAAAAGATGTGTGCATTGGGAAGGAGACCAAAGAGACTAAGGAGGAAGAGGAAGGAGTACACCTTGACAAAGGCCATGAAGAATGTAAGATCCTCAGGAACTAGACTGAGGAAGAAAGTAAAACACAGGATTGCCAGGCCCCTGAGGGAAGGGAAAGGATTTTACAGCCCTGCTCAGCTTTTCCAGGGGTCCCCACCAACTCCTCGCCGATGGGCTCAGGCCCAGTCCCAGGTGATGCCATGGAAGTGCCAGCTTCCAGCTCTTTCTCTAACTGTTTGTGACAGGGTCCCAGCCCCATCTGGCTGCTTGCCATGTCAGGGCTGCTGATGGGCGCTGTTACTGGCCCTGGCTCTGTCCACCATGCTCCAGAGATGCTGCCCATCAGGGAGGGCATGGCCATCCTCTGGGTCCTCCTGTTGCCTGGCTCCCTGGTGCCAAGCATCAGCTGGTTCTCGCTGCTCCACAACAAGGATGTTAAAACCTTCCTGTGTGTGGAGGCTAGCAAAACTCTGACTTAAAAATAACACATGATATTTCCTTGTTAAAGAGTGAATTAACATTGTAAGTACTGCCCATCATCCTATGGGGAATAAGGAGTACTCCAGCACAGGGAACTGCAGTGGAAAGTTCTGCATTAAGTCCCTACATAGTAACAGCTCAGTGTGGACCAGCAGCTTCATATTCCACAGAGGCAAACAGGACCATCGATCTATGCTCTGCACAGGCAAAACCAAAGAAGGTTGATTTCTTCAGCATAAAAAAAATCTTGAAATGCTCTTTCAAACTATCCAAATGCAGAAACCCGACTGTGTGTCCCCTCATCAACTACCACTGAAACTGCAATGACTGTAGAAAAGTTAAGTCATGTGACTTAAGTCTCTTCATATCCATCCATCTACAAAACAGGCAGCATGACCTTGCATTTGGACAGCTAGAAGCAGTCTAATGGCTGAGACAATTAAATTTAATGTGAAATAATCTGTTATGGTTGTTTTGGCTAGGAAATATTATATGGCAGAAATGTAGTGTCAGCAGAGTGAACCATAGAAAAAACATGCAGAAAAGTTAAAATCTACCATACTTAACAATAATAAACATAAGTGAAAATTCCAAAACAGCTGGGTCCTATGACCTCTTCTGCTTCACCATAGTGACTCTGAAGTGGAGTCCTGAGAGGGGCAGGAAATGCTCTCTGCTCTCAGAGCCAGCTGACTCCTGTTGCAGGAGATGTGCTGCAACAAGCTGCCATGGAAGCTGTGCCCCTCCCAGAGCTATACTGCATCACACAGATAATGTGCATGTACTTTAATGGGTATGGAGTTGAATGGGGGAGTCAAGAGACACTTGACTGCTCCAGTGACCTGCAGTACTAGTTTAGATAAATCACTTATATTTCCTAAGAAAAGAATAATATATACATACTTTCGTCTGCAAAACTTAAGAAGCCTACAGAGGTAAAATACCATGCAAGAGCTAAACATATAATTTAGCAAGAACTAAATACTTTCTTCACTTTATCACTTGAATTATATATTGGACAGAAAAGACTATTAGTGCCAATTTTACTTTATTGCGTTATTGTTCTCTATGATGAATCTACAAGTACAGACTTCCATTTCTGTAGAAAGACTTGACTTTCAGCAGGGGGAAGAAAAGCTACTCTTACTTACTCTGGTTCTTCTGCTATAACACAGTTTTCTTAGAAACAACTGGGGCAAAATGGTACAGGCAACTATCCGTCCTGCTTATTGCTTGTTATATTCATCGGTCATGAGTTTGTTCAGTCTGTGGTCAAAAATATACTGTCATAAGTATGAAGATTGTAGCATTCCTTGACTGTACTATTTGGAGTTGTGCTCTTAAGGAGCCATGAATAAGATCTAACCTAGTTTTAAATTCTACTAGAAGAGAAGTAGATACCTTCTAGTTTTAAAGGGGTGCAGAATAAACTGTAAACAAATACAGTCCCCCTCAAACAGGGAAGCCTGAGAAAACATTGAACACTGGAAACTGCCATTGATATTTTTGGTAGAGTGCTAGTATTTCCTGAAATGACCACAAAATGAAGGCCATTTCTCTACAGAATTGGAAACAGAAATTGTGCTCACTTCTGACCATGTTCCAGTGTGGCTGTATAGAAAGCTGTTTTGGCAGAGCAGGTATGCAGCTGCTCCAGGAAAATGCTGTTCCCAAGCTAATGATCACTTCTAGGAAGTGATTGTAAACTGTAATTGGGGTGAGCTAAAAGTGAACTGTAGTCATTTACCGTAGCTCAGCTGATGAGCAGTAAAAGCAGTAACTTCCTGGTAATTCGGAAGTTTTCAGTCTTTATCGAGCAATGACTCCTTCAGACTGTGACTTCTAAAAACATTGTTCCCCGTCTTTCAGCTTTTAAATTTCATACCAAAAATCAGAACTCACCTCACTATTGCTTATTCCACACACTTTTTTACTTTTATCTTAGAACTACATGTCCCATTTTTGCTCTTATAACTTATCACATATGTTCTATACAATAAAGGCTTAGCAATGCTCACCAAGTACAAGGAAAACTGAACAATTAATTAATAATGTTTTTAACTTCTAATGCCTTCTTTTTTGCAATGGTCTATAAAAGTTTTCTCTCCACAAGCTGTCAGTCACATCACTTTGCCTGTACAATTTATCAGGTTCATTGTGTAGGCATAATTCATCTTACTTTTCTAGTCGTTTGACAGCTGTCTTCCCTTGCATTGCTCATGAGTTGTTCCTAGACCAATTCTCCATTTGACTTTGATATTTCAATATTCTAATGCCTTGTCATTCCAAAACAAACACTGGAGTAAACAAGTTATTCTACCTGGTTTGTCCATCTCTGTTTGCCTGAACCATCTTCAAACACAGTTTATTAAAACTGGCATGTGATTTACTATCTTATTGCTCTCTTAATCATGATATTAAACTGTCTATCTACCAGCCTGATATAAAGCACCAGAAAGATTCACAGAGCTACGTGGAATGTCCCCAGTTCTGAGCAATCAAGGGGTTTTAATTTTTATTGAAAACACTCACAATTATTTTTCTAAGAAAGCAGGAAAACAGATATCACAAAGTATGCCCTATCATACACTAATTTGAAAAAAGGAAAAGGTTCCTATTCCATAAAATTACCTTTCTAATGCCATTTTAAAATATGCTAATCTAAATGTGATTAAAAAATAATTTTTATGGCCCCACCACTGTCTGGCTGTAACATTTAGTGCTAACATTCGGAAATCACAGGGCTTGACACTGGGCGTGTTTGCAGACATGATGCAATGTTTTGCATGAGGAGCCTATCCCGGCTACCAAGACTGTTTATTGTAATGGTTAACGAGCCCAGGCAGGACTCTGAAAGAGGCTAGACAGCTAGAGACCTCCAGCTTTGAAGTTCAGGCTTTTTGGGGTAAGTCGGCATGATTAGTTTGTATCACATGGTGATACAAACGGCTTCTCTTCACTGATGCTACAACCTATCACTTCAGGAATTAGGAATCTTAATTACATCATGGAGTTCATACAAAAAACTCTCTACTTTGTCTTTTCAGGAATGCAGTTAAGTAGGTACTGAGATAATGACTCAGAATATTACTTAATATTATTCAACAAAATGCATTCAGTCCAGGTGAAGGGACAGTAAGTGTCTCTTGAAATATATTTATTTATGAAAAATAAAATAGAAATGCAAATTTGACTTTGAAATCATCATGATTGCTATGCAGAAATCATAAAATAAATTCATTTTAAGTAATTTTTCTTAGATCTTGTATTTTCTCTTCAAGCATCTTCTGCGGTTACTAAGCAGAAAATTACTTACCTCTGAAAATACAATTCATAGTATTTCATGATGTCAATTGCAGATCTTTTATGAGTTTCATGACAAAAAAGCAATGCACAACAGAGTCAAAGAAAAATAACCAGTAAGTCCCAAGATGAACCCCTCTCTTTTGAGAAGCGTTTAAATTGCATAGAATATTTTATTATTATTAATCAGGAGGCTTACGGTTTTGTTTTTTTCATATACTCAGCCTGTTAAAATGTTTTTAATTTTTCACTTTATATTTTCTCCCAAAGCCAGCATTCACAATGAGTAAATGCCTAGGAATATTGGTACACATCAACAGTCCTTAATCCAGCAGATGTTCAAGCAAGGTAGAACTGTAACAGCAAAAAGAATTTTGTGGAAGGGAAACTAGAATCTATTTTATTGCCTTCTTACATGCTCTTTTGAAGGTACAGGTAAACCCATAATGTGCTTTCAAATATTTGGAAACTGGGTAGCAATGTAAACATGCTATACAAGCTGAACTAATGTGGCTCTATGACTTCTGTTTCACTAGAAAGAGGAAGTTGAGCCATAAAACAATGGACTGACTGGGACAAAGAGGCAAATCCTGATTTCAAACAATAACAAGTCATTTGCTGCTGCTGATGCCTTCTCGATTCTTTTCTATGCTTTTTTTGTTCTATGCTTTGATTTTCTTCCACTGCACTACAGAATGAATGAACAACTGAACTACAACTTAAACACCTCTTTGAGAGTGTTGTATAGAGTCACTAATGCTGTCTGAAATATGTAATTCACAAGAGCTCTGGTGTTCAGTGACTAATGTTGAAGGTAGGCAAACATCTTAAAGAAACTTTGATATTTAAAAGGATTTTAAAGCATTAAGTGGCATAAATTTCAATTTATTTTCCATGGATGCAATACAATTTTTTGTAAAGTCACACAGAGGTGAATCTGCCAGTAATGGCACTTAGCATAATGCAGCATTTTCATTTCATTTTTTCTCCAAGGCATCTGAAGACCTCTTGCTCTTTCTTCCAATTCAGTGTATTCTCCTTGTACTCACTGATGTAGTTGAAGTATAACTTCCACAAGCATGAAAATAAACAACACTATTTCCCTCAGATTTTCTTTCAGTGCTGATACTACCCCTCTGCAAAATCACAATACATATTTACTATATTATTTTAAAATTGTCAACAAGACAAAACCCAGTATATAATTCATGCACATATAGGTATAATGAGAAAAAATTTTTTAAGAGAAAATTTTCACTTTCATGTATATTTGTATTCTGATCAAAACTGGTCAATTAGAGAATTAACAACAGGTACAGTAAATTCAGCAAAACATCCACACTTGCCTGTTCAAAAGTATTCTTTTGAAATTCTTCAAATCCAAAAATATCTAATACTCCAATTTCAAACACCTGGTCACTGGGAAAAAAAAAAAAGATATTACAGATAATAAGAATTCAAGCAAGTGAATAATACATCTGTTGTTTCTCACAGAAGTATTTCTGTTCTAGGACAAAAGCAGGCTGTATTTCAAAAACATGGATGAAATACACAAGCAGGCCATGTATAGAACAGAATCAAAATTCTACTCACCAACCTGTTATGCTGAACAGAAATAAAAAAGCAGGGTTCAAGATTACTTTAGCAGCCATGCTAAAAACTGTATTTGGAAGAGAAGGAAAAAATCTTAACTTCCTTAAAGTCCAGTTTCTAAGGCGATAGGTACCCATTTTCTGACATCAGGGGTAACCATTTCAGAGAAGTTTCAAAAATGCCTGGTTGCACTCAGTTATTCTTTCCCGTTTGTATTTCTTTGGCAGCCAGAATTGCTTCTACAAAATGTACTTCAAGGGAAACCTGTTAAGCACAAGTCCTTTCTGTGTCAGCATCAGGTAGAATTTTTGGGCTCAGGCTGCCCAAGAGGTTACATGTCCCAGGGGAAAGGACAGCCAGCGGTCAGGCCTGAAGAAGGCAGATGTTTCCTCTCTGTACATATAAAAGAATACTTGCTGACATTGCATCTAATATGTTGTGTGTCACTGCATGCGTTCAGGGAAGGGGTTTTCTTGTGGCCAAGTGGAAGGATCACAGCAGAGCAGTCAGCTAGGATTTGAACAGGAGAAATGGGAAAAGGGCAGAGGTGTTATTATCCTGTACTTGCTTGGGACTGGGTCATTGTAAACCTGATCTGGAGAGAAAACTAAATTCACTGCAGTGAGCAAAACTAGTATTTTGGGACATTCTGTTGCCTACTTTGCAACGATAATATTGCAGGCTGCTGGTTCTGAGATCCTTCCATAGCTTTTTTTCTCCATATTCTAAGTTTCCTATATGTCTAAATCTCTGTGCATATCAGGCTATAGATGTAAAGGAGAAAAAGGTGAACCACTGTTGAAATACAGGAATATAGTTCCATTGCAGCCATTGTAACCCCTACCACGTCATTAGATGAGGATCCAGCCCTCAAAATAAATTCCTATATAGGAAACTAACAAAATAAAATCATTTGAAAAAAATGCATATTACAAAACAAGCTGGGAAAAACAATCCTCAGGGGCAAGCAGGAGCCTTTTTCAGAAATCATGCCCAAGAAGTTTGTCTTCATTTCAAAAGCACACTAGTTCAATGCACTACTGATTGTCACAGGACTAGCTGTGTGCATAAATGTCAGACAGAGATTGTTACATAATAAATCTAGTCCAGAATGGCTTTGTTGGGCAGCAGAGGTTATCAGGAGGTCGATTAGCCTCCAAGAGAATTTCTACAAGAAAAAGCATAAAGCTATATCACCACCTCCATCTCTAGCAATGAGTGCAATTTAAATTGGGTTTTAAAATGTAAGCCTCATTCACAACTGCTGCTGATTAGAGATGGAGGGTGTATATTCCTTGTCACAATGTGTTTTCAACAAAACCTTTTCATTTCAAGAAAGAAGAATTAAATGTTTAAAAACAAACTACCTCAGAGAAACTAGTATTGAAAATCCAGAATTACCATATTATTTAAACAGGTTTTGGAAAAAAAAGAGAAGCTTGAAATTTCAGAATACTTGATAGGTTTTCACTCTTTTTTTTTTTTTTTTCATTTGTATATAGCCTTCCTTGTAGGAAGGCAAAACATGAACTGCTATGTAACATTGTACAACAGCTGAAATATTGCATTATAGTTCACAATTTTTAAGAACTACTTAACACAGAACAGCTTATCCCTTCTCTTTCTGATTCAATTAATATGTTTGAGACAGGATGGTTTACATCCCAGTTGAGTCCATAACTGTTATTTTGTCAAATTAGTCTCTCTTACTTTCCCTCAAGGAATATATAAACATTTGCATAAGGAAAAGGCCAATACAAACTGACTTAATAAATTATTAAAAGTCAGGCAAAACAGGAACCTGGTCCTACGTTCCAAAATTCGGGGTAAAAGCCTTAGCAGACAGCTTATTGCCTACCTCAAACAACATTTTGTATCAAAACTGTGATATTTGTGAGAAATACCCTGGCTTGCTGGAGATGCATTTGTTGACAGAAAAACATGTAGTCTCAGTGTTTCTATGAACTCCTCTTGATAATTTTGGTCTAGTGTTATTAGGAGATGCACACAGCACATTAAAAGAGCTGGAGGTTTTACATAATTAATATCTTGCCTAGGGGGCAAGTATAACAGAGCTAGGCTTTGTATCCTCTACAACAGCGACATTTTACTGTTACATTGTGCTATTTATGTGCAAAATCTCTACAACCATGATAATAATCTTCTGTATTAAATTATTGCTCAGATTTTGAAAACTAAGTAACAACTGACAACACAACATCCAAATTAAAAGCACTGCTTTATATATGACTGCAAATTACTTTGCTTTTTAAATCTTTCTTCTTGTCTTTCTTTTTTTCATACCACTTTTCTTGCCAGAAGGAAGTTCCCTATATGTTTTTACTGGCTAGCTGTCAATCATATTAATTCCAGCAAAATTACTTTCCTTAAATAATCATACCAGAGATTCCCAAGGCAAAATAAAGCATGAATGGTTCCATGTTTACAAATGAAAGGGCATGTCACTACTGTCTAAAAGAAAAGATATTAGAAAAAATCACTTTTTGTTCTGAAAGATTTCCTTATTTTATTATTTTATCGTTATTAACCATCACTGACACATTTCTTCATTATGTTTCAGATATTTAATATTTACTATGTATAACTAAAACAACTGTAGTTTTACTGGGGACTGAGACTTTGATTTCAAGTTTGACAATACTTCCCAGAATAGAAACTAGAAAAAAAGGAATTTGCTGCGTGAAGATGTTTGAAGAACTTTATCTCTTATACCAGCACACAGGTGTGAATACTTAAAAACAAGCATGGATGTTCACTATAAATAATTTTGGTTTTCTAATTCACACAACAGCATTTCAGCTTACAATGTTTTTCAATGTCTCCAGTTTTTCCTTTTTTCCTCAGAACATCTCTGTAAAGATACCCTTATAGACTAGAAATACCTTTTTGATCTGGTACACTTAACAATTGTATTATAAAGAAACTACATAAAAAATCCTGGCAACTCCTGAAAACAATACACATACAGAAGACATCCTGTCTGATAATTACCACCTTGGCAGAGATCTTGCCATTCATCAAGAGATGCTCTTGAACCATTTGCCATTCCTGGCAAGGCAAACAGGACTCCCTTTACAATATGTCTGACCCAGTGCTGCAGACGAACCTACAGAACATTATTTGTTCACTTTTTTTCCATCCCAGATGGTTCTTAGCTCCAAAATCAGTAGGGTTCATTCCTTTTGTTATCTTTTGCAATCTGCCAGAATAAAGCAGTGAGATGAATCTGTTGTGGGAGGGTGATCTAATGTGCCTTTTCACCAGCCCAAGATACAACAGATTTTGCTCTTCCTCCAACTTCTGCCAGTAATGAGGAAGGCTTATGTCTGATCTTGATAAACTGGAAGTGATACTGATTAATGAGGAAATATTTCTCTGATTAGATGAAGCATATAGTCTAGCCTTCAAATGAGGTCCCTCAGAATCCTAATTAAGAAACTCTCAGTTTTCCCAGGGGAACAGATTATACCTGTTGTCACAAACACAGTTCTTGAAGGGAATAGGCTGAATGCTTCCAGTTGGATATGTTCATCTCAAACAATTACTAAACAAAACTAGTTTCTGAAACTTTTGAGGGAGATTTTTCAATAGTCTGAGATTTTTCCTGAGATTTGGTGTCGTTGCCATGTCTCTCGGGTATCTTGCTCATCAACTGTAATTTTTCTTTTAGTACTACCTTACACAAGTGTGAGTGGTATATATAGAGATGGTGGCTGGACATATCACAAAGAAACACTGGCTCCATATCTGACAAACACTTTTTTGAGTGACTTGACAGTTATGGCAGGAAGCAGGAAGTATATTTGCCAGTGGGCTCAAGATCTACAGGTCTTTCATTAGTAGCACGTACTCTTCTTCAGTTTTTTCAAGTCATATTTGTTCTGGGCTTTAAAAAATGGAATTATCTTGTTTAATGAAACATTGGAAATTATCCAGAATGAAGCAGATTTCAAATTATGATATTATGTACCATATTAGATTAGATGCTTTGTACTGTTTGTCAGTTTTAAAATATTTCCCTACCTCCACATACAGAAACAATTCTCATTATGCTGTGGGTTCATGCTCTGAATAGGAAGTTCTTTCCCTCCTTCCTGCACTCCCAGCAACCTTCTATTGAGTCCAGTAATAGACAAATAAATGTTTTAGGTTTTTTTCTGATATTTTTTCTGAAGCTGAGAAGATTTCTGTTCCAGAATATCTTGTTCTATAAATTAGATAGTGTACTAAGAATTTTGTAAATGAGACTTCTGACATCTTTCCTTTGCCCAAATAAATGTTCCTACTGCTGCTACCCTTTGGCACTATTTGAATTTTGATGGGTACAAGAGTATACAGTCAGAATATAAAACTTTTCAGAAACTACCTATTTAGAAATATTCTGTATGCTCTATTTGCAACAGAATTCTATGGCTGACCTAGTGATACAGACAGAAAGTACAACAATGCCAGCTTTCTTTGTTTGTCTGTAATACTGCCACATAAGAATCTCAGAATGGGTCAGGTTGGAAGTGACCACAGCAGGTCATCTGCTCCAGCCTCCCTGCTCAAGCAGGGACATCCCAGAGCACATGGCACAGAATTGCATCCAGATGGTTTCTGAATATCTCTGGTGAGGGAGACTGCACAACCTCTCTGGGCAACCTGCATGGCCACCCACACTGTAAAAAAGTTCTTCTTCATGTTCAGGTGGAGCTTCCTGTGCCTCAGCTTCTGCACATTGCCTCTTTTACTATTGCTCAGCACCACTGAGCAGAGCCTGGCTCCATCCTCTTGACAACCTCCCTTCAGAATTTGTAGACAGTGATGAGATTCCCCTTTCAGTTGTCCTTTCTCAAGAATAAACAGGCCCAACTCTCTTTGGACTCTCCTCATAAGAGAGATGCTCCAGTCTCTGAATCATCCTTGCTGCCCACTGTTGGACCTGCTCCAGGAGTTCTGTGTCTCTCTTGCCCCGAGGAGCCCAGAACTGGACACAACACTCACTTGGGCTAAGTAGAGGGACACAATCACCTCCCTTGACCTGCTGCCAATGTTCTTCCGAATGCAACCCAGGACACCATTGGCCTCCTTGGACAGGACACGCTGATGGCTTATGGACAGCTTGTTGTCTACCAGGACACCCAGGTCCTTCTCCACAGAGCTGCTTTCCAGCGGATCAGCCCCCACCCTGTACTGCCGGAGGAGGTTGCTCCTCCCCAGGTGCAGGAACCTGCATTTGCCTTTGCTGAATTTCGTGCAGTTCTTTTCTGTCCATCTCTCCACCATGTTGAGGCCCTTCTGAAGGGCTGCACAGCACTCTGGGATATTGCCCACTCCTCCCAGCTTCGTGTTGTCACCAAACTTGCTGAGGAAGCATCTGTCCCATTGTCCAGGTGATATATGAATAAGTTAAACAATACTGGGCCCAGTAATGGGTGACTGCTAGTGAGAGGCCTCCAGCTAGACCCAGACCCTCTGGGACTTGCTGTTCAGCCAGGTTTTAGCTACCAAATATGTATCAGCTTTTTATCAGGTTTTATCTACAAAGAGAGAAAATGTTTTCTAACTAGCTGATAAAATAACATGCCTTCAACTTACTAGCAGGCAGGGAACACAGTATCAAGATTTTCTCAAGCCCATATACCTAATTAGCTTGTTTTCCATGAGAAAAGAAAAACAATATTTCACAAGAATTCACAGGCATTCTTAAATCTCCATAAAGAGAAAGCTCTCTTGCAGAATGAGTCAGGAATTGTTAAAACATTACCTTAAGTCATTTCATTACTCATTTGGATCACTAGATCCAACTTTGCCAATGTGCAATCTATTACCTCAAAATGTCACATTAAGGCAACCATGAATCTACAAAACTGAACATCAGCATACTTATCTAAATGAAAGTAAAACAGTGGTAAACTTCGAAGAGTTAAGAGTCTTAGGAAGAAATTCACCTAGACTATTTTGATAATAATAAAATCACTAGAATAGGAAATCATTATATAGATCAGTGAAGACAAATATCAACAATTAAAAAAGATAATTATAAGCACTTGTGAGAAATGTTAATAGCTTTCTTCTAATTCTACTCTAGGGGCCAATTAAGTTTTTTTTAAATAATATCAGAATGAATAAAGTAAAAAACCTCAGATCTTGCAACCAGTCTAAACTAGCATGTAGGGTTATAATTTAGTTAAAACGAGACAAAATTTTAAGTTTTTATGAAAGAGAAAAACATTTCTAAAGGTGTGTTTTCTCACTTAACACCATAATTAAAATTCTTGCTTTATACCTATTGAGTAGTATTACAAAGTAATGAATTTTCTGGATTCTGGCAACACTTTTTATTCTCTATACTTCATACCTTTAGAGCTTGTTCTTTGCAGCTTGTCACAGCATCATCTTCCTTCGCTTAGATTTAATGATAATTATTGCTTTTATTTTGACTGAAATCTGTCACAAACTATTTCATAGTAAATATAAATCAATATTAAATACCAAAATCAAGTATTTCCACCATAAAAGTTAAACAGAGATAACCAGTTTCCTCAAAAATGCTAAGATCAAATGCTTCTTTTAGAGTTACTAAGCCAATAAATCTAATTTTATTGCTTCATAAATTCTCCCTGAAGTGTGATGGAAATGCAGCTAAACTGCCTCACAACAAAACAAGAAAACTGATTTAGAAAACTTATTCCAGGTTTCTGATCAAGGCTTCATTCCATCTGATAAGCAGTAATTCTGTCAGTTTCCAACCTGGGAACACAGTGTGGCCTGGAATGTATCAGACTTATCTAGTCATGTAAGTTAATGTTTTTGGTGGATCTTTAAGCAGAGGTTTATTAAAACTGCACCAAATTGGAGATACAATGCTGCTAATTGATAGTTACTCAGATGTATTTGAAGTAACTCTGACCCACAAATCACAAATTCATTGCAGTAATCCAGTTTGCACCTAGAACTGTTCTGTGCCTTGATTTATTCCTCCAAGTTAAGCAATATGATTAGGATGGACCAAAAAAAAAAAAAAAAGGGTGTGGGCCACATTAACTGAGGTTCAAATATTAGTGTAGGATGATCAACTTAATTTTCACTTAAAATAAGATACTTAGCTTCAAGTTTGGAAAGGGAATGAAGCTGATTTTGGCCTGATAAAATTTAGTATATCTTGTCAGTACTGCCAATTAATCCTGAGCTGGTTAGCTTTCTATAACCAGCCTAAATGAAGAACTGCCCATTTTCAAGCACAGGTATAATATGTGGCCACAGTAGACTATAGCAAATTCCTCACTTCTGATACATCAAACAGCTGTCCTGTTTTAGCTGTAACTTACAACCTCACAGAGTCTTCAAGTTACTTCACAGGTAGAAATAGTTTCACTGAGAAATATTTTCACAAGGTAGAAGTCACTTCTTCTACCTAGAGATTGCACTAAAAGGAGAGTACAAGGTAATACACAAACAACTTTGACTTTCATTATTTGAAGATCCTACGATATCTAGAAATCATAGGTTTATATTAGCAACAGAGATACACAACACCTATTCTGAAAGACTGTGAGATATAAAATTTTAAAATTACAGACTGAAAAATTATTTCAAATAATTTTAATATATTTTTAATATACCAATTCTAAATTTCTCTCTCAACAACCACTACAAAAAAAACTCACTAGTTAGAAATGCCTGAGCTAGATTGTTGTCTGTCACAGACATGCACTGAGCTAAGCCTCTGTTCCATATGTCCCAGGAATGAATGAGGAAGAATTGTGACCTCATGCCTTTCCTTATTATGAACAGAGTATGACAAATTAGGACGTGGATTGGAAAATTGCTCTAGCTTAGTGTCACAAACAGACAAGAAAAATCATTCCATGTTACTTCTGATTGCCTTCAGCAGGAAGTGAGCAGTGTATATACACCACACACTCTAGTGGCGTATGTATAATGACAGATTTTAGGTGTAGAAAGCTGAGTTACTCAGGCATGGAACCTTTTTCTCTTAGCTACACCCACAGAACAGAAATGTGATTTGTCACTGATTGGTCTATGAATAAGAATAAAAATAAGATTCTGAAGTCCCTGAACTCCAAAAGAGTAAGAATTTGTCCTATGCAGCCATGGAGATACGATATAAAGAAAACTTACTTATGAAAGTCTGTCATTAGTGGATTACCATTTACCAAGAATTCCAAACCATTCGTATTTCACGTTCATAAGAGAGCTCAGCTGAGCATATGAGCTGTTGAACTTTGATTAAGTCACATGCATATGATCATCTAATTACGTCTACTGTCTTAGTTTGTTACTTTGATTCTACTGAGATCTCCTCTTTTTTGTTGTTCCTTTAATTTGTTTCTGGACTGCTCCACTGATGCACATTAATTAGCATTCATTTTTCCAAGAAACCACGCTGGATAGCAACAGCACCGCATTTAGAAGATGCTAACCTAGAGAACATTCTTAGAACATTTAATTCAGTTAAGTTTAAACGTTCATTTGAAGGCCTTTGAATAAAATTGTGTTTTTAATACCCTGTGCTAAGGTCACTGTTTTGGGAAGAACAAGTGTTGGGGTCTCCCCCCCTGCCATGGAGCCCTGGGAGATGGGCCCTGGGGGGGAGACACGGGGTTTCCCTGCCCCTGGTCAGCTTCATTCCCCATTGGTTGGTTTGTGTTCCCGTGTGGCCAAGGACCCTCGGGTCCTGTGACTGCAGAGTTTCTGAGCAGAGCCCCGGCCATGCAGCTGGAGAAATAAACATTTCTGAAACATCTACCACGAATCTGTCCATGTATACTTCTTTTCCACGGGACTCCTGGTTTGATATATTTTTGTTACGGTAATCCCCGCTGTAACAAACAAGTATGTTCTGCATTAAAAAAGCAACAAGCAGCATTTTGCATGTTGAAAGACATAGCTCATTCTGTGTTGTCAAGTCCTAAAAGGCTACTAATTGTAACCACCAATCTAGATTACTGCAAAATCTAAGGCCCCCTATATAAGCAAAGAAATAAACAAATATGTTACAGTAGAAACAACTAGAAGGAATGGCCAGTGCTTTAAAGACCCAAGTATCACTGTCATGCTATTATAAAATGCTTTAAAACATTATCAGTGTGCATTAAATTCCACCATTTAATGGAATCCTGTTTCTTTTATGGTTCTGAATTTGAACAGATAATGGAACACCTAATAGTTTCCAATGGCACTCCTACCTGCCACTCTCATCTTGATTTTGAAGGTAGCAGTTGATTGTGTTGACTAAAAAGCTAAATAAACGACCATATAGAGATTTCGCCAAGAGATCCCGGTAAAAATCTGCAATCTCTATAGTGTGCCTCCGAACAATTGTGTCTCCTAAAAGAAAAAGCAGAAAATAGAGATGAAAATGTGTTGTAAACTTTGCCTTAAGTAATTTTAGTTACAATAAATTTAGCTACTTCTCCTTTGCCAAACATTTACATGGTGTTAGCTTTTTTCTGAAGCCTCCAGTGCAAGAGGAGAAGACTGTCAACACTCAAAACATTTTTAGTTTGGAAATACATGCCTTTATACTTTGTTCAAAAAGTATAAAGTACCACATAGAGTATGAGTACCACATAGAACCAGTATTTTACTGAAAATATTTTTTTCAGATGTTTTTTCCCAAGACACTCCAGTTGATTACAGTTCTTACTAATATCTATTAATATCTAATCTGTTATCTTGACACACTTTTGTAACATTGATCAAGTTAGGAGCTCATCAGCATCACAGTGTGGAACTGCTTTGTTCCATATTACAAAGGCATTTTTAATTTGGTGGCCCAGTCTGATTTACTGCCTGGCAGATAAGCCTACATATTCCTCAGAGGGAATGTTTACAGGACCATACAAGGAATAAGGAACAAAAATCACCAGCTTTTAAATTTTTTAAATCAGAAGGATCAAAATGCCACCGGGTCTGATCTATAAGAATGTAAACTTAGAAAAGATCACCTTTAAAATACTGAACATCAGTTGTTAAGGCTGAAGCAAGCTCATCTGGTGAAACCTGCAGCATCCCTGCCACTGAAATGAAAAGAAAATGTAAACAAAGACTAATTTATGCTATATGACACATTTCATTTTTTACAGCAGACTTTCTTCTGTATATTTCTTTTTGAATAGTGAAAGAATCCAAACATTAAAGAAAAGGGTGCTGTCATAGGAGTAATCAAAATTAATGAACACGTTCAATTGGATTACTGTAATCAGTACTTTGTGAAGTTTTAATATATCTGTATATTACATTATAGCTTTCTATCCCCTTCAAAGATTACTCAGGACTCTCCCCAGGGTTTGGCAGACTTTCTATGGTATTAGAGTTAAGGTATGCCACTTATTGACATTCTGTATCCATAAGCCACTTGGAAGACATTTGTTAGCGACCAAGAGGGCAAACTTCGAAGCACTGAAATGAGACCCTTTTAAGACATAGATTTTGAATGTAAGGAATTCAATTCAAGGCAAATTGTTCAGCTGTTGACAAGCGCTGCAGAAGCATTTTAAAAGAAGACTGCACGAAGTACACTGTACATTTTCTTCTGGCAAATAATAGCATTAAATATGACAATTAGATAATTTGAAATACTGGCATTTTATTTCATTCCATAAAAATCTGTAATTTATAAAACATCCAAGTCAATTGGATACTGTCTTCCCACAGTAACTTATGAATTTTCAGAAGGCTTTTTTTTTTGTCTCCCTGGATATGTGTTTCCATCTGTCGGTGGAACAGTGCAACTTCCCTGCTGTGGGACCGAGCAGGCGATGCTCCAAGGTCACATCCTACTGACCTTGTTCCAGTAGCTGCAGGTCTGACACGAATGCTGTCTCAGCGTCTGTCAGAGCCGTAAAGCGAATGTCTCCAAGATGCAGAATTGCTGAGAGAATTACAAACAGGTTCTCCACCTCCTGCATACATTTTTTGCAGAATTAAAGATAAAGAAAAGATTTGTTGGGCACACCAGTGAAAGGCAATGCTTTATAAAAACACAAATTCTTTTAGTTTCTATCAGTGGCATTTGATAATTTGAAAAGTATTCATGTGTGAATTATTAACAGGAAATCTAAAATCAAACTGGAACCTAGCTAGGACATGAACCAACAAAATTAGTTTTTATTTCCTTTGTTTTAATGTAAGTCACCTTAACCGCTAGGTTAAGAATGTTTTTCAGAATGTGGTAACAATACAGAAATATCTTTAATGGATGCATTATTTCTACAAGAAATAAAACATATCTTGTCCATAGAGAATTTCCATTGAGACTATTTATGTATCTGAGAATAGCAAGGGATTTTTTGTGTCAACCAAGTGAATTCACAAACAAAGTGTTTAGCTCTAAACTAAAAGAGGTTTCTGGTACTAAAAGCTGCAATTAAGGTCTGAAAGAAACACAAGCAACCTTCCTTACCTTCACACTTTCCCTCCAGGATTGCATAATCTTTTGCAATGTTTCAGATTGTGAAGCACTTATCTTTAGGGGCAGATTTTTTCTGGCCTCATTTTTAGCACAGCAAGAAGAAAATTAACTTTCTTTGGTTGTTTTGGTTGGTTAATTGTTTTAAAAAATATTTTTAAATTAAAGGAAAAATATGATCCATTAAATTTGACCCTTAAATCTTAAAATATGGAAAGCATTGTGTGTTTTTGGAAGATTTTCTTAAGGTCAGTTTTATAACAATGGTGCTTCTTAAAATTGTAAAACAGGAAACCTGATATGCACTATAATATTACATGTCATTGTGCACAGCAAAGTTAATTGATGATTCTTGAAATATTTTTGAAGAATAGTATTTGGAATCTGATTCTGATGAAACTGCAGAACTGACAGTGAGAACCCTCACTTATCAGAATCTGCAGACTAAGATTATAAATACACTACTAATGAAATACTTAGCTAATACATCCTCTTTATTCTCAAGTTTTCTTCTTCTTTTCTTCATGTTCCTTTCCCTAATAAACATGCCAATCATCAAAAGGCATTAAAAAAGCTTACATTCTTTCTGGGATAGACTGTGGCACCTCCAATGCTATTTAAGCACATTTGAGCCTCTAAACTACATTTTAAGACAACATCAATCTCTTGCAGTATGAGATAGATGTCTATAGGGCAATTTTGTGTATTTTAGTCTTACACAGTACCAAAGCTGAAGATTCAGAAAAACCCAATATATACAGGCAAAGTCTGAACAAGATAACTCTTAAAATAGAAGTTATGCTAATATAGCATCAAACTAGGGTGCTATACCCTGCTTCTTGGAATGGTATCTCAGGCAAGATGAAGTGGCACACTAGCACTGCACTCTCCTTGCTTGTAGGTTAACTCATTCAGAACTGGTTTGGGGATGACTGTACATCACTGAATGGCAGTGGGCTGGGACAGCTGTTGATTCTGCTGATTTTGGTAAGGTCTCAGGTATACTTCACATTCCAGATTCTCAAGCACTTTTTTATTGTGTAAATGCATGTTCCCCCACCTTTAAAACAGTAATTGTTTTTAATGAACATTAACATGCTTTGGACAATACCATTAATGACTGCTACGGAATTTTTATGTAGTTCTTCAAAAAGGTTATCTACTGTATCATTAAATGTGGCTAGGTAGTCAAGGAATGATACATACAGATCTTTCCATGTACCTCAGAAGTAATGGGCAGCAATTTTAGGAATGTGTTTTTTCTGCGTACTGCCCTCTAACATTCGACACAGGAGATGAGCCTGAAGTACTTGAGAGTTCCACAGATTTCTCACCCCCTAAATATTATTCTAATGCTGCCTGAATACAGAGGAGCCTTCAAGATGGTTTACACTTTTCTGCGGCATAACTTCTTTTCAAGAACTCTGAGCAAAGTGAAGTATTGGACTCAAAAGAATACTGTATATGAAGCATTCTCAGACAGTTACCACAGGCTTCTAAATCATGATTCATTTTGCATTCAATTATTTACTTATGGGCTGAACTTCTTCCTCAACAGAACAGAAACATTAATGAAAGAGCAAGAGAGATCCACTGAATTGTGAACACTGGGCTAAACCCAGAAGTGTCTGGACATTTTTGCTATTGAAATCTACTGGTACAGAGCTTGAGCAACTAAGAGGGAGGAATAATACTGTCAAATATAGCCATATGTATTCAATTTTGTACATGGCCTCATGAACATTCATGAAAATGAACCCTACTCTTCGTTACATTGAAAGGTGACATTTGTTACTACCTTAACTAGGGAATGCCAAACAGCTCCATGATTTACCACCACCACCACAGAAGTCTAACTCACACCTAAATAAAAGCTTCAACAAATTCAGAAATTTTTGCTGATAGCCCTTGATCCTTTTTTATTACAACTCCTGCCTATCTGTCATTTTTGATGATGACCTAACAGAGTTACATTAATTTTTGTCCCTTTTTTCTAATGATATACTACAGGGGGAAGTTTTTACCTCCTTCTAAAACTACTGTTGCTTATGCATTTCTCTTGCAGAAGTGTTCCAGCTACAGTGTGCTAGGTAGCATATACATATGTAAGAAATATGGGGAGTTTGTTAAGCATTCTAGTATCCCAAAGGGATCCACAGTTTACATGAGTTCTTGTATGCATCCTTCTATTTCTTCTGATTTCCATTACACCTCTGTCCTCCAGAACCTCTTCTTGATTAATTTTCCAAATTATCTTCTTCATTAACTTCGTAGGATTAAAGGCAAACAGCAGGCCTATCTTCTTGTTGCTTTCAGGGAAATAAGTCAGCTCTTTCAAGTTACCCAGCTCTTATTTTCTTTGCCTAAATAGGTATTTACTTCTTTTCAGGTGAGCATATGTGCATTTCACAAAATTAAAAAGGATGGGGAGATAATCCAGAAGAGGAAAAAAATTCTGTGGCTTTTATGAGGTGTCTGTCATACGGGATTTGATTGCTTCTTTTTATCTATGTAATTTAATTGTTCAGAGTATTATACCTTGAAGCTGTTTTGTGAATCTTTAAGAACGAAAAAGATTTACATTGTTGGTTCTGTATCTAATTAAATGTGATTACAGTAATTTCCCTGGAGTAAACTAGTGCTGTATTTTTTTCAAGGTCTTAAGCAACAGGAAAAAAAAGAAAAAAGAAAAAAAGAGGAAAGGCGTCTCTTTCCCCACAGAAAGTTATCTGTGAGAGTTACTTATGACCTGCTTTCAACTAATTCTTTTAGCCACAAATAACATAAGCTCATGGAACTTACCAGGCTGTTGAATCCCAGAGCACCTAGAGCTTGTTTTAGTACGGTTAATTTCTCCCTGTTTTGAGGGTTGGCTGCTAACATTGTCTCTTCTGATACACTCTGGCTTAGATACCTGCACAGAGGAAAAACAGCATATATGGTATTTACAAGGCAAGTGCATGATCAAATTTTTGAAGTTAAACTCCAACTTTACATTTCTAATCAGGTTTATTGCAGATTTTTCTCGGCCTTTGGAGGGAACAGTACCAGTGACAGAATATTGTGTATTTCTTTCTTAAACTTTTGCATAAGACTCCCCCCAACCCCAACTTTATCCCTACACGTAAGCTAGAAGTTCAGATTGGATTTTGTACCACTGACAGTTTTGCCATTCTTGAACTACCAGAGATTCCCCTTCAGAAGGAAGATTTGAGAAGAACTTCTGGTAACTCTGACTGCTTTAAATTCCTCTCTTGCTGGCTAGGCAATAGATCAGCCCTTAACTGCCACAATGACAGTTCCTTCCCCCAGCAGCTGAATGGGTGATAGGCGTACTCAGCATCTCTCAGAATGAAGGAGTAACAGAGTACACAGAATAGTAAGTGTACAGCCCTTAAGGCTGTAGTGCTTTGCACACTGGGAAGCAAAAGGAAATTCTATGTACCTTCCCAAAGGCTGATTAGAAGACAGAAAGAGAGACACCTAGTGCAGCAGCTAACTCAGGAAAGAAAAATCCAGAAGCAACATTAAGAGTAATAAAACAAATTAATCAAAAACTATAGCAAAACAGATTATTGAAAAGTGCAGCAATCTAGCCTTTACAACCATTTATTTTGAGCCTCTTGAAGTCTGTATTTTTAAAACTATTCAGGTATCTCCACAGAGCTGAAATCACTAAGTATGAGGTGTCTGAATATCTTACAGGATCTGACTTTGAATTACATCATACTGAGAATGTAAGATTTTTTCTTTTATCATTTTCATTAAATTATCATTGTCATTAAAATACAAATTCATCACACAATCTGCAATCTTCACAACTGTCACTTAGATAAACAAAAGAACTCTCCACACCTCTATCCAAATAACATCGTCACTACACCAGCAAAGGTGGACAATTACTCCAGCCCCCACCCTTCACCACAATTACAACAAAAATTCCCCACAATTATTCTGCTCTCTACTAATGTTCAGTCCACGATCTTTCACTTAAGTATGGCAAACAATACTGGTTTAATTTTTGACAATTCTTGTTTACAATCATGTTCCAGTATAGAGGAGACAGTTTCAAAATTAACTCCTGTTACCACAGAAGGTCTGGCAACTCTCTAGTAGGGGTGGTAGTTCTTATAAGGGTGGCCTTTTACATGAATGTGTGTAGGAAGAATTATTAATATTTGCACTTTTCTAACTGATAATGAGGTTTAAGTAGTACACAAAATGAAATAAAAAGTGCATTTTTAGCAGCTCCATACCAGATTTACCAGTGTGGACTTCCCTTGCAGTCATAATGGCATAAGTTACCCCAGTAGGTGGGCAGAAGAATAATGATGGGGTTAAAAACGTGTGCCTGGGCGCATAAGTACCTTTTGCACCTGCAGGAGGACTAACTCAGCAGACACCTCAAGTATGAACAAGCCTCTCACATCAGTGGATGAAACTGGTGGTTCACACAACCACTGAGAACTTGGGTCTGCTAGCATCACTGCCAGAGCTTAGCACTGGTTCCTCAAGGTTACTAAAACATTAATTTTGTCAGATTGAGGTAGGTACAAATCATAGCACACCTGTCAAATCAGCTAGAGCAGATGATACAAAGTATAGCCAGCTTTATGTTGGTTTTTTCCTGGGGTTTTTTACACTGCCTGCAGGTTCAAAAGGAGCCTAGAATACATCTGATACTGAATCTGGCATAGAACCTATTGATGTAAAGGTTAATCCATCAGAAAATTTTGCACTCTTCTGAACTGCTGCATGAGTTTATGCCAGTAACATGTTATGCATCATGTGTTGGTGGCATTTTTGATCCATAATTAGGAAATTTACAGCAGCAGACACTCTGCTGTCAAAATATTCTATTGTTGAATGTTGTAGGAGTTGGAAGCATATGGCCGTTTCTGCAAAAAAAGCCTCCTCCTCAATGGTTTTCTCCCTAAATAACTCTTTGTCTCTCTCTCTGTACTGAGCAGGGAGTAGTCTTTCCTGTCCTGTGAAGAGAATACCCCACACTTCTCCTTTTTAAGTAACCCCATTTAACCAGCATTTTTTTAGCACAGTTGAAATGCTAGCGGGAACCGTTGCTGCAAAAAGCTGTGTGAGCACGACCAACACTCATGAAAGCAGGCTGCAGCACAGCACAGTGGTGCAGAACGTTCACTCTGAGAGGAAAGAGCTGAGCTGTGGCATGAAACAGCTCATGTCAGTTCTTGCCTTCAGCACAGTGCTTGCTGATACAGCGGGGGGCAAAATGGGTACCTGCCAAACCAGGTGCCTATGGCTCTAACAAACCATCCATAAACTGCAGCACCTGCTGGGACTTGCCTGTTAGAAGAGAATCTGACTTTCCCAGCAATACACGTCCTGAAGACTTAATCAGCAGATGTGCTGGTGCTCTTGGAAAGGGATGCAGTTGGACATTTTCTAAGGTGCACTTCAATTTAGTTTCCCCAGTCTAAAAGCAATTAAATTATTTTATAACGTTTCATGAGGCCCACTCATTTTCCAAATTATTGAAGGACTAATGAAATATGAAAAATTGCTTTGAAGATTTGCACATTTGACTGTTACATGTTTATAATATAGAGTATACTCATATTAAGGATGAATTAATTGTATGGAGTACTTGGAACTGCTAATGGATATCATACAACCCTTACAAAAGGTAGGAAACACACCATGTAACATAATATATTCTAGCCATACAAAGAAACACATTGTCCTAATTATTAAGTTCATTCTGCCTCAGAAACACAGCAATCTTTAGATAGCAATTTTTTTTCTTCTAAAACAGTTCCCTGGCATCTCCTTCTTTCCACCTTAAAGGTGTTGAGGACTACAAGGGTTTGAGACACCATTTGTGTCAGAACAATTCTTAATTTGTCCCCTCTCCTGCAAAAATAAGGAAAAGGGAAAGAGATGTGTCACAGTGCAGAAGTCCTAAGAATAATAAACATTCCTTGGTTGCAGATGCATCACTTTGCCATAAAATGTAAACCTCTTTCCAGGATGTGTATCTTTTGTCTATCTATATCTATATCTATAGTGCATTTTTGTCTTTCAACATTCAAGTGGCCTGGGCAGAATGGCCACTGAGGAAGAGGAACTAAACTGCTTAAAACATATTTTGAACCTACCGTGGAGATTTTACTTAGGTTTTTGCTATTGTGAACTATAGCCATGAAAGCCTACAATGTTACTTGAGTGTGTGCAATGCTCCCGTAAGTTTCCAACCAGATAGTCTGTGGTCAAATGTAAACCAGACCCAGTGACTCCTGAGTTCTTTGTTGCTGATAATTTTAGTAAAAGAGGTACTACAGCTACACAATCCAGAGCTGATGCACACAGGCTGTGCACCAGTTTCATGCTTACTTAGTGCGGTTTTAGTAGCCTTACTGCCATATCTCTGTACAAATTCACTCTGCAAATGCACATTCACATTAGTTTACCATAGTTTTAGATTCTCAGATTTTGGATGAAGTTGAGCCTTTTAATTGAAGGCAGCTACTCAGACAGATGATATTTATATCTCTGGCAAAGTGACAAACCAAAGAGTTTATGCAGTTCTAGTAATTAACCTCCTTCTGCTGACTGTGTAACTATTTTTTTAAATCCTACCCCATGCTGGCATTTGCATTGGACTAGTACTTTTAACAGAAAGTTTATCAGCACACAAAAAAAAGTTTTAAAGACACGATCAGTGATTCTTTTTTCAAAAAAGAAGAAACTCACTGATTCACAAAATGTCTGTTCCTAAAGATAAACTAATCTAATTGTAATATAGTCACTTTCAGTAAAGCACAATGCTGCATTGGATAGAGAATTTCTCGAGAAATGTAAAAGAGACTATATTGGTTTTCTTTCTGCTTTTTTTTTCTAATAGTTCTAATTTGCAGCATTGTAACAATCTCATCTATTCTAGTCTCTAAAGGAAAATAATACTATTTAGAAGAAAAAGTCAATGGTGGTAATTTTTTAGTATATTGCCTATCATAATATACAATTTTTGAACCATTATTATAATGACAACATAGATCAAATTTTCAGGTAGGTGTGCGACTGCTACAACCAAGAGTATAAAAAAGTACTTAGTATGACATTAGTTTCTTAAACATTAACCACCCATATAATTCCATAATTACCTTACCTTTTTACCTTATCATTCTCATTATAATTGTTACACTCATCACAATTATTCAACTTATATATTTGGTACACAGATCTCTAATAGGAAGAAGAAATATGTTTGTCAGCTTACCTGAAAAATACTGAACTTTTGTGATATAAGCATATTTCAAAATTTCTTACATAACCCCACCAGTTAAAAACTTTGTTCAAGTAAGTAATCCTCTGCTTAGATGATTGAGCAAATAATGAGACTAAAGCTACAACTAGCTAAGACAAGCAAAGACTAAAAAGAAAAGTTTTGACTACCAGTTTTCAGGAAAACAATACCTTATTTGCATTAATTTATTTTCTTTTGAACTATAACTCAAGAGCATTTAGTATCAAAGTAATCTGCCTTATTCAACCTAAACAATTCATGCAATTTCTGTTTATTCTTAGAACTGCTACATTTAGATAAAATCTGTGAAAAGATAAAAATAAACAAGTTTGAAATCTGATAATAAACTTTGATATTTCACCAAGAGAGTAAGTAAAACATTACCAAAACACTATCCTAACCAGTTTGCATTTGTAGAATCTGACACCTGAAATGTTCAAGTATTCTGTAAGAGCAGCCCTTTTATGCCACACACCTATATACATATTGCTCTGTATGATACAGAAATATCTAGTTTGTTACAGTCATTCAAGTCATATCTGACAGTGAAACTGCCTCAAAGAAATTAGTAGGTTGTGACCACTTCATCAGAAATTCCCTTTTGTCTGGACAGTTAAGAGTTGGGTTTCAATAAAAGATGTAAGAGGAAGCATGGATTTGCCAGATGGACACTTCATTTCAGAGGGCTTTCCTGAAGTAAATACATTTTGTCATGAAAAATTAAAGAACTCTTGGTAGGATTATATTATTAAGTGGTTCTAAGTCACTAAAATTTTAGGATAAAGCCCTACAATGAAAAAAAGGGGGATGGGGCTGTTTTTAAGCTAGCATCTAGCTGCTTCCCACTTGACTCCTTTCTTGATAGAGGATGAGTGCTGACACATCTGCATTTTGTTGTACAGCTTTCTGGTCTATAGCAGGTTTGATGTAAGGGAAACTGTACAAAATCAGTTAGTCTTGAAACTTATTATAGATGATAGTGAAGTAAATGCTGTTTGTGGTAATAAGGATTTGAGCCACCACAGTTAAGATCTTCAGTATAAAACCCCTCTGGTTATAGACTAACAGCTTCATTTCCTAATTGTTTATACTCAGAACAATTTGTCCATTTGAGGTCTCAGAGTATTCTGAAGCTTCTGGTCTATGCTCAGATCAGAAACAGAGAACATATATTTAATAAAGAAAAAAAACAAAAACCAAAAAATTCAACCAAAAACAAACAACCAAAACTCCACAGAAAAGCAAGGGGATGAATAAGGATATCCTACTTTATTGGTCAGAAAAAGTGAGAGAGATCAGATGAAAGCATGTTTTGTCCAGGAATTAGGCCAAACAGAAATGACTATTAAAAAGATACAATTCAACAGCAAACAATTATAGAATAGGACAAAGGGATAACTGAATGGACAAATTCGAGGCAGGTGAGGCTGATTAAGCAGTGAATCATCAAAACAGCATCTAGTAGAAACCAAATGAGTCAAGTATGCCTTGATAATGCAAAAAATTAATCACTGTATATAACACCCTTATTTACAAAGGCCAACATAAGAATTATGAAATAATTAGCACAGTTAAAGCTTGAACTGGACTATTCTGTGTGATTTGGGGCATCCCATTTCAGGAAAATCAGCATCAGTTAAGAGAAAACCCAGAGGAAAGCAGCAGAAAATATGTATCAGAAAATAGACTTAAGAGCAAAACAGTTCATTAAATGTCTGTAAAATAAAAGATGGAGAAAGATAGTGCAAAGAAGAAAATTCCTACAGTCTGGAGGACTATACCTGGATGTTTTCAAGACCTGACTTGAAACAGCTCTGAACAACCTGATCTGATCTGTCAGCTGGTCCAGCTTGGGGCAGGCAGTACAGTAGAGACCCCTGAAGTCCCTGCCAAAATGAATTATTCTGTGATCCTGTGAAACACATTAAATTTATTTCTCAGATAAGATGGAATCTGTTGGTTTTTTTTTTTAATCTCACATAAAATCAGTAATTTTGGCCCCAGAAAGGTGGGAGATCAAGCAAATATAGGTCTTTAATTGTTGCAGACATTACCTGGACCTTTAAGTAGTCCCTAAAATGCAAAAATTGATTGACTACAGGTGTTAGAGCCATAAGATATCTGACGACGAGTAAAATTTGATCATTAATTTACATTGTTCAATATCTGAAGGGATGACAGTGTTCTAAAATCAGAACAATCTTAAACACCAGACCCCTACCAAAGGATGAGTCAAAATAGGAAGATAATATTTCTGCCCCTCTGCTCAGGTCAGCAACTGTTTCCACTAGTTTAGCTAGTAGTTAAAAAAGCACAGCATTATTATTTTTTGATAAGGAAAATGTCTTCTGATCTTGAAAATAAATATTTTGACACCAAATTCTAAATCACCTTCCTTTTTTAAAATTTTAGAAAACTAAAATTTTATAGAAATTAACCTCAAATTTTAAGAAAAACTGATATGAACAATTTATCATCAGGAATTTTCCAGACACTTTCATGACCTTTTATGAGCTAGAAACCAAATAAAACCACTTTTAGGATTTTTTTTATACCTTCAAAATACCTGCAGAAATAGTATTGCTGGTGAGTCAGAAAATTCCCAGCAGTTGTTTTAAAAAAAAGCTGGGGCACAGGACCAAACTCTTGGAATTGATGAAGATATCCCATGCATGCTGGATCAAAATAGTTGTCAGTACACATGCTATGACACCACAACATCTCCAAGCCAATACAACTTAGATTTCGTATCTAGACAGTAAATGGTTTGTACCTTCCACGTGAAATTATTTGTTAATAAGGCTACCAGGATGACTGAAAAATAATCCTTTCTTGCACATAATCACTCATGGAGGATAAGATTTTTATTCTACTGGGCTTCTGGGTAAAGGTGTACAATAAATGAACTCAAGCTTACTTTACTTAGACTTTAGTTCTTATGCTTTGTCACTTATGAAGTGAAAAAAAAGATGGGGCTAGAAGTCACCACAGAAACTTTGCTTATTCCAAATACTATCCCCAGACAGAAAATCACAAGTTTAAAGATCTGGTAATGATAGAATCATGGTCCTGATAAGAACTGGGAACATGAATGGGAACACAGATGAAGGTGCCCTGGCTTTAGCTCACAAATCAGTTACGTTTTCTTTCTTTGGTGTGGCTGTGACAACAGATTTTCAAAGGACCTCTCTGTTTGCACAGTAGATCCTGTCTTGATACAAAGGTTTGGACCAGATCTCTGGAGGCCCTTTTTAAACCAAGGGCAAAGGAAAATATTATTTTTCTCTGTTTATATTCCTTTAGTTGGGAAAAGAAAAAAAAAAGAAAACAAATGCATGAAAAGAGCTGAATGTCATAATCTGTTCTTTTTTGAGATACTCGGCCAACTGGTTCCTCTGAGGAACTAAAACTTCCATGAGGTGCTTTCTTCTGCTGATCCACTTGCCCACATGTCATTTCTCTGCCATTAGTATGATACCTCTTAACTAACCCCTAGAGAAATAGAATAGTATCAACTCCTATTCTGGCACAATTGAACACACAATATAGTATATTTTTTTGCTAAAAGGAGTTCAAAATTATTGGGTAAAGAATTTACATGGAAGGGGCAAAGAATAAATACTTAAACCAATCACTAAGTACAGGACTCTCTATCAGTACTTAATTAGGCAGTGCAAGCCACTGCCGATCATGGTATGAATCAGAAATTCTGGATTTTGTCTATAAAGCCCTTATTTCTCTTACAAAAATGCCATACAAATAAAAGTCCTAACATTCCTTCACCTATTCAAAATATATAAAAAAAGGAAAAATATTAAAATTGAGATCCTGATACTTCATATTTATTTATCCAAGCCAGAATGTTTCTGTTCTACTTTTAGGACAAAAACCCCATGGGTTTTTTTTATATATATATAATGCCGTAAGCCTACGGAAACCTGTTATGCAATAGTTCTCCAAAACCATTATATGCTGTCCAGTTAAAGAAATTTAGAAGAGATAATTGAAACCAGGCTCCTTCAAAACATCTCCTTCATCCTGGATATGATTTCCTGCATACATCTACCCTCACACAGAGGTGTCCAAATTCTTTCTAATTGTGATGATAGGCAGGGTGTAGAACTGACTTGTCACTTGCTATGGAGCATGAGCTGCTCCATGAGTCAGCTTTATAGGCAGCTGGTAGGAAATACTGTGCCCACAACCTAGAGAAGAGTAAATCAGTTAGACTGAATGGATTCATATATGCCTTCTGGAAGCATTTATATACTTCTAATGCTATAAAGGCTTTTATTGAAGCTTGACCTTAATTAAAATATGTCATTAACAAGCACACATAAGTATGCTCTCAGTCCCAGCTTCTATAAAATTCTGCATCAATTGTTCCAAAAACAGACATAGACAATGCCCATCATGACATCATATTTAGTGATTTTAGGCCACTGGAAAAACAAGAAAGAAATTGGTTTCTTTTCTTGCCAGGTGTACAAGTACTGTGAAGTAGAATAATGAATTATTTCACCACTGTGTATTGTCCCAGTTCAGCAAAGCAGTTCTGTGTAACTAACTTGAAACACATCCTTTGTCCCACTGATTTCAGTTGAAATTTTAGTATCAAAATAAATGTCAATAACTGAAAGTTTTAGGTGAATACCCTATGGTGAGCTCTGGTAGGCAGAGAAAGAAGGAAAGGAAGACTAGAGGTATATAACTGAGACTGGAGGAAATAGGTAGTACTGGCAACCTACACTTTAAGCTGTCCCAAGCATTGCTTACACAATTTCTAGGCCTTAATATAACCTTATCGTACATTGATTTCTATTCTATGCAATGGAGATTCCAAAGATACACAAACATTCATGAACTGTAACTGTATGACCTAAGCATAGTGCAGAAAACACAGTATTTAGCTATTTAGTTCAGATGAACCCCTGACCCATCACAGCCATGGTACTTTTTGCTCAGCACCATCTGGGGTGTCTCTGATACACTTCACAATGAGCCACACAGACTTATCTTTAGGCTCTACTTGCCATTACATAAAGTCTAAACCAAAACGTTATTACAAAATCTTCATTAGTTGATGCTTTGTTGCTTGAAAATTCTCAAGAGAGCCAACGTCACAGGAGGATGAAGCAGTATTTCATAATCAGGTTCCAGCTCTAACACAATAAATATGCATGTTGTGGGTGTCATTTAATGTGACACTGTATTAAGAAGCATGGATTAACAAGCTAAATCCCTTCCTTCCCCTTATTAGTGCTGCCCAATGAACCATGTACTTGCACAATCATGCGAAAGGTGTATGGCTTTTTCCTTTGCAGCCCCCATCACTCCTTCCCAGCCAGTTCAGGGTAGTAGCCCTGATTAAGCACAATGGTCATCACTAAAAATTCAACATTACCAGATGAGTTAATTTTTACTTTAACTTCAAGTAGAAATGATAATATCTCAGATATGGGTTGGTTACAGACAAAATGTAAGCATTTAAAAAAAAATTTTCTTACAACTAGGTCAGTTTACTGCCCTCACATTAAATATTTGTGAAGTCTTTTTCTGAAATATATCATTTTTTTGTATAAGTTTAGCTATTCCTGTGACTACTTACTAAATCCCAAGATGCAATTTAGGTTTGTTTGGCGAGACTGAAAATTAATGACTTCATAGTTTTACATATTTTTTAAAAGCAAGCTTTCAAAACTGCTGGAATGAAGGGTATTGAGTATAAAAAAACAAGCCATTACCTTTCAAAAATAAATTCCACTAATCTCTACCACATTTGCAAACTCACAGAATAAGAAATTTCAACAAACATTTTCATTTCTTTAAATATCTCATGTGAATATGGGAGGACAATGTATTCTGGTTAGTGAGGAAAAGCTGCTTTGCACTTAGCACTGTTTGATATGTAAACAGGAATGAGATAAAGACAAAGCAAAACAGTTGACATCAATGAACTAAACAACATTTACAGAACATGATAATGAATAGTTTCTGGTTTTTTTCTCTCAGGGAAAAAGGGCATGTATTACTGCCTTTTTTTCCTGTGTCTCCAGTTTTTAAACCTATTGGAATCTGAACACATTTAATATCCTTTGAACCTTGTTACACTGTAGCACTGAGCTGGAGTTACTGCTAATCATTTGAGTGCACATAACTTGTGCAATAAGGTACCAAAAGCACTATTTGAAAAAATATGAATAGCTTTGTTAATGTCAAGAGTTATCAGCATAATATTAATTAACAAAACACTGTAGACAGATTTGATGACAGCCAGAACACAGCTCTTATTTTTAGTTTTCTAAACTAACAAAATAACAAGTTATGTATGTGTTTTGTAAACTGGTTTTAGTACAGAAAGCTTGTATTAGCCTGTGTGTTATCCAGTAAGTAGTTTTGCCTTGATATTTTACAAAACGAAATTTCAAATAATTCTGTAAGAAAGACTATGTGTACTATGAAGTACATAAATTTTACAAATAGTGGATATAATGAAAAGGAAAACAAAGAAATATATTTTGGTCTTTATCCTCAAAATGCCAAATGTTGGTGGGCTACAACCTGGTATGGTTTTTTTCCTAATTATATTGATAATGCTGTGGAATAGGTTGAAATCAGAGACTCAGGCATTCTGTTCCTAAAATTACATAAAAACATAAATTTAGAATTGTTCCATTAAAGAAAAAAATGAATGTGCAACAGGAGTGACTCAAAATAGAAATTTTCACACCTCTGATGGCAATACAAGAATTAATACAGAGAGGATACCTTGAACTGTTTTTCTGACTCATGAGTCAGATATTTTTACAGGACAGAATCATGAGATCATAATTCTGTGAACTATCACTCTAAAAGCATAATTTTGAAGCTTAATATACATGAAATAAGCAGCATAATGCTGATGGTGATGAAAAAGTAGCAAATACTGAGCATTGCTGAAGATGTAAAAACAATAAGCCAGTCTGCATGCGAGTGCAAACTGGTCCAATCCATTTCCTGAAAGGCTTCAAAAATTGTTTGAACTTTGCTTCTAGAACTAAAAGCAGTTTTGTATTTCTGTGTTCAGACTTACTTTGGCATTAGTTGCCAGGCAGATGTCATGAAGTTTATGAGCCTCAAAGGCATTTCTCCACTTGCCACTTTTAAAATGCTGATTCATCAAATAAAGCCTACTGTGTTAAGAGCCACAGTATCTGATCTAAACTATAAAAAGCACTTTGGGAACCTGCTTATAACTTTCACCAGTATCCAGTTAAAATACTGATAATAGGCTTTAAAATTATTTCATATAGACACTGATTTTACTTCATGAATCAGTTTCAGATCAGCTGATTTACAAGAAGCCCTCTTCTTCCTGTATAAGCAGGTATGACCATGTGTATTCAGGTGTGTATATTAAACAAATAATTCTGAACAGTAAGGTCCATTTAAGGCACTTTTAACTTGGTCAAAAATAAAAGATAAGGCCCCCCAAGCCACCAGGCACTCTAGGGACTTTTGAAATACTGGGAAATATATATATATTATTTACTTAAGAATGACATTTTTTTTTAGAAGTATTAATATAATTAATTCATTCATCAATAACAATTGTTCACCTTTCATGGGCTAAGAAAGTCTCATACAATACACGAATGTGATTTGGTCCAGTACCAAACTTTATTGTAACTTACTTTTTTCTACAAAGCAAGAATATTCTCCTTGCAACTATAAATGGAGCAAATTCATATAGATTTATATATGTTATCTATTTAGCAATCAACAATCCACAATCAATAGTTGCCACTCCTTTAATGTAAGAAAAGGGTTCTGCTTTTCACACAGCCACCAAGCTACATGATGCTGCACACAGGGTTCAGTAATGGAGAATCCCCATCTGCTCTCCCGTGCTCAGCAAGACCAGTTTTGTCCCCCCCCCCCCCCCCCAGGACCCATTTCTGTCCCAAACACATTCCAGGACAGTCCAAAATGTGAACAGGATGGATGTATGTGCCTGTTTCTCTCACATCTCTTCAGCCCTCCCAATAAAATCAAGCTCCATTAAAGGTCACAAGTGAAATACTTCTGACACTAAATACCCTGCAGTGTCTTCCTTTGCCTCTGATAAGGCACAAAGCACCAAGGACACGGATACTTAGCACACCTGAAGTAAACCTCAGAGGTTGCACACCAAGATCTCGATTGAAGGGCTGCATCTAAGCAGGTTACTTGGGTGCTGAAGGAACACTGACCTTACAGTGTATAAAATGCTGTCCCTAAAAGACATCTGAAGATTTAAATACTTTCATGGTTTGTGTGTCAAAACAGGACAAAGAGACTCCCTACTGGGTCTTAGTGCTAAAATCCACACTGTATTTACATATAGGGATCTGCAAAGTTAGGTTTTATTCAAATACATTGCTTCCTAACAAAGTGAAAACAAATGCATTTTTAAAGGTAATAAAAACAAGCAGACAAGAAAGATGCTCATAGAATAAATTATGTTTTAAAGTAGTCCTTTTCCCCCTAATATATATGGGAAGCAGGAATGAGAATAGATTCGAGAAGATTGTAATTGCATATTTAAAAAACAGGCTTCGGAATAAACTACATAACCAAAGAATTTGAGATGTTCCCATTTGTTCCAATTTTGTCTTAGGGGCCAACCTAATTCCATAACATACTCACTGAAGTTCAGTTCATTATAGGACATATTTTAATAGATGCTGCCTCCGTTCCTCTTATTTGCTATCTGACTTAGGAGTCCTGTTTAAACAGGGGATTAGGTCTTAAATGTGGCAAATATACATAACAGAGCTGAAAATATACTGGCAAAGGAATCCCAGAGACCATGATGAAAATGGGGGAAGGACTGCAGCTACGAGAAGTACAGATGCATCTCCAATAATGAATCTGATTTCTCTAAAACCAAAGACATGAGTTATACAGAAGCAAACACAAAGAAATACTTGGAAATATTAGGATAAAAATGTACAGTCTCTAGCAGTACCAGTGTTAAGCCATCTCTATTTGAGACAGAAAAGTGATATAAAAATAAAACCAAATTATCAATGATTTTGATGGAAAGACACATAGAATCATCATCATTATTGAGAGGCTTGGGTTGGAAGGGACCTTAAAAACCATCTTGTTTCAACTCCCCTGATATGGGCAGGGATGCCACCCACTAGATCACAGTGGCAATATTTATATCAAAGAAAGGTCATATAGACTTTCCCTGTCCTTTATTCAATGAGGAAAATTTTAATAACATAGAACAGTCTCCAATTGTTTTTCAACAAACTATTCCATTAAATAATATATTTCCCTATTTTCATTATTATATTCATTAATAATGTTTACAGTGAAAGGCCACAGACTTATTTTTACAAGTATTTAGCACTTTTCTTAGTCTTCATAAATCCTTTTCTTGGTTGAAAACAGATCACGAGACTGGAGTCAGCGTACCAGCATCAAAGTAAACACTGCAATTACTGTGTAAGTTTAATACTAAGCTGCAATGAATGCCAGCTTGGTAAACTGATTTCTACCAGAAGCCAAACATTACACTTCTCTGCAATTATGATTACAAATACAGTTTGTTTGTCAAATGGTATTTATACATTGTGCCTCCTTCTATCATTTCAGT
Organism: Corvus cornix cornix; assembly: GCF_000738735.6. Taxonomy (NCBI): domain Eukaryota; kingdom Metazoa; phylum Chordata; class Aves; order Passeriformes; family Corvidae; genus Corvus; species Corvus cornix. The sequence continues at coordinate 94,328,299 of NC_046332.1, forward strand.
CAGCAGAAGATTTGTAGTAAGTTTTTTATTTCAGAATTCTTTCTTGATTTGTATATCTCTGTGTGCAAACTGCATCTTTTCTAACAATTTTTCTCACCCATTTTCCTACTATTTGAGAAAGGATTAAACTTACAATCAGACAAGCATAAGACTTATTATCACAGACAGGTTACAGATCAAAATCAGAGAATCATAGAATCACTAGGCTGGAAAAGATATTTAAGATCATTGAGTCCAAAATCCAGAACCTTGAAACACTCTGGACCTATTCAGCTCTCTCCAGGGTGTCTCATTGTCAGATTCAGAGTTCTGTTTGCTCAGGTCTGGTAAAAATACAGCTTTCCCTGGTTCAACGGGCTGATACAGGTGTGCATTTATATATATACTTTGTGCCATGATTCCAAGAGATGTGTCATAAACTAACTGAATATAGACAAGACCAATACACAGAATAAAAAAGTTCCGAAGATCATCTGGGTGATGGGTAATTCATTGAAAGATATTCACACACCATTCTGTCCCATATTACATTGCATAAAATAGATGCCAGAAGCCAGACTAATAGAACTGCCATTCTTAGGAGCTGTATAAAACTAAGTTCCTGATATCCTCTGGTCATTAGCACTCAACTAGCATATTCAGAAAATTTTAATTTGTTACTTGTAGGCTTTAGACAGAACTCAGTTTCAGTTACTAACTACAGAAAATACTGTGCAAATCCAGGAATCAAAGGAAATTGTAAATGGCACTAATCTCACACAGCCAGGTTTAACCGCAGAGTAGTGGTAATTCTGAGTTAAGATTAATGAAAGAACTAGAGGGAGAAAACTATGCTACACTTTGGGTTCTCCTTGCCTGACTTTCCTAGAGAGAGCTGTCTACCAGTGCAATGAAAAATACATGGCAGCACAGGGAGCTGAGTGAAGAGAGCAAGTTCGAACAACGGTGAACGGTATCACCTCCACTAGACCTAACACTGAGATGAGCTGGGTTCAGCAACTGGGGGTCTGTATGTCAATACCAATTTCTGAAACAACCCATTCCTGAGTGGAAATTCATCTACAGTAATTGTATCAGGATGATTCTAAGAGTGGCTTTTGAAACATAAATTGCAGAACTCTGTTATCATGATAGATTTATGTGACATAATAGCTAAATGGTATAAGGAGCTGGAACCACTGAATCTCCCGCCACATACGAGATGATTAGCAACCTAGTAAAGTGCAGAGAGATATTTTGTACTTTAAGTAAAAGCCAAATTAACTTTTCTACAACTTTTCTAGTAATCACATCTACTGTTAAGCCAGGGTTTCTACGGCAATTTCACCCCTTGGAGCTACATCCATTTTCTGTCTGACGTGAAATACTGGTGGGCTTATTAAACAGTCAGCACTTAAATTCTTCAACAGAGGATCAAATTTAACCTGAATATATGTATATAAATATGTATATATACATATATATATAATTTTTACAGTTTTCTGGAGATTTCTTTTTTCTAACAAAAGGTTGAAATTGGCCCAGAAACTTTAAGTGTAAGTTACTCATCAACAGAATTCACAAAAAATTGGAGAATCATCTGGTTAAGTTTACTTTTGCACTTGTTTTCCCCATTTAAAGTAATTTGTTCTAAACAGTGTTTTATTGTATGTATAGTTTTCTGCTAAAATGAAGACAGATGTCTTCAGTAGACTCTAAAGATCCCAGTGCTCTTAATTACCAGGTTTGTTTCTTTCTTTTGAATTAAACAGATTTCAGTTTTTTCTTGCCTCCTATTCTTCATCTTTCATGCCACAGACTTCTCTTATTTCCTGCACCTGTTTCTATATCACGCTTACACCAAAAAAGACAAAGCCTTCCCTCAATCAGAGAAATATCAAATTATATCAATGTCAGTCAAATGAAGTAAATGCAAGTTTGTGGAATAAAACTAAAGATGCAAAAGTAAACTGACTAAAGCAATAAAAAGGCAAAAGCCAGAGTACTTTTATGTGGTCTGATGCAATTTTTTCTATCCCAAACTGACACCAAGAGAATGTAAATTACCAAATATTATCAGATATCTGAGTTCCTTTAGGACAACACAGAAGTACAAGGAACAGTGTCTTGGCTCTTCTGTACCACTATAAATGTTAAATTCATTCCTGAGAAAACATCATGTGTTCATTTAAACATAGCTTTACAGGCTCAACTTGTTAGAATTATGACGGAGAGAGAAACAGTTGTTGAAAAGAGAGGTAATCAAAATGAATTATTTCTTTGCCTCTCAGAGTCTGCCAATGGAGGACTGAACATCCTGTGCCACTAGTCAATCAATATGTATGAAGAATAATACAATGAAGAGGAGATTGTTAACATCAAATGAAAGAAAATACCCAGAGGAATATGAGTTTCATATTTGCACTCTTGAACAAAGCAGAATTTCTACAGCATTTATTCTGAAAGCCAGACAAATAACAATTACACTTGGGACCTCAGACAAAGACCCTGAGCTGTCTCAGACCTATTTTACTACCTCTACCTTACTAAATAAAAATTCTTCCTGAATTTCAAGTTAATGATTGTTAAACATCACTGGAGGTATAATTTTTTAAAGTATCCTTTGGGAATAAAGCAGTAATATCAAAAGCTGCTAATGTCAAAACTGGAATAAATAAATTAATCATTAAAATCCAAAGCTAAGTTGCTTCTGCTTTCAAGTAGAAAAATGCTTTGGATACCTTGACATGTAATTAGAATGCAAGTGTGTAGGTGTGTATGTAACTAAACCTGAATTCAGGATGAACCACTCAAAACAACTGCACAGATACTCAAAACAAATATTGTGAAATAAAATTAATAACATAGAAGTATACCTTATGCATGAGGTATAGATATCTGCAAATAGAAAAATAACCACTTAATTTGCAAAGTAAAGCAGATGATAGAAATGAACATTTCAGTTTTGTTTTGAAAACCTAAGATGTGATCCTGATTACATATTCTGTAATTGCAATGCCAACCTCCTAGTAATGTATCTTGTAGGACACAACCATCCAAAAATGTCTCACAGAAAGGGGGTTTAAGACAGAGGAAATGCAGTCAATTTTCATAAAGACACTATACATTAACTTTAAAACTGATATTATTCTCAGCTATTTCCTGAACATTAACATACTCAGTGATGATCTTAAGGAGGAAGGTTTAGTCTACATGGTCCAGTCATCATATTTCCCCTATTAAAAAACACTGAAAAATTTCTTAGCTACTGTACACTAATAGGCTCCTTAGGGTTCCATCTAATTTTCACTAAAATATGGCAGCCTAAGCCTAAAACATGAGACTAAACCTAAAAGCTAGCTGAAGAGAAGTGAAGCACACAAATAAGAAAAATGAGATGAGTTAGAACATAGAGTAAAAAATCAATATTTTTGAATATTCTTTTTTATGAATCAATATTGAATAATAATAAAAAAATCCCCAAACCTACATTCTGTTCTATTTTTTAATCTCAGATATATCTGAAAATATGTATTTTGAAATGTTACATTAGAATTAGATAAAAATTAGTTCTACTCAATATAACTTTGAAATATAACGTTGTATCTTAATACAACATATAACATAGTTTCTGGTGTCCATCCTCAATAAAACTGAATTAGTCATGATTTTTACTATCCAGCATAACAAATCACACACATCAGTCATTTACTGGAGTTGTCTCTCAACGCTTCCTTTGAAGTGCAAAGATCAACAGTGACACTTAAAGATCATGGTCCAAGCGATTAATGGAGCCTGAGCTTCAAATAAATAATAAGAGAAGAAAAAGAGCCTAAGGAAAAAACCCACAAAAATATAAACATTCATTTTGGTTCAATTCCTGCTCATATAAAGAAAAAAACAAGTTGAAGAAACTCATGGGCACTATTTTCTCAGAAAACCTGCATGAATGAGGAAAACAAAGGAAAACTGAAGAAGGTAAGAGTATTGGGATAAATGGGAACTGGAGGCTGAAGTTATAAGAGGGCAGGGAAAAACATATTAAAGACAACAGTGTGAAAGCACATTTTGCTGCAATATGCATATGACCTACACACAGGAAAGATGGTTCAATCTCAAAAAAGAAATCAGTTTAAAAGTTCAGACATCAGTAAATACACTGTAAATAGGAAAAGAATACATGGTAAGCAACAAAAGTAAACAAACAAGAAAAGCGCAAAAGGTAACAGGCAAAATTTAGACAATTCTTTTGACATTGAAAATATTCCAGATTACACAGATATAAAACTCACTCAAACAAGTTTAAATCTGCTCCTGAATCTCAGACAAATAATCTGCTTTACATCTCTCTCCATTACCTTCCTGATAACCAGCCTGGTTTAGTTTAGCTGTCAGACCTTGCTGGAATCTAAGTAAATGGAATTGCCTCATTACATTCAGAATGTACAGATTTTGCCCTTAAAATAGTACTACTCATTGCAAATCAGATTTTCATGATAGCATTGCAAGAAGATAGTCAAGAAACAAATGTTCACAGTTAAAGCTTTTCTCTACACAGCTGAAATATAAGCAAATCGTATCAGGAAGATGTAAACTGATGGAAGTGAATAATTTTTACATTTTTTTGTTACCACGCAGTTTAAAAAAAACCAACAAACACCACAAACTGTTTTATTTTTACTTAGGGTTTCACCTCTTCATATTCATTTATTGCACTGAAACAAATCCCAGCAAAAATAACTTAGACCTAACTGCCTTGTTTTTGAAATCTCCCTTGTGTTTGAAACTGTATCTTCATACTACCACATTATTTAGAAAGATTGTCAAGTGTGCTTCGAAAGTCTTTATATTCTTTGCTCTCTAGGCATGATAGTATACACAACTTGAGCTACTTGTATCACTGCATTGTTTTTGAAGTGTTAATGTACTTAAAATTCAAGATTTTTGGAGAAAAGGAATGCGCTGCATGTAATCAAGTTAGGGCAGGAAAACCTGTACAAAAAAAACCCAAAATAAACAGAAAAACCCAAACAACTTGTTCAACCAGGACTTGAATGCTTGTTTTAAATTTAAGAGACCTTTGGAAGAAGGTCTCTTTGGAAGAAGGAGGACTTGACCTTCAAGAACATTCAGTTTCAGGGATGGTGATCCTAACATCTCCTGCCGCAGCTTCTCTCTCCTCCTGTGCTGACAAATCCCTTAATGGCAAAGTGGAATACAGCAGAGGAACCTCTGAGTATGATCTTTACACTCCTTCCCAAATGAAATAAAATTAACTCCACTTTCCTGATAGCCTAGAGCTTTATTCTGACAGCAGGATTTTAAAACTAAACTGATCCTCAGCAGTGAAGTTCAGGGAGCCTCAACACTAGGCTTTACTGTGGTGAGACTCAGAATTTTGGTACAACTAACTTAATGCTGAGTTTCATCACACAAAGTCTAATGGCAGTTTAATAAAGTGATGTAACTTGGCACTTCATACAGAAATTATCATTCCAGCAGGATGAGAACATCTGATGCAACTTTACAGATCTAACTGTTTCATTCACATAATTTAAATGCAATTTATTTTGTAATTTAAGTCTAACACTTGCTTGGATTTTCCTCTAGTCATCATATACCGATACCAACCAATATCAGGCAAATTGTGAAGCAAAGGCATTAAAATGATCCTGTGTAATCACCTCTGTGAACTGAGCTAAACCAATCTATCACCACTGTCACTTGTCTTACTGCTCTCTGTTTCACCTTGGTTGCAATATTCATCAATAAGTTTGCACCTAGTGTAACTGTGAGGCTAAACTTAATGAGCTAGAAAAGCCAGTACACGCTTTTATTGTGAGGCTAAACTTCACAGACCCCAAATTACTGATTACAGCCATGGACTGTATCTGCACCCAGGAAAAAAAAAACAATCCAGAGCAAATCAAGAGCAAATTGAGAATATAACTTCAAATTGCTTATGTCTCTGTGTTGCACACAATTATCATCATCAAGATAAAGAAGTCCTAGACTTATTTGAAACACAGTAAATTAACAGAAATTTTGGAATTTTTCAATCAATGACCTGCTGATAAAAATCGGTTTCTGAATGTAATAAACACATGGGATTAGTTGCAAATCAAAAAGCTTCTACTTGCCCTTTCAAGACTCACTCTTCATTTCTGACAGGCTTCCCTTGCTCAATCTTGAAAATTGATCTTACCTTTCAGCAATTACTTCTGTCTTTACCCACCATGATCCACATGCAGATTCAGTGGAAGATGTATTCACTCAGATCCTTTCCTATGTAGATTAAATGCTTGCTACTCTAACATCCTAGTTGTGCATAGGCTCAATAGAAAGTGCCCAGCTATTTGTCTTCACGTGATGCCTTAGCAATTATAATGCTTGCAAGAACACACAATTTAGGTTTCTGAGTGCAAGCTCCCTCTCAGGACAGCACCAAACAGCAGAGATTTACAACCAGACAACTTCCCCTAAACAATGGGGAAAAACCCCAGCCCCACAGAAATTCTTAGTGATTCCAAAAGGGAGGGATTTCCCCTCTAAGCAATTTACATTAACTCTCAGTCCAGGATTATATATTACATAAAACATGAACTACATCTCATCTTTTACAGCATCATATTGACAAAATTACTTTAAATCTTTGAGGTACATTTATCTAAAATAAGAATAAAATAAACAATGCTATGTCTCATTTCTTATCTTGCAATGGCTTAAGAAAACAATATTAAAATAGGGATAGTTTATGATCTTAATAGCCATTATTTACTAAGATTGTTAAATCTTCATAAAAGTGCAATATAAAACAATGCAAACAGGAACAGAAAAACTATTAAAAAAACAGCTGGGCTGAAACGACCTGCCAAAGGTTTCAAAAGGCCTGTTATCAAGTTAATTTTACCATTAGAGTCAAGATCACACTTGCCTAAAGAAAACATGAAAAATTCACTTATGGGTGTTACCAGAATGATACGATCGCATTGAAATTTGACTGAGCCAGAAATAATGAACTTATAAAAGAGGTCAGATTCTGCCTTCCTTATTCATGAGTGAGTTTGATGCAGTAGAAATTCATCCCTGATTTCACTTTATCAGCTGAGAAAGATCTATCTCACTGAAGTACTGCACTCAGGAGTTTAAGGTAAGAAAAATTTGGCCCAAATACTCTCAATAATGCAAGATACAATCTACATAGGCAAAGTAAAGCTTTATTGATAAAAGCAGGTTTATGCAAATTTTCAGCTACAAATTACCTCTGAAGATTTGGTACTGCAATGTTCAGACATCTATTTAGAAATACTATTTTGTTCTTTTTGGATGATGATCAGATATCTTATTAGATAAAGCTTTGTTCATGTGAATCTAATTATTCAGGTTTATGGTGAGTTCTTTCCTGTCTGAGCTTCTTGAAAAGCAACTTCAAACTGTTTCATTTTCTGAACAAACTGAGTTTCCAAATAACTTATGCTAGAAGAGGAATAAAGTAATCATCAGGAACTTAAAATATTTTGGTCTTCCAAGTCCTCAAAGGATTTAAAATACAGAATTTAATTCTTCTTCTCCCTGCTTTGAAGTGAATAATTTTTAGCAGAAGAACTTAGCCTGAGGTTTCTTCAGAGATAGTGCGGTATGCTACTCTGTATAAGAAATGGTAACAGCTTAAAACCTTACCAAACAAAGGTAGTCTGAAGACTTCTGTCTAAGAAAAACATCATAAGAAAGGAATCTTTTCTCTGCAAAAATTGATGTGGTGTCTTTCTATTTACAGGTCCTAAATCTAGAACTGCTGTTTTATTCAAGTGACTAGACAAGGTGGAAGATGAAAAAGTTGAGAAAAAATAATCCATGGGAAAAAGGCTTAGATGTGAAAACCTGAAACATTCTTCTTACATAATTTTAATTACTCTTGGTCATTTTACAGTTACTCACTATATTCATTTTAAAGGTAGTCAGTTTAAGAGAAGATCATTAATACTAAATAGGCTTCTCTCATTTCAGTGACACTTCTTAGGAAAGACAAGAATAAAAGGCAAATTATCTATTTTAGGAGTATTTTTAATTCTAAAATAATCTGAATTAATAAATTCTGAGATACTCCCAAAATTTCCTGAAAAAATCTCAAAAGCTCCTCCTATAGTAAACATTTGGAGTATATTAAGCCTTAGACTTAATACACTCCATTTGGGTGTCTATATCCACCTCTTTACATTTAAACTCTTACCGTTAAAGGTGATGTAATCAGCACAGTTTATGAAACCACAAATGTGGTTCAGTTCACCCAAAGAACACATCTCTGTGTAAGTCTATATGCAGCTGAGTAGGGACTCAATCTCCTTTGATTGCAAATGGGAGCCAAGACAATCAGCTCATGTGGTGTCACACAGAAAGACATAATTTTAGGTGCCACTGTTGAATCCCGTCCTTGGGTTCAAAGCAGTCAAAACTTTTGTTTCTGCTTTTCTTACTAATTTTTTGCAAAGTAAATATCAAAATGAAAATGGAGATACCAGTTACATTTAGTGATATTTCATCAAAATACATAAGAAAATTACAAATAAATAAAACAGTTTTTACTTTAAGAAATAAACTTTTCAGCAGGAAAAAAAAACAAAAACAAGAGACCTACTCTAGGCCACAGAAGACAGAAAGACAACTAATGAATTTCTATTATTTTTCTCCTGTAAGGCAACAATACTAATGAATATAAATGATCTTGTTAAGAGAGTACACATGTACTTCAGAACTAAATCCTCATGAGCAGGTGTTCCATAATAAAAAATGTCAGAGCTCATTGAAAAGTTAGGAGAAAAATTTTAACTCTTGGAAGAAGGACCTCAACAGCAGAGAGGCATTATAATAAGAAAACTATTAATACTAAATATAAAGTAGCTTTCCTACCTGTGTGCAGACAAATTACTGAGGTTCAGGGTGTATTTTTCTTCAGCAGACAACCCATCCATCATGAAGTAAAAAACATGAAAATTACTCTGGTTGAGAGGCTGGATAATGACACGAGACTTCTCCAACATGTATGTATAAATCCTAGCTGATTAAGAAACAAACACATAAATTCATCATTATACTGATTGTTCTGAACTTAAATATCTTAAACCATTCAACATTGCAACAGTTAAGAATAAACAATATTTCTTATAAAATTATCTGAGGGGAGCATATAAAATATAGTATTACCATTCATACTCATGGTTTTCTATATTAATCATATATAAAACCTAACTTCATTAAAATTGGTGGAACAAACATATTACCTTACTTACTGTTTTACATTACCATTAAAACTACTAGTTTTAAAGATACTGATGTTGATTTGTACCAGTTGCTGTATTTGGCAAGAATTTCTGAGACAAGCTGTTAGTCATCTCACTAAAGTGTAGCCATCTGAGCACTGGCATCTATTCTAGCCTCCTTAACAGAAAGATGGAAGACAGATTCAAGACCTCTTGAAAGAAACACACTTGGAAGCATTTCTTCTTTCTCTGCTGGTAATCAAGAACATGGAAATTAACAGTTTAGATTAACCACCTAGCTTCCAGATGGCTACAAAGAGACAAATCCTCTGCAGAACTGGTTATCAACAAGCTCACTAACCTGAGCCTGGGGAAACATGGGCATCTCAGAAGGGCTATGACGACCTGGATAAATGAGAAGCCATGTGAATCAGCAGTCTGGGAAGGAGGTGAAGGAGGTTGAATATGAGTGAGATTTGCCTACAGAAATGCAGCCTACAGGATCATACATAACCTCCGGCCCACTAAGATTCTGAAAGATGCAAAGCACAGAAGCAAAGGAAATACTGAGCCCTCAGATCCATGCACCTCTTCACAAGATAACAGGCATTTTGGAGATATCCATGAAGAGACAGGGGGATATTCACCATTTTGGGCAGGCTACTCTTCAGCTCTCCCCTGAGAGTAGAACACCCCATGTTTCCAGATGCAAGAGACTAAGAGAACAAGGGAATGTCCAACTGTAGCTAGAGGTCAGGGCCTTTCTGGTCAGTAGGAACCTGATCCCAGTTCCCACTTACCCAACTGCTGGCATACTTTACCTTACCATTACTTAAATAGTAGCTGTGGTGCAAAGACCAGAAGCATGTCTCTTCACACACAACTGAGCACCTCCACCACATGGACACAGTCCATTTTGCTGCAGGTTTAGGCTTTTTAATGGCAGAGCTTTCACAGAGCCTTTGCAAGGATCCTCACCCTGGAAAGGACTGTTGAGTTTAGAGCATAAGGTGTACTTCTCAGCAATGGAGGAGCTATATTTTTGAAACCCTGTAAGCAGATGAGAATATTAAACTATATCTTCCCATAGCCTGGCTTTCAACCAACTCATCCAGGACTCCTTTCTTTATGAACTGGAAGTAGCTCTTGAACATATAGTGACTGTAAACATTGGTGCGTGCATCCTGCAGCACAGCAAGTATATTTTCTAAATGCATATCACTCACGTCTTTTTAGAATTTTTCTCTTTTTTTAGTTTTTTAAGATGTCTGGGATTAAGGCGTTATTTTCAGAACCAGTTTTGGGCTCACAGGTGTTGCCCAATGCAAAGTGAAATTTGGTGAGTGAGAGTGTGTATCAGAGGCACGGTAGTTGCATTAGCCTAATGACTAGGCCAGCAGGCAGCATGTCATGTTCCTGTCACCATGCAGTTTCTAATGTCCACAATAGCTCATTCACTGCTAGGTTGGTTATTGCTATATCATCTGTATCTGTCTGGTCATTTTAATTTAAATTCCACCTATCTTCCCATCTTTTGAAGTTCTTTAAATTCCTGTCTATACTGTTGAAATAAACACAGCAAACCTGAGGTTACTTGAAACAGTATGTATGAGGGAACAAAACCTTTGAGAATACTGCTGAAAGACAGTGTAGACTGGAGGGAAATGAAATGGGTGAAACGTGAACATATTGTATTGAGAAAGGTCTCAGCAGCTAAATTATGTTCTTGAACTAAATATAACTATGCAGGGTCTCTCAAAGAACTACTCTGCACAGGCCAAACCATCCTGGACACATCTCAGTTAAGGAGTACAGAAGGTCAGCGGTACATTAGCCAGGGACATCCTCTATGCTTTCTTTACTTAACACCACAGACGTGGCCTGACATATGTGCTGGCAACAAAAATCATGCCTGGGAATCTGGAAAAGAGACAGTAGGACTGTCAGAGAGAGTTGTATGTCTGACTTGCTGAACCAAGGAGACATGATCTGGCCCGTTTAATCATCCTACAAAAGGTAGTAGTGAACTCCATTATGGAATCTGTATTATGAGAAATTGTGTATCATCCATCTAATCCTCTGCTGCTACTCTACAGAAAAAACTAAAAAACCAAAACCTGTACTGGAAGTGAAAAGGCACACTTGGGAAATCATGTATGTTTCTGGCTCCAGTACCTTTGCAACACATTATAAATTGAAGCAATGCAATCAGGCAGACTGGCCCAGACACACACTTTCATCAGAATCAATCATTACCCGGCTGTCATTCCTACAGGGTAAAACAGAATAGATGAACCTGAAGGATGATGTCCATCTTTTATTGTGCTTGTAACTTATTTCTCAATAAAACTAATCTGACCATCAATTAATTTGAAAAGAGTCCACTTCAAATCTTTAATCACATTTTGTGCGCAATATTCTTCAATAAGGCTGTCATAACCACCACTTCAGGTGTTTTTAACATTCATTGATTAATAAAAGCAGGAAAAATGTTACCAAAGGTCATCTATCATTTAACTTTAATGCTGGGCAACGTCACTTATTCAGATGACACAAATTAATTCAGCCCTTTCCAGGTACTTCAAGTCACCTGCACTTTAATAAGGCTAAATACATTTCATCACAACTAGCATCTCCTGCAGTTGGAAGAACTGTTAAGAAAAGCCAAGCTTCCAATCAACAAGAATCATACACAGCACATCTTAATGGTGCTAAAGGAGTCATAAAGAAAATTATCATGGTAGTACGCTTTTCTACAAAGTGAAGTAGGTTTGTTAATCTATGTGTGAAATAAAAGGGAGAAAATAATAGAGTTCCTAAGTGAAGTCTGTCATTTTTGCGCAGTGGAAATTGTGCTTCCAGGCACAAACAGATTTGTACTTCCTTTAACTGCTCACTTGATCTACTCAACAGCTCCACAGTCAGCAAGCAGATTCTGTATTAAAAGTGGGGCCAGTGAAATCTGTCTTTCAGCTGTGCATTCTTAGAAACTACATTGCTCCTTCTCAAAAATCATGCTGTCCTAAACACAGCTATTGTTAAAGACAATAACATTTGTCAGTCCATTTCAATGCAACTTAAAAAAAAAAAAAAAAATCAGTCTTTGCTTTTCAAAAAGTGAAGACTGAGAAAACCAATGCCTGAAAAGCAAGTCAGAAAATTTTGAGACTTTATTTTCTCTTCCTAAGCTTCTTTTTAAGTAATCTGAGGAAATTTATAGAGGCATTAATTTTCATCTTAGAAATGATATCAACTTACCTGAAGGACCATTCTGGGAAGAAAAAAAAAAAAAAATCAGCCTTTTGCTACTATGCTGTAGGAATTCATCATTCTCTAGGAATGATATTAATTTTTTTTGCCAGAAGATCAATCTTTGAATTCTGAATTTATTTTAGAAACTTAGTGAAATGGCTGGTCTGTAGTTTATTCTAAGTGTTTGTTCTAATATAAAACCTTTTACTACATAAAACCTCTTCAGATATCTGTACTGGCTTTGAGTAGAACCACACTAAAAAGCTCCATCCTTGTTTTCAAGACATCGTGGCAAAGATACAGTTTATGCTAAAGAATGAATCAAACCTAATATTGAAAATTATGGGGAACATTTCTGTTATTTAGGTATATTTTACTTTCTGCTAGAAGAATAATCCTTATGTGACAAAAGTCAGAGCATTTCCAGGGTCTAAAAGAACTTCAGCATGAACAAGAAGCTGTCACAAACTTCATCGGTGTCCACTGAAAATGCAAGGAGTGCCGTCTTGAGCTTGCCCTCCATAATAAAAGTGTACCCATGTACTTTGCACGTCCGTCCCTCAGCAAATTGTTCTGGATCTCCACCAGTAAGATCTGTCTTTGGAGGAGTTTAAACCACCTACACCCTTTGATGGAGGCAGTCTAGTGTCACTTGGATTTTTGTTTACAAATCAGACAGATTTAGCCCTGTTAATATCAGTGAGTTATAAAATCACGGCTCAGCAAAATCAGGTGCTCTGCATATTTAAATTTTTAATTAATGTTTAAACAGTGCAGGACAGTAAATACTGCTGCAAATGATCTCGCAAAAAAATACAGAGAATCCCTGGGTGGAATTTAAACTTGCCAAACACAACATGCCTGATTCTTTTCTCATTTATGGGGGTCTAAATCTGGGACAATTTCACTCAGAAGTGATGTTTAGCAGTGGCCGAGAAAAGGCAACTTCTACTACACAAATCAAAGAGCAGGAAGAATTGCAAATTTCAGAAATATAGAACACACTTCTACTGCTGAAGTAAGGCTTGTCTCTCTTGACAGTAAATTATGTAACTTTTGGCTACCTTAGGTTTGGTAAGAATAATTGATACAATTCCTAAATAATTGGGGAATAGCAGGGTAAACAAGTAATTTTTTTCTATTTGTTAATGGACCTGACTACCCCTACATTTTCTCATTTAATGCCTGTGGCTTGAGAATGATAAAAACACAGAATTAGTGTACCAGAAAACTGACACAAGAACCTACTTAATTGATTCTGTCACAGGCAATGGCTATGAATTAAACTGGACGTTCTGGGTAAAGCTGTTCATAAACCCACGCCCTGCAAACACAATATACTCAAATTAAAGATGTGCAATACAAAGGATTTATAAAATGTTGTCTTTGGGGATTGATCTTTATTTTTACAAACTCAACTGAGATGCTCTTCAGTCCATGCTAATGTATATATAATTTTGCTTTCCTCCCACAAGAGCTTATAAATGAAAAACAAAATCACCAGTTTTTAGTTTTGAATTTCCTTTACAATTATCCTGCATTCATTATAAAACAAACCAGAAAAAAGTGATAGTAATTTCCCATGCAGTGACATTTTCCCTGAAGAAACTATCATATTTTCTAGAGTATAGTGAACTGTAAGAAAATGTAATTCCCACTATGAAATATTCCCAAAGAATTTTTTTAGGAAATCCTTCAGAAAGCATAAACACATTTAAAATTATATAAAAAAGGGAGTAGATTTGGAAATTTTTATCTAATGGAACCTAATTTATTTGGAACAAAAGTGTGTCTTGCCATACAGCTTCTCCATCAAGGAAGAGCAGTGCAAGTCGAAAACTCTCTATGTGCAGTTATTTCTGCAGACATACCTTGCTTTGACACTGAGTAACTTTATGATGACCTGTGTGGACCAGAAATTAAAGCTCTCTCTGACTGCTTTTGAAGAGCAGAGTTTTCAGAATCAAACTGAAAGATTGCTCCATTTTCTTGTATTTCTTTTTATGTCGCACTAATGATTGCTTACAAGGGATTAGAGACTCACATTTACTCTGAAAACAAATTTCACACTATCTTGCCTCTAACAAGAATAAACATCAATATGATTCCTAGTTGTTTCAAAAGAAGTTCTAAGCTGTAATAAATTACCTCCGATTTCAGTATTACAGAATAAACTTGTTCATTTGTTCTTCACTAAACAGATTATATTATCACGCAGTAATTTAAGGGATACTTAAAATACCCAACACAATATTAGGTAAAAGTGCACAACTCAATCCCTTTTTAACTCTTCATTCACAGCGTTGCACTACACAGCTCTCTCAGTTTGTTGATCTGTGAAATAAAGTGAAACATGATTTCCGGGAAAATAGGAGGAGTCTGTGGTGTCAATTTGTTTCTTGTCCTTCCCTGCCACCTTGTGGTTGCTCAGAACAAGGCACTGCTCACGCCTGAGAAGTGATCAGTTCACACGCCATGAAACCTGTTCCTCTGACACTGCCTAATCCCCCGTGCCTCTTTCACAAACTTGGACAGCCCTTACTGTCCAATTCTGTGTACGGCACACTGGGATCTCTGATCTAACATTCTGTGCATGATATTAAAATAAACAAATTAAATGATACTTACCTGCAATTAATGTTTTTTTTCTCTCACAAAACTGTAGTTCAAAATACTTTATAAAACAGCTGGAAAAATCATTCAAGGGTGTTTTAGCATGTCCAAAGGCCTCCAAGATACAGTTTACCTGCAAAAATTAGTAAAGAAGCAATAAGAGAGGAAATAAATAGGAAGATATTTCAAGAAACATCAGTGAGGTTTGCTCGGGATTAATAAATGGGGAAAAAAAAGACGACCATTTTTCATCTTGGTACTTAAAAAAACCCTTGGCAGGTTTTTTTTCCAAAATAGAAATTAAAGTAAGACAGCTCAAAAAAAAAAAATTCAAAAAAAAGCAATGTCAGAATAGTGGAAGTTGTAAGTGAAAGGGGAAGACCGTCATTCACATGTGAGCTGCGTCCTTACCAGTAGTTTGGATATGAGTGACTGGAGTCATATTGCTGGAGCTGGCACACTTAGTAAAAATATTAGAATCTTTGAAGACATCTTATGATGTTAGTCAATACTAATAGCCCAACAAAGGAATTTACAAGTTTTATATAATGTCAGAAATGGCACAAATTATTGATTTCAAATAGAATTACTTCAGGATTATACTAGCGAAAAACCTAGGAAAAAATAGATTCAGACATTTTTATGGCATGTCTCACAAATGCATATCCATGTTATGCTTTCATGGTCACAGCCATTGTATTTAGCTTTTTTGTGTATAGTTAGCTGCTCACACCCCTTGTACTCTGACAGGTTCCCTTCAGAACTTTCTTCTGTGCATCCTTAGAAGTTGATTTCAATGTGGTCCATGTACACTGTTGTTCTGACATCACCATTTTCATGAAACTGGATGACTTAGCTGGGGGGGGGGGGGGAGGGGGGGGGAAGAAGTCTGTGGAGTGGCACAGATAACATGTGATTCAAACCACAAAGACAGGAGCTCTAAAAATCAAACCCTTCACAATTATTAATTAAACCAGCCATCTGTGCAGTAGGTGGCAGCAGAAAACTTGTCAGCCCTAGTTTAGGTTCCAATTCCACCCCAGTAGTGTTGTTTAGGATGTACTTGCTCTTTAGACTAATTCAGCACCGGTGCAGCTTTATTAATTTAATGGTGCTATGCATAACTGCGGCAGGAATGAGTCCAGACTATTCTGTTCATTAAGGCACCTTAAAAGGCAAATAAATTAGAATCTCTTCTCTATTCACTATGGGTGAGATCTGATACATTTACCTTTACTATCTAAAGTCAGATATCCCATCTAAGCTAGTTGTAAAGGATCTTTCTATAACCAAAATTTGTGATAATTCTCTTCCACCTCCATTGATTAAGATCCATTGATAGCTGTCTCTGATCTGGGATGAGAAGTTTCATCAGGAAAGGTAATTTTTTAAAAGAATTTGAATTCGCAATCCAGGATTTAGCATAATTTAAAATGTCAGTATGAACCTTTATAGAGAATTAAATATGGATATATGGAAATATATATTTTGGAAATTAAATATGACTGAACAAATATTCAGAACTCTTACCTGTTTCTTAAATATATTTAGTAGACAAATATTGAGCCATATAACTTTGTTCAATCCTTGCAGTTTTCCTGCAAGTTTACAGTTGCTGTCTTGCATACTATTACTTCAGATGTCTCAACACTTATACCATCCACAAAAGCATCACCACACCATACAGGCAGATTTATTCATTTACTGAAAGCAATTAATGTTTAAGAAACAGTTCCTTATCACAGAAATGTCTCCTATTCACTGCACCACTGATTTTCAAAGTCACCAAAAAAGAGAAACAAAACTGCCTCCACTTTTGAGATTTCTCTTATCACATCAATGTGAGCTTAATCCCATTCCCATTCAGGGAGAAAAACTTCCTTTGACTTCAAAGGTGAAAACAAAGCATTTATGAATTTCTACAGAGCAGACACCTTTTTCTGTACAGTTCAAATATCTCTGCCTATCCAAGAAGCCAAGGTTTTGCTTCATTCCACTCAGTGATCAGAATGATACTTACATGTTTTATCTTCGTATCAAAGGTATTTCTGCTGCAGCTGGCTCTGCAAGTGAGGTGTTTCACTATCTGTTTGCAGGCTTCAGTCTTCCCAGAACCACTTTCTCCACTGCAACATGACAGGCAAGGAAGAGAGGGAGGAATCATTGTTAGTTTCACAATTGAAATGTTATTTATATTCTCTGCTAGCTTTGTTTGAATGGATTTAAGGTACCTCCATCAAACTTTCATTTCAAATAACAGAAGGTTTATGGATGACAAATTAAGAACAGAACACAGGAGATAGACTGACTGTCTATGTTCATGAGGGCTGTCAGAGCTGTCAAGAGACATTGTCTTGTACCACTAGTCAAGCCAATCAAATCCAATGCTTTCAAGCTTTTTTGAAGGTATTTATAGCACAGATTTTATGTTTTCCTTTATCTTTTGTCCGGCAAAGAAGCTCACTTATGCTGCCTGGTTCTCTTTGCAGATGGGAAAATTACTGCTGTGGTAATGATGGGGAATCAGAAGAAATGGAAAGTGAAGAATATAATAGGAAGAAGGGAAAGAAAATAAAAAAGGAACAGTAGGGAGAAGGAAAAGCTTATTGATTTTATAACCTGCTCAGTTTCTGAAATACACTCTGACTTTAGTGATTCTGTCTGGATCATTGTGATTTCTTGTTTGTGATGTGGAATAAATATCCTAAAGAATGAGAATCTCTGACAGGCAAAGTGACCAAAGTAAATAAGGCAAAAGGAAATAGAATGACATAGGTGGAAAGAAACAATAGAAAACTGGTGGGATGGAGGAAGGAAGAAAAATCAGCAGGTGCATTTTAAGCATGAAGAGGGAAGGAAAAGGAAAAAAGAGATGGAAAGGATTAAGTTAGTGAAGTCTGATTAAAATATTAGGTAAGAATTTCTTACTTGAATTATAAGATGATGTTTTCTTTACAGACAACTGAACCAAATAAAATGTAATTTGATGCTTCTCCTTCATTTATTCACTTGAACAAATTTAAAAGGCTGTTTATACAACAGCCACTTAGATTTTTCACAAGTACAATGGATGTGATGGCTGGTCAATCTGTTATCTGCATATTTTAGTTTCTGAAAATGAGAAGGCAGCAAAATACAGTAGCTGTCTCGCTATTCCTTTATCTATTCAAATATCACTTCAAAGGAGAAATCAATTAAAAAGGAAGAAACAAAAGAGGGAAGGACAAAAAAGAGCTCCATACTTGAATAGCAATGCACCATTTAATCTCATTCAACTCTCATGGGACATACATGCAGCTTGGTGAATATCTTATTGTTTGCCTGGCAAACTTTAGTCTTACGTGACATGACAGATCTTGTCATTACTATATGGGATATGTCAAACTGCTTTTGTCTATGTTTTCCATGTTTCTATATCTATCAAGGTGGAGGCTGACACTGGACTTCAAACTCCTACTGGCATCAGTAGGTTTATGGTCCAAGACTGCAATGGTTTACAATCTGCCAACATGTTGATGTATCTGATGAAATTCAGCTGTGGGTCCTGAGGGAGATGGCAGATGAAGTTGTTAAGCCACTATCCATCATTTTTGAAAAATTGTGGCAGTCAGGGGAAGTCCCTGCTCTCTAGAAAAAGGAAAATATTAACATCCATTTAAAAAAAAAAAGAAGTAGAAGACAGGCAACTACAGACCAATCAGTCTCTATTCTATGCCAGGGCTACGGTGTTGGTGGACAGGGGCAGAGCAACTCACATTGTCTGCCTGAACTTACGTAGTGTTTGACACTGTCCTGCACAACATCCTTGTCTCTAAATTAGAGATTTGATGGATGGACCATTTGGTGGATAAAGAACTGACTGGATCATCACACAGAAAAAGTGGTGTTCAACATCTCGTTGTCCATGTGGAGACCAGAGATGAGTGGTGTCCCTCAGGGGTAGGAACTGGGGCGGATATTGCTGAACATCTTTGTCAGTGACATGGACAGTGGGATCAAGTGCTCCAGTTTGCTGATGACACCAAGCTGTGGGGTGACACTTTATGCTGGGAAGGGATACCATCCAGAGACCTTGACATGTTTGAGAGGTGGGCTGATGCAAACCTCATTAAATTCAACAAAGCGAAGTGCAAGGTCCTGCACCTGGGTCGTGGCAACCCCAGACACACCTACAGGCTGGGCAGAGAAGTGACAGAGAGCAGCCCTGAGCAGAAAGACTTGACAGCAATGGTCAATGAAAAATTCACCATGAGCCAGCAGTGTGTGCTCACAGACCAGAAAGCCAAGATAATCCTGGGCTATATCCAAAGCAGTATAGCCAGCTGGTTGAAGGAGCCAATTTTCCTCCTGTACTCCATTCTTGTGAGTACTGCATCCAGCTCTGGTGTTCCCAGCATAAGAAGGACATTGAATTGTTGGAGCAACTCCAGGGGAGGGTCACAAAGTTGGTAAGAGCATCTCCCTATGGAGACAGGCTGAGAAAGTTGGGGCTGTTCAGCCTGGAGAAGAGAAGTTTGTGTGGAGACCTCATAGCAACCTTCCAGCACCTGAAGGAGGCCTACAGGGAAGCCACAGTGGGACTCTTTGTCAGGAACTGTAGTGACAGAAAAAGGAGTAATGATACAAACTGAAAGAGGGGAAGTTTAGGTAAGATATTAGCAAGAAATCTTGTACTGTGAGGGGAGTGAGACACTGGAACAGGTTGCCCAGGGAGGTTATGGGTTCCCCATCCCTGGAGGTGTTCAAAGCCAGGTTGGATAAGGCCTTGAGAAACCTGGTCTAGTGGGAGGTGGGAGGCCCATGGCAGCAGAGGTTGGGACTAGACCACCTTTAAGGTCCATTCCAACCTCTTCACATTCTATGATTCTATGTTATGTGAAGATCTAAACTAGGAGGTCACAAAGCCATGTTTAAACCAGGTCTAAGAGTAAATGGAATTGTGTAATGTCAAGATGGTCACTGTCACAACTAATATGAAATTAGCAACTCTCCAGAAACGACAAGGTTCTCCTTAAGGGCACTATCCCTTGGTCAGATTTTCGGCTTCTGACTCTGAAAGAGTTTCAAAAGTCAGACGGTACTTGATGTCACCCTACAAAATATGCATCTCTGCCCATGTAATGATGACTTCACTCTCCAAACACTAATTGTACCATTCTGCCTCTGTTCTTAAGATCCAGCATTAGCCTTTATAATGGTAATCTCCAGATTCCATGTTTCTTTGCCTGTTGTCACTAACAGGAACCGAGAAAAATTGAAACAGGACACTAGTCCTCCCTTACAGACAGGATATTCCTCCCTTACAGACGTTTCACAATATTAGAAATAACAGATCTTATACTGTATTATCCAGAAATGTGGAGATACTTACAGCTTTTTACCAGCTAGGCTCGTAGTTCAATGCCTTAGAAAGCCTCAGGCAGCCTAGAGAGGTAGCACGGGCAATCCAGCATTTCAGTAGCTCTAAAAGCGGTAAGTGTATTAGCTGCAAAGCTGATACCACCAGCAGAAGCAAAGAGGGAGAAATATAGCTCCCAGCTTGCCTAATTTCCTGCAATTAGAAGCTTTCAAAAGAAACAGACAAACCAGGCCAAAACCAGCCACTGTAACAGAAAGTTTTTCCAGGTTTCAAAAATCTTTCTCACAACTGGAGAAATTGAGGGTGGGGAGAAGGGATGCTAAAATAAAAGTTGATGTGCCTCTGTTTTCAAGAATTACAAAGCAGGCATGCAACTTAAAATTAAAACCAGAAAAAATGACTTCTTAAACAAAGAAACTGGAGTGTTCCCCATGAGTTTCCCCACTTAAGCATTAGTTTGCTTCACTTTTAACATAAAGCTATGTGTTGTTTTTGACTGCAAGACAAATGTGGCCCAGCTAACACGACCATGCAAACAAGCAAAAGTGGACAGTTTCTGTACATTTTTGAATATTTCTTCTCAAGATTCATGTTTTCTGAACATTGCAGGAACTCAGCTGCAAAGATATGACATGCTCGGCTCAACTGTTCATTTTACAGTCCTGCCACGGGAGGTTGTTGATCAAAATGATTGCTACATTACTGTTCAGGGCTACAAAATTCACTAGAATGTGGTTGCTGAAAGAGAGACACAACATGACTTAGTTGTTCTGTACATTTCAATGGTATATTCACTTTCAGTGAAATACAGATTGAACCGCTGAGAAAAAAATGCTATGTTAGGAAAAGTTTTAATTGTTGATACCATTATTTGGAACATTTGAGGCAATTTAACAATGGAAAAGTAATTTGGTACCTTGTACCAGATCTTGTTTATTCCATTTCATTTGAGGTTGAATAAAATTTTTTGCAATGTCAGTATTTTTGCCCTAGAAATTCAATGCTGCTTAGAGAACAACTCCTATTTTCTCTTTTAAATAAGTGTTTCATCACTATATTTTTCCAAATGTGATTTACAATATGAATATTGGTTTCTTATTACTTTTGTTTGGATTGACTTATCAAGGCGTAGGGTAGGTTAGCAACAAAGCAGAAAAGCATTCTTCTGCACTTAAACTTCCTTAGAAGGCGATATGGAACAGACAAAGAAGGCTTATTTCACGTATAAAAAAAGGTTAAATTAGAAACAGCGTACTCCAAAGGAAAGGAAAATAAACAGAGAATTTGAAACCCTATTCTCACATAGGGCTTTAGGCAAGTTCCATGAAGTTTTCTCACTTTATTCCTTCTTTGGCTTTCCAGCTTTTTTTTATAACTACCTGATGGAGGGCCTGTTCCCTACTATTTCTTTATGAATATTTTGTTAATACAACCTTAATTACAGGTCTAATCTTTCTGTCTTCAAATATTATGAATAATTTAAAAAATAAGTTCTATTTTGACATAAAAAATTAAAATCTTAATTTGTTAGGAAAAAGTCCAATTGAAAGTGTGAAAATACAAAGACATGTGAAGCAAAGAACACAAGACATAATACACCCAGGAGGAACTAAAGAACCTACACCCATCAAATCCATGGCATTTGGATTATCATACAACTCTTTTGCTTTCTTGTGCCAGTCTAGCTGGGCTGCTAGTGACACCCACGCTGGAGAGCTCCATGTGGAAGGTGTGCTTGCTGGACATCCACGTGAACGGCCTGGCTGTGAAGAGCTGTGGCTGGAGTTCCAACTCCCTTCGTGGTGACTCCCAAACCCACAAAGCCTGTGTGAACACCCCAGCTCTGAGACCACCGCAGCAGTTGGTCCCCACCGGGTTAAAAAGTTATTGGATGGAGAGGGACTTAGGCAGACAGAACCATCACATGGAAGTAGTTAATCAAGGAAGCCCAGGTAAAAAAGTCAGAAAACAGCCAGCTCCAGGCAATTTTTAAGACTTGCTTTCTGCAAGTACTGAGAAGTACCCGCTTACTCTTACTTTATGCATATTAGGCTGGTGTGTCTATACCTTTATGATTTCAGAACACTGGCCCATTATTGGATCATTATTGTTTGGTAAGCAATAATCCCAGTATAAAGAAATTCTACAAATCATCTATTTAGGGAAAATATGACGAAATATATAACATGTGAGGAGCAATATATCTGTCATTTGAGATAATAAAAATGACAGGGTTTTATTTTTTGCATTTCATTTTCAATTCTGACCAAAGGTACCACACTCAGAACTGCAGAAATACTTAATGAAAAGAACTTATTCCTGCAGTACTTGAACTATAACCAGAAATGATGGAAAACTGCTGACGGAATGTGTTCATATAAGATTTCCACCAGATTTAAAGGAAGACAGGTGTGCTGTTTTGCATGAACTTCTGAAACAAATCTCTTATTGTACTACCCTAAACAGTGAGCATTACTACTCCAAATTCCCATTAATATAGTAAGATATATCCAGGGAAGAGTGACTTAAGTTTGCACACTTTTGGGGGTCAGAATAATTTATTTCTTCTCCATTTTCTGAGTATGTAAGTGAGACACTGAGTCTTGCTCCCAGTGACTGAGGTTTCTAGATTTGAAACAAATATGTGCAAGCAAAACTGTTAAACATAAAAGAGTGGGTTGTGTAATATCAGTAATGTTATCTATAACTGATCAATCCTGCATGTTAGTTGGAAATTATATTCTTAAAATTGAGCTAAATTGAACAAATCTGTAACTGCACTTATGATATATGGAACTATACTTTCAAAAAAATAAATATTTTTTACTTGATCAGAATGGCTTTGGTGATGCTAAACTGAGGAAATCCAAAGCTTTCAATGCATTCCACTGTAAAACACAAGGATTTCTCTCCATTCCAGGTTATTTGGCTTAAAAATGTGATTTATATCACAACAGAATCATTGGATATTGACACTCCTGTCTGCTAAGAAGTTAGACCATTTCATTTTATGTACTCATTATGATTTTTTGACTCACAAAATTAGCCATCAGCATGCCATAAATCTTTGGTTTGATTTACTAAGGATCCTTAGCTTTTAACAAGTCTATATTTAGGCTCCCTAGACAGCTCTTTACTTATCTTGTCAGTGCTTAATGTATTTTCATATCCTGAAAAGCAAGAGCAAAATGCAGTCAGAAGGAAGCTAACCAAGAAAAGTCCACCTACTGGCTACTTAAGAGCATAACTAATAGCATTATTTTATTCTGTAACTTCCATTAGAAGTTTATACAAAGACAGCTCTTGGTGCTAAGTATACAGGAGTGAAGCTGGCTTGCTATAAACTGATAATAATTGTGAATAACTGATAGTAAGTTCTTCAGTGATTTGGCCAAATGCTTCCCTGTTGTAAAATGCTCAATTTCAGTGAGTGAACTTTTGCTCAGATGTGAAGTGACTGGGGAAAAAAAATTTTGTAACATGGTAAGAAATTTGGCTGCACTTCAAGTTCTGTGTCCAGTTCTGGTCTTCTCACTTCAAGAAAAACATTCAAGTGCTGGACAGAGTCCAGGGAAGGGCAATGGAGCTGGTGAAGGGTTTGGAGCATGAGTTCTACAAGGAACAGCTGAGGGAGCTGGAGGTGTTTAGCCTGGAAAAAAAGGAAGCTTAGGGGAGACCTGAGCACTCTCTACAACTGCCTGAAAGGAGGCTGTAGCCAGGAGGGGATCAGCCTGTTCTCCCAGGCAACCAGTGACAGGACAACAGGAAATGGCCTCAAACTGTACGAGGGGAGGTTTAGGTTGGACATCAGGAAGAATTTAGTCTCAGGAAGGGTGATTAGACATTGGAATGGGCTGCTCAGGAGGTGGTAGAGTCACCGTCCCTGGAGGTATTCGAGAAATGACTGGACATGGCACTCAGTGCCATGGCCTACTTGACAAGATAGTGTTCAGTCAAAGGTTGGACTCGATGATCTCAAAGGTCTTTTATAATCTCATTGATTCTGTAATCCTGTGGATTAAGTTTAAAGATTCAGAAAATATGAAAGTAAGTAAAGTGTGGAAAGATAGAGATGATAAGACTGAATAACAAATTTCTTTTACTGAGTACATCAAATTCTCCACTGCTTTCAGAGAGCTTGAGAAAAGAAGGATTAACAGATTTGGGGATTAAAAAGTTCCAGGTGAATGACAAGTTTCACCATTATTAAAACCAGCATATTTGGATAAAACTCTTTTCACAGATTCCTAATACATTTATTCACAATCTTGAAGTTATTTACCATCAAAACAACACTGAATAAAGGCTAAAGTGCATTTTAAAGTCCATTTTGAGCTTGGCGAGCTAAAGAACAAACTCATGATCACACAGACATTTGAGGCAGAGTGCAAGCTCCAATACAGGCGCCTCACCACAGAGGTTTAGAATTTAGTCAAGGACTTATCATTTTTATTGTCAATAGATCCTATTTTTAATCCTGATTCATGTAGTATTAGCAAACACACACAGCAGTTTTGAATTCTTTACCATTAACTCTTGCTCCTAATTAGATGCAGCTACATGGAGTGGCAATTGCCCAAGAGAATTTATGAACTTGAGATGTAATTAAACCTTTCTCATTTCTATTTTTCTCTAATGTATGATACAGAGATCAGTACACAGAAAAAAAATCTGTTGGAGAAAAAAATAAAATGGAAATCTCAACTGCTGAGGCCCAAGGGAAACAGCTGAAAGGCAGGAGGTACAAATTAATTAATAGAAAGATAAATTTTCACCTGAGGATAAAGCACTGGGGATGGTGCTCCTGGAATAGCATGTGGTAAGCTCTTTCAGCACAGGAAAATATATGTGGGGGAAGCGAGGAACACAGTTTTCCAGAATTACTTAAATAAAGCTGGGTGACCTGAAAAATTGTAGAAAATTAAAATGACAAATACATTTCAAAACAATTATGTTTCGTCCCCCTAATTTGGGTCTTTTGTAAAGCTTTATAAGCATTATGAACAGAATCTCTCTAGGTATAGAGGTGATACTTTTACAACAGCTATGAAGTTCTTAATTGCAGAAAATAGAGCTTTAAACACAGAAGGTCTAATTAAGACACAAAAGTAAACATAACTAGAGGACTTAACAATACTGGTTTGTGCATTAATAAAACAAAACCTAGTAAGCTATTTTTTAATACCTTACATCTATAGTTTCTCAATATCTTGACTTGAAAATATACAAAATGAGATATGAACATCCCATGAAAATTTAAAATTGAAATCAAACGAATAGGTTATAAACTAACTAATTTACTACATGACATCCCACAAATACTCTCTCTGCAATATAGAATAACTCCTGATAGACACAGCTGGCAACATATACTCTCCTTAAAGCCTGAGTAAATCCAAAATATCTGCTGTAGAAACCACTTTTTTTTTTTTTTTTCTTTTTTCTGAGGGTATCCTGATGTTCTCACCCCTTGCTGTCCCATGCCTGTCTTATTTATTTAGATATTAAGCTATTCAATCCTGGGGCATCTACAACACTGCAGCTGAATGAATCCTCCATATATATTCTCAGTCAGGTCTTAAGGGCTACCAGACAAAAAAAGATCAAATCCACACCAATTCTCCAGGAATCATTTCAGAATGTCACAAAGAAAAACCTTCACACGTGTATGCTCAATGCAAAATGTTTCAAGTTTACATATTTTTCTAACACAAACTTCAAGAATATATTTCTCTTAATCAGGCACAAGTAAATTCTGCAGGAATGTAACAAAGCAGCGTGACCACAGCTCAAGCACTTCTACAGTCACTAAGATACCTTCAAAGTCATACTTGCATGTTCTTTGTAGTATAATGCTATTATAATGTGTAGTGTAGTAGTACAGTGTATTTCCAGGTAAAAATGCAATAATATTATCCTCTAACAATTGCATTGAATTTCGTAAGAAGCAAAGTACATCAGTGTCTATTAATGTATGATTCTTTGTCATGTCAGAATGAATAATTGCTTATAAAATATTTACTTTAGTAGTATTCTACTGGAACGAAGTGTGGGAGGTCAGTGCACTGTAACAAAATTATGTTTGTCGAGAAGTTATGAACAGTATTTTTTAAAAAAAGAAAAACATAAAATGTCTCTGTTACTAAAATATATATATATATTATAATATTTTCATTGCATTATTCTTGTTTTAAAAATAGTATCATGCCCAAGAAGTTTGCATTCCTTTTCTTTTTGACAGCTAACAAACTACATACCTGAAACAAAAACGCTAACTAATGAGCCACATCATATAGCACGTCAGCATTTAGTGAGGAATTGACATCATCACTTTTTATTACTCTGATATATAGACCATCTACCACTTAGAGACTTTAATACAATATCAGCTAAGCTGCTGCAGTATACCGGAGCATTTCAAAAACAAAGTGGTTTTACAACCATGGTTTCTTGATCATCCGGGAAATACCTGCATAATGCACAATAGAGTGCAGATTACAATGATGAAGTGAAAGCAATTATTATCCAAGGTGACCCAAACAATTACAGGACAAAAAGTGTCTCATGATAAATTTAATTAAATAGATCTATCACAGAGAAGTAAACATACAGCAAACATTCAGGAAACATTTTAATATGTAAACTCTTCCTCTACAGTTCTCTCTTGGTGCACAAAATCATGTAGCTAATATAAAATACACAGTGACAGGAAAAAATGCCAGCATCTAAAACCCTGGAGATGATGGATGATTTCCATTTTTAGAAATAAATTCAGACTCCCAACTTGGAATCTGCTGCTCCTACCATGAATGGCAAAGCATTTCTTTCTCTCAGATTTACTACTGATACATACAAAGCCATGTGACTTAGCAAACAGCCACAAATTACAATTTGCTTACCAAATTTTTAACCCTTTATAACTCTTGTAAGTTAAATAAACATATTTGAACCTTCCCTCTCAGGGAGGCTGATCTCTGTGATCTCAGTGCATCAATGGGAAGCTAAGAAGGGAGGATAAATTAACAGTTACACTAACACTATCTCTAAAATGTCTGGGTGAAGATGAAGGAGAGATCAAAACTCTTGAGTGTTTTTACACAACTCAAGTTGTCCTTGCCCAAATGCTGCCTGTGACCAGAACAAGCCACGTCCCCGTGCCTGAGCCAGGGCAGTGTTCAGCTCGTGCTCAGCATGTTGCTTTCACTGCTGTACAATATCCCAGATGAGAGGCCCGGTGTGGAGCACAGACAGACATTTTGAGCCTTTGTGCACCATCCAAGATTGCTATCTCCATAATCATGTTTTGGGCAAGGGGGTGTGAACTAAAATAACCACTGTATGAAGTATGCATCTATTTTTGTAAGTTTGACTGTGGCAGAAACCACCAAGGTCATCAGGAATTATTTTTAAACAACCAGAAGTGCTGCTGCTCATTCAAAGCGTTATCAAGATGACTGCTTTACCAATAAGACACAGCAAAAATAGCTATATCTTGGAAGACATTTTTAAATTTTTGCTAAAACACTAAAACTGAGATGCTCCCCACACAAAATGGGCATATATGTTAATTAATTGTAGGGGTTTGGCATGTCAAATGAACTATATGAATTGTGAAAAATATCCGCAATCTTTTAAAAGAGAATTCTTACCATGGTAGAATAAATAGGAAGTTCTTTAAATGGGTTAACAAGCAACAGTATATCACCAATGTAGGTCTGAAAAAAAGAAGATACAATTGCTTTATTAAGTCATAAATTAAATTTTTAAGGAGGCTAATGGCTTTCTTCCAAATAGAACCTCAGTAAAGCCTCTTAACTCTAGCTAACAACATGCTAAACATAATTCATGAATTCTGAGCTTTTAACTCCACTGTTTGAACTTGAGATCTAAATTTACACTTTGAACAGAATTAATTAGCCTTTTTATAATAAAACTGAGTTCTTCATAACTGAAAATTATGCAGAGAAAAATTGCACTACATATATTATTGGTAGATTATTTGAAAGTTAATTTGTAACTTACCACTTGCTAAACTACAAAAATGTCACAGAATCACAGAAGCTGCTGAGTTGGAAGGGACCCACAAGGATCATCGAGTCTAACTCCTGGCATGCCTACCACATAAACAAGCTCCTCAAGGGATTTTAATGGAATAGATGACATAATTTAGAAATGCTATACTGGCTATCCAGAGTTGATACGTTAAAATATATTGCTTGTGGGGTAAGATGGAGCAATTGATACATATATGTCTTTATGCAAGTGCATGTGTATATGAACATATGAGCATGCATCTGGAAAAGCTGTCCTGACTATATTAGAAAAAGTAAACCATTTAATGATTGCAAGTTTGCAAGATTTTACTATTTCATGTTTGGGGCTTTGATGGATGAGAGGCTGGACACGAGCCAGCACTGTGCTCTAGCAGCCCAGGCAGCCAATTGTATCCTGGGCTGCATCCAGAGCAGCGTGGGCAGCAGGGTGAAGGAGCGGATTCTGCCGCTCTGCTCTGCTCTGGCGAGACCCCACCTGCAGTGCTGCATCCAGCTCTGGGGTCCCAGCACAGGAAGGACATGGCCCTGTTAGAACAAGATGAGGGCCATGAAGATGATCAGAGGCCTGCAGTACCTCTGCTATGAAGATAGGCTGAGAGAGTTGAGATTGTTTAGCGTGGAGAAGGCTCCAGGGAGAACTTATAGTAACCTTCTGGTACCTAAAGGGGGCTACAGGAAAGATAGGGAGGGACTCTTTATCAGGGATTGTAGTGACAGAATGGAGAGGAATGGTTTTAAGCTGAAAGGGAAGAGATTTAGATTAGCTACTAGGAAAAAAATTCTTTACTGTGGGGGTGCTGAGGCACTAGAAGAGGTTGCCCAGAGGAGTTATGGATGCCCCATCGCTGGAAATGTTCAAGGACAGGTTGCATGGGGCCTTGAGTTCACCATCTTCAACTGGAAGATATCCCTGGCCATGGCAGAAGAGTTGGAACCAGATGATCTCAAAGGTCCTTTCCAAAACAAACCATTCTACAATTGTATGCACTTAAGTGTAAGATTGTAGGTCACTCTTGCTGCTATACTTTTCACTCCACACAAATAGCTGCTGCTATATTACACTCTTACAATGCAAAAACTGCCAGGCTTCTGTCTCTGAAGAGGTCAGACAGCAAAGCATCATGTGAACAGTTCCAGTCATGCTGTCTTCTTCAAGATGAAGCATTTTGATTTGGAGAGGTGGAAAATATTGTCCTGCATAGTAAATGTACTGTTTTCCTTCTAAAATGCATCAATGTGTTTCCCTTCTCTCACCCACCCTGACTTCACTGTTGGGTTTTCCGGCAAAATGAAACTTTATAAAACTTAAAAAAAACCATGAAGCAGGAAGTGTTTAGGGCTAATGACAACTTTGGTTTGGAATTGGAGCCCAAGGAATTTTCCTTCTAAGTCTAAGAACCAAGTCAAGACGAAAGCATCTTCAGCACTGATGCTGATACCCTACCAAAGCACTCTACCAAGGCTGCTGTTGAGCAGAATACTAGTGATCACTGCCTACAAGTCCTGTTAAGCAAAGAGAATTCCAGAATAGAAGATCCTTGCAGATGAAATCTTCAGTATCTTAAAATAAGACTTCCTCTGTGGATCTTAATGAATTCAGTTTAAGTTATCTGGTACCTTTGAAAGTGAGATGAAGAAAAATAAATACTCATATTATGAGTATTTTTTAGGATTTGATCCATGACTCTAAACCCCAGAAATTTTTTTACCATTGAATGCCATAACACCTAAAAGTGAAGTTCCCATAATTTCAAAAGGATTCACAGCAACATAACAATTCCCCATATTCCTTTAGTCGAAACAGTGTAATCAATTTATAAATTTAAAAATAATATGCATGTTTCCCATTTGCATTCCACTCAGCTCTTCAGTAAGTTAGTAATAAGTTATGGGTAAGATATGGACAGGGATACAAAAATTTTCAAGTGCTTAACTGGATGCCTTCTGTGCTTATTATGGCCCAGACAGGAAAACTTTCCTTACAAAATCTTGCTGCAACAATTTCTTTCGGTATCTAGATGATTACCATTACAATTATTTCTGTGATATTGGAAGAAATGATTAATTAAATATCCCATGCTGAATTCTAAGCTTTTAAAATCTAAATTTCTTTTACATTTCCAGTAATCATGCTCTATTAAATTGACATAATGTTAAAAATGGAAGGATCTTTCAGTGGTTTGAGAAGGAAGATTACAAAGTATGGTGGTACACCACCCCCACCAGCCACACTGATCTGAGCGACCTTAAAACACTCATTCTTGACAAGTGTGTTCATCAATGTTTACCAACACACTTCCTCCGTGAAATAAGCACGCATAAATTGTATTCAAACCTCTCTGAAGTTATATTCCATTTTTCATATCTCCTTTTCTGACATGAACTTGAGGAATTGCAGGGCTTACACACACATACACATGCCCTCATCCATTTAAAACTAGTCTTGAGTTTGGGGCAGGTTACTGTCCAGTAGTTAAGACAGTAATCCTATTTTTCCTATTCTTTCTTTGGTCTTTTTTTAAAGCTTACTATTGATAGGTGAATAGCAACTCACATATATCTGATTATTGTTGAAACGCTTCTGAATCTCATAAAGCAGGCTGCTGTCTGTTAGCTCACTCAGAGAAGCCAGGTCATCATTTGGAGCTGGAGGCATTAGCTTGATCTAGAAAACAAAAATTAGAGAAATAAAGTAACTTCACAATGAATCATTCTGTACCATAATGTTCCAACTTACAGTATAAACCAAGACCATTAGAATTTATGGGAAAAAATGCATTAGGAAACCAGAAAGTTGTCACCCCTAAACAATTCCACATCAATAATCTTAATCAAGGGAAGAATATAAAAATTATTATCAATGTTATGGTGTATAACTTCATGAGTCTGATGGGCTCTTAAGAGCATACCAGAGTACCATTTGAAATCCTTAAACCAATAAAGACTCTCAGATCAAATTCCATTTTCCTGCTCTCTTCATTAAATATTTGTAGCAGAAGAAATCAGGAAATTACTTAGTGTACTTGTGAAGTATTTATTGTCCAGTATTTAACAAAGCTCTCAGACCACTCTTTATCATATGGGATTTAAAATTCTACTGGAATTTTTCTTACAGATTAGAAGTAAGAAATTGGAATTGTGTTGTTATGGAAACTAGAAGATAATCAAGAGTCCAGTTTAGCCAAAAACTGGTGAGTGAAATTGTTTAACCCTTTTGAGATTAGAGTGAATAATAAACTCTGCAAGGGTAAGTAAAAAAGTAAATGCTAATGAAACAAAAAAGATCCAAAAGACTAAGAAAGGAGACAGAAGAAAAAAGAATCAGTGATAATGCAAATTTGGTTAAAGACAAAATAAACATTGATACATTAAGCAGTGGGTTTATAAATAGCGATCTACACTTAAAATGTAGTTTGACTGGATTTTTTATGTCAGCAAAATACCCAGAAACAGAAAATTCTCATGTGAATGACGACAGAATTAAGTTGTTTGTTCAGAATTTATTATAATAACTCAGGGTCTATTTTGAGGATGGACAATGAAGATGAAACTTCTTTCTTCTATTGTTCTGCTTTAAATGAATGCTCAGGAGAAAAGCAGACACTGCCCTTTTGTGGTGAACACCTCAGCACCTTCAGTCTCTGGCAGTGACAGGAGATCAGTGGCAGAAGCAACAAGCAGACTGGGAGATATTGGAGGGAACATGAAGCGTGCTTCTGTCATGGGGAAGAGGTTGACAAGTATCCAATGACTACGGATACTTGTGTTTAGTACTTGGGACATGACACAGAACTTCTAAACTGCAACTCTTTCCATAAGTTCAAGGTCTAGTTCAGAAAACCTGACACTGATTTCACTACCTGTGCTTTATAGGTGTATATCTACCTATCGGAGAGGTTTGTTCCTCACCCCATTATAGAGAATGAAGGTTCCTCTGTCACACAGAAGATGGCATTTCTTGCTCCTTTGTGTTTTTTAATCATGGCAGTTGGATGTACAGCTTACTAAAAAACAAGAATTTCACTTGGCAAAACAAAAAATTAAATTACAGTTTGCCATTTGTCTTTGATGATGTACAATGGAATACTAAAAAAAATTAACAAAAGAATTCCAAGAACATTTTTAAGTGTCCTGTAGAGAGAGAGAGAGAGAGCAGAGAGACGGAAGTCTGTGGCCTCCTTTCCTTAATAATGTGCTCACCTGGCATGCAGGAACAAAACAGGCATTGGTCTTCACTGCACTCCCTTGTGTGCTATCAAAACTCAGAACATCTGTGCCATAGAATGAGTGTCTTTTAATCTATCTCTATGAAGATTAAACCTCTGCTATGTATTTGTAAATAAAAGAAGGGTTTGGATAAAAGTACTGCCCTGGGATTCTCTGTATTTTCTGAACATTCTAGCACACTTCCTTATACATTCCTGGTTCCTATCAGCTAGCACTCATGCAGATGAAACCTGGATACCATTCGTGGATCACATGACAATAATCAATTCCCATAGGTCACTTCTCTGGAGGGAGAAAATAGTTTTGCCTTACAGATGCGTACGGACTTATCCCACACAGCCCGAGGCCAGCAAACAGGCCCTGGCTTGCATTTATTTCATAATCTAGGCATGGCCAAAAATGCTCATTCTCTAGATATGGTTAGAAATGTGAAGTGTTCAGTAAAACTCCAAGTAAGGAAATCAAAGTTTAGGATTTGGCGTTTCAGCGTTTTCTACCAGACTCATTGCATCAAATGCCATAGTTCAACTAGAAAATAATCACATAGAAATAAGAAACTAAATCCTTTAAACTCACAGCTGATTTAACAGTAAACACTATGTACATTATTAATATCTTATTTATGCGCACCTTAAAGTCCCATTCTCATCTACTTTTCTGGGCATACATATGTGGTTTTTAGCTCAATGCATCTATCTGGCTATCATTCTAATTGTCTGATGTATACCTTATGAGACAGAAAAATAGCCATACATACAGCATAAGTTCCAATATAACTATGCATCTGGAAGTGATTAGTTTTTTTAGGTTTTTGTAAGGCTTACAATGAAGATTTCTATTTATTCTTTTAAATTACATACACTTAACAACATTCAGAATCTGCCCTTATAATAATCTTTAGTTATAGATATATATTTACATGCTTGTGTCACTGAAATATGTATGTATACCAGCTCTTACATATAATATTATGTTATGCACAGCTGAGCCTTGTCTGTGTCATAACTGATATTGGAACAATCAAAAGGGCCTCAGGGGATAGTCTATCACACAGTTCACGTGGCCAAAAAAACATAAACAAGAACCATAAGACAATTTTATTTTTTAAAAAAGACTCAATTAAGAGAAAGAAAATATTTGATTTATATTTATTTGCAGCACAGAGCACGTAATTCAATTCCAAGCCATTGATTTCAATCTGCTATCGAAAAATATCCTTTGCAGATGAGAGGAAGGGAAACTGAGAATATGATAAAATTCTGGAAATTATTCATACTGCTTTCTTTGTTTGGCAGCACAGATCTTGATGTTACGGATGATCAAAGAACACCTTTTACCTAGGAACAAAGCAAAAGCTAACACAAGCCAAGAGAAGTCCAAAATGCTTTATTGATGTAGTCATTTCATTCCCATCTCCTAAGCTTCAAGTAATAAAAACTTTCATGAGAAATAGTATTTTCTTAAGGCTCTTTTCCATCATTTTTGCAATTAAAAAAACCTGAAGCGATATATAATTTTGAACTGTTATTTCTTTCCAAACCAAAAAGGCTATGGGCTTTTTCTATTAAAAATACATGTTTGAAATATACTAGGAAGAAATTTTTCTTTTTGATCCCTCAATAAAGGCCTAATCTGCATGCCATGTTGCCTAAGAATGTATGATATTTCTGACACAAAGCATACAAAATATCATCCTGATATACTTCAATAATATATTAACATAAAATCCAAGTAATGACTCCACATAATCTACTGAAAAATTAAACAGAACATGATTACTTTGAGTGTAGTTTGAATGCAACTGGTAAGAATAAAAGACAGTGAAGCTCATTAGAATTAGGATACCCAAAACGCAGGAACAGTGAATAAAAACTTTACTTTTCAAGTTGTGAAATCAAAAATAATAATTTTAAAAAGTGCAACATGGATAAATATCACCTTTGAAAACTAAGGTCTAAATATTAGTAAGACAAATACAGATATGATACACATATACCTACAGTTCATAATGCATGGCAAGTAGTAGAAAATACAATCCCTGTACTTCCAGGATCACAATTACATCACTTCAATGAAGAAAAAATATTACATATTTTAATTTGACAAAATCTAGGGACTCTTTTACTTTCCTAAAATTTAACTGTTTCCTGAAGTGATTAAACTAGTTTAGTCTCTTTCCTTCATAACAGCTAAAGCTCATTAAGCCCTTGCCAATTGAAAAGTTGTATTAATTCTTTTCTAATGCAACAAGTAGTTCAAAACCACACTAAGATAGCACCATTTCTAACCTACCCCTGTTAGTGATAATTTCTCAGACAGGACTCTTCCTATCCTTCCATGCTAGGGAGCATCACTCCAAATTGAGCAACTACAGATATTTTTTAGTTTTCCCTGCTTCTTAAAAAACATAAGACACACACTACTAGCTTGTTTAGAGCAGAATTTCAGACTGTTTCCTGCAGAAATTTCTCAGATAAAAGAGCTAAAAGAGATTCACCTTTAAGTCTGCTCTCTTCTCTTTGAATTGTAACTATTGTGGGAAGTTCCACGGTAGTATGGTGAAACAGCAGGAGTCCTTTTGAAAATCTGCCCTGGGACCTTGAGGAGACTCAAAGTAATGGTGGAGACTAAAATTACCAGCATGAAGACTTCTGTTTGCTCATTTTCACCCAGAAGATTAGCTGTTCTTATTCCAATCAGTTTATGTGTGTTTTAGTGCACAAACTATAAAGTAGCAGTTTAGCTTAGAGATAATGAAAACCTGAATAATTTTATCTAGGCTTACATCAAAAGAGCATCAAGCAGAAAGAAGTATCTGTGTTCTTGTACACACTTCTGTCGAACATCTAAAAGCAAGCAATAGTCTCATCAAGACCCTAAGCTAAATAACTCCCTCTCTTGCCCTACAATTATAGGAGGATTCCTCCTTAAAGTGTTGCAAGCATTCACTTTTCTGCCCAGCAGTGCTCGTCGCTTGGAATGACTGTTTCCATCAAATCACATCAGTCACCAACATCAGAAACTGTAGAACATGAAAACAAGATGTAAGCCAAGTGCAAAACATGTTGTGGTATCCTCTGACTGGATAGGGAACTGAGCACTCCACAGGATTCCAAAGCTGAAGTTCTTTCACAGACTGACTCATATCATTTACATATGGACGCACTGATTGATCTTGTACGATCAAGCCATTCCTCTGAAACGCATCCAAATAAAAAAGCAGTGGAGTTTGCGTTCTTCTGCCAAGACAGATGCAGTTTTTTTGAACTGAACATGGCTTAAATCAAACCAATATCTTGCTCCTTTGTTATGCTTCAAACTCACATTAAATTATTTTTAATGGAAATACCCCCCTCCTCCATCCCCTTGATTCTAAAGTAGTTTTTTCTTAAATGGCCGAATACTTCTGGACTATGTGTTTCCCAAACGCATGTAACAGAAAATAAGCCCTCTTGTATCACAGAAAAAGCCCCAAACAACAGCCCACCCTCCCTCACAAAACAAAACCAAACACAAACAAAAAAAACCCGAAAAAAATTAAATCCTAAATATTTAAATTTAGGACGTGCTAGATTTGTAACCAATAGATAATTGCCTCCTTTTGCATTCATCCTATACACTGAATGAGCATGTCATCCTGTAGGGAAAACTGTAAAGGGTATCCATATAATCAGTGCTGGTAATCTAATACATTATCACAAGAAAAGGAGTTAAGACTGCAGCGGTAAATCTGGCAATTCCTAGCTTTGAATTACAGTCACTAACTTTGCAACTGATATCCCTTATGCATTATTTTTGTTTTTTCAGTCTCCCAGGTTGTGTTTCTTTTGTAACCCGAAGTTTGAGATGCTCTGGGCAGTGCCAACAGTTGTCCCTCCCGTTGTGAACCATGAATATAGATTGAGGAGCTCTGAGCCTCCCCCACAGCCCCTGACCTGCTACCAGTAGCTGGGAAGAAGCAGCTGTTCAATTTGCAGAGGAAACCCTGCAGGCCAGACAGATTGCAGGGAGTGATCAAGGTGACAAGGCTCCACAGTGCAAATGGTATTGCTGTATGGTGAGGGAAAAAATACTGTGGTCTTCAGCTTCGTTAAGTTTACAACCTCCAGACCTAAGCACTCACAAAAATTTCAAGACACTGCCATTACCTGCTCAAGTTTGGTTGTGTTGTTCACAGTGACATTTTCAGATGAACTGTCTTGAGATTGCTGCTTACATAAGCCTTTAGCTGCATCTTTGAACATGGTATCTTTCTCCAGCAAACTGTCCTGCTTGGCAATCGGTAAAGCCAGCGGATTGCTACAAAGAGAATCAATAAAGCAATTAGACTCCTACTGAAGATGACAGACAATCAAATGTGGACGGCACAAGCACAGAACTGAGACACAACTCAGGGCTGAAACACAAGCTCCTGGTCCAAGTACTAAAAAGAAATTGGTGAGAAATAAACTGTTGACGTAGGCCAGCCTGTTCCCAAAGACACAGAGCAACATACTTTGATTTAAAATTCACCTTTATGCATGTCTTTTCTGAAGCAGAATTGAGCAAGCCAAAGAGAATATGCATGAGTCTGCTTTTGACAGCACCAGGCTGGCAAATCAATAACCAATTTTGCAACTGAATTTAAAAAGCACAGTTAAACTACACAATACTATTTTGAGTTTTAGTATGTTTTAACAAAACAAAACAGATTGTGCCATTGCAGTTACTAAAATTAAATTCCATCACTTTTTTAGCTTACTTTTAATCAGGCGATATTCAAGATACATTTTATGACCAGAAGCTGCTGTGAATTTGTGATAAGGTAAAAATAAACAAACAAAAAATCAAACAAGCAAATATCAGACTCCTGAAATTACTCCAACAATATGCAATACTCTTCATCCACATAAAAGTTAAACCAATTCTTATACACATGGAGTTGTCTTCCCTATTGACTGTTCAGACAATATGACACTTCTGGAAAACAACAATGCCACACTCTTGGATGATTTTTCAGAGTTGTACATCCAAGGAATTAGCAAGGAATCAGCCACAGGAGTTGAGAACACAAACATCTTAAAAAATAATCATCTGGATTCTGACAGTGCAAATGAGACAAACTCATGGAGTTTACATCAGCTCCTTGCCAAAATGTGTACATAATTTCTTTGAAAGGAAATATGGACTCAATATGGGAATGTAGGAATAGTTAATTCAAATATGGAATAAAGCCCAAATTTAGTTTCATACTTACTCTGTTACTTGTGTTTAATCACTGATTATTAAAAAAGCCATGATTATACACACAGTTAGCTCAAATGAATACTTATAGCTAACAGTCATAGCAACTCAGGATAAGAACTGCTCTTGGAAACAGAACTGAAACACACACATAATTTTAGAAACAAAGGATAAAGCACCTTCTAGGCAGAATTCATGGGAAAAAAAGACAAAGTAGTTTCCCATTGAATAAAAGACAGATGAACAAAACTTTTCTTTTGAGGAAACTGTCAGTCTGCAAATATTGAAAGAATTAATTTAAACATTTTATAATGAAATTTTTTTTTTTTTTTGCCTCAAGATGTTTTGCTTCAGACATTTAAATGTAAAACATCTATAAGAACATTGGTGAAAATAAAAATTTCTATTTATTGCTTTGATTCACCTTAGATTATTTGGTGATAAATTTACCAAATGTCACATGGACAAAAGATCCGCCCCCCCTTTTTTTTTGTTTGAACTGAAGAACAGAACTTGGCAATTAGAATACAAGATATCAGTGATTAGATTGTAGAAGAAATTAAACACCTGGGACACAAGCATATGACTAATATTAATTCACATTTTACCCAGATTCAGAATTGAACAAAACATAATTAAATATGAAATTTTCTTTCTGAGTAGCCTTTTGCTACTGTCCAAAACGACTTTAATCTTAACGTCTTCTTAATTAACTTCTTTAATCACAGACAAATAGAATAAAGATTTAAAGAAAAGCATAAGCCAAATTCAAGTATTAAAAACCAAAGCACTATCACCTATATCTTTCTCAATATTCATGTGATGTTTCATTTAAATGGTGAAGATCCAGGATTTTTTTGCTGTGAAGTTGAACCTTACCCATTTAATCTTACCCCTTTTGTGGTAACTACACAACACGCATTAGAAATACTTCTTAAAATTCAGCTATAAACTCCTCGCAACCAAATAAACCTTTCAGGTGTCACAAAAGAGAGGTGGTTGTAAATCACAGCAAAGTGTAGGGGAAAATGGGTGCCTACTGTTTCAACAGATGCATTTTGAACTGAAGAGGACAATAGTAACATAATTTAACAGGCACATTTCATGTACTGATGTACACAAGAATAGCCTATAAATTACGAGCATTTATGAGATATTAATAGGACATCATGTGATGGAAATGATGACATATAATTCATATTACAACAAAAAGGTGAATGATTCTGTGAAAGAAAAAATGTTTTAAAATTAATCCAAAAAGTTCAGTCTGACTCAGGTTCAAGAAGACACTATGAAAAATAAACCAAAATAAAATGTTTCCAGAAAACACTGGCTTTTTAGAAAAGTATTTCTATTTGTCACAAGATTAAGTCAAGCAATGCCTCTGAAAGCTCAGCTACAGGACAGTGCAAGGGAAGATTTTATGTAAATGTAGGCAAGTAGATTAGCATGAACTGTCTTTTATGAAAATTAATGGATAATTAATGGGTAATTAATAGATAATTAACCACAAAGGGAGACTTATGCCAAAATAATGCTGCATAGTAGACAGGAAGAAGTGTTATCTAGGGTAATTTTATTTGAGTTTGGTAGGACTTTCTACCTGCCTATGTGACTGGGAAAAATATTGAATGTTATGTGGAGGAACACTGATTTTATTTATATTCAAAGAAGCCTTTATATAGGGAATTAATTTGAAGTATTGCGTATTTTTATTGGACTTTTTTTTTTAGATAAATTGAGATGGTTTTCTGTAAGTTGTCATCCTCTACCATGTCATTAAAAAAGAGATAAAAAAGAAATCATATGAAAAACTGAGAGTTGACAATCAAATTATTGGAAATTTTATCATCAATATTGGAAGCACTTGAGCACCTTCTAATTTGATAGAGAGAATTGTATCAAGGCAGAATCTGCAATAATATTTTCATGGGCCCTTTGAGCTTATAGCTTTTGTTGGAGAAAATTTCTGTAATCCTTCTGCAGGCAATTCTGACATGATTCAAACAATTTCTAAGCCAGTTGACACCTGTAAAGTGCATAATCTCTGAAATTTCAGGCTAAAAAGAATTTTAAAGTTACATAAAAGATACTTCAGAATAAACATTAGAAGAGTGTTTGAAAACACTAGAATAATTGAAAGGAAAGTGCTACATAAATGGTTACATGGAAACGCAATGTAAGAAAAATTGAATCTCTTTTCTGTTTTTTTGTCTTGAACACATCTATTTCTTTTTTATTTCATATTCTTGTGCTGATTTTGAAACACATCCATCACTATAATTAAGATTTACTTAAACGTATCAGAAAATATACAATGTGATTGTTAGCATTACTTTGTAAGTAAGTTCTTAATTTTGGAGTATTTATCACTATCTAGATGACTGCACTGTCCATGTATTAAAGGTCTGTTTCACCAAGGAAAGTTCTACAGGCACATGTACTGAAGTAGAAGTACAGTGGTGATCACTGCAGCCATTGCATGAGCCTAAAGTCACTTTTAAACAGATATGGCAAATTTAATATTCTGAACTGTAAGCTATGTCAATATATTCTGTGCTGGTATTTTTGCCAGTGGAGTAACAAATTTTGTTCTGATTGTACCATTAGAATTAAAACTGGCAAAACTCTCCAGCATAGACCCTAGGTTTGCTGCAATGGTCAATCTTCAAGTAGCTTCATGACCTACTTAAAATTCTGTCCTTTAGCTAATTTACTTGGTCAATTATGACCAAGGAACTATGCTGGAGCAGGTATGGCCTCAAAGGTGCTGCAGCTTGTGGAGGGCCTGTGTAAAGCACAAGAAAAGAACAAGACAAGAGGAGTGACAGAGAGAAGTAACTGCAACTCTGCCCGG
This sequence comes from Corvus cornix cornix, assembly GCF_000738735.6. Taxonomy (NCBI): domain Eukaryota; kingdom Metazoa; phylum Chordata; class Aves; order Passeriformes; family Corvidae; genus Corvus; species Corvus cornix. The sequence continues at coordinate 94,369,120 of NC_046332.1, forward strand.
TGCCACCCACATCTCACTGATCTGAGTGCAATGAAGGAAACCAGGTTTGCTTGGTAACAGCACATTTCAAATATACTGACTGCTAAATTTTGTTTCCTGTACCTGAGTAGAGGCTGACTTTCAATTCACCTCTTCACAGTGTTCTTCCAGAAATCAATGCTGTAATTTAAATTTGAACCAGCAAAATTAGGTTTGCTGACAGAACACATACTATTTATAATTGTGTGTTCATCATTTTTGAGTCTGCTTTTGAATACTGTTTTCTTCTGAGAAATGGCCACAAAGCAATATGGCCACAACATAGAGTTACTAGGAACTACCGTAAAACTTACCACCTCAGATTAAACATACTTTCTTACATCAGGAGAATTGATGAAGAATGTATGCAATAAAGAATAAAGCAAGGGTACGTGTGGATTATTATTGTGCACCACTCTTTAGTGCTAAAAAATTGGTTTGGTACACAAGAACAACATAGATATTTATCTCCAGCCTAGCATATTACACATCTCTCTGAAGACTCTTTTAACAGAACATGAAGAATTAAACTCTTTGTTTTCAATATTAGCCATTGGAAAAAAATTGTTGAAACCAGTCATCTAGGCTGCCTCTCTAACAGGAAGCATGGAGCCACTCTGGAGGATAATTCACTATATTCTCAGACTATGTCTACTATCATTTGGAATAATAACTCTCTGCGAGGTTTTGGGTTTCACAATTATAAACATAACAAGAGCTGAGACAACTAGCTTTGCGATGACACCTGACCCTCAGTCACTATAAATTAAGATTAGAGGATTTCTGAGTAACATGGAACTCTGTGTGGTATGGTTCACCAACAACTTTCCATTATCCGTAGTGATACCTTAGACATGCATGGGCAAAATACACCAATACTTTTGCCTTCCAAGAGTGCTCCCATCTCAGAATAGCTGGCTGGCCAGCTGATACTCTCCTGCACTGATAGCAGACCCGATAGAGAGCTAGTACAAAGCTCTGGCTGATGAAGTCTCTAAACCTAAGACTGCCAAAAGTCTCAAGAACGTGCCGAAGTGGCATTACTTCAAGCTTACTGCATCCTAATAACGGCCCCCTGGCTATGTGCAAAGGACCACTGCCAAAGTCAGTGCACAGAGCTGAACAGGGCTCTGGTTTCACCTGGGGCTGTGTTCTCACGCAGGCACCACAAACTAGATGCAGTCCCACACTGGGATACAGTTGCCAATAGAAGCTAAACTCATCACAATTCCACACATAAATCAATTTTCTTTGTTTTTCCATTCAGTGGACTTTGCTTTTCCAAAACTTCCAGTGAAGGTTTTTATGCATGGCAGGTCTGTGCTATTGTCATATAAAGGGTCACTATATAGAAAACTCTCAAAAATTAGCTATCATAATCTATGTATTACAGGAAGAAAAGAGTAGAGAAAAAATATTTTCAGACCACTTCAACTTTGTTCAAGTCATGTCTTCCAAAGGTTAATGGGTGTTAGCACTAAAAGCAGTATGCAGTACAATATGTGCACCACAGTACAGACTCCCAGAATATAAAACCCATGGAAATGCATCATCTACATGCAAGAATAATGAAAAAGTTTTTAAAGTCTCTAAAATTTTTATGAATAACTTTTTCTAGGCATCATTACATAGCTACAGGAGTGACCTACCTTCTACTTCTGGTATTACAACATATATATAATTAAAAATTAAATTTTTACTTACATTTGAGAATCTAAAGGCTTAGTTTCATGCCCCAAAATTAAACTTTTTCATTTAAAAGACAGTTGAAGGCCACATAAACTTCAGGAGTATGATTTAAATTACTGAAACAGTGGGTTAGACTAGAGGACTTATTTCATAAGGAATTAATTAACAAGCATGAAAAATTAGTAATTTCGTAAGCATTAGTATCATATACCCAGCCACATATATTAATGACTACACACCATGAAGCAGAAACAACACACTGTGTTTGCCATCCATGAAATATGCAATCTTTACAAAATATAAATATATCCCATGGAATTCTCAATTTAACAGATTGATCATTTCATGACAGTTGCTCACCTCTTCCAAATTTTAATGTATCTAAACACATTCTGCCAACCATAAATTATAACTATTATGAAATGAAAGCATATATATCTTATCTGTCTCTTTATAAGAGGTTTTATTTCTTGTTTTCCTCACACACTCTTTGGTGATTACTACAGAAAAATGAATGTCAGTGTTTTGCAAGCTTATGCAACCAACAAATACATACTTCAAATATACAGCAACTGCACATTGCATAAAAACATTATTTGTAGCTTTTAATTCCCTGGATCATGGTACCTGGAAATAAGAATTTGAAATATCAGTATGTCATGTACTACCATAAAACAGCCAATAGTTCTTCATACCTATTTTCCATCTCTTTTCACATACCCATGGCAGTCTTATTTTAAGACTCAGAAGGAAATACAAAAGTATCAAATTTTAAAATTTAAGACACAAACTGACTCTTCAATACTGAGTTTTAAGTCCACACTGCTAAATGCTACTTGATTCCACTTGAATTTTAAGCAGCACAAATCTAAATATAAATTTGTAAATATAATTCTGACCAGTTTAATTTCATCTGCAATCACATATCTGATTTTTCTTTTTCAGGACTTAGTCCTTGCCTCTTTCATAGGCAATGGTAGTTTTATTTATACAATACTTACACTATATACTATATATAGCTTAACAAAAGGATGCTTGAGTCTACGGTATTAACCTCTAATAATTCTGCTAAGGCAAACCCAGATAATTTTTAATGACAATTACAACAATATATTTTATTATTCATAATCTATAATTATAAAACTAAGACTGACAAAAAGATATGAGAGATAAAAATGCAAAAGATGATTCAGGAGATTTCCAAAAGGAAATAGTTACTTGACCCATCAAATCACACAGAATCATAGAATGGCTGGGGGTGGAAGGGACTTCCTAGAGGGCACCTGGTCCAATCACCCCACTCAGGCAGGGACACCTAAAGACAGTCACCCAGGACCACATCCGGATGGGATTTGAATATCTCCAAGGACACACAGCTAGGATTCACAGACTGACAGATATGGTTCAAATGATAATCTGGCTTCAGTGGATTGCTCTATAACAACACCAGCACTTACTTACAGTTTATTGGAAATTGTGGGCAAATCATGGATGATCTCTTCATATGGCTCTTCTTGAGATAAAGTAGAAACAGCTAAAGGGTCTTTCATTTTTTCCTCCCAAACAATTTCAGCCTTCAGAAGCATTTCCTCAATAAAATCAGAAGCTGCAACATCTAAGACATTGAAACACCAAGACATCAGACAAGAAAATGGTGCAGAAAAACTCCTTTGAATTAAGATCTCTAGATCAGATTAAGACTAAACATGTGGCTAGATAACATGAAAGGAATTGCTCAGATTTTAATCATAAAATAATACTTGAAATTACTGGGAAAACAAAGGCAAAGTAAATTCAGTACAGACTTAAGCTGTCATCTGCAAAGCCTCAAAACCATTCTTGCTGTGTAGTGAACCAAAGTATTCAATAATTCACAGGACTTCAGGAAAAACAATACAACCCTTTTCAACACTTTATTTCTATAAAAACATGCACTTAAATCCTTTTCAAATGTTTTATGTTTCTACAAACTAGATATATGTCTTATACATAAAGAAGTGTTGAAATCAGTTCTGTTGGCAGACCAGAAAGACAGTTAACTCAACTGTGGTAAATACCTACTAAGTGTGGTTAGCTAACTGTATTGTTAGATTATCTGAGTTTGATCCACATCCTTTTCTACAAATAAAAACTGGTATGTATCAAACAACTCTTCTAAGGTTAAGTGTCACAAAGTTCCCTGTGAATGTATTTCTATATACTGTAGGCAGTAGAGCACTTGAAGCATAGTATATATTCTTTTATTATGCAAAGGAAGTTTCATCCATAATCTGACAGAGAGTCCCTATTATCTACATTACTGAGTTCCATCTTCATTTTATCCTAGCTACAGAAGGTTGAACAACCATGTGTTTCTTCTTTTCAACACTGCTAGCTAGCATTACTGAAATTATCTCTGCTTTGATCTCTGTGTTAGGCCAGTTGATCTGAAGTTCCTTCCAACCTAATAGAGTCTGCAATTCTATTATCTTTAGAGCCAGTGCCTCAGCTCCCTGTTGCTATCTGGTTTAAGAAGGTGCCTTCTGTGGTAAACAATGGCAGTTACACTTCAAAACTAGGTGTTGAATTTCTTTTCAGACAATAGCTGTAGAAATTTCAACTGAGTGTACTATAAGTTGAGACAGAAAGAAACTCAGTGAGAAGTCACCAAAAATGTGTAAAGGCAGCTACCACCAAGGCACAGAAGAACTCTCAAGTAAGAAACATAGCTAAAAATAAACAGGGAATGAAACAAGTGGAAGACCATGCTGTCATTTGATATGATATCCTGAGTTACCATGACTAGCAGTTTTCAGCAACGTATGTAAGAATGTACACACATGTATGTGTGTATAACTCTACACACTAAATAAATTAAGAAAGCAGGAAGGGAAGAAAATAGTGTCACAATAGCTAATATAGCCATTATGTACATGGATTTTCACCTACCTGAAGGCTTTTCATTGTTGCAGTTAAGAAGATTGGGATTTGCCTGGTGCATCAAAAGCAGCTTCACAAGATTGGTCTAAAATGGGCAAAACCAGAGGTGTTTGAAATGGAAGTAGGACAGGTGTCTGTCATTCAGTTTATTCCTTCCTTCCTGCACTATCTGAAATCATATGATAATCCACAGGCAGTATCTCCCAACCCCCACCTTCTGCAACTACTAAACACATTTCTATAAATCAGAAGTGGTGGAGTAAAATAAAATTCTCATATGATTTCAGGGTACCCTCAGCATAACTCCACCCCCAAAGCCTCCCTCCATTCATACATGTGTAAATAAATTCACAGAGGAAAAAACCTTCCACTCCATCACCACCTGTTAAGACTTAGATCACAAATTTTTCTTCATGCCTGAATAATCCAACTGTGTGCCACCACTGTCAAAGGGGTCTGACTCACAGCCATCATCACAGAAGGAACTCTGTTCTCTGTCAGTAGTAGAAGTAGGCACATTTATCTTATGTTTACCAAATCATCTAATCTACTACTAAAGGTAACAATTATAGCACAGTAGGGGAGGGTAGAGTATCATATAATGAAAAAGTCTAAAACATATTTTTCAATTCCTGCAAGGAACGGTTTTTAGTGAGTTGTTCTATGGCTGTACCAAAGTCTCTAGAGAAACTTTCCCATCAAAGGCTGTAGCAATGTCTATCCTGATAAACTGGTTAGTGAGAAAGGAGTGAAAAGCTGCATAAGGAACAAAAATTACTTTTAGAATGTGAATGTAGAGCCCAACTAAATGAGAGAACTATATGCATTTTTGAATACATGCTAAAGCAAATAGAATGTATAATATAAGTGTAAGCAACAGAAGAGGCCAGGATGAGCACAGGGGAAAAAAAGCTGTGAAGGAAAGAAAGGATTCTTCAGAGTAGAAGAACAGCCCTAGAGACAAATGAGACCTAAATTGGAAGTCAGCTAAGAGAAAGGATGATAATTTGGCATAAACCCAAGTAATAAATAAATAAACAAACAGGAAAGAAACCATTGCAATAAAAAAAAAAAATTCAATATGGATTCAGTACACAGGAAGCAACTTACTAGAAAAAAACATGATAATGAAGAATCCATTAAATGCAAAGAAAACCCCAAGCTTCTAATCATAGAAAACCAAGAAAATATTGTTGCAAATTTCTGTAAAAATAAAAAGATCTTGGTCTCCTCAGATTTGTAATGCTGGCTTTCTTTTCTTGCAGTAACAGCAGAAAATTCAGCAAACTGCAAGAAGTGGGGAAGCCATAACAGTTTTATTTCCAAATCCAATTAGACCTGCTTTCCACTGAGAACTCGCGACACATGTAGAAATATATACATATGTACGTCTTTTTTTATTAGAAAAAAAAGGAACATGCTTATTTATAGAGCTACTGCATAATCTCTGAAAAGTGGTAGTAATTGTATCAAAGAAAGGAGGTTTTAAATGCATTTTTAGTTTAGCAAAAATTCACAGCTTTTTGGGTTACCAAAGGTTTGGATTTATAGCACAAGAAATCCCATGCTCCAATATCAATGTTTCCTGCTGCCAATGAAATATCTCCTGCTGGGACTTCTTGATGCATGTCACAAGGACTAAGGTATTCAGGTCACTGACAACTTCAATTACCTGCTTTTGGATACACAACTCTCTGCATTGGAATTTGCCTCATTCACTAATGTTTTAGGACTGTTTTAAAATACAATTGCCATATCTAACAGTAGAAATATTTGTAGAATAATTACAGCAAATTACCATTAAGCAAAGGTATTTCAATTGTAGCGTTACAAATAACATACATATGACTATGTCAAGAAATAACATCATATCTAATGAACTATTGCAGAACCTATGAATAAAATTAGTATGTCTACATATATATATATATTCTCCTATTCTTCCAGTGTAGTCTTTGACAATTCATGTAAATTAAAAAAATTAGACAGTGTTACGACTCACTGTGAAGAAAATGCCACAGTAATGGCAGTTATTTAAAATATCTGCTTATAAAATACCATTTGTCTTGCTGCTTCTTTTATACTCTTAATTATTTATTCAGTACCTTTTGACAGAACACTAGGAAACACCTTAGACCTTATTTTTTTCCTTTTAGATCTTACCTTTAAATACCCTCCTTCCCAAAATACAATATTTGTTACCTTTTCTATATTAATAAAGCATGTCTGTTTCTATTTTCCTGGTATTCTGCTCAAATTGCAATTTTCTACCTCTCTCTGACTTCTCTTACTGAATACTTTAGCCTTTGACTGTTGAGAATGGTTCTGCAAAGAATGTTTTCCTGTCTCATGCTTTAATCTGAAAGTCCCACCATTTACATTCCCCTGGCTCCTTCTTTTCTCACCAAGCCAGGAGCTCCTGGCCCTCATTTTCAAAGGAATTCATAGACTCTCCATGCTTTATGTATTCCCACTCATACAGCATTCAGGCTCCAGTTCCTATGGCACATTGGGCTGTGACTTTGGCCATCACTAATACATTTTAAGATACCTATTTTTGTACTACTTCTAGGCTGTGCCTTATACTAGTGAGGAAGTCTTAAAAATATTGGTGAAGCTACATTGTGAACATCCATTCACAACCTGCTCTGACATGATGCTTGCCAAAGAGAAACAGGCAGTGGGCCATTCCACCACTCAGATGGACTGAAAAATGGCCCAGTGACTGGGCTGATGATGAGTGGCAAGCAGACTAGGTGGAGGCCAGTAACCAGCACTGTACCCTAGGGATCACTCCAGTCCTGTTTCACATCCCAATTAATGATCTGGTTGATAGGGCAAAATTCACTGGCATTAAAATGTGAGGAGTGGCTGATATTCAAGAGGGCTGTGCTGCCATCCTGAGGGACTTCAACAGGCTGGAGACATGGGCAGACAAGAACCTCATGAAGCTCAACATGACCAAGTGCAAAGGAACAACCTTAGGCACCAGTATGTGCTGGGGGCTGCCCAAATGGAAAGGAGCTTTGCAGAAAAGAATCTGGGGGTTCTGGTAAATACCTTGTCGTACACGAGCAAGGAATGTGCTTTGGCTGCACAGAAAGCAAATGGTTTCCTGAACAGCAGTTAGGAAGAGTGTTGCCCATAGGTCAAGGAAGGTGATCCTTCCTCACTACTCAGCACTGGTGAGGTCACACCTGGAGTGCTGTGTCCATTTCTGAACTTCTCAATACAAAAGTGACATGGAAAGAGTCCAGCAAAAGGCCGTTAAATGATTTAGAGGCTGGAGCACCTCACATATAAGGAAGAACTGTGAGAGCTGGAATTCTTCAACCTGGAGAAACAAAGGTTCAGGGGTATCTAATCCATGCGGGTAAATACCTGAGGGGAGGGTATAAAGATTACAGAGACAAGCTCTTCAATGGTGCCCAGTGATGGGTCAAGAGGTAACAGGTACAAACTGAAGGTTCTTCTGAACATCACATAACATTTTTTCACTGTGATGGCAACCAAACTCTGGCACAGGTTGTCCAGAGAGGTGTTGAAAAGTTCTTTAAACCTAATGAAACATGGAGTACAACACTGAAAATAAAAAGCTAGAAGGGTAACTGGATGCAGCACTCTAGATGCAACTTCACTAGGGCTGAGTAGAGGGGCAGGGTCACCTGCAGGCAATGCACCCCAGAACACCATTTGCCTTCCTGGCCACAAGGACACACTGATGGCTCATGGCTGCTTGTTGTCCACCAGGACTCCTGGTCCTTCTCCACAGAGCTGCTTTCCAGTGGGTTGGCCCCCACCCTGCACTGGTGCAGGGGATTATTTCTCCCCAGGTGCAGGTGCTGAATTTCAGACAATTCTCTGCCCATCTCTCCACCGTGTTGAGTGTTGAGGTCTTTCTGAAGGGCTGCACAGCACTCTGGGGTATCAGCCACTGCTCTCAGCTTTGTGTCCTCAGTGAACTTGCTGAGGAGGCATCTGCCCCTTCATCCAGTTTTGAGATCCTCAGTACAAAAGAGACATGGGGCTCCTAGAGTGGGTCTAGTGGAGGGAAATGGGGATGATTGGGAGACTGGAGCATCTCCCTTCCATGGATAGATTGAGGGAGTTGGTCCAGTTCAGTGTGAAGAACAGACAACTAAGAGGGGACCACATCAATGTCTATCCGTGTCTGAAGGAAACGTGTCAGAGGATGGAGCCAGGTTCTTCTCTGTGCTGCCAAGCAATGGGACAAGAGACAGTGTTAGCCAGACTGCAAGGCCTCTTCCCACAGATAAGTAACTGCAGTGACAGAGTAGGAAATATGGGGCATGAAGGAACGGCAGAGATTTCTCAAGAATCTCCCTATGCACTTGAGGCTGCAAAGGCATCTCCAAACTGCTCTCAAACCATGCTATTTTTTACTGATAATGAATTAGCTGGAGAGCAGAACCAGTATTCCTGAAAAATGTCTTCCTCTCTTGTCTGGTCAGGTATTTTCCTCTGAAGCCATGTACAAGACATCAGGTGTGTGCCAGCACCTGCAAAGAATAAACTGCTGGCTCTACCTGAGCTTTCAGCTCTTATTATCCAAGTCCCAGTCCCAGAGACACTAACTCAGATCATTTATTCTCCTTTCTTTACCATCAGAGACATACCTGCTTAAGTTGTAAATTCAGAAAGCTGGAGGTTTTATGCAAATGTCCTCATGTGCTGTTTTGCACAGCGATGAATATGCATTATCTGATTTGCATGAACCCCAACAGTAAATTCCTTCCATCTTTCACTTTTCTTCCCTGTCAACACCAATATTTCTCTCTACTTCTCCACTCCTTTCTGTCTGTTTCAACATTGGACATATTCTACCATTCTTAAGCAACCTGGTTCACCATCAACCTTTTGGTTCCTAACCTCCTTATCCATTTTTTATTTCCCAGGCACTTCGTCAAATCCATTCCTCAGTTTTCTCTGCCTAAGCCCTCCCCACCTTCTTCCTGCAATTTTGTTCTACCTGCTGTCACTTCTCAGGTTACCACTTCATTTTTGCTGGATGTGGTCCCCAGCATGTGCTCATCCACAGTGAGACAAAGATATACAATAAGAAACTACTGGAACAACAGTCTTAGATCAAAATCAGTATTATTTTTAACCATCTATCTCACACTATTGTGTGAGATCCAGTAAAATCACCAAGTATTATTTTAATATCTAAGGTGTATGTTCACTAAACACAACAAAACCTCTAGACAGAATACAAGAAATATCACTGGTTACGTCATTATAATCTGCAGTCTTCACCACTGAGTAAAATGACCTATATCTGTACTCATAAGCACCGGTCTTCTATTGCTCCTATGGCTAAAATTTATCTTAATGGGTTGAGAAGTGCATATTTACCTGATTGTGTGATTTTTGTTAGGCAGTTTTCTAGGACTGCTGCCTGTGAATGCTTATGATTTTTCAGTTAGGGTTGGTTTTTTTTTTAATTAGACAGAAAAATAAAGCAACCAAAAATTAATTACTTCTGGTAGCCAGGTGTGGAAAAATATTTTACTTGTCCTTGTGAGCTCCAGTGTTTGTATGATTTGAAGATTTTATTAGGTAGAAGATTAATTCCATAGGTTGAGAATATTCTTTTTGTTGTCTGCTTGGAAAATCATCAAAACTTAGCCAAATTTCAAACCTTTGAAAAAATCAGCTACCCAATGCTTATAAGACAGGGTTTTTTTATTACAATGCATAAATCAAGGAGCCCCCTTTTGCTAGTACAGTCCATTGTAGCTCCACATGTTAGCAGAACCAGTAACAGCTGCTCTATTTAAATATACAGTTGGATGTTCAAAAGATTTGCAATAAAAATAATAAAAATCAGGGAAGTAGTTTCCATTCTTATTAGTACTGTTATTATTATAATGACCAAGTTTCTGTGATAGAAGTGCTGTAGTTTAATGCTAACCATATATTCCATAGATCGAATAAATAAGATCAGATAAGTCATGGAGCAATACAACTCCTCAGAATAACACTGGAGCCTATTTAACTAATTAAATGGGGTGATAATAGGCACTTTACCAAGCATCAAGGACATAAAAAAGAAAAATGTAGGTTAGGAACCTTACTACTGGGGAGTAAAACAAATTCCAAGACAGACTCCCAGCATCAGAGAGTAAGGTAACTATTAAGACATTAGAGTTTCCATGAACTCAGCTTTTAAGATCATGTATTTGTTCTCCATTACATAATAGTATGCCTTAGATAACTGTATGTCCCTTTAAGACAAAATTTCATAGGTAAAGTCCTAAAAAAGAGCAGCAGTGTTCAGAGGCTAAATAGCATTTCCTCTGCAATTGCAAATCTGATTCACAGTACTGCTCTAAACACAGGAAATGATGTCTGAAACTCATTACAGATCTCTCTTCTTAATAATATATAGATTAGGAAGATTTTTTTTTCTATTTGAGTGCAGAAAAAAGGGGACCATAACCACCTGTGGTAAGCAAAGTGGAACAGATTAGAAAAAGTAGGTTGTGGGAATAAGACTAGCAGCAGGGTAGAAAGCATGGGGGTGGTGGGGGGAGTGTGTGTAATAGAAGAGGGCATAGATAAAAAGCTGGAATTTGGAACTAACAGCATGAAATAAAAGAAGTGAAAGGGAAGAAGAGAAATGTGGCAAGGAGCCAGGATGTAGGTAGAAACAGACTAATCAGAAAAATGAAAGAAGAAAGTGACATGTGAGGATGAAAACACTGAGATTGAACAAGGGAGATTGGGACTGTAAGCAAGTGGGACAGAAGGGCAGGAAGGTTGGCATGAAGTCAAAGCAGAAAAAAATGAAAGCTTGGATGAGAACCAGGGAGAGGAGGAGGGGCAGAAAGCTGACTGTGCAAGGAATCAGGATTCGGCTAAAACATGTAAGGAAAGAACATGGAGCCAGGCAAATGAATTGGACAATAAGGCAATAGAATAAGGATAAGAATGGAACAGACTGGAGGCAATGGGACAAAACAGGCTATGTGTGGGGGGAATGAACCGTAAATACTTCGTCTGTTCGTGCACAGAGCCTGGAATGGAACCCAAGTTTCCCAAGTGTCACCACCACCTTTCTGCAGTCAGCAAGTTTAACCTATATGGTCTAAGAGTATGCCTTTTAAACCTCTGGAACAGTTCAAGCAAAAAAAGGGAAGCCTAATGCTGTTTTCAGTTATTAAAGCAAGTGACAAAGGTCACTTAAATGTTTTTCTGCAGCTGATTTAAAAACTTCATCAGTCTTTACTTCAAGACTGATAACCTACA